>NW_026294551.1:41163310-43695810 GCF_007827085.1 Peromyscus californicus insignis | reverse complement strand
TTTCTTTTATAAGAGTTGCTGTGGTCGTGGTGTCTCTTCACAGCAATAAAACCCTAACTAAGACAGTGGCTCCCACCTTTAATGTGGACACTCAGGAGGCTGAGGCAGGAAGATTGCCTGTGCTGTACAGTGGGTTCTAAACCTGTCTAGGCTACAGAATGAGACTTGATCCTAAATAGTCTGCCAAAAAATATTGGAAAAAATTTAAAAGGGTGTGACTTGCTGGATCTAGTATTCCATATCTGTAATTCCAGCACTAGGGAGGCTGAGGCAGGGCTCCCACAACTCTGGGGCTAGCCTGAACTACACAGTTGTTTGTTTTCTCTCCCAAACTCATCCATAGGGGTGAGGAAGTGCAGATTTATCATGCCTTTGATTTTTGTAAGCTGGGAAGGTCATGTTCTGAATGATTTAAGTGACTTCCCAGAGGTCTCATGACAAATGGCTGATTTCAAACTTGAACCTGGGTCTTGGGAGCCCAAACGGCCTTCGAGCCACACAGAGGCAACAGCCAGTTCAACCTCTAGACAGGACAACAGAAGGCAGAGCTGTCAACACAGGGACGGATTTGCTGGTCACTGGTGACCGGGGGACTCTGTCTCTCTCAGTTTCACACCCTTGGAGAGGGCAGGACACGTTATCTCTCCTTCTACTTGGTGGGAGAAGGAGGTCAGGCCACAGTGACTGCTGACCCACCCTCCCAGCTGTGTGTGGCCTGACATGCGCTCACGTGAACTTCCTTGTGCATCAAGTGTCACATGTTTGCAGGGCAGAGTTCCTTGAGCTAGGATGAGGGGCAGGGAGGAGCTCAAACGATTAAAGGCAGTCAGCAGGAGTAGATCTGGAGGCAGAGGCAGGAAGGTGAGGAGTTCAGGGCCATCTGGGTTTTGTGAGACATTGCGCAACAGACGGAAGAAACCATGGTGTCAGATCTAGCAGGAAGGTTCTCCCGATGAGATCAAGCAAGCCAGTGTGTGGGAACAAGCACAGGTGTGGTGAGCAGCCTGTCCCCCCCCCCCCACCCCCACTCAGCCCTTCAGACACTGGTGTGGAACCTATCAGGGTTCTGAGTTAGCAGGAAGTGCCTCCCTGCTGGCTCTCACCTCCACTTACCATAACAGTTCTCAATTACTCTTTCTGCCTTGGTGACCTACCCGAGTTCTGCCAATGATATCACTTCCCTCAGGGCGGGCTGAAAGCTGCAGACCTCCTCCACTGCCCCAGGGATTTATCTAAGAGCAGTGTCCTGTCAGCCCGCCTAGCCTGAACTAGGAGGTCCCAGGGACTTTTTGTTTCTGGTGCAAATGGAGAAGACTCTAATGTCTCATCCTGGAAAGACCAAAGATCAAAGGGGCTGTGAGACACAAGGAGAGCCATCTTTCCATCTGAGAGTGATTGCTTCTAAGGGCAGTCAATGTACAACTCACGAAGACCTTCCCCATGGTAAGGCATGTTCCCATAAGAACTCTGGAGGTCCCGGCACCCCATGAAGCTGGTCCACAGACACCCAGAGACACGCATCTGCAGTCACACATTAAAGCATCTGATTTTCCCAGGCCTCTCTCCCTGAAAACTTCGCAGTGATCTGAGGCTTGCCAGCCCTAGCACAATTGGGGGGTGTTTCCCCCTTAATCACAGAGGCGTGCTGGGGGGAGGCCAATAGAGTGGTAAGTGAAGCAAAGATTTGTCAGGGAGCAGGAAGATGAAAAGACGGCTCCAGTCCTGTGTTTTGCCAGAAGGAGAAGGAACACAACGTCCTCACGCTCACGGCTCTCATACTAAACTTAGCCAGCCCCCATGGTTCCAGAGTTGGCAAATCAGCTCGCGGGGTCCTAATAAACAGCCGTGGCTCAGTGACTCACTGATGACAGCCGTGTGCGGGATGGAGCTGCTTTCAGCCAGCCAGTCCTCAGATGCTGCTGAGTCCCATCCACACAGCAGGCTTGTGGATGGTGACGTGGGGACAGACCAGTGCTGTTCGAAGAGCAAGAGAGGCCTGCAGGTGACAGAGCCCAGTGCAGAGAAGGGGAGGAAGGCTCAGTGTCTGGGACGTAAGGGAAAGGTCCTGTGAGGTCACACAGTGAGGGGATAAGCTGTCTTGGGGACTTCGTCTGATGGGACTTCATGACCACCAGGGCACAGAACAAGGGAGACAGTGTCACATGGGAATTCCCAGCTGTCAAGGGATTTCTCTCTTATCACTTGCAGACAGGTGGTCATTAGTGGAAGCTGGTTTCTAGGAGGAGGAGCCAGGGAACATCCTCCACCCTGGTTCTGATATAGTTAGGTCGCCCTGGCCAGGGTGTGACAGAATCTATAAACAACTCCAACACCTAAGTCCCTGATGCTATGGATGGGCTCTTGACTCAAAAGTCAGTGGAGAACTAAAGGTCAGTGGACCTAGAGCCTGTCAACTGCATCAGATGCTCTCTCCAGAGGCTGGGACATCTCGGAAGGATCACCAGCCCTAGTGGTGAGGTAGAGAGGGGCCTTGTGGGCTGAATAGATACTGAGAGTTCCTTATGGAAGTCAAGAAGAGCTCATCTGAGGGACAAAGAGAAGTAGGTGGCCTGGGAGGCTGAGAAGATGCCCAGACTAGGGAGTGAGGGACCCTGAAGGCTGGAGGCTAGAATGAGGTAAACAAGGCAAGAACATACAGGCTTGGGTTGCATAGAGAGTGATCTTCTGGCTCCCGGGGAAGTCACAGAGCCCAGTGAAGTGGTTCTATGGAGCTTCTTAATGAAGGAGTTAGTCACAGTTCAAGAGACCCCAAGGAAACTGGTTAATGAGAGGAGCCCACAGAAATCCATCCCGCACAGGAAAGAGCGCGCTGGCAGCGGAGGTGGAGTCAGAGGCAGTGAGTCCCCCACCGTGGGGGCTTCAAACACGTGACTTGGTTGGAGAAAGAAGGAGCAGAGACCAACATCCAAGTCCCTCCTAACCTTGTCTGTCTCCTGTGTGGGTTCCTCCTGAAGACCTAGAGAGGGAAAAGTGCAGGAACTCAGCCCTGCTCCTCACAAGTGGCACTCAGAGACAGCAGAGACTGAATGTTGTGCCCAAGGTCACCAGAAAGCAGCGGCACCAGGAACAGAGAGACTTGTCTGCCCCACCACCCAAGCTCCAGACTTTCCCATCTGGCTTCCCAATTGGTGTCCCGGCTGGTGATATTTTTGACCGACTCCCTTGGCCAGAATGGAGAGTGACTACAGGCTGGGCCAGCCTCCGATTCTGGGGCCCAGGTGAGCCTGGGAGGGAGCCAAAGGCTTGTCCTTGCACTCGGGCTTGTCACCACTAAAAAGGAGGATAAACTTGAACTCTTAATCCTCCTGTCTTCACCTCCAAAGCGCTGAAGTTGCAAGCGTGTGTTACTACACCCGGCTGTCTTTTCACTTTTGACTAGCATGCATGAACTGTGTGTTGACGAGGTTCAGTGGTGCGTTTCTGCACATGTCTACAGTGTGCACTCATCAAATTCAGCCTGCCCGTATCTGCTCCTTCTGACCCTTCCCAACCTCTATTAGCCACTCAGGCTGGCTTTTCAAAGGTTTACTTGTGTCTTATTTATTATGCATGTGTTTGTATCTTCATATGTGTCCATGCATGTAGGTGCCCCAGGAAGCCCAAAGAGGGGATTCGATCCTCTAGAACTAGAGTTTACAGGTGTTTGTGAGCTTCCAAAGTGGGTGCTAGGAAGCAAACACCTGTCCTTTATAAGAGCAAGAAGTGTGCTCAACCATTGAGCCATCTCCACAGCCCCCATTAGGTCAACTCTTGGCTTCTGAACACGGGAAATAACATGTGACATTTGTCTTTCTGTGTCTGGCTTATTTCATTTAACACTCCAGTCCTAACCATCTTTCTGCAAATGACAGGATCTCATTCTTTGTGGGTGACTACTATTCCCCTGTGTATACAGATGTACTGCACTTCCTTTATCCACCAACCTGTTGATGGGCAGTGAGGCTGGTTCCACATGCCGTGGGCTTGCAGGTATCTGTCTGGTGTGCTGGCATCATTTCTTTGGGATAGCTACCCCAAAAATGGGATGGGTCTGCAATCTATCTATTCTAGGGTTGTGGTGGTGGTGTTGTTTTGGAGGTCAGGCATGGATAGTCAGAGGACAACTTGTGGGAATCATTTGTTTCTTCATCACATGGATCCAGGGGATCAAACTCAGATCAAGAGACTTGGCAGCAAATATCTTAACCCATGAGCCATCCTGGTGGCCTCCTACTTTTTGCTTTCACAGGAACCTCCATGCTGTGGAACAGAAATTCTCAAATGTTATTACTCAACCAGAAGGAATGACTCTTTCCTCACGACCCACAAACTAGAAGTGTATACACAGTGGTGATATTCTGTTTGTGCTCTAACAAATAAAGCTTGCCTGGAGACCAGAGTGTGAAGCTAGCCTCTAGAGGCCAGGCAGTGGTGGCACACACCTTTAATCCTAGCACTTGAGATCTCATGCCTTTGATCCCAGCACTTGGGAGGAAGAAACAGGAAGTGAAGAGGCAACAGGAAGTGAAGAGGCGGGGCGGAGACAGGAGCTCATCCCTTTCAGTCTGAGGATTCCTAGAGGAAAGAAGTCTTTCTAGTGACTGGCTGCTCTGCTTCTCTGATCTTTTGGCTTTCACCCTGATATCCGGCTCTGGGTTTTTATTAGTAAGGCCAATTAGAATTTGTGCCACAGTACACCAGTGCTGAGCTTACTGTGGGCAAGGCTCCTGTAACTCACTGCTCTACTTAGAAAACAGGCATTGACCCAGCACGCACCGAACTGATTTCATTACTCACTAATGGGTCATGATCTATGGTTTAAAAACCACTAAGACTTAGGGAACCATTCTCAAAACTTTTATCTAACAAGAAGTCAGAATAAATAAAGAAGATGGAAATGTTTAAGGACGAGCAAGGGGCTGGGGATGTGACTCAGTAGGAAGAGTGCTTGCTGAGTGTCTTGAAGCCCTGGGCTCAATCTCAGGACCAAGTAATCCTGGGCCTGGCAGCACACACCTGGAATCCCAACACTGGGGAGGTAGAGGCAGGAAGATCAAGAGTTCAAGGTCATCCTTGGCTCCATAGTGAGTTTGAGGCCAGCCTGGGCTACAAGAGACCCTGTCTAAAACAAACAAACCACAAAAAAAAGAGTAAGATTGTGTGTGGTGGCTCACACCTGTAATGCCAGCACTTGGGAGACTAAGGCAGGATTGCTACGAGTTCAAGGCCAACCTGGGCTATACAGTGAGACCCTGTCCAAAACCAAAACCAAAAGCATATGTGTTGGGGTAGGCCTGATGACGCACACCTGGGATTCTAGCACTCTAGAGGCTGAGGCAGGAATGACTGCCAGGAGTTGGAAGCCAGCCTGGGCTACATCGCAAGACCCTGTCTTGAAGTAAATAAATAAGTGGGGAGGGATGGACAAGATGAAGGCAGTGAGACCAGAGAACAGGAGGGAGTGTCACACAAGCCACATCGTGGTCAAGAAGGGCTGCCGCAGAGCAGTCACGTGGGATGAAAACCAAGAGGGGGAACGGGACAATAGGGATGGAAACCATTCCTAGAGGCCAACTGGGAAGAGAAGAGGAAGTGAACGCAGAACTCGTGGTCCTCTCTCTGGAAAAGTTTGGGAGGAAAGAGAAGGTTCATTCCCTTTAGGAAAAGAGTGACAAAGGACCAGGACATGGGGGATAGGGCAGGAGCCAGCGCTCAGAACAAGACTGGAAACCATGTCCCACTAGGGAAGGGCCAAAGCATTGAAAACTGCCAATCAGCATTGAGAGGGTGAAGCAAGAGGATGGTGTGTTTAAGGCCTGGCTGGACTATATAGTAAAACTGTCTAAAAATACAGCACAGCATCATATCATATCATACCATACCATACTATACCATACCACCCTCCCCAGCCTATGTTAGGACCTCTGGCAGAGGTGAACCTGGAGTAGAATTATGAGGTCCTACTCTTGGGGCGGAGGCCCTGACACTGGGGGTCAAAGGCAGTCACTCTCTTGGAGGGATAAGTTTTTCTAAAATTTGCTATGTAGCCCAGGCTAGCTTCCAACTCTCAATTCTCAGCCTCTTGAGTGCCTGGGATTTGTGGGTATGTCCCACCGTGCCTGGCTGAAAAGTATTATTATTTTGCCAGGAAAGAATACAATGTTCTCTGAGGACTACTATTATGTTAACTTCTCCTGAGACTACGCAGGCAAATGTCTACTCACCTACACGGGACACAGTGACAAACCAAAGGGATGATTCCATCCTAGTCTGGCTTTGATGGAACGATTTGGTTCATTATGGTCACTTAGAAATAAAAACGGTTGTTTCATTTTTATGTGCATGTGTGTGTGAGAGAGAGAGAGAGAGAGAGAGAGAGAGAGAATGCATGCAGGTGATCCAGAGGCCTGAAGAAGGCATTAGATCCCCTGGAGCTGGAGCTCCAGACAGTTGTAAGTAGCCCAATGTGGGTGCTGGGAACAGGACTCAGAGCCTCTGGAAGAACAACAGTATGCTGCCTTAACCACTGAGTCATCTCTCCAGACCTAGGCCAGGCTTTCCAAAGTGGCCAAGCTTGAGTCAGCATATTCCCAGTATTGACTGGAAATCTGGAAACCTCATGGAGTTACAGGCGTGGAGCCCAGTGGGCTCCATGCAGCATCTTGCTTACCCCCCTTCCAGCTGAGGTGATGGTCTCCTTCACAATGTAGGTACAGAGATGCAGGAGTGTGATTGGTACCACGCTGGGCCTGCACAAGGGCTGGCCGTCTCTTGACTGTTGAACAGTCCCCAGACTTCTCATGGGGAGCTTCCTGGGTCTGAATCCTGTGGTGATATTCTATTTGTACTCTAACAGATAAAGCTTGCCTGGGGATCAAAGGAAAAAGCCAGCCACTAGATTAAACACAGAGGTCAGGCAGTGGTAGCACATGCCTTTAATCCTAGCATTTGGGAGGCAGAGATTCATCTAGATCTCTGTGAGTTCACAGCCACACTGGGAACAGAGCCAGGCATGGTGGCAAATGCCTTTAATCAATCCTAGAACTAGTTAACCATAGAGGTCTGGAGGTCTGTACAGACAGACAGGAGGTGATAGAGCTGGGCAGAAAGAGGAAGTGATGTAGCTGGGCAGAGAGAGGAAGTGAGATGGCAGGACACAGAAAGGGATATGAGTATACAGGAAGTAGCTCTTGGGCTGAGGATTTCCTAGCAGTAAGACCTTGTGGCTGGCTTGTTCTATTCCTCTGATCTTTCAGCTTTCACCCCAATATCAGACTCTGGGTTTTTTATTAATAAGACCATTTAGCAATTCATGTTACAGGCTCAGGTGAAGATGTGTCTCTTCCAAACAAGAGACACAGGGGCAGAAGCCCCGTTAAAAGTCCCAGCCCCACCTGCATGAAGGAATGGACCTTATCATATGCCTGACAAGATGAAGGACAGCCTCTGTATCTAATTCCATTCTTTTTTTTTTCCATTTTTTAAAGGATTTATTTTTATGTGTGTGTTTGCCTGTATGTATGTATACCACGTGCATACCTATTGCTGGAGGAGGCATCAGATCCCCTGGGACTACAGTTATAGATGGCTGTGAGCCAACATGTGGGGGCTGAGAATCAAACCCGGGTCCTCTGGAAGAGCAGGCAGTGGGTGCTCTTAACCGCTGAGCCATCTCCCCAGCCCCTCTAAAACAGCCCTTCAAGATGGGTCTGTTTGGACTGGGCTTTTGCTTTGTTTTGGGAAGGATTTTTTTTTTTTTAATTTTTGTTTAAGATTTTTGGGTCAGAGTCTCCTGTAGCCAAGCTGATCTCAAATTTACTATATAATAGAGGATGACCTTGAACTCCTGATCCTCCTGTCTCCACCTCCCAAGTGCTGGGATTCCCAGTCATTTGACACTATGTCTGGCAAAGATGATACTGTAGCATTTGGTGGTCTGTTCTGTTTTGTTTTGTGGTGCTGGGATTGAACCCCGGGCTTTGCTGAGAGCAGGCATGCATGTTCTACCAACTGAGTTACATCCCAGCCTCTGGGCTTTGTTTAGGGTCTTAAAGTTTTCCTACACAATCTAAGGGGAAGTGCAAGGCAGCTAGAGGCCTATGGGTAGGTGGAGTCCATGGCCACGCATCTCTTAAAAGTTCTTTTTCTGTTGTTACATTTTTCGAGTGTGTGTGTGTGTGTGTGTGCGTGAAGGTCAGAGCACAGCCCATGGGAATCGGTTCTTTCACTCCATCCAGCAGCCCCCACACCTCTGAGGACTCTTGTTTTTATGGCCAAGCACTCTTCTTCATAACAGAGCCCACCCACCTCCCGGGAGGCCATGTGACTCATGCTAAGCCAATCAGAGGGTCTTGTTTCTTAGGCAGTGCCATCAAGGGAGGGCCACATGGTCCAAGCTGGCTTTTCCCTGGGAGCATCCAGTTAGAGCTGCAGAGTCATTCCCTTCCTTCCTGGTAACGCAGAGCTGAAGGACCCAGAAACATGCTTCTGCACACGTTTCCCACCACTGAAAACACCACTCCCAGGTGGTGAAGGTGGAAACTGATTTCACCCAAGTCACAGAGATCCTACTTGACATGACCACAGTGACTTTTCACATTCAAAACATTCCACAAGATACCATTTCCTGGGTTGGTTCAGCACAAAATTCCTTCAGAATGTTTTAGCCCAGTGTAATTTTCTTTGACCCCAGATGGCTATCTCAGGACCAATCTTCAAATCCTCAGTGTAGACAGAAAGAAGAGGGAGGAGGCAAGGGTAAGCTAGACCTTTAAAGAACATTCTAGAAGCCCTGCTCAAAAGTTCCCACTTGTATTTCATTGGCCACTCCTATATGCAGGAAAGCTGGGAGACATAGCTGGATCCACCCATCATAAAGAATCCCTGTTACTAAAAGGAGGAAGGAGAGGGGGAGCTGGGGGGTGAGGGTCACCATGGCATGGGGAGAGAAGCAGGGTAAGCAGGGAGCCTCCCTGACGGACTTCTTAGTCCTGTATCTTTTTCTTCTTCAGCAGGAGTGAGCTGGGTTTCAGTCAGCTGCCACCTGGGAATCCCTGGTTTTAGCTGACCTAAATCTGGGACTCCTCTGCCTCCCCTGGCTCTCACCGCAGCTTTCTCACAGATTTTCACATTGCTTTGAGGAGGAACTTTTGGCACCAGGCTCACCCTTACTCATGCTCCGACTAACAGCACACTGTAATTTCTGTGCCAACTCATTTCCCGCCCTTTGGGGATCCTGGCAGGAGGCCTGAGGCAGGCCCTGCCCCCACCTCCATTAGATCAGGAACTGATGGTGGGGGATTGTTGGGCGTTCCTGGCAGGCCCGGGGAGAGCCCAGAAATGGTATAGACTTGGGGCAGCTCCCCCAGTCAACCCACTCAACAGAAGGAAAACCAGACACCATTTGCCGAAGACTTTCAAAGCTGTTTCCATGCCCCCGCCCTGACTCCCAGTGGGAGTGGCCCAGGAAGCTGTGAGTGGATGGTCCGAGGCCCACAGTCAGTACTGGGCCCTCTACTTGCCCAACAGGAGATAATGGACTGACTCTTTGGTAGTTAGCCACTACTTGCCATTGGGTGGCTTGCCTGGAGAGGAGCCGGGGCGGCCCCGTTCCTCCCGCCAGGGTCCTTGGTGGGTGGGGTGTAAACTAGGAGTCTGCTCTCAGCCAAGGCATGCATCTGAGCAAACCAATGTGTTTGCTCCAAGCAGCAAGGTGTTCAGGGAAGCTGTTCTGAGACCAGAGCCAGTCAGCATACCCACCTTCCAGCTGAATGCCATGCCCGTGGATACCCATCTCATCGCTTAGGCCTTGAAAACCCTACCCATCACCTTAGACAGACATATGCTCCTTTGCCCACTCATTGCCCATTTGCCCCTTCCTTCATGCCTTTGAACACTTCTTAGAACCTGCTCCTTCAGAAAGGCTCATGTGTTGAGAAGAGCCAAGGCTTTGGAGTCAGAGGCCTGAGTTCACATCCCCACTCAGAGCTGGGCATAATGACGCATGCCAGCAATCCCAGTTCTCGTATGCTGAGATAGGAAGATGAGTAGTTAAGGACAGCCTCGCTACAAAAGCAAGACTATATCCCAAAAGCAAACAAACAAACAAAACCTGGGAGCGTAGCCCAAGGAAGATTGCTTGCCGTGAATTAGTTGGATTCAACTCCAAACACTGTGAAACAAAAGGCAATCAACCAACCCCACTGGCTCTTTGCTGCCAGGCGCAGTGACTCACACCTGTCAGCCTGGCACTTGGAAGGCAGAGAAAAGAGGATCGGGAGTTCAAGGTCATCCTCAGCTTCATAGAGAGTTTGATCCTTGGTGTCCACATAAAGGTGGAAAGAGAAAACCTGCTCCACAAAGTTGTCCTTTGACCTCTACACTTGCACCATGGCATACACGTGCACGCGTGCGTGCACACACACACATATTTAGAACAAAACAACCAAACAATCACATTCTCATTTACCACTTACAAGCCATATGACTTTGGGCAAGAGTGTTAAGCCTGCATGTGTATCTGCGTACCATTTGCATGCCTGGTGCCTGAGGAGTCCAGAAGAGGACATAGGATCCCCTAGAACTGGAATTACAGATGATTGTGAACCTTACATGTGGGTGCTGGGAACTGAACCCAGGTCCTCTGGAAGAACACCCAGTGCTCTTAACTGATGACCCATTGCTCCAAGGCCTGGGGAAGTAATTTAATCTCTGCTGCCTCCATTTCTTATTTAAAAACTGGGGGTAATACCCGGGTGGTGGTGGCACATGCCTTTAATCCCAGCACTCGAGAGGCAGAGGCAGATGAATCTGTGAGTTCGAGGCCAGCCTGGTCTACAGAGCTAGTTACAGGACAGCCAGGACTATACAGAGAAACCCTGTCTTAAAAAAACAAACAAACAAACAAACAAACAAAAAATGATGTAAGAATGTCTCCCTTGCATTGTGAATATAAAAGAGTAGCTAATAGCCGGGCGGTGGTGGCACACGACTTTAATCCCAGCACTCGGGAGGCAGAGCCAGGCGGATCTCTGTGAGTTCGAGGCCAGCCTGGGCTACCAAGTGAGTTCCAGGAGAGGCGCAAAGCTACACGGAGAAACCCTGTCTCGAAAAAACCAAAAAAAAAAAAAAAAAAAAAAAAAAAGAGTAGCTAATAAGCCAGGCATGGTTATGCCGGCCTACAATCCCGGCACATGGGAGGTGGAGGTAGTATAGACGTCCAGGGCCAGCCTCATCTCCTTGAATCCAAGGCCAGTCTGGACTACAAAACAAACAACAAACAAAAAACCCAAAATAAGCAAAGACTTTCCAACAGATGCCGACCACAGCAGTTGTCAGGAAACGGTGGCATCCTGGAGCTGATGGTGCTGGTGGTGGTGACCGTGACTCTGGTACTTGAAACAAAAGCTGCTCAGGAAGTCGTGGCCACTGTTCCTGTGTTCCTGTGGGTGCTGACTGCCACAGCACAAGGGCAGCGTTACACGTGACCTTAATATGCTTCCTCGTGTGAGAGCTCCTGAAGATGGGGTTGCCTTTTACATTTTTAGTGATTTTTGTTGAGTGAGAGATAAAGCCCAGGGCCTCCTGCACGCTAAACAAGCAGTCTACCACTGAACCACATGGCCAGCGCCATCTCAGCAGTGATATCAGGATGTGCACAGGGCCCGGTACCACGGAGATGCTCAATGCCTGTGCGAGTCCTTCTATTTGTCAGAGGCCTTGGGGCATTCCAGTCCTGACATACATGAATCTAAGGTGGAGATTAGGAATCCTTAGTACCCAAAGCAGGGTGAGTATGAATCCCAAGGTTCCCTGGTAGCTTAGGGCATCTTCCATCCTGGGGTAACTCACCATCCAAATCTCTTTCAGCTGCTGGTGGAAGAGACAGATCTTTCTAGCAAACCCTAAGCCTAATTCAGATTAGCAGCCATCTCCTACCCCAACTCCATGCTTCCCAGCCCAGGAGCAAGTCAGATTCTGTGCTCCCTGCCCAACATTTATACTCCCAGTATTTATAACCCTGGCTTACAGCATTCTGAGACTGACGCCGGATGGGTGGCAAGAAATCTGGCCTCACAATGATGCAGCAACTCCAGCGGCCCCTGGCACCCATCCGAGCATCGTCTTGCAGACTGGCTTGCTTTCTCTGCACAGGCTCGGGTCTCTCTGGCTGCTGTCCTTTGCAGCTCAGGCCATGTTGTTCAGGGAGTGGCTAGAACTCTGGTTCAGAATTACCTAGACCGTGGGGGCCCAACTTGTTTTAAGGGACCCTGGGAATTGTTCTTCTCTTTCAAACCCCCTCTTGTAGGAAGTGAGAAGGTGACCCTAACTTTTCCCAGGGAAGTAGAGGAGAAAATGAACAATGCCCCGAATCTTGAGAAGACCAGAAATGGAAGAGGGGAGGGGAGGGGAGGGCACTGTCTTGTCTGCAGTGCCCAGAAAAGGTGATGGGAAGGCTAGACACCACCACAATGTGCAGAAGGGCCCAAGCACTGGCCTACAACCCCAGGGCTGCTACTGCTTAGCTGTGTGTACTTGGGAAAGTTGCTTAACCTCTCTGTCAAATAAGGAGATTCTAAACCAGGTGGTGGTGGCACACACCTTTAATCCCAGCACTCAGGAGGCAGAGGCAGGCAGATCTCTGTGTGAGTTCAAGGCCAGTCTGGTCTACAGAGTGAGTTCCAGGCCAGCCAGGACTACACAGAGAAACCCTGTTGAGAGAGAGAGATTGAGATTGATTGATTGATTGATTGATTGATTGATTGACTGATTGATTATATCGCACTCCTGGGTCACCGACAGGACTGTGACAGCAGGGTGGCTTTGTGTGTTTGGGTCGTGCTGGGGATGGAACTGAATACTCTACATGTGCTAAGCAGATGCTCTACCACTGACTACACGCTAGCCGTGACTACATGTGTGAGCAGCTCTCTACACAAGGTGAGTGCCACACGAAGACTGCATCTCTCTTTTCCTTCCTTCTCCTCAGACACTCCAGGACTATAGGAGGCAAAAGATCGGAATCCATGTCCTCTGGGCTTGATGGCTGTCACTCAGAACGGCGATCCACCTGAGGAAGAGCCTTGCCGTCACTCAGCTGGCTGGTGGCTCCCATTCTTGTTGTCTTGAGTCTTGGCTGGTCCCATAGTCAAGGGCAGAAACTATGTCAGGTAGGTCCTACATGACCACAGAAGCTTCGGTTTGGGGGGTTGGGGTGGGGAGAAACAACACATGACAGGGTAGTATATTTAGAGGCTCATAAGAGAGAACATGGCACCAACTGGGAGTTGAGACCATGATTTAATCCCAGGGCCCCCTGCTGATGATACTAAAACATGCTCTCCAGGTGGTTTTGTGGCAACTTCAGAACACCACCTGGGTGAGAGCAGGTAGGCTCCTTAGTTGGAGCAGGAGCGGGAGACAAAGGATAGCCCAACAGACTATCATGAGGCTCCAATGGGAAGCCCAGAAGTCACTGTCATGCTGAACAGAGCAGGCCAGAGCCTGAGAAATGCTGCTCCTGGCCCTTACACTGCCCCCTCATGGCTGGGAGGCCTAGGACAACCATTTCCTACAGAGTAAGCCATGTTCCTTGTATGCTGAAGAACAGATAGACCTATGTTCGTTTTCAGGGACAGCTTGCCAGGTGTGGGCAGAGAAACAAAGCTGATAGATTGGTCAGCTGTCTCCCCACCCCACCCCACCCCTGTTCCCTCACACTAGGCCAGACCACAGCTGGGGGAGCCAGAGGCTGCTTGGTGTCGGGGAAGAAGACTCCAGCTCAGTAAGCTGCTACCCCAGGATCCTACTTTACTTTCTGAACCACCATATGTATGAGGAGTTGGGGGGGGGGGGGGGAGCAGTGAAGGAAGGGGGAAGGGAGGAAGGGGAGGAAGAAGAGACCCCCAAAGCCATTCTAGGCAGAGGCAGAATATTTTGAAAAACCAAACCCACTGGCAAAGGGCCCAACATGGTCAGAGCTGAACACACTGGCATTGCCTTGGCACGGAGGGAATGGGACGGCAGAGTCACCCCACCCCAGCCCCCTTCCCTGCTTTCAATTTCTGTCACAATGTGGTGCCAGCTCCCCAAGAGAGTCAGGCAGCTGCGAGCTTGGCTGCTAGCCCACACCAAGCTCCAAATCAGAAGCAGGCCCACCCTGTCCCAGCGCCAGCCACTCACCTCCTCCCGTCCCTGTCCTTCGGTGACTCTTGCCTCCCATTGTGTTCTGTGTCTAGAAACGGTTCCCTCCACTGGAGAAAGCTCCCAAAACTCCTTGTCCAGTCCCTGCATGTCTCAAACTGCATGTGTCCCCCAGGGTGCTGAGCAACCCTCTAGCTGTGTCTCCCCGCTTCCCAGCCTCACCTGACAGGGGAATGGGCACTTCAAAAGGACAAAGATGCAAAGCTGGAGGGCCAGCCTGGTGCTCTAGCTCTGTGTTGAACCTTAGGAGAGAGCCAGGGTTCTCCGTTCACAAGACCTGGGCCAGACTACTCAACTAGAAACGGCCCAAGAAGCCTGTTTCAAGGGCTGACATCCCAGAGGCTGGCCTCTCCAGCAGTACCCTCCTCTTGGGAAATTTTCTTTCCACTGTGACTTCACCCCCACCCTCCCCAACCCCCACCCCCACCTTCAGAGCAGGCAGGTCCAGTTGAAGGAGTGCTTGCTCTATCATCCACGGTTCACCGAGTTTATCATGCTATATCTCGCTTCATCTTCACCACGACCTTTTGAAGTCACCTCCTACACACATGGAAACTGAAGTGACTTACCCGAGGTCACAGAGATGGCAGAGGTAAGATCGGAACCCAGCAACTCTAATTTCAGAGCCAAGGCACTTGATCAATGTCCCATCCCAGAGAAGATACGAAGCAGTAAAACTGTCTTCTCCATCTGGATGGACCTTGGGCAAAGGGGAAGCCAGATGCAGGGAGGCCTGCCACTGTCACCTGAACGGTAAGACATTCTGGAATTTTCAGTACACAGGTGAGAGAAGAAAGTCCGGTCTGGAAGAAAGCAGGGGTGAGAGTGGGTTAGGTCTGGGTCTGGAGGCTGGCTTTGCAGGTGACTGACTGACAGGCCCTGTGTGTATGTGCGAGTGCATGTGTGAGAGTGCCGAGAGTGTACATGTGTGAGTGTGCATGTATGAGTGTGTGTGCGAGAGTGTGTGAGTGCATGTACAAGTGCATGTGTGAGTGTGCATGTGCGTGTGAGTGTGCATGTATGAGTGTGTACGTGAGAATGTGTGTATGTGTGTGTGTGTATAAATGCACAATATTCTGCAGTGTCTCAGCTTAGGAAGAAGAATCCACTGGGTAGTTTGAACAATAGAACAAGGGAGAATGGTAAGCTACTCTTTGAGCATTAAAAATAATCAATCAGGTGCTGGGCACGGCACATGCCTTTAGTACCAGCACTCAGGAAGCAGAGGCAGGCAGATCTCTGTGAGTTTGCGGCTAGCCTGGTCTACACAGCAGGTTCTGAGACAGCCAGGACTACATAGAGAGACTCTGTCTCAAAAATACCAAAATTAAATAAATAAGCAACCAGGGTTAGGCTTGGTGGTGCTTGCCTTTAATCCTGGCTGGCCAGGAATTCTCTAGGTAGAGTAGGTCGGCCTTGAATGCACAGAGGTCTGCCTGTCTCTGCCTTTGGAGGATGGAGATCAAAGGCACCCCCTCCATCCATTTCTGTGAATGGAAGTATCTCTCAAGAATGAAGGTGAGCACGGGCTGAGGAGATGGCTCAACAGCTGAGCACACCGGCTGCTCTTCTAGAGGACCCAGGTTTGATTTCCAGAACCCACGTGGCACTCACAACCATGTGTCACTCCAGTTGGAGGGGATCCAATGTCCTCTGCTGGCCTCTGAGAGCACTAGATAGACCCACACAGAGTACACAGACACTCTGACATATTCATTGAAGAAAGAAAGACGGACGAAAGGGATGGATGGATGGAGGGAGGGAGGGAGGGAAGGAGGGAGGCAGGAAACATGGAAGGCAGTAAGATGGCTTAGCAGATGACAATGCCTGCTGCCAAGCCTGGAGACCTGAGTTGGATCCCCAGGACTCCTAGAGTGAAAGGGGAGTACTGATTCCCAACTTGTCCTCTGTGGCTCATGGCATGTGTGCATTCAGAAGTAAATAAAATGTGACTAAAACCCTTTTAAAGGAATCCATTACTTAGAAAAGGAGAGGAGGAAGATGAAGGCTGGGGATATGGCTCAGTTGGTGGTGTGCTTACCCAGTATGCAAAAGGCCCTGGGTTTGGGTCTTAGCACCCCAGAAACTGTGGGGGGTGGCACATGCCTGTAATCCCGACACTTAAGCAGAGGAGGAGGGTCAGAAGTCCAAGGCCATCCTTTGCTGTGTAGTGAGTTCCAGGCCGTGCTGCAATACATAAGATCCTATCTCAAAAAAGTGAAGGTAAATTGAAGACGTCATGGAGTGGGGGGGACCTGAGAGAATTCACTGCCCAAAGCCCTATGTTGCCTTATTAAAACACACATCTTCAAATAGAATGAAGTAACCGATAGCTGGGTGTCCATATGTGATTGTTTTTCCGATAGCTGGGTATCCATATGTGATTGTTTTTCCTCTTAATCTCCTTAACTAGATGCTACTGTGTGAAGAGTACAGCATCGCAGTGCCCTCTGGAATTTATGGTATGTGAATTTAACCCATGTGACAGTGACAGCAAAAAGAACTGGAAGGCGGGAAACAGCAGAAAATAGCACATGAAATGATGCAATATTAACTCCAAGTAGACCGTGAAACCACTAAACCACTAGAGAAACCACTGAAAATGCCCAGAAACAGTACACAAATCAAGGCCCAGTGTGGTTCCGAACACCTCTAATCCCAGAACTCTGAAGAGAGCCCAGGAGTCTGGGACCAGCCCAAGTCACAGAGCAAAACCCTGTTTAAAAGAAAAAAAGGGAAGATAAAACAAAGAATTCTTTTTCTCATTTATGGGTATTACAAATTTCTGTGCATCACATGTGCTCGGGAGCCCACAGATGCCAGAAGAGGGGGTCGGATCCCCCAGAGCTGGAGTCACAGATGATTGTGAGCTGCCAATGTGGGTGCTGGAAATGGAACCAGGGTCTTCTACGAGAGCAGAAAGCATTCTTAACCTCTGAGCCACCTTTCCAGCCAGAGATGAGGGATTCCAAAGAATTTTCAAGTAAATTTGGAGACAACAAAGTGCTCATCTGTAAGTGGGCTCAAGTAGTCACAGCCAGAACTGTCACGAGATGGAGAGGTAGAGAGGGTGGTAGTATCTCAGGGGGAGGGGATGGGGAAGAGGTGGGGATTGGGCTAATGTTGCCCAGTCACAGTGGAAGGGTGGCCTCTTCCCTCACCTGCACTCTTCCTGCCCACATCTCACAGTCCAGAAGACCTCCCTCCCACTTCCCACCCTTCTGCCTTCCCTGGTCCCCTCTCCTTCATCTGTACTTAACCAAGCACCCAGGAAGGACAGAGCCGCTGCAGTCCTCCGATGAGTTCGTGTGGACACACAACACTGTCAGATCCTTAATCTGTTTTCACAGCTCTGGGCTGCCAGGCTGCATTGGCTTCCCCCTCCCCTCCCCTGCCTCACATCAGCCCTACATTCAAGCCCCTGTTTGCCCTGCCCATAGTTCTGGGTCTTCAGACAGAAGCCAAGCAGTGGAGAGAGAAGAAAGCGGCCAGGCTAGGAGCTGCCCGACTTCCTGCTCTCGGCCCTCCCTTTGGCTCCTGAGGTCCTGGCCCCAGCACAGCTCTGCAAGATTCTTCTTAGCCATGAAGGTGAGACATAATGACTCAGCCATTCATTCATTCATTCATTCATTCACTCATTCATTCACGTTTTCACCCTTCTGTACCATGGACCTACTCTCTGGCAGAGGCTGGAAATACAGAAATGGGAAAGCAGTATCCTACCCACATCGAACCTCCTAGTTGTCTAGGGAGCAGACATATCCTGTGGTCCACACTAGTGTTTGTGGGCAAGTGCATCATGCTGTGGAAACCAAGATGATGAACATGGCTGGAGGCTCCTAGAGGAGGGACAGCACCTGTGATGAATCCTCAAAGTGAGCAGAAGTTAGCCAAGTGCCGATGGGGGGCCAGCCTGCAAGGTGGTGCACGCCTATGATCCCAGCGTTCAAGAGGGAGGATCAAGAGGTCCAGGCCAGGCTGGGTGTGTTCCAAATTTGGAAGCCTGTTTCCGAGACACTGTTTCACAAGCAGCTACATTAGTTACTTTTCTTGTTGCTGTGACCAAATGTCCAACAAGAAGCACCTTCAAGGCGGGAGGGTTCCGCTTGGCTTACAGGTTGAGGAGATACATTCCATCATGGCAGGAAGGCATGGCAACAGTAGCGGGAAACACATGGTCACATTCATCTATGGTCAGGAGGCAGAGAGTGAACAGGAAGTGGGCCAGGCTATAAAATCTCAAGGCCCGCCCCCAGTGACCCTACTTCCTCCAGCGAAGGTCTGCCTTCTAAAAGTCCACAATGTTCCGATGTCATCGGTGTTCTTGAGTCTGGGGAGGGTCGCTGTGGGGACACTTCCTGTTCAACCACAGCACTGAACAAACAAACAGAAGGTAGCCAGTTATTGAAACGAGGGCCCCACTTGTCCAACGGCTACAGGGCTGGGCTGTAGCCTGCATTTCCGGGCCTATACAGGACTTCATGGTGGCTGAATCTTGGCATGTGAGGGGAAGGGGGTTGACAAGTAGACTGCAGAGGGGTGTCAGGAGCCAGGTGATGACACCCCAGATGTTAGGGAGTTTCTCTGCCATTCACTCGGTCCTTCATCATCTACTCTAAGTCAGATTGCTCCTTACCTGTCCCAGACACTTCTGCGCAGTTCTTGCTGACTGGAAGTTCTCCCTAATTCAGGCCTGTTCATCCTCAGTTTAACATCCCTAGCCCTTGTTAGGGAGCAGACAAGCTGAAGGCATTGTCCTAATGGCAGCCGCCAAGTGTCTGAAGGTAGTGTTCATCATCTCCCTGCCTGGGGCCTGAGCTATGTCTTGGCATCTCCTGCCCATCCGTGGAAATCCAGGCAGAGATGAGGCTGTCCATCCTGCTCCACACAGTTTGATGGCACTTTTCAGAACCCATGGTTATCCATTCTTTTCTTTTAAAGTATATTAATTTATTTTTTGAGATGAGGTCTCATGTTTCCCATGCTGGCCCTGAACTCTCTATGTAGCTATAGATGACTTTGAACTTATAATCCTCCTGCCTCCACCTCCTAAATGTTGGAGTTACAGGTGTGTGCCACCATACCAGTTTGTGTAGTGCTGGGACTTGAACCCAGAACTTTGTGCATGTGAGGCAAACACCCTATCAACTGAGCTACATCCCCAGCAGTCTGTCAGCACCCTTTAGTCAGCTCTCTCAAACCTCTATGTTCAATTCTTATAGTGGCTGTAGCAAACAACCA
This sequence comes from Peromyscus californicus insignis, assembly GCF_007827085.1. Classification (NCBI taxonomy): domain Eukaryota; kingdom Metazoa; phylum Chordata; class Mammalia; order Rodentia; family Cricetidae; genus Peromyscus; species Peromyscus californicus. The sequence goes on along the minus strand of NW_026294551.1, from coordinate 43,676,367 downwards.
CAGGCAGAGTAGTTCAAACTCCAGAATTTATTCTCTCAGTTCCAGAGGCTGGAAGTCCACAGGCCTGAGTCTGCAGGGCTGCTGTCCAGATGCTCTCCAGAGGGGCCTCCTTGCCTGTGCCTGGCTCTACACTTGTGCGCAATTAACCAGTGGTATTCCTTGGCCTGTATACATCCCTCCAATCTGCCTTTATCTTTACTGGCCTCTCTGTGTGGCCATATTTCTGCACTGACTTCCTTCTGTGTGCATTTGTCCATATTTTCTTATAAGGTATCAGTTCCTAGACTCCTGGCCTACTATCATCTTGTCTTAACTTGACAGTATTAACGAAGACCCGAGTTCCAAATGTAGTCACATTGGGGATTGATGTGTGTGTGTGTGTGTGTGTGTGTGTGTGTGTGTGTGTGTGTGTGTGTGTGTGTGTGTGTCTTTTGGGGGGATTCCATCCAATTCCACTCCAAATGCAGCTGAAACCTAACAGCAGGAAACTGCCCGGCAATTGTCATGCATGGGGACGAAATTATTCATATCTGAGCTATGAGGAAAAGCAGAAAGCACAGGAATCTGAGAAGGCCCGCTGCCCTGGGCTCGGGGACAGAGCCCAGATGGAAAGCTGGTTTGTTCTCAGTCACCAGACAGTCTTGTGCTTTTCCTGGCTGCTCCTTCTGCTCTGCAGCCAACAGGAGGGAAGGTGGTGCTCAGAGGAAGGAGCCAGGAGAAGCTCTGCTGGCCATGTGTGCATGAGCCTTGGGTGGTCTGAGCGTCGCCCTGTGAGATGCTGTGGTTGTCAGGACCACCACACTGACCTCATCTGGGAGATAGCAGTTCTGTCTGCTGCATGGGATTCCTCAGCTGGGAAGATGCAGAAGGACAGGAATGTTTCTCAGAAGGAAAAGAGATATAGGAAGCTTTCCTGGCAAAGCACAGTTCTGTCCTTTGTCAGAGCAACCGACTGTGCTCAGTGTGGGGAGGGGCAGTCTCACTACTTAGGACTTCAGAAAGAGTTTGCAGGAACCCCAGGACCTTCCTGTGCTAACTAGGGTAAAGTGGTGCTGAAGAGAGAGCTACCCAGAGGTAGTGGCTGAGATTCAGGTCAGCTCTGCATGTCGTACAGCCCTGACTATGCCATGTCACCCTGCCTCCAGAGAAGACAGGGATGAACTCTGACGGTTGGCCACCCTGGCCTCCCGAGGCGGTTTGGATGAGAACGGTTCCCATAGGTTCATATGTTGGAATGTTTGGTCCCGAGTTGGTGGATCTGTTTCAGAAGGATTGGGAGGTGTGGCCTTGTTGGAGGAGGTGTGTCACTGGAGATGGGCTTTGAGGTTTCTAAAGCCCACACTATCCCCAATTAGATGGCTCTACCTCGTGTTTGTATCTCAAAACGTAAGCTCTCAGCTACTACTCCAGTGCCACGCCTGCCTGCCTGTGGCCATGCTCCCTGCCACAATGGTCATGTACTCACTCACTGAAACCAAAAGCCAATGACCTCTTTCCTCTGTAAATTGCTTTGGTCATAGTGTCTTTTTTTTTTTCTTTTCTTTTCTTTTCTTTTTTCTTTTGTTTTATTTCTAGACAGGGTTTCTCTGTGTAGTTTTGGTGCCTGTCCTGGATCTCGCTCTGTAGACCAGGCTGGCAGGCTGGCCTTGAACTCACAGAGATCCACCTGGCTCTGCCTCCCGAGTGCTGGGATTAAAGGCGTGCGCCACCACCGCCCAGCTTGGTCATAGTGTCTTACTGCAGCAATAGAAAAGTAACTAAGACACCCCACCCCCCACATCCTGTAGTCATTCTCCATGGTGTTCACTTAGGAGTCTGCCTTCCTGCTGTCAGTCTCTGAGGTTTGAGCTTGTGGTATTGGGTGGGACCTCGGATCACTGGGATAGTGCCTTCCTCTTACCACTGTGACTGTGCGGTGGTGTGAGTTGGAATGGCCCCCATAGACTCATGTGTTTGAATACTTGGTCCTTAGGGAGTGGAGCTCTTAGGAGGTGTGGCCTTGTTGGGGTGAATGTGGCTTTGTTGGAGGAAGTGTGTCACAAAGGAATAGGCTTTGAGGTCTCAGGAGCTCAAGCCAGTTCTTTTCCTGCTGTCTGCGTATCCGTACGCAGAACTCGGAGCTTCCTCCAACACCAGGACTGCCTGTGTGCCATCATGCTTCCCGCCATGACAATGGACTAAACCTCTGTCTGAACTGTAAGCCACCCAAATTAAATGTTTTCCTTTATGAGTTGCCATGGTCATGGTGTCTCTTCGCTGCGACAGAAACCCTAAGACAGACTAGTTAAGGAACCTGAGGCAGTGGTGAAGGCTCAGCTCCCACTGGCTTTAGTAGTCTGAGGGCATGAACCTACAGCTACCAGGCCATCCTAAGAGATAGCTACCGACAGGCAGCCTGGTGTCAAACCCAAGGAGAGAAGAACCGAGAGTCAAGGCTGAATTCAAAACTCCCCACACTCCGATTTCAGCCCCAGCCCCAGCACTAGCAAGTCCCCTTGTCTGATCAGGTCTCCTTGAGTTGAGTCTTAGATCGCTCGTAACAAAAATATCCTAATAAAACTGCATTGGTACCGTTAACTTCGGTGGGTGACTGAATGAGTTCGGTGATTAGCTTGTGAGGTTTTTGAGAAAAGGTGCAGTCTTATTCACGTGTCTATTCCTGATAGCTGACCTCCAAGGAGCTCAAATGTTCACGGACTGATAACTGTTGTGTGCACGAGCCCCTAAAGCTATCGGGCTTTTTTTTTTTTTTTTGACAGTCTCACGTATCCCACGCTACCTTTGAACTGTTTATGCAGCAGGAGATGGCATTGAACTTCTGAGCCTTTGAGCTTCTGGGGTTTCAGACAAGCATCGCCACACCCAGTTTGTGTATTGCTGGGGATCGAACCCCAGGCCACATGTATACCAGATAGACGCTTCACCAAATGAGCTTCATTTTCAGCCCCATAAGGTTTTTTTTTTTTGTTTTTTTTTTTTTTTTTTTTTTTTTTGGTTTTTCGAGACAGGGTTTCTCTGTGTAGCTTTGCGCCTCTCCTGGAACTCACTTGGTAGCCCAGGCTGGCCTCGAACTCACAGAGATCCGCCTGGCTCTGCCTCCCGAGTGCTGGGATTAAAGGCGTGCGCCACCACCGCCTGGCTCCCATAAGGTTTTTAACCTTCTTTAATGTGTATAAAAAGTGAGTGGGTGCCGGAGGAGGCCAAAAGAGGACATCTGATCCCCTGGAGGTGGATTTACAGGGAGTTGTGAGCTGCCTGATGTGGGTGCAGGGTTGGGGGGTGGGGGTGGGGGTGTGGTGAACCAGGGTCCTCCACAAGAACAGTAAAAGCTCTTAACCACTGAGCCATCTCTCCATCGCGCCCTCCCCCCAATTCTTAATAAAGGCTAGTTAAGGGTCTACTCCAAGCAGGAATGATAGCACACACCTTTAATCCCAGCACCTTGAGCCTCACCCTGGTCTCCTGCTCCCAGAACTGTTCAGGTTTCTGTCTAGACCACAGTTAAGAACATAGTTGTCTCCCGGCAGAACCATGGGCCGTCCTCCACCTTCGTTCTTGAGCTGCCTCCCTATTTTTCACTTTTTTTTTCTCTTCTCACTAAGGTACTTAGCCCAGGCTGTTCTGAAATGTGAGATCCTCCTGCCCCTACCTTTTGAGTGCTGAGATTACAGGCCAGTGCTATCACCCCATCTCCCCCTTACTTTTCTTTTCTTTTTTTTTTTTTTTTTTGGTTTTTCGAGACAGGGTTTCTCTGTGTAGCTTTGCGCCTTTCCTGGAACTCGCTTTGGAGACCAGGCTGGCCTCGAACTCACAGAGATCCGCCTGGCTCTGCCTCCCGAGTGCTGGGATTAAAGGCGTGCGCCACCACCGCCCGGCTAACTTTTCACACTCACCTCTGTCTGAAGTGTGCCCACATGGCTGGAAAAGGAAGGGGTCACTGGTTGGCTGCCACCTCTGCCAGGGACACCCAGCCTCTGTAGTCTCCCTGAGCAGTACTTATCTACTGAGCTGACCCTCCATTGCCCCTTTGAGAAGTCCTCCCCGGCCGGTTTCCCTATGTGGCTCCTCGGATGGATGGCTTTCAGGGACCCTTATGCTGTAGACTGCCAGGGAAACAGACCTTGGGCTCCTCGAGGCCACAGGCTGTGAGCTGTTTACCTCAGCACAGCTAGGGCTTAGCAGCTGGGGATGATTTGTAAGTGGGTCTTGCCAGAGTGATGGCACACACCTGGAACCCGAGCTCTCGGGAGGCAGAGGGAGGGGGACTGTAAACCTGAGGCTAGCCTGGACTACATATCAAGACCTTGTCTCAGAAAACCAAGGGCTGGGTTGTGGCTCAGTAGAAGACTGTGCTCTTAGCGTGTACAGGGCCTTGGGTTTCTCTGCAGGAGGCGAGAAACAGTGGATCCTTGAAGTGTAAATAAAAGAAGGAAGGATAACACAGGAAGGGGGGGAGGGAGGGAGGGGAGGAAGCAGACAGGGGAACAGAGAGGGCAGAAGGACTAACCTGCTTTTTGCCTTCCCCACATTTGCATCCCAGAGTCCTACGGCTTTAAACATCTATCCACCCTTCTCTGGGGAGGGAGTATGTCACCCAGGAGGAACCCTGGGCTGGGCCAGCTGTGCATGAGACTCATCTCGACCCCACCCCTGACCACAGCATTACACCCTGTTTCTGCTTGTTCTGTTTTTGCTGTTGGAAATTTTATTATGAGACAATACATATGCCTCCCCTCCCCAAAATCATACGTGGACAGTTGGATGAGTTTTCAAAGTGAACACACTCACGTGAACAGCATTATATTATGACAGACGCTGTAAGCAGATCCTCGGGATCTGTCTTCAGTGTCTGTGACACACAGGGTGAGCACTATTCAGACTCCTCACTAGCAATGCCCCTGCCTCATGTTTTACATATCCTAAATAATCAACACCCATTTTTCTGAGTTTGTTTGACGTCTTTCGTTTAATGCTGTGACCATGGGAGTCACTGGGAATTATACATTACTGCTGTGGAGAAGGACGTAATTGGACCTAAGAAAACTTTTACACAGGCCTGGATACAGGGGTAGATAAAGTGGGTATTCAAATCAAACATTTCCTGATAATCAATCATAGAGAGCATAATGGCCAGCCCAGAATTGGAATTTAGTAGGAAGGTTTCTAGAGACAGGTCCCATCTCAGACCTGTGGTCCACGGTAGGACCCACGGAGCATAAGGAGCAAATGCGTAGAGCTACAGTCCTTCTCCTCTGAAGCACTGAGTTCCTAGAGTTGATGAAGGCCAGTCTGCCCACTTGCTTTCCTTTGGTGGCTTATGCTTTGGGGTCACACTAATGTGCTTGCCGAACCCCAGGTAATTCCTGTGTCCTCTAAAGACTCTACAGTTTTAGCACTTAGAATCCTGAGAGATTTGTTGTTGTTTTCTTTTTGACAGCATTTCAGGTTAGCTTTGAACTCTATGTACCAGAGGATAACCTTGAGTTCCTGATCCTCCTGCCTCTACCTCCCAAGCGCTGGAGTTACAAGGATGTGCCACAATGCCTACCTCTTAGAGTTACTTTCTTTATGCCTACCCAATGTTTTGAGTCTGATAAGCTAAGAAGAGCCCTCAGATGAACACATAAATGACATGTTGGTCACGGGGCAGAGCTCCTCTCTCCCATGTGCTCCTGCTTCACCCCCCTCACCCCCAAGCCCCTACACACACACACTGGTGCCTTCCTGAGTGCCCTGTGGGCCAGGCTCTTTGGGGGCTGTCATTTGAAGTGGGAGTGCTCCAAGGAGAAGGGAGTTCTCACACACAGCTGGGAGGCCCCCACAGGGGCACAGTATGGTGACACCTTTAGATGAAGACCACAGTTTGGGAGACCAAAAGCAGAGATATGGGCTCTTTCGTCTCTACGGAGGAGAGCACCTGGAGTGAGCTGCCCTCAGGATGGAACATGTGGTCAGAAGAGAGAAATCCCCTTTTGGGACAGCTGAGCAAAATCATCGCTGTTGCCGTCACCACCACCACCACCACCACCATCATCACCATCACCAGCATCACACCACTGAAAAGTTTCTGCACCTCATAAGCCTCTCCACCGACGCAGCAATCCAAATCAGACCAAACGAAACTGAATCAGAAAAAGCCCGGGTTTAATGGGTAAAACGCTCCCGGATGATTTTCCAGCCCCCTAGAGAGGAGACAGGGAAGACAGACTGAAAAACCACATGTCCGTTGTGGGGGGGGGGGTGCAGTTTAAATACCCTGTGGGAGTGGTCTTGAGCATCTCTGGGGGAGGAGCTGTGTTGAGCGGACTGAGGTGAGGCAGGGTTTGAGGAGAGAGAGATGGGGGAGGGGGATTGAGGTGAGCTTCCACCAGAACAACCACCACCACGGCAGTGGTGGCTAACACATCTGGCCACGCATTGGTGGACATAGGAAACAACGAGAACTCTACTAATAGTAGCTAGTAGGAGTGAACATTGCCAGGGCTGCTTTGGAAAACGCAACTGTGCACACGCCTCGCCCTAGACGCTGCAGCTGCATTCCTAGGTCACATCCAGTGTCAGCAAGCAGCTGGGTGTACTTAATCCCAGTACTCAGGAGGCAGAGGCAAGTGGATTTCTGTGAGCTGAAGACCAATCTGGTCTACATAGCAAATTTCAGGCCAGCAGGAGCTGCATGGTAAGACACTGTCTCAACCACCACCAACACACACAACACACACACATACACACACATACACACACAGCCAATGTCAGTGAGCACATGCTCCCCAGACACTTTCACCTCTAGCTGTATTCTTAATGACAGAATCTGGCGGAAACCCAGCATCCACCTACAGCAGAATGAGTGTACCGCGGTATGCTTGCATCATGGGATGTCACCTAGCCCAGCTTCTTCCACCGTGGATTATGACCCCACGTGGGTCACGGAACGAAATGTCAGGACTGGCAATGGTGAAAGCTTTCTGAAAACACAATGGCCAAAAGCTAATTGGAAGTCAAAGGGGTGACGGATCCAAGCTGCTTCCGATAGCGGTTGTCCACGTCACATTGCGTGACTCCAGCGCAGACTTTGTTCCGAACACACCGCACGCATACTTTGCACTGTGCACGTCCAAAGGAACCCCGACGGATTCGAGAGTACTGTCCGTTACGGCTGCGTGTGCTGTGCTCTGCTCTGTGGAAACAGTGGCTTCGCCCGGGAAAACAGAGACTCGGTATTTCCCTACTGTCTTTCTCGGCACTCAGTATCGGATTAGCGTGTCTTTGAATTCTTTTATGTTTGAACGCTTGGTTTAAAAATTGCTGTTTGAGCCGGGCCGTGGTGGCGCACGCCTTTAATCCCAGCACTTGGGAGGCAGAGGCAGGCGGATCTTTGTGAGTTCGAGGCCAGCCTGGTCTAGAGAGCGAGATCCAGGAAAGGCGCAAAGCTGCACAGAGAAACCCTGTCTCGAAAAACCTAAAAAAAAAAAAAAAAAAAATTGCTGTTTGAGGGTTTGGAGAGATGGCTCAGTGGTTAAGAGCACTTGTTCTTGCAGAGGACCCGGTTTTGATTCCCCGACCCACCCCCAGTTCCAGGGGATCTGATACCTTTCCTCTGACCTCCATGAGTACCAGGCACACATGTGGTACACAGACATACATGCAGGTAAAACACCCATACACATAAACAATAAATCTTTAAAAGATAGACAAATTGTTTTACAAGTTGAGGGAGCAGGAGTCATGGCAGGTTTACAGCAGAGACGCCAGGCCCCTGCTGTGTGGACACGGACTCTAAGGATGCTTAAGGAGGTGATTAACTCTCGGTGACCAAACAAGAGATCAAGGGTGTAAATAGATGGGCTGTGACCCCAGAGCTGAGGAGAAGCAAGTGGGACGTATTTTGAAAGTAAACATAGCTGGATTTGGTGACACGTTGGATGTGGCAAATGAAACCAGGAGAAGGAGAACAAAGATGGAGCTGCTTACGGTAAGGCTGAAATCCCAGCACTTAGGAGGCAAAGGATGAGGATGGCAAGTTTAGGCTATCCTGGGCTACATACTGAGACCTGTTTTAAAAAAGAGAGTGAGGGAAAGAGAAGGAAGGGAGGGAGAGAGGGGAGGGAATAGGAGGGAGGGAAGGAAAGGAAGGAGATAGAAAACACAACCACAGAGGAGAAAGAGGAGGGAAGAGGAGGAGGAAGAAGGAAGGGAGGGGAAGGAGGGAAAGACAGAAAGAAGGAGAATTGATGGTTGTGAGTGTCAGTACGAGTGTTTTGATCTGAGTAACTGGGAGGCTGGAGTTGCCAGGTTGGAGACAGAACAGAGGACTGGGGACAGTGTCTGGGAGAAGGGTACAGAAGTTTGGGTTTGGCCTGTTGGCTTGAGATGCCTCTTGCATTTCCAGATGGAGATTTTGAGGTGGCAGGGTATGACAGATTGTGCGGAGAAGCCAAGGTCTGAGAGCCTGCCCATGAACCTGAAGCACCTTCAGGATGTCTGGCAGGACCCCCTGGTCGAGCTCCCTAGGACTTTAGGACTCCATCAGCATCCTGATGTCCTTTGAGTCAACCAGCCTCCAAGATACAAGACGGTTCTACTGATCCCACCTCCTGGTATCCACGCCTCGCAGAATCTCCCATCCCTCATAAACACCGAACAGAACACAGCTGAGCCACAGAACAAGCTATTGCAGAAATGTTGGCTTACGATGGCCAAGGCTAGGTCATAGGAGACATCCCGACTGTCCCTTGCTCATCATAAGCATCCTCAAGCAGCTGTGTGAAGGAAGTAAGGGCTGTAGCCACCTACCACCTAATGCGAGAAATCCACGGAGTCTATTTAATGAACAAAGGAATTTATTTGGGGTTAACTCACTACTACGGGAGATTTATCATAGGGTCCGGGAAAGCCAAGCTATGTCCCACGCCGATCTGCCTGGTCCAAGTTCTCAGCATCCAAATCATGAGGGAGCAAAGAAGAGCTGATCCCAGGTCTTCAGGGTCATGTCTCCACCCCACCCCCCCCCCCCCCCGCCACAATCCGCTCCCCCCACTCCACAATCCGCTCCAGCAGCCACACTCCAGGGGCATGTACTTCAAGGTCATAACTAGAACAGCTACCCACTACAACCACCACTGACTAAGGTAGTCGCCTCTCTCATTACTGTGAGCAAATACCTGGCCAAAGCAACTTAAGGACGAAAGCTTTGCTTTATCTCATGGTTTGAGAGACGGCAAGGCGGGCGGGGCTTCATCCAGGACATCAGGAGCTTGTGGCAGAGCTTGTTACATACACATCTGGGAAGCCGGAAGCAGGCCTGCGTTACCAGGCCTAGTCATCTAGTCTTCACTCGAGAGCAGGCCCGGCAGATGGCTTGACAGTTACCTCATGAGAGACCCTGAGTCAGAGCCACAGCCATCAGCTAAACCACTTCCAGATTTCTGGCCCACAGACACTGTGCGAAATAGGAAACTTGCGCTGCTGTAATCTGCTAGGGTTGTGGAATAATTTGTTACACAATAATAGATAATGGATACACTTCTCTTTTTAAATGCTAAGGAGGCTGGGAGGCTCACTTCTGTGACTCACCTTGTCCTTCACCTCCTGGTTCCCACTATGGTCCCAGGGCAGCAGCCTGGCCTGCAGATCCTTACTCCTAGATCCTTATTCAGCTCACCTGGGCAAGGTGTGCCTCCAGCCTCTCAACAAAGTGTGAGCTCTCCTGCAGGTCACATGACCCATAGAGGTCAGAGGTCACAAGGGCGGATGCAGTTTGGGGTCTCAATCTGCCCTCCTTGTCATCACACTTCCCACGACATCCTTGCCTCCCGAAGGCCAGCCCTGATGCCCTACAATTCCAACAGTGGACAAGAAGACGACAGTATCACCCATTCACACAGCTAACCGAGCCATGCAGAACCCTGTAGCCGACACCTTTAAACAGCTTGAAGTCCGTCCGCTCTGCCAGCCTCAGCAGGCACAAGGACAGAGTACGGGGCCAGAGGAGCACTTGATCCATGTCTCGTCATAGAGTCTGGCCTGAGCCCCCACCAGGAGCAGCACCAGGCCTCACTGCCCAGCGGAATGTATTAGAGACCAGGGTCTAGAGACTGTGGGCAAGGGTTTACCTGAGTCTGGAATTCCATTCAGTAGCTACCGGCCATGCGACCTTATATTCACCTTCACCCGTCCAGCCTCAGTCTTCTCAGCTATCAAATGGGAGTAGAAGGTCTGTGGGGATGGCACTGCTGGTAAAGTGTTCGTTGTGCAAGCTTGAGGACCCAAGTTCAATCCCCAACACCTACAGTAAAAACAAACAAACAAAAAAACAACAGAATGGGTTCGCCAGGCACGGAACACACCTTTGATTCCAGCATTTGGAAGGAAGAGGCAGACGGATCTCTGTGAGTTTGAAGCCAGCCAGTCTACATAGCAAGTTCCAGGACAGCCAGGGCTGCATAGGGAGACCCTGTACCAAATACACAACAAAAACAGGATCATTGCCTAGAGAGATGACTCAGTGGTTAACAGCAATTGCTGCTCTTCCAAAGGACCAGGGTTTGATTCCTAGCACCCATGTCAGATGACTCATAACCATCTATAACTCCAGCTCCAGGGAATCCACTGCCTCTGGCCTCTGCAGAAACCTGTACTCACTTGCACATACCCACATGCAGACACACACACTTACACATAATTTTAAATAATAAAAATAAGGGTCTGAAGAGATGGCTCTGCAGTTAAGAGCGTGGACTGCTCCTCCAGAGAACTGGGATTCAGATTCCCTGCACCCCTACGGAGGCCCACAACCATCTGTAACTCCAGTTCCAAGGGGATACAGCACCCTCTTCTGGACTCTACAGACACTACACACACGGGACATAGACATACATGCAGGCAAAACACCTACATACATAAAACAAAAATTAAAAAGTAAATCTCAAAACAAAAATAAATCTAAAATAAAATTAGTAATAATAATGATGATGATGATGGTGTGTGTGTGTGGGGGGGGTGATGACGACAGGTACAGTGGCTTATGCCTATAAGGCTAGACCTGAGGAGGCAGAGACAGGGGGACATCTGGAGCTCACTGGCCTGTCAGCCTAGCCTAACTTCCGAGCTCCAAAGAGAGAGCTGTCTCAAAAAACAAGGTGGACAGTTCCTGAAGAATGGCACCTGAGGTTGACCTATGGCTTCTACATACAGCGAGCCATAGGTGCATTCAGGTGAAGGAGAGAAAAGACTCCACAGGGCTTCCCTCTGCCCTTCACATGTATGCCATGATGCCAGCACGTGCAAACACACACACACACACACACACACACACACACACACACACACACACACACACGCACCCAGGAATGGAAGGCAACCTATGGATTCCTGGTACCAGATAATGTGTGAAAGCCTTGGCACTCTGTACCATCCAATACATAGGGGCAGTCACGGTGTGCTGTCATGGCTGACCGGGGATTAGATGGGGAAACCCCACACTTTCCATAGTCCCTTGGTTCCTTTTTGTGACACCCAGTGACAAAGCTTTATCCTCACTACCCTTTCCAGGGCTGTTGAGAAGACCCAAACAGGAGCTTAAATGAGTAAATGTCTGAGAGACTCACGTAGGCAGAGTTTCCAGTGACTGTGGCGTAGGAGGCTGAACTGATGTGGACCATAGAGATCATCATCTTTTTCAGTATCGTCAACTTCTGTGTGAACACGGACCATTTTTACACTCCCCAAACCTCGGATTCCCCAGTGTGACCAGAGGAAGTTGGGTCTAGGAACAGGAGGTGAGGAAGTTGCTAGAGAAGAAGTTACAGAAGCAAGAAGAGTTCCATCCAACTGTTTTCTTCACAACATACATCTGTTCATTCATGGAGCTACGTTTACGTAGGTTTATGAGTATCATCCCTGAACGTATGCATGTGCACCACCTTTGTGCTGTGCCCCAGGAGGCTAAAAGAGTGACAGGTAGTTGTGAGCTACCCTGTGGATGCTGGGAACAGAAGCTGGATCCGGCAAGTGCTCATCACCAGATGTCATGTCCCCAACCCATGATCTAGGCTTCTCATTAGTTAGTTAGTAAGCAGGAAAGTGTCAACAGTCCTTACTATGGCCTTTCTAAGCACTTCACAAAGCCCAATGATTGTTTATTAAGTAGCTACTGTATCAGTGTGAACACCTTGTGTGGTTCCATTCAGGTCTCCCAGCGACCTTGTAAAGCATCTGGTAGTGTCCTCATTCTGGGCTAAGAAAGCTGTGATGTAGACACCTCAACCTAAGTAAATGGAGCAGCCAGCCCCGTGGTGGATTTTGTTGGATGCCAAAGCCCATGGCTTCAGACATGCTAGAAATCCCACCAGGGTAGAGGCTGCAGGGGCCAGGAAGTCTCAGCTACTTTGGAAAGCTGAAGCTGAGAGGTGACCTTCAGCCTTGGGGGCTTCCAAAGTCCTTCCACAAGCCCTAAGAAGGTATCCGGGACCTCAGCAGGTGTGTGGACCCTCTTCCCTCCTTCCTTCGTGTTAAAGATAACAAACTGGGATTCAAGATGCTAAGGGATTTATCAGGGACTTCAGATGGCTCCTTCAATACTCAACATTCCTTTAAGGAATGATCTTGTGTTTTACTGAGTGGCGCAGCCTCGTCCTTGATCTGAAGCTAGCCAGAGAGTGTGGGTATTCTCCAAGCATGGACTCTGGACCAGGCATTGCGTACATATTATCCTCCAACAACTCCAAGAACCAAATCTTTTCATTCTCATTTTTGTGTGTGTGTGTGTGTGTGTGTGTGTGTGTGTGTGTGTGCCTGCATGTCTGCATGTGCACCAGGTGCATGTGGGTGCCTGAGAAATCCAGAAGAGGGTGTTGAGTCCTCTGGAACTGGGGTTATAGGTCATCGGGGACTGGGTGATGTGGGTGCTGGAAACCAAACTTAGGCCAGCTGCAAGAGCAGCAAGCGCTCTTAACCACTGAGCCATCTTCCCGGCCCTTTCATTGCCATTTTATTTATTTATGCATTTATTTATTTATCTATTTATTTATTTGTTTGTTTTTGAGACAGGGTTTCTCTGTGTGGTTTTGATGCCTGTCCTGGATCTCACTCTGTAGACCAGGCTGGCCTCAAACTCACAGAGATCCTCCAGGCTCTGCCTCCTGAGTGCTGGGATTAAAGGTGTGCGCCACTGCCACCCAACTCGTTCTCATTTTAGAGCTGAAGAAATCGAGGTTCAAAGAAGGGGAAAAAAATGATCAGATCAAATTTGAACTCAGATCTGGTTGACTCCAGAACAGGCAAAGGTTCTTTGATTCAGTCCTTTATGGCATGGGGAGCAGCTGGGCCACTGAGTTAGGTCAAAGTTAGGCCAAAGCTGTCCTGTTCCTCAGTGTGATTTTCTAGGTCACTAAGGAGCACACTCCCTTCCCATGAGGCTCTGTTCTCAGGGCATGACAGCAGCAGAGTAGGAAGGAGTAGTCTCAGAGATACCTCTGTTTTGTGTCTTTGGCTGCAAGGACACAACTTGGGGCCCATCCAGCCTCTGCCACCTGAGTGCTAGGATTAAAGGCGTGTGCCACCACCACCCAGCACCCATAGGCCAATTTTATGGAGGCATTTTAGGTGTTTTCTCAATGAAGATTCCCTCTTCCCAGATAGATCTACCTAGGTTTGTGTCAAGCTGACAAAACTGCCCAGGACAGCTGACATCACAAAGCCCTGGGTCACCAACACCACATGAAGTGGGAGCTGAGGTGCACATCTGCAACCCCAGCCTTCAGGAAGGTCAGGCAGGAGGCTCAGGAGTCCCGAGTGATCCTGGAGGGATAGCAAGCATGGGGGCAGGCCAGGCTTCATGAGACCCTGGTCTTCAAACAAACAAATAGATAAATAAAAAAGGTTGGGGGTTTATTACACACAAGAAAATAGAAGGTATGATGACAATCGTGTAAAGGCCGGGAAGAAGCCAGGCATGGTGGCTTCTTCCTACAACTCCAGCGCTTGGGAGGCAGAGGCAGGGGGATCTCTGTGAGTCTGAGGCCAGTCAATTACATAGTGAGTTCCAGGTCACCCTGTCTCAAAAACCAAAACTGGAACCAAAAGTAAGGCTGGGAAGAAAAAAATAAGGAAATCTGTTTGTGGTCCTGGGAGATGTTTGAACAGGACCCTGTCTAGGGGGGTGGCATCATGTGACTCACCAGTGAAGAAATCGAGGTTCAAAGAAGGGAAAGAAATGGATCAGATCAAATTTGACCTCAGATCTGGTTGACTCTAGAGCAGGCAAAGGTCCTTTGACTCAATCCTTTATGGCACGGGGAGCAGCTGGGCTACACAGAAAAACCTGTCTCAAAAAAAAAAAAAAAAAAAAAAAAGATTGGCCTATAGGCAAGTCTGCAGGGCATTTTCTTTTAACTAATGATTGATGTGGAAGGGTCCTACTCACTGTGGGCAATGCCATCCCTTAGCAGGTATAAGAAGCAGGCTGAGCAAGCCACAAGGAGCAAGCTAGTAGGCAGCCTTCCCCTGTGGCCTCTGCATCAGTTCCTGCCTCCAGGTTCCTGCCGAGTTCATTCTCTGACTTCTTTTGGTGGTGAAGTGTGTCTTGAGAGGTGTAAGATAAAATAAACCCTTTCTCTCCTGTGGTGGTTTGAATTAGAATGGCCCCCATAGGCTCACACGTTTGAATGCTTGGTTCCCTATTAGTCGGTGGAACTATTTAGGAAGGATTAGGAGGTGTGGTCTTGTTGGAGAAGGCATGTCAGTGGGGGTGGGCTTTGAGGTTTCAAAAGCCCATGCCAGGCTCTCTCTCTCTCTCTCTCTCTCTCTCTCTCTCTCTCTCTCTCTCTCTCTCTCCCCCTCCTTCCTTGTTGCCTCCAACTTCCAGATCAGAGGTGAACTCTTAGCTAATATTCCAGTGCATGCCTGCATGCCTGCTGACATGCTTCCCACCATGATGATCATGGGCTACCTCTCTGAGCTGTAAGCAAGGCCCCAACTGAATGCTTTCTTTTATATGCCTTGGTCAAGGTGCCTCCTCACAACAATAGAACAGGGATTAAGACACTTGCCAAGCTGCTTTTGGTCATGGTGTTTATCATAGCAATAGAAACCCTGAGTAAGACACCATCCAAACCACGACACTGGTATCCTAGGCAACGGTCTCTGAGGCATCTTCCCTCTGGCATGACCAGCCTAAAACCTAGAGTGAAATCAACTTCAACAGTAGTGGCAGCAGCTACCACTCAGGCATTCACTCAACAAACATTTACTGAATTCCAACTTCACTGTAGATGTCACAGATATGGCTGTGCACAGAAAACGCACAGAGCCCTGTTTTCATGAAACCCAAGTTCTGAGGGGCTGTGGTATGTTCCTGGGCCCAGGCACCTCGAGAAGCACCTTCTGTGGCTGAACTCACTTGCTCCTCACACAGACTCTCCCCTATACTGCTCTGACACCAACCTTCAGATGACTGACATGTGCTGAGTTGTGCCAGCAGCAGGGGGCTGAGCCAGAGCTACAGCTCCATGCCACCGGTGGCCTTGCAGCCCAAGGAGTTCTACTCAGAGCCCCCTCCACGCCCCCTCAGGAAAAGCCAGGATTCTCTGGCACCGAAAAGAATTTCAGGACAAGTCTCAGTGCTATGAAGAAGCACTGGGAGTTTATTAAGAAAAAGGTTTACATCTTTCAGAATGGCTCACCTGGTAAGGGCATTCGCTGGGCAAGCCTGATGCTGAAAAGGTAGAAGAGTCGAACTGGCCCCACAGAGCTGTCCTCTGGGCTCCCAGTGTACACTGTGTCATGCATACTCCACACACATCACACACACACACACACACACACACACACACACACACACACACACACACTCATTCATACATCACACCCACATACACATATCACACATACACAACACACACACAACACAATTCATACATCACACTCACATCACAACCACACACACACATCACACACACACACACACACACACACACACACACACACACAGTTTTAAAGAAAACTGCCATAGATAATAAACTACTAACAGACTGAAGCACAGTGTTGGGGGGTAATGGAGAGACAGGCACGTAGGGAACCAGTACACACGTATGCGTGTGGACTTCTCAAGAGATTTAAGTGTCCGTACAATAGCCACTGCAGGATTTTTGTGGCTTCTGGAGACCGCCCCTCCCTTCCCCCTTTTCTGGTAAATGAGGTCATGGGGTGGTCTCTGAGGTACAAAGTGCTGTGATCCGATAAGATAAACGGTAGGTCACAAAGGTTGTGGCGGAGGAGGGTTAAGTCACATCTTTTACTGCAAATGAAGCTTAGGGTCTTGCCTGCAAGAATCCCAGAAAATTTCAGTCTCACAACTGGACAAAGAGAAGGGCCATATTTGGTGGTAAAGGTTAGGTCTTAAGCGTGGTTCATCACTATTTTCATGTTCTTTTTTAAAATATGATTTATTTGTTCTTCTTTTACTTGCATTGGTGTTTTGCCTGCACGTATGTCTGTGTGAGGATGTCAGATTGAGGATGTGGTGCTGGGATTGAACCTGGGTCCTCTGGAAGAGCAGCCAGTGCTCTTAACCACTGAGCCATCTCTCCAGCCCCCTATTTTCGTGTTCTTATTTGAAATATCTCCACACAAAAGAATATTGTCTCTGCGGGCAGCCTTCAGAACACATGTTGTTAATTGTCCTGGAACTCTTGACGTCATCAGACTCTTTCCTGCGTCCCCTTCATTTTCCAGGTCTTTCTGACTTCCTTCACTAGGGCGGACTCAGACAACACGACCAGCCTTTTGGATTCATAATTCGTGCAGGGCAGGGAGGTGAGGAAGCCAGTGATAGGGTTTGAGACCTACTGTGTGAAACTTCCCGTCACTTCATGCTCCATGGGTGGCTCTCGGAAAATGGCTGAGATTTCCAGACCCAGGTAAGTCTGTGGTTCTCTGGAACCTGGGAGGAGAGGAAAAGGGGAGCCCAGAGGACTGCCATGGGTCAGGAAGGCCATCTATGACCGTGGACTCCTCTTCCTCCTGGTGGGGCCCAGGCAAGTACTAGTTCCTGGAACCACCACATTGCAGGACCCGCAGTGATCACTATTTAGGGAATATGTCTGCAGACAGTGCTGGGAACACCGCGGGAGGAAGAGGTCGGAGTAGAGGATGAAATTACTACCTGCGGTGTGGAGCTGTGGGCTCCGGGACTGAATCCCTACCCACTCTTGGCAGGGTGTGAAAGGAACAGTCCGGGTCCCCAGTCCAGACCGTGGGAGGTCTGAAGTCTGAGCCGGGGCGGTTGCCGCCCCTCCCTTCCTGGCTGCGGGTCCTGCAGCCCTGCGGGCTTTGGCGCCCCCTGCCGGCCGGGGAGCGCCGTGCCACGCGCCGAGCCTCAGGGACACGAGAAGGGACTGGCCCTGCTAGGGGCAGGATTAAGTCACTAGGAAGAAAGGAAATGAGTCACCACTCTCCGCAGCTGGGGGGCCGCCTGGGAAGAGTGCCGAGGCCACAGGAACTCGGGACAATGGCGGGAAGTGAGAGGAATGTGGGCCCAGGACCAGGGATGGAAACCTCGGAGGGACGGAGGACAAGACTCTGGGCGGCAGCAAGGCGTGGAGCCGAGGCCAGAACTCCAGCAGGGTGGGCTGAACCTGGGGTGGTTGGAGGAGGGTGGGGCAAATGCCAGCTCAGGATGCCCATCTCATCTTTCCTACATCCTCTGAACTTCCTAAAACTTTAGCTAGACCTCCTGATAACTCTTTCAGGTCCTTAGCCCGAGACTCAACTCCAAGAACATCCCCAAACTCCCAGGGAACACAGGTCGTGCTATCACAGCTATGGGCTCTATTTTCCAGAGGGCAAGACTTCCCTCAGTAGTAAAGATGTTAGTAATCCTTGCCTGGGCATTTAGGAGAGTTGGCCTTTGATCTCAAAATAGCTCTGGCCCCATCGGGATTAAGAGAGCTAACAATCCTTGTTGGGTCTGCAGTATTCTCTCTCCCGAGTTGAAGTTGAGGCATGCAGTTGGAAAATTTGTCCCTGACCAGTTGTCCATTCCTTAAGTCTTCAATGTTCCTCTGGAAAGTACTTAGCCCTCCATCCTGAATTAATAAGCCAACTTACATTCTACCCCAGACAAGAGGGTCTTCCCACGTGAGTGTCTCTCTTCTGAGGTGCCCACTCTAGCTGCCCCTCACTCTGCGGGCATGTGTGGAGCCCCCCAGTAGGTCTCCTGTCTTTCCTCTGGCCAGACTTGAGACAGTCACCAGTGGAACCGGGTCTACTGGAGAGTCGTGCATGACCTGTGGCTAATCAGCGAAGTAATGAACCCACAACCTGGAAGTGTTCCACTCGGGAGAGGGGAGCCAGTGTAACTACAAGGTATGAAAACTTCTGGGCATGCCAAAATGACTCCTAGAGTCCTCCAGCCCATTAGGTGAAGATGCTCCCAGGGGCATTCCAGCCCACGATCTGAGATAAGCCCTAGTGGGCGGGTGAGTCCACGGAAGCCTTCCTAAAAGCTGAGGTTGTTAGGGAATTCCCTAAGTATCCCACGGGTCAGGACAGCATTATGGGGTCTCTCCTCTCTGGGGGCCTCAGCAGTGCAGGACTACAATGTCCTGGGGGAGCAGAATGGCATCTAGTCAATCCAGGAAACCCCTGAGGTCGTCAACGGTCCCCTCTCTCTCCAGATGGCCCGATGTGCACACAGTACCCCGTATGCATATTTAGAGTACATATAGAGATTTACTCCTTTTACTTGCTGACGTCAAAGCCTTTGTCAGGGCTGAGTTCTGCTAACTGGGCACTGGGGGAAAGCTGAGAGAGGGTTTTTAGCTTCAAGAGTGTCAAACCCTGTCACCAGAGCATATTCCAATCTCCTAACTCCATCCTGAACAAATGGACTCCTGTCCCCAAACAACTGGAGGTCAGGACTCTTCAGAGGCCAGTCCTCAGGAACTGGGTTGTGTCCATTTATAGAGAAGCAGACAGCAGGCATGCTCAAGCCCCTCCCCCCCGCCCCCCAGGAAGGAAAGCAGCAGACTTGAGACACGTGGGTCACTTCAGGAACTTCCATGAGAACAGCCTGGTTCTATCTGGCAACCGCAACTGTCCCTTTTAATTAAAATTAGATGCTCCCGATGTCGTGGGGTATATACTCCCAGAGGCTGCCCTAATGTTAGCTATGTGCCTCAGGGGGCAGAAGTCCCATGGCCACTATGGCTCTCCATCAGTGACTCTAACTCCTTACTAAGGTGTCCTACCTGCTGGGGCACTGGTTGACGCTGAGCTAGGAAGGCCCTCGGCTGCTTTATAGTCTGAGGGAAGGGGTAGTTTAGAATTCACCAGATTCTTCCAGAATTCAGGCTACAGTCCCCTCTTCTAGTCTGGTGTAATTAGGCTATTTCCCAAGAGATCTTATAGACTCTGGTGGTTAAGATGGGGCAGGAGGGACCCAGTTCTCTCAGAGATACCCTTCTCTGTTGCCCCATAAAGTAATGTTATGTATGTATTGGAGGAGCGTGATCTGTGGGCTCAACTAGTCTAGGAGATCATGGGCCAGAATCAGTCTAAACTGACGGGGCTGCGCTAAATCCTTGGGACAAAATGATCTACACCCTTCCTCTACATGCAAGCATTAGGTCGCCTGCGGCAGCCCCTTCCCCCATGCGGAGCAGCGGGAAAGAACAGGAACACAGTCTGGCAGGCTCATCAGTATCCTCGAGGGTCTGCAGAGTCTCTGCTGCAAACCTCTTCCTTCCCCTCCCGCTCAGCCTCGCTGCCCAGCAGTCTACACTAGCCTATGAGAGCACAAGTCACCCCATGAGGAGGCAAGGAACCCAGACTGGCATAAAAGGCTCTGTTCTGGGACAGCTTATGCTCTGCCTTTGTGGAAATACCCCACAGGGATGAGCTAGCCCAAAGTACACTGCTTCCCACAAATGAGCTGTGCTGTCCCATGCTGTCCCAACTCTAACACTGCTGTGTTCTCAGGGTCCCTTCCTTGGGCAGAAGCCCCTTTCCCTCATTCCACCACCCCACCTGGATGACTTCAACCTTTAATTTTTTTTCTAATAATTTATTTAAGCTTATCTTATGTGCATCGGTGGGAAAGGGTCACATTCCCTAGAATTCGAGTTACAGACAGTTGTGAACTGCCATGTGAGTACTGGGAATTAAACCCAGGTCCTCTGGATGAGCAGCCAGTGCTCTTAACCTCTGAGCCATCCCTCCAGCCCCGACTTCAACCTTTAAAGTCATTTCCGTGGAATGTTTCAAAAGACACCGGCAACCGCGAAAAGGCAATTCGCAGACCAGGAAAAAATACTTGGAAATTGTTTATCTGATCAGGCATTGATATCTTGAACATATACAGATGACATTTATCCAAGGAAAATCTACAAATGGCCAGTGAGCATTTGCCACAGGCCTGGGAGAGGGCTCAACCAACAGTGCTTTGATCAGGCCTCTGACAACCAGAGTTTCATCCCTGGAGCCCACACGGTGAGGGGGCCGGACCGACCCCATCTCCTTGTCCTCTGACCCTGCAAGCCACAAGAGCACGTGGAAAGATGTCTACCAGGCGGGGTCACCAGGGAAATGAGAAACCGATGAGAGCTGAGAGCTCCCTTCACAGCCATTGAAAGAAACAAGTGTTGATTAAAAACACTGGAGAGGCCAGGCAGTGGTGGCGCACACCTTTAATCCCAGCACTCAGGAGACAAATCCAGGTGGATCTCTATGAGTTCGAGGCCAGCCTGGTCTACAGAGCAAGTTCCAGGATAGGCTCCAAAAGCTGCACAGAGAAACCCTGTCTTGAAACAAAAAAATAAAAAATAAAAAAATTAATAATTTTTTTTAAGAAAAAGAAAGTGGAGAATTAAAGCTGAGAGTAGTAACACACAGCCAGAGACCCAACACTTGGGAGGTGTAGGCTGGAGGGTCAGGGTCATCTTCTGAATCCTAGTTTGGGCCAACTCCAAAAAAAAAAAAAAAATAGCTGGAGAGATGGCTTGGTGAATAAGAGCATTTGTTGCTCTGAAGAAGGACCCAGGTTCAGCCCCCAGCACTTACGGCTCACAGCCATCCTATTAAGATCAATCCCCATGAGTCTATTTAATGGGCAATAGGGATTTATTAAGATATAAATTGAGGAAATACACTCACAAATACAGAACCGAGTAAACAGCTGAAGTAGTCCTCTGTTCTGCCTGGGAGTGAATCCACCTGGCAGTCCAATCAGACCAGGAAGCAGGTGGCAGGGAGAAGGGACCCTTCTCCGTTTCCTTTTAAGAGGTCATGTACAACAGGAAGAAGCATCGCCTCCTTTGGGCCCTATAACCCAAGGTCATGGGTGGAGAAAATACCACTACACCAACCCGTTCCAAGGAATCTGAAACCCTCCTCTGACCTCCTTAGGCAACCAGAAACATACTATTGCATTTCCTCTTTTTGTCTAAATAAGGAAGTTCTAAACTTAGTGCAAACTATACACAATAAGAATGATTATCAAGTATTGTCCAGGAAAAACAAAGGGTAATAACATAAACAAAAATGGAACTACAACCAACTAGAACATCAAATAAGAAAGACATGCTAAATGTCCAGATCATAGGTAAACGGCAAATTATTGAGATTACTCCAATAGCTGTCCTATCCTGAAGATTTTAACTTTAATATCTAAAATGTTCTTAGCTAAGATATGAGAGGATTATAACTGTAACTGTCTATAGTCTTCAACCTCATCAAAGACCTGAGAAGGAACATAATAATACCTGAGAAAACAGAATATGCAAGCAAGCAATTTCCGAAAATCTTACGAGAATAGACAGTGACAGCTGGCAGCCTGGACATTCACCTAAAGTTTCTCAGCATCGTTGGGACATCCAATTTGGCTACAGGCTAGAATATCTGACAGACCATTTTCAGAAGCACGATTTTTGAAAGGCCATCTTACCCTATCTTGGCAGAGTTCAGTAGTTGCTTTTCCTTGTGTCTTGCTCATCCAGAAAAGACAGTGTTCGGATTGTCAGCTGTAGCTGAAAGTTTTCCTAGTTCTGCCCAGCTCCTGTGGTCCTGCAGTCCTGCAGCCGCTCAGACCCAAATGAACATACAGAGGCTTATTTTAGTTACAAACTGCTCAGCCATTAGCTCAGGCTAACTACTGACCAGCTCTTACACTTAAACTCAGCCCATTTCTGTTAATCTATATGTCACCACGTGTTCCGTGGCTTTACCTGTGTGTCATTACATGCTACTCCCTGGATGACTGGCTGGCGTCTCCTGACTCAGCCTTCCTCTTCCCAGAATTCTCCTTGTCTGCTCATCCCACCTATACTTCCTGCCTGGCTACTGGCCAATCAGCATTTTATTAAACCAGTGTACAAAAGCAATATTCCACAGCAGTCAGCAGTCAAGGCAAGGGCAGATCTTTGCCCAACAGGTAATGTTGTGCCAAGAAGAAGACAAACTTCCCAACAGAAATGTCTTAGAAGCCCAACATTCTCTCAGGATCATATCAGTGCTGCCAGGAGCAATTGTGTCTCATGTCAACAGAATTCTAAGTTATTCAAATGCCATATTCTCTAGGTCTATGAAGTATTTGAAGATTACCTATCCATCTGACATGTTTTGTTTCTGTAAATCTAGAGAACCTAACTAACATAACTATAGATATGGCAAGCATGGGTGACTATGAATCTGTAAGTCTTATCTACCCAAATAACATAAGGACAAAGGCTTCACATTAACAAAGTAAACAGTCTGTAAGCAGATGTAGTGTATAAGGACAATGACCTCAAAATTGTGACAATACACAAAATATCGTAAACAGAGGTAGAAATGTATAGTGTAATATGCAACATCACAACAATATCCTTAATATGTATCAATATACAAAATATCCTAAACAGAGGTAGAACATACATATAGTAACATACATATAGTTTGACAAATATAATTTTATATTTGTATCAATACATAAAATATTTCAAATAGGAGTAGGAACATGTGTACAATATGACAAATTTGGGCTATGGGCCGCAGGAAAATATTATAAGAACTCAGCTGGTTATGGCAAAGCCACTACCTGATCAGGTAGTGGCTTCAGAGGAAGCCAAATTCCAAGGAGCTTTTGGTGTTATTTGGCTTGTTATATATCAGCTGTCTTCTGTTATGAAAATCATGTGTGCCTTCATAGTTTTCCCAATTGATTTTTCCCTTAGAAGTGCTAACAGTGTGGACTGATCACTCTTTGGACATATACATTCCAGGTATTTGGAGAACAGCCTCAGGAAAGGCTTCCTTCCCCCCAGCCCATCCGTTTCTCCCCTTTCAGCACTGGAATCAGATCTCTCCCTTAGCCACTTTCAAAGACTAACAGAAATAACAAGTCCAGACCACCACATGCTAGTCTCCTGATTTAAGGTAAATTCCACAAGGAGACACCGCCTAGGTCAGGTGGACCTTAAATAATAGCTTTGCACAATTTAGCTCGGGTCCTCCTTTCTTACTGCCTTACTAACTTTATAGACCCCTAACTTCTTACCTAACCACTTCTTGGAATGTAGACTGAGCACATAGATCCCCTTTTTCATGTACTAACCAGTCATTAACACTCAGCTGACCTCCTCTTTTACCACTCCCATTTTGGACTGTAAAAGAAAGCCTGGTGGTCACTGCCTGAGGAAAATTCTTACCTGCCTTTATGACCCCATAGAATTCAAGCCTGGTGACCTTGCTCGACCAGGGGATTGCTACTGCTTGGGTTTATAACTGGACTACTGAAAGACTTGACAGAACTTAGAGACGGAGAATGGAGAGGGATAAGGAGGATTTTGACCAGAGAGAACGTACGGACAAGATAGAAGATGAGGAAGAGTCAGATGGGGAAGTACTAGCGGGTAAGAACGAGATGAAAAGGACCTAGATGAGGCAGAATTAAGATGAGAGAATTAAGATAGAACTTAGAGGGAGCAGTAGATAAATATAGAGAGAAATCAGGCAAAAAAGGAGCTAGGCACAAGAACAGAACTGAAGCTGTGTAAGTAGGATGTTATCTCAGAGGAATTAAAGCAAATGGACTATAGAGCTCGGTGTGCTGAGATTCTATTTCCCAAAAATAGTCCTTGCTGTTTGTAGTTCTCTCTCCTGAGCCCCTGGGATGTATAATATTAAGGCTGGTCCCTCTAATATTATATAAGAGTTTTGTATTTGTATCAATACACAAATTATCTTAAATAAGAATATAAGAATAATTTACATCTGTATCAAATATACAAGAATCCATATCAGTGCAAATTATCCAAGGCTGATAGTTTGCTAAATCAGTTTACTAGCAGATACAATAATCTACATTAATATACTATACCTATCCATTCTCCTTTTTCTTTTCTAAAGGAGAATACTGAATCTTATTTTATTGTTCCACTCCTAACCCTATAGCCATCCATCCATAACCCTGACAAAAATTAAACCTTTGTGAGAGGGGCATCATTTTCTTAGAATTGCTTCCTGCCATTTGGGGGCAATGGTATCTCTGTGGGGTCCTGTAAGAAAGCTTAGATAGTTAGGTCTCAATAAGACTATCTGTAGAATCTGCAGCTAGTCTCAGATAATGGGTAAGATTGTCTAAGATTCTGGCTAGAAGTGTAGTACGATGGACCATCTCATCCTGAAACTGTCCTGAAGAATTATCAGTCCAGGGCTGATAATTGAGTAATGTTCTTAGGTACAATGGCATCTTTCTGGACCAGGTAATCGTTGTTGTGGGGCCCCATCTTCCTTCTGGAGACTTCAGAGATTGCTATTGGAAAGACTTATTTTTCACTGTGGAAAACTTGAACATTATTAATATCAAAGTGGAAAGTTTAGATTTAGGTGATTTGAGGAAGGATTTCCAGAAATCAAGGATAAGCATGGAAAGAAATAGAATCTTGACAACAACGGCCCCTAGATTATTGGTTTTCTTCTGTCTCACACCAGTTGGCTCTTCTGACATGAGACAGAATCTCCTAATTTTTCTTTTAGCAATATGCTTGGGTTTAGAGAAGGAGAGAGTCACATTCCAACTCCAAAGCCAGCTTGATTTATAATTGAATTGGGACCACAACTATTCAAGTGTTAAAGACAGGCAGTCAGATATTACCCTGTAGAGTATATTGGTACCAATATGTCCTTCCTTTCTGTGTAGACATCTAGGTGTCCAGGGCCTTATGATTTCTTAAATATGGATATTTCTATTATCCTATAAAGACAAAAAACAGAACTCTGCCCCAACCCTTGTTTGTTGAGTTTTTCTTACAACTTGTCGAGTTGTCACATCAGTGGATGAGCTATTACTTCTCATCAAGGGGTTTCTCCTGTTTGAAGCGATTTTTATTCATTTTGTTGGTATCCATAGCTCTTCTTCTCCTGCAGAAACAAAAGTAAAACCCCTTCCCCAATGTAGGATGTATCCTGGTTTCCATTCTGAGGTTAACACATCTTTGAAGTAAACTGGTTGGCTTAGCTCAGGAGATTTTTTCTGTTGTCCAATGTCTCTTCACAGCCACTGTCCCTTTCTCATCAGCATGGAGAAAATTCAAGGTTAATAAAGCATTATGTAATCTATTTCTAGGGGTCACTGTTACCTCTTTCTGTTTATTCAGCATATCCTTTAAAGTTCAATTAGATCTTTCTATGACTGCTTGGCCTGTGGGGTTGTGTGGTATACCTGTAACATGCTTTATATTGTAATAAGCAAAAAACTGTCTCATTTTATTTGAGACATATGCTGGAGCTTTGTCAGTCTTAATTTGTACAGGTATTCCCATGATGGCCATTAACTTCTAATAGGTGTGTAATTACAGAATCAGCCTTTTCAGAACTTATAGGAGTTGCCCATTGAAATCCTGAATAGTTGTCAATGGTATGGTGTACATATTTTAATCTTCCAAATTCTGCAAAATGAATCACATCCATCTGACAAATTTCATTTCTTTGTATACCTTTAGGATTGCTTCCTGCAGGTAATGGAGTTCGGTTATAGAAGGAACAAGTAGGACATTTTCTTACAGTTTCCTTGGTTTGTTGCCAAGTGATGGAAAAAGTCCTTTTTCAAACCTTTGCTATTTGTATGGTTTGTAATCTTGTGAAATTCTGAGGCTTCTAGCACATTACCTATTAATAACTGATTAATATACATATATATGATGTTCCCTATTTCTGATGATTTCCCGCAATTGTATAAAGTAAAGTTAATTCTGTGTTATCAAGAATAAATTCAGCAGTTTCAATATGTAAAACAACGAATTCTCTCTGCATATTGAGAGTCAGTAATTATATTGAGAGGTTCCGTGAAGGCCATTAGTACCATAAGAATGGCATACAGTTCTACCTTTTGTACAGAATTATAAGAGCTTTGAACCATTTTACTTAAGTCTCCTGATTTATATCCTGCCTTTCTTGATTTATTTGCATCAGTATAGAATGTGGAGACTCCAGAGATTGGTTTTTGCTGTACAATGTGAGGAAGGACCCTTTCAGTTTCTTTTTATGAATTCTATTCTCTTACTTTTGGGATAACAATTGTTAATCTCTCCCAAAAAGTTACTGCAGGCTCTTTGCCAGTATTCATTATCTTTCCATAAAGAGGAAATTTCCTCATTAGTTAAAGGCACTACAATTTCTGCTGGGTCCATTCCTGTCAACTGGCGAAGTCTTAATTTTCCTTTTAGAATCAAAGTAGAGATCTTTTCTACATAAGTCTTTAGCTTCTTACTCAGTTTACATGGTAGAAATGTCCATTCCAATATAATATCTTGCATCAAAATCCCTGTGGAGGAGTATCTAGAAGGGAATATGATTAGAATGCAGTTAAGTTCTGGATTCACAGGATCCACATGTGCCTCTCCTATTTTCTTTTCTACTAGAGCCAATTCCTTCTCAACATCAGCTGATAATTCTCTTAGACTATTTAAGTCCTTGTCCCCTTTTAGGGTATTAGCCAAATTTACTAGTCCATCTTTAGGTATTTCAATGATGGCCTGGCGGTTGGAAATGCTTCCTAACAATTTTTGAAAATCATTAAGAGTCTGCAATCAACCTCTCATGAGTTGTACCTTTTGGGGTCTAATTTTTTGTAGATCTATCATATCCTAAGTAATTAATAGAATTTCTTCTTTGTATTTTTTAGGAGCAATTTGTAATCCCCAGCAAGGCAACTTTCTTTATTTCTTCAAACATGCTTTCTAAGGTACCTAACTTTGGATCAGCTAATACGATATCATCTATATAATGGTATATTATAGATGGTGGAAATTTTGCATGTATTATTTCCAGTGATTTTTACAGAAAATATTGGCACAGGGTGGGGCTATTTAACATTCCCTGTGGGAAGACCTTCCATTGATATCTCTTGACTGGCTGGGAATTATTATAAGTAGGTACTGTGAAAGCAAACTTTTCTCTATCCTTTCTTGTAGTGGTATGGTAAAGAAACAATCTTTTAAATCAATAACTATAAGAGGCCATTCTTTGGGTAACCCAAAGCACCCCATTCTGTATGGAGCTCATAGGCTGAATTACTTTATTTATGACTCTCAGATCTGTCAGCATTCTCCATTTACCAGATTTCTTTTTAATAACAAATACAGGAAAATTTCAAGAGCTGGTAGATTCTTCAATGTGTTGAGCATTTAACTGAACCAGCTGTTCTAAAGCTTATAGTCTCTCTTGTGTCATAGGCCATTGTCCAACCCAGACAGGTTTATCAGTTAGCCATTTTAAAGATAGGGCCATTGGTACTTCTGAGAGTTCAACAGCAGTTGTGCTCTGTTTATGTACAGCCTGAAAGGTTGGTGGCTGTTTTTTATAGTATCTTATAGTATTATTCCTAGAAACATGAATTGGTCTATATTCCACTCCTCAGATTGGAGGAATTTTAATCTGGATAGTCCATTGCTACAACAGGTCTTGGCCCCAAAGATTCACTGCTGTATTTGCCACATATGGCTTCAGCCTTCCTCTCTGTCCTTCTGGCCCTATGCATTCAACCCATATCAAACTTTGTTTTACCTGATAGGGTTCCAATTCCTAGAAATTGGACATCTACCTCTTGAAGAAGCCAATTTCAATGTCATGATTTTGGTGTAATTATAGTCACATCCACACCTATGTCTACCAGTCCTTCCAGGATAATGTTGTTAATTCACACTCTAAGCTTTGGTCTGTGTTCATTTATGGAAATCTGCCAAAATATTCATTTTATTGTGTTTTTTGGAATTTTTGGCCCATCTATCAAAGTTGTTCTATCATCCAGTGCAGTATCATTCTTTACATTAGGCACTGGGTTATTTAATTGTCCTGGGGAGAAATTTCCTCTACAGTGATTGGAAATGTTTGGACTATGGTCAATTTGGGGGCCTGCAAGAGGCTCCCTGAGGTGTTTCCCACTGGTAAAGTGTTGCCTCATATGTCTCTTGTTGATCTGCATTCATTGGCCCAATATTGGCCTTTGCCACATCTTATCCATAATCCAGAAGGTTGGTGTCTCCTGTTTGGGTTATTTCTAGAAGAAGCATTGCTTCTAGGAGCATCCTGTGTACAATTTCTTCTTATATGACCTGGTGTATCACAGTTAAAACATTTGGTACCTTAATGCCTCCTTCCACCTTTGGAAATTGCCTCTCTAATCCAAGCCTCATTACCATAGTTAAGAGACTCAGCACCATTTGTATGTTGAATTCACTCCTCCAAAGTTGCTGACCCAATCTTTAAAGGTATAAGTACTCTTTTGCATTCTGTATTAACATTATCAAAAGCCAAAGATTGAGTTAATACTTGTCTTAATTCTTGGTCTGATACTGTATTGTTTATAGCCTTGGTCAGTCTTTGTAAAAAAAAAATCAGTAAATGGTTCTTTTGACCCCCTGGAAGACCTTTGTATGTAGCTCAGTTGGTTTCCCTGGTTCTGGAATTTTTTCCCATGCATTTAAAGCTGCTGTATGGCATAGGGATAATGTATGATTATAAAGATAACTTGTACATTTATATCAGAAAAATGGCCTTCACCAAGAATTTGATCGTGGGAGGTCACAAAACCTCTAATCTTACCTTCTTGTTCAAAGACTTTAGCCTCTCCTCTCAATCAGCTTTTTCATTGTAACCACTGGCTGTATTCTAATTCAGCTGAGATTAACTGATTCCAGTCATTTGTTATGATTCTATTTGTAGAAGAGCATGTATTTAACATCTGTTTTACATATGTTGAATGTATTCCATAGATAACTACTGCTTCCTTAATATTTCTTTTAGGAAATTACTCATATGAATAGGTTGCAAGATATATTCGACATATTCTTCAGCATGTGTATAATCTGCTGGTTTCTCACTGATGGTGACAGGAAAAGCCATTTTATAAGAGCCACCTGGTGATGTTATTACTTGTATGGCTTTGCCCTTCTGCTTATTAGTTTCTTTATTATCCTTACTGAGAGACTCCTCCAAAGCTTGAAATTGATTAACTACTGCCTGTCAAGTGTTTGAACATCCTCTGTTGTAAAGGATTCTAGAGATTTCATGGAATCTACACTTTTTTATGTTCATCAGAAACATATGATGATCTTTCTTCCTTAGAAATTATCTGAATGGCATTAAGATTGCTCTGAATGCTGGGTGGTGGTGGCTCACACCTTTAATCCCAGCACTCAGGAGGCAGAGGCAGGTGGATCTCTGCGAATTCAAGGCCAGCCTGGTCTACAGAGTGAGATCCAAGGACAGGCACCAAAACTAAACAGAGAAACTCTGTCTCGGAAAAAAAAAAGATTGCTCTGAAGGGTTATTGTTTTATCCATTAAGTATTCATATTTATTATCAATAGAATTAAATTTGGTTGTCCAGTTATTATTAACAGACTGAAGTTCTTGTGGTAAATTAGCAGATTCCATAGAAAGAATCTGTCTTTAAAGTCCTCATTACCACTCTGCAAAGCCTGAAGTTCTTGAGGTATATTAGCAGATTTCATAGAAAGAATCCTTCCATTTAAGTCCTCATTACCACTTTGTAAAACCTGTATCAGTCCCATTAATGTCTCATTTTGTTGTTATTATTAAGCCAATTTGTCAATGATATGAGAAGAGTCACTATGCTAATTGCTAGTATAGTGAACATTGTATATGTCCCAGGAAGTTCAGATATGTCCTGTAAAATTTCATTCATAGTACAAACAAAAAAGTTTTAAAATTCCTGAGTGGTGATATTGTCTGCCATATTTTAAGAACTATTCAAAAATTGTAAAGAAACATTTTATTAATTTGATTTCTTTATTAATCAGTTTAAGGTATAAAATTATCGAGTAATTTTACCTCAGATGAAATCCTTGAGAGCTGGTCCTAACAATCCTAAAGGGTTGCAGGTGTTCCAGTTCTCACAATGGTTTTGGGGTGTGGTAGCAGTTTTTGGCCAGCAGGTGTCAGAGGTGTAGTGTACAAGGCAGGTCTTGCGTGAGCTGACTCAGCTCCCTGAATGAGCTCTGTGAATCAAACCCAGGCAAACCCTACCTGTGCGTACTGGGCAGAGCTGCCGGGATCACAACAGATGAGGTAATACACCAAACCATTGGAAGCGCTGCCTGGGACACCCGTAGACACGCTGCAGGGCTGGCTGCATGCACGGCGGCATCTGCGCACAAAATGGTAGCAGTGGCAGGAGTTTCAAAAGATGGGAGTTGGCAGCAGCTACACCGAACAGTTTTAAAAGAAAAGGAACAGTCTGCTGATAGTCTCTAACCAGGCAGGGGTCTGTGACCCGACCTAGCTATACGCACGTAACTAGAAAGGCACCTAGCACTGGCACCTTTCTTCTGATGCGGCGCTCTATCCGCTGTAGGACGCACATGCTCCTGGCAGTGGTTACAAGAACAGCTGCCACATGAGCCACCTTGCCTGGCCTACAGGCTCCGGGCACAGCCACGGTAAGCAGGCAGTCCCCTGAGCAGGGGTCAGGCAGTTCCTGGGGTGGGGGGGCTGTGCTCAGGCTCTGCAGGGCAGAGAAACTCACCAGCAGCCGCCCACGTGCATTAGGCGTGTGGGGCTCAGATCCACGTGGTTGGGATGAGAGGCTCCGGGGTTTAATCGAGGCAGGCTTGTAGCTAGCACAGGAGCCCCTGAGCAAACCTGCTGACTCCCGCGGAGCAGGAGCCACAGGGAGTGTGGGGTGTTTTGGTCACGTGGGCATCACTTATTCAGATCTATCCACATGAGTCTATTTAATGGGTAATAGGGGTTTATTAAGATATAAACTGAGGAAATATACTTGCGAATACAGAATCAAGTAAACAGCTGAAGTCGTCCTCTGTTGTGACCAGGAGCAAATCCACCTGGAGGTTCTATCAGACCAGGAAGCAGGCAGCAGGGAGAAGGGGCTCGTGACCCTTCTCCGTTTCCTCTTAAGAGGTCACGTACAACGGGAAGAAGCACCGCCTCCTTCGAGCCCTATAGCCTAAGGTCATGGGCAGAGCAAATACCACTACACCATCCAGTTCCAAGGAATCTGAAGCCTTCCTCTAACCTCCTTGGGCACCAAGAAAACATGTGATGTACACATATACATTCAGGCAAAACACTCATACACATAAATCTAAAAATACTTTCATCATCATCATCATCATCATCATCATCATCATCATCACCAAGTAGGGGCTGGAGAGACGGCTCAGCAGTGAGGAGCACTTACTGCTCTTGCAGAAGACCTGGGTTTGGTTCTCAGCACCCAGTGTATCACAACCACGTGTTAATTCCAGTTCCAGGAATCTGGTGCCCTCTTCTGGCCTGAGGGCACTGCATTCACATGGTACACATACATACTTGCAGGGAAGATACTTAATACACATAAAATACACATAAATAATATCTTTTAAAAGTTTACTAAAACTAGGTTGAGAGTCCTGACACATGCTGCTGATACCAGTACTGGAAAGGCTGAAGACAGAGGATCACAAGTTCAAGGCCAGCCTGGGCTAGACAGTAAGTTTGAAGACAGGCCTTTTAAAAAAAAAAAATAGAGAGAGAGAGAGTGGGGGTGGAGAGAAAAGGAAGGCAGGCAAGCAATATAGTACTTAAAACTCCCAGTGGTGGTGCTAGGGGATCTGGAGAGATGGCTCAGTGGTTTAGAGCACTGGCTGCTCTTCCAGAGGTCCTGAGTTCAATTTCCTCCAACCACATGGCGGCTTACAACCATCTCTAGTAGGATCTGATGCTCTCTTCTGGCATAAAGGTGCACAAGCAGATACAGCACTTGTATACATAAAATAAATCAATCAATCAGAAAGAAAGAAAAAAAAACCCTCCCAGTAGGGTTCAGGATGATACCTCACAACCAAACATAACAAAGCATGTGGGAAAATCCCATTAATTGGAATGAATTAAGATATCTATTTTCGCCGGGCAGTGGTGGCACACGCCTTTAATCCCAGCACTCGGGAGGCAGAGGCAGGCGGATCTGTTCGAGGCCAGGCGAACTCACAGAGCGAGTTCCAGGAAAGGCGCAAACCCTGTCTCAAAAACAAAACAAAACAAAACAAAACAAAAAAAAGATATCTATTTTCCTCAAGAGGGCAATCATGCCTCACTTACTTTCCAGTAACCTCCAATGATCAGAAATCAAGAGGGTCCAAAAGGCTTCTGGGAAGCCCAAGACACCCACCCTGCGCGGAATGTCCGGAGTGCTTCTCTCTCTTCTCTGCTGGTCCTGTCATTCTAAGAAACTTAGCTGATCTTTTCAGCTAAGCTAACCAACGGCTTCAGTAGAAAGGAGAGGGGCTGCAGCCAGGAAGGAAGGTTGATAGGAGAGATAAGAGAAGTCCAGGCCACGATCAGAGCCTGTTCACAGAGAGCCCTGCAGTACTGCTCAGGGCTGAACATGGGCAGAGCCCTGCAGTGCTGCTCAGGGCTGAGCATGGGCAGAGTCCTGCAGTGCTGCTCAGGCAGAGCTCAGCACAGGCAAGGCTCTCAGTTCCTCTCACCACCACAGTAGTGAAAGAGCATGAAAAATGCCTTCATTTTGTTTCCTCTTGCTGTGGGAAACACAACTTAGGAGACCAGCGAGAAGGCTCAGTAGGTAAAGGAGCTTGCTGCCAAGCCTGAAGACCTGAGTTCAATCTCTAGGACCTACATGGTGGTAGGAAGAACAGACTCTCAAAAGTTGCATGTGCCGTACCTCTGACCTCCACAGGTATGATATCCCGTGCACATACCCCCCACATACATAGACACAAGACAAGTATATGTATGTATATATGCATATATATATATATATATTTAAAAAAAACAGGAAAAAGGCTACTTCTAGCTCAAAGTTCCAGGTTACAACCCATCATTTTGGGGAAGTCACAGCAGCAGAGTAAGAGACAGGTGATGTCATGGCATCCATGGTCAAAAAGCAGAGAGGAAGGAACACCTAGCTCTACGCAGTCCCCTGCTCCATTACACAGTCCAGAATTCCAGTTAGGGAACCATTACTGATGTAGAAGAAACTCCAAGCAATAGAATGGATGGCATAAAGGATTTACTAGACTTACTAACAGATTTGCTTAGGAGACACTGAGCTACATAAAAGTAGAATGTAGCTAAGGGAGTGATGCTTCCAAAACACCCCAGAGAGAAGGAGCCTGCTAACCTGGCCTGTTAGAGACAAGTGAGATTTACACGCTAGGATGCGAATGTTTCTTCACCAGGAGTCACATACCATTAGGCCCATCCCCATATCGAAGAACATGCTTCTAAGGGGCAGCTCAAGGGGGCAGTCTAGGGTCAGGACCACTGTTAAGTCCTGGCCTACCATAGAGCTCCTAGTTCTCTTCTTGAAAAAAACCTAATTCTGATAAGTGGGCAGGATGACCCAGGTAAGAACTATTTGAAAAAAATAACAACACTGGTGTATTTAAAATAATTCTGGTAAAATCTCTGCTTGTGTAAATCTTCTGTCTGCTCAAATGGCCAGACTTGTAGTCTATTGTCTCTGTTTAAATTGTTCAAAGTGTAACCTGGTGCTGGGACCTAAAAGGGATTTAAGGATGTGTGGAATGCATAAGCCTCAGGTGTACATAAATTAGTAAAATCTTCAATTCGAGGCCAGCTCCTCTTTGAGCAGTAGCCAGAGCTGGACAAGTGCATTAAAGAGCCTTTCCTTCTTTAATCTCTCATGTGCTGTAGTGATTTCTCACTGCGAAGATACATTATTTCTATAGCACTGTGGTTGGCTTTAATGGCAACTTAAAACACATTAAAATGGGCTCACCCGCGTGGAGAGCCTGCCTGCAGAAGTGTTCTAATCGCCTTGATTGACCCAGGAAGATGGCCCTGACTGTGGGCCACGCCTCTGGTGGTGCCCCAGATTGAAAGGGCACCCTAGGAGGAAGATCATGGTACCTCTGCTCTCTTGTCCATCTCTTTTGCCCACGAGTTGATTTTCCTGGTGGCTCCCCTGCTGATAACAGAACCAATGTTTCCAAGTTTTCACAGCAGACTAGGGACCAGCAGCTGTCCAGAAACCTTCCAGGCTTCTGGCACCAGACTGGAACTACTGAGGCACACAGCCTTGGTGCCTTGAAGCGTGAGTTTCTTTGGAAGACACAGGCTTCTGGGCACATGCAACCCAAATTTCCAGCTTGGTTCTCCCTTGGGACAGTTAGGCCCCCTTTGCAGACAATACCTCAGGGCCAGCTCCAAAGATTCCAGAAAGGATTTGGTGGTGCATACCTTTCATCTCAGCCCTCAGGAGGTAGAGGTAGGTGGATCTCTGTGAGTTCAAGGCCAGCCTGGTGTACAGAGTGAGTTCCAGGGCAGCCAGGGCTCTCAAAAAAACAACAAAAATGTCCTGTACCGATGTTTACAGTAGCACTGCTCACAAAAACCCAATCGTGGAAGCAACTGAGATGTCTTGTCAATGGATGTATGATGCAATTAATACTTGAGAGAAACAACTGAAAATCAGGACGGACTTTCTTTGGCACATAGTACCAGGGTATATCTTTCTGGGCATGCCCTTAGTGACCCGCTCTCTCCAACTAGACCCAACCCTCCAACATTTCCATCACTTTCCAGAGTAGTCCCACGATCTAGGAACCAAACCTTCAAGACAGAGACATTTCATATTTAAGCTACAATAAAAGGAAGATACAATAAGTGGTATATCTACACAATAGAACCTTACTCAGCCATAAAAAAGAATAAACTAAGGCTGAGACTATAGCTCAGTAGTAGAGTGCCTGCATAAGATATGTGAGGCTCTAGATTCAATCCCCAGATTGAACCCTAGACCTTGTGAGTGCTATGCTAAATCAAAGAGACAAAATGTCAAAGGAAATCCTGTGGGATGGCTCTTTGGATATTTATCATACAGGCCTAATGACCTGAGTTTGATCCCAGAAACCCATGGAAAGGTGGAAGAGAGAATCAACTCCACTGAGTTGTCCTCTGACCTGTACACGTGCACTCAGCACATACACAACCCACCCATCCAACACACAATCATAACAAAACGTTTTAAAGAGACATAGGAAGACAGTTATTGTGTGGTTCCGTTTATAGGAAATGTCCAGAATAGGCAAATCCCTAGAGACAGAAATCAGACTGGAGAGGAATGGGGGTGATTGTGGACGCAGGGTCTGGAGAGGGATGGGGCGATTGTGGACACAGGGTCTGGAGAGGAATGGGGGTGATTGTGGACGCAGGGTCTGGAGAGGAATGGGGGTGATTGTGGACACAGGGTCTGGAGAGGAATGGGGGTGATTGTGGACACAGGGTCTGGAGAGGAATGGGGGTGATTGTGGACACAGGGTCTGGAGAGGAATGGGGGTGACTCTGATGTCAGCCATCACAGGCCCTTTGGCCCTTCTGTTTCTACTAATTACTGTTGGCCCTTGCATCATTAATGTCTTAACTGGATACATAAATTCCCATCTGGGTGATGTTAAGCTGATAGTTATTAAATCCCAATATGAAAAGGTACCCACCACAGAGTCAAGGATTTGACTCAGGATACAACTCAAGGGGGAATGTGAGGGCTATAGTTATATTTTAATTACTATACTTAAGAGATCTATAAAACAAAAGTGTCTCTAGCCCATAAGCCCCACTTGCCCAAGAACAGATAACTTTCTGGAATGCTGGGGGCTGCTGTTCATGTAAGATAACAACCTCCATGATTTTGTTTCTGTAAACAAGCTTGGCTGCACCCGCTGCACAGGATGTAGATAGGTAGGTAGACAGGAAGTACATCAGGATGTGTGCTGGCCCCCCACTTGGATGAAGGCAGGAAGTATGTAGCCTTGTGGGTTTTGTCTTTATAAGCCTAGTTAATTTGGTGCCATACTCTGAGAATCCCGGCCAGTGTCCATCATCCTGGCCAGGATTTCATAAAGCTTGCTTCAAATTTGGCTGAAAAAATGTGGTAATAGTCTTATCCTTGCCTAGTGGGATCACACTATCCCCCAACACACACACACCATCCCTCCCCAACACACTCACACATTCCCCCGCTCATGTTCACAAATAATAACAATTTTTAAGTAATTGAGATTGGAATAAAAGAGTCTGTACTTGTCTTTGCCAACTGTCAAGAGAAATTGAGATGAGTTGGCAGATTGCCACCAATGGAACCACCATAGATTGTGATTTTTTTTTCTTGGCATTTAACAAATTCTGACATTGTGAAAAGTCGTGCGTGGCTATCTAAGTTTCTAACAGCACACTCAATCACACAACTAGCTGCACACTCCAAGTTGGGTGTTCATCTTGGGACCGACTTCATAAACCCTTCAATCTGCTTCTGGCCACTAGGGGGCAGTGCTGCACGGAAACCCAATTCCAGCCACCCTGAAAAAGGCCCCTTTCTCCTCGATCCCACGTGAATCCAGCTGGGCAGGTCTGGAAGGCCTCTATCCCAGACGACTGTGGAGAAGCTCCTGAGTCACCATGGATGCTGGCTCTGGACCCAGTGCAGCCCCCGGGGCTTGGCAGATTGCACTGGAAAAACTGGGTCAGGCATGTGGCCTAGTTTGCTGGTTTATAGCACAGTCCAGGGATGGACCAGGAGTGCGAAGGGCGTCTTAGTTTACTCCCTGGCCCGATCAAGTGACAGATGTCTGAGGAGTCCCTACTAAGTGCCAGGACTAGGTGGGTGAGGGGACGTGCAGACAGCCAATTTCGAATGAACTTCCAAAGCCCAGGTCACATGAGTTCACTGTGTGTCATCTCAGGATCCCAGGCTGGGCTGCCTGGGCAAGTCACCAAGTCAACAGCCTCCCATTCACATCTGCAGTTTGAGTGCCCAGTGTGGAAGGGCGGTCTTGGCACAGCAGCTGTACCCCATTCTTGTCCAACTGAATCCCAAATTCTTTAACTCTCTAGGGCAGCCCTTTCCCAACGGAAGGTTATTTGAGCAGAAATAGTTTTACTCAGGGACCAGTGAAGGCAAGAACTTTCAAGTCAGACAGACAGACAGACAGCTGAGCAAGTACACATACCAGCAGCCGAAACTGTGATACCTGCTGCTTTCCTAGGCTAGGGAGGGCCAGGTTCATAAGGAGGAAGGACACTTAGGGATTTTTCCGGAGTCAGAATTAAAAAAAGAAATTATCGAGTGTGCTGGCTAGTCTTGGTTGTCAGCTTGACTCCATCTGCAATCAGCTAAACCCAAGCCGCTGGGCATGCCTGTGAGGGGTTTTCCTGACCAATCACTTGAGAAAAATACACCCTAAATCTGGGCCACACCTTCTGGGTGTCAGCCCACTTAAAGGGATATGGAAGAAGGAAGCTTTTGCTTTTTGCCTGCATGGTCTCACTCTCCATGGCAAGCTCATCTGCCCTGTTTCGGAGGTATTCCTTGGTATTAGGACCTGCTTCTTGGGGATATGGCAAGCGCATCTGTCTTGTTGCTGAGGTATTCCTTGGTATTAGGACCTGCTTCTTGGGGATTCCAATGTAGACAGAAGGCCAGCAGCTCTTTAGGAATCCTCTAGGACTCCAGCACCAGATTGGGACTGCCGAGATGTGCAGTCTTGTTAACAGAAAGGATTCTTGGCCTTCCCAAAGTGAGACAGCCATTGTTGACTATCCAGAACACAGCCTGTGAGTCACTCTAATAATTTCATATACAGCTGTGGGGTGCACACCCTTAATCCCAACACTTGAGAGGATGAGGCAGGTGGATCTCTGAGTTCAAGACCAGCCTGGTCTACAGAGTAGACAGCCAGGGCTACACAGAGAAACCTTGTCTTGAACAACCACACACACACATACACACACACACACACACACACACACACACACACACACACACACCACACACTCATATATAATAAAGCGTGTACATATTCATTCTTCCTTTTGGGTTCCTCTAGAGACCCTGGCTGATACACTGAATGCGGTTTTTGTATGTGTGCACGATGTGTGATTGGAGGCATGTGTGGCACAACACTCATGTCGAGGGCAGAGAACAATTTTGGTGAGGCCATTCTCTCCTTCCACCTTCCCATGGAACCTGGGAATGGAACTCAGGTTGTCAGGTTAGGACAGGCACCATTACCCTCTGACCAGCCCATCTCCAATAATTCAATCTCCACCTTCCTGATGACCGTGTTTGCTCCAGTCTCTGGGGGTTGCCGTGGAAACTGTAAGTTGTCCTGGTAATGGTGAGTGGGAAACAAGGATGTGTAACTATGAGCTGGGTCTCGAACAGCTGGGGTCCTTTTGCCTTGTCTGAATGGAAATCCCCAATACACAAAAGACAGCCTTCCTCGGGGCTGGCAGTTCTGGGCCCTTGGGTATCCCATGGAATGAACTAACAATCTAGGAGGCTTATGGCTCCAAACTGTAGAGGGCGGAGACTTAGCATTCCTCCTGCCTCTACGCCCTGGGTGCTGAGATTACAGGTATACTACAGCACACCTAGGGTACTTGGTGCTGGAATCAAACCTGGGCCTGGTGAATTCGAGGCAAACTCTCCACCAACTAAACCGCAGTTGCAGCCTACTCCTGGTTCTTAGTATTAGTTTGGAACAAACGTAATTGCATTTTTTTGTTTGTTTGTTTGTTTTTCGAGACAGGTTTTCTCTGTGTAATAGCCCTGGCTGTCCTGGAACTCACTTTGTAGACCAGGCTGGCCTCAAACTCACAGAGATCCGTCTGCCTCTGCCTCCTGAGTGCTGGGATTAAAGGTGTGCATCTTAATAAATGAAATTATGTTAATACATCATTTTAGTAAGGATCTCTCAATTTATGTTAATTACTTTGTTTTTTAAATTAAAATGTAAATTACTTGCTGTTTTTTAATATTTATTTTATGCTATGAAAATGATGCAATCTTGCCTTATTGGTGGTGGTTTGTTTTTTTTTTTTTTCACTCTTTTGGGGCTCCTGTCACCCAGCTACAAAGCAAGCCACAGAGTCAGAGTAAGATTTACAGAAGTAAGAGAACGGGAAAAGCCCAGAGGCAAAAAGAAAGTTAAGGAAAGCTGGCTTGAAATAAGCCAAGCTAAGGCTGGGCATTCATAATTAAGAATAAGCCTCTGTGTGTGATTTATTTGAGAGCTGGGTGGCGGGCCCCCCAAAAGAATAAAAGAGTGAAAACCCCCAAAACATATTGGAGTTCAAAATGATTGTAGCCAAAGAGCTGACTGCCAGCATGGCACCACCTTTGGCCCTGGGGCTGCTGATGGACAGATGGTGATGAGTCCAGAAGACTTTCAAAGGAGATGAGTGGCCGGCAGCTGCGGGCTGGCAATGTCCGACTGAGAGCAAGCCTCGAAGCCGATCTTACAGCTGCAGAAGAAATTGCCAAAGAGCACCGTGGACCAGTCAAAGAGGGTTCAGCAGTCAGAGCCAACTGTAACGGTGAGAAAACTCACTAAGAGGTGGAGGACCTTGCAAGCCACCTGAAGGTTTTAAAAATCTTCCATTTCAGCTTCCATCTGCTCTCCCCTCCCCCACCCTTCTTTTTCTTCTTCTCGTTTATTTATTTGGACTGAAGAGATGGCTCAGTGGCTAAGACTACCAGCTGCACTTGCAGAAGACTTAGGTTCAGTTCTCAGCACCCACACAGCAACTCACAACTCCAGTCCTAGAACATGCCATGCCCTCTTCTGGTCTCCTTGGACACCAGGAATGTACGTGATACACAGACATGCATCCAGACAAAACAGTCATATACATAAAAATAAATCGTTTTTAAAAGATGTATTTATTGTTATTTTATGCATATGTTTATCTGAATATAGCTGTGTGCACCACATGTCTGCCTGTCGCACAAGGAGACCAGAACGGGGCGTCAGATCCCTGGGGCTGGAGTTGTAGACAATTATGCACCGCTATAAGGAGGGTGCTGGGAAGTATATCCAAGTCCTCTGCAAGAGCAGCTGGTACTAAGAGCTGAGCCATCTTTCTAGTCCTTGTCTGCTCTTATTTTAAGGAACAATGAACCATTTTTAAATCAGACTATAACATTAAAGTGGGTTGTATACAACCAGCATCCATGCCAGGGATGGTGACCCACCTTTGATCCCAGCACTAGGGAGGCAGAGGCTGGCAGACTTCTGTGAAATCAAGGTCTGCTTGGTCTACATAGTGAGTTCTGTAAGAGGCCCCCAGACAACGGACTCCATGGTGTATCATTCAGGCCATAAAACTCAGCACGTAGACAGCACCACCTGCCAAAATGAAAACAAAGACCTAATCCATCAAAGTCCATGGTTCTGGGAAAGTCTCTAAATGTACTAACCATGCTTTTTGGCTTCAGTAGTTCTGCTCCTGACTAACTGTTCTTGTTAACTGAAGTATGTTAACCCAGGGTGTGTGTGTGTGTGTGTGTGTGTGTGTGTGTGTGTGTGTGTGTGTGTGTGTGTGTGTTTACTGAGGACTCAGGGCTATACTGGGATTCCACTAGCCAGCTAATTAAGACTTTCTATTGCCTTAAATCCATGTTTGCGTAGTCTTTTCTGGTGGATACTTCACAACTCCAGGACAGCCAGGACAACATAGAGAGACCCTGTGTAACAAAACAAACAAATGAAACCCCCCAAAACAAACAAGCAACCAGCACCATGACCACCTCAATGCATAGACAGAGAGACCTTGAAAACACTTCAAAGCAAAACCCATCACGCTCACTGTTTGATGGTCTAACCCTCTACAGCTGCCTGAATCCTGAGGTAACTTTGCATCTGTCAGCACATCAGAGGGTGAACACTGCACTGCCTGCAGCCACGTGACTCATCCCAAAGAACCCGATCGTCTCTATGACAACACCAAGTGCAGGGCAGCTTCAATAGCTAAGCCTTTACCTCCTCCACACGCTCACCAGACCTCTTGGAAACAAGTCAGTGACCACTTCATGAAGCATCTGGACTGCTTTGCATGAGAAAAAGGCTCCTACATCCATCAAGGTACAGGAAGCACTTTCCAAGGATTTGTCAAATCCCAAAGCATGGATTTTTTTTAAAAAAAAATCTTTTTAAAAATAACTTATTTATTTTCATTTTATTTGTGTCAGTGTTTTGCCTGAACGTATATCTTGTGTGAGGATGTCAGACCCTGGAGTTACAGACAGTTGTGAGCTGCCACATGGGTGCTGGGA
This sequence comes from Peromyscus californicus insignis, assembly GCF_007827085.1. Taxonomy (NCBI): domain Eukaryota; kingdom Metazoa; phylum Chordata; class Mammalia; order Rodentia; family Cricetidae; genus Peromyscus; species Peromyscus californicus. Next base: position 43,634,778 of record NW_026294551.1, on the reverse strand, counting down.
ATTGAACCTGGGTCCTCTGGAAGAGCAGTCAGTGCTCTTAACCACTGAGCCATCTCTCCAGCCCCAAAGCATAGATTTTTTTTTTATACTCCAGGAATAAACATTTATTTCCCATAGGCAAAAAACCACGTTGGTTGCAATGATTCTTATTTTGACGAATAAAGAAGTGAGCCTAGTTATGAGTTACCGTTCACAGTCTGAAACCACACTTTTGTGTGTATACCAACCGAACAGCTGCTGCTGCTCTCTGGTCCAGTGCCCACATGTTCTGCTCTTGGGTCTAGTGTGTGGCTGTTCTAGCTATGACCTTGAAGCACCGCCCCTAATGAGGTAGCAGGTAACTGTTACACCTGCCTATGACCTTGAAGTGCATGCCCCTGGGGTATGGCCGCTCTGGGTCCCTCAAGACCTGGGATGCACGTGTGCGCGGGCTCTCTCTTGGCTCCCCGGTGGTTTTGGATGTTGGAGACAGACCAGGCAGAAGAACGGCGGCGTGGGACTGTGCCTCAGCCTTCCAGGACCCTGCAATCATTCCTCTGTTCTGTATTGTGAGTTTTTTTTCTCTAATAAATTCCTTTGCCCTTTAAGCAGACTCTGTGGATTGCTAGTGGTATCTCCCCCATTGCTTCGGCGTTGGCCTCTTTCTGGAAGGCCCGTGATTCCCTGCTGCGTCCTTCTGTCCCACTTCTCGATTCCTCTGCAGCCACAGCCACTCTCTGCCCGTGGCATCATGGGTAGGCAAGAAAAAGACATTTGGGAGAAATCTTTGGCTGGGCCTTATGTTGCAATGCCAGGGGACAGCCCAGGAGGGCATCTCCAGCTGGTCAGCCGAGCCTGGAGTTCTAGAAGGTTCTCTCTGATAATACGCAGCTTCTGTTGCGCAGGAAGCAGGGGTGAGGTCATGGGAGATTGAAATGGGATCAGTTTCATGGGTTTTTGCTTTCTTTGTGACAAACTGGAAGATGCTGCTGGAGGTGGGGTGTGAACGGCACAGCCTGGGTGTCTGGCCACGAGGAATGTGCGGCCTGCGAATGTGGGCCCTGATAGCTGGCACCAGCCACAGCTGTTTCCCGGAATTCTTTCTTTTTTAATATTTGTATTTGTTCATGTATGTGTGTGTGTGTGTGTGTGTGTGTGTGTGTGTGTGTGTGTGTGTGTGTGTGTGATGGGTGAGTATATCCTCGTGTGTGTGAGTACAGGTGTGTGAATGTGACCACAGAGTGTCTGTACTGGTCAGAGAACAGCCTTGGGTATCCGTCCTCTCCTGCCCCTTGTTTGAGGCAGGTGTCTGTTGTTTACCAGTGTGCCGCATATTCCAAGGGGGCTGGCCCTCAAGCTTCCAGTAGACTCCTGCCATCTCACCTTAGGAGTGCCGTGATTACAGACACACACCATTGTGTCCAAGTTTTACGTGGGCTCTAAGGATCCAAATTCGCGCCATCAGTCCTGTATATAACAATCTCTTCAATTTTTTTTTTTTTTTTTAATTTTTAGAGGCAGAGTTTTGCTTGGTAGCCCAGGCTGGCTTCAACCTAATGGGCTATCTTCCTGCCTCAGCTCCCCAAGTGCTAGGGTTACAGGGATGAGCCACCAAGCTCATAACACTACCAGCTTTATCAAGACCGGTCACCATTAAGTGTAGGTTCAACCTGTGGTGATATTTCAATTGTGCTGAAATGTGATTTTATTTGTATGTTAATAAATAAAGTTTGCCTGGAGATCAGAGGTCATAGCGAGCCAGGAACAGAAGTCAGGCGGTGGTAGCCCATGCCCTTAATCCGATCACATGGCAGGCAGAGTCTCTGTGTGGTCAAGGACACAGCCAAGCGTGGTGACATGAGCCTTTAATCCCAGTACCAACCATAGAGACCTGGAGGTCTGTATAGACAGGCAGTGACAACGAAGTCATGTGGCTGGGCTTAGAGCCAATGAGAAGGCAGAACAGGAAAGCAATAAAAACACAAGTCACATAGGAAGAAGCTCTCTCGTGTGGGAAACTATGGCTTGGTGGTTAGCTAAAGGGTAGTCAGTGGCTCTTCGCTAATTCTCTGATCTCTTCAGCTATTACCCCTGTATTTGGCTCTGTGTTTCTTATTTACTAAGACTGTTTAGAATTTTGTCTACAACAGCCCTCCTATCTGTCAATCACAATCCATCAGTTAGTCACAAGCTGAATCACTGGGGGAGTGTTCTTACTCCTTTGGACTTGCTTAAACAGTCTCTCCTCCAAGGGAGGGTGGGGCTCTGTGGAGTGGTTGCACACAAACCATTTAAAATTCATCCAGGCGGCTGGAGAGATGGCTCAGCAGTTAAGAGCACTGGCTGCTCCTCCAGATATCCAGAATTCTGTTCCCAATACCTACATGGCTGCTTGCAATGTCTCTAACTCCTGTCCAAGGGGGTCCAATTCCCTCTTCTGGTCTCTTTGGGCACCAAACACATACACGGTGCACAGACATATAATGCAGACAAAACACCCATGCACATTAAATAAATAAATTAATCTCATCTAATCTAGTATTGCCAGGTGAAGTCACATGGGTACAGGCTGTGACTGAAGAAAGGTCACCTGTAATCAGAGTTGTGTCTTCAACGGCTATCATAGCAATGTCCCTTGTGACCAGAGTGCAGCTCTCTGTGTACAATTCCCCTTCTCAAGGCCACCAAGCTCAGTGGAAGCATCTGCCTACCGGCCCGCAGCTCTGCAGACAGTCGTCAAAGGGCACTCGCAGAAAGCCACAAAACAGGACTGGGGACGAAGCTGGGCGACAGAGTGCTTGCCTAGTCACAAAAGCCCTGGGTTTCAACGCCCAACATTGCATAAAATAGGTGTGCTGGCACACTCCATAAAATCCCAGCACTCTGGAGGTAGAATAGAAGTAGGTCATCCTCAGCTATATAGCAAGTTCAAGGCCAGCCTGGTATAGGTGGGACCCCAAAAGGGGAAGTTGGTGGGGGGGCGGCTTTGCAGATGCTGCTGTCTCCTGCAGCTTTTTTGCTGCAGCCCTGGCCGACCCAGGTGTGCTCCTCAACATGGCTTCTTGGAGCTGTTCGCCGACAAAATTGCAAAGACAACAGAAAATGTCTGTGCTCTGGGCATTGGCAAGAAAGGATTTGGTTGTAAAGGGCCCTCCCTCCCTTCACATAATTACTTCAGGACTCAAGTGCCAAGGTGATGACTTCCCAGGCCATAATGACACTCACTGGTGGCAAGTCTATCTATGGTGAGACATTTGGTGATGATAACATCCTGAAGAATCTAGTCCTGGTACCTTGTCCATGGCAAATGCCAGACCAAACACGAATGGGCCCCAGGTTTTCGTCTCACTGCTAAGCCTGAGTAACTGGTTGGATAGCAATCAAGTGGTCTGTGGGAAGGCAAAGGAAGGCATGAGCATCATGGAAGCCATGGAGTGCTTTGAGCCCAGGAATGACAGGACCGGCAAAATAGGTACCACTGCTGACTGTGGACAGCTCTAATACTCCACTGCTGACCGTGGACAGCTCTAATACTCCACTGCTGACCGTGGACAGCTCTAATACTCCACTGCTGACCGTGGACAGCTCTAATACTCCACTGCTGACCGTGGACAGCTCTAATACTCCACTGCTGACTGTGGACAGCTCTAATGCACCACTGCTGGCCGTGGACAGCTCTAATGCACCACTGCTGGCCGTGGACAGCTCTAATGCACCACTGCTGGCCGTGGACAGCTCTAATGCACCACTGCTGACCGTGGACAGCTCTAATGCACCACTGCTGACCGTGGACAACTCTAATACTCCATTGCTGACCGTGGACAGTTCTAATGTACCACTGCTGGCCGTGGACAGCTCTAATGCACCACCTCTGAGTGTGGACAGCTCTAATACACCACTGCTGACCATGGACAATTCTAATACTTTTGACTCTACAGCATCTTAACCATCAGACCATTCCTTCTGTAGCTCAGGAGAGAGCTCTCCACCCCAGCTCCTCGAAACATCCCATAATCTTTGTGGTTTCACAAAGACTGTAGTTCCTTAGATGTCTCATTTCCCTCATTCCCCTCCACATCTAGCTGGATTGAGGAGTAAGTTTATGATTATAAATAAAAACTGAATAATAAAAAGGCCATTGTAGCTGGGCAGCAGTGGCGCACGCCTTTAATCCGAACACTGGGGAGGCAGAGCCAGGCAGATCTCTGTGAGTTCAAGGCCAGCCTGATCTACAGAGTGAGATCCAGGACAGGCACCAAAACACAGAGAAACTCTGTCTCGAAAAACCAAAAAGAAAAAGAAAGAAAAGAAAAAGAGAAAGTCCATGAGATGGTTCAGCAGGTAAAGGGGCCCGCCCCAAGCCAGACAACCTGAGTTCCATTCCCGGTTCCCGGGTAGAAGAGAACCCAACTCCTTCAAGCTGCCCTCTGACCAGCACACGTGTGCTATGGCATACATGAGGTCCCCCATATATCAAAATGTGGTGGAAAATGTTCTTAAAAGAAAGAAAAGACTTAACAAAAGCTTCACTAACATTGTCAATGACATTTAGCACAGTGTTCAGCAGTATTTAACAGTGATTAACTCCTGACCCAGTGGCCTATAAGAGTTGAACCCCGAGCCGGGCGGTGGTGGCACACGCCTTTAATCCCAGCATTGGGAGGCAGAGGCAGGCGGATCTCTGTGAGTTCAAGGCCAGCCTGGTCTACAAAGTGAGTTTCAGGAAAGGCGCAAAAGCTACACAGAGAAACCCTGTCTCGAAAAACCAAAAAGAAAAAGAAAAGAAAAAAGAAAAAAAGAGTTGAATCCCTTTGATCTAATCTCATTTATAAAACAGGAGGGTGACCAGTGGTCAAGATGGCAGCCATGTTGGTTTGAATTGGCCTTGTTCTGCCTGGACTAATAATCTTCTTTCTTTATAGAAGCATACCACTGTGAAATAAGCAGGCGTTCTCTGCGCGCATGCTCAGCATATAGGGTGTTAGCTTGGGAGCCAGAGCTCCAGGCTTCGGGTTAGAAAGTGAACAGGAAAAGTAGGGATTCCTGACAAAGCCATTGGTGGTCTGACCAGTTCCCATCACCTTCATTCTGTCTTACTCCTTATTCTGCGATTTGGGCCCAGGATCTGAGTCCGTGTTCCAGCCTGCAGTGGCCACACGCCTGTCATGTTCATCTGGGCCCATCAAGTCTCCTTAACCTTGGCCGGGAAATGTTTTGGGAGTGGACATTCCTTTTTCTCTCCCAAATTCTCAGTCTTTTCCAAGAAAAAGGACACCGTTTCCACCTGGTGCAAAGTAGGATTCACTGTGGAGTGTCAGCAAAGCTAGAAACTGCCTGCATAGACCAGATCTGTTCCGCTGGAGAGGGGAAGACAGAAGATGTCTGGAGAGACCTGGGAGGGGTGGAGGTGGGGGCTGCAATGGCCTGAGTGGCAGGAGGATCACTGTTGCCTGATGGGAGGTCTGGAGACTCATCACCCTGACTTTCCCTCTCATCATCCTGACTTTCCCTCTAGATGCCTCCTTCTTTTCTGCCTCTTTTCTCTCCGGCCCCACCCCCTCCGGCCCCACCCCCCCCTCCGGTCCCACCCCTCTCCCCCCTTGGCTCCCACTTTGACCTCTCTGGCTGGTTTGGTTCCTTGTGTGTGAATGCAGCCTGCGGCCATGCCCCCAGGGGTCTGAGAGGCATCATTACAGCCGTCCTCTCTCCTCGGGCATGTGTTGTAGATTATTTTAAGGTGTGTTACTTATGCTTATGTTGCATTTGTATTACGGTGCCTGTCTAAAACATCTGATGGTCTCATAAAAAACTGAATGGCCAATAGCAAGGCAGGAGAAAGGATAGGCAGGGCTAGCAGACAGAGAGAATATCCAGAAGGAGAACTCTCAGAGGAGAAGTAGCCAGAGCAGGAGGAGGATATAAGGGGCCAGCCACCCAGCTACACAACCAGCAACAGAGAAACAAAGAAAGGTTTACAGGAATAGAAAAGGAAAAGCCCAGAGGCAAAAGGTAGACAGGATCATTTAAAGTTAAGGAAAGCTGGCTAGAAATAAGCCAAGCTAGCCGGGCGGTGGTGGCGCACGCCTTTAATCCCAGCACTTGGGAGGCAGAGGCAGGCGGATCTTTGTGAGTTCGAGGCCAGCCTGGCTACAGAGTGAGATCCAGGAAAGGCGCAAAGCTACACAGAGAAACCCTGTCTCGAAAAACCAAAAAAAAAAAAAAAAAAAAAAAAAAAAAGAAAGAAATAAGCCAAGCTAAACCTGGACATTTATAATTAAGAATAAACCTCTGTGTGTGATTTATTTGGGAGTTGGGTGGCAGGCCCTGCAAAGAGCAAAGAGTAAAAAAACAACTAGCAACAGGCATGCCTCTACCAAGAGTGGGCACCCCCATTGAGATGTAAGAAAGGGGACTTGACTGATAGCCCTGTAGAGATGCACCCCAAAGCCTGCTTCCTGTGGGAAGCTCTTTGAACAACTTTAAACCTAGAGGGGAGACTTCTAGCCTGGCCCCTTGAGCATCCATGGGAGATTTACACAGCAGAGATCTGCCAGAATTATTTAACTACACTGTCAGGTCTCAAAGTGCCTTTCAAACAGATGCTACCCAGGTTCATCTCGTGTGCCTGGCAGAACTATGCTCCTGAGAGGCCTTGTACTGCCCCCATTGATATGGGGATGGGCCTAAGGGCTGATTGTGAGTCAGGGTTGTCTCGTTTTTGCTTATGGGGATAAGCCTAAGTGAATGGCAATTTTTTAATAAACATTAGCAGAAACTTTCTCAGCAACCACAAACTTCAACTACGGTACAGAGTTTTCTTTCTCACAATTTCTTTCTTCCTTTTCTTTTTTGTTTGTTGTTTTTCTGCTTGTTTGTTTTTCCAGACCAGGTTTCTCTGTGTAGCCCTGGCTGTCCTGAAACTTGCTCCATAGTCCAGGCTGGCCTCGAACTCACAGAGATCCACCTGCCTCTGCCTCCCAAGTGCACCACCACTTCCCAGGCCTTTCTCACAGTTTCTAACAAGCCTGGTTAGTACACTATTCATCTTCCAGTTGTATTGGAGGCAAGTCCTTAAGTTAAAGTCAACTTTGTGTGACAGTTTTATCCTTTACAGCATGTTTAGCACTTCAAGTTTCTCCTGCATCATGTTGAGTGTAGGTATGAATGAATGAACAGCGCTGGGGCAGAGGGATGAAAAAGATGCTTCACATGTAGGCCAGGTTAGAGGAGCTGGCAACAGGGCACAGGCTCCAGGCCAGACCCCGGGGGAGGGGGGCTGAGCCCTGTCCCTTTGTACTTAAGGGACTCCCTAAATCCTCAACTTGCCTCAAGAAGTTGGTTCAAGTAGTTGTTTGGTTTTGTTTTGCTTTTTAACCCTTTGGGGGCCTGCCACCTAGCTCCCATATAAATACACGAAAACTTATTCTTATTTATAAATGCCTAGACTTAGCTTGGCTTGTTTCTAGCCAGCTTTTCTAACTTAAATTATCCCATTTCTCTTTAACTATATTTCACCTCTGGGCTTTTTACCTTTCTTTATTCTACACATCTTTCTTTCCTTCTTACTCTGTGGCTGGCTGTGTTGTTGTGTGGCTGGCCCCTGGCATCCTCCTCTCCTTCTCCTTTTCTCTCTCCTCCTCTTCTCTTGTTCCTTTCTAGCCTAGATTTCTCTTCCTATTTATTCTCTCTGCCTGGCAGCCCCACCTGTTTCTCTCTCCTGCCTAGCTATTGACCAGTCAGCTTTTTATTAGAACAATCAGGTGTTTTAGACAGGCAGAGTAACACAACTTTACAGAATTAAACAAATGCAACATAAAAGAATGCAACATATCTTTGCACAAGGTGGCTCACAACTGCCAGTAACTCTGGTTCCAAGGGATCTGACACTCTCTTCTGACCTTGTGGGCACCAGGCACACATGGGTCCATGTACATACACAAACATAAAATACATACAATGTTAAAATTAAACTTAACATTTGATATGAACTTCAATAAATGGGGACACATTATTTCAATGGAATTTTTGTTTTTCCATTCAAAAGCAAAAAAGATTTGGCAGATAAAAATTGAGTCTTGAAGATAGTTTATGCGTTGATTACTTGTGCTGCTCAGAATTATTAGCATAACTAAATAACTTGAAATGGACTTTTAGACTTGGCTTTTTTTTTAAAGATTTATTTATTTATTATTTATTATGTATACAGCATGTATGACTGCAGGCCAGAAGAGGGCACCAGATATCGTTACAGATGGTTGTGAGCCACCATGTGGTTGCTGGGAATTGAACTCAGGACCTCTGGAAGAGCAGTCAGTGCTCTTAACCTCTGAGCCATTTCTCCAGCTCCTAGACTTGGCTTTCTGACATTAAAAATGTTTATGAAAATGTTATGAAAGAGTAAGGAGGGATTTTTGCTTAGTTCTGCTGCACATATTCTAATGCTACCACTGTATGCTTAATTTACTAAGCCCCTGTAAAATGAGTTCATTGGGGGACTATTTCATAGTCACTCTGTACCTCTGATTGCCTGACATCCAGTTTCCCTTTCTAGATAATACTACTAAACAAGAAAGCACTGTTTATGTAATAAGTTACTGCATTGCTTTGGTTGGGTAAAAGCAAAAGTTTATATTTTTCTTATTTCTTATTTTCTTACCCATTAACTCCTGCTGAGGTCAGAGCCACCTCAGTCTATGCTCTATGTCTGTCATGTTGTTAATGGAAACAAGTGGGTGGGGTGGGGTGGGAAGGGTAAAATAGTCCTGCCATTGCCTACCAGTAGGAAATCCAAACAGAATGCTCATTTGAGTAGCGATTATTTAATTTGCCCAGTCAAGGCACCGTGATTATATACTATTTCACATTAAATTTGATTATGCCCTACAGACCTGGCTGGTCAAGGATTTGATATACACATATTGGCTTGGGATTCGAGTTTTCTTTTTTATATAAATATTTATATTTATATATATTATATATATATACATAAAAAATGCAACATATCTTTGCATCATTAAACAAATATTCCATAGCATAAACAAATGTAACACATCTTAAACTAATATTCCACAACAGGTTCAAGTATTAGTTCTAGCAAAACTTCTACCCCTTGGGACTACAGCCTGGTGAGCTGGGGCAGGATTGACTGAGAGAGCAGGCTGCTGGCTCCAGACCTTGTGTTTTAAGGACAAGGAGCCAAGCTGGGCTTCCACCCACTTCTCTGCATCTCTTCCTCCCTGCCCTGCCCAATTAGCTGGTACTCACAAGATGTCCTGAGTGAGTGTGGCTATTCTTAAGGCCATCAGCATTTGTTTCCAAGGAAAATACAAAAAAAGGTATGAAACAGAACACCTACTCAATACATAAAAACCCCCAAATTCTTTGATTGGCCTCCGATTTGTATGGATGATAAAACTGTCATAAACACCCAAGGCTAATGTTGCTGTGGAGATGCAGGCTTACACAGAATGAGTAATATTTTCTTCTGGGCTAAGGCTAGGCCCTGGGCCAAATACTTCAGGGATATGACAAGCTGGGTTCTAAGTATGCTGAGCATATCTGTTTCCAGGTAAGGGAGGTTCAGAGGTAAAGGAATTTGCTTACAAACACAGCTAGGAAGTGGATAGAGCCAAGATTTTTTAAGTGATTTTTATTTATGTGTATATCTCTGTGAGTGATTGCAGCATGTATGTGAGTGCCCACAAAAGCAGGAGAAGGGTATTGGGTCCCTTGGAGCTGGAGTTAGAAGTGGCTGTGAGCCACTTAGCGTGGGTGCTGGGATCTACACTTGAGTCCTCTGAAAGAGCAGCATTCCTTTTTAGCAGATTAGCTATCTCTAGCCCCTAGAGCAGAGTTTTTGTTCTGTTCTGGGACAGTGCCTCACTAGGTAGCCTTGCATGGCCTGGAACTTGCTATGAGGACCAGACTAACCTCTCACTCACAGAGATCCACCTGCTTCTGCCTTCCGAGTGCTGGGACGACAAGCATGCACCACCAAGCCCAGTTTATGTGATGCTGTGGGTGGAGTCCGGGCCTTCACGAATGTTGGCAAGCATCCTGCTGACTGAGCTCCAGCCCCAGCTCTGAATGTGCTTCACGATTTCACACATTTTGGTTGGTCCCCATTGTCATTTCCAGGAAGATCTCACAGATGCTCCATCCACCAACTCGATTCATCCTCCCTCCCCCTCAATTGGCAGCCTGTCTCTGCCACCTTTTACTCTTGACAGTACATAGAATATTCTACTGACTTTTAAATTATATGTAAAATGTAAGGACTGGTTGGTTGTTTTGTTTTGAAGACGGAGTCTTATGTAGCCTAGGCTGGTCTAGAATCCCCGATCCTCCTGCCTCCAAATCCCAGTGCTGGATGACCAGCATGCTTTACATGCTGGCTGCAGTACTGACTTCTCCATGAAATCCTAGAGTCTAGGACCTAGACACTACTGACTTTTATCTGCCTCACTGGAGATAATGTGTCATGTTACTGCACACCGTTTGAGAGATTTATGTTTGGCTTTTGTTTTGAAAGAGTTTTTCTTGGAGTTCAGACTGACTCCACCTCTCTTCTTGTTTTGATCTTTCCTGACAGGGTTTCTCTGTGGAGCCCTGGCTGTCCTGGAACTTGCTCAGTAGACCAGATCGGCCTCTCTGTGCACCACTACACCTGGCTTACCTCCTTCAATGTTCTATCCTCTTGTGTTAGTCTCTTGAGTGCTGGGATTATAGCAACCACACCCAACAAGATCTTGAAAACCACGCTGATTACAAAATACATCTCAGTTTCAGAGATATTAAAATGTGATTGGGGGCTCGGAGGTTAAGAGCACTGGCTGCTTTCCCAAGGGTCCTGAGTTCAATTCCCAGCAACCACCAGGTAGCTCATAACCATCTATAATTTGATCTGGTGCCCTCTTCTGGCATGTAGGCAGAACTCTGTATATATAATAAATAAATCTTTAAAAACAAACAAACAAACAAAAACAAATAAAATGTGATGGAGGGGGCTGGAGAAATGGCCCTTGCTTCTCTTTCACAGAATCCTAGTTTGCTTCACCACACCTGTGTCAGGCGGCTCAGAACTGCCTGTAACGCCAGATTTAGGGGGTTGGGTGCCCCCTTATGGCTTCTGAGGGCACCCAAATACATATGGCTTGTACATCACACACACACACACACACACACACACACACACACACGAAAAATAGCTGGGTGGTGGTGGCGGCGGCGGCGGCGGCGGCAGGGGCGGGGGCGGCGCACACCTTTAATCCCAGCACTCGGGAGGTGCTTTAATCCCAGAGGCAGGTGGATCTTTGTATTTGAGGCCAGCCTGGTCTACAAAGTGAGTTCCAGGATAGCCAGGGGGTAACAAACCAACAGAAATTTAAAAAAATGAATAAATAATCTTTTTTATTTAAAGGAGGTTTTTATTTTGAGGTAGGGTCTCATTTACATCAGGGTGTCCTCAGTTTGCCTTCACCTCCCAAGTGCTGGGCACACTCGAGTTCCATACCACTCGGGTTCTGGGAGGAGAATCAGAGTCTAACTTTTCATCCAAGAAGTGTGGCAAGAATGACTGAGCTTTGTTACTGCGTTTGCCCCACTCCATCAACAGCATCTGTGAGCTGAAAGAGAGAACTGACATCCAGTCCAATCCAGCCTCGAGGACTCTGGTCCAGGTCGTCTCCGGACCAGTGAGGCCAATCTTGCTGGTACAAGAGGCTCCTGTGGCCTGGTCCGGTGTTGATCTTCAACGGGAGAGATGCGAGGCCAGCTCACTTCTCACCTTCAGCCCAGCCCTGCTGAATCCTGCTACAGCCTGCTTGAGCTGGATTTGTCACGTGGGCAATAAAAATGATCTGTTTGAGTGAGATATGTGTACCCAAAGACAGCAGTGTGGGGGAGCTAACTAACTTCCGGTGTAGTTTTCCCAGGCACTGAGCAAAGGGCAGGGCGCCGCGATCGTCATTCCGTGTTATTTCAATTGCCTCGTTATAGTCAGGGTCATTCCTTGTTTGTTTTTTCCACAGTCCAGTGAAAAGGGTAGGGTGTATTGGGAAAAGGTTAGCCTGACATCATGGCTGGCCTCCCTGGGGAAGGTGGGGTGGGGGGGGAGTGGGGGGGGAGGGGTGGAGGAGGGGTGGCAAGGACACAGTCAGGAGACTGACTTGTTTCCTTTCTAGAGTCCACTCAAAACTATTATGAAGAGGAATGGGAGTCCGTAGTCAGTGCCATCTTGGACCTCAAGATCACCAGCTCATCTCCACCTGGAAGAGGGAGTTAGTCTCTGAGCTTGCACAGCCATAAAAGGAAGACAGCAACTTCCCAGAACTGCTGAAGAGCACCAGGAACAGTGAAATGAGCCTGTGGTCAATGCTCAACAACCATCGGTACCAAATGTCAAGTAGCTGCCAGGACCCACCACTGCAGAAAGGAATTAAGAGCCAACGTCGCCCGTGTGGGGAGACGTTATTACATCACTAAGCACCCAAGCTAGCAACCACACAAGCCTTCTTCCTTAGGATAGCAGCCTCTGTCACCACGTCTGCAATGTCCTCTGGGCAGCAGTCTTGGGGCGAGGAGTGTGGCCAAGCTGCTGTAGGCACACCCTTCTGCTGCGGGCCAGATGGGACCGAGCCCGGAAGGCTTGCCTTTTGCCAGGTGCTGAGTAGCATGACCCAGTTGAGGGAGCTGCTTTCTCCACATAGCACAAGCTTGGTGAGTGGATCCTGAGTCTCTCATCCAAACCCCCGCAACTCGGGTTCTGTCCATGTCTGCCTCTGCTGCACTTCATCCAGTCTTGGCACCGACAACCAAGCCTTGTGACCCAAATGCCAGACACCAACAGCTCCCATGGGAAGGCGGAAGAATCTCCTCAGGTGTAAGGAATTTGCCTTTCTAAACAAAGACTCAACATCTAAGAATGATTAACTTATTCGAAACAGGGCTTTATTTGAAAGTCCAAGGAGGCAGTGGGATGGTCTCATAGAACTCAGGCACGACTGCAATGACCTGGGGCAGCTTATCTCGGACCCCTAAAGAGACCCTTTAGTTCACAGGCTATCCTGGGAGCTGAGCCCGCAAAAATGAAGACAACCAGGCTGAGAGGAACTAGAAGAAGAGGTGGGGACCACCTCTGACTGGTGGGCTTCCTGTTTCCCAGGTCCTGCCTGCAGACCCCTGCAGCGCAGAAGGCCCACAGGAGTGGGCTGATTCTCTGCCCAGCTCTACCAATAACATCCAAGAGAAAACCTGAAGCCCCTGCAGGGGCAGATAACACTGGGTGTGTCACTGATTTTCATGTCACTGTGACCAACGTTCCGGACAGAACCAACTTAAGTGACAAATATCCCGTCTCACTTGGTCTGGCAGGCGGAGAAGGCATGGCACTGGGAACATGAGGCCACGGCTGCTCACACAGTGGCAGATTAGGAAGTAGAGAGAGCTAGGCCAGAAGTAGGGGTAAGATACAACCTTCAACACACCCCAGCATTCAGTCATGCCAGGCAGACCCTACCTCCAAGAGTCTAAAACTTTTAAAATAACCTTCAGGCATTCAAAACAAGCCAGTGGAGGAATTTTCAGATCCAAACCTTGGTGGTGGGGGATGCACACCAGAGGCTAGCTTTATGCTTTAGCAGAGCTTATTCTTGGCTCACAGGAGGCATGCCTGCTGGTCTGTTTGCTCTGTTGTTAGAACGCTCACAGACTGGGTGGCTTAGATACAACAAACATTTCTCACAGCTCCAGGAGCCAGCACAGTTGGGGACTGGTAAAGGCCCCTTTCACTGCCCTTTCTCATAGCTTTAATAGAGTGGAGATATCTCTCTAGGGTCACTTTTATAAGGGCACAAATCCCATTACAAGGGCTCCTATCCTCATGGCCTAAACCACTTTCCCAAGTCCCCATTTCCTAATATCATCCCATTAGGATGACCAGTTCACCATGGGGACGGACTGGTGGTCAGTGGCCAGTTCCTAACATATAGTAACTGTCCTCAGTAATTGAGAACCATACAACTTCCTGGTTTCCCTTTTGTGTTTAGGGCCCTGTGGTTCCCAGTTTACATTTGCCTCAGTCCTGGCTCAATTCTGTATCCTCTTCCTCGGGCATCACTTAATACATCCTTATTCTTTTTTTTTTTTTTTAACAATTTATTTATCTTTATTTTATGTGCATTGGTGTATGCATGTATGTCTGTGTGAGGGTGTCAGATCTTAGAGTTACAGACAGTTGTGAGCTGCCTTGTGGGTGCTGGGAATTGAACCCAGGTCCTCTGGTAGAGCAGTTGTGCTCTTAACCACTGAGCCATCACTCCAGCCCCACATCCTTATTCTTGTGTGAGACTGATGCATGGCCTGCAGTAGTAAGAGGGTGACAATCCTTATTTACTACTGCATTAAAACATTGCATTATAAACCAACAATTGGAAAACACAACCTATTGGGATAGCAACTTCTGGCCTGCAATAGATCATGTTATAATCTAGTTTACCCTTTATTTCATAGATGGAGGAAGTCATTTAGTGTGTGTGGCCACAGGCCGTGAATGGGGTGTCTTCTCTCATTGCTCTTCACTGCAGTCCTTCAGACAGGGACTCTCACTGCCTGGGGTAGAATGGTTGGCCAGTGAGCTCCGGGAACCTGCCTGTCTCCCTGGTCTCCCCAGGGATTACCGATCCATGTGCCAGGCACTCCGGCTTTTCGAGCGGGTGCTAGGTATCCGAACTCAGGTCCTCCTGCTTACACGGCAAGCGTTTTACTAACCAGCCGTCTCTCCAGCCCCAAAGTCTGATGTCTTTCTTATTTTTCCCCTTGTGGTGCCGTGGGTTGAACCTGGAGGCCTCCAGCATGCTGGGGAAGCACACTCCCACTGAGCTATTGCCCCAGCCTGAAAGTTGATTTCTGCCAGTAAGCCACAGGGGGAGCATCAGCTGACTCCAGTAGGAGCAGGTCCTGCTAGAGTTAATAACAAATGGATCAAGTGACTGCCACAGAAAGCTACACTTCCCCTGGAACAGTCTCACTTTACCCCGGTGCACACCCAGTTCCTGCTTTTGGCTAAAGGCAAGCTTTAGAGCAAGGGATGTTGTAGTGGGTAGTTGTTCCAGCTTTGACCTTGAGACACTGCCCCTAGAGTGACACCTGCCTATGACCTGCCCCTGGGGCTGACCTGCCCGTGGGACGCGGCCAAGAGGGACCCCCTTAAGACTCTAGGTGCATATGTGCTTGCTCTCTCTTCTGGATACCTCATGGTCCTGGAATCTGGAAGGGAGACCAAGTCGGAGTTCTCTGCTGGATGGTACCTCACCTCTCCTGGATCCTGTAACCCATCCCTATTGGCTGTAAGTTATCCCAGAAATAAACCTCTCTTGATTACCAGATAAATTACGTGGAATTGCCTCATTAAATACAGCAATAGGATGTTTTTGTTGTTCTGGATTTTGTTAGTTTGTGTTTTTGTTTTAGATTTTATTTTATGTGTGTGTTTTTTGCCTGCATGTACGTATGTGTACCGCAGATGTGCCTAGTGCCCAAGGAGGTCAGAGGAAAGGGTGGCATCCCCTGCAGTTGGAGTGACAAACAGTTGTGAGCTGCCTGTGGGTGCTGGCAATGGAACTCAGGTCCTCTGTAGGAGCAACAAGTGCTCTTAACCACTGGCCTCTCCAGTGCCTAGCAAAGATGTTTAATTATCAGAATACTTACATAAACACACCAAGGTTATGATGATCATTCCTTTAGATGCCAACATTTTGTCTGTTGTCAACAGTTCTCACTTATACAGGATTTAAATAACCCCCACCCTCACCCCACACAAAGCCAGCACACTACCACCAATATCCTATGTTCTTACTGAAACCATTATAAACTCACGTATAACTCTACTGTGCATCACATAGATGCCTGGTGTCAGGGGATGCCTGAAGAGGGCATCAGATTCCCTACAGCTGCAGGTACAGACAGTTGTGAGCTACCATGTGGGTGCTGAGACTGAACCCATCCTCTAAACGAGCAGCCACTGGGCTGGCCCTCCAACCCATGGGCCCTACCTTAAAAACTGACTAGAACATTTATCCCAATACCTTAAACCCCCCACCTGCGGCTGCACTGAACCCAGTGCTGCTGCTGTGAACCGCTCACGCACAGGTGTGGATTTGTGTGTTGTGAAAAAGGTCATGTGTTGGACATACGTCTCCTCCATTCTTCACACATCAGATCTGAGTTTTGGTCACCTGTATGCAGAATTCTCAGTGTGGCATGTTGGTACTCTGTACTCATGGAAGCCTTGGAGCAATAGATCTGCTCCTGTGGCTCCTCTTATTTCTTTAGTGGTGGGGGTGCCCACAGGTGATGTGCTTGTGCAGGCCAGAGGACACTTGTGCCAATCAGTTCTGTATTCCACCATGCAGATTCTGAACTCAGGTCCTCAAGGCTTGGCAGCAAGGACCCTTCCCCACTGGGCTACCTCTCCAGTCCTGGAATAATCTACATGTTTATGATCTGCATGGTCTATAACTAAGATGCACTTCGGTCAGAAGCTGGTGGGAACTGCCTGTATGGAATGCTGTGTTACCTCCAAGTATTCAGTCTGATGGCCTCCATGGTTTCTGCCATGTGAGACAATGTTTAACTTCTCATGCCCTCTCTTTTCTTATCCTTGAGCTCGGCTGACAGCCAAGTCCACTGCTAGTTCCCTCCAGCCCATGGTAGGTCTCGCGGCCCTTAGGGCAGTGCAGACCAGCCCAATCCAACTTTATCTCAATCACAAGCAGGCAAGGAATTTCAAGGATCATAAACTGAGGGTTTGCCAACCTAAGATCAGGCGACAGGCCTTAAAGTGGTATTCTATCATTATGATAGTATGATACACTCTCCTGCATTCATACCCACCCTTACAGAGTGGGAGATCAGGTGGGAGGCAGGAATAGGGGGATCTCGATGAGTTAAAGGCCACCCAGGGAGAGCTACATACACAGTGAGACCCTGTCTCAAAAAAAAAAAAAAGAAACCAAAAAAACTCCACAATTCCATTCAATCAAATCCTAAAGTCAATAATCTCTTGCCAGTTCTCCAAATGGCATGGTTTCAGCAAGGAATAAATATACAAGAAAAACAAAGCCCACTTCACTCTAAAATCAGTTAGGATCTGACCCAAGAAAGAGCCCAACCACCTTTTGTCCTTGCTCCCTTTGGTGATGTAGACCGAGCATTCTGCACGGCCACCCAGGTCCTCTAAGGCAAAGGGAAGCTCAGGCTGGTTCGCATTTGTCTTCCATTCTGTTGTGTCCCTTTCTGTGGCACTGAGGTGCAAACACTGGGGCCATCTCAAGCAGAGTGGATCATTCAACTAAGTATCTCTGCATGACTGCTATTTGTGTGGTTCTAGAAAAGAAACAATCATGTGGAGATTAAGTATAATTTTATATATTTAAATCTTAAATTATAGTAAATATTGAAGTGAAATTAAAAAAGAGGCTACAGGTGCTTTTGCTTCTTGTGTAATACAGGTGGCACTCAGATTCTTTCCCGACTCTCATAACCACTTCCATATACTTTAACAGAGCCAACATGAAGAACTTGCAAATATTCTCAGTGGAGATGTCATATCCTGAGATCATGCATGGCTAAAACAGTGTGTGGTTTGCCTTCTTCAAGGACCTAGACCACCAGTCTATCATTTAACCAAGCAGGTTTAACTTGAGTCTATCAGTTTTTCTAAGAGATATTCTTTAGCTCAGAAGCTGTTTTCTTTTGTTCTACAGCTTTGGGTGCTTCTAAATAAGTGCAGCTACAGCAGTGCCCCCAGAACACAAGGGCATGCATGTGCTCACGAATCAATGCCTTCCTGTCACATGGCTTCTTTCCTCATTGTTTTTGTCTTGTGGGCCACCATTAACCTTACAGTGCAGCTAGACAGAAGTATTATATAATGCAACACATGAAAGAAACATCTGCAATGTATTATTTTTTATATCTTTTAATTAAAAAACTCAACAAAGATATAAAACAAGCATTTTACATAATGCATACATTCTCAACATCTGCAGATGAGATAAATAACAGAAGGCAAAAGCAGACACATTTTATTGCTTCTCTTTGGTAAGTCACCAATATTCTCTGCAGAAACAGAGTATGTGATTGTTTCTTTGAAAAAAACAACCTTAAAATAACTGTCCCTTAGTATTAACAAAATATTTAGCAATAATGCAGTGGGTGTATTTCTCAAACTGACAAGAATGCATAATACTTTATTCTCTGAGGGGTAAGTAGCTGCTTTCCAAAGTTAAGGCCTAAAGAGAAACAACTTTTCTAGCTACCTTTTTACTGGCTCTTTTTTAAATGTCACATTCAACCTCCCTGACACCATTCTTGCAGAAAATCTATGCCATATACAAAAATTCTTTCACCAGGCAGTTCGACACCACCCATCCTAACCAATCCCATTTCCTATGAGGCAATTCTGCTTTAATTCAGCATCATCGAAACTCAGTGTCCCAATACAAAACAAAAATTCCACTAAATTTGTTCCAACAAACAGCACATATATACACCATGGCTCTACTGAAGCAATATATACAGGCCAGAACTAAGAGTTAGAAAACTAAAAGGCCCATTCAATACATAGCAGCTTGTATCTAAATATATACAGGTATGTATATGTTTTCACAGTTAATCTTTAAAAAAAATTACATGATATGTTCAGAAATATTCTCCTATGGTCTATAAATAATGCTTTAAAAGTTCAACTAACAAAAGAAACGAAGTATAAGAGTCAATCAAATTAAATAAATCTTCCGAGCCTTTATGAACAAATGCTTAAGTTGGTAAAGCTTGAGGTGTGTCTTGTAAAAGTGTTTTGTCAGGCCCCACCAGGAAAGGCAGTCTTCCTTCTAAACCCGGTAGGAGAGAAACTCCAAAACTTTGGAAGGAACCGGAAGTTTCTGGACTTCTTGGGTGGGCATCACTCTTCGGATTGCCATGCGACATAAATGTTGAAGGCTAGGGACTTGCCTTGGAGTAGCCCAAAAATATACACTTCCGTCATGTGTCCTTAAGAGAAATGAAAGAAACAAAAGCAGTCACGCAACTACACATATTCCATGTCCCTACGGCTAGCTCCATTGTCAGAACCACGTCACCCAACTACACATATTCCACGTCCCTACGGCTAGCTCCATTATCAGAACCACAGTCACCCAACTACACATATTCCACGTCCCTACAGCTAGCTCCATTATCAGAACCACAATCTTACTTTAAATCTAGTAAGTAGCAATGATGTACTCCAGGACAAGGCAGTAACAGGATTATAAAGAGTTTGTTTAGGAAATTTACACGACTTTTTCTGTTAAGAAACGAAAGACGCTAGAGAGATGGTTCAGCTATTAAGAGCACTCGATGCTTTCCCACAAGACCAAGAGTTCAGTTCCAGTACTGACAATGGTGGCTCACAAAAAACACCTACAACTCCAGTTCTAGATCACACTCTTCTGGCCTCTCTAGGCACTACACACCCATAGTGCACAGACATGCACGCAAAACACCCATACATACAAACTAAAAAAAAACAAACAAACAAACCTTCAAAAGAAAAAGAACAGGAAAGAGTATTTACCCAGCAGCTAAAACACTGCCATCAGTAGAAAAGGCGCAGCAAAGACCATTGTTCAAGGGTGCAACTTGTACTGGACAATCCTCCTCAAGTCTCCAGAACCTCACCATTCTGGAAGGGAAATGAGCGATGGAGTGAGTTAGTAAGTCAGAAAACAATGCTTCTTTCTGTGTTCTGAGTCACAGAGTACACACACACAAATCACTCCAGAGATCACGGTGACTTTGGTTGAGACAGGCTCATATGTAACCCAAGCCAGCATCAAACTCCATCTTCCTGCCTTTACTTCTCAAGGGCTGGGGTTACAGGCATGTGTCATCTCCATCCAGCTAATAGTAATTTGTTGTTGTTTGAGATAGGGTCTCACTACATAGCCCAAGCTGGAATCCCCCTGCTTCAGCCTCCCAAAGTGCTGCAATTACAGGTGTGAGCCTCCACATTCAGCTAGCTCAATGATACTAGTGTACTTTATATACTATTTTATATTCTATACCATTTGGCAATTTGGATGAACTCCAAAGAGATCACAAGGCATGGCTTTGTTAACCTCAGTGTTTGAACCTGTAATGTTCACAATTGGAAGCTTTCTCATTTTCTTACAGATAAAATAACATAATCTGCTTTATTCTTTTCTACACTGCCTAATCTCAAAAGGAATGGCCACCAATTTTACAGGTGTGTACCACCATAGCCAGTGAGGCAAAAAAGCAAGGTGTTGTCAAGCCCCACCCCCCAAAAACCTGAACCTCACTAGAAAGGTGTCATGACTTAAAGCATGTTATCATTAAAGTATGAGGTATTAATAGTCAAAACTACACCCCGAATACTTACTTATCATCAGCAAGGCTCGCGACATGCAGTCCATCATGACTGAAAGACACAGCTCGTACCCATCGGTCATTAGCCCCTCCAGCAAATATTGGAGTAGGTGGGGGAAACAGGTGCCTGGGGTCAGAGACATAGTTTCATTGGGTTTTAGAATCAATTCAAAAAACAAAATGGCCTTGATGTCCAAGTTCATTGGACTCTGAATCAGATTTAAAGTGGGCCTCCAATGATACATCCAAGATGGAGGAGAGCTATTACAGTCAAGCTAAATGTAACAGGAAGTTGTGTGCTCAGTCAGGAAGAGACCGTCCCCAACAGAGGACGGTCTTCAGCCAAGGGTACACAGTAACTGTGCTTCCCTGCTAGAACTGCCCACAAAAGCAAGGGCTTTGGAAAGAATCGTTCACCTCTTTTTCACACATGGCACACAACATTTAACATTCTGTCTACCATTTTCCCCAGGCACGAAACTCCAGTATATTACATTTCTACAGAACCAGACACTACTTAAATACCAAGACCCACCTAGTAAGAGCCATATTTACTTGAGTTTATCTAAAGCTTTGTGCATTATTCAAGTGATGACATAACGGGAAAACTTTTAATTTAATTTATGAGATTGTTAATTTGACATTTTGTTAGGGATTCTAATTTTTCACATAACTTCTTCAAAGCCATACTGACAGCTAGTATTGGATTGATTACAGACTGGGATAATTCATGTACTCACCCGAATTCCATCAGAATGTCTCCATTGTGTGGATCCCAGACATACACACGAGTATCATAAGATGCAGTAGCTAGCAATGCTCCATCAGGAGAAAAGTCACAAGCTACAACATCATGGTGATGGCCTTCCAGTTTCCTTATCATGGTGTATTTATCCATATTCCAGAGGAAAACCTGCAATAGTAAAAAGACAAATGTTATAGTTTCACTCAGACACAGAGGACAAAGGGGCATATCTTAAACTACAACTGCTATTTTAACATTACATTAAATTAATTACAAATTATGAGTAATTTAAAGAATATGCTCAGTGTCATAGATTAAAAAATCAGTCTTTAAGTTAATTAAAGTAGACATGCAAATTTCTATTTCAAATGTTTCTGTTAAATGTTAATTTAAAAAATAAGCCTAAAGGGAAAATAAAGGCAATGCAATTTAACCACATACTGAAATCCATTTATTCCAAAAACTAATTAACTAAAATATATGGAAATAAATAGGGTTAAGTATTACAAACCCCTTTCTCTTTTTTCCAGAAACTACCAATTTTTAAAAATAGATACAGACAGAAAATGTAATGTTAGCAAATTGTTACTCCATTGGCATCTCCCTTTGAGATAATCACTTGTTTACAAAAGGCTTGGGTCACCACCGAGAGCCTAGGAAGAGAAACAGATACTGCAAGAAAAGAGAATTTTCACAGCCAAATGTAATTTTGTTGGCAAACAACAAAGATGTTAAACCACATTACACAAATGAAAATGCTATTTTATAAAATAATATAATTACAGTATTTTTTGGTAATTAACAGTCTTATTTTTTCCAAACTGACTATAATCATTAGCCATTTTCAGCATAAAAGTTAAATTACTTAAAAACAAGCTCACATACAGTTTAGATTTTAAACATCCAAAGACTGTGCAGAAGGTTCTAAATAAGTTTTGCTGGGTTTTTTTGCTTTGAAGCAGTGTCTCATCAAGATGCCCAGGCTGGCCTTGAACTTGTGATCCACTTGCCTCAGCCTCCCAAGGAGCTCTAGACAGGATTCTAATGCTTACTGCAGTCTGTTAGATTAAACATAGGCTTGGAGGTTTACAGCAAGCCTAGTTAGACAGCTTCCTCCTCTTGTAGCGCAGTCCTTTCTGCTACTTCCTGTCTGCACACACTGTTTCCGAAGGAAATAAGCATAATAACTGGGCAATGGTTTAAGGTACTGCCAGCATCTTAAGAAATTCCAAAAAACAACAGAGAAAGCACTCAAAAACCAATTTCTTTACATTAAATTGTGTTCAACTGTCAGACTCTCAATTCCATCAAACTGGAAGATCAATTTACTCAGGAGTCTGGATTTTACTGTGGGGGAAATTATTTTTTAAAGGAAAAAAAAAAAAAAGAAAAAGAAAAGAAAAGAAGGAAAAGCAGAAGTGGACATCGACCAGCACCTGTGTACGTACAGTACACCTTGCAGCCGAATGCAAGGTTACTTCATCCTATGGTAAAGGTCGCCCCCAGCCCGGTAGCCAGAGATGCCACTCTTTCTGCCCAGCTAACACCATTGTGCGCCTGTGTGCGAGTGGTGCCAGCATAACCTCAATCACACCAATATTGCTGCCACCACCTGTGACAGGGAAAGCAAGAAGCATATGGAAAACACACAGCCTAAAATAGCAATGTCAACATCTAGCTTGTTTTATGATTTAAAAAAACAAAACAAAACAAACGAAGCTATTTTGTTCTAAACTTCTAACATTCACGACTATTATTTTAACATACTTCTTGGCAAAATAAAATGTGTTTTATCTAGCCACAACCCCCACCCCCGTTAGTCCAAAGCGTGCTGTGATCATTATACATATCTGGAGTTCAGCCAGATTCATAACTACTCAAGGCTACTGCTAAGCTCTTAAAACTACATTAACTCAGAGCTAGTACACCGACAGTTCACTGCAAGTACAGCCCTCAACAGTCACTACTTCAGCTGTCAACAGGCAAGCTGTCAAATAATGTGCAGCTTCATCTATAATCCACTCTCGCACAGAAATGAATGTTCATTTCATTATGGTTTTAAATTACTGGTTTTTGTTTTTTGTTTTTTTTTTTTTCAGTTAAATGTCCAGGATCAGCTGGGACTCAAAACTTAAAAAACAAAATAGCAAACTGGACAAAACAAAACCAAAGAAAATAATCAGTAAGGAAATATCTTAACATATGGACTAGATCCTGTCTATATCGCATCAACTTTCCTAGATCTCACAAAAAACTAACTAACTTTCAGTTTATAAACATCTCTAAAAGCAATTCAATTTCTCAATTCACAAATAACTAATTTTCTACATGCAAATAAATTCTCTCCATCATGAAATAAAGCATTAAGATATTCATGACACCGAGCACAGACTTAATAGGTTGCTTAGATTTACAATGATTAAGCACACATTATCATCCAATTCCCAATACATGTCCAAGAACTCTGACACATACTGCTTTACTGGCTCCAACTGAACACAGCATAGAAGAATCGGGAGAGAATGCACAACTGTACACCCAGTTCTGATGTCCCCGCAACACTTTCATCATGTTTCCTAAGAAAAAGAAGCAGCCGTGTCAGGAGAACGCATTTCCAATCAGTAACACTGCATCACCATAGTCTATAGTTACCAAACACTTTTTTTTATAGCTGAAAAAAGAAATAGCGATAGACAGACAGACAGATACAGAGGCCTTCAATATCTGCCACCTGTTTGCTTGCTTGCCTGCCTGCCTGCCTCCCTCCCTCCCTCCCTTCCAAGGCTGGGTCTCTCTAGGTAGCCCTGGCTGGCCTCGGACTCTCAGAGGGTAGTAGCTGTTGCTTGATAAAATTACATGGGACTTGAGAGACACTATTCAGTAGTCAAGAGCAAACTCTGCTCTGACAGAGGACCCAAGTTTGATACCCAGCATCCTACCTGGGTCGCTCACAACTGCCTGTAACTCCAATTCCAGGAGATCCAATGCCTCTGGCCTCCTCAGGCACCCATACATGAATATACCCCCCACAGACACACATGAATATACAAATAATACATTTTGGAATGTAAAAGCCAGGCATGCTAATTTATATCTTTAATCTCAGCACTTAGTAGACAGAGCAGGTATTTTAGCCTGATATACATTCACTTCTGTTTCTCTCAATGATAAAATTTTGTTAACATCAAGATACCATGTTTCCAGCCGGGCGGTGGTGGCGCACGCCTTTAATCCCAGCACTCGGGAGGCAGAGCCAGGTGGATCTCTGTGAGTTCGAGGCCAGCCTGGGCTACCAAGTGAGTTCCAGGAAAGGCGCAAAGCTACACAGAGAAACCCTGTCTCGAAAAACCAAAAAAAAAAAAAAAAAAAAAAAAAAAAAAAAAAAAAAAGATACCATGTTTCCGAAAAAACTGAGTATATCAACATACTTTTCTGTGAGATCAGAAGGAAAAATATCACTTACTTTTTAATGAAAGAATTTATGATCCATGCTTACCAGCATTTAACCACATTATAAATCCTGGTTTGTAAATCAATTTATAATCTAATTTTTATTGGATGAATCAATCTGTTGCTTAAAGTCCCACTTAAAATTTTTTATTTTAAAGTTTCATTTATTTAGTGCATATGAGTGTTTTGGCTGCACATGTCTGTGTACCATGTATATGTACTGGCCACAGAAGCCAAAAGGTGTCAGATCCCTTGGAACTAGAGTCATGGATCTGTGTGGTTGGTTTCTGAGCAGTGTCAAGATGGTTTATAATATAACTGCTGGCTTAATCTATGTTTTTGTTTCCCAAGTATTAAACAGAAAGAAAAAAGACCCCTTGGTCACCAAGCCATTTGTTTGTGTTTTTCTGATACAGTGCCCTGCTAACTAGCCAAGTTTGGCCTAGAACTCTCAATTCTCCTGCCTTGCCCATTAGAGCTAAGATTACAGCTGTGCTGGGGGGGTGCAGGGAGGGCGGCAATCCCGTAATCACTCTCAATAGTCACATCAAGTCAGCATGGTGGCATACGCCTTCAATTCCTGCACTCAGGAAACAGGCAGGTAGATCTCTGCCAGGGAAACAGGGAGACCCTGCCAAGAGCGAGAGAGAGAGAGCGAGAGAGAGAGAGCGAGAGAGAGAGAGCGAGAGAGAGAGAGCGAGAGAGAGAGAGCGAGAGAGAGAGAGCGAGCGAGAGAGAGAGAGCGAGCGAGAGCGAGCGAGAGCGAGCGAGAGCGAGAGAGCGAGAGAGCGCGAGAGCGCGAGAGCGCGAGAGCGCGAGAGCGCGAGAGCGCGAGAGCGCGAGAGAGCGAGAGAGCGCGAGCGAGCTCATTCCTTTGCACAGCTGGAGCAAAGACAAGACATACATACCATCATCTTTCAGGTCCCACACTCTGAGAGTTTTGTCTCTTGAAGCTGATACAAGTATTAAGCTCCCATCTGGAGCAAAGGTTAAGTCTCTGACCACTTCAATGTGGTCTACCAAATTAAGGAGGAGTTTTCCTACATGTGATTGAAAGAGGGAAAAAAAAAAGACACAGGATCAATATTTCTTATATTCTTTTTTTACAGTTTTGTTAACTGTAAAGAATGAACAGGGGGCTGGAGAGATGGCTCAGAGGTTAAGAGCACTGGCTGCTTTTCCAAAGGTCCTGAGTTCAATTCCCAGCAACCACATGGTGGCTCACAGCCATCTGTAATGAGATCTGGTGCCCTCTTCTGGCCTGCAGGGATACATGCAGGCAGAGCACTGTATGCATAATAAACAAATCTTTAAAATAAATAAATAAATAAATACATTAAAAAACAAAACAAACAAACAAAAAAAAGAATGAACAGGCCAGGTGGTGGTGGTGCACGCCTTTAATCTCAGCACTTGGGAGGCAATAGCCAGGCGGATCTCTGTGAGTTCGAGGCCAGCCTGGGCTACTAAGTTCCAGGAAAGGCACAAAGCTACACGGAGAAACCCTGTCTGGAAAAACAAAACAAAAGAAAAAACAAAAAACAAAAAACAAAAACAACAAGAAAAGAATGAACCAACATTCTTGGGTACCTCCTAGTTCTATGAAGTAAATTATTTCACTTATTAATTAGTGGCTATTTTTACTTGTGAGGATTCACTACTTAACAGATTTTTAAGTAATTTCCTCCCAAGATAACACTGCATTTGCTAGAAAAAATGTAAAAGGAATGACTGAAATGTGAGCAAACCTCCAGATCAAATTAGCATCAAGAAAGCCCTCTACCACTGTCTTTTCTAAGTATTTGTCCAGTATGACTATTTTGTATTTGTATTTGTGTGTGTGAGTGGACGTGTGTCTGGGGCCGATCTCCTGGAGCTGGCTCTCTCCTTCCACGTGGACCCAGACTCAGACTGTCACACTTGGCAAGCACCTTTTTACCTGTTGAGCCAGCTCACCAGCCCCAGTACGACTTCAAAAGAAAAAAATACCAACTTTTCTCTTTGCTTTTTATTTCCTTGACCTTGGACTATGAAATGCCCCACAAAGTAAATATTATCTCTCAATTTTTAATTTTAACAGTATCTAAACATTTTAGTACTTATCAGCTACTGGAAGTTTTGTTTTCCAGAAAAACCTGTGGTTACCTTAATTTTTTTTTTTTTTCTAATAAGCCAATCAAACTTTGCTTCCTTGTCCCCAACTCAATGTCATTATTATTGTCTGTGTTCTGGAGTACTCTCTTTCTTTAACACCTACTTAAATTCTTCTATATCTCTGAACACACAGACTATGCTAGAAACTAGAGCAATATCAAACTTTTTCTTTTTTCTTAAATTGCTGGGCATTGAACCTCAGGTTTGAGGCAATGTTCAGCAAACCCTTTACCACTGAGCTGCTTCCCTCATCCTTGGTGAAGATAAGGTCTTACTATGCAGTTCATGCTGCCCTCAACTGGCAATGTAGACCAGGCTGGCCACTGAGACTTCTCAGTGCTGGAATTACAGCTGTGTATCACCATGCTCAGTTTGAACACTTCCTTTTTTTGGTTTTTGAGACAGATCTCTTTACATAGTTCTAGCTGACCTAGAACTCACTATGTAGACCAGGTTGGCCTCAAACTAACTGAGATTGGCCTGCCTCTGCCTCCTGAGTGCTGAGATTAAAGGAGTGCACCACCACACCTGGCAAAAAATTCAACTTTTCAACCTATGTGGTTAGCTATTGGATAAGGTGACCAAACTATTCTGAGGGTTAGATATTGATTATTAAAATCAGATTTGGGAGCTGGGCATGGTAGTGCACACCAGTGAAATTGGGAGGCAGAGATGGGCAGATAGACCTCTGTGAGTTTGAGGCCAGCCTTGTCTACACAGTGAGCTCCAGGACAGCCATGAGTATATAGAGTGACCCTGTCTCAAAAAGCCAAAAACAAAACAAAACATCTGTTTTGTAGTTGATAAATGCTCAGCTGACAGAGTGCTTGCCTAGCATGCATTCAAAGCCCTGGAGTCCCAGCACTGCATAAAACTGGGAGGTGTGGCCCAAGCCTGCAATCCCAGTACTCAGGATGCAGGCAGGGGGAGCAGAGTTAAGGTCATCCTCCGCTACACATCCAGTTTAAGGCCTGCATGGGATACAAAAAAAAACTGATTTCCCTCAAAACCCTCTAAGCTATCATTGAAAAAGCATGTAAGACATTTTTGCTGAGTCATAAACTAAAGCATTAGTTTATAAATAACTAACTAAAATACAACCCATACATGCTTTGCATACTTTATCAAGCACGAACTCTGTATTATTCTCCTAAATTAAAATTATGAACTCAAGACTTAGAACAATTATAAAGACACATCCATTTTCACCTTTTTGTACCTTAAAACCCTCAAATCATATATTCCAGTATTTCTATTATAAAATAATCAGGTTCATCTTTGAAATTATGAATCCATACCTGTGTATGCATCCCAGATTTTGATGCGACCATTGTTTAATCCTGTAGCAAGGAGTAGCTGATCCTGTCCAAATCTGAACCGATGCCATTCTACATTAACACAACGGCTCTGTTTTTCTGGAACTGAAGACCCAAAAGCAAGACTCCAGACTATGTCTCCACAGTCTATAATGTGTTCAGGAGGCTTATTTTTCTGACCACCATTACTATTTTGTCTTGTCAATTTCAGACAGCTTGAATTGGTAACATTCTTGGAACCATGTAAAAGACTGAGGGGAGAAAGATTGAAAATGAATTCTCCTTTATACTGTACTTCTGTAGACACTAATTGTCAATACTTGTTAAATAATTTCAACAAAATTGTAACACTATTTCTACAGATGAGAAAATTGGTACCTGAAATAAGACCAGACAAATTCAACTCATGAAAACTATGAGTGGCTGAGAAGACCTTCAATAAGAAAGTAATTTCGGCCGGGCGGTGGTGGCGCACGCCTTTAATGCCAGCACTGGGGAGGCAGAGCCAGGCGGATCTCTGTGAGTTCGAGGCCAGCCTGGTCTCCAAAGCGAGTTCCAGGAAAGGCGCAAAGCTACACAGAGAAACCCTGTCTCGAAAAAAAAAGTAATTTCTAACTTGTTTTTCTTCCAAACTGTCTTCAATAGGACTTTTTTAGCAGCAGTGTAAGCCTGGTTCTACTTAAAGTGGGTACTGTTGTCAGTGTCCAGCACTGGCCAATGGATCTCAACTGAGACAGCTTCTATCACAGTGAATATACCCAGTGGTGACACTAAAACCTGCAGCATCTTGTTTTTGCTGAGTGATGATATGATGAAAAAAAATGGTAACTTTTCACTATGAAACTTAAGGACTAATTTAGCTCATTTGCCAAAGTACCAAGCACTACATAATTCATCTTTTATGAACCTAAAGTAAATTGTTCCAAGAAATTAGAAGACAGAGACCTCAGAACTTTGAAGCTGTCGTGAGTATCCTTAATTCAAGCAGAGATAAAAGAGGCTCAAATAACAGAATTGTTGGATGATAGATAGGACTTGATTAAGTTCCTTCAGAAAGGGCTATCTTGATGAGAAATCATGAACCTCGGGACCCTGGTACAGTGAAGGGATCACACAAGTTTAAATAAAAAACGTATTGACTTTATAATTTAAAAAGCAGACATATAAAACTTCAGCTGGAGGTTGGGGATTTAGCTCAGTGGTAGAGTGCTTGCCTAGCAAGCGCAAGGCCCTGGGTTTGGTCCTCAGCTCTAGAAAGAAAAAAAAAAAAACCAAAAACTTCACCTGGTAGAGCACTCTCATAGCATACATTGAAAACCTAGGTCTGATCTCCATCCCAGCATAAATGGGGTGTGGTGGCACACCCCAGTCATTCCAGCAATTCTGAGTAGAGATGCAAGAAGATTAGAAGTTCAAAGTCATCCCAGGCTACATACTGAGTTTGGAGGTGGCCTACACTAAAGCCCCACCCACCCATCCTGATTAGCTAGGGGCTGTGGCTCTCACACCTATGACAGCATCACTCAGGAGCCTGAGACAGAGAGGATCAAGAGTTTAAAGCCAGCCAGGCGGATCTCTGTGAGTTCGAGGCCAGCCTGGTCTACAGAGCGAGATCCAGGACAGGCACCAAAGCTACACAGAGAAACCCTGTCTCCAAAAACCAAAGAGTTTAAAGCCAATCTAGGCCACATAATAGGACTACCTTATTAAAGAAAAATCTGTTTGCACACTACTGTTAACCAATAAAGTGCATGAAATCCACACTACTGTTAACCAATAGTGTGAAATCCAAAGTGAATGCAAAAAACTTCACCTAACAAAGATCATTTGATCTGACATAATAGGACATACACACTAATATGAGGCACAATTAATCTGTCTTTTCATACAAATACACTCAACAGGAGATAGGGATGTAAGTTAGTTGGCAAAGGATATGAGGCCCTGAGGTTCAGAGGGGAGGGGTGGGAGCATAAATGTCTGAGAAAAATATTAAAACACTCTACAACGTACAAATTCAGTCTAGACTTTTTCACTCTGCAGACCAGTCTGGTCTACACCATGAGATCATCTGCCTCTGTTTTCCCAGTGCTGATATTACAGGCATTACCACCATACCCACCCAGAGAATTCTTTTTTTTTTCTTTTTGAGACGGTCTTTCTATTATTATGTCGCCCTGGCTGTCCCAGAACTTACTGTGTAGACCAGGTTGGCCTGGAACTCAGATCTCTCTCTCTACATCCTAAGTACTGGGACTAAAGGGATGCACTACCATGGCCAGCTCAGGTAGTTCTTTACACAAACCTCTAGTGCATGGGTTCAAACTATAAACAAACCTGTAACATTTTATAAAGGAAAACTTAAATATTTTATCACCCAACACTGAAAGACAAGAGTAAATTCTACAAATACAAAGGAAGAAAGAAGTCTTACAAGTTCTTAAGGCACTGGGACCACGGGACAAGCTTCACTATGCGATATCCTTGTGACCATGCAAAGTACGAACCATCTGGAGCAAAAGCCACAGTCCAGTTCTCACCACCACATTTCTTGTCAAAAGGAGCTGCCGGAGCTAGAAGTTCCCCTATAGTACGCGATCTCACTAAAACAAAGACAAAAAAAACAAAACCAGGATATTATATATACCTATACAAAGACAAAAACAAAACCAGGATATTATACATACCAACACAGATTTGAGATGCCCCCACATTTCTTTGGAATTTGCTGAGTTTTTTCTCCTTTTCTTTTAGTTAGGATTTAGTCTGCTTTCCACCCACAGAACTTTAGAGATTTTTGTTTTGATAAAGTGATTTTCCAATGCAAGATTAAGTATGTATGTTGCTAGTATGGTGGGTACACCTATCATCTCAGCACTTAGAAGGCTTAGGAAGGAAGATGAGGAGTTCAAGACCAGCCTGGGCTACATGAGACCTTGTCGCAAAGTTTCAGTGTGGTGAGGAGGTGAGGGTGGGAAGACTTGGCTTTGAGAC
Source organism: Peromyscus californicus insignis (assembly GCF_007827085.1). Classification (NCBI taxonomy): domain Eukaryota; kingdom Metazoa; phylum Chordata; class Mammalia; order Rodentia; family Cricetidae; genus Peromyscus; species Peromyscus californicus. The sequence continues at coordinate 43,603,710 of NW_026294551.1, read as the reverse complement.
TAGCCTGGATTATAGAGGCAGACCTGAACAAAGTGGGAAGGGGAAATAAGATTTTGATCTTTCAAGCATTATGAACCCTTCCGCTCAGTTGCTGCTCTTGCTAGCATATAAGAAATCCTGGGGGCTGGAGAGGTGGCTTAATGGTTAAGGGCACTGACTGCTCTTCCAGAGGACCTGGGTTCAATTCCCAGCACCCACATGACGGCTCACAACTGTCTGTAACTCCACTTCCAGGGGATCTGACCCCTTCACTCTAATGCACAGAAAATAAAATTAAATAAATTTAAAAAAAAAAGAAAGAAAGAAAAGAAATCCTGGCTTCTATCTTCATTACAGCACAAACCAGATAAAGAGGATTGGAATTTCAACGTCACCCTCAGCTACATGGTCAGTTCAAAGCCAGACCAGGCTAGCTAGATATTTAAATTTAGCTAGCTAAATAAATAAATAAATGAAGATAGATCCAGTCATTCAGGAGGCTGGGACTCTGTCAAAATAAGTTTTTTTAAGAGCTGGAGGGCAAGGCTGGAGAGTTGGCTCAGTAGTTAAAAGCAAGAATGTTGCAAAGGACCTGGGTTCGATTCCTAGCACCCACATGGAGGCATACCACCTCCTTGGGCACCAAGCATGAATGTGGTACACAGATGTATATGCAGGCAAAACACTCATATACATAAAATAGTAAAAATAAATTAAAAAAAAAAAAGACCAACAAAAATGGCTCAGTGGGTAAATATACCTGCTGCCAGGTATATGTAGTTCAATTCCTAGTACCTACATGGGACAGGGGAAAATCCACTCTCACAATTTGTTCTCTGACCTCCACACAAAATAACTGATATGCTCAATAGTAGAATGCTTACCTAGAAAGTATTAGGAGCCGGGCAGCGGTGGCACATGCCTTTAATCCCAGCACTCGGGAGGCAGAGGCAGGCGGATCTCTGTGAGTTCGAGGCCAGCCTGGTCTCCAAAGCGAGTTCCAGGAAAGGCGCAAAGCTACACAGAAACTCTGTCTCGAAATAAAATCAATCAAGCAAGCAAGCAAACCCTGGAAAGAAGCCTAATATCCATTTTTCTACGTTATTCTGAAATTTTTCTTCTTGTATGAAAATACCATGATACCCATCATTAAAGAGAAACTATTTTGCTTAAACAATTTTCCCTTTTTTAATAACTCAAAATCTGCTGGGCCGTGGTGGCATACACCTTTAATCTCAGCAATCAGGATTAAATCGGGGGCTGGCCTGGTCTACATAGCCCCCACTTTTGAAGTCTTCCTTCTACCCTGCCCCCTATTCAGTCCTGATTCTGACCTGAGAGAGCTTAATTAGCAATCTTGTTCTCGTGGCATACTGTGATATCTGCACTGGAGTCTTTTCCAGGCTACAGTATTTCTAGTTTTTCCAATCATTCCTTACATTACAAAATTGAATCCATTTTCTATCTTTTCCCACCTTAATTAGTTCCATCACATTTTCCTGGATAAATTCTTGTTAGTAGTGGCCCTTAGAAAAGTGGTACCCAGAACCGTACACTGTACTTTCCGGGGTGGACTTGTCAGTGGTGGAGCACCCCCACTTACTCACATTCATTCAATAGGCAGTCACATGAGCGTGATATAAGATTCACAAGCTGGTGAGACTCAGATGCCTGTAGAATGGCTTTAATGAATAAACTTGAGAAAGAGCACACTGTTACAGGCTTCCTGCATTTTCCCAAGCATATAATATTACATGGTCCTTTCACTGGGGTTCTCTTCATATGCCAAGCCTCTCTTAAAACCTGGGATCCCAGCCAGGCAGTGGTGGCATACACCTTTAATCCCAGCACTCAAGAAGCAGAGGCAGGGGGATCTCTGAGTTTGAGGCCAGCCTGGTCTACAGAGCAAGTTCCAGGACAGCCAAGGCTACAAAGAGAAATCCTGTCACAAAGTCAAACAAAAAAACTGGGATTCTTGTTAAACCTCCATCCACTGGTCAAAATTCATTAACTTTAGTAGAAGGGACCTTGTTCACAAATAAAGGAAATAAGCTTTAAAATTTTACTTTAAAAAAAAAAAAGGCAATGGAAGTATTAGCTTTAAAAGAGAAGGCCCCCAGGTTAATCTAAGTATAACACTATATTCCTCACACAAGATTTTTCAAGTCTGCATTTTAAGGAAAAACAAACCAAGAAACCCTGGCCACAGTCATTTGTATACTCTTCTTTTTTTTTTTTTTTTTTTTTTTTGGTTTTTCGAGACAGGGTTTCTCTGTGTAGCTTTGCGCCTTTCCTGGAACTCGCTTTGGAGACCAGGCTGGCCTCGAACTCACAAAGATCCGCCTGCCTCTGCCTCCCAAGTGCTGGGATTAAAGGCGTGCGCCACCACCGCCCGGCTTGTCTACTCTTCTTTATACAGTTAGTAAGGGGTGTGGGACATGGCTGCTTCAAACACCATGAAACAAGCTAACTCATCCTCAATGCAAGAAATTCTAGTACCATTATAAAAACTGAAAAATACATGTTACATGGTCAGTGTTTTTCTAATCTCCTTCATGTTTCCTTGTTGGCTAACAGACACACCAAATGAATTTTATGCTTTAATCAGCTGTTTTAAATACTCAAGTACTGACTAGTAAAACACTACCAACCTTGAGCAACATTTATGCTACAGTACTTTGAAAAAAATTTGATGGCTGCATCTGTTTAATGTTAGCATCATAAGAAATGTATAATTTCACGACCCTGGAAAAGGTCCCAATGCTGAAGGGGCATGCATGGGAAACTGGCCCTAAACTACACCGTGATATCTGCACAGCAGTTACATCATGAGTCACCACTGAACCAGGCTAACCAGACTGAAGTTCTTTTTCACATTCCTGCCTCCCATTTCCTAAGCAGACAGGAAGTGTGACAGCGTCTTGTTAAAGAGGGCAGTAGTGTTAAAGAGGGCAGTAGCTCACTCAAGGCAGTTATGGACTAGAAATCTTTACTCATTCATCAAGTCCTGCCTCTACTTTCATTCAGCACGTACATAAAAATCCAAACTTGACATGACTACAATTAATGCCGGGGTGGAGCTGTTGTAGTCATAAACCCCAAGCTATACAGAGAGATAAGTAAATCTCTAACCTTGTCTCCAAATGACACTTCACATACAAAGAAATAAAAAAATTGGCTTACAAAAGGCCAAATTCGAAGATATTTGGCACTTAATTTATATTATATGCAGAAAATAAGGAGACATAAAAGGGGGGGGACTCTTAATAATTAATAATTTAATGAATGGTCCTACCTTAGCAGGTATTCCAAGAAGCACTATTCATTCCCTCAGAAAAAGAGGGCAAGAAAGTTTTCAAAGCACAGATACCTTTGTACAGTGTTATGGTGTATATAATAGGAGGGAAAACCATTGGTCGGATCCTAAGAAGCTGAGGACAGGAGATGCAGCTCGATGGTAGAGTGCTAGAAGGTCCTGAGTTCAATCCCTACACTACTACAGCTAATAATAATGAATTCATTTTAAGGGTCTAAGTTGAAAACACTTGCTTTAAAACTAATCAGCTATTCAACTTCATCCTTCAGAGAACAACCCCCTAGCCTAGTTCTGTTAATAGGTATCTGTGCATAGAAATTCATTCACAACGCACGCCTTTAATACCAGTGCTTGGAAGGCAGACGCAGGCGGATCTCTGTGAGTTCAAGGCCAGCCTGGTCTACAGAGTGAGCTCTAGGACAGCTAAGGCTATACAGAGAAACCCTGTCTCAAAGAAAAGAAAAAAAAGAAATTCACCCCAGCTTCTCACACTTCCTAGAAATACCTCCTCTGAACATTCCACAGTTACACACTTCAAGAGCAGGAAAATGCAAAGGCTCTCTACTCAGTGGCCACTACCTTTTCTAAAAAAAAAAAAAAAAAAAAACAAAAAAAAAAAAAACAAACAAACTGGATTTCACTATGTAGCCTTGGCTACTGGAACTGGCTATGTAGACCAGACTGATTTCAAACACACACACACACACACACACACACACCTGCCTCTGCCTCAAGTGCTGGGCCAACTTAAAAAAAAAAAAAGTGATGTTCAGTGTCCTCTAATGCTCTCACTCAATCCCATTCAAAGGCCTCAAAGGTGGCTCCTTTGAGAAGACTTAAATAATGCTAAGTGCTTTCAAGGAGGCCACTAGGCAGGTCTGGCCCACACCCTTCCACTCCCATTGTCCTGTCTTGAGCTTGACCCGTGACAAGGGCTAGCCCTTTCCCAGATCTCATCCTCCTTCGTCACTCCGCCTATCCACACTGCTCCTCCGGTGTACAGAGGTAGAAGAGTCCCTCCTTTGAACCCTTCCCTTTCATAAGGCCATCCTTTAAAACAGAAAGGTTTTCCACGCCGCTGGCACCTCTTCAGGCTCCTTTCTCCCCTAGAGTGCCTGACATACAGGAGCGGCTCCCCCTCCTATGGCACCTCAAAACACAAAAGTTCACTTTTTTTCATCACCGACTTAAGAGATCCTAAGACACGCCACATAGCCCACGCTAGTCACCCTCGCGGTTTACTCGACACCCAAGCCCCACGCTGAGGTTATCCCAGGACCTCGGACCCGCGCCGAGCTGTGATGGTGGCACTGGGGTACGCGGGGCGGTGAGCGGCCAGCCCCGCCTCACGGCAACTCGGAGGCCCGCTCGGAGGCGCGGGTCCATTCACTCCCGGCCGACGCCCATCGTGGGGCCGCTTCCTCCCGCCAATCGGCGCGGGTCCTCGCCTCTTCCCCGCTTCTCCCGGGCCTCCTCGGCATCGGCGCCCCGCTTCTCCCGGGCCTCCTCGGCATCGGACTCCCCGCCGCTCCCGGCCCCCCCACCCCACCCCCGCTGCTCCCCGGGTCCCCCGGCCCCTTCGCAGCATGCCCACCGTCCCCGCGCTCCCCCTCCACCCTGGGCCTCACCGATCTCTTTCTCGTTGACCCTCGGGGGAAAGCTGGCCATCTATGGGGCACCGTCTGATTCCGGGAACCCGATTCGGACGCGGCGACAGAGAAGGGACTCGGCGGGGGCTGAGGGGCGTGACGCGGGCTCGGTCCTTCCCGGGTGCGGGGACTAAACCGAGAGCGCGGGCGGCCGCTGCGGCTTCGGCGGACTGCCCGGGGAAGGCCTGGGACCGAGCCACCGGGTGACACTCAGACAAAAGAGCCGGCGCGCCTTCCACTCACAGACCCACACAGCCAACCAGCACCTTCGTCGCCAAATCAGACACTGAGACAAGATGGCGGGCGCCACTGATAATATCTGGGGGGGCGGGGTGTTGTGAGTGACGTCAGGACAACAGGCCCCGCCTCCCGACGCAAGGGACGTGACCGTCTGGGCCCACTCAGGGGCGTGAGCCCTCCCTCAATGGGCAGCTTGCAGGCGGTTTCGAAGTCGAAGGCCCTTTGCAAGGGACAGGCAGAGGATTGTATAATGCACGTGACCGAACCGAACAAAGCAAATTAGACGTTTCAGGTGCTCAACTCCATGTAGCCACGTCCCTGGCTTCTTGGTGCCCGGGAACTGGAGCTTGCACTGATGAAAGAGATATGATGGAATTTAGCATTGATGCTCCATTTCTCAAGATGTGAACCAGCTGCCTATAGAAAAGCCTCAGTCGGGCGGTGGTGGCGCACGCCTTTAATCCCAGCACTAGGGAGGCAGAGCCAGGCGGGTCTCTGTGAGTTCGAGGCCAACCTGGGCTACAGAGTGAGTTCCAGGAAAGGCGCAAAGCTACACAGAGAAACCCTGTTTCGGAAAAAAAGAAAGAAAAGGCTCAATTGATGGAGGAGACCCAGAGTGGGGAGGCCTTCAGAGGTGAGGAGTGAGGCTGCCGCTGTTCTCCCTGGTCCCTAAAGTCAGGCCACCTGAAGAGCTGGCCAATATCACCTCCACCTCAGAATCTGCCCTTCCTCAGAAGTCTTAGTCTCTAGTGTTGGACCCCAAAGTTTAGGGTCTCAAGTGGGCACCCCAAAAACCCAGACTCCAGTCCAGTTGATGCAACAGCACGAGGATTTCATTAAAGAAACATCTGTACAGATGGGCAAACTCTGCTCCAAAGAGCAAGAGTCGCATCTTACTGCAGCCCCATAAGGGCTGTTAAAGGAAAAACCCATAAAACCCACAAGATCACAATTCCCATACAATTTCATGGCCTGATCACAAGATGATCACAGAGGGGGTACAGTTCCGTAAACCTCAAGGGGGGTATCAGGGCGGGAGTGGAGCTTACACACAGGTCACGGTGGTCCTTCCTGGAACACCTGCAACTATCCCAGTCACAGCTGAGCACATCTCTTAACAGAAATCTTTTTACATTGTTATATTGTTACAGGTTGCCCTGGGAACTAGATTTTTAGTTTCTCATTTCCTGGTGCTTGAAGTTTCTCTCTTCCTGAGGCTTGGGGGTGTAAGCCTGAAGGGCTAGGGTCTTTCACTGGGAGGCAGCTAGCTATCCTTACCAGAGAGGATCATGGTGTGGGTGTGCCCACATGTCAATTTAGGTACCATCTACAGATGACATGATTGCATTTTAGTAGCCCTCGTGGGGGGAACTCCTTCCAAAAGGTAAAGGCTTAGATTTTCTCAGACACTTTTGGAAGAGAGAGCTGCCTAGCCTAACTCTTTAGATTTCAAATGACAATGCATAGTGCATGTCCCTTGTCCCTTTGCCCAAGGGAGGAATTCTTCAAATTGTGAAATGATTAATAGACGTAAATCATCTCCCCTCTTTTTAAAAAATTACCTGGCTACTTTCTGACAACATATCTATGAAGGACATCATACAAGGCAATCATCCCAGCTGCTGAACAGAGTCGGAGGGAAGAAATGCAAACAGAACATCAGACCATCATTTCCTCCTAATTTTGTACTTTATTCATTATTTATTTATTTGTTTGTTTGTTTGTTTATTTATTTATTTATTTGCTGTGTGTGTATGAGATACATGCATGTTTTTGTCTGAGTGTACATGTGTTTAAGTGCAGGCTCTTGCATGCCATAGAGTGCATGTAGAGGTCAGAGGACATCCTAGGATGTGGGTCTCAGAATTCAGTGCTGTGTACACCAGGCTGGCTGTCCCTGTAACTTCCAGACTTTCCTATTCCTAACTCCCGCCTTTCTGTAGGAGTGGTGGGATGACAGAGGAGTAAACGGTAATCTACTGCCTGCTGCCTGGGCTCTGAGGATCGAAACTCAGTTTTGAGGGTTTATATGGCAAGCATTTTCACCTCTGGCTATCTCCCCAGTTTAATTTTCTTTCTTTCTTTCTTTTTTTTTTTTTTTGAGTTTTCATACAAAACATATGGAATGTTTCACAAATTTGCAGGGCCAAAGTGGGAGGGTATAGCTCAGTTGGTAGAGTGTTTGTTTAGTGTGCAGGAGGGATGGATTCCATTCCCAGCACCTCATAAACCTAGTGTGACGGTGCATGCCTGAATGCCTGGCACTTGGGAAGAGGAGATACAAAGAATCAAGAATTTAAGGCCATTCTGCTACCACGTAGCAAGTATGAGGCCACCCTGGTTACGAGATCTTTATCTTCAAAGAATCCGGAAAGCTTCTGGAATTTGTGAGTCATCCTTGTATAGAAATCACACTGAGGTTTTTTGGGTTTTGTTTTTTTTTTTTGAGATAGGGTTTCTCTGTGTAGTCTTGATGGTCCTAGAACTCACTCTGTAGACCAGGCTGGCCTCAAACTCACAGAGATCCACTTGCCTCTGCCTCCCAAGTGCTGGGATTAAAAGATTGTGCCACCATGGCCTGGCTAACACTGTTCTTGTTTTTCTGTTTGGTTGGGTTTTTTTTTCTGTGTTATGACTCGCAACTATGTACACTATACCGTAGAAATTCATGCAAAATAACTCTTTGTGTCTGCTTGTAAATTATTTGAATGACTTTTTCACAGAATTAACTTATACTTTATGTGACCAGCCAATAGATGCCTTGAACATTTCCTTAGCAAGCAAAGTATGACAGTGAAATGAAAACCAATAGTCATTTGTGTACTCCTTGGTGATTGTATCTAATATTTGTAGGGTCCTTGTTATATGCTGGGCACTGTGCTGCATAACGACCTCATTAATTAACCATTTAACATTCATGACATTGGTAGAACATTGGTCATTAGGAAGCTTAATATTGTCAACTTAGCAGGATCTAGAACCATCTAGAAGACAAACTTTTTGCTGTGTCCTTAAGAGAGTTTCTAGATCTGTTGACTGAGGTAGGAAGACTCACCCTAAATTTGGGCAACACCATTCCCTGGGTGGGGGTTCTGAAGTGAATTAAAAAGACAAAGCTAGGGGCCAGAGAGGTGTCTCAGTGCTTAAGAGCGCTAGCTGTTGTTCCAGATGGTGTGGGTTCAATTCCCAGCACCCACATGCATGGTGGCTCACAACTGTCCATAACTCCAGTTCTAAGGGATCTTTTCTCACACCCTCAGACACTGTACACATGTGATGTACACACATACACTCAGGAAAATACATATACACATAAAATTTAAAAAATAAAGCCAGGTGGTGGTGGCACATGCCTTTAATCCCAGCACTTGGGAGGCAGAGCCAGACGGATCTCTGTGAGTTCGAGGCCAACCTGGTCTACAGAGCAAGATCCAGGACAGGCACCAAAACTAACATAGAGAAACCCTGTCTCGTCTCGAAAAACAACAACAACAACAAAAAAAACCAAATCCATTCACTGGAATCTCATTCTGGATATTCCGAACCGTTGCTCTGTGTAGCTGTGTGCTGTGCTGGTTACTTTGTGTCAATTTAACACAAACTGGAAATAGGGAACCTCAGCTGAGGGATTGCCTCCATCAGATTTGGCCTAGGGGCATGTCTATGGGCATTTTCTTGATTAATGATTGATGGTGAGAGGGCCCAGCCCACTGTGGGCAGTACCACCCCTGGGCAGGTGGTTCTGAGTTTTATAAGGGAAAAAAAAAAGCCCCAAGCAAGCGAGTATGTAGCATTCCTTCATAGTTTCTGCTTTGGTTTCTGTCTCCAGGTCCCTGCCCAGAGTTTCTACCACAGCCTTTCTCCATGATGGACTGCAACTTGTAAGCCAAACAAACTCTTTCCTCCCCAAGTTGTTTTTGATCAGTGTTTTATCACCGCAACAGAGAAGCAACCAGGACATGTAGTTAGGCCAACTTTTGGGGGAGGGTGTTGGAGACTAGACCCAGGGCCTTGAGCTACAAACCAGGCCTTCTGTCCTTACCTTTTTCCTTCCTCCTCCTTTTGTTTTCCTTCCTTCCTCCCTTCCTTCCTTCCTTCCTTCCTTCCTTCCTTCCTTCCTTCCTTCCTTCCTTCCATCTGAGACAGAGTCTCCTTCTGTGGTCCATGTTGGCCCAGGAGTGGCCTCGAACTTACATTTCTCTTCCCCCTGCCTCCAATTCTGAGATTATAGGCAGGTGCCAGCACACATGACTCAGGCTGACCGCTGGGTCATAAACAAGGTGGCCAAGTTCCCCTGATGCCGTGGCTATAAGCAGGTCACAACTGGGGCACCTCTTCGTTCACTAAAATTTAGAGATACTTAAGGACGCATGTGCATATACATCCATGGGCTAATCCTTCATCATCTGCAAATACCTTCTGGAATAACTTCAAGGAGGGAACACATATTTTGGATCTCAGTTTTAGAAGGTCAGTCCCTGGCTGGTGTGCTCCATGCACTTAGGCCAAAATGTCATGGCAGCAGGAGCATGGACTGAGGGGTGAGGGGGAGGTTTATCACCTCACTGTTAGCAGGAAACAGAGTGTGAAGAAGACAGAGAGCCCAGGAATGACCTTTAGAGGCACTCCTCCACTGACCTACTTCCTCCAAATAGGCCTTCCCTCCTCAGGTTTCCACAGCCTCCTAAAATAGTACCATTAGGTGGGAACCAAGTCTTCAACACAGGAGTCTGTGGGGGACACTTCAGATCCAAACCTCAAAAACTTAAGTAAGTCTCTGAAGTTTTAGCCAAATCACTAAACAGGTTCTAAACTGGGCCAAAGTTCTAGGATTCTTCTCTCTTGATGAAAAAAAAAAATCTGTTTCCTGTAACTATGAGGATGTGATATTTACTTAAAGCAACAACCAACTGAGACCAAGATAAAACAAGATAAAAGGTAATTGTCAGGTGTGGTGACGCACACCTTTAATCCCAGCACTCAGGACAAAGGCAGGTTGATCTCTGTGAGTTTGAGGCCAGCTTGGTCTATAGAGTGAGTTCGGGGTCTGCCAAGGCTACAGTGAGACCCCATCTCAAGAAAGAAAAAGAGGAAGAGGCCGGGCAGGGGTGGCACACACCTTTGATCCCAGCACTCCGGAGGCAGAGGCAGGCAGATCTCTGAGTTCAAGGCCGACTTGGTCTACAAAGCGAGTTCCAGGACAGCCACAGAGAAACCTTGTCTCGAAAAACCAAAAAGAAAAAGAGGAAGAGAGAGAATGCCAATAAATTGTACAACTGTCACCTCAGCCCCACTCACCACCACCACTTCACACTCACATGCAAAGACACATACAAATTGAACAAACGCAGTTCTGAAATGTGTTGTTTCCTATCATGATTAAATCTCAAAAATGAAAAAGATTGCCATGATTTTTTTTGACTCTGTAATCCTCACCACCAGCTTGGAAAACATGTATTGGTGTGACACTCTGCATGTGCGTGTGAGTGTGTGTGTGTGTGTGTGTGTGTGTGTGTGTGTGTGTGTGTGTGTAGACATAGTTTTGCTAAGTAGTTAAGCCTAAAGAAACACTTGAATTTGACAACTGCTTTCCCCTCCTGAGTGCTGCGATTAAAGGCCTAAGGACCACACTTAATTGAGTCTCTATAGTGTAGAGTAGTAGTTCTCAACACGTGGGTCAAGACCCCTCCAGGGTCTAATGTTCATTTCATAGAAGTCACCTAAGACCATCAGAAAACACACATATTTACATTACAATTCTTTTTTTTTTTTTTTTGGGTTTTTGAGACAGGGTTTCTCTGTGTAGTTTTACACCTTTCCTGGAACTCACTTGGTAGCCCAGGCTGGCCTCGAACTCACAGAGATCGGCCTGGCTCTGCCTCCCGAGTGCTGGGATTAAAGGCATGCGCCGCCGCCACCAGCCGCCGCTGCCGCCACCGCCGCCGCCGCGCCGCCCGGCTACATTACAATTCTTAACAGTAGCAAAATTACGGTTATGAAGTAGCAACAAAAATACTCTGATGGTTGGGGGTCACCACAACATATATTAAAGGGTTGCAGCATTAGAAAGGTTGAGAACCGCTGTTGTAGAGCATAAAAGAATTGCTTGGTTTTGCTTTTGGATCTCTCTGCTGTTGGTACCATAGCCCCTACAAGCTAAACCTTAGCTAAACCCAAGATTTTATCTAAAATTACCCAGGATTTGGAGCCTGGAGGGATGGCTCTGTGGTTAAGAGTGCTTGCTACTCTTTGAGAGGACCCAAGTTCAGTTCCCGTCACTCAGGTCAGGGAGCTCACAAATGCCTATGACCTCAGGACCAGAGGATCTGACCTTCCTAGGTTCCTGCACTCACATGCATATACCCCCACACCAACACACACACACACACACACACACACACACACACACACACACACACACACACACATTATGTATCTATGGTTTGGATTCTGGCCTAGGAGTTTCAAATACTGTAGTATTAAGTCTGAGATTCTAGATTAAAGAAAATACAGTTTTCTGATGATTCAGCTGGACAGATAGAATTTAACACATAAATACATGAATCAACAAATGCTAATAGGCGCAGTGGTTCAGGCCTTTAATCCCAGAACCTGGGAGGCTGAGGCAGACAAATCTCTAAATTCGAGGCCAGCCTGATCTACAGAGTGAGTTCCAGGACAGCCAGGGCTACACAGAGAAACCCTGTCTTGAAAAAAGAAAAAAAAAGGGCTGGCGAGATGGCTCAGCAGTTAAGAGCATTTAGGGGACCGGGGTTCAGTTCCCAGCACCCACATGGCAGCTCACAACTATCTGTAACTCCAGTTCCAAGAGATATGGTACCCTCACACAGACATACATTCAGGTAAAACACCAATACACATAAAAATAAATCTTTTTAAAAAAGGAAAAAATAATTGTTACACTTTATTCTCTCTGTCTCTGTCTCTGCATCTCTCTGCCTCTCTGTCTCTGTCTCTGTCTGTCTCTCTCTGTGTATGTGTGTGTGTATGTGTGTGTGGGGGGGGAGGCAAGAGCCTTACCCACTGAGCCATCTTGCTAGCTCTACAGATTTATTTAGATTTATTTTATTTTATGTGTATATGCTTGAGTATGTGTATGTGTACCAGGTACACACGGAGGCCAGAAGAAGGTGTTGGATCCCTGCCTGATATGGGTTCTGGGAACTGAACTCTGGTCCTCTGCAAGAGCAGTAAGTGCCCTTAACCACGGAGCCATCTCTCCAGCCCTTTCATGTCATTCTGCAGCTGTTTCCCACCCACAGTTCACATTTTGGGACACACTGTCCTGTGGGGAGACTGTATTTACTGAAGGTGTGTATGGCTCCGAGCTGTCTTCCTCGGGTAGCTGTGTAGTTAGGCATCTAAATCAGCTCTTATCTAACCTTGTATTTTAGGGGCATGGATTGTTATTTCTTCATCCCAGAGAAATGAGCCTGATTCCAGTGAGGTTTGGAGACTCATCACAACACAGTACATCAGTGTGACTAAGCCAGGGACAGCTAGGAGCTGGCATTCCTTTTACTGGGCTCTGAGAATCAGGATTTGAGGAATTTTTGAGAGTCAGATCCACGGATCAGCACAGGGCTAAAAGGAGCAGATTTCCCCTGCTTCCTTTTTGGTTCACTGTCAGAGTGGCTCCTTTAATCCACCCATCAAAGGCATCTCCATTCCTCAGACAAGAAACTGCTTCCAAGAAGTTTCTTGAATTCAAAATCTTCTAGAAAGAATCTGAGCCACGATCCAAACTCCTATATTCAGCTTCTGAATTCCTGTGCTTCAGTCACACCGTGAATGATGTACTTAGAGAGCTGGGTTACTCTGTCATCAAAGAGAAATATGATACTGGCAAGATCCAAGGAGCCTGACCATTGTCGTGTCTATTTATTGTCTTTTACCAGTCAAAGGCTCTCTCTCTCTCTCTCCTCTCTCTCTCTCTCTCTCTCTCTCTCTCTCTCCTCTCTTTCACACACACACACACACACACACACACACACACACACACACACACACACACAAATCTACTAATTTTCACTTACACTGGTAAATTTAAAGACTTTAGGTAGTAAAAGGCAAGTTGAAAATCTTGTAGCTGGATACACAGCTCAGTGGTATAATGTTTGCCTGGCATGCTCAAGATCCTGGGCTCCATTTCCAGCCCAGAAAAGGAGGAAGGAGAGAAAGAAGAGGAGGAGGAGCTGCTGGGACCCTCTTTCCTACCAACATTTTACATTTACTCTAAAACAAGTGTGGATAGAGAGTGGCATACATGAAGCCCTGGGTTCGATCCCCAGTTCCACATAAACCAGTAATCCCAGCACTCACAGATAAAAGCAGGAAGATTAGAAGTTCAAGGTCATCCTCTGCTATCTATAGACCTTCAGGCCAGTCTGTGCTACTTGAAAATGTTAACCCTACCAGGCGAGAATAAGACCACTACCACAATTTTGAGGCAAACTTGAAGCTTTACTTAAATACTGGCCAGGATGATGGACTCTGGCCAGGTCCATTCCTGAGTTCCCAGAAAATGTCAATGAGTCACATTTTGCGGAGACTTATAAAGGCAATCCCATAAGCCTCTACATTTCCCATCAGGTCCAATCAGGGGCAAGCATACATCCTAATGTATTTCCTGCCTATGTACCTCCTGCCAAGATGTGATCAAGCACATCCCATGCAGTTGGGTCAAATTTATTTAAGGGAGGGCAACCGCGTGGCTTGTTATCTTACATGAACAACAGCCTCCAGCTTTTCAGGAAGTATATGTCCTTAGAAGTATCAGTAAGTAAGGGGTTTACAGGTTAGAGGCATTTTATATTTCATGGATCTCTTAGGCACAGTCATTAAAACTTAAAACATAACTTTGGCTCTCACAAAACCCTGTCTCAGAAACAATTAAAAGCAAAGCAAACTAACAAAAACTAGTAGTTATTGGCCACTGCAGACTGATTTTATTGATATCCAATTTTGTTTGTTTTTGAGATAGGGTCTTACTACATAACCCTGCGTGACCTGGAACTCTCTATGTAGCCCAGGCTGGCTGGGAATTCACAGAGATCTGCTTACTTCTGCCTCCTGAGTGCTACCATTCCCAGCCTGTGCAGTGGTACAGGCTTCTAACCCAAGCTACTGAAAGACTAAGACAAGAGGATCTCAAATTCCAGGCCCCCTATAGAGTAAGTTCAAGGCTAGCCTGAAGTATTTGGTGAGAGGGCTGGAGATGTATAGCTTTTGGGCAGTATTTGCTTAGCATGTGCAGTGCAAGGTCCTGGGTTCAATCCCTAGAACTGGGCCAGAAATTCAAGGTCACCCTAGGCGCTACATAAGGTCAAGACCTGGTTCCCTGTAAAGTCAAGAACAATTAAGTAAGTTTGTAAAGAACCAAATGAAACTGTGTAGTGGGAGCCGAATGGGACAGAGATGGGAGTGCGTCACTGAGAAGGGACCATGGAGCCGAATGGGACAGCTGCTGTTATAATCTTAGAAATGCTTGGTAAGGGAAACAGACTCTATAAAACATTGTATATTCCTAAGAGGAAAAATAGTATATGAAGACATATTGAATTATGATACTTTTCATTGAGCCCACAGCTTCATCGCATTCACTAAGATTTATCAGGTGGGGTGGGAATGTAGTTCAATTGGGAATGCACCTGCTTAGAGTGCGTGAGGTTCTAGTTTCAATCCACAGCGCCCACAAAACGGAGCACCCTAGGTCTTAGGCAGGCACTTTACCAACTGAGCTACATCCGTAGCCCATGTTTTGTTGCTTGTCTGTACATTGTTATATTTGTGTGTGTGCTTCTGTGCTCTGCGCACGCGCACACTCTACAGTGTGTGAGTGGAGGTCAGAGGGCAACTTGTGGGAGTTGGCTTTCTCTTTCCACCGTGGGGGTCCCAGGGATTGACCCAGATCACCAGGTTTCTCAGAAAGCGCCTCTACCTACTGAGCCCATGATTTTTTTTTAATGACAGTTCCTGTACAATTTTCCAAACTCACGGTTTGTCAGTTCTTTGAACCGGCAGCTCCGAAGGGAGCCTCTTCAGGGAGTTATTTTGTTTCAACCGCCTCTCAGAACTGGATTCATTTTAGCAAAGGGTTATAGATAAGAGAGGTGGCTGAGAAGGGAGATGCTGAGAAGGTTAAGATTGTTTTCTTTGTAGCAAATGAGTCTTTAAGAAGATACCATTCTCTCATCTTTTTAATCCCAGCACTCAGGAGGCAGAGGCAGGAGGATCTCTATGAGACCAGGCTGATCTACATATATATCCAGTTCTAGGCTGGCTGCATGAAGAGACCCTACCTCAAAAACAAAAACAAAAACAAAAAAACCAAACAGTTTTACAACATGGGTTTTGCTGAGACCAGGAATATCTGATTTAACAGAAAATTTCCACAGAAACTTCCAAAAGAAGTTCTGCAGAAATTAGTGAGAAGTGTTTTCTAAATGCTACCATGTTTGTGGAGATAGAATGAGGCCAGAGTGGGTAGAGATAAGGTAGACTCCTGTGGGACAGTCCGCTGGGTCTTAAGTCCTAAAGAGCTTGGCCTCCAGTGAGGAACTCTGAGGAGATTGTCTGAGTAAAACCCAAGTGACTGTAGGCAATGTCTTCCCACCACAGTGCGGGGGCTGCTCAGTGCAATGGATTGACCCCATATCTGGAGCAAACCTGGTTATCAGGGGGAAACGGGGATGTGATTAGAGCTGAGGAGCTAGGAGGAAAGGACAAGACTCACATATGACAGTAGATGACACTCAGTCTGGAGGGCAGTCATTCAAGTAGCAGGGTCTCCCAGGACAGTAGGCTGCAAAACAATGGAGCCCCTGGCTGGGATGGGCAGGAAGTCCACTAAGGCTCATAACCTGCAGGACATGCAAGGATGTCAATCCGGCGGTCATCAGACAGCAAGGACTCTATGCTGAGCTCCTTAGAGAGGCTAGCAGAAGCAACAGCGTGGCCATGGTTATTTGAATGCAGACAGGATTAATGCCTGCCCAATGCCTGTTCTCCTGTGCCTCGGATCCTTCTGGCCCTGGAACTGGAGCTGGAGCTGGGGAGGTGAGTGTTGCGATCAGCGGATGAGATTTGTAGCTCCAGAGGGCTTTTTTGAGGTAAGAGCTTATTTGGTCAGAAATTAAACCTCTGCTGACTCCCAAACAGCAGAGATTCTCCTGGGACCTCAGATCTCCTAATAGGGATGTGTAAAGCCATGGTCTGCATTCACCCAGAGACCTGAGGTGGCTGTCTGGGTGAGGAAATTTCTGAGGAAATTGTTTTTACAACCACCCTGATTTTCTGTGCTCTACATTGTATTGTTGTTATTGTTGTTGTTGTTATTGGTGGTGGTGGTGGTGGTGGTGGTGTGTGTGTATGTGTGTGTGTGTGTGTGTGTGTGTGCATGATGTGTTGAGTAAGGGGATGTTGGCATGCCATAGACAACTTTATGGAGTCAATTCTCTCTTTCCACCTTCGCCTGGGATCAACTCAGGTTGCCAGGCTTGCTCAGCAAGTGTTTTACCCCTCTGAGTCATCTTGCCCGTACCCACCCACAACATGATGAAGACCACAGTGGACCCAGCCTTCCTTTTCTTGGTTGCTGTGAGGGTTCACAGACAATACAGTCAATATCTGAGAGGGCTTACGAGGGCCTGGAACCTAACTGACGTCAGGGAATAACTTACCGGAAGGATACTAGGTAAATGCTGTCTTGTTTATTTTTTTCGGTACTGGGAATCCAACACAGGGCCTTGTACCTGGCCGGCAAGAGTTCTCCCATGTAACCACACTCCCAGCCAAGCTTTGCTTCTGAACTACTGGAGTCAAACCATAGCTGCCACATCAGAAGTTAGAAATGTAATCAGGAACTTTTCGCATCACTTAAAAATGGTAAGAATTCAAGATATTTCCCCAGCCCTGTTTTAAAAGCTGTGTGTTGGTTCTTCTCCTTTGGAGCTCCTCCTACGGGAGTTATTTTTCACTTTCTCTTAATAATCTATGTTCCTTCCACTTGGAAAAAAAATCTGTGTAGGGCATTAAAAACATTTTTAAAAATTATATGTGTGTGTTGCCTGTATGTGAGTGTTTGGAGCACTCACGGCACTCATGAGGATGCCAGAGCAGGACATTGAATGTCCTCCCCTACCACTGTCCGCCTTACTGCCTTGAGACGGTCTCTCATTTAACAGAAGCTTCCTATGACTAAGCTGGCCAGCCAGTGAGCTGGGGTTAATAGGCCCACACGCATCTATGCCCAGCTTCTTACGTAGTTGGTAGGAATTTGACCTCAGGTCTTCCTGTTCGTTGAACAAGAGTTCTTACCCATTGAACCATCACTCCAATTCCTAAAAATACTTATAATAAAGTGAAAACATGGCTGTGTGTGTTGGTACATGATTTCAATCCCAGCTCTGGAAGGTAGACGCAAAGGCAGGCAGATCTCTGTGAGTTCCGGGCCAGCCAGGAATACCTAGGCAGAACCTGTCTCATAAAATAGACACGCACATGCGCATGAGAACTGGAGAGTGCATACACATGTACGCACATGTGAGTATATACACACATGCACACACACACACACACACACACACACACACACACACACACACATGCGCGCGCGCACACACACACACCATACAAACGTATACCTACTTTTAATCCTAGCTCTCAGGAGGCAGAGGCAGATGGATCTCCATGAGTTCCAGGATAGCCTGGTCTACATAGAGAGTTTCAGACCACCAACCAGGGCTACATAGTGAGACGCCCCCTCACTACACACACATGCACACACATGCACACACACACACACACACACACACACACACACGCACGCACATCTTAGTTAGGGGTTCTTTTTTGTTTGTTTTGTTTTTTTGAGACAGTGTTTCTCTGTGTAGTTTGGATCTCGCTCTGTAGACCAGACTGGCCTTGAACTCACAGAGATCGGCCTGTCTCTGCTTCCAGAGTGCTAGAATTAAAGGCATGTGCCACCACATGCCCGGCTTAGTTAGGGTTTCTATTGCTGTGATAAAACACCATGACCAAAGCAAGTTGGGGAAGAAAGGGTTTATTTTGCTCTTGGTTCATCATCAAAATCAGTGAGGGCAGGATATTGGGGGCAGGAGCTGTTGCAGAAGGCATGTAGGGGTGCTGTTTACTGGCTTGCTCAGCCTGCTTTCTTACCGAACCCAGGACCACTAGCCCAGGGTAGCACCTGTAGCCAGTCTTTCTCTGTTCCATCTGCCAGCTCCCAAATAACCACACAGAGACTTCTTTTTAATTATAAAAACGAGGCCAATAGCTTAGGCTTGTTTCTAACTATCTCTTATAACTTAACCCACTTCTATTTATCTATGTACTGCCCCGAAGTTCATTTACCTCATCTGTGTACTCCCCATCCTGCTCACTCTGCATCTCACGGCATCTCCGTGTGTCTCCGCCCTTCTTCTTCCTAGAGTCCTCTCTGCCCTGAAAATCCTGCCTAGCTGTTGGCCATTCAGCTTTTTATTAAACCAATCTGAGTGACAAGTTTTCACACAGTATAAAGGAATATTCCACAACAAGCACCACCCACAATGGGCTGGGCCCTCCCCCATCCAATCGTCAAGACAGCCTGATCTTATGGAGGCATTTCCTTAGTTGAGCTTCCTTCCTTTCAGATGCCTTTTATGTCAAGTTGACATAAAACTGTACAGCACTATGTATCCCTTGTTTTGACAAATGAGGTCCTGTTGTACCTGCCTGAGTGCTGGTGGCTGTGTTTTGTTTGTTTTGTAATCTCAGGATTTCACTATGTAGCTCTGGCTGTCTGTCCTGGAATTATGTAGACCAGGCTGGCCTCGAACTCACAGAGATCCGCCTGCCTCTGCCTCCCGAGTGCTGGGACTAAAGGTGTGTGCCATTATGCCCCAGTATGGTGGCTGTTTTTAAAGCTTTTGCATAGGACCAAGCTCTGAGGTCACCCCCTCCCTCTTAGATCTGTAGACTCCCACCTCTATTTCCCTAACCATCCTGGTTCATTTCCCTCTATTAACTGACTGTCAACTAGTGCCCTAAATTGACAGTTTCTACAAATCACTGCTAGATGCAGTGATATACTTGAATCTCACAAGTACCAGGCTAAGCTGTAAGAGCCTGACACTGAAGAACCATACTGTATAACACATCATATGACAGTTTTAGAAGAACCCAGATAATTAACCTACAGTGACAGGAAATAGATCCAGGATTTCCTGAATTTGAGTCAGGGAGTTGACTTCCAGTAGTAGGATGTAGCTTTGGGGAGTAATTAAAATAGTCCCTAGTGGGGGATGAAGAGATGGCTCAGCAGTTAATAGCTCTTGCTGCTCTTCCTCAGGACCTGAGTTCAGTTCCTAGCACCCATGTCAGACTACTCACAACTACCTATAGCCCCAGTTCCAGGAGATCCAACACCCTCTTCTGGCTTCTGAGGGCAACTCACTCACATGTACACCATGCCAGGCAGCGGTGGCGCACAACTTTAATCCCAGCACTCGGGAGGCAGAGCCAGGTGGATCTCTGTGAGTTCGAGGCCAGCCTGGTCTACAGAGTGAGATCCAGGAAAGGTGCAAAGCTGCACAGAGAAACTCTGTCTCGAAAAAAATAAATAAAATAAAATAAAATCTTTAAAGTTGTCTGTATTAGCCTCTTGGAGATGGCTCAGCCTATGCCAAGTCTGATGACCTAGGTTCAGTCCCCAACATACAAGTTGGAAGGATAGAATCAATCCGTGTAAGTTATCCTTTGTTCTTGATAAGCACACCATGCTGATGTTGTCACACACACACACATACACACACACACACACACACACACACACACACACACACACACACACACATACTCACATTCATGCGTGCACATGCACACACATAATAATAAATAAATATAGAAAAAATCCATATTCTAGCTAGATGTGGTGGTGTACACTCCTAATCCCAGCACTCAGAATGCTAAGGCAGGAGGATTGCAAATTCAGGGTCGGCCTGGACTCCTGACTGAGTTCCAGTTTAACTTTGGATATATCTCAAAACAAAAACAAAAACAAAAAGCAAACAAAACAAATGATCTCCAAGTGAGCTGCCTGGGGCTTCCAAGCAGGCCTCATTTCCTAATGGACATCCCTGAGACTTGGCTCTCATGGCTGGTGCTGTGGGACTCCTTCCATCTGTCACAGCTGGCTGGTCACATGACCCGGGCCAGGCCTGCCCTGCCCTGGAGTTTTCATAGGAGAACTTAGAAGAGCTAACCAGTTTCTTGTTGTTGTTTCATTGGCTGTGAAGCCCAGGGGCTGCCAGTAAGCACGTTTGTCCTGTCCCAGACCAGACTCACTATGAGTGCTGCTGCTGCTAAGCGTTTCTGTCCGGATTGGAATGGGTATGGGCTACAAAGGAATCACTCCAACCCATGAAGCCAAATCAGCTTTGCTGTCCCTGTGCTCCAGAAGGTTCCAGGGACAGGACTTGGTCTAAGTAGTTTAACAGTGCCAGGGAGGATGTGAACAGAAGGTAGAGACTCCACAGCCAGAGTTACTTAGACATGCCACCCAAGCCACAAGTGAGAGATACAGGGTGAGAGGGAGCTCATGTCCCTGTGCGTCACTTAATATTTACCGAACACCTCTGTGTCCCTGAAACTCATCCAGGTGCTGACAGGACAGGCATTTTCAAGGCCAGTGAGGTCTCTCTGCTGATTGTGACATCTCCTTGGTTTTGTTGTTTTGTATTTTAATTTTTTTAATTTACTTATTCTATTTTATATGCACATATGTTTTGCTTTCTTCCTTCCTTCCTTTTTTTTTTCCTTGTTTTGTTTTTGTTTTTGAGACAGGGTTTCTCTGTGTAGTTTTGGTGCCTGTCCCAGATCTGGCACTGTAGCCCAGGCTGGCCTCAAACTCACAGAGAGCCGCCTGGCTCTGCCTCCCGAGTGCTGGGATTAAAGGCGTGCGCCACCACCGCCCAGGATGTTTTGCTTTCCTGTATGTATATGGACCATATGTGTGCCTGGTGCCCCTGGAAGTCAGAAGAGGGCCTTGGAGCCCCTGGAACTGGAGTAATGGATGCTTGTGAGCCATCACGTGGGTGCTGGAAACTGAACCCAGGTCCTCTGCAAGAGCAGACAATGCTTGTCCTTACTGGTTTTATGTCAGCTTGACCCAGCTAGAGTCATCTGAAAAGGGAGAACCTCAACTAAGAAAATGCTTCCATACGATCTGGCTGTATGCCAGGCAGGGGTGGTGCACACCTTTCTTCCCAGCACTTGGGAAGCAGAGGCAGGCAGTTCTCTGTGAGTCTGAGGCTAGCCTGGTCTATAGAGTGAGTTCCAGGATAACCAGGGCTACCCAGAGAAACCCTGTCTTGAAAAATAAAAAAAAAAGAAGAAAAAAAAAAAGATCTTGCTGTTTAGCATTTTTTTAATTGATGATTGATGGGGGAGGGTCCAGCCCATTGTGGGTGGAGCTATCCCTATGCTGGTACTTATAGCTGGAAGTTTTCCTGTGTCCCGCCCAGTCCTGCAGCAGCTCGTCCCAAGTAAATATTATATGAATTACTGTGTGGCCTATTGCTCAGGCTTTTATTTTATTTTATTTTTATTTTATGGGAATTGGTGTTTTGCCATGGGTGTCAGATCCCCTAGGACTGGAATTACATACAGTTGTGAGCTGCCATGTGGGTGCTAGGAATTGAACCCGGGTCCTCTGCAAGAACAGTCAGTGCTTTTCACCACTGAGCCATCTCTCTAGTCCCCTGCTCAGGCTTCTTGCTAGCTAGCTCTTTTAACTCAACTCAACCCATTCCTATTAAGCTATGTGTTGCCATGTGGCTGTGACATTTCCGGTCTGCTGGCATCTTGTTGCTCCTTGGGCAGCGGGCTGACATCACCCTTGACTTCGCCCTTCTTCCTCTCCATCGTCAGTTTGAATGTACCGCCTAACCCTATTCTGCCTCACCATTGGTCAAACAGCTTTATTTATCAACGAATGAGAGCAAAATATATTCACGGTGTACAGAAAGACATCCCACAGCAGGTGGTCCCGGGTTCTATAAGAAAGCAGGCTGAGCAAGCCATGGAAAACAAGGCAGTAAGCAGTATTCCTCCATGACCAACACTAGCTACTGCCTCAAGGTTCCCGCCCTGCTTGAGTTCCTGTCCTGACTACTTTCAATGATGGACAATTATGTGGAAGTGTAAGCAAAATAAACCCTTTCCTCCCCAACTTGCTTTTGGTCATGGTGTTTCATCACAGCAATAAAAACCCAAGACAGTGCTCTTAACCACTGAGCCATACATCTTGCCCTTCTCCCCCTGTTGTTTCGTTTTGTTTCATTTTGTTTTGTTTTTTTTGGTTTTTGGAGACAAGGTTTCTCTGTGTAGCTTTGCGCCTTTCCTGGATCTCGCTCTGTAGACCAGGCTGGCCTCGAACTCACAGAGATCCTCCTGCCTCTGCCTCCCGAGTGCTGGGATTAAAGGCATGCGCCACCACCGCCCGGCGTATAGTTGTTGTTTTAATGAATTTTTAATTCAATTTCACTCACGGATATGATGGACTTAAATCCTTTTCACCCCCCATTACCCTCTTAGCTCTGCCCACTCCTCCTGAACCCCTTCTTCTGTGTGTGCCCTAGTGAGTTTAATTAGTGCTGCTTGCACGGCCATGAGCACCAGGTACACAGGTGGTCCACTTGCACACATGCAAGCAAAACACCCACACACATAAAGCAAAAGTAAATAAATCTCAAATGATAAGAATGGACAAGATGTCAAGTGGAGCCTTGAGATATGAGACGCACTGTTACTTTTGGTGGACCTGAGTCCTAACCTGAGTGTCCTGTCCCTAGGGGCCACTGCTCCAAGATGAATTCAAGTCCTGCTGAAATTCACTCCCCTCACTATTTCTAGTGTCCCAGCCAAGACTAACAAGGAGATGATAGATCGTTAGGATTAGACTGCTTGGAATAATGTTTGGAGCTAATCTACCTGCTCCTGTAAGCAAGGTCTGTTAGTTACTAGAATCAATGAATTTTATACACAGAAAACATGGCTTCTCCTCCTCTTCCTCCTCCTCCTCCTTCTCTTCTTCCTTCTTCACCTTCCATTCCCTCCTCTTTCTCTTCCTCCTCCCTTTAGAGACAGGGTCTCCCCAATGTAGCCCAAACTGGTCTTGAACTCAGGATCTTCCTGCCTCTGCCTCTCAAGTGATTAGATTACAGGTATGTGTCACCAAGTCTGGCTCTGAACATAGGCCTGGGCAAGGGCAGACACTGGTGTTCTTTTCCATCCCTTTGCTCTTTATTGTGTTTATGGTTTCTGTGTGTGTGTGTGTGTGTGTGTGTGTGTGTGTGTGTGTGTGTGTGATGTGAATATCTGTGTGCCTACTTCATCTTCATCTCTCTCTCACCTCTCCTCTCATTTGTCTCCATTCTCTTAAGTTACACATACACATGGCCCATTAGGGCCACCCCATCTTAAGTTACTTCCTTACCAGAACCTCCCACCTCCATCTGCCTCAGCTACTCTAGATTCCCCAAAAGAAAATCTGGTAGCCCAGCTTGTGTTTTCTCGTTATTAAAAACTATTTTAATTGTGCATGTGTATGTGTGTGTGTGCACATGTGTGTAGGTTCCCCCATAGAGGTCACAAGATGGTGTGAGGATTTCCTGAAGCTGTAGTTACAGGTGAGCTGCCCCATGTAGGTGCTGGGATCTGAACCCCAGGCTTCTGATAGAACAGTTAGTACTGTTCTACTTAACCACTGAACCTGCTGTTTGATTTTGGGTTTGTTTTGTTTTTGTTTTTATTTTTTGAGACAAGGTTTCTCTGTATAGACCCAGCTGTCCTGGAATTCACTCTGCGGACCAGTCTGGCTTTGAACTCACAGAGATCCTCCTGCCTCTGCCTCCTGGGTGCTGGGATTAAAGGCATGCGCCAGCACTGTCTGGCATGGCGAGTCTGTATTTCTAACAAGTTTTTCCTTAGTGAGTGGTTTCTATCTATCCAGACCCTTCTCTTTTCTCTCCTCTAAGGTCTATGATTTATTTATGTCTGTGTCAGCATACTTCTGTTCAGACGCCTGATGACGATGTGGTGTCAGATCCCCGGAGGCCAGACTTGCAGGCAGTTGTGAGCACCTCTGACACTGGGCTCTGGAAACCAAACTCTGGGCTACTGCAAGAGCAGCAAGTATGCTTTCCTCTGAGTCATCTCCGTCCTCTCAACTCACATTTTCATCCTAGGCTACAAGCGCTGGCCAGGAATGGGTGTCATTGCTCCTGACATCTCTCCAGAGTATACTGTTATGGCCAGTGAGCTCAGGAAACACGTGTGCAGCCTGTCAGCAGGGGCAGCTGGATCTAGGGGCGCCAGCCTCCAGGATGTGAACAGATGGACAGGTATGCTGAGGTATCTTTTAGAACAGCCTCCCCATTTGGGGGCAGGTGGCCAGCTCTCTCTTAGGCTGAGAATTTCCTAGCAGTAAGAACTTGTGGCTTGGCTTGTTCTATCCCTCTGAGCTCTCAGTTTTCACCCCAATATCTAGCTTCAGGTTTTTTTGTTTTTTTTTTTTTTTTTTGGTTTTTCGAGACAGGGTTTCTCTGTGTAGCTTTGCGCCTTTCCTGGAACTCACTTGGTAGTCCAGGCTGGCCTCGAACTCACAGAGATCCGCCTGCCTCTGCCTCCCGAGTGCTGGGATTAAAGGCGTGCGCCACCACCGCCCGGCTCAGGTTTTTTATTAATAAGACTGTTTAGCTATTCGTATTACATCTTCTTAGTGAGTGGTTTCTGCTCCTAGGACCTCACTTTGAGCAGTCAGAGTCAGTTTGTTTCTTCTTAGTTCTAAGTGGCTTACATTCTGAAGCAGTTGCTACCCCTACCCCTTGTTTTGTGTATGATTCTGTGGGGTATGCATATGTGTATACATGTTCAAATATGTGTAGCTGTTCATCGGAGCACATGCCTGTAGAAGCCAGAGGTTGATGCCAAGTGTCTTCCTTGATCACTCTACACCTGACACATTAGAACAGGGTTTCTTTCTTTCTTTCTTTCTTTCTTTCTTTCTTTCTTTCTTTCTTTCTTTCTTTCTTTTTTTTCCCAAGACAGGGTTTCTCTGTGTAGTTTTGGTGCCTGTCCTGGATCTCGCTCTGTAGACCAGGCTGGCCTCAAACTCACAGAGATCCACCTGGTTCTGCCTCCCGAGTGCTGGGATCAAAGGTGTGCGCCACCACCGCCCGGCTGCAGGGTTTCTTACTTGAATCTGGAACCCACTAATTCGGCTGACCAGCTTGCTCCTGGGGACCCCCTCTATCCTCATCCAGAGTAGTGGGGTGACAGACTGGGCACCATGCCTGTCATTGTCATTCATATGAGTTCTCATGTTTGTGCAGTGGAGCCATTTCTGCAACCCCTAACTCACTCTTCTAAAGGTGCTAGTCCTTTTCTGGTATGTGAACAGAGTAACTGGTGCATAGCATGTGAAAGTCAGAATCCAGTGTGCAAGCTGGGCACACTGGCACCCACTTTTAATTCCAGAACTTGGGAGGCAGAATCAAGAGGATCCCTGTGAGTTCGAGGCCAGCCTGGTCTACATAGAGAGTTCCACAACAACTAGGGCTATACAGAGACTACACAGACAGCTATATAGAGAGTCCCCTTCTCAACAAACAAGCCCAAACCAACCAACCACCACCAACAACAAAAACTCAAATAAATAAAACTCTGCAATCCCATCCAGGGGTGATCATCATCTCTGATGAGAGGATTTTTCTTTTCTTTTTTTTCTTCATTTTTTTTCTTTTTCAGGTAGTCTCATGTAGCTCAGGCTGGCCTCCAACTCACTATGTAGCAATGATGCCATTTGACTCCGGATTCTCCTGCATTCACCTCCCAGGTGTGGGGATGGCAGACACACTTGGCTAATATGAAGTATTTGGGCACTTTACTGACTAAATGCAAGTTCATCTTCTCTTGCTGTGTTAGAGAAATCAGAACACTTCCCAAAACTAATACCCAGCGGAGAGTAATTTTTGCTATGGTGTTCTCAGGAGGCGAGCAAGGTTTTGCATTTCCAAGCAGACCCCTCAAAGGTCATAAGGACAGGAAATGTTTGTAAAAGCATCTCGAGTGCTTCTGTTCCCAGCCCACAGATCCCCTGGGGACACTAGACTCTACTAAGTAAAATAATCCAAGCTGTGGGAGAAACAGCAGGACATTTTAGGTTGGATGCATCACAGCCTGGACATTGCCTTCAGACCAAGGAACTGGGTGCTGTTTTTTTGGAGGGGTTTTTGTTTTTGTTTTTAATTAAAATGTATTATCTCTGGGGCTAGAGAGACGGCTCAGCAGTTAAGAGCACTCTGCTCTTCCAGAGGTCTTCAGTTCAATTCCCAGTACCTGACTCTCACTATCTGATGCCCTCTTCTGGTCTGCAGACATACATGCAGACAAAGCACCTGTACACACTTAGAAAAATATCTTTTAAAAAAATATGTCTTTGTGTGTGTGTGTGTGTGTGTGTGTGTGTGTGTGTGTGTGTGTCCATGTATGTGTGTGTCTGTGTCTGTGTGTCTGTGTATGTGTGTGTGTGTGTATCTGTCTGTCTGTTTGTGTTTGCTTTCTGTTGGTGTGATAAACACCAATACTAAAAGTGCCTTAGGGAGAAAAGTGTTTATTTCATCTTGTACTTCCAGGTAAAGTCCATCACTGAGAGAATTCTAGGCTAGACTCAGTACAGGAACCTGGAGGCAGGAGCTCATGCGGAGGCCCTGGAGGAGTGCTGCTCACTGGCTCACTCCTCATGGCTTGCTCAGCCTGTTTTCTTATCCAACCCAGGACCACCTGCCCCGGAGTAGCATTGCTCACAGTAAGCTGACCTCCACACACAAACCATGACATATACATATACACACCAAAAACAAATGTTTAATTCCAGCACTTAGGAGGCAGAGGCAGAGGCAGGTGGATCTCTGTGAGTTCCAGGCCAGCCAAGGCTACATGGAGAGACTCCATCTCAAAAAAAAAAAAAATTAAACATTAAAAAAATGAGTAAATAAAAATAAATGTGGGCTGGAGAGATGGCTCAGTGGTTAAGAGCACTTGCTGTTCTTCCAGAGGACCTGAGTTCAATTCCCAGTACCGGTGTCAGGTGGCTCACAATCTCTGGTCACTCCAGTTTAGGAAACCAACACCTCCTCCTGCCTTCCACAGACACCCACACATATTGTCTTCTCCTGCCTTCCATGGATACCCACACATATTGTTAGACCAAAACAGGAGAAATCTACCTTGCAGGTTAAAAGTT
This sequence comes from Peromyscus californicus insignis, assembly GCF_007827085.1. Classification (NCBI taxonomy): domain Eukaryota; kingdom Metazoa; phylum Chordata; class Mammalia; order Rodentia; family Cricetidae; genus Peromyscus; species Peromyscus californicus. The sequence goes on along the minus strand of NW_026294551.1, from coordinate 43,576,196 downwards.
CTGTTTGAGGCCAGGGGGTGGCGGCGGCGGCAGCGGCGCATGCCTTTAATCCCAGCACTCAGGAGGCAGAGCCAGGAAGATCTTTGTGAGTTCAAGTCCAGCCTGGTCTACAAAGTGAGATCCAGGAAAGGCTCCAAAAGCTACACAGACAAACCCTGTCTCAAAAAAAAAAAAAAAAAAAAAGAGTTCTGTTTGCAGTTAAGAATAAGTTCCTGTCCTATGTTTGTGTGACCCATCTGCACCAGATGTGCTTGATCACATGTGGGCAGGAGGTACGTGGGCAGGAAATACGTCAGGATACATGCTTGCCACTGATTGGACCTGATGGGAAATGCGGTCAGTTATGGGTTTTGCCATTTTAAACCTCTGCAAGGAATGACTTGTGGCCATTTCCTGGGAATCTGGGTGTGAACCTGCCCAGAGAGACCATCAACCTGGCCAGTAGTTAATTAAAGCTTGCTTCAAAGTTGGCTTTAAATGGTGGTAGTCTTATTCTCTACCGGTGGGATTAACGACATGTAGTACACACACACATATAAAGATAAAACCAAAACTCAATAAATGTAATTAAAAATTGTTCAAGGCCAGGCGGTGTAACTGTTAGTGGAGAGCCCTAGCACTAAATAAACCAGCCACAGTGGAATTCATCTGCAACCCCAGCGCTGGGGATTATTATGTCCAGATCACAGGGACCCCCAAAAGACCACCACAGACACTGAATCCGGCATGTAAAAGCAAAGAGCCTTTATTATCTTCAAGCTCTGAGCTTGGTCTCTCTGTCCGATGCAGGGGTGAGAGCAGAGAGCTCTGAGCCTAGTCAGGGTGGGATTTTTATCAGCAGAGGTGGGGGTGAGGGGATTTCCAGGGTCCAGGACCCTGACTGGCTGACAATTGTCTAGGAGGTATCTGTAAAACAAAAAAAAGGTGTGTGCTAGACTCAAGGACATCTGGCCACCTTATCTAGTGGTTGGAATGTTTGGGATGTCAGGTACTTCCTCACCCCTGGGTGGATCCCCGGGGTGGTATCAGCTTAAGGCTTTTCCTGGATCAGTAAGCCTGTCACAAAAGCTGTGTCTAGGCCCCTAAGCCTGTCATGGCTGTTGTATGGTCAAGCTGTTTTGGGGCCTCTCCACAGGGATCAGAAGTTCAAGGTCATTCTTGGCTACATAGGGAGTTCAAAGACAGCCTGGGATATCAGAGACCCTGTCTCAAACAACAATTTTTCCATGAGGCTCCTTCAGCCTCTCAGTGTTACATGGGGCTACCTCATGGAGAAAATCAGAGTAGGGCCTGAGGGTGGGGCTCCCTCTAGAGCTGGTGTGCCCCAAGCTAGTCACTGCAGACATGGAGAAAGCTGGGTCAGATCCATCACAAAACTCCTAAAGCAGGGCCCCATCCATCAGCTCTGTGCCTTGGAGCCCTAACTCTCCTTAGTCTAAGGATCCAAAAGGTACTCAAACGAAGACCGAAGGGAAAGCATCAGGGCAGCATCTAGTTATAAGACACCAAGAGCCGGGGGGGGGGGGGGGGGGGGGGGGGGGGGTGGTGGCACACGCCTTTAATCCCAGCACTTGGGAGGCAGAGGCAGGTGGATCTCTGTGAGTTCAAGGCCAACCTGGGCTACAGAGTGAGTTCCAGGAAAGGCGCAAAGCTACATGGGGGCGGGGGTGGGGGACAGGGGTGGGGGGGGACGACGGACCTGTACAGATACATAGGTCGATGGACAGGTAATCTTCAAACACTTCATGGACCTAGAAAATATGACATTTAAATAACTTAGAATTCTGTTGATGTGAGACACAATTGCTCCTGGCAGCACCAATTTGATCCCGAGAAAATGTTGGGCTTCTAAGACATTTCCATTTGGAAGTTTGTCTTCTTGGCACAAAATGGCCTACTGGGCAAAGAACTGCCCTTGCCTCGATGGCTGACAGTACAAATGCAATGCTGTCCTTTCTGGACAAGCGGGACACAAGGAAGGCGACCACCGTACTCTGCCAAGACAGGGTAAAATGGTCTTTCAGAATTCCTGCTTCTGAAAATGGTCTGTCAGATACTTTAGGCCTGTAGCCAATTTGAATGCACCAATAATGCTGAGAAACATTAGGTGACTGTCCAGGCTGCCAGCTGTCTCCGTCTACTCTTGCAAGATTCCCGAAAGTTGCTTGCATCCATCTACCATTTCTCAGGTACCATTATATTCCTTCTCAGGTCTTTGATGGGATTGAAGACTAACAGTTATAGTTACAACTTAGTAGATAGAACATATTAAGTATTAGATTCAGGTTCTTTAGGATAGGACACCTTTTGGAATGATCTTTGTAACATGCCATTTACCTATGCTCTATACTTCTCTGGATTTTAGTATGTGTTTCTTGCTTGATATTGTTTGCATTGGTTGTAGTTCCATCTTATCTAGGTCATTATCCCTCATTATTCCTGGACAATATTTGATAACCATTCCTTTGTATATAGTCTTGTATTAGGTTAGAACTTTCTTATTTAGACAAAAAGGGGGAGATGTAGTGGGTAGCCATTCCAGCTTTGATCTGGAAGTTCCAACCCCCATTGAGACTTCGGCAACTGTCACGCCTACAAAGCGGGGCCAAGGGAGGCGCCTGGGGACTCGAGATCTGGATCAGGGAGCGCTCTCTCGGTTGCGGGACCCTGGATGGTGGAGGTGGCCCAAGCAGAGCTCCAGAGAACACCGCTGGACTGCGATACACTTTCCCCAGACCCTGCGACCTACCTATCCCTTAATTTGTAAGTTACGCCATTAAATAAATCTCCTTTTAACTACGTGGAGTGGCCTTAATAATTTCACCAATATCAACCCTGTCTCGAAAAACAAAAAAAAAAAAAAAGACACCAAGAGCTTCACCTCATCCTTGCCAGGGGCATGTCGGAACTTTAGCTGAGCCTCAGAGGAAAGCCACCGAGAAAACGGGAAGGAGGGGAGAGAAGGAAGCTGCAAGAGGGGAAATGCTAGTGAGCCATGAGTGTGCAGAGAGGAACAGGCAGGCTTTCTGAGCCAAGTATGTAACTTGTAACTTCCGGTAGAGAGGGGGCGTGTCTTTAGGGAGACCCCACACAGAGCATGACTAGCTTTGAAGATGGTCCTCAGTTAAGCAGTTAAGCAGGATTGGTAGAGACTAGAGTGGGCTATAGGGATAGGATCTGGGGAGTCCCAGGAAAGGAAGGACTAGAAGGTTAAAAAAAAAAAATAATAAGTTGGGGACAGTGAGTGGATGTGGTGGTGCACGCCTTTGATCTCAGCCCTACGGAGGCCTAGGTCTACACAGCAAGTCCCGGAGCTGTATAGAGAGATCTCATCTCAAAAAGAAAAAAGAAAGAAAAGGAAAAAAGAAAACTGGGGAGAAAGTAGGCCCTGGACAGAGAAGAAAATAAGCACAAAGAAAATAATTTTTTAAAAGATTTATTTATTTATTATGTATACAGTGTTCTGCCTGCATGTGTCCCTGCAGGCCAGAAGTCACCAGATCTCACTACGGATGGTTGTGAGCCACCATGTGGTTGCTGGGAATTGACCTCAGGACCTCTAGGAAGAGGAGTCAGTGCTCCTAACCTCCGAGCCATCTCTCCAGTCCCCAAAGAAAAGAATTTTAACCCATGGTGGTACATACCTGTAACTTAGCACTTGGGAGGTTAAGGCAGGAGGATTGTTTGAGGCCAGCCTGGGCTACATCGTGAGACCCTGGGAGTTAAAAAACAAAAAGAGACTTTGAAGAGTTAAGTGTGTCCTCTCATAGCATTTACTTTTTTTGATTTTTCCTTTTTTTTTTGAGACAGGCTCTCTCTTTGTAGCCCTGGCTATCCTAGAACTTGCTCTATAGACCAGGCTGGCCTCCAACTCACAGAGATCCGCCTGCTTCTGCCTCCTGAGTGCTGGGACTAAAGGTATGTGCCACCACACACAGCTGTTGTTATTTCTAAAGATTTTTTAAAATTCTAGTGATTTTTAGATTTATTTATTTTGTATGTATGCATGTTTTGCCTACATGTATGAAAGTGCACCATGTGTGTGCCTGGTGCCTGAGGTCGGAAAAGGGTGTCAGGTCTCCTGGAACTGAAGTCTTAGATGGTTTTCTTTTGTTTTTGTTTTTGAGATGGGATCTTGTGTAGCTGGGGCTGAACTTGAACTCCTGATCCCCTGCTTCCATCTTCCAGATTCTAGCATCGTAGGTGTGCACCACCATGCCTGACTGTGTATCTTACTTATTTTTATTAAAATCTGAGCATAGTAATGCTGTATCTCAGCACATGAGATTACATGCCTGTAATCTCAGCACAAATAAATACATAAAAAAGTACAAGAGATGTAATTAAGGAAAAAAATGATTAAAAATTCAATTTTTTAGTCACGGTAGCCACATTTCAGGTGCTCACTGTTCACTGTGGTTGGTGTCCGCCGTATTGGACAGCTAGGATAGGAGACATACCAGCATCACAGGAAATGCTTTGAGGATGGCTCTGGTCCAAAAAAGCCTTGTCTGAAACTCTTAGCGGGATTTGAGACAAAGGCCGATTGTTCCCAGGGCAGCAACATCTGGCCAGATGCAGGCACTGTAAACACTCCTCTTCCTGACAGAATTTAGGGAATTCCTTCCTGACACAGGAGATGGGGCTCTTACCAGTTCCCTCTGGAATCTGTTTGGGGAGCAAGGGTAAGAACTGGTTTCTGTTTGTATGGCTTTGGTTTGGGTGTTTTCAGACAGGATCTCATGTGGCTCCGTTGGCCACCAACTCTTCCCTATTGTATTCAGCTGGCTTGAGGGGGCGGGTTTCCCCCTGTAGCCCTGGCTGGCCTGGTGCTCCATGCAGCTTAGACCCGCCTCAAACTCAAAGCAGTATTTGGCCTCAGCCTCCTGAGTGTCGGGATTGTAGAGCTGAGCCTTTCCTCCTTGAAACTCTGTAACTAAGGGTGACTTTGAACTCCTGATCTTCCTGCCTCCACAGCCTAAGTGTTGAGAAAGAAACCAAGGGTTTGTCACCAAGCTGGCTCAGTCTACACCGTCACCCCCTTCCCTGGTCCAGCTTGTTTCCTTTGTTTGTTTGTACATTGTTGTTTTGAGACAGACTCATTTGTAGCCCACCCTGGCTTCAAACTCATGGTAAACCTCCTGCCTCAGACTCTTAAGAGCTGGGCTTACAGGCACGAGCTATTTTCAGTGTTTTAATCCAATCTACTTGGAGATCTTTAGAACTGATTTGAGTATTTACTGAGTCCCACCCCACCCCCTCACAGACACATTAGTTACTTCTTCAGAATTCCAATAAGGCTATTTTCTGTTTACACAAATGTTTACTTATTGCATTAGCAAAACTCAAAAAGCTTCATAGCCAACAGAGGAGTCCCTAAGTCCTTGATGAGGCATTTTTGCTAGTAAATAAACCACCATGCCTGGAAATACTTGACTCCAGAGTGTTAAGTGAAATGCTGCTCCATCCCTGTGGGAGCTGTGTCAGAGAGTGTCAGTGTCCCGCCTGGGGAAGAGCCTGCCTGACTGCCACCATGCTCCCACCCGCCTGGAGTGTCAGGCAGGTCAAGCCCTGCAGGAACAGACATCACATCCAGCTGGCAGCTTGCCTGAAGTTTCTAGGAAAGCTGCCATTGGCTTCCCTCTGGCTTCCCAGAGGACAAGGGTCCGGGGACACTGGGATGTGTTTTGGCACTTGAGGACTGCAGAGGAGTACCTGTTTGACACCCAACAGTCAGCTTTGGACGTCATTGATTCAGTTACTCATTACAAGTCTGTAGACAAGAGACAAAATGGAAAGACATACCCATGTGTAAACAGTCCATCTCTGGGGCTCCTCCCTCTGCCTGGTACCAATCCTCTTTTTGGTGCAACCCCACCCCTCTTCCCAGGTACCTGGACCTCCTTAATGATCTTTTGCAGGAAGTAGAATTATCCATAGCCTGTATAGGATCCTGCCTATGGGCTGGTCAGCATGGACCTTGAGAATCCGGGAAACAGCCTAACTAGATGTCTGAAGCCATCAGCTCAGGCCGAACTTTTTGCTGTAACTGTGTCCTGACACTTGAACATCTACTCTGAACCTAAAGGAAGACCAGGGCTCAGAGGTAGAGGGCTCACCTAGCACCCATAAGGGCCCGGGTTTGAGCTGCAGCATCACATAAAGAGAGCATGTGACACACACGTATAATTGCAGCACTCTAGATGTGAGGGGAGCAGCATCAGAAGTTAAAGGTTGAGCTGTGGAGAAGGTTCACTCAGCATCAGGACCTAAGTGTGGATTCCCAACCGCCAGGTAAAAAAATCTAAGTGTTGGGTGCACACGTGTGATTCCCAGGACAGGGGAGGCAGGACGACAGATCCCTGGAGCTCATGGTTCAGCCAGCCGAGTGGAATCAGTGAGCTTCTGGTTCAGCAGGAGGCCCTGCCTCAAAACCCAAACCCAACCACCAACAAAATCAGTGGAGAGCAACTGAGGAAGACACCTGAAATCAACTTCTGGCCTACACACACACACACACACACACACACACACACACACACACACACACATACACACACACACACACACACACGAAAAGAAGTTTATCTTAGCTTTCTTTCTGTCTTTCTGTCTGTCTTTCTTGTGTGTGTGGGAAGGTGTTGAGATAGGATTTTTCTGTATTAACGGTGGCTGTCCTAGAACTCACTCTGTAGACCAGGCTGGCCTTGAACTCAGAGATCTACCTGCCTCGCCTCCTAAGTGCTGGGATTAAAGGCATGCATCACCACTGCCTGGCCTTAGTTAGAGTTTTTATTGCTGTGAATAGATGCTATGACCATTATAACAGGCTTTTTCTTTTGGGCTACCAACCAGCTCCCAAATCATGACATAGAGACTTATTTGTTATGAATGCTTGGCCTTATCTTAGCTCTCATTTTAATCTGATTCTCTTTATGTTTTGCCTTGGGGCTTTTTGCCTTTCTGTATATCTTACTTTCCTGCTGTCTCCATGTCTGCTGGCAGCTGCTTGGTTTCGGCTCCTGGTGTCTCTTTCTCCCGGTTTTCTCCTTCTCTCTCCTTTCTGTATCCCTCCTCCTAGTCATTCTCTCTGCCCACCAGTTAAGCTTTTTATTAGACCAATCAGGTGCCTTAGGCAGGCAAGGTGGAACAAATGTAACACATCTTTACATCATTAATAAAGGCAATGGAAACAAATATAACACACCTTCTCATAGTTAAAATAAAATTACACAGCATATGTGAGAGCCAAAGTTACATTTTAAGTCTTAATTACTATGAAAGAGATTCATGAAACAATGCCTCTGATCTGCAAGCCCCTTGCCTAAGGACAGATAGTTCCTGAAATGCTGGAGGCTGTTGTTTATGGGAGATAACAAGTCACATGCTTTTCATTCCCCTAAACAAGTTTGTTTGACCCATTTGCACAGATGTGCTTGATCACATGTGGGTGGGAGGTTCACAGGGTGGAGGTACATCAGGATGTATGCTTGCCCCTGATTGGACCTGATGGGAAATGCAATGAATTATGGGTTTTCCTGCTTAAGCTGCTACAAACTGTGATTCTGGGCCATTTCCCAGGAACCTGGGTATGGACCTGGCCAGAGCCCATCCACCTGGCCAGTAGTATTTAATTACAGCTTGCTTCAAATTTGGCTCTAAACTGTGGCAGTGGTCTTATTCTTGATTGGTGGGATTAACACATAACCAAATGTAACACATCTTTACCTAGTTAAAATAATATTCCACAACAGTCCATGGTAACTCTTACAAGGAGAGATTCAATGGGGGCTGGCTTACAGTTCAGAGGGTTAGTCCATTATCATCATGATGGGAAGCAGGTTGGCACACAGGCAGACATGGTGATAGAGAGGTAGCTGAGAGTTCTACATTTAGATTGGCAGGCAGCAGGAAGAGAGTGAGACACTGGACCTGGCTTGAGCATCTGAGACCCCAAAACCCACCCCCAGTGACACATTTTCTCTAACAAGGCCATACCTCCTAATAGTACCACTCCCTATAGGCCTATGGAGGCCATTTTTTTTCAAACCACCACAAACTTCAGGGCTAGCTGGGCTGTATGAGATCAAAATGAAATGAAAGGGAGGAAGGGAGAAAGAGGGAAGGGGGTAAGCTCTTTGGACTGAGACTGACCTACAGAAACTTACTAATTCATTGAAACCCCCTTACTTACAAAGGCACAGTATGCACACACACACTGTCCAAGCCTCGGGGACTTTGCACATGTCTCCTCTGAACTCTTACTGTTCCCCATAAACAGCATCTCTTGCCTGGAGCTGACTTACGATTCCCAATTGTTCCTTTTATCATTGTCTGTTTTTAATTGTTTTTTAATTAATTCATTTCTTTAACATGTATAGGCATTTTGGCCACATGTATGTATGTATACCATGTATATCCCTGGTGCTCACAGAGGTCAGAAGAGAGAGTATCCATTCCCTTAGAACTAGAGTTACAGACAGTTGTGAACTGCCTTCGAGGTGCTTGGAACACAAGTGTAACTCCAGTTCTGGGGGAACCCTACACCCTCTTGTGGCCTCTATAGGCATTGCACACATGTGGTACATATACACGCAGGCACGCACTCACACATAAAATAAATAAGTAAAATAAATAAATCTGGGGCTGGAGAGATGGTGCAGTGGTTAAGATCACTTGCTTCTCTTCCAGAGGACCCAGGTTTGATCTCCAGATCCCATATGGTTGCTCACAGCCATCTATAACTCCGGTGTCAGAGGATCCAATGTCTTCTGACCTCTGAGGACACCAGGCACAGATATGCATGTAGACAAAACACCTATACACATAAAAATAAGTTAATTAGCCGGGCGGTGGTGGCGCACGCCTTTAATCCTAGCACTCGGGAGGCAGAGCCAGGCGGATCTTTGTGAGTTCGAGGCCAGCCTGGGCTACCAAGTGAGTTCCAGGAAAGGCGCAAAGCTACACAGAGAAACCCTGTCTCGAAAAAACCAAAAAAAAAAAAATAAAAAAAAATAAGTTAATTAATTAAAAAATAAATCTTTTTTAAAATGCCAACAAATCAAACAAAATTAAAATAATACCTCCACTAGAATGTATAGAGAATTCTTAAAATAAACAATAAAAGGACAAATAATTAAGCAGAGAGGCAATGGCATATGCCTTTAATTCCAGCACTCAGGAAGCAGAGGCAGGTAGATCTCTGAGTCTACCAGAGTGAGTCTACAGAGTGAGTTCCAGGATAGCCAGGGCTACACAGAGAAATCCTGTTTCAAAAAACTGGAAAAATAAAAAGGCAAGTAATTAGAAGTAGACAAATGCTGCAGGCCGCAGGAATATATCATAAGAACTCAGCTGGTTATGGCAAAGTCACTACCTGGAGGGATCAGGTAATTCCTCCAGAGGAAGCCAAATCCCAAGGAGTTTTTGGTGTTACTTGGCTTGTTATATATCAGCTGTATTCTGTTATGAAAATCATGTGTGCCTTCATAGTTTTCCCAATTGACTTTTCCCTAAAAAGGGCTAACAGTGTGGACTGATCACTCTCTGGACATACACATTCCAGGTATTTGGAGAACAGCCTCAGGAAAGGCTTTCTCTGGAATGAGATTATCTCCCTTAGCCACTTTCAAGGACTAACAGGAGACACCGCCCAGGTGGGCGCCCAACTTTCAAGGACTAACAGTGATAGCAGCCCACGTACAAGTCTCCTGACTTAAGGTAAATTTCACAAGGAGACACCACCTAGGTCAGGTGGACATTAAGTAATAGCTTTACACAATTTAGCTCGGACCCTCCCTATATATACCGGGACTTCCAGGGCACGTGGAGGACGGAGAAGAGAAAAGAGAATGGAAGAACTAGATGGATAAGAACTTAAGAGGAACAAATTGAGATGGGGAAGAACTAGATTGAAGGGCTAGAAGAGAGGACTAGAGGAACAAGATGGGAGATGAGGAAGAGCCAGATGGGGAAGAACAAGATGAGGAAGAGTCAGATGAGAGAGAAGGAGATGGGAGAGGAGCTGATAGGGGAAAGAACTAGATGGATGAGAACCTAGAAGGGACAGAACTAGATGAAGGAATTAAGATAGAACCTGGAGGGGACAGTAGATAAATATAGAGAGAAATCAGGCAAGAAAGGAGCTAGACATGAGAGCAGAATAGGAGCTGTGTAGAGAGAGAACTATCACAGAATAATAAAGTATATGAACTAAGGGGTTTCGTGTACATAGATTCATTTCTTTTCATCAAAGATTAATTATCAGCTGGTTGTAGATTCTTCCCGGGCCCTGGGAGGGGACTATCCAGGGGCTGGACCCCCTTAGTCCCCGATAGACAAAGACTTTAAATAGACCTTTTTTTTTTTTTTTTTTTTTTGGTTTTTCGAGACAGGGTTTCTCTGTGTAGCTTTTTTTTTTTTTTTTTTTTTTTTTTTTTTTTTTTTTTTCGAGACAGGGTTTCTCTGTGCAGCTTTGCGCCTTTCCTGGAACTCGCTTTGGAGACCAGGCTGGCCTCGAACTCACAAAGATCCGCCTGCCTCTGCCTCCCGAGTGCTGGGATTAAAGGCGTGCACCACCACCGCCCGGCCTCTGTGTAGCTTTTGAGCCTGTCCTGGAACTCACTCTGTAGCCCCGGCTGGTCTCGAACTCACAGAGATCTGCCTACCTCTGCCTCCCGAGTGCTGGAATTAAAGGCATGCGCCACCACCACCTGGCTTAAATAGACATTTCTACCAAGAAGATATATAAATTTCCAACAAGCTGACAAGAAGATGCTAAAAGTATATATCACAAGGAACCTGCTGGAAAAATGGCTCAGTGGTTAAGAGCCCTTGTTCTTGCAGAGGACCCCATTTTGGTTCTTAGCACCCACATGGTAGCTCACAACCATTGATAACCTTAGTTCCAAGGGATCTAATACCTTCTTTTGGCCTTTATGGGCACCAGGCACACCTATGGTACACAAACATACATGCAGCTAAAACATACACACACTTAAAATAATTCAAGGGAGATACCACCTCACAGCCACTAAGATGGCTACAACCACAGGCAGATAATAGCAAGTGTTTATGAGGCTACAGAGAAACAAGACCCTTCATACAGTGGGAGGGGTGTAGTTCAGGCAAAGCACCTTGGGAAAGTATCTTACAGTTCTTTCAAAGGTTAGGCACAGTCACCACATGACCCAGCAATCTACTCCTAAGCATAAGCCTAATAAAAATGAGACTTCCACAAAACACACACAGCAGCATTCTTCAAACAGCCACTAGCAAAATAAAGCAATGACAGAAAAAGCTGGCTGTGCTGGCCCGTGCCCATAGTCCCGGAACTTGGGAAATAGAGTCAGCAAGACCAAGAGTCTTGAAGCCAGGGGCTTGAGAAAGAAGGCTCAATAGTTAACAGCATTTGCCACTCTTGCAGAGGACACTGGCTCTGTTCCCAGCACCCACAAGGTGGCTCACAACCACCTGTAACTCCAGTTCCAGGTGACCCAATACCCTTTACTTGCCTTCACAGCCTTCAATGTGCCTAAGGTGAACATACATATCTCCAAGCCAAGCAGTCATATACATATTTTTAAAAAAGAGCTTGAGGCTAGCCTCAGCTAAATACCTTTGTGGGATAATTTGATCGCACCCTGACACTCCCGAGACTGGCCATAAAGTTACCTTGAATCAGAGAGCAGAGCTAGCTACTAGCTGACCAAAATTCACCATAGAGATTTTGGAGGACCAAAGACATATAGAGAGACACAGGAAGTAGTAGGGAGGGATTTAGGAAGATTCTCAGCTCTTTTGGATGGAGGAAGGAGAGAGAGAGGAGGTCACTGGCCACTTCTCCACTGCTTCTCTGATCATTCAGGTTCTTACCCCAATAACTGACTCTGAGTTTTTATTGATAACGAAAAATTAGATAACCACTTCAAAATGCTAAGTGTGAAGCCAGCCAAAGCTACATAATGAAGGAAAGTAAAAAGGTAAAAATAGCCCAAATATCTGTCAACCAATGAATAGATGAAATTTGGTATGTCAATGTAATGCTATATTATTGGACCATAAAAGGGAATGAAAAACTGAAACATATTGATGAGCCATGAATAAATGCGTTAAGTGAAATGAAACACTGACAAAGATCACCCATTATATGACTATATTCACAGGGAACGTGCAGAATAGGATAACCATAGGAATCAATAATAGTGCTTGCCAAGAGCTGAAAAGATGAAAGTGGGGTGGGGGGCGGGGGGCGGTTGCCCCTTTGTTTTTTGAGACCAGGTTTCACTATGTAGCCCAGGCTGGGCTTTCAGTAGTGATCCCCTCCTGCTTCAACATCCCCGCTTTTGAAATTACAGGCTTATGCCATCACACCCGGCTGGAGCAAGGTATTTCTTTGGTGGGTAATGGGAATGTCCTAAAATTGTTTGCAATGATGGTTGCACAGTTGTGGATATAGTGAACAACACTGAAAAGTCCTCATTGTTGTTGATGTTGGGAGTTGAAACCAGGGCCTTTTACATGTTATGATCATACTGCACCCATGGATTGTCACTTGAAATGGGTTGACTGAATGGTCTTATGAAATAATAAGAAAATAAAGCCCGGCAAGGCAGCCCTCTTCCTGTTTCCAGGCAGAGATCTCTTCCATTTATTTTATCTTCCCAGTGAGATTAGAATCCACCCAGGCAGAAAACTCGTGTGTTTCTCTTTGTTAACATTCAAGGAAGCAGCAGGCCTTGGGCCTGACATTTCCCCAACTAGGTCAACATCGGGGAAGGCAAACAGTGCGTGCAGGTCTGACAGCTGGTCCAGAGCGACAGCATCAGGTTGTTGGAAGTGGGCAGGGAGGATGCCTCCTCCAGGCTACAGCTCACGAAGGACACGGAGGCCTTCCCTTTTCTGGTGGGCCATTGTAAGCCAGCGAATAGGAAAACTCTTAAGACTGAGCCTGCTGAACACTGAACCCAACCCTCACACTCCATCCGCCTTTCTTTAGGTCCTGCCCATTTAATCTTCCAATGGCCTAAGCGGGGCAAAGAGGACGCTCACTCTTCCTGCTTTACCTACGATGCAACTCAGGTTCGTACCTGTTAGTAAAGCTCACCTCGCTTCTGCCCTCCGAGTTCTGGGTTGTACTGTGGAGTCAAGCATGTGTAAATGGCCATATCCCCGGCACTCCTGACAAAGACGAGGAGGAGGCAGGTGATCGGCTAACCCCCTAGCACTGTACCCAGAATTAGGGAGGGGGCGTGGCTCGATGGTAGGGTGCCTGCCAGAGAGATCCCAGGGCCACCGGGAGAGCAGTGCTCAGGGCCGGCCAGCTGGAGTCCATTATAACTGCAGGGAAGTGGAAGGGAGGCAGAGGCAGGCTTAAGTCATCCTCCTGCTTCCTGGAGAGGCTAGAGAGAAGGGGTAGAGGGGCCACGAGGATGCCACACTCCTGACACTCTAAGTCAGATGTGTGATTTCCCTTTCTGTCAGTTCAGGAGATCAGGTTAGCAAGAATCGAGAGCCTGGGACTCAGGGCCTTAGGCGCTACCACAGGTGAATATATTCCTCCCCCTCCCCACTCAGTCTCTCTTAACACAGTACTAGAGACACTGCCCCGCCCCCCACTTCCTCCCTAGACATATTTAGACTTGATTTCTCAATTTCACTTCCTGTGTTGCAATTTCCCAAGCATGTGACTTATGTTTGTCAACTCTCAGCCTGTGGAGGTGGAGACAGTGAGTGCTACCTCCTGCATTGCATTCCTAGGCCGCAAAACTGGTACTCGGAAGGGCTGGACCCACTGGTCCTTTGTCCCTGTCCAGGCATCTTCTCCCTGTGTACAACGCTAGGACCCATGCTTCTCCTTCCCAGTGCCTATAGCTGAAAGGTGCTTATCTTCTTGGTTTTGGCCCCTTAGCATTTGAACTCCCTTTTAAAAAATATTTAGAGGTGTGCCGCTCCTCCAGCCACCACCCTCCCACCACACACATTATATGGTTTTTATTGGAGGGAACTTGTTAAAAATTCTATTTTATGTGCATTGGTTTTATGTGCATTGGTTTTGCCTGCATGAGAGCGTCAGATCACTTGAGTTACAGACAGTTGTGAGCTGCCATGTGGGAGCTGGGATTTGAACCTGAGACCTCTGGAAGAGCAGTCAGTGCCCTTAACCGCTGAGCCAGCTCTCCAGTTTTTGGGAAAGCTACAAATATTCAATTTTCTCTTTTTCAGACTTCCCTTTCCAAAAGAATCTGGACATAGGATCCAGGCTGGGCCCCGAGGGGCCTATATCACACTAAGTGGGACATAGGGACGCTCACAAATGTCTCCTGGGAAGCGCAGGAGATTTGGTACAAGGTAGGCAAGCTGGCTGGAGCACACACGGGTTTCATTGCAGATGAGATCCCTGACTTTGAACCCCACTCTCAGACTTCATGATGGTCTGTGAGCGGTCTGTTTATCCTTGAGTACATCGTCTGCTGAATTCACAATCTGTGCCTGGGGCTTGAAACTGGGAACCAGGGTGGGTCTGCTGTCGCTGAGCCTGTGGCTTGGTCCTCACTGGGAATAAAAGTTGACGCCAAGAGGTCGAAGTACATGTGAGGAAGGCTCAGGTGTTCGTGTCCACTGCAGGCTCCTCCTCTGGGCTTGGGGAAGGTGACCTGAAATGGGTGTTCAGCCCCGAGAAGGAACTATGTACTTTAGTCTTTACTTTTCGAACCCTCCCCAGCATCTGTGGGTTTAGGCAGGTAACTTCCCCCGCCCCCGCTAGAGCTCAGTTGTCACATGATCTAGGAGACTCCAAGTCTGAAGAAGCCATGGTTTCCACATCATTGCACTTCTAGCTAGAATCTCTGTTTACCGCTTCAGTTTAATGGAGTGTATTATTTGTCTTTCCTATAATAATGTGACTATAATTTAGGCAAGAAAGCCTGATGGTCTGTTAATTTTAATTGCACCTGTCAGTCTGGATTTCCAAACATAGTCTCAGACATGTTCTGGATTTGAGAGTCCAGGAACCAGAACTCTGTACTGGAAAGAATAAAGGATGAGTGTACAGATTTGCAGAGGGTCTGGGCTTTGGAAATGATTTCTTCATTCTCCTATGGTTGGCATGCTCTTTCCCCATGCTGGATGGAGGCTTCTAGAGTGGAGCAGCTAACTTGTGGATTGGGACTCACTCACTACCCTCTGTGCATAACACACACACACACACACACACACACACACACACACACACACACACACAACACACACACACACACACAAATATTTCAAAAACTGACAAGATCTCCTGAGACCCAGGCTGGCTTTAAACTTGTTATGTACTCAAGGTTGGCCTTGAACTCTTGACCCTTCTGCCTCTACCTCCTACAAGCTAGGATAATACCATCCCTAGAATTTCTTTAATAAAAAAAGAAAAAACAAGACTTTGTAGTGATATTATGTATTTATCCAAGTCTTTATTTGGAAACATTCTGATTTCTCCATCTGGGTAGGAGAAGCCACCTCACTTCTCTCTAATCCAGGAAGATCTGTAGGAGGAGGCAACTTCTTTCAGATGGGAAGGGTCTTAAGGAAGAGATACTATAAGCAAAGAGAGCAAATGAATGAAGGTGTTGGAGGCCAGCATGTTCCTCATGTAAGAAAGGGGAGGAGGGACTTGTGGGAGGTGGGCAGATCGTTCACAGTTCCTACTCTGGTAACTTGGCTGGATTTGGAACCGTTGGGGGATTTTCAGCTCTGAAAGGACTGATCCTTTGTGCAGGTGAGCCACCCTGACAACATGGGGGCATGGTCCATAGCTATCTACTGGGAAAGGCTGTACTGAGGTGGGGCTCCCTGACCCACAGGCTGCTGACGTTAATGAGGTGGTCTCATCTAACTGATGGAAAGGTTTAGGACTTCAGTTATAAGTTGAAGTATTTCTGAAGAGAACCTGGGCCTCGGCGGATTCACAGAACATAAAAAAGCCAGCCCTGAATGTGCTTTGTCACAAACACATGAACACATTGCGTCTGTCCACAATGTGAGGGTTTTTTGTTTTTGTTTTTGTGATAGGGTTTTTCTGTGTAGTTTTGGAGCCTGTCCTAGATCTTGCTCTATAGACCAGGCAGGCCTCGAACTCACAGAGATCCGCCTGCTTCTGCCTCCCAAGTACTGGGATTAAAGATGTGCACCACCACCTCCCAGCAGAAATCATAACATGTAAAATAAAAATAAACAAATCTTAAAAAAACAAAACAAAACAAGAGTAAGCTGAAAATAAAAATAGCCATCCAGGGCAAGGTCCAGCCTGAAAGCCACTGTTTTACACAATCCTGAGCAATAGTAGAAAGCATAGCCTCATCTCAGCAAAGCCTTTCTCTCCTGAGCATGCCTTGCAAGCGACTGAACACGCCTCTGCAATCTCAGGGATTCAGAATTCCCGAGGTACTGTGGGGGATTCCATTTGTTCTGCAAAGATCCTCTGAGCACAAAGACGTGGATGCATGAAGCCCAACATGGAGGGGGCCGGTACCTTCAGGAAGGTGACAGCAAAATACTAGAGGGCACAAGATCAATGCTGCCATTCAAACCAGGGACTTTGTGTGTAGCCTAGACTGGTCTCTTCAAACTTGCCACGGTCCTCCTACCCCTGCCCCAAGCACTGGGATGATTGTCAATGGTTGCTCTGTAGGCTGATTGCTTCCAGGTTCTTGGCCTCTTGTCCAAAGAATTGGAAAGGAGTCCCACAGATTTGCAAAAGAAGCAAGATGGTTTCATTTTGAGTAAGCAGAGAGTGCGGGTTATAGACGGACGCACTGTCAAGATTGACAGCAGACCCCCAGGGATGAGAGTACTCAAGCACTGAAGGCTACAGCCTGGGCTCTCTTTTCTAAGGGGGCTAAAACAAAGGGGGTAGTTTGGGTGGGTCTCTATTTTGATTGATAGCTTAGGTAATAGACTTGAATAAAACTGTCTAGATTTGGTTGTTACCAGGGGCCAGGATACTTATACTATTGGCCAGGAATACGAATACATATAGTCTGATGGAGGTGTGTCAGGGGTTACAGGAGGTTCTGGGTTGCAGTGTGCACCATTTGAAGATGGTGTATATATACTTGGCGTGTCCCGGTGAAGGAAGTAGGCTGCCAAGCACATTATTATGGTTCTGTGTATATGGTGGTTTGAATAAGGAATGTCCCCCATAGGCTCGTGTGTTTGAACACTAGGTCTCTAGTTGGTGGTGCTGTTTGGGGAAGTCACGGAACCTTTAGGAGGTAGAACATAGATGGAGGAAGTACATCACGGGGGTGGGTTTTGAGAGGTTATAGTCTTGCCCCACTTCCTGTTTTGTCTCTCTGCTTCCTGTGCGTGAATGAAAATGTAATAAGCCAGCTTCCTGCCTCTGCCATCATGCCATGTCTCCCCCACCACGATGGGCTGGATCTTTCTAGAACCGTAAGCCAAAGTAAGCACTCTCTTCCTTATGCACTCTTGGTCACGGTGTTTTATCCCAGCAACAGAAAACTAAGTGATGCTTGCCTGTCTCGGGATCACAGATGCGCCCCGCCATATCACCCAATAGATGCCCTTCTTGATTTCATAGGTTAGTTTACCTCTTTTAAAAAAAAAATTTATTTTACAATTAATTTATTTCTACATATCAGCCACGGATTCCCCTGTCCTCCCTCCCCCACTCCCCTAGTGAGGTCACTAATGGTGGCCAAAATGCTCCCATTCTCTCCCCTGCCCCCTCTCTTTCTGTCTCATGGTGCTGAGGATGGAACCGAGGGCCTTGCACGCTGTAGGCTTGATATTTGGTCAAGACCAGAGCCATCCATGCTAGACCACAGCCTGAGGATTCTAACGAGGAGGTTCTGGGCATGCGCGGAGGTCTGTTTCTCAAGTGTTTCACAGGACGTATGAGGAGATGACACAAACCCCCTTCATCACCACCTCCAAACCTCCAAAGCCGTCCTGTCGGTCCATTGTCATCCTTGTCTGTCAGTCAAGCTCTGAGACCAGGATGTCGACTGGGAAATCATGTTTCCTTCTCCTCCACCTTATTCATAGCTTGCTGCTGCTCCTCTAGGGCACTGCCCCTGAGCCACTGCTGCTGTCTTTGGGGAGGTGGGCGGGGGGGGGGGGGGGGGGGGGGTGGTGGTGGTGGTGGTGGTGGTGGTGGTGGTGGTGGTGGTGGTGGTGAAGGAGTTGTTCTACGTGCCTGGGAAAACAGCAAGGAAGATGCATTCAGTGTTTTCTGCTGTGGCCCAGCTTGTCAGGATAGAAAGAGACAACAAAAATTAGGAGACACAAGCCCTTCTCACCAGCAGGGAAGCAAGAATGCCGGCAGCCAGCATTTGCCCTGGAGGCTGCCAACAGAGATAACGCTCCTTTCATGCATCCATACTTGATGTTAAAGTAGTGATGAACCAGGCTTGCGGACTGAGTGTGCATGGCCTTGGGTAGGACCGCCTTCAGCTTCCAGACAGTTCTGGGAATCACAAACAAGACTATTAACTTCTTTGCAGCAACCATATCCTGGGATCTACACAGCTATCTGCTGTGTTCTGTCAGGGACCCTGGGAGCCACTTGTGATCTCATTAGGCATCTTAGCAATCCTTTGAGGATAACAGCTTCAAAACCCACTGGATGACAGTTGCGAAGACAATAAAGTGTCCTCCCTTGGAGCAGGTCACACCTATGCCTCCTTTCTTAACTCTCATGCTTAAAATATATGTTAAAAGTGTCTCTTAATAAACACCAACTCAGCTTCACACTGGCCAAGTGTGAAATTAATTAATTTATTCTGAAATTAATTAATCCATTTGGGGTATAAGCGTGCCAGCATTGTGTGCCATGGTGCACGTGTGGGAGTTGGTTCTTGCCTGTCACCTGATGGGATCCGAGGACAGGACTCAGATCAGACTTTCCTGCTAGCGTGCTTCTGCCCACAGAAACTCTATTTTTGCATTGAGGCCAAGGACTCTGATTTGAGGTTCCCTAAAAAATTAAGGGAACTCCTCAGCTGCTATGAATGACAGTCTAGAGCTGTGCCTCTGTCCCTACCTAATCCTGACGTCTTCAGCTTCTTGGCCATTTCTGAAACCCTCCCAGTAATGGCCCCCTACCCTGCAGCTAGAAAGAACTAGAAGATAGATGAATCAGAAGGAAGAACCCTGTTCAGCCCCACCCCAATCCCCGTGACTTCCCTCATCCAAAGGAGATCTGCCCCACCACCCCTCTCAAGAATTAGCCCTGGGGTAGGTGCTTGAGGGAGGAGATGGAGGAGGCCTGGAGCCACCTACCACCCGTCAGCACCATGGTAGGGGTTTGCAAAGCTTCACTTGTCAATTGAAGTGAGATCTGGGCTGGCACTGGTATTTGCCATTAAGCTAGGACATGGAAGCCCATGGGTAATACTCTCCTGGCTCATCATGGCATAGGGGTGGGAGCTGGGGGGGAGGGGACAGTAGTGGCAATGGTCTTTGGGAGTCTTCCCGATCATCCCCCTTCATTTTTCCCAGCACACTTTTATTTTGAGCTGGGGCTGAAACTCCATGTGTTAGGGACTTACCCATGCTGGAGTACACACACTACCACCACGTTACAACCCCCCCACCCCCCAACCCCGCACCTATCCAAAGAAACCTTCCCTAGGGGATCTTGAGGCTGTCCAAGGGTGTGCTGACTAGCCGCCGGGAACAAAGGCACAGCCTCTGGAATGTTCTGGGGAAAAGTAACTATGCTTTTGAAAAGAGGGAAGCACTCTGAGATAAATGACTGCTTCGGGTCAGCAAGGAGGGTCCCAATCAGGACTCCGGTTAGGTCAGGAGGGGAGATGAGCAAAGGTTGTCTGAGCAGGTCTTGGAAACCCTGTACATACATACATACATACATACACACACACACACACACACACACACACACACACACACACTCACTCACTCACTCACTCACGAGTGTGCATGCACGTCAACCCAAAGGGACATTTATTCTGGCTGAGTGCAGCAGAGAGATGAGGGTGGAATTCCTAAAGGATAAAGCCTTTACACCCTCCTTCCCCAGAACCTGCCTTCTCTCTCCCCTTGTGGGGGAAGGAGGAGTGAGGTTGGCCAGGACAGGAACCGGAGAAGGAATGGGAGGGAGAGATGTGAGCTCTTGCAGGGAGGGACTCAAAATGGGGTTGCCAGTGGGCAGAGCCTTGCACCCAGACTTATGAACAGAGCCTGGTATCTGGGGAAACTGAATTCAACATGCAGCAGCATGCATGTACACACACACACACACACACACACACACACACACACACACACACACACACATACACCCCAAAGCAAAGCATTACATCTCAGTGGCAGGCACAAGTGCTACGTTTGGAGAAAGTTGGCACTATTTACCAGCAGTCACAGTTAATGCTATTTCCCAGTGTTCAGATGCAGAACTTGCTGCTCCGTCACACCAGCCCTCCGGTACAGGCACCCAGAGCCAGGCCAGAAGAAAGAACATGGCTGGCCTTCGGGAAGACACTTGCGCAGCAGGAATTAGGTCTTTAAAAGGAAGCAGGAAGTTTCTCTTTGAATCAGTTCTTCCTTCCACTTTCTTGTCACTTGAGTAACGGCCAGTTGAAGGAAAAAGAGACGACTGTTTTTATTTTACTTTATTTCTTTAGAGTTTTGAAGGCTTTTAGGTTATGTAGTCCAGGCTGACTCAGAATTTTGTGATCCTCTTGCCTCAGCATCTCGAGTGCTAAGATTCCAGGGATGTGCTACCACACCCAGCTGCCATCTTCGGTTTTGCGTGTGCATCTTGGGAAGTCCCTTAAGGAACGGATTGTGACAGGTCTTGTCTCTGCCCTGTCCTTGCTGGACTTTCATCCCCGTCAGGCCTGGGAATGGATGCCACGTCAGATGCAGGTGTTGGGGGTCACTCACTGCCTCTCTGGCTAGCAGTGTGCATATTTTTTTTTAGAAGCTCAGCATGACCCAGCTTCTCTCTCCTACAGGCCAGATGTAGGAGTTCTTTTTGGCTCTCCTCACAACCTAGTCCACCCTGTCTGGTAGAGCACAAACCTCATCCTGGAGGAGCTAGTCACAGCAGGGGACAGAGTGCAGCAGTAACAGAGTTTCTATTGCTGCAACAAAACACCACGACCCGGCACACGCCTTTAATCCCAGAACTCGGGAGGCAGAGCCAGGCGGATCTTTGTGAGTTTGAGGCCAGCCTGGGCTACAGAGTAGTTCCAGGAAAGATGCAAAGCTACACAGAGAAATCCTGTCTCGGAAAACCAAAAAAGAAAGTGCCCTGCAAGCTTGCTCACGGCCTGATTTTTGTTTTGCTTTGGTTTTTGAAACAGGGTTCCCGGAACTCTGTAGAACAGGCTAGCCTCTGCCTCCCGAGCGCTGGGATTAAAGGCGTGTACCACCACCACTCAGTCAGCCTGATTTTATTTGGGCATTTCTGAACTGAGGCCCCCTCCTCTCTGATGACTCCAGTTTATGTCAAGTTGACATAAACCAGTACAAGTGGCCAGACAAAACACACTCAGAGGTCAAAGGTGGATCCCTGAGATGAACAGTCTTCCAGTAAGCAGGCCACTCAGAACAAGGCCAGCCATTGAGTGAGGCTGGAGAGACTGTCCCTGATCCTTGGAGAGGCCAAGTCTGACTCAATGGTGGGTTGGTGGTGAAGTAAGAGCGGGCTGGCAGAAGTGATGGGCACTGGGCATCCAGGGACACCTGGTGCTCTGTGAATCTGGGATAGAGGATGGGTCTAGTCATGTCTGGACCACCAGCAGGCCTCACAGCCAGGTCAGAGAACTGTCTCCTGCAGTGGCTGGGGACACAGCAGAAACATGGAATCTAGTCTAGAACAGCCCTTTTACGTGCATTAGAAAAATGCTTAAAAAAGAAAGAAAGAAAGAAAGAAAGAAAGAAAGAAAGAAAGAAGGAAAAGAAAAGAAAGTCAGGTTGTGGTTGTGAACACCTATAATCCCAGCACTCAGGAGGCAGAGCCAGGTGGATCTCTGTGAGTTCAAGGCCAGCAAGGTTTACAGAGTGAGTTCCAGGACAGTTAGGGCTACACAGAGAAACCATGTCTCGAAAAACCAAAAAAGAAAAAAGCTTGGTGGCTGGTGCATTGTACAAAGCTGTAATCTCAGTACGTAGGAGGCAGAAACAGGAGAGTTGCTGATAATTCAAGGCCAGCTTGGACCCCATAGTAAGACCCTGTCCCAGAAAGAGCACAAGAAGCCTGGTGATTCTTTTTTTTTTTTTTCCGGTTTTTTGAGACAGGGTTTCTCTGTGTAGCTTTGCGCCTTTCCTGGAACTCACTTGGTAGTCCAGGCTGGCCTCGAACTCACAGAGATCCGCCTGGCTCTGCCTCCCAAGTGCTGGGATTAAAGGCGTGCGCCGCCGCCGCCGCCGCCGCCGCCGCCGCCGCCGCCGCCGCCGCCGCCGCCGCCGCCGCCGCCGCCGCCGCCGCCGCCGCCGCCGCCGCCGCCACCACCACCCGGCACCTGGTGATTCTTATCCCTGTGTGAGGAAGAACCTCGATGTTCCACAAGGGAACATCCACGAAGTGGAAGCATCTTAGAAAGGCGGCTTTTCTTGCAAAAAGGCTTCACCAGAACCCAAGCTGGGCTAGCAACACGCTGGGCTGGCCAACACTTAAGTCATGTTGACTGAGAAAATGGTGACTGTGTCTCATCCAGCCGGTGAGAACTCTGATGTGATTGGCCAGTTGGAACCAAACAGAGATGAAAGGGAGAAGTTCAGGAAAAAAAGAGTCTTTTCCCGGCTAACGGATCTCTTTGACTTTAAGACTATCCTGGTCTACATAGCCCTACTAAGCTCCAGCATAGTCAGGGTTACATAGAGAGACCCTGTCTATAAACAAACAAACAAAAGCCAACAGGCGAAAGTCCCTTTCCACACCTGTTTCACTAGAAATGTACATCTCTCTAGCCAGCAAGATGGCTCACCAGGTCAAGGTGCTTGCTGCCCAGCCTGAGGACTTTAACACAGGGCAGGCTCTTTGTTGACATCTTTATAGACATATGCATTGCCTCATCCATCTCACCGACCTCACAGGGTGTTCTCAGTCAATCTGTCTGTCTGTCTCTGTCTCTCTCTGAGCCAGGATCTCACTATGTGGATGTAGTTCTAACTGGCCTCGAACTCACAGAGATCCACCTGTGTCTGCCTCCCAAGCGCTAGGATAAAAGGCATGTGTCACCATGACCACTCTTTCTTTCTTTCTCTTTTTCTATTTTATTTTATTTTTTGAGACAGAGTCAAACTCCTAATCCTCTTGAGCACTGGAATTACAAGCCTGAGCCGTGAAATCTGGTTTATCTTGTCCCCTTTTCTTAAAAATGAGATTGATTTCATGTCCTTGGGTGTTTTGCCCGTGTGTATGTTTGTGCACCACATTCATGCCTGGTGCCCACAAAGCTCCAAAGAGAGTGTCACATTCTCTGGAACTAGAGTTATAGGTGGTTGTGAGCCACCATGTGGGTGCCGAGAATCAAACCCAGGCTCCTGAGCCATCTCTCGGGTCTTGTTCTTTTTAATAGCGGAACAATGCTCCTTTCTGGGCCTGTGCCATTATTAGTAGCAGTATATTTTTTGCTCTAGAGACAGGGTCTCTCCCTGTAGCTCTTGTTGGCATGATATTTGATATGAAGCCCAGGCCAACCTTAAACATGTAGCAATCCTCCTGTCCCAGTGCCCAGAGTGTTGGGATTCCAGGCATCTCACCATCACATATAGCCTTTCAAATCATTTTTTTTTTATGAAAATGGGAGAAAGAGAGAGAGAAATATTAGTTGTATTCCAGAAGAGTTTTGCTGAGGTAAGTATTTTTTAAAATAGTAAATCGGGAGCTGGAGACGTGGCTCAGAGGTTAAGAGTATTTGGTGTCTTACAGAGGACCAGAGTTCAGTTCCCAGCACCTACAAGATGGCTCACAACCACCTGTAACTACAGTCCCAGGGGATCCAACACCCTCTTCTGACCTCCTATACACATGTAGTACACATACATAACACTCAGACACATACAGATAAATAAGTATTTTTTAAATAATGTAAATCAGTAAGCATGATAGCGTTCCAGGGATCCTTGTTAAAAAGTGAGTTTTAGCTGGGTACAGTAGTGCACACCTTCTTGAAAAAACAAAGAGAGAGAGGTTTTGCTTTGTTGATTTGAGACATGGTTTCTCTCTGCAGCCTTGGCTATCCTGGAACTCTCTCTCTGCAGACCAGGCTGGCTTCCAACTCACAGAAATCTACCCCTGCCTCTGCCTCCCTGGTGCTGGGATTAAAGGGGTGTGCCACCCCCTCCTGGCTGAGAGAGAGAGTTTTAATCCCAGTTCTGAGCCAGGAGGATCACCCATTCAAAACCATCAGAGCAGTTTGATAGACCTGACTTTGCTGTGGTAAGCCTCTTCGTTTACATTCACCCTGAGTATAAAACCACCCTACATATCACCTTCTGCCAGGCAATCTCCTTTGCCCATCAGGGGAGGGAGGGTTTATATTTGACAAATAAAGCAAAAAACACACAATCCATGGCCAAGCAAAGTGACAGGGAAAACGGCCACCGAACACTTCATAACAGGAAGACACTTGACCTGAGCTTTAAGAGACTTCTCCTGACCTCTGCTGGCAATGTTTGGTATTGCACTACCTGGGTGGTTTTTTTTTCAAAGCAACCTGCAAAGTAAGAATTTTATTTATTCATTTAATTTTTTCTTAGACAGGGTCTCGTGCAGCCCAGGTTGGCCTTGAACTCACTCTGTAGCCAAGGATGACATGACCTTCCTAGTCTTCTCCTCTCATCTCCCTGCTGGGATGACAGGCTTGTGCCACCGTGGCTGGCTTGACATGGTACTGGGTGGGGATCAAACCCTGCGTGCTAATAAGCACACTACCAATTGAGCTACCTCTAGGCCCAAAGTGGGAAGTTTAGAGTTGAAGCTTAATGGAACACCGAGTCTAAATCCCTCCTTTTAGGGATGAAAAAAGTACGGTTCACAGCTTGCATGAGAGGTTGTTTCGAGGCCCTGGAGATGAAGACAGGCCTTGCGTGTGCCAGGTCAGTGCTCTGCCACTGAGCCCCTAAGTCAGTGTTTGTGGAACCCACCCAGAGTCACCCAGTCAGTTTTATAGTGACAAATTAACAAGCTCAGGACCAGTCCCTAGAAACACATTACTGTTAGCAAACTCGGATTTACAAATGGTGATGCTCTCCATTAGGGTGAGTGAGCAGGCTTTAGATTATCTGTGGAAATTCATCGTCGTCCTAACAGCCAAGCCCAGTGTGAACACTACTCTGAGTGTGACTGGAAGTACCACCAGACAAACAAAACCCCGTAACACAGGGAATGTGGTGATCCAGGGTTAGAGTTAGTGGCTGAGGATGCAGCTAAGCCTTGGGTTCTCTCTCTCTCTCTCTCTCTCTCTCTCTCTCTCTCTCTCTCTCTCTCTCTCTCTCTCTCTCTCTCACACACACACACACACACACACACACACACACACACACACACACACGCCACACTAGAAAGGAGGGAAAGAGGGAAGAGAGGGAGGAGAGGGAGTGCTGGAGAGATGTCTTAGCGGTTAAAGTTCTTGCTGTACTTCATGTACTTCAAGAGGACCCAGTGGCCTTTAACTCCAGCTTCAGGGGCTTTGACACCCTCTTCTGGCCTCCTAGGGCACCTGCACTGATGTGGCACACACACACACACACACACACACACACACACACACACACACACACAATATTAAATAAATAAAAATTTCAAGTTAAAGTTTGTTTTTTTTATCATGGTCATATTGTTATTTTTGTAACTTTTTTTTTTTGTGGAGCTGAGAATCGAACCCAGGGCCTTGCGCTCGCTAGGCAAGCACTCTACCACTGAGCTAAATCCCCAACCTCTATTTTTGTAACTTATATGCCTTGATCCTCTATCTTTTAGTTATTGCTTGATGCTATACCATATAAAGTAATAGCACTGAAGTCCAGAGAATTCATGTTCATAACAATTCTTTGGTTTCTGCCGGGCGGCAATGATGCATGCCTTTAATCCCAGCACTTGGGAGGCAGAGCCAGGTGGATCTCTGTGAGTTCGAGGCCAGCCTGGGCTACAGAGCAAGATCCAGGACAGGCACCAAAACTACACAGAGAAACCCTGTCTCGAAAAACAAAAACAAACAAACAAAAAATTCTTTGGTTTCCTTGATATAGGGTCTTGCATAGCCCATTGGCCTCAAACTGGATATTTACTGAGGATGACCTAAACTGATTCTCCTGCCTCCACCTCCTAAATTCTGGGATTACAACTTCACCCCATTCATAAAAGCTTTTCATTAGTTTAGCTGGAGATGTAAATTCCTCCTTCTTGTAAGAAATAGTGGCACACACTTGTAACGCCAGCACTTGAAGTATAGGCAGAAGAGTCAAGAGTTCAAGGTCAATTGCAGCTCTATTGCTGTTTGACACAGGCTGCATGAGACCTTGTCCAAGCAAATAGATAAAAATAAAACAGAAAAACTCTAACACTCTCTACCCTCCTGTTTCTTATTTCTTTTAAATCTTTTTTTGAGACAATGTAAGTTATGTAACTATAACTGGCTTGAGACTGGATTTGTAGACAGGGCTGGCCTCCCTCCAACTCACTTCAACCTCTGCCTTTGCCTCTTCCCTAGTTCTGGGTACAGGCATGTGCTACCACGCTCAGCTGATCACAACCCCTTGTTGCCTGGGAAATATGCATGTAATCCCAGTTATACAGATATACAAAATAGGCATAAAACTCAAATACTGATAATAAATAATAAAAAAATCAATTCTAAATTCTTTGGAGCATATATAATCTTACCATTTATTAGAGATTAAAGCAGGGTTGCATACTAATGAGATGGATGTGTTTGCTTTTTTAAAGTTTTTTTTTTTGCTTATTTTTGCATAAACAGTCAAGTCTTGGCTGACCATATGATATTGCAGAGTGCAGAATATCTTCGGAGTTTTTCTTTTTTTGTTTTTTCGAGACACGGTTTCTCCGTGTAGTTTTGTGCCTTTCCTGGAACTCGTTTTGAAGACCAGGCTGGCCTTGAACTCACAGAGATCCGCCTGCCTCTGCCTCCTGAGTGCTGAAATTAAAGGCGTGCGCCGCCGCCACCACCACCCGGCCAGAGTTTTTCATTTGACTTATGTGTGTGTACATGCAGGGAAGTATGCTCACTGTGATTGTGCACGTGGAGGCAAGGGCTGTGACTGGATGCTCTTAGCTGATCTCTATCTTATGTGTTTGTTTTTTCATTTTTATAATTTTGACATCCAGCAGTTAGTTCTCATCCTCATTGACTGTTTATAAATTTTAAATTTTATTTTTACTTGCATGTGTCTGCTTGCCTGTGTGTGCACTATGTGCATGCAGCCGCCCTTGGAGGCCGGAAGAAGGTGCCGGATCCCCTGGAACGAGAGTTCTACCCAGTGTGGATGCTGGGAGCTGGACCAGGGTCCTCTGAGGTCAGCAAGTGCTCTTCACCACTGAGCCGTCTCTAGCCTGCCTGTAGATTTTTGAACATAGTAACAGGGACATAAGTCACGAAAGTAGAGGGCTTGTTTGGTGACTCCTCATCCTCATTGTGTTTTGTGGACAAGCACCCCATTCTTTTGGTTCAGACAGCATTGTTGAGCCTGGTAACGGTGCCTGCATCTGGAGTCCCCACCTCCTTTAAGCTTATACTTGGGATCTCCTTGAGTGCCCTGGGCTGCTTCCCTAAGGATGCGCTTGTGAATGGTGATGAGGGTGTGTGCATTCTGGGCCACCTCCTTGTTGAGACAGAACTACAGTTCTTTCCTCTTGTCGCATCTTGGCGAGAACCACTTTACCAGGCTCAAGTCAGAAAGCCCTACCTTATTTGAGATACGGCCTCTAACGGAATCTGGAGCTGGCCTTTCCACTAGTCTGGCTGGCCCATGAGCTCCCAGCATCCGCCTATCTCCTTTACCATAGTGCTGGAGGGGGGGGTATAGACACCCACTGCCTCTTTTTACACGGTGCTAGTGATCATGATGTCAGTAGGCTGTCCTTTGCCATGTGCCCCAGCCTATCTGACCCTCCACCAGAAACCAAAGCTGTGAACCCTTTCAAGGAAGTACTGCAAGCCTCTACAACCAAGAGATAAATAAATCTTTGTAAGTTAATGTCTCAGGGGGTTAGCTTTGCAATTTTCTGGTTCTTGTTTATTTCTTTATTCTTTGGTTGGTACTACAGAGCCTCAGGCATGCCAGGCAAGTGCTCTACCCCTGAGCTGCATCTCCAGTCCCTATTTCAGGTATTCTGTTACAACAAAGCGATGACCAATGCGCCCCCTGGTGGTGTGGATTTTCTGGCTCTCGTAGCCAAACATCCTTACTTGAACTTTTTTGGGGTGGGTGGGGGTGGAGCTTGGTAGTCATACTTTAAATGTCAACGCCCAGGGAGCAGAAGCTGGTGGTTCTCTGTGGGTCGGAGGCCAGCCTTCTCTATGAAGTACATTCCAGGCCAGCTAGCGATACACAGAAACCCCCTTAAAAATTTTTTCTTAAAACTTCATTTATTCGGCCAGGCGGTGGTGACACACGCCTTTAATCCCAGCACTCGGGAGGCAGAGCCAGGCAGATCTCTGTGAGTTGGAGGCCAGCCTGGTCTACAGAGTGAGATCCAGGACAGGCACCAAAACTACTCAGAGAAACCCTGTCTCAAAAACCAAAAGACTTCATTTATTCAATTTGTGGGGGGTGGGGGGAGAAAGAGGGAAGAGAAAGAGCGTGTGAGCCCCTGTGTGGAGGTCAGAGGGCAGTCTGTGGGAACTGGTGGATCATTCACACCCTGAAGACAGAACCCAGAGCCACTCCACTGCTTGTTTTGTTTAATTAAATTATATTTGTTTGTTTGTTTGTTTGTGGGTGCAGACAAGCCGGTGCTGGTGGATGTGTGCCACAGCGTATGCGGCGGTGAGAGAGCAACTCTTAGGAGTAGGTTCTCCCCGGCTCCCTTGTGGGACCTGGAAATTGAACTCAGGTCTTCAGGCATGCACGTAGCTGCCTCTGTCCACCGAACCACAGGCATGTCTTTACTTTTGTATTTAAAATTTTTTTTTTTGTTTTTTTGTTTTTTTGTTTTTCGAGACAGGGTTTCTCTGTGTAGCTTTGCACCTTTCCTGGATCTCGCGCTGTAGACCAGGCTGGCCTCGAACTCACAGAGATCCGCCTGGCTCTGCCTCCCGAGTGCTGGGATTAAAGGCGTGCGCCACCACCGCCCGGCTGTATTTAAAATTTAAAGAGTACCCAGTGAACTCCATCTGGGGGAATGAAAGTGAGCAGACACAAGCCGGAAGCTTGCTCTCCCTGAGCAGTCCGCTGACCAGGCTCACAGAGCTATCCAGCAGGGGAGGTTCCTGCAGGAAGAGCAAACAGGAGAGAAGATGCTGCCAGTTAAAAGTCAAGGACCACCCTGGAGAATGTCGCTCTCTGGAAAGAAATGTTTGAAATGGGCTAGGAAATTTACCAAGAAGTGCCTGGTCAGCATCCGTCCCTGATCTTGCTTGACAGTTGGCCTCATCAGTGGGACACAGGCCTGGGAATGAGACCCCAAAATGTTTCCCTGGAGTTGCAAGAGAACTGCTCTTTGACCTGTTGGGTTATAGAGCCAAGAGTATAGCTGGGGTTATCTCCTGGTCCTGCCTGGCCCATGGTCAGGACAAATCTCTCTCATCCATCAATCCCACAGCTGCTCGGACCCAAATAAACACACAGATGTTTATATTATTTATAAACTGTATGGTTGTGTGGCTCAGGCTTCTTGCTATCTAGTTCTTATATCTTAAATTAACCCATTTCTATTAATCTATAAGTTGCCACGTGGCTTGTGGCTTACCAGTACTTTACATCTCCTCCCTCAGCCTACCACCTCCCAGAATTCTCCTCTCTCCTTATCCCACCTACACTATACTTCCCCTGCTGGCTACTGGCCAATCAGCGTTTTATTTATCAATCAATCAATCAGAGCAAGACATTCACAGCATCCCTAGCACAAGAGGGTATGAAATTGGCATTACCAGTGTTCCTGTCTCTAACAAAAGCCTAACTTGTGGGAGAACAGGAGGCCGTGTGTGTGTGTGTGTGTGTGTGTGTGTGTGTGTGTGTGTGTCTGTCTGTCTGTCTGTCTGTCTGTCTCTCTGTCTGTCTGTCTCTCTGTCTCTCCAGTTTTCAATTTTTCTGAGGTCCTTGCCACTCTCCTGGGCCTACATTGTAGTGGATATTTGTTCTATCTATGACCTTGAAGCACCACCCCTAGAGATGTAGCAGGTAACTGTCCTACCTACCTGTGACCTTGAAGTACCTGCCCCTGGGGCATGGCCTGGGGGCTACCCTTAAGACCTGAGATGTACCTATGCCTCTCTCTTCCATCGTCTTGGGCATGGATGCTGGGACAATTCAGGCAGAAGAACAGCGTGGGACCGTCCCTCAGCTTTCCAGAACCCTACAATAAATCTGTACTTGTAGTAAGTTTTCCTTCCTAATAAATTCCTTTAAGCAGACTCCGTGGATTTCTCGTAATATTACATCTCTTCCTCCACCCTGTTCCTTTCCCAGCACCTCCAGCACTACCCAACTCCATGGGTTCCAGGCTCACCTTGAACTCCTGATCCTCCTGCCTCCACCTCCTCAGTGTTGGGATTGTAGGCATGTGCTACTGTGTTCCTTCATTTATTATGAGACAAGCTCTCACTCTGTAGCCCAGGCTAGTCTCAAACCTCAGGCAGCCAAGAATGACCTTGAACTCTTGCTTTTTCTTCCACTTTCTCAGTGCTGGGATTGCACTACCACACTCAGCTTAGCCTCATTTTAAACTGGAGAAGTAAGACAAATCTATAAGAATACAGAAAAGTGTAACCACTAGTTTATTGTACTGATTAAGTTACTGAGCTAAAGTTAGTACCTTATACACAATAAGCAACATAGTCTTCATACATACATATTCATAAAAACTGACCACACTAAAGACCCCAAAAGAAGCTGGGCGGCGGCGGTGGCATAGGCCTTTAATCCCAGCACTTGGGAGGCAGAGCCAGGTGGATCTCTGTGAGTTCGAGGCCAGCTTGGTCTACAGAGAGAGATCCAGGACAAGCGCCGAAACTACACAAAGAAACCCTATACACAGAAAAACAAACAAACAAACAAAAGACCCCAAAGGAATGCTCCATTCATTTTAAAAAGTGACTTGGACAAAGCCACCCACCCAGGAGGCCGTGGGATAGAAGCCTGACTCAGGCCTCCACCTCTTTATTTTTCCCAATAATCTAATATATTCTTCTTCTAGGGCAAGTCAACAGTAATTCCAAGTGCTAAGTATAAGTACTGTGACTTGGTGGTAAAAGGAGCCACTGTCTCAAAACCTAGAACAGTGTCAATATTCAGCCGTGTTGGATGAACAAACCAACGAGCAAATGAACTCATAAAATGACAGTAGTCTGCGGTAGTCGGAATTAGAAATGTTCCCCGTGGGCTCAGGTATCGGAGCGCTTGGTGCCAGGTTGGTGGCACTCCTTGGTGAGGCTTCAGAGGAGTGGCCTTGTTGGAGGAAGTATGTCACTGGAGGCAGACGTTGAGAATTTAAAGACCCTCACCATCTTCAGACCCCCACCATCTTTAGACACCACCACCCCCATCTTCAGATCCCTGCCATCTTCAGACACCCACCATCTTTAGACACCACCTCCCCCCCCCATCTTCAGACCCCTGCCATCTTCAGACCCCCGCCATCTTCAGCCTGCTCTCTGTTTCATGCTTTGGGTTCAAGATGTGAACCCTTGGCTTCTGCTCCAGATGCCATGCCTGCCACCTGCGGCCCTGCCTCCTGGCCATGCCGCACCATTATCCTCTGGACCCATAAGCCAAATAAACTCTTCCCTCTGTTTGCTGCTTCCAGACATGGGTGTTTATCACAGCAACAGAGGAATGACTAGTGCAGAGACTCACCCTGGAATTTTGTATTTGACACGGATATACACAAAGGTCCAGTTTTCTAGAAGGTGCCCAAGACAAGGTTGTGGGAGAGAGCTATTTCTTTACGAAGAATGTGGTGTGTCCAAGTAGCCATTAGAAACCATTAGAGGAAGCATTAAGACAAAGATATACATGCAACCAAACTGCAGGAGAACTTCCCCAGGTGACCGGGGTCAACGGGCGACGGAGTCTGGAGGACCCTAATGGTCTTCACTTATTCTCCCTCAAAACCTTTTAAAGCATCCCTCACGGTGACCAGCCCCAAGATAATGCACATTTAATTCAGCTTGTAATGCAGGGCAATCAATAGCATTGTGACACAGACTGTTTATCACACGTCATCTGAAGTTTAACACAGAAATAAATTAGTAATAGACACAAACCAAGCACTTAGAAATTCAATTTGAGGTTTCATCTTTCCCCACAAATCAAAATGCTTCTTATAGCTTATTAAATATTTCAGGATAAAGTAAAGTGGTTTTGGTTGTTTTTGTTTTGTTTTGAATCCAGGATGGAATGGATTGGAAAATTCCTTAAGGAAAAAAAATAAGTGTAATGGCTTTGGTTTTAATAATACTTTACAGTTCATAAGCTGTCTTCACATCCTATCCTGTTTTCATCCCCCTCTTCAGACTCTTGACAATTAGGACAAGTCAACGCAGCTGCAGAAGAGGGCCCTGAACCGTAAGGAGAACTGTGAGTCTCCAACACTTGGTCGAGGATGGGATTGGTCCACAGAGGGCTTTGGCTCTGATGGAGAAGGGCACCGTGACTCTACATGATGTCCTTCACTGGAGTTCAGGCTTGTCGGAGGATGTTACCATGCTTCATTAGCGTTGTTTGTTTGTTGTAGGTTTTGGGAGACTTCACGTATAGCTGGGTTAATCACATCCCTTGGTGGCTGGAGAGATGGTTCAGTGGTTAAGAACACTTGCTTCTCTAGCAGAGGACCAACTTCAGTTCTGAGCATCTACATAGCTGCTCACAACTGTCTGTTATTCCAGTTCCAAGGGATCCGAAGCTCTCCTCTGATGTCTGTGTGGACAGGCACACAGGTATACATGCAGACAAAACATTAAAAAAAAAACCCACATCCCTTAGATGGCATACAGTCTCCATCAAGGAACTGCTCTTATCTTATTCAGTCATGGACTTTTTTTTTTTTTTTTTGAGCTGAGGATCGAACCCAGGGCCTTGCGCTTGGTAGGCAAGCGCTCTACCACTGAGCTAAATCCCCAACCCAAAACACATTCCTTTGTTTGTTTGTTTGTTTTGGTTTTTTGGAGACCAGTCATGGACTTTATACCCTACTCTCATTCCACCTATATAAAATGCTGTGGGATGTTCTGTATGGCAAATGTGTTGCTGATTGGTCAATAAATAAAACACTGATTGGCCAGTAGTTAGGCAAGAGGAAGTGTAGGCGGGACAAGGAGGAGAATAAAGCTGGGAAGTGGAAGGCTGAGACAGAAAGACACTGCCAGCCGCCATCAGGACAAGGAAGATGTAAAGTACCGGTAAGCCACGAGCCATGTGGCAAGGTATAGATTTATAGAAATGGATTAATTTAAGCTGTAAGAAAAGTTAGCAAGAAGCCTGCCACGGCCATACAGTTTGTAAGCAATGTAAGTCTCTGTGTTTACTTGGTCGGGTCTGAGCGGCTGTGGGACTGGCGGGTGTCAGAGATTTGTCCTGACTGTGGGCCAGGCAGGAAAACTCTAGCTATAATAAAACCCAAAACAGGCCAAGCTCTTCCCTAGCTACCAGGGTGGAGGAAGACAGGCACCTCCCGCTCCCCCCATGCCCATAAAGCTTAGCTTTTGTCTTTATAGTGATAAGTCATTTACTTAACAAAAATTCATTTGTGTCATGTACTTAGGATGTGTGTAGCTTTCTGTATGTGCTACTTTATTAAATTATTATACCTCAGAAAGTCCTGCTGCAAGCCGGCCATGGTGGTGTGTGCCTGCAGTCAAAGCAACTTGTGAGGCCAAAGCAGTATGATCACTTGAGCCGAGAGTTCAAAATCCCTTTGGGCAGCATAACAAGACCCTCTCTCTCTCTCTCTCTCCCTCTCTCTCTCTCTCTCAAGATTTATTTATGTAGTTTATGTATATGGGTGTTTTGTCCACATGTACAGTTACACATCAGAAGAGGGTATTGGATCCCATGGGACTACAATTACAGATGGTTGTGAGCCACCATGTGGGTGCTGGGAATTGAACTCAGGACCTCTGGAAGAGCAGCCAGTGCTCTTAACTGCTGAGCAATCCCTCCTGCCTCAAAACCCCATCTCTTTTTATCTTTTCTTTTCCTTCCTTCCTCTTCCTTCCTTCCTTCTTTCCTTCCTTCCTTCCTCCCTCCCTTCCTTCCTTCCTTTCTTCTTGTTGTCATTGCTTTTTGATACAGGGTTTCTCTGTGCAGCCCTGGCTGTCCCAGAACTTACTCTGTAGTCCAGGCTGGCCTCCAACTCACAGAGATCCTCCTGCCTCTTCCTTCCAAGTGCTGGAATTAAAGACATGTGCCGCCACCACCACCCAGCAAGGCTCCATCTCTTTAAAGGAAAACATCCTGCTGGAATCTTGAACAGAATTATACAAATTATGGGTTAACTGAGAAAGAACAGAGAACTGGCACCTTAGGATTGTCGTCTTACACTGGGAGATTGCTCTCCTGGCATGTGACCCAGGGAGACAGAGACACAGAAGAGACAGAGACACAGAAAGAGACAGAGATGGAGAGACAGAGAAAGAGAATAAATTAATGCAAAAGGAATTCTCTCCCTCTCTCTCTGTCCCTTCTTCCTCTACAGGGGCTTACCCAGCACTTTAGCATGAATCTTAAAAGGTCTTATTAACAAAAACAAACCCAGAGCCAGGTATTGGGGTGAATGCTGAAAGATCAGAGAAACAGAACCAGCCACAGCTAACCTCACCTCACCAGTTCCTCATCTGATCTTGTTTCCTCAAAAGGAAGCCTCTGTGTCCTCATCTGAATGGATCTCAGCTGAACTGCTACTAAAAGCCTAAAAGCTTAACCAGGCTCTAGTTCCTGGTCCTCACACCTTATATACCTTTCTGCTTCCTGCCATCACTTTCTGGGGTTAAAGGTGTGTGTCACCATGCCTGGCTGTTTCCAGTGTGGCTTTGAACTCACAGAGATCCAGACGGATCTCTGCCTCCGGATTGCTAGGATTAAAGGTGTGTGCTATCACTGCCTAAACCTATGTTTAATATAGTGACTGTTCTTTCTCTGACCCCCAGATAAGTTTATTAGGGTGCACAATATGTCAACCACACAGCACTTCCTTTTTCTGAGGTCCTTCCACACTGATTCTCTTTATCTATGATGAGACAGTGGCCTCTGAACAAAGTGAACTGGGAGCAGAAGCCGAGGAAGTGGATGAGGAAGAAGAGGAATCAGGTTGGCAATCTCCCCCACCCCCACCCCGAGCTGAGGACCGAACCCAGGGCCTTGTGCTTACAAGGCAACTGCTCTACCACTGAGCTAAATCCCCAACCCCCAAAGTCAGTCTTTTTTTTTTTTAATTCAGTCTTTTTTTTTTTGTTTTTGTTTTTTGTGTTTTGTTTTTTGAGACAGGGTTTCTCTGTGTAGCTTTGTGCCTTTCCTGGAACTCACTCGGTAGCCCAGGCTGGCCTCGAACTCACAGAGAACCTCCTGCCTCTGCCTCCCGAGTGCTGGGATTAAAGGCGTGCTCCACCACCGTCCCAGGTTGGCAATCTTGAGTGAATCTGCAGGAGGACTTCTGGGGAAAAACTCCTGTTGGTGATTTATGCTCCTGGTTCTACCCTAGCGTTAGGTCCTGAGTCTACTGTTCTGGATGGACTC
Source organism: Peromyscus californicus insignis (assembly GCF_007827085.1). NCBI lineage: Eukaryota > Metazoa > Chordata > Mammalia > Rodentia > Cricetidae > Peromyscus > Peromyscus californicus. The sequence continues at coordinate 43,540,307 of NW_026294551.1, read as the reverse complement.
ACTCACTGTTCTGGCATCCCTGACAAGTGGACATCTGAGAGGTAGCATAGTGAAGGTAAGTGTCTGTCACTGTTCTATTACACCACGACAAAGGCAGTTTATAAAGAAAGCGTTTAATTGGGGACTTGCTTATAGCACAGAGGGTTAGCCCATGATCATCATGGTGGAGAGTGTAGAAGCAGACAGGCAGGCTGACATGCAGGCACCGAAGCAGCATCTGAGAGCTCACATCTGATCCATAAGTTGCAGGAGAGAGTGAGACTGAGCCTGTTGTGGGCTTTTGAAACCTCAAAGCCTGCCCTCAGTGACACACCTCCTCCAACAAGGACACACCTCCTAATCCTTCCCAAACAGTTCACCAACTGGGAAACAAACACTCAAATATTTTAGCCTGTGGGGGACATTCTCATTCAAACCACCACAGTAAGAGTGCACAGTGAAATGACTTCAGATTTTCAGGTCAAACCAAGCTCACACCATTACATGTATGTAACTGGACAAATTCTTTAACATCTCTGCATTGGTCTTCCTTTTTGCTTGCTTCTCTCCTTCCTTCCCTTCCTCCTTTCTTTCATTCTTTCATTTAGGGCACTGAACTTTATACATGCAGGTATAAGTGTTGCAGCTCAGATGGGAAGGTATCCTGTTAGTAGGGAACCCAGGAATACCACGCAGTCATTGTAAGCTAGCAGCTTCCAGGCCTGCTCCAGGGAAGGGTTTCCCCAACACGGGAGGGTTTCCCCAGCGAAGTTGTTACAGCTCTGCTCAGGTCCCCCTGAGTGTAAGAACTCTGCTCCACTAGGGGAGAATTTCCCCAGCAAAAATGTTACAGCTCTACTCCTGGGAAAGTTGTTACAGCTGGGCTCCACTCACACCACACAACAAACCTCACTCAAGAGATTTATTGGGAACAAAAAATCCAGGAGGGTGACTGCCTCTAGGGTGAGAAGCAGCCGCAAACTGAACAGGGTACAGAGCTTATATAGGATGGGGTGGGTTGGGATTGATGGGTTTTTGTGGCCTGATTCTGGGACAAGCTCAGGGATTGATGGGATTCTGTGCTCAGGGATTGGTGGGATTCTGCAGCCTGTCTCCAGGACAAGCTCAGGGATTGGTGGGATTTCAAGCTCTGGTTCTGGGGTCAAGTCAGGGTCAGGGTGCTTTTCCTTGGCTCTTTTCACCCTACACTAGGCAAGTGCTCTACCTCTAGGCTACATCCCCAGCCCAATTTATAGTAGACGTTGCACTGCACTAACTGGTCAGCACTGGTTCTCTCATTAAATTCTTATAACCACTTTGGAGGTTGTTTCTTCTCATTGTGCCTGTCTTTGTTTGTTTATTTGTTTTGTTTTGTTTCGAGACAGGGTTTCTCTGTGTCGCCCTGGCTTTCCTGGAACTCACTCTGTAGACCAGACTGGCCTCAAACTCACAGAGATTCACCTGCCTCCACCTCCCAAGTGCTGAGATTAAAGGCCGCCACCCTCAGCCTACTTATACCTGTCTTACAAGTAAGAAACCAAGGGACTGGAGAGATGGCTCAGTGGTTAAGAGCACTGGCTGTTCTTCCAGAAGACCTGAGTTCAGTTCCCAGCACCCACATGGCAGCTCAAAACTGCCTGTAACTCTACCTCCAGGGGATCCAACACTTTCACACAGACATGCATGCAGGTAAAATACCAATGCACATAAAATAAAAATATAAATCATTAAAAAAAAAAAAACAAAAAGTAGAAGCCACAAGAAAAACAGCAGCAACAAAATAAACTTAGTGTGATAGTTGACCTCCCAGATGACCTCATTTTTATAACCAGGTAGTATTCCTGCCTATATTCAGTCTCTTTCCACTGGAGTGTTGTAGAAATTAGGGCTTAGGTAGAGGCAGGGACATCTTGGAGAGTCCAGAGTGGACATGACCAAGCTGAGCTGGGCCATGTGGGAAGAGGGGGAAAGAAAATTAAGGGGGAGAGAGGGGAGCTAGGTGCAGCAGCTGAGGGCCAAAGGGACATACAAAGAGGCTGAGTAACCAAAACATCTGGATTATATAGGGAAGGGCAGCCAGCCCTGGGCGGCAGAGTTCAGGGTAAGGGCAGGGTATGCCAGGCAGGAGAGCCAGGTACCAGGTAGGAACTGAGGGATTGAGGGAGAACCTGGCAGCCAGGTCTCTTTGATATGTGAAATAGGCACCTCAGCCATTGGTCCCAGGATTGAAACCTAACAGAAATGACACTGGGACTTGTCAGGCTTGGGTCACAAAAGACACCACAATCTCCTCCTCTTTCTCTGATGGCTGTGGGTCAGCTGGGAAGCCAGCTGCCACATAGGGACATCACTTAGGCACTCATGGGAGGGAACTAAAGCCTCTTACCGACAGCCACGTGAGTGTGCCAGAATGTCATCTGCAGATAACCGCAGCCCTGGCTGGCATCTACAACCCACGAGAGATGCCGAGCCAGAACCAGTCTCCCCGCCGCTCCCGAGTTCCTGGCTGGCACGAGCTGCGTGAGCTAATAAACGTGGTGCTTCTTGCTGCTCTTGGCTGTTTGGAGCCCCCTATCCCGGAGCATCGCATGAGTGAGACATAGTAAAGCTGTCCTCACTATTGTTATAAACACTTCCTGATTTTAGCTGAAGTCCAGTCTTGTCATGTCCGCCCTCTCTTCCACTTCCGCCTTTCCAAAGCCACATGGAAAGAGCAGTCTCTCTTCCCCATGATTAAAATCATGATAGTTTTCATGCAACTAATTCAACACATCAGATACTGCCAAAGACCAATCACATCACCGAACACGAGGGATGATAAACACAGGGATGCCTGCTCAGCCACACCCTCGAAACACGGCCTCTTGTGCCAGGTGCTGTCCTGCAGGGGCCTGATGCCTGTATGCCAGGAGGAGGAGTTCCGGGGAAGTGGGGCCCCTTTCTACAGAGAGAGAGAGGTGAAGGAACGCCTCTAGAAGCGGGGAGGGTGCTGAGGCCATAATGGACAGAGAGGGGTTCACCAGGGTGACATGAGGCAGAGGACGTCTAGGCACAAGCCCACCCCGACTCAAGCCCTTCTGGGGGCCATGCTCTCTTTCTTTTCTCCAACTTTTTCTTCCAGTACTGAGGTTTGAACCCGGGGCCTTGCATATGCTAGGTAAGCACTTTCCCACTGCGTGAGGTTCCCAGCCCTCTTTTTTACTGTTTGGATTGAGATAAGGTCTCATCAAGTAGCTTCAGGCAGGCTAGGGCTTTTGATCTCCCTGCCTCCGGCTTCCAAGTGTGTGCCACCACAGTCAGGCTTCTCTAACTTCTGAGGGCTCCCCCACATCACCTCCTCCTCCCCCTTCTTTGTAACTGTCCTCGGAATACACCCTTTCCTGTCACGTGATGGGCCTTCAGACAGAGCCAGCCCTCCAGGGTGGTCTGACCGCCGCTGAGGCAGAGCCCGTCCGCACCCTTCTTTTTCTGGATGCTCCTCCACTTGGTCCCGGCCTGCCCGAGGCTGTTGGCACCCACATCCTCCAGCTGACTCACGCTGGGCCCCCTGGCATCTGGGCTGCTAAGCTCCCTTTCACATGTGCTCCTGCACCACCACATCTCCCCCAGCTTTTTTTTTTTTTTTTCTGCCTTTTTTTTTTTTTTTCTTTGCAAAAATTCCCAGGGTGCTCTGAAGTTCAATAATTTAATCCGGACAGGCTGCTAAACTCTGGTTGTTGACAGGGGCCACATGCCAGGGCTGTGTGCCTCCAAACAAACAAGCAAACAAGTAAGAAATAAACCCCACTTTTGAACAGGCCCTGGAAACAGAAAGCCTCTTGTTGTTCGCAGGCCATTGTGGTTAGGGGTGATTCAGCCTTGCGGCAGCTCCCGCCCGCCCTCAGTATCTCCGGGGCCAGTCTGGGATCTGAAGACGCCTTCTATGAAGCAAGGGCCTGGGTGCCGGCTGGACACTTCAGGGGAGCTGAGTGCAGAGGAAGGAAATTGGAAGAGGATGTTTGTCTGGTTCCGCACGGCTCCTACCTTCCCCTTCAGAGAGAATCGGGCCATTGTCTAGGTGCACCGCTTGGCTTGTTTACCTTCTCAGACTCCAGCTCCAAGCAAGGTTTCACTCTGCTCTCCTTCTACGGAAAAATGACCACAGGAAGAGCTGCCCTTGCCAAATGTCCAGGCTCTGGTCTCCTGTCCCACTTCTCTGCCTCCCCGGTCATACCGGCTCTCAACAGAAAGCATAAAAGCAAGCTTACCCTGGTCTCATCAAAGGCAGCGCAGGGTCATTTACTCATCCGTTCATTGATGCATGTATCTATTCACTCACCTAGCATTTATTGAGTACCTACTGTGTGCCAGCATTGTTTTAGATACTGGTGATCCAAATAGGAAAGACACAATCCTTGACCTGGAGAGGAAGCCTGGCAGGATGAGAGGCCGCACAAACAGGGATGGAAAGATACAGGGGAGATACAGGGATGGAAAGGTACCGGGGAGGAATCTGAAAAGGCTTCTCGGGAAAGGTACCTTGATTTTCAAGGTAAAATAAAAGTTAGCCACGGGAAATAACAATTACTGTGTTATTAAGCATCTTCAGTGTAGCAAGCGCTGTGGTAACATTTGACATGGAGATTATTTCATTTGAATCCTCCTCACTAAGAAGGAGGGAGGCCCTGTAAATTTCCCAGTTTCCCAAATGAGGAAAGTGTGATTTAGAAAGGTCAACCGGCTTCGGGTTTTTAACTGAGAGCAATAGCAGAAGTGAGAGTCGGAGTCGGGCTTCCCCGGTTCTAGCAGCTGCTCCCTTACGCAGGGCTGCCTCAGGCAGTTGTGCAGGTTCCACATTGTACACTCCGGGGATGGCCCTTCTCTCCACCATGTGTTATGCATGGGTCTATGCATCGGGAAAGAAAAGCCCTCCTTTACCAAGGACTGTAGTCAGGCACCAGCTGTGCCCGGCAGCCACGTCAGTGGTGGGACCCTCCTCAGAGAGGCAGCTCCGCTGTACCTGCAGTGGTTGCTTGGTCTTGTAGTACTGGCTGATAGCCTGAGGCAAGCTTTCAGCCAGGTGTGTGTGTTTCCCTTTTGAACTGTCCTAGTACATAAAACAAAAGGCCCCAGGTCTCCAAACTAACTACTCAGTGTCCTTCCAATGGTCAACCTGTATTTGGCTTCCCACAGCCTGTCCGGTGACACTCACATTGCCCGCTGGCCTTCTCAGGACTCAGGTTGAGGATAAACACAATGTAGCAGGTGAGTGTCCGGAAGTCAGGGCTACAGAAATGCCATAGAGGCAGGAAGTGCCCATACTACACTGTGGCAGAGGCCATTTACCTGTGAGGAATCAAAAGATAACCCTAGGGGCAAGAGGAGCTCCCACCACTCATGTAACCAGCTGGGCGGCACTCAACACACCTGAAGTGCCAGCTCTACCTGGGTGTGGAGACAGGTGGATCCCTGGGGCTTGCTGACTTCCAGACTGGGGGAAGCCCCTGGTTCAGGGAGAGTCTGTCTCAGAAAGCATGGGTGACAGAACACCTCATACACTCTCCCGGCCCCCTGGCATGTGTGGGGGCACACACACATGTGCGCACAAAAAAATAACTAAATCTTTTAAAAGAGGGGAGGGGTTGGTGAGATGATTCCATGGCTAAGAGTGCTTGCAGCAAGAGCCAGAGGACCTGACCCTGGAAACCCAGAAAAAGGGAGATGCGCATCTGTGACCCCAGCACTCTTATGGCAAGATGGGTAATGGAGACAGGAGACTCGGCAGGGAGCTCCAGGCCCAGCTAGCCTGGAGTGTGCAGATTGACAAAACAAGAGACCACCATGGAAGCACAGCACCAACACCCAAAAGTTGTCCTCTGACCTCCAGTGTGGACTGAACTCACCGCACACACATACACGTCATAAGTGCATTAGTTAGCGCGCTCATGCACACTAACAACAAATTTAAAAATTAAGACAAATAAAAAAAATTAATCTTTAGCTAGTTGTGCTGTTGTATGCCTGTTATCTCATACTCAGGAAGGGAGACTGAGGAGGAGGATGACTTTGGAGGCCAGCCTGGGCTACATAACCTAGGACAACCTGGGTTACATGTTAAGACTGTGTCTCAACACCATCCCAGAAAAAAAAAATTGACTGGGTGTGGTTATACATGCTTATAATCCTGGCATTGGAGTTGAAGGCCATCACAGGCCTACACAGGGCGTTCCAGACCAACCTGGGTATATGGAAAGGCTCTGTCTCCAAAGGGAAAAAAAGAGGTAGTTCTTTGCCACTGGTTCTGGACACACATATTCAGGTAAGAACAGTCCAGCTTAAAACCTGGCCATTTGAATGCACAGCTAGGAGGTGTGAGAGGCCCCAGGATTCTAATTAGGAAGCCTGCCTCCATGTTTCTCAGAAAATGTCACCTTCTACAATGAAAATGAATGGTGCTTTTAAATTCTGGTAAATGACAAGTTATGAACTTGTTAATAGGCTCCTGGCCTTTCTCTAATACCAGCAAGGGACCAAGCCACAAATGGTGACTGTGATTCAATGACTATAGCAGGCCAGTGAACTTACCCCTGTTGGGACAAGCATTTGTCAATGTTTATGGCTACCTAGCACCCAAGCCCTCCCTCTATCTGGAGGGACTTCCCACTAGGTTAGTCACAGCACGCCTCGCCTCCCACTGGGGAAGCAGAAAGGCCTACGGATGAACTTTTTTCCCTGATGGCTTCTTAGGCAGAGCAAAGGCAAATGGCAGGCTGGCCAGTCACATGCTCTTGACCTAGAGTCTGGTGACAGGTTGGCTACAAAAAAGCGACTACTTTGTATTCTGTTCCTTGGGCTTCCCTATCTTCACTTGCATATGTTTTTGTTGTTACAGTGGTCATGGCAGCATATTTCAGTATATTGTCCTTCCCTCCCTCTCTCCCTCCGTTCTTTTCCCTCTCTTTTTCTTTTTCTCTGCTGGGGATGGAACACAGGGCTTTGCCCATGCTAGGCAAGTCCTTTGCCACAGGATCTCCATCCTCAGCTCTTACAATACATCAACTAGAGTCTCCATACTATACCCTCTGTCTTTATTTAAAAATTTAAAAATGTTTATTTTGATGTATGTATATGTGTGTGAGAGCCACATGTATGCAGGTTCCCGCGGAGGCCAAAAGAGGGTGATGGGTTCTGGGAAGCTGGAGCTGTAAAAGGTTGTGAGCCACCTAATGTGGGTGCTGGAAACTGAACTCCAGTCCTCTGGAAGAGCAGCCAACGCTCTTATCCACTGAGCCATCCCTCTGGACCTGTTTTCATTTTAATTTTTGTCTGCTTTTCCAGCTTCTGGTAATTTTTTATATCTTTATAATTTCTTTTCTGTTTATAGGAATGAGTTGTTTCGAAACCAGGAATTGACTGTGCACATGTTTGGGAATGCACACCCCCCACCCCAAACTGGGTTCTAGGTATGTGACACTGGAGTGAATGTCATCTGGACACTGTACAGAGTGGGTGGGAACCCAGGCACTGCAGTGAGACCAGCTGAAGCTGGAATGGGCTCTGCCACTTCGTAGCTAGGTGAGCTTCTGCATGCACCTCAACATTTCAGGGTATCATTTCCTCATTGGCAGAGTACAGATATTACTTGCATGACTGTAATTGTAACAATGTGATGATGGTAGAATCCAGCCTCTGGGCTTGGGCATGGTGGCATATACCTTTAATCTCAGCACCTGGGCAGAGGAAGGTGGATAGATCTCCATGAGTTCAAGGCCAGCCTGATCTACGTATTGAGTTCCAGGCCAGCCAAGGCTATAAGAAGGAGACCTTGTCTGAAATCAGTCAACCAACCAACCAACCAACCAATCAATCAATCAATCAAACCTCTGCTCAGGCCAGCTTTCTCTCACAAATACCAACAGGTACCCTACAGAGACTGTTAGCACCTCTAGCTTACAGATATCCTGGGGCCAAGATTTCTCACCTGTGAAATGAGTTAACATCAAGAGGGCATTGGCAGCATACATCCTTCTCCCTGCTTCCTCTTGTCTGGGAATCAAAAAGCCTGACTCTTAATGTGAAACTTCAGAAAGCAGTAAGAACAGACCCCACACTTCAGTCCCATGGCCTCTGATTCTTTTCTTCAGGAGCCTTCCATGCTCTTGTCTCTGTCTGTCCACAGTGTTAAGAACTTTTCTAATAAATTCCTTACTTCCTAGTACAGCATCTCAGTGTCCGGATGAATTTCTCCCATTTGAAACATTCCAGTAATGAGGATCAAGTGTGATCATGGCTGTGAAGGATTTTACACAGTGCCTGATGAGACTACGTGTATGAAAATGGTTGGCAATGATGGTGGTGGCTTTTTCAGCCTTCCTTCCCTCTCCCTGTCTCTCTCTGTCTCTTTCTCTCCCTCCTCTAGCTAGGAACCAAACTTGCGCCATGGCAATAGGAATACTAAATCTTACCTTCCTTAATTTACATTTTCTTTTCTTTCTTTTTTTTTTTTTTTTAAAGATGATGATTTTGTTCTTTGAGACAAGGTTTCATGTACCACAGGCTGACCTTGAACTCCCTATGTAGCTGAGCCAGGCTGTTAACTCCTGATCCTCTTGTTGCCTGCTGGGATTACAGGTGTGCCCACACATCCCATGTGATTTTTACCATCAAAGAGCTTGTTGTCCTGTAAGTCTGACTCTTTCTCACTATTTATTCCCAAAATTCCAAGCAATGGACATGTAATGTCTTACCAAAAGGATTCTAGGAGCGCTGAGGCAAAGAATCAGTGCGTTCAGCCTGTAGCATTCACAGACATTAACCCAGACGCTCCCAGGCCTCTGTCATGCACTGTGGTGTTCACAATGCAGATTTCAGTGCTCCCTAGTGGAAAAACAGGCTGTGTCTGGAGGAAGCATTCTTCAAGGGAGTGAAGTTACATTCACAGCCTCGAAGTATCTCCTATCTATCCTTGCTACATCAAACTGGCTTTTGCAAGGAAATGTGTTTCCTGGCTCTGTGGTTCCTGGGAAAGTAAATTTACTGTAAATGTGGTTAGGTGACTGTGCCTCATTTTCCAGATTCTGGGCTTCCATGAAAAATTAAGTTTCTAAACTTGCAGAGATAGAAACCAGATGCAGCTCCAATACCTGACCCGTGAAGACTATTGGGCCTGCACTGTGCACATGCTTGCACACAGCTCAAAATGTGTGCGTGTGTGTGTGTGTGTGTGTGTGTGTGTGTGTGTGTGTGTGTGTGTGTTGTATGTGTCTGTGATCACATGTACATGTGCATGCAGAGGCCAGATGTCAACACTGGGTGTATTTCTCCAGCATTTTTAAAGATTTATTTATTTATGTATGTGAGTGTTCTGTCTTCCTGTACATCTTCATGACAGGAGAGGGCACCAGATTTCATTGCAGATGGTTGTGAGCCACCATGTGGGTGCTGGGAATTGAACTCAGGACCTCTGGAAGAGCAACCAGTGCTCTTAACCACTGGGCCATCTCTCCAGCCCTCCTCGAGCCTTTCACTGAACTGGGCACTCACTTATCGGTCTAGGCTGGCTAGCCAGCAAGCCCCACAGCTCCTGCTGTAGCTGCCTCCCTGGGGCTGGGATTACAATTGTGCCCTAGCATGACTGTTTTTTGTTTTTGCTTTTTCTTTTTCTTTTTTCAGTGGATTCTGGGGATCAGACTCAGGTTCTCATGATTATGTGGCAAGCACTTTACCCACTGGGCCATCTCCCTAGTCATAGTTTTTTAAAATTTTTTAAATTACGCTTACTTGTTATTTGCATGTGTGGGGTGAGTGCTACATGTGTGGAGGTTAGGAAACGACCTGCAGGAATCCATTCTCTCCCTCCACCATGTAGGGTCCAAGGATCCTGGGTGGTCAGGCTTGGTCAGCAAGTGCCTTTGCCTGCTGAGTCATCCCCCTAGCCTCCCATTCTTAAAAAGCTGTTTATTTGTGTATGTGTACATGTGTGTGAGTGTAGTATATATATCCGTGTGGGTGCACAATATGTGTGCAGGTGCATGGGCCTGTATGCACACAGAGAGCAGAGGAGGAAGTTGGGTGTGGTGATCTGTCACTCTCTGCCTTACTCCCTTGAGACAGGGTTACTCACTGAAGCTGCAGCTAGATCGGTGACCAAGAAGTCCCCCCAATTCTGTCTCCACCACCCTTGGCACCGAGGCTGTAGGTGCCCAAGCAGCCGCACTTGGTTTTTATGTGGGTGTTGTCATGCAAACCCAGGTTCTCGGGCTCACATAGCAGACACTCCTTTTTACCCACTGGTCCATTGAATCCCAGGCAATGAATCCTAGTTTTGTTTTGTTTTTTTCCAGAGCTGAGGACCGAACCCAGGGCCTTGCACTTGCTAGGCAAGCGCTCTACCACTGAGGTAAATCCCCAACCCCCCCTCCTAGTTTTTTTTAAAGGTTTGTTAATATTGTGTGTGTGTGTGTGTGTGTGTGTGTGTGTGTGCACATGCATGTGGATGCCAGAAGAGAGCATTGGATCCCCTGAACTGGAGTTTCAGACAGTTAAGAGCCATCCATTGTGTGTCCTAGGAACTGAAACTCAGGTCCTGTGAAAGAGAAGCATAGCCTTTAACTATGGAGCTATCTCTCCAGCCCTAGCCCAGATTTTAAAAAAAGTAAATCTTGTATGTCAGGAACCATGCTAGGCACAAGAAGAACATTAATAAATTGAATGGCAGGGCTGAACTGGACATGGTGGGGTGTACCTGTAATCCCAACATTCAAGAACCAGAAGGAGGAAGGTTGTAGATTCAAGGCTGGCCTGCAGTACATGCTGAGTTGAGTTCATCCAGGATTGCAGAGAGGCCTTGTCTCAAAACACCATAAACCAACCATAGCAGGCCTGGACTGGAGAGATGGCTCGGCAGTTAGAAGAGAGACACTGACACAAACTAGGAAGTTTGGGAGGCTTTTAGGAGGAAGAACACATTTGAAACTGGGCATGATGGCACACACCTTTAATCTTGGCACTCCAGAAGCAGAGGCAGGTAGGTGGATCTCTGTGTGTTCCAAGCCATCGTGGTTTATATAGTGAGTTCCAGGACAGCCATGGCTACATAGTAAAACTTTGTCTTGGGGGAAAAAAGATTCAAACACACACATACTTTATTGGTCTTTTTTCTTAAGATTTATTTATCTTATTTTATGTGTATGAGTATTTTTTTTTTTTGTGTGTGTGTGTGTGTGTGTGTGTGTGTGTGTATACCACATGCATGATGCCTGATGCCCTCAGAGGCCAGGAGAGGGCATCAAATTCCCTGGAATTCAATTACAGATGGTTATAAGATGCCATGTGGGGGCTGGAGAGATGGCTCAGAGGTTAAGAGCACTGACTGCTCTTCCAGAGGTCCTGAGTTCAATTCCCAGCACCCACATGGTGGCTTACAACCATCTGTAATGAGATCTGGCACCCTCTTCTGTATACACAATAAATAAATAAATTTTAAAAAAAAGATGCCATGTGGATGCTAAGAATTGAGCTCAGGTCCTCTGGAAGAGCAGCAAGTGTTCTTAACTGTAAGGCATCTCTCCTGCCCCTGAAGCTGCAATCTTAGAGATGACTAGTAGTTGACTAGAGGAAGAGAGGATCAGGCAATACAGGAAGAGCATGAAGACCCTCTGATGGAGAAGAGAGAAACACATATTACCTGTAACAATAAACATTAGCTGATGGAACAGGTACTTATTAACCATTCTAGAGGTGGTGGGATCTGAGAGAATGGAGTCCATAAACGAGGTGGACTAACATCTCATGCAATAGCCAGCTTTTTAGAATGATTTCTTTCTTTTTAACTTATGTGCATTGGTGTTTTGCGTGCATGTATGTCTATGTGAGGGTGTCAGGTCCCCTGGAGCTGGAGTTACAGAGAGTTGTGAGCTGCCATGTAGGTGCTGGGAATTGAACCTGAGTTCTCTGGAAGGACTCTTAATGACTGAGCCATCTCTCCAGCCCCGCAATAGTCAACTTTATTCAGAGCATCAGACAATTTATGCTCTGAGAGTTAAGAAGAGTCACATGAATGAAGCATCCAGTCACAAGGACAAGCCACACACGTGGACAAGCTGCACAGCGAAACAGCCAGACATGGTTTTCCGTAGAGGCACATGAACAAATAACAACAGCCAGTTGTAATGAATGATCGGAGGTAAACTCACTCCTGTCTGCCACACCTGGAAAGGGTATGAAAGCACATTCCAAGAACAATTCCGTGATTTTGAAGATAGTGAGGTCTTGCCAGGCAGTGGTGGTGCATGTCAGCACTCGGGAGGCAGAGGCAGGTGGATCTCTATGAGTTTGAGACCAGCCTGGTCTACAGAGTGAGTTCCAGGACAGCCAGGGCAACACAGAGAAACCCTCCCTTGTCTTGGTTTCTTGGCGTTTTTCTCACAAGTACTCAGAATTCTCCTCACACGACTCCATTCTTGGACCATGTCCTGACAATATTGTTAATAAAAACTGACATTTATGTGCTAGGAGCTCTTAAAAGACGTTAGTCAGGTAAATTAACACTAGCTACATTAATAAAGAAGCCCCCAAGTCTCTGGAATTTCCTGTCATAAAGGTTCATTTCTTCCTCTCCATGGTTGGGCAGCTTTCCTGGGCAGTCTCTTTCAGGCCTGTATCTCTTTTGGGGATACAGGTCCTCTCACACGTGAAATCTAGATTTAATACAATAGACATGAGAGCCAAGAGGATGGGCTGGGAGATGGCTCCGTGGGTAGTCACTTGCCAAGTCAGCAACTTGAGTTTGTCTCCTGACCCTTCGTGATAGAAGGAGGGGTGATGGCCATTAGTTGCTCTTTGACTTCTGTAGAGGGAAGTTTCTCGGTCCCTCTAGATCCTGCCCGACCCTCTCAGTCCTGCCTGGCCCCACTGTCAGGATGAATCTCTCCCACCTGCGGAGGTCCCGCAGCTGCTTATAAAATCATCATTCAGAGACTTATATTAATTACAAACTGTATGGCCTATGGCTTCAACTTCTTGCTAGCTAGCTCTTTCATCTTAAATTAACCCATTTCTATAAATCTATATGTTGCCACATGGCCGTGGAGTTACCGGTCTGCTGTCTTGCTGCTCCTTCTGGGAGGGTTTGTATCTCTTCTGACTCCGCCCCTTTTCTTTCTGTATCTCTGCTTGAATTTCCTTCCTGGTTGTAAGCTTTCTTGCCATAGGCCAAAACAGCTTTATTTATTATCCAGTGGGAGCCACACATATTCACAGCATACAGAAAGACATCCCACAGCAGACTTCCACACATGCATCAGGGCTTGAGTGCACCTGCACACATACACAAACAGGTACACACCACACACACACACACACACACACACACACACACACACACACACACACACACAAATAAAGTAAAAGTAAAGTAGAAACAACAGCTTTCATCCCAGCAAGACACAGGTGGATCACATATGAGCTCAAGACCAGCCTGAGCTACAGAGTGAGTTCCAGGCCAGCTAGGGTTAGTTACACAGTGAGATCCTATCTCCAAATTTAATACAACTGGGGCTGGAGAATGGCTTATCAGTTAAAGGTGCTTACTGTTTTTGCAGAGGACCTGGGTTCAGTTCTCAGTATCTACATGGCAGCTCACAACCACCTGTAACAGTTTCAGAGGATCTGATGTCCTCTTCTGGCCTCCAGTGCTCCCACAAGCACATGGTACATATAAATGTATACAAGCACACACATGCATATCCAAAAAAAAATTTTAAAACCTTAACAACAACCAAAAAGAGGGGAAATGAGACTAGGAAAAGTATGTGTGAAGGGGAGAGGAGACAAGAAAGGCTAATAATGAGGGATGAATATAGCCAAAGTACATTATAAGCACACAAGAAAATATCATAATGAAATATGCTATTTTGCATAATTAATATATACTAATGAAACAGAGAGAGGAAGGGAGAGAACAAAGAGAAAGAGAAGGGTCAGGGAGGAAGTTATGGGCCAGGCTTGTTAAGTGAATACATCATATCTGCCTTCAGTTGCCCAGAACCCTGTCACCTGGTCCCCGGTGGACAGCCATAGATACTAGGAAATGTAGTTGACTTGTGTGTAGTATGACTCAGAACCTAGTTTCTTAACCATTGTTTGCTAACAAATCATCAAGAATCAGATTGAAGTGCCTATCCAATAAGTTACCGTTCTGGATATGAATTGAATTAGACAGAGTCACTAGATTTGGTATCCGCTAACGCCCGAGGAGCCAGGTCTGGCCAGGAAACTCACAAACAGCACATTCTATGGAAGAAGGCCTTGAACACAGCATTGATCATTAACTTCCTGGGAATGGAGACACAGCTGGGGAGAGATGCCAGGTGTCGGGGCAGGGGGGCACCTGTGGAGTTTGAGTAGATGTGGTCTGAGGTGAACATTTTTTATAGATATTACATACTAATATACAACATATATTTATAGATATTAATCATGTGGTCTATTTGCCGTGAAGGTTTGAGTGAAATTGTGTTAGGCATAGAAGATAATGCTTATATTGTTCAAAGAAGAACCAATCAACCAAGAAAACAATAACAAAATCCACTTCTAACAAACCAAAGCGAACCAAATCCAAATCTAGTGCTTGCTTGCAGCCCCCAGGGCTCAGGGGTAGATAGTGTTGCAGGTTGGTGGAGAACCCAAATATGCACCAACAGATTCCAGCGTTGCCTCTCAAAGGGAGAGGTAGCATGGAGGCTTGAGCAGGCTTCTGAGTGTGACAAGAGAAGTAAGGAAGGCTCACTAGGGCCTTCACTTACACGCACTACCACAAGCATTTTTAAAAATCATTCCAAGATTCCCTTGGGATATGTAACCCTGTAGGTCCCATCTGCCACAGGTCATCATTGCAGGTGTTCTGGCTTGAATTGGAAATATTCCCTATAGGCTCATATCTTCAACCCTTGGCACCCAGCTGGTGGTACTTTTGGGGGTGGGTTCTGGAAACTTTTGGAGGTGAGGTCGTCTAGCTAAGAGAAGTAGGTCCCTAGAGCCTGATCCTTGAAGTGTCTTAAGTGCCCCTGTTTCCTGCCTTGCTCTCTCCTTCCTAGTCCACCAGGATGTGAAGAGCTGGCATCACCTGTCCCTGCCCCCATGAACTGAACCTCTCCACTCTGCCTTCTCTTCATCCTGGGCAGGAAGCTTCTGAAGCCATGAGACCAGATGGATCGATCTTCCCTCCCTTATTTTGCTTCCATCCGGGATTGTGGTCACAGCAATTCGAAGGCTAACTAAAACAGCAGGGAAGTTGCCAAGCTGGGCTTTGCAAGGGCCTTCTGTCTTCAGAGTCCTGGCTACAGCTGTTGCCTCTGAGAGGCTTCAAGGTTTAATTGTGTTTGTGTGGAGGAGCGCACAGGTGCAATGGGGTAATTAACTTCTCGTGACATCCTAGACATCAAATGCTTTCTCTTTTGCCTTTGCTCTGGGCTCCTATTTGCAGAGAAACACTTCTGCATCCTTGCAAGTGTGTGGTGGGGGAGGAGCGGGTGTTGCATGCTGAAGCCAGAGCAAGACGTTGAATGTCTTTCTCTGTCACTTTCTGCTTTATTGCCATGAGACACAGCTTTTCACTGAACTGAAAGCTATCTATTTTGGCTATCTGGCTGGCCAGCAAGCTCTCAGGATCCACCTACTGCTGGTCCCATCCCCAGGGCTGGGGTTACAGGTGCACACAACCATACCAGGGTGTGTCTAAAAAGCCATAGGTTTTTACATGGGTGTCTCTAGTCCCCAGCCTCTGCATTCTGAAGGGTTATTTGCTTGTTCCT
Source organism: Peromyscus californicus insignis (assembly GCF_007827085.1). Lineage (NCBI taxonomy): Eukaryota > Metazoa > Chordata > Mammalia > Rodentia > Cricetidae > Peromyscus > Peromyscus californicus. The sequence goes on along the minus strand of NW_026294551.1, from coordinate 43,524,537 downwards.
ACTTGGGTCATTTGGCAAGGAAGAGCAGAAACTTCCAGAAAGCTTCCACTCACCTTCAAGGTGAGCAACGAGCTTCCTTCTTCTCAGAGTGACAGTTGCTTAATCCCAGCAATAAACTGCTTCCAGGGAGAAAGGACTGCTGGAAGGTCTGTGTCAATTACATGGTGATTATGAAATTCATGATGTGACTAATCCAGTGGCTGAACCTATGATTATCTGACATGATCCAAGAATATTCAGCGTAACAGGTTCTTAGCTTCTCATTAGAGAGAAGCCAGTTGAATCTGCGTGTACCGTGGATGGCTTTCTCCTTTCCTGGTCTCTCTCCATGGAAGACAGTGAGCATCGATATGATGGTTTCTGAATTAAGCTCAGTGTCCTGGGAGCTTATATAAGGTCTAATTTTCATGGTGACTCAAAGCTTGGGAACTCCGGAATGTGGCTTTATATAACTTGAAGTACCGTGAAGGTCTTTGACCTTGAAAACTTCCTTTAGTGACTTACATATGTTTTCCCATAACTAGAGTCTATGATTAGACTGTAGGTCATCCTGATAGGCCTCAGTTTTCCAAAGCACTCTGTGTTTGGGAACACTGTATAACCTTTTTAAATGGTGTGTGTGTGTGTGTGTGTGTGTGTGTGTGTGTGTGTGTGTGTGTGTGTGATGTGTTCTAATTCCAGTGTGTATTCCTGCTCATGTGGAGGCTGGAGGATCCCTCAGTAGGGTTCTCATTTCTCAAGGTCTATCCTTCCTGTTTGGAGACAGTCTGGTACTGACCTGGAGTCAGATCAGTAGACTAGGCTGGCCAAGGAGAATGATCATCTCTGAATGGCCGTCATCTCCCAACTGTTTTAGAGAAAAAGGCCTATGGCTTCTATGTATTGGTGGATGTTGGTATTTTTTTTGTCTAGGTTTCTAGGGCAAAGCTAATTGGCTACTGGTTCAAAAGTTGCCATCCAGGGCTGGGGAGATAGCTGGGCAGTTCAGATCACTTGTTGCTCTTCCAGAGGACCTGAGTTTGGTTTCCAGCATCCACATCAGGTAGCTCACAACCAAATGTAATTCCAGCTCCAGGGGATCCAACATCTTCTGGCCACTGTGGATACCCTTTCTATATACACACACAAATAAAATAAAATAATAAAATAAGAAATCTGTCATCTGCAGGTGGGGCAGTAGCCTGCAGATGAATTTCTAAATGGTCTTATTAAATAAAAAAAAACACAGAGCCCGATATAGAGGTGAATACCTGAGAGATCAGGGAAATAGGGAAAGCCACAGCTAACCTTACCTTACCAACTCTGTAGCTTCCAAATGCGAGTTATTTCCTGTCTACCCACGCCTAAGTGCCTTGCTGTTCTGCCATCTGATTTACTCTCTCTGTCCAGCCACATCACTTCCTCTTCCTACACAGCTGTCACTTCCTGTCTGTTTGTACAGAACTCTAGACCTCCATGGTTAACTAGTGTTGGAATTTAAGGCGTGTGCTACCACACCTGGCTCCATTTCCAGTGTGGCCTTGAACTCACAGAGATCCAGACATAACCCTGCCTGCCAAGTGATAAGATTAAAGGCGTGTGCTAACATTTCATGACTTCTGTGTTTACTTATAATAGCTGTTCTTATTCCTCTGATCTCCAGACAAGCTTTATTTATTAAAGCACAAATAAAATATCACATTTCAGCACAAATAAAATATCACCACAGTAGCCGATGAAACAGCCTTGTGCAATTATGGGAGGGAAAGGAGTTATCTTTCCAGGATGAGATCTGGGTGACTTGGTCTGACTGCTAAAGACGCTAAAAACATTAAGAAGAGGAAACTAGAACCTTTTGCTCTTCCTAGACAGAAATCATTAATAGGCAAAGAACAGCTCTTTAGTGTTGGTCATTCTGGTCCTTGGGAACCAAAGATTTACAGATTGGGCTGACAGATTCACAGGCTTATAGCTCCACACCTTGATAACTAGAGACATGGCTTAGCTAGAGACATGCTGATATTCTGACCTGCCCCTCGGAAACCAGTGTTAGTATTCTGACCCACCCCTTGGCACCGCCCTGTGTCCTGATGTAAAAGCCTCATTGTTTTTTCTTTTCTTTTCTTTTTTTCTTTTTTCTTTTCTTTTTTTTTTTTTTTGAGACAGGGTTTCTCTGTGTAGTTTTGGTGCCTGTCCTGGATCTCGCTCTGTAGACCAGGTTGGCCTCGAACTCACAGAGATCTGCCTGCCTCTGCCTCCCAAGTGCTGGGATTAAAGACATGCATCACAGGGTTAAGGAAAAATAAAAAAAAACCCTCCCCTCCCCTCCCTCTCTCTCTCTCTCTTCTGCCTTTTCTCCCATGAGGTGTGCACCCTTGACCCCCACTTCCTCTCTCTTTCTCTCTCTATTCTCTCCTTCTTTCCTATCTTTCCTTTCGTCTCTCTATTATAATAAACCATTTCTGCGTGGATGCAGTGTCTGGGTTGTGAATGACTGTCCACGACCACTGCCCCACCGCCATGCCTGCTTGGCGTGGGTCACCCGTCAGCCCTCTGCTGCATCTGCCCAGCATGCCAGCATATTTCCCTGCACATGTGGGATACTTTCGGAGTCCCCCGTGCAATATATCATAACATTGGCACCCATGACATCGGCAGGCAATCCCACTGCTTTCTCCTGCCCAATGGCAGTCTGACAAGCTCTGGGATCCTGTACCGCCCCCCCCATTTTTGTCCCGACTGGAGCACTGCGGGAGACTCTTCACCCTATCAGATGGGTAAGATTCCCCTCTTCCTTTCTGCCATTTCCCACAGCTGAGGATTCATCTCATTTTTCTCTAGCTGGTACCAGAACCATGTGTCTTTCAGGCTCATAGCCCGGCCCCTGTCCCTATGTGACGACATATGGAGACAGCCTATGCCCACTCAATCCCACAGCATCTGGTATGATGGTCCATTGGCTCTCTTGTGCCATTCATTGGTCCTCGCTGACCCTCTGGGATGCTGGAGGTCAGTCCTTTGGATCTTTTTACCTCACTGTGGAAAATACACCTACCCTCTCCTATCCCAGCTCCCTCCTCCACCGCACAACACCCATGCTCTTCCAGTTTCTGCTAAACAATTGCGTCATCACCTGTTGCCAGGTTCCTTTCCACAGCATCTACACCCTTTAAAATTGCCCATTAGGCAAAGTTTGTTCTCTTTACTTTTCCCTTGCTTCTAATTCCTCTCCTTGTCTGCAATTCTATCTCTTAAATATTTTCTCTCTGTGGTCCAACTCCGTTGCCAGGACCTCCTGTTCCACCCGCGGGACTTTAGTGCGCAGCCCTGAGCCCTGCCCCACTGGGGTGGCAGACTAGCTGCAGAAATGTCTGGTCACTTGACTGTATTTCTGCTGCTGCTGCCACCACCACCACCGCTCATGCTGTTGGGGCAAGCCAGGCAGAGCATAGCCCCCTGCCCCCACCACTGCCGCTACCCCACGGCTTGGGTTCCTTCCTCTGAAGCTGCTCACACCGTGCCGCAGCCTGGGGTGTCCCTCTCTCCCACCCTGATGCACTGCTACTCCATTTCCTTGTCCCCTCCACAGCTCCACCTCTGAGCTCCAATGCATTAACCGTAAAAGTTTCTCCGTCTTTTTTTCAAAAATTCTATTTCCTATGTGAAATGGAAATGCGTGATTCATGGGGCCACCTATATTTCTTTCTGATTGACTTTTAAATGCTTCAGTTTTTACGTTCCTTATCTATTGAATTTCTTTTGGGAAAAACAAAACAAAACAAAAAAAACCCACATGATCATGTGATCAGGCACCATACCATATTTGATAAGGGCAATCATGTGGTCAGTCAGGTACCATCTTTAATAAGGTCAAAACAGACAGGTCATATGGCCTCACTGCCATCTTTACTAAGGGCACCAGGAAGTCACTTCCTGAATCAGTTATGGGTGGGGACAGCACACTCATATGCCAGGATAGGGTAGCAGCAGTAATGCTTAAGAGGTTTTAAATCTGTTTAAAATGCCGTGTACTAGGTCTCTTGATAAATGATTCAGGATATAAGTACCAGTTACAAAGATATAAATAAGTGACCTAAATGCTTCAAATTGCTTTCTCTTTCTATGATATTGTTATATTAAGATTTTAAAATTTCAGATTTTAATATTAATGCAATTCTGATACTGTTCGGGTCACAAGCTCAGGATTTTAAACCTATATGAGTCTATATGAGTCTATGAGTATGAGTCTATTCCTGAGAATGGCATTTTTTCTCTCTCCTGGTTTCTAATTACCAAAACTACAGGTCTGAAAATTCCAAATAAGTTCATAAATTTTAACTCTTGTCTCTAGTCTGTATCTGTTTCAGTAGGCTTCCATTTGACTAACTGACACATCCAGGCACCAGCTACCGACTTCAACCTGTGACACATGGACTTGCTGAAGACTGACGTAGATCAGTCCAGCCAAATATAAGTATTTCCTTTCTCGATGGCTAGGTCAGATGACCATATGCTTCTGATAAATACCCCATTGCTTGGGTTCCCTCCTTACCTTTGACTAGCCAGAGTCCTGACCACCTGCACCCCATTTCAGCTTGAAGCAGTTATGGAGAATATGTCATCCTGTGCTCCCTGTTCCTAGAACAGTCGTCAGGGCTAAGTTAAGGATGGAACCCCTGGCATAGGGGACCAAATTGGCTACCTAATGCCCAGTGACATACCAGGAAACTGGACCCAATATTGTCAATTGATATTTATTAATTAAAATGGTTCTGCAATAAGATAAGACACTTGACCTTCTTTATGTAGAACAAAAGAGGTATCATATGACCTTAAGAAATTATTTCTATATAAATCATTCAGGATGGAGTTTCTGGTCCACTGAGAGGGTCCTTTTCCTTTTCTCAGAGTTGGGCTGTACCCTGGTTCACAAGCCCCTTTTTCTCCTGTTCTCATTTGGCCTTGGGATCTTTCCCCTATCACTCTTCTTGGCCTTCTCAGGAGACAGCAAGTCCTAGCCTTATGGAAGCTGCTAAGATATGAGAGACTTAGGGAATACTAACTGATAGTCAGCCATTCATGTCTAATAGACGGGAAGTTTGCAAATGCTCAGAGATCTGCAGGATATGCCACTTAAAACATTAATCAAAAAGCTTATTATATCAAACAGAGACTCCCAGATCCTAACAGTGACCCAAGGTCTCCAAAGAAGATGTCTCCATCCGGATAATGGCAACACTGACCTCTGGGCAAGATGCTCCATTTTGTGACACCTGCCACCAGGACCCGGCCCAGACTGTGCACAAATAGCAGGACATCGGGGAATTGATTGCACTCCTTTTGCCTAGACAAAGTAAGAGCCGTCTTCCCTATGTCCCTCTTCCACAGGAAAAACTCCCACCTTATGGTCCTGATGGGTCGAAGATTGATGCTGTTCTGACAATATGGAGAGCTGGGTATGGACTGAATGGATTTGAAAGCTGCTTGGTCTGCGCTCAGGTATGATTTATCCTTCTCAGATCTCTGATTCCATTTGATGGCCAGGCTTTGCCTCAGCTGCTTTCTCAGTTCTCTCTATAAAATTCACAGGTCTCCCTCTCCCAGGGCTAATACTAGGTCTAGACACAATTTACCTTGTTACCAGATCAGATAAACTCACAGGACAGATTCCTATATAACTTTTTACTATTGAGTGCTCTCAGTATACCCTGGTTTGTTTATATGAAGATAGAAAAGCTGTCTCACTTCTAAAATTTTTCCTTCTCAGATCTGACAGTGTTTGATGACTAAGATGTATCAGTTTAACAGCCCCATCCCGAGACTACGAGCACCTTGATAGCTCATTAATAAGTTTCCTGTTAAAAATACAGACAGGTATGCCTCATTCACAAACTTCACGGTACAGGTTTTAGATATAACTTTGGAGGTTCAAAGTTTTAAATTCAGTTTTGATAAACTAATACAACATTGACTACAAAGAGTTCTTAAGAGTCCTTCAATTTCTATGGATTTTTAACTCTTTTGCTGTGATGTAAATCTATTCCAGCTGTCTTACAGATACCTGCAGGTTCCTGGGAGAAGTTCTGCTACTGTATCAAAAAATCTGGTCTGATAAAAAACTAACAATCTCCAGAGTCCATTTCTGACCCCACCTATTTTTTGAGCATATTTTGCAGATTCAATCTTCCCGCCTGACCTCCAGAGAAACAGCAGATGCTATGGCTTCTATACTCCTGATTTGGTGTGCCATCCCCCAAGCTCCTGGAACATCACTGCTGCAACCTGCCTGCCTTCTCAGCTCCCTTAAGGAACAGACGCCTGGATCCCGCCGCCAAGTGTCCCCCTCCCCACTTTGCCCCTTGTCAGCTTGAAGCAGTCTCAGGAATTCAGCACTCTTGTTCGCCCACTTGCTACCCATAACATAATAATCAAAACAGAGGAATGTCAGTATTCTGACCCACCCCTTGGAAACCCGTCCCTTGGGGCTGCCCTGCATCCTGATGGAAAAGCCTCACTATAAGGAAAAAACCCTCTTCTTCCTCTTTCTTCCCTGCCCCCTCTCTCTCTCCATTCCCACGAGGTGTGCACACCTCCGCTTTCCTTCCCTTCTCTTTCTTCCTGTCTCCCTCTTTCCTATCTTTCTCTTCATCTCTTTATTGTAATAAACTCTACACGTGGATGCAGCCCCTAGGTATGAGTGACTGTTCCATGGGCTGCTGTCCATTGTTGCATCTGCCCACCATGCTTCCTTGTACATGTGGGATACCCTGGCCCGGCCAGCTGGGGTCCCCTGTGCGATATATCATAACACATGTAACTCTAGGAACTCAGGTTCGAGCTTACCCCTCTGGGTTCCAATTGCCAATGACCTTGCAGTTGGCAGTTAGTGAAATCCTTGGCTCTAACTGGCCACTAGCAAGAGCTGCAGACACCTTCAGTCAGTACCCCCAGTGGTACAGCAGATAAGCCCAAAGGGTTGGGACTCTTTGCATCTACAGTGACTATTGCTGTGGCGCAGGAGCTCCAAGCGCCAGGACCTCAGACGTCAGTGTTCACCAGCCCTCAGGGGCTTCTAGGGGCCTTTCCAGTCACTGGGACTGTCCTCTTCTCTCTTAGGCTGTAGCTCTTTGCCATCTTCCTTTTTCCTCCGTCTCTTGTCATGTCTGCCACCTCTGACCCTTGCCACTGTCTGGAATTCTCCCACTGCCCGCTTTCCATGGCTTCTGCTGCCCCACCATCTCCTCCTCATATTATGAGCTCAGGCCTTTCTACTCACCATAAAAAGAAAAACCAGCTTGGGCATGGTGATGCGTGCCTTTAATCCTAGCCAGGAGGCAGAGGTGGGAGGATCTCTCTCTCTCTCTCTCTCTCTCTCTCTCTCTCTCTCTCTCTCTCTCTCTCTTTCTTTCTGATCTCCAGACCAGCAGGTCTACATAGTGAGTTCCAGGCCAGACAAGGCTACTTAATGAGACCATGTCTCACAAGACCAAAAAATAAAAATAAAAATAATTTCAAAATAAAATAAAAAGCCGGCAAAGAGACCATTCAGGAAAGGACTATTTTATCCTGGAAATACTGTCTAATGTTGTAATATCTGGGAGCAGTACAGAAGACTATGGGTTCGTGGGGAGAACACCTTGCCAGTCACTCAGCAAGAACCCAGTGATTAAAATAATTAAATAATAGTAATTAATAATTAAAATAATAAAAATGAATAAAAGTGAAATTATCATAATGTCTAGTTATTTCTCTCTGCAAAGACTTCTGGCGTTCTCTCTGAGTGTGGCCCCACTGAGAACTCTCTTGTTCCCCTTTTCTTTCCACCTTAGATCCTTCTGGCCAGAGGTAATGACCTCTTCAAAGCAGATATGGGAACTTTCCACAGTGCTAATGAAGTGGCTTAACTTAACATTAGTGCAGCCATGACAGGCTGCAAACTAACAATACTAGAACTAGGCCTCACCCTTACAATAACCAGGAAAAGCCACAAACTGTAACCTGTGGGAGATCAATCAGAATTGAGACAAACAAGTACTAGATGCTCCAGAACATTAAGGATCGCTCACATCACTTGTATACAGGTTGTGAATTTCCTTGTAGCAACGCCAGTACTAATCCCTGTTTGACAAGACTTCTGTTGCCCCATTCCTGCCCAATCAGGAGTTCAACCCACATCCTTTTCTCCTTAAAAACTCTGCCTTAACTGAGCTCAGGGCTCTCCCTGATTCAACTGCTGTGTTGGAATGGACAGAGAGCCCAAGCTTGAGCTTGCAATAAAGGTTCTTTGCTTTTGCATATGAACTCAGACTCTGATGGTCTCTGGGGGGCTCATGACGTGGGCATAACACTAAGATAATAGGAATCACTGTCACATGCTTAGGGATCTTATTTTCTGTCTTTTAGAAGGGAGAACACAAATAGTGGGCTTATGGCTTAGTCAAGTCCCGCATTAGTTTCTTGTTACTGCTGTAGCTTAGTGTTTTCAGGATTGACTCCTGGAAGTTTCAGGGGAGGGTCAATTTTCTCCCCTCCCACAGCTTCTCAAGGCCGGTGACAGTCTCTGCCTCCATGGTCATATGTCTCCTTCTACTGCCTCTGGTCCTCTGTCTCTTGGGAAGAAAGCTTATGATTACATTGTGCTAAGCTGCATATCCCAGGTTGTTTCCACTACATGACCCACAATTCAATCATATCTTCAAAGTATGATTTGTCATAGAAAGTAGTGCTTATAGGTTCTGAGTACTAAAATGTATCCACCCTCCTGATCACAGATAGCAACAAACAGTTCTGGTTTTCTCAGTCAGAGGGGGTTCAATGTAAGATTGTATGAAGAAGCAAGAACATAAAATCAAGAAATCCCACAGATATCTGGGATGCAGAAAAGGGTGTCTTTAGTGCTTTGTGCTAAAGGTTCTAACAGTAGAGGGCTGCATCTGCACTTAAGGCAGTAGGGCAATGGTTAAGGACATAGGTAAGTGCCTGTAAGAATGGTAGCATTGTGTTGGGCTATCTTTAAGATTTCTTTTAATTTTATATTTTTTATTTTATGTGTGTGGGTGTTTTGTCTCCATGTATATCTGTGTAAGGGTGCTAGATCCCCTGGAACTGGAGTTACAGACAGTTGTGAGCTGCCATGTAAGTGCTGGGAATGGAATCTGGATCCTCTGGAAGAGCAGCCAGTGCTCTTAACTGCCGAGCCGTCTCTCCAGCCCTGACTTTGTTTTTAATTTTCAATTGTATGTATATGTGTGCATGTGAGCACAGTGACATGAAGACTAGAAGTGTGTATCAGATCCCCTGGAGCTGGGGTAACAAGGAGTTGTGAGCCAACGCACTGGGAGAGCAGTGTGCACTCTTAACTCCCGAGCCGTCTTCCCTACCTAGTTTTGATTTTTTTTTCCAGACAGCATCTCTCTATATAGCCCTGAATATCCTGGAACTCTCTATGTAGACCTAACTAGCTCTTTTACTTCTTTTAGATATTTCTTTCTTTTTATTTTATTATTTTTTTATATTATTATTATCTTTTTTTTTCAGGCTGGGTCTCTCTATATAGTCCTAGCTATCCTGGAACTTGCTGCGCAGACCAAACTGACCTCAAACTCACAGACACCCACCTGCCGCTGTCTTCCGAGTTCTGGGATTAGAGGCATGTGCCAACATGCCCAATGATTATTGTTATTTTCAAAGATATACTCTGTTATGCTGAGTGTTTGTTTTCTTCCATGTACTTTTTCAATGGTCTGTGGAGAAACATGCTAGCTAAGCACCCTACCCCTGAGAAACAGCCTCAGTCCATATTTCTTTTTAAAATTTTTTTGTTTTTATTTTACGCATATGGGTGTTTTGCTTGCTTGTGTAAAAGTGCACCATGTGTGTCAGAAGAGGGCAATGGACCCCCAAGAACTGGAGTTACAGACAGTTGTGAGCAACCCTGGGTCCCCTGCAAAAGCTGTTAATGTTTTGTTTTGGTTTTTAATTTAAAAATACTTTTATTGATTTTTATTTTGTGTGTATGGGTGTTTTACCTGCAGGTATATCTGTACATCACATGCTTACCTGGTGCCTGTAGAGGTCAGAAGAGGGTGTTGTATCTCCTAGAACTGTAGTTACCGACGGTTGTGACCTACTATGTGAGTACTAGAAACTGAACAAGTGTTCTTAACCATTGAGCCCTCTCTCTAGCCTCTAAAATTAGATTTATTCATTTTATTTTGTGTGTAAATGTTTTAGCTGCTCATCATCTGTGTGCTTGGTTGGAAGAGGGCATTGGATCTCCTGGAATTGAAGCAACAGATGGTTGTGAGCCACCATGTGGGTGTTGGGAATTGAACCTTGGTCCCCTGCAAGAGCAAGTGTTCTTAACTGCTGGGCCGTCTCTCCAGTCCCGTTTGTGTTTGTGATTTGGTTTTTGAGACAGGGTTTGTCTGTGTAACAGCTCTGGCTGTCCTAGGACTCACTCTGTAGACCAGACTGACCTTGAACTCACAGAGATTCACCTGCCTCCACCTCCTGAGTGCTGGGATTAAAGGCGTGCGCCACCACATCTGGCTCACTTTTTTGTTTTTAATACACGCCTTTCTTCATTCCCAGAAGCCTGGAGATATACAATAAAGAAAGCCTCATTACTATAATTAGAAGAATTATTCTGATAATGACTGTATTGGTCTTTTTGGTAACAGCATGCTCTTAGTTGCCGATGACAGAATTCACTGTCCTGAGTTTTAACAGTGAGGGATTACAGCCTCATAGTTGGAAGATCATAGGATTGCCAGCAGTGCCTGGAAAGTAGACTAACATTCTGCACAGTCAGACATAATCCTGGGAGAAAGACTCTCTCTGCAACAGGCACAGTCTCACGGAAATCCCACTGCCACTGCTCACCAGTCGGTATCTATGTGCTGGGGGCTGGGCACTAGGACTTCCAAAGCTCTTCTACCGTGGTGGTTTCGAAAAGGCAGCTCCACCTGCACGTGGCTGCCACTGCATCTGAGTCACATTCCCCTCCCCAGATTCCGTGCTCCGCACAAGCCGGGTGACATGTAGCAGCCTCCCACAAGTAACTTCCAGCACAGCTGGCTTCAGAAAGGGTAAAGGTGGGTACTGCGGATCTGTCTGTGGAGTCTGCCATGATGACTGTGGTAGTTCCAATGTAATTGGCTCCCATAAGCTCATAGGGGAGTGGCACTATTAGGAGGTGTGGCTTTGTTGGAGTAGGTGTGGCTTTGATGGAGGGAGTATGTCACCGAGGAGGTGGCCTTTGAGGTCTCCTATATGCTCAAGCCATACCTAGTGTCTCAGACCACTTCCTGTTGCCTGTGGTATCAAGATGTAGCTCCTTCTTCAGCACACTGCCATGAACTGCCCTGAGGACAATGGATTGGACTTCTGAAACTGTAAGTGAGCCACCCCAATTAAATGTTTTCCTTTACAAGAGTTGCCCTCCATGGTCATGGTGTCTCTTCACAGCAATAGAAACCCTAACTATGACAATGACTGTACCTACTTCAGGAAACATGTGTGACAGAATAGTGGTCAGGACAAGGGACATAGTGAGATTAATGTGTCCAGCACTGTGCTAAACACTTCACGTGCATTACCTGTGGGAGCCTGTGGGAGTCCAGCTCCGACCTGCCTCCACCTTTTAAAGGGTTCTTAGATGGAGGAGAGAGGAATGAGGCAATATCAGATAGAAAGAGAGACCTAGCCCAGGAGAAGAAAGACAGAAACAGCGGGTAGCTTCAGGAGAGCCCGGATCAGTACTCAACAGCCTCGAGGCTTTAGTCCAAAGGTCTTTTTATAACAATGCCAAAGGGCAGGGCAAAAGACCTCTCCCTTGCAAGATCATACCATACAGCCAAGTGTAGACACTTCCAAACACCTGGTAACCACACCTGTGGTCAAACAATGCCATAATGCAGCCCTGCTGGGTAAAGCAAGTCCAGGTTCTCTGACCCTGAGTAAGTTCTCACTAGGAAAACTCTGTGGGTCTCCACAGTTATTTAACTATCCAGGTAAACCTGTGAAGGCTATTTGTGTCCTTCAGTTATAAATGAAAACACAAGGGGCTGAAGAGATGGTTCCGTGGTTGGGAGCACCCACGTGGCAGCTCACAACTGTCTTTAATTCCAGTTGCAGGGGCCCAACACCCATGGCAAAACACTTGTGCATATAAAATTTAAAAAAAAAAAATGAGACACAAAAACAGAGAGCTTAATTTGCCTCAGGTTTTACCATAAGTCAAACCAGGATTCATTCAGTTGTCTGAGAGTCTGAGCTTTGAACTATCATATTAATGATATTTTATTTATATATATTTTTAAACTTTTACTTGGTGTGTGTGTGTGTGTGTGTGTGTGTGTGTGTGTGTGTGTGTGTGTGCATGCGTGTGCCTGTGTGTCTGTGTCTGTGTACTCACGGGCCCACAGAAGGCAGAAAGGTGCTTAGGACCCGCTGGAGCTGAAGTTGTAACAACTGTGAGACACCTGACCTGGGTGTCGGGCCGAGAACTTGGTGAGAGTAGTCCTTGATCTTAACCATGGTGCTCCAAGCCTGTGGGAAGCCTTTTAATCCACTGAGCCATCTCCCAGGCCCCCAGCATTGTTTCAGCCCTTCTGGGAGGTCTATCTTGCCTAGGAGATCTGTGTTTCCCAAGTTCCTGGAAGAGGCTGCCAACTGGGGACTTTGATGCTTGTTTCTAACCCGAGAAAGGAATGAGATCTTGTGAACATGGACAGCAAAGAGGGTTCATCTGGCCACGTCCTATGTTATATTACCTTTTGTGTCCAATCCAAGGCGACAGGTCCCAAGGCGAGGATGTGTACCAGATGGAAAAAGTCAACTGGAATGTTTTACCTGTGAAGAGAATGGAGAGAGGACCAAATTCCTATAGCCAGGCCAGTCTTTCTAGGACGCTTCACTTGAAGGGGACGGATACTTTAAAGGGCTAATCCTAATTGTAGGAAAACCTGAATGCATTTCCTCTCTTTATTCATTTCTAAGGGCAGAGCCGCGCTGACAAGAACCGGCCTGTAGCGGTACACACAGTCCAGCTGTGTTTTCAGCCTGAATGCCCAGGGGCAAGTGTCATTAACATTCCAAGGTGTCAAGTACTTCCCCACCACAAAAAGCCCTGCAGCATCTTACTGTGTTCGAGGATTCACAGCACCATCCTCTCGGTCCAGCACACTCGGTATACAACAAGGATGTGCAGAAGATCAACGTTCTGAACCCCGACAATCCCCCGTGGATGGAACCTGCTGAGTTATAGAACGAGAGACACTTTGAAGGGAACAGCTGATCCAGTGTCCTCCCACCTCTTGTTTCTAAATTAGAATCCCAAACTCAGATCCACTGGAGTCACGCTTTAATTTCATTTGAAACCTGTGTCATCCTGTTGAATTGGGGCCCACAGGAAATAGGGCCTTGGCAAATCCTGGATCTCCTGGAATTTGATCCTGACCCAGTACCTGGCCTGGTCTGGTTTCCTTTGGGCTAAAGCATTTTCTTGTTTGCATGCAGAAAAATATGTTTTACAATATAATATGGAAATGACTGCTGGTATGTAATAAGCATTAAACTGTATATGAGCTTTTTATTTATTTATTTACAGTTTTACTATACAGTCTGTCTTCAAACTCCTGGGCACAAGCAGTCTTCCTGCCTCAACCTCTTGAGTAGCTGAGATTATAGGTACAACACTGCAGCACCCAGTTTATAGTGTATTTCTGTTTTTTTGTTTTGAGGTCAGATCTCACGTATTCCAGGCTGGTCTCAAACTCCCTATGTAGCAAACAATGACCTTGAACTTCTGATCCTCTTGCCTCTCCCAAGTGCTGAGATTACAGGGGTGTGCCACTCTACTTGGTTTATGTGCTCCTGGTGACTGAATCCAAGGCTTACCAGTTTACCTGAGCAGTATCCCCAACTCTAAACCCAGATTATGAACCAACATTTTAAACTGTAATACTTAGTTTTATGTGCTGTTAAGAAGAACATGGAAAAAAAAAAAAAGAACACGGTGCCAGGGGTGGCAGGATGGCTCAGCAGGTAAGATAGCTTCCTGCCAAGCTTGACAATCTCCTTGATTCCTAGGACACAGTTTCAAAGACTGTTCATTCACCTAGTGGTTGGCAGTGATGGTCAGGTATTCCACTGGCTAAGCCAAGGGTGATTTCCTTTTCGTAGCTCAGTCATCTTTGCTGTGAGGGCTCTGTGTGAGGACTTGCAATGAACTCACTCATGTTCTAAAAACACTCTGGGCTCTTGGGGCTTTGGGCCGTGTTCTTTTCCTCCTAGATTACAGGTCTGACCTACGTCCTTGTTTGGTACTGGGGATTGAACTCATGGCTTAGCACAGGCTAGATCCTCACCTCTCTCCTGGGCTGTGTGTCTCTAGATCTATGAGTTAACTACTTTCTGATCCAGCTACCTCTCTGTTCTCACAGGGTTTCCTTTTTCCCAGATCTGTGACTAATTAGAACAATTTCTTCTCTTATTCCATGCTTCTAATAGGTTTTCTGTACCCCAATAACAGGTTTCTCTGCCAACACAGTAAGCCAAATCATGACATACTGAAAAAATAAAATAATAGGTTTATTTGAGCAAAGCAACTACCAGGTGGGTTCTCCAGTCCCAGACAGAGATCAAGGCTGGATAAGTCACAGCCCAAACTAAAGCAGGGAGATTATATAGCCTGTAGGCAAGGGGTGATGACATGTCTGCCACAAGCTGGGTTTGTGCCCAAGTATGGTCAAAAGCTGGAATGCTTAGGTGGGGACTTGGGTGGCTGGCAACTTCAGGGGAGGTGCTGCCATAGCCGCCAAGTGTGCGGAACTGGGCTTTTTGGTGCCTTCCCTTTGTTGGAGATTCTCTGAAAGGGCACAGTTTGGAGAGAGAGAGAGAGAGAGAGAGAGAGAGAGAGAGAGAGAGAGAGAGAGAGAGGAATGGGGCTTTCCAGATCAAGCAGGAGTGAGCTAGAGATTCCAGCTGAACAGCTTCCCTATTCCACTTCTTTTGGGGAGTGGGGTGAGAAAAGCAGAGAACTCTCTTTGAGATATAAAAGGCTGGGTTAGGGAGATGGCTCAGTGGGTATGGTTGTTTGAGTTAGAGTCCCCAGGACCCACATGGTAGGAGGGGAGAACCAGACTCCTGTAAATTGTCCTCTTACCTCCACACCTGTACCGTATGCACATGCCCTGCCCCATAAAATAAATAAAATATAATAAACTTTAAAAAAAATTCAAGTGTTTTTTTTCTACCAGCAACCCTAATAAGAAACACATTTCATTTACTGTCTCTGAATAGAGTGCTTACTGTCATTGTCTCTGTGGTTCCGATGGGGAAACCTAGGTTACATAAAGGTTACAGAATCTGACAGTCCCTTGGCTAAGGAGGGACAGATTTCCTATTCAAAACCAGGGCTGTCAAAGGCAGTGGCCAGCTCCCCCCCACCCATCCACAGCGAACTAAGGCAGTGCAAAGAAGGAAGAGGTTGAGGAAAGATGAGGTCTGTAGAGAGAAGATGGAAAAAGAGCCAACATTGCAAGGCTTCGTTACTATTTTGGTTGTTGAGACATTGTCTACACACTGTAGCCTACCTTGTATGCTGACCTTGAACATGCCACAGTCTGGGTCCCAGAGGACGGCAGGTGTGTGACTTACCGTCAGCTGGCAAGTCATTCATTTTCTTTAGTTAGTTAGTTTGTTTGTTTGTTTGTTTGTTTGTTTCTTTCTTTCTTTCTTTCTTTCTTTCTTTCTTTCTTTCTTTCTTTTCTCTCTTTCTTTTTTTTTTGAGACTAGAAAGTCACGGGGTGTAGCCCTGGCTGGCTCAGAATTCACTGTGTAGACCTTGTTGGCTTCAGTTTTAGAGATCCACCTGCTTCTGCCTCCTATGTGCAGGGATGAAAGGTGTGTGACACCACACCCAGCCCATGAGAGAGAGAGAGAGAGAGAGAGAGAGAGAGAGAGAGAGAGAGAGAGAGAGAGAAAGGGGGGAGAGAGGGAGAGATTCTTAACTCTTTTGTTTTTTGAAATAATGTCTATGTAGTCCTGGAGCTAGCTCTGTAGACCAGGCTGGCCTTGAACTCACAGAGATCTGCCGGTTTCTGGCTCCATAGTGCTGGCATTAAAGGTGTGCACCATCATGCCCAGCTTATTTTTAACTTTTTAAACATTCCTGTTTGTTTATGCCATGTGTGTGCAGGTGCTATGGAGGCCAGAAGAGGGTACCCTGGAGCTGGAGTTTAAGTGGCTGTGAGCGGCCTCTTATGGGGGTCCTTTGCAAGAACAAGCACTCTTCATTTTTTTTTTTTTTTTTTTTTTGGTTTTTCGAGACAGGGTTTCTCTGTGTAGCTTTGTGCCTTTCCTATAACTCAGTTATAACTCAGTCTGTAGACCAGGCTGGCTTCGAACTCACAAAGATCCGCCTGCCTCTGCCTCCCGAGTGCTGGGATTAAAGGCATGTGCCACCACCCGCCCGGCACTCTTCATTTTTTTTAATTGTAGTTTTATTTTATGTGTATGAGCATTTTGCCTCATGTGTATGAGCATGTACCTGGTGCCCAAGGAGGCCAGAAGAGGACATTAAAGTCACAGACTGTTATGAGCAGCTATGTGGGTGCTGGGAATTCGACACCCAGACCTCTCTCTGAGAGAGAAGCCAGTGCTCTTAATTACTGAGCCATCTCTCCAGCTCCCGAGTCATCATGATCACAAGCCTTGCAAACAGTGGTTACATTTCTGGTGGTTTAGAGCTGGGGATGGCTGATGCCTGTTTTGTTGATTTCCTATGAACCTACCCTGCTTTCTGAGGCAGTTGCTTTATTGACAGCCCTAGTCCTTTTTCTTTTTTTTTTTTTTTTTTCTTTTCTTTCTTGAGACAAGGGTTTCTCTGTGTAGTTTTGGTGCCTGTTCTGGATCTTGCTCTGTAGACCAGGCTGGCCTCGAACTCACAGAGATCTGCCTGGCTCTGCCTCCTGAGTGCTGGGATTAAAAGGCGTGCGCCACCACCGCCACAGCTCTAGTCCTTAGAGAGACGATTCCTGCAGGTGCTCTGTCAGTTCCTCCTCCCAGATCCTTATCATTTCCTTTACAAAGCCTGCACCTGAGTCTTTTCTTGGAGATTCTGCCCTGGGGGCTGCTAGAGCAAGTGTTTTCCCTTCCAGCACAGAATCTGCAAGTGACTGGGAATTTTTTTTTTTTTCAAGATTCCTTTATTACGTGTCCAGTGTTCTGTCTGCACGCTGGGAAGTTTAATCCTCGTCTTGCCTCTCGTAGAAGACCAAGCATGAGAAGCTCCATGCCTTAGTTTGAAACAGATTTGGGTTGAGAGTTTATACCAGGGTCTCCTGCTGGGTACCTGGCTGGCTCTTCCTTCTTTCCACTTCTCCCACCTCCACCCTTTTCTTTCTGCTTTTCCTTCTCTCCTTTTCTTTGAGGCAGGGTTTCTCACTGGACCCGGAGATCACTGATTCAGCTACACATGGCTAGCCGGCAAGCACCAGGGAGCCTTCCCCTGGCCCTCACAGCACTGAGGTCACACATGTGCACCATGCCAGGGTGTTACTATTATTATTTTTTCATTTACTGATTGCATTGGCTAATTTTTATGTCAACTTGATACAGGTGAGTCATTTTGGAAACAGGAACCTCAACTGAGAAAATGCCCTCACTAAATTGGCCTGTGGCCAACCCTGTGGTACACTTTCTTGATTGATAATTGATGTGGGAAGGCCCAGCTCACTGTGGGCAGTACCCACCCTTGGTTTGGTGGTTCTGGAAGAAAGCAGTTGAACAAGCCCATAAGCAGCACTCCACCATGGCCTCTGCCTCATTGAGTTCCTGCCTCCAGGTTCCTGCCCTGAGTTCCTGGCCCGACTTCCCTGGATGATGGACTATAAAATAAGCACTAAGATGAAATAAACCCTTTCCTCTCCAACTTGCTTTTGGTCATGGTGTTTTTATCACAGCAAGTCGAAATCCTAACAAAGATACTTATTTACCTTTTTGTTTTTTTTTTTGTTTTTTTTTTTTTTTTTTCGAAACAGGGTTTCTCTGTGTAGCTTTGTGCCTTTCCTGGAACTCACTTGGTAGCCCAGGCTGGCCTCAAACTCACAGAGATCCGCCTGGCTCTGCCTCCTGAGTGCTGGGATTAAAGGCGTGCGCCACCACCGCCCGGCACTTATTTACCTATTTATGTATTTGTGTGGGCACTCACATGCCACAGTGCTCATGAGGAGCTCAGAGGACAATGTTCAGGAATTACTTCTCTCTTCCAGTGTGTGCACCTTCTCACCAGCCCCGCGCCGGGGTTTTATGTAAAGCTGGGTATTCAAATTCAGGTATTCACACTTGGGGTGTGAGCGTTCTGTCCACTAAGCTATCTCAGCAATTCCCTGACACACTTCTTAGTAACTTGTTTGCAAGCATTTACTCTTCTCAGGCTTTGGTTCCGGGAAACTTGGTTTAGAAAAAGCGTTCTAAAATGTATGCTTTAAAGTTCAAAGGGAAGGGTTAGCGCTGTCAGGCCCATTCCTTCTTCGCATCCTCAGTTCCTTAATGCTTGATTTATCATTTACATTTCTCTCTCTCTCTCTCTCTCTCTCTCTCTCTCTCTCTCTCTCTCTCTCTCCCCCCCCCCCCCCCTCTGTTTTTTGAGACAGGTTTCTCTGTGTAATCCTGACTGTCCTGGAATTCATTCTGTACAGGCTGGGATGTGGCCTCTTTGGAGGCAGAGGCAGGATCTCTGTGAGTTTTAGGTCAGCCTGATCTACATGGAGAGCTTTAGGACAGCCACGACTATATTGAGAAACCTTATCTCAAAAAAACCACCCAAGACAAAACAACATTTTTATTTTTTGTTCATATGTATGCGTGACTGCAGTTGTCTTTGAAGGCCAGAGACGGGAATCAGTTGCCCTTAAAGGACTGAGTTATTTATTCTCTTGCCCCGAACTTTATCTCTTAAAAGAGACAGGGACTGGGAATGTAGCTCAGTGGTCAAGCACATGCTTAGAAAATGTGAGACCCCCTGGGGTTTGGCCTCTCAGCATCAAAATAAAGAAACAAAGCGAAAGATACAGAAGTTTATAGTTACTGGATCTGTTTGTATGGTACATCCGTTCATCATTTAAAAACTTTATCAGTCACATCCCCTGTCTGCAAAATAAGCCTTGTCTTCGAAGTCCCAAATCAAGCCTATTACTTTTACTATGGTATTCGTGTATGAAAATGTTACCTCGTCATGTGAAGTTTTCTACTCTGATTTTTTTTTTTTTTTTTTTTGAGACAGGGTTTCTCTGTGTAGTTTTGCGCCTTTCCTGGAACTCGCTTTGGAGACCAGGCTGGCCTCAAACTCACAGAGATCCACCTGCCTCTGCCTCCTGAGTGCTGGGATTGAAGGCATGTGCCACCACCGCCCGGCCTTCTACTCTGAATCTTTAGGTGTTTTTATTTGCTTGTTTAGTTTGCTTTGATTTGACACAGGATCTCAGTATGTAGCCCAGATGAACCTAGAACCCTACGTCATCCCGCTTCCACTTCCCGAGTGCTGGGATTTCAAGTGTGACTTGGCTCACCAGATCCGTGCCCTCCCTGCAGGGCTGGGGATTGGATCCAGGGTCTTGTGCGTGCTAAGCAAGCACTTTACCAACTGAGCGACATCTGTAGTCCCTGTGTAGTCCCTGTGTTTAATAACAATTCAATATGTTAAAAATAGCTTCAAGCCGGGCGGCGGTGGCGCACGCCTTTAATCCCAGCACTCGGGAGGCAGAGGCAGGCGGATCTCTGTGAGTTCGAGGCCAGCCTGGGCTACAGAGCGAGATCCAGGAAAGGCACAAAGCTACACAGAGAAACCCTGTCTCGAAAACAACAACAACAACAACAACAACAACAACAACAAATAGCTTCATGCCTTGGAGGCAAGTAAGTTAAATGAAGGGAACAATTAAACACTGAGATAGCTCTCGTTAGGAAACTTATCTGGACGATTATTGAACCTGTATGATTTGTCCACAAGGACTAGGGAAACCTATGTCCTGAGTTTTCCAAGTTCCCACTGCTTTAGACTACTCTCAATTTTTAGTTCTAAAATACAGCTATCAGACCTGGGAGAGTTTTGCTAAGAAATATCCTAAAGGATCATGAGCTTGCTCTTACCATTTGGGACTATTACATAGGGGTGAAGTTTGGGCCAAAGATGATCCATTTACTTGAGAAACAGCTGCCCCATAGAACTGATTGGACTGAGTGGGTTATAAAGAGAAGGAGGAGGGTGTGAAAGCGGGAATGTCATGTGTTGGGAGGGCTTGAGAGGGGCAGTGGGAAGATGGGGTGGATATGATCAAGATACATTAACTTATCAAAGACTAAAAATAATTTTTTGAGATAGTCTCACCATGTAGCCCTGGCTGACCTGGCTCTTTTTTTTTTTTTTTTTTTTTTTTTTAAAAACATGTGGACCAGGTTGTCCTTGAATTTATAAAGATTCTTCTGCTTCTGCCTCTAAAGTGGTAGGATTAAAGGCATGTGCCACCACACCCAGCACAAAATAATATTTAAAAGAAAAAAAAATAGAGGCTGGAGAGATGACTCAGCAATTAAAAGCACTGGCTTTCTTTCAGAGGACCCAGGTTCAAGTCCCAGCACCCATATGGCAGCTCATTACTATCTGTAACTCCAGTTCTAAGGGATCTGGAACACGATCACACAGATACATGTGCAGGCAAAAAACGCCAATGCACATGAAATAAAAATAAAAAAGATTTAAAAAACAGAAAGAAAGAAAGAAATAGGGTCTGGAGAAATGATTCCTGGTTAAGAGCACTTGCTGCTCTGGAATGAGACTCAAGTTCAGTTCCCAGTATTCACATGGCAGCTCACGACCACCTGTAACTCCATTCCCAGGGGATCTGATGTTCTCCTTTTTCCTCCAAGGGTACCAGGCAATGCACATGGTGAATATACATACGTGCAGGAAAAACACTCACATAAAATAAATATTAAAGAAAGAAAGGAAGAAGTGGCTGCCCTAGCGTTCACAAGTATCTTAGTAGCATTCCGGGCCAGAGGTCTTGTTCACAATGTTGCTGTTCTTTCTTCTAGTGCACTGTTTTAATGGTTCTGTTTCCCAGAGCCCTGTAAGTGCTTATGTGCCCTGCGGTTGCCTACAAACCAGATGGAGTCATTGTCAAACCCACTGACAATAGCCCCCTTTCCTGAGGGGTGTGTCTGGAGGACAGCTCAGAGGAACACACTAAGAGATGCTGACCTGCTTTGTGTGGGAAGCTGCCTGTTTCCAGTGATCTGGTGTATCTGGTGTTATCTTACATGAACACTAGCATTTTCCACAAATATGGCTTCCTACTGCCAAAAGGATCTCAGCCAGATAACCAAAGGAGAAACTTTCATGTGGTAAGAGCTGCAGCAGGAAGTGAATCCTCCTGGGCAGAGCTTCTTCATTGGCAACCCATGAACCCACTTGATACTATTTATTATTAAGAACAAAATGTACGGAAGTTATCTGATTTATTATCCATAACACAGATATGAGGTAGATATTTTTATTCTTCCCTACTTAAAGACTTACTTTTTTGTTTGTTTGTTTGTTTTGGTTTTTCGAGACAGGGTTTCTCTGTGTAGCTTTGCACCTTTCCTGGATCTCGCTCTGTAGACCAGCCTGGCCTTGAACTCACAAAGATCCGCCTGCCTCTGCCTCCCGAGTGCTGGGATTGAAGGTGTGCGCCACCACCGCCCGGCCGACTTACTTTATTTTTAATTATGTGTCTGTGTGTGGGTATGTGTGCCTGAGTGCAGGTGTCTGAGGAGGTGAGGTCTGAGGTACTTGGATCCCCTGAAGCTGTAGACACAGTCTTAAAACAAACAGCCTCTGGTCACGAGGAGCATACATCTGCAGAAGGCTGAGGCTGAGGATGCTGAAGGGTCCAGAGCAGCACTTGATGCCTGAAAATACTTCAGCAGGTGGTGGGAGCAGCATTCAGGTGTGGGCAGGTCAAGGAAAAGTCTTAGGAGCAGAGAGGAGAGTGACTGCGTCTCTTTTTCCTTTCATAAAATCTCTCACTATGTAGAGTAGGGTGGCTTCAAACTCACAGAGATCCGCTTGCCTCTGTCTGTCACCATGTCCAGCTCACCAACCCTTTAGAGGCAGGACCTTAAGTGTGCCGGCTGACCTCAAACTTAATGTAGAGCTGGGTCTGGAGAGGTGGCTCAGTGGCAGAGAGGATTTGCTGCTCCTTCAGAAGTTCTGAATTCAGTTCTATCACCTACACAGCAGCTCATGACCATCTGTAACTCCAGATCCAGGGATCTGACAACTTCTTCTGGTCTCCGGAGGCACTGCACAACTGCACATATGTGGTGCACAAACATACATGTAGGCAAAACACCCATGCACATAAAATAAAAATAAACTTAAAAAACAAAACAAAACTATGTATCCAAGGTTGACCTTGGATGCCCCATCCTCCTGAGTGCTGGGACCACAGGCATAAACCACCATGCCTGGTTTCCTTTACTTCTTCCTTCCTAGCCTTGTCTTGACCTTGTAATCCTCCTGTCTCAGTCTTCCAAGTGATACCACTACAGGCTTATACTACCAATTCTTGCTGCTTCACTATGTTGTTGAATCCGGGTTCAAGCCATTCTCCTGCCTCAGGCGTTTAAGAAGTTGGAACTAGAGTTATCCATCATACTTCACTCAGTTCCACTGATTTTTTTTAGCATTATTTTATTTTGCATAGAAAAAGCTGAGGGTGAAAGAAGTTTAGTAACCGATGTGAGGTGCTCTGCTTTATTTTACTGATAGCAGCTCTGTGCTTCAAGCCAGATCTGTTCTGAGTTCAGGTCACATACTTAACTCACCATGTCCTGTATAGCCCACCCCCATGTGTGATATAAAACAAATAGCTGGATCTTGAACATATTCTTCGAAAGTCTACTGTCTTTAGATTAAATTGGAATAGAAAATTCAATCTTTTACACAGATGCCTGTTGTTTTGGGAGGCCAGAGATTATATAACACTAAATCTCATTCAGGCAGTGGTGGTGCACACCTTTAATCCCAGCACTCAGGAGGCAGAGGCGAGCAGATCTTTCTGTGAGTTTGAGGCCAGCCTGGTCTACAGAGTGAGTTCCAGGACAGCCAGGGAGGGCTACACAGGGAAATCCTATCTTGAAGAACCAATGAACCAACCAAAACCAAACCAAACCAAACCAAAAAAAAACCCCACTAAATCTCCTTCCTATTTAGTGAGAACTCTACTTTTAGAGTCTTGATGGGAGAGTCCCTGTTTACGGAAGCTGGAGAAGGCCGAACCCTCCTGCCTCTGCTTCCTGGCTGAGCTCATGGGATGCTGTAGCCAGAAAGATGCTTAGAGGCAGACAGAGCAAAGACACAGGAGACCCTAGAGGGCAGCCATAGCAGATGATATGGAATAGACCGGCAGTGGCTGTGACTATGGGTGACGTTCCTGTAAGTCACCACTTTGGCAAGGTTTCCTGTTGACTCAGCTCCACTGGTTCCTGCGTGTTTCCTGGGATGAGTACCCCAGACCTCCCACCCATGCTGTGACCTCCAACATCCTTCTCACATGCTATCATTCTGTTTAGGTTAACTGCAGAGGCTGAAACCGAGAACTGGACATTACAAAACAATGTATGCATTTGCAGTTGCCTAGCTGCAGCCAAAGATAAACCTGTGTCTTCAACTCCTGAAGATGATTAAAAAATGTTGGCTTTTCTGAGACCCAAGCTGGGATGTAACAGTAGTTTTGGATTTGGGTAACAGTCGTCTTTTGTACATGGGCTAGGAGCAATGAGTTCTGGTCTTTTTAGCCAGATCTCCAGGGCTTTGCCCAGAATGCCTGCTTCATTGCAGTATTTTATAAAAAGTTTTCTCAAATGTAGTCAGGCTTTCTTTTGTGGGACCACCAGCTCCCCAATAACGACATGGAGACTTAATATTATGAAAGCTTGGCCTTAGTCAAGGCTTTTTTCCAACTAGATCTTATAACTCTAATTAACCTGTCTCTTTTAATCCACATTCTGTCACCTCTGCTCTGTACCCACTTCTTCAGAGTCCCTGATGAAATCTGTGTGCCTAGATTCCTCCTCCTCTTCCTTGCTCTCTCTAGAAATCCTGCTTATCCTCTCCTGCCTATCTATTGGCCATTCAGCTCTTTATTAAACCAATCAGAAGGTGCCTTAGCCACAGACACATCTTTACACTGTACACAAATATTCCACAACAACGTTTCATATGCTGTTACTCAAATATTCCTGCCTCCTCCCAGCCAGTTTCTTCTAAGGCCCTCGCATTAGACGATGCTTTACACATCTTAGGCAGTCTACTAACAGGTTACAGGATGGTTTATCACTGTGCCTATGTCCACAGAGGACCGCTATAGTGGCTTGTGAATGCAGTCCCCAGGCCTGATACCATTCTCTTGGTCAGAGAAGGGTCTAGGCCTTTCTCCTTTGACTCCACTGGGACCAGGAGAGGTGGCCCTTGCCGTTCTGCCACAGCACCCAGATCGTGCAGATGGAGTAGCTCACTCTGTTGGACGTCTTGGCATAACTGGGAAAGTATCTGAGACTGAGAGCAGGAGAGGTGAAACTCCAGGGAGGATTGGGTTCTCAGAGCCCCGAGGGAAATAGCAGGCAAGGCGACAGGCTTCTTCTATGGTCTGGCTTTGCATCTCCCACTTGAGAATCTATACGACCCTTGGGGGAATCTGATGTTGCTGGAAACTACTAGGAAGAATCTGTGTGCCCTTTTCTCCTTTCAGACTGCGCAACTCAGCAGGACTCTCAGCCATGCCTGGACAAGGAAGTCGAGTCTTTATCCAGAGAAGTGGGAGCAGTCTGTCAAGGGGCTCAGTCTCACCAGCATCTGTGGCTGAGGACTAACGGCATCACTGGACTTCTTCCTCTTCCCTTCATTGTGACATGGCACACAGTCCACAGCACGGCAGTGCTGTCCAGCCTGAGTCTTGGAGCAAGAAGAGCCACCTGAGAAGCAGCAGCCATGACAAAGAACTGGCTGCCTCCTCTCTTCTTGTGACCATAGCCTCCATCCATGACCAAGTGGTTCAAAAAAACAGCCAACCGGGATCTTTTTTCTTTTATATGACTTATTTATCTTTATTGTATGTGCACTGGTGTTTTCCCTGCATGTATGTCTGTGTGAGGGTGTCAGATCTTGGAGTTACAGACAGTTGTGAGCTGCCATGAGCATGTTGGGAATTGAACCTGGGTCCTCTGGAAGAGCAGTCAGTGATCTTAACCTCTGAGCCATCCCTCCAGTGCCCCAGAAGCTGTTTCTAAGGAAAGAGAGTAGCCATGATGAGACAACAGCTCCCAAGGCCCAATGCACATGTTTAAATCATTTCATACAGGGATATTCAGCACACCATGTACATGGCAGAGCAAATCTGCTCCCTTTAACAACCTGGAAGCAGAGCTAGGAAAGAGCTGGAGTCCTGTACTCTCTCCTAGCACATGCCCCAATGACCTGAAGACCTCTGTAGCAGGCTTTCTTTTGGGCCACCAACCAGCTCCCAAATCATGACACGGAGACTTATTATTAATTGTGAATGCTTGGCCTTATCTTACACTTGTCCCACTTGATCTTATAACTTATTTTAATCTGTTTCTATTTATCTACATTTTGCCTCGGGGCCTTGAACCTTTCTTTCATTCTCTATGTCCTGCTTCCCTGCTTATTCCCTGGCAGACTGGCTCCCAGACATTCTCTGTCTCTGTCTCTGTCTCTGTCTCTCTCTCATTCTCTCTCTCTTATTTCTGAGTCTAGATTCCTCCTCCTACTTATTCTCTCTATCCACCAGCCCTGCCTATCCCTCTACTGTCTAGCTATTGGCCATTCAGCTTTTTGTGTGTTTTCCAAAACAGGGTTTCTCTGTGTAGCCCTGGCTGTCCTGGAATTAGCTCTGTAGACCAGGCTGGCCTCAAACTCACAGAGATCCGTCTGCCTCTGCCTCCCAAGTGCTAGGATTAAAGGCATGCACCACCACCGCCTGGCAGACATTCAGCTTCTTATTAGACCAATCAGGTGCCTTAGGCAGGCAAAGCAATACATCTTTACACCATTAAACAAATGCAGCATAAATAAATGTAACACACCTTTACATAGTAAAAGTACTATTCCACAACAGACCTCCTTTAGGGCCCCATCTCTTAAATGCTCCGGAGCTTCCCTGTAGTGCTACCTGGGGACAATCCTTTACCATGTGGACTTTAGGAAGACATTTGAGGCAAAACTATGAAGCTGGGAAAGCTGCATGGAAAGTTGAAGCAGGAGAGTCATTTGAGTCCAGTATCTGAGACTTGCTTGGGAAACATAACAAAGCCTCATCTCTTGAATTAAAACAAGATCCAGCTGTAGCTGGATCCCATGTAGCTGCAAAGGTGTTCATGGATGAAGGAAGACATGAATGATAGAATTAGAGTTCTCTGAAAGGAAAATTGGTGAGACTATGTCACTAAAGACTGAAGAGAAAACACCTCACCCAAACCACTGGATACCTGAGGAAGACATGTTTTTCTCAGCTATTCATAACTCCATGTTTTAATGTCTAGATCAACACTACATAGGGATGAGTCTGCATAGTAGCTTTTGTTACCTAGGCATTGATGACAATTAGCCTGTAACTAATTGCTTCCAGCTGCTCCCCTTTGATTAATCAATCAAAACAAATGTATTATGGCATGCCTGTGGTTTGATATCTATAGAGCTGGAAGCTTAGCAAGCCTGAGATGGGAACAAGATGACTATGTGCTCAGCGGGTCAGGGGTGGGAGGGGCAAGGACTGGAGTGGACAGAGCAAGTCTAGGAAAGGGGGAAAGGTGGGATCTGAGGGACAGGCAAAAGGAGAGGACTTAGTGCAGGCCTCGATAAAAGGAGTGAAGGACCAACGGAGTCAATTTCTACCTCTGTCTCTCATCTCTTTTTGTACCCATTCCCAGCGGTGGTGGTGGTTGGGTTTGTTTGGTTTTGACTAGGTCTTATTTTGTAGTCACGTCTAACCTGGAACTTACAAGGTAGCCCAGGTTGACCTCGGACATCTGTCAATCCTCCTGTTTCAGCCTCCCGAGTCCCATGCCTGACTTAACACGATGTTTTTACAGTGTCTTGTTACAACAGTACTAATGAGAACTATGTAAGTACTTATAATAAACAATCCAATAGACCCTTGGCCACAGCTGTGCAGTTTTGCCCTAGACAAAGAACCTAGCAATTGGGGGTAAGAGGTGACTCCATAGTGGTGTGTATGCTAAGCATGCATCAGTCTCTGAGTTCAATTCCTACTACCAAAAAACAAAACAAATGAACAAAAAACCCAAACAACCAGGTAACCCCCAACCCACAATTCCAGGTTATATATTTTCCAGGTTATAATCCACAGTAATTCTTCTCAAAGTCATTTCTCCTTCCGTCCCCGAGATCCTCCTTTAGCAGATACTTAGGCCTCTCAGTCTTTGCAAGTCATAGCACCCACTGGTGTAGTTAGGGCTTCTACTGCTCCAAATTTGGATGTACATGCTTGAGAGAAGGAGGGTTTCCTTGTTCTACACAACCTGACCTCCAGAGGTGGACGATTCAGGGTCAGTATCACTACTTGAGGAAGGATGAGGGCCCAGGCTTCTTTTAGTTTCACCTGGAGACTTTGGGTTCTTGGCAGGAAGGAGGACAGAAAGCAAATGACAGAAACTGCATGCCATTTGGGGCACGTTGGGTGCCTGGCGGTATCAGTAGCTAGATCAGTGCTGTGAGCAGGAGCCTCTACTGATCTGGGCTTCTCTCTCGTTTCTACCGTCCCCTCAGGATAGCCATGTTGGTTGTCTTGTCTTGAGACAAGGTTTCCTATACCACAGCTTGGCTTCAAACTCACTATGTAACTAAGGACAACACTGAACTCCTGATCCTCCTGCCTCCACCCCCTGAGTACTGGGATTACATCTGGTACCGTCATGCCTAGCAGCTGGCTAGTTTCGAAAATGTTTGTTTTGGGTTGGGATGGACAGGAACAGGTACAGAGACTTCCACTTGATCTTTCTTGCTGTGACAGCTTTTGTCCCACAGGCCAAGGGACAGATACGGCAATTCTACCAGCAACTAAATATGTCCACTGCTTCTAACATTCGGGGAGGACCGGTGGGCTCTTTGTTTTGTTGTCTTGCTGAGAACCCAGTCTTCTTAAGTCATTGAGTTTTGGAAATTGGCTTGGATCAAGAAATGGAGCAAGAGAGCTAGGTGGTAGTGGCGCACACCTTTAATCCCAGCACTCGGGAGGCAGAGGCAGGCGGATCTCTTGAGTTTGAGGCCAGCCTGGTCTACAGAGCGAGATCCAGGACAGCCAGGACTACACAGAGAAAACCACCACCCTCCCAAAAAAGAAAAAAGAAAGAAAGAAATGGGGCAAGGGACAGTTCACTGGGGGCAGCTTCTCTGACTCTTCCTCCTCTATCCCTGGGTTTTAAAAATTATGTACTGGACTTGATTGGTTGCCCACCTATATTTCTTCTAGTGTTCTAGTAACTATGTTCACAGCTCTCCGGGGGCTAGGCTCACTCTAATCTTGACATCTAAAACAATGTTATTTAATCTAGAATACTATGAAGCCTATTGCGCCTAATCTAGAATATTGTATATCTATCAGCAGGCCTGGTCCAGAGAGAACCATTGCAAACTTCTTAGGAGGGCTATACCCCTCTTACCAGCTTATGAGAGAAGGCGGAACACAGCCAGCTGGATTGTATATCTACTCTAGCATCTCACTTCTCTGAGTCCTTTTTTGTTTTATTTTGTTTTTTTGAGTCGAGCATTTAGCTCAAGCTGGTCTCATACTATGTATTCCAGGCTGGCCTGCAACTCATGATTCTCCTGCCTGAGCACCTGAGTGCTTTGAATACAGGTGCATGCTTTCATGTGTCTAGTTTTCTCTTATTCTGTTTTTCAGACAGCTCTGATTTTTCTGTTTTGCTGAATACAGGCCATTGCTTTCTTTAAGCTTCCTAGAACCATGCTAGTAACCCGTTAGCACCATTTCCTGGGGGCCTGGCCAGGATGTAGCTACCGCAGTACAGGAATGTGCTTATATCAATAAACTCTGTTTTGTTTAGTGTTATGTTTTCTCTTCTCAAAGCAATCTGGGGACCTGATCCCAGGCTTTCCTAGCTTCTGTGCATGCGCGCGGGGATACACACACACACACACACACACACACACACACACACACACACACACACACACGGGCTTTATCTCCTTCAATATACACACTGTTCTTCCTCCATTAGTGGTTCTAACATTTCCTTGGTGTG
The DNA here is from genome assembly GCF_007827085.1 of Peromyscus californicus insignis. Classification (NCBI taxonomy): domain Eukaryota; kingdom Metazoa; phylum Chordata; class Mammalia; order Rodentia; family Cricetidae; genus Peromyscus; species Peromyscus californicus. The sequence continues at coordinate 43,495,203 of NW_026294551.1, read as the reverse complement.
GTTATTTTGTGGCTTGACCTTAGTCTGGTGCAGGTGAAAAGGTATTGGTAGCTCCTGAGAAGGGCTTGTTTTGTCTTGCAAGGTAAACTTATGGATGAGAGATGATGAGGCACTAGCCTTTAATGCAGAGGTCAGAGACACTTCTACACCCCTGAGCACTCAAGGTGATGGTTTTTTTAAGGTTTTTAGATGCATGGGAAAAGATGCCCTGGCCCAGGTGTCAGAGTCCCACTTTCCCAGCTGCTAGCCCAGACCTTGACCAAGCAGACTTGCCGGAACTGAGAATCATTTTGGAGTTCTGCTGGCCTTGTAATGAAGCCCTGGTCTTGTACTCAGCTTTCTATGCCTTCTCTCAAGCTGGTGAGATGACACTTTGACTTTCATCCTCAGCCTTGGGCAATTAATCACTCTAAGACTTTTGTTATCTTTCTCCAGGGCATAGATTTACTGCATCCATAGTTACACAATTTCATCTGCATGTGTTGGTGTTCTGGGACACGGTCTCACTAGCTCAGGTTGGTCTTGAACTTGCCACTGTCCTGTCTTAATCTTCCAAGTGCTAGAGTTATAAGCATGTGCCCCATTCCTGTCTTTAAATTACCATTTCCCTTACATTAAAAAAAACAAAACAAAACAAAACGCCTGCCGGATTGCACCTGCTGTTGCATTCTTCCATTGGTATGATAGTCTAGCCTTCTAAAAAAAAGTTTATTTTTATTTATTTGTATGCATGTGCGTCTGTGTGTGTCAAGGCCTGCAAGGTCCTGGGGCCCTTGCTGACAGCTGGTCACAGGATAATGCAGCCTTACTGTTTCGGACTCCTCTCGTGGCCCTTAGTGTCCTTGGGATCAGCATCATGCAGCACTGGATGGAGTAGGACTGAGGAGAAATAGAAGCTGAATTAAATGTCATCATAGCAAAAGCTTCAGCCAATCATTTTCTTGGGAGCTGGTCCTATCAGGGAGCTCTGGAGCCCAGAGAGCCTTCAGAGTGCTCCCACCCTGACCACATCGAGTCTGGAAAAGCTCTCCTGGAAGTGCTGTAATGTGGCATGAAGACGCTCTCTCCAGCTAAGGGCATTCACTCCAGCTGGAGTGGGATTCAGAGGGGTGCTGCTGGCCTCCAACCCTCCCCGAAGCTAGGAAACAAGTGTCTTAGCTGAGAAGAGCCTGCGTCTTCGTCCTTTGGTGTGAGGGGTGTGAGTGGGGAGGGGCTGTGGCAGTGGAGATGGGGAGAGGGTAGAACAGAGGAAATACCATGAGACTTTGAACAAGAGCCTCGACGGGGCTGGAGAGATGACTCAGTGGTTAAGAGTGCTGGTTGCTCTTCCAGAGGACTCTGGTTTGATTCCCAGCACCCACATGGTGGCTTACAACTGTCTGTTAACTCCATTTCAGGGGGTCTGGTGCCCTCTTCTGGCTTTCTCAGGCACTACACACACATGATACTTAGCTACGCAGGCAAACCACTCATACAGACAAAAAAAATAAAGACTTTTGAAAAAAGTGAATTGGCAATTTTTTTTAACCTAATGGGTGGGGGATGAATGAGGGAGATACATTTAAAACATACTGAACACTTCCATAATCCCTAATACTACTCACCTCTGACAGTGCAGAATAGGGGAAGTTAGGATACAAACCAAATTCTACTCAGAAGAACATGCCTTCCCCCTAGATTACAGCTAGTCCAGTAGGGTTCCATAAGCTACATTCAGACAGCTAACTTACTTTGTTTGGCTGTACAGCATTGAAAAATGTGAATTGACTGCCACTATGTAAAAATGAGAAGACTCAATACGTAAATTTGGATTTCTAGCTCCTCTTGGCTAACTGGAAGTTCTAGAAACATGGAGTCAACATTCCTGCATGGCAGTACTTGTCTGGAGCTGAGTGACATCATGGGTGGGGGTGGGTAGGGATGCTCCTTAGTTAATCAGTCTATGCATCACCTTCGCTGGTGATTTGGGTAGCCTCCCGATGGTACTACTACGTATTGCTTAAGAAAGTTTACTGTGTAGAATAGGCTGATAGATATGTGATACTGAGTTCGTTAGAGAGGAGGCTGGGGGAAGGCTAGACCCCTGTCGGCAATGAGAGGCTTAGTGCACAGGGGCGGGAAGAGCACTCTGTACACATGCACAGCAAGATGAATGAATGACCGAAGGCTGGGGTCTGAGTAAAGAATGAAGAGCAAAAAGCCAGCATTTAAAGTTACAGAGGACCAGAGACTATCAGGGAAGAAACCAGACAAGGAGAGGAAGAAGACAGAGGAAGGACATTTAGCAATGGAATGTCAACGGAGGGCAGGGAAGTCAGGGCTCAGCCATATCTAAGAGTTTCAAAGGCAAGACAAAACCCCGGGGCAAAGAGGAGATAAGCAGGGGTTTTCAGAGGCAGGATGAGAAAAGGAAAGGGAGGTGTGGGGCTGGAGGTTTAGCAGCAGAGTAGACACGCTGGCATATTATTTGGGTCAATGAGTCAGAGCTTTATCAGGGGTCCTAGATGGAGAGAGCACAGAAGGCTATTTAATATCCATCCATTTCTCTTCAGCACTGTCATCATTTCTGACATCATCTACAGAAATTAGCATCCATACTGCATCTTTTAAGAAGGGATCATAGAAACGGCCAATCTCTGTCCTTTTGTTTTAGTCGAATGAAACATTAATTTAATATGCATTTTGGATGATCACCAACCTACCCAGACTTGAAACTTCTCTTACAGATATATCACTTTGTATACGGGCTTTGTGGATTTTCTGTGGTGAAACGAAAATTGTGGTTTTGTTTCATCTTATCACCCAGTTGGTATCTTTCTGTGTGGCTAATGGTTGATTACTACAGTGTGTGCTCTGAGTATATACACACTTTAGTTTGTTTTTGAGACTAGGTGCCCTGGTTGGCTTGGAACTCATGAAGATTTGCTTCCCTCTGATAAAGGCAAGCACCTCCACACCCTGCCTGTGAACACATTTTAACGTAGACCTAAGTAAAGTGCATCGAAGACAAGTCATTTCAAAGTTCAATGTCAGCTATTGAACACACCCTACACCCTCCCACTCCCATCCTGGGTAGAGTTTCACCATGTAACCCTGATTGGCCTGGAATTCCCTCTGTAGAACAGGCTAGCCTCGAGCAAAATACCTTTCGGAAAGTATCCTCTTTTGTAAGAGTGTACAGCCAATTCCACATGAAATCCTTCAAACTCTGGTACTGGGCATTGGGAAGGCCCTGGTTTCTGGAGAGGCTGATTGTCCTTAAAGCCGAACCACTCTGGTAACTATCAACTCTGATCTTGGGTATAGCCTGGAACCTCCAGTGCCCTATTCATCAGTTAGGTATGGCTAGTGAGCCCTACTAGAAAGGTCTGCTGAAAGGCTGAATAAGACGATGTATGCATGTATGTTAGGCCCTTTAAAGGCTTTTACAGTGTGGTGAATTAGTCTTCAATCTTACAAACCGTGCAAAAGTTTTATTAACTTGGGTGCCTATCAGTTTAGTAGAGGAATTTCAGGTTGGGGACTCTAGAATCTCTGAGAACTTGGATCGCCACTGGGTCTTGCTTTGGAATTTAAGCGACTTAAAAAAATAAAAATAAAAAAAGAAATCACGGAATCTCTTTTGGCCTTCCATTTTCCAGCAGCCGTGAGAAACCACATCGACTGCGAGGCGGCGTTGTGTCTTATATTTTTAAGCGCTGAAGGAAGAGAGACTGAACACGGTCCTCAAGAGATCATCGGCAGAGATCAGCGCGCAGAGAAAGCTTAGCCTCAGGACACCCTAACTTCCAGCCCCGGGAGCAATCCAAGCCCGGAGGCCGGCGGGGGAAGGGCTGACCGAGGCGGCGGTGGCGATGCCAGCCGACGCTCCGGAGTCGGCTCAGATTCTCCGACCGGAGCCCCGCGCCAGGCTAGATGGGGAGACCGGCGGCGGTGAGGGACGCGCGCCTCCGGGCCCGGAGGAGTTAGGTGACGTCACCTCCAGGAGGACTCGCTTTTTCATTAATGAAACCGGCCGGCGCGGGCGCATGCGCGACAGGCCCCTTCCCTCTCGCTCCCCCCCCCCCCTTTCCCAGCCGCGCTCTCAATCTCGAGCTCGCTCGCTCTCCCTCTCCCCGAGCCGTGGAAAGGATCCCACTTCCGGTGGGGTGTCATGGCGGCGTCTCGGACTGTGATGGCTGAGGGGAGACGGCGCTAAGTGGGGAGAGCCACCCACAGGCGCCCTCCCCTCCCCGGGCTCCCCTTCCCACCCCTTCCCCCAGCCTCCTCGCCAACGCCCCCTTCCCCTGTCCCCCTCCTGGCGGGCCACTCGGGCCCCCCCCCGTCCCCACCCCCGTGGGAACGCTAGCTGCCCGCACTCCTCAGCTGCTCGGCTCGCCGCTGCCTTCACCTCAGCGCCGGCCGCCCGCCCTCCGGCGGGTCCCGGACGCCGGCCCACCCGGCCACCCGCCACCCCCGGGTCGCGGGGAGGACATGGCCGCACACAGGCCGGTGGAATGGGTCCAGGCCGTGGTCAGCCGCTTCGACGAGCAGGTAACGGGCCCGCGGCGGGCGGGAGGTGGGAGCGGGTGGGGGTGGGGACGCGGTGGGTGAGGGGAGGAAGGCTCGGCTGCCTCGCGGGCTGCTGGGGGCTCCGCAGGCCGGGGGAGGGCCGGGGAGGGGGGGACACGAGGGGGCGGCCCGGGGATTCGGCGGCGAGTCGGGGCTCTCCTTCCCTCCTAAACCGGGGGGGTGGGGCCTTGCCCACGTCCAGCCCTCCATCCCCTTTATCCCAGCCCTTCCGCTTGCTCTTGGGGGGGGGGGGGGGGATGAGTGACCTGGGGGCGCTTTCAGGGGCGCTCCATCTGGATTTAATCGTTCTCTCTTGCTCCTCCCTTTTTGAAAGGAGGTAGGTAATACTAGTTAGGGTTTCCCTTTTCCGTGAACACCCGCCAACCTCGTAACTGAGGATAACCGAAGGAAGCCCCCGGTCTGTTTGTGCACGTACCCCCAGTAGGAGCAGGATAATATCCCGCCCCCACCCCCATTTTCTGCCCCTTAGGGGCAGGAGTAGGGAAAAAGCACAAGTTATCTTACTTTTCTGCTCCGGGGCGTCAACTTGCCTGGAGACTCTCAAGTGCACACACACTGAACATCTTTTTGCTGTCCCCCTACCAGCGTCCCCATAGTCCGATGACACAAGGCTGCCCTTTATGTTGCTGTTTGCAGGGGGGACCGTGGTTCTGAAATGATTTCCCCCCTTTTCCTTCCTTGATCATTACCCGCGCCCCCTCCAGTCCCTGCTTGCCAGAGGTCCGAGGATGTGAATATTAGCTTTCTAAGTGAGACTCTTCCCGGAGTGAGGGGAGACGGCTGAAAGGAAGCAGCAGCATTGGCGCTACAGACTAAGAGAGGCCAGAGACAGCTGGGATGTGGTCCTAGTGTGGATAACTCTGCTCGTGGTGTGTTGTTGTTTGGACTGGCTTTTCACTCTCTTCACAAGAGAACTTTAATTGAGACTGCTTGGGATAGAGGGAAAAGTTTTTGTAGTTTAGGAAGGTTACTTTTTATCCGCCGTGTTTTTCCACACGTAAAATTTTAAGGCTGATGAAGAGGTAGTCCACATGTAGTCTTTCCTCTCTGAGAGCTTGTCTAATTTTATGGACTGTAGATGGTTGTGGCTGGATTAAAGGATGGTTTGTTTTTGTTTTTGTTTTTTTTTTTTTGCAGTTCTGCCGGGGGCTTCCCCTGAGGGAAGTGTTTAAAATTGAGCCAATCTGTTTTGTTTATTGGGTGCAATCACAGAACTGATTATGGGAGCTGACTAGTAGGAGAAGGGTTTTTTTTCTTTAATTTGACCAGAAATATTTTTGTAGGACCCAATCTTTTTGACCTGACAGATTGTGAATAGGCATAGGGAGTTAAGAACCTACATAGAGCTGAATGTAGTGGCGCACGCCTTTAATCCCAGCGCTGGGGAGACAGAGGCAGGTGGATCTCTGTGAGTTTGAGGCCAGCCTGGTCTACATAGCAAATTCCAGGATGCCAAGGTTACATAGGGAGATTCTGTCTTAAACAAACAACTTTTGCCCCCAAAATAAAAAACCCTACATAAAGTTTCATAGCTGTCAGACTTCAAGGAGTTGGTTCATTCATCCTGCTCCCAGAACAAAAGGTATCTAAAAAAATGTTCTAGTAACCCATCTGATGGGGTAAATATTACTGTGTAAATAGGTTGAATTATAGAGCATTAGATTTAAATAGAGCATTATGTAGTGTGTAGAAAAAACTTGCTGTGCAGAACTTTAAAAGTCCTTGTTACTGAGCAGAGGACCTGGGTTCCATCTCCACCATTCATATGGTTCACAATGTAGTTAACAGTCATCTGTAACTCCAGTTCCAGGGGAGCTAATGCCCTTTCTGATCTCTGGCACCAGGCAAACATGTGGTGCACATAAATGCAGATAAAACACTAATACACATAAAATGAAATAAAGAAACGAGTGAGAGAGAGAGAGAGAGAGAGAGAGAGAGAGAGAGAGAGAGAGAGAGAGAGATTTAAAATGTTCATAGACCAGCAGTTCTCAACCTGTGAGTCGAGACCCCTTTGGGGGTCAAACAACCCTTTTATAGGGGTCACCTAAGGCCATGGGAAAACACAGATGTTTACATTATGATTCATAACAGTAGCAAAATTACATTTATGAAGTAGCAACAAAATAATTTTATGGTTGGGGTCACCACAACAGGAGGAACTGTATTAAAGAGTCGCAGCATTAGGAAGGTTGAGAACCGCTGGCATAGGCCAACCAAAACTGAACTCACAAAGAGTATAATCTTAATGAAGGGTTGAGAATGATTTACCTTACCATTTTCCCTGATTTTAAAAGACTATTATATTTATGTGTGTACATATGTATGTGTACGTATGTGTGTGTGTGTACAGTACTCTCAGAGGCCAGAAGAGGGTGTTGGATCTGTTGAACCTGAAGTTATAGGTAGGTATGAGTTTCCAGCTTGGGTGCTGGAAACCAAACTCTGGGTCTCTGACAGAACGACAAGCAGTCTTAACCATTGAGTCATCCTTTACTCCCACTCAAGTTGATCTTACTATTGAAGTTTGCTTGTTTGGTTTTTGTTTTGTGAAAGACTGAGGCTGAGAGAGGCTAAGTGACATAATAGACCCATTGAGCTTTCGTGTGAAAAATGTGTTGAATGATAGACAATTAGGGGAATGCTTTTTGTAAGTATCTCATAGAATTTGTTTGAACAACCCATCAAGTGTAGTTAGAAGAGTTTACTGCTTCATTTGGTTTGTTCCCCTTTTGAGACAGGGTCTCACTGTGTAGTCTTGACTGCTCTGGAACTCCGTATACAGATTAGGCTGGCCTCAAATTCATAGAGATCCCCATGTGCAATTGAAGGCATGTGCCACGATCCCTAGCCAAACTTTACATTTTTTACCAATGGTAGGAAAAAAAGCATAGTATGTCCTGGTATTTGTAAATGAGAATCTTAGTTATTTTTTAAATTTTCGTGCCGGGCGGTGGTGGCGCACGCCTTTAATCCCAGCACTCGGGAGGCAGAGCCAGGTGGATCTCTGTGAGTTCGAGGCCAGCCTGGTCTCCAAAGCGAGTTCCAGGAAAGGTGCAAAGCTACACAGAGAAACCCTGTCTTGAAAAACCAAAAAAAAAAAAAAATTTCGTGTTGTCTGTAGTTGTTTCACTGGCCTCAAGGAGTGACTAGCTGCTTCTTACTATCGCCAGCACGTGTGTGTGTTGAGATGAACATGTGTAGAGATGACAGCTCAGTTGATGACTGCATGGATGGTTGTGTTGTACTTCTACTGTTTGATGCAGTGTGCACAGCAGACCTGATTAAGACAAGTACTAATCAGTCCTTTGAATACTATGGGATAGAGAGTTCACATGTTAGACAAATATTTTCATTGTTACAAATCCCACACTAATTGGCCACATAGATTTATAAAAATTCAAAGCCCTTTTGGGTTAAAAAAAAAAAAGGATGTATCCTCCTAACTACTGGTCTGCAAATTTTATAAGGCTTTAAGAACATTAAAAATATATACTCTTAAGCCGAGCGCACATCTTTAATCCCAGCACTCAGGAGGCAGAGGCAGGCGGATCTCTGTGAGTTTGATGCCAATCTAGTCTACAGAGTGAGTTCCAGGACAGCCAGGGCTCCACAGAGAAACCCTGTCTCAGGGTGTGTGTGGGAGATATCTATATCTATATCTATATCTATATCTATATCTATATCTATATCTATATCTATATCTATATCTATATATCTATATAATTATGTTGAGGGAATAATGTTTATTGTCAATTGACATCCTGCTTTCCCTACTTGATACACGATTTTCCTTTTCACTTTTAAACTTACATTTTCTTTCCTTTGGAAAGGAAATGCTTCCTTGTCCTGCATAGACTTTTCCTCTGTAAACTACTTCTTTTCCTTTCCTTGCTAGACACTGCCTATCTCTACTGTTTGCTCACTCATCTCCTTTATGGCTGCAAAAACTGGCTTTGCTTTATCCCTTCTAGATTGCTGCTTTCTTGAAAAGGATTTTTTTTTTTTAAACACAGTAGCCTTTACACAGTTTTAATAACCACAGTACTGCATCTCTCCCCCAAGTTCCTAAGATACAGCTCTTTCTTGTATGTACAAATTCAGATCCTTATGCGTTAGTGTAATAATCAGCTTGAACAGATGTTCTTCCCTTCCCCTCTCTTCCCTTTCCCCTTCCTCTTCCCCTTCCTTCTTTGAGATGGTCTTACTACATAGCCCGGGCTGACCTTGAACTCACTAGGTAGCCAAAGCTGGCTCTCCCCAGCTTCCAGAGTGCTGGGGTATAGGTGTGCACTGTCCTGGCCAGATGTGTGTGTCTTTTTCTAATAGGTTTGCCTGTTACTGAACTGGGCTTTCTAAACAGGAGCCTGAGTTTGCAGTTATTCAGTGTTTCTGTTCATATGCCAGCTGTTAGTTCTCACACAGATCCTAGCTGTCCTCATCCATTGAAAAGGAACCCAGCAGAAAATCTTTTAAGGTTCTTTCAGGTTTATTTAGTTTTATTTATTTATTTTTTCCAGACAGGATTTCTCTGTGTAGCCCTGGCTGTCCTGGAACTCACTCTGTAGACCAGGCTGTCTTCTCAATTCACAGAGATTCACTTGCCTCTGCCTCCCGAGTCCTGGATTAAAGGTGTGTGCCACCATGCCTGGGTTCTTATACGGCTTATTGACTATTGCATTTTCACTAAAGAGAATGACTAGTTTCTAGATATTTCCTGGAGTGTATGTTAGTTATTCTTTAGCATTTGTTGACAAATACTTAGGGTACTGATAGCATCCTTTTGTAATTTATGGATCTCAGTACTTGATCCATGTCTCCTGGTTTATCATCTAGTTTGTGGCATACATATCATATGGTCTTCGAGTTTGGGGAGTACAGTAAAATAAGGTTGTGTGAATTGGGCTAGCATTGGACCAGTTGTACTTTATTTTAAATAGTCTAGTTTTTTTACATAATTATTTGGCTTCAAAATTTATTACTATTAGCCGGGCAGTGATGGTGCACATCTTTAATCCCAGCACTTGGGAGGCAGAGGCAGGTGGATCTCTGTGAGTTAAAGCCAGCCTGGTCTACAGAATGAGTTCCAGGACAGCCAGGGCTACACAAAGAAACCCTGTCTCAAAAACCAAAGCAAAATTATTACTATTATTATTAAAATTTTTGTTTGTTTGTTTTTTCAAGACAGGGTTTCTCTTTGTGAAGCCCTGGCTATCCTGGAACTTGCTCTGTAGACCAGACTGGCCTCTGGCCTCAAACTCACAGAGATCCACCTGCTTCTGCCTCCTGAGTATGTATGTATGTATATTATACATATGTATGTTATAGTGTGTGTGTGTGTGTGTGTGTGTGTGTGTGTGTACACATGCGCATACATATGTGGGAGCTTGCGCAATGATTTTCAGAGGTCAGGATAACATGTTGGAATTGGTTCTCTCCTTCAATCATGTGGATTCCAGGGGCTGAACTTAGATCTACAGTTTTGGCAGTAAGTCACTAAACTAACTCGACAACCCAGGATTATTTTCTTTATTCTGCTTTTGAAAAAATGTACACAACATGAAGAATTTTGTTGTTAAAGCAAAAGCTTAGTATAGGATACATAGTAAGCCGTTATAATGCTTTATTTTTATATCTTTAAATCACTCAGACTGTGATGGGGCATTCTTATTGTAGCCTTCAGAGTTGGTGTTCTGAGGTTTCGTATAGGCCATATTGTTGAATTATAACAATATGCTTTTTTAAGAGTACGTGATGTTTTAATTAAAAACAGGTTTTTCATTTGTATGTCATGCTTATTTTTCATTGAGAGTTTTGTGTTTGTATATGTAAGACAAGGAATGTGAGGTATAAGAAGGCTTTTTTTAAACGGAAGTTTAAGAAGGAGAATGTTCTATAAAAGAAGTGGAAGGGGAGATTTGTGGTCAGCTTAAACTGTTAAAAGGCTTAGGATCAATACTGAAGTAGAGTATGGGCACCTTAAGCTATTTGCAAGGGATTGACTTGTTCATAAAAGCATTGTGTTGTTTCATCTAACTTCTTTTAGAACACCCCCATTTTCTTAGGGAAAGGAAAGATCAGACAAAGTTTGACCTTGAGAATAGAAAGTTGTATTGTAGTGAATGTGAACTGATGGGTGGTTTCAGTGACCTGTAAATCCCTGTATCATTATGGCACAGGGTCTGAAGTAAATAGCACTCAGGGGTGTGCCGAAGAAAAACTTCACTGTTAAATTGTAAGTAATAACTGGCTTTTATTGCACCCCACTGAAGTGTCTTAGTGAGTGTGCAGTAGACTGAATATATATGTGTATATATATGTATATATATATATAAAATTTTATGTGCATTAATGTTTTTATGGGTTTTGGGTCCGCTGGAACTGGAGTTACAGACAGTTGTGAGCTGCCATGTGGATGTTAGGAATTGAACCCCGGTCCTCTGGAAGAGCAGCCAGAGATCTTAACTGCCGAGCTGTTTCTCCAGCCCTGACTGAATATATTTGACCACTTAAAATGTTCTGTGTAAGCTGGGTATAATGGCAGATGCCTCTAATCTCAGCATTCAAGAGGCACAGGCTGGTGGATCTCTGAGTTCAAGGCCAGTCTGGTTTACATAATCACACACACACACACACACACACACACACACACACACACACACACACACGCCCGTGATATATACAGTTATGTGCTTTGAGTGTAAGTAAGTAAAAGTGGCTTTTGAGCCTTTGGTTATATCATTAAAAGAACTGTTGAGACAGATAGCTCCAAGCTAATTTGCAGTTCCACCTAGTTATAATGAAGACTTAAAATGTTACCTCCCCCATCCCCCATAAATTGTACTAATTACCTCACAGTAGCAGAAACTTCAGGTGCTAACTTCCAGAGTGAATATTTTCTTATAGACCACAGTCTGGCACTCCTAGTTTGGTTGAGGTTTGCCTCTACAGCCAACAAGCTGTTGCTTGCCCTTACTCATATTTTATAGCTTTGGGTGTCTTATCCTATTGAATTTCAGAGAACTTATTTTTCCTGAGGAAATGGTCTCTTATTTCACCCGACCTCCTGTCCAACAACCAAACAAGATGGTATATCTAGTGCATGAGGCACAATTTTAGTTTAGTCAATAGCAGTACAATTATGATGAAAAAGAATGACTTAGTTTTATAATTTTATACCTAGATAATGACCTTTTGAGTAATTATGTCTCATAACGATTTCAAGTGATGCTTTTCTGTTTAATTGTTGACAGATTTTCTTGGGTTGTCCTCAAAAGTAATTGGGGCATAAGGAAATAATTCTTACCACCTCGGGTTTTCAGTAAACTTTGTAATAAGGAAAAACGCCCTTCACTGTGGAACTAACAGTGTGTGTGACCTTGGGCACTTTACCTCTGTATCACTTTTCTATGTTTTCATCTGTAAAATGGGAAAAACACCTGTCCAACCCACATCTTGGGCTCATTTAGTGTTTTCAGCGTGACTCTTTTACATGATAGGAAGCTGTAAATAGTCACAGGAATGTATCCAATTTGTGTGCTATCTTTTCTCCCCTTTCAAGTTTGGTGATGATCATTTCTATACACAGCTTGTAAGATGTGGGATACCTTGATGCTGCTTCTCTGTCAGATGTGTCCCGAGTTTTACCTTCTATGTTCATGTTAGAATACTGATCCGTTCTGTTTGGGTTGGCTGTGTGTTAGAGGATTTAAACACATTTTCAGTTGAAAATATTTATTTCTGTTTGTGTGGATATGCGCATGCCACGGGGCTTGTGTAGAGTTCAGAGGACAACTTTGTGGACTCATTTCCCTCTTTCCACCTTTATGTGACTGAACTCAGGCTACCTGGCCTGCATGGTAGGTGCTTACCTGCTGCGCTGTTACCACCGTCATTGTGAGTTTGGAGGTGGGTCTGCAGTAGCCACCTGCAGGTTGGTCTCCAACTTGACCTCTTGCTTCATCTTCCGTAGTGCTGAGGTTATCGGTGTGTACGAATAAGTTGTTTAGTTGGTTTTCTTCTCTTTTTTGATGACCTTGAACTTCTGATTTTCCTGCCTCCCTCTCCTAAGTGCTGAGGTCACAGATGTGCAACATCACCTCTGGTATGTGCAGTACATTTCTTGATTATGTGGCTCTTTTTGGTAGTATTAAAGTGCCTTCTGGTGAGTTCATGGGTGGTTTTGCTTTTTACTTTTGATTCTTTACTTTTCAGTTTTTATTTTTCTGTTTAGCAATTCTCTAGTCTTCATTTTTAATTAATTAAGACAGGGCTTCTAACTTGTTCCATTTCTAAGGATGATCTTGAACTTCTGATCCTCCAGTCTACCTCCAGAGTGGTGAGATTGTGGTCCTGTGCTACCACCCCTGGTTTTATACATTACCACACTTTTTCTCTGAGTATGCTAGGCAAATATTCGACAAACCTATTGTCTTGATTCTTAGAGTATTATTTTTATCCTGTTGCCTTTATCAATTTTCTACTTTGGGGCTAGGAAAATGTGCTTTTATGTGTCAGGATCTTATTCTTTTTGGATAATTGATAAGGGAAAGAGAACCATTTGTGTTTCTTGGTATTGGTATCTCATAAGTGAATTTTCAGGGAATGGGGAAAGAAAATAGGTTTTATTTTGATCAAATGTTGGCAGCAAAAATCATTGAAGACAAGAGTTCTCATTTCTACCTTGATGTAAACTACTTTGTGAAGTGTAAGTCTCCTGAATTCTGAGACTGTTTGATATGGAAAGTGGAAGTATAATGTAACCGTTCAAATGCTTTATAATTCTTCAAATGGATTCATTTCTGTCTCTCTTTTTATGAGCTAGTCCTCTGAAAAAATAATCGCCATCAGTAATTAATTAGACACAGAGCGGTAGTTAGGAGTCTGAGATTATTTAAGTCCTATTTCTGCCATAGCTCACACAGATACTTGTCTGGCTTCTTAGATGAGAAGCAAAGTGCTAATTCATAGCTGAAGACATGGGAAGTACAGGATAGTCCTAGGGGAAATGAGTTGTTTGCAATACCAAGACTTAGAAGCATTGTTCAGTATTTATTTATTTAGAGACAGGTTTTTGCTATGTAACCTTTGCTAGCCTGGAACCTCTTCATTTATTATGTATAGTATCTGTTCTTTTAAAAATATCCTTACTGAATTTTGAGGGAGGGGTGAGAAGTCATGGATGTAGGCCTAGTGCTTTCTTTAGTAATGCTAGCCTTAAATAATTTCACTTGAAATTTGTTTAAAAAGACTGATCTCCTGGATCCACTAAACACCTATGCATTTTAGCTGTTTGGAAGTGGTTATAGTTCTAAAAGGGTCTCTGTAGTAGTTTTTATGTAAAGCTGGGCCTGTCAACCACTCTTGGGTTTCCACATGCAGGGCACCTGGCTGTGGCTAGTATTTACTTAGGAGATGACAGCACAGCCACACACACCACTGCAGCAAGTTCAAACAAAAACTGGATGAGCTTTAAGAATCAGCAGTTCTGCCAGGCGGTGGTGGCTCACACCTTTAATTCCAGCACTTGGGAGGCAGAGGCAGGCAGATCTCTGTGAGTTCATGGCCAGCCTGGTCTACAGAGTGAGATCTAGGACAGGCACCAAAACTACACAGAGAAACTCTGTCTTGAAAAAACAAAAAACTGTTAACAACAACAACAACAACAAAATCAACAGTTTTAAAAACACTGGAAGACTTTTGAAGTAGTGAAGACCAAATGAATTAAAATTCCAGGGTTACAAGAGAAATTTGTAGGTGGGCTGATTATGGACACATGCTGGAGGAAAAAGATGAACCAGAAATGAACAGACTCTTACTAAAATTGTAGCATATCCTTGGCCCACTTGAAACACTGATTGGATTGCAATGATCACCCTTCTCACTCATTTTGCTTAATCAAAGTAGAGATTCTCACTGACTAGGAAGATATATTCTAGAGTTTTAAGGTTCTTTCATTTGCAATATCCAGAGTATGACAGTTTCTAGAGACATAAAAAGGTGGGAAAATGTGGTCTATACTCAAGAAGCAAAGTAAACTATAGAAGCAGATTCAGAAAGTTGGCAGCAGACAAAGACTTACCATCACCACCAAAAAAACAAAAACAAAAACAAAAAACAAACCACCCCAACTTGTAATGTGGGGCTGGAGAGATGGCTCAACAGTTGCTGTTCTAGAGGACCTGAATTTGGTTCTTAGGACCCATGTTGGGCAGCATACAGCTGCCTGTAACTCTGATTCCAGGTGATCTAATGCCTTCTTCTGGCCTCAAGGACACCCCCTACACTTGTATACACACACACACACACACACACACACACACACACACACACACATACACACAATGAATTTTTAAGACAAAACAAGACAGAAAATATGTAATTTACTTAAGAAAATAGGGGAAAAGGCCAGTATGATGACTGAGAATTTCTCTGAGGAATTGGAATCCATAGAAGGGAATGAAATAGATGATTTAGGAATAAATAAGTTACTAATTGCTTAAGGTCTTTCATTTATTTAATTACAAACTTAATTACAAACTTAGGCCCAGGTCTCTAGGACTTGCTGTACTCTTCATTGCTGTTTGTTCATGCATTTGTATTGTTTTCCTCCTCCTTCCCCTTTCCCTGCCTTCCTCCATCATCATCATCATCATCATCATCATCGTCGTAGTCATCGTCGTTGTTGGAAAATGGTTCACTTGAGTACATATTATTTAAGATACTTGAGATCATAGTTTCTGTCTGTTTTGTTCACTGCTGTATCAGTGATGAATGACAGGAGGATCCCTGGTGTTCTCTGGCTGGCCAGTCTAGCTTAATTATGTATCTCCAGGTCCTAGTGAGAGACCCTGTCTCAAAAAACAAGGTGGGAGCTACGGAAGATAGATAAGTGACTCAGTGGGCACGAGCAGTTCCTTTGCAAGCATGAGGATTAGAGTTTGGAGCCCAGCACTGACATAAAAAAGGTCAGGGTGCCACATATATGCCTGTAACCTCAGCACAATAGGTGGCTAGAGACAGGAGGATTGTTAGGTGTAACTTTTTTTTTTTTTTTTTCGAGACAGGGTTTCTCTGTGTAGCTTTGCGCCTTTTCCTGGAACTCACTTGGTAGCCCAGGCTGGCCTCAAACTCACAGAGATCCACCTGGCTCTGCCTCCCGAGTGCTGGGATTAAAGGCGTGCACCACCACCGCCTGGCTGTTAGGTGTAACTTTTTTCTGCTGCTGCCTGATTCAGTACCCTTGACCATCATTTTGGACCATCTGGTGTGGAAATCCAAACTTTTATCAGAGGAGAATATGAATCTGTCCTGGACACCTGCTGAATGTGTGTGTGTGGTCATGCATGCATGCATTTGTGTGTGTGTGTGTGTGTGTGTGTGTGTGTGTGTGTGTGTGTGTGCGCGCGCAGTGTTTTGCATTAACTTTTACTCTTACACATAAGAGTTTAGAGACATTTCATAGATAGGGGTTGCATTCTTTTCTGTTCCCTTTCCATGGCAGCAATGCTTTATCTCCTTGATTACAGGCTGACTTATACCATTTAATGGAGTGACCTTTGACTTGATGTAGTGCAGTGATTCTCAACCAGGGGTAGTTTTGTCTCCCAGAGGATATTTGACAGTGTTTGGAGATATTTTTAATAGGTATAGCTTTGGGAAGGTGATGCTCATGGCATCTTGTGGGTAGAGATCAGGGATCTGACCTGGATGTTGCTAAGCATCCTATGATGCTTGGAGAGGGGGAGTGAAGGTTGGCCCTTAGCAGTACAGAATTATCTGGTCAAAAATGTCAGTAATGCTGAGGTTGAGGAGCCTGGTTTAGTGGCTTGGAGGCAGTAATCACAAAGCAGTTTCATCTTCTTTCAGTGGATCCTGGCGGAATTGTTTCTTCCTCGGGAATCAGAGCATCTAAAGAAGATGTCAAAGTTGGAAGTATTGGGAGCAAAACTGCCAGTAGGGTTTTAAAGGTGGATACTGAGAGGAACTACTTCTGTTCTTTCTTTTTCAGTTTTATGTACCCCACCTATGGAGAAAACAGTATTTGATTCAAAGAGTAAGTGCATTCTCTCAGATAGGAGCATCAGCCTTGAGGAATTGCTTTCTTGACTAGCACTTTCTACTAGAACATCTGCTTTTGGGTGATGGACCATGGGGTGAGACCATGCAATATAAGGTCCAGAGTCCATTTGCATTCCTTCTCTTAGGAAATGAGTTCTTTATTCAGACGCACTTTTTTTTATTGTTGTTTTGTTTTTTTCCAGATAGGGTTTCTCTCTATAGCCCTGGCTGCCCTGGAACTTGCTCTGTAGATCAGGCTGGCCTCGAACTCACAGCGATCCACCTGCCTCTGCCTGCCGTGTGTTGGGATTAAGCCGCCACCACCACCCATCTCAGAAGCACTGTTAACAGTATATCTTGTCATAAATAATGTGTCATCTGAGTCCTTTGATGGTGCAGGCAGAAGCATTTCAGGAAGAAATCTGTCTAGAACATGTTTATATGTGCTAGCTCTGTGTATGTATACATATAATTTATAGTCTCTTTAAAAGCATGTTACTATCTACTATCATTAGCAGTTAACTATCTTCAATGTTTTGTGAACATTTTATTTTATTTTATTTTTTTGGTTTTTCGAGACAGGGTTTCTCTGTGTAGCTTTGCGCTTTTTCCTGGAACTCACTTGGTACCCCAGGCTGGCCTCGAACTCACAGAGATCCGCCTGGCTCTGCCTCCCGAGTGCTGGGATTAAAGGCGTGCGCCACCACTGCCCGGCGAACATTTTATTTTTTTAATTAAGTGGGGGCGGGGGGAGCAAGACCTGGCATGGTACTCTCACCTATAGTCTCAGTACTTGAGATGCTGAGCAGGAAGATTCTCAATTCTGGCCAGCTTGGACTGCATAGTAAAACCCTGTCTCAAAAAGAGAAAGAAAAACACAATAGTTAATGATTGTCTGACCAAGAAGTTTCTTATAAATTACAGACTTAAAAAAAAAAAAGTTAAATTACCCTTTGAGCAACATAGAGCAGGCTTTCCTAATTCTTTCTCCTTGTTAACCCCTTTGACCAGAGAAAACTTTACACAGCCCAGTAATATAAGTACATAAAATAGGTACATAGATGAAAAACTTATTCCTAATAAATACAAAGAAATTTGTTTTAAAAACAATTCTTTGACGTAAATGTGATTTTGCTATTTATGTAAAGTGAATGCAAATATATATACTAGGGCAATGCATTGATTATTTTTGCATAAAAGTAAACCTTGTAGTATTTGAATCTGTAGGACACAGAGTATCTTTATTGTATTTCAGCGTTGATTGATATTTTGATTTATAATTGTCATGTTGAGAATGCTGGTTTGTATAAACACATATGTAATCCCAAATTACAGAAATATGTTTAGTGTCATTTCAGAAATTGTTGGAAATTCTTTCCTAATTCCAAACTAAAAACTTTGTGTATGTGTGGGGGCACGGGGGGGGGGGGGGGGGGGGGGCGGTACAGCGGTGCTAATGCTAGCAGCTCCCAACAGTGGTTAGAGGTCAGTGTCAGGTGCTTGCCTCAGTTGTTCTTAGCCTTGCTCTTTGAGATAGGATCTTCCACTTAAATTTGTAGTTTATCATTTTGAGTAGACTGGCTGGCCAGTAAGCCTCAGTGATCCACCTGTTTGCCTCTCTCAATGCTGAGGTTTCAGATGTGTGCTGTGGATGGTGGGATAGAACTCTGATCCTCATGTTTTCATGGCAAGTGCTTTACTGTAGACTGACCCAGCCCTAATCTCCTTGAAGAGTTAAGTTTTGAAGTCAGATATTCTTAACACAATTCAATCTAAAGATATACTAATTTGATACTTGCATGCTGAGGGGTCGTGGTAGAAAACATGACAAGTCATTGTTTTCCATAATTAAAACATTGTGTTTCTATAAGAGCAGAAAATTTGTATGGATAATGAAAAGACCACACTTCGTGCACAGTAATCCAGACCTGATCCAAGGTGTCCTGAGTGTGTTACAGTGGCATGTGCAGTTCAAAGCACACATCGTTGTGTGTTTCCAAGGCTGCAGTGAAGTTCGGTGGTGCAACAGGAGAATGCTGCCAACTCATCTTTGGTTGTTGCACCTGAGAAAGTTTTCACTGTTGTCGGAGTTTTCATGACCCCATGACTCATAGTTTTAGAAGTAGCTGGGAGCTACACTAAGTGTAAACTAGTGTGTTTTGAATTATATAATTTTTACCCATACAAACTTATCATTATTGCCCAGGCGGTGGTGGCGCACGCCTTTAATCCCAGCACTCGGAAGGCAGAGGCAGGCGGATCTCTGTGAGTTTGAGGCCAGCCTGGTCTACAGAGCGAGATCCAGGAAAGGTGCAAAGCTACACAGAGAAAACCCTGCCTCAAAAAACCAAAAAAAACAAAACAAAACAAAACACAACCAAAACAAACAAACAAACAAACAACTTTCTCATGGTATACCAAACTTTAAAATATTCGTATTTTATGTGTGCGAGTTTTAGCCTGCATGTGTGTCGCCATGTTTGTGTGTACTTGGTGAATGCAAAGGTCAGCAGAGGACACTGAACCCCTGGAACTGGAGTACAGACAGCTAAGAGCTGCCATGTGGGGGTTGGGAATTGAACCCAGGTCTTCTGCAAGAACAGAAAGTGCTCTTAACAGCTGAGCCATCTTTCCAGCCCCTAGTCTACCAAATTTCATCAGACTTTTCTTTTTTTTTTTTTTTTAACCAGGCCTGGTAATTTTCAATTGTAGCGTTATGTATATGTTTCAGAAGAATAATATAGGTACTTGGGCTAAGAGCATCCACCTAGCCAGAACCTGTCTAGCCTGCCTGCTAAAGCATAGTGAGAATCTGGAAAGACTTGGAACTGTAAAGTTCTTCTCTTCAAAGACCTATTAAAACATCATAACCACTTATAAAAACCTTATTGCTTATTAGGGGTAGGAAGTTTTATTTTTAGAACTCCAAAACCATTTTTTGGCTAATTATCTTTTCTATTAAAAATATTCCAGAAAGGCGAAGATTTGCTTTCCCCTGACTGTTTGTTGTCTATGGGCCGTTTACATAGAGGAGACTCAGCATTACTGAATGCGTTTATGAAGTACGATTTTCTGTGCTCTCCAAGAGAACTGTCTGGCATATGACAAGTCTTATCAGATTACCTATAGCTCTTCATTTTTAAAAGTTTATATTTTTATTTACTTTTGTATGTGTGGGGGAGGTGAGCACATGTGCCACAGCATGTTAGTGGAGGTCAGAAGGCAGCTGTGGGTTGAGTTTTTGCTCCCACCATGTTTTCTTGGGGACAAACTCAGGTTCTCAGACTTTGTGCATTAGCACCTTTGTCCACTGGACCAGCTTGCTGGCTCTTCTTCCCCATTCTCATCTTATTCTAACCAAATCATCATCAATACAATTATTTGGCTTTTTAAGAAGTAAATAAAAAGTTTATATCAATACTTGTAGATTAGAGTTTGGTTGAATTCTAGAAAAATTATGCCTTTCAAATATGGTACATGTAGCCTGGAGATGGTGATGTATGCACACCTTTAATCTCAGCACTCAGAGGCAGAGGCAAGTGGAACTCTGTGAGTTCAAGGCTAGCCTGGTCCAGGACAGCTAGGGCTACACAGAGAAACCCTGTCTTGAGAAAACAAACTGACAAATAAATAATAAATATGGTCCATGTATTAACTAATAGGAGCTTCTTTTTACTAGGTCAAACTAAGTCAAAACAATTTGATCCAGTATTTTATGGTTTTAATCTATATGTTGTATCATGAATAAATGTTTCTAAATGCAGTTTGGGACCTAGAATTTGAGAGGACTTTTTATTTTCTTGAAATAATCACAAAATATAGTGGATTCTCAAAAATGTCACTGGACATTTTAAAATAGAGAGGTTTCAACTACAGTTCAGATGTTGGAAACTTTTTCTGGGAATGATTTATTTTGATTTTCTTATCTTACAGAAATCACTCTAGTCTGAAGAATGCCCTATTAATCCTGCAGACACAGCACAATTCTAGCTGAGATGGTTTGGAACAGGCAGTTGACTGTTGAATTGAAATTTCAAGTTTGACCTTATTGTGCATGTGACAGCAACTCATTGAAAAGCTTTAAGTATGAATGGTATGGTCACAAGTTTTAAAAAGCTCCTTTATGATTCTCCTGGAGATGGATTTGAGGGGACAGTGTTAAAGACAATGAGAATAAGAAATTGTTGTAATGAGACTGAAGCTCTGAAGTAGGGAATTGATCGTAGGAATTTTGGGGGCCTAAATGTGAGATTTGTATAGGAGATGATATTAGAGGGCTTGAGCTAGATGATTAAATAAGGACTGGAAGAAACTAAAGGGAGTAAGTTAGTTGAGAATAGGGAGAAGTTGTGAATGATGGGGCTCTTTTTTTTTTTTTTAAAATTCTGCTGATGCATGTTCATATATATGCAGGCAGGTGTGCACATCTGTGTGGAGAGCAGAGGTGAACCTAAGGTACCATTCTTCAGGAACTATCCATCTTTTAAAATTTCTATTTATTTTATTTATTTATTTTTTGATAATTTTATACCTGAACCCCTCTCCCCAATCCTCTCTCACCTTCATGTGCCCCCCCCCCCCTCTTTCTCAAGTAACCCACTGAGTCCAGTTAGTGATGCTGGTATGCATGTTGGTATAGGACCATATATTGGCATAGACAACCTATCATGGACCACACTTGAGAAGAAAACTCTCCCTCCCTGTCTTGTCTGTTGTGGTTTGTTGTTTGGTTTTGTCAGCCCAACACAAGCTAGAGAGTTAGCTGGAAGGAAGACCCTCAGTTGAGAAGATACCTCCCTTGGATTGTCTCTAGGCAAGCCTGATTAACAATTGATATGGGAGGGGCCAGCCCAGTTTGATTGGTGCCAGCACTGGGCAGGCGGTTCTGAATTGTATAAGAAAGCAGGTTGAGCAAGCCATGAGAAACAAGCAAGAAAGCAGCATTCCTCTATGGTTTTTGCTTCAGTTCTTGCCATCAGGTTTCTGCTTTGAGTTCCTGCCCTGACCCCTCAAGTGATGGGTGTGACTTGAGAGTTGTAAGATGAAATAAACTCTTCCTGAAGTTGCTTTTGGTCATGGTATTTTATAGCAATAGAAACCTAATTAAGACTTGCTTTTTTTCCAATCGTGTCTCTCACTGGGAGCCGGGACTGGAAGATTAGGATAGGCTACTAGCCAGTGAGTGCCTGGGGTCTGTCTGTTTCCACCTTCCCAATTCTAGGATGCAAGTATCCCCCTTTGGCTAGATACCCCTCCCTCTTTGATTGTGGTGTTGGAGATGGAACTCAGAACCTGTTCATGCTAGGCAAGTGTTCTCCCATTAAACCACATCCTCAGCCTTCAGCATCTTCATTAGGAGTCTTGAACAGTACATTGTTTTATTTGGCTTGACTATATGTTGACAAATTCTCAATTTCACTCTTCCCCCTTCAATTGTTAAATTGTTTGCTTATGGTCTAGAGCATGATTCTCAACCTGTGGCAAACCTTTATCTCCCAAAATATTTATATTATAATTCATAACAGTAAAATTACAGTTATGAGGTAGCAACAAAAATAATTTTATGGTTAGGGTGGGGTCACCACAACATGAGGTCACAAGCATTAGGAAGGTTGAGAACCACTGGTCTAGAGGAACATTTCCTTCTCTATAATTTCATTTGTTGGTTAGTTTTCAGGTAAATTAAATTAAATTAATTTTCAGGATGTAAAACACATGTTTTTTGAGCAGGGATGTAGCTTAGTGTTAGAGTGAAAGGGCAAGGGCTTGATTTTGATCTTGCACTGAAAAAAATGTGTTTTGTTATTTCCACCAATCAATCTCAATCTCTCTCTCTCTCATTTGGTTTATTTTTTATGTTTTGGTTCTGAGGCATGGTCTTGTAGCTCAAGATGACCTTGAATTGACACATATCTGAGGATTATTTTGACTCCTGATCCTTCTACCTTCACCTCTAAGTGGTAGGAGACAGGCATGTGCTACTCTTGTAGAAACAGTATATCTTCCCAGTGAGAAATCACTCTGCACACAGAGAAATTAATCAAGGAAAAGCTCTTTAATAGCACTTGTCCAGCTCTGCTCAGAGAGGAGCCAATCTCAAATAGAAGATTTTACTAACCTATGTACACACTAGGCTTATACATGCCACATACTTGTCATCCTTAAATCCCTTCTAGGACCCAGCCCCAGGTTACACCTTTGAACAAGTTAAACACAGGCAGGATCCTGCAAGTCTGGCCACTTGAGCAGATGGAGGATTTACACAGCATTGTCAGACTTAGAAGTACACCAGTGTTGTTCTTTTCAAATAGTTGTTGCCCAGAGTCAGCTTGCCCACCTGGCAGAATGAATGTTTTTTTCTGTTAAGAGCACAGGGGACTGACTCAGTGGCAGACTAGGCAGACTAGCTGTGACCCTGCACTGCCCCCTTGAACTGCCCCTAGAGCCATGTTCTTTGTATGGGCCTGGGCCTAATGGCTGCTTCTAAGTCAGACTCGTCTCCTTTGGCTGTGGAACCTCATTGGAGGTCAGTCTTTTTTTTTTTTGGTTTTTTGAGGCAGGGTTTCTCTGTGTAGCTTTGCACCTTTCCTGGAACTCTGTAGGCCAGGCTGGCCTCAAACTCACAGAGATCCTCCTGCCTCTGCCTCCCGAGTGCTGGGATTAAAGGCGTGCACCACCACTGCCTGGCTTTTTTTTTTTTAATTTTTTTAATTAAGAGATTTTCTATTCATTTTACATACCAACCACAGAGTCCCCTGTCCTCCCTCCTCCCTCCCTGGAGGTCAGTCTTGATGAATAAACATTAGCAGGAACTTTCTTAGCAACCCCAAACTTGGATTATGGTACAGTTTTCTTTCTCACAGTTTCTAACAAGTCTGGTGAGTATATGAATCTCCCAGTCATACTGGAGGTGGCAGTCCTTCAGCTAAATTCTTTGTTGTGTAACTTAATATTGCTAGTTTTTTTTTTCTTTTCAAAACAGTATTTCTCTGTGTAGCCCAGGCTGTCTTAGAACTCGCTCTGTAGATCAGACTAGCCTCAAACTCAGAGATCCCCCTGCCTCTGCCTCTTGAGTGCTGGAATTAAAGGTGTGGGCTACCGTGCCTGGTGTAGTAAATATTTTATAGTCAATTTTACTGCAGGTTTCTCATGTACATTCAGGACAAGGGTGGGTCGGGGAGGGAAAGAATCTTTTTAATGGATGCAGAACACACAGGATCTCAGTATATCCCTGGCTCCTAACTTGTAAATCCACCTGCCTCAGTTCCTTCCATTGAGCCCAACCCTCCCCCTCCCCCCCACTCCCCATTGACTATAATGGGATTATTTGACATGATGATGTTAAAGGTAGACTAGTGTGGTAGTGTGAATGTAATTGGCCCCCATAAGTTTATAGTGAGTGGCACTATTAGGAGGTGTGGCCTTGTTGAAGTAGGTGTGGTCTTGTTGGAGGTAGTGTGTCACTGTGGAGATGGGCTTTGAGGTTTCATGTGCTAAAGCCATACCCAGTGTCTTGGACCAGTCAGCTCCTTCTCCAGCACCATGTCTTCTTACACACTTCCATGTCCCACTATGGTAATGATGACTGAACCTCTGAAACTGTAAGCCATCCAATGAAAGATTTTCTTTATGAGAGTTTCCGTGGTCTGTTCACAGCAATAGAAACCGTAACTAGACAGCTAGTTAAAAACAGATTGATATCTCAGTGTGAAGTTGAAAGGGCTTCTAGACTTAGGCCTGGAAGTTAAACCTGGCTCTGCTCTCCATGATTATTCCAAGTTTATTTTAATCTGATTCTTGCTCTTTTATGAATGAAGTTCTCTTTCATTCAGCCTGATAAATGACATGGCTATTAGGACACCACTAAATAGTTCCAGCTTCTTGTTTGAATCAAGTTGTAAACTTTGTGTAGTAGCAGGTGCTTAAACTGTTATAAATGCCACGTGACAGCTAGCACATAGCATAAAAACCTATTTTCTCAACTACTGTAAAGGTGGTCAAACCTAGATGAGAGTCTTTACTGTTGCTTTTCTGTAGTTTTAATTTATTACAATTGATAAATTGTGAACTCTGCTATTGTATTTTGTTGTATCTTAAAATTTTGAATCCCACTTGTGCACAGCATCATTCTCAGTGTTTGCATTCCTCTGGTGTTTACCCTAATGTTGGCAACTTGTATTCTCAATTTATCACTTCTTTATTTTGCTCCGGTGTGTGTAAAATCTTAAAACACTTGAACTCCATTTGCCCTGGTTACTTGTGCCTCTTGGTAATATGCTGTCTCTTTTTCTCTGGAAAACGTGATTTCTGCTTTTGTACCTTCAGTGTTTTTCATTGTCTCTTCCTCATTGAATCAGACCTCTCTGTCTGCTGGTGTCCCACCTCCTGGCCTTCCCCACCCCAATCCCCAGTTCCGCAGTTGGAGTTCCCCTCAGGGATGGGCATATTCCTAGTGTCTGTATTCACAAATGTCTTTATTGTACCTTTCTTCTTAGCAGACATTTCCATGGAATATACAGTTCTTGGATAATGGTACTTTTCTCTCGGGACAGGGACTTTGTCCCCTGCCTTCTGGCTTCCTTTGCATTTGGCAAAAACTTAGGTGCCAGCTGGGTGTTGGTGATGCACAACTTTAACCCCAGCACTCAGGAGGCAGAGGCAGGCAGATCTCTTTGAGTTTGAGGCCAGCCTAGTCTACAGAGCGAGTTCCAGGACAATCAAACCTACACAGAGAAACCACGTCTCTAAAACAAACAAAAACAAAACAAGAAAAATTTTGAATCTCCTATGTTAGCTTTAAACATTTAACTGTCCCAGTTTGACATTTATAAATCTGATTAAGTGTCTTTAGCCTTTCTTGTCAATCTTTTAAATAATCTTGAATTTCACTCCCCCTTTCCTACATGTGTGGTGGCCAGAGGTTGATGTTGGGGGTCTTCCTCAATTATTCTACCTTATTTTTTGGGATAGATGTTTGACTGATGGGCTGGCTAGTAAGCTCCAGGGATCCTCCTGTCTCTGCTTCCCAGTACTGGGATTATAGGTGGGTGTCACTGTGCTCAGCTTTTGCATAGGTTCTGGAACAGTCAAACTCAGGTATTGCCAGCATTGTACTAACTGAGCTATCTCCTCAACCCTCCATTTTCATTTTAACTTCAACGATAGGATATCTTATTTTTAATATGATAGAAGAGAGAAAGATTTTAAAATTTGTTGGCTTTTTAAATAATAATATTAGGAAAATTTTTTTTTTTCTGAGTGAAGATAATTGAAGCATTGACTGAACTGGTAGTCTGGAAGCACCTTGTTTGGAAGGCCCCTTTGTCCCTTTAGGCTGCTGTAGGAAAGTCAGAAGGGTAGGAACTGTCTTAACACCTGACATTATCCATCACATGCTGCTGACTGAGAGATGCAGCAGGGTTGGTGTCTGTCAAAGGGCCTGTGCCTCATAAGTGTACCTTCTTGTCCTTTCTCTACATGGGCCCATTTTTATTTTTGTGCTGCTGGAGATTAAACTCACGGCCTTCACATATGCTAGACAAACCCTCTACCATTGAGCTACATCCCTAGCTCTTGGGTTTTTGAGGTGATATCCCTTAGGTTTTGCTTCTTGAACTTGCTGTGTGGCCGAAGCTGGCCCTTAACTCATGGTCCTCTTCATTCTGCCTACCCAGGTGTTAGGATTAGAGGTGTGAGCCATCATGTTTACTTCTCTTGGGCCTCTCAAAGATATAATCATTCCATGACCTAATTACCACTCTATCTTGTAAAACTGTTGCATTGAGGGCTAAGTTTCAACAGATGAATAGGGGTGATGTAAAGCAAACATTCAGACCATAGTATTTTTTCTCATTGCCCTTTAAAATTCATGTTTTTCTCATATGTAGGTAGAGTACATTTGCTCTTTTCTAGTAGCACCAGGAGTCTGAATTGTTCTCAAGTCTCGAGTGTCATTTCCATATCATCTCAGTGAGACATCGGTGAGATTCAAGATACTGTATCGGTATCATCTCAGTGAGATGGCTGTGAGATTCAAGATACTGTATCGGTATCATCTCAGTGAGACATAGGTGAGATTCAAGATATTGTTCATCTGGAGGCAAATTGTCCAGCTGGGAATTCGTGAAATGTAGTTATCTGCTTCTAAGATACAAGGATGGGACAGGCAGAGACTGGATCTGTTCCCAAAAGATGAGAAGTAGGAAGTCTAAAACCCAACAACACAAACAGTGAGTGCATCTTAAGGCTCAAGAATAACTAGTTTTACTCCACATCTTGTCTTTCACATACCTTGAGGTGGAGTTTGGGCTTTCAAAGCTCTTGGCAGCCTTGGTATTGATGGCTTGCTGGATGGGTGCAATTTGTGTGGCATGGGTTGGGATGCTGGCCTGTGACTCTTCCAGGCTATAGTTCTAAGTTTGGCTACCCAAACCCTTTTGACATGATTTTTCCAAGTTTTGGCATTTTGAGCCTGTGACAGGAGAAGTAGCACCTAGCTATAATTCCCGGAGATGCTTTTGTGGTCATTCTGTTATTTTGATGTTTCACACCTGGCTTAACATCAATCTGTTAAAAGCATGTTGTCACATAACTCTTGGGTTGCTTTCCCAGACATACATTTTCATTTTTTTACAACATGGCCAAAATGAATAATATCCAATATATTTGCTTCCCTTTTGATTATAAATTTCATCTCTAAGTAATTTCTCTCTTTGAATTTACTGTATGCAGTCAAGAGAAACCATACTGCTCTTTCTGCTTTTGTTTAGATATTTCATCAGCCAAACAACTAATTTTATCACTCATAAGTTCTAGTTCTACTTTCTGTAAAACACCAGGACATGAACACAGTTCAGACTGGGTCTTTGCTTCCTTTTAATTTTATTTTTCAGTATTGGAGGTGAAACCCAGGGTCTTGAGCATGGTAGGCAGTTCTCTACTATCTAGCTGTCTTTGCCTTTTTGTAACAAGGGTCTGTGTTCTTCCTGTTGGCAGTGACATAGTCCTCATTTCTGAGACCTCATCAGAATGACCTTTACTGTTCATATTTCTATCAACATTTCATCCCAAAGCATTTCTGTAATCTCTGACAAGACAGAGCCATTCTGTACGGTTCTCTTCTGTGCCTTCACCTCAGAGTCATCCTGAAAGCTCTGGTCACAGTGACAAGGCCTTTTCTACATGCTCGTCTAGATTCTTCCAGCTTGTGCCCATTGCCCTGTTGCAAAACTGCTTCTGTAGTTCATAACAACAGCTCTACTCTTCGGTCCTACGTTCTGTCTTTGTGTTCCTCTAACAAAGTATGGAGATTGAGGAAACAGTAAAAGTCCTGTTTGTGTGAAGGCCTGTCTGTGCTTTCTTGGTATATTTTCACCATGTATAATAGTTCTCGAGAAATTCTGTTACACCTTTTCATGATATACCAGTGGTTTATATTGTTTTTGTTACTTTCTTGGGATGTTTTTTTGAGATGGGCTCTCCATATTTTACCCAGAGGACACCAAGCATACACATGTAGGTAAAATACCCATATACATAAAGTAAAAATAAATAAATTTTGGGGGACTGGAGAGATGGCTTAGTGGTTAAAGAGTACTGGCTGTTCTTTTAGAGGACCCAGGTTCAAATCCCAGAACCTGCATGGAGACTTACAACTCTTCTTCACTGTTTGCAGACAAGAAACTCACACTTAAAATAATTTTTTTTTTAATTTTTGGTTTTTTGAGACAGGGTTTCTCTTTGTACCCTTGGCTGTCCTTGAACTGTAGATAGGCTGGACTTGAACTCACAGAAATCTGTCTGCTTCTGCCTCCTGAGTTCTAGGATTAAAGGCATACACCACCACCACCCCGCTTAAATAAATCTTTTAAAAAAAGATTATGTGGAATGTGTTTGTACAGTTTATAGCTGAACAATAGTACTGTGGACTCATTTTGATTAGGGAAGAACATTACTGGTATCTTAAACTCTTTGACTTAATCACATTTTTGTGTGTGTGTGTGTGTGTGTGTGTGTGTGTGTGTGTGTGTGTGTGTGTGTGTGTGTTTCGAGACAGGGTTTCTCTGTGGCTTTGGAGACTGTTCTGGACTAGCTCTGTAGACCACGGTGGCCTCGAACTCACAGAGATCCACCTGCCTCTGCCTCCCGAGTGTTGGGATTACAGGCGTGTGCCACCCGCCTGGCCACATTTTTTTTTTAACTCACTATCCTGAACTGTGTTTAGAAAATTTCTTTGCTTTATAGTATCTCTCTAAACAATGTATTGGTTTGTTTCCTTGTCTTTGACTTTTTTTTCATTATTGAGTAATACACTAGGTATTCTTACGTCTTTCATAGGTGTTTTGAGTGTCATCTGTGTTCTTGTGTGCAGTTCATTTCATTTCTGCTACAAAGTATTTCATATTTCACCATTTATGCTTTTAGTAGGATAAACATTTAGTGTGCACAGTCTGTCCTTCCCTCCTCTTTTCTGGTGGTGCTGGGGGTCAAAGACTGGGGACTTGCAAGTACTCCACTTCCGGGGTACCCTCGAGTTGGCAGTGTGTTTGCTGTCACCAACAGTGTTGCTTTTGACCACTCTTGCACGTCTCTCCTGAGCTTTTAGGAGCTGAGAATATATGTCTAGGAGTAAACCTGCTCAGATTTGGGATAGATGGGTATGTTCAGTTTTACCAGAAAATGCCAAATTGTTCTTAAAAGTCACTGGTTTTCCTCCTTGTACTACAGTGCATGCTACCTCCAGCATGTCTTCCTGGTGCTCAGGGTCCTTGGCAGTACTTGGAGTTGTGTATTTAGCATTTGTATATACCTGCTTGGTAATATATTACTTTTTCCCAGCCTATAGGAAAAGATTACTTTATTCATAGTCCATAAATTTAGATGTTGGCATCTCATTTTTTTCAATTCTTAAATGTATTTTATTGTTTCATGTGTATGTGTGTTGCTTGCATGTATATATGTGTACAATGTTTAACACGAAGGTCAGAAGAGGGCATTAGATCCTTTGGGACTGGAATTACAGACAGTTGTGAGCCATCGTGTAGATGCTGGGAACTGAACCCTGGTCCTTTGCAAGAGCAACAAGTGCTATAATTGCTGAGCCAATCCTCTGATTCCCAATTTTTCTTTAAAAAAATTTGTATTTATGAGAGAGAGAGAGAGAGAGAGAGAGAGAGAGAGAGAGAGAGAGAGAGAGAGTGTGTGTGTGTGTGTGTGTGTGTGTGTGTGTGTGTGTGTGTGTTTACACAGGTGTCTGCAGAGGCCAGAAGTGGAAGACAGATCCCTTGAGGCTGTAGTTAGGGCAGTTAGTTAGCTGCCTGAGATGAATCTGGGAACTCAACTCGGGTCCTCTAGAAGAGTAAGCACATGTTCTTACCCACTGAAATGTCTCTCTAGCCTAACTTTTTATTGTTTTTTAATTCTAGGTATTTCATTTTTTATTATGATTTCTTCTTTTACCCAGGGCGTTTTATTATCTTTGAGATATTTTTCTAGTTATCTTTTGGTTATTTATTTATTTATTTATGATTTTTTTCAAGATAGGGGTTTCTCTGTGTAGCCATGGCTGTTCTGGAAAACTTTCTGTAGACCAGACTGGCCTCAAACTCAAGAGATTCGCCTGTCTCTGCCTCCTCAGTGCTAGGATTAAAGGTGTGTGCCACCACCACTGTGTAGCTTTATTTATCAATTTATACTTTAATATACAAGATCCAGCCGGCCAAAATGGCAGCATAGATAGGTGAGGGACTCGAGAGGCCTCACCTCTAACCATGGAACTATTATTAGCAGTGGATAGTTACCGTAGGAAGGGAAAAAAAATCATTCTTTGGAGATTTGGCCATTGGTGGTTGCCTATGCTCCAGTAGCCTTATAACCATCCACATATGTTCTGCATTAAATAGACTTAGTGGGTTATTTAAAAAAAAAAAAAAAAGTCATGAAGTTGTGGAGGTCCTAGGGTGTTGGAGGGGAGAAATGGGGGCTGGACATGATCATGCTTCATTGTATACACATATGACATTCTCAATAAAAATTAAATTAAAATATTTACATTTTAATTGTATTTTCAGCGAATGTGGTTTGTATGTTGCTAGTACTTTCAAATTTGAACTTTTTATAATTGAGCATTTTATTAGTTACTATTGCTGTTGCAAAATTTTCCAAAATATAGTACATATTAGAAAAGCACTCTATCCCTGAGCTATAAACCTGATCCTTTTTAGTTTTTCAATTTTATTTAGAAAAAGTTTTTTTTTTTTTTTTTTCAAGACAGGGTTTCTCTGTGTAGCTTTGCGTCTTTCCTGGAACTCAACGCTGTAGCCCAGGCTGGCCTCGAACCTAGGCTGGTGTTTAAGTCATTGCTGTCCTGTTTCAGCCTTCTTAGTAGCTGGGATTACACGTCTATACCATGTTTAGTTTAAAAAACAACAGGCATTTAATATCTCAAAGTTCTGCCCTTCCAAAATCCATGAGTGCCTTAATGAAGTGTTTTTGTTTTTATTTTTTGAAACAGGGTTTCTCTGTGTAAACACTCTGCTGTCCTGTAACTCGCTATGTAGGCCAGGGTGGCCTCGAACTCACAAAGATCCGCCTGTCTCTGTCTCCCTAGTGCTGGGATCCAAGGTGTGCACCACCACCGCCTGACAATGAAGTGGATTTTATTTTTTCAGTGAAGTGTTTTTTGCTCATAGTTTTTTTTAAGATTGCAGACAAGTTGCAGTCATCTGGAGACTTGACTTGTACTATAGCATTCACTTTCAAGTGAAATCATTTCCATTTTTTTGCTAGCTGCTTGTAAAAGGGCTCAGTTTCTTTTGATAGGCCTGCTTGTCACATGACAATTGGCATTCTGGAAGGCGAATGTTTTGAGAGAATCAGAAGCCACAGTTTCTTTTAGACCCTTGGAAGCTGATGTACCCTAACTTCTGCTATCTTATATTACCCATGCAGAACAATTTTCATATAGGGTGCAAGAATTATACCTGATTATAAACATTAGAAGGTAGGAATAATTATGGGCCATCTTGGAGTCTAGTTGGTCATGAAATTCATTTTATAAAGATTTATATGTTCTTGAAAATTAATGTATAATCTCTTCTAGTTTTTGAGTATGATTTTTATGTGTTGTTTTGGTCAAGTTTAATAATTAAGCAGTTTAGCATTTCTAAATTATGATTTCTTTGCTCACTACATTGTGTAACTGAAAGAGATATATGTTAGGCAATCTTGCACTGGATTTGATTTTTTTCTTCTTTTATTGTGTGTTCATGTGTGTGTGGTATGTGCACACATGCCTGTGCCTATGCATGTACATCCAGAGGCCAGAGGAGGATGTTGAATGTCCTGCTCTATCTGCCTAATTCCTTTGACACCGGGTTTCTCACTGAACTTAGAGCTAGGCTGGTGGCCAGCAAGCCTCAGCGATCCTTCTGTCTTTCCCCTGACAGCAGTGAGGTTAGAGGTACATGCACAGTAAGGTCCGGCTTTTGCCTGGGATCAGGACAGAACGCAGGCCCCATGCTTGCACAGCAGGCATTCCTACTTTCTGAGCTGCTCTGTCCAGATACTGGATGTGTCAGTTTTGTTGTGTGTGTGCTGTTAGATGCACGGAAGGTAGAATGCCATGCTGTGAAGTCATCTCCCTCCTCCTCTCCTACCTCCATGTGCTGGACAAGCCACCTACCACTGAGCTACATGCGTTCCACTTCCTGTTCAGTTTTCTTCAGTATTTGGTGGATCTTTTTCCATTCACTGACCATGAATCTTTCTGTGTTTGTGTTTGAAGTTTTTCGTATAAATAGTACTTGTGAAACTAGTTTGACTTTTTCCTTCCAACTGGAGTGTTTATTTTATTTACAGTAACCAGGATTACTGGTATATTGAACTTAGTTCTGCTACTTATTATAAGTCTTTTTTCACCCCCCTCCTTGAATATGACTTTTCTTTTAGGCTCATTTTTTCTTCTGCTTGAAGCATGTTCTTTAGAACTATTTTAAATAAGAGTCTATTGCAGTAATTGCTCTTTTTCTTTTCTTAAAAATATCTTAATTTCCTCCTTATTCCTGAGTCATAATTCCACCATTATGTAGAAATCTAGGCAGTTATTTTTCTCTTCAGTATGTTAAAGGTACCATTTCCTTTTTTACTGTTGTTATTGTTGAGAAGTCAGTTGTCGTTAGAATTGCCAGAATGGTGTTTTTCTCTCTGGATGTTTTTAAGTCTTATCTTTTTTCACCTTCTGTGTTACATTGATCTGTGTGAGTGTGTATGCGTGCACACAGGTGTATAGGTCAGATGACAGCTTTCATCAGTCCACCATATGGGTTCTGGGGATCAAATGCAGGTCGTTGGGCTTGAGGGGCATGGACATTACTGAGTCATTTTGTTGGCCCATCTTTGTTCATTAGCCCATGTTTTGTTCTTTGTTGCTGTGTAGTTTCATGAAAATGTTTTAGAGGGATGCATGCGTGTGTGCGTGCATGCACATGTGTGTGTGAGTGATTTTAAAATTCCTTGCTTTGGAGATTAAAAGCATATCCTACCATGCCCAGCCCATTCTCTTTATTTTTGAAATACCATCTTTTAAACTTTTTTTTTGGAGTTGAGGACTGAACCCAGGGCTCTACCACTGAGCTAAATCCCCAACCCCTTTAAAACTTTTAAAACTGTCTTATTTTTGAGACGAGGTCTTACTATGTAAGTCAAGGCTGTCCTCAAACACTGTATCTCCTTGCCTCTTTGTTCTGAATGTCTGGCATTGCAGGTGGGCACCATCATGCCCTTCATGAATATCTTCTAGATATTAATAAGTAACAATCTGAGATATTTTCTTAGTCGTACAGTATTGATTTGTGTTTGCTTGAATGTTCTGTTTTTTTTTTTTAAAGACTTATTTATTTATTACGTATACAGTGTTCTGTCTGCATGTATGTCTGCAGGCCAGAAGAGGGCGCCAGATCTCATTACAGATGGTTGTGAGCCACCATGTGGTTGCTGGGAATTGAACTCAGGACCTCTGGAAGAGCAGCCAGAGCTCTTAACCGCTGAGCCATCTCTCCAGCCTGAATGTTCTGTTTTATATTAACAGATTTTGCTTTTGTTTGATGGTTCAAGGCTGTGTGTGTTTTATTTATTTTTTTTTTGAGACAGGGTTTCACTATGTAGCTCTGGCTGGCCTAGAATTCACAGAGATATGCTGGTCTCTGCCTCTGAATTCTGGGATTAAAGGTATGTGCTACCATACCCAGCTATCTTATCTTATCTATGTATCTATCTTTTTAAAGATTTATTATTTTTTGAGTTATGTGTATATGTGGATTTGTCTGTGGGTATGTGCACTTGAGTGTGGGTACCCGTGGAGACCAGAGGTACCGAATCCTCCTGAGAGTGTAGTTACTGGCTCTAGGCGTGGGTGCTGGGAAACAAACCAGTAAGTGCTGTATACCATTGAACCATCTCACTTGCCTTCTAACTTTATTTTTAATTTTTGTGGTGCTGGGGACTGAATGCAGGACCTGGCACATGATAGGCAAGCCTTTCACCATTAGATACATCCTCCTCCCCATTCTCATTTAGTAAATGTTCTTACCCTTTCCCTCTTACCAAAGGTAATTATGTTGGTGTTGAATGCATTGTTTAACTTGATTATTGTCATAGTTATTCTTCTGCTGCTGTGATAAAGCACAGTGACCAAAGCAGTTTATAAAAGAAACTGTTTAGTTTGGCCTATAATTTCAGAGAATTAGGGTCCATGATGTCAGAGTGAAGGAACAGCTAAGAAAGAGATCACATCTTGATCCATAACCCTGGGACAGAGAGAGAGAGAGAGTGCTGGGAATCTCAGGAGTCTTTTGAAACTTGAAAGCCCACCCCCAATGACACACCTCCTCCAAAAAGGCCATGTCTCATCCTTTCTAAACAGTTCTACCAACTGGGAACCAAGTATTCAGATTTATGAACCTTTGAGGATAATTTCATTCAAACTGCTACAGTTGTGGTTATGATTTTGCAGGATATTGAAATCATGTTATAAAAGTTAAATACATAAAATTTTTATTTGCTAATTATGCCTTAGTAAAGTGGGAAAACAAATGTAAAAGTCTACTCTTTAGTGAGGGTTCATTGGGAGCTTTTGTGTATGTGCCTGTAGGGCAGGTTGGTAGGGAGCAGATTGGTCGGGCAACTTCATAGTTGTTGATCCTTCAAATGTAAGTCTTTCTGTGAAGATTCCACTTTGTCTCAGAGAATATGCCTTACTGGTTGCCTGGGAAGTAATGGTTGATTAAAGGATTAAGCCAAGAGGCTGGTAGTTTATATTATGGAAATTTTCACATGTTAAGGAAGTAATAGGATTATAGTGGAAAAGTTATTTTATAATTCAGGTTTTAAAATATAGGCAAAGGAAATGATTGTTCAATCTTTCCCTCTGAATTCACTGAACTGTCTGTACTTTAGTCTGCAGACTAGCAGGGACCGCCTGTTGCTCTTGGACCACAGTTTGAGGCACACTGCCCTGGGTAATAAAAAGATAGTTGTTAAAGGCAGGAGGAAAGTCAGTGTAATGTAAATGGTTTATTCTTTTACTCAACAAACATTAATTAATTGCCTTAAAAAAAAACCCCTCCTAATCAAAGAAAGGATAAAATAGCTTCTGAGAAAGATACCTTTCTTGCTTCCATGGAACTTAGAATTCATGAGTGATAGTTTATCATCTAGCTAATTGTATTTGTTAGAAGAATCATGTAGACATACTGGGGATGTAGCTTAGTTGATAGTACTTGCTTAGTATGCATGAAGCTGTAGCTTTAATCAGTGGCATCTATAAAATTAGGCATGGTGGTACATGCCAGTAACTTTGGCAATTAGGAGGTGGAGGCTGGAGGATCAGAAGTTCAAGGTCATCCTTGGCTGAAGTAGTGAGTTTGAGTCTGGGATACATGAGACACTAGAAAAAATTTTTTTTTGAGCAAAATAAATTTTAAAAAGGTAAGATCATTTAAATTTTTCTTCTATGGGTTTCTTTTCAATGAGCACTTACTATTTGTGGGGAAAAGTGAATTAAACTTTAAAAATATATTATGCTATATTATAAATATCTCTGGATATAATAAAATATTTAGATATCTTTGGATAGTAGAATATAAAGAGTTTAAACTACATGAGGAAAAATAATTCCCTTTGAATTATGATCTCTATTTACAACAAATTATGATCTACTTAAGATAAAAGATCTTAACAAGTAGGGATTTATTTAAAAGAAAGCCTAATATTAAGCAAAGCACTGTGAACAATGGGTAGTTTGTTTCTAGTTTCACTCAGAAATTCTTCAAAAGGTCACAGGCTAAAACGTTTGCTTCTGTGTACATTCTAATGAGTTTCTAAAAGGCCTTTCAGATTATAATGGGGAGTAGAAATGACATTACATTTCACTTAGTGTACATACAGGGAAAAAACAAAGAAAATAAGCCTATGAGGAGGAAAAGCACCCGACATGTTGTCTTTACATATCAGGAAACAAACACATTAAGAAAGTGTATTGCACGGGGTGGTGGTGGTGGTGCAAGCCTTTAATCCCAGCACTTAAGAGGCAGAGACAGGCAGATCTCAGTGAGTTCGAGGCCAGCCTGGTCTACAAAGAGAGTTCCAGGATAGCCAAGACTGTTACACAGAGAAACCCTGTCTGGAAAAACAAAAACAAACAAAAAGAAAGTGTGTTGGACTGGAAAATAGGCTGAGTGGTTGAGAGCACTCATTGCTGTTTCAGAGGACCTAGTTTGGTTCCCAGCATCCACATAGCAGCTCATGGCCATCTTTAAACTCCAGTCCTAGGGGTTCTGACTTCCTTTTCTGGCCTCCAAGGACATTGCAAGCATTATTAATCCATTACAAAATTAAAGTATACCCCCGGAATATTGTAGCTGGTTATATTAAGCACGTTCCCCCAGAGGATTCTGTGTCTTTGGTTACATATTACATACATAATAGTGCTTTATGTAGTGCTTAATAAACTTAAAAATTGTGAAGTTTTCTTTTCATTTTAATGTCATTTTAAGTATACAATTGGCAATCAAACAAAATTAGTATTCCTATAACAAAGTTAAATGAAAAAGGTAAGCCAATTGTAAATTGCTAAGCCAGGAATAAATGGTACAGGATATGGCCAAGCTAATAGTATGTGAATCACTAAAGTTGGGCAGAATGGGAAACAACCTAAAATTTAATACTGAGCTCATAAAACAGGTATTACATAATCATTTAAAAACAATATAGGTATTATAAAGACATCTGTAGGCAAAGATATTAGCATGGAGCCAAACTAATTTTTGTCAAGAAATGAATTCTAGCTTTACTCTCCCCTGAATGCTTGAGCTTTAGTTTATTCATTTTCCTGCTATTCTGAATTTACAGCTACCCAAATTTTATACACAGAGTCTTTGATCCTCCCCTCCCCTCCCCTCCCCTCCCCTCCCGTCCCCTCCTCCTTCCCTTTCTCCCTCTCTCTCCCTCCCTCCCTCTCCATTGTTTTTTTTTTTTTTAAGACAGGGTTTCTCTGTGTAGCCCTGGCTGTTCTGAAACTTGCTTTGTAGACCAGGCTGGCCTCTGCTTCCCGCGTGCTGGGATTAACCGTGTCCAGCAAGAAGCCTTGATTCTTCAAGAACCTATTTATACTCAATTCACAAATGAAGAATCTATTTACACCTATTTACCCAACCACTATTGAAGCTCCAAAAGCCATTTCCCAAATGTTGTTTCTAGACTCTCCGGATATCTACCACCCTGGCTGGAGCCTGTTTCTTACCAACCTAAACTACAGTCATAGTGTTTTCACAGAAAATGCTGGCTCCTCTGTTTCTTCCTCTCCCTCTGTACACTCATTCAGTACAGAACCCATCAGGTACAGCAGAGCAGGTAGGTGTCTTTGTACATGTTTGGGGAAGTCTGATCAGGGTGAAAAAGGCATTCCTGTGGAGGAAACCAGCATAAGGCAGAAAAAGAGTGCCTATACGTGGCAGGCTCAGCAGAATCAGACAGTGACTGGGACAAGGAGAGACTACTCTGCAGAGGGAGGTGAGGAATGGGGCATTGGTTCAACCAGGGTGGAAGGGAGTGTAGGTCACAGGATAACAAAGCCCCCCTGAGATAAGGATGGAGTTTATAATAAGAAAGATATCCCTAAATGGGTGTCGGCACCTGAGTGAGCCCAGAAAGGGGTGGTGGGCTGTGTGAATCTTCTGTATGGGGGGATGGTAGAGGAGTGTATTAGCATAGAGTTTGAGTGGGTTAAGGAGGATGTGCACATGGGGAAGCAATATAGGACAGGACATCCAGACCTGAGCATTGGAGGAGAAGAAAAAGGTCTAGGGGCCTGGAAGATGACCAAGCAGAAAAGGTGCTTGCCACCAGAGTCGATGACCTGAGTTGGAGTCCCACAACCCACAAGGTGAAGTTAATTTCATAAAACAGAGAAATAAGATGATTTCACTCTTTCGGAGTTCTCTTGGCTGCCTTTTTTCTTACTTACCTTTATCTAATCCCAATTCATTTACCTATTTTTCCCTATGGTCAATCTGGAGTTTCATTTCAGCATTTTCTTCTAACTGTAGGCTGCTGCTTAGAATAACTGATTCT
This sequence comes from Peromyscus californicus insignis, assembly GCF_007827085.1. Classification (NCBI taxonomy): domain Eukaryota; kingdom Metazoa; phylum Chordata; class Mammalia; order Rodentia; family Cricetidae; genus Peromyscus; species Peromyscus californicus. The sequence goes on along the minus strand of NW_026294551.1, from coordinate 43,456,944 downwards.
TCAGTTGGATGGTTTAGAACTTTATTGCCTAGTGGAATTTGATAGCTGCATCATATATAGCTACTTAAAGTTAAATAAAACCAAACATTTGATTCCTCATCTGTACTAGCTATGTTACAGATGTTTACAATAGCCACATAGAGCTGGCTAGTAGCCTAGGTGCTGGTCATTGCTGATACAGAGTATCATTTCAGTAAATTCTTTTAGTGGTGATTCAGAATGTACCACAGTTGTTGGGCAGTGGTGGCGCACACCTTTAATCCCAGCACTCAGGAGGCAGAGGCAGGCAGATCTCTGTGAGTTTGAGGCCAGCCTGGTCTCCAAAGCGAGTTCTAGGAAAGGCGCAAAGCTACACAGAGAAACCCTGTCTTGAAAAAAAACAAAAAACAAAACAAAAAAAAAAAAGTGCCACAGTCTTCAGACTTGACGATAAGCCTTCTGTACCTGTCTATATGTAGCAGTATACATCTCCATTTTGTTTCTAAATTGGCCTACTCTGCTTTGATTGAGAATGTACGGCCATTGAAGAAATCTGTTTATTACATTCATCAGGCTTCCTGCTTCCTCTTGTGTATATACTTATACCACTCTAGTGTTGTGTTAGGTCTTACTTGTATATGCACACATGCACACACTTATTTGGGAGAACCTTGTTCTCTCATTTATCTGTGGATGTGTGCAAGCTTCAGCTTTACTCTTCTGGATTCTCTGCTGATTGTGTGGAGGGGCTGAGGAGATTCACAAGATATATTGTTTTCATTTTCTAAAATTCTCTTTACTGAGCTTTCAGGTTTTTTTCCTCCACAATCTTTATGTAATCCGATAGCTTTTATACACTACCTCATCACCTCTATATTTGGTATTTCTTTGCTGTCAAATTAATCATATCTTACTGACTTAGCAAAAGCTTAGGCATGTCACTTATTCTTCTCATCTTTACTTGGGCCTCTTTCTTTCTTTTTTCTTTTTGGTTTTTCGAGACAGGGTTTCTCTGTGTAGTTTTGGTGCCTGTCCTGGATCTCACTCTGTAGACCAAGCTGTACCTGAACTCACAGAGATCCACTTGGCTCTGCCTCCCGAGTGCTGGGATTAAAGGCGTGCACCACTGCTGCCTGGCCAACTTGGGTCACTTTCAAGTGGAGATAGTCTCAGGTGTAGTTTTCACAGAGGAGCCTCCTTGGTTCTCTTTCAGCATTGGCAGGATCTAATATGAACAGTGAACTGAGGTCTGATACTTACGTACAGAATTACACTTAGGAGTTGTAGAGATGCATTCCTATGCAGTGTAATTGAGCTCATCCACAGGTCAGTGTAAATGTGAGCCCTTCAAAGAATATATATTCCTGTGAGATGAATTTCTTGGTTGCTTTGCTATTACCTCAGTAGCATGATTGGTTGTCTTTTATTTATTTATTTATTCATTTATTTATTTAACTTTTTTTGGGGGAGTTGGTTTTTTAAATCTTTTATTTATTTTTTATTTTATGTGCATTAGTGTTTTGCCTACATGTATGTCAGTGTGAGGGTGTTGGATCCCCTGGAACTAGAGTTACAGATGGTTATAAGCTGCCATGTGGGTGCTGGGACTTGAACCCAGGTCTTCTGGAAGAGCAGCCAGTGCTCTGAAATTCCAGGCCATCTGTCCAGCCCCTGATTGGTTATTTTAATTGGAGTCAGTTTTGTTTTGTTTTTTTTTTTTTCAAGACAGGGTTTCTCTGTGTAGCTTTGAGCCTTTCCTGGAACTCACTTGGTAGCCCAGGCTGACCTCGAACTCACAGAGTTCTGCCTGGCTCTGCCTCCTTGGAGTCAGTTTTAACTCTGTTCCTGGTTTTACAGTTCATTGTATCTGAACAATTGGCTGCAGTTCTCCATTGACTAGAAGTTTTCCATTGATTAGAGGTTTACAGCCTAGATTTCCTTGGTCTGTAGAGTTTTTGTTTTGTTTTCCTTTTTTGGCTTTTCGAGACAGGGTTTTTTTCTGTGTAGCCCTGGCTGTCCTGGAACTCAGTCTGTAGACCAGGCTGGCCTTCAACTCAGAGATCCACCTGCCTCTGTCTACTTAGTGCTGGGATTAAAGGTATGCTCCACCACCTCCAGCTAGTCTGTACTTTTTTATATGCTTGAGTTCAGTGAGCACAGTAAGGGATTATGTGTATTTGTTGCAGACATTCTTTTAGATAATTTGTAGCTGCTTATTTCCAGAAAGAAAACTGAACATTGATAGATCATTTAGGATTTTCTCTAAATTCTCTGTTGTATTGTAAATTAGAAGTTGAGATAGAAATATTGGTCGTCATGGTTGATAAAGATTTCAAACCTAAAATGTGATTTTCACTGAAAAGAATATGTTAAGTAATTTTGAAGAGTAAAGTTGTAATATTTTTCCCTTTTAGCTTCCAATAAAAACAGGACAGCAAAACACACATACCAAAGTCAGCACTGAGCATAACAAGGAATGTTTGATCAACATTTCCAAATACAAGTTTTCTTTGGTCATAAGTGGCCTCACTACCATCTTAAAGAATGTTAACAATATGGTGAGTATTTGAATTACTGGATTTTTGCTTTTTGGATAATTTGCTTTATTTTGGTTCTGATTTGGAAGTTTAGAGCAGCATGTTTTAAAGTATGGGAATATTTTCTTAGGATTTAAGATGTGAGTCATTTCATTTTATGATGAGCACAAGTGTAACTTTGAAATTTTGACTTTTAATCTTTCCCTTTGAAGCTTCTCTTATTACTCTATTTCATTTTCAGGAATTAGACTTTTATATGACTTTTGTATTGTATGTAGACTGACCATCATATGGATTCCTTCCCCCAACTCCTCTTTCCTTCTTCCCTAATCTGTACCTCCAGCTGTGTAGTGTAGAATCTGTTTTATTTGCTTTTCATTAGCTGCTTCCTTGAATGTATTTGTTGACCGTCCATGTCCAAAATATGTAGTGTATAAACTGTGATCTTCACTCCTAAATTGTGGGATTAAGTTTTATGACCACATTAATGAGTTTCCTTTCCTCTTCCCATAACCTGTAACAGATTCGATAGTAGTTAGAGAATGGGTGTTAGAACAGCTGTCCTCAGTTTCTCAGATGTTAACTGATTTCGTCAGTGATTCATTCCACTGTTGAAAGTTCACAGTCCTCCTTCCTTCCCATCCCCCCGCCCCCTAACTTGAACACACTCCCCCTGCTCTACCTCTGCTTCTAGCATTAGCATCTCTTACCTCTCTCAGGGACCTCCCTTCCTCTAACAATTTCTGATCATCTACTTCATACTCGGGCAAACAACAGATGGGGGGTTGTAACTCCAACTCTCTGCACTTGTAATGTCAGTTTGTGTTGTTTGTGCTGTGCTGTGAAACAACCTCTGGTTGTGATTTTGAGGATTAGCCTCATTGTCTTATAGTCACATCATCCTTGGAGAATTTCCTCTTAAGAAAGTTGGTTAGTATCAGAGTTATAGAACTGATGAGTCAGAGGTATGAGCAGTCCAGTAGATTTTTTGTTGTTGTTGTTAAAAAAAATTTCCCAGTCGGGTGGCAGTGACACACACCTTTAATCCCAGCACTCGGGAGGCAGAGTCAGGCAGATCTCGGTGAGTTCGAGGCCAGCCTGGTCTACAGAGCGAGATCCAGGACAGGCACCAAAACTACACCGAGAAACTCTGTCTCAAAAAACCAAAAAAAAAAAAAAAAAAAAAAAAAAAAGAAAGAAAGAAAAAAAATTTCCCCCTAAAAACATAGGACCTTTTATTAAAAAAGTAAAGTTATTTACATGATACATTTAATATTTTGCTGTAGCTCTTTTTGCCCACTGTGAAACACAGTAATAGAATTTTTATGTATGATATATGGCTGCATTCCCAGTTATACTGCAGTATTTATATTTGGGATCATCTTTAAAACTATTGTGATGTTGGCATTCATTTAGAACTCACTGAAAAGTTAAAGGGCCTGTGAGATGGCTCACACATTGATTGAAGGTAGAACCAAGTCCCAAAAGTTGTCTGTCTTCTGACCTCCATGTAGGCACCATGGTGAGCCCACACTCACACTAAGACATGCATCAAACACATACAATAAAAATAAAACAAAAATAGAAAGTTATTTATTTATTTTTTTTAGATACTGAGTTTCTCTGTGTAGTCCTGGCTGTATTAGGACTTGCTCTGTAGACCAGGCTGGCCTCAAACTCACAGAGTCCCTGCCTGCCTCTGCCTCCCAAATGCTGGGATTGAAGTTGTGTGACACCACCACCTGACAAAAATAGAAAATTTTAAAAGAAAAATTATACTATGAAAACAATAGTCTCTTGTTAGTAAGTAGATAGATGATATAGAGTTCAGTTTGAAAGTAATGAATGCTTAAGAGTCACTGTTAGTGATGTAGTAACATTCTATTTTGATAAGAATTAAGAAATAGTTGTTTTGTAGTAGGAAGGGATAGTTAAATGCTTAATGTAAGACCGGTACAGACCACTAACTAATGAATTATTTTTAATCCTCATTGATTCATTACCACCTACCCACTCCCTTCATCCCCTCCCTTCTTCCTTCCATGTTTTTTTTTATCTTGTAGCTTGGGCTGGCCTTGAACTTGCTATGTCCCTAGGACTAGCCTTGAGCTTCTAAACCTCTGGACACTATTCCATAGTGTTCGGATTACCAATGTTTTCCTACCATGACTGGCCAAATCATAGATACTTTAAAAACATAAAGCAGCATGTTTTACTGTTAGGTAGCTAATGGCAGGCTTTAGTAAATGCCTCTATTTCTGTTTACCCAAGAATTTATTTTTTGAGTATTAGGGTAAAGTAAGAAATAATAGACTTAAATATCATTGAATGGTGGGGTGGTGGTAGCTCATGCCTTTAATCCCAGCACTCAGGAGGTCTGGTCTAAAGAGTGAGATTTAGGACAGGCACCGAAACTACACAGAGAAACCCTATCTCGAAAAACCAACCAACCAACCAACCAACCAACCAACCAAACAAATATCATTGAATGTAGAAGACAAAATGGAAGATTAATAATTTTTTTGATCTTTAGTCTTTTTTAAAATTTTTTATTTATTTTGTTTTGGTTTTTCTAGATGGGTTCTCTGTTGCCTTAACTATCCTGGAACTAGCTCTTTGGGCCAGTGTGGCTTTGACCTCACAGAGATCCACCTGCCACTGCTTTTCAAGTACTGGGATTAAAGGTGTGCGCCACTGCCACTGCCCTGCTGATCTTCAGTCTTCTATATTCCATATGTGCTAATTTGTAGTGGAATGTTAATCAAATTCTCTGGTTATATTTTTCTTTTAGAGGATATTTGGAGAAGCTGCTGAAAAAAATTTGTATCTCTCTCAGTTGATAATATTGGATACACTGGAAAAATGCCTTGCAGGGGTAAGTAAATTCATTCTAAAGTAAGCAGGTTCTGTGAAATCAATCTTGAGAATAATCTGAGTACCAAAAGGTCAGTATGGACACTGAAGACACATGAAGAGTCTTTGTCTAAGATAGATGGATATAAATTTTGTTAATACAGTTGACCTGGTGGTGCAGAATTTAGAAAAAATTATCACTTTTTGTAAATTACATAGATATTTAAGTTTACTTAAAATGTTGTTTGAGCCCCATTTTTGTCTCTAAGGTTTTTTTTTTTTTTTTTTTTTTTGGTTTTTCAAGACAGGGTTTCTCCGTGTAGCTTTGTGCCTCTCCTGGAACTCACTTGGTAGCCCAGGCTGGCCTTGAACTCACAGAGATCCGCCTGGCTCTGCCTCCCGAGTGCTGGGATTAAAGGTGTGCGCCACCACCGCCCGGCAAGATTTTTTTTTTAAGAAAAGATTTTTATGAAGAAATCACTATTTGCTTTAATTAATTTCTCACATCTTATTAGCCCTGTGGCATTGTGCAGCTGGAAGAATGTGATTCCAAAGAGCAAGGGCAGTCATATTTTCCCTCCTTTATGAGTATGGTTTCCACTTTACCTAGATCTTGACAATGGAATCTATCCTTCTGAGGATAGCTGCTACAGAACACTTCTGTAAATTTGAGCATTTGTAGCAGGTATATAGAGGAGTCACTTAGTACCAGACAGTTCTTTCCCAGGTTCCCTCTAAGAGGCTGACTCTATTTATTTTAATTATGACTTTATTTGAACTTTTTTCAAGACATTTTCTACTGTAGAAAGTGCTTATATTACTCATTAGCCTTAATTCTTTCCCAAACATGGGTAGAAAACACGGGTAGATTTTTATGTAAATACATAAGTAAAGATTTCTGCTTTAAAATTGTCTATGCCCTATATGTTAGTTAATATATTTTATTTGGCATAGAATACAGAATTTTGCTTTTTTCAGTTTGTTTTGTTTCGTTTTGTTTTTTTGAGACATAGTTTCTTTGTGCCACCACCGCTGAGCCAGAATTTTGCTTTTATTCAGCATAGCTTCTCTTTATTTATATGTTAGCATTCTCTACAATAAATCTAGGGGGAAGAGATTTAAGACAAATTTTTGTAGATACTTTATGTGAATGAGTGCTTTGCCTGCATGAGTATATGTGCACCATGTGTGGGACTGGTGCCTGCAGAGCCAGAAGAGGGCATCAGCTCTCTCTGATTGGAGTTACTGGTGGTTGTGAACTGCCATATGAATGCCGAGAGTGGAGTTCAGATCTTCTGCAAGAGCAGTAAGTGCTCTTCACCACTGAGCCATCTCTCTAGCCTCAAGAAGGAAGAGATTTTTATATGAGGACTGATTGTGTTGTTGAGAAGAGAAAGAATGTTAGAAGTGGCAAGGATTAGGCAAGGAATTAGGGAAAAAAAAAACCAAAAAGTTCACATTCATAAACCTTTTCTCCGGGTTGGCTGTGGGCCAGAAAGAAAGAAGAAAAACAATCTAAGCATAGTATTTATTTAAATTTTTAAGATAATTCATTTTTTTTATTTTTAATTATGCATATGTGTGTGTTTGCGGATGGGTCTATGCACATGAGTGTAGGTGCATTCAGAGATCAGAGACTTCGTATCTCCCTGGAGCTGGAGTTCCAGGTGGTTGTGGCCCATCTAGCATGGGTGCTGGGAACTGATCTCAGGACTTTTGCAAGGACAGTGCATGCTCCCAACCACTAGGCCAAATCTCTAGCTCCCAAAGTATTTTTTTACTTATGTATTATTATTATTTGTGTGTGTGTGTGTGTGTGTGTGTGTGTGTGTGTGTGTGCGTGTGTGTGTGTGTGTTGGGGGCATGCATTCCATGGTGCGCCTGTGTAGATCAGTCGGTCCTCTCCTGCTTTTACATGAGTTTTGGGGATTGAACTTAGGTTACCAGGTTTGTACAACAAGCACTCTACTCATGGAGCCATCCTGCCAGCTCAGCGGATATCAAACCCTGAAAAATTTTAGATTTATTTATTTTATGTTTATGAGTTTTTCATCTGCATGTGTGTAAGTATATGTACCATGTACATGCCTAGTGCCTGAGGAGGTCAAAAGAGGGTATCAGATCCCCTGTGACTAGAGTTCCAGATAGTTGTGGGCCACCATATGGGTGCTGACAACTGAACCCAGGTCCTCTGCAAGAACAAGTGAACCATCTCTCTAGCCCCTAATATTTTAAACTCTTACTGCCCTCTGGCCATATTCCAAAATAGTTGGGCAGTATTTGTAAGTTTTACACTTAAAATGATAGGAACTGTTTTAGCTTGGTGTCCCCTGTTAACTTGTAAAATGGAGTAGAAGAACAGAAACATTATTATATAGTAGGGCAGAATTGGGAGGCTGGACATTTTTAACTTGGCAGAGGTCTTAGTACTTCGTAATTTCTCATATATCAGGCACACCCATGATTGAATTGGGTAGGATGGTGTATTGCCTCTTTAAGTTCTCACAACTTTTTCTTCATTAACGTTTTTGATTGAGAGGTAATGTATCTTTGAAAGTGATTGCTGATACTCTTTGGAGATAACCTAATTCAAATAATGGTGACTTTCCATGGTATACCTTGTATAATGTTATAAAATACATGCTAGTTTGACTTGGTCTGCTCTTGAAATGACTTCTGGTTTCTGGTTTCTTTTCTTGCTTGTGAGTTAAGAGATTGTATTCAGGGCCTTGTGCATATACCACTGAGCCATATCCCTAGAACTGTTTCTGGTTAGTACGTTAGGCCACCTAGGAAATAATCAAATAATCTGTAAGACAATTGGCACAGTTTTCAAAGTTAATTTCATGGAATGTAAAAATGATGTATATGGAGTGTATGGGGGAAATTGCTCTAGAATAAAGAAACTGAAAGAACAGAATAGTCATGTTGTAATCTATGAATCATTTTTGGATCCTCATTGAATAAAAAGCCATGGAAGATATTTTCAATGTCATAGAATATAGCTTGGGTATTAGATGATACATGGAATGGTATTATTTTTTGTATGTAATTAATGTTGAAGTTACATAGGAGAATATCCTCATTAAGATAAGCCGACATACATAAGGGCTGAAATACTATATTCATAACTTACTTTGAAGTGATTTAACTCAGTATTATTTATAGGGTATAATATATGTTTTGGTAAGATTGTACAAAGGCAGTGTGATCCCTACCTAAGAATTTCCCTGGATGATAAAGACAAACGATACAATGTATTTACTAGTGAATAAGAATATAGTCCGTTGAGAACTCACAGGGAACTGCAGGTTTACCAAAAGGGAAGGATCAACTGATAAACAGGAAGTGATTAGATGTAGAGAGCCTGTGAGGCGGGATGGAGGATTAGGCTTCACTTGCAATGACAGGGAGGAGATGTCTTCTTTATTGACCATAGATGGGTGAATGTGGCATATTTGAGGAAATGATAACAGTTGTTAAATTCAAGTGATGACTGTGTGGGTGTTCCTTCTATTTCAGCTTCTCTGTATGCTTTAATAACAAGGAATGTTTGCAGGTACAGTTAAAGTTTTAGAATTATGCGATTATTTCTATTTTAGCAACCAAAGGACACAATGAGATTAGATGAAACAATGCTGGTCAAGCAGTTACTACCAGAAATCTGCCATTTTCTTCACACCTGTCGTGAAGGAAACCAACATGCGGCCGAACTTCGGAATTCTGCTTCTGGGGTTTTGTTTTCTCTCAGCTGCAACAACTTCAATGCAGTCTTCAGTCGCATTTCTACAAGGTGAGTGCATAAATCATGTGGGGTTATTAAGTAAAAAGTTTTTAGAGTTCTTGTTTGCATAGAGAATAGTTAATAGGTCGGGCGGTGGTGGCGCACACCTTTAATCCCAGTACTCGGGAGGCAAAGCCAGGCGGATCTCTGTGAGTTCGAGGCCAGCCTGGGCTACAGAGCGAGATCCAGGACAGGCACCAAAGCTACACAGAGAAACCCTGTCTCGAAAAACCAAAAAAAAAAAAAAAGGGGGGGGGAGTTAATATGAGTGATTTTTTTATCTGAGCATTTGTAGGAATTTTATGTGTTAATTTTCTTGACATTTTAATTGTGTAATATTGAAAATTATGTTGGAAATACTGATGTGTGGATATGAGTACTGTCACAAACTTGGAGAGGATGCTTCCCATGGTCTGGCCCTTTTTATTTCCTTTTTGCAGTGCTGAGGATTGGATTCAAAACTACATCCCCAGCCCTGGTTTGACGTTTTAAATATACTCATTTAGATACAAATCAGGTAGAGTAGCTGAGAAGTGTAGTGAGAATTCTAGTAATCCAATTCTCATAGCTACGCAGTCATAAGATCCCAAGTTACTTTAAAAATAATCTAGACAAGTCAGGCAGTGGTGGCACACGCCTTTAATCCCACCACTTGGGAGGCAGAGCCAAGCAGATCTCTGTGAGTTTGAGGCCAGCCTGGGCTACAGAGTTCATTCCAGGAAAGGCGCAAAGCTACACGGGGGAAACCCTGTCTCGAAAAAACAAAAACAAAAACAAACAAACAAACAAAATCTAGACAATATAGAAATAGAAGGAAGTAATTGCAAAGTAGAATTCTCTGGAAAGTGGACTGTGTTTTAAGTGTGTATGAAAGAGTCCCATTTATTGAGTATTCACTAGTATTCACAAGTATGCTATCTTGCTTTTATTCTCGTAGTGACTGATGTTGAAAGATAGTTAAAGGCAAACAAATTAATACCACTCAAAAGTTAAGGTATTGTGCGGGTATGGTGGCTCACAACTTTAAAATCTCAGTCCTTGGGAGGCAGAGGCAAGAGTATCTCAATGAGTTCAAGGCCAGCCTTTACATAGTAAGTTCAAAGCCAGCCAGGGCTACACAGACAGACCTTCTCTCAAAAAACAAAATAAAAAACTCCTACTTATAAACAAAAAAGTTAAGGAATTGTGTCAAATAATGGAAGACCCCAAATTTCTAAGCCAGGTAGGCCTCAGGATCTCCATTAGTTTTAGTATATCAGTTGTTTCCAGTGCTTTAAAAAATGTAAGGGCAAAAGAGATGGCTTAGTGGTTAAGAACATGTGGTACTCTTGCAGAGAACCTGAGTTGGGTTCTCAGTACCTGCATGGTTGACTCACAGCTGTCCAGTTACAGGTAGTTCAACACCCTCTCCGAACACTAGGCACACATGTGGTGCACATACATACATGCAGAAACCCATATACATAAAATAAAAACAAACTTTTAGCCGGGCGGTGGTGGCTCACGCCTTTAATCCCAGCACTCAGGAGGCAGAGGCAGGCAGATCTCTGTGAGTTCAAGGCCATCCTGGTCTCCAAAGCGAGTTCCAGGAAAGGCGCAAAGCTACACAGAGAAACCCTGTCTTGAAAAAAACAAAAAAACAAAACAAAAAACCAAAAAAAAAAAAAAAAAACCTTTTAAAAATGTGATTTAAGTAAAACAAAAAGAAAAAAAGCAGGTTGGAGAATTCACTTGGTGTAGCTAAAGGTGCTGGCTGAGAAGTCTCTTGGACATGGGTTCTGTCCTTGGAACCCGTGTAAAGACCGGAAAGAACCAACACCACTCTGCAGTCATCTGACCTTCACACACATACCATGGTACACATGCATTTTCCTTTATTTACACACACACAATGAATTTAAAAAGGAATTGTAGAAAAAATGAAATAAAAATTACAGTTAAATAAGTCAAAATCATAATCATGATATTATAGATGGGGAAATTAGTCTAGCCTGGTGCTCAGTGGGATGATATTATAAAGTAACTGTAACTTGTTTTCATGAAAATGGTTTGCCTTTCTTTTTTTTTTTTTTTTTTTGTTTTTGTTTTTGTTTTTCGAGACAGGGTTTCTCTGTGTAGCTTTGCGCCTTTCCTGGAACTCACTTGGTAGTCCAGGCTGGCCTCGAACTCACAGAGATCCGCCTGGCTCTGCCTCCCGAGTGCTGGGATTAAAGGCGTGCGCCACCACCACCACCACCACCACCACCACCACCACCACCACCACCACCCGGCGGTTTGCCTTTCTTATACAAGTACTGCCAGATGGGTTCTTAATTATGATCAAATACAAGGTATAACAACCTGCTTAGATTTAGTGACTACAAGACAAATACAAACAGAGAAAATAATCCTGTGTTGTACCAACCAGGGCTTCAGTTACACTCACTCTTGTTCCCAGCAAGGTGAATGAGAATATGCATCAAACTCTGAGAATGTTTGGTTCAGTGTGGAAGAACTGATTAGCAATCTTTTTAATCAAAATGATTGTTCTATAATTATGATGGTTGGTGACAATATTCTATGATATTCTGTAACCTTAACAGACTATTAAAAGAAAATTAAAACTTTATTTAATGATATATTATTGGTTAATGTTTATGTGACAAAACATTTCCATGGCGTTTTTTTTTTTTTTTTTTTTTTGAGTAAGTACATTTTTATATTGAGTCACTATATGCTGATGGAGTGAGCAAGGTGACGAACAGGGAAATAGGATGCTAGAAAGTTACAGACAATAAGAACCCTTTCAGTTAGGCTACTACTAGATTAGTTTTACTATCTGAAAAAGTAGCTTAAATTGAAGATAGAAAACAATCAAGAAAAATACAGTTTCTTAGTCTATCCGTGTAGAGATCGTTAACATTTATGTGACAGAACATTTCCATGGAGTTTTTAGGTAAGTATATTGTTCTATAAAATGGAGCAAATGTGCCATCTTTGAAAACCTTAAGTCACCCAAGGCTTCTTCCATGGGATTGGGTAGCATTAGTTCTTGTATAGACAACTTTCGTTGATTTTTTTCCAAGTCTAGTTCACTGTTCATTGGCAGAATAGAAATTCTGGCTAGAGTTTCATTGGTTTTGGGGACAAATTAGTCAGAAATGGGAATCTATGAAATAAATATGTTTCATACAGCTATTATATATGTGTTTTCATTTAGTTAGCACCAGAAATAGGAGCTGGTCTTCTTAGAGGACAACTCACCTAATAGAGTGCTGTGATGGTTTAATCTAGATGGGGGCATCTTAGGATGTTGTAGCTAGGTGACCAAACTATGCACGTGACTTGAATAGCAGTTCTGAAGGTTGAGCTTTACATTTCATTCATAGTGACCGTGTCCACAGTGTTCTTCTCTATGTGGGGCTGACTGTAGTGGAGGTTGAGCCCAGGCTTTAGATGCTCTACCACTGAGCTACAGCTACAGTAGTTTTCTTATTTTGAGAAAGGCCTCACCAATTCTGGCTGGCCTGGAACTCACCTTGTCACTCAGGCTACCCTTGAACTTGATAGTGTCCTCCCTCAGCTTTTTCTGTAGTTGTGATTATAGGCCTGTACCACCAAACACAGCTTGTTTGGTTTTTTGTTTGTTTTATTCAGTGAAAAATTATAGCAAAGCTTTATTTATCTAAAGGGTCTTGTGTTCTAGGCTTATTATTCTCTTTTAAAAAGATTTATTTTTATTTTGTTTTATGTGTATGTGTATGTATGTCATTGTGTGTCAATGCTTGTGGAGGCCAGAAGATGGTGTTGGATCCCTGAAGCTGGGTTTACAGGTGGCTGTGAGGTGCCATGTGGAGGCTCGGAACTGAACTTGAGTCCTTTGGAAGAGCAGCAAGTGTTCTTAACCATGGAGCATCTCTTCAGCTCTCATTGTACTTTCTTATGTAGAAGATTAGTTACTTTACAGGATTTCTTTATAATTGACCATTCATAATATTTAATTTTTTTTCTTTCTGACAGGTTTCCTATGTAGCTCAATCAGTTGTTGGATATAGATGTTCTCCTCATTATTCAACATTTCCCATAAAACTTTTACTTAGCTGATAATCCTTGGATTTATTATTAATTGCAAATGATAACTGCAAATGATAAACTTTCTATTTTGGGGGTGGGGTGGGGACTTTTTTTAAGCAGGGTCTCACTATATAGCCTTGGCTGGTCTGACACTTACTATGTAGACCTTGCTGGCCTGGAACTCATAAAGATCACTTGTTTCTGCCTCTAGAATGTTGAGATTAAAGGAGTATTCTGCCACATCTGGCTTGGCGCTATCATTCTTTATTTTTAAATTGGACTTATGTATTTATTTATTGGTTCTGTGATTGGGAGAATTAAACTCAGGGCTCTTCACATTAAATTATGCTTTCTCTTTATTTTCTCTTCCCTCTTTCCCTTCTGATCCTTCTTTCCTTTCTTCCTCCCCTCCCTCCCTCCTCTCCTCCCTTTCTCCCTTCCTTCCTAGATAAGGTTTTACTGTGTAGCCCAAACTCACAGTCATATTCCTGTTTTTGTTTCCTGAGTCCTTGGGATGATGGGCATGAGCTGAACTTGTGATTCCTGTAAAATATGTTTTCCTATATTATTTACACTATTGTTTTATAATATGATCTACATAGGAAATGCAGAATAGAGGCTTGTTCCACCATTACTACTTTTTAGAATGAAGTGATTCTAAAACTTGTGAAAGCATACCTGTGAGTTTCTTCTCTAAGGAATTACAGCCTTTTTTTTTTTTTTCTTTTTTTTTAAAGACTGTGTGTGTGTGTGTTTCAGTTGTAGGAAAAAATTTGGGTAGGGGGTGGTAAGATGGTTAAGCAGGTAAAGGTGCATGCTGCTAGCCTGACGACCTGAGTTCAATCCCTGGAACCTATATGGTGGAAGGAGAGAACCAGTTCCTACAGTTTGTTTTCTGATTGCTAATGCAAGCATACACACACAGTAAATAATGTAATTTAAAAAAAAAAAAAGACAATTGGATCTCCCCAATTGACAGTCTTGACAATTGGAGATCCCAGTCGTACAGCTGTATGACTTTTGATGTAACTACAGTATTTGCTAATTTCCTTGTCTTCAATTTCAGGAAGACCTAGACACATTTGAAAATGGGCTCCAATCTTAGAATTAAGTAATTTTTGAAAAGAACTGTGGCTAATGTGAGAAATACAATTCAAACCTCAGTCTTAAATATATGGATGCAAAGTTTACTGGCATATCATTTTTCATCATGTTCCTTAAATTGCTTGTATTTAGTTTTTTTAATAAGTATGTTCTTATTTAATATATCTTCATTCATGAACCCATCTTCTGTTGAATCAGAATCTTGGACTGTTCTAAGACTTAAATTAGTAAATTATTTTTGATTTTTACTTTTCAGGTTACAGGAGTTGACTGTTTGTTCAGAAGACAATGTTGATGTCCATGATATAGAATTGTTACAGTATATTAATGTGGATTGTGCAAAATTAAAACGACTCCTGAAGGGTAGGTTTAAATGTATATCTGCAGTTAACATAATTAATCACAGTATTATGAATATAATAATTCCGCTTGAACTGGATATCAAAATAGATGGTATAGTGTTCTTGTGAAATGACCAGTAATGCACATGGCTGACTGATTTTGGACATTTGAAAATAATGCAATAGAGAACATGAATTTTATCTTAGTTTTGAGACAGGGTCTCTTTGTTTATCCTTGGCTGTCCTGGAACTCATTCTATAGATTAGGCTGTCCTGGAACTCATTCTGTAGATTAGGCTGTCCTCAAACTCAGAGATCACCTGCCTCTGCCTCCTGAGTGCAGGAATTAAGGGTATGCACCACCATGCTTGGCTGAGAACATGAATATTTTAAATCTTAGCAATAGAAAGTTTTCTTGAGCTACAGTTTTTGCTTTAAATAAAGAAATTTGTGTCTTTTGGAATTTGATCCCTTAAGGTGACTCTAAGTCATAGAAGTTACCCATTTAACTTTCCTGGTGCTTAAGAACATAGTGCTGGTGAAGTGGTGCATGCCTATAATCCCAGCACTTGGGCAACTGAAGAAGGAGAGTTCAAGACCAGCCTAAACTATGTAGAGTTCAAGTGCATGATGGGCTATAGAGTGAGACCCAATTTCTAGAAACAAAACAAACAAACAACCTCCCCAACAAAGGTATTAAAATATCAAACAGTGGTTTTAATTTCCAAGAGTCTCCTAAGAGACTGAGCTTGAGTTATGTCAGGCTTAAGAATTTTAATAGTTGTGTAACAGTTTTCAAAATGCTTAATATTAAAAAAAATAGTATTAAGCTAGGTGTAGTTATGCCCAGTTTTAATCCCAGCAGTTGGGAGTCAGAGGCAGCTGGATCTCTGTGAGTTTGAGGCCAGCCTGGTCTGCAGAGTGAGTTACATCAAGGCTTCGTAATGAGACTGTTTTGAAACAAACCAACAAACACCCCACCCCCTGACAAAATCAAACAAACAGAAAAAACGATTATTTTATACATGTGTGAGGACTTGTATGCTGTAGTGCTGTTGTGGAGATCAGAGGTCAACTTTGTGGAGTTGGTTTTCTCGTTCTACATTGGGTTCAGGGAATTGAATGCTAGCAGGCTTGTGTGGCAATGCTTTTATACTGAGCAGTCTTGCTGGTCCTTCTTTGTTTTCTTAACATTTGGCTTTGTAGAGTATATCTGTATAAGGACAGTAATGTAAACTTCTGTCAGTAGTCTTTGTTCAGATTTGTTATTTGCTTTGCTTTTCTTGCAGGACCTATACTTAAAATTGTGTGCATACAAGATTGTGTGCCTAGAAAGGGTATTCTGAGGGAAGGATGAGATTTTAAGGGAGATGGGAAATGGAATTACTGACTACATGTAGTAAGAAGGGTGAAGAGAGGACTCACTGGGGGAGAAGAAACCAGCTGGAGAAGTAGGAGGATAGTGAATGAGAACACATAGGTATGAAGATGACACATTGAAATTCATTACTTGTATGCTAACCGTAAAGATTAATATTATAAAAGAATTTATGGGGCTGGAGAAATGGCTAAAACAAACAAAAAATAAAGAAGTAGTTATGATGCCTATATTCAGTAGAATATTTATATAGCATGAACAAAGCTGTGGGTTTGATCCCTAACATGATCAAAAAAGTGATTTCAGATATTATTATTGAAAAAATCAAATAGTTATTTAGTTTTACTCACACAGGCCTTACCTTCTCAGTTAAACTTGTTTGGAAACTCACTCACAGACATGCCCGGACCTAAATTCAGTCAGATTGACAATGAAGATCAGCCATCATAGATATTTTGGAAATAAATCTAGTCCAAGTTGCCCATGAGTAGGGTTTGGTTAAAACAGTAGTTTTCTTAGTGATGCTTAATCCATGATAAGTAATTGAGATGGTTCTCCAAGTCCAAATAAGAGTAGAGAAGAATATTTAATTTACATTGAGGCAACTTTTCCCAGTTTCTAAGAAAGATTTCATTTTTATTATTTTATTTATGTATTTATGTTTGTATGTGTGCTTGTGGACTACAGAAGAGGGTGTTGGATCCCTTGGAGCTGGAGTTACAGGCTGTTGTGAGCTGCCACATGTAGGTTCTGGGAAGCAAACTCAGGTCCATACAAGATCAACTTGTTTCCTAACTACTGAGCCATCTCTCTAGCCCCATATTTCTCCTGTTGAATCTAAGCATAGATTTAGAATATATGCAGATTAGTGTATAAAATATGAAGCCAGTGTTAACTAGGCCATTGAAAGTTAACTCTGGGTGCTGGACAGTTGGCTCAGCAGTTAGGAACATTTATTGCTCTCATAGAGGATGTTGGTTTGGTTCCCAACACCCACATGGTGGCTCATGGCCGTCTGTAACTCCAGTTACATGGATTCCACCAGGCGTGTTTGTGATGCACTTTCATGCATAAATAGTAAATAAAAAAGTTAGCTCTAGGTGACTATAACAAAAGAAATGGAAATTTTCTGTGGTTAATAATTACAGTAATAGCGTGTTTTAAATTCACTTCAAGAATTTGTTGAGAAACTACATGTAATAAACCATATTAATTTCTTGAAATTGAGAGGTTAATAAAATTTTGCACATGTCCTCAAGCTTATGCTTTGATCGTCATGTTTTCTCTGGAAACCAATCTGCAGTGTGGATTAGCAGAGGATTATGTGACATGAGCTTCTGTCATGGTAATGAGGGCATGTGGGTGTGGTAGAGGTCTCCATAGAATGAGCAATATGGGAGTCAATGTGATAGGTATTTTGGAGGTATAATCATAACATTTGGTTAGGATATGTAGCATTTTGCAATAAATTTAAATACATAAAATTATATATAGGAATCACAAAATATTACAGAGCATTTAGTTAAAGGAGAAAAGAGAAAGGATTGATGACAGAGAACAGAATGGCCAGCTAAATGATAAATGGAGCTTTAGATCTACTTAGTCTCAGGTCTCAGTAATATATCCAATAAAGAATTAAAGCACATGGCTGGAGAAGCAGCTCAGTTGGTAGAATGCCTGCTCCGCCTAAAGCCTGGTCCAATCCCCAGTGCCATGTAAACTGTGCTTGGTAGTGCATGTCAGCAGCCCCAGTACTTCAGGGGTAGAAGCAAGAGGATTAGAAGTTCAAGGTCATCCTCATATCCTCAGCTATATAAGGAACTAACTAGACTGAGATACATGGGACTCTGTCTCAAACAAAACAAAACAAAACAAACCCCCCCAAAACAAATAGAACAGAAGTGATTAAGTATACACACATTGGGATTGAGACTAAATTATTGTACACATTGATAATCTTTAGGAGTGAAGCTGATGAATGAAGGAAGATAAAAGGACTAAAGAGAGAAGTAATGCCATTGATTTCATGTCAAAGACTAGGAGTAAAGAAAAAAACTGATTTGGGGAACAAGTTTTTTCCTCATTTGTATTTATATTTGTATTTCTCCACCCTTGTTTGTATTTCCAAAAAAAGAAATTCACAGTTAAAAGATCAGTACTAGAGGACTCATCTCTATTTTAGAAACATTCTATGTAAATATAGTAAAACCTAGTATCCCTTCTTTAAAAGTCCTTGGGAGAAGTTTTGTTTTGTTTTGCTAAGGGACTATTAGGTTAGAGTGGTTTGTAGAAGGGTCATTTTTTCCAGATAAAAATTTCTTTTTAGATGTGGATGATAAATTTATGAAAGATGACTTAAAATGTGTCCATGGTATTTATATGGAGATAAAATTAATCTTGTACTGAAAATGCAGTCAGTCCTGAGAATGCCTAGAGCCTGAGTCTGAGGACACTGTCATTCAAGGATAATGTAGAGTGGCAACTTGGGCTAGCACTGATGTGACCAGTTGTGACCTTCACTTGCCTGAAATATCTCAAGTACTTTAAACTCTTGGTGTATATGAGAGGAGGAGGGGGCACTTTGGAAATCAAGAAAGTGAAAGGAGAGCTGGAAAGAGAGGAACCACATAGACGAGAACACAGCTTCAGCTGTGCAGCTCCCTAGCAGAGGGAGGGGAATAGAAGGGGCTTCCACGAGTGCATTGTTTTCTCTGTCCAGTGCTACTGTGGACCGAGCCTTCCAGAGTAGGCTGCTCTGGAAGAAGAACCTCTCCGATAAAACAGAACACGGAAACGCAAGAAACCTGAAAAAGTAAGGCACTATGTATGACTCCTCCAAAAGATTGTATCCTCAACCATTGGATATTCTTTCTCAGCCATTGGATTCAGAGATACTAACATGGGACAATACCACATGATGAGTTTAAGTTTCCTGGGAAAAATGATCGGTGAGTGACATGAAAGAGAGAACAATAAGCAGATGAGTTTAACCCAGGGTCTGGAGAGGAAAGTCAGAAACATAGAAGAGCCAGCAGAATGGATAAGAGAGCCACCACTGGAAATGAAAACGTCAGTAA
Organism: Peromyscus californicus insignis; assembly: GCF_007827085.1. Lineage (NCBI taxonomy): Eukaryota > Metazoa > Chordata > Mammalia > Rodentia > Cricetidae > Peromyscus > Peromyscus californicus. The sequence continues at coordinate 43,437,838 of NW_026294551.1, read as the reverse complement.
CACAGAAGAAAAATACAGCAAAGAATTGAGATTAAAACAAACCAAAGACATGCTGGAAACTGAAACAACGAAACATTAAAAAACCACACTGAATGACATCACAGGCACAGCTAGTTAAGCATAAGAAAGAATATCAAGGATGGACAGCAAGGTTGATTCAATACTGCACTGAAACATCAGTACAGGGGAAAAAATGAGCATGAACACAGTGTCAAGGGCTCTAGGATCTGATGAAGAGACCAAATCTGTGACTCCCTGGCATAGAAGGAGCGGAGGGAAACAATTAAAGGCGCGAAGAATGTGTTGAATAAATTTGAAACAGAAAATTTCCTAAATAAACATGACCACAGTATCTCTCCATGATGTATTATCAAGATGTGAAAAATACAAAGTAAGGAACCAATATTAGAAGCTCTAAGGGGAAAATGCTATTCACCTACAGAGGTAACGTTAGATAAGCAACCCTAAGTCAGAAAAGCATGGAATGATATGTTGCAAGTCCTGAAAGTGAATATCTACCAACCAAGATTACTATTTCTAGCAAAGTTATCTTTTAAAATTGATGGAGAGGGAATGGAGAGATAGCCCAGCAGTTGAGAGCACATCTTGCTCTTGGAGGGGACTCAAGTTTGGTTCCCAGCACCCATGTCAGGTGGATTACAAATGCCTTCTGGTCTTACCATGTAAATACCCACATATGGATACACATACATACACATAATTAAACAGAGAATAGTTAAAAAGTAAAATGGGGGAATAGGAACATTTTTCAAGACAAGCACAGACTAACAAGCACATGACCATCAAGTCAGCATTGCAGAAGATACATGAAAGAAAACAGCCTCAGTCATGACAGTATAGGAAAGAATACATTTCCTGAGAGGAAGCAATGAACAAAGAATGAGGAAGGAACCCTTTATGTTCAGTACAGTAAACCAGCAAACTCGTACCAACAGGGGAGAAAGTAAAGAACAAACAGTAACCCAATCCAACCATAAAAGCAGCCAGCAAAATTACAGGAATTAACAATGTCTCTCAATAATAACCTTAAATGTGAATGGTCTCAGTTACCAATGAAGAGATACAGGCTGGCTTACTGGATTAAAAATGACAGCCTTTCTGTTGTCAAAAAGTAACAACACTACACTAATAAAGTTGTCTGCAGATTGAGAGTCAGAGGCTGGAAAACTATCTGGGAAGCAAACAGAAGCTGGAAACAGACTCATGTATTTGTTCTGAGATCTGATAAAGTAGACTTCAAACCAAAACTAGCCAGAAGAGATAAAGAAGACCATTACACATAAATAACGTGGGCAATTCATCAATAAGATAAATAATTATATATCCCATGCAAGTTTACATATATATGTAAAAGCATTGGAGCTTCCAATTTCATTTAGCAAAATACCAATAGACAGAAAATGTCTGAAAAGTCCTGATAAAGTAATAGTGGGTCGTTTTAGTAACCAGCTCTCTTCTGCACATAAGTCATAAAACTAAAAATCAACAAACCTCAGAGTTAAACTGCAACATAAATTAAATGAACTTAATACACATGCAGATTATGCCATCCAACCAACATAAATTAACTTAACACACATATGCAGATTATGCTATCCAACAAATAGAAAATACACAGTCTTCTCAGAAGCCCATGGAACCTTCTCTAAAACAAACCACATTTTAGGCCACAAATCAAATCTTAACAAATATAAAAGAATTAACACAAGACTAGAATGTAATAAGACCAGAAATTAATAGCAAACAAACAAATCTACAGAAACAAATATATGCATGGAGACCCAACAGTACATTCTTGAATGATGAGTAAATCATTGAAAACAAAACCAAACCAGGGATGAGGTTTAAAGATTCCTAGAATCAACATTTCAAGAGATGACTCAGGGTTTAAGAGTACTTACTATTCTAGAGAACCCGAGTTCCCAACCTCCATATCAGGTGGCACATGGTGCCTGGAACTCCAGCTACATGGGAACCAACTCCCTCTTTTGTGCCACACGTGGCACCGACACAGAAACATGCATGAATAAGATATTACAGAAGGAAAATCTTAGAATCAAAAGTGAAGCGCAATTTAACAGACCCTTTGGAATACAGCAAAGGCAATTTTTAAAAATTGTTTTCTGGGGGCTGGAGAGATGGCTCAGAGGTTAAGAGCACTGCTTGCTCTTCCAAAGGTCCTGAGTTCAATTCCCAGCAACCACATCGTGGCTCACAACCATCTGTAATGAGATCTGGTGCCCTCTTCTGGGTTGCAGGGATACATGCAGACAGAACACTGTATACATAATAAATAAATCTTTAAAAAAAAAATTGTTTTCTGGTTAAGCGTGGTGGTGCACGCCTTTAGTCCTAACACTTGGGAGGCAGAGGCAGGTGGATCTCTGTGAGTTTGAGGTCAGCCTGGTCTACAGAGTGAGTTCCCGGAAAGTCAGGATTATGGAGAGAGTCCCTGTCTCAATAAAACAAAACAAAAAAGCTTTCTTGCTTTTTTGTCTTTTAATTTAGTACACACGTTTGATGTGTGATGATGGTGCCTTGAATTTTCTTGAAAGACAGTTTTAAGAGGAAAATTTATAGCCATGAGTGCCTACTATTAAAAAAAATCAGAAAGACCCCAGATAACCTAATGGTATACTTCAAGGTTTTAGAAAAGCAAGAACAGTTCAAATCCAACAGCAGTGGACAGCCAGACATAATAATGATCAGAGCAGAAATTAATGAAATGGAGAATGAGTTGGCTCTTGGAAAATTAAACAAGATTCACAAGTCCCTAGTTTGTCAAGACCCAGATTAGTAAAATTAGAAGTGAACAAGGTGAGGTCATTCCAGGTTCCAGTGAAATACAAAGAAACAGGGTATAGATTGAAAACTTATATTCTAAATAATTGGTAAATATAGAGAAAATGAATAAATTCTTAGAACTGTCAAAATTAAGTTGAGATGGTATAAACAGCTTCAACAGATACATAGCAACCAAAGAGACTGAAGCAGTCTTACAACAAAAATACAGGAGTAGATGGATTCCACTGCTGAATTTAAACAAAATTTTAAAGAATGAACACCTTTCCGTAAAAATAGGAAAGGAACACTACTATTCTATGAGGACAACAGTACACTGATACCAAAACTAGATAAGGACACAATAAAAAAGAAAACTCTAGATAAATTCTGAACAAAATTCTAGCAAACAAAATTCTAGAACATTGGTTTCATCCCAGGGATGCAACATTAGTTTAACATACGTAAACCAAGAAGTAAAGTAGCATGTAGACTTAAAAACAGAAATTACATGATCATCACAATTGATGCAGAAAAGGCCTTTGGATAAAGTTCAGCATCCTTTCATAATAAAAGTTCTGAAGAAAGCAGGATTAAAGTAAGCACACTAAAACATAATAAATAGAGTATATATGAATAAAGCCTATAGCCAACGTTATACTAATTTGGGGAAAATTAAGAGCAGTTCCTCCAAAATCTAGAATGAGATTAAGGTTCCCAGTCTCAGGCCTTTAATGCCATCATTTAGAAGGCAGAAGTGACAGGTGGATTGCTGTGGTTTAAGCCTAGCTTGATCTAGTTCCAGGCCAGCTAGAGCTGTATAATAAGACACTGCCTCACAAACAAACAAACAAAAAACAACTCAAAAGTTACCAGTTTTCTTTTGAATTTAGTATAGTGTTCGAAGTCTTACCTAGGGCAGTAAGTCAAGAAAGAGCATTAGAAGGAATACAAATGGAAAAGTGAAAGTCAAATTATCCCAGGGTTGAGGCAGCACGTTCTTTCTATTTCCAACTGGAGTTGAGGGGGGAGCTGGCTAGCTGCCATCGTGCTGGAAGGTGCAGTGCAGAAAGAGTCATGCACCACTGAGCTCTCTACCGACTAATAATACCAATATGCAGGCAAGCTGTGCCCAGCGGTGCAGCCGTGGCATAGCTGTGCTCTAGGATTGGTGTTGAGGCCTGCTCCACAAGAGGGAGTCCATGGTACTGTAAACCTGATTGAAAACTCATGACTGAGGTCTTTGGCCCTAAAGGGGAACTTACTATTGTTGTTTAGCTAAATTGATACAGCACCAAGCAGCCTTAAAAGTACCTATGTTTATGTTCATAGATTAAACACTACTCTTGAGTCTTAATTAAAGAAACATTGTAATGAAAAATGGTAAATGCAGAGATGCATGGCTGCTCAAGATAGTGAGACTAAGTGGCAGTCAAGTGCTCAGTCTTGCAAAGAACTACCCTACCCCTCTAAGGCTCAAGGAACCATGTGGAAGGAGGAATGGGAAGAATAGAAGAGCTGGAAGATAATAAGAACTGTAAAGTGTCGTCTTGTGGCCATGACACAGCCAATTATGATCTCACAGCAGCTGTCAGCAGTGGAGCTACACAAGACTGGCTCTGTCAACAGTCAGTCATAGATCTCTGAAGGGCCCATTTGGCCCTACCCTTCCTTACTTAACTATGAGCTACTAATGGATTTGGGGGGAGGGGCAAATAACGTCCTCTATTGTATACCACCTGATGAGCTGACTGTGCTCTGATAAGTAGTAGCAAACCCATGGTCACACAGGTGACCCTAATTAAACTCCGTGGCTCACCAAACAAGAAAATGTGAATGTGTGAAAAGGACTTGTAGTGGGTAATGGGGTAATAGGGAAATAAGAGAGGATGAAGGTGGTCAGTAGGCAGAATTAGACTATATATTATTATGAAATTATCCAAAGAACAAAAATAATAAAGTAACATAATAAAATGTGAATAAATACAATTTTTGTTAAGAAAGAAAAGAAGGATCCTAAGGACTCAACCAGAAAACTCTCAGACCTGATGCTTTCAAGAGGGCAGGAATGCCAGTTGTGGTGGCGCACGCCATTAATCCCAGCACTCAGGAGGCACAGACAGGTGGACCTCTGTGAGTTCAAGGACAGCCTGGTCTACAAAGTGAGTTCGAGGACAGCCAGAGCTACACAGTGAAGCCTTGTCTCGAAAAACTAAAACAAGAAAACAAGAAAAAAAAAAAGAGCAGGAGATAAAAATGTACAAAAATGAGCTGCTCACTTAAGAGCACTAGCTGCTCTTCCAGAGGACTTGGGTTCAATTCCCAGCACCCACATGGCAGCTCACAACTGTCTGTAACTGCACTTCCAGGGGCATCTGACACCCTCACAGACATACATGCAAGGGAAACACAATAAAATAAAAGTAAATTATTTTTAAAAATCAGCTGCTTTTTAAGTACTAGTAATGAACTTACCAAGAGAGTAGAAAAAAATTTCCATTTACAATAGCTTAAAAAACAAACCCACAGCTCCAAAACAAATAATAAATAAATCCTAAGGAGGCTGGGCGGTGGTGGCGCACGCCTTTAATCCCAGCACTTGGGAGGCAGAGGCAGGCGGATCTTTGTGAGTTCGAGGCCAGCCTGGTCTACAGAGTGAGATCCAGGAGAGGCGCAAAGCTACACAAAGAAACCCTGTCTCGAAAAACCAAAAAAACAAACAAACGAAAAAACAACAAACCAAAACAAATCCTAAGGATAAACCTAACTAAGGAGGTAAAAGACCTCTATAATGAAAACCTTTAGGGACTGGAAGGATAGCTCAGTTGCTAAGGGCCTTTCCTAGTTCTGATCATAGTGCCCATGTGAAAAAAGCCAAGCATAGCTCTGGGCTCATCCCATTGCTGTGGGACAGATAGGAAGATTGCTGTGGCTTGCTGGCTGCCAACCAAGTTCCAGGTTCAGTGTGATTCTTGTCTCAAAGTAGTGAGTAGAAAGTGGTAAGAGTAGGACACTTCCTCTGGCCTTACACACACACACACACACACACACACACACACACACACCCCTTTAAGACACTGAAGAAATAGAAGACACTGTTAATGCTCATGGATTTGCAGAATTAATATTGTGGGTGATTTTTTAGAGTGGCTTACAAAGTGGTGGTCGGGGTCCAACAATGGTGGTTTCCTGACTTAAGGGCCAAGAACCCAGTAGTTTAGTCCAGAGACTAGGTGTCTCAGCAGTCCCAATAGGATGCTGGAGTCCCAGTGAATTCTTAGAAAGTTCCTGATCTTTGGTGTACGATGGCTATGGAAGCAGTAGCACCAAGAGACTCCCGAAAGGATCTCCTATACCAAGGCATGGCTTTCCTTCCATCCACTGGAGAAGCAATCCACTTACTTCTTGGAAGTCTAGATCAATCACCTCTCCTAACACTGTTACTCTTTTTTTAGCCTGTTGCCTTAAAGGCACCAGAAGCCCAAAGTGGCCAGGAAGAAGTATGAGTTTCCAGTTCAATGGAATGTATGTTATGCCTAAGTCAGAATTCCCCCCCACCCCACCAAAAACTACTAGGCCACCAGACTTTAAGGTCATTGTAACAGAAAGCAGAAATCTTCCTAGTGGGGGGCTCTCTAGAAGCAATATTGAGTGGAATCATTTTGATTTCCACCTGTTGATTCCTCAATCAGTGAATCCTGGCAAGAAACTGAACCATATATTGCCATTAAGAAACCTGCCCCATCCCTCCAGGGTACTGTCACCTGAATGACATCATAACTGGGTCTTGCAAAAGCTGTTTACCATTCTATCAAGTCAGGTGTTTCAGGATATAGGGGACATGCTAAGACCAGTGAATTCCATGAACATCAGCCCACTATTATATTTCTATGGCTGTGAAGTGAGTTCCTTGGTTAGAAGCAATTCTATATGGAATACCATGATGGTGGATAAGATAATCTGTAAGTCCACGGATGGTAGTTTTGGCAACAGCAATACATACAGGAAAGGCAAACCCATAACCAGAATAAGTATCTACTTTAGTAAAGACAAAGCATTGCCTTTTCTATGGAAGAGCTGGTCCAGTGTTGTCAGACGACCAACAAGTCTCTGGCTGGTCACCTGGGGAATGATGCCATATCATATCAGGGGCACAGTGTTGGGTTTCTGCTGCTGGCAGATCTGACACTAGCAACAGCTGTAGCCAGCTCAGCCTTGGTGAGTAGAAGTCCATGTTGTCAAGCCCATGCATAACCTCCTTCTCTGCCAGTATGGCTACGTTGTTCATGGGCCCATAACAGGGATGGCTGGGGAAAGAGGCTGACTGTCCACAGAATGGGTCATCCTTTCTACTTCATTATTGGACTCCCCTTCTGCTGAAGTCACCTTTTGATGAGCATTTACATAGGACACAAGGATCTTCATATCTTTTGCCCATTTAGAGATCTGTCTACATACTTCTTCCCTAGTTGTCTTTCTCACTAATTTTTTAACCATGCTCCTTCCAAGTCCCACCATCCAGCCCATCCATTGGCTACAGCCCACGAATTAGAAAACAGTCACACACCTGGCCATTCTCATTCCAATCAGAATGTACAACCATATGTACTGCTCCAAGTTCTCCTCACAAAGAAGATTTCTCTCTCTGCTATCTTTTATGGTTATACCAGAAAAGGGTTATGATGCAGCAGCTGTCCATACTCGGGTGGTGCCTGCATAATGTGTAGAGCCATCAGTAAACCAGGCCCTAAACTTTCCTTCTTCAGTCAACTGATTGTTGGGAACACCCCATGAAACTATAGGTGGCATGCTTGGGAGCAGAAGACATTGTAACAGGAATAGAAACCATAGCGTTTGGACAACTTCATGTATCCTGCTTGTGACCTCAGGACCTACTTGGTCCTGATCACACTATATACCACTTCCATTTGATAATAGGTTGTTGCTGTGCACACCCTACTTTATGGCTTGGTTGTCAAGATAATACTCAGCTCATGATAGGTAGCTCAGATAGCATGATAACTTGGTGGCCCATTCAGTAGTAGGCCAAGAGCAGTCTTTTAATGGGAGAGTAATTGTCTATAGATGACAGATCCTTGCTTCCAAATCATAAGGGTCTCATCTCTGATTCACCTAGAGGAGCCTACCAAAGGCTCTAAACTGCCACTGTTACCTTAAGTACCATTGGGTCTGCTGGATCACATGGTCCAAGTGGTAGAGTAGCCTGCATAGCAGCCTTGATATGTTGAAGAGCCTTCTCCTGTTCTAGGCTCCACTCAAAGCTAGCAGCTTTTTGAGCTATTTGGTATATGGGCCGGAATAACAAAACAAAATGAAGGATATGCTGCCTTCAGAATCCAAATAGGCCCACTAAGCTTTGTGCTTCTTAGTGGTGGGAAGGGCAAAATGCAGTAACTTAATCTTTCACCTTAGAAGGAATATGTCTGCATACCTCTCACCACTGAACTTTAAAAATTTTACTGAGGTTGAAGGCCCTTGAATTTTGGTTGGATTTATTTATCATTCTTCCAATGTGCATAAGTGTTACCGACAAGTCCAAAGTGGTTACTATCTCCTGCTCACTTGGTTCAGTCAGCATGTCATTAATATAGTGGATCAATGTGATATTTTGTAAAGAGATGCTCAATATCCCTTCAAACTAAGTTATGACATAGGACTGGATAGTTGTATACCCTTGAGGTAAAACTGTAAAGGTATACTACTGACCCTGCCAGCTGAAAACAAATTGCTTCTGGTTGTGCTTATGGACAGGTACTGAGAGAAGGCATTTATTTGATCGTAGCTGAATACGATTAACACACCATGTACCAGGAGGTGGGTTAATCTATTTAAGTAAGGGCATCACATCTGGTACAGCAGCTGCAATTTGAGTTACTACCTGATTAAGTTTGTGATAGTCAACTGTCATTCTTTACGATCCATCTGTCTTCTGCACTGGCTGGTTAGGAGAGTTAAAGGGAAATGTGTTGGGAACTACCATCTCCGCATCTTTAAAGTCCTCGATGATGGCACTGATTCCTCCAGGGATGCAGTATTCTTTGATTCACTATTTTCCTTGGTAGAGGCAATTCCAGTCTCTTCCATTTGTCCTTTCCAGCCATAACAGCCCTCAGTCTGCAGGTCAGGGAACCAATGTGGAAATTCTGCCAACTTCTAAGTATATCTATACCAATTATATATTCTGGAACTGGGGAAATAGCCATAGGATGAGTTTGGGGACCCACTGGACCCACTGTGAGTTGGACTTCAGCCAAAATTCCACTAAGCACCTGACACTCATAAGCCCCTCCCTCCTTTAACTGGAGGGTCACAGTACTATTTGAGGTCTCTTGGAATCAGTGTCAGTTTAGAACCAGTATCCAGTAGATCCTGGAAAGTCTGATTGTTTCCTTTTTCTCAGAGTACAGTTCCCTTGCAAAAGGTCATAGGTCCCTTAGGAAAGGATGGAAGAAAGGGTAACAGTAAAACTTTGAATTATTTCAGCAAGGTCCTCAGGGGGACCTGCCCTTCTCCTTATTCAAGGGTTTCTGGGTCTGCAAACTAGCTCAAGTCTGGAAATTGGTTCATAGGCTGAGATTCCCTCTTGCCACTATCCAGTGTAGCCTTTCTTTTCTTTGTTTGAGAATTTTTATGCCTACACAGATGTACAATAAACACATAGTAGGCTTTTTATCTAATTCATTCCTGGAAACACCATGACGGATTAGCCAGTACAAAAGGTCCATAGGAGTCATGCCATCCTAAAGTCACTTTGTCTGTGCTGCCCATATGTCAATATGTTCTCCTTGCTTTTGGCAATTCAGTGATGCTACCTGGCCTCTGCTACTCTGGGGGCCCAATAAAGCCCATCACATTTAACTTTTCTAATTGAGCATCAGTATCTCCAACCTAAGGATCTGGCACAAGGAAAAGATCTATGACAAAGATTTTCAAATTGCTTATTCCCGCTCTTACAATTTTGTGTTTTATAGGATTAGTGAAGAGGCTGTCTTCTGGGCCTTCCCATTGTGGAGAATAAGGTTTTACATGGTAAACCCACTGTTGGAATTTCTCCGAGCCCTACAATCTCTCTGTCAGTACTAGCTAAGGGACACCAGGTATCACCGGTCTCTTTTCAGTGCCTGCCTGTGGCTAGTGCTTCACTCGACCACTCAAACTTCTGACACCTTTTTCTAAACCATGAGAACTTCAGTATTAAACTTAGGACCTTCACTCAGTGGGTCCATATCGATAAACTCAGCTTGATCCAGTTTTATGTTTCTCAACCATTATTTCACATCCTTAAGAGTCCATTCCCACACACATTCCTCTCTTTAGTGGTGTAGCACACCTTCTTGTGAATTTCACCTCTAGGAGCCTGCTTAACCTTGATTCTGGCTATAGTTTATAGGCTACTCTTGGTGGGCACTGAGGGACTTCAGCATTGTCTTGCCTGTATTTCTCCTTAAGGGAAAGACACTGCTAGTTTGTAGAAAATGAAAGATTAATATCCTTAGGCAAAGGTCCAGAAGGAAATATTGCAAGGGATGGGGATGCATCCCCCACTAGGAGTGGGGTGACTACTTCTTCAGGTGAGACAAACCCTTCAGAATATGAGAATTCAGCGTCCTCAGCCTCGCTTCATGTACGGCCCTCCTGTACTTCTCCATCTCAAGTTCGGGAGGATCCCACCCCTTACCAGTCAGTGCCGTTAGGTTCTACCATTAGTGAAGGAATTACCGTAGCAACAGGAAGGAGTGAGGCAAGCAGACAAAATCAAAAGGTTTCTTCTTCCATGTCCTTTTATGTAGGCTGCCACCAGAAGGTGTGGCCCAGATTTAATGTGGCTCTTCCCACATTAAATGATCCTATCAAGAAAACCCTTTACAGGTGTGCCCAACTACTTGGGTTTTAGTTGAGTCCAGGTGTAGTCAAGTTGACAACCAAGATTAGCCAGCACACTATCTAAGTTTCTGATTTAAGCTGTCAGAAACACAGATTGGAGAAAAGGTACCCCTTTAACAAGTGTTGCTGGCTAAACTGGATTTCTACATGTGGAATGAAAATAAGTCCATGTCTCTCACATTCCACAACAATAAATTCAGTATATCAAAACCTTAATGTAAGCCGGGCGGTGGTGGCGCATGCCTTTAATCCCAGCACTCGGAAGGCAGAGAGGCAGGCGTATCTCTTGAGTTCGAGGCCAGCCTGGGCTATGGAGTAAGTTTCAGGAAAGGCGCAAAGCTACACAGAGAAACCCTGTCTCGAAAAACCAACCAACCAACCAACCAACCAACCAAACAAACAAACAAACAAAACCCAAAAAAACCTTAATGTAAGAAGAAGATGTAGGTAAAGCATTTCATTATATGATCATAGACAAGAATTTTCTGTCAAGAGCTATAGCATAGGCAACAATACCAAGATTTGACAAATAGAATTACATGCCAAGTAAAGGAAACTGTCACTAGAGTGAAGTCACTTAGACTTGTGAAAAAAAATTGCCAACGTTACATTTGGCTGGGGACTGATACCTAGACTATATAAAGAACTGCTAAAATTAAACACTAAAAGCATTCAGTCTATAGATAGGCTTATGAACTGAATGGACAGTCCCCCTATTAAAAGGAGGAATACAAATGACCTCTAGATACTTGCAAAAAGGGTTCAGCGTTCTTAGAAATCAGGGAAATGTAAATTAAAACTGCTTTGAGATTCTTTCTCACCTCAATTGAGATGGCTGTCATCAAGAAAACAAAGGACAACAAATGCTGGTGAGGATGTGGGGCAAGGAGAATCCTTATTTGCTGCTGTTGAGAATGTAAGTTTGAATAGGCACCGTGGAAGTCAGTTTGGAGGGTTCTTCAGAAAACTAGTAATAGACCATATGACTTAGATTGTATAGCCACAGAAATACTTGTACATCCATTTTTACTGCCCCACTATTCACAGTGGCCAGGAAATGATACCAGAGTGAATATGTATCAAGAGAAGAATGGATACAGAAAATGTGGTACAGTGAGTAGTGCTGGCTACAACAGTGGGCATTTGTGTGGCAGAGGGGAGGGAAGGCTGGAAAGGCTAGTGGGAAGGCCAAGGCTAGTTTCTTGCTCATAGAGAGCTGGGCTGTATACTTCCTTGTGGGCCATATCCACAGACAGCCATTGCTGCTGTGCACAGTGCTGTGATTCTGGAGTACCTCACTGCTGAGGCGTTGGAGTTGGTGACTAAATGCTTCCAAGGGTTTCACAATGAAGTGTATCATTCAGTGTCACTTGCAACTTACAGTCTGTGGTGAGGAGGAGTTAGATTCACTTATCAAGGCAGGGGTAGTATGATCCACAAATCTCAGATTGCAAAGAAATGCCAGCAGAAAACTCCCTAGGAGGGTTATTTTAACCAGCCTCCTTCTTTTGCATTGTTCTGTAACTGGAACAGAAGATAACAATGAGAACATGTAGAATTTTAAAAAATAGTTTAATGGAAAAGTATAGACAATTACTGTAGTCACAATGAAAGAAACGTTTTTATGTTCTTTGACTCAGAGTTTGGTGAAATGCCTTCTCATGTGGTGACAGTTATGTGTTGATTGGCCAGATTTCTCCTTTATGTTTTTATTAAAAAAAAATAGAATCAATGAACCATGTTTTATGAAATAAAGAGGTAAAATGCTATATATACACAAGAGACTTTTATGCAGCTGTAAAGAAAAATGCAGTCATGACATTTGCAGGAAAACAGAACTAGAAATCATTGTTAAGTTAAATAAGTTAAATAAGCCTGATTCAGACAAACAAATCATGCTTTCTTTTTTATATAGAATCTAGATTTAAAGGAGTGTGTGTGGCGGGGGCTACAAAGTGGATCATGAGGGGTGGAGAAGATCTTAAGAGAGGGAGAAACAGAGAGGGTAATGGAATACATGCAGCTTGAATGTTGAAGGGTGGATTGCCTGGTTTGGAAGGAAGGAAGCCTGCTAGGAGGCAGAGAACATGGGGGTGGGGTGGGGATGATGATGGAGAACAACATGTAACGACATATATTCATGAAATGCCTTAACGATACGTATTTCTTTGCATAGTAACTTAAATTAATTAAAGAATTCAAAGATAAAGTGTAATCTGTTTTAAATAGTCAGATTAGCAGAATTAAAACTGTCCTACTAGACAGGGATGGCAAGGATGTCACAGAGATGGTCAGTATGCTGCTCAGTGGACAACTTTTCTGAAAAGCAGCTCTGCAGATTTTATCAAGAGTCCCTAGAAAGTATTTGACTCCTTGTCTAGACACTTGTAGACAATTGCCTATCTTGTAGAAAATAATTACATGGAAAAAGCTTTATATAAGTCCACATATTTATCAGTGCTCCGTTTAATACTGAAATACTAGAAATTACTTAGATGTGCAACTGGAAAACATTTAAATAGCCAGTTTCTTCCTCCCTCCCTCCCTCCCTCCCTCCCTCCCTCTCTCCCTCTCTCTCTTCTCTTTCTCTTAGATTTGTTATGTGTATATCTGTGCATATGCTGCAATGCCTTCAGAAGCCAGCAGAGCATGTTGGATCCTCTGAGGCTGAATTTACAGATGGTTGTAAGCCATCATGTGGGTGCTGGGAACTGTACTCAGGTCCTCTGAAATAGCAGCCACTGCTCTTGACTGCTGAACCATCTCTAGCCCCTGTAGTTGTTTTTTCTTGTTGTTGCTGCCTTTTTTGGGACAGAGCTTCTTTGTGTAGCCCTGGCTGTCCTGTAACTTACTATGTAGACCAGGCTCAAACTCACAGAGATCCACCTGTGTCTGCCTCCCTAGTGCTAGGACTAAAGATGTTGCCACCATGACTGGCTTCTATTTTTTTAAATATACTTAAAAAATAAGATGTATTATTTTTATTTCATGTGCATGGGCGTTTTGCCTGCATGTGTCTGTGTACCATGTTAGTGTCTGGTACCTGGTGCTTGCAGAGGCCAGAAGAGGGCTCCTGCTTCCCTGCAACTGGAGCGGACATGGGTATCAAACCCAGGTCCTCTGGCAGAGTGTCTAGTGCTCTTAACCACTGAGCCATCTTTCTATCCCCATGTTTTATAGTTTGGTTTGTTTTTTTTTTGTAAACCAATTTAAAAAAATAGAGCAAAGGGAAAACTTGAAGTTCAAGGCATGTTTGCTTCTTACTTTTTTCTGTCTTTATCAATGTAACTCATGAGTTTGTGATTTATATTTTTTTTACTGTTAAATTGCTTGTTAATAATATTGGAAGCAAAATAGTACACAGAATTATTTTATAGTATTTCTAAATTGTATTTGTGTTAAATAACTAAAAGTTAATACAACAAAATGTTTCCCTTTAGAAACTGCATTTAAATTTAAAGCCCTGAAGAAGATCGCACAATTAGCCATTATAAACAGCCTAGAAAAGGTAAGCTTCAGCCTCCTGGGTACTCAGATTTTGGTTTCAGTTGTGAATTTTGCTGTATTTAATATGTTGAAGATAAGAAAGTCAAGACTTGTGTGGTAGTTTCACACCACCATAATGGGAAGTATGCATTACAGTATCCTTATGAAGAAACTTTCAGTTCTGTGCTTTTTAATATATTGGAAATATTGACTATTTTCTCATAAAAGCACATATTTTGTTACTCGTAGGCCTTTTGGAACTGGGTAGAAAACTATCCGGATGAGTTTACAAAGCTGTACCAAATTCCGCAGACTGATATGGCTGGTAAGCTGAATGACTGTGTGTGGTGAAGGGGTGTGTACCTTTGTTAAGCTCTCAGAGGTAAAACATGGTGCTTTTCAGGTTACCTTGTTATAAAGGTGGTTTTCTATAGTCTGTCATCAGCTGTCCCCAAATAGGAGTTGTAGGCTTCCTCTCCTAATTCTGCATTTTTTTTCCAGCCCTTTCTCCTTTGAGCAAATAAGTTTTACATCAAGCTCTAGTCTTTCATGTTGTAATTGAATATTGATGGCTCTCTCACAGCACTTGTTTGCGTGTTTTAGGACTTTATTTTAGTTAGGTAGGTATATCTGATGAGGAAATACTATTTTTAATTTTAAATAAGATTTTGGGGGGTTGGGGATTTAGCTCAGTGGTAGAGCGCTTAAGGCCCTGGGTTCGGTCCTCAGCTCTGGGAAAAAAAAAGATTTTGGGGTGATACCTGCATAGCAGAGAATAGAGACCCCTTGGGAACTGAAAGTTCTTTTGTTAAGCTGTCAATCTTTTGTTCCTTCTGTAAAACCCTAATATAAAGCCATTGTAAACTGGGGACTTTTCTAGGATGGGTCAAGATAGCCCTTCTCATACATTCTTTTAAAACTCTGATCCTTGGGTTTTTTGTTTATTTGGTTGGTTGTTGGTTTTTTTGTTTTGTTTTGTTTTTGATAATTCTGGATTTTAATTTAATGCCAAGGGTTTTCTTATCGACTAAGATCATCTAATGTTTGTATTTTCACATAGAGTGTGCAGAAAAGCTGTTTGACTTGGTGGATGGTTTTGCTGAAAGCACCAAACGGAAAGCAGCAGTGTGGCCGCTACAGATCATTCTCCTCATTTTGTGTCCAGAGATAATCCAGGACATATCCAAGGACGCCGTTGATGAGAACAACATGAATAAGGTGAGGAGGGCAAAAGGTTTCTGTCCTTTCCTGATGGGAAGCACTTGTTTTACTCAAGGCATACATTTTAGTTACAGCCCTTCTGGGTCGAGCAGTTGGTTGATCTTAATAGAGACGCATTCATAAGTTATTTTATTTGAAAGAAGGATAAATAATATAATCAATGACTGGAAGGCTCTGAACTCTATTGGGTTTAGTACTGAGTAATTAAACTAGATAATTTTTGTTACTTAAACTTGTTCTTTGCTTTATTAATCATTAAAATATATTTAGAGATTTATAATTTAACTATATTTATGTGTATAAATTGAATACTGGCTGGCTATTTCCAAATAAATTACATAGCTAACAATGCATTTTCTAAAGCTTCATGGTGACTTTTGGAAATATTACTTAATAGATTTTTTTCCTTATGAAACATACCTATCCTAACAATTTAATATTTGCAAAATTAATGTAAATTTGAAAGTTTCAATCTTTTCTATGGGTTGAAGTAACCTAATTAGACAAAAATCATTAGGTTTTGGTGTTCCCAAATTTTCCTTTGACTTTTGCTTATTAACATTAATTTAAAAGTTGGGGGTTAGCTGGGTGGTGGTGGCACACACCTTTAATCCCAGCACTTAGGAGGCAGAGGCAGTCAGATCTCTCTGAGTTCGAGGCCAGCCTCATCTACAAAGTGAGTTCCAGGACAGCCAGGGCTATTACACAGAAAAACTCTGTCTCAAAAAGCCAAAAACAAACAAAAACCTAGGGATTTGAGAGATGATTTATTGGCTCAAAACACTTTCTACTCCTCCAGGGGACCTGAGTTCAGTTTCCAGCATCCACATTAGGCAGTTAACAACCTGTAGCTGGAGTTTTCCTGTGTCCACCCAGCTCCTTCAGCCGCTCAGACCCAAGTAAACTCACAGAGACTTATATTACTTATAAACTGTATGGCCGTGACAGGCTTCTTGCTATCCAGTTCTTATATCTTAAATTAACTCATTTCTATTAATCTATAAGTTGCCACGTGGCTTGTGGCTCACTGGTACTTTACATCTTATTTTTCATTGCGGCGGTGGCTGGTAGTGTCTCCTCACTCAGCCTTCCTCTTCCCAGAATTCTCCTCTCTCTTTGTCCCGCCTATACGTCCTGCTTGGCTACTGGCCAATCAGCACTTTATTTATCAATCAATCAGAGCAACACATTCACAGCATGCAGAGCCATTGATATCCACAGCTACAACCTCTTGTAACTCCAGCTCTAAGAGATCAAACACCCTTTTCTGGCCTCTGTGAGCACATACATACACATGACATTCACTCACATACATCTACACAGAAATGAAAAGAATAAAAATAAATCTTTAAAAAGACTAATAATGGCCAAAGAAACTGCTCAGACACTTTTCACCAAGACTGACACCTTAGTTGGATCCCCAGATCCCACATGGTGGAAGGAAAGAATTGACTCCCACAAGTTGTCTTCTGACCTCCACACAAATGCCCTGGTACATTCTGACACAAACACAAAATAAATAAGTATAAAAAAGAAAGAAAGAAAACTTAGTAAGTTGAAACAAAGAAAATTTCACTCTACATTTCACAGACAAAGAAAATTTCACAGACACTCACAGGAAAAAGCCACTTTTATCTTTTCTCTCCATCCATCCATCCATCCATCCATCCATCCATCCACCCACCCACCCACCCACCCATCCATCCATCCATCCATCCATCCATCCATCCATCCATCCATCTATCTTTGGCTTTTTTTGAGACAGGGTCTCGTCTCAGTATGTAGCCCTGGCTGTCCTGGAACTCGCTCTATAGACCAAACTGGCCTCAAACACAGAGATCCACCTGCCTCTGCCTCCTGAAGCTGGGGTTAAAGGCTTGAACCATTATGCCTGGCTTTTACCCTCAGTTTTAAGACAGCTAGTGTAACATAAATCTTAAAAGATCTTATTAAAATAAAAAAAAAAAAACAGAGCCAAATATTGGGGTGAAAGCTGAAAAATCAGAACAAGTCACAGCCACTGGCTTACCTCTATGAAATCCTCATTCTTGAGAGAGAGTTCCTGTTTCCTCTCACCTTATATACTTTCTGTGTCTGCCATATTACTTCCTAGGATTAAAGGCATGTGTCCTTCCCAAGCAAAGACATGAGATCTTAAGTGCTGGGATTAAAGGTGTGTGCCACCATGCCTGGCTCTGTTCCCAGTGTGGCCTTGAACTCACAGAGATCCAGATGAATCTCTGCCGCCCGAGTGATAGGGCTAAAGGTGTGTGCCACCACTGCCTGACCTCTATGTCTAATATAGTGACTGACTCTGTCCTCTGATCCTCAGATAAGTTTATTAGGGTACACAATATATCACCACAGGCTACTTACACTTATTTCTAGACCTAGAGTATATAGCGATCCATACTTAAACTGACACATTGATCACCTTTTCCAAGGTCTTTTGTGTTTATTGCTTTGTGGAGGTTTTGTCTTTGAAAAATTTCCATGTTTTTTATTTTAAGATTTTCATCTTAAAATTCTCTGATCAATTAAGAACACTGGTTTATCTTTGAGGAGACTCAGGTTCCCAGTTCCCACATGGCAGCTCACAACCACCTGTAGCTTCAGTTTTGGGGGATCTGACACATTCTTCTGTCTGGCCTTTGAGGGCACAAGGCATGCACATGGTGTGAGGTACATGCAAGCAAAACACTTATACATATAAATAAAATAAAATAATCTGAAAAATATTTTAAAATGCTACTGGATTTGGCTTGCTCTGTGTGTTTGTGTGTGTGTGTGTTTTCTCTCTTTTTTTTTCCCTTGAGATTGGTGTGTATTTGAACTGTCTTTATGTGGCTTGGGAATCAAGATACTTGTTAGCTTCACAGACCTGAGTAGGGTTTTTCCCCCCTTGGTTTTGGAATGAATTGTCCTTGAAAGTATGATCCTCCTGCCTCAGCTTTTCAAGTGTCTGGAACTTACAGGTATGGCAGCATGCTGGCCTCACACATTGAAGTTGGAAGTGTGCCTTTCTCTTTAATTTTTTGAGAAGGATTGGTGCTAATTCTTAAAATAGTTGGTAGAACTTACAAAATGAATATAAGATTCTGAATTTTCTTTTTTGAGAAATCTTTTATTACTGATTACTGATTCAATTTTATTTTCTTTTCTTTCTTTTTTTTTTTTTGTTTTTCGAGACAGGGTTTCTCTGTGTAGCTTTGCGCCTTTCCTGGAACTCGCTCTGTAGACCAGGCTGGCCTTGAATTTACAAAGATCTGCCTGCGTCTGCCTCCCGAGTGCTGGGATTAAAGGCGTGCGCCGCCACCACCACCGCCCGGCTTGGTGTACAATTTTTATAATATCTTTTTGTTTGTTTGTTTTTTTTGAGACAGGGTTTCTCTGTGTAGTTTTGGTGCCTGTCCTGGATCTCACTCTGTAGACCAAGCTGGCCTTGAACTCACAGAGATCCGCCTGGCTCTGCCTTCCGAGTGTGAGATTAAAGGCGTGCGCCATGACTGCCTGGCAATTTTTATAGTATTTTTTAGTCCTGTTTTTCAAAATCTGTAATGTTACCACATTTAGTTTTGACTTCAGGAATTTCAGTCTGCATGCATGCACAAGTGCTCTCTGTCTGTCCGTCTACATGTGTGTGGTATATGTACACATTCATGGTGGCCTGCTTATCACTTTGAGCCTTACTTTGTGAGCCGGGTTCTCACTGAAACAAGAACTGACTGATGTCATTAAGCCCCAGCAACTTTCTTGTCTCCATCCCCTAATGCACTTGACTTCCAGGAGTGGCCATGTTCATTCTTTTAAATGGTTCTGGGATCCAGACTCAGGTCCTTTTGCTTGCACAGAAAGTTCTTCTACCATCTCTCCAGCCACTGCCCCTCATCTACCCCCCAAATTTGTAAATGTTGTTGACTTTTTTTAAAGTCAACTTTTTTTCTCTCCACTGCTATCGTATATTTTGTTCAATTGATCTCTGTTCCAGTATTTACTAACTCTGCCGTGTGCGTCATCTGAGCTTAGCTTGCTCTTTTTCTCTAGTCCTGTGAGTTACTGATTTGAGAGCTTTCCTACTTTTCCTGGGTTGGAGCTTTACTCAGCGCTGCCTTTGCTTCATGTGTTGCACTATTTTACCTGAAGGGCTTTCTAATTTCCTTTTCCTGATGAGTTTTTACCTTTCATTCACTATCTGCTTGTGACTTCGGTGAGTTTTTATATATTTGTGAATTTTCTAGTTTTCCATATGCTTCTGTTTTCCAGTTTCTGTGCCCTTTTTATCAGAAATGACATGTTGTTTAATTTTAACCTCTTTCAACATATTAAGACTTGTTTATTGACCTAATGTGGTTCGTTTTGGAACTATGCACCATTTGCCCTTAAGAATATGTATTCTTCTAGTTATTGGGTGAGTTTAGCTTTTGAAATGTTAGATAGGTTTGAAGATATATATGGAGACAAGGTGGAGGTCTGAGGTTTTCATTTAGCAGAAAAACCAAGGGAAGAAATTTATAAGATACAAAGATGGATTGAAATCACAGAAATGTAATTTTAGGTGCTGGAGAGATGGCTCTTGCAGAGTACCCAGGTTTGTGTCCTAGCACTCATTGGGTGGGTTACAACTGCCTATAACTCAAGTACCAGATGCATGGTATACATACAAACAAGCAAGCACACAAACATACACATGAATTCAAATGAATATTTTAACAAGATAGACTTTTTGGTTTATTATTATTAAATTAAAAAAATATGTGCATGTGTACATGTGCATTTCCATAGAGGCATAAGATCCTCTGGAAGTAGAGTTACAGGTAGTTAGGATCCATTCAGTGTGGGTGCTGGAAACTGAATTTCGATTCTCTGGAAGAGTAGCAAGGTCTCTTAACCATGAAACCATTGCTCTGGCCCTGGATTTTTTTATTTTAATTTTTTATTTTTTTGTGTTGGTGCTGCTTTTTAAAATTGAAGCATACAAGGACAAAGGGCTGGCACACTTGGTGATGATCAGCTCAACCAGTTGGTTCAGACCGTCTTCCTCCTTTGGTTGGTCAGGTATGATTTCCTAGTGATCGTCACAAGGCCTCTATAGCCATTTGACCCTGCCCCGAACAGTTTAGGACACATCGCAAAAACAGCACACAGGTGACTGAACAACCTCAGTGGACATGGGCATCATCAGAGAGGTCTTCAGTATCATGTTAATCTGCAGGACTGCCTTTTCGTTAGCTGCCAAGTCCATCAAGACCCTGGTGCTGCCTCCATCCTTGTCCAGATCTGTGTAGGACCCTGTGCTCTTAGGAAACATCTTGTTCACAGCTGGCTTCATCTATAGCCCATGGCAAAGGTGGTTTTTGTTTTTGTTTTTTTAATTTCTAGAAATGAAATTTAGAGCAACAGAATTCTTTTGAGTATATTATTTAAAAGGCTGAATGTTGAATATACTCTAGAGTAGTAGAAAATTATGAAATAATTTGACATATACCACAATCAAGGCAGTCATATATTTAAGCCTCAAAGATAACTCAAAAGGAAGATATGATAAACCTACTCTAATGTTGAGTTCAAATGTACAGGAAGGAATGTTTCTTTTACCCCTATAGAAAGTCAACAGAGAAAGTAGAGAAAAGTGTTGTGTTTGTGTTTATTTTAACTTAAGAAAGATTAAGTGATGACTCCTTAAATATGAAATGAAAGCCAAATATAAACCATTCCTTCTTATAGTTTGAATTTTAATCCATCATTGGCTACTTTGTTAGCTAAGTCTGCAGTAGTGTAAACTCGATTTCTTGTCTTCCTAAATTGAATTCTGTAGAAGCTATTTCTGGACAGTCTACGGAAAGCACTTGCCGGCCACGGAGGCAGCAGGCAGCTGACGGAGAGCGCGGCCATTGCTTGTGTCAAGTTGTGTAAAGCGAGCACTTACATCAATTGGGAGGACAACTCTGTCATCTTCCTCCTAGTGCAGTCCATGGTGGTTGACCTTAAGGTAATATGCTATTCTTTCCCGTCTGTAGACGTCAAGGAAGTTATGTAGGTAAACTGCTAGTGTGACTGTTCTGCTAAAGAGAATTTCTAGCTCTAAATTTGGAGGTAACTTTGATAAGTTCAAAGGACCTGCTCATTAGTCTACACTGAGAATATGAAGGATGATATGCAGCAGTTCTCTCTCTCTCTCTCTCTCTCTCTCTCTCTCTCTCTCTCTCTCTCTCTCTCTTGTTTTTTTCAAGACAGGGTCTCTCTGTGTAGCTTTGGAGCCTGTCCTGGAACTGGCTCTGTTGGCCAGGCTGGCCTCGAACTCACAGAGATCCTCCTGGCTCTGCCTCCCAAGTGCTGGGATTAAAGGCGTGCGCCACCACCGCCTAGCAATAGTTTTCTTAATATGTAAGTACTTGAGTCTTAATGTAGAAATTTTGCTTGGGAGGAATCATATGTAATAAGTCTTATATGATATTGACAAACTATAGTAACCAGTATTTTGTGCTTTTTCTGGCAACTATAGTTTCTGTAATCGATGTGGATAGTGTTGATTATGTTTATATACCTTGTTAAAGAAATAAATACTTGATGACTATTTAAAGGCCACTGTTTTCTATTGGGATTTTTATAGAACCTGCTTTTTAATCCAAGTAAACCATTCTCTAGAGGCAGTCAGCCTGCAGATGTGGACCTCATGATTGACTGTCTTGTCTCTTGCTTTCGGATAAGCCCTCACAACAACCAACACTTTAAGGTAAGAAAATTGGTTTGTACAACCATGTTTATTGATGCAGCTATAATTTTTTAATTAAATTTTTTAAAATTTATTTTATATACCAACCACAGTTTCCCCTCCCTCCTCTCCTTCTGTATCCTCCTCCCACTCCCCCCTACCCCCTGCCAGCCCCATCCACTCCTCAGAAAGGGTAATGTCTCCCATGGGTATCAACAATGCATGGCATATCAAGTTGAGGCAGGCCTAAACTCCTCCCCCTTGCATCAAGGCTGAGCAAGGCATCCCACCATAGGGAATAGGTTCCCAAAAGCCAGCTCACGCACCAGGGACAGATCCCGGTCCTACTTCTTAGGGGCCCCACAAACAGACCAAGCTACACAACTATCTCCCACATGCAGAGGGTCTAGGTTGGTCCCATGTAGGCTCCCTAGCTATTGGTCTAGAGTCCCTGAGCTCCCAGAAGATTGGGTCAGCTGTCTCTGTGGGTTCCCATCATGTTCTTGACCCCCATGGCTCCTACAATCCTTCCTCCTTGTCTTCAACAGGACTCCCAGAGCTCGGCCCAGTGCTGATACAGTTATTCGTATAAAATGCAGAGACTATAAAGATGAATAGGTGTATTTTTATTAGTATTTCTTTTTTTAAAAAATCAGATTTATTTATTTTTATTTTATATATCTGGGTATTTTGTCTGCATGTATGTCTGTATACCATGTATGTGCTTGATGCCTTCAGAGTCCAGAAGAGGCATATCTCCTGGAACTAGAATACAGACAGTTGTGAGCCGACATGTGGGTCCTGGGAATTGAACCCAGGTCCTCTACAAGAGCAGCCCATGCTCCTAACCTTTGAGATAGCTCTCTGTCCTCTTTGTAGTATTTTGTGATATTCTATATTGATGCTAATTTCAAGACCTTAAATTTATTTTATTGAAAATAATTTAACTTTTTGCTGTTCTTTCGTCTTTTTTGTATTAATGATTCCCCCTGCCCCCCCCAAAAAAGATCTGCCTGGCTCAGAATTCACCATCTACATTTCACTATGTGTTGGTAAACTCCCTCCACCGCATCATCACCAATGTAAGTCTAAAAGGTATTCTATATTACTGAAAAAGTAATTTTTCTTTCTTTTTTTGTTTTGGGTTATATATTTTTTCCACTTTTAAGGAAGATGCTGGTTTTAACAAAAGTTTTTTACTTAGAACTTTATATAAACCAGGAAGCTTCTCTGAGGTGAATACCAACATTTGATATACAGCTGTAGTTTTTGTTTGGTCTCAGCCTGAGGCTTTTGTAGTGAGGGATGAAATTCATAGGTTCTTTTGGAAAGAGTAAGCCTAAAAATATTGTCATTTAAAGTTCAAAACCTGTTGAGAGCAATGCCATTGGAAATATAATTTAGTACTTTCATAACAAAGCATTTGTTACATCCTGATTTACTATCTTACCACTTACATTTAAAGGAAGAATAATTATAATGTAGCTAGTATGGCATATTTACAAAATGGAAAAACCTTATTTGATTATAATCCTCTTTAATTAGAATAAAATGCAAACATTTTAAAAGATATATTCACAAGATACAAAAGCATATCAGTGAAAGTGAGTGAATTCATTAGGTATTTGTGATAACGAGTGTATGAAGTAAAAAGCAGACAGTAAAACTTGACTAGATTTTTAAGGACTAAAGACTTTGTAAAATTGTGCTCCTTTTAGGAACAGTTGTATTTGGATGTTCTTTGCTTACTTTTATCCATTGACAGATATGTTACATTTATGAATAACTTGCTCACTTTGTTTTTGCCATTGTCCCTTAAAGTCTTTGATCACTGATACCTTGGTATATTTGTGCTGTTTATAGTTAAATTCCATTTTATGACTTGCAAATTCAAAATAACCTCCACTTCTTCATTTGCCGTGGATGTATTGAATTAAACCAAATGTTACCCCTCCTTTTAAAAAGATATCTTGCAGGGGAAAATGCCTGCTGATAAAGTCACCTAGTGACACATTCATTTTGCTTTGTGGAGTGCTAATAGCATTTTAGAACAATAGCTCTCTTCTTTAGCCTGGCCCTGTGCCTTGAAGGACATTTATCATTTGGGTGCTCAATTCCTGAAATGGCACCTGTGCTGTGTCTCCTGCATTGCGAACAGCTAAATGCTTGAGGGAACAGTACTGCCTCAGTTGGCTATCACTGATGCAGATTATAGGTAGACATTATAGTGAATATAATTAGTTCCATAGAGGATAGTCTAATGAATCTGAGTGGAGATAAAATATGTTTATATGAAAAACTTTAAAAAAATTGTACGTTTGCCAGTATAATGACTCAGACTGTTGTCCTTCCAAGGTTTAGTTTTAAAGTAGAAACAAACAAAAAAGACGTTTTTTTTTAATCTCACAAGTTTATATGTAATTAAAAAATAAGATGTTACTCCCTCCTTTGATTTAAAATATTGAAAGTATTCCACTTATTAACTGGATAACTTTATAGAAATGGTTAAAATGTAACAAATCCAAGTTTATAGTTTTTGACTGTTCTGTGACTAGTCACTTTAATCGTGAACTATTTTTGTCTATAATTGAATATGTAGAGCACTTTCAAGCATGGACTTGGCACTGCTGTAAGTGGCTGAGCTGCTCTTTCCTGGGTTCCAAGCATGCCTGCAGTGTTAGTCCCTTGCATGCCTCAGTGTGCCTGGTGAAAGTGTGTGCACCCTCTCTAAGGAGTGCTGCATGTGTGAAGGCAGAGTGCATCTGCGTCCGGAGTCATTTGTGTTTACAAAGCTCCTATACTGACTCATTTTTAAATACTGTGTATTAGCAGCCGTTTAGTGCAATAGCTTGTAAACAACTCAAATAATGTGCAAGTGTCTTTTTGTTTATTTGTTTTTTGAGACAAGGTCTCATCATGTACTATTAGATGGCCTGAAACTCACTATATAGACCAGGCTGACATACTCACAGAGATCCACCTGCCTCTGCCTTCTAAGTACTGGAATTAAAAGGACTGAGCCACCACACTGGTCCTCCAACGTGACTTCCAGGTTATACTTTAGTTATCCTCATCCTTAGAGATTGCTTGGTAAATTGTTTCTTATTAGATTCCACCCTCCACCCAGGCTTGAGGCTAACAAATAATGACTCTAAAATACTTTTAATTGTAAAGAACTATTTAAAACAGTTAGTATGCAAATTTATGCAATCAAGTATTTAATAGAGTTTAACTGGGAATGTTTAGTAGGAAAATGTATGTCTTTATGTCATATGAATTCTTTCCGAGAGTCATGGAGTTCAGATCTTAGACTTATTTGTGTATATGTTGTTTTTAAACAGTTTAGTTCAGTATTCCTAAATTCTCCTTTTCCATGTCTCTTAAACCAGTTGACAGTTTTTTAAATTATTGTGTTCTCTTAAAAGATAAAAGTTTCATTATTTTTTCTGGTTTAATGTAGAATTAGAAATGATGCTCTGAGTTTTATTTTGCTTCTGTGAGATGTCCCCACTTGCAATTTATAATTACTGGGTTTAGATCTAAAACATTCTATGGTGGTATTGTGTTCCCTGAAATATTGTGCACCCTAATAAACTTATCTGGGGTCAGAGACAGAACAGCCACAATATTAAACATAGAGGATAGGCAGTGGTAGCACACGCCTTTAATCCCAGCACTTGGGAGGCAGAGCTAGGCAGAAATCCATGTGTTCAAGGATACAGCCAAGCATGGTGACTCACGCCTTTAATCCCAGAAAGCGAGCCTTTAATCCCAGGGAGTGATGGTAGAAAGCAGAAAGGTATATAAGGCGTGAGGACCAGAAACTAGAAGCATTTGGCTTGTTAAGCTTTTAGGCTTTTGAGCAACAGTTCAGCTGAGACCCATTCGGATGAGGATTCAAAGGCTTCCAGTCTGAGGAAACAGGATCAGCTGAGGAACTGGTGAAGTGAGGTAGCTGTGACTTGTTTTGCTTCTCTGATCTTCCAGCATTCACCCCAAAAACTGGCCTCAGGTTTGATTTTATTAATAAGAACTTTTAAGATTCCTGCTACAACATTCCAATTTCTTTTAGAAATTTTTTTTTTTTTTTTTTTTTTGGTTTTTTGAGACAGGGTTTCTCTGTGTAGCTTTGCGCCTTTCCTGGAACTCACTTGGTAGTCCAGGCTGGCCTCGAACTCACAGAGATCCGCCTGGCTCTGCCTCCCGAGTGCTGGGATTAAAGGCGTGCGCCACCACCGCCCGGCTCTTTTAGAAATTTTTAAAGTCTATTCACTATTTGAATTTTGTTGCAGTGTAAGTTTTTAGCAGTTTCTAAATTGGTATTTGTGCTGTTACTTTTTAAAAATGATGTGCACTAAGAAATAAACTATAGTTTTAAGATCTATGTTCTATAGTTTATCTGTATAAGCTTGCTTATCCACCCACCCACCCACCCATCTATCTATCTATCTATCTATCTATCTATCTATCTATCAATCAATCATTTTTTTGAGATAAGGTTAACAGCCCTGTGTAACAGCCCTGGCTGTCCTGGAACTCACTCTGTAGATCAGGCTGGCCTTGAACTCATAAAGATCCACCTGCCTCTGCCTCTGGAATGCTGAGATTAAAGATGTATGCCACTCCTGGTGGGCTCCTGTATAGGCTTTTTAAAGGTTATATTAGATGTGCAGTTGGGAAAATAAGAAATATACATGGACATGAACATGCTACATCTGGCATAGTAGTTTATTGCAGATTTTTTCTTGTAGCAGTTTATTGTAGTTTGCTTATTAATACTTCATATATTGAAGGTAATCTCTGCCAAGAGGTTGTTAAAAAGTAATTTCCAGGGTATTTGAAAATAATTTAAATAACCTGTTAGGAATGTATATAATTTGCTTATATGAGTATAAATACTTTTTAATAAAGTATTATTAAGGGAAAATGTCTATTTAAATTGACTAGTTTCAGAATGGACATACTTAGTAACTGATCAAAACGCTAAACTTTTTTTTTTTTTTTACTAACTCAATTGATGTCTAATTTTTAGTGCCTGTTTTATTTGAAAGTGTTTATTTTGAAATAAATGGATTAATTCCTTATGAAAAAGGAAAATTATAAAATTAATAATTCTTAAGGCTGTAAATTAATATATAGTATATACTTATTACCATGGTACACTTTTTTTTTTGTTTTTGTTTTTTTTTTGTTTTTGTTTTTCTAGACAGGGTTTCTCTGTAGCTTTGGAGCCTATCCTAGACTAGCTCTGTAGACCAGGCTGGCCTCGAATTCACAGAGATCCACCTATCTCTGCCTCCCGAGTGCTGGGATTACAGGTGTGTGCCACCACCGCCCGGCTAGCTCTTATATCTTAAATTAACCCATTTGTATTAATCTGTGTTTTGCCACGTGTTCCATGGCTTACCGGTCTGCTGGCATGTTGTTCCTTGGGCAGCAGGCTGGCGGCTCCTCTTAGACTCTGCCTTTCTCTTTCCTGTCTCTCTCCTTGGATTTCCTGTCTGCCTCTAAGCGTCCTTGCCATAGGCCAAAGCAGCTCATTTATTAACCAGTGGGAACAATATATATCCACAGGGTATATACAGAAAGACATCCCCCAGCACTTCTCTGACCCCTGTTTTACTTCTTTTTTGAGATGAAGCCTTGCTGGGTTGCCCAGTCTAGCCTTGAGCGTCCTCCTGCCTCAGCCCCCGTGGGTCAGGACTAACAGTGGGCACCACTGTGCCTGCCTTCGTTTTGTTTTTAGGTTCCTTGTAAATAGAGATTGAGACTCAAAATACTGTGAGGTATGAATGAGAACTTAATGTTAAGACTCGCTTGATTTTGAGTAAAAAAATAGTGAGTAGGATGTGTGAAGTTGTATTTACTATGTGTGTACCTGTATTTACTATGCAAATATGTTATTATTCTATCAGATTTTTAACCAGAGTATTAGCAATTGAAAATTCATATTTTAAGCTTATTGTTTTCATATATAATCTATGTAAGTGGTGAAAGTTTATCTGATCATTTTTCTATAAACTGATAATAAACATTAGTGAATTTTCACCATTATGTTTTGAAGCATTTAAAATTGAAATATATTAATTAAAGTAAAGGTCATTGAGGATACATTTTAATTGAAACAGGCTTCATAAACTAGCGAGGTAGGCTAAACAGAAATAGGAAAATATCTATATAAAATAATAATTTTAAGAATCCTTAGCTTCATCTGAGAATGTAGGGGAATGGTAGACCACTTGCTTAATGTACAAAAGCTCCAAAGGCCTGGCTTTAATCTCTAGGATTGTAAAAGTAAAAATACTTAGCTAGGATCGGCTGTCTTTGTTTATGGTGACCATTTAGTCTTCCATGTATTCTACCATCTGCTTATCAACTTAAAGATGATTGGTTTACTAATGGCTTTATTTCATTTACTAATTTCATGTTGTTGATTATTGTTGTTTGTAAGCATTTAACTAATGGTTTACATAGTCTTTCAACATTGTGTTGAAGCACTAATCTCATGGAAAGCTATGATATAAAAAATATATAATATATGCATGTGTTTCTGAAATGTGATAAACACTTTTAAAAAAAGACAAAGATTGGCTAAAGAATTTTCCAAATATTTTGGTTTTAAATTTAGTAGGACATTATTGAGAAAGGAAAGCCTCATTTGCACATGCTCATTATTATATTTTAAAATATAGTATGTCTGGTTAATGTTTGACCTAAAGACATCATTTGAAGACTTTGAAAATCATATTGTGTGTTTGCATGGTCTCTGAAAGTTTCTCACAAAGGTTAAAAGCTAGAATTACAGTGTTAAGTGTATACAAGTCATGTGATTTTTGTACTCTATGTTCTCTTGTTTTTCTCTAGTCTGCATTGGATTGGTGGCCCAAGATTGATGCTGTCTATTGTCACTCAGTTGAACTTCGAAATATGTTTGGTGAAACACTTCACAAAGCAGTGCAGGGCTGTGGAGCGCACCCAGCAATACGGATGGCACCAGTAAGAAACCCTGGGTTTTGAGTTCACCTGTCCACTGCGTCTTTGGGGTCTTCATCTCATTGCTGCGGACTTGCGTTTAGAGGGTCGGCTGGCTCTTTCCTTCCATGAATGTTGTGTGTTGTGTAATACAGTGCCACTGCTGCTGATTAGCAGGATCTGTTTTTCACTGTGTTTGTTAAGTGAGCTGAATTTTCTTCAAGAAAAATTTCCAGAAAATGCTAATAATACCCTAGTGAATGTCACCTTTCTTCTGTTTTCACTTGAGTTTTTTCTTACTCAGATGTTTTGATTTGTTTCTTACTTTCAAGGATGAGCAATGCAACCAGACCCGTGGGTTAGAGTAAATGTCCTGATGCTGAATAAATAGTACACAGAAAATTAGAAACAGACTGAAACAGTTTCTACTCAAGGATACATCCATTTTAGTAAATAATGATCATTCAGCAAAATTTGAGCAAAAATTGATAGGCACTTTGACATTGATGTTGATTTAAGCTTAACAAAGGCATACTTTGAAATTGTGTTCCAAGAGATGGGTTAGTACAGAAAGCTCATGGGAAGTGAGTAGTTTCCACAGCTAGTCAGGGTTGTGTACTTGATTTCTGTCTGTGTGTAGGAAGAGTATTTACATGGGAACTCTTCATTGATTGGTGGTGCTTTGTCTTCTGCTTATTTTCTGTTCTTATTGACTGCTGTCGCTCACATGGCCAGATGCCAACCAGTCACTGCTTTGCATGGCAGTGGGCTTCTGTGGCTGTAAGTATGTATGACCCATTGGAACTACCTCAGAAAAGTCCATTTTTTCTTTGACTTTTCTGTGCATAGTTACCATTGTAGTCACATCATGTCATTTCAAAAGAGAATACAGTATGTCTTCACGTGTTGGTTTTATCTAATAAACTATCCATCTCACACTTGTAATTTAAACAGTATCCTCCCTGGCATGCTTCTCTTTCCAAGTTCCTATGACAGTATACAAAATACACCAAATACTTTGTTTTATACAGTTAGGTTCATTCCTATCCAGTTGTAGCAGCAGTTTTTGAAGATTTAAAAAAACCATACCAGCTGTTCAAATGAAGACGGTTTCTATTCAAGGAGCTTTGGCATTATTATCCTAAAAACAACAGCTGAAAGGACAGGCCAGGGTTTGTTGGTTTGTTTTCCTTTAGTGCTGGAGATCAGTCTTAGGTCCCCCATGAGTGCCAGACATGTGCTATACTATACCCCCTGCCCAGTGGTATTTTATTAAATAAAATGTCATATGCAGGCTTACTTTAGTTGATTTTTTGTGATGGCAAGGACACAGTATCTTTTTAATTAAAAAATTTGTTACAGGTGTATATGTTAATGGTAACATATATAATGACTATGTAAATATTACTTAACTAGACATTATTTTCTTTAAGCTTTAGTAATTCTTTTAACTCACCCCCACACCTTTGTTTTTGCATTAGGAGAGCATGCTAACAGTCAAAACTAGGGCCTCTACTATGCACACCTGTACCACTGAGCTGTAACTCCAACACCAGATTACTGTGTGTTGGGATATAGCTCAGTGGTAAAGTGCTTCCCTAATATGCATTGGCCCTTAGGATCAATTTTCAACATTGCAAAGGAAGACTTTGTATTTGTTACCTAGGTTTATTATACATCTTATGCTGGTAAGAGATATAATGGAATTGGTGAAAGTTTCATATTTGCTTCCTGTTTTATAGCTTGCTAACACCTCTGCCATTTAATTTTTTTAAAAGATTTATTTATTTATTATGTACACAGAAGAGGGTGCCAGATCTCATTACAGATGGTTGTGTGCCACTATGTGGGTGCTGGGAATTGAACTCAGGCCCTCTGGAAGAGCAGTCGGTGGGTGCTCTTAACCTCTGAGCCATCTCTCCAGGCCCGCCATTTAATTTTTATGCATGACTGCTGACACAAAATGAACCTCATTCTTTTGAACAGTCACAGATTTGCTTGATAGTCCGATATAGTTTACATTTAGAAGTTTCTTAGATTTGGTTGTTAGTTGACCCTATGAGCCCTACGGTATGCTATGATCACTGTTTCCTTAAATCTGTAACTAGAGAGGATGGCTTGTGGTTCAAGGACATCAATGATAGGAATTTTGTTTTATTTCTATTCTTATTGTTATTTTTGGAAGTAGCAATATACATTTAATTTTCAGAATCACTTTTAAACTTCTTTTTCTTTGAGATACAGGCCATGTAGCTTTGGCTGACCTTGAACTCACTGTCTTCCTGCTTCCACCTTCCCAGTGTTTTCTAAGAGTCATTTTTGTTATTTTTAATTACATGAGTGTATGTGTGGGTAGGTGTACATGAGTGTAGGTGCCCATGGAGGCCAGAGGCATCAGATTCCCCCAACAAGCCAGAGTTACAGGTGATTGTGAGCCACCTGAGCGGAGTGCCAGGGACTGAACTGTAGATGTAACCAACCTTCTTATTAAATAAGAAACACAGAACCAATGCAAAGAAGAAAGCCAAGAGGTCAGAGCTAAGGGCTAAAACCTTACCCTTCCTCCTGCGGTGGTCCTACCTCTCCGAACCAGAGCTACCCAACCACATGACCGCCTCATCACGGCCTGTCTGTATAGGCCTCCAGGTTTTCTATGATTGGTATTGAAATTAAAGGCATGTGTATCCGATACTGGCTGTATCCCTGAACACACAGAGACTTACCTAGCTCTGCCTACCAAGTGCTGGGATTACAAGCGTACGCCACCACTGCCCTGCTTTCCTATGGCTTGCTAATAGCTCTGACCCCTGGGCAACTTTATTTATTAACATACAAATAACATTTTTTTTTCTTTTTTTTTGTTTTTCGAGACAGGGTTTCTCTGTGTAGCTTTGCGCCTTTCCTGGAACTCACTCGGTAGCCCAGGCTGGCCTCGAACTCACAGAGATCCGCCTGGCTCTGCCTCCCGAGTGCTGGGATTAAAGGCGTGCGCCACCACTGCCCGGCCAAATAACATTTTAATACAAATAAAATATCACCATACTGAACTTGGTCTTCTGGTAAAGCTCCTAACCACTGAGCCATCTCTCTAGCTCTCCCCAGTGTTTTAACACTTTGTGTATTCCTGTGTATAGAATTTTGAATGTGTGTGTGTGATGGCTGTAGGAAAATTTTCTGGTTATTTGTTTTGTTTTTTGAGAAAGGGTTTCTCTGTGTAACAGCCCTGGCTGTCCTGGAAATTGATTTGTAGACCAGGCTGGCCTTGAACTCACAGAGATCTGTTTGCCTCTGCCTCCCAAGTGCTGGAATTAAAGGCATGTACCACCACTGCCCGGCCCTGTTTAATATTTTTAATCAGAGAAAGTGGAAAATTACTCTGACTTAATTAATAGAGTAAGGAAATTTTAGAGTTTGTGAATCCTTAAGGTAAGCAGCATTCCTCTCTGCTTATGTATGAATAGGCGACAGATGTGCCTGCTGCTAATGCTAGGATCATGGGCTATTTCTTATTTGCATTGCTTAAATTGATTTGGAGACTTAGGAATCTGAGCCTTCACTTTGCTGCAGAAGTAGCAATCTAGAAGTTTTGTGTGGCTGGACATAATGGAACATACCTTATTCCCAGCTCTTGGGTGGCATAAGCAAGCAAATCTCCATGAATTAGAGGCCAGCCAGGACTACATAGTAAGATCTTGTTTCAAAAAACAGTTCTGTGTATCAAAAGGTAAACTAATATGTGTTTCAAAGCCTGACAACTGCCTACAATTTTGGAGGTAAGTTAATTGGTAGAAAGCAGTAGTTACTTGGGGGCTGGAGAGATGGCTCAGCAGTTAGGAGCACTTGTTGCTCTTAGAGAAGACCTAACTATGGTTCCCAGCTCCCATAAGGTGGCTCATGA
Organism: Peromyscus californicus insignis; assembly: GCF_007827085.1. Taxonomy (NCBI): domain Eukaryota; kingdom Metazoa; phylum Chordata; class Mammalia; order Rodentia; family Cricetidae; genus Peromyscus; species Peromyscus californicus. Next base: position 43,404,842 of record NW_026294551.1, on the reverse strand, counting down.
AGATTCTTACCTCTAGTTCCAGGGGATCTGGCACTTCTTCTGAACTTTGCCAGCACCAGTATGTACGTGGTGCACATGCATACACACAAGCAGGCAAAACACACATTGTACACATTTTTTTAAGCCAAAAAACTAATTACTTTGATTTTGTTTTTCTTCAACAAGATAAAAATATGTTGTTACTTTTTGATTCTGCTATAGAGCAGCCCTGAAGCTGTTTTGAATAAACTTAACCAGTTTCCTAAGAGTTTTTATTATATATAGCTTGCATTGGATGGGATTTTATTATTTCAACTCTTTGAAAATGTTTCGTTTGATTTGTTTCCATAACTAAGGAAACTAAGGCCAAATATTGTTAAGGAATTACAATGTCACAAGCAGAGTTCCTTTTGAGGATTTTTTGATACCCAGCCTCGTCCTGCTCTGCTCCTTGGTGGTTCTACCGCAGTAGCAAGTTCGCTTGGTGGATAATGAAGCTTTTGCTGCTTCAGCACAGGCACCAGGCCCACAATGGTGGTAGTGTGTATGTGTGTGTGTGAGTGTGTGTGTGTGTGTGTAAGTGTGTGAGTGTGAGTGAGTGTGTGTGAGAGTGTGTGTGTGTGAATGAATCAGTGGATGAACTTCTTACTTGACTGAACTAAAAATTTCTCTATCTGGGTTATTTCTCTCCCACAAAACCAGTTTAAATTTTTAGATTAAGATGACCTTTTAAAGATTTGTCTTCATAATGTGTGTCTGGGTACCATGCTTCTAAGGACTGTTTTAAATGTTGGTTTTGATATGGGAACTAGCTGTTTTCATGAGTACTGTACCCATGTTTACTTCTTTCTTTTTTTTTTTTTTTTTTGGTACTTTAGTAGTATTTTTAAATTTTTGAAATATTTGTATCATCAGTAATAATTTATATCTTAAAACTAGAAATATGCTTTAATACAATTCAGAGGTGAAGTTTTTTACTTTTGTTGTAGGTGGGATTTTGGCATAGATGTTTCTTACCATGCCTGTAAGTCAGTTTCATAGTCTTAAGTTAGCAGGTGGTTTCGGTTCCTAATGAACTGCTTGAACCTCTGGCTTAGGGGTTTCTTCCCTGGCATAGCGGACTGTCTTTCTCACCCAAGAGCGTGTGTCAGGTTAGATCCTAAAATGAAGGATTTTTTTTCTTGTTTTTTACATTTCTACTCAAGAAACGGGTTTGTTTATTTTTGTTAAGCAGCAAATTATTCTAGACATTATAAAACCCACTGATGGCCATTGAATTAAAAGAAGTATTTGAAATTCCTCAAGTTTTAGCTTTCCTACTAGTCAGTCATACTATAGAACAAAATCTACATGCTAGTACCTGACATTCAACTAAAAATTACTTACTTACAAAATGATTACCAAATCAGAGAAAATTTTTCTGTCAACTGATTGTCCTCTGGTTGTGTGGTTCCTGTGCAGTGGTGATATCACATCAATTACATCATAGTGAATTTGTTCAGTGAAGGTTTCACCTTGATTCAGGCTAGACAGACAGACAGACACACACACACACACACACACACACACACTCATATATATCTATGGTTTAACAAGAACAAACACTACACAGAACTTACTAAATACATCTGATAAACATTTGCCTTGGTACTGGAGAGTTTGAGTATTTTATTTCTTTTTTTTTTTTTTTTTTGGTTTTTCGAGACAGGGTTTCTCTGTGTAGCTTTGCGCCTTTCCTGGAACTCACTTGGTAGCCCAGGCTGGCCTCGAACTCACAGAGATCCGCCTGGCTCTGCCTCCCGAGTGCTGGGATTAAAGGCGTGCGCCACCACCGCCTGGCTAAGGTGTGGTGTTTTTTTTTTTTGTTTTGTTTTGTTTTGTTTTGTTTTTCGAGACAGGGTTTCTCTGTGTAGCTTTGCGCCTCTCCTGGAACTCACTTGGTAGCCCAGGCTGGCCATTTTATTTCTTAAACACTTGAAAATTGAGAACTGTATATGTTGTGGGATGTCTCATCTCTAATTGTTAATTGAAAGAAAACAGTCTGTCTGCAGAGATGTTTGTCATGGCCAAGTAAAGGCTGCATAATCTGCTGCCCCTGTATCTATCTATATGTACTCACTGCAGTCACCCAGGCCCTGTATCTATATGTGCTCACTGCAGTCACCCAGGCCCCTGTATCTGTATGTGCTCACTGCAGTCACCCAGGCCCCTGTATCTATATGTGCTCACTGCAGTCACCCAGGCCCTTGTATCTATATGTGCTCACTGCAGTCACCCAGGCCCTGTATCTATATGTGCTCACTGCAGTCCCCCAGGCCCTGTATCTATATGTGCTCACTGCAGTCACCCAGGCCCCTGTATCTGTATGTGCTCACTGCAGTCACCTAGGCCCTGTATCTATATGTGCTCACTGCAGTCACCCAGGCCCCTGTATTTATATGTGCTCACTGCAGTCACCCAGGCGCTGTATCTATCTATATGTGCTCACTGCAGTCACCTAGGCCCTGTATCTATATGTGCTCACTGCAGTCACCCAGGCCCTGTATCTATCTATATGTGCTCACTGCAGTCATCCAGGCCCTGTATCTGTATGTGCTCACTGCAGTCACCCAGGCCCTGTATCTATCTATATGTGCTCACTGCAGTCACCCAGGCCCTGTATCTGTATGTGCTCACTGTAGTCACCCAGGCCCCTGTATCTGTATGTGCTCACTGTAGTCACCCAGGCCCCTGTATCTGTATGTGCTCACTGCAGTCACCCAGGCCCCTGTATCTATCTATATGTGCTCACTGCAGTCACCCAGGCCCCTGTATCTGTATGTGCTCATTGCAGTCACCCAGGCCCCTGTATCTGTATGTGCTCACTGCAGTCACCTAGGCCCTGTATCTATATGTACTCACTGTAGTCACCCAGGCCCCTGTATCTGTATGTGCTCACTGCAGTCACCCAGGCCCCTGTATCTGTATGTGCTCACTGCAGTCACCTAGGCCCTGTATCTATATGTGCTCACTGCAGTCACCCAGGCCCCTGTATCTGTATGTGCTCATTGCAGTCACCCAGGCCCCTGTATCTGTATGTGCTCACTGTAGTCACCCAGACCCCTGTATCTATATGTGCTCACTGCAGTCACCCAGGCCCCTGTATTTATATGTGCTCACTGCAGTCACCCAGGTGCTGTATCTATCTATATGTGCTCACTGCAGTCACCTAGGCCCTGTATCTATCTATATGTGCTCACTGCAGTCACCCAGGCCCTGTATCTATCTATATGTGCTCACTGCAGTCATCCAGGCCCTGTATCTGTATGTGCTCACTGCAGTCACCCAGGCCCTGTATCTATCTATATGTGCTCACTGCAGTCACCCAGGCCCTGTATCTGTATGTGCTCATTGCTGGCACCCAGGCCCTGTATCTGTATATACTCACTGCAGTCACCCAGGCCCTGTATCTGTATGTGCTCATTGCTGGCACCCAGGCCCTGTATCTGTATATACTCACTGCAGTCACCCAGGCCCTGTATCTATATGTGCTCATTGTTGGCACCCAGGCCCTGTATCTATATATACTCACTGCAGTCACCCAGGCCCTGTATCTGTATGTGCTCATTGCTGGCACCCAGGCCCTGTATCTGTATATACTCACTGCAGTCACCCAGGCCCTGTATCTGTATGTGCTCACTGCAGTCACCTAGGCCCTGTATCTGTATATACTCACTGCTGGCACCAGGTCAAAAGCAGATTCTTTTTGTGGTGTTAAAGGAAAAAAGGAAATATTTTAAAAGGCTAGAGAGAAATAGAGTGACACTGAATCTAGATTGTAATTGTTGAAATTATTTTATTTTATGTGCATTGGTATTTTGCCTGTGTGATGATGTCAGATCTTGGAGTTACAGGCAGTTGTGAGCTGCCATGTCGGTGCTGGGATTTGAACTCTTGTCCTCTGGAAGAGCAGTCAGTGCCCTTAACCGCTTAGCCAACTCTCCAGCCCCTGGATTTTTTTTATTGACTGACATCCAGTATTAATTATTTAATTGACCATAGTATCTCTATAACTGAACCACATTGTCACCGAAGAGTTCTGTTTTATGAATAGTCTTAGGCAAAAAGTCAAATGCATGCATTCTATAACTTGAAAGAGGAAATGCCATCAAAACAAAAAAGCAAATTCATAACCAAGCTATAAATACAGAGGTTGCCTACAGAGAATGAATGTTTCATGAGTTCTAAAGAGTGTACTTTTACTTCTGTCTGAAAGTAGATGTTTATCTCCCTTTGTGCAGTATCTGGGATTCACGGTAGTCTTTCTTTCTTTTACCACAGCCAAGAAGTGATGCATCTTACAAATGATAATGTTGCACAGTTTATAGGATATGTGTGTGTGTGTGTGTGTATGATAAGTGTTTGCTAATTTGAGTTCCCCAGTATGTATCGTATATGTGTATAAGATATAGACCCAATATTTTTCCTTTTACATTTTCATATTTTGAAAGTCAATTTTTTAACCCAGGAGCCAACTTGATTGATATTATGCCTTTAGTCCTTTAGATTTTCATTAAAGCTTACTAGATTATTATATAAGAATAATGTAAATGCTATAAAATCATTTTTTCAAATGCAGTGTTAAATTTATGCTTATTGGCTTATGTTTCTACTAATAGCCATTTGGTGGTATGAAATGTGTCTGTTTTCAAAGCTTTTTAAATAATTTCTTCTCTAAAGTATAGCTGTTACTCTGAATCTGATTCTCACTAAGGTGCTGTCATGTTTTTGTTTTATTACTAGAGTCTTACATTTAAAGAAAAGGTAACAAGCCTTAAATTTAAAGAAAAGCCTACAGATCTGGAGACAAGGAGCTATAAGTGCCTTCTTTTGTCCATGGTGAAACTAATTCATGCAGATCCAAAGCTTTTGCTTTGTGTAAGTATTTTAAAATTTGAAATTTGAAATTATTCCACTAATTTAGTTGAATTAAAAGGACAAAATCCTTTCTAGTCATAAGTAACAACCTCTAAGACATTGCCAAGAAAACTCATTTCCAGAGAATTGTAATAGAATTAGATCACCTTTCCTAACCTTTCCCTTCCTTATCGTTGAATGACTTTAGTGGCATCATTGTCCTTGGTCTGTTTTAGATCATGCATTATGATCAGGCATACTCCTGGGGTCAAGTGGAACAAGCAACTATAAAAGCAGTGTGCTCTGCATCTACACCACTCATGCTTTTTTCTATTACTAAGCAAATTAGCATTTATAGCTAGCTCCCTGTGTTCCTTCACCAGCCCTCTATTACTGTATTAGAAGAGAAAGTAAAATGAGAGTGGTTATTCAGTTATTGCCGTAACTCTGCTTTTTATTGCCTCAGATGATACTGGATTCCTGAGAATATCACTTTGGTACACAGAGTAATTAAGAAACAATGTAAATACTGTAACCAAGTGATAGTTACAGGAAAGGATTAAATGTACAGGCTCTGAAGAAAGACTAGTTAGTAGCAGGTGGTTTACTTCAACCTTTGCCCCTTAGGTTTTTCACCTGAAATAGTAGGTAATAATAGCTCCTACCTCAGAGAGATCCTTCAGGAGAGTCAACTAGCATGTGTAGGGCTTTGAGGAACAATTCCTGGCATATAATAAGTGATAAGGTTGGTTGCTGCTACTATTAATAAGAGACATTTATGTTCTTACTAGTGTTCAAATAAAGCTATCTGAATTGTTAATAGGATGATGTGTTTAACATTTCTCAGGATCCCTAATCCTTGGAGAACACTGTCAAGTAACATTTCTAATTGGTGTACTCAGTGCCAGGCTTTTCAAATGCTTTGGTGTTTTACACTTTTGCTGCTATGCTTTTCAAATAACTAAAATACAGGCATTCAAACTAAATGCCTATGGTTTCAAGAATAATATGAACTCCCATGTTTGTGTGTGTGCACGTGTACGCTTTTTGAGACAAAGTCTTGCTGTGTATCCTGTTTTGACCTTGAACTCAACATCCCTGCTGGTAATACAGGACTATATCATCATGCCTCCACTCCAGAATTTTAAAAGTATTTACACATGAAAAATTTTTCTGATAATGAGGTAATAGAGACAGAGAGGATGAAGTTCCTAAAGGATCAACCCCAAAAGAAAATCTATGAGATTTTTGAGCTTTTTTGAAAGCCCACCAAAATTTTGAGATTGTAGTAGAATAGTTAGATCATTGACTTGGAAAAATTACATACAATTTGTCAGTGGACTCTGAAATAATAACACTTCTTTTCTTGGTTTCTCTGGTGTGTGGCATGAGTTATGGCATCTCATTATGAATGCCACATAATACTAGGGTTACTTTGTTTACATAGCTGTAATTTATGTTCAACAATAAACCAAACTCACCAGTGTTTTTCATGTTAAGTAGGTTATTGTTTGAAGAACAAGAGTTGAATTGTTTGAGGCGAAGAAGTTTAAGTAAAATTTGCTATTTTCCAAGAATTATGGAAATCCTTTTTGTTTTCCTTGATGATGTTGGGGACTGAACCAGAGTCTAGTAGTCTTGTAATGCCTGCAGATGCTCTCTGGCCTGACCCTCCTTGCCTTTTGTTTGGTTGAGTTGGCTGGGTGCGTGGGGTTTTGTTTGATTGGCAACTGTCACTATATTTGACCACATCCTAGCTCCATGGAAATTGCTTCCTTTGCTGCCATCTAGTGGTTAAGTAACTTTCCCCAGTAACCATAGGAAAAAGAATATTTACAGATAAATTCTAAACCTTCGTTAATAAGAGAAATATAAACATGGTCTCAATCATGGTATTTTTAAAGTAATACAATTCTGTCTTCTCTTTTTACCATCTTTGTCCTGGTTTGTGTTACTCCATGTTTTCCACCTTTCTGATTAACTGCCATCATTTCTTACATCTCTATCTCTACTTTTAAGTTACGGTGTCCACTTTATGGAGACCTCACTGACTGGGCCACATTCTCAGCCTCTGAATCTCCTGGCAGAGGGTACTTTGACATTTCTTACCTCATTTGCAGTTTGGTGTTTATTTAGTAATTTAATTAATACTTGTTTTCCTCATGAGACTATTGGGAGGTAGGAGACATCTTTTTCTTCCTTCCTTCCCTCCTTCCTTCCTTCCTTCCTTCCTTCCTTCCTTCCTTCCTTCCTTCCTTCCTTCCTTCCTTCCTTCCTGGAGGTAGGAGACATCTCTCTCCCTTCTTTCTTTCTTCCTTTCTTTCTTTCTTTCTTTCTTTCTTTCTTTCTTTCTTTCTTTCTTTCTTTCTTTCTTTCTTTCTTTCTTTCTTTCACTTTCTTGTTTTCTTCTCCTTCTTCTTCCTCTTCCTCTTTCTCCTCCTCCTTTTTTTTTGTCTTTTTGAGGCAATGTCTCTTTTATTATGCAGCTCTCTCTGTACTGGAACTTGATGTGTAGACCAGGCTGGCCTCAAACTCACAAAGATACATCTGCCTCTGCCTCCTGAGTGCTGGGACTAAATTCATGCGCCACCATGCCCGGCAGCATCTGTTCTTGTTTGTTTTTGCTCTTTTGGGGGGCCCACCACCCAGCCCCCAAATAAATCACACAAGAAGACTTATTCTTAATTATGAATGCCCAGCCTTAGCTTAATTTATTTATAGCCAGCTTTCCTTAACTTAAATTATCTCATTCATCTTTTGCCTCTGGGCTTTTATCTTCCCTATTCCTGTCTGCCTTTCTTTGTCTCTTACTCTGTGGCTTGCTCTGTAGCTGGGTGGCTGGCCCCTGGAGTCCTCCTCCTTCTCTGGCTACTTCTTGATCTCTCTTCAGATTTCTCCTTCTATCTAGTCTCTCTGCCTGCCAGCCCCGCCATCCTTTCTCCTGCCTTGCCTTTGGCTGGCCAGTTCTCTATCAGCTCATCAGGTGTTTTAGACAGGCACAGTAACACAGCTTCACAGAGTTAAACAAATGCAACATAAACAAAAGTAATACACCTTAAAATAATATTCTCCAACAGGCATCTTTCTTTTTTATTGCTATGTCTTTGCTGTTCAACAAATTCTATAGAGTTATAAATGAATAGTGAACATCAGAAAATGGACGAGTTTGTAATTACAGTTATACTAGGTAAGAATATATGTTACATATTATAATGAAGAATATGTAATCAACAAATAAAATACAGATATAAGTTCAGTTGGTTTCACTTAAATGAATCATATGTTCTTTTTCTCTTTGTTTTTCCAAATAAGATCTCCCTGTGCAGCCCAGGCTGCTCCTGAACTCAAGAGTCTCATGACTTGGCCTGCTAATTGCTGGGATTACAAGTGTGCACTATCATGCCACCAAACCATATATTATTTAAGTGTAAATAGATTTTTACAAATTATCAGAAACAGTTTGTTGAACAGGTAAACTTCATATTTAGGAAGAGTAGTAATTTCTTAGTACATGATGGCATTTTTCCACAGTGACTGGAGTATTGCTTTCTTTAGGTATGGATTCTAGTTTTCCTTTAACATGGCTATGTAGATTGTATTGGTTAAGACAGGGTTACTTGTAGCCCAGGCTGGCCTCTGATTCATTATGTAGTCAAAGGTGACCTTGAATTTTTGATCCTCTTACCTCTGTCTCCCAAGTGCTGGAATACAGCCCAGAGCTTTCCCTGTGCTAAGCAAACATTCTACCAACTGAGCTACATCCCCAGCCCAGCTGTATGCACTGAACAGGACTTTTAGACTTAACCCTTGGATTCCTGATGTGTGCAGTTTTTTCTTTTTCCCTTGTGGTTCTGGGATTGAAATTCAGCATTCTAGTATTGATTTATATGCCTAGCCTCTAATACATTTTCTTAGTTGAAAAGCTAGTGTCTGTTCAATTAGGAGTCTACTGATACGACATTTGTTAACAGAACTGCAAATTAAGAGAACCCTCAATAAATCTGATTTTTAAAAAAATTATATATATATATATATATATATATATATATATATATATATATATATAGTTTGTTTGTATTTGAGACAAGGTTTCTCTTTGTAGCCCTGACTGTCCTGGAACTCCCTCTGTAGACCAGGCTGGCTTCAAATTCATAGAGATCTGCATGCCTCTGCCTCCCAAGTACTGAGATTAACGGCATGAGCCACCACTGCCTGACTTAAAAACATTATATTTTTATTGAGTTACGATTCACATAGCCACCACTGCCCAGCTTAAAAAATTGTATTTTTGTTGAGTTACAATTCACATACTATAAAAAAACATCATTTCATGGTAAGGCTATAGCTTGCTTCACATTTCGTGAATGAGGCCATAGGTTCAACCCTTAGTAGTTACCCCCCTCTACTCCTATTTGTCATTTATAGAACATTTTCATCATCTCTAAAGGAAACTGCAGCTGTTTACAGTTGATCTTTACGTTGTGCCTCATAATCCTGCCAATACATTCTTTTAAAAATTGAAGTTTGGGCTTGGGGATTTAGCTCAGTGGTAGAGTGCTTGCCTAGCAAGTGCAAGGCCCTGGGTTTCAGTCCTCAGCCCTGAAATAAAAAAATTAAAAAAAAAAAATGAAGTTTTAACCAGGAGGTGGTGATACACGCCTTTATTTAATCCCAGCACTTAGGAAACAGAGTTCAGGCCAGCTTGGTCTACAGAGGGAGTTCCAGGACAGCCAGTGCTACACAGAGAAACCCTGTCTCAAAAACAAAACAAGATAAAATGAAGTTTGAAGGAGCTAGGGAGATGACTTGGTGCTTAAGAGCACTTCCTACTTTTCCACAGTTCCTGAGTTGTGTTCTCAGCACCCATATCAGCTTCTGGGCATCCAAACTCTCTTCTGCTGCCGTGGCCACCTGGATACATGTGTAATATACACATACATGTATGTAAATAAATAAATTCAATACAAAATAAAATTTGCTTTTCTCTTGCAGAATCCAAGAAAACAGGGCCCCGAAACTCAAGGCAGTACAGCAGAATTAATTACAGGGCTTGTCCAACTGGTCCCTCAGTCACACATGCCAGAGATCGCTCAGGAAGCGATGGAGGTAAGGGGAAGTGAATTCTAGGCTCTTAAAAGAAAGAATGTAACTATTTCCATTCTTCTGTTTTCTAGGTCCTCTATTTTTCAAACAATTATTGGACCCTTTCTATGTGCTTTTTAAAAACTATATTTAACAAATTTTTAAATTTTGTGTGTGTGTGTGTGTGTGTGTGTGTGTGTGTGTATGTATAAGTATAGTCAGGAGCCAAAAAAAAGGTGTTGGATTCCCTGGAGCTGGGATTACAGGCCATTGTGAGCCACCTGATGTGGGTGCTGGAACCTTCACTTGGGTCCTCTGCAAGAACCTGTACACTCTTAATCCCTGAGCCCCTGAGCCATCTCTCTAGCCCCTCTGTGTACTTTTTTGATGTTCTTTGGTGTATAGTTTCAGTGAGTGATAAATGGATATCTGTTCTGGAAATGACATGTTTGTGTCTTTATGTTTTATAAGCTCTGTAGAAGGTCTATTTATTTGCTGTGTATTATAGGTAGCAACAAAACAGCATTGTACTAATTACTGTAGATGGAGGCTTTTCTCTGTCCTGCCCCATCCCGCAGCCATTTCCAAATAACCACTCAGAGGCTTATATTAATTATAAATATTTGTCTGATGGCTCAGGCTTATTACTAGTAAGCTCTTACATTTAAATTAACCCATATTTCTTATTTGTGCTTTGCCACATGGTTCGTGGCTTGTTACTTCATTTTCTATACATCTTGCTTCCTCAGTGGCTGGCTGACATCTGCCCCAACTCGGTCCTTCATCTCCAATTTGATTATACCACCTAATCTTATTCTGCCTGGTTATTGGCCAAAACAGCTTTATTTATCAACCAATGAGAGGAACACATATTCACAGCGTACAGAAGAACCATCTCACAGCAAATTATTTTCTAAGATTTACTTTATCGTTAATTTGTGTATTGTTTTGTGTGCATGTATATATGTGTACTGTGTGTGTGTGCATTGCCTGAGGATGCCAGAAGAGGGTAGTGGTTTTGGTTTTGGTTTTAAATTGTGTATGCATATGGAGGTCAGAAAAAACTCAGGTTTCTGGCCTTGGGTAGCAAATATGTTTACCAGCTGTACCATCTCACCAGCCCCTACAGTTTCTTTTACGTTTGTTTGTTTGTTTGTTTGTTTGTTTGTTTTTGAGATGAGATTTTGCTATATTTTCCTGTCTGGTCTCTAAATCCTAAAGCAGTCCTCCTTCATCCCTTGTATTAGTTGAAACTATACTTGTGTGTCACAAGCCAATGTTGTATTTGGATTACATTGTGTAAAAAATTTTGGAAGTTTATGGTTTCTTGATTCCTTAAATTTATTGTCGTGTCTATGCATGATTAGGGGGTAGGGGTGTGTGTGGACTTGCAGTGGCACACGTCTGGAAGTCGGGGCAACCTTGAGGGGTTGATCTTCTCCTTCCACCTTTACGTGGGTCCCAGGGATTGAACTGAGGTCTTCAGGCTTATGTAATAGGTACTTTTACCTGATGAGCCATGGGTAGTTGATGATGGACATTCACTGTTATTTCTGTTTGAGGGTTACTACAAATAATGCTGTTAAAGTTACTGTATCGTCTTGTATTTCCATTAGCAGTGTACTAGTGTTTTGGTATTTCTCCATCCTTGCTGACACTTGTATTGTCTGTTGTCAAATTATAGCCAGCCTACTGTGTTAACAAAGTTGATTTTTTTAAAAAATTATATTTATAGCTGGACTTGATAGCTCATGCCTTTTAATCCCATCACTCAGGATGCAGAAGCAGGTGTATTTCTGAGATTGAAGCCAGTCTGGTCTACAGAGCGAGTTCTGGCCGGCACAGCCAAGACTACACAGAGAAACCCCATCTGAAAACAACAACAACAAAATTACCTTTAATTATTTATTGTGTGGGGGGTGTATACATACCACAGCATACATGTCGAGGTCAGAGGATCACTTACAGGAGTTGGTTTTCTCTTTGCACCACTGGGTCCCAGGGATTGAACTCAGATCGTCAGGCTTGGCTGCTAGTGCACCTCCTGAGCCACCTCATCAGCTCCAAGTTCACTCTTCAAAGTTATTTTTAGATTGACAACTTAAAAGTATATCTTTAATCTAAATAAAATTTATTGATGTATAATTTACATATAATAACTAATTTAGGATTTAGAATCTTTGTATTCATCCCAGAAAGTTCCCTTTCTGCAGTGAGTACTCCTGCACTTGTTGTCTACATGTATTGGTCTGAGTCTGTCACTCTTGGTTAGTTCTGCAAGTCTGTAGTTCATGAATAGAATTCATTAAATGTGATCTTACTTTGCCCCCACCTTAAATTAGGAAGTAGTTTGTATTATTTTTTATAGTCTTGTGTATTGTTGCACATGGTAGTTCCTTTTTCCTGATTGTTATGAATATTCCATTCATTCATTGATGGGCTCATTGGTAGACAGCATCCACTTCTACTGAACGTTAACCTTATGTTCCTTTGCAGTCCTCATCCTGTTTCACCCCTTGTCTGCCCTTAGCCTCCTTTGTAATCATTGATTTGCTCTATTAATGTAGATTAGTTTGCATTTTATATAAGGGAAATAAAAGTTCTTATTTGTAATTCAGCATAATTGCTGTAGCTATATTGCATTAGTAATTGATTTTTTTTAAAGGTTCATCCTATTTTATTCTGTTTAGTGTTCCATTATATGAATATAGCACAGTTTGTTTTCTCATTTATCTGTTGATGATCATTTTTGTATTTTTGCTTTTGGCTATTTAGAATAGAGCTTTTGCTGGGTATGGTGGCATACACCTTCAATCCCAGTATTCAGGAAGCAGAGGCAGGTAGATTTCTGTGAGTTTGTGGCCAGCCTGGTCTACATGGCAAGTTCCAGGCCACCTGGTGGTACAGAGCAAGACCTTGTCATCAAAATGATGAAGATAATAAAAAAGAAGATAAAAAGAAAAATTGATAGGTTCTAGGTTCACTTATATATAAATCTAAGATGTGAACAGATTTTTCATTTTTCTTGAGTAAATTCCAACCAATGCAAAAAACAAACAAACATACAAACAAAACAAAACAAAAACAAAGAACCAGCCTGGTATACATGGAGAATTCCAGGACAGTCAGGGCTCTAAAAGTAAAATAAAATAAAACGAGTTACTGATAAGTGCAAAAACTGGATGAATCTCACAGACATGATATTTAATGAAAATAACCAAATACAAAGAGCATGGAGCATGCTGTTGGCTCCCTTTACATAAAGCTTAAAAACAAGCAAAACAATCTGGCAATGGCATTCAGTGCAATGGCTACTTTTACAAAGAGCTTGGGAGATGAGTTCTGAAGGGCTTCTTATTGCTGGCAGTGTTGAGCAGGTAATGGTGGGACATGCTGAAATCCTGAGCTCTCCTCTCCAGATTATCTCCTGTACTTGTGCATTCCTTGTACACACATTTGCTGTGTGTGTGTGTGTGTGTGTGTGTGTGTGTGTGTGTGTGTGTGTGTATCACTATTCATCCTAGAAACTGGTATATTGCTTGTATTTTTTTTGGAGGATCTGTTCAATATTTTCATCCAGATAATTAGTTCTTAAGTTTTTTCTTATGTATGTTATATATAATTCAAGATTAAAAAATACATGTATATTCCTCTTTTAATAGAGTATCAGGAGGACTTTAATTATTCATTAATAAGAGAATAGATCAGTATTTAAGAGTGGTATTTCAATTTGGCATGCTATTAAACATCCATTAAAACCTACTGAATCATTCAGCAATATTTGCAAAATATTAATGTGTAATGTGTTTGCAGCTTTCTTGAAGTAATCAGTCACGCACTATGAAGCAATATTTTCATCAACAGTGAACCACAAATATTGAGGTGTTTCCCAACAAATTGTATCATCTACTTAGTCCGTAGCCATCTTAGTTTACATCAGCATGCTCTGTGATACTGGCATGGTGACAGAGTTACCTTTGAGGCTCTTCTCAGGGTATATCTCTGTCAAGTGACACATGGCAGTTTGGAAAATTAAAACCAGATATGAAAAGGAATATAATCTCATCAAAATGGAAAAAGGATAGTAAATTTTTGTTCCCATTAATCAGAAAATTTTATGAAACAGAAAATGGATCACCTAAAAAAACCCTAAAATATCTAAATCTCACTCAAGGCCAAACCACTTGTAAATGACAGACATAAAGTTGGGATTCAGGGTCCAACTTCTGATGAGTGCTCTTATACTGCAATGCCCTCTCCCCTTTACTATGTGCATAATTTTAAGTCCCTCAAAAACACAGATGTGATTTGGCAGCTTAACACCCTCTAAAAAGAAAACCTTAGTATGCCTTGTTTTCTTTCCATATTCACTTTCCCCAAGTTCTCATAATGGAGAGCTAGAACCACTGGAGCACCAGAGCCCGTAAGGATTGCTCCTCACTGCCTTTTGTCTTTCCATCTTGTTCACGTGAATTTGTTTGCAAAGTTTCAGTAGAACCAGAGAAAATGAGTGCTTTAATTTCCTAATCACATCCATACCACTGTATAGAAAATAACAGAAAACCCTTAAGTACCAGCAAATTGTACCAAGTGTTTGTACAATAATGGGAAAACTGAATTTTGATTTGTGCTATCTCTTTAAAAGTGGAAACTATAAATTACTTATTTGTTCCATATAACATTTCATTGATGTTTTAGTAAAAAGAGTATAAAGCACCCATATGTATATTGACCACTGACTGAATGTACAGAACACAATAGAACTTGCTAGGGGATGGGGGAAACATTGTGACATTGGAGTCTAGCTTGAGCAGGTGTGAAGGAAGAGTCTTTGCTTTCATAACCTTTGATAGTTTTAATTTATGAAATAGCATATTTATATGGTAGTCACTTATTTAAAATGAGTCATTTAACTCCTCTTGGTACTCACAAAATACTTCAAAACAACCTGTTATTATATACAAAGTTTGCTTTTGTTACCCCTCTGTTAATTTTAGAAAATAACTTTTCTAACCAAAAAGTGTGTGACATTAATTTCTTCTGTATTCATTGTGTGTGTTAATTTTGCTGTGTGTGTTAATTTTAGGGGAGAGAGTTTGTTCTAGAGTTATTAATTATTAAAATCATATTGTTGATTTTTCTTTCTTTTATTTTCTTTTTTTCTTGTTTCTTTTGGTTTTTCAAGACAGGGTCTCTGTGTATAGCTTTGGAGCCTGTCCTGGAACTTGCACTGTAGACCATGTTGGCCTCGAACTCACAGAGATTTGCCTGCCTCTGCCTCCCAAGTGCTGGGATTAAAGGCGTGCACCACCACCTATGTTGTTGATTTCTTAAAGTAGTTTTGTGTGTATATATTGTTTTGATTTCATTCACAATGTTGTGTGTATGCCACTTAAAGAGTCAAAATGATGGGGCAAAGGCAGTTAGTTCTGGGTCTGTGATGCTCTATAGAGAATTGTGTTCTCCAGATTTACTCTCAGAAAGGTGGTTTTCCCTGTATCTCAAGGCTAGTTACACAGCCCAGTCTGTTAGCATTTGCAAAATAATTACTCCAGTGTCAGTTTTCTAAAATATTTTCAGTGAACTCTCTCTTTCTTTAAATTTCAGGCCTTGTTGGTTCTTCATCAGTTAGATAGCATCGATTTATGGAACCCTGATGCTCCCGTAGAGACATTTTGGGAAATTAGGTATATGTACTTTTAAATTTTAATTCAGTTTAAAATTTTAATTTTGTATTTTGTCTTTGAATATTAGATTTATAGTATTTAGTTCATTGTGATATTTATTTAGTTATACCTATAGATACTTTATGATTTGTGTTTTATTTGGATTGAAAATATTAGAATATTTAACTGTCAGAGAAATATCACATATATGCAAAACAAAAGTTTTAAAATGATGCTAAATTTTATCACCCTGCTACCAGTTCTGCTATGTCGTGTATTATCCTCTATCATGTTCTTCCACACAGTTACAATTGTGTTTGTTGTTTCGAGATAGGATCTGTAGCCTTGACTAGCCTGGAACTCTCTATGTTGACCAGGCTGGCCTTCAAGTCATAGAAATCCACCCGCCTCTGCCTCTAGAGTGCTGGGTCTAAAGGTGTGTCCTAAATTTCAGGTTTTGCCATCTCATTATAGACTTGAGTGTGCTAAGTTACTTGGAAGTGGAGTTAAAACCTAAACTCTAATGATATAATCATTGGAGCCATATGTAATTAACTTTTAATTTAACACACTATAAAAGAAAAAACTTAAATAAGTACATTTTATTTAACTTGATGTATATAATATTTCAACATATAATTAATTTGAATTGTCAATGTGACATTTGATATTTTTGTTTTCATTAAGTCTTCAAAATCTGTAGTGTGTCTCACAAAGCACATCTCAATTTGGACAAGCTTCATTTAAAGTGCTCAAGTAGTCATGTGGGTGGCCGGTAGCTAAACTGTTAGACAGTGCAATTTCAGTAGAGCAGAGAGAACAAGTTCTCTAAAGGGTGGGAAATAGGCCAGATCTTGGCTCATCCATTCTGCTGTAACTATGCACTTTAACTGTTGGAGCAATGAAACAGTTACAGACTGCATGGGAATGAAGGAGTGTGGCTGTGTTCCACCGAAACTTCCTTTATAAAAGTTGGTGGGGTGGCTGGATCTCAACTACTCTATTTCTTTGCAGTCTTTGCTGTGCATGTGAACTTATGATTTCTTCTTACCCCCTCACTGCAACGATGGACTTCTGTTTAATTTGTTGTTATTAACATTTGGATACAACCCATGAACAAGGAAGACTAAGCCTCTATAGAAACTTACATTATGAAATCATGCCATTCTATGTATGATTATGTCTATATTAGGTTCTTGATGATTCTGTAACAATGAACTTTATGTTACTGCAGTTCACAAATGCTTTTTTACATCTGCAAGAAATTAACTAGCCATCAAATGCTTAGTAGCACAGAAATTCTCAAGTGGTTACGGGAAATTCTGATCTGCAGGAATAAATTTCTTCTTAAAAATAAGGTAAGCACAGTGACATTTCTTATATTGGAAATATTTGAGTAGTAAGATGTGTTAGTTTCCTTTTGTTGCTATGATAAACATCATGACCAAAACTTGGGTTGGGGGATTTGGCTTTACATGTCTTGATGACAGCCCATCACTGGGGGAAGCCAAGGCATGAACTATGGAGGAATGCTGCTTATTGGCTTGCTGTCTGTGGCTTGCTCATTATACAACCCAGGACCACTGGGTAGCAACTGCCTATGGTGGGCTAGAAACTCATATATCAGTCGTTAATCAAGAAAATGCCCCACAGACGTGGCCACAGGCCAGCCTGATGGAGGAATCTTCTTAATTACGATTCCCTCTTCTAAGATCACTCTAGCTTGGGCCAAGGTGACAAAAAGCTAACCAGCACAAGACCAAATAAGAAGTGTTTATCAGCTAGATTATATCCCCCTTCAGCTTCTCCCTC
Organism: Peromyscus californicus insignis; assembly: GCF_007827085.1. Classification (NCBI taxonomy): domain Eukaryota; kingdom Metazoa; phylum Chordata; class Mammalia; order Rodentia; family Cricetidae; genus Peromyscus; species Peromyscus californicus. The sequence continues at coordinate 43,387,407 of NW_026294551.1, read as the reverse complement.
AGTGAAGTCCTTAAGAGAAATGTAAGTCCGTTTAAAGATTCTACGCGTTGACCTGACCATCTGAATGTTAGTGGATTCTGTTTGACTTAAGTAGGACTCTGGGTCAGGCCTATGAAGCCTGGAAGGCTACTATAATCATAGAAGGCTCAAAGGATCTGATTTCTCTTTATTCTTAAGTCCATACATATCCTATTACTTGGCTCTGGAAGAGCTAAAGGGCAAAGGTTTAATTAGTATGCCCTCCTAAAGGTTCGTCTTTTAGCTGGGTATGGTGGCACATGCCTATAATTCCAGTACTGTTGTGGCCTGCATGAGTTTAAGGCCAGCCTGAACTACATACTGAGATCTTGTTGCAAACAAGGCCAGGAGATGTAGCTTAATGGTAGAGAACTCTAGTACTATAGAGTCAGTAGATGATTTCATCTTTTTTTTTTTTGGTTTTTCGAGACAGGGTTTCTCTGTGTAGCTTTGCGCCTTTCCTGGAACTCGCTTTGGAGACCAGGCTGGCCTCGAACTCACAGAGATCCGCCTGGCTCTGCCTCCCGAGTGCTGGGATTAAAGGCGTGCGCCACCACCGCCCGGCTGATTTCATCTTTTGAAAAGATCAGGAATCTTCTTTTATTTGGAATAAAATGTTTTGATTCTGAACTTTTGAGACATGTTGGAGTTCTGGGGAATAGGAAAGAACCTTACATTTCTTTTAACATACAATTTTTATAATCAATTTAAAATTTTTTCTATGCTGGGCGGTGGTGGCACATAACTTTAATCCTAGCACTTGGAAGGCAGAGCTAGGCGGATCTCTGTGAGTTCGAGGCCAGCCTGGTCTACAGAGCGAGATCTGGGACAGGCACCAAAACTACACTGAGAAACCCTGTCTTGAAAAACAAAACAAACAAACAAAAAAAAGTTTTTCTATTATGACATAGTTTAAAGAATACTTGATTAATGAATTTTTATCCAGGCCTAAAATCATAGCTATGAGAAACCTTACCAAGCATTTTGATAAAATTTTGTTTAGAGGTGTGCTGATGGAGAGGGGCAGTTATTTGTATCTGGCGTATCTTGTTGTATTAATATAGTAAACTTAAGTTTATCCCAAAGATAAGATATTAAACTTAAGAATTTTATGTGGGGGCTGGAGAGATGGCTCAGTGGTTAAAAGCACTGGCTGCTCTTCTAGAGGACCCAGGTTCAATTCCCAGCACCCATATGACAACTCACAACTGTCTGTAACTCCAGTTCCACAGTGTGTGACAACCTGCCTCTCCAGACACATAGCATATAAACAAAAATGCAGGCAAAATACCCACACACACAAAAAGAAAGAAAAAAGAAGAATTTTGTCTGTGCTGGCTTCGGTGTAATGTCCAACAGTCAGTGTTAGTAATCTAGTAGTGAGTCAGAAGTTCTCTGTTGAGGGCTTGAGAAACAGTTCAGCAGTTAAGAGCAGTCCTAAGCACCAAGATCAGATCCCCACACCCAAGTAACAAGCCAGATAAGTATCCATGCATGATATAACCTCAGATCTTGAGGATCTTGATCTCGAGGATCCTTGGGCTTGCTGGCTTTCAACCTAGGAGAGAAATAACCCCCAATTTCAGGGACACAACTTGCCTAAAAGGAATAGATGGAAAGTGCTAGAGAAGGTCACCTGACACCCATTACATGTATATGTATACACTCTCACATATATATACACACAAAAATACAAAATATTTAACAAAAAAAAATTGAACATAGGATTACCATGTAATCCCACTACTGGTTGCAGAGAAAGGGAGAAGGAAGGGGGTCAAGTGCTGTGGCTAGTCAAATCAACGCTTTACTTAAAAAATAAAGTTCTAATTATCCTGACAAGGCAAAATTGTTATCTATAACTCATATAGTATTATAGTTTTCTTGCAATAGACTTTATTTCACTAAGCATCAGTGTTGGAGGGTAGACAGACAACTGAGAGGCATTTGAAAGAAAGACATTGACCAAACCTTACTTAACTCAGAGTGAAGCATTGGGGTTGAGAGGAAGCTTTCCGGGACTGCCTTAAGTAGAAGGTCAGCCCACACTGAGTCCTCTTCTATGGACGTCAGTGCTTCAGTGGAACTCCCTTCTTTTTTCTAGCAGGCGGATAGAAGTTCCTGTCACTTTCTCTTCCTTTGTGGAGTAGGATGTGATGTTCCTGCTGGTGGGAATAGCACTCAGATGTCAGTGGATCATGATGAGTTACTTCGGACCTGTGCTCTTGGAGCATCTCTGCGGAAAGGAAAAGGGAATTCCTCCATGGTAGGTAACTTCCTTTGTAACTCCTGTACCATCATTTCTGCACTAGTTTTCTGAGTGGACTTTGGTAAATTTCAATTAAATAATTTTGAATGTTAGTTTTATTGCTGCTCACTGTGGAACCCTGGGCAAATTCTTCACAACTCTGTGCTCAGTTTCTCAGATTTAAAATGGAGATACCAGGACATGGTGAAACACACCCATAATCCCAGTGTTCCAGAGGCTGAGGCAGGAGGATCACAAGTTGGTCTTTTGTTTTGTTTGTTTGTTTTTTAAAGACAGGGTATCACTATGTAGCCCTGACTATTCTGGAACTTCCTGTGTACACCAAGCTGGTCTCAAATTGAGAGATCTGCCCATACCACCACCCCTGGCCTTTTAAATTTTGCTTTTTTAAATGTGTTTGAGTGTTTTACCTACCTGTATATTTGTGCACTCGTGTGTGCCTAGAGTCTACAGAGGCCAGAAGAGGGCTTCTGATCCTATGGAACTGAAGTCACAGATGATTGTGAGCTGCCTTATGAGTGCCGAGAAGTGACCCCAGGTCTTCTGGAAGGGCAGGCATGCATGTACCTAGTGCCCTTAACTATTGACCTTATTCTTCTCTCTCAGAGGAAACAAGTTTGAAGCTGGCTTGGTCTATATACTGTGTTCCAAAAAAACCCCAAATAAGCAGAAAGTGATTAATAATAATAGTTAATTAAAAGTAAATCAAAAGGGTATAATCTTGCTCCAGAGTTGTTGGGAGGATTATACTAGGTGAAATGTCAATAGCACTTGATTATTTGACACTGTGGCTGATAGCTATAATCATTCTGACATGAACCCTGTCAGAAAGTCTGTATTCATAGGCAGAAGTTGAACTAAAGGAGGTTCAAATGGAAATTGAACCTGAAATTAAAACAAAATATTTATTTTGCTAAGTATTACAAATAAGTGTTTATTTCTTTCTCTCTTTGCTTTTATTTTTGCTTTTTTATGTATACATACATGTATTTATGTGTTCATACAGTCTTTCTTTATAGCCCTGGCCAGCCTTGAATTCACTGTAATTCTCCTGCTTCAGGCTTGTAGGTGCTGTGATTATAGGCATGTGCAATCAGTCATGCTTGGCAAGTTTGAAGTTTTTAGACTGGGTCTCATATAGACCAGGCGGCCTTGATCCTCCTGCCCCTTCCACACAAGTGCTGAGATTATAGGTATTAGAACTATCCCCAGCAGGACATTTATTCCTATATGTGAATGTCCTTAAAATATAAATTATAATATGAACAGTTACAAAATCATTATGGGAGACTTTGTTTTTCAGACATAGCCTTTTTATCCTTAAGTTTTACTGTAGCCTGTTGAGGGGAAAACCACTCAATAAGCCCTGTATGTAGTAGCTGCAGAGTGTGCTTTGCCTGTGTACTTTGTATTTGCTCTGTAATTTATTTCTGCAGTTAATGGTTGGGGAATGTCAGATCAGATCAGTATATCTTGTGCTGCGGTGTTTAGTTTGTGGGCCATTGTTTCAGTCAGTGCTACCATGTATTTATTCCTTCCCTCTATGGAGTAGTGCTTCCTGTTGCTTCCTCTTCCTTTGCCATTTCATGGTTGACTCATAAGTACATTAAGTTTTGCTGTAGTAGACTCTGTGTTTTAGTGTCTCACTTGAATATTTGTTATAGATTTTATTTACATTTCTGGAATCTAAGATAATACAGATTTGAATTGAAACACAATACCATTTTGCTTTATATTGGTTCATATTATCTCATTTAGAGTAAGGTACATCAGGAAAAGATCTTATGTTTAAAAAGGAGAATTCGTTTTAGTTTTGTGTACAGTGATAGATGGTATATTGTTGAGTTTGTAAGTAAAGTCACCTAAGTTGTAGATATATTCCCCCTGCCTCCCAGGATAGCACAGCAGGGTGCAGTGGAACCCCACCAATATGCCGACAAGCCCAAACCAAGCTGGAAGTGGCCTTGTATATGTTTCTGTGGAGTCCTGACATGGAAGCTGTTCTGGTTGCTATGTCCTGTTTCCGCCACCTCTGTGAGGAAGCAGATATCCGGTGTGGGGTGGATGAAGTGTCAGTACACAACTTCTTGCCCAACTATAACACATTCATGGAATTTGCCTCTGTCAGCAATATGACATCAACAGGTAAATGTGGGTAATTTTTTTCTTTCTTTTTAACTCAGTTACTTTGACTGACATCTAATTATTTTTACAGTGGAGTGTATTTAAGACAACAGTTTGAAAGTTTCCAGGGCTAATTCATATTGCTTACTTGAAATTCTTTTATGAACAAGGTAGGATGAAATTAAGTGACATTTGAAATAGAATTTTTACTGAATGTTTTCGATGCACACTTTTGTTAATAACTGGCACTGTAAATTGCTTTTAGTTGTAGACTATAGAAATTACTCTGCTTGAATTGTAAATGAGGAGATTGGAAAACATAGGTGTGGAGATGGCTGTTTGTGTTCTCGACTTCATGGACTTGGAAATGAGTACTCTTGTAGAGGCTGGTGAGAGTGTGTGTTCAGCTTGGTCATCGGAGTCATTTGTTGTACTCTTTCACTGTGCTCCGGCGGGGCTCAGCCCATTCCTTGGCTCTAAGCACTCACTGGGTTTGCTGTTGTCTTTGCTTAGGAAGAGCAGCACTTCAGAAGAGAGTGATGGCCCTGCTAAGGCGCATTGAGCACCCCACTGCAGGAAACACTGAGGTATGGCCTCAGCAGCAGCAGCAGCACCAATCCCAGGTCCCCACCCTCATGTTAGAAGCCTCCTCTTAGCTATGTGATAAGCAACAACTTCAGAAAGCATATCTGAGCTTTGTGCATATTGCAAGTAGGATATTCTACTCAAAACCTGGTAGTTCCATGTTGATTTTGAGTTCACCCCTAAACTTGCTTCTTAATGATAATTAACTTCATTTTAGGCTTGGGAAGACACACATGCAAAATGGGAACAGGCTACAAAACTAATCCTTAACTACCCAAAAACCAAAATGGAAGATGGCCAGGTGAGTGAGTTTGTGCAGTGAATTTTTGTGTATTAATTGATTTCTTGCATCACTTAAGTAATCTTTTGTGAGCTACTCCGAGTAGTACACTATATAGAATTGTTTTAAGACTACTTGTGGTTCATCTAAGTCTGTACTGTCTAATCTTGTAGCTGTTAGCCACATGTATCTGTTAGAATGTAAGTTTTAACTTGTTTAAGTTAAATAAATTAACTTATTTTCTCAGTTTTACAGTAGCCAAAGTTGAGCATCTATTTGCTATGTTGGACAGTAGAGATGTAAAATGTTACATCACCACAGAAGTACTAAACACCTTTGCTAGAAACCACTTAGCTGGGGACCATTCATTTACTCTTTCTTGCATTTCCTTCAAGTATTTCAAAGAACTTTTAGAAAAGATGTAACAGCTGTAGATAGAGAAAAATAAAATTCTAACAATCGCATGTTGTTTATTTTGAGACAAGATCTGGTTATTTCCCCTTGCTGCTCTAGAGCTCAGTTTGTAGAACAGGCTGTCCTTGAATTTGCAGTGACCCTCTTGTCTTAACTTCCCACATGTTGGGTTTCCAGATGTGTGCCACCCTGTCTGGTTACACCCTGCCTGGCTCATGATGCTGTATTGTTAGATACTCTAAAAAGGATCTAGTGGGCAGACAATTAGAACCCATTTTAAAGTTAAATGCAATTTTAAACTTTGGGCATTTCATTTAACTATTATTATCAAATGTATTATTTTAGTCCTCAACTATCACCAGTTATCTGCTACTCTAGCAATTAACAATTAATTGGTATTTGTGTATAATTGATCTGTATCACCCATAGTCTCTCGTTATTAGGTCTTTGAGAGAAACTGTTTAGGCCGGGTGGTGGTGACACACATTTTTAATCTCAGCACTCAGAAGGCAGAGCTAGTCAGATCTCTGAGTTCAAAACTAGTCTGGTCTACAGAGAGAGTTCCAGGACAGACAGGGATACACAGAGAAACCCTGTCTGGAAAAAAACAAAAGAAAAAAGAAAAAGAGAAACTGTTCAGACCAGGAAAGTCCAGGGTGGGAGTGGTGGAGTTAGTGGTTTCAATTGGCATCTAATTTATATACCATAAATTCATAGCCTCTCTCATAAAGTGTCCAATCCAGTGATTAGTTTAGTCACAGAATTGTGTAACTGTCAATCAACATGGTCAACTTAATACATTTTTATCCTCTCAAAGAATACCCTCTCCCCCAAATCTGTGCCCTTTAGCTATTTCTAGCTCTGACTTGCCATTTTTCCTACCTTTCTATGTCCACACCTCCAGCCTTGAGTAGCAGCTAATCTATGTTACATTTCTACATTTAAAAAAATGAAATTGCTTTTTCACACCATTTCATGCAAAGGAGATCATTGATTATGTGGGCCTTTGTGACAGTGTTTCCTCTTTACTTGTTTTAAGATTCATCCATGTATATCAGAGGTTTTTAAAAGAAATTTGACACTTCAGGTTGATTCTATTAGTCAAGCTGTGACAAAGATATATTGAATAGCTCCTAATAACATATGGTAGGGCCTGGAGAGATGGCTCAGTGAATAAGAGCGCTGGTTCTTCTTCTAGAGGACCTGAGTTCCATTTCCGGCACTTGCATGATGGCTCAGAATGGCCTGTAATACCACTTCCAGGGATCCAGCATCCTTCTCTGTCCTTTTTGGGCATCAGGCATGCACATGGTACACAGATATACATGCAGGCAAAACATTTATATACATAAAATAAAACTAAAATTAAAAAAATAATAATGTATATGATAATTTCAAGCTTTGTTTTTTAAAATGTAAGATGTACTTTTCCTACTGGAAGAAATGGGAAAGAGTAATTTGTAAGATTTTTATCTAACCTATGTTGAATTCATGCTTTTCACAAAAATGTGTTTAGGCTGCAGAAAGCCTTCATAAGACCATTGTTAAGAGGCGGATGTCCCACGTCAGTGGAGGTGGATCCATAGACCTGTCTGACACAGACTCCCTGCAGGAGTGGATCAACATGACCGGCTTCCTTTGTGCCCTTGGTGGGGTGTGCCTGCAACAGAGAAGCAGCTCTGGCTTGGCGACCTACAGCCCACCTATGGGCCCTGTCAGTGAGCGCAAAGGGTCTATGATTTCCGTAATGTCTTCAGAAGGGAATGTTGATACCCCTGTCAGCAGATTTATGGACCGGCTTCTGTCCTTGATGGTGTGTAACCATGAGAAAGTGGGCCTTCAGATACGGACCAATGTTAAAGACCTGGTGGGGCTGGAACTGAGTCCTGCTCTGTATCCAATGTTGTTTAACAAACTGAAGAATACCATCAGCAAGTTTTTTGACTCTCAAGGACAGGTGAAGTCTTCTCCACTTTGTTTTTTACCCTTCCCTATGAATACAATAATGTGTTTTAAATAAATGAAGACTTTCTTTCCAATTATTTAAATTAGGTACCAACAATGATAGTCCACTTACAATTTTTAAAAATTGTCATAATTGGGGCTGGAGAGATGGCTCAGAGGTTAGGAGCACTGGCTGCTCTTCCAGAGGTCCTGAGTTCAATTCCCAGCAACCACATGGTGGCTCACAACCATCTGTAATGAGATCTAGTGTCCTCTTCTGGCCTGCAGGCACACATGCAGGCAGAACACTGTATACATAATAAATAAATAAACCTTTAAAAAAAAAAAAAATTGTCATAATTACAGAAAAAAAAAAGAATCATGTAATCTAGGGATTAGCCTGCTTCTAAAGCACTCAGGCCTGTGGGTGTTACTGGAGTTAACAAATGTTGGATATCGGTATTAGTACCTGTGTATATCAGTGTGTTTGTGTATTTGCCTATGGTGTGCTTGAATGTGATAGTTATGTCAGTTTCATTGTCCTGTGATCTGTTTTCTGTGCATTGATATAACACCACTAATGTATTTTGTTTTTGTGTAGGTATTATTAACTGATAGCAATACTCAGTTTGTAGAGCAAACCATAGCCATAATGAAGAACCTGCTGGATAATCATACCGAAGGCAGCTCTGAGCACCTGGGACAAGCTAGCATTGAAGCAATGATGTTAAATCTGGTCAGGTAAGCATTTGCTACTGAAACATAGCAGAGATATAGTTTAAGAGGTAAGACCTCTTATGCACTGGTAATGGGAATGATGAACTATTTTGTCATTCTTTATTACAGACTAGTGTAGTCTATGACAATAAGATAATCAGAAATTGTATGTTCCTACTGAAACAAAATTTAAGTATTAATCATGTTTAAAGTTACATTTACTTGAAGATTAAAGAATTTAGAATACCTTAATTTTTGTCCATATCTGATCATTTTTTATTCTGTGCTTAATTAGATATGTTCGTGTGCTTGGGAATATGGTCCATGCAATTCAAATAAAAACAAAACTGTGTCAGTTAGTTGAAGTAATGATGGCAAGAAGAGATGACCTCTCATTTTGTCAGGAGATGAAGTTTAGGTGAGTTCTCAGAAGAGCAAAATAGGGTCTTTTATGTGAAGTGCTGTGTAGAAAAGTAGTAGGGCTTGGTTATATGGGGAAGGGGAGGTGGGTGAAGAAGTATTGTGCATATTTGTTTTCTTTTTCTGAATATCTTTCCAAGTTTCTCAAAGCTCTGTGCCCATGGGAATCTGTGGTTGTTTTTTTTTGTTTGTTTGTTTCTTTCTCCCCCCTCTCCCCCCCTTTCTTAAACTAACTCACGGCACTAAAAGTTTAATTCTGTTTCCACATTTGCAATATAGGAAAGTGCCAGTGCAAAGGACCAGCATCCAAGTTGTATCTTTTTGTGCCCTTCTGACTTTTATTTCATTACATCTGATAGCAGTGTTTTGTCTATAAAGTCATACTGAATTCATTGACTGTTGGCTCTTTTGGTGTATTGGCATACACCTGCAGTCCCAACAGTCAGAAGGTTAAGGCAGAAGTTCAAGGCTGGGCTATACAACTATGCAATAAAACCCTCGTCTAAATTGTCAAAACAGTGTGTGTGTGTGTGTGTGTGTGTGTGTGTGTGTGTGTGTGTGTGTGTGCGCGTGCGTGTGTGCGTATGTATTAAAAATTTGTTTATTCTTTTCCTTTTCATCATTCTGCAGGAATAAGATGGTAGAATACCTAACAGACTGGGTGATGGGAACATCAAACCAAGCAGCAGATGATGATGTAAAGTGTCTTACAAGGTAAAGACAGAGAGACCTTTAAGAACTGTCATGTTTTAACTTACTCATGAAAACCACTACAGGTATGGCTGTGAAGTATTTATAACACACTGTGTTTAACTTGTTTTGTTGGTGGTAAGCTTTCATATTTGAAATATATAAAGTTCTTTCTTTTTTTTTTATTTTAATGGAAAGACTTAGTTGAAACAAATGTGAGAGAGGACTAGGGAAGTGGTGTTGGCTTAGGAAGAATGGTCAACAGTTATTGAGAAAGAAGATGCATAAAGCATTAGATCGTATTACTTTATGATTAGATAAAGGTATTGATTGAAGACTGTAATTATGCTGAGTCTTTCTAAGGCATAATTGCTTAGATTTGCTTTAATGACAAATGATTGGTGCATATCAAAAATGATAACTATGAACAGTATGACAACTTCATCTTTTTCTCTGGCCAGGTATAATTTTGATAGTATATACTCTTTATTTGGTTCGTTGATTAATTGAATATTTTCATTTTTATACTGTGATGTTGGAGTTTGAACCTAAGACATATAAATGCTAAATTGGACTACATCCTCAGCCCCATACTTTTGATTTGACATAGATATTATGTTAGAAGTTACGTGGCTAAAAGTTTGCAGTCTTTGTGTGTGTTCTAGGCGTGGCGTATTTACTGATACTTAGGTTGTACTTATAGTTTATCAATAAAATGGAGAGCCCTAGAGTGGTGTCTGGAAGGCTCATGGTTTCTACATTACTTTTCTTTAGGGATTTGGACCAAGCGAGCATGGAAGCAGTAGTTTCACTCCTTGCCGGTCTTCCACTACAGCCCGAAGAAGGAGATGGGGTGGAACTGATGGAGGCCAAATCACAGCTATTTCTTAAGTAAATTTCAACCACCAAAAATCAAAGCAAAAAGCAAATATAGCTTCTTCCCTCCCAAACAAAGAAATGTAACTAAGTTGCTAATTATTGTATTTAAAAGAAGACCTAATTACTTTTGTATTGTGGTCATTGGCTGTTTTCATTAAACATACCATATCTACTTGTGAAATGATGGGGCCAAGATTAGAAAATAATTTATGTTTTGTATTTTTAAAGAAAATAATGTGATCATTGAATTTTTTCTTGTAATAAATCTAGATTGCATCATTAAGTCATTTAAAATGACAATGTCTAAGCCAGGTATGGTGGCTCACACCTTTAATTCCAGCATTCAGGAGGCAGAGGCAGGCAGATCTCTGAGTTCAAGGCCAGTGTGGTCTACAAATCGAGTTCTAAGACAGCCAGGGCTACACAGAGAAACCCTGTCTCAAAACCAAACAAACAGAAACAACCCCCCCCCCCAAGACAAACAAGACAATGTCTAAACTATTTGGACCATGAATATTGTATGCTAAATATTAAATGACACATTTGCCAAGAAACCTTGCACATCTTCTGTGCCTGTGTCTTGAAATGAATACTGTACTTTGTCAGGATAAAATAATTCTCACAGCAGTTTAATAATGAACTACATTGACTTCTTATCCCAAGATTAGAAAAGCATATATTCATGGCCATGCATAGTGTCATATATGATCACTCAGAATGCATGTTTAGCTTTCTGGTTGTGTGGCCTTCACTGTGTAAAGGTCAGTCTTTGTATTTCCCAGGTATTTCACCCTGTTTATGAACCTTCTGAATGACTGTAGTGAAGTAGAAGATGAAAACACACAGACTGGTGGCAGGAAACGTGGCATGTCTCGAAGGCTGGCATCCCTGAGGCACTGTACAGTGCTTGCAATGTCCAACTTACTCAATGCTAATGTGGACAGTGGACTCATGCACTCCATAGGTGAGATCAAATGAAAGCTCCACATAAAACTGTCCCAGCATGGTGGTGCATGCCCTTAATCCCATCAACCAGGAGCAAACAGGTTGTTTGTGAGTTCAAGGCTTGCCCGGTCTATACAGGTTGTTGCAGGCCAGCGAAAGCTACACAGTGACCCTGTCTCTAAACAAACAAACAGATAAAAACAAAAAAGAAATACAAAACCCTAGAGAGCTGGGCTGGAGAGATGGCTTAGTGGTTAAGAGCATTGGCTGCTCTTCCAGAGGACCTGGGTTTAATTTCCATCACCCACATGGTGGCTCACAATCACGTAGGGAATATGATAGTGCCCCCTTGCCTCTGTGGTGACCAGGCACACATGTAGTGCCCAGACATACATGCATGCAAAAACACTCATACATGGCCGGGCGTGGTGTCGCACGCCTTTAATCCCAGCACTCGGGAGGCAGAGGCAGGAGGATCTCTGTGAGTTCGAGGCCAGCCTGGGCTACAGAGTGAATTCTAGGATAGGCGCCAACACTACAGAGAAACCTCTACACAGAGAAACCCTGTCTCGAAAAACCAAAACAAACAAACAAACAAACAAACAAAAAACCCAAACACTTATACACATAAAATAAAAAATTAAAACCTAGAGTTGACACGACATGTAAAACAAAAATTGCTTCAGTCAGGCTGTGGTAGTAAATTTGTATCTGTCTGTCCATGTCAGGCTTAGGTTATCACAAGGATCTCCAGACAAGAGCTACATTTATGGAAGTTCTGACAAAAATCCTTCAACAAGGCACAGAGTTCGACACACTTGCAGAAACAGTGTTGGCAGATCGGTTTGAGAGACTTGTGGAGCTGGTCACAATGATGGGGGACCAAGGAGAGCTCCCTATTGCTATGGCTCTTGCCAATGTGGTCCCTTGTTCTCAGTGGGTAAGTTTATTGAGAAAGTAGGGAAGTAGAATGCCTGGCATATAGCCAGTGTTTCAAAATAAGTTTGTTCATAAACGTTTATTAGGTGAATGGATAAAAATGTAAGAGCTAGAAAAAGTATGCAATGTAGAGCTGAGAATGTAGCTCAGTTAGTAGAATGCTTTCCCTAGCACCACAGAAAATCAGGGTTGTGCATGCCTTTAATCTCAGCACTTGGAGGGTGGGAGCAAGAGGGTCAGAAGTTCAAGGTCCTCCTTGGGTAAATAGTGAGTTTGAGGCCAGCTTGAGCATTATAAGACTGTCTCAAAAAATTAAAGTGGACCAACTTGAGCCATTAAACTTTTTTTTCTATGTATTTTGTTTTCATCTATAGAGAAGTGATTGGTACATCTAGCCCCAACTAGTATTTTCTTTCTTTCCACCCCAATGAAAATGACCATTTAATCACTAATATTAAAGAAAATATAAAACCACTGATGTGATCTCATATCTTTACATAATAGATAAAGTAATTAGTAAATCTAACTTTAGTTGTTAGTAATGCTAAATCTTGTAATCTGTGATTTATGCTGTTTACTGTCTCTGCCTTATATAATTTAGTTTTTACTTGAAGTATTACATACTCTCTTGCATTTGAAATTTGCATTTGAAGTTGTGCTGGGTGTGGTGACACACATTTTAACCCTAACACTTGGGAAGTGGAGGCAAGACAATCAAGAATCAAAGATCATCCTTGCCTACGTAACAAGTTCAAGGCCAGCTTGGGCTCCTTAAGACCCTGTCTCAAAACAAAATGGATGGATAAAATACTATAGACATACCTGGCTATTTGGCCTTCTAAATTTATTTTGTGTTCTGGGGATTAATGCCAGGGCCTCATACATGTTGGGCAAGTGCTTTATTACTGAGCTGCACCCTCCACCCATAAAACTACAACATTTTTAATAATACATGCTAAACTTTGAGAAAATTTTTGTTCATTTCCATTTTAAAAAGTCATGTGGATCCCTGTGTTGTTGCCTATCCTTTACTCTCAGCATTGGGGAGGCAAAGGCAGGAAGATCTTTGGTCCATGTGGCAGGTTTCAGACCAGCTGGAAGCCCTCTCTTTATTTAAAGCTATGTGGTTTATTTTACCAAAAAAGACTTTAATAAGAGTAACTTGTAATTACTAAGGTATTCTTAGTTTTTACTTAAAAGCTGTGATGGGAGGGTGAGAAACTGGAAAGATGGCTCAGCAGTTAAGAACATTGGCTGTGTTTCTAGAAGACCTGGGCTGGATTCCCAGCTCTCACATAGTCACTCAACAACTTGCAACTCCAGTCCCAGGAGATTGGGTGCCCTCTTCTGGCCTCATTAGGCAAAACAACCACTCACATAAAATTAACAACACAACCCAAGAAAACCTACCCATAGGAGGGGCTGGAGCGATGTTTTGGTGGTTAAGAGTGCTTGCTGCTCTGTAAAGGGACTGGAGTTCAGATCCCAGCACTCCATCGGACAGCTAATAAACACATGCTTACTAGCTCCAAGAGATCTGATACCCTTTTCTGGCCTCCATGGACACTCGCACACATGTACCCATGTACACATAAATTGAAAATACACATTTAAAAACACCTAAACATTGAAAACAGAGGCTTACTGATCATGTTTCTTATACCCAGAAGTAAAACTCGCATTCTTTTCTCTGGCTTGTAGCCCTGTCCCTAATCTGGTCCTGCCTTATCGCGGCCTCCGTCTAAGGTTGTCCCCCTGCGCTCTCAGCGCTTGCTGTTCCTCAGATGTGCTGACTGGCTGGCCTGAAACTCACTATGTAAACATCCATCTCAGGCATGCAGCTTCACATCTGGCTTACTTAGAATTACAATTTTATATCCATTGATTAGCAACACTCCTAAATTATCTTTTTCAAGCCTAAAATTATTTCACACATCTTCCTATGTATCATAAATATTCTGAATTTTTTTTAGTAATTAAAAAAATTAGTTTTTTTTTAAACTTATTTATTACATATACAGTATTCTGTCTGCATGTATGCCTGCAGGCCAGAAGAGGGCACCAGATCTCAGTACAGATGGTTGTGAGCCACCGTGTGGTTACTGGAAATTGAACCCCGGACCTCTGGAAGAGCAGCCAGTGCTCTTAACTGTAGAGCCATCTCTCCAGCCCCAGTATTTTTCTTAATAGAGAATCAAGGTCTGGTGATGTTGCCTAGTGGTAGAGTTCTTGTCTAGCATGTCTGAGACCCTATTCTTGATCCTTAACACAAGAAAACAAAAGTTGATTTGAGCCAAAGAAGTTTAAATTCATTTTGTTTTCTTACAGTAAATATTTGAGCTTTATATTAAATGGCTTAATATACTTTTTATTTATTTACTTTTTTGGAGATAGGATTTCTTTGTGTAGCTGTGGCTGGCCTGGAATTCACTGCGTAGAACCAGGAAATAGCCTCAAACACACAAAGATACTCTGCTTTCCCATTGCAGGGGTTAAAGGCATGTACTACCATCCTTGACCTTAATTACTTAAATTTTTTTTGAGATTTTATTTATTTTTATATTGTATGTATAGGTGTTTTGCCTACATGTGTGTTTGTGCACTGTGTGTATGCAGTGCCCAAAGAGACCAGAAGAGGCTGTTGGATCCCCTGAAACTGCAGTTAAAGTAGTTATAAGCTGCCTGCTGGTGCTGGGAATTGAACCTGGGTCCTCTGGAGCAGCAGCCAATGCTCTCAACTGCTGATCCATCTCTCCATCCCTTTAAATTACTTTTGTTCTTTGACAATTTCATACATATAAAAAAAGTCTCTTGATCATATACACCAGTGGTTCTCTACCTTCCTAATGTTGCTTAATACAGTTCCTTGTGTTGTGGGTACCCCAACCATAAAATTATTTTTGTTGCTACTTCATAACTGTAATTTTGCTACTGTTATGAATCTAAATGTAAGTATCTGATATTTGACCTCTGTGAAAGGGTTGTTTGACTCCCGAGATGATCTACACCCTTGGCTCCCCATTCCCACTCCCTTTCTTTCTGTTTCTTTTTTTAAGACAAGATATCAATACAACTTGGACCTCTTTTTAAAAACAAAACAAACAAGCAAACAACTCAGGACCATCATATCAGTTAGAGCTTCTGAGGAAGCTTGGGTCCTTACTAACAATGGTTTTGTTGTTGTTGTTGTTTTCTTTTGCTTTGCTTGGGACTCTTATGTAACTTGGCCTGGGCTCAAGTTTTTAATCTTCCTGCTTCCACTTCCTGGGTACTGGGATTACAAGTATGTTCTATCACATTTGTCAGAACTTTATCTAAAGGTGAACAAAAAATTAAAGTATTAAAAAGTAATTTGGCCGGGCGGTGGTGGCGCACGCCTTTAATCCCAGCACTTGGGAGGCAGAGGCAGGCGGATCTCTGTGAGTTCGAGGCCAGCCTGGACTACCAAGTGAGTTCCAGGAAAGGCGCAAAGCTACACAGAGAAACCCTGTCTCAAAAAACCGAAAAAAAAAAAAAAAAAAAAAAAAAAAGTAATTTGATTTTGTAAATACATGTGTTAAAATTCAGTTTTTTAGAATTTCCAGGACTTAGGAGAAGAAAGGAGAGTTTCTAGAACACCATTTCACATGGCCCTGAGAGCAGCAGCTGCGGCTGTCTCTTCTTTCTGTTGTGTTGGAATTGAAGCAGTACCTGGTGGTGCTAGACAAGCCCTCCACCATCAAGCTGTATCCCAAGCTCAACAACTTCTGATTAGTCCCTAAAGTCTTGTCCTTTCACTTAATTTCATAATGGAGGGTAGGATTTGTATATTATGTCCAAGATGGATTGTGTAACTATAAGGAATAAAGCAGACACTGAGTCTTCATAATTCTCTGGCTCCTGGGGTATTTGTGGTTAGGATTATCAACCTTTCCCTTACTCCAGTGTCTTGTTCTTTTAATCCTGGGACCAGGTCAGGCTGAGGAGAGGGCTCTGGTGTGTGAAGGTTGAGGGTTCTTTTTATCATAGATACCACTACTCTGTCTCCTCTTAATGTTGGGTTTAACAGTGAATTACAATTTTATCAATTGTATGAAACATTGTCTTAGCTAGGGTTTCTAATGCTGCAACCAAACACCATGACCAAAAGGCAAGTTGGGGAGGAAAGGGTTTATTGGGCTTGCACTTAAGCATTGCTGTTCATCGCTGAAGGAAGTCAGGACAGGAACTCAAACAGGGCAGGAACCTGGAGGCAGGGGCTGATGGAGAGGCCATGGAGGGGAGCTGCTTACTGCCTTGCTTCCCATGGCTTGCTCAGCCTGCTTTTTTAGAACCCAGGACCACCAGCCCAGGGATGGCACCACCCACCATGGGCTTGGCTCTCCCCCATTGATCACTAACTGAGAAAATGTCTTACAGCTGGATCTCAAGGAGGCATTTACTCAGCTGAGACTCCTTCCTCTGATAACTCTATAGCTTGTGTCAGATTGCCACACAAAACCACCCAGTACAAACAAACACACATTCTCTCTCTCTCTCTCTCTCTCTCTCTCTCTCTCTCTCTCTCTCTCTCTCTCTCTCTCCCTCCCCCTCTCTCCTCTCTCTCTCCTCTCTCTCTCCTCTCTCTCCCTCCCCTGTAAGGAACAAAAGGGTTATCGCACAAATAATAGAAAGGTTGACTTCAGTCCTAACTCTTTGGTTGTGTGTAAATTTGACAGAATTTGGGGATTGAATATCTAGCTGAGGCTGCACCTCTCTTTCTGATTTTTAAACAGTCCTTTAGCGTTTAGTGCCTTTTTGTTGCTTCTCTGCCTTGGCTGTAATGTATTTAATCAGTTCTAAGAAAACAGTCTGTGGAACTCACTCTGTGGACCAGGCTGGCCTGGAACGTACAGAGATCCGCCTGCCTCTGCCTCCCGAGTGCTGGGATTAAAGGTGTGTGCCACCACTGCCCGGCACCAAAGTGAACTCTTATTTTCATGATGTAATTTGAGCCAAATCCTGAAGTCTTTCTGTGTTCTGGTAAAGCCTCAATCTCTAATCTTTCCCCCAGTTAATCCTTGGTGTTAACAACTATTAGAAACACATTTAAAAAGTCACCTATCAGACAAATTCCTATCTTAGGAATAATTAGTTATCATTTACCTTGATTTAATGGGTGATTGTGAACTTTAAATTTGCCTCTTTTCTAACCTTTTTCAAAATTTTAAATCCACCTAAGAAAAAAGTAAACTTGTTCACACAATCACAATTTTTTGTTTGTTTGTTGTTGTTGTTGTTGTTACCAGGATGAACTGGCTCGTGTTCTGGTTACTCTGTTTGATTCTCGGCACTTACTCTACCAGCTGCTCTGGAACATGTTTTCTAAGGAAGTAGAATTGGCAGACTCAATGCAGACTCTTTTCCGAGGCAACAGCTTGGCCAGTAAGATAATGACATTCTGCTTTAAGGTGTGTATCACTCACTTTGTGTATCTGTGTGCACTGGGGTGTTGAGAAGAAATTCTTTACAGGATGTGTTGGGTTGATTACCTTTTTAATGCAGGCTGTATGGATCTGTGCCTAATTGTGCGTTTCTTTAGGTATATGGTGCTACTTACCTACAAAAGCTCTTGGATCCTCTGTTACGAATTGTGATCACATCTTCAGATTGGCAGCATGTTAGCTTCGAAGTGGATCCCACCAGGTGTGTCCTCTTGTCACGGTTGCTCCCTCCACATTACCTGCATTATGTCCACTGGGCTCCAGTATATCAACACTGAATTATAGCCACAGCCTAGACTCGAGTGTAGGAGTTTCCAGGGAAACCTGAAAACAAGGACACTAGAGGAAATGGACATCCACAGCTCCAGCAAACATTCAACGTAACTAACTCCCAGGCGGATCAAAGCCTTACACTGAAGGCCTGTTCATCTCAGTTCCTTGTTTCTCAGAATGCTGTGTATACCTTTCAACAGAAAAAACTACAAGGCATACCAAGAGAGGACAGAAAGGACAGATTTAGGTGTGAAGAGACAAAGCAGGCATCAGAACCAGACTTGGATGTGATGGGAATTTTGGAATTTTTACACTGACTGTTTATAAAATAACCATGGTTGTTATGCTGAGAGCTCCAGTGGATGTGGCGGGGGGGGGGGGGGGGGGGGGGGGGACACGACGACGGACATGGACAACATGAAAGAACCAATGACTAATACAAGCAGGGAGCAGGAAAGCTAACAAGGAATACAAAAGCAAAAGATGCTAAAAAAAAAAAAAAAAAAACCGGTATAACAGAGGAAGAATGATGGTAATGGGCTGATTTGTAGGTGCAGCAGAGGAAAGGGCCCATGAGCTGAAGATGCACTAGTAGAAAGTTCAAACTGAACTGAAATGAAAACACACCTTCCTAAAATGATGGAGATGGTGAAAGAGGAACTTAGAAACTTAGAGCAGTAAGGGGAGAAAGATCTGAAGTTGATCGTCTAAACTCCCACTTTAAGAAATTAGAGGAAAGGAGGAACGGGGCGGTAGCTCAGTCGGTAAGGGCTTCCAGTGCAGGCATGAGGACTTGAAATTGAGCCCCAGAATCCGTGTGAAAATGTTGCTGGCTAGGACTGTTGGTTCTTCTTCCTTTGTAGAAGCTTGTGTGGTGCCTTCTGGTATGATGCAAGCTGGTCCTTTAGTAGTGAGGGTTTCTTTGTTTTGTTTGTTTGGTTTTTTTTTTTTTTTTTTTTTTTTTTTTTGGTTTTTTGAGACAGGGTTTCTCTGTGTAGCTTTGCGCCTTTCCTGGGACTCACTTGGTAGCCCAGGCTGGCCTTGAACTCACAGAGATCCGCCTGGCTCTACCTCCCAAGTGCTGGGATTAAAGGCGTGCGCCACCACCACCCGGCTAGTAGTGAGTTTTATGAGGCATAGTTCTCTCACTTTAGTCTTTCACTTATTGGAGGATTTCATAAGTGATGGTTTCACTGTATTTGCATCATTTCCACTTCTCCTTCCGGCTCTTTCTGTGTTCCCTCAACTACTTCCTCTTGAATTCAGGATACCTTCTAGAATTATTTTGTTATGTATGTGTGTGTGTATATATATATATATGTGTGTATTTGTGTTCATATACACATATGCTACTGAATCCAATTAATGTCACCCTTGTTTGTATGTGTTTAAGGCTGACCACTTAGGATTAGAGTCTCATTTTTAAAGTAACAGTATCAGGGGGAAAAATCTGGTTCTCTCTCCTTCAGCAGCCATTGATTGTAGCTCTTCCTCTAGGGGTGGGGCCTTGTGAAAATTTTCCTCTGTCCACATAGGATGTCTACTCATGTGGTCTCTGTAGGTTTTGTACAGTCAGCCTGAGAGTTCATGGGAACAATCTCCCCGTCCTGTCGAAAAGACACTATCATGCAGTAGTTGACCAGGTCCTCAGGTTTTTTTAGTCTTCCAGTCCTCCTCTTTCTTGGTGTTCCCTGAGCCTTAAGGATAGGGTTTGTGTTACAGATGGCCCATTTGGGGCTGGGCAACCCACATTCAGTTACTTAGTCTCTGCATTTTGACCACGGTGGGACTTTCTAATAACCTTTCAAACTGCAGTACTGGTTTCTACCTACTAAATCAGCTAAAGTTGAACATCCCAAAGTCAAAAAGTCTCCAAAAGCTAAAACTTTTTGAACATATAATTGGCCCTCAAAAAGTTTCACATTTTGGAACATTTAGACTTATGGCTGTTTAACTGGTAACGTTTTTGGAGAAATACAAAATCAGAAAAAAATATGAAACACTTTTTGTCGAAACATTTTGCATAAGTGATATTCAACTTATACACCAAATCTGTGAGAATTTGAGGGAATAGGAATTCTTAAGCACTGTCGTAGAGATGTTACTAAAAGTTAAATTTGCCTATGTTTAGCTACCAAGAAATGCCAGTGTTTGTTAATTGCTCTAGTGGAACTCTTGTGTATGCACAACAGTGTTCACTGAAGTGGTATCTGTAAAAGTGTACAGAAAAAAAAGTTTTTGGACAGTCTTCATGTAGCCCAGGCTAGCCTGAGACTCCTCTGCAGTTAAAGCTGGCCTTGTACTCCTGATCCTTTTGCCTCCACTTCCCAGGTGCTAGCATTGTAGGCATGAGTTACTATACCTAGCAAAAGTGAAATTCTAAAAGATTCATTAGCAGAGCAGATAAGTCACTATATACAATACAGTATATTTTTATGCTCAAGATGAATACATCTAATCTTCCTGCATGAATATAGATAATCTCAGAAACCTGATGTAGAGGGAAAGATGAAAGTTGCGTTTTATTATTATTATTAGTGAAGATTTTAAAAAGTCACCATTCATAGGTATATGTATTGGCCAGCGTGGTAATGCATGCCTTTAGTCCTAGTACTCAGAAGGCAGAGGCCGGTGAACTCTGTGAGTTTAAAACTACCCTGGTCTGCATATTGAGTTCTAGGTCAGCCAGGGCTACACAGTAAGATCCTGTCTCCAAATAAACCAACAAAAATGAACACAATCAAAAACATAGGGCTGTGGTAAAGGTGCCTACTCCTTACTCTTAATGACTATAGTTCTAGCCAAAGGTCCTACATAGTGGAAAGAGAGACATAACTTCTACCAGTTGTCCTCTGAACTACACATAGTGTAGGTGCACGCACACACACACACTCTTAAAAAAATATATAAAGCACCAATATTTACATACCAACAAAAATGTTCTCTAATATCTAAGGCTGACTTTTGTTAAATTTCTGGTTGTCTCAAAATTGTTGTGGCTATTGTTGTTTTGTTTGTTTCTTACTAGGTCTTCTGTAGCCCATGCTTGCCTCAACTTGCTACAAAACTAAGAATGACCTTCAACTTTTGGTCCTCCTGCCTGTACCTTCTGAGTATTGGAATTTTCCATTTGGGGCTTGTTAGTTCTCAGTTTGTAGCCTGTGCGGCCTAAGCTCACTATGTAGTTCAGGCTGGCCCCAAACTCATGGCAGTCACTTGTTTCAGCCTTGTGAATACTGAAATTAATGTGAGCCACCGAACCTTACAGCTGCTGCTGCTGCTCTTCCTCCTCCTCCTTTTTCTTTCTTCCTTTTTTCTTTTCAAAACAAATTGTTTCAATCAGGATCAAAAAGTCTTGTGAGGAGTGATTTTGTTTCACCAGTCACATTTTGATTTTACCTTTCCTTTGTTACAGGTTAGAACCTTCTGAGAGCCTTGAGGAAAACCAGAGGAACCTCCTTCAGATGACAGAGAAGTTCTTCCATGCCATCATCAGTTCCTCCTCAGAATTCCCCTCTCAGCTTCGAAGTGTTTGCCATTGCTTATACCAGGTATGCTAAAAGTTCGAGATTGCCACTCTCAAGCCAAAGCAAATTAAGAGGAATACTCATGTTGTGTACAGTCAGCTACTGGCTGTCATCTGGATACATAATATAATATGGGGCTGGAGAGATGGCTCAGCAGTTAAGAGCACTGGCTACTCTTCCCGAGGACCCAGGTTTGGTTCCCAGCACCCACGTGGTGGCTCACAACTGTCTGTAACTACAGTTGCAGGGGATCCAGTGCCCTCTTTTGACCTCCTCAGGCACCGGGCATGTATGTGGTACATACACATGTAACTCATACACATAAGATCAAATAAAAAAAAAAAATGTAAAGAACTATTATTAGATTGGCCTTGAAAGAAACCTCACATTTTCTTTAGAGACATTTAAAGAACTTTGAGGAAAATAAGTTAATTTTCATTGTGTTAAAAGTGGTAATCCCACTGGTTGAGAATAAAACCACACACACAATTTTGAGCCAGATTTGAAGCAAGCTTTAATTAAATACTAGTCAGGTTGATGGACTCTGGCCAGGTCCATTTCAGGGTTCCCAGGAAATGGCCACAAGTCACATTTGCCATGACTTTTAAAGGCACACCCATAAGACCACTGTATTTCCTATCAGCTCCAATCAGGGCCAAGCATATATCCTGATGTACTTCCTCCCTGTGTGCCTCCTGTCTACATCCAATCAGGGGCAAACATCCATCCTGACAGATTTCCTGCCCATGTACCCACATGTGATCAAGCACATCTGTGCAGACAGGTCAGACCAACACAGGACAAACAGGAAGTTATTCTTAACTATCTTAACTGCAAACAGAACCTTAACCTGCAAGGGCAGTAGTTTTCCTGTTTTGGTCTTCCATTAACTTGCAAGGTGCATTGTTCTTGTTCTTGTTTTGGTCTCACAAAAAGCTGCTTAAAAGCCAGTGAGTGTACTGAAAGGAGATTTTGCTTATCTTTATCCTAAATTACTTACAGGATCTTTCACACTTGGGGCAAGTTCATTGTTTTTTGCACTGTAAATGGCTTGATCTGTAATTTTGGTTTCTGCTTTAAGAGATCATTGGTTTTGTGTCTTGTTTTCTCAGGACAAATCAATTGCACTGTGTATTTTATGTACAAAGCTATTTGTAAAGTATATTCCATCATCATCCAATAGCTAACAGACTTCCTAATACTGTCACAGCAAGTAGTACCTCTGAGTTCAGATGTCCACAGCAATTCCTTCCATGCTAAGAGAAAAAGGCCTGTAGCTTCTGGTTTTGACTTCATATGCAGTTTTAGTAATAGTTTAGTTAGTTCAAAGGAGAGCCTATAAATCTATATTAACTTCTCAAAAAGAAAAAAATACCGTAGGACCTGGGATTCAGAATAAGGGTGCAAATAGGGAAAGAATTTCCACATTTACCAAAACCTATGTATTTCTCGGATTTTGCAGTGTCATCCCAACCTCTTTTTTTTTTTTTTTTTTTTTTTTTGGCTTACAGCCTCAGTTGCTTAGAGACATTAACATCATCAGTGAAATCACCATTTTAAAAAGCTGGGTGAGGCTGCTGTGTGAATTTTCCCCCATTGCTATTTTAAAAGATGTATCTGCTATGTCTATAAAAAGAAAACTTTGCATATATAGATACATGATGAAGTACACTTAGCACTGGTTTCTGGGTGTGTTATGACTTCACTGCCATTTAAAATGCTCTAGGAAGCTTAGGGAAGCTCCACCTAGTTTATTCAGCTAGGTAAGTGTGAGGCTAGAGAGTGGTTAGTTACAACATGAAGCTTCATGTGTTGACTGTTTGAACTTTACCCTTAGATTTCTCTTTCAATTCAATTCCATTGTTTTCCTGTTTGTAAAATGAGACTGACAGGACACAGCATGCATTTAAAAGTCTGAGTCACCTTCTTGGTTTTCAGAAAGAAAATGGGCTTCTGAAATGATAGTGGTTTTGCTATAGTTGGTTGAAAACAAATGAGAAATGTACCTGATTACATGGTCTGTCCTACTAAAATTTAATAGAACTCTTCATGTGACTGTCCACATGATGAAAAATGTGTTTGTATCATCAACAAACTTGGATACCAGTTTGAGAGCATGCTACTGTAATGTAAAAATAGGACTTGACACTTAGTAAGCATGCAGGAAATATTTCATGAAGGAATAAATTTCTCATTCCTACTACCTAAGTAAGCAGGATTCTTGCCAGCCTTCCTAGTTAGGCACAGAGAGAAACGGTGAAGACAGTGAAGTCCTGCCTGGTGACTTAGCACCACTGTGTGCTGTGCTGTGCATTGCCTTAACCATTACCATATTAAAGCCTCACAGGAAAACACAGTGCAAAGGTTACACTGTACATTATTTTGTAATGGATAAACTTAATGCAGACTATTATGGAGCAAAGTTTTTGTTATAAGTAAGATTTTGTTCTTAATAAGCAAAATTTACAGTGACTAATCAAAGAGAATAAAAAAGCTTTCGACTCAGTATGTTTTTTCATTGAGTCTTCTTTCTAACTTAGCTTTCCTTTTTGTTAGCTTTTGTTTTTATTCATTTTTTTTCTCTTGGGGCTTTTACTTACCCTTGTAACTTTGGCAGTGACATAATGGTACCCTTGTACTTTTATGCTTTGCTGGGAAGGATGGGAACCCATTTTCTTTTTCTTAGTAAACATAGCTCCTGCTTTGGGGAAATCTACTGGGGAAAATTTGAAAGCTAAGTGAGTATATTGCCAGCTAATTTTTACTGGAGTTCAGATTTTGGTCTTTAAGCCTTTTTTTAATCTTGTAATCAGCTCTATTTACATGCTTTCTTTATTAAGAAAAGATGGTTAATACTATATAGGAATAGTAGTCAAGTGTAAATGTTTGACAGACTTATAATTAAAATATTTTTTAATCAATGATTAAACTATTTTTATTACATGCTATTTCTTTTCCTTCTGATAAATTTGGAACAAAGAGAAAATATTCCTTTGAGTGGATATTCAGTTCTGGTAAGAAAATTAGGAAACAGTTACTGTGATTTTTAAGTAAACATCTTTCCTAGTAAAGCTTCTTCTCCAAATGAGTTTATACATGTTTGTTAAAGCTATAAATGGTAGTTACATATCTTGGCTGAAAAAAAAAAAAACCCTGCAGATTTACATGGTTGTATTTTTGAAAATAGCCTTACAGCCTGCAACAAAGTTCTCTGATGTGAGACTTTCTGTTGTTTTACAAACCTCTGCCTCCTTCGGCTAGTATGCTGTTGACATCTAGATATACAGGAGCTATTTGGATGGATGGATGGATGGATGGATGGATGGATGGATGGATGGATGGATGGATTTAAAACTGACTTTATGCCCAAGTTATTACGGGTTTTAGTTTTGTGTACCTTAGAACTATTAGAATAAGATACCGTGTGTCTAGATCAAAGAATTTATGTTATGGTTGAGTTTTGTTGTTTTGAGAAGATGTCTTTTGTAGCCCAAGCTGGCCTTGAACTCTTGATTCTCCTACTTGCAGCTCCCAAAGGCTGGGATTATAGGTATTTGTCACTACAACTGGCTCTTAATGAGGTTTTTAAAATATTAAAAATATAATAATTGGCATACTCTAATCAGAAGTCTAAATTTTGGAAGAAATCTTTGGAAGATAGTGTTCTAAGTGATAAAACTGGACATCTGTGTGTGTTTGCATGAATTGCTTTTGTTTTTTGGATGGGGAGGGCATTCTGATAATTGGTCATCTATAATAAGTAAAATTTTAATCAGATTTAAGTTTGATTCTATATTATCTGCAATTTCTTAACTTTGATATTAATGAACTTTTTTTCCCTAGATATGCTAACATTCTTTTCCCAAATATAGCAGCTTTTAATAAAGTGAGTAGCACCATTTCAGGGAGTGCTCTGCAGACACTGGAAGATGTGAGATTGTAACAGCACTCCTTATAGTCTCTCTAAAAATTGTTTGCTGCATAGCTAGCCATTTAATTTTTATTTAATAAAATCGTAATTAACTGCTAGGTATTGGAAAAATAACTCTTAAGTCAATTGAAGGATACACAGAGAAGTATTTTATATATCAGAAAAATTAATGTAGACACAAAATATTTCAGTGTGTGGTCTACTTCATAACAAACATTTTATGTAAAACTTATCAAAAGCTAGGAATTGACTCAAATGTAAATATTCCTCAGATTGGCTTGAAGACAGCTTTTCCGTGACTCATAGCCAGAAATAGTAGACATGATTGGGTCTCAACATTGCTTGCTGTTTATTTTGTGCTTGGCTTAAAAGTGGAATAAAATTAAAGTCCAGGATTAAATTTCATCCCTCAAAATGCAATTGATTTCGACTTTTCTGTTGGTTCCGTTTGTGGTCCATTTTACCATGTAATTTCATGTACAAGCCAACATTGTTTTTGTTGCTGTGTGTAGTCGGTGCTGTGACTTGTTTGTGCTCATCTCTGTTCTGTAGGCAACTTGCCACTCCCTACTGAATAAAGCTACAGTAAAAGAAAAAAAGGAAAACAAAAAATCAGTAAGTCTGGAGAACTTTTTATTAGCTGTTTCTTTCGGAGCAAACCCCGAATCTTTGCTGTTTGTTAAGAACATCTTCACTTGAGCTGTTTGACCTTCACTGTGAAATCATTCTACTAATTCTGGCACAAGATAGCTCTCATTCCAATTAACCCTGGAATTAAGTTACACTGAAACAGTCTCTGTGTTCCTTTGGTTTGATTTATCCCAAAGGCATTTTGTATGCATTTATTACATTGAATACCCTTAATCTAATTTTATTGTTATTTTAAAATTATAAATGAATGCAAAAGAAACTTAATTTCAAGGCCTTAGGGGATGCTGACTGTCTTCGTTCTTGCTTCCTGTTTGCAGGTCATGTGACTGGTTTCTTTTTCTAGAAACAAAAGCATTTCTTAAGAAATATATTGTGGGTGGGAATGTGTCTTTTTTCCCCCTCTGGAGCTAAACATCAAACTCAGGATTTGCACATGCTAGAGCTACCAAAAACAAGCATCACTTTCTAAATCTAATTTAAAAGTTGCTAAATTTTAATTTTTATTCTTTATATTTTTATCTTGGCGGTCTCAGCCATCCATGATTTAGACATTTGTGCTTAGATTATAGAAATTTTAATGCTGAAGTTACTTCAGAGAAAAATATACATTGTTACTTCAGTGAAGAGAAAACTCAGTGAGGTCATGTTTATACAGAAGCACCTCATTGTGCAAACATGACTTGAATATATTGCCTGCTTCTGACTTTGTCTTCCTGTAAAAGGAAGAAAGTTATGGTCACCATAATTATTTTCTTCCTATGAATATCATTTGTTCACAGTATAACTTGCATTCATTTTAAAAATGACATCATCTGTGAATGTTATTTACCCTTATCCAGTTTACTCCTGTTTTTGTTCACTTAATCCAAATGATTATAGAGAACGATGTAAAGAAAACTTTTTCAAGTTGGAAGTAATTTTATTACAAAAGAATAATTTAAAGTCTTGTTTGTCTGATTTCATCTTTCATTTCTTACTTTACCTTTACATATAATAAAGCTTTACATTTATAGTTGCATTTAAAATTCAGAACTAAATTAAACTTTAGAGACTCATACTTTTATTATGTCCATTCAGAATTTTCTTTTTGAGTATATTAAGTAAAATTGATCATCTATGAACAAATGGATTGGATTGGATGGCTTTCCTGCTTAAAACATTTTCCTCTAATGCTTCAGCCTTCTAATTTTCAGCGTTTGTGGGTTTAACATTATACATCATCACTATGGAAATTAATTTGCTGTTTCTAACATTCTTATTTAATGTTATACTAATGACATTGTGTAACATAGCATAATTAAAGCCAGGCTTTCTGTGTTTCTCTGGAGCATGTTTTATTGTTTTCCTAACATTTATTATGGTTTTATATGAAGTTATTCCTTGGCATTTTTTCTAGTAGTTATTTTCATATATATGATATTCATACATACATATATATATTTTTTTCTGGTAACACTGTATTTTTGGAATGTATTTCTCAGCACAGGTTATAGTCTTCAAGGAAATAAGGGGGTCTAATTGGCAGTACTTCAGTACAGATTCTATAGTGTGAGTCATGCTAGTCATTGTAAAATTTAGAATGTCATTTTTTAAGTTGTTTAACAGAATCTAATTTTTTTTTCTTTTAAAAAAGAGCTGACTTTCTTTGTAATAAATGAAATATAGAAAGAAGGTTTCAGTTTCTGGTGTTTAGCTATGTTGACACATTACAGTTGATTCAGTTTGTTATACTCAACATAATATATACTTAGATTAATGGGGAAGTTGCCTGCCTAATGCAGACTTCTCAGGATTTCATCTGTATAGCTGGTGGTACTCTGCTGATGTGTAATTGATTATCTGATTTTTGTAGTTCAGCCTTACCAAGGGAAGTAAAGAGGGTTTTAGCTGATCATTAGTTTCATCATTTGTCTCACCCAGCATTGACCTTACATGTAGAATATCATTTGGATCCAAATTAAACTTTTATAGATTTAGAAATAAAGAACAACATGCTGGGCATGGTGGCTCACACCTTTAATTCCAGCACTCTTGAAGCAGAGGCAGGTGGATCTCTGAGTTTGAGGCCAAACTGGTCTACAGAGGGAGTTCCAGGACAGACAGGGCTACACAGAGAAACCTTAGAAAGCAAAACGAAAACAAAGCTTGACTATGTAGTGTTGTATAAAATTACGTTGATGTTAAGTGAGAAAAATTTATAAATTGGTTCAGGAAACTTTTTATACAGTATCCCTATTAGTATTAAATTTGTCAGGTTTTAGTTAAAAAAATATAGATATCACTATCAAAAAGATACATATTTTATGATATATGAAACTTTTCCTGAAACATGAAGTTTTGACATGAATTATTTTTAAAGATGTGGAAAATAGTTAAAAGTTGAAATAGTTTTTCAATAATTTTATAATATCTTCTTGGGAAATAATTAATTCAGACTTTCCTTAAGTTCAGAAGCTGAGTATTTTCAAATATAAACCAGGACTCAATGTAAGTTGTACTTTGTAAGCTCTTTTTCCTAGAGAAAACCAGCCAGTAGCTACCTTTTTTGTTTTCGTGGTTTTGGAACAGGTCTTACATCATAACCTAGGCTGGCCTGAACTCATGGCAGTACTCTTGCCTCAGCCTCCTTCATTCTGGGATTGTATGTATACACCACACCCAACCTCTTAAGTAGCTACTTTCAGACATATGTTTAATAAACCTACTAGCTCTTTTTTTTTTTTTTTTTTTTTTTTTTTTTTTTTGGTTTTTTGAGACAGGGTTTCTCTGTGTAGCTTTGCGCCTTTTCCTGGATCTCGCTCTGTAGACCAGGCTGGCCTCGAACTCACAGAGATCCACCTGCCTCTTCCCCACGAGTGCTGGGATTAAAGGCGTGCGCCACCACCGCCCGGCCCTACTAGCTCTTTTAAGCAAAGTACGATGTTGGGCCTCTTAAAACTATATCAGGGATTTAATGGGTTAAACTGAAAATATTACTATTTTTTTTAAAAACTTGCTTAAAATTAACTCTTAAGTATTTGGTGGACTGGGAGCCTGGATCCCCAAAAGGGAGTTTTAGTCTTCTTCCTTCTTAATGGTTTGCTCCCCAAACACTTTATGGTCTTGTTAGTTTATTGATAATTTTGTCTCTTTTAATTAAAATTTGGAAATTCTAGAAGAACTCAGTGTCAGTATTTGTCTTTTCACATTTTGAAATGATGTGATGAATTTTGTCTTTGCTTTCTTTTTACTAGATTTGAGGTTCTAGTTCCCAAAGGTTCAGTTCTATCCTAAAGAGGAAGGACACTTGGATCATCTTCCTAATTCTGTATCTAGAACTGCATTTCAGCTACAAAAGACATTCTATATTTAGCCAACTTCCCAGTTTCCCTGAATTCCTAAGGCGGTTCTCCTTGTGTGCTGTAAGCACACCAAAGAACCGTAACCCAGAGAAGCTCCTTGAGTGTTAGTGTAAGGAAAAGGGAAAGCAACTCAGGTACAGCTCTGCTACCAGTTCCTACGGCCACCCCAGAAAATCATTTTCTGAAATCAGAAGTGATAGAAAATTATTTTGAGATTACAGGCCATGGGTAAGGACACATTTAAGATACAGACCCTAGGCCTGGAAAGATGACTTAGTGATTAAGAGCACTGGCTGCTTTTCCAGAGAATCGGGTTCAATTCCCAGCACCTAAATGATAGCTCACAACCATCTGTAATGTCAGTTCCAGGAGATCTGATGCCCTCTTCTGGCCTCAGTGGGCATCAGGCATGTATGTGGTGTATAGACTTACATGCAGGCAAAATGTCCATGTGCATATGAAACAATGAAGTAATAATTTAAATAAATACAGATCCCACGAAGCACAAAATGGGCCAGAGTGATGTGAAATAGCCAGAGTTAATTTCAAGTCAAGCCTTTGAATTAATGACAAGTACTGGCACCTGGTAAAGAAAAGTGTTATATAATTCTACACATAAACCCCATTTTCTCATTTTCCCACCCCAAGAGCCCCTCAGATGCAGGTTTATCCTTATGTTCCCAGAATTGTGAATGCTAGGCCTCCACCATCACAGTTAGCAATGTCAAGCTAGAATAGCTTTTGAGATTAAAGTATCCTATGTGGTTTTTAAAAAAAGAAATATGGCAGGTGGTGGCTGCACATGCCTTCAATCCTAGAACTTAAGAGGCAGAGGCAGGTGGGTCTCTATGAACTCAAGGCCAGCTTGGTCTACAGAGCTAGATCCAGGTCAGCCAGGGCAACACTGAGAAACCCTGTCTCAAAAAATGCACAAATAAGTAAATAATAAAAATAAATTTTATATATGATACATATAAAAATTCAATTCTAGAACAATTCCTTTTCTATGTGTTGGCTTAAAGTGGGAGTTATTAGAAAGAGATGAAGGTCAGCCAATTCTATGACGTTGTTCCCAGTCCGGTTGCCTGCTCCTTTATATTCTGTGCAGAATGTTTTCTGTAGAGGATAGGTCCATTTACAATGGCTTTGTATTACTTTTCAGAATGGGCTCTTGGGGTGGGACTATTTCAGGGCTATTTCCTGAGCCCTGAAACTTTCTTTTTTACTTATTTGGCCGAAGAACAAATTGGGATAGACATGGGGGTTCTATCTTCTGGTGGGATTCTTTTTTCTTGTAGGTACCCAAGAGTTCCTGTTTTTCCAGTGGTTTAAATAATAGGTAGGTCCGTATATTAGGAAACATGCTCCTGAAGGAAAGTTGACTGGCAGGAACATGACTTGTAAGTAAGTTTTTTCACTCAGTAGAAATCTAAGAAAAGATGGATATGGTAAGCTGCACTAAATGTCTACTTTAACAGGTGTACAGAGTACAACTACTTCCTGTTAGGTGTAGGGTGTGCAGGAGGTGTGCTGCTAGAGACGTGGATTTCAGGGCCTGCTCAAAGTCAGCTGCACTTTCATGTCTGGTGATCTTAGGAAATATATCAATCTTTGTGTGAAATTGAGTCTACTTCTGTTGCCCATAATGATTATAAAGTAAATCATTCTCTTTTTTCAGGTCTCTTCTTCTCTGAGGAGGTTTGTCTTCTCTTTGAGTTATTTATTTGTGCCTTAAAAATCACCCATGATTACAGTTAAGGATAAATGTTATTTTCTGGTGTTTGGGGAGAAAAAAAAAGTTAAAAACAGGACATTCATAAGGTTGACAATTCATGTTTTGTGCAGAGTTTGACCTTCAAGCTTTTGTTTCCACTTCTTTATTTCAATGCCAACTGTCTACTCAAATCTCAACTCCTTGTTCTCAGGTCGTTAGCCAGCGTTTCCCTCAGAACAGCATCGGGGCGGTAGGAAGTGCCATGTTCCTCAGATTTATCAATCCTGCCATTGTCTCGCCGTACGAAGCAGGGATTTTAGATAAAAAGCCGCCACCTAGAATCGAGAGGGGCTTGAAGTTAATGTCAAAGGTGAGTGATTTTGATACTCTTGCAATGTTTGATTTCCCTTCCAACTAAATTTTCAGTTTTTTATACTCAAAGTACTTTGTCTTCAGTTTGCTTTTGAAAGTCCCATAGTTTTCAGTTATGTACCTTTTGTTTTTATTTGTTTATATTGCAGAGGAATTCTTTATATATGTACCTGATGGGCCCTGTGATGGGAAAATATATTAGCAATTAAATGTCTGTCTTCTAGTGAGGTTTCTCTGTGTCCCTACTCTGGAAAATTTGAGTTGGAAACAGAAATAGAGGTTGTAGGGTTTCTTTCTTTCTTATTGTTGTTATTAACATTTGAGACTGGGAACGTGGGTCACTGTGTAAAAGTGTTGGCAGTGCAAGCGTGAGGACTGGAGTTGAGCTTCCCAGCACTCGGGTAAATGTCAGGAGCATGACATTCAGCTCTAATCCCAGCACACTGGAGGCAGAGACAGGATCCCCGGAGCAGGTGGCTACTAGACTAACTGAATCCAAATGCTGCAGGTTCAATGGAGAGATGCTGTCTCAATAGAGAGGATGGAGAGTGATGGGCAAGACATTCAGTGTCAAAATCTGGCCTCCACATGCACATATCTCACACATGCATATGCAATAGAGAGATCTTTAAAATAGATTTTATATGTGTAACATCTATTTGTAAGAATGTTTCTATTTGAAAAGAATCAAAATATCTAGGGTAATTTTTATAATAAAGAATGATTAATTTGAACTACCAGGAGAAATATCAATGGAAAATTTATATTTTAATGACTATATTAATATGTAGATTTCATATAGCAAATAATCTGATTACTCATAATCCTGTTTGATTGTTTAGATACTTCAGAGCATTGCCAATCATGTCTTGTTCACAAAAGAAGAGCATATGAGGCCTTTTAATGATTTTGTGAAAAGCAACTTTGACTTGGCACGAAGGTATGCAGCTTTGATTTGTCAGTAATTGCTGTGCTTCCATTTCACTCCGATCTGTGTATCTGGTCTGCATTGAGTTCCTTTGTGGGATTTTATTTTTTTTCCCCTATCCTTTCTAGATTAAGAACACATTTTGTCTCGTTTCATTATAAGAGACACTGTGAAAATTCTCTATAGTCTTAATTTCATGGTAGTTGCCTTCTTTGGAAACTGAGTATGAACTGTTGACATTTCCTAACTTTAGCATTGCTGTAGAATGGGTTCAGATTTCTTTTATTAAAAACTAAAACAGGGGTGGGGGTGGGGGGTTGGAAAGATGACTCAGAGGTTAAGAGCATTGGCTGCTCTTCCAGAGGCCCTGAGTTCAATTCCCAGCACCCACATGGCAGCTCAGAACCGTCTATAATGAGATCTGGTGCCCTCTTCTGGTATGTAGGCAGAACACTCATACATAGTAAAATATATAAACAAAAACCTAAAACCAAATGAGACAGATAATATATTAGAATGTTTTGGTGTTAATATTTTTTGTTACTTCAGTTTAGAAGTTTATCTGAATTTAAAACAATGCTCTTTAAACCAAATAAGACAAAAACAGAAGATTTTGTGTATGAAGAAACAAATCATTGTTGAAGCTTTAAGACTGTAGAATATTTTTCTGCTGGATTTCTTTTTTTTTTTTTTTTTCTTTTTTTTTTTTTGATTTTTTTCGAGGCAGGGTTTCGCTGTGTAGCTTTGCGCCTTTCCTGGAACTCACTTGGTAGTCCAGGCTGGCCTCGAACTCACAGAGATCCACCTGCCTCTGCCTCCCGAGTGCTGGGATTAAAGGCGTGTGCCACCACCGCCCGGCTTCTGCTGGATTTCTATAAGTAATTCTTCACTTAATTTTCTGAGTTGTTGCTTTATTTGTAACCTCGGGGTAATACTGCATTTGCCAGAGAGATTTGCCAATCTTCTAAAGAAGATTGGCAAAAAAATGATTCATGTGCTTTGTGAAGATGTTGATGTGCAGAAGTCACTTTCTACCAGTAGAAACCTAGCTGATGTCACTGCTGTGTACACTGGCCTTCTGCAGCGGCTCTTCCAGTTTGTCGCCATTACAGCTCTTTCTGCTGAGAAATTGGAGCTGAGCTATTAACTGTTGGAGGGAAAGTGAGAGCTGTTTTCAGGTAGAAAAATAACTTTGTGACTAGTCATGGAAAGTTTAGAGAACCCAAATTCCAATCCTGTCCCTGACAGGCAGGCAGTGTGATTTTTAAGAGAGGTCTTTACCTTGACTTTCATTTCTTCATCTGTAAGATACTACCCCGTTCTCCAGATTTTATTCATCTAAATTTGTTTTTCTCCAACTTCTGGAGCCTACTTGGGTGGAAATGGAAAGCCAACTTTCTTCTTGTGCTTCTTGTTTGGTTTAGGGACAGTTACTGTGGGCATAAGCCCTCCACATTTGCAGTCACAGTTACTGTATTACTATACTCCGTATAAATGTAATGCATATATAAGTTTGAGTATAGCTGGTGTTAAAAACTCTAATGGCTTTGCATTTTTGAAGGTTTTTCCTTGATATAGCATCAGATTGTCCCACAAGTGATGCTGTAAATCATAGTCTTTCCTTCATCAGTGATGGCAATGTGCTTGCTTTACATCGACTGCTTTGGAACAATCAGGAGAAAATTGGCCAGTATCTTTCCAGCAACAGGTATGTTTTTCCAGTCTTGGGGGGAAATAAAACAGTTTTAATTGAATTAAGTTATTGATCCTGAATAAAGTCCTTTACATTGCAGCTTTTTGCCTTAAGAATTGTTGTTTGGAAAGAAAAATGCAGGTTTACATGCATATGGCAAAAACCAAGTCATGTTAAATGATCAACAGCACTGTTGTTGTTGTAGGGCTTGTGATACTCTTAAGTGTATGTTAATAAAGCTTCATATAGAAAGTACTGAATCAGTCAGCCATGGAGCCATCACTTTAATCCCAGCACTCGGGAAGCAGAGGCAGGTAGATCTCTGAATTTGAAGCCAGCCTGGCTGGTCTCCATAGAGAGTTCTAGGCTTGCCAGGGTTACATGGCGAGACCCTGTCTCAAAAGAGAGAAGGGGCACAAGAGAGAAATAGAGAATGCCAAAGAGAGAGGGGAAACGCAAAAGAGGAAACAGATTCAGTAGCTGAAAATACTTTATTAGCTGTTTTAGTCAAAGCCTCTTATGACATAAATTACATGCCATCCTTTCTGAGAGTTATTTCCTTTTTAGTTATATAGGATTGTAAAGGGTTCCGATTTCTGTATCTGAGGAGTTCCCTTAACTGCCAATAAATAATGGCTTGCTCATTTGTGAGAAAGACAAGAGACCATAACAGTATGGCTGAACAATTAGGAGATGGGCGTTTAAAAGACAAGATTTTTTTTTCCTTTGCAAATTATTAATGGATCAAAGTAGGCATGGACATGACTGACGTGTGCCACTAAAATAGAAGGGAGTGCTTTACCCTTGTGACATCAAAATAACCTGGAAAGTTTAAAGATGAACATTGTCTTCTCTTTTTTGATTTGAATATATATTTGCAGTTTGATGCTAAGAGTTTTTTAAATGTGCTATTTAAAAATTGATACATATTTCAAACATGAAAATACAGACAGTGATTTGACAATTCCATGTCTGCCAACTAGCTTGAATATCATGTAATTTTGATATAATCACAAGTCTTTATAATGTTTTATTTGCTGAGAGGGAGGGAACAAAGGACAGAAAGAGAACAGTGAGTAAGTGTTCAAATATATGAGCCTATGGGGCCATTCTTATTCTTCACACTGCTCTTCCAGAAGACCCAAGCATGGTTCCCAGCACCCGTGTTAAGTGCTTCGGAGGATCTGACACCCACTTCTGGCCTCATACACATATATAAATAACTAAAAAATAAAATAAATGTTTAAAAACATATACTTTTGAGCTGTGTATGATAGTATATACAGATATGATCTCAGAACTTGGGAGATGAAGGCAGGAGGATAATGAGTTTGAGTCCAACCTGGGCTACTTATAGTAAGACCCTGTCTCAAAAAAAAAAAAGTACATTAAAACTATTCAGTTATCTGGTTACGTATTCCAATGTCCTAAACACTGTTTTCTCAAGATGGGCTATTTTTATCCTAGGAAAAAGTAGATGAGAATGTTACAGATAGTAATTCTACAAAATAATTGAATTTAACAATAAATTTTATAGGTGGGAAACAGTCATGTTTCTAAGATACTGAGAATTTTCAATACTGCTTACAAATCAGCAAGGAATAAGTAGTTAAAAGAAAAGCAACCAGTGATGGTCTAAGGAATGTAAGACTGCCCAGTTAATGTGAAGTACTATTTCCTAAGCATCATCTGTTGTTGCTAGGGATCATAAAGCTGTTGGAAGACGACCTTTTGATAAGATGGCCACACTTCTTGCATACCTGGGTCCTCCGGAGCACAAGCCTGTGGCAGATACACACTGGTCCAGCCTTAACCTTACCAGTTCAAAGTTTGAAGAATTTATGACCAGGTAAAACACAACTTTAAAAGATGATTGTATTTTGAGGGAGCTGAGAAACAGAGTTTACCACCAGACCACTTATTAAATATGCTTGTTTTGCATTAACATGACCATGTTTTGTTTGCTCTTATATATTGATTTTCTTATAAAAAGAAGGGTGTCTTACCAAATGATAGTTTATCATCTAGCTTTAATAAGCTTTTGTGTGTGCGTTTTTGTTTTTGTTTTTTTTTAATATGTTTGTTGGTTTATTTGTGTGTGTGCTGGTGTGCCCTTGCCCACAGCTAGTGTGTGAAGTCAGAGAACACCTATGGGAGTCACTTCTCTCCTCCCACGTGTCCCAGGGATCAAGTCAGGTTGTCAGGGTCAGGGACAAGTACTTTCAGCTGCTGAGCCATCTTGCTGGCTCTCTTTGACGTGTTTTTCATTTCATACTTTTAAGAACATATAGATAACATTATTTTCATATTATAGTTGGAAAATACATTCTACAGATATAACTTAATTGACCTAGATTCACACCTGATTCATGATTCATTTGAATTTAAATTCTGAATTCTATCATACTAATTTTTTTTAAGTCCTTCAAAAAGTTAATGGTTTTAACCTCTTTTAGAGTAAGACCCAGAAAATACAGTACATTCAATATTGCTACAACACATGTTTCTGTGGACAATTGGTTTTGCATCTAATTTAGAGGAATTAGATTGTGAACTCAAAGATTCTCACTGTTAGATACACACTTGATGTTTGCTAAGTAAGTACCTCTTTATATTTCGCAAATGCTACATTGAGGCTGTTAGTTGATAGTTTTATTCATAGTATGTGCCGAAGACAGAAAGAAAACACTCTCATCTGACATTCAGAAGTTGAGAGAGGAGAGAGAGGAGGCAAGGGAAAGGGAAGCTGGAATGAAAGGATCCAGTCCAATGCATGTCAAGTAAATAGTACAGAAGCCACATTGAGTGAGAATAGGAAGAGTTAATGATACTGGTAGAGATAATGGATGTGAATTTTTCATTCATATCCTAGGGTTTATAAATCACTTAAAACTTACAAAAGAAGCACACAGTTTCAGCAGAATATATAAAAATTAAGCTCTTTCAGAAATTTATTTCAGTGCATATGGGAATTTAATGTGAAAAGAGTATTCATAACCAGGGAGACTAGGATGGACTTAAAATAAAAACTGAGTAATCATCAGGATAAAAATATTCATGCTGTTCGTGAAGATACACTTAATACAGATCCAAGAAGAACATGGGAAGGAAGACCCTTCTCATCCCTGCAAAATCCATAAACAAGAGAGGATTGATGAACTGAACTTGGAAGCGAGGGGGGGGGGGGACGGGACACGGGACGGGGACCCTCAAAAATCTTTTATCTGGAAAAAAAATGTCACGAGTGACAGGTAACCCTGAGCTCTCTCTCCTGTCCGGCAAGATTGTTAGGCGGCCCTGAGAAAGCACTCAGGACTCGGGACAGCACCTTGACATTTTACCCTCCAGAAAGCCTGTTGCTTTGTCAGGATTTTATTATTCTTTAGTGTTATTGTTGATTAAGCATATGTTTTTTAGCTGCTCAGCAATCTGTATAAAGCCTCTGATCGACTCTGCTCTTTCTTTTAGGCATCAGGTACATGAGAAAGAAGAGTTCAAGGCTTTGAAAACGTTAAGCATCTTCTACCAAGCTGGCACTTCCAAAGCTGGGAATCCTATTTTTTATTATGTTGCACGGAGGTAAGAGATATGTTTTCGTCTCTTTTAATAGGGTTTTTCAAATGATAGCAAATGAAGAGGAACGGTTGGATTTATTTTTTTCCGATTTGAATTATAGCTTTTAAAGGTGCACTTCCCTGGATAGTTAGCCATCTTGTTTTACAATGCTGCTCACTATCAGGTGTTAGTTTCAGACGGCTCGCTTCACTTTGTTGTCGCTCTGGTACATCAGATGTTAAAATGCCACCACAGGGAGTTGTTATTATCAAAGTGAAAGGTCAGAAAGAACCTTCGTTTGTTTTCAGGTATATTCTGATTTCATGATCTCTGTAACACAACAATTGGACCCTCCCCCTTTTAAGAAGAAAAAACTTGAAGAGCTTGTTTTGGGGAATTCTTAGCAATGTATTGTGTGAGACTGCATCAGGATGACTTAAGAAATCATTCCAAGAGCTGTGGGAAATGGCTGTAACGATGGACTGGGGTGGCTTGGAGAATAGCCATGCTGTGAGTTCCTCTTCCTGCATGGAAGTGGGCTTGCATTGCCTTCCCTGCCGTGGGAAAACGAATGTGTGACGGATAGCACCTGGTTAGTCTCTGCTCCTGTCAGAACCGTGGAACTCAGGGTGGCTGAAGTTTGCTGATGGAGTGATGCCACACAGTGGCTAGTGATGCGGCAATGCCAAGGGCAGCCGGCCCAGCAGCTGTGGGACTCAGGCTTTCTGAGTTCCCAAGGTTAACAGAAACTGAATGATTATGTTAATTTACTTAATGGTTATGGTAGCAAAAACCTGGCAGTGGGTGAGAAGTCAGACAAAGTAGAAGAAAGAAGGATGGAAGATGTGGAGCTTGTTTAATTAGATACTCAGCTGCCCAGGGCCCTGGGGAACCAGGGACCCGAAAGTTACAGAAAATCGCATTTGTCTTTGCCAGGACTTTTTAACAACTTTAAGGAACATCTTATTCTAGCCAGTGTAGTGGTACATTTCTAATTACAGCACTCAGAAGACTGGGGCAGGAGCATTGTGTTGAGTTAGGAAGCCACCCTGGGCTATAGAGTGAGACCCTATCTCAAAAAAAGCCCTAACCCGCCCCCCCAAAAATGGGAGGAGAAAAAAAAAACCCTTATCATTGCATGAACCTCTGTTCTTGTCTCAGTTGCCCTTTCTAAAATACTCATCTTTTGCACTTAAGATAAGCCATGTTTGTATTTCAACTTTAACCTTCAGTACTTTCATGGTATCTTGACTTTCCTTAACATATCTAAGTAGCAAGGACTAGTGAAGAGGGAGGTAGATGTGTGTGCCTCAATTCCCAGCCCCTTTTGAATTCTTAGTAGTTTACAGTAGCAAAAGTTAGAGGTGTGCAAGCTGGATTCTTTTTTCCTCCTTCAGAATAAGAAACTAAGTTTGTGTTCCTTCTCTGTGGTGTCTAGCAAATGAAAATGTGCTAAGGAAAAGCAAATGGGCCTGGCTCTCAGTGGGATCGGTCAGTGGACTGTCCACAGTTGTATATGATGCCTATGTAGCTTGGGCTTGAAATTGCCAGGGGTTCCCATTCTGCTTCTTATTAGCTGTTCTGACCCTTCATCTTTGAGAAAGAAGGAAGTGTGCTTGTTAAACTGCTGTGTCTCTCGTGTGATTTTGTAACAAATTAAGTTATATGGAAGTTGGAAGTTTTCTTTTTTGATATGACCTTGACAAATCAAATTTTCAGTACTTTGTAGTTTTAGTGTTTTGCTTTATGCTTTGAAATGGGACCGCACTCATGATCATCCTGCCTCAGCCTCCTGGATACTGGTCTTTTTTTTTTTTTTTTTTTAATGTGTATGGTCATGCATGTTTATCTGTGCATCATAGGTGTGCTTGGTACCTTCGGAGGCCAGAGAGGGTATCAGATCCCCTGAAGCTGAAGTTAGAGACAGTTGTGACCTGCCATGTGGCATCTTGGAATCAACTCTAGATCCTTTAGACAAACAGCTAGTGCTTTTAACTGTAGAGCTGTCTCTCCAGCCTCTGAGTGCTGGTCTTACAGCAGTATGTCACCATGCCTGGTGCCTTTTCATTTCTGAGACCTAGTAGAGCTCCTCCTAGCCCTCGTTTTTTACTGGCTATGATGCTTAGCTCTAGGATGAATGGGCACAGTAGAGAGAGCAGGGAGAGTACTTGTTTCTCATTGTCTGACAGTAAGTGAAAGCCTTATCTATCCAGCCATCTTGTCAAGGAGCTCTGGAGTCTGACTCTTTCGTGGGCATTCCTGTATTTCAGTGGCTTGGACTACTGTGCAGTAGGAAACATTGTTGAAGTTTGGATTCCAATCTCTACCAACATTTCAGGTTTAACTGTCAAATTGGCCTCGTGTTCACACCATGTGTTCTTTGAGTGTCCCTCTATTCCCTATCATGTAAATATTTCCCTTTCTTTCTTACTGTCTCTTTGTTGGTCACCAAGTCTTGCTTTTCACCTGTGAGAGCTGATGTATCAGTTCAGGTATTTTGGTTTAGGCTTTGGTTATTACCGAGTCTCTCCTATTTTCTGAAGAAGATGGGCCCAAAGAAAAGCATGAATCAGTAGAGCCATCCCAGATGTAAACAGAACTAAAGCACTGTTGCTGCTAAAACCAGTATACACTCTTTGTTTATTAGCTTTGTGTTTAACTCCATTACATGGTTTTCTGATATCTGTATCATTTTGACTTTAGCTCAGCCAGTGACCCTTCATTACCTCAGTATTGCATACTTGAAGTTCCTAAGAGGAAATATGTTGGCCAGCTGAAAAGTATCTTTGCTAGAAAGACTTTCTGTGCTAGATGCTGACCAGCCAACAGACCTGGCTGCTTCAAGCCAAGTGCATGTACCTGACCTAATAGTCATATAATTCAAAATGTAGCTATTCAGTGTTCATCAGTGACTGTCCTTAGATACAAGTTTTAATTTTTTTTTTTTTTTTTTTTTTTTTTTTTTTTTTGGTTTTTCGAGACAGGGTTTCTCTGTGTAGCTTTGCGCCTTTCCTGGAACTCACTTGGTAGCCCAGGCTGGCCTCGAACTCACAGAGATCCGCCTGGCTCTACCATCTGGTACTTTGGATATGTCTTTTTTAAAAAGATGTGTTTTTATTTTATGCATGTGTGTGTGTGTGTGTGTGTGTGTGTGTGAGAGAGAGAGAGAGAGAGAGAGAGAGAGAGAGAGAGAGAGAGAGAGAGAGAGAGAGGGAGAGGGAGAGGGAATGGGAGAGGGAGAGGGAGAGAGAGAGAGTGTTGTTTTTTTTTTTACTTTTTACTGTTTGGGGGAGCCTACCACCCAGGTCCCAAATAAATCACACATGGAGGATTATTCTTAATTATAAATGCCTGGCCTTAGCTTGGCTTGTTTCTTGCCAGCTTTCCTTATATTAATTATCTTGTCTACCTTTGGCCTCCTTTGAGTCCTCTTCCTTCTCTAGCTACTTCTTTTCCTTCTAGATTTCTCCTTCTATATATTCTCTCTGCCTGCCAGCCCCATCTATCCTTTCTCCTGCCTTGCTATTGGCCATTCAGATCTTTATTAGACCATCAGGTGTTTTAGTCAGGCACAGTAGCACAGCTTCACAGAGTTAACCAAGTGCAACATAAACAAAAGTAACACACCTTAAAATATTATTCTACAACATGTATATATGTGTGTATGCATGCACACCTTGTGAGTGCCTGATGACCATGAAGGCCAGAAAGGGGCTG
Organism: Peromyscus californicus insignis; assembly: GCF_007827085.1. Taxonomy (NCBI): domain Eukaryota; kingdom Metazoa; phylum Chordata; class Mammalia; order Rodentia; family Cricetidae; genus Peromyscus; species Peromyscus californicus. Next base: position 43,346,019 of record NW_026294551.1, on the reverse strand, counting down.
CAACTAGTAGTGGTTTGTGCTCTCTCAGCCTAACAAGCCCAGTAGAAAATGCTTTGCCTAGTCGCTTCAGCAGAAGTGCTTAGCTTTGCTGGTTTGTCTTGAGTCCCGTGTCAGTTTCGAGGCCGGTCACTTTAGCAAGAAGATGGACTCTTTGACTCTTTAGGCCTGGTCATGAGCTTGTGCCTGGAGCTCAGTGGTAAAGCCAGGCTCACATGGATGGCATGAACTGAAAGCAAGGATGAAAGCAGGGGTTATTTCCCAGAGGAAAATTGGATTGCCAATACCCAAATGAAGAAGAGTGGACAAGTGAGCAGACAGAAGTAACAAAAATTCTCTACTGCACCTTTAAAAGATCCAGAAAAGGCTGAATGTGGTGATGTACCCTGCAGTTCCAGCACTGGGAAGGCCAAAACAGGAATTTCAAGTTCAAGATCAATGTGGGACACATAGGTAGTTTGAGGCCAGTCTTGGCTACCGTGAGAACTTTTCTTAAAAACAGACCCCAAAAAGATGACTCTGACACTTCCCTTGCAAAGTGCAAAGTTTTGGGGTTTTTTTTGTGTGTGTACAGAGAAATACATAACTATACATGTTAAATTGTTCACATTTGAGCTGGGAGTGTAGCTCAGCAGTAGAGCATCTGTTCAGCATGCATGAGGTCCAGGGTTCAACACCCAGATACACACTGCCAAGCAAAACACTAGGACATTCACATGGCTCATATTACTTCTCTTAGGAGAGTGAATGGGCCTGGGGAATGTAGGGGACCAATATTATATTTCTGTCACATTTGCCTTTTTTTTAATTATTATTTTTGTAAGTAGTTAAAAATTTAAAACCTAAGCATTTCAGTGAAGTTTCCTCTGCAGGATACTATGGTTCTTCACAACTTTTTTTTGTCACAATACAGATTATAACTTGCATTTACTTAATGCTTTCTCTACATCAGGCAAACTGCATATTACATAATTTTTATTTAATCCTCACAATAATCTTCTGAGGTAGTATTAATCATACTTAACTATCAACAGAAACTCAAACCTAGTGATCAGAAAAATCTAAATAACTAAACATTTTCTATGCCCCTTGAATGTCCACATCAAATCTAGGGATAAGACTTAATTTATGTATTTAAACTGGCACCTGTAACACGAATTCTAAATGGTCTTTTAAATAAACAAAATCCTAGAGCCACATATTGGGATAAATGCTGAAAGATCAGAGACAAGCCACTGCCGTATCTTACCTCTAGGACTCCTCAGCCTGAAAAAGCTCTCTAGCCGAAAGGCCTCTAGCCAAAAGAGCCTCAGTTCCTGTCTCCTCATGCCTTATATACCTTTCTCCGCTCAGCTATATTACTTCCTTCTTAGTGCTGGGATTAAAGGCATGTGTGCTTCCCAAGTTCTGAGATTAAAGGTAGGTGTGTGTCACCATTGCCTGGCTGTTTCTGTCCTAGACTGATTCAGTCTTATGTGGTCCAGGATGGCCTTGAACTCACAGAGATCCAGATAGATCTCTGCCTCCTGAGTGCTAGGAATAAAGGTGTGTGCCACCACTTCCTGGCATCTATGTTTAATCTAGTGGCTTGTTCTGTTCTCTGATCTTCAGGCAAATTTTATTAAGGTACACAATATATAATCACAGGCACCCCAAATAGTTCATTTGTAGTCAATTTGTTTGGGTTCTCCTGGGTCATTTTACTCTTGGTAGCTCAGCTAGTTAGAATCATTACCTAATATAAAACTCCTAACTCACTGATAATAAACCACAGGAATTGTTACTGTTAGCATACTAAGTTTGTTGAGTTAAACCCATCCTTGTATATGAACATAAAAATCCAACCAACATTCTTTTAATCTCAGCACTTAGTCAAAAGGCAGAGGCAAGCAGATCTCTGTGAGTTCGAGGCCAGCTTGGTTTACATAGTGAGTTGCAGGACAGCTGGGACTGTGTAGAGAAACTCTGTCTAGGAGAAGGAAAGGAGACAGGAAAGGGACCAGAGGAGAAGGATGGAAGAAGGAGGAGGCAAGAGGAGAGAGAAGGAGAAAAAGGAAAAAAAAAAAAATCAGTGAACAGTTTCTCTAGATAAAATGAGTTCTTAGTTCCTAAGCATCTAATTTGAAAACAATACTTTGAAACACAAGTCAAGATTTACTCAAAATGCACTCTTATCACTGGATCAACAGTATTCTGCTTTAAAAATGTACTGGGATGGCCCGTTGTTATTACACTCTCATGAAAATAGCATTCCACTGATGAGTATGTTTTATAAAAGACTGTTCTTTATACCACACCAGGGTTGCTTTCAATCTATTTGTTTAAAAATAATAAAATACAAAACGGCTTCCCCCATATCACCCTTCATCTCCTATCTCCTTCTTCCCCTTTGGTTAAATGCCTCCTACATAATTTCCTCTCATACTTTAATAAAAACATTTGAGTTCTGATTCTATTTTGCCCACATTTAAAACACAAATGTGATGTTTTGCTTATTTTGGCATTTAATAGGGCACTACACTTATAAGAAAGAAACTATAATATTAATGTAACATCTAAAGTTATGCAATTAAAACTTACCAAAACCCAAATCATGCTAGAATGATAATTTCTTTTTTTTTTTAATTTATTTATTATGTATACAGAAGAGGGTGCCAGATCTCATTGCAGATGGTTGTGAGCCACCATATGGGTGCTGGGAATTGAACTCAGGACCTCTGGAAGAGCATTCAGTGCTCTTAACCTCTGAGCCATCTCTCCAACCCCAGAATGATAATTTCTTAAGCAGAAAATTTAAAAAAAATTATTTTTTTTAGTGTGCTTACCATTTAGCAAATACTATAAGGGGCTGCAGTGAGCAGGCATTCCAGCTCATTTCTGCCTGAGTATGTACAACAGAGTAAGAACACTGCACAAACAGAGAGAGAGAGCACTGGACATTGGTTTGTGTGCTGTGCCACCACCTGTGACAGTTTTTGCAGTCATGTTTGTGCCAGGGCTTGACGACATGTGTTCTTGCCAGGTGGTCTTGGAGACAGGCTCTGAATGCTTTGTCCCAGTATTGAGGCTGCTCCCAAGCTGTGTGGTAGTTGTAGGACTTTGGCTTGTTGTGGTCTGTGGGCTCGTGGTAGAAACAGAGGACATCCCAGGAATTGAGCCTTTGGTAGAATTTGAGGTTGTTGATGTTGAAATTGTTCCCATAATAGGAGCATACACGAGGAGCAGTCTGATGGTGAATGAATGCTTGATCACCATTTTCCTTTGCTTTAAAGTGATTATAAAATTTAGTATTCAGTTCACAAACACATGGATAATCATATATCCTTAATTATGTTTATGTAGTATATTCACATAATATAAATAGGCTTTTTTATTATTTATTAATGAACAAATAACAAGCTTCCTTTCTATACATCTCCTGAAAGAAGACCTGCTTTCTGTCTAGGTCACTTACTTCAGGAAAAAGCATTCTAAATATTAAATTGAGCTTGATTTTGTTGTCCTATTTTGCAAACGAGTTAAACATGAGGCATTTGAAACAATAGAATGGGGGGGGGGTCAGTGTAAAGAGCAGGGAAACAGGGAAGGACAAGACAAGTTGGGAGAATGGAGTAGCAAAGGAGCCTGAAGCAGTGGCACTTCCCTCTTCACATTTCTGTGGCTTCTTGTTGGACAGTTGAAGGTCACAAATTAGAATATTACTTTAAATATTTATACCAAAAATGGAAGGGGCAAAAAACATAAACCAAATGATTCTCCAGTGCTGAGGTTCCCTTCAGTTTACCTTCTCTGGGGGTGGGAAAGAGCAGCTGTAGTAGAGTACTTCACAGCTTTTAAAGGGAAGGAAATCCAGGATTGATTCAATCAGTCTGTCATTTTACAGCTGGGTCTGCTCAAGGGGCATAAAGTGTCTAGAGATGCCTGTCTTCAAGTGAGCAGATCTAGAGCCCAAGTCTGAATCCTAGACCACTGTTTCTTAGCCAGTGAATGCGGTGTCACAGAGCAGATTCCTCTACCTGAGGGTTATTAGCACTGTTTCTAAAGTTAGGCTAGTTTTCTTTTAGCCTGTATTCAAATCTAATACCTGATAATTCAACAGACCCCTGCTTACCATGATTAAATATTATACTTTTTTATTAAAAGCTTAAACTTAAATTTTAGAATATAGACAAGAAGTTCCATTTCATTCTAATACATAGTTATACATTTTCAAGTTACTGTTACCTTTTGATTGGGGGAAGTGTTCTTGAATTTGTAAATTCAGCCCTTCTCTAGTGTCCTGGAGAATGATTCTGAAAGGGAATCTCTCACTGCGTGCTGTTTAATATAGCTAGCAAGTCAGTCACATGCTCAAAGCCTTGCCTCTTTGGAAATATTCAGATGAGTGTTCCCAAGCATCTAGTGTAAACAGGCAGACTTTGACAGAGATTAAGGAATTCATATCAAGTCTTTCTAAAACCTACTTACTTAAAGGATCCAGTGAATACCTCACTGGTTGTCCTTTCTCTATACACCCTAATGGATTGCCTCATTGGACTGACTCTCTAACTAGATGAGTATATAATTTTGATGTGTGATTATCATGATTTTAAGCCAAGTAAGAATGTTAAAGGTGAAGATTTAAAAATAATTTAGGGATTTTACATTTTAGGAAGTTAAATGTTGGTAAGTAAAAGGTAAAAGCAGCCTCTTAGATAAGAAGTTAAACTGTATTCATATGGAACTTTAACAAAAAGGATTTTTTGTAAAAAAGTGATAGTGTTCACAAAAATTTGCTTTATTAAAAAAATGTATTAAATCACTGATCTGATGAGATTAAGTAAATTCTCTAAAGGAAGCTTGTGTTCCTTTGCGGTCAGTTTTTCTCTGATTGGTATACAGGGAAGCTGGACTGTGTTGTCCTAAGAGCTTCACTGTACTGGCATGACTGGGAGTGTAGCACGGATGGACAGTGGTGTTGCCACACAAGGAAGTCACTGCCTGAGTGGCCGAAGAACAAGTCAATACATGTTCCTTACTTTTCGCTGGTGTGAATTTTTTTTCCCCTTCTTTTGAATAAATAGGCAAATGCTTGCTAAATGTTTAGCTTCACTTAACGGGGGATAGTTGTGGTCATGCTTAAGAAATAAACAAAAGAAGCCTGTTGGCAACCAGAGTAAATGCTAGAAATCAGATGACTAAGATAATGCCTGCTACCATACCTTACCTACTTGCTTGCTCATTCTGAGAATTTACTCTGAGGAATATAGTTGAAATGGTTGCAGTGATTGTTTTGTCCTTGAGCTGCCTATGGCCCTGTAATTAATTATGTTTTTCTAATCCTGACCTTTTGATTTATCCTTTTCTTTTCTTTCCTTCCCCCTCCCTGCTTTGAGACAGACTCTCCCTAAGTATCTTAGATGGCCTTAAATTCACCATCCTCTTTCCTCAACTTAGAGTGCTGAAATTACAGTGTGAAACACCGTGCCTGGCTAGTCAACTTATTATTGTACTTCTAACAACTCAGCATCACCTTAATTCAGTATTTTCTCCTTCTTGTTTTTCTCATAATCTCTTTGTTTTTTGAGATAGGGTCTCACTATGTAACCCTGGCTCTTCTCATAATTTATTAATTGCACTTATCACCTAACCAAAATGGCTAGCTTGCTAACCTTGGGTTTCTCATTATCTGCTCTTTTTTATTAATCTTAACACTCCTAAACAGACTAAAATCATTCGCCATTACCCCGCCTTTAAAGACCTCCATATCGTCATTCCATCTGGACTATTTTCCTTTTTTGCTTGGAATTCCTTCTGTGGAGGCCTCTGTTGCCAGTACCCTTTTTTCTATGTACGAACCTTCCCTAATTCTATAGAGAAGAATTAGTCATTTTAAGACACTGTAATTATCAGAGTCTGGTTTTTTCTCCCAACTGTCTTCTGGCTTTCTTGTGGTAAGGCACACTCCTTATTCTTTGTATTAACTATACCTTCTAGAATAGTAAGTAGTTATTAAAAATAGGAGACAATAAAGCCCTGGATTCATTGAAAACCCATTCATTTCTTCACATCTGTCAGCTGATATCATTAGTAATGTCTAAAGTAGCAACTATTTGGTCATTTGACTTTTTTTCTCTGTATCATAAACATAAATTAGTCACAGGCCCAAGTTTAAGATCTCACTTTTCCTTTCCAGCTCCTGTTTTGTGGATCCTAAGCATATTCATCTTTGACAACCTAAAGTTGAATCAATAGAAGTTTGACACCCAAATTATTTGGAACACTTTATCTCTGGGTTGGTATAAGACTCAGACTTCATATATTTGTGCTTCTTGCCTCCTTTGAGCATATTGCCATACCATTCCTGTCAGCCTTTACTTAAGTGGTACCTTGTAGCTGAGTTCTGGAGACATGAGTTGTGTGACTTTTCCTGGGGAGCCTTTTTGTGTTCACTCTAGACAGAGGGAAATGACAGACCAAAGGAGATATTCTATCCAAGTTGAGCTTGGTAAACTAATGAGCTTATAGTGTTACAGGAACATCAGTGACTCAGTCTACAGCGTCACACACACACACACACACACACACACACACACACACACACACACACTCACACACAAAACAAAACAAAACAAAAAACAAAAAACCAACCCACTCCAGTATCAGTGATGAATTTAAAAGTTGCATCGCTGGAGTCTTCTTCCAGCAACTACTTTCCCCTTATATATCATTGAAGAAGGGGAGCGGGCCTCCTGAGCTTTTCCTCCTCCACATGAGAATGGTAACAGGTCCATTTTTGAGACGGTTATCACCACTGTGCTGATTCAAGTTGGCAATAATTACATCCAGCCCAGAGAAAGCTGCACATGTCCATCGCTTTCAGGCCTAGTGTTTGACTTTGCACCAGTTCTCCAAAGTCCAGTAGAGGGCATCTCCAAAACCCTGGAAGACAGTAGATCTAGATGGCATTAGATCGGTGATAAATAAACTTTTGTTGACATAGCTGGTCATATTTGGGGGCTATTAATAATAGAAACCCATCTGTGCTAACTATGTGCTAGATACTGTGTTCTACTTTTTATCCTGCTTTCTACCTGAAAGGCTGATCTGTGTAGAGAATTGTATTGATCTTTTCTTGTCTCTGAATTCCATTTGACCAGTAGGGAATACAAGGAGACTGAAGAAAGAAAGGGTAGATGGGGAATGTGCTCTCTTGGTCACTGGGGTCTGGCTACATCCCTCTATGAGATGATAGTTTTGTTGGGCAATCCTCTCTCTCTATCTGCTTCCTAGTAACTGCTCTACTTCAGCTGGTGTTTCTGAACCTTTTGTAATTCTTAAGCCCTGCTTTGTCCTTTTTATGGAGTCTCTTGGATCCTAATTTGAGTGTTCCACCAACTAGAATTATTACTTCTACAGATTATGTACTATATCTTCTAAAGTCTGAACTATTCTGAATTCATAAATGTATCTTGCATCAAGGATTTCAAATCAGGATTATAGATCTGTACTAAATTTACCGCTTTATTGTATTAATTGCAAGATTTCTATGGACCTTACTAGAATGTCCAGCAAATGGCAAGTAGGTAGAGCCACCATTAGTTTAAGAATCTCATAAGTCCTTGGGTATGATGGTGCCTGTTTAATCCCAGCATTCAGGAGGCACTGGAAGGTGGACATTCATGAGTTTGAGGCCAGACTGGTCTACATAGTAAGTTCGAGGCTAACCAGGCCTAGATAGTGAGATCCTGTCTCAAACCAAACAGACAAGACATGTAGCTCAGCAGTTCACTCTCGATCCTCTTGCAGAGGATCTACTGTGGTTACCAGTACCCGCATTGTGGCTCACAACCACCTGCAACTCCAGTTCCAGGGAATCTGGCCTCTGCAGACTCCTGCATGCACATGACATATATATACTCAGATAAGCAACACACATAACAAAGTGAATATTAAACAAAATTTGAAAAGAAGAATCTTGTAGTTTTAAATTTCTTTGTACTTAGAGTTAGGGTCTGGGAATTAGTAAGCAATGGGGATGATAGCTTTCCATACCTTAATTACTTTTAATTGGTTCATTTCTGAGGTATTTCTAAAGCTTTCTATAGGTCTTTACATATTGATTATTCTATAACCCCTAAGAAAATGGAGGAAAACAATTAATAAAATCATCTGGCTAATCATAAATTTTATGTATGAGTTTTTCATGAATTTCAAATTATAGTTACAGTGCTCTAGAAACCAATTAGATTTAATTTTCTCTCTTGTAATTTTTCTCTTTGGACTTTGGGGGTTTTATCTTGGGGAAAAAATACTTGGATCTTTCCTCAAGTGGTATTTGTGTGCATACTTTTTTGGAAATGGAATCCTCCTTTTTTTTTTTTTTTAAAGAATTTTAGTAACTCATATACCATGTACATGATCACATACCAAGGCTTTATGTTCCTTTTAAGTAGAATTTTTAATGTTTAGAAATTAATTTATGTATGTCTGGTTATTCTAAATCACTTCAGATTTTTAAATTAATTTTTTAAAATATATTTTTGTTATTTTTTAAGTTATGTATAGGTGTGTGTGTAGTGCATGTGTACTGTCGCACATGAGTGCAGGTGCCCTCAGAGGTCAGAGGCATCAGATCTGCTGGAGCTGGAGTTACATGTACTTGTGAACCACCTGACTTGGATGTTGAGAGCCAAATTTGGGTTCTTTGGGAAGGTAGCTAGTGCTCTTAACCATTGAACCATCTCTCCGACTGCCAGAATATATCATGCCTCAAGTGTTTGTTATTTGGTTTTGGTTTTATTATTAGTTTGTTGGTTTATTTTGAGACACAATCTTGATCCTGCCCATGCCAACCTGGAATTCTCTATGTAGGCAATATTTACTTTGAACTTAATGGCAATCTTCCTGCCTCTGCCTCTCAAATATTGAGATTATAAGCATGCACCACTATGCCTAGCTTATGAGTGGGTTTTTACTTACATTTAAAAGTTGAACATTTAAAGCATATTGGTAGTATATAGCATTGAAAAATGGCTTTTTGGTGTTTCCTTTTTTAAGATTCATTTCTGTTGTTTTTAATTATGTGTAGGTAGGTGTGTCTGCATGTGGGTATGTGCATGTGCTCAAGGAGGACAGAGAAGTCAGATCCTCTGGAGCTGGAGCTATAAGGCATTGTGAACTGCCTGATGATGTGCTCTTAAGCACTGAGCCATCTCTCCAGTACAGTATTGCTTTTAAACAAATGACTTAAAAACTTCCTGACACAGTAGATGAACAATTATGCAGAAAGGCAGGCTGCTGTTAGTTATTCTGAATAACTTTTAGAATTGCATATAAACCATCATTTACCTCTACAGTAAAATAACATCTTTGTTTAGAAATATAATACAGGAAAAAGACGTACTTCCCCTAAGTGAGTTTGAGACCAGCATGGGAGATGTGAAAGCCTGTCCGAAAAACAAAACAAGCAAGCAAGTAAGCAAAAAGCACAAACCATGCATTCTAGTGCAAGTGGCCACTTTCAAGCACGTTTGTTTTCTTACCAGCATGAAACCCTAAGTTTGTTGTCTTGTTTTGGTTTGTTGTGACTTGTTCTTCATAACTAATGTAAACTAACTCAATATTTTGTTAAGATCTTCTTAAAAGACTCAGGAAATCATAGAAACCAGGTTGATATACAACTCATGTTCAGAAATAAAATCTTTTGGAATCATGAACGTAGGAACAAATGTGGACCAAGAGGACCTAGGTTAGAGAGGCAGTCCTTCCCTGCCATTGTACCCTAAAAAGCCAAAATGGAACACTACTTGCCAGAGCCACATTAGAAGAGCTCTCCTGATCCACAATCCCATAGCTGCCTAGAGTAGCTAGACCAGAGACTTGGGGTCAGAGTTCAACCTGTCTTGACTTTTTTTTTTTTTTTTTGGTTTTTGGTTTTTGGTTTTTTCGAGACAGGGTTTCCCTGTGTAGCTTTGCACCTTTTTCCTGGAACTCGCTTGATAGCCCAGGCTGGCCTCGATCTCACAGAGATCCGCCTGGCTCTGCCTCCCGAGTGCTGGGATTAAAGGCGTGCGCCACCACCGCCCGGCCTGTCTTGACTTTTAAAAGATTGTCTCCTCCTTTCCATTCCCTTGTGGATGACAGTATCTCCATCTCTTAAGCTTTAAATAGAGTTATTAACAACATTTTACTTCACATGCTTGGTAAGTTACTAAATCCTGTTGATTCTGCTTCAGAAAAAGTTGATGCTGCATCTCCATACCATAGACTCATTTGGCAGCTCCATCCATCATCATACCTGCAATTGATAAGCTTTTTTTAAACCTTTTCAGGATCCTGGCTCTGTTTCCTGAGTGCTAGGATTATAGATGTTGCCACCAAGCCTGATCTTACCAGTTTTTAGTGTCACACATACACAAATTTAAACTTGCCCATTTAAATTACAGACATATATATAAGAAAGAATACTTCATTTAATTAATGATTAGAATTGGAGTTCTAGCTAGGCATGGTATTGCAAACTTGTAATCCCAGCTACTCAGTAGTTTGAAACAGAAAACATGATTTCAGCTCAGCCTGGTCACCTTATTTAGATCCCACATCTTTTTTTAAAAAAAAAAAAAAAAAAAAGAAGGAAAAAAGTAGAATTGACGTTTTTAAAGTGGGCTGGGGCCGGGCGGTGGTGGCGCACGCCTTTAATCCCAGCACTCGGGAGGCAGAGCCAGGCGGATCTCTGTGAGTTCGAGGCCAGCCTGGTCTACAAAGCGAGTTCCAGGAAAGGCGCAAAGCTACACAGAGAAACCCTGTCTCGAAAAACCAAAAAAAAAAAAAAAAGTGGGCTGGAAGAGTTCTTAAGTGGTTCTCTTTTCTGTGATCCTTGGTTTGTGGGAACAGAGTAGCCCTGGTGTTCAATTGCATTACTTTACAGGGCTGCTTTAGTGAGTGAGACATACGGACTGACCTGGCAGGTCTAACTTAAGGCGTGTTTTTAAAAAGTGGTTAGTGGCTATAAACCAGCTGCTACTCCATTAAAAACAGGTGCTTGAATCAACTGCTTTTTAGTGCATACAGTCCTTGAAAGTAAATAATCCTGAGAATATTGACAAGGTTTATTTAAAAGTATATTAAAATTTTAGAGCAAATATGTGAGAATAAACACATCCAATCGATGTTGTTCTCCACAAGAAGGGTCACCAGAAGAGATGATGGACTCCCAACTGTGCTACCTTTGAACACAACATTTTAGGAGATAATTGGTGGGGGTGGAGGGAAGCACTGTCAAAGTCTGAAGCACCTTCTTTTGGAAGATGGCAGAAAAACACGCTTGACCTCCTTTGTTTTGTTTAAGATGACAAAATAGTAAGTTTAGTTACAATGGTGTTTGGTTCTTTTCAGTGTAATTTAAAAACTGCTTTTGTTGTTTTTGGGTTACTTTTGTTTTTTTGTTTGTTTGTTTTTGAGACAGGGTTAAAAACTGCCTCTTGCTGAGCAGTAGTGGCACACGCCTTTAATCCCAGCAGGTGGATCTCTGTGAGTTTGAAGACAGCCAGGGTTACACAGAGAAACTGCGTCTCCAAAAGCAAAAAAAAAAAAAAAAAAAAAGCAAAAAAAATTTTTTTAGACTTAAAACTGCCCTTTCAAGTAGGTTGTTTGTTTGGGTTTTTTGTTTTGTTGTTTTTGGGTTTTTTTTGGTGGGGGGGGTTCCTAAAAATGGTTTTAGTGATTGTGGAATCGCTGGAGTAAGTAAAATGACTTAACATGGTTGCTTTGATGAAATATATAAAATTTAGGTGTATCACATGATGTTTATGCTTAAAATTAAAATCTATTACTAGTCATTTTATGATTTATATTTTTTCTTAGTTTAAAGTGACTCCTTAATTCTCCAGTTAATTTGTTTGAAGGAAACTTTGCTTTTCATGATGTGTCTGTAATTCATACATACTTAATGGCATATAGCTTTCTGGTACAATTTTAAGTCAAGACAAAAGACTTAGAATCTTTCATGAAAGCAAGAGAGCTGGGTATGGTGGTCCAAACCTGGAATCCCAACATTGGGGAGACTGAGGCAGGTTAAGATAATGAGTTCAAAGTCAGCATGTACTGGATAGCAGGACCTCCCTTCTGAATCAAAACGGAAAAATTGATATGCTGTTATAAAAAAACCATATCAGCCGGGCGGTGGTGGCGCATGCCTTTAATCCCAGCACTTGGGAGGCAGAGCCAGGCGGATCTCTGTGAGTTCGAGGCCAGCCTGGGCTACCAAGTGAGTTCCAGGAAAGGCGCAAAGCTACACAGGGAAACCCTGTCTCGAAAAAACAAAACAAAAAAAAACAACAAACAACAAAAAAAAAACCATATCATGAGGAAGTATTAGCCTCTATAGTTAGATGAATTTATTTTTAAACAATTACTTTACTTAATTGTCATTGGTATGAGGAAATACAACTGAATATTGAGTATCTACACAATAGAGCTGGTAAATGGCTGTGGCTGTGTGCCATATACTCTTATACTACTTAATATCTCAGGTGTGTTAGTGGTCACTGAGGCTTTGGTTGGCAAATGATAGCTTTCCCAGTGGTTATTGTGGTATATGGCATCTTTGTTTTCCCTTACTGATGATTTGGTGTTTCCCCTTCTCTCTACTTGATGAAAAGCCATTAAATCTGAGCTTACTTTGTGTTGAGGCAAGCATTTGGTAGTCATTCAAACTCCCTCAGCTTTTAGAAGGGTTCGTTGTGTTTGAACTGTGACCATGGACAACAAAATAATGCAGAATAAAAAATTGTACTTCCTATTGTGATTAGCCTGACGCCCTGAGTTCAGATCCTCAGAACCCAGGCAAATGCTGATAGCAGTGGAGTGCAATGTACTCCCCAGCACTCCTGGAAGGATGGAAGATGGGAACAGGGAGAATCTCCTGGAAGCCCAGGAGCCAGTTAGGCTAGTTAGTGTATGCAGCACAGCAACAGACAACAAGAGAGACCCTAACTCAAACAAGGTAGAAGTCGAGGACCAATAGGTGAGGTTATCTGACCTCTGTATAGCTGTACACACACATATGCACACGCACATGCACACACGCATGCACATGGACATTTTAAATTATTTTTTATGAGAGAAACAACAAATCAGCTATTTGAAATATAACTGTGAAGAGGAAATTATATGCCATTATGAATTCAATTATTTCTCTTTCTGAGCTCATTAATGACCTAACATTTCTTACACAGGTTTAGATCTGGGCAGATGGCTCAGCAGTTACCAACACTGGCTACTCTTACAAAGGACCTAGGCTCAATTCTCAGCACCTACATGGCAGCTCTCAACTGTCTATAACTCCCATTCCAAGGAATCTAATGTCTTCTTCTGGCCTCACTGAGTACCAGGCATACATACATTTGGCACATACAACATAGTGAACAAAAAATACATACAGGCAGAACATCCATAAATATGAAACAGAATAAAATTCTTGTGATTAAAACAAAGGTTTGTGCAGCTTCCCCAAAGTGATTAATACATTTTATTTAATCCATTTCTCTGTGTGTGTGTGTTGTGTGTATGTGCGCGCAGTTAAGCATGTATGTGCACATGCATGCAGAGGCCAGAAATTGATGTTGGATGTTGTTTTTTGTTACTCTCCACCTTGTTTTTGAAACAGTCTTTCCTGGCCCTGGAGTTCACTGATTTGGTTAGACTGGCTGACGAGGCAGGCCCCCAGGATCCTCCTGTTTAGGGCTGATAGTACAGCATGCTGTCACACTTAGCTTTTTACGTAGGTCCTGGGGACCCAAACTCAGATCTTTGTGCTTGCTCAGAAAGCACTTTACTGACTAAGCCAGCTCCCCAGACTCTAACCCAGTCCTTAAAACACCCTTGTAGAATTTATATGTTTTAAGCTACTTTTAAAATCAGAACACTATCCGTTAACAAGATAACAGACTTTAAATGACAAAACTTAATCCTACTGGGCGGTAGTAGTGAACGCTTTTAATTCCAGCACTCGGGAGGCAGAGCCAGGCAGATCTCTGTGAGTTCGAGGCCAGCCTGGTCTACAGAGCGAGATCCAGGGCAGGCACCAAAACTACACAGAGAAACCCTGTCTTGGAAAAAAACAAACAAACAAACAAACAAAAACTTAATCCTGTTCTTTCTATTAAACTACAGTGTACAGCTAAGCAATTTTGCTGCTTTTTTTTTAATGTGTGCATATGTGTGCCTGTTTGATTTCTGTATTTTGTGAATAGCCTCAACAAATTCAGAATCTCAAGCAAGGGATTCTGATGAGGAAAAAATAAGTGTTTTTATCTAGTGTTTCTCACCTAGTTCTTTAACACATTTAATGGATGGAAGACAATTGAACCAAAATGGGATTTCTTAAAAGTTGAGCTTCTTAAAGTCCTCACTTTGCTCCACAGTTGTCAGAGTGTGAAACAAATGAATCTGCTTAACACATTAATACATTGAGGTGATGGGAGCTGCCGCTCCCTGGCCAACTTCAGTTGAGCAACTTGCTCTATTAAATTGTTCAGGAATTTCCAGAATGAATAATAATTAACAACTATCTAGAATTGGTTCACGTGTAACTCTACACTGCCCTGAACTAGTATCTTGCATTGCAAGTAGTACCCTAGCCAGAGCCTTCGTTTTGGTTTTATTTTCCCCTCTGAATTGAGTGGTCTTGCTAAGCTGCTCAGGCTGACTTTGAGCTTGTAAGCCTTTTAAGTAGAGATACTATGAGTATATTCTACTACACTCTGCCTCCTTCATTCTTTTTTTTTTTTTTTTTTTTTTTTTTTTTTTGGTTTTTCGAGACAGGGTTTCTCTGTGTAACTTTGCGCCTTTCCTGGAACTCACTTGGTAGTCCAGGCTGGCCTCGAACTCACAGAGATCCGCCTGCCTCTGCCTCCCGAGTGCTGGGATTAAAGGCGTGCGCCACCACCGCCCGGCTGCCTCCTTCATTCTTAACTCTTCTTGCATCTCTCTCAGGACTTTGCTTTGACCTAAGTGGAAGAACCATAGATTCTAGAGCAGACTTGGCTTGTCATAAGTAGGTCATCGTTAGTGCACTGGTCACTTCTTTGATCTGTTCTTTTTTGTTTGTTTTTTATTTTTGTTTTTGTTGTTGTTTTTCAAGACAGGGTTTCTCTGTGTAGCTTTGGTGCCTGTCCTGTATCTCTCTCTGTAGACCAGGGTGGCCTCAAATTCAGAGATCCACCCCGCTCTGCCTCTCCAGTGCTGGGATTAAAGGCGTGCACCACCACCGCCTGGCGATCTGTACTTCTTATTGCTTAGGAATTCAGATAAAGATTATCAATAAAAGAAACTTGAGAGAAAGAACATCAAAACCGAAATACAAAGGATGAGTAGGGTTGCCAACATAAGAAGAGGAGCATATAGCATCCCTGAAAGCCTGGTGGCCAAAGAGAGCATAGTGAATGGAGAGACAGGTTTGGTTTACTTGGGCTACATGAGGCTATATGAGGGTGCTGGGTTTTGATTCATAGCCAAGTTACTGTCCAAAAGAATCATGCCATTGTGTAAATATGGCTATTATATTGTTTTCCCCAGTACTGATTTTATTCCATAAGTTTTTTAAATTGCTTATTATTTTAAAGATTTTAAGACATTACATTATATTTTTATTGTTTCTCAGTTATATGGCCATATTCTCATATTTATTAATTATCTTGTTTCCTGTGTTATAAACATTCTGTTTTTGTCCTTTGCTCAGTTCTGGAAATTTTTTTATAGTAACAGTCTCCTTTATAGTATTCTATTTTAATATTTTTAACAGGTTTGATATTCCAACATAAAGAATTCAGAAGGTTTGTATTGACAAATATGTTGGCGATTTCTTTTTAGTTTACTTTGTGGTGTGTATCACTTGAATTGAATGTTAAATTGAAGTGTCCCCCAATTTTCTTATTTTTTTATATTTTTTTATGTGTATGAATGTTTTGCCTGCATTTATGTATGTGCACTACTTGTATGCCTGGTGCCTAGGGAAGTCATAAGAGGATGTCAGATCCCTTAGAACTGGAGTTATGGATGGGTGTGAGCTACCCTTTAGGTGCTAGGACTCAAACTCAGATCCTCGGCAAGAGCACCAAGTGCTCTCAACCACTGCTCCGTCTTTCCAGTCTGTGTCTTCCGATTTTCCTGCACTGCTCATTGAATCTTTCTCTATCCTTTTGATCTCCGGTTCTTTTTATCCTAAAGTCAACGATGCTTAAGAAATGGTGTGTGCTAGGCACTATTTTAGACACCGTGTGTCATCTTATTTTCTTCTTGTAACTCTACCTTGAGGCATAGAGCTAATTTTCTAATGTTACACAACTAATAGACAGCTTGTTGGCTGGGCATGGGGTTGTATGCTTGAAATCCCAGCACTTAGAAAGCTGAGGCAGGAAGATTGGGAGTCTGAGACCAGCCTGGGCTACATAGTGAGACCCTGTCTTAAAATTCATATATGTAGACCCAAAAGATGGCTCAGAGGGTGAAGGTGCTCACTCCCAAGCCTTATGACCTGAGTATGCTCTCCCAGACCCACTTGATGGAAGGAGAGAACTGACTTCAAAAAGCAGTCCTTTGACCTCCACACATATGCACTCTATGATTCTCATTCTCTCTCCCCCCCTTCTCTCTCTTTCCCCCTCCCTCTCTTCTTCCCTTCCTTTCTTCCTCTCCCTCTCCTTTTCCCCCTCAATAAATAAAATGTTAAAAATATTTTAGGAGCACACATGCCAAAACACACGTACAGAAAAAGTCTGTCATGTGTGGAATTCTTTCTTATGTACTCTGTGCACTAATAGTACTTTATGGTTCCTGTATTTTGACTGTTCTAGTGTGCATCTGTGTGGTGAGTTATGTGCCTGTGTGCACATATACTGAGGCATAAGCCCAGGGCCTGTTGAGCACATGATCTGCTTTTAAGATAGGAGACCTCAGGCCCTCTTTTCCACTCTTACACTCCTACCCTTCTGTCTTACTATGTTTGATACTAAGATATGTCTATAATTTTTTCTAGATTTGGGAGTGAATTTTTTACCTGTTTATTTTTCCAAGTGACCCAAGTGTTTTATGTCCTATTTTAAAAAGATTCTCAATATAGTACTTGTCAGAAAATGCTTAATTCTTAAATGATACTGTCAATAACTGCAATTTTATGGTAACTAGATGCATTATCTGTTTGTATCAAGATGTGTCTCCTGTATGTAGCCTTTGATATGTTCAAGATACCAGCTAAATATGGTTGAGTGAATGAATAAATTGGTATATCTGAGCTTATTACCTCATATTAATGTTTTCTTCATTCACCCATTTGGCCCTACAAATTCTGTGTGGATGTTATTTCTTTGTCATTATAGTTTTTTCCTTTAATTTTCTAATTATTTTGACCAACATATGAAGAAATCATTTATGTCTTCATATTTATTTTGTTGTTAAAGTTGTTTCTCAAAAATGTTCACAAGGTATGTTTTCAATAAGCAATTATTTTATCTGTTTAGACTAAGAATTTAGTTTCTTATTTTCTTAAATAGTTATCTGTTTATATGTTTTGTTCTAGAGTATCCCAAATGATGGGATTTTTAAAATTTAAATTGTTTTTTTTTCTTTTTCTCCCTTTCCCCCTCTTTGTTATTTTTTATTTAAATTGTTTTAGATTTTTGTGTATGGCTCTTTTGCCTGCAGGTATGTATGTGTACCATACATGTATCTGGTGCCCAAAGTTCAGAAGAGGGTATCAGATTCCCTGGAACCGTAGTTATGAGTGGTTGTGAGCCACTGTGTTGGTTCTGGGATCCAAACCTAGCCCTTCTGCAAGAGCAACAAGTGCTCTTAACCTCTGGGCCATCTCTACAGCATCTGATGTGCACATGTGTGCATGTGTGGATGTGTGTGTGGATGCGTGTGTACATGTGTGCCTCAGCACATTTGTGGAAGTCCGAGAACAACTGCATGAAATTGGTTCTCTCCTTCCACCCTTGCCTGGGTTCCAGGGATCAAGCTTAGGTCTCTCGGCTTGCACACTAAACCTCTTTACCTACTGAATCTTTCTCCCTAGCCCCCAAGTATTGTTTTATAAGTTGGCTAATAGTGGACATCACTCACTCTTTGTTGTGCAGCTGATATTTGCAGTTGCTTATCCTCCTCAGGGGCTTTCATGATGCTCTAGTCCTGTGTCAGTTGTACCCAAATGGGTGTCTGTGCAGCATAACTAGTGTCAAATAGGTCTTTTTTTCTCCACTTAAAAATGAAACCAAACAAACAAAAATGTTGTTTTTCACCAACATGATGTAAGCTAGTGGTTTACTATTTGTGGATAATGTTTACTTATTTATTTACTTACTTATTTAGAGACAGGGTTTCTCTATTTAACCCTGTCTGTCCTGGAACTCGCTATGTAGACCAGGCTGGCCTCAAACTCACTGCGATACACCTGCCTCTGCCTTCCAAGTTGCCAGGATTAAAGGTGTGTGCCCTTACACGGGCTTTTAATTTTTTTTAATACATAATTTTTAAAGTATAATCTTATGAATGATTTTAGGTGTCTCTTCTCTGACTTTTTTTTGGTATCCTTTAAAGGAATTTGTTGTTGATTCATAGCATCATCATACAGGATTATTTATAACACGTGTGAATGCCAAGACACTGTGAAAACTTTATGTGAATTATGTCATTTAATTCTCGAGAAAAAAAAAAGCAACACTATTTTGTCAACCCATTTCATAGATGAGGAGGAGTTAGAACAATAAAGTATTTTGGTGGCTGTACTGCTAAATGACAGAAGTGAGTTTCTTACAAAAATAGAACAAAGCCTCAGGGATGTATGTATAGATGTCTATAGACTAGAGACTCTTTGACTTGGGATGGACTTACATCTCAATAAAAATCTTTGTTGGTTGATGATATCCTAAGTTGAAAATGTGTTTAATACACTTACTTTATATATGCTTAGAACCCTTGTATTACTTTATAATTGGCCAAGTCATTTAACAAAAACAAGTGATAAATCATCATACATGCTGACATATACCTACATGTATTTATACACATGAGCTCTAGGAAGAGATACAAGTAACACCATTTTAAAATATTTAGGGAGTAATAATACAGTAGCATTGGAAAATTAGCCCTTTTTGAGCCTTCTTTGATTAGTAATGATACAAATATAATTTCCTTAGAGGGGAAGTATTATCTAATTACTTTAAGGCTAGATAATACCTCTTCCTAAGACATAGTCAGTGTAGTTGACATATGTTGTACTTGTAAATTTACCAAGTTTTTCCTCTGCATTTTGCAGACATGTCAGTCAGGATGATATAATCCATGGATGCTGCTAATGTTATACTCCATAATTATACTTTCTTGTTATTGTCCCCATAGGAACTCTAAGATGTTTGGCATCCACAGTGTAAAGGTTAGTTCTGAAGATTCTGGTCTTGTGAAACTCAGTGTGTCTCTTGAAAAAACCAAAACAGGGTTGGGTATTTAGCTCAGGGGTAGAGCGCTTTCCTAGCAAGTGCAAGGCCCTGGGTTCAGTTCTCAGCTCTGGGGGAAAAAAAAAAGACAAAAACCAAAACAAAGCAAACCACGTAGAGCAGGCACTCTCTAAGCAGTTAGCCTCTGTCAGGGACAGTGAAGATTGTTTTGGAAAGGAGAACAACAGCATGCCCATTTGAAGAGGTAATGCATTTTAAAAATCATTTTAAGGGGCTTTTCTTCATAATAAGATTACTTAATATAGTGAGACAAGTTTATAGAGGCAGAATAATATTCAAAAGCTACTGTAGAGGCAATATAAGGAAGGATTTTTATTGAAATATATCTGTAATTTTCCATAAGCATAAGCCTTCTTAAAAAGAAAAAAGAAAGAAAGAAAAGAAAAAGTTTTAGGACAGGCATGGTGGTGCATGCCTTTAATCCCAGCACTTGGAGGCAGAGGCAGGTGGATCTCTGGGAATTGGAAGCCAGCCTGGTCTAGCCTACATAAGGAGTTCCAAGCTGGCCAGTGCTACATAGTGAGACCCTGTCTCAGTACAACAACAATGAAAAAAGGTATGGAGAAGAGTTCAGTTACTGTTGTTACTTTCCTTTCTGAATGGAAATGTCCTTAAGTGGCTGAGGAGATGGCTCATTGGCTAAGAATCCTTGCTTGTCAATGAAGCAAGACGACTGGAGTTGGAGTCCCCAGCACCCATTAAAAAAAACAGGCATGGCTGCATGGGCCTATAACCCCTAGCTAGCATTGCAGTTTGGGTGGGAATAGACAAATCCCTGAGAGCTCATTGGCCACCTAGCCTAGTCAAAATGGCAAGCTTTTGTTCAGTGAGAACCATGTCTCAAGCCAGTAAAGCAAAGAACAATGGAGGAAGAGAAAGATAACGATTGTGTCCAGTCTCACATGCACACAACCCGTACATACAAACAGGGCAGGATGCAGTTGTAGTCTTCATCTAGGAAAGAAGATTATCTGAATTTTTTTAATTTTTTAGGAAAAAGCATACCAAGTTACTTTTGTACTCTCCCCAAATTTAGAAATGCTTGAAGTTAGATTCTTCTTTGTATCTCACCAAATGAGTGCCTTTTTTGTAGCTTACCCACTTTGGATGTGGTGTTTACATTTTAATTTAGCCTACGTGTAGGCTTCTTTTGTTGATCCTCAGCTGTCAGGTTTGTTACTAATTCATAAAGTAAAGTACTTTCCTATTTTATCCAAAATTCTCAGTATTTTATTCTAGTTGGAGTCCAGTGCAGTGGATGTGGAGTATCACATCTGTCCCCTGCTCAGCCTTGTTGTTAGTCCACTTTATTAGATAATTACCTAGTTGTGGCACCAAAGGAATCTCACTCACTCCTTCCTTCCCTCCATCCCACAGGCTCCCTCAGAATGACCCAAGCTGTTAGACTCCATGGTTTGAACCACAAACTAATCTTACTTTAATTTGGTAGATCAGATTATAATTTCTGATTTTATAAAAGATAAATTTCTCTTATAGTAGTAAATATTTAATTTTGATTAATGGTCTATTAAATATGCATGAGAACTCTTTAACAAGTTCTTAAACTAAAACTTTTTATCCTTTTGTTTTTAATACTTTTCTTACATGCAAAACAAAGTTAAATGTTCCTTGTTAAAATGCAAAGCCAAGTGTCTCCTAGTCTTTTGAAGAGCATTTGTCCATTATATAATTTGTAAAGTAGCCAGGAGTTCCTCAGAAGCAGGACATCATTTAGATTTAAAACAATTCTGGCTTGTGTGTAAAATAATGATGTGGTGTAACCATTTATAGAGTGGCAGCCTTGGTTTTACTTTAGTGGCGAAATCCTTGAGTGTCCCACATTTCATCCACCTTAAAGGCCTTATCAGAATTCCCTAGAGCAGAAATTGTTAGTTCATCTCGATTCTGCTAAATAGATTATTATGATAATGTCTAGACAGCCAAACGACACAGCTGTGAGCATAGACCTTTTATTTTTTCCCAGACATTGACAGTGTAAACATACATAAAATACATATTAAAGTTTAGATGCTTTTTGTGTTTTGTGCAATAAGTTGAAGCCTTAAAAAGGAAACATTTCATTTAAAAAAAAAGTCATTAGTTTTACTTAAGACAGTAAAATAGCAGCAAGTACCAAGACATTGTGCACTTCTTTTAATTAAGACAAGTTACTTCATTTACATCAAACTCAGAAATACAAGACTGGCTTTCTTGAATACATAATATAGCTTGAATCACTGGTTAGATAGGGGCATATTTTCCAAACTATACATCAGAAAGGAAGGCTTTCCTTAGTTTCAGAAACTGCAGACCCTCAACTAACCAGCATGACCACAGCATTGAGCATAAAGAGAAGTGAAGCATTTACTTTCCAAGTACTAGCCCCAGAAGGTAACTGGGTCTTTCCATTTGCAGTGGTTTCTTCCCTCCGTAAGTTGAGGGTTGTGCTTTGTTGAGGCATTTCAGAGAAGTTATTTGGCATGCCACTAGTGATACTTAGGGTCATGGGTGTTGGGGATGACTTTGTTGCACTAGTGAGGCTTGTGTTTGACATCATTCCGTCTTGAAGGTGAATAGTTAGAGTTGCAGCTGCTGCTTCATGTGAATTGGTCATTTCTGTGGCTGTGTCTTCTGGATAGGGCACCAAAGCCTTATCAGTGCTAGTAAAAGTGGTATCTCTGCTTAGTGTGACACCAAATGTTGTTTCCTTTCCTCGATAGTGTTTGGGTATTTTGGTCACTTTGGGTTGAGTTACCATACTCAAAGAGTTAATGGTGTCCACAGTCTGCATCCCACTGATAGTAAATAAGCTTGTGGTAAATCCAGGAGGTGTGGGGTACATGCTCTGTTCCTTCAGAGAAGATACTTGGTCAGAACAAGGAGTTCCTATCACATGGGCTTTTGTTTCCAGTATCCACTTCAGTAAGTAAGTAATGTTTTGTTTATGGTCACATGACCACCTGTTATTATAAAGCGTTATCTCTTGCAGCTGCAAGAGTTGGTCAAAAGACTGATCTGGAATGAATGTGAATTTATTGTTGTGTAGGTAAAGATGTGTGAGATTTGTCAGGTTTATTAATGTCCCTGGAAGGATTTGTGTCAGTGAGTTATTAGACAGGTCCACAATATGTAGTTTGGAAGGCATGTTGGTTGGAACTGTCCAAAGTTTGTTACTGCTGAGGTTCAGAACCTCTAGACTTCTTAGGGTATTTTTAATAAGAACAACTTTTTCCAACATATTCTTAGAAACATCCAGGTATTTAAGGTTCCACTGATAAGCAGTATCAGATTTGTCAAGAAGTTTAATATTGTTGTTAGCAGCAGACATGTTCCAGAGAGACCGAGGTAACTGAGCAGGCAGACTTTCAAGCCTGTTGTTTGAAATATCCAGGGTCCTCAGATTGGTATATTGGGTTAACTGGTTATGCAGATCAGTAAAGTGGTTATAAGACAAGTTTAAATATATAATGTTCTCTTGCAGTCCAGGTGGTAATGTAGTCAAGTTTCTGCCTGAACAGTCCACATGCCTGTGCCTCTCTGTGCATATACATTGGAGAGGACAAATGCATAAAATGCCAGGCGTGAGAAACAGAAGGATGAACAGGCAGGAAGACATTTTCAGTATCTGATATTCCATCAAAGCCTGAAAACAAACAGATACATCCTTCTTTTAATATGCAAATACACTTTCAGCATCTGCATGGGTCAGTTAGCATTCGCCAAAATTTTCAATAAACCTCCTTGTTGTTGAGTCCTTTTATAATTGTTCCAGTGATTAAACTAACAAAGCTGCCCTTCATTTATAGTCCAAAAGCCTAATCCTTCAATTGGGGCTATGTGGTAGTTGGGGGTGGGGGGATTGAGGGAGAGAGACCGAGAAAAAAAAAAAAGAAACAGAGGCAGAGAGAGAGAGAGAGAGAGAGAGAGAGAGAGAGAGGCTCTCCTGCATTTTCTTCCTTATTTTTATTCTTTACCATATTTGTTCTGATTTATCTTCTCAAAGCCGTAATAGGAAGAATAGCATTGTCTATAAATGAGGAGCTTTATAGTCTTACTTAGGCTGTTACTATTTTTGATAATATGTTTTCTTATTCAGAAAAAAAATGGCTGTCGTATCTGTTTTTCTTAAATCTCTGCAGTATTGTAAGACACAATATGTGTGTAGTTTGAGATGTTAAAACAGTTATATTAAAACAATTTTTTGAAATTTTATCTTTTCATAGATAACTACATCCTGGTAAAACATTTTAATGAACTCAGAAAAATCAGGACTGATAGCATACCTTTAAACCTCACGTTTTGTAAAGTGATTTTTTTTCCCCAGTATATTTCAGTACCGATTCTAAAGGAAAACTGATACATGTATTTACAAGTGAATGGACATTGGAAAGAAAAGCTCAACTGTTACTGCAGCAGATTTTGGTGCATGCACTTGTTATTGAATATCTTCAATCCTAACATTGGCTTAAAAAACAAACAAACGAAAGACAAGGGTAAAAATCCAAAGTCAGTCTTTTACCAGTTTAAGTAGCTGCTTACCATCATGTCGTCTTCAACATCAGCATCTCGTTTTCTCCAGGAAACTTGAGACTTAAAGGTCGTCTTGTTCTGGGGAGTCGGAAGGGTTTCTGTCTGTGGGCTGTGCTTGCCTGCTCAGCTGCATTGTGTTGCTGTGAGCTGAAGCTCTGCAACCACCTGATCAGCACCACATAGGAGGACTGCAGGGCTGTCATTGGTGCTGACTCAAATTTATTGCAAGAGGTGCATACGCAACAAAATGGACATTTCTTTTCATCACAGGCCTGAAAATACCTTACATAGCTGCAGTCTGCTACTGGGTGGGTGCTTCATGCAGATTAGGGCTGGCCTTTACTTCTTCCTATGTATTTCTCGGAGCTTGGCTTGCACATTTAACATTTCCTTGCTGTAATTCTTGTTAAAGCCTCTACATTCTTTTTGTGTGTGGAAATGTTGAAAACGGACTTAACCTTCTTTGTGAATTGATTTCTAGAGTACTAATTGAACTGTTTTTAATCTGTGCATTTTTGTTCTTTTCAAAAATGGTTCAATTGTCATGTAACCTTTTTATATGTCATGATAAAATCTTGACTTTTATGTCTTCATCATGCTTATTATTATAATACTTAATTAGCTTTTCAAATTTGTCAACCACTTACATGTTTCATCTTACCTTTTAGGGAGCACAGGAATTCTTTCATATGATTATTTTGTTTTTGCCTTCCTGATAGAAAGGATCATGTGACTAATGCTACCCACAAGCCAGCTACATGTCCCCACTCCTCATGCCCTCCCACCCTTTCTTTAGTGCTGGGGTCAAATCCAAGATAAGCTACATTTAAAATGAGGATGCTAGACTTTAAACAAACAAACAAAACAAAACAGGGTCTCACTGTGGATCCCTGGTTGGCCTGGAACTCATAGAGCTCTGCCTGATTCTGCCTCTCAGTGCTAGGATTAAAGGTGTGCATCACCACACCTGGCAGATACCAGATTATTTTTTTCCTCCCCAATACCTGACTTAGTTATCTGTTCAAATGGTAAAATGATAATATATTTTATATATTTGAGTTAGATGGAGGTTTTGTTTTGTTTTTCCCATGAAAATTGCTTTGGATGGTATGGATAGAGTATTGCTTTCTCCAGAGGTATTGTTGGGACTGTACAACAGAGCATTAATTTGATTTATTTTATGATTAACAGTATCAAAGCTAGAGAGACAGCACAGACCTGTAATCCCAGCATTCAGGAGGTGGAGGCAGGAAGACAGGAATTCAAGACCAGCCTAGAATAGATGAGACCCTGTCTCAAAATATAAAATAAAACCAATATTTTCTAATTATTTATTTACTCAGTGTTTCATATTTATATTTTATCTTTCCCAGAAAGTTAATAGGTTTTAAAATATATGCAACAATGTTTGTAAAAGATAGAACCATAATCAAGAATTTTGTAAAATGAGATTAAATTTATGGTATCTTAGGTAGACTGATTATATAAATAATCAATTAAAATTTAAATCTAATTTACAAAATGACCATTTTACTTTAGAAAAGAAAACGAGAAAAATTATGATATTTATTTTCAAATTGTCACCATTTTAAAACCAGCAGTTATTATCATATTACATGAAAATGCGTAGGTACTAAGTAGTTTGTGTCCCCTCCCTAAATTCTGTGAACTGTTATTTGTATCTAGAAAGGAACTGATTGTATTGAAATCTATAGCTTATCCTCTTAGAGCTATCTTATAGATAAAACTCTAAAAAGGAGCCATCTTTTAGATAAAACTAGTGTTCCTCGAAAAGGATCTATGGTTCAAAAATCTGCACCATTAGAGGTTGATATTGATTCAGTGTTTTATTGCCACTTTACTTTGAGTCTTCATTTGGACTTTAGATTCTTTGTATGGATTTCAGAATCTACTCATCAGTCATGATCCTTAAAAGTAATGTTTGAAATACTGCATTCAGCAGTGTTTTGAAGTTGAGACTGCTTTGCTTTTGACAGCATTCGTGTTAGCTCATGTACCCACCACTACAGGGAAAAGACTAGGATCAATTTGCCAAACCCTAAAATCTCTCTTTGGAAGACACATTGTGCCATTATAGAAGTGGAATTACCTATTCTACTTACACTGACCAGTACTTTGATTTAAAAGAGAATGTCAGGTCATAAATTAGTTAATGGGTTCAAAATTAATTTAACCTTAAGTCTGTATTAATGACTCTGCTGGCACTGAGACAGAACACCTGACAGAAGCGACTGAAGGAAGGAAGAATTTGTTCTGGTCACATCATCAGGGAAGACCTGGGGACTGGAGTGGCTCAGTCAGTGTCATGGCATCAGGTCACATCCAGTGGCAGATAGGAAGCAGAATCCAGATCAGAAGCAGGAGAAGCAGAACCAAGCTATAACCCTCAAAGCCCACCCTTAGTGGCCTTGAGACCAGCGGCTAACCCTATGCTCCAAGGGTCTTATAACCTCTCCCCTCAGCACTGCCAACAGTAGTCCAAGTGTTCAAGCACATTAGGATTGGATTCTGCTGTGCAAACAATGATGTTTTTCATTTCACATTTACTTCATATTAAAGATGACTGTGGCTTCTCAGAGAGAAAAGGGGTTGTCATTTCAATGTTAGTTAAATACAGCAATCTTACACTGTTAAAGATTCTCAGAAAATTAGATAGTAAATTACTCTGTTTGTTTGTTTATTTTTTGAGACATGGTCTCTTTTTTATGTAGCCCTGCCTATCCTGGAACCCAGACCTGTAGACCAGGCTGGCCACCTGCTTCTGCCTCCCAAGTGCTGGGATTAAAGGTGTGCACCACCATACCTGGCAAGAAGAGTAATTTTTTAAAAAACAAGTATTTGTTAAAACTTATCTTAGATGCTTTAGTTATACTTTAGATAAATTCACCAACACCACAAATTATATCTATTTAGGCAACTGATCTAGACTAAGAATTAAATTAGTTGACATATCTTTTGTGTCCAAGGATATATTGCTCCAGCATTGTGAAAGATCCAACAAACCTCCTGCCAGGTAGTAACCATCCCATTTTAGTCAACAGCTCTAGTTTTCCTTTATTCTTTAATTGGTAACATTGATTGTTCCCAGTAATTGTGAGCCAAAGTACTGTCATTGATGCAGGTTCTACATACTATTTCTTTTTCTTTTTTCTTAGATTTATTTATTTTATTATGTGTATGAATGTTTTACCTGCATATATGTCTATTCATCACATGTGTGTGCCTTCTTGACTAAGATCAAGAAGAGGACATTAGATCCCCTGGGACTGGAGTTTCAAAAAAGTTGTGAGATGCTATCTGATCCTGGGAATCGAACCCTGGAAGCTAGGTCCCCTGGAAGAGCAACAATACAAATGTTTGTTTTTGGTTGTTTTATTTTTTGGTTTCTTGAGACAGAGTTTCTTTGTGTAGTATGGCTGTCCTAGAACTTGCTCTGTAGACCAGGCTGTCCTCGAACTCATAGATCCACCAGCCTCTACCTCCCTAGGGCTGGAGTTAAAGACATGTGCCACCACTGCCCCAGCTTGCAACAAATGTTTTTAACCACTGAGCCATCTCTCTACCCTTCAGCAACCCTTTCTTAAAATGCTTGAGACCAGAAGTTGTAGTCAGAAGTTTTCCTGTGCCCTGCCCGGTCCCACGGTCCCGCAGCTGCTTATAAATAATCACTCAGAGGCTTAGTATTATTTATAACTGCTTGGCCATTAGCTCAGGCTTATTACTGACTAGCTCTTACACTTAAATTAACCCATAATTCTTATCTATAGTTAACCATGTGGCTTGGTACCTTTTCTCAGTTCTGTCTTGTCATCTTGTTTCCTCTGTGTCTGGCTCACAACTCCTCATTCCACCCTTCCTCTTCCCAGCATTCTTTTAGTCTACTCGCCCCTCCTATACTTCCTGCCTGGCTACTGGCCAGTCAGTGTTTTATTAAACCAGCATACAAGAGCATTATCCCACAGCAAGAAGTATTTTCAAGTTTGGAATTTTTAAGACATGTATACACATACATATATATACATGCCCATCGAGCTTCCTTTGGGTGAAGATCTGAGCTCCCCAAAATTTTTGAGCACTCAGAGTATTTTAAATTTTTTTTTTTTTTTTGGTTTTTCGAGACAGGGTTTCTCTGTGTAGCTTTGCGCCTCTCCTGGAACTCACTTGGTAGCCCAGGCTGGCCTCGAACTCACAGAGATCCTCCTGGCTCTGCCTCCCGAGTGCTGGGATTAAAGGTGTGCGCCACCACCGCCCGGCTTAAATTTTTTGATTAGGATTGCATAGTCTATAATACAGTTAACTTTGGACTGAATACCCTGCTGACAACAAATAAGAATATGGAATAAAACATTTTTAAAGCATAGAAGAACTAACAGAACAGAATTATATGAACATTCAAGTAGATCACTGTATTTACCAGCTACCTCCTTAACTTCTCTCTCTCTCTCTCTCTCTCTCTCTCTCTCTCTCTCTCTCTCTCTCTCTCTCTCTCTCTCTGTTTTTGGTTTTTAGTTTTTAGTTTTCTCAAGATAGGGGTTCTCTGTGTAACAGTCCTGACTGTCCTGGATCTTGCTCTGTAGACCAGGCTGACCTCAAACTCACAGAGATCCACCTGCCTCTGCCTCCCAAGTGCTGGGATTAAAGGCATGCACCACTACTGCCTGGCTATTTTTGACTTTTTAATGCTGAGTTATATTTTGGTTTTGATTTTTGAAAAGTTTTATATAATTGGATTTTTCTTTTCTTTTGTTGCTTCTAGACTCTGAGTCTCCACTAGGAAGATGTTTTCCCAAGTTCAGTGTGTAAAAGAATTCAGCAGCATTCTCTTATATCATACCAACTTCATGCTTTCTATTTAGATCTTCTGTCTACTTGGTTTTATTCTAATGTAGTGGAAAATGTGAATCCAATTTTCTTTTTCCAACTATCGAGTTGTCCCAGCACTTCCTCCTACTGACTTGGTTTTTTGAGTTTATCTCTGAACAGTCTGTTCTATTCCCTGGTCTGTTCATACATAGCATTTCGATTATAAATTCCCAAGTATTTTGCTACTGCACTTTTGGAGCAAAATTAAGTCTGATTTCTGACTGAGTCACTTGCTTTCCCTGGTTCTGCTAAGGAAAAGGGGGGGGGGTTACTATATGATCTTCCAGACTGTTAATGCAGATCTGGTAGGAGCACCACTGGTATAGAATATGAAGTTCAGACCACCTATTATTCCTCTTGCCTTGTTATTTTTAAATTCTTTAGAGTGTGTGTGTGTGTGTGTGTGTGTGTGTGTGTGTGTGTGTATGTGTGTGTGTGTGTACCA
This sequence comes from Peromyscus californicus insignis, assembly GCF_007827085.1. NCBI lineage: Eukaryota > Metazoa > Chordata > Mammalia > Rodentia > Cricetidae > Peromyscus > Peromyscus californicus. Next base: position 43,316,670 of record NW_026294551.1, on the reverse strand, counting down.
CATGTGTTCACATAACTTGGCACACATTGTCAGGCTTGGCAGCAAGCACCTTCACTTACTGAGCTCTCTCACCCCCCCATACTTGGTTCTTTTCTCTTCAGCATCCTAACTGTGTATTCTTTTCTCTGAGGTCGATTGGGGTTTTTTTGTTTGTTTGTTTTTGTTTTGCCACCTTTTCCCCAGCATTTTCTTCTTTCTTGTATTTTTTTTATTTGTTTAGCTATCCTTCCTACTGATTAAGCAGCGATTATCACTGTTGGGCTGCTCAGTTTCCACTGACCTTAGTAGTAGGGAGAAATTGCATGCAGTAAATGTAAATTGTCTCGTGTGTGTGTGTGTGTGTGTGTGTGTGTGTGTGTGTGTGTGTGTGTGTGTCCCTGCCGCCACACAGAATTTCTTTAAACAAAAAATAAAAATTTCAACTACCTCTACTATCTGCTATACAGAGAACAGGGGAAAAGCTAAGAATAGCTCCTGACTTGTTTGCTTAAGATTTATTTATTTGTGGATGGGGAGATGAGTGACCAGTAAAGAGCCCTTTTTTCTCACAGAGAACTCAGGGTCAGTTTCCAGCACCCACATGGCAGCTCAATGCATTTATAGCTCCAGTTCTGGAGTCCAGTGCCCTCTTCTGTCTCTGCAGGCACCAAGAACACAAGTGGTACATAGGCATGCATGCAGGCAAAATGCATACATGCTCTAAGAATACATACATCTTATTAATTTTTATTTTATATGTATGAGTGTCTCACCTGGATGTATGCGTGTATACCACTTGTGTGCCTGGTGCCTGTGGAGTCAGAAGAAGGGCGTTGGCTCTGTGAAGCTGGAGTTATGAACAGTTTGGGCTGTCCTGTTGGTACTGGGAACTGGACCTGGGTCTCTCGGAGAGCAGCAAGCACGCTGAACCGCTGAGCCATCTCTCCAGCTCCTCCATTAACTCCTGTTTTATCTAAGAGGTATTTCCTGATCGCCATTTTTCAAGAGATCAGGAAAGAAGGTGTTGAAAGAAACAAAACTTTGGAAGGAGCCTTTGGGGGCTCTTTCATGTGAAATGAGGAGTTTTGATGACTTGTGGCATTTCATACACGGACTGCTAGACCTCATTATTCTAATCAAAATACTTAAAGAACAAGAAATTCTCAGAATTCCTGTGTATTGCTGTGTAAATTAGCCTTAAAATGCTGTTTGAAGACACATGAAAGAAAGTTTAGTGTGAACGACAGAAGAGAACCAGCGTGATAGGATGAAAATCCGTCATGCTTGAAGTAAGTAGCTACTGGGTGTTTCTGCAAACAAAAGTGTTAATTGTAAGTAAGAAGTGGCTTTCAAGAAATAAGACAAGTAGAGTGTATAAACTAACACTTAGGTCAGGCACGTTTAATCCCAGCACTTGGGAGGCAAAGGCAGGTAGATCTCTGGGAGTTTTAGAAAAGCCTAGTCTATATAGAGAGTTCCAGAAAGGCCAGGGCTACATAGAGGGGCCTGGTCTCAGAAAACAAAAATAATAATTATAATAATTAAGTAAAACTCCACTCCAAGAGGCTGCTTGTTTAATACCAGATGGTCTTTTTAGTATTTGAACACTAATGTTACAAATGAATACTTTATTATATTCTGAAAAGTCCCAAAATTTGAGTTCTAAGTAATTCTCTTCCTTTGGACTTAAGAATAAGAAGGAAAAGAATGTAGTCTCACTGATGGCTGCACAAAGTAGACCAATACCCACTTATCCCCTCTATTTTGACAAAAGTTGTGCCCACGCCTATCAATTGTCAAGTGATGGTGTAAAGTTGAACCTCTGTGTTTAAAAAGGGTGCTTGGGACTATAGCAATGGCTCAACAGTCTAGAGAGCTTGCTGCTGCGTTAGAGGACCCAAGTTGAGTTCCCATCACCCATGTTAGATGACGGCTTACAACCTCCTGTGACCTCAGTTCCAGTGTATCTGACACCCTCTTATGGCCTCCACAAACACCCTCACACAGGCGGGTAGAGCGCGCACACACGCACACAGGTATACACACACACACAAGGATTTTATTTTAGCATTTCATATTGGGACACACACACATGCACACATACAGGGTTTTCTTTTTTTAACATTTCTAGATTAAAAAGTGGTTTTTAAGGAAGTATAGCCGGGCAGTAGTGTTGCATGCCTTTGATCCCAGCACTCAGGAAGTAGAGGCAGATGGATCTCTGTGAGTTCGAGGCCAGCCTGGTCTATAAAATGAGTTCTAGGACATCCTGTTACACAGAGAAACCCTGTCTCAAAATACCAAAAAATAAAATAAAAATAAAATTATAAAATAAAGTAAGTATAAAATATATAGCAAGAAACAAGAAACATACCACGTCAGTTTATAAAGGAGTTCAGCAGCATTTTCTTGTCAGAATGCAATCAAAATATCAGACAACAGGTGCTTGCTGTCAAGGTCTGATGACCTGAGTTCTGAATTCTGTCCTTGGGGTAGAAGGAGAGAATCAACTCCCGCAAGTTGTCCTCCAACCTCCAAAGGCCACTTGTCTCCTTGCACATTCACCCTTGGGTCCCCAGCGTAGAAAAGAAGTCAAAACCGTGTCATTTGAAGAAGACTGGGAGGAGGGGAGAAGAAGAAAGGAATCGCAGTGGCTCAGTGGTTAAGAGCACTTACTGCTCCTGCAGGACTCGGATTCGCTTCCCAGTACCCACATCTCAGTTCACAACCATCAGTAACACCATCCAGTTCCAGGGGACCCAGTGCCCAGTGTCGTCTTCTGACCTCCCCAAGCACCAGGCATATATATGGTGCATATGTATACATCCAGGTAAAGCACTGTACACATACAATTTTAATTATAAAAAAAGAAAGAAAAATTGTGTATTTTTGATAGGTCCTCATTTTTTTCAGAGTAAATGTTCCCCAGCACAGCACTCTGATTTCATGTTTTAATATGATTTTGTGTCTGTATGTTTCCAGTAAAACCAAAACTGGAAATGACTTCTTCTTAGACATATATTTTAATTTCTCATCCCCATAAATTGAAATAGTTATTTAGTATTTGAAGTATTAAAACTTAGACTATTTAAAACTTCTCATTTCTACTATACCCAAAATTTTGAGATTAAAAAACAAAATTTTATTTAGTCAACACAAGTTTATATACAGCTTTTCAAGGAAAAAAATCTATTGGATAACAATAAGTATATATAGATTACATTTCCAAAATGGTTCTGTTATTGACATATGTGTCATTCACATATATAAAAGGCACTCTGCTTTAAAAATAAGTTCTATAGCTGGTCATTATACCACTGTAATAATCTACCCGTGTACATGAGCTTCACTCAGATGTCAGGTAGGTCCTAAACAGAAGTTAGTCGGCTGCTAGTTGTCATGTTACGTGTGATGTACCATGAGCAGGAACAGGATGGAGTCATTTCAGGATGGAGGACAGGCTAGAAAGAAAGCTGTCACTTTACAGCAGCTCTGGAGGTGGTGGTGGCAGTGAGTCGGTAAGATCCTGATGGAAGTCAGGAGTAGAGAACTCCTGGCACTGAGTCTCGTGGTTAGACTCTTGAGTGTTTATAAAATCTACTGCTAACATAGGCAGGTTAGAGTCAGGGGGTGGCAGAAATGTCTGTTTGATATTGGAATTAAGATCTTCACATGCTTGATTTAGACTGTCTGGAGATGATTGGAAATGGGTAGAATCATTTGGTAGAGGAGATACAATTACCATTGTGGGCTTGTCAGATAGGTTCCCATCCAGATCAAGAAGGGGAGGTGGCAGGGGCAGATCTGCATCGTCTGAAGAAGACACAGCTGTACCAATTGTTGACCGATCAGCACTGTCTTCTGATACACCATTTATTTGATCTTTTACACTCTCAGTTTTGAGGTTATTGGTGTCATTGATGTGTTCACTTGATTCAAACAACTTAACTTCTAAATCATCTGCTAACAGTGTGCTTTTGCTTGGTTTCCAAGTCATAAGTGAAACAACTGATGTGCGTTTTGTGGATCCTTCACTCTCTCTAATGTTGTCCATACACATGTCTGGTGTTTCTCCATCAGCGAATGGAGACCTACCCGCCCAGTTTTGATCATTTAAAACTGGTTTCCTCAAGTATTTCCACAGTATAATCATGAGTATAGCTACCAACATAGAAATTATTATTGCACCAATTAATATGGCAGCTATTGCATTGGGGTTGGTTTTATGTGCGGTTGTTCCTTTGCCACTCGTTGGTTCTGAAGTGAATGGTGGTGTGTTCCTTGGTGAGTTGCTAGTCCTAGGTGTATAAATAGTTGGTGTTGGTTTTATGGGTTGATTATGAACAGTCTGTAGTACTGGTTTTCCAGAAGAGGTAGGAGTAGGTGATCGTGGCTGTTGTGTGGAAGTATAGACAAGAGGTCTTGGTGGTTGTCCAGTGGAATTATGGGTAGAAGGTGATGTTTGATTTGCCAAAGTGAACCCAGGTAGTGATGTTTGTGGGATGGAGTTGTTGACTGTTGATATTGCTTGTCTGGTGATGTTATAAGCAAGTGGTCTTGCAGAAGTGTGCAATACTTGTTCTGTAGAAGAGACATAAACAGCTGGTGTTGGTTGTCCAGGAGTGATTTTGGCAGGCAGTAATTGTTGTCCAGAAGAAATGTTGACTTGTGTTGTTTGACTTAAGGCATTCCCTGCTGTGTTTTGAGAATTAGTTGTAACATACATTGATGATGTAAGTAGAGTAGATTGTGTTTGCCGCTCTGTTGTAATTGCTTCTGTCTCTGAGAAAACTGTGTTGTTAAGGTATTGGCATAGCAAAATTAAGATGAAATACTTGGAATCCATTTCAGAATGTTTCCTCCTTACCAGTGAGTTCATAGTGAAAGAATGAAAAAAACAAAGAGAAAAGAAAAAAAAAGACTGTTAGCTATCATCTAATGTTTAATTAGATTAGACTCTTCATTACCTGAAATAGAGTGGTTAGGCATTTGGTTAGTATTTACTCTGGTTTATTCTTGACAGAATGTAATGTTCCAGTTCATAGTACAGCATTGAATTCCTGGAAAGTAATCTTAATTCTTTTGTAACCCCCCCCCCCCCCACTTAACCTTTTAGCCCCTCTAGCTTCCTTAGATTCCACTCCTTCGTTTCATACCATGTGCTCTCCACTCCGTTCACTCTGTTCCTAGAAAGAAGTGGTTCTGCCTCAGTGGAGAACACTCTGTGACCATGGCACCTTGAACTATTGTCTGTACTGTCTTTTTGTTAACCACATTTGACTGATCCTTCAACAACATTTCAGTAGTTCTTGTAATCCAGTCTTCCTTTCATGTCACTGTAGTCCTATCTTCTTTTTCTCCTGTCTCCTAAACATAGATAGCCACTAGTCAGTCTCCCTCTGCCTTTCACTTTTCTTTATTCCTCTTCTGTAAGTTTCCACTCTCACCCTTGTGCCATAACTACGAAACCTGCACATCCAGCCTACAGCTCCTTTGTTCTGAGTCCATTTATATAACTTCTTTAGTGGACATTTCATGTGTGTATCTCATAATCAGCAAATTCAGCATATTTTTAAAAAGAGACTTCCCAGCTGGGCATGGTAGCACACACTTTTAATCCCAGCAGAGGCAGGCAATCTCTGTGAGTTCAAAGCCAGCCTGGTATATATATAGTGAATTCCAGGATAGCCAGAGCTACATAGAGAGTCCCTGTCTCAAAAAAAAATAAAAGTAATTACAGTGATTTGATGTTTCCTCATACTCAGTAGATGAAGAGAGGAACTGACTTGGCCTGGGAGGACTTTGGGAAGGTTTCCCAGAGATGTTGAAGGAGATCTAAATCTTAGACTACTATGAGAACCAGTTACACACATCTATTTCCCCGCCCAGAAGGCATGCACAGGCGCGGCAGGGCACAATAGAGGCTTGGCCGCTGTCTTTTTGTGAGATGCAGTAGATCTCAGTTGTACACTGTCTGCTTAACCCTGCATGTAAGGTCACTTCATTTTTCCTCACACTCTGAAGTGAGCCCTGTGCTGACGTTGTCAGCGCAGAGTGTAATGAGCTTTTGTTCTGGACATCACCAGACACAGTGTCAGCTGTCTGAAATAGCAGTGCTGTTCTTAACATTAAGGAAGGAGAATCTCAGACTGTTAGATACTAGTTGGTGTATATAAGAAGCTAGTTTTTCCATGACTCTGAAGGTATAATCAAAGATTTTGACAATTTGAGTAGTATTTATTTCCTCATCCATCTGCCACTAGTATGGTAGAATGTATAGTAGATGATAAATAGCGCCCCTTCTTGGTTTTTCCCTCCCTTCCTAACTTTGTTGTTGGTTGTTTTTGTATTTTAAGAAACTGTCTCCCTGTGTTGTCCGAGCTGGCCTTGTACTTGAGATCCTTCTGCCGCAACTTCCTGAGTGCTAGGATCACAAGCTTGAGCCGGAAGGACCTGGGCTTACAAGAAAAATAAGGTTTTTTCTTTGTCTGTCTCTTCCTTTGTATTTTCTCTCTACTGCTTGAAGCCTAAAATTTAAAACAGCAGCTTTTGAATTCCCTTGCCCAGTGCTGATTAATTACTCTTAAAACATGTGTGATCTGGTTACTGCTTCATGTAAGAATTCAGTTTTTGTCTCAAGAAAAACTTACAACTAAGCTTTAACTTCCTTAACATGCTTCCTAAACATTAAATTATGCAAGTTTTCACTGTCTTCAAATGTGTTCTTTTTTCTTGCCCAGTCCTATTCCCTGCTGACTACATGTCTGAACCTACCTGTCTTTTGTTTTGTTTTGGTTGTTTTGTTTTTCAAGACAGGGTGTCTCTGTAGCCCTGGCTGTCCTGGAACTCACTCTGTAGACCAGGCTGGCCTGAACCTATCTTCATCTCATAGACCTCAATTTAAATTCCCCTTCTTAAACCAAGTTTTCTGTAACTGACCACAGCCACAAATAGCTGTTCCCTGAATCCCCTCTGTTCTTACTGACTTGCTGCTTTCTTAGGATGTACCTCACTCTTGCTTCCCTTTGCCTAAGTAATTGTGAGGTTTTTTTATTATGTTGTTTCACATTTTCTATTATTATTATTATTATTCCCATCACCTCAAACAAGATTATTTTTTTTAAAAAAATCCATAAAGGTAGAAAGAAACAAAGAAAGAAAATACCAGTGTAGAATATGCCATGGATTTGTGATTTATGTACTTCATTTCATTTCATTTCGCAGAAGCAAATTGGGATGAATTGAGCAGTTTGTCTGGGGTGTAACTGTTAATGACACCTGAGAATTTATACCCAAGACCATGTGATTCTAAAGCCTCCATTCTTTCTATTCCCCTACTGTCTCACGTTTTCTTATGTTGGTTCCCTATACCTTCTACATTAGTTGCTCAGTAAATATTTAATCTGTGCTGGGCCTCTTGGTTCTTTGCCATTTTACATTTATTGATTGATTGATTGATTGATTGATTGTTATGGTTTTTCGAGACAGGGTCTCTCTGTAGCTTTGGCTGTCTTGGAACTCACTCTGTAGACCAGGCTGACCTCAAACTCACAGAGATCTGCCTGCCTTTGTCTCCCAAGTGCTGAGATTAAAGGCATGCACCACCACCACCTGGCTCACTTTTACTTTTTATTAAGACTTCTACCATAATATAAGCAGAGAAAATAAAATTTAAGTAAATTCTGGTTTTTATTCCTTTTTCAAGGTTCTTAAAAGGGAAACATTTGAAATTTTTGGCATGGATGTGAGGCTCTGACTCATCTCTAGCTGGTCATCGTTCATGCTGTTCCACACAGTAATTTTTATAGGTTACCCAAAAAAGGCTTGGTTGGAAAATGATGTTCAGGGTTTCATTTTGTAAATGTTTTTAGAAAATACTTTCTAAAGCATCAGAAGATATAGGCCATGAAGTGTCTCTAGCTAAAAATGTTTCCTCTTTTGTGACTTTGCTTAAAATAAAGAAACCATACAGTTCCTCTTTTTAGTTAGCTGAAAAAGGAAATAGAGGAGGAACTAGCCAAAACAAGAGCATAATTATAAAACCTAGTTCAGTCTGCAAGATCGGAGTTTGATTAGGTTCATCACCTCTGATGTCAGTAGGAAGTTAGAAACTTCAGTGTTAGGTTTCCACTTGTCAGCGGTAGTCAAAGCAAAACCCGGTTTCAAATATCCCACCACTTTCTCCTGCTCCTCACTTAGCTGTGTACCCTCGTAGGATCTGCTGCAGCGGAATACTAGAATCTTTTAGAATCTTACTATAGCAGTTCAGGATACTCTAGAGAAGAAGCATCAAGACAAAAAGAAGAAAAATTGGGATTTAATCCTTTCGGGGAGGGGGGCTGACTTTTTCAGAGGTGTTAGAAGCCAGTGTTGTTATCTATAATACACAAAGTTATGAAATGTACTTGCCAACTATGTATCGGGTGTATACCTAAAGTGCACACTGTTTCTGCAGAGAAAGATGGTGACCAGTTGAATTTGGAGCAGGGGATAGAAAAGGGATAAAAATTTAGAATAAACCGAAAATGGGAATGGAAAAAAAAATTTTAAAGAACACTAAAGAGAAGTTCTACAAAAATTTTACAGCATATATGTGGGAAAGGATCAGTTGTTTAGAAAAAGGAACTGAAGGAAAAGAAATAGTTGGAAATGGTGGTTGCTTATTAATTACCAAGAAGTTGCTGGAGTGGGTAAAGGAAGTTGGGGAAAAACTGACCTGGGTCGAGAGGTTGTTGGGAATTGTCACTCCCTATCACTGGCCTTGTGTGTAGGTACAAAGAGTTAACAAAAGGGAGCTGACCCTCCAGGTCATTCCAGGATCCCTTGTCTGCTGCAAGGGTCCTTAAGATTTCTTCACCCTCCCTTTCCCTGATACTACCCAGAGTACGCCTGCCAGCTACAAAGAACGTGTGCAGTCTATATAGGACTTTTCGAAGCAATTCCTTAATCTTCTGCTCAGGTTTCTGAACCTTGTTATAGCAATATTTCTCTCGATATTTTAGACTGGCACCTAAGGTTTAAATCTGTCATTTTGGTCCTTTTTTCCCCAGAAATGTAATTTTAAAGAGGGAAATGTGCATTGTTTTGTGAGTCAGTATTTAAGCACAGTTACAGTGAAGAAGAGCTCCCTGGAGTTAGGCGTGTACTCGTCCCATGCTGCCAGGCTGAGAGTGCAGCGCAGAGCTACAGTAGTTACCACTCATGCAAAGACCCTGAATTGATCCCCAGTACCACAGAAACACCCAAGTAAAATTAATGCGGTTCAATTGGCTATGATACGAAATACATCGTTTTAATAAGGAATCGAAGAACTTTGGAAAATAGTCCTTAGGAAAAAAAGGCAAGTGTAGATAGTTGCGTCAAAAGTTTTGTCTTTGAACTGTGCATGGTGGTGCAGGTCTTTAATTCCATCATTGGAGGCAGAGGCAAGTGGATCTCTGAATTTGAGGCCAGCCTGGTCTACTTTGGGAGGTCCAGACTAGCCATAGCTACACAGTGAGACCCTGTCTCAAATAAACAAACAGATAAAATATTGTGTCTTTCAGTTACTTAGATGTCAGGAAGGTAAATTCTAGCTGGGAGTGGAGGTGCATACCTTTCATTCTGGGAGGCAGAGGCAGGCAGATCTCTGAATGGGAGGCCAACTAGGTCTACTTGGGGGTTCCAGGCTAGGCAGGAGTGAGACCTGTCCCCAGAAAACACAAACAAAAACAGCAGCAGGAAAAATAAATTATAGTACACATATAAGAGATAAACACACAGTATATTAGTGTTATCTTTAACTAGTGAAATTTTGAAATCATAAAAGGAAAAAGCAATTGATCTTGAATTCCAAGTAGTGTTCTTATGGTCATCTTTAATCAGATGGCCATTACTGAACACCCAAAAAATTCCTGGCTAATAGGATCCATTTGCATGACCTAGGTTGTCATATTTTCATCTTCCAGATTAAAGAGAGAGAGAGGGGAGGGGGAGTTGGTTAATTGGCAAGCTGTCACAGGTCTAAGCAGTGGCACTAATGCAGAACCATGCACCTTTGACTTCTGTAACATGCAGGAGCCTTTTGTAGAGTTCGGCATGAGAAACGCTTTGTGCCGGAAAGAGACTCTTTGGAAGTTTCTGGGGCTGTGTGAATAACTTTTTGAGCTAGGTTTACATGAAGGGTAGGAAAAGAAATGCCACATGAGTCACAGGGGTTGCTGTGAACAGGTTAGGAGTTTTGAATGGTTAGCATATAAACTGTCATAATTACAGTTTACTGAGTATTTTGTGGTACTTTTTTTTTAAAAGATTGAGCCTTAAAAGGCATCAGATTTATATTTAGCAAGTTCAAAATTACTCATATATTTCTAAGTAGAATTATGTAGGAACTTGTTGAAAACATAGAAACTATTACTTGAGACTAGCCCTGTTTCAGACAAATCTGAGCTTTAAAACATCTTTATTTTTTCAGCCTATGTAACATACATTGCTTAAAAAAAAAAAAATTTCAGCCGGGCAGCGGTGGTGCAAGCCTTTGATCCCAGTACTCGGGAGACAGAGCCAGGCAGATCTCTGTGAGTTCCAGGCCAGCCTGGTCTACAGAGTGAGATGCAGGACAGGCACCAAAACTACACAGAGAAACCTTGTCTCAAAAAAACCAAAAAAAAAAAAAAAAGAAAAAGAAAAAAAAATCAAACCACACTGCTAAAAGGGAAAGCTATGTTGATGAAGTGTTGAAATAGAGTCTAACCCCTTCCAAAATGTTTTTCCTTGGGATTACAAATCTGTGAACACTCCATGCATTTTATTGATTTGTAATTGTCCATTTATTCACAAGGCAAATATCTGTTGTATATATTAACAACTTTTTTGGGGGGGTGGGTGGGTTTCACGACAGGGTTTCTCTGTGTAGTTTTGGTGCCTGTCCTGGATTTTGCTCTGTAGACCGGGCTGGCCCCGAACTTACAGAGATCCACCTGGCTCTGCCTCCCGAGTGCTGGGATTAAAGGCGTGCGCCACCACCGCCCGGCAACGACTTCTTACAAAATATTTTTTCTGTGGCTGTTTTTGTGTTTTATATTGTTCACTAAAAGGTAAGTTCAGAGTTTGTAGGATAAGCACATGGATGATGTGAATATTGGCATACCCATTTTATCATAATAGCTTTGCCTAATGGAGCTTTATAAATGATATGTAATAGTTATATGTCATAATTATTACTTACATATAAAATTCCCTTTGTATAAAAAATACATGATAAATATTCATCTAATTTCTTTTTAAGTTAAGTCAAAATAAAGGTGACCATTCATAGTGTATAAACTAAAAGGGATAAACAAAAATAATTTAGACCGGGTGTGGGGGGTGCATGCTTTTAATCCTAGTACTAGTGACATAGAGACAGAAGGATCTCTGAGTTAGAGGCCAGCCTGGTCTACATATAGAAACCTTAACTTTAACAAAAAAAGGAAAAAATAAATTGATTAGATCATTTAAATCTGTATGAGAAGAAAGTCTTTATAGAAAGTAAATGAGACTCTTTTTTCCTCCTTTGTGGTACTGGGGATCAAAGCCAGGGCACTGCACATGTCGGGCAAGCTCACCACTGACCTAGAGGCCCAGCTCTAGAATTCTTAAACAATATTTTAAAGGTTATAAATTCAGTCGTGGAATTTATTTTATTTTTAGCTCTTAGCTTTTTTAAATTATTAAAGTAATGTTAACAAATGCTTTGACTTGAATAAACTTAAAAGGGCTGGTAATATTAAAAACTTGATGAAAATCTTTCAGACAATATCAACTTTGAATATAAATTTTTAAAATTCTTTATAGCAGAGCCACAAAAAACCTTCTGTAGACATCTTTAAGCTGTCAAGAGCTGAATTCAACTGTAAAACACTAATAATATTTTGGTTTTTAAAATCAATTTCAGATGAGCAAAAATGAAATGAAACAGCCTTGTCAGGTGTTCTTACCTGATAGCTCCTCTCTCAGAATGTGACTCTTGTTCTAGCGGGACATGGTGGTGGTTCAGATTATAAATGATCCTCTAGCACACTGAAATGGTTTCTGCAGCAGAGGAAGTTTATCAATAGCAGTTACAGGAAGTGCAATAAGCCACAAAATGACTAAGAAATGTACTCCTTCAACAGAGCGGATTTTGAAACGGTCTATATAACTTAAGTGCTTTTAACTGATGTTTGTAAATAAACATCCGTTACTCTCCAGTCAGGTGATTACATAATCTAAATTCTTAGGATGGAGTCCTGCCGAGAAATCATGTATTCTAAGGAGAGCTTTATAGCTAGATGCTCCCCAAAGGGAGATTTTTTATTAGAAGAAGTGAGTGGTGTTTACTTGTATGTATGAGGTTTTTTTTTTTTTTTTTGGTTTTTCGAGACAGGGTTTCTCTGTGTAGCTTTGCGCCTTTCCTGGAACTCGCTTTGGAGACCAGGCTGGCCTCGAACTCACAGAGATCCGCCTGGCTCTGCCTCCCGAGTGCTGGGATTAAAGGCGTGCGCCACCACCGCCCAGCTATGTATGAGGTTTTATGCGTAACCCGCAATACTAAAATACCAAAGTCAAATTGTTGGAGATTACCTAATTATACTTTGATTTGTGCTCTGCCTGCACCTTACTTGGGTGTTGCCAACAAGGAGATAGTATTAAGATGCACTGGTTACCATGTGAGGCATCATCTTATCCATTGCTCACAAGGAAACACCACTCACTAGACAACAGCTCTGTCTTTAGCCCCAATATTCTTTTTTTTTTTTTTTTTTTTTTTTAAAGATTTATTTATTTATTTTGTGTACAGTATTCTGCCTGCATGTCTGCCTGCAGGCCAGAAGAGGGCACCAGATCTCATTACCGATGGTTGTGAGCCACCATGTGGTTGCTGGGAATTGAACTCAGGACCTCTGGAAGAACAGTCAGTGCTCTTAACCTCTGAGCCATCTCTCCAGCCCCCAATATTCTTTTAAAAAGAAGATCTATTTTCATTTTTATGTATATGTATGCCACATATGTGTGGGTGCCCCCAGAGGCCAGAAAAAGGTGCCGGAGAAAAGGATGCTGGATCCTTTGAAACTGAGCTGCCCTTGGTTGTGAGCGGCCTCGCCTCAGATGGTGACACTGAACTCGGGTCCTCCAGAAGAATAGCAAGCACCCTTTAACACTTAAGCTATCTCTCCAGTCTCCCAAAACTTCTTTAAATAAGAAAAGACTAAGCAGAGTGACTTCTGCTGGCGGAGTTGGAACCTGCGGAGACCAGGATGGTGTTGCTCAAGAGTGAGCAGTGCCGGTCATTGGGCAGCGTGCTCATTACCCTGAAGTATGATGGTCACACCAAACCCACTCCACGGAAGAGTTCTGTGGAGGGCCTCGGGCCTGTAGAAAACAAGTATCTGTTGAGAGCCACCGATGGGAAAAGGAAGATCAGCACCGTGGTGAGTTCCAAAGATGTGAGTGAGCTTCAGATGGCCTGTTCCAACCTCCTGAGAGCTAACATGGATGGGCTGAAGAAGAGGGACAAGAAGAACAAGAGTAAGAAGACCAAGCCACACAGTGACAGCCGTGGCCATTAGCAACAGCTGGAGGGCGGTTTCCTGTGCTTGCCGCTTTTGGCGCCCTCTGATGTGACTGTTTTCGTGGAAGGGTCGGTCAAGAGAGAAGGGTTGGCTGATCTTAGGGTAGTTGTGGTAAGAAGCCCGTTTGTCTTAGATCTTCACTGTGTGACTGAATATTCTTAGATTCCAGCCTTAAAGTGTCTAGTCACTGTGTGTCATTGACTCCATTCACACTAGCTGTTTCTTTGCCTACCCTGTTTCTACAGTAACTACTACCTCTAGAATGATACAGTTACTCAGTGGGGTCTTTTTTTTGGGGGGGGGAGCCTTGTCTTTGAGACTACTGTAATAGAAAATCTGACAGTTTTATTAAAAGTCATATTATTCTGTGTGTGGACTTTTTACTTGGTTGTATAATTTAAAGAAAAATAATTACATTTAAAAAAAAAAAAGACTAAGTAAAGTAATTGAAGTGTGAGTCTCTCTGGATGAAAGTCTCCCTAAGCAAGCTTCTCCTGTCTTCTTCCTCATCTGAAAAGTAGAGACTCTAACCCCTAACTTATTGTGGGATTTAGATACATATAAATGCCTCTCGGTGCGTGGTATAGTAGATCAGTAAATATCCACACACGGGACTCTTTCCCTGGTCACTGCTAAGGAACATGGATTATTATGATTTAGTTCTTAACTTGAAGAGACTTACAACTTGGTACAGAAAGAATAACAGAGTGTAATAAAAAATGTTACAAAGCAATTTTTTTTAATTTGGGGAGAAAGTTTGTTTATTTCTGAGACAGGGTGTCATCATGTGACCTAGACTGGTCTTGAATTTTCAGTCTCCTTGTTTCAGCCCCCAAGTGCTGGGGTTACAGGTTTGTGCCACCACCACACCCTGTTGTTACAAAGTTTTTACTGTAGTGTTTGTTTGCTTGTTTGTTTGTTTTCTATACAGGATTTCTTTATGTACCCCTGGCTGTCCTGGAACTCGATCTGTAGACTAGACTGGCCTTGAACTCACAGGGGTCTGCCTGCCTCTGCCTCCCCAGTGCTGGCATTAAAGGTGTATGCCACCACCACTTGACTTAATTTGATATTTTTAGTTTACATTTAAATCTTTAGGCTAAGATGATAATCATTATATCTAGGAATAGAAAATAAAAATGGTTTTGTTCAAAATTAACTTAGGAAATTTTGAAGCTGTAGACATCTTTAACCACTCTTTTTCATAAACTCCTAATAATAGGAGGCATCATTCTCAGGATATATGCTTAAAAACCAAGTATTGAGTAATAAATTTTAAATATTCCTGTAGTACATAAAAGTCTTCTGTTTTGTTTGAAAATATTTGACCAATATGTTTAATATGAAAGTAATTTCTTAGTCACTTTCTTGCCTTTAGAAAAAGGTTGTTTTGTTTTAATTTCCTCTGACAAGTATTTGTTTATAACAGTTATCTCAAGGAAGATAACTGAGTTATCTTTCTACCACTCAACCTCAGATATTTAATTTGCATGAAATGGGAGCTTTGCCCATAGTCGTGTCCAATCTGGGCTGTTTTACTCTTGAAAAGACAACCAGAATCTGGCTTGAGGATGAATGCCTGTAATCTCAGCACTTGGGAGGTAGAGCAGGAGGCTCAAATGTCTTGGAGATCATTAAACATAGTGACGTTGAGGCCAGCCTGAGTTACAGAACACCCTTTCACAAAAACAAAAAACCCTCACTCCACCCACTTGCCCCCAAAAGCAAAAGAACTAGAACAAAGAAACAAGAAGAAATAATAAGAGAAATAAAGATAGTGGTGTACCCTGATCTTTGTGTTTCTCATACTTGACTTTTTCATTTTGTTGACATTTTGCTTTATCTGGTGTAATATTATGATTTACTGTTTAGGGGATGAGCTTCTCTTTTTTTTAAGCTAGTAGTAAATTGCTTAGAAAGTTGATCTCATCAGTTAAGAGCACTGGCTGCTCTTCCAGAGGACCAAGTGAATTCCACCACCTACACGGCACCTTACTCCATAACTCCAGTCCCAGAGAGGATCTGATGCCCTCTTCTTGCCTCTGTGGGCACCAGGCACACATGTAGTGCATAGACACACATGTAGAAAACCCATACACCCATACAAAACACCCATACACATTAAGAAAGCAAATAAACTTGATGTCATGTGCCCCTCAACATATGGTTTATTTAAAGATGTAACCTAGATATTTAAAGTAACAGAACTTGACAAAAGTGAGTGTGATAGTCAAGGAGAATACCATCTAATTAGTTAGGAAAAAACACCCAGTACTTGACTGGGAACTTAGCCCATTGTAACTGTGATCAGAAGTAGGAGATAGGAATTAGGTACTGGTATTACATTTTTAAAATTTGATTCTGCCTGAGCAGTTGTGGCCAGCACTCAGGGGGCAGAGGCAAGCGTATCTCAGTGAGTTCAAGGCCAGCCTGGTCTACAAATTGAGTTCCAGGACAGCCAGGACTTTTACACAGAGAAACCCTGTCTCGAAATGCCCCCCCCCCCCCAATTTGATTCTGGTATGTAGCCAGGATGAATGATTAATCAAGAGGGACTGGAGGGATAGCTCAGCAGTTAAGGGCACTTGCTGCTCTTACAGAGGACCCAGGTTCTATTCCCAAAACCCATCTGGCAACTCACAACTGTTTATAACTCCAGTTCCAGGGGATCCGACACCCTTTTCTGCCCTCTAAGGGTACTGCATGCATGTGGTGCACAAACACACATGCAGGCAAGACACTCACATAAAATAAAAATAGTCTCTAAATCTTTTTAAAAAGGAGCATACTGCTCTTGCATAGGACCTGGGTTCAGTTCCCAGCACTCACATCAGGTGCTTCATAATTACCTGTAACTCCAGCTCCAAAGGGGGATTACCTGGATTCTGTGAACAACTGTGCTCACACATGTACACACACACACACACACACACACACACACACACACACACACACACACAATTAAAAATCTATTTATATGTAGCCTTCTGCTGTCGATGTGAATCTCATCTATTTTAGTTGTTTTGTTTTTCTTATTTTTGTAATATATTCTAGGACAGCGTAAATGCAAGATACACAGTCAGCTTTCATTTATTGTACAAAATTTAAGTTTTAATTTATTATTTATAGTAGCAGAGCACTTTGTCTTGTGCCATATGTAAAGGTAAAGAGAAATAACCTAACGTTAGCTGTGCTGAGATACAAACTGGTATGTATGGATTCTACCTCATCCAGTGAGAACGTACTATTGCATTACACAGTTCAATTCTACATATCAGGAACTTGACTTCTAGGCATTATGGCATCTGCTTGGCTCTAAGGACTTAATAGAACTCGTCCAATTCAAGTACATTCAGACAGAGGTCACCTATTGCTGAACAGGAGTATTTAGTTACCTCTTGTTATTTCTGTTAGTTTCTTCAGCTGCTGTTGTTTTATTTACTTTTTAAAAAATACGAAGTGTAAAACAGAAATGCAGTTTTCAGTAACTTCAGCACATCAGATTTTTTGATCAGACTTCTGAACATTGGTGTGAAACACCAGCAGCCAGCTTTCAGCCCAGCCCTCCTCATTGCTGCTTTGCATTTCCTTTCCAAACGCGTGGCCTAGTTGAGTTTTTCAGTTCCGTCTTCATGCTTCCTTTCCCTGGTAGCTGTGAGCACACCAGTAGATTGCATCAGGAGCTTGGAGCCTGTGAGCTCTTGCGCTCTTTTCCAAGTGTCCGATTCAGCAGTCCAGAACCCACTGCTTGCCAGAAAGTCACCATTGCTCCGAGGCTGGCGCTTGCCTACTTGTTTTGACCTTCTGAGAGATGAGACTTTGTTTGCCAGAACCACAGTTGATAGAAATAGAAGGGTACAGATAAGGAAAAGCACAGCGATTACAATCAAGCAAATCAGCATGGTCATGTTGCTGTTGTTTTCCTCACAGACATCCTTTTGAAAAGTTTCCCCATGACTCTTGCTTGTGCTGTCAACGATCGCTGTGCTTGGAGAGCTGTTTCTGAAGACATGGGGTCCGGAGGGCTTCGGTGTAGATGTAGGGGCTGCAGACACAGTGGGAGATGGTACCAGCGTGTCTGTAGAACTCACTCTGTGATCCGCTGCTGCCAGGGTTGCAGGGGCTGTGCTCTTCTCCCTTTGATGTGTGTTCGTGCTGTTTTGATTAACAGAGCCCCAAGCAGTGATGTTGTTAGCCCACAGATGTGTGTAGTTTGCTTTTGTTCCTGGAGACAAGGAACACACTGTTGTCAAGAGGAAAACAAGGTAAAGGTACTGTCCTGTGTGCTCCATGCCCACGGGTACACTGGTATCTGTTGAGATAGCAATAGCAATCATTAGTTTGTGGGAGAATAGTGGCTTGTGAGTGGAGTGATTGGAGTTATGGGTAGCACGGGGGAATGAGAAATCCATGCCTATCATTTGCTATTGGATTCTTCCCAACTGAAGTTTTTCCTTTCATTTTTTTTTTAACTGATTCCCATTCCTGTTCTTAGATTATATATAAACATTTTAATTTTGTTGTACATTTTGATGCTGTAAGTTAGCATTACAAATATCTCTTAACCATTTTTAACTGTATACCATAGCTTTACATATCTTCCTATTAAGGATGTGTCATAGACCTCAGCTTGGAGGCAGCTGCTTCTGCTTCTGTGTTTATGATTCCTCATTTAAGACTCTTTCTTACTGAAATGTCCACCCTCTGAGTTGCACGTCCTCATCTTGAAGTAAAGGAGAACTTGGCCTTGAAAGTTTTGTTTCAAGTATAAAAAGAAGTTGCGAGTGGCATTTTTGTGGGGGAGGGAGGGGGTGTTTTGTAGAGACTGAAAGCAGTGTACATCAAGTAGGAATTGGAAGTGCTGTTGGGACATTAGAGCAGCCTTAGAATCTAGTCCTGGCATTTGTGAATGCGGCTTTGTATGCTTATCCCACCTCAAGTGCCTTAGCTGACAGTGACTCTCCAAATAGCAGAGGCAGAATTGTCCTCTCAACCTAGAAATCAAGACGAACAGAAGATTTCTTCTGGACGCAGAGTTCTACAAAAAGCAGCTACCTTTGTTGTCATTGTATAACTGGCATTCTCCCCACACCCTCATTTTGACACAAATCTGCAAAAGAAATTAGAAAGAAAAATTTTTAAAAATTGGTCAGCTGACTGTTGGGGTCTTAGAACACAGTGGCTGGCTGTGAGCGGCTCGTCTTCACATTAGAAGACTGAGATTCAACAACCAGGGTACAGCCGTGTGGTGGTGCATGCCCAGCACTCATACCCCCCCCCAAAAAAAAAATTGAAATTCTGTTTTGGGCTCAGCTTCCTAGAAGCCAGTACATAAAAGGACAAAGTCTGTTCTTAGTTCCTGTTATTGGCCATCTGCTTAGAGATCTCACTGGGACTGTCATTTCTGTCTCAGGTACAGCAAGAGACATTTAGTACCTTTAGTGAAGTGAGTTTCTTTGCTTTAAAAGATTAGCCTGCCTCTGCCTCCTGAGTCCTAGGATCCAAGGCATTCATGTGTGCATGTGTGACCAGGCCCAGCTAAGGTGTTTATAATACTATGGCAGTTCTCCACAGCAACTCTTGAGACAGTGTTTTATTCAGAGAATAAATGTGAGGAGACTTAGAGCAAATACTAGATTGTTCTAAGACTTAATGAATGGAATTGTCTTGTTAAGAACCCTGTGTGTTTTATAGATGTTTTCAAACTTGAATGTGTGAAGGGAGTCTTTCTTCAGGTCTAGGGTAGGGCCTGAGACTCTGTTTCTAAACCACTCCAAGTGGCACAGATGCCACTCTGCCAGTCATCCTTGAGCAGGGAAGTTTTCTGTGGGATAGTATATGCCATTAAACAATATCTGAATGCTAGTGAAACACACAAATTGAGGCTCACAGGTGTGTTAAGTTGCACAGACAAAAATAACATATAGAAATAATGCTAACTGTAAAGTAACTTGTGAATTAATAGTTTACACTGAGTGGAGAGGGGGAAAAACAAAACCTGTGCCTAATGTTGTGGGATCCAGATCACTATTGGGATTATAACTATTGGTAGATGCTTCAAGATACAGTACACTGACTTCTATGTAATAGTATTCAGCTTCAATCTTCAAGTTGAATGATAGGATTCTCTGGATACTTTATGAGTTGTTCACAAAAAAGAAGCACTTTAAATTGGGTTATTAAGAAATGTCTATCCTTTTCTACCAGAGTAGCTTTACGCATTCAATGTTACAGTGACTTCAAGTATGTTGTTCTAATCACATTAGTTCAGTCACAGTGCAGTATAAATCACTGTATTCTACATGCTAGCAGTGTACCATGGGACAGACAATAGGCCTGCTGTTGATTGTCTTCCGCCAGATGTGCCTGCCATGCCCCAGTAAACAAGCGGCTGACAAAATGAGACTTTCTCTTATGCTCACAGATGCCTAAGAACAGAGGATTGTTCCAAATCTCTGCTTTATGCCCTGGAGACCAGGTTGGGTTAGCAAGGTTTTGGCTTTCTTATTTTGTTTTTTGTCTCATCATTTTTAGTCACATTTATACTGCCTAAGCTCTAGTAAAAAGAAATGTATTTCTCTAATTAAAAAAAAAAACCAAAAAAACAATTGAAGCTGTTCAACTCATTTGAGTCCATACTCAGGTCCTTCCGCATTCTCCTTTAAAACTTCACATTAATAATTATTAATATTCCTAGCTCTAATTGATTATGCTATTTACATAATTTTCCATAGTAGGATAGAAAAACATAACGATTCTACTTTGTTAGATTTATACATCTTTGAAAAAACATGTCCTCAACACTAATCTGAACAAAGTTAGGAGTGAAAAGGGATGAGAAAAGCCACATGTATGACCTACCTTTAATGCTGTCACAATCTTTATTTAATAAACCACTTCTTTTCTTCTTTTCTTACTTAAAGTAGAGTAGTTTGGAGACTAGGAAACTGAAATCTGCAGTTTTTTAAGAGGATGCGTACAGCTAGCTTTCCACTTTGAAAACCAAACCACAGATGACACATTTCCTTTCCACTGCAACTCAAGCACATGTCACGCGGGAAGGCAAAAGCCCCGACTGATCTAGTCGGCCCTGGGATGACAAGAAGCTCTGTAGAGCGGATCTCCACCCCCACAACGGGGAGGTTCCTGCTTCATTCCTCTGACCTTCGGCTCGCTGCCCATGCCTGCTATCTGCTTTTGAAATGAGTAGTAGTCAATGGAAGTTATGTGCTGACATCGTTAATGTGGCATTGAAGTCACTTTTATACTTTTTATTTTATACCACAGACAGATTTAAAAACATAAATGTGGAGTCCTTGTAGGAATTTGTCAGATAGGAGAATCAGTCACACACATAACTGACATTTCAAGCTGGGAACTGCAACAGTGATTTGGACCAGAGAATGCTTGCAGGGTGTGGTGTGTGCACAAGTCCATCTGGCATCACCTTGAATTAGATATGTCTGGAATGGATCACATTGTCTTCTGTGAAAACAGCTGCCCCAATGAGCTCCTTGGCTCTGTAGATGAGAGCAGAGACCTGGATTACAACAGAGCCTCTCAGTTCATATCACACTTTGGATCCTTTCAGATTCTTGGGTTTACTTCTACCTAGACTACTAAACATCTGTATTAGCTCCAAGTTCTTCATGTTTCTTGGCTATAACTCTTTGATTGTTTTTTTTAAATGAGTACCACACTAACCAACTGAGTTAATTGTACACTTCCTCATTTCTTTAAAAAACTTTGAATTTGCTGGGTGGTGGTGGTGCACGCCTTTAATCCCAGCACTTGGGAGGCAGAGCCAGGCGGATCCCTGTGAGTTTGAGGCCAGCCTGGTCTACAGAGCGAGATCCAGGACAGGCACCAAAACTATACAGAGAAACCCTGGGTTTTTTTTTTTGGGGGGGGGGGGGCTTTGAATTTACATAATTTAAATTTTTAATTTATTTTTATGAGTGTTACTGGGGACTGATCAGTATCTCATGCTTGCCAGGTAGGCATTTTACCACAAAGCTCTATCCTCAACCCTCTTTGTTTATTTTACATTTTTTATTTATTATTACTACGTATATGTATACATGATATTGGGGCTGGGCAGGGGAGAGGCTGCATGTGTGTGCCGTGGCACGATTGTGCGATCAGAGGATCTACGTGAGGTCACTCACCTCTTCTAGCTTTGTTTGTTCTGAGGTCACCAGGTTTGCATGGCTAACACCTTTACCTGCTCAGCCATCTTTCTGACCTCCTCTCCGTTTTCAGTCAGTTTCGTTAAGTTCCGTGATGGCTTGGAACATTTTTGTTGTTTGTTTTCTGAAACAGGTTCTCAAGTAGTCAGAGCTGGCCTAGAACTCACTATGTAGCTGAGAATGACCTTGCCTTTGTGATCATCCTCCCCTCTCCTCATGTGCTACAATTGCAGGCTTGTAGCACCACATTCAAATGCCAGGGATTGAACCCAAGCCTTCATGTATCCACTAGACAAGTGCTCTACCAACTGAGCAAAACTCCAGCTCCTCGCTTCTTACTAAAAATTGAAAAACTTGCCCATATTTTCAATAGTGATTCCAAAATACTTATATAAGATGGGAAGTTTGTTTTAAAACAACAAAAATGCCATGTTTATTCATGTTTAGTAGGTCTATGCTGGTACCACCATTTATTTTTATTTAGCAAACAGACAGGTGGCTCTGACACTGGTCATCCACAGAACATAACAGTGACCAAGCAAAATATAAGGCCTTTAATGGTCCCTTCATAGTTTTGCCATCACTTATTTTCCATCTGCATCTCTCAGAACTTCCCTGTATGGGCCCAATAATATACCTGTTTTTTATTTGACCTCTCTCATCAAGCCTGATTTCTCTTTCTTGTTAAATTTAAACTTTCTTCTAGATTCCACCACTGAGTCTTCAGTATGTCTACATAGCTTCCACTCACCAATTCATGCTGGTCTCTCCTCCTTTTAAACTTCATGCTGGTTTTTCCTCTCTGTTGTCTGTCTAGTGAGTGATGTAAAACACATCATGCATTCTAAAGACCCTTTGTCCAAAGTACTTAAGTCCACGTATGTTTACAGTTTTAGTTTTCCTTCAGATTTTGCAGTGTTTACATGTACACACACATATAATGAGATTTTGGGTGGGTGGTAGTGAACACAGAACACGGAATTCATTTGTTTCATATACACCTCATGCGTATAACTGAAGGCAGACTTACACTCTTAGTGTATCTATGCTTTGAGTACCAGGTTTGAATTTTCTACCCTGGCATCCTGAGGCACTCAAAAGTTTTTTTCAGAGTAGGAATGCCCAGCCTGTGTCTTTTCTTTTATCTTTTATTATCTTAAAATATTCCTTTCATCTTAAAAAAATTCAACTTGTCATCTTATTCCTTCACAACAATATTAAAAATTCTTATACAAAGATATTCATCACATCTCAGATAATCAAGAGGTGGGAACAGTGGGCCTGAGTTGATACAGAAATTTGGATCAGAGTCGAGCCCCATATTCTTCCTGGCTTCCTTGCTGTGCCTGTTGAGTTCTAAACAATCTATGACGGTGGGGAGCCGAGGAGGCCCTGTGTGACAGTGTGACAACCAAGTGAAGTCCTGAGTGAATGAGTGAGTGTTGTTTGAATCCATGGGAATAGCAAAGCCCCCGCCATCGCCACCACACACCCAGAGACCCGTGGTGAGGCTCAGAAGCATGTGAAGCCTTCCTCTGGTCCCTGACGGTGTTGGCAGTGTGTCAAAGATGAGTGTTTACCAATAAGTGACCAGTGTGTGCCAAAACTAGCAGCTGCAGCTTCCTTCTCCCTGGTCTGTGAAACCCAAGATAGCTCACTACAGAGACCTCCGACCAGGACTAGCTAACCTGGGCTGTACCTAATAAACTTCTGAGGGTTCCAGGTTGTTGCAGTAGTTGTTGCAACTCCATCAGAGCATGCCGAGCCCACCTGATCCCAGTTTTTCTGTTTGTGCATCTGTCGGTCCTTCCTTCATTCCCTCACTGCCCCTTCAGGTTTCCAGGACTCAAGCCAAGTGGACGTGGACTAGGGCCTAGTGTGGTTTAATCAAAGCATGGAATTTAGTAGCTTACACAGCTGAATAGTCTGGGAGAAATGTAACCATGGGAGAGATTTTTATCTATGACTCAGATTATGGCCAAGACCCCAGACTGTCTTGTCTTTTCTCAGCTTCTTCTCTTCAGGTTTTGAGGCATGGTTTTCCATCATATCCCAAAGTCTGAGTTAACAATCCCCAAGGCTGTGTATTTTCTTAGTTACAAACCTGGGGGGAGGCTCTCAAACCCCAACAGTTTAAACTAACTGTGAACTGGGCCTCTCACTTTACTGTCTGACTTGAGTTTCATGTTCATTGCTGAGCCACCTTCTGTTCAAGGTCAGGTAACTGTCGGCTAAAGCGTCTGAGCAGCTTCTCCAGCCACCCAGGGGCCTTCAGCCCATCCGTCCATCCATCCATCCGCTGACTTCCTTCTTTCTTGGTGGGCAGATTTGTTGTTATTTTCAAAATTCTTAAGGGGTGTTGTCCCGTCTCTCTTTATCCTTATTGAGCACATGTCTGGAAAATATAAATATAAATCTGCACTTTGAATAATTGTTTTATATCATTGTCCTCTTTAGAAAATTAATTGGGCCAGAGAGATGGCTCAGCTGTTAAAGGCTAGGCTCACAACCAGAAATATGAGAAAATTAATCATAAATTTTTAAAAGGGGCCCGTGAGCTGGCTCAGCAGGTGAAGATGCTTTCATTGCGGGCCTGACAACCTGAGTTCAATCTCCAGAACATACATGGTGGAGAGAGGGAACAGACTCTGGCCTCCACAGGTGTGCTGTGTTGTCTTCTGGTCTCCACATGCGTGCATGTGCTCACACATGCATGCACACATAATTAATAAAGGTAAAACAAAAGAAAATAGATTTATATTCTGTGCATTCAGAAATCTTAACAATGTTTATCCTTTTTGTTGCCTTCCATAGGTTCAAAACTGGCCAAATCAATGGTGATTTGCTGATATACCATGTCTTGCTGACTTTAAAGCCATATTATGCAAAGCCATATGAAATTGTAGTGGACCTTACCCATACTGGACCTAGCAATCGCTTTAAAACAGACTTCCTTTCTAAGTGGTTTGTTGTTTTTCCTGGCTTTGCTTACGACAATGTCTCTGCAGTCTATATCTATAACTGTAACTCCTGGGTCAGGGAGTACACCAAGTACCACGAGCGGCTGCTGACTGGCCTCAAGGGCAGCAAACGGCTCATTTTCATAGACTGTCCTGGGAAGCTGGCTGAGCACATAGAGCATGAGCAACAGAAACTCCCTGCTGCCACCTTGGCTCTGGAAGAGGACCTAAAGGTGTTCCACAATGCTCTCAAGCTAGCTCACAAAGACACCAAAGTCTCTATTAAGGTAACTTCTCATCTGTTTTGAATGATTTGGTTCCTTTCTTGACCAACCAGGTTATAGTCTGACCTCTACAAGTGTTTTCATAGTTGCATATCAGATAATCAGTTATATCCAGATGTGGGAAAACCAAGATTTTTGTCTTTATTTGGCCCTGCAAAAAGTGTGAAAAGTCTACATAGAGAAACCCTGTCTCGAAAAATTAAAAAAAAATTATAGCCGGGCGGTGGTGGCACATGCCTTTAATCCCAGCACTCGGGAGGCAGAGCCAGGCGGATCTCTGTGAGTTCGAGGCCAGCCTGGGTTACCAAATGAGTTCCAGGAAAGGAGTAAAGCTACACAGAGAAACCCTGTCTCGAAAAACAAAAACAAAAACAAAAGTGTGAAAAGTGCACACTTAAAAGACACTCTCATGGGGGCTGGAGTCTAGAGGTCTAGGATTCAATTCCCAGCACCCACATGGTGGCTGACAACCATCTGTAACTCCAATTCCTGGAGATCATCTGGCTTCTGGCTTCTGAGGGCACCAGGCACACATGTGGTACGCAGATATGTGTGCGGTCAAACACTGATACAACACTGATACAATAAAATAGATTACTTTTAAGGCAATGAAGGTCAGGCTAGGGGCAGAAGAATACTCTAGAGAGGGAAGGCAGTTCTTCACTGTGACTCTGCCCAGCAGTTGGTTGTGCAGAGTGGAAAGGACCCAGTGATGGGTCTTTTAATCAGTTCATGGTTTTTCACAGTGGTCACTTGACCCCTTCAAGCACTTGTTTATAGAATTTGTGGCCCTTTTTAAAGGATGATTTTTTTTCTGATGGAATTGGTTTCTTTTGAGAGTACTTATAAGTAATTGTTAAGTAATTTGAATATATAGTAGTAACATTTAAATGGCAAACATCGTGTCAGGGTGGGTGAATGAGTTGGTTTTGAAGTTTCTGAGAATTCTATATAACTGGCATTTAATTCTCCTGTTCCTCACTACCATTTTTCAGGTTGGTTCTACTGCTGTTCAAGTAACCTCAGCAGAGAGAACAAAAGTTTTGGGGCAGTCCGTCTTTTTAAATGACATCTACTATGCTTCTGAAATCGAAGAGATCTGCCTAGTGGATGAGAACCAGTTCACCTTAACCATTGCAAACCAAGGCACACCACTTACCTTCATGCACCAGGAGTGTGAAGCCATTGTCCAGTCTATCATTCATATCAGGACCCGCTGGGAGCTCTCACAGCCTGACTCCATCCCCCAGCATACCAAGATCCGACCGAAAGATGTCCCTGGGACACTGCTCAATATTGCATTACTTAATTTAGGCAGTTCAGACCCTAGTCTACGGTAGGTAGTTCTCTCCCACACTTCCTTTTTTTTTTTTTTAATTTTCTTTTAAGTTCACTTCAAGTTAAATAGTGTATCACTGTTGTTCACTGAGAATGTCATTGTTTAGAGAAGGAAGGCCTAAAATTTAGTGATTCAGATGCATTACTGCTGCCTACCTGTTTCACTTTAGTAAGGTTCTCTAAGAATTCTTATGTTGCTCTTGCCTTTGCCTCGGGGGCAGAAGCAACATGACAAAAAGGATGTCATTCATTGGAAAGCGTCACAGTATAACACACACACTGTGTCACTGCTGTGGCCCTGAGTTAGCCTTCAGATGACTGTGGCCGAGTGCAGTACAGTGTATAGTTGAAGGGCTGGGATGGGGTGGTGTGGGATGGAGTGGAATGAGGCACCTAAACATTGTCTCTTCCAGATTGAGATGCAGGTCCCATGAGGGGACAGCGGCTGAACCCAGGAGGGCAGCTGTGGTAGAAGCCAGTACATTTCAGGGTTTCAGCCATCAGCCCTAAAATAAATGTTCTGGTTTCAAAACTGTTTTTAAGAAGAAAGAGAAAAGAAAAAAAGTCTTTCCCTCCCTCTCCTGTTTTCCCTCCCTCCTTTTCGTTCCCTCTGAGCACAGTGTAGTTGGTTCTGTTCGAGCGCTGTGATCTGCTGTGATCTGCTGTGATCTGCTGTGATCTGCCCTGGCAGCCTGTAGAGCCAGCAGATTGGGCTTTGGTGTGGAGCTGCTGTTTACTCCTCATGCCTGAACTCTCCTTTTTGGTAACAGTAGTGTGCCTTCCTAACGCCCCTGTAAAGATCTGAGAAGTAGCATTTGTGGTCGGGGAGTATAGCACTAGCAAGGAGTTCCTGTGTAGTGAGGAGTTCCCCATCCCTTCTTTTTTCTCCTTTGTTCCCCCTTTCCTTTTCCTTCCCTCTCCTTTTCATGTTTGGATGATTCTTTATCTTAGATATCTTGAATGTCAAGATTTTAACTAATGGAGATGGAACATTCCTAATCTAAAATCCAAAATCTGAAATGTCTTAGGTGTTTTGTCCAGAATTTATAACATCATTTTTTATTAAGATGGGCTCTCATTATGTAGCTCTGGCTGGCCTAGAACTTGCTGGGATTAAAGCCACTTGCCACCACACCCAACCCATTTCAGAGTTTTTAATTATAGTGCTCATTTTGTAAAATCTATGTAAATATTTCAAACCCAGAAACACATCTGATCATGGTCATTTGAGATGAGAGATACTCAACTTGTATCAATTCTCAGACTCAGGAACTCTTTCTTAGGATATAGCATAGCCTAGGTTTCATAGTGGGCCTTCTAGGCTTTCAAATTTTCCTTTATTTAAAAGGAAGAATATGTCCAGCATGATGGCTCCATGGTGAAGGAGTTTGTCACCAAGCCTGACAGCCTATGTTTGACTAATATTGTGGAAGAAGAGACTGCCTCCCAAAAGTTGTTCTTTGACCTCCTTGTATGTATCCTGGCACATTTGTGTCTGCACATATGCATACACACACAAATAACTAAATGTATTCAAAATTTATAAGTTAGATGTGGTAGCATATATTTTTCACACCTGCAGGCAGGAGACACACACACAGATGCATCTCTGTCTCTGTGAGTTCTAGGCCAGACTGATCTACATAGCAAACTCTGGTAGCCAAGGCTACATTTGAGACCCTGTCTCAGGGGATGAATAATCAACAGAATTTTTTTACTTATATAGGCTTAATGGAATCCCAGAAATGACTCACTAAATTTTATATATGCTTGGCTTCCCCTGTCCTGAAAGGCTCTCTGATACATAACCCAAGTTACGGAAGCCCGGGTGTTTTGTTTTGCTTTTTAATGACTTATTTTATTTTTATGTGTATTGGTTTTCTTCCTGCATATATGTCTGTGTGAGGGTTGTTGGATTCCCTCGAACTGGAGTTACAGACAGTGTGAGCTGCCATGTGGGTGCTGGGAATTGAACCCAGGTCCTCTGGAAGAGCAGCCAGTGCTCTTAACTGATGAGCCATCTCTCCAGCCCTGGGAGCCCAGGTTTTTATAGCTCTTAGATAGTGTAAAATAGCATCAGCATAGTATGACTTAGAGTTTCTGCAAGTCAGTGAAAGATCAATAAGTTCACAAGCAGTGACATTAATGTTCTCATTTTTAGGAAAATTGAGCTATAAGCCTGTCTTTACTTCTCAATTCCAAATAGTTTTTCATTATTTGTAGATCAGGTTTTCTGGTTTTAGGGACAGGGTCTCTAGCCTGGAATTTACAGTCCTCCTGCCTTGACTTCCTAAATGCTAGTGTTATGTACAGTCCTGTGTTGCAATGCTTTGCCTTCTGACATCTTTGTTTAATAATGCTAATAGCTATACCATTTTTAGTAATAAAGCAAGCAGATAGCTTTCGCTTGTTGGTAAAGCATATCATACCAGAGGGAAAAAAAACACTTAGGCAAACAAATTTCCATGGGTTTTTCCTTCTGTATCAACATGGCAAAAATTCAGAGGTAATAAAAACCTGGAATTTACTGAGTAACCCAACAGTTTGTTTTGCTGCATTTTAAAATTGAGCTTGATATTTGTTATTTGGGATGGGATGGGGTGGTGTGGGATGGAGTGGAATGGGGTGGAAGTGAGGATGGGGGCATTATTTTGGAATGCTAAGGATCAAACCCAGGGCTTCACATATGTAAAGAAAACACTCTACCACTGAAGTTCTTTAAACGTTTCTGATTTGCCTAAGTATATTTGTATATATTTATAGCTCATTTTTTGTTCTAATAGACCCTAGATAACATATGATTGATTTCAATAGTTACATATAATAGAATGAGGTCATAGAGTGGAAGATGTAACTACATCTTTTTCAACTACAGTTAACTTTGGTTTTAACTGCTAGTTTGCAGTGAAAATTGTAGGACACACGGACATTTCGAAGATATCCTTACTTCAACACTCCTCACATTATAATTTGATTAAATGCCTCCTCTTTAAAAAATTAAGTAAAATAAAGGTCTCTTGTTATGTAGCCCTGACTGTCCTGGAACGCTCTGTGTAGACCAGGCTGGCCTCACACTCATAGAGATCCACCTGCCTCTGCCTCCTGAGTGGCAGGATGAAAGGCGTGCGCCACCAGGCCTCCTCTCTTATTCTCTATTTAACTGGATCTACCTGAGTGACCTCGAGCAGAGTTTTGACTTCACTGAAAACATGGCATGCCTTTATTCTGTCATTTATTTCTATTGCTCCATCTTAGACCCTAAATCTTTGCTGTTTCATGCTCCTGTGAAAATTTCTAGAAAGGCCTACTACACCTGCCTGTCTTAGGAACCTCATGGGCTCTTCTGGTGATAATGATTTCATGGATCTCCTGTTTGGAACTTGATCTATATTCTATCTCTAGTCTGTAGTAACACTGAAAAAGAATTAACCATGCTTTGCAATAAAATCTTGAGTTATATGTTGTGGGGAAATGGAATTATAAAGAAAAAGAAATTTTAAAACAATCTCCTTTGTGTTTTCTCTTAGGTCTGCTGCCTATAATCTTCTGTGTGCCTTAACTTGTACCTTTAATTTAAAAATTGAAGGTCAATTACTAGAGACATCAGGGTTATGCATCCCTGCTAACAACACCCTCTTTATTGTTTCGATCAGTAAGACACTTGCAGCCAATGAGCCACACCTCACCTTAGAGTTTTTGGAAGAGTGTATTTCTGGATTTAGCAAATCTAGTAAGTAATAATTTTCTTTAATACTCAAAATGATTCTAAGACAATTCAAAGAAAACTTTTTTGTTTGGAAATTTACCAGTGGTCTTTCACTTACTATATTTTTACTTTTTAAAAACTTTCCTCTTTTTTTGTTTTGTTTTTCTGGCCTGGGTACCCTGTAACCAAAGGAACTCTGAAAGAAAATCCTAGTGGGATGCACAGAGAAATCCATCAGGACTCTGGCAGGAAGCCCAGCTAGCAAGGGGGTCCTCCTGCCTGTGGGCTGCTTGAAGGATTTCCTTCCTTATTTCAGCTCCACGAGCCTCAGTGTTTCTTTGCATAGACAAGAATTGCACACATCTCCTTGATTTTAAGGAAATGGTTACCTCTCTTTTCTATAGTTGACTTTGAACTGTGGTTTTTATTGGACATTTGTGTTCCATAGTGTCGTGGTGATAATGCTAGATCTAGAGTCAGTCCCAAGTTTGTTCTAAAAAATCCCATCAGTCTACTCTTTATCTGTCCACCTCCACACCATGGAGTAGCCTAAATGGCTTCATTCCTGCTGTTTGTTTTCTCCTCTTCTTCTCCCTGGAATACATACAACTTATTCAAACACATTTCTTAACATTTCAGTGTTAGGTAATTAAATGCTTTTAACAAATCATCAAAAATATGTCAGATATGTTTTGTTCTAGTTTTTTTGCTTTTGGTTTGGTTTTTCACCAAGTGAAAGATGTAGAAGTGTAACTCTGATAAGAAATTGTGTAAGTTTGGCAAAAGAGGAAAAGTACAGTGCTTTATTAATAACTATAAAGGTTTGAAAATAATATTTGAGTGAGTGAACAGGCATGTTGTATTCTTGCATAAACAGATCTTCCAAGATCGTTTCAGATTTAATAAAGCCCCATCAAAGTAGCCATGTAATTTGAAATTTGCAAATGATTTTAAATTCTGTTGAAAATGAATAGCTGAGAAAATGTTGAAAAGAAAGGAAGTACAGACTTGGTATTACACATATCTCCACACTGTACATATTATAATGACATGGTAATCAAAACACGGATGTTCACAAATCAGCAGACAGATCCATTTCAGAGAACCAGACAGAGAAACATGAAGCTTCACAGACTGCTTGGGGAGATGAAACCATCTAAATGAGTTTGGGAAATCAATTAAAATAGGCCATCTACACCAAAAGATACCAAAATAAGTTCGGGCTATATTTAAGAATTGAATATAAATCTAGAAGCATTAATAAAAGAAAGGGGGTACTAGTTGCTTTTATGTAAGTAGCATGGGTGAAACAAACACACACAGGACTTTGGAGTGAATGTGGGAAGATTGATGGCCTTAGCTGAGAAGAGCTATGTAGGTTAGTAAGTGAATCACAGTAGCATACCCATCAGACTAAGAAAAGAATACTTTTTTTTCAAGTTTGTTACTTAAAAAATACATACTGAAAGTATTGTGAAATGGCTGATTAGGTATCAGATTAAACAGTATTTTTAAAGATGAAATCCTGAAGGTCGATAGCATTGTAAAAGACAATTCTAGAAGGACATTTAAAAGTGGATTAGACCCTTAAGAATAGTCACATCTTTTGGCATTATAGTTCCAGTTTTTAATCTTTTCCTGAAAAAGTAATGCTAAGGAGCCAGCAAGATGACTCAGCAGATGAAGGCACTTGGCACAGAGCCTGCCAACCTGAGTTCATCCCTGGATCCCACACAAAGGAGAAGGAAGGAACCAACCCCACAAAGTCATCCTTAGACCTCCCCAGGGCTCTGGCCCTGCACACACACACTTTGAAAAAGAACTAATGGTGAGGTGTTTGTAGCATACTGCTTTTACGTTGATATTTTAAGACTAAGGTTATCTTGTTATAGTAAAGTGTGTGGATATTAAGTGAGTAGGTATTAATTGGTGAGCTTTGACAGTGAGTACATCATGAAAGTATCTTCTAGATCACAGCCCACAACATTTTCTAGTATCCAGAAGCCTCTCTCACTCACTGCTGCCCTCTCATCAAAAGTGACCTTTCATGACCTCCATTGTAGTATATTTATTTTGCCTACTTTTGAATTTAATAAAACATTACTTAATAGAAAAAAATTGAAAAATCAAAGACCAAACAAATTAAGTTGCTGGTTCTCTGTAGTATGGAATAATATGATAACCATTACAAGTGATTGGATCCAAAGTTTCAGTTTGGAAAAGTGAAGAAGTTCTAGTAATGGGTGGTGGTGGTAGTCACACAACAATTTGAATGTACTTCATGTCACCAAACTATACACTTAAAAAGGTTAGAATGGTGTACATCTTTAATTCCAGCACTAGGGAGGCAGAGGCAGGTGGAACTCTGTGAATTTGAGGACAGCCAGGGCTATGTAGAGAGACCCTATCTCAAAAAACTAAACTAAAATAAAATAAAATAAAAACGTTTAAAAGGGGGCTGGAGAGATGGCTCAGCAGTTAAGAGTACTAACTGCTCTTCCAAAGGTCCTGAGTTCAATACCCAGCAACCACATGGTGGCTCACAACCATCCGTAATGAGATCTGGTGCCCTCTTCTGGCCTGCAGTCATATATGCAGGCAGAGCACTGTATACATAATAAATAAATAAATAAATAAATAAATAAATAAATAAATAAATAAATGAATGAATGAATGAATGAATCTTTTAAAAAAAAAAAAAAGCCGGGCGATGGTGGTGCACACCTTTAATCCCAGCGCTCGGGAGGCAGAGCCAGGCAGATCTCTGTGAGTTCGAGGCCAGCCTGGGCTACCAAGTAAGTTACAGGAAAGGCGCAAAGCTACACAGAGAAACCCTGTCTCGAAAAACCAAAAAAAAAAAAAAAAAAAAAAAAAAGTTTAAAAGATTAGAATGCTAAATTTTATGCTGTATATGTTTTAGTACAATTTTTTGTTTGTTTTTTGTTTTGTTTTTTGAAACAGGTTTCTCTGTTGCCCTGGCTATCATGGAACACTCTGTAGATTAGGCTTAGTGTAACGCCAGTACTTCTGGTTTGGTTTACTGACTTTTAAAATTATTTCTTCAGCTGGGTGGTGGTGACACATGCCTTTAATTCTATCACTTGGGAAGCAGAGGCAGGCAGATCCCTGAGTTCAATGCCAGCCTGATCTACAGAGTGAGTTCCAGGACAGCCAAGGCTACACAGAGAAACCTTGTGTCAAAAAACCAAACAAGAAAAAAAATTATTTTTTCAAAGCTTAGTTAGTGTCTTTACCTCTTATCAAAATGTTTGTCCAGACCTAATTCAAGGTAACAATCTTTACTTTCAACCATTTCTTCATGATAAAATCATTGCTGGGGCTGGAGAGGTGGATCAACAGTTAAAAGCCCTAGCTGCTCTTCCAGAGGTCCTGGGTCTGATTCCTAGCACCCATGGAATGGCTCATAACCATCTGTAAGTGGGGATCAGACACCCACTTTCAGCCTCCATGGGTATCAGTCAAGCATGTGGTACACATACTTGTACGTGCACACAAAATACTCATACACATAAAAAATAAAATGGTTGTAATTTTCATTGACTGTCTGTACTAATGGAGTATTTTCTCCACAGGTATTGAATTGAAGCACCTTTGTTTAGAATACATGACCCCATGGCTGTCAAATCTAGTTCGTTTTTGT
Source organism: Peromyscus californicus insignis (assembly GCF_007827085.1). Classification (NCBI taxonomy): domain Eukaryota; kingdom Metazoa; phylum Chordata; class Mammalia; order Rodentia; family Cricetidae; genus Peromyscus; species Peromyscus californicus. The sequence continues at coordinate 43,282,982 of NW_026294551.1, read as the reverse complement.
AAGCATAATGATGATGCCAAACGACAAAGGGTTACTGCCATCCTTGATAAGCTAATAACAATGACCATAAATGAGAAGCAGATGTACCCTTCTATCCAAGCAAAAATATGGGGAAGCCTTGGCCAGGTATTGAATTTGCACTGATACTTCTCTAGTGCCTCCTTGTGCTAGTAACTCTTGGTGCCCACGTTCGTTATACAGAGCACATCATTCTCTCCTTCAGAAACGTACCCAACCCTGTAAAGAGCTAATGCATTTCAGAACTCTTCTCCTTGCATAATATACAGTTAAATATAGAGTTAACTGTAGAAGCCTGTTGTCATTTCTAGTAAATAGTGTTTAAATATGTACTCCAGTCCTTATACACCACAGATCTCAGTAAATGCTTCTTAATGCTGTTGTTCAGAACATCTGGTTTCATTTATAGTTGTAGCATAGGCTACATAGATACAACTTTCCTTAATCTGACAAGGGGGTGCATATTATTCCTTCAGAATAATCGCTTAAGGAAGCAGATCCTTATTCAGACAATGCTGTGAATCCTCTAACTGATTTTAAATGACTTTGGAGCCAATTTCCTGGCTGTATGATGTCGTTAAAGTAATTAGATTGGTCATGTGTTACAGTCTTAGAGGAGCACAGAGGTACTTTCTGAGCAGCTGAAGATAGGCATGTACAGATGTTTAAACTCTGATCACTGGTCTTACTCTGGAGGAATCAGGAAACAGCCTCATCCTTCCCTCTATGGTTTACAGATCTCTAAGCCTAGAACTTTGAAAATCTGGGGGAAACAGGACATTTCTGCTTCTTGGGCTCCTTTGAGTGTTTTTAATTAAAGGTTAAGCCATCAGTGTGCTTGAAAACAACAAGACTTTCCTTATTTCACCAGATCACAGATCTGCTGGATGTTGTGCTTGACAGTTTCATCAAAACCAGTGCTACAGGAGGGTTAGGGTCTATCAAAGCTGAGGTGATGGCAGATACAGCCGTGGCTTTGGCTTCTGGAAATGTGAAATTGGTGTCAAGTAAGGTAACCACTTTTTCTGTACCTCTTGGACTATGCCTTAGTATTTCTGTTTATCATCTTGAGAGTTTTTGTCTTACAACTAGCTAAGGTTAAACTTTGTTTATTTAAGAGAACGTGTGAGGGGGAGGTGATATGGATGTCTGTGTGCACATATGTGCCGTGGCTTACATGTAGAAGTCAGAGGATAACTTATAGGAGTCAGTTCTCTCCTTCCACCAGATGGGTCCCAAGGATCAAACCCAAGGTATGGGGCTTGACAAGGAGCACCTTAGCCTACTGAGCCATCTCATCAACCCTGAGTTTATTTTTTAAGATTTATTTTTCTTTTATGTGTATATGTGTGTGACTGGACATATGTATGTGTACCACATGTCTGCAGAGGCCAAAGAGGGTGTTGGATCCCCTGGAACTGGAATTGCAGATGGTTGTGAGCTGCCATGTGGGTGCTGGCAAAGACCAAAGTCTTCTGCAAGAGCAGCCGGTGCTTTTAACCTCTGACATCTCTCCAGTCCCCTCAACTTTTTTTATGAAGAAACTTGTAGTCTCATGTTTTTAAAACATGTTCTTCTTTACAGGTTATTGGAAGGATGTGTAAAATAATTGACAAGACTTGCTTATCTCCAACTCCAACTTTAGAACAACATCTAATGTGGGATGATATTGCTATTTTAGCCCGCTACATGCTGATGTTGTCCTTCAACAACTCCCTTGATGTGGCAGCTCATCTTCCCTATCTCTTCCATGTTGTTACTTTCTTAGTAGCCACGGGGCCCTTGTCCCTTCGAGCTTCCACACATGGATTGGTCATTAATATCATTCACTCTCTGTGCACTTGTTCGCAGCTACATTTTAGTGGTAAGTTCCTAGATGGCAGTCTTTTGTTTTGTTTTGTTTTTCCCCTTTGGTTTTTCAAGCCAGGAGAAGCTGATCTTTTTTTTACTAGTTCTTTTCTCAGCTTTACCTTACCTGACTGCTGTAGATTTTTTATGGTGATGGTATCGTCTCACCAGGCATACAAACAGTATTTGAAATTCTATCTAACAAGAAAATAGTAAAAATGACTTGTATGCCATGGCAAGCTACAGTAAAGGCTTTTTATGTTGTCATGTAGGTAGTTGTAATTAGCATGTAACCTAAAAGCTTACTGTAAATTGATAATGTTGCATTGCTAGTGCCAGTATGTTATGTAGCCGCTAATACATCTGGAGGTTTGACTTAGGGAGCATGGTTGTGTGGTTTGTTTGTTTTTTTTTTTTACATATTTAAATGTTCTTGAATTCAAGATGAAACATATCACTTTAGAATTAAAATATTGCTATTTTCTTTTTCTTTTACAGAAGAGACCAAGCAAGTTTTGAGGCTCAGTCTAACAGAATTCTCATTACCCAAGTTTTACTTACTGTTTGGCATCAGCAAAGTCAAGTCTGCCGCTGTCATCGCCTTCCGCTCCAGTTACCGGGACCGGTCTTTCTCCCCAGGCTCCTATGAGAGGGAGACTTTTGCTTTGACATCCCTGGAGACAGTCACAGAGGCTTTGTTAGAGATCATGGAGGTACAGAAGGAAAAATGACAAGAAACTAAATTAAAAATCATATTTAAAATATGAAATATGCAGGGTGTGGTGGCACAAGCCTTTAATCTTAGCACATAGGAGACAGAGGCAGGTGAATTTCTGAGTTTGAAGCCAGCTGAGTCTGTGTAGGGAATTGTGGGCCAGCCAGGGCTACATAGTAATACCTTGTCTGAAAAATAATTTTGTAGTATGCAGAGGAAATGCTGGTTTGTTCTGTTATATTACACATAGAACTTAAGGTATTTCTTTAGAATATATTCATTTTTTAAATTAGATCTATTTTACTTTTTGTGTATGAATGTTTTGCCTGCATGTATGTATGTGCACCACATGTGTTACTGGTGCCCAAGTATCAGGAGAGGAGTGTAGGGGAAAGGGGCTGGCTAGAGAAACCCACCCTGACCCTGGAGCCAAATAAAATTAAGTATCCAAAACTTCTCTTTAGATTCTCCAACTTCCTTATCTGTTATTAATTGTACAGATTTTTATGAAGTATAATTTTTCAATAAAAATAAGCTTTATTATTGAATAACTGAAAAATAAAGTCTCATATATATATATACACATATATATTTATGTATGTGTGTGTGTATATATATATATATATATATATATATATATATAATAAATAGGGACAGAGAATGAAAATCAGTAATAATGAATGCACAGAGCTTGCTGTGATAGCTATTATTACTTCTCAGTACTACTTTAAAATTAAGAAAAATTATATTTCCTTATTTTATGTTCGTAAGTGTTTTGCTTCCATGTATAGATGTGTGCAGTGCCCAAGGAGGCCACAAAGGGCAATGGATTTCTGGGACTGGAGTTAGAGATGGTTGTGAACCACTTTGTGGATTCTGGGAACAACCAACCTCTATCCTCTTCAAGAACAAGTGCTCTATCGACTGAGCCATCTCTCCATTCTTGGAATGTGTTTTTATAACAAATATCACTTAATGACATGATGAACATTAAATATTCTAGAAACCTTTGTGTACATATATATATATTCAGAGTATCCTGTTTTTCAGGCATGTATGAGAGATATTCCAACATGCAAGTGGCTGGATCAGTGGACAGAACTAGCGCAAAGGTGTGTCCTAAGTGAACTAGAAACTGGAAAAGGATGTGTCTTGTTGAGAATAGCTATTACAGCATAATCAGTCTTGTATTGGTGTGCATAAACACAAAGATTTTCATAAGGTCTTTGGCTCTTTTCATTGCAGATTTGCATTTCAGTACAACCCATCCCTGCAGCCAAGAGCTCTTGTGGTGTTTGGCTGTATTAGCAAACGTGTGTCTCATGGGCAGATAAAGCAGATTATCCGAATTCTTAGCAAGGTACTTACTCCACTTTTCCTAAAACTTTGTCCCAAATTACAAATTATACTTTCAATTAAATCTATATTTTAAAACAATTTTTCCTTACTGTAATTCTTTGAAGTGATGAAATCTTGTTTAAGAAAATACCTTTAAGTTCAACGTGGTGATGCAGCCTTTAACCCTTTAAGTTCAACGTGGTGATACACACCTTTAACCCCAGCACTCTGGATACAGAGGCAGGTGGATTTATGTGAGTTTGAAGCCAACCTGGTCTGCATAGTGAGTTCCAGGACAGCCTGTAGCTAGAGTTTTCCTGCCTGGCCCACAGTCAGCACAAATCTCTCTCACCTGCCAGTCCCACAGCCTCTCAGACCCAACCAGAGACTTATATTGGTTATAAACTGTATGGCCGTGGCAGGCTTCTTGCTAACTATTCTTACAACTTAAATTAATCCATTTCCATTAATCTATACCTTGCCACATGGCTCATGGCTTACCGGCATCTTCACATGCTGTTTGTCATCATGGCGGCTGGCAGTGTCTCTCTGACTCAGCCTTCCACTTTCCAGCTTTATTCTCCTCCTTGTCCCGCCTATACTTCCTGCCTAGCCAATGGCCAATCAGTGTTTTATTTATTGACCAATCAGCAACACATTTGCCATACAGAACATCCCACAGCACTTCCCCCCCTCTTGTTTTTTTTTCAAAAAGGAAGGTTTTAACCTTAACAAAGTAAAATTACATATAATTTGGGAATTTGGGCGTAGCTTCTCTTACTACTTCCTGCTGGAGGGGGGCGCTGTATCTTATGGGGACACAAAGAAAATTCTAGGATTATGGAGTAGTCCGTGAGGGTATATCGTCTGAGCCAGTTGCCTTGAAACCATTCTGGATGTTGGATCATCTGGGCCATGGTGTCATCGGAGACCTTTCAGGGGGTCTTGGCTGGTCAAACCTGATGTATCTTAATCTGGAACAAATCCATAGCCTCTGGCTTTCTGTGGGAACAAAAGCAGAGACTCCTTTCCAAGGCAACACATTCTTACATCCAAATTTTGAAGTCAAGGTATCTTTAAAATATACATTTTGCCATAACTCAACAGCTTTTACAATCAAATGTTTTTCTGCAGTTAAAAATCCCAAAGACAACACAGTCCAGATTCTCTGTGTAATACTCATCTTTACGTGGCTTATTTTTTTATATTAATTTTACTGTCTCTTTAAAGACTTTATTTTTTAAAACTATGTATTTGTTTCTATCACCTTTTTTTCTCTTTCAAGCCTACGTATATTTTACACACATTGTAAACTATTACATCTGAATCTGTCTTATTGTGAATCTATTGCTTTAAACTGCAGCCTCTGTTGCTGCTGGCTCCGCCCACCTCAGCTTCCCAACATGGCGGTGGCACATCTACCACCAGCTCTGGGAGCTATCGTGGGTCTATGCTTTTATCCAAGCAGCATATAGCCCAGAAACCTCTTTTTTTGTTTTGTACTAGTAAAGTCTAAATCCACCACGCAGCTTAATGTGCCACTTGCAGAGGCCTCATTCCCGCCATAGGGCGTACCCTAGGAACCCACAAGTAGCTCAAACCAGCAGCTGGCGCTCATTTGAGAGAGACAATTAGGAACTGTTTTTAGCTCCGTTTTAGAATCTTTTTTCTCAGTTTTTAGGTGGAAACTCTTGCCACCGTGTTGGACGCCATTTGTAGCTAGAGTTTTCCTGCATGGCCCACAGTCAGTACAAATCTCTCTCACCTGCCAGTCCCACAGCCTCTCAGACCCAACCAAGTAAACACAGAGACTTATATTGGTTATAAACTGTATGGCCGTGGCAGGCTTCTTGCTAACTGTTCTTACAACTTAAATTAATCCATTTCCATTAATCTATACCTTGCCACATGGCTCATGGCTTACTGGCATCTTCACATGCTGTTTGTCATCATGGCGGCTGGCAGTGTCTCTCTGACTCAGCCTTCCACTTCCCAGCTTTATTCTCCTCCTTGTCCCGCCTATACTTCCTGCCTTGCCAATGGCCAATCAGTGTTTTATTTATTGACCAATCAGCAACACATTTGCCATACAGAACATCCCACAGCAACAGCCAGCACTACATAATAGAGGGAACCTGTCTCAAAAATTACAAAAAAAGAAAAATCTTTTTAAAAAAAAAATGTTGACTCATTTCTAATCATGTTCACTCAATAGTCTCAGTTTTCAAAGCCTTATAACCTTATGTAAAGCTACATAATTCATAATTAATATAATGCCCTTCTTATTAGCATGTAATATAGAAATATTTTTAAAATAAAAAACCAATTGTACAGTGTTCACTATTATTAGAAATTGTTTGTCACATAAACTACTTGTCAAATACCTAAATGTTTCTCAGCTAAATCTGAGCTTTATTATAGGAATTGCTATTTTATTTCAATGAAAAGTGAAATAAAGATTTCTGTTTTCCTAAAAGGCACTTGAGAGTTGCTTAAAAGGACCTGATACTTACAACAGTCAAGTTCTGATAGAAGCTACAGTAATAGCACTAACAAAATTACAGCCACTTCTTAATAAGGTAATTATTGCATAGAGCATAAATTTATTCTTTTTGGGTATTGTTACTGTGTTTTTTTCTTGTACAAAGTTTAGAAAATTAGGTGATTAAAAAGAGATTATAAAGAAGAAATTATAGTCAAAGTAAGTCTCTTGTCATAAGAGTTAGAAAATAAGGTGGATTGGCCTAGCATGGTGGCCCACACCTTTAGTCCCAGCACTCATGAAGTAGAGGCAGGTCAGTCTCTGTGAGCATGAGGCCAGCCTGGTCTACATAGCAAATCCCAGGACAGCCAGGGCTACATAGAGAATACTTGTCTCAAAAAGAAAGGAAGGGTTAGGGGAGAAGGAGAGGGAGAGAGGAAGAGTGGGAGACTAATAAAGTATTTGTTGAGGATCTTCTGTGTATCTGGTAGTGCTTAGAGATATACCAAACCAAGTTAGTAAAAGTGTCCGGTATCTGGGACGGGTATGGATGTTAAGTAGTGGACGGATAAAGTCAGTAAAGTACTACTTAGTGTGTTAATGATCATCACTATAGAGAAATGTAAAGCCAAGAGAAGTATACCTGCTCATCAAAAGAGTTTGTATGCTGGGCTAGAGGTGCAATCAAAGATATAGCACTTGCTTAGCATATACAAGACCCTGGGTTTATCTCTACCAAGAGACGGGGAAAGGAATAAGGGAGAGATGGAATATATATGAGTGAATAAGAGTTTATACTAGTAAGAATGAAAAGTTGAAAGGGTAGAGTCTAACTAGAATTAGAAATAAGTAGGACAGTGGAGTTGTGGATAGACCATTCTAGCAGAGAGTCAATAGAGAAAATTGTAAAGATTGAATAGCATTAATCTACTATTCAATAGTCTTCAGAAAGGAGTTTGGAAATTATCATTTCCTAGTAGACCATATGATAACTGCAGGACACAGGTGGCCCAGAGTGCACAGTAGATCAGAGAAGGAAGGAACTGCAGGCTGAAGGAAGGGTAGTCTATAGATGAGCGGTCTGCAGTGGTAACAAAAAAAAATGGCTGGTGTCAGTGACTACTGCAGAAGAGTCAGCAAACCCTGGGGACTAGATTTGGTATCCAGAATTGGAAGAAATCCCAGAGGAAGCTCAGGCTCTAAGCCTAGTTGATGGTACTTTTCATTAGACACATGGAGGGGACCAAGTGAATCTTGTCTATTCATGTTCCCCAAAGGAGAGAAAACCCAGAAATTAGGTGAGGTAACCTGCTTTGTTGATGCTGCAGAATGCAGGAAGAGATGATTGCTTGGTTTGCCACACTAACCTGGAGTGTCTCCTTGACCAGGACTCCCCACTGCACAAAGCCCTCTTCTGGGTTGCTGTGGCTGTGCTGCAGTTGGATGAAGTCAACTTGTATTCAGCAGGCACTGCACTTCTGGAACAAAACCTGCACACCTTAGATAGTCTCCGGATATTCAATGACAAGGTGAGTAGGCATTCCTCTGAGTTCCGCATTGCTCACAGTGAGTCTTCTTTTCCTTCTCTTCTAGAGTTCTTTAGAAATTGAAAGTGGTCCATAATCTAAACATGAATTTAATGCATCTTATAAGTATAGTTCCTTAGTAGGTCACTAAAAACTACTTAATCCATAGTTCCAATATAGAAATAGCCAAGAACAATATGCCCTGCTCTTAGTGATTAGAATAGTAATAAGTAGGGCTGGAAAGATGGTTCAGCAGTTGGGAGCACTGACTGTTCTTCCCAGCATCCACTGGTGCTCACAACCATCTCTAGCTCCAGTCCCAGAAATCCATTGCCCTTTGTGGCCTCCTTGGGCACTGCACACATCCACACATGGAGGCACTGCACACATCCACACATGGAAGCAAAACACGAACATAAAATAAGGAAATATAATTTTTCTTAATTTTAAAGTAGTACTGAGAAGTAATAATAGCTATCACAGCAAGCTCTGTGTATTCATTATTACTGATTTTCATTCTCTGTCCCTATTTATTTATATATATTTATATATATATATATATATATATATACACACACACACACACACATACATATATGTGTGTATATATATATGAGACTTTATTTTTCAGTTATTCAATAATAAAGCTTATTTTTATTGAAAAATTATACTTCATAAAAATCTGTACAATAAGGAAGTTGGAGAATCTAAAGAGAAGTTTTGGATGCTTAATTTTATTAGTTTTCTTTTCCCCTTTGCCTAATCTCACTTTAAAGTATACCATTAGTGGCCTCCTTCACATTTATTAACCTAGGTAAGAGGTTGAATTTTGGCTCAGAGTATAGAGGGTAAAATTAAACAGTATAAAATTGGCTAGGGATGTGGCTTAGCAAGGTGAGGTACTTACCACTGAGCCTGACAACCTGACTTCAGTTCCCAGGACTTACGTAGTGACATAGTAGAAGCATATATGCACTAAATAAATGAAAAATATTGTTTCAAAGCCAGTGCAAAATTATACGTTTGTTTTGGAGAAAAATGGAAAGAGCCTAAGAGAAAAGAGAAGATTCTTTTGAAAAGAGAATGTGTGTGTACATGTGCATACATTTGTGTTTGAAATGTCCTTGAAATGAAATGAAATGAACTGAGCTGTGGGGAAACAGAGCATGACCCAAGTATGATGATGCCTGGTCTGCAGTACTTGTTCAGTGCATATAATGTGGTATAGACCCAGAAGAGCTGGAGGTCTGGGAAGTGTGGGAACAAAGTGAGAGGTAGAAGACACCTCGAAGTTGATGAGTCAGACCTCTTCACCAAAGGGCAGGAGTAAAGAACTTAGGTACTGGAATATGTCTGGTTCTGAGCTAGTCCTTTACTAACTGCATTGTTCTATTCTGGAGTTGTCTGAAGATAATGGTGGTTTCCAGTAGTGGCTAGCTATTGGCTATTTGTAAAGCAACTGTCTTGCCATTTTCTTTCTTTCACATGTGCTTTCGTGTTTGTTGGGGTAAGTGCATGTCACAGTATTTGTGGAGGTCAGAGGACAACTTGTGGGAGCCATCTCTCCTACCATGTGGCTTCCAAGGCTAGAACTCAGGTGATCCAACTTGGCAGCAAGCACCCTTAACCACTGAGCCGTCTCTTCAGCTCCTGCCTTGACATTTTCACTTCTGGAACATCACAGGAGGGACTAATCTTGATGCCAGGGCTTCAAAGTACTAGGAATCAGAGTTAATAAAGCTTTATTGAGATCACCAGAATATTCTCTGGGATGGTAGAGTCAGAGTAATAGTGCATGCCTCTAGGTCCTGCTACTTGAGAGGTTAAAGCAGAAGTTTTAAACCTACATAGGCAACATAGTGAGTCTCTGTGTGAGTTTGATAGCAATTATCAGTCAAAAGTAGCTGGGCATTTTGGCTGATGGCTATAGTCTTAGCACTTGAGAGGTATAGACAGAAGGTGTTAGCCAGCCTTTGCTACATAGCAGGTTCAAGGCCAGCCTGGGATAGATGGGATTCCATTTCCAAAAACCAAAATCAAAAAAATAAGTAAATAAAACAGTAGCTCAAAACTGTATATTGTGGGCCTGCAGATGTAGCTCAGTGGTAGAGTGCTTGCCTAGAATACATGAGGCCCTGGGTTCTATCCATAGCACACCCCAACACACACACGCACACACACACACACACACACACACACACACAAATCATGTGTTATAAATCAAAGCAATTTGAGTTTTCCACTATCTTACTACTTATCTTTTAGACTGTCTTACATTTATAGTACCCTAAATATTTTCGTGGGGTTTCCTGTTAACTAAAAATTTCTCTGAAACAAAGAATTACTTAGTGCGTCATAGCTGTTCAATGCAAACAAAAAAGTAAGTTTTTAAACAATGTGTCTGAGCCAGGAATATAGATAGCTCAGTAGACGTGGGGTTCTAGTCCTGGAAAATGAAAAAGGAAATTTCTGCGTGAACTCCATCAACTGTATACCCCTGGTTGTTTTTAATAGAGTCCGGAAGAAGTCTTTATGGCGATCCGCAATCCTCTGGAGTGGCACTGCAAGCAAATGGATCACTTTGTCGGACTCAACTTCAACTCTAACTTTAACTTTGCACTAGTTGGACACCTCTTAAAAGGTAAAGATTCCTTTGTCAGACTACTTTGTCATGAAGTAGTATTGAGAAGTATTGAGAAATAACTAAAAGGAATTGATTACTGAGATAAATTGATGTAATCTAACCTATATGTTTTACTCTAAAATGAAAAGTATATCTGCATGAGTTGTTTGAATTAGTAAGTATTTAACTAGAACCTAATTTTCATATCAGATCTTAAAAGAGAAAGTAAAATTCCTAAATACTGAGCACTTAATTACTATGTTATTGATTAATAGTACACTGAATATTTGTGTTATTTCATATATGTATATTACAGAATGTTATTTACAGATTTAATCACAAAAGGCTTAGGGATTAACCCTTGTCCAAGTTTGGGTTCAGTCTCCAGCATTGCCAAGGATTAAAAGGAATTTCCAGTTTAGTGTGCATTGGTGTTCAGATAGGGTCATAGGTGCTCTTCAACTTGTTTCTAGCATGTTCTCCATCAGCACTCTGGTACTGTGTACAAGTACTCATAGTACTATGTACTGTGTACCGTTCTGGTACTGCACTCGCTCTCTTGCAGATTTCATTGCTGTTTTGATAGCCAACCATCTCCACTAGACTAGAGCTAAGTCACTTTCTTACCTAGCTTTAGCTGCTCATTGCCAACTTCATAGCTCCATAGCCATGCTCTATTCAGGTGGGCAGTTTTCTATAAAATAAATAAATATGTGTTAAGCTTGGCATGATGGTCCACACCCTTAATCCCAGCAATTGGGAGACAGAACCAGGTAGATCTCTTGAGTTCAAGGCCAGCCTAGTTCAGAGCTACATAGTGAGACCCTGTCTCAAAAATCAAAAGACAAAAACAAACAAAAAAAACCCACACCAAACAAGGAAGAAAAATGAAAAAGAAGAAATAATTTTTAAAGATTTATTTTTATTTTATGTGTATGAGTGTTTTGCCTTTGTGCATGTATGTGTAACACCTGAAAGTTTGTGACCTGAGGTGGCCACAGGACATACTGGACCCCTGGAACTGAAAGTATAGGTGATTGTGAGCCACTCTGTGGGTCTTCCGAGCCACACTCTGACCCTCTGTAAGAGCAACCAGTGCTCTTAACTGCTGAGCCGTTGCTCTAGCCTCGTGGAAGTAGTAGAGCCCTTATGTCAGATGAAGTCTCAAGGGGAATGCTAATGCTTAGTTTTGTTTGTGTTTATTTCTAACCTCTGTGCTTCTTTAGGAAATGAAAAATCAATAATGCCATCATCTTTCCTAACGCCCTCTCCTTTAGGGTTCCAGGGAACAGCCTCTTCTACACGTGTGGGATACGTAATCTTATGTAGAATTAACTTAACATTTTCATGTTTGACCTTCACAAATGGCTATTCTTGGAGGCAGGAATTCTCCTTTTGTGGTAGAGTTACTTGTCACAGCATAAGAGCTCAAGCATTTGTTCATGGACTAAGTTAACTTGTTATTTGTTTGTTTTCTTTTTATAGGGTACAGGCATCCTTCACCTGCCATTGTTGCAAGAACAGTCAGAATTTTGCATACACTACTAACTCTTGTTAACAAACATAGAAATTGTGACAAATTTGAGGTGAATACACAGAGTGTGGCTTACTTAGCAGGTAAAAGCACAAAATTGACAAAATTAGTCTAACTGTATCATTGTCTTAGGATCACCAAAAGATACCCATGCCTAGCTTTGGGTCTTTGCAGCTAGATCTTTGGCCAAATAGAGCATTCACAGTTTATTCACAGTTTTGCCAAAACATTTTTGATTATAAAAGAATATCTGAAATGTCCTAAAATTGAATTGCCTCAGCCTATCATCCCAGGCCTTCATAGCCCTCTATTCTATCCTCGATCTAAATTTCATGAACATCTCTTTTTATAGCCTTTCCAAATGGACAGGCTATTTCAAACCAATCTACTTGCTATCTCCTACTGGGCTTTCTGCCTCTTTAATATTCATTCTTTGTGCTATTTTACCTGGGATGCCTGTCCCATCACCACCATTCACTGAACTGTATAACTCTGTCTTATCTAATATTTACTGTATTCTACTCAAACAATGTAGTTTGATGTGGTTTGATGGAAGATGCTATTCTCACTTTAGCAAATTTCCATTTTTTGCCAATTGTTTTGTTTCAAGCATACAACCTTGAACAAACTATTTTACATCCCAGAATATTTTTATCAGTGCATTTCAGATACATGCTCTGCCTGCTTTTTGTGATTATTGAAACCAAATAGGCGATCAAGTGCTTGAGAAAGTAAGGTGTTTATCAAATTTCTTTGTGTGTTTCAGTTTATGCAGACTGTAAACTCTGGAGGATAAGTCTATCCTGCATGTTTATACACTTCAGTCTCACAGTCTCCAAGGCTTTTTATGTGTACATGTAATAGTAATAACCTCTTAAGTTTGGAAGAAATGAATCCTGTTGTAGGTCACACGTGTTTTTCACAGTGTTTTTTATGTGCTTTTCCTTTTCCTATTAGCTCTGCTCACAGTGTCCGAAGAGGTTCGAAGTCGCTGTAGCCTCAAGCATAGGAAGTCCCTTCTTCTTACTGATATTTCAATGGAAAATGTTCCTATGGATACATATCCTATTCATCATAGTGACCCTAGCTATAGGTAAGTGGACATGGTATCATAATTACATAATTATAGTCAGCCTTCAATTGTCACATGATAGAGACTAGCAACAAAGTAATCTAGAAGGGAGCAGAGTGGCAACTCAGGATGGTCTCTCAGGTATAGAAGTGAGAGCTTCCTCTGCAGATGCACACTAGTTTATATAGGCAGTATTAAAGTTATTCTAGTCTGTTCTGATATTATCATTAGTTCACCTCTTTAAACACAGACACTTGAATAATGAAGAAATACCATCTTGAAAGGTTTGGTTGCAGAAAAGGACCTGGAGAAAAAACTAACCTGAAATCATTGCATGTCTAAAAGCTAAGTTATATGGGGCAGAAGAGTTGACTCAGTGGTTTAAAGCACTTGTATTTTTTTTCATCTTTTAGATTTATTTGTTTATTGCATAAACGGTGTTCTGCCTACATTTGTCACTGCAGGCCAAAAGAGGACACCAGATCTCATTACATATGGTTGTGAGCCACCATGTGATTGCTGGGAATTGAACTCAGGACCTCTGGAAGAACAGCCAGTGCTCCTAACCTCTGAGCCATCTCTCCAGCACTTGTATTCTTGTGGAGGACCTGGGTTCAGTTCCCAGAACCCACATGGTTGCTCACAGTCATCTGTAGCTGAAGTTTCAGAGGATCTGACACCCTCTTTTGACCACTGTGGGGCACACACATGGGCAGATATACATACAGGCAAAACTCGCATACACATGAAGTAAATAAAATCTTTTTTAAAAGTGATATAGATTGATAAAAACATTTGCATGCACTGTTTACAAATGTCATTAACATTAAAAACCTTTCTTTTTTTTTTTTTTTTTTTTTTTTTTAAAGATTTATTTATTTATTATGTATACAGCATGTATGGCTACAGGCCAGAAGAGGGCACCAGATCTCATTACAGATGGTTGTGAGCCACCATGTGGTTGCTGGGAATTGAACTCAGGACCTTTGGAAGAACAGTCAGTGCTCTTAACCTCTGAGCCATCTCTCCAGCCCTAAAAACCTTTCTATAGTGTAGTTTTACTATGGTTACTTTGATACAAGGTCTGGCTATGTGTCCCTGACTGGTCTGGAACTCAGTGTATAGAGTAGGCTGACCTTGAACTCACAGAGATCTTCCTCTGCCAAGTGCTGGGATTAAAGGCATTTACCACCACACCCAACTTCTGTAATGCAGGTTTATATGATAGAATCATAAAATTATGTCTACTATTATACGTGGCTTTGTGTAGGTTTTTTATTCCCCAGTATAACTGCTATCTTTGGGGGATTATTCTGTAATGTGGATTAAACAAAAATATCTTTAACGTTTGGATACAGTGTTGAACATAGGAAAGTAATCTTTGAGAGGTCATGTCATTAAGCTTACTAAGACCTTCCTTTTTGATTGAAAGAAGACCTCCTCAGCACTTGACTGAGACTTCAGCAATGCATGCAAGTTTTCCTGATAGACACAGTGTTTAGTAGCCTTATTTCTTCAGTCATTCCCATGAGTTTATTTCTTCAACCCTTCTTTTAGTTATGGAAAGGAAAAAGTAACTTAGTTGCCTATATTTGGGAAAGCTTAATTCTCAAACTTAATATTACTGATTTTTTTTTTTTTTTTGGTATTTCAAGACAGGGTTTCTCTGTGTAGTTTTGGTGCCTGTCCTGGATCTCGTTCAGTAGACCAGGCTGGCCTCGAACTCACAGAGTTCCACCTGGCTCTGCTTCCCAAGTGCTGGGATTAAAGGGCGTGCACCACCACTGCCCAGCAATATTACCGATATTTAAATGGTGCAATAATACAATTGCTTATTTAGACTTTTATTTTCCATGATTATAAAATTCAATGCAAGCTGGGTGGTGGTGGTACACACCTTTAATCCCAGAGGCAGAAGCAGGCAGATCTCAGTGAATTCAAGGACAGCCAGGGCTGTTACACAGAGAAACCCTGTCTCGAAAAACCAGAAGGGAAAAAAGGAAGGAAGGAAAGAAAGAAAAGAATAAGATTGAAGGCAGTAAATTCAATAGATCTATTATTCAACATCAATTAATGACATGTATTTATTATATATTTGAAAAGTGCTAAGGTAAAAGATGTTAAGTGTTCTCACCACAATAAATGACAAATGTATAGGATAATACATGTCCTAAATTAGCATATTTTAGGCATTCTATGTGTGTGCATTTTTTAAAACATGTTGCACACAGTAGAAATAGACAATTTTTATTTGTTAAATTGAAAAGTTTGTTGCCATATGTGGTGGCAAATGCCTGTCAGTCCCTATAGGCAGGAGGATCAGGAATTCAAGGTCATCCTTAGCTATGTAGAGAGTTTGAGGCCAGCCTTGGCTACATAAGTCCCTGTTTCAAAAACAAACAAAATAGAGGCTAGAGATGTAGCTCAGTTAGTAGAGAATTCTTTTCTAATATGCATAAAGCCCTGAGTTCAGTCACCAGTTCTGCAGAAAACTGACTGTGGTAGCAAACACCTGTCACCTCAGCACTTGGGAAGACCAGAAGTTTAGTGTCATCCTTGGCTTCATAGTGAGTTCCAGGCCAGCCTGAGACCCTAGCTCAATCAATCAATATATAAGTAATTTAGGGTTTAGAACACTTGCCATGCATAAGTGAGGTTCGGGATTCAATCCCTGTACTGCAGAGGGGAAAAATTAACAAAACTATACAGTATATAGCTCTTCCTATGTAACATTGATACTTCTGGGGATACATTAGGAGTTGTACTCTAAGAGCCAGCTGTAATGATACATATCTGTAATGCTAGCATTCTGGAAACTAAGGCAGAAGGATTAAAAAAAGTTTAATCCCAGCACTCGGGAGACAGAGCCAAGCAGATCTCTGAGTTCCAGGCCAGCCTGGTCTACAGAGAGAGATCCAGGACAGGCACCAAAACTACATAGAGAAACTCTGTGTGGTGGGAGGGTGGGGGTTGCGGGGAATGGGGGTTGTGCAGTTTTCAAATTAATTTATTATTGCCATCATTAGGAAATAGGATAGCTTTAGGAATGAGTGAACAGTGGTTATATTTGTCATCTTCTTATTAATTACTTCTTCTAACTTGTTTAAATCTCTCAGGACACTAAAGGAGAACCAGCCATGGTCCTCTCCCAAAGGTTCAGAAGGATACCTTGCAGCTACCTACCCATCGGTAGGCCAGACCAGTCCCCGAGCCAGGAAATCCATGAGCTTAGACATGGGGCAGCCTTCTCAAGCCAACACAAAGAAATTGCTTGGTTAGTTTATCTTAATTTTGTATAAATTTTTACATTATTGTTACTGTGAAAAATGGTTCAGTTACTTTCTCTCTTGGAATTATTTTGAAACTATTTAGATTGCCAACGTTTACTGTTTTGATGTAACAAAATCTTTTGTGGCTTTAATTTTATTTATTTACTTAATGTGTGTGAGTGTTTTGCCTGCATTTGTATGGGTGTGTACCACATATGTGCCTGGTGCCCATAGTTGCCAGAAGAGTATCGTATTTCTCGGAACTGAAGTTACAGACATTTGTGAGCTTCCTGTGCTTGCTGGGAACTGAACCGGGGTCCTCTGGAAGAGTGGCAAGTACTTTTAACCATTGAGCCATCTCCCCAGCCCTTGTATGGCTTTTATAAGGGAGTTTGATTTTGATAAATTAGCTGTATCTTTGAGAATGAAACTTTAGGATGACTTTTAATTTGGTTTTTATTTCTGTGTTTTTAGTTTTCTATTTTTAAGTACCGTGGCTTTTGTTTTTTGAGCAGCAGACAGTATAAGAGTCATTAGATACCTAGAAGAAGGGAAGCATTGATGTACTAGGGGTCTATAAGGGTAACTTTCCCTAAATTATCATTTTGAAAACAGAACTTATCACTAAGAGATGAAAACAGTCAACCATATTTTCTTTGAAACAACAAAAAAGCAAGATACTTTTTTAATTAATAAGAAATTCATGTTTGTGTGTGCAGACACAGGTGGAGAGGAGAGGACAGCCTTGTGAGATCTCTCCTTCCACCTAGATATTCTGAGCATTGAAGTCAGGTTGTCAGACCCTAAGACAAGCGCCTTTACCTACTGAGCCATCTTGCCAGCCATGATTCTTAACAGTTAACATTGCTCAGGTCTATGAACATTCCTATGGGAAGTGGGTGTACAGTGCGAGTTCTCTCCTGTCCGGTAACTGAGAAGTGAATTCCTGAAAGAGAACCTTCACTGACCCACAGAGCAAGTGGGAGGCAGTGTTTGCTTTTCACTGGCTGCCATTTTCTTTGTCACTTACATCTATTGGAGTGTATAATCCGTGATCATTAATGTGAATGTGGATTTCAGTTATCCATGCAAACATACTTAGTATCTTGAGATAATATTGTGAAAACGTTTGTGTTCATAAGGAAACTGGTGAGCAGACAACAAAGTATAACACAAATAACCTTCTGGTAAATGTTAAAAGGAGAAATAACAAATGTCAGTCATTGTTACATAGATCTGTCACCTTCTATTTGAGTTCCTTTCTGCTAATCCTTTGTCAGTAATGGCAGGAGTTTCCTGGTTACTTTGTGTTTTGTAATTATGGATTTTTATACCAAGGAAGTTGTAAGTGAAAAATTAACCTCAGAGAAAATGTGGTATTAAATTCCTTCAAACTGTGTTCTAGGTAGAAAGGATAAGGTCTCTGTCCTTCAAAGAAGGGATTATTCTTTGTTAGCTATGACTTAAAATCAGCTGATAACAATAGTATATGTCAGATGACATTAAACCAATAATATTTTGATGAAGAAACAAAGAATCTTAGGAAATTAAGAGGTAAAATTTGAGCAGATTTAAGATGGAATACATAGTAGCAGGCAGACTGATAAGGAAAGGCATGCGTTCAAGAGAGGAAGTGTGGCGGCTGGGGAGAATGGGAGAGCGCCTGGCAGTAGACCAGTGTTCGAGGAAAGTCCATGGGAAATGAGGCTGGAGAAGGGCAGCATGGCCCTGAAAACTCTGCCGTGGCTGGGCATGCTGGCTCAGTTTTAATCCCAGCACTTGGAGGCAGGGGTGCACGTCTACACTGAATTACAGAACAGCCAGGGCTTTGTAGAGAGATACTGTCTCACACAACAACAAAGAGCCTGCCATGATGAGAGATGTATCATATCATACATCCAACAGAGAGACCTTGAATTAAGGAACAAAATGTATTGGGGAGGGGCATTTTCCTGATAGCAGTGTGAAGAAAGGTCTTTTCCAAGGGGACCATTTATAAGGTTGATTCTGCAATCTAAGAGGGGGGGAAAAAAAACAGCAGTGCCAGCTCACGCTAAGGCAGAACCACTGGAAAAATAGAGTCCAATGTGAGGTGTATTTTCAAAGGAGAATGGAAAGAAAAGAGTTCATGCCTCGCTGATGATCGAGTGGGAAGGGAGAAAACTGTCAAAGATGGCCTGGGTTTCCGGCTTCAGTCTGGCATGATTGTGCTGCCCGTGACTCTTCTGCAGTGGAGGAGGAAGGAGCACAAGCAGAGGCCAGCCTAGGCCACAGAATATGCTTCAGGCTAGCACGGCTATGTAGCGGACCTGTTGATAAGTAAAATAAAAATTAAACAGCACTTACCTGACTGGGCTGGAACTACCATTTTCCACTACTAGATATCTCTTCAAAGGAAATCAAGTCAGTGTGTTGAAGAGATAGCTGCATTCTGTGTGGATTGCAGGATTCTTTACAACAGCAAAGAAAACAGAACAACATCACTGTCCAGCTGATAATGAATAGATAAAGAAAGCATAGTTTTAATTCAGATCTACAAATAATAGCCATAAATATGAAGTACTGTCATTTGTGACAACATGGGTAGAGTTAGAGATTACTGTGTTAAATAAGCCAGGCACAAAAACAAGTCCTACGTGATGTCACTCACATGAAAGATAAAATATGGTTCCCGTAAGTGTTAAGGATAGAATGATGGTCACCAGAGACTGGTGGGCACTAAGGAGCAGGAGGCTTGCTTTCCTGTTGCACATTGGGCAGCCATGGAGAGCAGCAGTGCACCATATATTCAAAGCCAAAAGAAAGGTGTTTTGTGTGTTCACCTTAAAGAACTGATAAAAGCCAGTACACCTTTAATTCCAGCAATTGGGAACTCTATGAGTTCAAAGCCAGCCTGGTCTACATAGAATGTTCAGAGACAGCCAGAGCTACATAATAGAGAGATTCTGTCTCAAAAAACAAACAGAAACAAACTGATAAATATTTGAAGAGTTAGATAATTGAGCTGTAGGAAGAGAAGGAAATAACCCAGGAGCTAGCATAAGTAAAAGAAAAGAGAAAGCAGGCCAAAATCAGTAGCGTGAATGTGTAACTCCAAGCATTCTAGAAAGCACTAATGGGTTTCAGGAAAGTGGAGTTTGTAGCCTGGTCCGTGCAGGATCCTTAGCAGTGTGACCTCAGGCTAACCAGTTAACCACTCATGGCTTCTTCCATTTGCACAAAAGGAAGAGACTGGACTAGATTGTTCTAGATGATTTGGCCTTGATATTTGTGATTTGTGGTTTTTTATTAGTCTTAGTACATGAGGTCAGAACATTGTATTTGTCAAATAATCACTTGTCAGATTTTGTAATGGCTTCAAGTCTGGCTTTTAAAATGAATTCATTTAAGGTATGCATTACAAACTTTTTTTTCCTGTGTGTGTGTTTCTGGGCATTAAACCAAGGTCCTACACTCGCTAGACAAGTACTCCACCACTGAGCTACATACTCAACCCCACACTGTTTCTTAGAACTGCACCAAGAGACATTCTCTGAGTGTAAAGAGCAAAGATAGATCAATTCCACATAATGTGTTATAAATACTTGTACTTTAAATAAGAGGAAGACATTTAAATACCAGTATACATGATTGGGGAGCTCAAGGCCAAGTGTGAGACAGGATTGCTTGCTGCACTTTTGAAGTGTCTCCTTGTATATCTAATTTTTAGTACTTCTGAGCATGCATATCTTGAACAATCCATGTCAAACTTTAATTTTTACTTGTTATGGAAATTGTTCATCCATAGTGACTATTTCTTGACAACCAGCTTAATCTCCATGAAGAGGCTGTTCAGATTTTTCTATAGTTTCCACTGACCAAAATCTACTCTGTCTTTGTTACCAATATTTGCTCTTCTTGGTGGAGTCTAGTTTACCCTCAGGATAGTAGATATAATCTGAAGCTCTTTAAACCAGTAAAGATCCTCCTTTCCTGGAAAGCTGTTGGCCAGACCCTTGAAAAGGAATGTTTTCAGCTTGCTTTGGACCCTTAAGTGAAAGCTTAAATTATTAGAATATTACTATTTGTGGACACTGTGGTTAATGAACTTTTATAACTTTTGTTTATAGGAACAAGAAAAAGTTTTGATCACTTGATATCAGACACAAAGGCTCCTAAAAGACAAGAAATGGAATCAGGGATCACAACACCCCCCAAAATGAGAAGAGTGGCAGAAACTGATTATGAAATGGGTGAGAAACAAAGCTGATAAGTAATCTAGATCAATGCAAACAGTGAAGAGTACAGGGAAGGCACATTCATTCCAGCAGTCCTTATGATGTTTAGGGCACAATATAGAAACATACACTCTTTTTTTGTTTGTTTGTTTTGTTTTGTTTTTGTTTTTCAAGACAGGTTTCTCTGTGTAACAGTCCTGGCTGTCCTGAAACTCACTCTGTAGACCAGGCTGACCTCGAACTCACAGAGATCCGCCTGCCTCTGCCTCCCAAGTGCTGGGATTAAAGACGTGCGCCACCACCGCTCGACAGAAACATGTATTCTTGTTCCAAAGATAAGCTCTCTATATCTCTAAAAGAAATTGGCCAGTGAAATATGTTGAAGGGGCAGAGGCAGGAGGATCACAAATTTGAGGTCTGATTCAGGTGGTGGCAGTGTACATCTTTAATCCCAATACTTAGGAGGCAGAGGCAGGTGGATCTCCGGGTTCAAGACCAGCCTGATCTACATAGTGAGTTCCAGGACAGTCAGGGCTACATAGAGAAACCCTGTCTCAGAAAACAAAACAAAACAAAAACAAAAAACAAATTTGAGGTCTGCCTGGGCTACACTTGGAGGAGAGGTAGGCGGATCTCCATGAGTTTGAGGACCGGTCTCCATAGACACTTCCAGGCCAGCCAGGGCTACACAGTGGGACCATGCCTGAAAAAAAGTTTTATATATATGATAGTACAGCACTGCCAATCACTAACTGATTGTTATGGTAGTGCATAGTACTGATAGTTATTTTGATAAGATGTCTTATTTAAAGAACTGTTGAATTTAAGATGTAACATTAAAATGTAACATTAAAATTAAAATGTTGAGTAAAGTAACCATAGATACTCTATTAATATGACTACTTACATTAATTTATATCCTATTGCAGAAACCCAAAGGATTTCCTCACAGCAGCACCCACATTTACGGAAAGTCTCAGTGTCTGAATCAAATGTTCTTTTGGATGAAGAAGTACTTACTGACCCAAAGATCCAAGCACTGCTTCTTACTGTTCTGGTAAGGAACTCCCACTCTTGTCTGTCTGTCTGTCTGTCTATTTGTTGATTTACTTATTTATTTTCAAGGCAGAGTCTCACTATATAGCCCTAACTGTCCTGGAACTCATTGTGCAGACTAGACTGTCCTTGAACTCACAGGGATCCGTCTGCCTCTGCCTCCTAAGTGAGCCACTACTCCTGGCAGGACTTCCCCTTTTTGAGGGGTTTCCCCCCTCAATTCTTATTCCAGTCTGCTCTTAACCGGCCCTTAAGTATTACAAATATGAAAGGAAGATGTTTTCACTTCACTAACATAGAAAGATTCAGTCACAACATGTTTACTTTTTTTGTGTCTTGGCAGGCTACGCTGGTAAAATATACTACAGATGAATTTGATCAACGAATTCTTTATGAATACCTAGCAGAGGCCAGTGTTGTGTTTCCCAAAGTGTTTCCTGTTGTGTAAGTATCTCCTGTTGTTTGTATCTAGCCTCTGCGTCTGTCTTTGTGGCAGGTGCTCTGTAAAGGTCTGGGAAGTGTATTTCTCAGTGGTGTCTGCTACCTGCAGAGTGGGGAATGGAGCCAGAGTTTTTAACAGGAAAGAGATGATTAGTGGTTTAGGGTTTGGGACTACAGCTCCATAGAAGAACACATGCTTAGCATACACAAGGGCCAGGGTTGATCCCAGCACCCAAAACAAAAACCACTATTGTGGGGTTGAAGAGATAGCTCAGTAGTTAGGAGTGTGTACTGCTGGTTTTGCAGAGGACCTGAGTTCCAGTCCCAGCACCCTCTTCTGGCCTCAGAGGACATTGAACACACATTCACATACCCACACACAAACAAACACATGATTAAAAAGAAAAATAAATCTTTTTTAAAATCAGTACTTTAATAGTGGCTAAAGCTATGTTTTTTTCCCTAATCTTACTGATTTACTTTAGTCAGATATCTTAATGAATACTGTACAGTTCCTCAAGAGCAAGCTGATAGATTGCTATATTTAAACCGGCCTGCTTAGTTTTCTTTGGGGGGAGTGGGTGTCCAAATCATTTCTTTTAACTGTTTTATTTATTTTAGTGCACACATGCGTATCTACTATGGCACACATGTGGAGGTCAAAGGACAACTTTGCGGGGATAGGCACTCTTCCTCCACCATGTGGGTCCTGGAGGTCAGACTCAGGCCCTCACACTTGACAGTTCTCATCTTCATCTGTTGAGTCGTCTTGCCGGCCCTTCGTTTTCTTGAGTCACAGCGGAGTGACAACAGAAGGACCCCTTATCTAGGGGTTGGCTCCACTCCCCACACTCTAACTTCCAAGGGTTTGCTCTAGTGTGATTTCTGTTGCTGGGATAAAACAAGGACCAGAACAGCTTGGGGGAAGGGACTGGAGAGATGGCTCAGCAGTTAAAAGCATGGCCGCTCTTCCAAAGGATGCTGGTTTGACTCCCAGCACCCACATGGTGTCTCACAACTGTCTGTAACTCCAGTTCCAGGGAATTTGATACCCTCTCTGGCTTCTGTGGACACCAGGCTCTCATGTGGTACATAGACATACATGTAGGCAAAACACTCATACACATAAAACGAATTTTGAAAAAAGAGAAGAACAGCAACTTGGTGAAGAAAGGTTTTATTTCACCTTATGAGTTAGAATCTAATCATTGAGGGAAGCAATTAGTTCCAGGGCAGGAACTAATAGAGAAACCATGGAAGAATGCTGTCTGCTGGCTTGCTCAGTTACCTTTCTTATACATCCCAGGCCCACATGCCCAGAGCTGGCACAATCCACAATGGGCTGGGCCCTCTACATCAGTTAGCAATCAGGAAAATGTTCCAGAGACAGGCCATTCTGATGGAAACAATTCTTCCTGGATATGTCAGCTGACAGCTATGACAGAAAGTTGTTGGCAAATGAACAAAGCTTTGAGAAGGCCTTTGTGTGGAATGCAGAACAATAGGGAGTTCAAGGTGAAGGATGGACATAGGGCATGGACCTGGCTAAAGCCTTTGTGTATGTCATTGTTAAATACTGAGTTATATTCCTTTGTACAGTGCAAAGCTGTTGGGAGATCTTTAACTGGTAATAAGTTGCTATGGAAATATACTCTGGCTATTTTGTCGAGAATGAGTTGGAAGAAACAGTAGATTCAGAAAGATTTTAATAAGGAGACTATCCAAGAAGCCAGTATCTGGGATATAAGGAGAGGTAGAATTGAAATTGCGTTTAGGAGGTAAGAATTAGAGAAGTTGGTCATGGGTTAGGTGTGGACTAGAGCAGTTCCCTAAAGAGTATTTTTATTATGGTTTGCACGTTACAGTGGATGGTAGTGGTTTCATAGCTGGGATAAAAATCTTGGAAGAATCCCATGCCTATGAAAGGGGAAGTAGAATGACCCTGGGTTTGGACATTTTGAAACAATTATGTCCAACAACTAAAGATACTATAGGCACTCTTTAGTTTATAACCTGAGCACGTCAGTGTAGCTTATTGAGCATCCAACATTTGTTGTTTAATCTCATTTCAAAGTTTCTGAATTTCACATATCTAGGTGTTTTGTTCTGTTTTTTATAATAGATTACAGCTGATTTGGAAATGGTTTCTTTGTAAAATTCTACATTCTACCCCTTCCCAACCAGTTGTGCTTTTTTTTTTTAGCAAAATTCAGTCTGATTTGGCACTAGTTAATATTAAATTGCATTTTAACCCTTAAGTGCATAGAAACAGACAGCAGAGGATATAGAGGGTGTAGAGTATGCTACCGAGCGAACAGAACCATGCCTGTCTTGAAAACACTCTCTTTGTGTAGTTTGACATGACTGTGTGATAGCGGCCAGTTGTTTGCTTTTACTGTGTCTTCCCTGAGGACCTCAAATGAAGGCAGTACATGGGCTCTCACACACACTCCTTCACTAGACACTAGAGAAAAGCACCAGAAACTTAAAAGCACTTGTCTTCAGTTTTGCCACGTTGTTCTAAGGAATATATATTATGCTTTCCAGTAAATCTTTTTATTTAATGTTCCTCTGTTTACTTTTTTTTTTTAGGCACAATTTGTTGGACTCTAAGATCAATACCCTCTTGTCATTGTGCCAAGATCCAAATTTGTTAAATCCAATCCATGGAATTGTGCAGAGTGTGGTGTACCATGAGGAATCCCCTCCACAGTACCAAACATCTTACCTGCAAAGTAATTAAGTATACCAGGAGAGGATGCTTGATAAGCCTGCAGCTGTGGTCCTGTTGTGGAAGCACTGACTAGCATTCTCTATAAGGGACAGGCTCGTCCTTCCTACTTGTCTCCCTTCATGCCATTTTCTGACTCTTAGTTATATGTTCAGTAAGATAACTGCTTGACCATGTTACTAAAATGCCAAGCCTATTTTAAGGAGATTTCAGTCATCTTTGACACTCATTGTAAAATGTCTTAAACATATACATAGATTCATTCTGTCGGCTGTACAGCCTAATTTCCATTACTATTTAAAGCTGCCTTGCTTGTTGTAAGAGTAGCATTTGATGTTTTACAGGTTTTGGTTTCAATGGCTTATGGCGGTTTGCAGGACCCTTTTCAAAGGTAAGAAAAAATATTTTTCTCTAATTTTTGATAAACCAGAGTCTTTAGCTATATTCATGAGCCTGTTTGAGAACACACACTGTCCTCAAACCAAAGTACCATCTCAAAATAACACATTGTTTTAGAAAGATTTTTCCAAAAGAGGCAATACCTTAAATATGTTGATATAATTTAATTTTTATTTTAAAATACTGAAGTTAGGCTTGACTTCTCAGAAGGGTGTGATAAGCCTTTATAAAACTTGTCTGCCTGTAGACTAGTGGTTCTCAACCTGTGGGTTGTGACTGCTTTGGGGGTGACATCAGATATTTACATTACAATTCATAGCAGTAGCAAAATTACAGTTATGAAGTAGCAATGAAATAATTTTACGGTTGAGGGGATCACCACAAGATGAGGAGCTGTATTCAAAGGTCGCAGTGTTAGGAAGGTTGAGAACCACTGCTGTAGACTTCTATATGTGGCAGTAACTCACACACCTGTCTTACGACTAGCAAAGAATATGATGCCTGTTAAAATCTACCTCAGGGGCACATTTTTACATCCAACTATTATATTGAGTTTGTTTTTTGCTGTTCATTTTCTTTGACTAGCATTTGTTGGTGTATTGCATGAATTCGTATTTAATTTTTTTGTAGGTGGTCTCTTTTAAAATAATTGAAATTCCTTGAAGGCGGGGCTTCTGCCCTATCCCTAACCCCCCCCCCCCACAGTGTCCTATATACCAGAGTGTTAAATCAAGAGGAGCTATCTATACCTTGTTCCACTTTCAAGAGTTAGATTGAGTTTATTTTGTAATATCTGTTGATATGCACAGGTTGTTATTAAAAAGATGGGCCTGAAGTCACAGAAGTGTGTCATGCAGAAGTTTTTAACAGGTGGATGGTTGTTACCCGCTGAGCCCTTCCATGTCTTGCTGGGGGGGATCTGAGTAGCAGCTCTGCCTATTTTCTCTACTTTGGGAAACTGGCTAGACATCATTGCTGAGGACCACATTGTCTGTTTATTCAAACCCTCTGTCTGGGCATGGCTTTCAGAAATTGCAGGTTCATCTGGAAGCTTTTAGGGGAAGCTAAATAAGATTTCAAGCTGTAAGTTCCATAGTCGCTAAATACTACTCCAGTCCCCCCTGTTAATGATCTAGAATACAAACAAAGGAAGAAAGCAAAATTAAGCCCCAGATATCAGTTAACCTTTTTTAGCTTCAGAGGGAATTTTTTAAAAATGGAGCTAAAATAATGTCCTATTTTCCATTACAGCAAACACAAATCCCAGACTATGCTGAGCTTATTGTTAAGTTTCTTGATGCCTTGATTGACACGTACTTGCCTGGAATTGATGAAGAAGCCAGTGAGGAGTCCCTCCTGACACCCACATCTCCTTACCCTCCTGCACTGCAGAGCCAGCTTAGTATCACTGCCAACCTTAACCTCTCTAATTCCATGACCTCACTTGCAACTTCCCAGCATTCCCCAGGTCAGTAAATGTGATCTTTATGTGACTTTGAGCAATGGAAAGGAACTCCCTTGTGGTCAGATTATAGCAGATTTTGCTCCTTTTTCTCTTGAGGTTCACTTTACATTTCTTTACTATGTAACTGAATGTTGTTACTCATCAGAGCTGTCTGCTTTCCAGCAAGTTGTATAAAAGAGAGGGAAATGTGTAGTGATGTAGTATCCACATAGGTTCGGACCAAAAGCACAAACTGAGCTACATTACCTATAAATGAACAGAGCAGTAGTTCTTTTATCGGATAGACTAACATTACCCTAAGTACTTCTATGTCTCTGACGCAGCATACTATAAAACACACACGTAGAAAGTCTAGTCATCACCCCTCTTTATTGCTGGTAGCAGTGTCAGCTAACCATAAGCCATAGGCTAGCCTGAAGATCTGGGATTAGGATGACCAGACCCCCAAAAAAAAGTCCTTACAAAAAATAACATCTTGGAGCTGCAGAGATAACTAGGTTGGTAGAATGCTTCCCTTGAGAGCCCAAGGACCTGAGTTTAATCTCTAGACCCCACAGTTTAAAAAGCTACTCGTGGTGGGACCTACTTGGAATCCCAGCACCCAGGAGGTAGAGGCAGGAGAATACCTGGGGCTGACTAACCAGCTAGCCTAGCCTACGTGGTTCTTTCCAAGGCAGTGACTCTGTTTCACAGAAGGGTAGACTTGAGAAACAATACTACACCTGTGCACATGCGTACACACAGAGGAAAAGAAATCTTTTTTTTTTTTTAAGATTTATTTATTTATTATGTATACAGCATGTATGACTGCAGGCCAGAAGAGGGCACCAGATCTCATTACAGATGGTTGTGAGCCACCATGTGGTTGCTGGGAATTGAACTCAGGACCTCTGGAAGAGCAGTCAGTGCTCTTAACCACTGAGCCATCTCTCCATCCCCATCTTCCCCCCCCCCCCCTCGGAAAAAGAAATCTTAAATTTCTATAATCCTACTATAGTCACTGTTGGATTGATCAAATGGGAAAAGCAGACCAGTAAAACTTTATTTTTATTTTTATTTTGAGACAAGGTTTCACTTTATAGTCCCAGCTGGCCTAGAACTCTTATGTAGACCAGGCTGGCCTAAAGTCACAGAGATCCACCTGCTTTGCCTCCCAGTGCCAGGATTGAAGGTGTATGCAATCATAGATAATAAAATTTAGAAGTCAATACACTGAGTAGCTACAGCTAAGAGCCCCTCAGGTACTGAAAGAAAAAAGGTGGCCGGAATGGCACCTGCCCAACTCCAAGCTCAGTTACTGTCTGAAGGAATGGCTTCATACAGCTCTGCTTGACCCTAAGATAGTGCTCACTACAGAACATCAACACTGTTGTGTGAGTTGTGAAGACAGTGAGTAACAGTGAAAAGCTGATGTGTGGATCATGTGCTCTATTGAAAAGATTTTCTTCTAAGTGAGTTAAAATGTTTAAAAAGGATTCCTTACTTAAGTTACCCAACTTCCATTATCTGAAAAGGTCATGTGTGATACATCTCAGTGTAAGGAAATTCTTTGAAGTAGTGTACATAGTTTGTGTAAATGTTAGCTGTTAGCATGCATTTTCATTATACAAGTCAAACCATAACTATTCTGTGATGTTCATGATCTATAAATAGAATCTCTGTAAATAGTTGTCACAGTGTTGCATAAACATTGCCATGTACATGGTCGTTTTGAAGATTCTAAAGAATCAGGCAAGGTATAATACCCAACCCATATTATAAATATTTTGTAAAAAATTATATTCAATTCTTATTTTGATTTTTGAGACAGGGTTTCTCTATGTAGCTCTGGCTGCCCTGAAACTCAACTCTGTAGTCCAGGCTGGCCTTGAACTCATAAGAGTTCTGCCTGCCTCTGCCTCCCCAAGTACTGGGATTAAAGGCATGGGCCACCACTCCACACCCCCAGCCCTATTCAGTTCTTAAACTTGCTTTCTGAATTTACTTACTGATCAGGTGATCCTTTTCTCTCTCCGTAGTCTGCCCAGTTCCCCCATAACCAGGGTGTTTGCCCCATCACTTGTTCTCTGGGACAAGTGTGACCCACCCCAGCATCAGCATCAGTTGAGAGTAGGTACTTGAGCCTTCCATGCCTACGTGAAACCCCAAGCATGGAGCCGGTCAGCCTCCTGATGAGGATGGTGGTTGTTGTGCATGCTGGGCTTTGAGACGCTGCCGTAGTTTCGGTCTGTTCTCCTAATATGTGATTTGTGGTGCAGTCTCGCAGACTCCCTTACTTTAGCCCAAAAGAAACTTGTATGAAAGTCATGTTGAATCTTTTTTTCAGGGAGGTTGAGCATGATCTCACTCAGTATGTAGCCCTGGCTGGCCTGGAACTCACTATGTAGACTAGGCTAGCTTCAACTCAAAGAGATGCACCTGCCTCTGCCTTCTGAGTACTGGGATTAAAGATGTGTGCCTGACTGTATGTTGAATCTTCATAACTATTTCATTCCAAGTCCTCCGCCTACATCCTCTTTAGATATCAGAGAATGAGTACAGTAGGAAGGTCCAGATAAAGGTTGGGAATGGAGCTCAGTGGTATAAGGTCCTAGGTTTAATCCTCACCATAAAAAGAAGGCTATGGTGGCTCATAGCTGGAATCCCAGGCAAGAGAATCACTTTGAATTTGAGTCCAACATGGGCTACAGAGTGAGACCCTAGCTTTAAAAATAAATAAATAAATAAATAAATAAATAAACAGAACTATGTGTGCTTAATACTTCCTGAGAAGTAGTTGAGTACATCCATTTCCAAAGCATTCAAATTGGATGTGTATTCTAGTATAGTGTCATCAATTTTTACGTTATTCAGGAAACATTTGAACACCCTTTTCCCTGCCTTAATCTCTTGGCCGTCCTCTTGCTTCGGCCTCTTGCTTCGGCCTCTGAAGTATTAGGACTACAGGTGTGTGCCACCACACCCAGCTGTGAACACTTATTTTGTAAGTGTGTGTTCCATACTCTCACACATTTAAAAAGTTTTCTTTTACAATTTTTTAAAGTGTATATGAATATTTTACCTTATGTATGTATATGCATCATGTGCGTGCATTTCCTGAGGAGATCAAAAGAAGGCATGCGATCCTCCGGACCTGAAGTTATAAAGGGTTGTGAGCTGCCATGTGGGTGCTGGAAATTGAACCCAGGTCCTCTGAGAGCGCAGCCAGATCTCCAACCCTTATTTCCATACATTTAAAGATGAGATGTCCTGATTACAAGGACTTGAGCGTTTTTGCCTGTGGGTGTCAGTATTTAAGTGAAAGGTATTTCTTTCCAGTTTGTGTTGTTTAACAGATTCTAAGACACAGTTGTTTTTTTCCTTAAACATGTGATTAATACTGTATTGCTCTGTAGAAAATATCCAGAATTGGAGCCAAGAAAAAGGCTCAGTGGAAGCTGGGCAGTGGTGGTACATGCCTTTAATCCCAGCAGTTGGGAGGCAAAGGCAGGCAGAGTTCTGTGAGTTTCAGGCCAGCCTGGGCTACAGAGTGAGTTCCAGGACAGCCTGGGCTACACAGAGAAACCATGTCTTGAAAAACAAACAAACAAACAAGGCTCAGTGGATAGAAGTACTTGCATGCCTTTCAGTTCCCACAATGTGAACTGACCCCAAGAGTTGTCTTCTGACAGCCACACTTAAGCTGTGGGACATGCATGACTACACACACACACACACACACACACACACACACACACACACACACACAGTCATTCTCAGCGAGTTCCAGGCAATCTGAGCTATATTATATCTCAAAAGAAAAGAAGAAAGCTCCATGTGTTTATCCTACATATATTCACAGCAGCAGAGTGGCCTACTTCTGAGGGCTCTCAGAGTAACGAGGATGACACAGTATGTTGACATGACTATTTTGATGCTTTATAATACTTCTCATGCTGTGCTAGGAACACTTGCTTGAGGGAGTCAGTAACTTCTACTTACCTACATATTGTTCTTAGGAAAATAATGGTTAGAGTTCCTTAAAGCCAGCTTCCTTCTGAAAACCAGGGATGGTCGTAAGTGTCCAGTGTCTTAACAGCTCTCTCCCTGCTTCCAACTCTCTGGACATCATTCTTTTCATCCTTTCCTCATCCCCCTGGTGCTCCTCTGTGTGCTCTAAGCCAGGTGTTTTCAAGCAACCATTCCTCATCAAGGCCCTTGTCTCCCCAACTTTGTACAAAGCATTGCTTCCTCCACACTCCAGCTGGGCCCCCGGCATGAGACTCCCCAGCCCCAGCCCTGGAAGCTCAATGTGGCTTAGGCAGCACAGGAACTCGGAAAGCTCTTGCGTGATCAGGTCTCGGGGCTCACAGAACTGTATGGCCAGTGGGACCTGCTTTAGTTCAATTGCCACTTCTGCCTGCCCTGAGATGCTGTCCTGGCCTTGGGTTAGCACAGCAGGTTAACAGAAACTCAAGATATCAATGTAGATGCAGGCTGTGGGCTTTGAGGAAGAGTTGTTTTAGCTTAGAAAATAATTGTCTTCCCCCCGCTCCCCCCCAGTAAAGCCATCCCCATCATAAGACTGTACATTCTGTCACTCATGTTTTAAAGATGAATATCATTAACTAACTGCAAAGACTAGGAAGAACTGTGGCACATCACTGCCTGACTTTGAAATGGCCTGCTTCTCCCATGTAGTCTTTGTACTGCGCAACCCAGAGAGAGACTTCAGATGAAGAAGAGATGCCAGCATGAGGGAAAGCCCATACATTCGGAAAGTTCCTACAGTTAATTCTAAGTTTGTATATCCAGCTGAAAATACAGATATTTCTAAATATATACTTGGTATATCTCCATCAATATAGTCACTGTAACATAAACATCAACTAGAACTATCATACTTAGCTTTTCTTTAAGATGTTTGGTGTTCCTTACATTAGCTTTAGTAATTTTACAAATTCCAAATTCCAGCATTAAATTTGAGTCCTGTACATTTGTCCTAAAACTTCATTTGCTAGTTACCTAATCTCTTTCATTCCAGGTATTAGAAACATCTTAATTTATTTAAAAAAAAACACAGGAATAATTTTATCTGTGCATTCAGAAAAACCATGCTTTTTCTGTAGATTGTTACCCAGTTTTCCTTACAGCCCTGTAAAACAGGCCCTGTGTTGTCCTTAACCCTCCCAGTGAGAGCAGAAGCCGAGGGATGGCAGGTAGTTTAGAGTTGAGTGCAAGCAGAATCTTTTGGTTCCATTTTCAGCATCCAGAAAGTTCATCCGAATAGTCCATTCTTAAGGTAGAGGCAACAGGAGTTCTGATCCGTTAGGACTGGGACTTTCGGGCTGAGACTGTGCCTTGGTGGCCTGTACTGTGCAGCATGCAGGAGGCCCTGGGTTCATTCTCAGCACCACAAGACTTCAGCTTTGTTCTTCAGTGTGGTTGCCCACTTGTGTAGAGAAAGGAGTTTCTGGCAGGTTTGCCCTACCGTATGTAGGAAACTGAGGGAGGCAGGCAGGAACCCAAGTAGACTCCTGCACAAGTGATGACGTTTGGGTTGGCCTTCATCTTCGGACAGATTACTCAATGTGTTTCCTTTAAGTGTTTTAGTATTTATTTGTTATTTGCCACGCAGGAGCTATAGATCAGTAGTGTCAAAATAAGTAAGTTCTGATACCTGCATTCAAGGAACTCAGGCTATGGTAGGGAGGCAGGCAAGCACCTAGACTACAATCTGTCAGTTCTTCTCTCCACTCATTCAGTTCACAGTGTTGGCCCAAATGCCCGTTAGTGTCCATTTTCATCTGGAGCCAGCCCGGCACAGTGCTGTTAACACCGAGCGACAGGGTGCAGTGTCCATCAGTCTCCTGCCCCCACACTTGTAGCTGGCTGCCTGCTGAGTACAGCCTGCTGGCGGGAGTTCAGCACAGCAGATCCCAGCACAGAAGCTTAAGCTGTGTTTCCTTAAGCTTTGTGGTGACTTGTGGTTTCTTCCTCATGGATCTTTGCTTTTGTACCCATGGAAGGAAGGAGGAAGGGGGAGCTGCTGCCTTAGGAACATGAGAGCACAGATACAGAGCTTCAGAGAGGCCCAGTGGAGGAGTGCCAGGCCAAGCCTTTCTCTCTAGTCGGAAGTAAGGCTGTGCCGGCACAAGGCTGCTCTCCATGTGAGCAGGCTGCAGTGGAAATGTTTCTAGAGTGCATCCTAGAGGCATAAAGAATGCTGCCACAATTTCAGAAGAAAAAGGACGGAAGCATCAGTTCCTTCTGCTGTCCTAGCTCTGCTTTCCCAGTTCTCTATGTTGGTGTAAAGAGAACTCATTTTATTGCTTTTTAAAACAGAAATCTCCCAAAATTTGTTCTTGTTTAAAACTACCTTTTATTTATTCTTTTATATACATATACAGTGCTCTCCAACATATTTATGCAGCTTTCTCCTTGATCTTTATGGTAAAATATGTTTGTTTGGTTAGACTTAGGAATCCCATCACACTATTTTGCCTTCCGACTTCCTCATTAGGAAATAAGATGTAGCATATTCCTGTTAAGGAAACAACCTCCATTGAGGAAATGCTGGGCTTGAACACGCAGCTCCCTCACATGCAGATCTCAGGGAATGGATACACTAATGTCAGGCACACTGAGAGCCTGTGCTCATTTCACAGGAAAGAAGGCTGCTAGCAAACATGGCTCGTTCTAAGGCATGTGGTGTCCTAGAGGGCTCTAGCGACCACGTTTTGAAGGGGAAGGAAACATTTAGCCAACAGTGAAAGTGATTGGCTAGATTTTATAAGAAAACAAAAATGAATGATAACTGGTCCCTTTCTGGGTGTTTTCACTCTAGCCAGAGAGCCGAGACGCTGATACAGGTGTTGTAGGCAAAGCTGGCAACTCCAGGGGGAGAGAGAGTGGCTCTGGTGGGAGGTGGAACCATTCACCAGGAAGGAAAAGGAGGGGAGAGGACAGAAGACAGGAGCAGGACAGTATTGAATGGGGGG
This sequence comes from Peromyscus californicus insignis, assembly GCF_007827085.1. Classification (NCBI taxonomy): domain Eukaryota; kingdom Metazoa; phylum Chordata; class Mammalia; order Rodentia; family Cricetidae; genus Peromyscus; species Peromyscus californicus. The sequence goes on along the minus strand of NW_026294551.1, from coordinate 43,249,268 downwards.
TCGAGTTCAAATGCAAGATACGGGTTCTAGAGAACAGTCATCCCCAGCTTCGGTTCTCTTCATGAGTCTACAAACTGCTGCATGGATCTGTTCCATTTCCTGTAACATGATAGATAACTCTTGTCTTGAAATAATACTTTCTTGCCCCAGAATGGAAATGTTTCCATTCCCAAATGTAATGATTCTTTTTAAATTCCAACAGTATATACAAAAAGAAAGTTAAAGTTACACGTGGAACAAGTAAGCTGTCAGGGTATATAACATGTGGACAGATGTTTCCCTGTCTACCCACCCCCACTTGTTTTACCCTTCCTTTCTGTATGTGGATTGTCTTATTCTTGCTTGTCCCCCTTCTATATCTGTGAACATTTATACCAGCTACCGGAGTGCTTCCCATCAGTAGTTAGGCTAGAAATGAGTATAATGTCTATTTGGGAAGCAAATTTTATTGAAGGATAATAGGCAAAAAAGTACACAGATTATAAGTTTACAGTGTAATAAACGTTTTAGAAGCAAACCCACTCAAAATCAAGATTCAGGACCAGGCGTAGTGGCGCAAGCCTTTGACTCCAGTACTATGAAGGCAAAGGTAGGCAGACCTCTAGAGTTCTAGGACAGCCAGTCTACATACCAAGTTCTGGGACAGCCAGGGCTACATAAAGAGACCCTGTCTCAATCAGTCATTCAATCAATAAATCAGTCAATAAGTTATCAATAAACCATTCAATAAATGCTCAAGGTCCATATCAAGGCTTGTGAAGGATCATGCTAACCGCCCACACCACTGCCCTCCCCTTCTCAGGCACTACTTTCTGGTCTCAGTTGTAACCTTTACCAATATGATGAGATCTTTTTTATAATCCCCTTTTGTTCTGATTATCTTGTGCAAATATCACTTAAATTGTTTAGAAAATTCATTATAAGACCCTGAGAGAGAGAAATGTCATCTGCTCGATTAAAATTGAGAATAGTGTGGTGACCTGCCATGATTGGAAAGAGGCAAAGGTTTCAGAGCATAGCCCACGTGGTAGATGACCTTTTCAGGAAATGCTTTCATTCCTCCAGAACAGACATTGAAGCCGATAAAATGAAAAGCATCTGCCTTTTTCTGAAATGACAGCTATGTAGAAAGATGGAGGCTGTTTGTGAATTTTACAGATAGGTAGCTAGAAGCTGCCCTCTGCTGAACACTTCTGGTATGACTGGAAGAGAGTTCTCTCTAGGCTTCCCTGGTGGCCTCCCTTCATCTGTTCTGGCAACTTCTCTTTTTCTCTTAATGCTGTTTTACTGCAATGAGAGCAGATTCAGCTTAGCAAAATGTGAGGTTCTGTACGCGACAAGGCTTTTATGAATCTCCTAGCAGTTTACTATTAAAATGGAATGTGCTGGAACCATTCCCCGGGTTGCATCTCACACACAGTGAGATTTGGTCCTAGAGCTAGCTAGCAGCAGGAGAGAAGGAGTAATCAGCTGCTCTTTCTCTCTAGGAATCGACAAGGAGAACGTTGAACTCTCCCCCACCACTGGCCACTGTAACAGTGGACGAACCCGCCATGGATCCGCAAGCCAAGTGCAGAAGCAAAGAAGCGCTGGCAGTTTCAAACGTAATAGCATTAAGAAGATCGTGTGAAGCTTTCTTTCTTTCCCTTTTCAAACCAACCTAACATGGGCTTCTCACTAGTGACCCCCCCTAACCTGGCCCCCGTCCCACACTGCACTGCGCACTTCGTGTCTTATGAACCCATCCGGTCTGCCATGTTGCCAGACGATCAACTCTTGGAAGCAATGCCTAAATTTAATGCTGCTTTTCTTTAGTGTTTTCCCCTCTCCTTTGGCATGTGTCCGGTGTGAGCACTTGTTCTGACGGCTGCGAAGAAGGCAGGCGGCCAGGAAGCGAGCGGAGAGGAGAGCGTGGATTGTGGGAGAGGATGAGTCCTCCAGTGCTGCTGCCGCCAGCTGTGGGCCATGCCCGGAGGTTGGCCTTCTTGTTCCCTTGTCTCACAGAGTGAAGTGGTTGTCTTAGTTACACACTTTCCAAGTTTGGGGAGAAAGAATCTTTTAACCCCAGTGTATTTAATAATCTAGCTGTGGACTTTTTTTTACCTTATGAAGTTGGAGGAACCATAGAGGTCAAGCCTCATTGAATTTACACCATAAAGCCACAAGCCAGGTACTTGGGGGAGGGGATGAACTAGGATTTTGTAATGGATTCTTAAGAAATACTAACATTTGAGTATTAGCAATAATTACAGGAAAGTAAGCATGACCACATACATCTTAACATGCTGAATTAAAGCTATCGGTTCTGAGGCCTTATTCATACTTGGTCATCCAAACTAGGTAATTTTTTTTCCTGTTGATTATCTTTTAATCTTTACATATGAAGGTGTTTTGGGGTTTTTTTTGTTTTTTTTTTTTTTTTGTAAGTCGAGACTATACCAAGTATAGTGAGGACACTTGTTTTTGCACTTGCTTTCTCCTCCTCTCTCCTGAGCGACTCTGAGCAGGGTAATTAGCAGACAGAGTGTGGAGACCTGCTTCCAGAAGCTGGTTTTCATAGCTCTTTCCATTAGCTCCAAAGCAAAATGCAATGGTACGTGACTTAGGGTAGCTGATATTCTTATTTTGTTAAATAATTTTCCAAGAAACAGAATATGCTGTATATTATCATAAATTTCTTTGATAAGATGTATTTTTTAAATCTTTTAATCTTCCTTCTCTCCTCCAAATAAAATCAGGAATCTCTAGCAAAACATTTGGATTCTATCTGATAGGATTGCATTAATCACTGTGAAGTCTGGTCAGCCTGCATGGTGTGCCGATAAGGGCCTCTAGAATTGCTGCTCTGCAGAATGGCACGGATTGGTGTGCCACAGGCCCTTCCAGGTGATGCACATCCAGCTGCTTCATGGTACCTGCAGTATGCAGAGCGAGTGGCTCTAGTGAGCACAGCAGGATGTGGATGCTCTCATTTAAGATTGGACGATAATTTATGTTTAAAGGGTATTATCCGTCTACTCCCAGGTTCCCTTCATAGATTAAGATATGATGGCTTTGGGAGGAACAAAAGGAAACCCGGGTGGGGGTGGGGGTGGGGGTGGGGTGTCCCTGTAGTGCTAGCTCACTAGTGGATTTCAGTAAATTAAACTCCACAGCTAAGTCAATAAATAATAATGGTACATTTAAGTGTTCTGACTTTAATAATATAACACATTTCACACTTATCCATACAGTAACAATGTAATATGTTAATGTAAATAAAAATGCTTTTGATATTCAGAAATAACAAGAATTTAATTTTTTTAATTTGTTTACAGTTCTGGGATAAGTAAGAACTATTTGCCAAAATAAAAGGAAAACCCCTTAGTATTAGTAGTGATTTTAACATAGACGCATTGGAAAACATTGAAGACAGAGGCAGCAAACTGAGCGTTTGTTTCCAGCTGTTGTAAAGGCTCCATCAGAAACCTGTGGAGCAGAGGAGCCAGGCTGCCAGGGCCTGTCTTCTCCCCCAGCAAGCTCTGGGGCCACACCACCACAGCTCCGGTTCTGCAGCCAGCCATAGGGTGGCAGGGTGAGGCTTTTCCCACAACTTCGTTGCTCACTTTTCCTCTAAAGAGACTGGTGCATCAGAAGGCGGCCGTTGCTGCCTCTCAAACACAGGAAAGCTTGTCAATGTGGCGCTCTTTCTGTAAGGAGCTTCCCACAGTACCATGCATGGTTCTTAAACGTCCCCCATTTGAGCTCCCCTTGCAAAGATCAAAATGGCGCCACCTTCAAATTCAGAAATGCTTTTGATCAGTACATCCAGGAAACTCCTGAAGAGTTTCAGTTTTAGCTGATGTACAGAACTTCCAACTTTTTTTCTTTTTTTTTTTTTTTTTTTTTTTTTTTTGTATTTTTGAGACAGGGTTTCTCTGTGTAGCCCTGGCTGTCCCAGAACTCTGTAGACCAGGCTGGCCTTGAACTCACAGAGATCCGCCTGCCTCTGCCTCCCAGTGCTGGGGTTAAAGGCAAGCCCCACCATCCCCTGGCAGAACTTCCAACTTTTGAGGAAGTCTGACTTCCCTAGCAGCTGAAGCTAAGGAACTTAAATGTCACCAGCTGTCCCCTCCCCCAAGAGGAGAGCACTGAAGTTCCAAGTAATGGCCATCTTACATCATCGGTGTGAGTTCTGTGATTTGTCCTCAGTTTGTGTTTCCGTGACTTGAAGAAGAAAACAGGGACTCTGGCGTGTTTGTATTGGGATCACCCATCTGTGGGCTCCTGGCCTGGGCTTCCCTGCCCTCCACTGTGGGGACATAGCACTCTTGCCTGGGCATCACTGAGCTGGGGAGCTAGGACACCACAGTACAGTCAGCCTGCACCCCACCCCGGGATGAACGTCCTGAGGGGCGCAGGGCAGCAGCCCTTCCCTCCAGTTAGGGTTGCAAGTTTCCTGTGGGAGATTGGAGTTTTCTTTCCGGGCTTGGGGGGTTTTTGTTCGTTCTTTGTTTTTCCTACATTTACCCCCAAGCATACTAAGGCATGTCTTATTCAATATTATGCAATGGACTTATTAAAAAATTCACTTAGTGTCAGCCACCCCATTTTTTTTAATGCAGTGTATTCACCTGTAAATAGTTTGTGTAAAATTTGACAGAAAAGTCTATTTACTACATTGTAAATACATGTGATGATAATATTGTATTATTTTGCTTTTTTGTAAAGCAGTTAGTTGCTGTACATGGATAACAAACAAAAATTTGATTATTCTCGTGTTCGTATTGCTAACTTCCTGCGACTGCGTTACATCATTTAAAGAAATGCTGTGTTGTGAACTGACCTTGTATATGGTAACTTCCCTTCCCTTTCAGGCAGTTCCCTGCCTCCAGCCTTGTTGATGTTGTAACCAGCAGGAGAAATTCTGCCCGACACACAGACTCCATCACTGTGGGGAAATCATAGAAATCTGTTTCAGATCACTGTCCCCACTCCTCCCTTCTGTGTATGTCCTCCCACCCACCCCCTTTTTTTAAGTAAAATGTAAATTAATCTGCTCTAAACTGTGAGGAGTTTTTACTATCTCCACATGCATCAGACAGTTTTCTCACTTCCTCCCTGATCTGTTGAAACAGTGGGCCATTTCCGCCCTTCCAGGTGTGTTGTGGATTGCCTCACCCTAAGAGAAAATCGTTTGGGTGGGACAAATGGGGGGCTGTCACACACAGGGTACTGTCACTCTGGGATAGGTAGGCTTACTTCCCGAGGAGGACCTGTCCTCAACGCCAGGGTTCTCTGTTGTCAACTGGAGTCTGTATGAGTGAGCAGTGCAAACCACCTCCCATGAGTGGTCTGAGTCCCTCACCCTTCAGGGGCTACTGCTTTGCCCCTGAAGGAGAAGGAAGCCTCCTGGCCCTGGGAGAAACTCCTCAGAAGAGGAAATGACCCAAATGTGCTGTCTGCTAATGCGGAGTGTCTTAGCGACTGCAGACCTTATAGAGGCAGAACCCAGACAGCACAGACAGGCACTCCCTACCTTCACAGCAGGAGTTCCCAAAGGAACCCTGGGAGTTGGTGCAGGGAGCCTCACCCTCGTACAGTGGGGGGCCATCTGTAAATCTGCTCAGGTATGAGCACGTGTGTGTACTCAGGAGTGCTCAGTACATGGTCATTAGGCACGTGTTTAAAAGATTTAAAAGAAACCTGGCAGAAGGCATCTTGAGAGTGCAGGGGTCTGCCCCAGGAGGTGCTCCACTCAGTGGCTGACACTAGCAGGCCTGGGGTTCAGCTCAGTGGTCAGAGTGCCTGCCTAGCATAGGTGAGGTCCTGGGTTGATGCTCAGTGCCCCAAAAGAAAAGGCTCCTTCTAGTCAGGTGTGATGGCACACACCTGTGGTGCAAGTCCTCCGTCACAGGTTCAAGTTGGCCAGGGCTACATTTCAAGACCTTGTCTCAAAACAAAAACAAAACTTTCTACAAGTCCCATTATTCTGGGGGTCTGTGTATCTCACATATACACATGTATCTAAGCTCCAAAGCAGCGTCATACATTTTACCTAAATAGAGCCAAAGTACTGTTTGATCAGTTTGTGTTATATCCAGAAGCATTTTGAAAATTTTCTAGGTCCTTTACCACATACAGATGCTGGGAGCTGCCCAGGTAGTGAATTAAGGCTCCAGAGTTATGGCCTTCAGAACCCCACCCCCAATTGGAGGGCCACTTCCTCCAGGTAAGATAAGTCACACTGGAGTCTTACCTAGGTCCCTTCTGCTCAGAAGTTCAGAGTGTAGCTAAGCATAAACCTTTCCATGGGGGAAAAAACATCAACATCTGAAAACATCAAATCTCCACTGCCTTGATTCCTTTGTTCAAATAATTGGGCCCAACCCAGAACTAGACATTGCAAGAAGTGTGGCCTCTGCCCACTAGGAACTTTCGATTCGATGGGGAAAACAGCCACATAACTGGTGGGCTTGTGTCCTAAGATATGGATGGGGTTTTTTTGAGGGATGCAGTGGCAAACGGAATTGGTAACCAAGAACCAGGAAGTCTGTCCCAGTGCATGTGTTCAGGGACTAACGATGAGAAAGGTTTCGGTGGCTTTAGTGTCTGGGCTGTGAAGGAACTGTTCCCATCAGAAAGCAGCCACAGGACTGAGTTCCCATTGTCCTCCAGTATCTCAGTTAAGGACAGAGCTCAACTCCACTCCCCACAAGAAAAATACTTATAAAGACACACCTTAGCCCAAGGCCATAGAAACAGGCACTCTTTATAGATCTGTCCCAGACTTGGGGTAGAATTAACCATCACTAACTCGTTCATTTGGAGAGCAAAGGCTGAAGGGAGTGTACTGGGGGATCTCTGCCTCCACCCGAACTCCAGCACTACTGCCAATTCACCCTGGGGTTCTGCAAGAGACAAAAATCTTAGCTAAAAGAGATGGAGAGAGAGAGCTCAGTGGTTAAGAACACGGGCTGCTCTTACAGAGGACCCAGATTTGATTCCTAGCATCCACATGGTGGCTCACAACCATCTGTAACTCCAGTTCCAGGGGAATCTGATGCCCTCTTCTGACCGTCTTGGGTGCTGCATGTACATGGTGTACTTACGTACATGGAGGCAAAACACCCATGTCTATAAAAATAAATCTTTTTTAAAAATCATCCCCAAAGCATGAAAACCTTTGAGTTTGGAGCAGTCATGCAAACTCCTATGCATCTGGTTTTCCAGACTAGACTGGAGCCTCAGCATCTTGTGGAAGCGCTCTGACGCCCACTGGCTGTGGTGACAGCCTGTCAGCTCCATCCTCCTAGCTCCCTGGTTAGACTGGGGGCTCGGACAAGGGAGGGCTTTGGCCAGAAATGCTCAGTAACACTTAAGAAGTAACACAAGGTTCTATGTTGCAGGAGAGCTACACAGACAGAAAACCAGTGAAGAAGCCCTTATTCACAATAGCATATCCCCAGTGCAAAATACCAAACAAAATAGAGGTGACTTGTGTAGAAGATCTATTGAAAAACTCTAATCCTGGGGCCAGGGCATAGCTCCATGGTAGGCTGCATGTTTAGAGACAGTAGTAAATCTTCAGAGTGTGTGTGTGTGTGTGTGTGTGTGTGTGTGTGTGTGTGTGTGTGAAAAAGCCAAACTCTAGTGCACACAGAAGTTTCACTAACAGTAATTTCCAAACTGCTTCATCAACTTTCATAAGCAACCACACACATGGGAAAAGAAATATAATGTCATCTCACCCACAAAAAAGCAAAAGGAAGGTGTAGTGGGACAGCCTTTATGCTTCAAGAAAGGCACAAGGTTGCCTTGTTTGTATCCTGTTGCTACACTGCCCAGTATGTCTATGCTCACCCACTGTGAGTAGGCCACCCAGGGGGAAAAGGACCTGAACAGATACACTGATCACTGAGCTGGGTGGCAAGAGGCGGCATAGCCAAGCCTGGTGGCACTCATGTGTAGTCCCCAATGTTCAAGAGACTGAGGCAGGGCTGGAGAGATGGCTCCGAGGTTAAGAGCACCGGCTGTTCTTCCAGAGGTCCTGAGTTCAATTCCCAGCAACCACATGGTGGCTCACGGCCATCTATAATGAGATCTGGTGCCCTCTTCTGGTGTGCAAGCATACATGCAGGCAGAACACTATATACATAATAAAATCTTAAAAAAAAAAAAAAAGGCTGAGGCAGGAGGACTGCTGTGGGCTACAGAAAAATGAAAAGATTGGGCCCTCACTATCATGTCTTATATTACAAACAGAGCCTGACTCCCTATCCCTAAAATATCCCTTAGCCCCAGATCCCTAAAACCTTAGGAATAAGCAAGAAAGCCGAGGGAAAGGCACTGAGAGGATATGTACAGGTAAACTCTAGAAGTAAGACAGATTTGAAAATATTTAGAACTGGTAGAGCAAGACAGGAAATGGTAATGCTTGGTGAACGTGGTCAGAATGCACGGTACACTTGGACAGAATTGTCATGATGAAACATCACTTATACAATGAACGTACACTAAGGAATTTTTTAAAAACTGATAGTCGGTGGGAATGTGCTCAGTGGCAGAGCACTCGATAGAAAATGTACAAGCTCCTGGATTCAATCCCTAGCACTGAAAAAAGTCAAAACAAAACATTGTTATAATAACAGGTCCACTTTATACTATGATTCCTATGTGCTTGCACACACAATTTTGTCCACTTCAAAGTCCATTTTCTACCTTGCTGTGCATCCGTCAACGGCCAGCAGGGGGCTCTGCTTAGCCACTTTTCTTGAGGCCCCCAAGGTAACTGATGAGTCAGAGCAAAGACTGGGGCTGCACTGCCCTGTCCACCCTGCAGAAATGGGACAGCACCACGTGTGCCCTGGGCAATACAGTGTCTGCTAGCCACAAGCAGCTGTTGAACATGTAACGTGTGATTATGAGGATTAGAAGTACTTTTTTTTTTTAAATGATATCACTGTCACCCCAACTAACTGGAACTCACTGTGTAGACCAGGCTGGCCTCAAACTCACAGAGATCCACCTGCCTCTGCTTCCTGGGATTAAAGGTGTGCATCACCACACCCAGCTCTGTAAGTGAAGTTTTTGCTCCCAAGAGGTGATCAGAGTGCTTGCTGTCTTCAAGCTTGAGGACCTGAGTTTGAATCCCCAGTCCCCACATAAAAAGCTGAGTGTGGCTGCACATGCCTGTAACCCCAGCATTAGGGGATGGAAATGGGTGGATTCCCCAAGCTTGCTGGCCAGCCAGCCTAGCAGAATCCACAAATTTTCCAGTTCAGTGAGAGACACTGTCTCAGGGCAGTGAGATGAAGACAGATGAGGACATCTGACTGACACCCTCCTGTGACTGTCCTCCTCTGGCGTCAGCGTGCACATGCATGTACACTGACACTTGCACACTTAAGATCACATACTACAAAAAGGGGGGGGGGCGAGAGAGGTGCATTTTCCACTCTGATCACTCGATTGAATAGGTGTGGTTCATAGCTGCCAGGCTGCACAGAACACCACCACAGAGGCTCAAGACCACACGTCTGCTCACAATTCTGTACTTCCTCATGCTTCCCCAAGCCATGCGGGTCAGAAGGAACTGTCCTCTGCCCGTAAGAAGGTGTCCCGGAAACACTGGCACAAACGACACCAGTTGCCCCCATGGAGAAACTTATGTCTTCTCAGCGGAAGACATCCTATCATGCCTGCTTTGACTGCCTCCCAGGCTCAGATGTCCTCAGGCCCCAAAACCAAAATCCCATGCCAAAATTAAAAGGCTCTTTATCAGTCTCAATAAACAGTTCAATAAAAATCAATTTTAAGAAAAGACAAAGGTAGAAAAACTGGGCAAAGAATATGAATGAGTAATCCAGAAGTACCACACACTGCTAAGTACTGGATGATGAAGACGTCCACATGTCTGTTAGTAACAGGGAGCGTGTACTGGCTAGTTTTATGTCTACTTGACACAAGCTAGAATTAACTGAAAAGAGGGGACCTCAATTGAAAAAATGCCTCCCTAAGATCCTGCTGTGGGGCATTTTCTTAATTAGTGATTGATAAGAAAGGACCCAGCCCATTGTGGGTGGGGCCATCCCTGGGCTAGTGGTCCTGGGTTCTGTAAGAAAGCAGGCTTGATCTCTGTGAGTTCGAGGCCAGCTTGGTCTACAGAGTAAGTTCCAGGACAGCCAGGGCTGCACAGAGAAACCCTGTTTCAAAAAACCAAAAAGAAGAAAAAAAAAAATCAAGAAAGAAAAAAGAAAGCAGGCTGAGCAAGCCAGTAAGCAGCGCCCCTCCACGGCCTCTGCTCCAGCTCCTGCGTCCAGGCTCCTGCCCTGCTTGAGTTCCTGTCCTGACTTCCTTCAATGATGGACGGTGTCAAAGTGTAAACCAAACGAACCCTTTCCTCCCCAAGTTGCTTTTGGTTATTGTGTTCCATCACAGTGACGGTAACACCAGCTAAGACACAGAGCAAGCTGAAACAGTGAGATACATTGTTATTTTCTTGAGATGGGGGGTCTTGCTTGCTTTGTTGAATTCCTGGGCTGGGACTACCCGTGTGAGCTACAGCACCTGGCTTGGATGCCCTTTCACCTGTCAAACGAGCAGATAGATGATTAATACCTAGCGATGAAGCCCACCATGGGGCAGTGGGCTCACGTGTGCACTGGGTACCACTTTTCTGTGTCACCAGCCTTAAAGACATCTCCATTGCTGTGGAACCACTCTAGGAGTAGAACACAGGGAAATAAGTAACGAAGAGGCTGTGACTGATGTTAGAACCCCTGAAGACAACCAAAATGTTAGGTTTTCTACATTCGTCTAACACAGTGGTTCTCAACCTTCCCAATGCTGCGACCCATAATACAGTTCCTCATGTTGTGATGACCCCCCAGCCATAAAACTATCTTGGTACTGCTTTGAAACTGTAATTTCGTTACTATTATGAATCGTAATGTAAATATCTGTTTTTTCTGATAGTCTTAGGCAATCCCTGTGAAAGGGTCATTCAGCGCCCCCAAAGGGGTCAAGACCCACAGACTGAGAACTGCTGATCTGTTTCCAGAAGCTGGCCATTTCCATTATGTGGCCTTTGAAAATGGATACATCCTGAGAGTGTAGCTCAGTGGTGGAGCGTTTTCTTGTAGGGCTGGGTTTGATCTCTAGGACTGTAGAAAGGGAGTTCCAGGACTGCAGTTCCAAGAGCCCTGGCTGTCTTGGAACTCACGCTGTAGACCAAGCTGGCCTCGAACTCACAGAGATCAGCTTGCTTTCTTACAGAACCCAGGACCACTAGCCCCAGGGATGGCTCCACCCACAATGGGCTGGGTCCTTTCCTACCAATCACTAAGAAAATGCCCCACAGCAGGATCTTAGGGAGGCATTGCCTCAGCTGAGGTCCCCTCCTTTCTAGCTGTGTCAAGTAGACATAAAACTAGCCAGTACATGCTTCCTGTTCACTAACAGGCATGTGAACTTTTTTTTTTTTTTTTTTTGAGATAGGGTTTCTCTGTGTAGCTTTGTGTCTTTCCTGGAACTCACTCTGTAGCCCAGGCTGGCCTCGAACTCACAGAGATCTGCCTGCCTCTGCTATGAACTTCATCATCCAGTGCTTAGCATCAATAACATTTCTGTTGAGAGGGAACACTTCTAAAACAATCAAGAGTGTTGAAGTTGCATATGAGGGTTAGTCCCCAGTTATATAAATAAAAAACTGTGTCTACATACAGTTTAGAGGATTTCAGTGAAGATGACCATGAAGGGGAATGCCACCAGCAGTAATAATGATGGGTAAGTTTCGTTTAAGTATTTACTTGTGTTTTTACAGGAAAAGTGACAGCTTTAAAAGTTAAAGTCAGTAACACATAGGTATGAAAATGAAACCCATTACTTTATATGCTAACTTTAAGTTTTCTTAAATAAAAAATTTTAAAAAATAATTAGGTTGTCTTAATCATACTGTAAGACAGTCATGATGATGGAGTTGATTCAGATGGTGGGTGAACCACCTTGTCCTGATGTTTTTTGTTTTTTTCCTTTTGTCAAAAGGTAGGTTTTTATTGAGCATAGTGGTTAATCCCCGAGCTGGGGAGGCAGGTTCCCGGAGGGTTGCTGGAGCTCACTGGGCAGCTACCATCGCCTATTGTGGCAAGTCCTAGGTCCTAGTGAGAGACTCTGTCTCAAAAAACAAGTTGGAGCCGGGCTATGGTGGCGCACTCCTTTAATCCCAGCACTTGGGAGGCAGAGGCAGGCGGATCTCTGTGAGTTCGAGGCTAGCCTGGTCTACAGAGCAAGTTCCAGGTAGGCTCCAAAACTACACAGAGAAACCCTGTCCTGAAAAAAACCAAAACCAAACCAAACCAAACAAAAAGATCACGTTGGAGGATCTGGAGTAATGTGATGGCTGTTAGTTAAGACACTTGCTGCTCTCCCAGGGGACCTCACTTCAGTCCCTTGCACCCATACTGGCCTGTATGCAGCTCTGCATCTAGGGATCTGACATCCTCTTCTGACCCCCTCAGGCACCTGTAGGCTTGTGGCATACTCTTGCCCAAGCATATACACATACACATAAGTAAAAATAAATTTAACAAGAAAGCAAGATGGCTTCTTAGGAATGAATTACGCATGCCCCACAAGCATGTATGTGCACATGCTCACACAGGAACACTCGCACAATGGGTTTTTAGCTAATTTAGATTCCAGGGGTCTGGGTTTGTTCCACCTTCTTTGGAGGAATATTTGCAGGATTGACATTAAGAGGGCCTGGCAAAGGGAGCCAGGAAGGACAGCCATCCCTACAGCTCTCCCTTCCCCTCTCAGGACTTCTGTCACAGCTCACAGGCTGTCTGCATTGTCAGTCTGGTGAGACAGCTCTCAGGCTGCTGAGGGGCCTGAAAACATACACGTGTGCACCAGCACACAGGGCCAGGAGTACACTTCTGAGCCCAGGCACCGTCCTCAGTTCTTTGGGCTCCCAGCCTCCTGCTGTCTTCCCATTCTCCCTCACCTCTGTGTCTTTGACTTTTTTTTTTTCCTGCAACTCTTTTTCTGAACTTCAAACAATCCCTTCAGCCCTGAGAAGGGGGGCTGGTGTCCTGGCCAGGACAAGGGGAATGGATGGGCAGGGCCTCACCACTCGCCATGAAAACACTTGTGAAGGAAGGGCCGGGTGACGCTCTGTGCCAGCAGAGCAAGGGGGGCAGCTCGCTCAGGAGGGCTTCTTGCATGAGGTGACCAAGGATGGAACGGAAAAGGGAAGACCAACCATAGAGAGGAACAGCCCGTGGCAGCTGTGAGTATCTACTGTAGAGCTCCACGTGGAAGGTGGAGTCGGCACCACACCATCCTGGTATACAGTAATTGCTCAGCGAAGCAGGACCTGTGTGTGCACACCAAGGGCACTACTCCAAAAGGGGCCTTCAGCCCAGGCTGAGGACTTGGGGGGTTCCTGTTAGGCAGAAGGAGCAACAGAGGAGAATGCAGACCTATGCAGCCTTCAGGGTAGCAGGGGGGGTAATCTGCATGGGAAACTCTGAAGACTCTAGAGGTAAATGCTAGTGCCCCATGCCACAAGGCACCTTCAGGGGCCCTCTCTGCAGCCGGTAACCGGATGTAGAGCCCAGTGGAGCAGAATTTGGAAGGTTTTGCCATTTTCTCTTAGAATCTTTAAAGGGACAGATGTGGTAGCACGTGCCTTTAATCCCAGAACTCCTGGAGCTGTGTAGCCCAGGCCAGGCAGGGCCCATCCCCCCGGGGCCTGCTGGTGACTGGAAGTGTGTGCACACTCTGCACTCTGCAGCTCAAGACAGGTGACAAAGGGAAAGAATTTTATCACCTTCTCCTCTCCAAAGTGATAATTATTCATGGTTTGAGAAATATCTGCAGGCTGTGAGGAGGAAGAACCTGTGAGTCCTGCCCCATTTCTGGGCAGCCTGGATAGTGAAGTGAAGACTCGTGGACTGACTAAAGAAGAGATTGCATCCCTTTGGGGCTGGGATGAAGCTTAGTTGGTGAAGAATATGCAAGGGGCCCTGAGTTGCATCATCAACAACATGGGACAGCACAGGCCTGGAATCCCAGCACTTGGGAGGTAGAGGCAGGGGGATCAGAAATTCAAGATCATCATTGACTACATAGCAAGCTGGAGTCCAACCTGGGCTACATGAGATCCTATCTCAGCGATACATTCCCTGTAGACTGGCTCTGAGCCTGCCTACACAGACACATGGATAGGCCACTGTGGGTCAGACCCTGGGCAAGACACAATGCACACAGCTCTCATTAAATACCTCCCAGATCTCTGCAGAGTAGAAACTATAACCCCTGCCTTCCAGACAGGAAAACTGACAGGAGCATCATGGGGCTGAAAGAGCACCAGACCTCGGCTCGGCTCCGCTGTTGATATGACTTAGTATCGACAACTCATACCGCATGCTGTTAATGCCCACGGCTGTTGGACTGCCACAAACCACCCAAAGCTTGGTGGCTTAGAAAACAGAAATGTCTTCTCCTTTCTGGAAGTCAGGAGGTCATGTGCATGTGGTGACAGAGCTGAGGCCCTGCAGAGGCTCTCAGGAGAGTCTCTCCCTGGTCTCTTTAACTTTTGATGGCTGCTGGCTTCCTGAGCCGTGGCTGAAGAGCTCCTGTTTCTACCTGTGGTCATGACACCATCTCGGGTTGTCGAGCTCCCCTCTGATCCTTCACGAGGATTCATGAGGTTGCAGCTAGGACCCTTACAAAGGAGCGCGTAGACGAGACCAATGGGACAAGGCTTCCTGTAGGAGATGCCACCTCCACAGAATCTGGAAGGGAATTGGCCACAGGAAGTGGAAGAGGCAGTGGTAAGAGTGAGTGACACCCCCCCCCCCAGGTCTGGAGGCAGGAGCTAGGGAGCTTCCAGTGGTTAAGGAGAGGCAGGAGTCAGGTGTGGTGGTAAAGGCCTTTGATCTCCGCACTGGAGAAATGGCAGGAAAATTGTGAGTTTGGAGCTAGCCTGGGCTATGGAGTTCAAAACTGTCCCAGGAGTCTGGTAAAGGTGTGTGTGTGTGTGTGTGTGTGGAGGGGAGCTTTGGGATTTGCTTCCATTCTGCCTTTGTGGAGAACTTGGAATGTAGCCGTGGGCTTCGGACTTGGTTCCCCTTGGAGCGACCTGAGGCCCCACCTAAGCCAGTTGAGGTGAGTGAGGCCTCCTGCTTCCCAGGTCTCCCTTCTGGGGGTCGTGTTGCAAGAGTGGGTTCTGAGAGACATTCTTGCAGCTCCCACCAAGGGGCAAACCCCAGCTGCCACCTGCCTTTCATTTTATTTTATTTATTTATTTATTTATTTATTTATTTATTTATTTTGGTTTTTCGAGACAGGGTTTCTCTGTAGTTTTGCGCCTTTCCTGGAACTCACTTTGTAGACCAGGCTGGCCTCGAACTCACAGAGATCTGCCTGGCTCTGCCTCCCGAGTGCTGGGATTAAAGGCGTGCGCCACCACCGCCCGGCTGCCTTTCATTTTATATTCATTCATTCTTTATTCATTCATTCATTCATTCACTCATGTATTAGTACTTCACAGAGAAGCATCCAGCTACCAGAAAGAAACCCACTTCTCAGAACAGTACACCTCCCTCTCCAGTGGGCTGACATCATGAACACACTATGCCCTGACCCTCAAGCCCTCGCTCACAGCTTTCTTCCTAGGGAGCTCTGACCTCAAGAAGAATAAGAGCTGGGAACAGCCTGGTTCACCCCTGGAGTCAGGACTACAGGGAGACTCAGCAATCCCTGCACAACATCCATATTTGAGAGTCGCCCTGAAGGTCCGAGTGGAAACTGAGGCTGCGAGAGGGGAGGACCTGCAGTCCTTGTGCAGAACTGGATCAAAGTCCCCTGCGCTCCCCTGTCCGGGACACGGAATTGCTCTGGGCTCCTGTAGGGAATGGGGCTGACTATCTGCTCTGGGCTCACACTCGATTGGAGATGCGGGACATGAGGTGACTGACCAAGACCTATCATGACCTTTAGAGTGTCCCCCACACGGTGAGGGACATGCTCACTCTAGCAGTTTCAGAAATATGTGGGGGTTTGGAAGAAAGGCTCAGAACATAGGTGAAGCAGAAAGACAAGGCTTCCCCGAAGAAGAACACCGTGCTGATCTGGAGGTGTGCTCAGGCCAGGTGTGTGCGCGAGTACACTCCGGAATGGCTGTCGTGCTGAACAGGGTGGGAGCCCCCCAGGCTGCACCAGGGCTCTGCAGGGCCTGGCGAAGCTCAGCTGAACTTCACCAAGGAGGCAAGATACGAGTTGGGTCACCACGCTCAGGATGGATTCCTGGGCTCTGAGCTTAGAGCCCGCGAAGTGCGAGAGGACACCAGCTCCGGGGTCCCAAGCCATAGGTATTCCCGGGTCCTGGCGACACCAAGCCTAACGGAAGCCCTCCTCCTTTCTTCCTGCCACCGACTTTTAGTCCCCTCCACTCGCCACCCTTCCAGGGTCCCCGCGCCTCCTCACCGCGTCCCTTCCCTTGCCCTCAACAAGCTGCGTGGCCTCTAGGCAGCATCTCAGCTTCCCGGGAAGGGAATGGTAGCAATCAAAGGCCCTGACGTAGGGAAACACCTGCAACACCCAGAACCGACAAAGAGGACGCGTGCACCGGCGGGTCGCGGGGTGCACGGGCGGCGCGGGGAGCCGGACCTCCCTCCCCCGCAACCCCCCCCCCCCCCGCATCTCCCCCACCACCCCCACCACGGGTTCAGGTCTAGGAGGGGCGGGGCCTGGGGCGGCTCGGGTCCTTTTGTCTGCAGCCCCGCCCCGCCCCGCCCCCACGCGGGCCCGCGGCGCGCGGCAGACACGAGCGGCTGACACGAGCGGCCGCCGCGGGCGGAGGCTGCGCGCCGCAGACCCGGGCGGTGCGAGCGCCATGGCGGCGGCCTCGGCGGCGGCGGCGGCGGCGGCGGCCTCGGCGGCGGCCTCGGCGCGGGGCTCGGGCTAGCTGCGGGCGGCGCGGATGGCGGGCGGCGCGGGCTGGGCGGGCGCCCCCGCGGCTCTGCTGCGCTCCGTGCGCCGCCTGCGCGAAGTGTTCGAGGTGTGCGGCCGCGACCCCGACGGCTTCCTGCGCGTGGAGCGCGTCGCGGCGCTCGGCCTGCGCTTCGGCCAAGGCGAGGAGGTAAGGAGCTCGCGCTCGCGCGCGCGTGCGTCCCCAGGTTGGGGGGGAACCGCGGGGACCCCGTGCTGTGGTCCCACCCCGGGGGCCTGGTGCGTCGCGTGGCACCCCCGCGGTGGCCGGCCCGGCCACCGGCCCTGCCCCTCCGGGCCGTCCCCAATCCGAGGAGCCCTCACAATCGAGCCTCTGGACGCCCCCTCCCCACACACATCAAGTCGCAGGGGTATGTGTGCACCGCACCAGGCCTAGGGGTGACAGGGACAGGTCCTTAGCTGCACCTCCCCAACCTAGAACAGGAGGTGTCTGCTTGGGGGCCACCCTGGATTCTGGCCCAGTTCCTAGTGACCTCCCACTCAAGCTGGATGGGCAGGCCTGACTGGCAGCGGGCTGTGCTGGCGGCCGCCGGCCAGGCCAGGACCGAGCTGAGGAGTGGTGAGCTGAGCCTCTGGTGTTGGTGTAGGGCCGCATGGGTGGCACAGAGCAGCATTGTGGGGGCTGTTTAGCCTGTCTGAATGGCAAGATCTGAAGTGCCAGTGTATCATGAATAACTGCCCATTGGGCTAGTGTCCTCTTGCCATCCACACAGGATGTGTGTCCGTGTCTGAGGGGAGGACAGGGCACTGTGTTCATGTAGCCGTGCAGTGGTCCGCGTCTTCTGGATTCAGAAGCTCCGGCTGAGCTTTGGGTTCCCAAGGCCATCCGAGACCTCAGGCCCTATGTGGGGAGCTTGGGACCTTGGTCCCAGATGTGTACTGGGTGGCATTCTGTTCTCAGGACAGATCAGGGTGGCATTTTCGAACATGGGAGGAGCTGGGCCATGACCAGTGGGGCTGGTGCCTTCTTGTGACCTGACAAGTGGGAGGTAATAACTATCCCTTTCTAGGTGTCTGGGCACTGGCCAGAACCTGGGAGTCCCCGAGAGCAGGAGGTGGAGGAGGGAGGCAGGTGTAAGGACTCCGGTCCCCCATCCCAGGGAGCTTACTACTGTTCCCTCTTGAAGCCCATTCTCTATGTCTTCTGTGCTTTGCTCGGGGACATCTGCTGCTGCCGCCTCTGCCTTTCTCCTACAGAGGTTAGCAGAGTCTCTCTTTTTGGCCAGCATCTCCCACCTGAGCAGACTGAGCAGCTCCTAACACAGGAGACCACAGGCTGAGCAGCCCCTAACACAGGAGGAGACCACAGGCTGAGTGTTCCCTAACACAGGAGGCCACAGGCTGAGTATTCCCTAACACAGTAGACCACAGGCTGAGTATTCCCTAACACAGGAGGCCACAGGCTGAGTATTCCCTAACACAGGAGGCCACAGGCTGAGTATTCCCTAACACAGTAGACCACAGGCTGAGTATTCCCTGACACAGGAGGCCACAGGCTGAGTATTCCCTAACACAGTAGACCACAGGCTGAGTATTCCCTGACACAGGAGGCCACAGGCTGAGTATTCCCTAACACAGTAGACCACAGGCTGAGTATTCCCTGACACAGGAGGCCACAGGCTGAGTATTCCCTAACACAGGAGACCACAGGCTGAGCAGCCCCTAACACAGGAGGAGACCACAGGCTGAGTGTTCCCTAACACAGGAGGCCACAGGCTGAGTATTCCCTGACACAGGAGGCCACAGGCTGAGCAGCCCCTAACACAGGAGGCTGCAGGTTGCTGGTATGAAGCCTTCTTGCTTTGGTTGAAACCTAGAACTCTAGACTCAAGAGACCCCGAGGCGTGGGAATGGCCTCCCTGCAACTCCTGGCAGGAGGCCAGAGTCCTGTGACCATATCCCCAGGCTGGACAGACACCTGCTGTCCTTAGACCCTGCTCCCTCTACACTTGAGAAACAAATCTGCTTGTCTCTTAGCCGTCCTGTTTCTGCACAGGGACTCACCTGGGTTTCCCTTCTGCACTGTAGCCTCTAACTGTGAAACCGTCTCTCCTCTGCCCCTGTTCCTGCTTACCCTTTCACCCCTGTCAGCCTGAAGCCATTTCCAGCCCATCCAGCAGGGGCCAGATTCTACAGATGTCATTGATGAATTGTCTGATTGTTTTCCTAGCACTAACAGGGCTGGACCTGGTTAATACACACACACACACACACACACACACACACACACACACACACACACACACGGGGTGGGGATCCCTTTTCAGTGGTTCCACACACTCTCTGCTCACACCAAGTTTCTGGCTACTAAAACCTCCAGGGATCTGTTAGAAAACTTCTGCCTAGGCAGCAATCCTCCACCCTGGGTCTGGCCAGTGATTCCTTTATTTACTAAATGATTCTTATATCACAGCCGGAGTTTCTGTGGACTAGAGTAGGTTGCAAATGTGGACAGTCAAAAATAGATCTATTGTATTCCTGTCGCCTAGGGAGGTGACCAGAGCGTCCCTGTACTTACATGTAGCTTTCTGCATGAAATGAGATCATACTGCACCATGTATTCTAACCCAGCTCCTCCCCCAAATGATCCTCACATTTGAGCTGACATAAACTATCAGCATATTTGTTATGTAGACCCTTTCCACATTTCTCTATTTAGCCCCAAAATGTCTACTTCGGATTTTATTTTATTTTTATTTTTTTAAGCTTGTTTTCTCTCTCCAGGACTGTGCAGTGCACGCAGTCCACGTGACTCTGGCACAGTCCCCTCCAGGATCCTGACTTGTTAAAGGGGTCAGGCCTCTTGTCTCTCATTAGTTTCTTAAATCTAAGCCTGTGGCGCATCCCACATTCCTACTCAATTTCGTCATGTTTCCTCCTGAGCGCCTCGGTCCTCACTGCTGTCTGTGCAGGAATCCTCCGGCTGAGGGAGAAAAGATGCAGGGCAGGACCACGGACAGGGCCTGAGGCTCGGTGGGGCTCTTCTGCTGTCTCTATACAAATTATCAAATACAGCGGAGCCCTGTTCCTCAGAGATAGGGTTCCTTCCCAAAGTGCTGTGGGCTCAGACTGTTTTTGTTTACACATCTGCCTGTGACATTGATTCCCCAACCCATTGGTGCTCTAGAGACAATGATTGATTATTTCTTAGACATGAGGTTCACTGTCTATACTTTACTAACCGCCCTGGCTACCAGGCAGATCGGGATCAAACACAGTAGGTTTTAGAGTATGAAATACATATCCATGAGAGCATAAATAAGTAAATGAATTAATAATGCAAAAAGCCCCCGTACAGGAGAAATCCTGGAGCCAAGAATATACTCAGAAGGTAAAATGCTTTCCTGGCATGTATGAACCCTGGATTTGATTTGCAGAACTACATTCAAAACAAAACAAAAATAAGGATATGGCTGCATAAGATTGGGCCCATCAAAATCCTGTCATGGGCTAGGGAGGAGCTCACAAGGCCCCAGCTCTCCACTAACATTTATAGGCAGTTAATAGTCGCCATGGGGGAGGGGCTCATGAGGACTTTCTCTCCCTAAAGAGCTACAGACAGTTAATGGTTGGTGGGCAGAGGAAGAGCCATATTCTTTAATGATGTAGCCACTGGTAAGGTGGCTGTGCTCCTGTAAATAAAACCTCTCGCCCATGTTCCTGTCAGCAACCCTAATGAAACTCATTTGGTCTCCAAGAAGAGAAATGGGGTTGGGGGAGGACATGAGAGGGAAGGTGGGTCGCTGGGAAGAGGATGATCAGTGGGTGGAGGGCAAGGGGTCAATGGGGGATGAAAATGATCAAAATACATACCATACATGCATAAAATATCATAACAAACCCCAGTATTATGTATATTAATACAGGTTAATAAAACAATTTGGGGGGGGCGGTTTCCAGACAGGGTTTCTCTGTGTAGTTTTGGTGCCTGTCCTGGAACTCACTTGGTAGCCCAGGCTGGCCTCGAACTCACAGAGATCCACCTGGCTCTGCCTCCCGAGTGCTGGGATTAAAGGCGTGTGCCACCGCCGCATGGCCAATAAAACAAAATTTTAAAGGCATCACACACCTGTAACCCCAGCACTTGGCAGGTAGAGGCAGGAGGATCGGAAGTTGAAGGTTGGGGCTGGGAAGTGGCCTGAGTGGATCTCCTAGATCCCACAGTGGAAGGAAAGAGATCTGGCTCCTGAAAGTTAACCTCTGAGGGCCATGTATGTGCTGTGTGTGGCACCTGTATGTCCACACACACCGGAGAAAAAGAAATTCAAGGCCGTCCTTAGTTACATAGGGAGTTGGAGGCCAGCCTGGGATAACGAGACCCTGTCTAAAAAAAAAAGGTGCTCGCTTCGGCAGCACGTAGACTAAAATTGGAATGATCCAGAGAAGATTAGCATGGCCCTGTGCAAGGGTGACACACAAATTCGTGAAGCGTTCCCCATTTAAAATAAATAAACATATGATTTGTGTGAGATAATTCCTCATCAAGGAGGGAACTTGACCCCTCACCCCTTGGGCAGGAGTTATGCCTTGACTTCCTAGGAGTTTGGTGGGAGAAGAGGGAAAATCGACAGTGGAGAAACCTGACAGATGCCACCCCAGAATGTCACCAAGGTCAGTGCCAGCCCTCACTGAAGGGACAAGAGTGCTTCACCAAGCTCACAACTATGGTGGTCGCCAGAGAAACAGTGGACAACCCCCAGCACCACCTGAGGACATCCCACCAGGCACTGACCAGAGCTCCTTAAAATGGCCAAGGAGAGTGATGAGTGTGTCGTGTGACATCCTGGATGGAGTCCTAGGACAAGAAGAGGACACTAGTTAGACAGTCAGGAGGTCTGAAGGATGGACTTCATTGATCATGGCGTGTGCCTACCAGACTGGTCTCCTATAGTCCCCTGATTTGATGACTTAAGGTCTTGGTGCCACCCTGAGGCCTCTGTCAATGGGCAGGAGGAAGCACTCAGGTGTGGGGCTTTGGCAGGTGCTAGGCATGCCCCTGCCTCTCTTGTTGGGATCTCTGCAGGATGTGTGGACCTGTGATGAAGGTGAGTTTGATTTTCAGACTTTCTAAGCAGCCAGAGGTGCCCTTGGAGGATGTAGTGGGTAGGGAACCCTGAAGTGAGGAGGCTTCCGTGAGCTCCTCTGCATGTCTGGCATGTGGGTTGGAACTTCACCACATCCTGCATGGGTGTGGAGCGGCCTTCAGTCCCAGCCCAGCACTTAGGCCCAGGAACTCTCCCCAGCACTGGAGTGGAAACCAGAAGCAGAGGAGGAGGAAGGAGATGAGGTTGTGGAAAGAGGTGGACAGAGGGGATCTTAGCCTGGGGCAGCATGATAGCGAAGCTGGGCCAGATGAATCCTGTGGGTGCCCAGGTCTGATGGCCCCACAGGGACACCCCGGCTGCCTCTCCTTCCTAGGGTCAGGGAAGAGAGAGTCTGGCAGCTTAAAAGTGGACACCCTTAGGGACCCTGCTAAAGATCCATTACTCACAGCTTCTATGATCTCAGGGACAGGGTAGCAGAAGAAACCAAGCCCCCAAAATTTGTATGCCAGGCCTCCATGTAGGCACAGCCCACGTTATTGCTGCGAGAATGTCTCTTCTTCCCTTTGGACTAATGCCCTGTGTCCAACCCACATCTTACTGCTCATAGCTTAAGGCACAAAACTCAGAAAAGATTGACAGCCTTCTTTAGACACAGGTCATGTGGCCTATAGTGGACACCGTTCCCCAGAAGGCCCCAGGCTAAAGCCAGTTACCTGGGCAAGGCTGCTATAAGGCTCATCTGCACAGAAGCAAAGCCTGAGAGGGGAGGAGCTCACTACAGCTGTGAAGTAGCAACCAAAATCATTGTATGGTTGGGGGAATTGTATTAAACGTGGCAGCATTAGGAAGGCTGAAAACCACTGTTCGAAAATAATCCTGCAGAGTTAGGGACTCACCACTTCCAAAGCCAGGCCATTTTGTATAGGTAAGGCTGTCTGAGGTCTCTTTCATACAGTGACCTAAGGCTGTCTCCTAGTACTCCATCTGCTCATCCTTCTATCCACCTATTCACCGTGCCCACTAGGGCATCCATTTATCTGGCCCTTCTTCCATCATCTACCCATTCATCATTTCCTGTATCTGGGCACCTACTTTACAGATCCATCCATCTACCTAGCCACCTGTCAGCAAGACCTTCATCCATTCCTCATTCATTGTGTGCTCACCCACTCACTGTCTTAGGATTTCTGTTGCTGTGGTGAAACACCACATCCAAAGCATCTTGGGGAGGGAAGGGTTTATGTGGCTTACATTTCCGTATCACTGTTCATCACTGAAGGAAGTCAGGACAGGAACTCAAACAGGGCAGGAACCTGAAGGCAGGAGCTGATGCAGAGACCATGAAGGAGTGTTGCTTACTGGCTTGCTCTCCATGGTTTGCTCAGCCTGCTTTCTTATACAACCTAGGACCACCAGCCCAGGGGTGGCTCAACCTACAATGGGCTATGCCCTCCCACATCAGTCATTAATTAAGAAAATGCCCTGCAGGCTTCTGTACAGCCTGATATTAGGGGTGCATTTTCTTTATTTTTAAATTTTTATTTTATGTGTATTGGTGTTCTGCCTACATGTGTGTCTATGTAAGGATGTCAGATCCCCTGAATCCTGGAGTTACACAGTTGTAAGCTGCCATGTGGGTGCTGGGAATTGAACCTGGGTCCTCTGGAAGAACAGCCAATGCTTTTAACTGCTGAGCCATCTCTCCAGCCCCGGCATTTTCTTAATTAAGGTTTCTTCCTCTCAGATGACCTTAGCTGTGTTAAGTTGACAGAAAACTATCTAGGACACCCACCCTTCTCTAGCCATCTGCCTGTCCATTCATCCACCCACCAATTCAGTCTTTTTTTTTTTTTAAGAATTATTTATTTATTATGTATACAGAAGAGGGCACCAGATCTCATTACAGATGGTTGTGAGCCACCATGTGGGTGCAGGGAATTGAACTCAAGACCTCTGGACGAGCAGTCAGTGCTCTTAACCTCTGAACCATCTCTCCAGCCCCCAGTTCAGTCTTTACTGCTGTAGTGCATCAGGCCAAGTACAGACTCAGGGGGGTAGGCCTGGCATTTCCATCGGGTGCCAAGCGACTGTGTGTAGTAAAGTCACAGGAAGGGCAAGGAGAGAGAACTCAGGCCTGAACAGGGGCAGATGGTGACCAGAGGGACGAAGCAGGACTGTCTGGTTCTTATGTTTAGAAGGACAGCCACATCCCGGCACAGGCTGTCCTGGCGGGCATGAACTATCTTCATAATTTCTCACTTCCACAAGCTGTTGCTGGTGGTAGGGCTGGGGTGGTCCTGAGAAGAGCTGCAGCCTGGATTCTTTCTAAGGGAGCTTGTTAAGACGGACGGACCTGCCCGCTTCTCTGTGAAATGGAGCTCCCGGAGCCGAAGAGTTGACTTAATGATGGCCTTTGCAGAAGACTCACATGGCAGCTCACTGCCAGCTGTAACTCCAGTTCCTCAGGATCCAGAACCCTCTTCTGGCCTCCTTGAGCACTTGACCTGCACACAATACACCTGTGTATGTGCAGGCAAACACTCATACATGTAAAAAAAAAAAAATTTTTTTTCCGGAGCTGAGGACTGAACCCAGGGCCTTGCGCTTGCTAGGCAAGCGCTCTACCACTGAGCTAAATCTCCAACCCCTAAAAATTGTTTTATTGCTTTTCATGTGTATGGGTGTCTTGTCTGCATTCATATCTGTGTACCATGTATTTTGCCTGGTGCCCAAGGAGGCTGGAAGAGGGTATGGAATTCCCTGGAACTGGAATTATAGACAGTTGTGAGCTGCCATGTAGGGCTGGAAACTGAACCCAGGTCCTCTGGAAGAGCAGCCAGTGCTCTTAACTGCTGAGCCATCTCTCCAGCCCAGATATGTTTTTTGTTTTTTTGAAACAAGGTTTCTCTGTGTAACCTTGGCTGTCCTGAAACTCACTCTGTAGACTATGCTAGCCTCAAATTCAGAGATCCATCTGCCTCTGTCTCCTGAGCGCTGGGATTAAAAGAATTTGCCAAACTGCCTGGTTTAAATTTTTAAAATAATCTTTCCAAAAAGGATTCATAAAGTGGAGGTCAAGGCCATTCTTTGAGGGGCTGTTTGGAAGGCTGGAGATAAGAAACACACACACACACACACACACACACACACACACACACACACACACAACCCAGCATAGGCTTACTGCACCCTGTGTGAGTGCCCTGGACTACTGAGGTGTCTCTGCTGCCCTGGGTCCCAGGATGCCCCCCGCCCCCCACCCCACCCCCGCCCTTTCTTTCTTTTTTTTTTTTTCTAAGATTTATTTATTTATTAGGTATACAGCATGTATGTCTGCATGCCAGAAGAGGGCACCAGATCTCATTACAGATGGTTGTGAGCCGCCATGTGGTTGCTGGGAATTGAACTCAGGACCTCTGGAAGAGCAGCCAGTGCTCTTAACCTCTGAGCCATCGCTCCAGCCCCCCCTTTCTTTTTTTTAAAAAATTTGTTTATTTTGTTTGTTTTATGTGCACTGGTGTTTTGCCTTCATGTGTGTCTGTGTGAGGGTGTCAGATCCTCTGGAACTGGAGTTACAGACAGCTGTGAGCTGCCGTGTGGGTGCTCTGGAAGAGCAGCCAGTGCTCTGAACCGCTGAGCCCTCTCTGCAGTCCCCACGTCCCTTTCTGCATGGTCCTTTCCACTGCGGGCTCCCTCGCGCAGAGCAGAGTTCTTCCAGCCTGCCCTGGTGTTTTCTGTGGACAGGAGGAATAAGGGACAGACAGAGCCCTGGGCCCAGCCTTTGTGTTGCTTCATTCATCCTTCAGCAGCCGGAAAGCTCTGGGAGCCCAAGTGACTTGGGCAGCAGCCGCGGTGAACACAGGTCCTTCTGGTTCCAAAGCTGCCTCCTCCTTACTGCGTGCAAGAGCTGGGGTCTTAGGCGCGCAGAGGTGGGGGATGGGAGAAACCTCAGCAGAGGGGGATTCCTCTGGCCTTCTGTGGCTCGGTTAGGGGCGGGACTGAGCGGAAATAGGCCGGGATCTGTGAGCCTCTTCGCAGCGCAGCAGCCACCTAAGTGTTCTGGCAAGACCGGAGGCTGGCCTCGGTGGAAGGCCCAGGGGCCGCCGGACTTGAGGCTTGGGGTTGGGAGGCTGCCGGTACCCACATCCCGTTCTGGTTCAGACCATGGTTAAGCAGGCCCGAGGAGGTTTTCTCAAGGTTCTCTCAGCTCTAGCCAGTTGACTCCACCTTCCCGAGGGAAGGGGCGCTGGCTGCAGGCACCTCCCTGACTATGGTACTCCAAGAAATCACTCTGTGCTTCTGCCCCTTGCTGCGGTGGGGCTGCTGACGGCAGTGCTTGCCGGGTCCTTTCCGCTGTGCCTGGCACGCAGTGAGAGCCCAGGTGACTGTTACTCTGAGCGCAGGCTGTGGATTGATGGGTAGGGTGTCCATTTCCCTTTCCACGTGCCTTTTCTAGCGCCTGCTCCATGTCGCATTTTGGTGGCTACAGGATCCACAGATGAGCAGGACATTCCTTTCCATAGAGAGATTCCCTAACGGGGCAGGAAGGCTAGGGGAGAAACCTGGGTAGTTGGTTTTTTGTTTGTTTGTTTTTGAGGGGGTGAGTTGGTGGCTCTTTTAACTTGTGTGTGTGAGTGTGTGATTTTTATTGACAGTTTGTACTTGGAAATGTTGGTGGGGAGCAGTGTGACACTTCAGTACATACATGTATTGTGGAATGAGCCAATCAAGCTAATTAACCCACTGCCTCTGTTCTCAGCACTTGGATTTGGTGAGAACATTGAAAACCCACCTTGGCACATGCAGTTGCATAATTATTAGCTGTAGCCACCTTGCAAAGCAGTAGACGATCAGAGCATAGTTCTCCTGTCTAACTGGACCGTTTCCTGACCCCCTCCTTCGCACAGTGATCCCTTTGGCTGGTATCACTCAGTGCACTAGGAATCCTGGCAGGGTGAAGTCCCAGAGTGCAGCCCTCCACAGGTGACACCCTCCACAGAGTGAAGGATGGTGGGGCTGTAGCTGAAGCTGGGGCCTAAGAGAGGACTCGGTCTGTTCCCACTGGGCTGGGCTCCTTTGGCCCTGCCCCTGTCCCTTGGGCCTGGCTGCTAGCCAGAGGATTAGACTGTGGTGTGGGTGTCTCAGAGACCCTAGCCCGAATGCACACTACCAGCCACTCTCCCCGTTTAACCCAGAGCCTTCAGCGTGCTAGGCAAGAGCAGGGCAGTGAGCTACACCCTCAGCCCTTCATGTTCATGTTTAACTGCTGCCGTGACTGTTGTTACTGTGTGTGTGTGTGTGTACACATGCCTGCGTGTGTGGATTCATGCATTGCTGAGATCTTGGTCTGCTTCTGCGCTGTCCCCACTCGGTCTTCTGAGGTTCCCCCCACCCCCACCCCACCCCCGCCCCAGCTCATGGATTCTTTCCTTTCTGATAGGCTGTGATCCAGGTCACTGTTCTTCTGGATGCTCAAAGGTTTCCTTCGCTTTGTTGTAGTGTAGAATTGTAACATTTGGATATTTTTATTTGATTTTTTTTTTAATTTGTGGTGCTAAGGATGGAACCCATGGCCTTTACCACAGACCCACATCCTAACCCGTCACTTCCTTGCTTTTTGTTGTTGTTTTGTTTGAGACAGGGTCTCATGTGACCCAGGCTGGCCTCAAACTGTAGCCAAGGATGACTTTTTACTTCCAGTCTTCCTTCTACACCTCCCAGGTGCTAGGATTACTGGCATGTACCACAGATTCTGTTTAGGTGCTGCAGATGGAACCCAGGCCCTTTTTTTTTTTTTTTTTTTTTTTTCCTGAGACAGGGTTTCTCTGTGTAGCCCTGGCTGTCCTGGAATTTGCTCTGTAGCCCAGGCTGGCCTCAAACTCACAGAGATCTGCCTGCCTGTCAAGTGCTGGGATCAAAGGCGTGCGGCACCATATCTGGCCCCGTTATTGTAGTAGGCTTTCTTTTGGGCCACCAATCAGCTCCCAAATCATGACACGGAGACTTATTATTAGCTGTGAATGCCCAGCCTTAGCTTAGGCCGGTCCCACTAGCTCTTATAACATACTTTAACTTGTTTTTCTTCATCTACATTTTGCCTTGGGGCTTCTTACCTTTCTTTCATTCTGTATTTCTTACTCCATGTCTGGCTGGCCCTGGCGTCTCCCTCTCTCTCTCCCTCACCCTCCCTCACCCTCCCTCACCCTCCCTCACCCTCCCTCACCCTCCCTCACCCTCCCTCACCCTCCCTCTCTCTCCCTCTCTCTCCCTCTCTCTCCCTCTCTCTCCCTCTCTCTCCCTCTCTCTCCCTCTCTCTCCCTCTCTCTCCCTCTCTCTCCCTCACCCTCCCTCACCCTCCCTCACCCTCCCTCTCCCTCCCTCTCCCTCCCTCTCCCTCCCTCTCCCTCCCTCTCTCTCCCTCTCTCTCCCTCTCTCTCCCCCTCCCCCTCCCCCCCCCCTCTCTCTCTCTCTCTCTCACGTCTCTCCTCCTACTTATTTTCTCTGCCCACCAGCCCCACCTGTCCTTCTACTGGCTAGTTATTGGCCGTTCAGCTTTTTACTAGACCAATCAGGTGCCTTAGGCAGGCAAGGCAACACACCTTTATGTCATTAAGCAACTGCAGCATAAACAAATGAAATACACCTTTACATAGTTAAAGCAGTAGCCCACAACATAAACAAATGTATCTTTGCCTAGTTAAACAGATATTCCAAGCACATTTATCCTATTTATTATTATTATTGCTTAGCTACATGTTACTGGCATATAGGAATATGATTTATTTTTGTCAGTGTATCTCTTATTTCACCATTAGTGTGAATTCATTTATTCTAGTGATTTTCCAGTTAATTTATTTGGATTTTCTAGGTAAACCTGTCCTCTTCAAAGGTAATTATTGCCCTTCCTTCTGAGATGTGAGATGGGATGAACATGGAAGGCTTGTCCTTTGTGAGAAGAGGGAGAGAGGCATGCTGGGACATTGGCTACATGGCCCCATCCAGAGTCAGGAGAGCAGGCTAGGCTCAGGCAGGTGGCTGGCCGCTGCCAGAGTAGCAGGCCGCGTTGGGTGGGAGGCGATGGCTCCTGCCGAGGTTGGGGGCTGGTGGGAAGAGGGCTGGCAATAAGCAGTCGGGTGTCTTCGCTGCAGATCTGCTGAGACTTGAGCACATCCAACAAGACATCCAGGACAGAAGTACAGAGGAGGAGAATGGACAGGCTGATCTGGGCTTGGGTGACAGGCACTAGCCTTGGGTACAGAGTTGGCCTTGCGCATCCAGAGCAGCTGTAGGACCCAGGCAGCTCCCTGACCTCTGCAGTGGTCCAGACTATTGGGAGAGCCAGCAGGTGTGAGGGCTGGCAGCGACAGAGTCAGGACTCCATCGTTCTCTGCTTATCACGTGAAAAGGGGTGTGGTCCTGAGAGATGGTAGAGACACTTGCATGCAGGCCTCACAGCCCGAGTTTGATCCCTGGATTGTATAAGGTGGCAGGAGGGAGTTGACCTCTGACCTTGCAGCTACATACACACACACACACACACACACACACACACACACACACACACACACACATTTTTTAATGAGGTGACTTCAGCATACCACCATTAAGTGTCATGTTGGTAGTTGGCTTCTCCGGCCCTGGCCTCCTTTGGTTTATTGCAGAGCATAAAGCTCTTTGTGGTAAATGACTTCTCAACAGCGACTAAATGTTTTTTGCCATGATTGCAATTTTTCAGTTGACACAGAGTTGGTGAGTCCGGAGTTGAGGCATGTGTCTGTATCTCCAGTACTTGGCTGGTGGAGGCAGCGGGATCGGAGTTCAGGGCTGTCTTTGACTGTGTGTCAAATCCCAGACCAGGATGAGTTACACAAGAAAGAGAGAGAGAGAAGGAAGGAAAGTTCTCATCATCTCCTGCTCACACACCTGAAGTCGGGGTTCGCCCACCAGGTGGCGCTGGGCAGAAACCACAGGTGTGAGGTCCTGGCCTGGTAGCCCCAACACTCTTTAAGCAGGGGATTACTTTCCTTTGGTCGTTCTCTGTGAGAGTGAGCACAGTATGTACCAAAGGCATGGCCAGCATTAGTTATAACACCTGAGCGAGCGATCAGGTGAACTGCCAGGGCTAGCCCAGAGCACAGCCTGCTCCGTTTGGTCCTGAAAATGTGGAGTTCACAAGCAGTTTCCTCTGCGTCCCCAGACACCAATGAAGCTTTTGGGAGGCTAGAGGGTGTTGGGGGTCCAGGACTTGAGGTCTGGGATTGGAGAAATTACAAGTGGACTCTGCACTTTCCAGCTTGCTGACTGTGTCTTTCAATCCTTTCGCCTTGTCTGTGAGGTGGGGTTCCCCTCTGGGGGTGTGGGGTGGCACCAGGCGGGGGAGTGAAAGGATGAGAGCAAAGTGTTTGGCACGGGCAGAAGTGGCATGTCCTAAGCACCTTGTTCGGGGAATGTCACTGTGGTCGCCGTGGCCTTAGACACATTTAAAAGAGGCAATACCACAGGATGGACTCAGGCCCTTGGGGATGGTCCATTGTGGCACTGTTTCTAGAGGTGCTGTCCTGGGCCAGCCAGATGACCCAGGTGGATGGTGGTGGTGGTGGTGGTGGTGGTGGTGGTGGTGATGGTGGTGGTGGTGCTGGTGGTGGTGGTGGTGATGGTGGTGGTGGTGCTGGTGGTGGTGGTGCCACCACTCGGCACGGCAGGTGCAGGGTAGGTTGAATCGGTGATGTCACATAGAGGAGACAGCTCTTGTGAGTTCTGGCTTCACTTTCTAGCAAGTTGGTAACTATTTGTCCTCGGTGTTCTCATCAGTGACAATGGGCCTAACTAATAATAGAAACTACTCCATAGGCTCATGGAGTGTATCTGGATTGATTCAGGCAATGCTTTTAGGAGTACCAGGCTCAGACTAACTGCTCCAGTTGCCATTTACTATTGTGTCATTATTATCATTGCTATGACTCTGGGGACGTTACTCTGGGGAGCTTGGTGTGGTGGGAGGGCTGGTAGTAGGTGAGTTAGCACATACCCAGAGAGAGAGTCGCAGTCTGCCCTGGGGAAGGTGGGTGAGTAGGGTGATGGCACAACCCCTCTGTCTTCTGTTGCTGCTGGAACTAGTCCCCTCCCCACACCTGAACAGACCTGAACCTTTCCTAGTCCTTGAGGAGCTTTCCCAGCTGACTTCCGGGCCTCATGATATGGAGAAAGGCAGGTGAAGAGGCAGTCCTGGGTCCTGGCCCTGGTCCCTTGCGGCCATGTTGGGGAGTCCAGACCACCAGCTTCTTCACTTAGAAAGTTGCTTGGTCACAGAGACCACCTAGAATCTGTCCTCCTGAGGTGCGTGTCGGGTACAGTCTGGGTGGAAGCTGCCCTAGGAGTTGCTGGCAGTGAGGGCGGGCAAGTGGATTGTATGTCCTCACTAAGGACCAGCAATCCCCCTCACCCAGATTCTGTCTCTGCTTGCATAATGGCCCACTTAGTGTCATGAACAAAGGGGACCGACTCTAAGGGGCAGTGCCCAGGACATGGAAATCCTGTCCTTTGGACGTGAGAGGAAGCCGCGTGAGCAGGGCCTGGAAGGAGCTAGTGGAAGGCTCTGACTGGCCTTGTGTGTCTCAGACTTTCTGATCTGAGAAGGCTCTGTGTGTGTGTGTGTGTGTGTGTGTGTGTGTGTGTGTGTGTGTGTGTACTTGTTTATGTAGATGTGTGCACACGTTTGTGTGAGTGCCCGTGCACACATGGGCACCTGCATGCTGAAGCCTGAGGTCTTGTTCATATAAATATATATATATATATATGTATATATATATATATTTTTTTTTCCTTCTTCTTTTGCTGCGTTGATTAGCTCAGCACTGTTGTCACAGAGAGAGAAGCAACAAAGGACTGAGGGTGACTTCAGTTTACAGTTGAGGATTCGGGGCTGCCTGGACCTGCCGTTCTTCTCTGCTCTCCCTCCTGGAGGTGGACAATTAGGGTTTACATAAAAAGGGGAAGATAATTAAAAATGATTGAAGGGCACTCACACGCACTTCCAGGCAGATTGCTGCCACATCTTAAGTCTCTACTATTTTTCTAGAAATATTTTCATTTGGGGGGTAATTTCATTGATCATATTTACCTCCCCCCCAACTCCTCCCAGGCCCGCCCGACTCTGTGCCCTCTTTTTACATTTTTATGATTATTTTTTTAATATTCTCGTGTGGGGCCATCTCCTGGTGTCATCCACTTGCAGGGGCCCCACGCTCACAGAAAGCTGCTGCTCCAGTGTCCCAGCTGCTAGAGTTGCCCGTGGCTCCTCAGCTAAGGGTGGGGCTTGTCTCCCGCTCCCTGCTGGGATTCTGTCTGATGTGAGCGTGCACAGGTCTGGTGCACGCTGTCCCAGCCACTGTGCGCTCCTGTGTGCAGCTGCCCTGCCGTGTGCAGAAAACACCATTTCCTCCTAGTGACCCACTGCCGCCGGCTCTTACAGTCTCTCCTCACTTCCAAAATGGTCCCTGAGCCTTGGGAGGAGGGGGTGTGACACAGGGGTCCCATTTAGGGCTCAGCTCAGTCTTTTATGCTCTACACCCTGACAGGTCCTGGGTCTCTGTGTTAATTGCCATTTGCTACAAAAGAAACCTCTCAGATGAGGGTTGAGAGATTCGCTGATCTATGGATGTAGCAATAAGTCACTAAGAGTGGGTTCAATACCTTTCTTAAACCTGAAACTCTCTGATTAGGCTGGGCTGGCAGGCCTGTCTCCTCCCTAGCCCTGGAGTTACGGGCACACACTGCCACACCTGGCTGAGAGAAGGCTTTTAGTTGTGGTCAGGCTGGGGGTGGATGGAGTCCAGGCTCTCCTCCTGCATGCTAAACATGTGCCCTGCCACTGAGCTATGGCTCCAGCCTCTTGAGAACCCTTTGCTCTGTGATACCTTGACATTCTTAAAGACAGCCTCCTGGAGACTGTTTGCAAGGGGCTCAACCTCTCTGGGCACAGCTTGCCTCATGAGTGAAACTGGGCCCATAGTCTCCCCTTGCTTCATAGGGATGACAGATGGGAAGTGCTGGGCCAGCTTAGTCTCTCTTCACTTCTGAGAAGTCTGAGATGTCACCTTGGTGTCCCCAGCAGGCCTGAGTTGTGAACCCATCAGAGAGGTTCTCGGAAATGGGCCCTCTCGTGGTTTGAATGAGAAGGGCTTCCATAGGCTCCTGGATGCTTGGTCCCCAGTTGGCAGCACAGTTCAGGAAGGATTAGGAGGTGTGACTTTTGTTGAAGGACATATGTCACTGGGGACAGGCTTTGAGGTTTCAAAAGCCCACACCATTCTCAGTTAATTTCCTCTGCCTCATGCTTGGGGATCGAGATGTGAGATCTCGGCTACTGCTCCAGAATCATGCCTGCCTGCCTGCTGCCATGCTCCCACCGTGATGGTCACGGACTCACCCTCTGAAACTGTAAGCGTCAAATAAACTCCTTCGTCTATGAGTTGCCTTGATCATGGTGTCTTCTTATCAGAGCAATACAAAAAGTAACTAAGACAGGCCTTTTGGGCCCATGGACTGGTGGGGACAGGTCCTCTACATGGCCTACAGACAGTGAGGTTCCACTTAGAACCCCTGTGGGGTTTCAAGTGAACAGAACATCATCTTCCTCCCAACAGCCTTCCGAGGGGCCTGCCTGATTCCCGTAGGACCCTTAATAAGCAATAGCTTTCAAGTCATCCTCTTGGTCTCCATGGTAACAGTCTGAGGTGGCCTTTGCAACCTGCCCATTTCACAGGAGAAAACCCCGGACTCAGGGAGGCTTTGGTGTTTGTGTCTGGGTGGGTGGTGAGGCTGCGTTGCTCCCACAGATTTAGAAACTCCACTGTGGGCTCCCAGAACCTGTAGTCTTTCATTTATCATGTGGAACGAACAGCACCGGAGCTCCTGGCTGGAGCTGCCGTTACTTTACATTGCCCTGGAAGCAAAAACATAATTCCCGGGAGGCTGTGAGGTCTTTGGTCTAATTGCAACTTCTGAGGAAGAAAAGAAGGCCAGGGAGGGCATTTCACTTGAGTTTGGGAGAAGCTCCAGCCGAACCCCAGGATGAGCAGCTGCTCCAAGAATCAGCAGTGTCCACAGGGGCCCTGACACTGGGCTACAGGACACCAGGAACCACACCATCCATGCCATGGCCTCCAGTGTGCCCCTCCCTTGCAGAAGCACTGCCCAAGGACAGGTGTCCCTCCCCTTACAGGGTGAGTCCCCAGAGGTGAGCACGGCTTTGCTCTTGTCACCCCTAACCTTCCTAGCACCCCAAAGATCCGAGTAGCGGGCATAGATTGCACTCTCTCCTGGACTCGCTCGACTTCAGAATTCAGGACAGGTCCACAGGTGCCAGCTAGAGTTTTGTTGGCCCTGGATGGCTGGGATGGGCCTCTGCTAGGAGACATTAGAAAGGCAGGCCCAAGAGGGCTGGGGATGTGGCTCAGCTGGTCTCACTCTGATCCCAGCACTGCATGAGGCCAAGCAAAGTGGTGCAGAGTGGCAAGTAGCTCTAATCCCAGCACTCCACAGGTAGACACAAGATAAGGAGTTCAAGGCCAACCTTTGGCTACCTGAGACCCTGCCAAAAAAGGGCAGAAATGCAGTCTCAGGCTCCAGCCTGGCAGAATGGGAACCTCCACCCAGCCAAGAGGTCCAGCATCTCCAGTCTCTGTTCTGACAGCAGCTTGGAGCGGAGGTTTCCATGTCTTCCCAACCCACAGAGAGAACAGGCGCTGGAGCCTGTGCCTTTGAGCTCTCGACCATCCCTGTGCCTTGTACCCAGCTGCCCGCACCCTGTGGACTTCATAGCACACCTGGGGCCTGGTGCTGGCTGGGTGACTGGGAGAAGAGGCCGTGCTTGTGGCCGCAAGGACAGAGCCTTCTCCTTCACGTTCTGCCAGAGCCACCCCTGTCCTCCTGTTAAGACAAGTTCCCTCTTCTGTCATTCTGTCCCTGGAGAGAGAGAGGTCAGTGTCCTTAGTGAGGCAAATGGAGGCGGAGCTTTCCTGGTAGACTGGCCAGGAGCACCTTGTGTCTGAGAGTTCCCTAGGGACCTGGATTCGTGGTCAGGCAGACATACCATCCTGGCTGACCCAAACCAGTGCCCCCCAGGCACACCAGTCACCATCTCCTTTTCTACTCAGACCCCTGAAATGACCCCCAGCAGTCCACCTGGCCTCCCTGTGTACGTCACACTAAGCAAAGCAAATGCTGTCTTCTTTCCATCCCCACATGGTGCTGACTCCTCTTCTGGACTGTGGTGGTTTCATCATGGCCTCTCTGCCTTCTCCCCTCCGATCATGAGCTTCCAGCACCTTCCTAGGTACAAACCTGGGTCCCTGGGCCCATGCCAATGCCTACCCTCACCCCCACCAGAGGAGATAGTGCCTTCCTGGCCATTCTCCATGGCCAGCCTTCCGCCCTCCATGTCCTCCAGCTACTAAAGTGGCTGCTGGGCCCCCACCTAACTGGTACCACTAGAGCCTGCCTGAGCTATGTCCACCCCTCCCGTATCTTCTTGTTCTACCCATCTTTTCCCTGGTCCCTCTGGTGTTTCCCATAGCTGCATGTTTCATGTCCGCCCTTTCGGTCCAGCACAGCCACCTCTGCTGGCTGGCCCCATGTGCCGTCCCCAGCCCTCTGGGCTCTGCTTCCCTTGAGCTCCTGCCGCCGTCAGGATTCAGGAACCATCTCCTCTTAGAGGTGACATTATGGCAGCTTCTGTCTTATGGAGCCTGAAATACTGTGGGCCTTCCCTTTTTAAAGAATTAAACGGCTTTACTGCCGCCGCACCCTGCTTGAGTTTGAAGATGATCCAATTCCGTTTTTAAATGCAGCCGATTGGAAACTCCTGTGAAGACGCAGGAGGATTAGGCACCCGGCATGTGGAGATAGTTGTGCTGAGAGCAGCACCGTGGCCCGGGTAGTGCTGCTTTCCTGGAGCCTGAATATTTCTAAATCCCCGCATGTAATGTCGCTCTGAGGGTGAGTCATTGGTCTTTGCTCACGCAGCTGGTGAACGGAAGAGGGGGGATTCCAGCCCAGCTCCGTCTACCGCAGAGACCAGGAGTGACATACAGCCAGACACGGGGGAGTAGGATCAGTCATCTACATGTTTTAGGCTCTTCCTGGGGCTGTTTTTATTTTACTCATAATGTACAGCAGGGTATCGGTCCTTTCCCGGGGAGCCTCCTGGGCGTTTGTCGTTCTCCCCGTGGGGCTGAAGACGTGTTTGCTGAAGGCAGGGACAGCAGACAGAGACGTGCAGAGGCGGTCCTCTTCAGGGGCCACCCACACTTCTGTCCTTCTCATTACTATTCAGCCGCTAAACAAAGCCCTCGTGGGTGGCCAGAGGGACTTTCACTGTAGCAGCTCAGACCGATTGAGGGGCTGCTGGTCACACCTGGACACCCCGGAGTCTTGAAAAGGCTCCAGCTTGTAGCTCAGATGAGGCGACACTGCCCAGGACGGGGTGGCCATGGTGCCAGGTCTGGGCCATGGTACCAAGTCTCCTTGACACCTGACCCTAGCCAGAGATGCCCCAATGCCCCATGGTCCCTCTTTACCATGCACTGAGCACCTTAACTCGCGGGATTTCTTTCTGTCCCCATCTTTTTATCCAGCGGTCCTTGGTGTATGTGTGTGTGTGGGGGGGTGCACACACGAATGTGCAGACACCAGATCCTGTGCATGTGCAGGGAGGCCAGAGGAGTGGCCAGGGGGGTGTCCTACTCTGTCGCTCTTCCTCATTCCTCTGAGACAGGGTCTCTCACTGAACCCGGAGCTAGGCTGGTTGCCAGCAAGCCCCGGTGATCCTCCTAACTCCATCCCCAACAGCACTGGGGGTGCACGTGCAAGCCATGCCCAGCTTTCTACAACACAGTTGTTGGGATCCAAGCTCAGGTCCTCATGTGTAGGCAACAGACACTCTTCTCCACTGAGCCATCTCTCCAGCCCAGAGAGTTCTTCATCAGGGACCCTCAGCTTTGGGAACCGAAACCCCATGCGTGGTTCAAATGCTGAGCAAATGGCCTGCATGCATGCATGTATGTATGTATGCATTATGTATCGAGAGGGCGCAAACTACTTCCTTGATGCTCAGAGGCATCATCCAGGACGAAGCCTCCTTCCATTGATCTTCCCCCATGTAGCCTGTGATGCAGCCTCTCAGTATGACTCACCCCTTCCCCCATCAGAACCCCCTGCAGATTTCTCTTCCCCTCTCATTGACCAGAGGTTTAGCATACATTTGCCTAAACCAAACACTGGCCAGAGATAGGAGTCCGCCTGACAGGTTTGGCCCAATCAGAACTCCTGGCCCTGACAGAGGTACCCTGAAGCACCTGGTCGAACAGGAGATGGGCCCCTAGGCCCCACCAAGGCTGCCCTTCCCAGGAGGAACGGAAGATGGGCAGCAGGCTCTTCAGTTCTTGTCGTTATTTGGGGCTTTGGTTGAGTAGCCTCTGCAGGGCCCAGGGCAGCTGCCTTGGAGGGAGAGGTTGGTTTCTCTCCAGTCCCTTCATTCCCTCCCTGTTTTGCTAGTTTTCATCTTTTCACTGGCCTCATGTGCACCCCAAACAGCCCCGGGGAGATATTCCAACCACATAGACTCCCAAGGCTGGTATTAATGTTATTCAGTGCTCTCATTTTCCAACAGGGAAACTGAGGCACACGGAGAGAGATCTCCAAGACTCCTTATGGAGGAGATTGATGGTGGAGTTATAAACCGGTCTACCTCTGCCAGTTCCTGCCAGGATGTGTTACTCTCCATCTCTCTTAAGTACCCTTTGCTCCTGACGCATCCTCACCTAGCATGTCTATAATGCTCATTACTTGCTGGTCCTCACCCTGACCCTGGGAATCAGCACTCTAGACGATTAGAAATGGGCTTAGAGGGCTAATACGGCTGTTGGCACACAGTTGTCATGCTCTCGGTGTTCGTGGCATGCAGGCTTTGGGATCGGTGATTAGGACCTGACAGGGGGATGACTGGACTCTTCAGCCTGGCTCGGGGTGTAGGGACTGGCAGAACCTTCTTTGGAAACTCTTCCCTAGCTCGCTCTGTCTGCACCTGGCTTTGCCAAAACTCTTGCCCAGCCCCCCTGCCCTCCCTCCCTCCCTGAGAATTAATGGAGAGAGAGGTCAGTGGCTGCCTGCACCCTTTGTCTCCTGGACTCTAGAACACAGGCCTCATTGTGTGCCTGACACCAGGCAGCTGGGCTGCCTGGGAAAGTGGATAAACAAGCAGCTGGGCCCCGAGGGCCCTGAGGAGGGCCGCAGCCCTCTGGGTGGGTGGTAGGAGGAGAGACTGGCCTGCAGGAAGAGCCAGGCCAGGGGTGTTGAGAGTGTGGCCTCCTCTAATGATGGAGGAGGCCAGGGCAGGAGAGAGGAAGGACCAGCTGTTTTTCTACACCAGTGGTTCTCAACCTTCCTCACGCTGTGACCCTTTAATATACAGTCCCTCCTGTGGTGAACCCCCCCCACCATAAAGTGATTCTCATGGCTACTTCATAACTGTCATGTTGCTACTGTTATGAAGGGCAATGTAAATATTTTTAGAGACAGAGGTTTGTCAAATGAGTCACGACCTGCATGTTGAGAACCACTGCTCAGAGGAAGAGGAGGTGCCAGACACCTAGAAGGTCATTCTGTGGGATAAAGCATGCAGCCAGCCTGCTGGCCAGTGTGATCCTCAGACCCTGGATAACCTTGACCTTCTCCTTCTGAGTGCTGAGGTTACAAGGGACCACCACATCCAGTTCATGCAGAGGGTCTAACTCAGAGCTTCCCATCTCAGCTGTATCTCCAGCTTCAGGCCTCAGATCTCAGGGACAACCCCTCCTGTTTTGCTTCAGCCATCCCAGGCCACCTGCCCCTGCTGGATCCCCTCTCTCCCTGCTCCCTTTGCTGTTCGCTGTACCTACTTCCCTACTTCCCCTCGGCTAGCTGGCTCCCAGCACCCTGTACCACTGGTCCAGGGACCAGTGCTGCCCCCATTCTGTGTTCGGTACCTGAGTCCTCAGACCTCCATTCTGACTGCTCCCCTACTCCTAAAGCGTTTCTGAGGACAGAATCATTAGGGTCAGCAGCTGCATGAACCATCTCTCTAGCCCTTACTTTCTTAAAAATTTTATGTATATAGGTGTGTTACCTGCATGTATGTCTATATACCACTTTCCTGGTATCTGTGGAGGCCCAAAGACACAGTTAGATCCCCTGGAACTGGAGTTACAGCTGGGTCAGCCACTGTATGGGTGCTGGGATTGAACCCAGGTCATCTGGTAAGGCAACCAGTGTTCTATCCATGGAGCCACCTCTCTAGCCCTATTTATTTTTATTGTGTGTGTCCCGGTGTTTAACCTGTGTGTATATGTGTGCACCATTTATATCCAGTACCTGTGGAAGCCCGAAGAAGATGGCAGATCCCTTGCAACTGGAGTTACAGATGTTTGTGACCTACCATATGGGTGCTGGGAATTGAACCCTGTTCCTCTGGACGAGCAGCCAGTTCTTAATCAGTGAGCCCCCTCTCCAGCCTCCCCTTTAAAAATAATAATGTAAAAATAATAATAATAATAATAATAACGTGTGTGTGTGTGTGTGTGTGTGTGTGTGTGTGTGTGTGTGTGTGTGTGTGTGTATGTATGTGTGTGTGTGTTAGCATGGTGTGGGTTTGTTTTTAATTAGGAAATTAGTCCAGTTGGGTGGAAGCCTGGCGTCCCCACTTGTCCTCTAAGCAGCTCTTCTAACTTAGTCCGTTCAGACCCCAGAGCCTTTGCCATGCTCTTCAGGGCCCAAAGGATGCACACCGGGGCTGGGCCGCTCCACTCCTCAGTCAGCGGCTCAGTTCTGAACTGACCAGCTCGCCACCTCTGCAGCTCAGGGCAGGGCTCAGGACTTCAGCCGCGCTCTAAGGGTCTTCATCCACTCCCGAGCTCTGCCTTCTCAGTGTCCCGCCCTGTCCAGTTCCCAGGGCCTCCTTTTCCTACTTCACCCCCACCCGACTATCTATCCCCCACTGCTCTACCACGCCATGCTCACATACTGTGTGGCTGCTGCCACCACTCAGCTTTGGGACCTGAGTTTGCCTTGTGGGAAAGACAGACTGGACAGACAGACAGACAGACAGACACACACACACACACACACACACACAGAGGAAGAAGAGAGAGAAAGAAGCAACTAGGGTGTCTTCCTCATTTTGTGTCTCGGATGGGACTGTCCCCAGCTTTGCATCAGGAAGAGGGTTCCTTTAGAGCCCTCCCTCTTCACGTCTGCGGCACAGGAAATAGGAAAAGTAAAGATACCTCTGCCCCCCATGCAAGCTTCTCTTTTCCCTCAGTTCACCTCGTACAGTCCTATCTCCCTAAGTCCTTCATGCCGTGCTCGGCAGTGGTCAGTGGGAGAGATGGAATTTGGGGTGCCTGCTCCGGCTCACCCTGGTTGGTTTTATTTGTGTTTGGGGGGTTTGCTTTGAGACAGGTCTCTGTGTGCGGACTAGGCTGGGCTGGAGGTTACGGCACTTACCACCACGCCCTTCTTCCTCCAACTTTAATGTGGGTATCTCCGTAACAGATTTGAAGTCTGCAGTCGGTCTGGGATGCTAGCTGGCAACCTTTCTGTTAGCGGTAATTTTTTCTTTAATATTCAAATTCTTAAGCAAGGGTTCCCTGTACTGGTGCCAGTTTTTCTAGTCAAAATTTCTTCGCTTTGTTCTTTCTCTAGTTGGAGCAAGCCCCTGAACGTATAAGTAATTATAATTATTTCAGTAGCAATAATTACTGGGGGTCACCTGGGCTCAGCTGCCTCCTCATGGCTGTATGCCCTTAACCCTGAATGCCTGAGCCTTGCGTATTTCCTCATCTGTAAAATGGGAACAAGAATTCTGTTTGGGATCCAGAGGCCCGGGAGGCTGAAACAACGCTGTCTAGAGAGAGACGGAACAGTGCCCGGCACAAAGGCAGTTGCTCCTCCGCACTTGCTCTGGTAGGAACGGCTAATATTTATTCAGCGCCTCGAGGTGCTGAGAGCCACAGCTAAGCCTGCTTATCTCCTTGTTCAAAGAGGCGGCTGAGACCTCTGCTTAGCCTTCGCCGGCTTGCTGGGCCTGCATGGGGGAGGTGTGGGAGGCCAGCCGGGGTCAGGGGGAAATCTTGCTGGTAAGCAGACCACAGTGTGGCTCACAGCTTCACAGCATCCTTCCATCAGAAAGATGTGACTGTGGGTGATGAATGGAGAAACTCAGCCTGAAGAGAGGAGCAATAGAAATAGAAGGGGAAGCCTGGTAACTGGATGGTTCCCAGTACGAAAGACCAGCAGTTCTCTGGCAGCAGAGGCACCAGTTCCCCTGGCAGCAAGCTGCTGGTCCAGCTGTGCG
Source organism: Peromyscus californicus insignis (assembly GCF_007827085.1). Classification (NCBI taxonomy): domain Eukaryota; kingdom Metazoa; phylum Chordata; class Mammalia; order Rodentia; family Cricetidae; genus Peromyscus; species Peromyscus californicus. Next base: position 43,207,835 of record NW_026294551.1, on the reverse strand, counting down.
CACTCAGCTGTTCCTGTCATCCCTGCCAGGTCTGGAGCTTGCTTTCCCCTCTCATGGGAGCCAGAGGAGCCCAGGACTGCGTGACATCCACACCCGCTGGGTATTCGTGTCATCTGCTGTGCTCCCTGCCAGGAGCGAGCCCCTTCCCCTTCCTGGGACTTGGCTCCAGATGCAGTGCAGATTCCCAGTGTCAAAGTCAGGTGTGCACCCACCCCCCAGGCCCGCTCCCTTTCTGTGTGTTTTTAGGGTTTTGTGTGTTTGGGTTTTGCTTGTTTTCTGAGACAGGGTCTCTTTTGTAGCCTAGGCTGACTTCAAATACAGCGCCTCTATCTTTCTTTGACCATGTTAGGGAGAGAGGCCAGGGCTTGCACATACATGCCCACACAATGACACCCCCAGCCTAGAGCTGTCTTCATAGGCAGAGTTAGGGGAATTGAATCAGTACTTGACACACACAGGCCGGTGAGAGCCTGGCTCTGGCCCAGCAGAGGCCACACACCTTGCATAGGGCAGAGTAGCAGTAGATTGCAGCCGCTGATACTCTAGGGTCAGGAAGACCTGGTTCAGTAGCTGCCACTGCTGGTGACTGCGTAAGGGGCTTAATTTATCTGATCCTCAATGTCCTCAACCTTAGCATGGGGACTGTCATAGCAGCTACTGTTTCAATGGCTCACAGGGAGCCCTCGTGGGCCTAGCAAGGATTTTTCACCCCTTTCTACACCACGCTGCTAGAGTCTTATTTAAAAAGCCATTGTAACCACTGTTGTGGTCTTTATGGATGCTAACTGCATGTGATATAAAAATTTACCAATCATACTGTCTCCACAAAGCTGTCTTATCGTATACGTGGCCACCGCCCCAGGACTGCCGTCCTTGAGAGCTTCGTGGGAGTGGCTGTAGAGAAGGGAGTCATAGAAATTGGGACTCCTAACTGTATCCTGGAGTATATCCATAGGTTCTCAACCTGTGGGTCCCGACCCCGTTGAGGAGTCAAAAGACCCTTTCATAGGGGTGCATATGAGACATTTACATTATGATTCATAACAGTAGCAAAATGACAGCTACAAAGTAGCAACAAAAATAATTTTATGGTTGGGGGTCACCACAGCATGAGGAACTGTATTAAAAGGTCACAGTCTTAGGAAGGTTGAGAACCACTGCTGTGGACTATTTGGTGGTTCTTAGACCCTCCTCACATCTATGTATCTGTCATCAGTCACACTCCCCAGCCCCCACCTCTGTACTAGCTTTCTCTGGAATTCAGAGGATGGACAGCCTGGCCCAGTGATGTCTCCAGACCCAGGGGATTAAAGACCCTGCTGTGCCTCATAGTTCACCTTCAGCCACTGAGCACTCTGGAGTAAGTGCCTTGGGCTTGTTCCCCAAATAATTAAGGCATAGCCCCTGACCCTGGGGAGGGCTGTAGGGGTGTAGGGGTAAGGTCCTAGAGGCTGGGAGGGGGAAGGTGGGGGTCAGGGTGTCCCAGGCCCTCCTTACATTCACAGGCTCTCTGTATGGCGGGGAGGGGTAGCAGGAGGAGAGGAGGAGGGTGGCCAGCTGGAGCCTGCAGGTGGCACCTGGGCAGTACTGTTCTCAGAAGCCATGTCATTGCCTGGTAATGTCAGTGGCTTCTGTGGTAGTGGGGGTGGGGTCCGGCTGACAGCTGTAATGCTGGGGGTGCTCTGGCCAGGCCTGAGCTGGCAAAAAGCCTCTTCCCTCTTCCGTGGAATTCTACAGCCCCATGGAGGCTGAGGGGAAGGGGCTGGGACTTCCACAGCCATGGGTAGTGCACAGGGCTATGGGTCTCTCTGGACCTCTGCGATAGCATCCTACCCTTAGAGTTGGGGATGCCTGGATCCAAGGGATGGTCCACTAGGTACCAGGTTCAGAAACATCTTAGGACATTGCATAGCCTCTGGGTTATCCCTCAGTCTCAGACTCCGCAGAGTGGAAAAGCAAGGCTAGCTGGAATAGAGGTACACACAGCCACCATGAGCGGGGATGGAGAGGTAGCTGTGGTAGGAGCTGTGCTCACTGAAGCCCACTGGACCCAGTCCTTGATTCTGGATTACTGCGGGGACCCGGGCTTCAGATGCCTGCTGCAATTGCCATGCTGTGGATGTGCAGGAGGACAGTCTGTGAGCAGATGAGTCTTCCCACCTGCCTGTGCTTTGCCACATGTGACAAGCAGAGTGGGCTTGAGAACAGGCCTGCCTGTGATGGTGCCAACACCACAACAGTGACAGATTCCTGTCCTGCATGCTACATCTGTGTTCCCAGCATGCTCTCATACCATCACCTGCAGCACAGCCAGAGGGAATTCCAGAAAGAGCTTGTCCTTGTTTTGTAAACCTTTTCCCGAGGAAGATAGACACAAACACCTGTTCTGCATGGTGTAGCTCACCAGGGAGCCACTGAGTTTATCGGGCTTATTACTACCTACAAAGCACGGGTAACCCCAGAGCCACCGTGTCACCAAAAGCCTCGCCCTGCCATGGATGATGGTTTCCGAAGATGATGATGACTAGGGAGATGTTGCCTAACGGGGTGCATGAGTGTGGGTGTGTATCCATGTGACCATGTGTAACTAGCTAGCTACCACCATCCACATTAGTCAAGTATCAGACAAGTAGGAGGCACGCAGTGACCAGTTGTTTAATGAATGAGTAAATGACTGAAGGACCGAATGAGCGTTTTGCAAAGCTGTTACCAAGGTACGAGCTAATTTGGAAAAAAAAAAAAAAAAAAAAGTCAAGAAGCTGAACTTCATAGGCTGGGGACGTAGCTCCGGGAGAATTTAGTTCTAAGCTAGCCTGGGCTACATAGCCAGACCCTGTCTACAAAATAGACACACCGTGAACCTGGTAGCGGAGTACTGGCTTTCAGTATGCTGTCTTTGGAGCAGGTCTGGAGAAGCCTGTGGGACCACACCCTACACGGATGAGGCCCTCTTTGCCTTTCCTTACGTGAGTCTTAAACAGAGGGGAATAACATGATCCCAGGCGAAAAGACCAAGTTGGTAACACTGGTGTCCTTTTGGCTTAATTGGCGAGACCCACCCCCCTCCATTCGACCTTCTGCCCCAGTGTCCTGGACTTTGGGGTGTCCAGGGTGCTTCACGCCTGTCCTCTTTCCTTCCCAAAGGTGGAAAAACTTGTGAAGTGTTTGGATCCCAATGACCTGGGCAGAATCAACTTTAAGGATTTTTGCCGAGGAGTGTTCGCCATGAAAGGTGAGGTCCTCTTCGGGGTCCTATCCGGCTAGGAGGCCAGCACACGGGGTTCCCAGAGCCCAGGTGGGTCCCAGAAATGGACTCTGTTCCTAGTGACCCGTGGGGGCTGAAGGGAAAGGTCTTGGGCGTGGGTAGTGCATGGCGCCGTGGCGCTCTCTCTCTCTGAACCCCTGCCACAGGGCTCCATCACCAGGGGCAGGACGGCCTTTCTGCCCTTCTCGTATCCCCCCCTCTGGAGAACTGCTCTTCTCGGCTTTTCTCCTCTTGACACCCCTCTCCTGCTGGCATGGCTATGCTCCAGAGGAGTTTCCTCGACTTCCCACTCCAGGGGGAGGGTTGGGGTTTGCTCAGTCAGTGGTCGAGAGCTTGCCTAACTAGTGCAAAGCTCTGGGCTCCCTAGCCAGCAATGGGAGGGGAAAAAATAGTCAAATGAATCCAGTTCTGGCCACAACTGGGTGGAGCTGGCTGCCATGTCTCTCTTCTCTTAGGGGCCCCTTATTTATTAACTGCCCTCTCTCCTCTTAACCCTTCCTAATTCATTCCTTCCCCCATTCCTTTTGTTTGTTTGTTTGTTTGTTTTCCTTTTCAAAATTCCAAGGTCAGTTTTGAGAAACTCGTAAAAATCAGAATTTTGGTACTCAATCTTCCATCACACTCCCTCCGGGCCCTGAGTGGCCAGGAGGACTTCTGAGGCCTCCCCCTGGCCCCAGGAGAACATGCAGCTCCTTCCAGAGAAGTCCTGTCACCTGTGATGGCAGCCAGGCTCTCCCTCCTGTGGTGAGGTCTGGGCGACTCATCCCTGCAGCGTCCTTGGAGTTCCAGGAAGTAGGAAAGGAGCAAGAATTCTGAAACAGAAGTGAGAGGGGAACAGAGTTCGCTGGGGAAACTGAGGCAGCACAGAAAGCCTACTAAGTGTCTACAGTGATTTGTTTGGTTCTGTGGACCGGCTCAGACCACTCCTGCCCTGTGCCTGTGCTGAGCCCCTGGTCCACCTGTGTAACTGGCTCAGCAGGGTGTCAGAGCCTATCTAGAGGATGGCCCTATCTAGAGTTTCGGAGCAGGGCGTCGGTAGGGAACGTGGCAGGTAGCCCCTGTACACAGAGGGGAGGACTTCCCAGCCTAGGTCCTTCCCTGCACTCAGCCTGCTTCTGCGTTTGTGTCTCCTCTCTGTGTCCCCACTGGGATTAGTCCCACAGAAGAAGTTCCTCATCAGGTGCCTTCCTGACACCTTGTGTCGTTCCCTGAACCAGCCCCGCATAGCTGGGCATCTCCTCCCCTGACAGTGTGTTGGAGACATGGGCCACCTGTTTCCTCCATCAGTTCCCTCCAAGGCCCATTAGTGAGAAGAAGATGAGCCATGCGGGCTGAGGCTCATACCACTCTCTGTCTGTCTGTCCACAGGGTGCGAGGAGCTACTGAAGGACGTGCTGTCAGTGGAGAGCGCGGGGACCCTGCCATGTTCTCCGGAGATCCCAGACTGTGTGGAGCAGGTAAGGGCCATGGATGGCCTCGGTGCCTCCGGCGCTTGGCTCTCTATCCTTCTTGCCATTGGCACCGGGGCTTGGCTTTGCGGCATCTCCAAGGACTGGGACTTCCTCTGATGGCCCTCTGGCGTCAAAGTCAAAAAACCACCTTGGGAGAGCTGGGTACATGCCTCTAATCCTAGCCCTTAGGAGGCTGAGGCAGGGAGATTGCTACAGGTTTGAGGCCAGCCTGGGCTACATAGCAAGGCTGTCTCAAGCTAAAATAAGAAAAGAAAAAAGACATCACTTTGGGACAGGCACAGTGAAGCCCTTAGGGAGGCATGGTGGAATAGGAACTGGGGCCACGTAGTATCTTCCTCCAACTTACCAGTGTTGCTGAGGAGAAACTGAGTCACAGAACTGTTTTTGCAAACGCACTGTCCTGCTGGAAGAGGCCTGTTTTGGTTCCTCATCCAAGTCAGCTCCAGAACCTGTCTGACTCTGGGTTAGAACTTCATCCTGAGGCCACTCCCCCTGGAAATGAAAGAAGCCTAGACCACACTAGCTGATGACCAGGATCTCTGGATGCTTCGGGTGGTGGAGTCCAAGTGAGCTTCAGTGGGCAGGACTTGGGGGATGGGAACCTATAAGGGGTCTCATAATGCTGAGGGTGGCCAAGCGGACTGTTGGAGAAGGCCAAGGCACTGTCAAAAGTATAAATAATCTAAGGATCGTGATGATCAGGGCTGGGGTGTAGCCTGGTGGTAATTGTTTACCTAGATTATCACAATTGATCCTGTCAGCCTCACCAGATTGAGAAGCACCTAGATAAGGAAGGGCCATGTCAGGGTGTGTATGGGGCGTGTGTTGGTTTTAAATACGTGGCTCTGGTTACCGTGGGAGAAAGGTCATGAGACACGACAAAACCCAGTATCAGAGCTTTATTAGGAGGAGGTGGGGGGAGGGGCAGAAGAGGGTGACCAGGTCTGTGAAAGACATATGCAGGAGAAGGGAGGGATGGGGGAGGAGGAGAGAGCAGAAGAGAGGGGAGGGGTCTGTGACCGGCTTTTTAAGGATTCTCCTGCACATGCACCTGTGGGCTTAGGGAGCCACACCTCGGATGCACAGATTGCGTGACCATGCTGCGCACATTACATAATCATGCAGCGCACGGATGATGTAAGACGTAAGACCCCTTGCTTAGCTACTGAACCGCGCATGTGCGGTCATACAGCTGGAGGAGTGGCAGAATCCTAACAGGGTGGTGTTTCCAGAGAGGGTTAACTAAAAGGAGATCTGCCCTGGATAAATGGGCAACACCATCCCACAGGCTGGAATAAAAGGGCAAAGGAGGGGAAAGCAGACAGACCAGGTTCCCACCCCACACATACACACCTTTCCCCATCCCTGCAGGCTTCCTGGCCACCAAGAGATTTGCAGCCTCTGGCACACTTTCCTGCTACCATGTTGCTCTGTCTTACCTCAGGCTCCAAGCAATGGACCCCAGGGAGGCTCCGAAACCATGAGCCAAAATAAGTCCTTTCTTCCTCTCTCCCTCTCTCCCTTCCTTTATTTTCTTAGGCCTCTGCCACAGAGACAGCAGGTCTAACACACAGGTCCAGGGCAGGAACAGTGACTTGTAAGGTGGGAACTGCTACGGGTCTGGGGTTGTTCAGAGATTCACCAATCTGACCATGAATAAATTTTAATACATAAGAGGCTTTACTAAATACTGACTAGGACCACGGATACTGGCCAGGTCCATACCTGAGACTCATGCTCAGAGTATAGCCCTAAATTACATTAGACAGAGACTTATAAAGGCAAAACCCAGGAGACTACATACTTCCTGCCTTCATCCAATCAGGGGCAAGCATGCATCCTGACATACTTCCTGCCTATGCACCTCCCTCCTTCATGGGATCAAGCACACATCCTGTGCAGTTGGGGCAACCAAGCTTACTTACAGAAGTCAAAACACCAGCTTGTTGTCTTACATGAACAGCCCCCAGCGTTCCAGGAAGTTATCTGTCCCTGGGCAAGTGGGCTTACAGGTTAGAGGCTTTTTTGTTTTATAGATCTCTTAAGCACGTAGTGTTAAGTATCACAGGAACAAGGAAACTGAATAGTAGGGACAAAAAGCTGATTGGCCAGCCTCAGACTGCTGTTTTGAAAGGGTTAAGGGAGCAGGGGATTTCCTTATTGTGCCAGCTAAAACTCTCCTGGTTTCTGGGGAGGTCACATAGGAGCTTAGTCTCAGTTTTAATGGCATGAAACATCATCATAAACCAGGCTCCTTTGGTCTGGTCTGCTTAGCACAGAGGCCTGGTCACGCACACCAGGGGCCACCTGTAAATTTTATGTAACAGTCGGCAGGTGGCAGAGACTAAAGCCACAGCCTGTGTGGGGCCAGGGTAGGGGTCAGGTGTCCAGACTGTGCTCAACATGAGACCCCTTCGAGGTGGGCCAGGATAACTGGGGCTCCTGTGCAAGCTGAGGGCTCCAGATCTGTCTTACTGGGCCCAGTGCATGGGAGTGGATGCGTTTGGGGCCAGATCTGGGAGCGAGAACCCCCAACATGGCAGACACTAAGTGACCCAGGAGTCTTTTGGGGTCCGGCCTTTGTGGAGGGTGCAGGAGTGAGTAGACCGTACCATCATTTAAAATGGGGTCCATACCTCACTTTGGCCACTGGCCAGCCGTGCAGCCTCAGCAAGTTCCCCTCAACATATCAGAGCCGCAGCTTCCTTGGCTGTGAAGCAAGACTTGCTCAACCAGTCTAGGTCTGACTTAACCCCTGCCCCCAACCCCCAAGCCTCTTCTTCATCCCTTTTACCCCTGGGTTCCGATGTTTCAAAAGTGTGTCAAAACGGAGCATGTGCTGAGACATTGGGAAACAGAGCACTGAGGCCAGGGCTACCCAGGCGCAGGGGCATGCTCCCGTGGCTCCAGCTGCTTTTGTGAAACCCATGCTGTCACAACCACGGCCAGAAAAGATGGTGCATTTAGTAAAGAGAAATAGGGTTGGAGGTCCTGACCCCCCAAGAAGGAATGTTTTTGTAAAGTGATGTATTTGTTGTTGTTGTTTTCCAAAATCCAGAGGTTCCAGGGAGGTAGAAAGAGGGGGGTCAGACATCATAGCCACCCCCACTCTTTCCCGTGGGATTGTATAATGTGAGTGTGTTTGGGGCTCTTCTGGGAATCCTCTTTCTGTCCACACAGCTCTGGGGCTAACAAGTGGCTCAACTAGCCAGAGCACCCAGTTGAGGTGGTGGACATGGCAGGTGACCTGGTTTGTTCTGCTGAACCGGACAGGATGGTGGACCTGGGCCAGCTCCTTCCTGTGGGCTCCTAAGTGTCACCAAACCAGCCAGATGGGGCAAAACCAGAGCTCTTCGGAGGCAGGATCTTCAAAGGGGCCAGCTAGAGGCAAACCCTAATGCTCTGGGCCGGGCACCCAGCACCTTGCTGTACTCCAGCTGTCCCCTAGGGGTCAGCCTGAGGCTAAGACCAAGAAGCTAGCGGATTCTGGTTCCCCTGGATTTCCAGTGTGTCCCTGGGGAATACAGATCTGAGCAGTGGTGCTTGGGGAGGTAGACGATGGTACATGGCTGGGTGTCAGGACTGCAGCTGAGCACCTTTAGTAGAGGGAGGTGAACCCTTTAGGGTGTGGATGTCACTTCTAAAATCGTGGCTTGGAGTCCCCTTGAGTCAGTAAAATGCTTTCCTGTTGGCTGTGCAGTAGGCCTCTGCCACACCCTTCTTCCAGGTCCCATGGAGCGCCTGATGCCGGGCACCACCCTGGGTCTTTGAGCTGGGCAAGTGCATTCTGGATGTTTCTCTAAGCATGCCTGTGCAGCAGTGGAGTCTGACTGCAGAAGACTGTCCTCAGAGCCTGTCCCACCTGTCAGGGAAAGCGTCACTGAGTGCCGCCGAACATGCTGTTGCACGTGTTTCTCAATCAGGAAATGCCGGTCTGGTGGGAGGATGCCCAGAGGTGTCCGGGGATGGTGTCTCCAGGATAAGTCCCTCCCGAGCCCAGTCTGCTCCAAGGGTCTGCCTTTTGTGGAGCCCCCGTTCCATATGGTGAGGGGAGCTGGGGGGACATGGGCCCACAGGTATCAAAGTAAGAGGATGCTGGCCGGGGGCTGCCATCGCCCCTTGGCAGACAGTGAAGTGAAACCTAGCTCAGCGCTGAGATGCTGAGTGTTTGGTCATCCGCCCACAGAGGCGGATTAATAGGGAACCCATCAACCAGAAGGGTGTCCGGCCACCTGCTCCTCCTGCATCCTCCAATGGCAGGATCTGGTGTTACCGTTCACCTGAGCCCAGGCCAGCAAGTCACCCCTGGTGCCCTCATAGGCTGCAGCCTCCAGTGCTCTGCTCCCCACAACCCTCTCCTATCACAGCCACGGCCTGCTAGTTCCCTGCTGTTCTCTCTCCAGAACCCCAGGCCACAGCTGCAGCGTGTGGCCCCCCCTCACCTGGGATGAAATGTAACCTCGGGTCCCTCCTGCTTCTCACTGTAGTGTGTCTCACACCCCAAAACGGGTGGCGCCAACCCTCTCCTCTTTAATTTTGTTGTGTGAACATGTGTGTGCTTGGTGGAGGCCAGAGGAGGCCAGTGTTCGCTTCGATCAGTGATATCCCTTTGAGGCGGGGTCACTCCCTGAACCTGGAGCTGGAGTTTCCTGTCTCTGTTTCCCCCAGTGCTGGGGTCACGGGTGTGGCTGGGATTATGCCCAGTTTGTTACTTGGGTGCTGGGGTCACAGGTGTGGCTGGGATTATGCCCAGTTTGTTACTTGGGTGCTGGGGTCACAGGTGTGGCTGGGATTATGCCCAGTTTGTTACTTGGGTGCTGGGGTCACAGGTGTGGCTGGGATTATGCCCAGTTTGTTACTTGGGTGCTGGGGTCACAGGTGTGGCTGGGATTATGCCCAGTTTGTCACATGGGTGCTGGGGTCACGGGTGTGGCTGGGATTATGCCCAGTTTGTAACATGAGTGCTGGGGTCTGAGAGCTGAACTTCAGACCTCATGCTCGCACAGTAAGCACCCCTGACCTCTGACCCATCTCTCCAGCCTCCATCTACTTACTTCCTGGGGAGGCTGTGTTCTGTCTCACCTCCAGACCTTTGTGAGGTGTGCCTTTCTTCTGGGCCATCTGTTCTGCCCACTGCCACAGGCTGCCTGGTATTTGTGTTTTAAAACGTCCTCAGCATCCCTTTCTCCGGGCGCCCTCTGCTCCAGCCGGGAGGAGGATCTGCACTGGGCTTCCTGGGGGCCTGGGCCGGTGGCAGTCACCGCCTCAATCTTACTCTTCAAGTGGTTCCATGTGCACTATGGGTGACAGTAATGCCAGAGGAGCAGGGCCTGTCAAGTACCTCTCCTTCACAGCAGGGCGAGACCTGTATCCTCCCGTGTTTCTCTAAGCATCTAGAAGATTAGATAACTAGAAACGGAATCATTATAGCAAAGAATGTGCAGATTTTTTTGCTACTGTTTCTTTGAGACAAGGTCTCACTCTGTGGCTTTAGCTATTTTGAAACTCAGTATGAAGCCCAGGCTGGCCTGGCATTCACTGCGTGGCCCAGTCTGGCCTTGAAATAACAGTGATCCTTCTTCCTCAACCTCCCAGACCTGGGATTATAGACTGGAGCCACCAATCCAACTTAAAATAGATGTTTAAGGCTGGAGAGGTGGCTCAGTGGTTAAGGGAACTGGCTGCTTTTCCAGAGGACCCGAATTTGGTTCCCAGCCTCACATGACAGCTCACAACCCTCTCTAACTCCAGTCCCAGGTGATCCAGTGCCCTCTTCTGACCTCTGTGGCCACTGCATACATGTGGTGCACGTGCATACATACAAGCAAAACACATAAAATAAAAAGAAATAAATCTTTTTTTTTTTTTTTTGGTTTTTTGAGACAGGGTTTCTCTGTGTAGCTTTGCGCCTGTCCTGGAACTCACTTGGTAGCCCAGGCTGGCCTCGAACTCACAGAGATCCGCCTGGCTCTGCCTCCCGAGTGCTGGGATTAAAGGCGTGCGCCACCACCGTCCGGCGAAATAAATCTTTTTAAAAATTGATTTGTAATAGTTATGTAATTTTTTTTTTGGTTTTTCGAGAATTTTTTTGTTTTTAATGAGTGCAGCCATGAAGACTGTATCGATTGTATTTTACCAATTGTATGATACAAAGACGGTGTTATATCCAAGTGCTGTTTGCTCAGTACCATCTAACTTGTCACCACGCCGCTGCAATCTCCCTCTCCTGTCTCCTCTCAATAGAACCACTAAGGACAACTCATTGCTTAGTATCCCCTGTGGTTGACACACCCATTTTAAGATAATTTTGAGGATTAACAGAAGCAATGTAATAATCATACTTATACCCAAGTCTCTCTCCCCACAGTCGTCAAATGTTCTACAAAGCTGCAAGGTCCTGGTGTGAAAACAGACAGACAGAGCAGTAGAACAGGGAGCCCAGGACAGGTCCACACATGGGCAGCCGACCTCGTTCCACCCTGACAAGGGTGCAAAGAGAATAGTCACTTCAGTTTATGATGCTGAGAAAACTGGATAGCACATACAGAAAATGGAAGAGTAGAAGGTGGATTAAAGACTTGACTGTATAAAGTTTTATTCGACTACAACCATGTCCACTTGCTTCTATTTGATTAATGTCTGTGTCTTTATTCATTTATTTACTTATTTGTTTGTTTGTTTATTTATTTAGAGACAGAGTCTCTATGTAGCGTTGGCTAGCCTGGCCAAGTAGACCAGGTTGACCAGAGATCAGCCTGCTCTACCTCCAGAGTTCTGAAACTAAAGGTGTGCATGACCACATCCAGCCTTAAGCCTGTTTTTAAACCACGACAGCAGATTTGAGTTAGAAACAACCCTTGGTATCTGCAGAGGATTGATTCCAGGACCAGTAAGGAGACCTAAACCTGTGAGTGCTCAAGCACGGTGTCTAAATGGCATTTGTATACAGCCCATGCACATTCTCTGATGTTCCTGTTGTCACCCCTAGGTTCCTTGGAATAACCAAAGCAGTGCAGATGCTATGCAAATCCCCACTACAGCTCACACTTTAGGAGTAAGGACACAGAAACAAGCCCGGGTGTGTCCAGTACTGCCGCCTTCTCATTGGTCTGTTTGCTGGTGTGGCTTGCTGCTGGGAACCATCTTGAACCTAGGGCCTAGAATATGCTAAGCGCTTGCTCTCCCACTGAGCCACACCTCCAGCATTTGTTTCCTAACCATGCAATGCAAGGTGCTGACTGTAGCTGCCTCTGCGTCTGAACGGCTGCAGATGCTGAAATACACACTGATGCTTTTTAAGGAAAGAGTCCCATAAGTACAAACTGTCGTACAAAGGATACAAGTATCAAGTAACCTGATATACCCACCAAATTCTTCTCTGAGAAGCTCATCAAGATTTTGTTAGATCCTTTTCAAAAATATTTTATTTTTATTCTGTTTATGTGTATATATGTGTGGGTTTGTGCACGTGCCCATAGAGGCCAGAAGATCCCCTAGGGATTTGATCCCTAGGGCTGGAGTTACAGGCAGTTATGAGCTGCCCAACATGGAGAATGGGAACCAAACTCTAGTTCTCTAAAAGGGCAGGAGGAGACCTTAACCACTGAGCCATCTCTCCAGCCCCCTGGTTTTACTGTTTTTACATTTATTTATGTGTGTGTGTGTGTGTGTGTGTGTGTGTGTGTGTGTGTGTGTGTGTGTGTGTCCACACAGGTACACCTATGCCACAGTGGACATGTGGAAGTCTGGGGACAGAGTCAGTTCTGGCCTTCCACCATGTAGGTCCTGGGACTCTAACTCAGGTTGTTGGGCTTGGTGGTGGGTGCCTTTACCTGCTGAGCCAGCACCCCAGCTCCTGAGCTCCCCAGCACCCTGCCTCCTGAGCTCCCCAGCACCCCAGCTCCCCACCAGTTGACACTGGTGTTGCTGGTTTCTCCAAGTCAAAATTGAGAGGCTGAAGTTAGAACCTCTCTTTTGGATTATAATAATGTTGGACGTCGGCAGGTCATGGTGGCACATGCCTTTAATCCCAGTATCTGGAGGTGGAAGCAGGCGAATCTCTGTGAGTTCCAGGCCAGCCTAGTCTACATATCAAGTTCCAGGCCAGCCAAGGCTACATAGTGAGACTCTGTCTCAAAAAAAAAAAAAAAAAAGGGACTTCTTGGTGTGAATTTTTGGCAGTTAAGAGGCTTTTTTCCTTACTGCTCTTCATAGGACCCAAGTTTAGTTCCCAGCACCTATATGACCTTCACAGCTTTAACTCCAGATTTGACACACCCTCTGCCAGTACCAGGCACATGTGCAGTGCGCGTGTGTACACACACAGACAAACATGTCTACATATAAAAGAAAAGTAAGTAAATCCTTCTCCCTTGGGCTGCTGAGGTAGCTCAGTGGATAGCGTCTGCTGCCAAGACTACCTGGGTCCCACCACCAGGACCCACAAGGTAGAAGAAGAGGGGCACCCCTATGGGTCGTCCTGGGGCCCTTGCAGGGTTGTGCTTACTCAGCCTCCCTCCCCTAATGTACACAGTAGCAAAGCAGGTGGGGCTGGGGGCGGGGGGCGGGACGACTCAGATCCCAAATGTCTTCTGCTCCTGTTCAGAGGAGACTTTGCCAAAGCCCATCTTGTCAGGACAAGCCTGTGCCCAGCCTGGGAACGCCTCGGATCCCTCAGCGTAGACCCTGAACATCCCAGACCACATCCCTTCATCCATCCACCCGGAAACATATTCTTAAGGCCACTTAGGACAGACTGCACTTTTAAGTTCTAAGAGTACTTTTTTCAGAAAGACAGTACTGCAGCTCTGCAGAGCTTGGAGGTTCGGAGGTGGCATCCCATGTGTGTGGTGTGGCATGAGAGGAGAGTTCATAGCTCAGAAGGCTCTGTCCTTGATCGTTTCCACTTGGGTGTGTTCCCTGTCTTCTTTTCTTTGTTCCCACAAATGTTCCCTCCAAAAACAAAACACCCTGCTTTATCTAAGGCTCAGAGCTTCTAGAAGAATATCTTTAGGAAGTGGTCGAACTCTGAGTCTGACGGCTGGGCCGAGCAGTACAGGTATAGAGGCCCTTTTCATTCACTCAGCCCAGCCCTCTGCGCTGCCCCCAGCCATCCAGCCCCTCACCTCCTGCTCTAACCATCCCCTGGGAAGTCTGAGCTGAGCTGGCCTGAGGTACCTCTCCCCCAGGACAGCCCCACCCTGATGCTCGGGTGCATTTTTATGACTTAGACTATGGCAGGGCTCCATGACGCTGTAGAGAGTGGGCACATAGGTTCCATCTTTTCTGAGCCGGGTAGAGAGAAATGTTTTGGTTTTGTTAACGTGTCCGCCATGTTGTCTCCCTTTAGCATGTGTTCTTTCACAGACCATGCATACTCTGACCCCCTTTTTCCTGTGAACCTGCTCTCTCTCTCTCCTACTTCCCCTCCTCAGGGAGCTCTGACACATGTGGGAAAGCATGTCGCACATGCATGCACACATGCAAGAGGTTAGCTCTCAGAAACACCACACCACAGCCTGAACCATTGTTCTCAGGCCTGGCTGCACACTGGAATCAGGAAGGAGCTGTCAAGAAAACACAGGTAGCTGAGTCCTTCCTCATAGAGATTCTCATTTACTTAGTTATCTTTTCTCTCTCTCTGTCTCTGTCTCTGTCTCTCTGTCTCTGTCTCTCTGTCTCTGTCTCTCTCTGTCTGTCTCTCTCTCTGTCTGTCTCTCTCTGTCTGTCTGTCTGTCTGTCTGTCTGTCTGTCTCTCTCTCTCTCTCTCTCTCTCTCTCTCTCTCTCTCTCTTCCCCAGGTAATTCTAAGGTAATTCTAACACAAATTCACTGTCTAAGCCAGTGTCCTCAAGCCTCGGGGCTTGACCTGGGAGCTTGTGAGAGTCCCCATACTCAGGCTGCGCCTCTGACCCAGGAGGCGACCTCTGTGTTTTGAAGTCCCCAGGGCAATTCCATGAAGCCACAGTGCAGTGTGGACTCTGCCCTCTGGCCAGTGCCTTGTCAGTACTTTCTCTGAGGGTGGAAGAGGAGGCTGGGCTGAGAAGAGTCTTGTCCCTTGCAAATGGCCACGGCCTGCTCCAGCTGTGTGCTCACAAGTTCCTTCCATTTTTATAGTCCTGTGGTTTGCTAGATATCCTCTGGCCACAGTTTGGGATTGTACCCTGGCCCAAAGCATTCACAGTCCTATAGAACCAGTTGGATGGATTCTCAGCCCAGGAAGGAAGCATTCCTGGTGTGCAGTGAGCCGTGGCTTGGCTTTCCAGACAGAGGACTTCAGGAGTCACGGGGATGCTGCGCTCTGACTTTAATTCAAAAAATTTTCAACTTTTCGAAGAATGATAAGAGCAAAAGAAATACATTTATTTAAACTCTGCAGTTAGCACATTGGCGTGTGTGTGTGTGTGTGTGTGTGTGTGTGTGTGTGTGTGTGTGTGTGTGGTGTGTGTGTGTGTTTATTACTGGGAAATTTGTTTGCCTGTTTTGGTGGGCCACATAAAAGTTGCAAACATAATGACATTTGATTCTAAAATTTGTTATTTGTTTGAGACTGAGTCTCATATAGCCCAGGCTAGCCTCAACTTTGCTATGTAGAGGAGGGTGACCTTGAAATGTTGATCCTTCTGCCTCCTCCTCCTCCTGAGTGCTATGTACCACCTCACCTGGCCTTAATCCTTAAATTCTTGATGGTCCCCAAGTCCAAGGGCCTCCCCTCACATAACCACAGCAATCTTGTCACTTACAGGAAATTTAGGATGGGCGTGACATAATATCTACCATAAACTGTGTTCATATTTCCCCATCTCTAGCTTCTAGTTCCAACCTCAGACCTCAGCCAGAAGCTCACAGTATTTTGAGCCATCACATCCCTAGTGACCTTCAGCCTAGAATAGTTCCTGAGTCGATCCCCACCCTCCTTTGGGCCGTGAGTTCTGAACTATGTCTTTCTAGCAGGGCCATATCTCCTCCTCCTCTGAGCTGAGCTGAGAATATTGTAGTAGATTATAGAAAACTGTAAGACACGACTTGTCACAGGGACCTCCCTGTGTCTGGTGGCTTATCTGAGGTATCATAGGACAAAATGCAAGTGCCCGCCGCAGCATGGCGGATGGTGCCTTTGCAGACATGGCCCGAGGGAGGTCTCGTCAGTGTACTCCAGCCCTGCACCCCGGGAATGGACTTCTTAGGTTCCCCATCTAACTGCTCAGATCAAAGGTCAGTTGTCATTAATCAACCCATCCTTGCTTTCCCCTCCTCTTCCTCTTCCTCTCTCTTCTGGAGTACTGCAAAGGCCATGGATTTGTTCTAGAATATGTCTCCAGCCACCTGTGCCCTTCTCCCGACCTTTTCAGAGCCTGTAGCTGCCTTCCAACCCACATCTTTTTTGTTTGTTTCTTTTTCTTTGTTTGTTTGTTTGTTTGTTTGTTTGTTTGTTTGTTTCTTTCTTTCTTTCTTTCTTTCTTTCTTTCTTTCTTTCTTTCTTTCTTTCTTTCTTTCTTTCTTTCTTTCTTTCTTTCTTTCTTTCTTTCTTTCTTTCTGAGACAGGTTTTCTCTGTGCAGTTTTGGTGCCTGTCCTGGATCTCGCTCTGTAGACCAGGCTGGACTCGAATTCACAGAGATCTACCTGCCTCTGCCTTCCGAGTGCTGGGATTAAAGGCGTGCGCCACCACCGCCCAGCCCAGCCCACGTCTTATACTCTTTTACCTTTCTGTGACAAATCTTCTATGCAACTGCCAGAATTTTCTTCTAAGCCCTTAAGTCAGGACCTGGAACTTGTCGAGGGGGACAGAAGTAGGAGGCCAGCTCCACTCTGCCCATAGCAGCCTGAGGAGTTCCCTAATCTGTTAAGGGCCTCGGTTCAGGCCAAACTGGGATTTGTGGCTTTGACACAGAAACGAATTTCAGGGTAAGTCCTATGAAGCAGAGTTGATCTTTTTATTATACAACATTTTTAATACAGAGTTTAACCATGAGGGTTATGAGGGGGGTTGGTTAGAAATAAGGATGGATGCACGGGTGTAGGGTTCTCTGAGAGAGAGACTCTTACTTCATAGTCTTTATATAGTCGTGGGGTGTGAGACTGTTATCTCAACCTTCAAAACGTTGCTAAGAAACCCAAATGAGATCACAGGATGGCTCCTGATGGACTCCCAATGGGATTATAGTCAATGAGGTCACAGAGATACAAGGAGGTAGCCAAGTTAACAGCCTTGAGATCCCCAGAAAACATCTGGGGGAAGGAGGGAGATCCTGCTCATGCTCATCCAGGCCTTGATATTAATCCAAGAGTCATTGATGTTAGCATCAAAGGTCCATATAGGAAAGGGAAAGTGACACTCTGCCAGCACCCCCACAGCAAATGTTAATTGTGGGGGGATTCTTGCCTCTCGATAGAGAGGCTTGAGCTAGGCTCCAGAGTGAGGGGCTCCTTCTCTTTGCCATGTCCTCAGAATTTTCCTGTCTTTTCATCAGAACTCTCTTGCTTAAGACCTTCCCATGAGTCCGAGGCCAGGTTCCTACAAACACTGGGGAATCAAAAGGGAAAGCCATGCTGGAAAGGCTCGATGCAGCCGTACAGGGACACAGCGGAGAACAAGCGCCCCTCTGAGGATGCTACCCTGAGATGCAGGTTTACCTGGAGGAGGAAGCCGGCCAGAGCAAGGGGTGTGATAGTCTTGGTCCGACTGACTCAGTTGGTCATCATCTCAGCTCTTGTACTGAGAGGTAGCTTCAGAGATCACCCTGCTGTTGCTCCAGGGAGCAGCTGGGCTCCCAGGAGATGACTGTTCCCACTTAGGAGGGGAAGAGCAGCTTTAGTTTCCATTGTCCTTGGAGGGTGGGGCAGGCTCATCACGGATGATCAGTCTGCTAGGCTTTTTCCAGAATCCAGATTTAGGGCAATGACTGGAGACTTCTAGTCACTAGCTACTCTAGGGGTCTGGAAGAGGACGCGCAAACAGCAAAACTTCCCTGTTATTCTTATCTGGGAGCCTTGAGTCTCAAAGAGGGGCAAGATAAGTTAGGTCAGGGCTTACTTAAGCTGACATCCTTGTGTCACTAGTGTTTAGACAGACAGACACTCTTGAGTCATTAACATGCTGATGAGTAGCAGAGGTCTGACCCAAAGTTTTAAGACCAAGGAGACAGACACAAAATAAAGCAGAGAGGCCAAACATTATCTTGCTGTTAATCTCATCTGGCCCCTACAGGCCCAAATGAAGAGTGATGCTCTTTGACAACACAGCCTCCGAGTCCCTGTTACAATCTCCCTTGGATAACGTCCTCACCCCCTACCTTCTCACCACATCCTATGAGGTTTCACTTCTGCCTGAACCGTGGACCTGGTCCCTGCCGCCTCTCCCGGTTTTCACTGTCCCAGCCATTTTGGCCTTTTGGTCTTCCTCGGTGTCCTGCTTTGCCTTCTGTTGCTGTGATAAAGACCATGACCAAAAGCAACTCAGAGAAAAGGGTCTGTTTCATCTTACAACTCACAACAGGTCACACTCCATCACTGAGAGAAGTCAGGGCAGGAACTCCAGGCAGGGACTGGACAGAAGCCATAGAGGAATGCTGCTTACCAACCTGCACATTCAGGTGATTCTCCTACCCAGAACTCTGTCCCTCTACCCTTTATAATCAGGTGCCAACACCAGGGCCACCTCCACAGAGAAGCCTTCCCTGCCCGTCCACACCCCGGTCACATCCATCACATTGTGTGCTCATTTCTCCAGTCTCTCTTGTCCACATCCAGGACCTCCCCTGGTTCCCTGCGTGTGTTCCTCCAACACCAGCACCCTGCCTCGTGCACAGCGGGACATACTGGTGGGTTGGATGAAACCCAGATGGGAAGGTCACCCCTGTGCCAGAGGTCCAACTAGAAACCCAGGAGCACCTAGGAGACAAGCTCAAAGATCTCAAAATTCACATCGCGCATAAGTGCTTGGGAAAGAAGTCATAAAGAGAACTAGGGAGAGGCCCAGCGCCCTGACAGCTGCTCCCCAGGCTCAGACTTTGTCCTGCGCGTGGATCCTCTCCTTTCTTGGTATCTCTAGTGACAGTGGCCGCACTGACCAAGCCTTACCTGTGCCTCTGTGACTTGGAGGCCCTCTCCCTGGCCTCACCCTTAAATGCCGTAGACACTGCTGGAGGAATCCCTCCCCACTGCTCTCTCTCTCCATCTGCCAGCATGTCATTTCCAGCCTGGCTGACGCTCTCACACACAGTGAGACCCTCCGGATTCCTGTCCCCACATCTCGCTGCTGTGACAGAGAGCCCAGACTCTGCCAGGAACGGTGCTCAGCTTCTGGCTTCTGGGCCTGATCTGCTTTCTCTCTGTACCTCTCAGCAGACTCCTGGGCATAAGCCAGGCTCTGTCACTGCTGGGGATTAGAAGGCGGTGCCTACCAGCCAATTGACAACCATTGGTTTGGGGAAGTAGACAGATGTAGGCCTGTTTGACTGGCCTTGGCGGCTGAGTTCGTTCATGTTTGTCTGTTTTATATATGGAATCCTTCACAAGTCTGCGTGTCATCCTTGCGCAGGGGCCGTGCTAATCTTCTCTGTATTTTTCCAGCTTTAGTCTATGGGCTGCTGAGGTGAGCATTTGTGTTTGTTTATTTGTGATGGAGGTCTCCATGTTGTCCAGTCTGACTTCAGGCTTCTGCCTTGGGCAATCCTCCTGCCTCAGCTTCCAAAGTAGCTGAGACTATAGGTATATTCCACTGTGCTGGGTTCCGAATTGTGATTTTTTTTTTTTTTTTTGGTTTTTCGAGACAGGGTTTCTCGGTAGCTTTGGAGCCTTTCCTGGACTAGCTCTGTAGACCAGGCTGGCTTCGAACTCACAGAGATCTGCCTCAGCCTCCCGAGTGCTGGGATTATAGGTGTGCACCACCACCGCCCAGCTGTGATTTTTTTTAAATAAAAATTATTTTTTTAAAAAGATTATTTATTCATTTATTTATTTAGTTAGTTATTTTGTTTTTTGAGACAGGAGCTCTCTATTATGTAGTTCTGGCTGTCCTGGAATTAACTACGTATGCCAGACTAGCCTTGAACTCACAGAGATTCTCTCTAAGTTCCTCTGGAGTGCTGGGATTAAAGACAAGCATCACTATGTCCAGCCAATTTATTTATTTTTATTTTATGTGTATGAGTATTTTGCCTGCATTTATGTGTACCATGTGTGCAGTGCCCACAGAGGCCAGAAAAGGACATTGGCTTCCCCTGGAACTGTAATCTCAGACAATTGTACACTGCCATGTGGGTGCTGGGAATCGAACCCAGGTCCTCTGGAAGAGCAGCCAGTGCTCTTAACCACTGGAGCCACCCCTCCACCCATCCACCCACCCCAAATTGTGAAACTAAACTTGAGAGCAAGGCTTTGGGCCTGAGGATCCTGGGTTTACCTCTTGATCCCGTCCAATACTAGTTGGGCTGAAAGCAAAACCCCTAACCTCCATCGGCATCACTATTTCCCTTTGCCAACTGGGAGTGGTCGGTCACTGGTATGTTTCTCCAGGAATGCCTGCAAAACGCGGGGCCTAGAAAATGCTGGAATGTCAGACTATGAAACAGATTTTATTTGGCTGATACCTTCTGCCCCGGGGTGCTGACCTCCTCTGGTGGCCAGGCCTATATCCCTGACCTTCACTCACCCTTGTCCCCCTCCCTCGGCCTTAGGCCTTCCTGCAGGGTGGGGACCATCTGATCATCCCAGGGGAGAAATATTTCCAGTTCCTGAGAGGTACAAGCTGAGCTCATCTTGGTGCCTGCTGCATTCTTCTTGACCAGGAAAACCAAAGTGGCTTAAACTGCTGTGATACAGCCTAAGCCTCAGGCTTTGTGTGGGAGCAGGCTAGGGACTGACCCCGGGACCTCTGGTACGGCAGTGCAAGTACCAGCCGGGTTGGCCCTTCTTCACACTGGGCGGGGGAGGACTGGTCTCTGCAGAGGAGAAAGAGTCTTACCCTCTATCTCGAGCCACAAATGAAACTGGCAAATGAAATCTCAGTATCTCTCAATCTCCCCCTCCCCTCCCCTCCCCTCCTCTCCCCTCCCCTCCCCTCCCCTTCCCTCTCTCTCCTCTCTGCCCTCCCTCTGGTCCCTCTGAACCCGTCTGTCTCAGTCTGCCCTGTCCTGTCCTCTCCCTGCCCCCCCCCCCCCCCCCACACACACACACACTATGTAGCCCTCAGCCTGGAACTTGCTTCGTAGCCAAGGCTGGAGATCCACATCCTTGCTATTCTCCTCCTGGCACAAATTTACAAATTCATGTCATCGCTTCCCTCCTCCTCTTTTTTGAGTTATTTTTTTACTTTTTATTTTTCTCTCTTCTTTTGAGATGAAGTCTTACTGTAGCCTAAGCCAGGCTTGAGCTCATAGCAACCCTCCTGCCTCAGCCTCCTAGGGGCTGGGATGACAGGCATGACCCGCCATGCCTGGTTCAAGTCTTCTTTATGAAGGATGATGATGTCTGACCTGCTTCTCCATGCATGGTGTCTGCTATTTCTCTGCTGTCTTTAACTCAGAAGAATCCTGTATCAGCCAGGCATGGTGGCGCACACCTTTAATCCCAGCACTCAAGAGGCAGGGGCAGGAGGTTGTCTGAGTTCGAAGCCAGCGTGGTCTAGTCTACATAGACAGTTCCAGGACAGCCAAGGCTATACAGGGAAACCCTGTCTCAGAAAAACAAAACAAACAAACAAAAACCACAAAACAATCCTGTGTCAAAGTAGCATATTTGGGGGTGTGTTTTGATCCCATCATGTCCCTGCCTCAGTCCCTCTCTGAGGCCCTTCATACACACAGACGCCTCCATGTCTACTGAACTAAGTCCCGTGGCCCAAAGTGTAGGAAGCTGAGTGTCTGGCCTGCCCTGAGGGCGTGGCTTCCAGTGTCTGCCTTGCTCACCCCAGTTCTGCCTTCCCCAGCACTGCACTGGAGTCACAGGCTTCCTGCCAGAGTGCTCTCCTGAGGACGAGTTTGTTTTTTAGGTTTCCTTTTTTTTTTTTTTCAAGACAGGGTTTCTCTGTGTCTTTTTGGTTCCTGTCTTGGAACTCACTCTGTAGACCAGGCTGGCCTTGAACTTACAGAGATCCACCTGCGCCTGCCTCCCGAGTGCTGGGATTAAAGGTGTGAGCCACCTCCGCCCGGCTTGCTTACTTTTATTTTATATGTATGGGTATTTCATTTGCATGTATGTCCCTGTACCTCGTGTGTGCAGTGCCCAAGGAGGGCAGAAGAAGACATCAGATCTCCTGGAACTGGAGTTAGGAATAGTTGTGAGCCACCACAAGTGTGGGTGCTGGAAACTGAACCCTGGTCCTCTACAAGAGCAACAAATGCTCTTAACCGCTGCACCATCTCTCCAGCTCCCAGAAGAAGGCTTTTAATCTAAAGTGCTATGAAGATGGGTGGCAGGTGAGGGGCATGTCGTCAGTGTGGACTGGTGGCAGGTGAGGGGCATGTCATCAGCGTGGACTGTTGGCAGGTGAGGGGCATGTGGTCATCGTGGACTGGTGGCAGGTGAGGGGCATGTCATCAGCGTGGACTGTTGGCAGGTGAGGGGCATGTCATCAGCGTGGACTGTTGGCAGGTGAGGGGCATATGGTCATCATGGACTGGTGGCAGGTGAGGGGCATGTCATCAGCGTGGACTGTTGGCAGGTGAGGGGCATGTCATCAGCGTGGACTGTTGGCAGGTGAGGGGCATGTGGTCATCGTGGACTGTTGGCAGGTGAGGGGCATGTGGTCATCGTGGACTGGTGGCAGGTGAGGGGCATGTGGTCATCGTGGACTGGTGGCAGGTGAGGGGCATGTCATCAGCGTGGACTGTTGGCAGGTGAGGGGCATGTGGTCATCGTGGACTGGTGGCAGGTGACTGCCCTTCCCACCTGCAGGGCCTCTGCCCTGACTGTAGGCAGGAGCTCAGCTCCAGGTGACATAGGACACCTTGGGGACAAAGTCGAGCCTCTTCCTTTAGGGCTCCCATCTCTTTCTTGACATCCTGCTCCAGGCTTGGTAGTCTGGGCTCTCTAGTCTCGTCTCCATCGGGTCATCATCACTGTGTGTGAAGCGCCCTGCTGGCGGGGGGAGTGGTAACTGCCTGAGAGCTGACACCAGAACCCTTCGGCCAGTCTGTGTCTGGGCTCTCTGCTCCGTACAGTCTGCTTTGCACCTGACCTTTCCTGATGAAATCCTCGTTGAGGGTGAGAATCACTGCGGCTAACGCGGGCTCTCCCTGTGAGGCCTGCGAGTTCGCATGCTGTCTGCCATGTGACTGCTGCCCTCCTTTTCCTCTGTGGGTTATTTTTATCTTGTTGGTCCACTCTGAATGTGTCTTTTATCGTAAATAATTTTACAGATGTCAAGGGAAAAAAATCCACAATGAATTCTAATTAAGGAAGAAGAGAGTGTGTTGGAAAAGGAGTAGGGAAGTCTTCAGCAAGGAAGAGGCTATTGCCATAGGGATGAGACTGGACCTGAACAGCATCTGCCAGCATTAGCAGGGGCAGCTGGTTTGGGGTTTGGGGTTTCCTTTTGTTTTTGAAGCTCGGTCTCAAGTGGGCCAGGCTGGTCTGGAACTCACTGTGTAGACAAGGATGATCTTTTAAAACTTTTTTTTTTGTAAGATACATACTTTTATTAAAAATATGGGACATTTGCCAGGCGGTGGTGGTGCACACCTTTAATCCCAGGACTCAGGTGGCAGAGGCAGGTGGATCTCTGTGAGTCTGAGGCCATCCTGGAGTAAGTTCTAGGATGGCCAGGGCTGTTACACAGCAAAACCCTGTCTGAAGAGAAAAAAAAATAAAAGGGGAACACTTAATGAATTTATGTGTCATCCCTGTGCAGGGACCATGCTAATCCGCTCTGTATTGTTCCAATTCTAGTTTGTGTGCTGTTGAAGCAAGCACCCCAGGATGGTCTTAAGCCGGCCCCCCCCTCCCCTCCCCACTTCTGAGTACTAGGATTACAGGTATGTACCACCACACCAGATGCTAGGCAAGCACTCTACCAACTGAACTACATTCCCAGACAGCTTTTATAGGGTGGAGGTGGCCTTAGGTAGGGTAGGCGGCAGGGTCACAGAACACTGTGTCCCTGAGGCTGGCTTCTTAGGACAGTGGGGGTGGGCTTGTCCTGTTCAAGAATAATTTGGAGGCAAGTGCTTTGTTCCAGGTAAAGAATGAGAGTTTGAAGTTTGGAAGTGTGGAGCCTACTGGCCCCTGAGACAAGCTTGCACCCTCTGCAGAGGCGGGACCAGCCTCACCAGAGCTCTGTCCTGCCCAGCTGTCCCATGTTCGTGAACTGAAAGAGTATTGCTAGAGAAAGGGCTGGCCCATCCCTAACCTGCAAGGACAGGAGGATCCCTACTGTAGGGCCTCACCCTGCATCTGCCCCAGTTGCTGTGGCCTGGCTTTTTGCAGTCTGTGCTGTGGGCCCGTCTCCCGTGACTACTGCCTCCCATTTCGCCCATGGGAAGTTGACAGGGGTTACCTCATGGCCCCCCAGGAGACCCAGAGGGGTTGTTCAGGGCTGTACTTCTGGAAGAAGCAAGTCAGAGGCCTGATGTCCGTTTGCTGGCCTGGCCTCACTAGGGAACCACTCACGTGGCGCTGTTGATTTCTCCTTCCTCTCTTCCCCCCTTGCCGAGTCCCCCGTCCCTCTCCATCCTGTCTTTCTGCTGTTTGCATCTGAGCGCAGGGCACCTTCCCTTTGGAGCCAGTTCTCAGCAAGAGGCAGACACAGGGCAGGGTGGGCTGTTGGAATGTTGGCAGTGCCAGCCAGGTGCCCACACAGTCCATGGCTGACCTCTGACTGCCACCCATCCCTTGTGCTTAGACCCAGTTGTGCCCACCGCACCGTGAGGAAGCTGAGACACTGACAGTCGTTCAGGCCCTCGTCTGGGGGAGGGCTTAGAGGTTTGGGGTGCAGAGCCAGGGGTTGTCACACCTGTCTGAACCCAGGACTCCTGCCAGCCAGCTTCCGGTCACATGTCCTGTGGCTTTTCTGCATCCCAGCCTCTCTTCGCCCCTCTGTCCCAGCCTGGGAGAAAGGAACAGCTGTGCTAAGAAGGGACTTGCAGAGCTTGTCCTGGTTCCTCATCAGGAGCATGCTGCTGCTAGGAGACAACCTGAGCATCACAGGAGCCCCCAGGCTGAGTGACAAGGCAGATGAATACTCCTCCAAGCCTGCTTTGCTGGCATTACCTGGACACAGAGGTCCTGACCCAAAGACCTTTGTCTGGCTATGAAGCAGGGAACTGGGAGGTGAATATAAATAAGAGACCCCAGAAAGGGCCTCCTCTACAGGGAGCCTGGAGATGACCTGGGCTTCTTGGCCTCTGAACTTCATTACATTTATGTGTGTGTGTGTGTGTGTGTGTGTGTGTGTGTGTGCGCGCATATGGAGGTCAGAGGACAAGCTATGGGAGTTAGTTGGTTTTCTCCTTCCACCATGTGGCTCCTGGGGTCAAACTTAGGTCATGGGTCTTGGTGACATCTCTAATCTGCTGAGCCACTACGCCTCTGGACTTGGAAGGACCCTAGGCTCCTTAGGGACCTCCCGTCTGGAAGAGGTACTTTACCAACCTTATTGGCTCTTGGGACCCCTTTACAGCCCAGAATCTCTGCTGTAGAAATACACATCCAACTGGCTCAGGGTGAAGTGTGCCATGCGTTTGGGGCTGAGCTACTACTTCCTCCCCTGGAGGAAACAAAACTTGTGATAACAGGGTGGGTTTGGTTGACAGCTGTTACTCAGAGACCGAAGGCCTTGTCTCCGCACTCCCAATCAGTCATGTGCGTCTCTTCCCTCGTCTGTCCATCCCTTAGAGCCCCTGGGCTACACAGCTGTCTCCTGGCAGTCTGTGGGAATGCCACCGCTGGGTGTTAATGCGGTCCACAACCTGTGCAGCTGAATGCAGCAGGCCCAGGCCCAGCCTTCTTTCATGATCATGGTCTGGTTACTGTGACAACCCCTGAGCTGACTTCCTGTACCCACTAGTCTTGCCTAAACCTCTCCTCTGTGTCATTACCCCAGTCCTTCCCTGAGGTCCTTCTCCCTCAGCTCACTACAAACATCGTCTACAAATACAGGGACCCTGAGAGGAGAATCCTGCCTGTGAGATGGATAGGCTGTGTGGTACTGGGTAAACTACTTAGCTTCTCTGAGGCCAGTATCCTTATTTGAAAAATAGTGATAAAATGCCTATCAGATTAATCACTAGATTAATTGTTATTAATCACTAGATTCTGAGCTTCAGGGGTCAGGGCTATCCCTGGTTCAATCTGTGCCTCAAGGGATGAAGGCCCCTGGCTGTCCCTTTGACCAGAACCCATCTATGGCTTATATACAGAACCCAGTATGCCTCCCATCTGGTACTTAGTGTCTCTGGCAGCAAGGTCCTCCCACCTGCAGTCTGGTGCTCCCTCTCTCTTCTAGGCAGCCCTCCTTCTGCCTCTGCTGTGTTCCCTGGGGGCAGGTTCTACCCCAGCAAGCTTTGCAACCCTCTGCACTGACCAGAAGCAGCCTGCATCAGGACACTCCTATCTAGGGCATCCTCTGTATTTGGAGCACGGGGACACATCATTGCCATGCCCTCTTGTGATTCCTAGAGCTGGGGGTCAGGGCAGATGCCCTGAAATCAATGACTACTAAGGCTCACTCCTACATTCTGGCCATCTCCACCTTCAAGGTGCACCTTCCCAGAGCAAAGTTAGACAAGTGCCACAGTGCCAGGCTGGATGGGACTAGTGACTGTCACCTCCCCAGTCCCTGCCCAGTGTCTACAGCCTTACTGGGTTTGGGGTAGGGTACTTCAAGTTCATGTGTAAGGTACCCATTGAAAAAATCCGTCTTCGGCCTGGTTGTATGGTACGGGTGATCCCAGCCACTGAGGCCAAGGCAGGAGGTAGAGAGTTCTGGCCAGTCCAGGTTAGGAGTCAGGGACTTGTCTCCAACAACAGCCAAAAGGTAAGTGAGTAAATAAGTGAGTAGTCCTGGGTCAGATGGAGAAGCAACACTGGGGACCGTGTGTGACACCTTGGCTTTTGAAAAATGGGCATTTCAAGTTCTTAGTTTAGGATGGACTATGGGGAGCAACCAGCCATGTCTGTGAGTCCTGCCTGGATGGAGGGGCAGAGTTTCCCTACCCATCAGAAAGGCCCAAGTCTGAACATAGCCTGCCCTTCCAAGTAAGACCTTGAGTAAGCCAGGCAACCTCTCCCAGCCTCAGCTTGTCTGGGAAATGGGTGCCATCTTCCTGCTCCCCTGGGCCTGCTGGAATGGTTCTAGGAGGTATAGCTAGAGCCCTTTCGGTGTTAGCCAGGGAGTGCTGGCTCCTGATGGCCAGGTATGGTGGGAGAAATGTAGGTGACTGTAAACATTCATACTTCAGTTCTGTTTCCTGTTGGCTGGCTCCACTTTCTCCTATGACTCCTACAGATGGTGGCTTTATCCCTAGGACTGTTTCCCACAGAAACCAGGGGCATGTGTGCATCTGTGTGTGTGTGTGTGTGTGTGTGTGTGTGTGTGTGTGTGTGTGTGTGTGTTTTACTATGACAAGCATTAGCCCAGGGGACTATAGGAAACAGCACTGTGTTGCAGCTCCCAGCTGGGGCACTTGCTGAGCCCTCTCCTGCCTCTTGCTGCCCACAGCTCTGTCCCCACCCCAGACTTTAACAGCCTCTCTACCGGGTTCTCGGTCTCCATTCCCCACAGCCCCACCCCAAAGATACAGGTGAGGCAGTAAAACCCCTCCCCAGCCTGGCCTGGTCTCTGACTCAGACACCACCCACTGCCAACCCCTCCAGCACCCCATGGACCCTTCAGGTAGTCCCTAAAGCACACAGCTAAAAAGCACCACAGGATACTTCCGGGAACTTGGCTGCACAAGGCATTTTGGGAATCCTTCAGAGCCGGGCGATAGACTGTTTTCCTCAGCACAGAGCCCCTCAGCGCTGTGACAGACCAAGCCTCTCTGGACTGTCAAAAAGAACAGGGAGGGCATACAGTGTTCACACTCACATTGACCAGGGAGGCCATTCTCCACTGGAATACACTTTGGGACGTGGCTAGGCCTTGCCGCTCCTCTTGTGACTTATACCCATCTGTGTGTCCTGGTAGCTAGTTAGACCACCCAGTCCTGGCATGCACAAATTCCTACGTTCTGACCTCCGGGCAGTTTATGCACATGCCCAGTCTACTGGGCACTCCAGTAGGTCACACACTGGGCTCTCACCTGGGGAGCCTTAAAACCTCCAGATTTAACTGGTCTGCAGTTTCACCGGCCAGTGGGAGTTTGCCAAGCTGCCCTGGTGATTAGAAGGTGCAGCCAGCTATATGGTTGGGTGCACAGTGGGCAGGGTCAGGAGGATCCATTCGAATTTGAAATCTCAGAACAGGTAAGGCCAGAGGAAAACAGGGGACTGTCTCAAGGCCCCAGCACTGGCTGGTTGCGGGGCCTGAACCAGGATAATGCTACTCCAGTGCGAGCTGGTGGCCTAACTCACGCCACACCATGGCCTGGAGAGTTCTCCTTCCAGAGCCTCGGCGTGTGTGTGTGTGTGTGTGTGTGTGTGTGTGTGTGTGTGTGTGTGTGTGTGTGTGGTGGGGGGTGGGGCACGTGTGCCATAGTGTATATGTGGAAGTCAGAGGAAAACTTTGGGAAGCATGAGTACTGGGGATCAAACTCGAGTCTCCAGGTGTACACGTCAAGTGCTTTTACCTGCTGAGCTATCTTGTTGGCCCCTTAGCCTTAGCTTTTGGACAACCCCCCCCACCCCCCCAAAGAAAGCCTTGGCTGAGCCTGATCATGACGTCAGCTCTGCACTTGGCCACTGCCAGCTCAGGGTTCCAGTAAACTGTCCCCCAAAGTGTAAAGCTCAAGTCCTCAGGGCAGGGAACCCATGGGGTTTCCTGTTACAAAACAAGCGCTCTTCTGTGGGAGACCCCGGAGTCTAGGCAGGGGCGGGGTAGCGCTTGGTTGGAGTCCCCGAGCTGTTGGGGGCTCTTGTGTCAGCGCTGATGCAGGAGGCCTGAGGTTCTCGGCTGGCTGGAGAGCAGCAGTCCCTGAAGCCGCTCCGTGCTGCAGAGCAAACTGCACTTGACCTTCTCCTGGTCCATCTGTCTCTCCTTGCTAGACCCCCAGCTGGACCGCCGTCCCATTGTCCATGTGTGAATGTGGCTAGGAGAAGCCCTGTGTCCTGTGTGAGGGACTCCCTGGCCCCCCAGGGCCTCTCAGGCAGCACCTCACCTGCCGCAGCTGGTGGCGGCCTTCCACCGTGTGGGCTCACTCCTGACAGGGCGACTGCTACGGCTGTTTTCTCTTTATTCCTCCCTCTGGGAGCGTGTAAGTAATCAAAGGGCAGCTCAGCGCTGCTGCCTGTCACTGGGAGCAGAGTCGATGGGTGCTGTTCTCAGCCAGGCCCTGGAAGGGAGTCCGTGGTTGGCACCATTTGGGGTAACTGAAAGGGTATAATGTAGCTAGAGTTTTCCTGCCTGGCCCACAGTCAGGATAAATCTCTCTCACCTGCCAGTCCCACGGCCGCTCAGACCCGACCAAGTAAACACAGAGACTTATATTGGTTACAAACTGTGTGGCCGTGGCAGGCTTCTTGCTAACTGTTCTTACAGCTTAAATTAATCCATTTCCATTAATCTATACCTTGCCACGTGGCTCGTGGCTTACCGGCATCTTCACATGCTGTTTGTCATCATGGCAGCTGGCAGTGTCTACAGTATAAGGCGCTGGTTTGGTCGGCGGCGGAAGAGTCACGAGCCATGGTTACCAGAGTTAGAATGGGCTTTATTAGAGAGAAGAGGGGATAGGACAGAGAGAGAGACAGAGAGAAGAGAGAGACGCAGAGAGAGAGACAGAGACCGAGAGAGCACGTGAGGACACACATCCGGCTTTTAGGCTGGGATACAGTCACCCGCTGATGACGTCATAAGGGGGCCAGATGAGACCCCTGAGCTGGGCGTATACAGAATCCTTACAGTAACACTTTCATCTCTTAGATGGGGAAACTGAGGTTCTAGATGACCTACAACTTCTCCAAGGTTGCTCCCTTGAACTCTGCTCTAGACCAGGGGTCTTCCCCAGCCCTGCGCCAGCTGTGGCAAGGGCAGCATGGAGAGCGGCACCCCACTGTCCTCACACCTTGGCTGACTGAGCACAGGTCTAGAATCACTGCTGTGGGCATGCTCCCACCCCGCCCCAGGTTCACAGTCTCCAGGCCTGCAGCAAATTCAGCCCTCAGGCCTCCCAGCCCTGACCAGTCTGCTTTCACCCTCAGTCACTTACCAGCACACCTGACAATCCTGGGGTGGGGACAGTTAGACACCTGGTTCATGGTTCACATCTTTATCTGCTGCCTCTGGTTCTGTGACTTCTGTTTTCTCACCTGCAGAAGGACGGTGGGACCACCTCACCTCCCTCCTGCTGTTAGGCAAAAGTGTTGTTGCAAAGGTTAGCTTTGTTAAAACGAATTTTAGCAGTCAGGATGTAGTCCGGTTGGTAGAGAGCTTACTTAGCGGTCACAAATCCCTGGGTTTGATTCCCAGCGTGACATAAGCCAGACCTGGTGCATTCTCAGCACTAGAGAGTGAGAGGCGAGAGGCAAGAGGATCTGAAGTTCAAGGCTACGTAGACATAAAAACCTCAAGGCTAACCTGTGCTACGTTAGATACCAACTTTAAATTTTTAATTTTAAGAAAGGATTTGTTTTTATTTTATGTGTATGGGTGTTTTGCCTTCACATGTGTATGCATGTGTACCACGTGTGTGCCTGGTGCTTGTGGAGGCCAGAAGAGGGTGTCAGGTTCCCCTGGAAGTGGAGTTAGTGCCATTTGTGAGCTACCATATGAGTTCTAGGGACCAAATGTAGGACCTCAGCAGGTGCTCTCTACCTGCTGAGTCATCTCCGAAGCCCTAAAATGTTGACCTTTAAAAATAGTATGTATGTATGTATGTATGTATGTATGTATGTATGTATGTATGTATGACAGAGTTTCTCTGTGTAGCCCTGGCTGTCTTGGAACTAGCTCTGTAGACCAGGCTGGCCTCAAACTCCCAGAGATCTTCCTGCTTCTTTTGGTGTCTTATGACAGGCTTTCTCTCTGTAGCTCAGGCTAGCCTTGAACTGCCTCAGTCTCCTGAGCTGCTAGGATTGTACCTGCCTGTTGAGCCCGTTGTGGGGGTTGAAAAGTTGCTGGGAGAGGTGAAGAGATTTTTCCCAAGGTTACCCAGGCACTGACTGGTGAGGTTGTTCAGTTGTCTGCCCTGTGAGAGTGAGCCATCGCAGCCCTGCTGGCCAGCCGGAGCTCAGCTGGTGCCTCACACAGAGCGTGGTCACGAAAGCCCCTCCACACTCCCATCTGCTCTTTGCTGGCCACACACACTCTGGGTTCCGATAAATTCCCAATCCCATTAGCCAGGCCGGAGCTGTCTAGAGGAAACAGGTGGCCCTCCAGAGCAGCAGAGCTCAGCTTCCCAAGGGTCTGAATGTCCCTCAGGGACACAAGGCCCCAGGGGAAGCTGCCACCCTCAGTCTGGAAAGCTGGACGTTTGTTATGCTAATGTGCATCGACACACAAAACTTCCCCAGTTTCTGGAAGAATTCACACTTGGAATCTTTGCCTTTGGTCTCAGCGGCCTGCGAACCTCACCCTGTCTGGTGCTGGGTGGGTGCACCAGGACCCTGTGCTGGTCTTCACCTCAGCTCCGAAAGCTGCTGCTCCTAGGGTCTCACGTTCTCCCTCAGCCTTCCTTCTCTCCTCTGACTGGTTCTCATGCTGCGTTCTGTGTGTCGGGGGCCGCCTTTGTGAGCTTGTCCCCGATGACCCTCGGAAAGGGCTTTGTGCCCTGTCTCTTTGGGTTGCCTGTGGGGCGTCCAGCACTTGCACCCACTGCCCACTGCTCTCCCATCCCAGCCGCTCAGGAAGGGCAGCTCCTGTGCGACCTTTTTCTCTGCTTTCATTCCTGCTGTGATGGAATGGGTCCAGGGGTCAGTGGCAGCCAGCTCGGGGTCCATTCTAATGAAGGAAACTGAATGCCTGGGCAGCCGAAACTGGCCCCTTGCAAACAGCCAAGGAAGAGCCTGCCCTCACGGAGAGCGTGCCAGCTCTTGTTTGCCCCAGCCTGGTATTCTTAGACACAGACTGGGCCATGGGGCCCCAAGGGATGGGCCCAGGAAGGGGAAGGTGACAGAAAGCAGGTTTATTTAGGGTGAGTGGTGCCTTCCATGGCATGGTGCCTTCAGAAACTGGAAGAGCAGACGGTACATCTGGGGTGGGAGTCAGGACTCAGATCTAGCAGGATTCTGATGCCAAGCTCTCGGGACTCTGGAGTTGGGACCCTTCTGATCAGAAGTTCTCTCTCCCTCCCTCTTTACAGAAGGCCACACAGCTGCAAAGCTGCTCCTTGGACAGCCACATACTCACCCTATCCAGGGCCCCTTCTGCTGGATTTGGAGGGGCTGTGCCGAGTGGAGAGGGCTTGGAAGACAGGCAGGCTAGCATCTTGGCCCCGCATTTCCTCTGGCGGGCAAATCTTTCTGAGTCTCAGCTTCCTCATCTGTGAAATGGGAAGAATAGCATATACTCAGGTACATCCACATTGGATGGAGCCTGAAGCTCTTTGGAGTCAAGGCACAGCAGCACATCCTCATTTTGCACGGGAAGACAATGGCAGGCCCCTCTCAAGCACTTGAAGGGTCTAGGAGCTGAAGCTTGGGAAACTTGTACTGCAGATGCAGCCAGCTGCACCCTGCCTGGTGGACCAGGGTGAGCAGGGTGGACCAGCGTGAGCAGGCTGACTTACACCAAGCTCCTTCCAGCCCCTGCAGAGTCAGCTCTGGGAAGTGCTCACTTTGGTCACTGTCACCCCTCCAGCTAGGGTGAGCACCATCGAACACACAGCACCCTCGACCCCTGCCTTGGTGGTCTCACCTCGGAGGGGGCTACCATATCCTGTGCTCAGAGCAACACCTGACCTACAGTGAGCCCCAGCAAACAGTAACAAAGGAGCAAGCCTCTCCCCAAGGTTCCCACGGGCCCTGCAGAGGGGAGGTTGATAGCAGCTGCCATGACTGCCATGAGGAAGGAGCTACCTAGCAGGTGGGCAGCAACCACCATGTGACTGGAACCTGACCCTAAATGCTCCCTGTGTGGTAGGTACTTTTTCCACCTTTTTATAGACAGGAGTATGAGGCACTAGAGTCCCTCACCTGGCAGTCATGTCGGACACAAAGCTGCTTGCAGGTTGTGCCTGGATGTGGGCCTGAAATCAGGTAGCTTTGTCCAGTGGTTAGATGCCGAGCCTGAATCAGGGAAAGGCTTCCTTGCCTGAGGCCGGGTCTCCGGACCTTGGGTGAGTGCGTCACTGGGCAGGCCGGACTTGGACAGGTGGGATGATGAGGCCAAGACTGGTGTTGAGGGGGCCGCATGAGGAAGCAGACAATTCTGCCCTGTGGGCAGGGGTCAGAGCAAGCACGGTGGTGGTCACGCTAGGTCTCTAAAGCTTAGTCACGGTTGTCAACATAAAGCTTCATCGGGAAAGAAAATGCTGCATGATCCCTCTTATCTATGGAACTTGAAAAATATTTTTTCAAGGAGCTGGCGGGATGGCTTAAGAGTTAAGCTGCTCTCACGGAAGACCCATGTCAGGTAGCTCACAACTGCCTGTAACTCTGGCATTAGAGGGTATCAGGGCGCTTCAGGCCACCTCGCACACCAGCACTCATGTGTACATACCCACAGGCAGACAGACGGACATATAACACATAATTAGAAATCATAAAAATAGGCCGGGCGGTGGTGGCGCACGACTTTAATCCCAGCACTCGGGAGGCAGAGCCAGGCAGATCTCTGTGAGTTCGAGGCCAGCCTGGGCTACCAAGTGAGTTCCAGGAAAGGCGCAAAGCTACACAGAGAAACCCTGTCTCAAAAAAAGAAAAAAGAAAAAAAAAAGAAATCATAAAAATAGGGGTTGGGGATTTAGCTCAGTGGTAGAGTGCTTGCCTAGCAAGTGCAAGGCCCTGGGTTCGGTCCCAGCTCCAGAAAAAAAAAAAAAAGAAATCATAAAAATAAATATTTTAAAGGTTGGGGCTAGGGTGTAGCTCAGTGGTAGAACACTTCCTAGCATGTTTGAGACCCGGGGTTTGATGCCCAGCACCATGACAGGAAAAGCTTGGCTATGTAGCGATGGAGAATAGAATCATTCCCAGAACCGGGTGGGGAGTCGATGGCCAGAGGTGGGTCAGGTGTAAAGCAGCTGACAGGGATGAACAAGTCTGAGGAGCAGATTGCAGAGCCTGCGGCTGTGGCTGATGGGAGTGAATCTTAGGAATTTTACTTCAAGAGGAGATTAAAGTTGCTTTCAGGATGGGGTTGGGGGTGTGTGACATGATAGTAATTATTCCACTCTAGTAGCCACGGTACTAGATCTGTATCTTACATGCGATACATATTTTCAGAGTTTGTGGGGGGGGGGTAGTAGCTTGATCTAGGGTGGTGACAGCCATTGAGTGCAGACTCAGGACCTGCCGCTGTGAGGCCTGAGGCTGAGAGAGGCCTCCTGGCTGGTCACTCCCAGTGAGCTCTGGGTGAATACCTGGGTAGTTAGCTAAGTGCAGTGGGAATGGGGCTGAGGAACAGCAGGTTTCACGGGAAACCAGGCATCTGGTATGTGGATATGTTCCCTTTGGATGCCTCTCAGATACTGGGGCCATGTTACCAACAAGTGGAAGTAGGCGTCAGATCCCTAGGGGTTCCAGGCCCTCATTCTCCCATTCTTCAGAAGTGTGTGCTGCCGGGTGGTGGTGGCGGCACACGCTGTTGATCCCAGCACTTGGGAGGCAGAGCCAGGTGGATCTCTGTGAGTTCGAGGCCAGCCTGGTCTACAGAGCGAGATCCAGGACAGGCTCCAAAGCTACGCTGAGAAATCCTGTCTTGGAAAAAAAAAGAAAAGAAAAAGAAATAAATGTGCGCTGTAGTTGGCCCTCCCCGGGGGCCATTTGCCTTTGTCAAAGAATTGCAGTCGCTCCTGGAGCCACCTGCGTTTCATAGCTGGCCAAGAGAGATAACAAAACCTCTGCCTTCTTGCTTCTTCTTTTTTTTTTTTTTTTTAAGATTTATTTATTTATTGTGTATACAGTATTCTGTCTGCACATATCCCTGCAGGCCAGAAGAGGGCGCCAGATCTCATTACAGATGGTTGTGAGCCACCATGTGGTTGCTGGTAATTGAACTCAGGACCTTTGGAAGAGCAAGCAGTGCTCTTAACCTCTGAGCCATATCTCCAGCCTGCCTTCTTGTTTCTTTATGGACCACTTGGCAAGATGGTTCTTACGCCGGAGCCCTGTGAGATCCGCTGAAGCCCCTCTGCTCCAAGCTCTCCTTAGGCTTTCCCAGGTCTGGTGGCTGGGACACTCTAACAGCTTCCTCCAAGCAGCTGGGTGAGGGCTCTGGAGCTCAGGACAGGGGCCAGGCTGGGCAGCAGCATGCAATGGAAGTTAAAGCCACAGGTCAGACAAGACCCCCAGCCCCAGGGAGGAAGAGAAGGACAGGGCTTGAAGCCCAGGGTGGACCACATTTAATGCTGAGGCAGGCACAGGGGGAAGTCTGTACCTTGGGGGGGGGGGGCGGGGGCTCAGGTGCTGAAGACTGTTATGTCATCGCAGATGTATTCACTGATTCAGGGCTGGTGGCAACTTTATATAAATAGAGTGCAGCCACTGCAAGTCACAAGAGGAGGCTGGATATGGTGGTGTGTACCTGTAATCCCAGCACTTTGGGAAGCCGCAGCAGGAGGGGGAGGATTTAAAAGCCCCGTTTTAACCAAACAAGAGGAAAATAAAATAAAACAGAGGCTGGGTGAAGCTCAGCCGGTAGAGTGCTTGCCCAGCATGTGCGAGGCCCCTGGGCTTGATGCTTAGCACCACATAAAACTGGACATGATAGTGTATACCTGTACTCCTAGCGCTCAGGAGGAAGCAGGAGCATCAGGAGTTGAAGGTCATCCAGTTACATATCCAGTTTAAAAACAGCCGGGACCGGTGGTGGTGGTGGTGGTGGTGGTGGTGGCGGCGGCAGCGGCGGCGGCGGCGGCACATGCCTTTAATCCCAGCACTCGGGAGGCAGAGGCAGGCGGATCTCTGTGAGTTCTAGGCCAACCTGGTCTACAGAGTGAGTTCCAGGACAGCCATGGCTACACAGAGAAACCCTGTCTCAAAAAACTTAAAAAACAAAACAAAACAAAAAATAGCCTGGAGAGGCCTCACAAGACCTCAAAAGCAAACTAATGGGCAGGAGAGATGGCTTAGCCATGGAAGACTAAAGACAACCAAAGAGCAAACAAAACCAAAATCACAACAGGGGACTGAACTGCGGTCCACCCTGCCGTTCAGATGAGAGCCCCAAGCCTAGAGACTAGGTAAGTACAGGTGGTCAGCAGCAGGACTGTTGGGGGCTGTAGCCTGAGCAGAGCGGATGCCAGGGGACCTCACCCCTATGAATGTGGCCTTGTGGTTAAGTCAGGACAGCAGGAAACCTGGCCTGAAAACAGCCTCTTTTTAGGGCACTTCCCCCACCCCATGGGCCTCCTCTGGGCTCAGCCTCTCCAGTTTCCACCTGAACACAGTGGCTCCTTCAGCCCTGGGCTGTGGTTTCTCCTTAAGTAGGAAGAACAGTGGCTCAGTGTCTAGAGGCCAGGCGTCTTTGGTTTCCCTTTGCTGAGCCCAGCCCTGGCAGAGAAGCCACAAAGAGCTTGTGTGTGTGTGCCGAGAGAGGAGAGGCCAGCCTTCTGTTTATCCAGGGATAGATTGGACAGGCCCAAGGAAGCTGTGGCATTGGGTCCTCTTGGAGTCACCCCAGGCTCTCTACCTTACTGATGCTGGGTCCTAGGCTCAATGGCTCTACTGCAGAGCTAGGCCTACAGGCCTCCTGGTGTCTGCTGTGGCTGGGGGCGGGGGGGTGGTTTCCACTGAGATGATTAAGGAGACAATTTTGAGGGATTTGTTTGCTTTGAAAGTGGAATTATAAGCCTTTTAGTGTCTTCTGACCAGGAAAATCAGTCTACGCTCATCCATATCCAGTAGTTGTTTGGTGTGTGTGTGTGTGTGTGTGTGTGTGTGTGTGTGTGTGTGTGTGTGTGTGTGTGAGAGAGAGAGAGAGAGAGAGAGAGAGAGAGAGAGAGAGAGAGAGAGAGAGAGATTTCCTAAGACTAATGATGGGCCCCATGGAGTGTCCCTTGCAGAGGACCTCATTTTGGGGCTGAGAAGGAGGCAGATGACTAGAAAGGACAGGAACATGGTAAGGGTTGTCGGAGGGCCTCATGTGAGAACCAAGCCTGAGCATCCATGGGACTGAGGAGGGGCTGAAAGTGGACACAGCTGAGGCACATGTGGGCAGGTCCCCAAGACCTGGTGTGAGCTTCACCTGCTGAAAAGCCGCCAAGCTGGACAGGGGACACCTGCCGAACAGGTGACAGAGAGGGAAGTGGAAGCCTGCCTGGCCCAGGCAGGTCAGAGGCAGGTCTCAGCTCTGTCCCCAGGCTGTGTCACTAGGCCTCATCTGTGGTATGGATCCAGCCACCGCTGCTGTGTAGCTGGTGAAAGTGAAAAGCATGGAGAGGAAGGCCCACCGCAGGCAGGCAATAATTGGTAGTTCTTACTAAGAGTAAGCTGCCAGGGGCTGGGTGTGCTGGTACACACCCTTTAATCCAGGACCTGGGAGGCAGAGGTGGGTGATCTCTGTGAACTGGAGGCCAGCCTGGTCTACATTGCAAGTTCCAGCTACAGAGAAAAACTCTGTCTCAAAAAACAAACAGCAATTAAAAAAAAAAAAAAAAGGAAATTATCCTCATTGGGGTCCAGGCCCCATGGGACAGAGCAGGTCTCCCAGATCTGTTCTGAGGAAAGGCTGTTGGGTCTTGAAGGAGGCCTCTTTGATACCCTCAGCTGTCTCCTGTATGTCTTGGAGCTTGTCTGGTGTCACATGCCTACACTCAGGAAGCAGATGACGGTAGGGTCACCGCAGGTTTGCCGCCAGGCTGGGCTACTCTGCAAGACTGTCTCAAAAAGCCTACAGATATGTGTCTGAGGAACTCTCCAGAAGGTTCTGCTAACTCACACCCTGGCAGACTCTCTGCTCTCCACAGTGAGTGAGTGAGTGATCCTCTGCCCTAGACACATATGGAGCTGGAGTTCCAAGACAGCCGGGGACATGGACCTTGTCCTCGGGAACTGCAGTCTGGTTGGGAACCTGATAAAGGCCAGCATACATTGTCTGCATCACAGCAGCTGATCTTGGGCTTCAGGCATAGCGATCATGACCCAGGGAGTCATTGTCCCTTGACCAGACAGGGGAGTCTTTATCTGGAGGTGACAGCTGAGTGGAGTTTTGCAGGATAAACAGGAGTTTTTTGATAGCCAGAAGGGACCAAACATTTGATAATAAAGCAATAGTCTCAGTCTGCTCCCAGCGCCTCGACCAAGCTTTGTGATTAGGGGAGAGCCATTTTTTTATGTACGCTTCAATTCCCCACCTTTCTATTTCCTCATTTTTTTTAACACTGCCACCCCTTTTGAGACCAGCCCCCCTCCCCCATCCCCACCCCCACCCCCGTTTGTTCTTGCAAACTGGGGATTGAACCTAGAGTCTGGCACGGGCAAGGTCAGTGCTCTGTGCTGAGCTACACCTCAGCCCTTTATGGCGCTCAGTGTTCTGCTCGCCCTGGGGCCGTTGTGTAGCCGAGCCAGGCCTGAAGACCGCTCACTTCTCACAAGCTTGACACCCCTGGGTGACTGCAGAGTCCTTGGGGAGCTACATGCCCAGGCCTGGCCCTGGGGTGGGTGTGCTGATGAGAGGCAGAGGGCTGGAAAGCAGAGCCTGAGGTGAAGGAGGCCTGGCCTCTGCCAGAGTTGTAGCTGACGGACTAGAAAGAGGCTAGCAGCGGCCCCTGACGATAGCAGAGTCAGTCACAGCTGTCCAGGCAGCAAGTAGGCATACAGTGACCCTTTCCAGATGCAAAAAACACATTGCCTAAATCCTGGGGCTGCCAGTCTTTGCACCCCAAAGCCTCTCTGTCCCTTACCCTGCCTTGTTTTCCCTCCTCTCTTTCCTTCCTCCCTCCTCTCCTTTGTATGTGTTGGTTGCCATGTTGTTCTTGAGATAAGGTCTTAGGCTGTAGCCCTAGCACTCACAGTGTAGCCCAGGCTGGCCTTGACCATTTTCTTCACGCTTGCTAACCTGACTTCTCTGATACAGTGCCAGTTCTGGAGCACCCAACCAAGACTTTGTACTGCTCTCCGCTGTACCCACAAGACCCACAACAGCGCCGGGCACATAGCACATCCTCATCCTTTAGGAAGGAATGAAGGAACAAAGGACACCTTCAGCCAGGATCATATATATGCCTTCCTATGCGGACTCACCTGAGCAGTTTTTACCCAGGGCCATCCACGAGCACCTGGCTTTTGCCATTTGCACGAAGTTGCCAGCAGCCAGTGGACAGTTGTAGACTCCGGGTCATCAAGGAGCAGTGCGGGCCAGGAGCTGCTGCTTTCCCTTTCATTCTGAACGCTTGTCCAGGTTGGCAGTGAATTGATCTGGGTGGGGTGAGCCAGGCCAGTCCAGGGGAGGTGAGAGGTGAGCCTGGGAAGTATTTGTACTGCCGTGGGTGTGGTGGGCAGTTACCTGATGTCACCGAAGGAAGGAAAGGAGTTTCCCTTCTAGTCCTCCCTATTCTGAATCAAAAGGAACCTTGTCCCTCTCCCTTCCCCAGCCACCTCTTCTTGGTGACTGTGTGACTCAGAGACGTGTGTCAATGAGGAAACATGCTTTGCTCACCATCATCCCCTCCTGTCCTGGGTTTGAATGACTAAGAAAACCCACTCTTCCTGTGGGCACTTGGAGCTACAGGCCCAGCATGGTGCACAGGCCTTCAGTCCTAGCATTTGGGAGGCAGAGGCAGGCAGCTCTCTGTGCATTAGGGGCTAGCCTTGTCTACATAGTGAGTACCAGGCCAGCTGGAGTTACATAGTGATACCTTGCCTCAAAAAAAAGGAAGGAAGAAAGAAAGAAAGAAAATGGAGCTGTGTACCCTGAAGACCTGGTTCCACCCAAACCTCACAGGGTCCAGCCAGACGTTAGGAGGGAGCCTGGTCTGGGGACCTGATGGCTGCAGAGGACAGACACTTGTTGCAGGGTCCATCCTGGGGTAGCACAGGGTGTGGTGTGGAGGAATCTGCACCTGTGCTGTGCAGCCCCAGCTTTGCAGGGGAGACTTTGTGGACCCAGGAGAGCTGACCAAGGATAGGGAGCGGAGAGAGGATGGTCCTGCTTCCCAGGGAGATGCTGGGCCTGTCCCAGGCCCTGGCACAAACCCAATAGAGAGGAAGGCAGGCTGAGGCTTCCAGGGGCCTCCCAGGTTTCCTGAGTAGGAGATTGGAAATGCTTTTCCTTTGGGGTGACAGGCCACTGCCACTTAAGCTTCTGCCTGCCTGCTTGTCTCTCTTCTCTTCTCCTAGACCACTGTACGGTCGTGATTCATCCACTATATTCTGGGACTGGGAGCTGAGACTTAAGTCACAGCTGACACTTTCTAAGTGGGGACTCTAGGAACCTCTGAGGAGAGGTGACAAAGGTCAAGAGCATGTGGTACAGTCCCAGCAGGCTTTGCTGCACAGCCACACTGTATTGAACAGGAGCCATGTCCAGGGTGTGTGTGTGTTGACAGAAGCAACCCACTCCTGTGACCCAGAATGACTGATGTTGACAGTTCTGGTTAATGACTGATGTCCATCATAGAAAGCTCGAGACTGGGAGGGGAAGGGGAAGCCTGGCTAAGATCCTGGCTGTCACAGGTGGATTGGACAGCAGGGAGGAGCGAAGTCATTCCCAAATTGGGGCTGCTTTCGGGGTGTGGTTACACTGGAGAAGAGGTTGTAAATGTGACCTCACGTGGAAGACCATATGCCAGGTAGGCAGAAGCAAAACTCGTATTTTTTTAATCTTAAGAAATGTTATTGGGGCAGTGGTGGCACACACCTTTAATCCTAGTACTTGGGAGGCAGAGGCAGGTGGATCTCTGTGAGTTCCCAGCTAGCCTGGTCTACATAGTGAGTTCCAGGACAGCCAGGGCTCTGTAGAAAGACTCTGTCTAAAAAAGTTTTTAAAAAAATTTTTTTATTACATTTATTTAGTGTGTGTGGAGAGCAGAGGACAGTCTGTGGGAGTCAGTTTTCTCCTTCCATCATGTGGGATCCAGGGATTGAACTCGGGTCACCAGTCTTCATGTGACTTTACTGGAGGAGCTAGCTTGTTGGCCAGTTCGTTTTCACTCTAAGTATGTGCATGACGCTGGGTGGCGTGTGCCACCGAGTGCATGTAGACGTCAGAAGGCAACTTTGTGAAACAGGGCTTCTTTTAATTTTAAAATTATGTGTATGTGTATCTGTGTGTGGATATGTACATGTGAGTCGAGAAGAGGGCATCGGAGCCCCGGAGCTAGTGTTATGGATAGTTGTAAACTTCCTGCTGTGGGTGCTGGGAACCGAACCGGGGACCTCTGCGAGAGCAGTGTGCACTCTTAACCATGGAGCGGCTCTCCCTCTTAGCAGTTGCTTAGAGGTCTCCTCTCTCAGGCAGGGTCTCCGCTGAACCCAGGGAGGTTCAAAGAACCGAGTGTGAGCCCCCCCCCCCGCCCCCCCGGACTTAGTTGGCTGTTTTCTATCTGCTGTCAGCCCTCAGCTGTTCTCTGCTCACTCAGCTAAGGTTGGCAGGCATCAGATGCTTGGGTAATGTTAACACCAAGTAATGTGCCCCTTTCCTGCCTTCAGTGTTGGGCGAGCTGCTGGTTGCTGGCAGCGGAGAAAACATGGTTCTAGGAGAGGAGGAACATGCTGGCCCGAACTGACAACCCTCTCTTCATCTACATCACCCAAACCACGTGGTTTGGGAGGGCAGGACTCTGCTCACTGACATGTTCTCTACCAGCTCTGGCATCCAACTTCATAGGAATATGGTGTGTCCAGCCCGACAGGAAAGTCGGTCCCATGACAGAAAGAATCAATCATTCAGAGTGGCTGGGCCATCCAAAAGTTATTCTTGGATACATTCTCTGGAAGAATTGTCTGGAACGGGATTTGGTTTGTATGTTGTTTTTTTCAACTCAAAAAGAAAGTCAGGCCGGGCAGTGGTGGTGCACACCTTTAA
Organism: Peromyscus californicus insignis; assembly: GCF_007827085.1. NCBI lineage: Eukaryota > Metazoa > Chordata > Mammalia > Rodentia > Cricetidae > Peromyscus > Peromyscus californicus. Next base: position 43,165,882 of record NW_026294551.1, on the reverse strand, counting down.
TCCCAGCACTCGGGAGGTAGAGGCAGGCAGATCTCTGTGAGTTCGAGGCGAGCCTGGTCTACAGAGAGAGTTCCAGTACAGCCACAGAGAAACCCTGTCTGGAGAAAAAAAAAGGAAAAGAAAAAGGAAGTCAGTCAGTCAGTCAGATCCCTTCGGAGATTCAGTCCGCTGGTCTAGCCAGGTGGAAAACCAGAGCAGGAAGGCTAGGGCTCTGACTGGCCAGCAGCATCAGGGCCCCAACCCTCTCTGAGCCTCAGTCTCTCTGCCCATAAAAGGGGCAGAAGAGTACAACAGCTACTTATGCACAGTTTTCCCGCCTTAATACAGTTTGACTCCGAAATATATAAAACACAGCCATATTTAAGGGATGAGGGAATGCTAACTGAAGACACCTGATGTCCCCATCCTCAAGGACAGGGGCAGGGTGCTCTGCTCAGGAGCAGAACTGTATTTCCCGCTAACTCACTCTTGGGTACTCTCTTGGGTACCCAGTGCTGGGTATTGAACCCAGGGCTTTGGGCATACTTGACAAGATATCTTCCAGTGGTGCCACATTGTCAGCTCTTTTCTGTTAATTCCTTCAGCCTTTTGTTATTTGTGGGGTTTTGTTATTGTTTGATTGTCTTTGTTTTTGTTCTGTTTGAGACAGTCTCATGGTGCAACTTTGGCTGGCCTAGAATTCCTACATAAACCAGGCTGGCATTGAACTCCGAGAGATCACAAGCCTCTGTCTCAGGAATGCTGGGATCAAAGACATGCACCACCATCCTGGGCTTTGTTGCTGTTATTGTTTTGAGACAGTATCACATAGCACAGGCTGGTCTTAAACTCCACGAATTGAAGCGATAGGCATCTGCCTCCATTCCTGGCATTAAGGGTGTCTTCTTGTTGTGGGTTGTTTTGTTTTGTTATAGTTTTCTTTATGTTTGTTTGATTTTTTTTGGAGTTAGGGTACAGGGTGGTCCCTTCACGATCTAGCTGAGGATGACCTTGAACTCTTTATCCTCCTGCTTCTACCTCCCAAGTGCTGGGCTTACACAGTGCATCACAACTTTAACCCCCTTTGGCCCAGGGACACAGAGATTTGCCCTGAACTCTTGGGTCCCCACATGTTATTCAGTCCTTGAAGTTACTCAGTCTGGTTACCACCTCCACCTCAACATCATTGGTCCCCTGAACCATGCTGGCAGATGCCAGGCCTCTCCTGGAAGTTAGCGGTAAATTCCCCCACAAGTCCTTTCGGTTCCTCCGTGCTCTCCTCTCTACCCCTTGCTGGAAGGATAGTGTTAGATGGGGGTTAGTGGAGGTGAGGAACCTCCCTGCACAATTATTCTTTAATCAGAACAATCAGGGAGTGGATACTGTGCAGCCGGGTGAATGGGGCTTGGAGTTTTATAGGGCAGAAAAGGGAATTTTGGAAGGTTCTCGACTGCAGACCTATTTTTCCGCTTTCCCATGGTCGTAAATTTTGGTGGAGGTCCTAATCATGTTGACATCTGCACCAGGTGTCCCCCTGGCATGCTGACCCTGCTCTGGAGCCCCCCTGCTCCTGATTGCCCAGGGAGCATGTTAAATCTTCCTATAGGGAGTTTCTCAGCTGGCCTGAAGCTTCTTGGCTATTAACCCCTCATATAGTTAGTTAGCAGTGACTTCTATTTACCGAGTGCCTTGCATCCCATGCTAAGAATTGTTTGGTTTTGAGCTTCCCAACATTTAATAATGTTTAAAATTGCTGGGCAGTGGTGGCATATGCCTTTAATCTCAGCACTAGGAAGGCAGATCTCTGAGTCTGAGGCCAGTATGGTCTACAGAGCAAGTTTCAGGACAGTCAAAAAAAAAAAAAAGAATGCTTTCTTGAAAAACCAAAACAAACAAACAAACAAGTTTAAAATTACCGGTCTAATCTAAAATGCCCATTGCTGTTACCTCTTAAATCCTAAAATGTCAAAATGCCTTACTGGTGTTCTCTGGAGTGTGTAGATGAGTTAAATACAATTCGCTCAGGGTCTTTAAGCCATGGCCCTTGGTTCTGGGGCCCACACACCTAATACTGAGTTAGACAGCTGCCGAGAGCTGCTGGGGTCATGGGGCCTGTCCATGTTAATATGGGGTAATGGAATGTTGTAGTATGACAAGCATTGCCTTGGACAGGTACTTCGTTGTTTCATCCAACTCTCACACCTGAAAGAGGAAGTGTCTTATCTCTATTTTATAGAGGGAAGACACTGAGGCTCCAGCACATTGGGCAACTTCCTGCTGGTAACAGAAGGTGGTAGAAATATTCAGTGCATCTGAGCACCCTTATCACTTGGCTTTTTGTTTTTGTTGTTGTTGAGAGAAAGTCTCACTTTGTAGCACAGACTGCCTTCAAACTCATGGCAATCCCCTGGCCTCAGACTCTGTCGGGGTTACTGGCAGAAATTACCATGTCCAGCTCACTTTGGTTTTCAGGACAAATAACCTAACCTGCTTCCAGTGAGAAAAATAAAGAGGGCCCCACTGACATCACCCACTTCATAAAGTTCTTAAACATGTTATCCAAGAAAAAAAAATCAGAAAAGAGTGTATGCTTAACATTTAAAACATTTTAAAAGCCATGGCTGGGTTTCCTGGCTTGGGGTGGGCTAGGAGGGGCTTGCCAGGTAAATTTTCCCCACTGTTTTGGTTGAATGGCAGCAGAGACCCAGAAGGAATGATTGCCTTGGGTCCTGCTCTCTGGAGTAGTCCAGAATATGGGCTTTGGAAGCAAAGAGAAGCCAGGGTAGATCACCTGGACTCAGCCACATCTAAAACCACTGGAGGCCACTGAGCTCAGGTTCCAAGGCCAACACGTGAGCATTTGAGAGTCCTGCCTTTGCCTAGGGCTTAACAGTCAGTGTGCTGGCTCTGAGCGGGCACAGAGCAATCCAGGAGGTGGAATGTGGTGTTCCCTTCTCTCAACTGAGTCTCAGAAAGGTAATGGAAACTCCCAGGACAAAGAGCTGACAAACAGGACTCAAACCCAGGCCTGCCTTCCTCCAAAGCCAAGATACAGCTCATTGACTCTGTGTTTCCAGGACTGTGGGACTGAACAGAGACAGCGTGAGAAACAGCCTGTGATGTCTGCACAGTTCCAAAGGTCATACAGAAACTACAAGACATAAATTTAGAGAAGGAAGGCCTCAGGGGATGGAATTTCCCCCCTCACAGACCTTAGCAGGAACTTCCCCCTCTCACAGAACTCTCTCCTGCTAAGGCTGTCCAAGCAAACCTGCAACTCTGTGGGCTTTGAGCAGGTAACAGAATTTACTGCTGGGCACACAGTGTGTGGGGAAGAAGCTGAGAGCAAAGGGCTAGAGCAGTGGTTCTCAACCTTCCTAATGCTGCATCCCTGTAACACAGTTCCTCCCGTTGGGGTGACCCCCGCCCCCGCAACCATAACTGTAGTTTTACTACTGTTATGAATCATAATGTAAATATCTGATATGTGACTTCTGTGAAAGGGTTGTTCAGTCTCGACCCAGAGATTGAGAACCACTGACAGAGCACGTGGGCAAGCAGCAGAAAGGTGTGTGTGTGTGTGTGTGTGTGTGTGTGTGTGTGTGTGATGTGAGGCTACCCTGCCCATACTAACCATACCCAAGTGTTTGTGTCACTTTGTAGAGCAGTAAGAACTCAGCAGGTGGCTTGAGGCCTGTCAGGAAAGTAATCTGCTTTCTCCAGTTACGTAAAACACTATGAAGTTGAAGGGAAACTGCCTGCTTAACGTTTGCTGCTTGGCTTTTAGTCCTAACGTTGCCGCCTTGTTTAAACCTTGAACGATGTGAAGGCTTGAGTGGGATGGCGTTTCCGATGTAAGCCCCCCTTATTGCTGTGTCCTCCAGTTCTTGCATCTCGGTGCTGGACGAACTACGGCTAGCTTTCGCTTGGCGTGAAAAGAGACAAGTTGTAGGTAGGACTGAGGCTAAACAGATCAGACTCCAGCCGGTGGTAGGCTGGGGCAGGGTTTGGCAGGCTTTCGGTCCGTGAGCTCGAGCCCCCGGGCAGTGTGGCCTGAATCTCGCCCAGTAGTGACATCAGTGACACTGCTTCAGAGCCGGCGGGAGAGTAAGCGCAAACTCTGGGCTTCTTTGATCACCCCCCACCCGCCTCCACCCGGGGCTGCAGCAGCGGCGCGCCGGGTCGAGCTCCACCCACCGAGGCGCCGACCCCGAGGCCATTGGCGGACACCGCCTCCGCCACCTGCCCCTTACCTTGGGTGGGCGGGGCTACCTGGGCCCCGCCCCCGCGGCTCGGGTTCCCAGGCCGCCGGGCCTCAGGACCCGCCCCCTGCACGGAGGCCCCGCCGCCAGAGCCTCGGGAGCACGGGCGCCTCGTGATGTCACGGCAGCTTTGATACAAAGAGCCCCTTCGGCCCACGCGGGTCTCCCGGCAACCGGTGCGGGCGGAGGCGGGACCGGCGGCTTCAACTGGTGCGGAGCAGCGCGCCGCCCGGATTGTTTTCGGAGCACGGTGCTGGATTGGTCCCCGCGCCCCGCCCGACCCGGCTCCACAAGCGCCTGGCTTCTAGTCCATCTGCAGCGGCCCGACCTGCGGCCGGTCGGGGGATGCACACCCCGCCGGCTCCCGGATGCCAGGTAAGTGGCGGTCTCGGGACGCACCTGGCCTGGACCCGGGAAGTTGGAAGATCCGTCGGTCGCGTCCATCCTCTCCACGCCGACCAGGGAGATCGGGGTACCTGCGCTGTCTGGCGGGGGCTCAAAGGCGAAGCCACCGACCCCTCTGTCTGCCCCGGGCCCTCTGCCCAGCGCCCAGGTGGCAGCGTGAGCAGAACGAGTTCGGTGCCCAAGGTGGGTGGCCGCGCTCCCTGCGGCGCTGTTTCCAGAAGTGTTTTAGGGGGATTTGGTGGGGGAGTAAGCGCAAAACCCACCCCCACCCACCCACCCCCGCCTACCCCCAGCACACACATCAGCGCCCCGCTCTTGACTTGGCTGCTTCTCTAGGGAGCTGTGTGTGGCGAAGTTTTTCCGTAGGTGATGGCGACTGCGCGGAGCCGCTTTCCTGCTGCTCCTCTTTCTCGGGGTATCTGAGGGGTCAGAAGATAAAGCCAGCCAGTTAAGGGTTTTGAGGCAGGACCTGCTTCCCCTCAGCGAGATGCTGCTATGGGTGGAGGTGTGCGCAGGCTGCCAGCTTAGGTCCTCGAGTTCAGTAAAAGCCCACTGTCCACCTCGGTGCAAGTTGTTGACACAACTGCTTCTCTGCTGCGACAAGTGTCTCCCAGGGCCTATCATCGCAGCCTCTGTAAACCTAGTTCCAACAGAACCCTAGACCGTAATCCCTAACATTTGTCACGCCTCTCTATTCTTGCCTCTGGTCCTGCTTTTCCCCAAAAGAGCTAGAAATGACTTGTCCCCGGACTCCGAGAGACTCGCCAGTGTTCATTGATTTATAGGCCCCCTCAACGGAGCAGAGGGATGGGGGGGGGGGGGGGGCGCGGCGGCGTCCTGCCTTGTGCTTGGTTCTCACATTCCTTTGGGGTTGGGCCCCATGTTGCACTGGTTCCTGGTGATCTCCATAAACCTCTGCCTCCCTTCACAGAGCGAGCGGGAGACAGGTGATAATTGCTTGCTTTCCCTCATTCCCTGGGGCAATTTCGAGGGCCCTCCCCCCCCAGGTGAAAGATGGTTTCTTTGATTGCTCGGGAAAGGAGGCTCAATGGGGGGGAGGGTTTTACAGCCCAAAGACTTCTTTTGGGCTGTCTCCTCCACCCACCTTCACTAGCTGAGATCTCAGGTTTCAGCGCCCCCCCCCACCCCCCCCCCCCACCCCCCGCCCAGGTTCTGATACTGCGACAATGACCCAGACCTTAACCTGCTCATTGACCTCTCGGGAAATGCAGGGTTAAATGCCTAGGGAACTTTATATGTGGGACGCATCCTTGCCCTCCCCGGGACCTTGAGTTCCTGGGTCTAATCTGACACTACCCAACTATCTTGAACGCTTGGGCCAGTTCCTGTGGGTGCTTTTGAGGGCGAGTACAGAGTGACCCGTGGGAGTGGGGGAAGCTGGTGAAGAATGTGGAGCAGGCGCGTGTAAGCCACACAGCTTGGTTGGGTTGGCTGTCGGGTGGAAACCACTTTGGAATTTGGGTTCTGGGTTTAGGTGTCGGGATCAGAGTAAATGACAAGGTAAACCTGAGAGATAAGACTGGGCTTCAGGGCCAGTAGCCAGGCCAGGTAAGCCAGCTGGAAGGTCTGACCTTTGACCCCAGGGAGATCTTACGGGACAGACTGCCGGGAGCCTGTCCTTGGAAAGGTCTTTCAGCCAGGGAAGGAGGAAAGGCTGAAGTTAGAGGGCCCGCAGTGGTTTGAGCTGTCTTTTGGGAGGCTCGACAGGGCAGTTAGTTACATGGGGGCAGGGGAGGTTCCCTTTTGACCGTCTGTGCCAGGCCTAAAGCACGCTGGCACCTCCCGGCCTCTTGCTGTCCGGGGAGGCTCTTTCTCTTGAGCTCTTCCTGAGGGCTGTCACAGCTCACTCCTCTGTCCTTCCCAGTCTGGTGGTGGTGCTGACTAGGTACCTTGTTTTGAGGGGCTGGCAGCCCCTCTTGGTAGCCTGTTGTGGCTCTGGTTTCTCCACAGTGAAGATTGCCTTGAGGGTGTCAGGATTTTACTTCAGTGTATTTATTTTAGGTGAGGGTCAGGAGGGGCTGGGCTGGGAGAGATTTCCCATGAGATTGCAGATGGGTGGGTGGGCACCTCTGGGGAGGGGTTGGAACAGCCTAGGCAGAGAGTTCCACTCTCCCCTCTGGCCTGTGCTGTCTGCTGGCACAGGGTTTGTGTCTCAAAGGAAGATTCCTTGCCTGGCCCACCATCCGGCGTTTGTGAGTCTAGTGCTCTGGCCTCAGTGGTGCACAGGACCCTGGGGTGGTGGTCCGTTTTGCCCGGGTCAGCTCTGCAGGCTCTTGGCTCAGTAACTAGGTCTTTATGGCATCAAATCACTGGCAGTGAAATGAGGAAGGCCGCTCAGGTATCACTGCTAGACGAGTGGGGGTCCTGCCCTGACCAGCTGGGTGTACTGTTCCGTCATGCCCGACTGGCATTTCCCTGGACATGGTGATCTTCTTTCCTGGATGGCACTGCCGTCTTCTCTGTCGGGTGGCATTTCAGGGCAGAGCACTTTTCCCACAATGCCTGGCACAGGGCAAGTGCTGCTTCGGTCTTTCCTTCCATAGAAACTTAGGTATCTGGTTTTTAAAGCCAGCTTCCATGCGCAGTGTCAGTGGGGCTCTTGTCGGTGAATGAAATGGATGTGAATCCTTGCTGCGTGGAGCTACGTTACGGGAGTGAGGCAGGACCAGCCAGAAGTCAGGCAGCCTGTGAGACGGGCTGGAGAGCAAGCAGGGAGGAAGGGGGGTAGGATGGATTTTCAGCACAGTGGCCAGGGAAGTCATTGCTGAGAAGGGACATCGTGACAGAAAAAGAACAGGCAGAGGGACCAGCAACCGTAAAGGCCCCGAAGTGTGCGTCCTGTCTAGCATGGTGTGTCCAGCAGGGCTGCGGGCTTTAGCTGTGCATGGAGACAGAGCAGAGGAATAGGCTCTGCGGTACTGCTCCCAGGCAGCAGGGGGACAGGGTGAGAGCAGCCGTGGCCTTGACACTAGAAATCGCTGCCCAAGTCGCCTGACATGGCTCCGCTGTCTCGCAGTCCTTGGAGTTGAGGGGTAAATGGCATCTCTAAAGGAAGAGAGATGTCTGTGTGACTGATGCTGCTCTGAGCTTCCTGCCCTCAGCCTGAGTCTGGTCAGATAAGCCTGTCCACGTGACTGTGGATGGTTGCAAATCACGTGTTTTCCACCACACAACTGAAACCAGTAGAAGCCTTGCTGGTGAACGCCGGTAGCTGTGTCTTGGAGCGGGTAGCTGCTTGGGGCCCATTTCCTGGTTCATCCAGGTCAGCTCCTATCAGGTGGGGGCAGGACCAGTTACAAGACCCACTAAGTAGACCACACGCTGATGTCCTCTTTGGCTCTTTCTCCATCTCTCTGCAGCTCCTCTCTGGCGCCAGATGCCCTAGACTTCCATCTACCTGTCTACTGTGGGCAGTTGGCCATATAATTCAGGGCACCTATAAGGATCCCAGAGATGCCTTCACACAGCTTTGGGGTTCATCTCTATCTGGGGTTCAAAGTATGTGTTTTAGACACCTCTCCCCATCCATTTTCCCAGTGTGGGTGTGACTTAAGAGTTAGGGTGCCGTTTGAGTTCCCGTTGACTGGAATGAGTGAGTGGCTATTTCTCCTGGGCAGGACTGTTGGCAGCTTTTAACTTGACCTCATTTCAAAGCAGCCTGTTCCAGAGGCTACAGTGGGGGTCAGGTTATGCTCTCCAAAGCCTGGGCTTGGAAATCTCATTTTCTCATGCCAGGTGTCTGCACATAGCAGTCCCTACCAAGTGTCTAGGGCCTCATCATACTGCTGTTAGCTACATGGAATTTAGCATCAGCCAGTTCACATGTGCCCATTAAAACTGATGGATTCTGGGCGCTGGTGGCGCACGCCTTTAATCCCAGCACTCGGGAGGCAGAGCCAGGCAGATCTCTGTGAGTTCGAGTCCAGCCTGGGGTACAGAGTGAGTTCCCAGAAAGGCGCAAAGCTACACAGAGAAAACCTGTCTTGAAAAAACAAAACAAAACAAAAACAAACAAACAAAAAACCTGATGGATTCTGGGTGGCCCAACCAACCTTACTCAGGATCCTACAGTTTTATTACGGAGCAAGAATGTGGATTGTTAGAACCTTCGTGGGTACCGGGGAGCCTGTTGATCCCTTTCTCATTTTTTCCAGTGACCTAGGAAGGGGTCGATGGGGCAAAAGCAACAGCCAGGGATGTGTGTATCCTGGAAGGGTCAGCTGAAGGTCAGGGCCCTCTACAATGACCCAGAGCCATAGCTGTCTGTGTGACCTCCAGCTCAGCCTCGTCCAGCAGGTAGGCTCTAGTGATGGCAGCATGTCTCACCCTGCACTTGACTTCTTTAGCAGCGTGAGATGCTCCCTTGCTGGTCAGAGATGTAGTTGATTCAACTGGCATTGTCTTCTCCCACAAGTGAGTTCTTTCCCAGCCGGGTCGACATTATTCAAATGAAAACGGAGATCTGACAGAGTGGTGGTCTGAAAGAAAATGGCCCCCAAAGGGAGTAGCACTATTAGGAGGTGTGGCCTTGTCGGAGGAAGTGTGTTGCTGTAGGGGCAGGCTTTGAGGTCTCTTCTCAAGCTTCTTTCAGTGTGACAGTCAGTTGCCTTCCTGTTGCCTCCTCTGAGTCAAGATGTAGGACTCTCAGCTCCAGCACCATGTCTGCCTGCATGCTGACATGCTCCCTGCCATGATGATAATGGACTGAACCTCTGAAACTGTAAATGAGCCATCCCCATTAATTGTTTTCTTTATAAGAATTGTCGTGGTCACGGTGTCTCCTCACAGCAATAGAAACCCTAAGACAGACAGTTACTAAGATCTGTGTCTTTGTCTGTGGGAGCCTTATCTAAAAGTTTTTTAAAGCCAGGCGGTGGTGGTGTACATCTTTGATCCCAGCACTCAGGAGGCAGAGGCAGATGGATCTCTATGAGTTCAGGGCCAGCCTGGTCTACAGAACTAGTTCCAGGACAGCCAGGACTACATAAAGAGACCTTGTCTTGAAAAAAATTTTTTTTTAAGTATCTTTCGTTTTGTTTTTAAGATTTATTATTACTCTTAGTTATGTGTAGGTGTGTGTATCTGTGTGGGGGTGTATGCATGTGAGTGCAGGTGCCCTCAGAGGCATCTGCTTCCCCTGGAGTTGGAGTTACAGACAGTTTTTAGCCACCTGATGTGGGTGCTGGAACCATTGAGCCAGCTCTCCAGCCCCTGAATTTTTTCTTTTTTAAGTGTGTGTGCACGTGCATGTACACTTGAGTGCAAGTGCTGGCAGAAGCCAGAGGAACTGGATCTCCTTGCAGCTTGCAGGCAGTTGTGAGCACCTGACGTGGGTGCTAGGAATCCAAATTCAGGTCCTCTAGAAGAGCAGCGCATGCTCTTCACCTCTGAGATGTCTTTCTAGCACCCCTCCCCTTTGAAAATAAAAACCAGAAGAAAAAACAAAAACCAGGGCCTCGCTGTGCAGTCCTGGAAGACCTGGTGACTGTTCCGTGGACTAGGCTGTTAACTAGGGTGTGGGAGAAGGCAGGGTATTCTCTGGTCATCTTGTTCCCTGCCCCCACGTCCAAGCCTGGAGTCATAAAAAGAGAACCCACACTTTGTAGCCCAGCTCGCTGGAATGGAAAGGGGTTAGAGCCAAAGGTAGGGTGTGTGTGTGTGTGTGTGTGTGTGTGTGTGTGTGTGTGTGTGTGTGTGTGTTTGTCTGTGTGTCTGTGTCTGTGTGTCTGCTCCTGGTTCCCAATCTAAGTCCCTGTGTTCAGGCAGGAGAGCATACAAGTTTTTCTTTTGTTTCTGCTCACTGGTTTCCCCGAGAGAAATGCCTGTGTCAACCCCAGCCTGTTCCTGCTCCTCACACACCCACCTCCCAGGGCCTGTTTGCTTAGGTAGAAAAATAGGTTTGGGAGCCTGAAAACATCTGAGTATAGACCTGGCTCTTGGCTCCATCCCTCACTGCTTGAGGTAGACTGTTGAATTCTCTGCCTCAGCTTCCTCAGCTTCAGCATAAGGACACCACAAGTGCCTGCCTCCCAGGCATGCCTGCCCCCTCACAGCAATGCCTGGTGACAGTGGCTTCCCCAGCTTTTTCTCGGGATCATCAGTCCCCAACAGGGTTTCTAACAGGTATTGTCTTGATGAAACAGGAAATCGGGTAGGGTGGGTGGTATGCCACCTCCTGAGGATCTGTGCAGGAGAAGCAAAGTCCTTCCCCATTGCCTTCATTTTTAAAGAAACCAGCTTGGTGTCTCTGCACATCAGCCTGGAGGTCCAAGTGACTGGCACCTGCGTGGCAATCTGTGAATGAGATGCAGAGCACATTCTGAGGTGACAGCCTTCCCTCCAGGGGCTTGGTGTGGAGCTGCATTTGGCCCTTGCTTTCAGAGGCTGCCCACTCTGCATAGCTCTACACAGGCTGCAGTAGTGTACAAGAGAGAGCAGCCCTCTGTTCCTCTGCCAGAGCACCCCTCACTCTACCGTGATCTGTCTGTACCTGCACCTGTTCCCCGGGGGAAAGGCTCACTTGGAGCAGTACTCTCTGCCCAGCAGCCCACAATCCGCCTTATTAAAATGCTGCGGCTTGAGATAGCTGCAGAGGCCGCAGGAAGTCTGGAGAGGGGCCAGGCTAAAAGGTGCAGGCTGTGCAGCCACTGGCCACATTAGGCGATTGTCCTTGGTAGTCTTCCAGGGAGCCAGATGTACCTGCTTGTCCAGCTTGGCCACTTTGAGCTCTGCAGCTCCACTGAAGTGCAGCCAGACGGCCTGACTTGGCTGGTACAGTGGGTGGTGGTCAGAACAACTTCTGCCTGGCAATTCAGGGTAATAACCTTGAGGTGCCGGCCATGTGGTGGAGCAAGGTCCTTGTCTGCAAGGCAGGCTTGGCCAGCACATCTTTGTGTAGTTATCTGTGCCGCTGTACCAGTTATTAGCAAAGGCTCGAAGGCTCTTACAGCGACAGTGATAGGGACACTGAGAACGTATATACGTATGTGTGCGTGCTCGTGCACAAGTGTGAATGGAGTCGTCGACCACCGTTGGTCCATGCAGGATAAGGAACACTGGATCCCCATCCCCGCTACACTCGGGCCAGATGTGGAGACACCTTTTTCCTTTTGCATGTTGACATTTCAGATTGGTGTGTGTTATACACTAGGCGGTGTGTGTTAAACTTAGCTGATAGCACGTTTCCGTTCTTGGGGCACTTAAATGAACAATGCATCTAAAACTGAAGTGTCTTGGATTTAACAAAACGAAACTAGGTAACCTCTGGAGAAATTATATAATTTGCCCAGTTTCTGCAAAGCAGGGACAGGAGAGCCACCTGTAGTGGTAGCAGAATTGATTGAGACACAGTATAATGTGGTTCCAATGGGCACGCTTGCACAGGACTCACTGGCTCAGATCCCCGTGGGCTCTGCAGCTATGTGTCTGAGCCTCAGGTTCCTCCCCGGCTACATGGGACCATGAGCCCCCAGTTGTTATTAAGGGGGGGGGGTGTCATTGGTCAGCTTACTCTCTTCTGCTGGGTATCGTCTGCACACCCCTCTCCCCCTGGATTAAGAGAAGAATGAGAGCAGGGAGCTGTTACTGACCTCCCCAAGGTAGCAGTGGGACGCTGATGTGACCAGAGCCTTTTACTAGTTAAATTAAAAATAAAGACTGTGTGTGGGTGGTTTGCCTCCCTTGAATGTCTCTGCACTGTGTGCCTGCCGCCTGCAGAGGCCGGAAGAGGGCGCTGGATCCCCCAGGACTGGAGTCACAGAAGGTTTTTAGCCACCTTGTGGGTATCTGGAATTGAACCCGGGTCCTCTGGAAGATCACCAAGTGCTGTTAACCATCGAGCCGTCTCTCTAGCCCCCTTGACTAGTGTGTAATCCGTGGGCAGACCCTTCCCGGCCCCCATTTTCTCATGGTGTCTGAGTTTTTGGTTTTGCCTGTGCTTTCCTTCAGCAGCTTTCCTGAAGATCTGTCCTCCCCTCTTTCCACATGGAGCGTCTTTGGAGTTTCCTGGGGAAGGGAAGGACAGGAGGATTACCCTTGGGTCTGTGCCGTGGGCTCTGCACCTTCTGCCCGAGTCCCGGTGCCACCGACACTGCTAGCTCCTGTTTGGGCAGCCTGTGTGTCTCAGTTTCCAGTTTTCCTGTGCCCAGAGTTGTCCACAGCGGTGTTGGACAGTCACCAAGAGTTTGGGGACTTTTCTGAGGCCGCCTCACTGCGCTAAAATCAGATCTGATCTTCAGGCCTCAGCCCTTATGGCTCTGTGATTGTGTCATCTGAGTTTCCCCTCTGAGTAGACAACACATGGTAGGTGCTTAGCAGATGGCCCTTCTCACTTGGTTGTGACGACTTTGTGCTTCTCTAAGTGACAGGGATCACAGGAGGGTTGGCGGATGGTGCTGTTGTATCCCATGCTCTGAGATGGATGCAGGAGCTGTGGGCAGGGAGCAGTGGTGCGGTCACCCCCGTGTGCCAAGTTACCATGGTTTAGGGAGGACTGGGCTTCAGACGCTGGCAGGATGGAGGTGGAGAGTGGGCTGAGTCTGCTAGACAATGTGGATAGCTGGGCCGGGACACTCACTGACGTGGGAGCAGGGTTTGGGGGCAGTGGACCATGGGTGTTCCCAAGACCTGTCTTCCAGGACCTCAAACATGGTCCAGTGCCCCCAAACCCTGCTGGCTGGAGACTGGCTTTAAGAGTAAGTGGCTTCAGAGCTTGTTTCCTTAGGTCTGGTCTGCTCTCAGACCCTTTCCTGTCTTCTCTTGAAGATCCAGTAGCCATTCTCCACCTTCTGGGCACTCAGGGATTCACAGCCCCCTCTTTGAGGTGGTAGCTATAACATCCAGGTACCGTGGAAGGTGGGCGAGATGACAGGAGCTTGAGGCATGTCAGAGGAAGAACCCGTGGAAGGGCTTGGCTGCTGATTTGAGGAGCAAGGCCCTGGTTCTATGAGCAGGTTCTTTGAAGGCTTCCAGTGTGAAGGCTCCCCTGTGAACCTTCAGCCTTTTGGACCCCAGGCTATGGCTGTACTCAGACCTAATGTCCTCTTACCTGCCCCATGCTGGGCAGGAGGATACTAGCTGAGGCCACAGGACAGGACCATGTGGAAGGGTACTAGCAGAGGCCATAGGACAGGAAGGCCCTCAAATCAAGCCTACAGGAAGAATGCTGGAACCCTGAGCTGATGAGGTGCAGGACGACAGAGCAGGGGGCTTCTGGATACAAGGCCCTGGCCTAGGTGTGGTGAAGGGAGGAAAGCCCAATGGGACCAGCTGTCCCTCTCATGAGCCTGCTCCTCTGTCTGCTCCAGACAGAGCCTCCCCAGCAGCTGTGGGTGAGCACTGGCCCTCACTGGGCCGTCCATGGCCTGAGGGTTTCTGTGGCCCAGGGAGGAGGGTTGGTCCCCTTTTGGCTTCAGGTTTCAGGCTGTGTGTCACTCCAGCCGGGGACACTCCCCAGCAGTGGCCTCTCTGGGAGTTCCACATCATCTCTCTTGAGACTACCCACACAGAGGGCAGAGAGCTGGCCACTGCCTCCCAAACCTTCACCTGAACTCTGGGCTCCTCCTGTCACAATGATAAAATATAGAGCTCCCAAAGCCAGCCCCAAGAGTGCTGGGCCATGTGAATAATTAAGCCCTCACTTCAAACAGCCACATCTTTTAAAGCTATAATTTGTAGCCCAAAATAGCTGCCTGTTCCAGGAGCCAGGAGAGCCCTTGTGCGGGCTTCAGTGTAGTGTGCATTTGCTTTGACGATAACACGTGAGTTGTCCCGGCCCACAGTTTCTCGGGAGAGCCTGAGGCACAGTGACTGTTGGGAGCAGAATCTTCCCAGGGTGCCTGGGGAATTTCCTTTGAGAACTTGGGGTCAGATGTAGTGGCAAGCCTTTCGTCTCAGCGCTTGGGAGGCAGAGGCAGGCAGGTTTTTGTTAGTTCCGGGCCAGCCAAGCGTACACACACAGCAATGTCTTGTCTCAAACAAACAAAAAAGGGAGATAATTTCGATGGGTATCTGAAGTCAGGGGGTCCAGATTGAGGTGCATGTGGCCCTTACTTGGTAGATGTAGATGTAAAGAGAGAAAATAGCAATCAGTTGAGGGAAGCCTGGACTGCACTTGGAATATGGTTCTCTGTAGTGATGTCTCTGCACAGGTTATAGGGGAGAAAGCAAGAATTCTCTATGATGCATGGAGCAGGGTGGCCATGGGTGGTCTTATTTTCTCCAGGTGTGGCTGTGGCTCCCCAGGTCCCCTCCATGTGTGTGAGGAGATTTTCTGTGTGGGAACCCCAGGTTAACAGGAAATGCCTCCCTGGACCCTCCACTTCTCAGTGGCTGGCATGCCTGGAATTCTTGGGGCTAGCTTTGGTTTCCAGATGTGGAAGCAATTTAAATTCTGTTTTCATAAACCCTGGGAGTTTGCCTCCGAAGCCCATGTGCTCATTTGAAAATCAAGGTTGTTGACTCTGACTAGTAGGGAAGGTGTAGACCAGATATCTTCTTTGAATCCTTCTTATTAAAAATTAGTTTCACTGGAGTGCTTGGATATGAGACCCTGGGGTTGGGGACAGTCACACCTCATCCAGGGCAGAGTTGAAGGTGGGTTCACCTTCTCTTCTGTGAATTTTTCTTGGAGATGATTCAGCCTCTGCTGTCTCTTTAGTCAGCATCACTGACCCTGGACGGCCGTGGGAGCAGGGAAGGAAGGCCCTCAGGAGGCTGGCATCACAGTTAAGCAGGGTGCCCACGTGTCCCTAGCGTGGTAGAGGCCCCCCTTCCTGTTGTGGCCACAACAAAGAGAAGAAATCTGCTCTGGATTTTAAGTAGCCAGAAATACTGTCTGGAGTGGAGAAACTAGAAATATCTTGCTCAATTACCAGGCCCTTCTGGCCACAGAGGTGACCGCCCCAGGATTAGAGGCTGTGCCTACAGGCCTGTGGTTCTGAGGCTGCCCGCCATCTCTGCATCTGTTAGCCAGTCACTGTTCACATCTGTTTTGTAACTCCAGGAGCAGGATTGTGGACAAACAGAATCACCTTTGCCCTTGCACACTCTGACGGCACTGGCAGGGTTTTTGGTTTTGTTTGTTTTTCGTGAGACAGGGTTTTTCTATATAGCCTTGGCTGTCCTGGAACTCACTCTGTAGACCAGGGTGGCCTCGAAATCAGAGATTGCTGGCCTCTGCTTCCCAAGTGCCGGATTAAAGGTGTGTACCGCTCTTCCCAGCCTTGGCACTATCAGTTTTTAATATCTATGCTTGATTATTACATGTGTGTGTGTGTGTGCACACATATTTCTGTAGGGGTGCTCATGTGGAGAGCTGGGCAGAAGCATCCACTGATTGAGGATCCCTGTAGGCCTCCCAGTTATGTCGGAGTAGAGCCCACCCTGAGAACCTTGTTTCCGTTCAGCTGCTTCCTGTACAGACCCCAGCAACACCGGAAACACATTCTGAGGTGCCCAGTGTTGAGTTCTCCACAGAAATTGATAGGTAGCTGAAGAGGGCTTTGGGAGTCTCCCCCGCCTCCAGAGGGAAGAGGAAGTGGGGAGAAGGGAGCCTGAGACCGCAGGAGAGCCTCAGTGGAGGGAGCTAGCCCCCCTCCCAGGGAGGGGCCCGCTGGGGATGGCTCTGGATCAAATGCTCCATTTGGAACTGGTGGCAGGAATGGTCATAGAGTCACCTCAGCTGTCATCACCTCTTCATCTGTCATCAGTTAGTCTTGCAGGTATTTGGTCCTCCAGGCCTGGTGTTTCTGGCATTCCGACCTTGGGGTGGCTTTGCTTATTTATGTCACTTTTACTTTATTTGGTGGTTTTTTTTGTTTTTGTTTTTGTTTTTTGAGACAGGTGTAGCCTTGGCTGTTCTGGAACTTGCAGCCTTGGCTGTCCTGGAACTTGCTCTGTAGACCAGGCTGGCCTTGAACTCACAGAGATCCACCTGCCAATGCCTCCTGAGTGTGGGGACTAAAGGCGTGCGCCACTACACCCAGCTGCTTATATCACTTTTAAATGGTGCAGTTTGTCTCAACTCTTCTTCTGCTCTTCCATAATCAGTTGAGCACATTGAGGGCAAGCTGTCTTTTCCTGTTTCCTGTCAGCTTTAGCTGTTGTGGCTGCTGTTTGGTGATGCAGAGACTGAACTGAATGTGGGGACCTGCCTAGGGTGAGAACCAGTGTTCCACCACTGAGCTACATCCCCAGCCCTCCTTAAGTTTGCTTCCAACACACCCTAAAAAAGGAATGTCCTGCACGGTGATGGTTCAGCTGCCACTGTCTACCCTGGAAAGCTGTTGAAGGTAGGGCCTGGTCACGTTTTCAGCTCTGCGAGGGTTATGGTATGTTCCTCCCTATCTATGGCTCGCCAGTACGTTGTTAGAAATGCTTTCATTAACCTCTCTCAACTTGGACATTTCCAGAACGCCTTACCAGAGACAGACCCCATCTGAGTTTAATGCCCCACTGTGTGACTAGATGTGACCCTGAGGTTGGAGGACACTGATCTGGAACCCCTCCCCCTTTTAATCTGGTTCCATGGCATTCCCTTTATTTGATTTTAGGTAGGGTTTCACTCTAGCCCAGGCTGACCCGGAACTGTCTCCGTAGCCCAGGCTGGTCTCGGTCTCACAGTGCTCCCCTTCCCTTAGTCTCCTGAGTGCTGGGAATGCAGGTGTGAGCCGCGACCTTTTCTTTCTGTGGCCCACCAGACAGTTGTGTCATAGAAGGGACTATGTTAGTTTGGTTTTGGTCTGTTTTTCCTTAGTTGACACGTAATTTGTGCTATGTTCCTTCCCTTTGAGTAAATTAGATGCTAGGGGTTGATTAGATGTTAGCCATTTTTATTAACTGTTTTGCTGAAACCTTCATGCTGTGGGGTGTCTGCTTACCTGCATGAGTGTTCCTCTCTTCCCATTGCTGATGCTGTTTGATTACTGTGTTAAAGGAACAATCGCCTGCTTTCCTGTGGTCTGCAGTGGGGAGTGGGGGTGCTCTGGTTCCCATCAGCCTCTGGTCTGTTGGCTTTGTTTTTCCGGCAGTGTGCTGGGTGAGAACACCCCTATAGATTGGTGTTCTCGTCTTCCGTCTTCCCTCTAGTCCTCCATTGCTTGGTCCGTCCATGCCGAGGGAGAAAACTGAACATCTCCAGCTTCTGTGAAGTTGTCTGTATGTATTTTGAAACCACTAAGAGATGCATAAATATATATGTGGGAGGGCTACATCTTGGTAAATGGATCCTACATCATTTTTAAGTGCCTCCTACCTCTTGAAGTCCTTCTGAGATTAGTGTGGTCCTGCCAGCTTCCCTGGTTGGTGTGGTGGCGAGGGGCATTGCCCCGTCGGTGATGGGGTGCCTGCTTACCTACACGAGGCCCTCCTGAGTTCTGCTGCACCGGAAGGGAAAGAGAACGCCAGAGCAGCAGCCAGGTCCTTGGCAGTGCCAGAGGTGCCCTGGCCAAGGATGTGGGCAAAGACACTGGACTCTCCGGTCACAGGTTTGGCTGGCACTGATTGGTTTCCAGCTCAGGCACTGGCTGAGCCAGACTACACAGCCTTCTAGGCAGTTGAACATGCTTGTCAGCCAGACCATACCCCAGGCCAGAGCTGCTTTGCGCCTTTCCTGGAACTCACTTGGTAGCCCAGACTGGCCTCGAACTCATAGAGATCTGCCTGCCTCTGCCTCCCAAGTGCTTAAAGTGATTAAAGGCGTGCGCCACCACTGCCTGGTGACTTGGCTCTTTAGGTCCCTTAGCACTGCTCATGCCTCTGTTCCTGTGGGGAATTTGCCCATCTCTGGGCTCCTTTGGGCTATTTGCTGTCTCTAAGTTTTTCTGGGAGCTACAGCATATCTCCCTTCCTCAGTCCTCTGCCATTTCCTGTCAGCAAGTGAGAGTTGAATGTGGTATGGAACTGGGGAGGAAGGCCGTTGAAGTTGGGCTGAAAGACTATGTGGGCTTCCACATTTGTGGCTGTGGCTTGGGCAGTGGCTGGCTACTTCTGAGTGTTTGTGCTCTGTTTAAATAGCACTGGAGGCCGGAGAAACCCTGGCATGGCATTCTCTTCTGCCGTCGCTCAGCACCAGGCAGAGGTCCCACATAGAGCCTGCCTGAGCAGCCCTGTCTCCCCTTCCATACATGAAACCAATGAGGAGATGCCCATTGCCGCTGCCTTTCCTGGTCCTGGGACTGCAGATCCCACTGAGGTTGACGGGCAACCCTGGAATAACTGCACTGAGACCAACTCCTGGGGGCTCCTGCTGAGGGGTGTCTTGAGCTAAGGTGAGACCCTCTACCTTGGGTCTCTTGGGGTTCAGGAAAAGACATGGAACCCAGGGCCCAAAACCTGCCTTGGCTGCCCTTCCTCGGAGTGGTGGGTAGTGTCTGGGAAGGAACATGGTAGTATGTTCTGTTGTCTGACCCACCTGTGGTGCAGGAGAGCAGGAAGCTCGGGGCTACAGAGCTTTGATCTCACAGGATCAGGCCACTCTCAGAGCAGCAGAGATGGCTTAGTGATCAGCTCTCCCGTGAGTTCCCTTGGCCTTGGAGGCAGGTCAAGGTTCTGGTCTGCTGTACAGATGCCAACCCCAACTCCTCGGTCCCACCTCTGGCCTTCGATTGGCACTAGGTAGCCCTTTGGGGAGGCCAGCTTCTCATCACCACTGATGGGCATCCGGTCACTGGATAGCAGGGCCTGACGCCCAGCAGGGCTGGCGGCCACAGCGGAAGTAAGTTACGCTCAGGATGCTGCCCTGCACCATTGTCGCCGTATTTATGTGAGGAGAGCAGCCAAGCCGTGGTGGGCTCTGAGGGTCTGTGTCCTTCTAGGAAGTCTCGTCTCACCCAAAGGAAAACCCCATTATGACCCTGGCCTGCGCCATGTCTCCAGGCTGTTAGGTGGCCAGATACACAAAAGATTCCATTATTGGCCTGGCCCAACAGCTGTCATACTTCTCCTCAATGTCAGCAGGCTTGGCCTATGCCTACCTACAATCTCTTCTCTGCAGTGGGGGGTCCACGTGTACCCACGGGTGCCTGGTTTCAGGGGAAGCTGAGATGTGCCCGCCCAGGCTATTTTTACCCAGCTCTGTCCCCACAGAGCTTTGCTTTGGCTCCAAGTCACCGCCTGCGGAGTGGAGCCTGTTGCCAGGGCTGGGGGTGGATGAGCCCGCGCCTCAGGGCCTCCTGGACTCCCTTCCCTAGGCGGCATCTCATCTCAACACTTATTACAGGGTGTGACTAATGTGCACACAGACCTGCCAAGACAGTGGGCAAGAGAGGGCCCTGGTGCAGGGAGGAGGGGTGCGCTGGCCTCCCAGAGCTGAGCCTCCTCGGGGTTGGAGAGCATTCAAGACGCCCAGGTGTACCCCTGCGTATCATCCTTTAACACACTAATGACAGTTAGCACTCGCATTTATCCAGCCCTTCCCGTACGTTCTAAGACTGATTGCTTAGAACAGTTATCAACTCACTCAGTTCTTATTGTGGTTAGCTCAGCTGCATAGATGGGGAAACTAAGGCACTGGGTAGTTCAGTAACCTAAAGGCCGCGGTGCTCATATGTGGTGGAGTATGACTTGAACCCACTCCACATCATGTCCTCAACACCCACCATCTATCTCTCTGCCGTGTTTCCAGCATCCTTAAGAGGTGAGGTGCTGTCCTAGAGTAGATTCTCTGTGGCAGGCCTGCCACAGGTGCTCAGCATGGATGCTTTTAGATGAGGCTACCTCATCCAGTAGTCACCGTACCAGGCAGTGACCACCCCCAGAGTCGGCATGAGGCCTTAGATGCTCTTTTTGATGATTATCGGGTTCTGCGACACAAAGCAGTTTGACTCAAGAAGTGCTCACTCGCCGGGCGGTGGTCGTGCACACCTTTAATCCCAGAACTTGGGAGGCAGAGACAGGTGGATCTCAGTGGGTTCAAGGCCAGCCTGGTCTACATAGTGAGTTCCAGCACAGCCAGGACTGTTTTACAGAGAAACCCTGTCTCAAAAGAAAAAAAGGAAAAGGAAGTGCTCACTCATCCCCTGCCCTGTGCTCCTGTAGTGCTGGCTGCTGGGGTGCAGACGCAGACCTCCCTGTGACCACACCTTTGGTCTCTTCGCTCTTTTGGGGAACGGAAATACGTAGTCACTCTGTACAGCCGGTGTTCTCTGTACATCGCCTGCCAGGAAACTCGGGGTCCGTAACCTTGAGTCTGCTCCCCGACCTCTCCACTCCCCACACCAGACCAAATGAAGCTGTTTAGTTTGGGTCCTGACACCTCCTGGCTACACCGCAGGGACAGTGGGCCTTTGTGAGCCTCTCTGAGGCTTGGACGGCCCCACGTGTATTGATACTTGGTCTTTTCAGCAGCCCTTGAATTCAGCCCTTTCCAACTTCCTACAGAGGAAGGGGTGGCTGTGGGGCCTGTTGACGGGTGAACACAGCTCTTGAGACTGAAGAGAGACCCCACGGGCAGGCTGTGTGCCTGCCGGCAGCCACTTCCAACTGAGGACGAAGTGGAGAAGTGGAGGTGGGGACACCCGGGGGTGCAGCCGGCTGGGTCCTCTTTCCCTAGGCTTGGACTCGGTACCCAGTCTCCAGCAACCCCTGTCCTTGGAATAGTCTCCCGGCCCAACCATGAATATCTGTCAGGATCTTGCTAGCTGATCAGCCAAGGACCCAGGGTAGGTGGGACAAGCTAGGCTCCAAACACACAGCCTCCAAGCCTCTCCCAAGGCCAGGCCTGACTTTAGGCTGCCACAGCTGCTGACTGGTGCTTATATAAATTGCCATGCAGCCTCTAGGGCAGAAATGACAGTCCCTGTCCTCTAAGGGAAATTCCAGGGGCTCATAGAGATGGCCCAGGCTCCAGAGCTGTGCCCTCCACCGGTCCCAGCCACACAGGTTCCCCAGAGCTGTGCCCTCCACTGGTCCCAGCCACACAGGTTCCCCAGGGCTTACACAGCGGCATACTGCATGAACTTGATCTCCCACCACCCCTGTGACCTCAAGGCTGGAAAGAAGGTGTCCCTGAGATAGTTTTGATTGACACAAGCAAGCCATGGTATCTAATGGGGGTGTTGCCCCTGTGGCCTAGGACAAGAGCTCTGCTTAGGGTCACCTCTTTGTCCTCAGGGACAGAGCCCTAGGGAGCTAGATTGGGCCAGACAGAGCCACACTGCCTGCTGAGGACACTGCCCTCTTGAAGCTTCCTAAAGAGTAGACATAGCCGGGCTGGAGAGATGGCTCAGAGGTTAAGAGCACTGACTGCTCTTCCAGAGGTCCTGAGTTCAATTCCCAGCACCCACCATGGTGGCTCACAACCATCTGTAATAAGATCTGGCACCCTCTTCTGTATACATAATAAATAAATAAATCTTTAAAAAAAAAAAAAAAAGAGTAGACATAGCCTTTCTATACAGACTCTGAGGAGGCCTCCATAGCTCCAGGCGTGGACTTGTACTGGATGCCAAGGCCACTGCATGATGACCGGATGCTCCTGTGTAGTCACTACCCCCCCACCACACACACACACATTGGTGATCAGGACAAGAAAGGAGAGTTCTGGGGACTAGAGTCTCAGAAACTTACTCTGGGCAGTGACATTTCTCATTGGAAACTCAGTCTCCTGGGATACCCATTCCCTGCCGGGTCCTGGGCACCCTGAGAGATGCAGGGTGTAGATGTATTCTTTCTGGGTCTCCAACCAGCGTGCTGATCAGGTGGGCTGATAACAGTTGTCTCCCATCTCCCCACGTATAGCACTTTTGGGGAGACTCTGACCACGGGGTGGGGCGGGATGGAGGCCCACATCTTGCATCAGCCTGAGTAGAAGAATCTACATGGCATCCCCAGGCAATTCATCCTCAGCTCCTACACAGTCCCCAAAGCTCTCCAGTGCACAGCAAGGCAGCCTCTGCCCGGAGCCACACGAAACAGATTCTCTTTTGGGTCCTGGCCTGAGTAGGCATAGCTGGAGGGTGGCTCAGAGCTTCTGCAAGCCCACATCCCCAGTCAGCCTAGAACCCTGTGAGGGTGATGACACCCCCAGGGAGAGCTTTCCTTCGCTCTGCATCGTAAAGGAGCGTGGCTGGCTCAGGAGAGGGTGCTGTGTGACTTGTTGTCCCTGCCTGAGAGGAGGGGCACAGGTTGGGGGTCGGAGGCCTCTCTATACCTCCCAGAACTGCTTCCCGTGTAAGGTGTTAGGGGAGGGAGCTGCTGACCCAGCACTTCCTGACCCTCCTCTGGGGCCTGGACTGCAGGGTGAGAAGAGCTGCTTGGGGACAGACATGGACCAGTCCCATCCTGTTCACGTTTCTTATTGCTGTCTTTCTATTACTTTAATTTGGGGGGAAGCTGCAGGAATTGGTTTTGAAGTTATAATTAAAATTTCCACTTGCCTTAGGCAGACAATTGTGGGTTGAATGAAAAGGTGTTAATAAAGAGAGAAGTTAATTTTAAAATAAAACGTTGTTGAGCGAGTGTGTGGGCATACACCTGCGGACGCAGCTAGGAGGCAGATGGCGCTCCAGACTTGGCGCAGCCGAGTCTGGCTTCAGATCTTAGCAGAGTCCTTTGTGAGCTGGGCAGCATCCCCTGGCCTCCTTTGAACCTCGTCTCTCTCAGGCATTAGATGAGACAGGAATGGGCATCTGTGCCCTGTACACCTCATGGCACTCTCTCAGGGCTGCTGTGAGAGATGGACAGAGCGCTCCGTGAAAGATGATGGGCAGGTAGATGTATGCTGTGCTCACAGCTGGGCGGTGGTGGCGCATGCCTTTAATCCCAGCACTCGGGAGGCAGAGGCAGGTGGATCTCTGTGAGTTCAAGGCCAGCCTGGGCTACAGAGTGAGTTCCAGGACAGGCTCCAAAGCTACACAGAGAAACCCTGTCTCAAAAAACAAAACAAAAAAAAAAAAGGTCTGCCTTTCTTCTGTCCTGCGACGGAGATAGTCCACTTGAGACCATTTTTCCCACCCTGTCAGGAGTGCTGCCGTGGGGTGCTGGGTGAGCACTGGTGTCCTGTGGGCTCTGTTTCAGTGAGACAGGGCACCCTGACTCCCAGGTAAGGCCTGCCAACTAGAAAGGGTGAACGGAGGTGAGGTCCTGGGAAGGTCAGCTGCAGCTCACGCCTGTAGCTAGACAATCGTATGGTAGCACTCCTGGCAGCTTGTCACGTGCTCGCCTCGCCTGCCTGTCAGGTGAAGTTTGCAGGTCGTCATAGTGGGGAATGGCATAGAGTACTCACACTGCTCCCTTGAGGGATGGGCCACCTCCTCACTTACCCCCTTGGGTGTCCTTGTGCTAAGCAGCGTCTCCCGTGGGGTGGCAGGGTGCACGTGGAATGTTGCATCAGGAGGGGGTATCATCACTAGCATCTAGTCCCCAGAGAGTGACTCACCACCTTGTCACACCCAAATCTGAAACCAAGTATGTGGCAGCCAGAAGCAGCCAGGGCCCTCTGCCCATCCTACCAAACAGAGAACTCTGGTGGTTACTCCTTGAACTCCCATTTCCCCATCAGTAAAATGGGAGTAAAGACAGCCGTCCTGGAGAGTTGTCCCCAAACAAAAGCAGGACAAGGCGAGCTCTCACCGGTCTTTGGCATACTGTGGCTGCTGTGTTGCATTGGTCTCCGCATTTGGGGGTGAGCTTTGTGCGTGCTGAGAGGGTGGTTTGAGTTAGGAGCCATGTGTGATGGAATAGTAATGCGTCTGTGGGGAAGCCCCTGTGAACACTGGGATGACTTTAATTGTTTATCCCTTGACCTCTGCCTATGGGACTGCCTGGTGCTGACTTCATTGGTCCATTGTGTCAGCTGAGTTTTGGCACAGGTAGGAACCAACTTTGTTAATCACCCTCTCTTCATAGCCCCCAGGTCTCCTCAGGGCATAGACTCAGCCTGTCTCCAGGTGGCTTCTTCTAGTGTCTTGGAACCTTTTCTTGTGGACATTCTTCAAGGCTTTCACGACTATGCTGCTGGCCCCCTGGCAGCCCCGGGATATGAGGGAAACATTTTTAGTGGAGTTCTCAGGCAGTCCTAGACATGGGTCATACATACCCTTGGACATGTAGAAGCAGAGCCATTGGGAATGCGCACCTCCTCAAAAGCCAGGAAGTTGTTTCCTGAGCCTACTCCTCAAGTTAAGGTAAATAAGCTAAGCCTGAACTCTTGTATAAGATGTTGTCGGCAAGGGGCACAGACAAATCTTGTACACCAACAGCATATAAGGTGTAGTCTGGGCATTGGACTGACTGTCTCAGGCCCAGAAGTGAGAGGTCCTGGCTGGTGCTGTGTAACAGACTTCTGTCTACTTACTCTAGATAGGGTGCCCACGACAGGCCAAAGTATGGACACAGATACCAACAAAGGCCGTCTCCTGAACTGATGGGTTTTATTGGGGTTTCTTACAGAAATATCACCAAAAGTCAACCCCCCAAATCTGGGACCCTGGAACACACTGCACAGCCCACAGGCAGCCCAGGAGGTTGGAGAGCGTCCTTTCCAGGCACCTTGGTTGGCCTCTCCTCTTCCAGGCAGGTCCATGGTCTCTCTTACAGGCTGCTTAACTGGTCTGTACGTGTTTGAGTTTGGCTTGTCTGAGAGTGACTCTCAGCCGGTTGTCTTGGGAGGGAGGGGCCTAGAGAATCTGCTCGGTTTCAGGGAGTTCCTGAAACTGTTTTGAGTTGTTTACTTTCTGGCCTAAAGAGGTTACCTGGGAGATGGAGTGTTCCAGTTTTGAGGAAACTGCTCTACAACCGCTGGCAACATGACTTCTGTCAAAAAAATAATAATAATTCTTATTTTCTTTCTTGTGAGACAGGATATCACTGCAGAGTCCTGTCTGGTCTAGAACTCACTGTGTAAATTGTGCTAACTTCAAACTTGCAGCAGTCCTGCTGAGTGCTGGGAGTGCCTACTGTGTGCCACAGGCAGGCAGGAAATATTCAGTGGACACAAAGGTCCTGTAAGGGGCCGTTGCCATTCTTTGGCTTATTTTTTGAGTAAGTGTTAAACCTCTGAGGGGGGAAGGTTTCCTCACTGTAAGTGTTAAACCTCTGAGGGGGGAAGGTTTCCCCTATGGAAGTGTTACAGCTCTGAGGGGGGAAGGTTTCCCCTATGGAAGTGTTACAGCTCTGAGCGGGGAAGGTTTCCTCACTGTAAGTGTTAAACCTCTGAGGGGGGAAGGTTTCCCCTATGGAAGTGTTACAGCTCTGAGGGGGGAAGGTTTCCCCTATGTAAGTGTTACAGCTCTGAGGGGGAAGGTTTCCCCTATGGAAGTGTTACAGCTCTGAGGGGGAAGGTTTCCTCACTGTAAGTGTTACAGCTCTGAGGGGGGAAGGTTTCCCCTATGGAAGTGTTACAGCTCTGAGGGGGGAAGGTTTCCCCTATGGAAGTGTTACAGCTCTGAGGGGGGAAGGTTTCCCCTATGGAAGTGTTAAACCTCTGAGGGGGGAAGGTTTCCTCACTGTAAGTGTTAAACCTCTGAGGGGGGAAGGTTTCCCCTATGGAAGTGTTACAGCTCTGAGGGGGGAAGGTTTCCCCTATGGAAGTGTTACAGCTCTGAGCGGGGAAGGTTTCCTCACTGTAAGTGTTAAACCTCTGAGGGGGGAAGGTTTCCCCTATGTAAGTGTTACAGCTCTGAGGGGGAAGGTTTCCCCTATGGAAGTGTTACAGCTCTGAGGGGGAAGGTTTCCTCACTGTAAGTGTTACAGCTCTGAGGGGGGAAGGTTTCCCCTATGGAAGTGTTACAGCTCTGAGGGGGGAAGGTTTCCCCTATGGAAGTGTTACAGCTCTGAGGGGGGAAGGTTTCCCCTATGGAAGTGTTACAGCTCTGAGGGGGGAAGGTTTCCCCTATGGAAGTGTTACAGCTCTGAGGGGGGAAGGTTTCCCCTATGGAAGTGTTACAGCTCTGAGGGGGGAAGGTTTCCCCTATGGAAGTGTTAAACCTCTGAGGGGGGAAGGTTTCCCCTATGGAAGTGTTACAGCTCTGAGGGGGGAAGGTTTCCCCTATGGAAGTGTTGCAGCTCTGAGGGGGGAAGGTTTCCTCACTGTAAGTGTTACAGCTCTGAGGGGGGAAGGTTTCCCCTATGGAAGTGTTGCAGCTCTGAGGGGGGAAGGTTTCCCCTATGGAAGTGTTGCAGCTCTGAGGGGGAAGGTTTCCCCTATGGAAGTGTTGCAGCTCTGAAGGGAAAAGTATCCTGGCAGTCAGGAGCCAAGAAATACCACAAAGTCACACAGCCCAACAAACCTCACGCAAGAGATTTATTGGGAAAGACAGTGGCTGCCTCTGCTCAGGGGAGAAGCAGCAGAGAACTGAGAGGCAGGCTTATGCAGGGTTTCTTGGGGCCGGAGTTTTCCAGCGTGGGGATTGGTGGGATTTCAAGTCCTGAGTTTGTGGGGAGCTCAGGGATGGGTGCGATTTCAAACCCAAAAGTGAGCTCAGACCTTTTACTCTACACTCACTGTGTAGCTTTGGCTGGCCTGCAACTCCCTCTGTAGAGCAGGCTGACCTCAAACTCACAGAGATCAGATCTTTCTTCTTCCTCCCGAGTGCTGGGATTGAAGGCATGCACTATCAGGCCTGGCCCATGGCCACTCTTGATTTTCAGAAGAGGGCGCTGAGGTTCTAGGGCTGTGCATGGTCTTGGAGAGTGCACCCTGGCTGCAGATTTCCCTGCACCATCTTGCCTCAGGTTCCTCCTGTGAGGTCAGGGTTGTCCCTGTCAGCTGACTAGGGTGGGTCCACCCTCAGTGCAGATCACCAAGAAGCCTTCACAAAGGTGGCTTCCTGTGCAGACTGTGATGAGGGCCCCAACATAGTCATTGGTCCTCAAAAGGTAGTTGTCCTGGGTGTGGCCCTTCTCAGGATGGCTTCACCTAGGAGACAGGCTCCTTACTGGGCCCTCATGAGTCAGCTATCATGAGAGGCCCTCACAGCTAACCAGACATCCTCATATCTGGAGTCTCTAATTCTTGGCCATCCTGAACCCCAATCCCTGCAGATGTCCTTATGGACTGATGGGTACTGAGTTCCAAGGAGCCAACCTCACTCATTCTGTCCTTCTGTCTTTGCCAGGGCAGCGACATCTCTAGCTCTACCTTTGCTGATGGCCAGCTCCTCCCCAGGGAACCCGGCTTCTTCCAGGAAGACGAGGAGGAAGCAATGACACTGGCCTTGCCTGAGGGACCCCAGGAGTTAGAAATGGACAGCCCCATGGAGAGCAGCCAGGGCCTGGAGGGCTCTGTCCGGAGTCCTGATGAGGAGAAGGAGCCTGAACTGGGGGGCCTGTTCCTGCAAGAGGACAAGTGAGTGAGCAGAATCGGCATGTGACCCCAGGGCCAGGATCGGCACCCAAGATGTTACTTCCCCAGGTTTCTGGATAGTAGGGATGATTCTGGAATTTCAGGCCACTGTGTGAAAGTCAGCTTTCTTTGGCGGGGCCGGGGAGATTGTTACAGCGTCTCAGCATGTATCCCTGACTAACCTAGAACTTGCTGTGTAGACCAGCCTGGCCTTGAACTCACAGAGATCTGCCTGCCTCTGTCTCCTGGAATTAAAGGCGTGCGCCACCATTTGTGGCTCTCAGAACTCTACTTCTAATGGTTGCTCAGTGACGTGGGTATATGAACGCATTTAGTTCTAAAAAGAAGGTACGTGCCGGGCGGTGGTGGCGCACACCTTTAATCCCAGCACCCGGGAGGCAGAGGCTGGTGGATCTCTGTGAGTTCGAGGCCAGCCTGGGCTACAGAGTGAGTTCCAGGAAAGGCACAAAGCTACACAAAGAAACCCTGTCTCAAAAAACCAAAAAATAAATAAATAAATAAAAGAAGGTACAGGGCAAGGATGTAGCTTAGTGGTAGAGTACTTACATGATTCCAGCACTGTGTTTAAAAAAAAAAAAAGCTCATTACAAAAGATGTCTTAGGAAATGCCTTAGGAAATTTTTTTTTGTTTTGTTTTTTTTGTTCTTTATTCCTTTGGGTGGCCCACTACCCAGCTCCCAAATAAATCACACATAGAGGCTTATTATAAATGCCTGTCCTTAGCTTGACTTGTTTCTTGCCAGCTTTCCTTTACTTAAATTATCTCATTCTCATCTACTTTTTGCCTCTGGGCTTTTTCCTTTTCTTACTTCTGTATATCTTACTTTCACTCTTACTCCATGGCGGGTGGCTGGGTGGCTGGCCCCTAGTGTCCAATTCCTTCCTCTCTTGTTCCTTCTTTTTTCCTCCCAGATTTCTCCTTCTATTTATTCTCTCTGCCTGCCAGCCCTGCCTATTCCTTTCTCCTGCCTTGCTATCGGCCATTCAGTTCTTTATTAGACCATCGGGTGTTTTAGACAGGCAAAGTATCACAGCTTCACAGAGTTAAACAAATGCAATATAAAGAAGGCAACACATCTTTGCATCATCATTAAACAAATATTCCACAGCACAAACAAAAGTAACACACCTTAAAATAATAATCTACAACAGCCTGGGAAAATGATCTTAAAATTGAGCAGTGATGATTTCTAGGAGGTGGGTGGTTTATCATTTAAGTTACTTTCCACAGACCATATTTCAGTGCTGATGAAGTGTTTTAAAACAGTAGTAAGGTCTGAGTGGACTGGGCTGTGTCTGTAACTCATTGGTGGAGCGATTGTGCTGCATAGCCCAAGCCTTAGGTTCAAGTCCCAAAACTGGGAGAAGGAAACGGCGAACTTTTTCCTGGCTTCTTGGTAGAGCAGCAGTGCCGATGATCAGTTTGGTGTCAGTAAAAAGCGATTTCTTTGGGAGGGGAAAAGTGGGGAGGGGGAGCAAGCCAGGAGCTCTAGTAGTTGCTTCGCCATACGAAACTGCCAACAGTTTTGATTCGGTTTCGTTTGGTTTTTCAAGACAGTATTTTCCTGTGTAGCCCTGGCTGTCCTGGAACTCACTCTGTAGACCAGGCTGGTCTCAACGCAACGCCTGCCTCTGCCTCTAGAGTGCTGGAGTTAGAGATGTGCACCACCACTGCTGGGCAAATTACCAACTTCCAATCATCTCAAACCTCATGAAAAAGTTAACTTCCGCTTTATTCTTCTAAGTCAGAATCTCTGCACAGCTTCAGTTCCGTCCTCCTACTTAGCTCCTCTCTGTCCCTTCCTCTCCTGTGCTCATCATCGGTCTAAGTTCCTTCTTCTTCCTTCGGTCCTCTCAAGACTCTGAGGTTTTCAGTTATAGACCCATACAAAGTAGCAATTCTCTGCCAAGGCAAAGTCACCCAGGTTTGAATTCTTACAGGGTCATAAAGGCAGATAAGAGTTTACCTCAGGCTGTGACTGTCAGGATTTCCTTTACAACCAAAAAGGGGTGTGGTTAAAGGAGGTCGGGTCAACTAAGAGCTAAAATCGGTTAATATATCAGGAAAAGGGAATTTATGTGCTCAAACTACATTCCTAGAAGTGGTTAGATAAAATGTTAAGAGTCTACAATGTTAGTATAAATCATGAGTAAAATAAAACTACCTATTTTTCTTCAGGAGCCGTAACTTGATGCACCTCGAGTGTAAAAGGTCCTTTTGTTCTAAGTTAAATGTCAGCAGGGAAATCTAGAGATCCCACTAAGGCTGTGTAAGAAAGGAAGGTCTGAGCTTAATTTGCACAAGAAAAAAAGTTATGTACCTAACATCCCCCTGGCCTAGGTGGTATGTTAAATATCGTATGGATATTTACCTGGATTTAGGAGACTAGCAGGTGGTCTGGAATGCTTGTTCTGTCTGCCATTCATCCTTGGATATGTGAGAGGTAGCTCAGATAAAATGCTTTTGTCTGGAGCTGGCCCTGGCCTTGGATGCTAACTAAAGGAGATACCTGATTCCAGTGCTAAAACAGAGAAATAAAAAGCCTGGAAGAAGGAAGCCTTGCCTGTGTGACTGTTATCCAAATACCTTAGTTGTATGGGGAAAAACTATGCCCAAAGAATGACCAATCCACACCATTAGTTCTTAGGAAAAAGAATCAACTGTGGAAGCTATAATGTGCACATGAAATTCACAGCTGACATGTTCAAGAGCCAATAGCACCAATACTTCCTTGAGTCTTGGCTTCCTCTGGAAAAGCCCTTGGCCCTTCCAGGTAAATGCTCTGTCATAATCAGCTGAATTCCTACTTCATATTTCTGCGGCTCATAGCAGTGATCTGTGGATGAGGAGGGAATTTGCTGTGACTGTGGGAAGATAGATTCAGAAAGGCTGTGAGCTGAGCCCCTCTTTCCTCTCAGGTTGTAGATGGTCCCAACCAGGCCTCCATATATCATATGGGTTACCCATGAGAGGGCAGAGAACAGTGATTCTCAACCTGTGGGTCAAGACCCCAGGGTTGTCAAATGACCCTTTCAGGGGGATCACATTGGATATTTACATTGCAATTCATAACAGTAGCAAAATTACAGTTATGAAGTAGTAATGAGAATAATTCTGTGGTTGGGATCACAATGTGAGGAACTGTTTTAAAGGGTCCCAGCATTAGGAAGGTTGAGAACCACTGGTCTAGAGTCTGGGGTCTTCGACAGATTTAGAATTCAGTGTCTTTGGACTAGAAATACCCCTTATAAATTGGGGGCTGGTTCTCACCTGGTAGCTCATTGTTACTTGTCATGAGGTAAGATAATGGAGGCCAGAGAGCTGGCTCAGAGGGTAAAGGTGCTGCCAGATGACCGGAGTATAGAACTCACGTACAAAGCTGGATGCGGTGGTGAGCATCTGTAACCACAGCATTCCTACAGAGAGACAGGAGCATCGAGCAGGCGAATCGGCCTGGAGGATGCAGCAGAATCAACAAAACAGACTGCTGTCCCCTGACTCCACACGTGGACTGTTGCATGGGTATGCCTGTGTGCACACATGCACTCACATACTAATAACAGTAATAATAATTTTTAAGAGATAATTAAAAGTTGGAAAAAGTGAGAATGGGAGAAAATAACCAAGACCCTTAACCCAAGCCCTGTTACCATGTTACTGTTTGTATTTACTCTTCCCTTTTTCAAAGGCAGTGTCTTGCTGTGTAACCCTGGCTGACCTGGAATGCTCTATGTAGGCCAGTCTGGTCTTAAATTTATAAAGATCTACTTGCCTGTCTCCTGAGTGCTAGAATTAAAGGCTTGCACCATCACTGCCAACATAGTAAGACCTTGTCTCAAAATAAAAAAGTTTAAGCTGGGCAGTGGTGGCGCACGCCTTTAATCCCAGCAGCACTCAGGAGGCAGAGGCAGGTGAATCTCTGTGAGTTCGAGGCCAGCCTGGGCTACAGAGTGAGTTCCAGGAAAGGCTCCAAAGCTACACAGAGAAACCCTGTCTTGAAAAAACCCAAATAAATAAATAAATAAATAAGTTTATTAATTGCTAAGTCTCAAAGTCTGTATCTAACTTATCATTGATACTTACTTCTCTGCCTTCTTGCCGGTATTTGTATACGCTTTTCAACCGGCATCGATACTCTATAATTTAATAATTTGAATCACTGGTACATATTCTAATATAGGAACTATAATTATAGTGTAATATTAATCCATCTGTTGCTTAACCATCGTCGTAGCCAAGGTTTTGTTGTTTTCTGTGGTGGAAATTTCTATGCAGGATGTTCCCCTTAGGATGAGGTCCCCCAAATCAAAAGGTCTGGACTTGGCCAGGCTCCTGCTGTACATAGGGCCAGGCTGGTTTCCCCGGGAGCTGTAGGTCAGGCCCTCTGCCCTTCACTAACTGGGTGCTTACCCTCAGGTCCTTGGTCCTCACTCCATCTATGACCACATCAGACCTTTCCACTCACTCCACCGCCTCTCTCATCAGCAACGAGGAGCAATTTGAAGACTATGGAGAGGGGGATGACGTGGACTGTGCCCCCAGCAGCCCCTGCCCTGATGATGAGACCAGAACCAATGTCTACTCAGATCTAGGATCGTCAGTGTCTTCCAGGTGGCCCCCTTGCTCCGAGGTGGTATTTGGAGTTCAGGGAAAATGGCAGGAACCAGTCTAGCCTCATTCCAGTGGGTCAGACAGGCAACGTCCATCCTTCCCTCTGTCCGGGGCTACATGGCTCTGCTAGCATGTGGGGTGCCTCCTCCTCCTCCTGTCCTGATTGGGGGTCAGGTTTGTCCTTTCCCCTTTTATCTTGGGGAGGAAACAGTTAACTTGTCTGTGAGTCTGCAGACCCGTGGTGGATGTCTGTCGTCATGCTTCCTGGAACCTGCTTACTAAAGTGGCCCCTTCTCACCTGCCTGAGTCATTCCTTCCTGTGACATTAGCTCTCAGTATGCCTCATCTGTTACTTGGGATCATTTCCCCAGCTTTCTTTGACAACCATGGGAAAGGGATGCTCTGGTTTATTTCCATTCCTCTGTCCCAAAGTAGAAATAAAAGCCTTGGGGAACTAGGTAGAGCAGGCTCGGTAGGGTGGGCAGGGCAAGCCTGCCAGCAGCGTAGAGTGACATCCTCTCCTCCTCTGGCCCAGTGCGGGGCAGACCCCGAGGAAGATGCGGCATGTCTACAACAGTGAGCTGCTGGATGTGTACTGCTCTCAATGCTGCAAGAAGATCAACCTGCTGAACGACCTGGAGGCCCGGCTGAAAAACCTGAAGGCCAACAGGTGAGGCCGCAGCCCAGAGAGGCTGTGTGGGCAGGTGTGCGGGTGTCCGAGTGTCCGAGGACTGGGTGTTTCCTCCTGCAGCATCTTGGCACCAAGCTGATGAGTGATGTCCCTTCAGACCCAGTGCCCCTCTGTTCAGTGACTCTGTTTTCCCTCTCTCTAGCCCCAACCGAAAGATCTCAAGCACAGCTTTCGGACGGTAAGACCTTCTTGGGAGACATCAAAGTTGAATGCTTTCCACCTTCACTTGCTTCTGCTGTCCTGGGGCAAGGGCTCCATGGCGACAGCCCAGATCAGCCTGTCCCTGTATGTAGCCAAGCCAGCAGACTGCTGTGAGGCCATCCCCAGCCGGGTGTCAGAGAACTCCTTTCCTGCCCTTGCCACCTCGTCCCTACTTTGCAGGGCCAGCATCTGTAGATACTCACTGCTTCAGCTTTAGTGGGCTTTCTAGGGTGCCCTGAGGCCCACAGTCCAGCCCATGGCTGTTGGTGCCTTCCCTCCTGTGAAGGACCTGGGCTTGGGGCGTGCCCTGTCCACCATCCTTAGAGTAGACAGTCATTGGGGTGAGAAGGTCAGGTGGAGTGTTTCTCTGGGCAGCCCCGGTACTGAATACTCTCCTAGCCCATAGCCTGAGTTGGGGCCCCAGACTGTGGCAGACTTGGCAGGCAGGTGCCCTCCCCCCACAGGCAGCTCATGCACAGCAGTAACTTCAGCAGCAGTAATGGCAGCACTGAGGACCTGTTCCGTGACAGCATCGACTCCTGTGACAATGACATCACAGAGAAGGTGGGCCCTGGGGTGCTGTGCATGTCCCTGGGATGTGTGGGAGTGGGGCTCCAGGCTGCTTTCTGGGGACTTGGATCCTGTGCCCACCTAGGAGTTCAGGGTGAGAAAGGGCAGTGGTATAGGCCCTTTCCTCCCCAAATATGACTATTCTTTTAGCATAGTTATTTGGAGATCCTTGCCATGAGCTTTTCTGGAGTTTCAGTTCTGTGGCTTCAAGAGCCTTTACTAATATGTTACCCCACATGCGGCAGGTGAGCTTCCTGGAAAAAAAGGTAACGGAGCTGGAGAATGACAGCCTGACCAGCGGGGATCTGAAGAGCAAGCTGAAGCAGGAGAATATGCAGCTGGTGCACAGGTCAGGGCGCGGGGCTCTGGGGAAGGGGAAGTTGTCGCCACTGCCAGCAGAGAAGCCTCAGTCTTTCTGGCTCTGAGGCGCTTGGCCTTGATTCCAGACCCAATAGATCCTGTTCTGGGTGTACAGCCCAGAACTTGTGACTCTCACTGCTTAGAGCGGTAATTCTCAACCTGTAGGTCTCGACCCCTTTGGGGTCACATATCAGATATCCTGCACATCAGATACTTACATTATGATTCATAATAGTAGCAAAGTTACAGTTTTAAAGTAGCAACGAATTAGTTTTATAGTTGGGGGTCACCACAACATGAGGGACTGTATTAAAGGGTCTCAGCATTAGGAGGGTTGAGAACATGAGGACTGTATTAAAGGGTCTCGGCATTAGGAGGGTTGAGAACATGAGGACTGTATTAAAGGGTCTCGGCATTAGGAGGGTTGAGAACATGAGGACTGTATTAAAGGGTCTCGGCATTAGGAGGGTTGAGAACATGAGGACTGTATTAAAGGGTCTCGGCATTAGGAAGGTTGAGAACATGAGGGACTGTATTAAAGGGTCTCAGCATTAGGAGGGTTGAGAACAACTGGACCAGAGGGATTAGAACTTGACCTCCCTTCCTAGGAACAGGCCCTGTGGTGGGGAGTGGAAGGCAGGAGGGCCCAGGTGGTACTGCGTATGGTCAGGTGACAGTGTGGATGGACAACAGGGACACTGGGAAGGATGCTACCCCATGCTGGCTGGCTTCCCCAGGAGCAAGAAACTTGGTAGACTCCTCTGGGTCTGGGTCTGGTCCCCCATGGCATTCTTGTATGACCCAGCTCAGCCTGATGGAGCGACTGAACAGTTGGACAGATACAGGCTTCCAGTGGTCAGGGTTGGGTTATGACTCCGGAGGGGCCTGACCTTTTCCTTGCTCTGGATTTCTTAACGGCCATTTGCCAGGATGTGCCTAAGTCGTCGGAGGGGTGCTGGGCAGGAAGTCCCTAAAGAGAGAGTAAGGTCTAGAAGCCATTCTTGTACTGTGGCCGGGCCTGCTGCCTGTTGTCTCCTGGGTGGCCGGCCTCGCTGCTCTAAGGAGCTCCTTCACTAGATCTGCTTCTCCCTCGAGTATGGTTGACACACTTCTTGTCAGATGTCACAGTGTCCCTAAGTTACCCGTCAGCCAAGCTCACGGCCCATAGGCCTGGCAAACCCTCCGCGTCACCGCGGCTATGTGAGGGCCTTTGGCGGGGTCCAGGCCTTCTTGAGTGGGGTGAGGGTGCGCGAGAGCGTGGTGACGGGAGCTGTTTGTGCCCACCTCAGGGTGCATGAGCTGGAAGAGATGGTGAAGGATCAGGAGACCACGGCAGAGCAGGCACTGGAGGAGGAGGCCCGGCGGCATCGCGAGGTCTACTGCAAACTGGAGCGGGAGAAGAGCACTGAGCTGGAGCTGCTCAACACCAGGTAGGCCCCGGGCCTCCTGCCCACTGGGCCCTCCTGGCCCCTCGGCCCTGGCCGCCCTTGGGTAGTGCTGGCCCCAAGCGTTTTCGGTAAAGCTGAGCCTCCCATTCTAGCATTCTGCTAGATTCTGCTGCAGATGCTTTAGAATTGCACAGGCCTGTTGTTAGGGAGTGGGCAGGATGGATGGACGGTCCTGGAGCCCTGTCATGGAGCAGAGGAAGACGCAGAGGTGGAGCCGAAGGCAGGGGCTGATATCTAGGCCTGGAGCGCCCCCTGCTGTCAGATCCTCCCCTGCATTTGAACGTGGGTAAACTGAGCCTGGAAGCCCAGGCTTAGGGAAGTAGAAGACCAGGTCTTCTGGTTCTGCGGCCCGCTGTATCCTTCCATGCTGGAACCCAGGCAAGCCAGGAGCGGGAAGAGCACCACTGCCCCGGTCACATTGGCTTTTCCTGCTCTGCTGGTCCTGTCTACTGCCCCCCTCCCTGCCTGCCCCACAGCCCATACCACTGTGACGAGGCCGTGACCTGTCCTGGTTCTCCTTGGGCTCCAGGTATTTAAGCAGAAGGTTCTAAGCCCAACCTGGGTCAGGGAGGGGTGGCTGGACAAGGGCTGGGTCAGGCAGGCCCAACCCAGTGCAGTTTGGTGAGGAGACCTCCCAGCTCTCCTGTGCCTGAGACTCCCCACCCCTTCCCAAACAGAGTTTCCCATGCCAAATTTGGACTGGTATTTTAGAACAGTGGTCCTCAACCCTCCTTATGCTGTGACCCTTTACTACAGTTCCTCATGTTGTGGTGACCCCCACCCATAAAATTATTTCACTGCTACTTCATAACTGTCATTTTATGCTAATGTATGAATGGTAATATAAATATCTGATATGCGGGATATCCAATAAGCAAACCTCCAAAGGGGTCTAGACCCATAGGTTGAGGACCATGACTCTGGAGGCTGCTATTTGGCTCTGGGGCTGGTATCCTAAGGGCCGTCTCACTTCAGTATTCCTGCTTTAGTGACTGCAGGCTGAAGAGAGGTGGCTGGGACCGAGAGGCAGAGGCGGAAGGATCATAGAAAGAGTGGCAGTCATAAGAGCAGTCTCCCCTTCCCCCAGCTCCAGGGGTTCCTGCTCATGTGGAGTCATGGATGGTACTTCTGGTCATTGGCACAGATCCCCTCCTTAGTTGCTCACCAGCTCCATGCCACTTACCACAGAGGTCCAGACTCCTCTCTGGCCCTTGTCTAGAGGCCTCCTTCGGGTGTCCAGGGCCTCCTGAAGGTCAAGAAGAACCTCTCCAGAATGGGACAGTATCTGGGGTGGAAGTACTGGAAGAATCAGACCTGGTTCTGCACAGTTGCGGCCATCTGACCTGCCTGTGAAACTGCCTGAGTGCAGCCCCATGGGGGTCACTGCAGGACAGCCGTCTGCAGACACTCCAGGAGAGGATTGCTGCTTCTGAAGCAGAGAGGGCTGCAGTGAGCTCTCGGGATTCCCGACGGGCCTGGGGGTGGAGAAAAGAGAGCAAAACATGGTCATCGCCTTCAACTGCACGTTAACAGACGTCCGGGCATACCAGACATAGGAAGACTGCTCCACCACCTAGAGGAAACCCTTCCTCATTGTGTGTGTACATGCGAGTTCACATGTGTGCGTGTGTGGAGACCAGATTTCAGTAATTTTTAGATTTTGAAATACATATTCACTGGGCGGTGGTGGCACACGCCTTTAATTCCAGCACTCAGGAGGCAGAGGCAGGCAGATCTCTGTTGAGTTGGTCTGGTCTACAGAGCAAGTTCCCCCCAATTTTTTATATATATAAAATATGTAATTTTTTTCAGGCTGTAAGTTACTTTTTAAATTATGTATGTATATACGGTATGTGTGCATGGTCCTGTGTGCAGGGTGTATGCATGTGCCACACTGCAAACGTGGAGGTCACCTTTACTTTGTTTCAAACAGGATCTTTTACTGGTTTTGCCAGGCCAGCTAGACCTCCATCTTCTGGGGGTGCCCCTATCTCTGCAGCAGAACCCTGTGATTACAAAAACACACTGCTGTGTCTGGTTTTATGAGTTCTGAAGATTCGAATTCTTCTGTGGCAAGCACTACCTACTGAGCCATCTCCCCAGCCCTATAAGCTATTTTAGAAACCAAGGGGTGGGGTGATGTGATGGTGACGCACACCTTTAATCCCAGCACTGGGGAGGCAGAGGCAGGCGGATCTCTTGAGTTCAAAGTTATCTTGGTCTATAGAGCGAGTCCCAGAATAGCCAGGGCTACACAGAGAAACCCTGTCTCGGGAAAAAAAGAAAAGAAAAGAAAAAAGGAAGAAAGGAAATTTCATGTTTAGATAGGGTCCTATCTCTAAGATATATATACATGAATATGTTGTTTTGTTTTGGTTGGTTGGTTGGTTTTTTTGAGACAGGGTTTCTCTGTGTAGTTTTGGTGCCTGTCCTGGATCTCGCTCTGTAGAGTGCTAGGATTAAAGACATGAACCATCACTCTTGGCTAATAATTTTGCAAATGAAACAGTTCCCTGATAATAGGGATTTTGGCTTGTGGCATCATGTCATTGCTCAAAAAGGTTTGGATTTCGGAACAGTTTGGATTTTTGGATTAGGGATGCTGGGCCGGAATTGTCTTAA
Source organism: Peromyscus californicus insignis (assembly GCF_007827085.1). Lineage (NCBI taxonomy): Eukaryota > Metazoa > Chordata > Mammalia > Rodentia > Cricetidae > Peromyscus > Peromyscus californicus. The sequence goes on along the minus strand of NW_026294551.1, from coordinate 43,127,409 downwards.
TCTTTTTCTCGGTTGGTGGTTTCTCTCTTCCAGAAGCGGGGACTGGCTGCCTTCTCTGTAAGGTCATTTCCACTCTAGATCCTCAGACCTGCCGTTTTTCTTTCCCAGGGTGCAACAGTTAGAAGAAGAAAATACGGATCTGAGGACCACAGTGACTCGACTTAAGTCACAGACAGAGAAACTGGATGAGGTGAGCAGCAGGTCCCAGCAAGGTGTTGAGTCCGTAGAGAGGTGATGGCGGTCAGAGGCCTTCCGATCGTCGTCTCCGGGATGCTGAAGTATTTCCCTACAGAGAAATCAGAAGTGCCAGGGTATGGTGACACACACCTGCCATCCTGGCACTCAGGCGGTGGGGGCAAGAGCATCAGTTCAGGGTCATCCTTTGCTACATCATGAACTTTGAGGCTAACCTGGGGTACATGAGAGTTTTGTCTTAAAGATAAAAATAAAAGTTTTAATTAATTAAAAAAGGAGGAAAAGTGAACAATAAATTTTATTTCTGAATTTACAGAATTTTCAAGTTTTCTACAGTGAAAATATAATCTGTATTATATATTGTAAATACTTTACATTGTGGAATTTTTTTCTTGAAGAGGGTGTTTGGGCTAACAGCTTCTTCTCGGGTTCTGCCTGACACCACTGAAGGACATCTGGGGCCCAGGGCATTTCCTGCTGTTTCTAGAATGTTCTGGGAGGGCACTCCCCAAGGTGGTGGCTTTGCCTGTCCATTTGCCACACCAAGGTCCTCCAGAGCTTGAGGACCCTCTGGGCACGCTTGCCCTGATGAGGTCTGCCTGACTCTAGGAACGGCAGCGCATGTCTGACCGTCTGGAGGACACCAGCCTGCGACTCAAGGATGAGATGGACCTTTACAAGCGCATGATGGACAAGCTGCGGCAGAACCGCCTGGAGTTCCAGAAGGAGCGGGAGGCGACGCAGGAGGTGAGTCACGGGCCAGGACCCCCAGGGCTTCCCTCTGTGACCTTGCTGCTGCCAACAGGCTCCTTCTCTCCCTCACAGCTCATCGAGGACCTGCGGAGGGAGCTGGAACACCTGCAGATGTACAAGCTGGACTGTGAGCGGCCAGGTAGGGGCCGCAGCTCATCTGGCCTTGGCGAGTTCAACGCCAGAGCCCGAGAGGTGGAACTTGAGCATGAGGTCAAGCGTCTGAAGCAGGTAGGCTCTAGAGCTACTGTCCAGTGGCTTTGAAGAGGTGGCTGGGTCAGCCATGTGGGCCTCTGTTTAGAAGTCATAGGGAGGGACACAGAGTGACCCAGTCTAAGAAGGGCAAGGATTCCCTGTGCGCCCAAGGAAAGCGGCACTATGATCGGAAGCAGAGTCCTGGGCTCATGGGTCTCTGTCCTGTCCTAGGTGAGGATGGAGTGAGGAAGCCATCTCCACCCTGCAGATGCAGGCTTGGTTGGGTTGGGGCCTCTGGCATATAGGGCCTAAGTCCTGAGACTCTGTTTCTCACAGTGTCCCATCACTCTGTCGTGGCAGCCTGGGTTAAGCATGGCATCAGGAAGGGCAGTGACTCCAGAAGGGAGTGAAACCCAAAGTCAGGCAGGCCTATGGGCCCGACTCTGGGCATGGGTCTCACCTGAGCTCATTTACCCATGGCCATCTCCTGCGGTACAGCGAACCCATCATCCACCCAGGAGAGGCTCCCAGGTCCCTGGGGTGAGCAATAAGCAAGAATTGAGGGGGCACCTGTGTCCGCTGCCTTCCGCATCAGCTGCCTTCAGGGGCAAGCGTGTCTTGAAACAGCTCCCACTAAGCAGGTTCCAGAACCTGGCTATAGGAGGAGCAAGGAAAACCAGCCCTCCTTCCTGCGCAGAGAATCCAGAATAGCACTTGCCTCAGCCAGATCCAGGACGGTCAGCTGAGCTGCCTGGTGGGCAGTTGCTCCCCGCAGGACCCAAGAGGGGAAAGACGCCCTGGTTCTCCCAAACAGGGCTGCAATTCCCCCTTCTAACTGAGGACTGTGTCACCTGTCGGCCTCCCTGTCTAGCAGTGATGCACTGAGGGAGCATGCTGGTGGTCTGAGGACACAGGTAGGGAGAGGTGGGTCCCAGCGGGCTCAGTGCTTCCCTTAGCTCAGGTTGCCTTTGATCTGCTGCCACAGGAGAATCACAAGCTGCGGGATCAGAACGACGACTTGAACGGGCAGATCCTGAGCCTCAGCCTCTACGAGGCGAAGAACCTCTTTGCCACCCAGACCAAAGCCCAGTCTCTGGCTGCAGAAATCGACACAGCATCTCGCGATGAGGTAGCCTTGTCCCTTCATCCTCTCTGGCTCATTCTCACATTGGTGACTGGTCCCCATTCTGTGGCTCCTGTCCCAGCCCCCCCCCCCACCATGAACCCCAGGCTACACAGGCTCTCTAAGGCAGGCGAAGGCCTGGCCCTCATACTCCTGCACTTACTGCTGTCACAATAACCGCAGAGCTGAGCAGGAGGCAGCACAGGGCGGAGCTTAGCCCTCTTTCCTCGGGAGCCCTGGCTCAGAGTGGAGCTCAAATCAGAGATCCTCCTGGGACTTAACCCGGATGGTGGCCAGAGTGTCTTTTGCACATATGTGTACTTGGTCTCTTAGCTCACAGCTTCATAAACACTTCCCTGTCACATGTAGAAATAACCACACAGCTAGTGGTGGGAAAGGAGCCCGGCTCCCCAGCACTATAGGCCATCTTTTCTACCTCAAGAACAAAAACACTCAGCTTCATTGTAAAGTGAAACTGAGACCCTGTGTACCTGAATCTTGCCTCCACCTCAGACTCAGAGCTAAGGGCTGACCTCTGGCCTCAAGTAGATCTAGGGGAGCAGGTAACTCCGAAGAGTTAGAGCTGCACCTAAATGTCATGGTGAGAGCCGCTGAATAAGGCAGGGCTGGAATGAGGAGAACACTGTTCTGGACAGAGGAAAGGCTGGCGGCCCCAGGCATCTTCTGGGCCCAGGGACTATACATACTAGCCCTGATTATAAGTACATCTGGCCAGTGTTCCCAATCTTTGTGAAAATTTCCCCAGGCTTTTAGCCCCTCCCCAGTTCAGTGAAATTACCTTCAGACTGATCTGGGGTCCCTCTATCATTGGTCACTGGCCCCCTGGAAGCCTACCCTGGGCCCAACCCCCTGACCCACCTTTCTCATTCCCTTCAGCTAATGGAAGCCCTGAAGGAGCAGGAGGAGATCAACTTCCGACTGAGACAGTACATGGACAAGATTATCCTGGCTATACTGGACCACAACCCCTCCATCCTAGAGATCAAACACTGAGCCAGGGTTGGCTGCAGAGCGGCCATTGGACCTGGGACCTAGGGACGGGCCTGCCGGAGGAGGAAGATGCAGGCGGGACCCCACACTGTCTCTGTAAATGTGCTTCCAGCCACCCTGTGTGTGTGTGCTAGGGTGTGTGCGGGAGACCGCACACACAGGCAAGGAGTGAGCTGGGGGCCATGGCTGTGGGTGACAACCCGTGATAATCTGTGTGTGCACTTTGCAGCCCCTTTGTGAGGGGCTGAGGGGAACTGGATGTGGGAGGAACACTCTCAGGAGTTGACAGCAAGGACTGGAAGCTTTCATTTAGGATACTGATGAAATGATTCTACCTCTGTGGATAAGGGTTAGAAGAAGCTCTCAGGAGATGGGCCCCCCACCCACCTCAGAGTAGGGACAAAACTGTTACGTTCTCCATAATTTGGTGTCCTTTCAAACCCAGGTTTTTTAAGCTCAAAGAGGAGGAAGGGGTGTTGGGAGGAACAGGGACCCCTGTGGCTAGCCTTTGGGGCGCAAGTAGACGAAGTCCAGTGGACTCGGGTTTGGAGAGCAGCTACGTGCGTTGTCCATTGTCCATGCCTCTGGGTTGAGTCCTCTGAGTTTTCTGTGCCCTTCCAACCTTGGTTTCCTACCTCCCCTTTCTGGTTTGCCTTCCGTTCGTTTTGAAGACAGGAAATACACACAGCATTCACTTGGGGGTGGGAGAAAGGCCAAGAAGAAGGGTGGAGTGCCCAAGACAGGTGTTAACACTGGGGGCCAAAGGAGTGATTGCCTGGAAGAGACGTGTTCCCAGGGCTGCATCTTAAGTCAGATGTGCCTTGGTGAGGGCAAGCCTAGGGAGGTGTTTCTAAGGCCGAGTCTGGACTCCTATGGGGAGGTAGCCACACCGCTTCTTACAGCTTTCAGACACACCTGGATGTGGTCCCTCTGTTAGAGAGCAGACATCCTGGTGGGAGGTCCAGGGGGGAAGGAACACTGTGGAAGAACCTTGGTCTTCCGTTCTGTGACTACATGGTGGGAGTCCCCCTTTCCTCCCCTGGCTTTGTTAAGAATGTAATCTTTGTTCTAGGCATCTGGGCTGTTCCTGGACTGTTGCAGTTTATCTGAGTTTTATATGGTTCGTGATTGGCTTCCTTATCTCCAGCCCAGATAAACATGGATGGTCTTAAGTCTTCCCTTCCGCTTGCTTTCTTAAGCACATCTTGTGTAAGAAGGAAGGTTTGGGCACGTTGGGGAGGCTAGTGAGCAGAAAGGGGGGGGCAGTTGAGGGTAAAGGGGAGGGGACTGGAGGATGTCCCCTGCTTGGCAGAGACGGGGCTGTGGCCAGTTTGATTTCAGTCCGCTCACGTCTGCTTTCCTTGGCTTTTCAGATCCATTTTAATAACGTGCACAGAGTTATCTGGTGCTGCGTAGATGGTGGGTGGTTTGCCTTGCCCTGGGCTGCCTGGATGAGCCACATCAGGAAGACGGGAAGGCTTGATCTTGAGGCACAGGTCTCTGTGGGCATTCCCTGGGGTCTGGGAAGATAGGGAATAGAGAAAGGCTAGGTAGGAAGTCTCTTGAGGACGTGAAGGGAAAATAAACTTGAGGTTGGTCTAGGTGTCATGCTGGAAGGAGCGTGGCAGAGGCCAGGTGAATCTCGGTCCTGGTCTGTAGGGGCTGCCTCAGGGATGAGTGTTCTGTACTTGAACTTGCATGGGCCTCCAGCGTCACGGTGTGTAAGTTTCTAGAGAAGGCCACAGAGGCCAGAGTCACAGCATAACACGAGGAAAGGAAGGCTTTTGGCCAACGTTGTTGGGCTGCAAGAATGGACTTCTGGAGGAAATGGCAAGTCTGGAAGCCCCTGTGGACCTGGACCCTCGCTGTAGGCCTCTGGAAGAGTAACCTCCGAGTGTGGGGCTGGCTTCCATACAACACACACCTCAGGCTCATCCAGCCTTCTTACTTTCCTCAGCCAGAATACACTTAGAAAACTTGGTCAACTTGGCCTGAGATCATGTTGTTGTTTATTGTAGTGGTGGCAGTAGGTTTTTGTTTTCTTTTTTGAGACAGGGTCTTACACTGTAGCTCTGGCTGCCCTGGAATTCAAGGTAATCCTCCTGCCTTAGCCTTCAGAGTGCTGGGATTACAGACATGACTCACCACACCCATTTCATTTTTAAAATGTTCTGGGCTTAAAAGCCCAGGGTTCCCAGCGCCACCTCACTCATGGCAGGTTGCAGAACTTCCCTCTGTTTCTGCTGCCTCCCTGGCTCGCTTTTCCATCTGTGAGCTCTCCCGTGACTTCGTGGGTCTAGAGTTGGCATTCGGTTGGGTCTGAATTTCAGATGAACAAGTGGTTTTAACTTTTAGAATCACAATGTTTCATGCTGTTCTTGATGCTTCGGGAGCTTTTTAATATTCTGATCCTTACGTGTTCTAACAGTTGGTACAGGTGTGGCCCGGGCCTTGGAATGTTTTAAGAATGCCCCAGGTGATAACTAATGTAGCTAAGTGTCCTGTGAAGGGGTGTTAGTTTTGCCAAACTGGACAGCTCCCTCGGGGAAGGGTCAGCAGTAACTTGCCAAGATCCCAGCAGGTTGGGGGCCATGCAGGGGATGCACTTTTTATGTGATGCTATACCGTCCTTGCATTCCATTAGAAGTCAAACAGAATGCGCTAATGTCTTTCTGTGTCTGATTCCTTTTAGCGTTGACTCAGCTAGATCTGATTTTAAACTGGTAGCTTTCCTTGAGATTCTACAGAGGAAATTGCCCCCCCCCCCCCCCCAAGACAGGGTTTCTCTGTGTAGCTTTGGAGCCTGTCCTGGAACTCACTCTGTAGCCCAGGCTGGCCTCGAACTCACAGAGACCTACCTGCCTCTGCCTCCCGAGTGCTGGGATTAAAGGTGTATGCCACCACCACCCGGCAGGAAATTGCTTTTTAAAATTTTATTTCTGACACACTAAAAACACAAAGCTCAAGAACCAAGCAGAACACCAGGGCTTGAGACTGGTTTGAGACAAACTGGTTTGCCAGTTTGTCTGTGTGCTGGTGTCACGGGAGGAGGTTCTGAAAACACATACGATGGCAGGTGTGGAAATGTAGCACAGTGGTCGGGTGCTGAGTGTGAGGTTTAGTCCCCGGCAGCATGAAAAGAGGTTGAAGATCAGACCGTCTCTGAGGTCCTGTTTAACTGGTGGCGGGGGTGGCCCAGCACATTCGTCTGCATTTGTCTTCCCCCACACTGGTCATGCACAGCTCAAGGTGGAGGCTCCTGACCTTAGAAGGTCGTCGGCTCAAGTAGAGAAACCACATGAAATGTCCTCGAGCTCAAGCAGGGCTGGAAAAGCTTGCCTTTGACTGAGGTGACAGAGATGGTTGGCTTTTGGTAATTATGCCCCTGAGTGGTCCTTGCCCCAGGAGAGTCCCGCTGCCCTCACTAGCCTGGAAGTCTGTGTCCCTTAGTGGCTCCCTGCCTGGGACCCCTGGAGTCACAGAAACAAGTGCCGGCTTATCCTGGGTATCAGCGGTTCTTTGCAAAGTGGGGCAGATGGTTGAGAGCTGGGCCTTGAGGGCAGCTTCAGGTGCTGTGGTCACTGGCCTTTGTGGGTTTTGACTGACTGCAGTGTGCGGGTCCCAGGGGCTTCCCGGTCAGTGTTACATCAGCACCCAGTTGACACCATGGAGACTCTAGGTGATGGTCCCATGGCTAGTCTGAGTTGTGACCCATCCTGGTTTTGATGGTCCAGGGGGTGTCGTACACATTTGGCTCTGAGGGAATGTGGAGGCTCCACTACAAGGCCTGAGGAGGCAGGAGGAATTACTCTTCTGTGAGGCATTGGCAGGTGTACACCTGTCTCTAGACATGACTGATGGGACCTGGGAAGGGTTGAGGGTAGTCAGCAGGCCAGCCTGACAGATGCCCAGTGACTAAGTCCAGGTGAAGCTCTTTAGGGCTTCAACACTGCCCCTTCTCCCCAATCTTGCCTCCTACCCCCAACCCCTACTGGGGCCCAAGGACATGCCTCTTGGTGGCTCCTCAGCTTGGTATCACTAACGTTCTCTCACCAAGGGGCCGTGGGTTAGAGTGGCCAAACCTTCCCAGGACCTCCCTGTCCTGACTTCCATCTGGAATGTGCATGTGATGGGTGTGTCGGGAAAGTGGAGTTGTCATCACGGCCTGCCTTACCTTCAGGGCGGGACAGCTCTGTGTCTCTGCCATCTTTTAGCTGCTCAGCTAAGAAAATAGGCACTTCTAGAAGGCTTTGTTTCTGAAAGCATAGCAAGGTGACAGTCCTTGTCACCCTATCCACCAGGAGCTGGGTATCTTCGATGTACCTTCCTTGTGGGCTGCTCTTCCCGTTGACTGTAATGTAGGGATGTCTACCCTAGGGCTACCAGCTGGGGGCAGCATCGCAGGCCCCCTCTCCTGCAGGCCTGAGTTCTGCTGGCTCTGCCTCTTGTTGGGACTGTCTGCTTCCCTGTTCTGCACAGGCTGGTTTTTGTCTGCATGGTTTGGGGTCCTTGTGCCTTTTTTTCCCTTGTGGCCACCACACAGGATTCTCTGTTGCCCACTGCCCCCTTTTGTACACCCCCTTACCGGTCTTCCCCAGTCCTGTGTGTACTCATGTGTGCGACCATGTGCCTCCCCTGAGGCTAGCTGGCAGACCCTCTACCCCCACCCCCAGTCAGGCCCCGCTTCCCCATAGGTCCCCCAGCCTCTGTTGACTTGGTAACTTTTATACAGGATCTTTTGTTACAGTCTTAAGCATAGGAACCACGTAGTCACCGTGTACCTGCAGCTAGTTTAGAAGCCCTGCGTCCCAGACAAGGGTAGCTTTGTGTAGACCGGCTTCTCCCACAAACCTCTTCTGTGTGGATGTGGATGTTTATAGAAGACAGATCACCTTTAACCTGAGGCCCTGGCCCCAGCAGGGAGGTTGCAGGTCTGCAAGGCTCCATGCATGGCTCTTCTGGAGGAAGCCCCAGCCATGTGGTTTCCAGTGCTTGGCAATACATTTGGGTTTAGGGCCACTGTGTCTGGTGTCTCCCCCCATGTGTGCTGAAGGAAGTCATTTGCTACTGTCCCTGCCTGCTATTACCACCTGTCCAGCCCTTCCTTGTCTGCTGGTGCTCAGGCCCGAGTGCCATTAATCACCAGACTGATGTCAGGACCTGGACGGGACAGCGTGTGCTGAGAACACACAGCCTGCTGACTCCTGGTTTCAGCTTTTCATGCTCTGGGGCTGGGCCTTCTGGGGACCAGGTGAAAGAAGCCACAGGCCATAGGTTCTGATTCTCCAGGGATTACATCTGGGGCTCTGCCCCAGAAGCCAGTAATTGCGAATGGCCTAGCTTTGGGGCTGGAAAGGCCCCGGGGGGGGGAAGGGGTGAGTCCTAGGCCCTGAACTGTTTGCCTCCAGCCTGTTCTCTCCTGAAACAGGCTTTCAGTGCGGACACCTTCCAAGACCTGTAATGTACAGACCACAGTGTAAATAAACAGTTGGCTTTTGTGTTCCTGACTTGTGTGAACTTCTGTGGGGGAATAGGGAATGGGAAAGAGGGGATGGAGGAGGTGGAGGGAGAAAGGCAGGCTTGTGTCCTGGCTTCGGGGTGACATTTCCCTTAGGAAAAACAATCTCTTTAGGTATGCAGTAACTGAGGTGGCTAGTGCTGCCCCCTAGAGGAAGAGTAAGGCAGGGCCAGTCAGTCCTGGCCTGCTTTGCCTAGAGATGGGGCTCCCAGAAGCTCCCGTGTTCCCTCATTCCAGCCTCAGGACTGTGATTGAAAACTGTCCTCTTGCAGCAGTGTTCTTTCTCAGCAAGGGCCTTCCAGGGCTCAAGGGGTCCCTGGGTCGTGTTCCTCCCATGTCAGCCACTGTGACCGGGCTCAGGACCCCCACTTAAACTCCTTTCACTTGCCTAAGATGAATTCTGCTGTGCCATGGATCACCATGGCAGCTTAGGATTGTGTGCTCCGGGACCCAAGGTTCCTACCTTTTTTTCTATATGTGTTTTGAAATTCCAGGATGAAAGGGTGTCACTGGTCACCCAGGCCAGGTATCTTGGCCCATATACCCCCCCATGCAGGCCCTGTGCAGGCAGGTGCTCTGAAATGGACAGGCAGCTCTGCACTGGACAGGTGGACCTGCCTCCTGGGCCCATAGAACCACTGTGCAGACTTGGAAGTTCTGCATTATTCCCTCAGTGTAGTCTTGTCTTACTACCTGGAGCCTCTGGACAGACAAAGATACAGGATAACCCCAAAAAGTTTACTTGAATAAACTTGAGCTCAGATAATCCAGCGAGCCTATCGGAATTATATTACATCTGCATGGACCCAAATAAGGCCATACTCAGTTCACAGGTACATTGTCTCTGAAAGTTGCCCCCACTGAAGGAGTCATCACCTCTGCTTCAGTGCTAGAAGGCGTGGGAGGAAGCTCAGCAGATGGAGATGGACCCACCCGTGGCTCACCAGCGCCTTCCACGTGGCTGGTCTGGCAGCCTGATCCTGGCCCTGGAGCATGAGGAGTTTGCTGCCTCTGGACCTCCACTCAGGTGATCCCAGCATCTTCACTGCTGGATGGAAAATAATGTCAGGATAAGTCCGTGTGACAGAGCTGGGTTTATTAAGTAGAGATGGCAATCAGAGGTCTTAACATGCTTGAGACAGCCTGGACATTCAGAGGAAAGGGAAGGGAATGGGTCTCTGGGGCTTAACAGTAGCTGTGTGGCTTTTGAAGTCACAGTGCTCAGAATGTCATTTACAAAGTAGGTTCCGTGTAGGCTGGGCGTGGTGGCACGTCTTTAGTCTTAGCCATTGGGAGACGGAGGCAGGTGGATGGATCTCTATGAATTCACAGGCAGCATGGTCTACATATAGACTCTCAAACTAACACAGTTTTTGTTTTGGACCAGGCTGGCCTCTGGCTTGATAGTGCTGGGATTAAAGGTGTGTGCCACCACATCCAACTTCAAACAAAAAGTTACTTAAAGAAAGTAAAAATATACAAACTGGTTTACTGGTTTCTCATCTTCAGAATTCTGTTTGCAAATAGTGCAGTGGTTTCTGGAGCACATTGCTCAGGTTTAAGGAGAGGGGCATGTTGATAATGTCCACAGACACACAGGCAAGCTAGGAGACCCATCTGTAGATCATCTCAGAGAAGGGACTTCTCTGCCTCAATTTCTTCTGTCAATTGTGGTTTTTATTTTATTTTTTTCCATGCAGACAATAAAAACTACAAACTAGATTTGGGGATAAGGGACCCCTTTCCCTCTCATGTCCCCTTACTATTCCATCTTTCAGTTGTGCCTCAAGTCCAGCTTGCTGCTCAGCCCTTTCCAGAGCATGGCACTGGGAGGGTGGGGGTGCGAGGGTGGTGGGAGGCATCATGCTGCTTTGACCTAGTCCCATACCTACATTGTAAGGCTCCAGTGGAGTTCATAACATCCTCTCCTGGGTTCCAGGGCCCCCAGCAGACACCCAAGCCCCTCATAGGAAATGGTGGAGTACCACATGTAACCCAGGTGCTAAAGTCCCTCATAGGAAATGGTGGAGTACCACATGTAACCCAGCATGGCCTCCCAAACATTTAACGTCTCCTGGATTACTTTCCTTTACAGTTTCTTACATTTATTTGGGGAGGGTATGTCATGGTGAGTGTAAAAGTCAGATAAGAACTTGTTTAAGTTGGAGCCCTCCACCGTGTGGGGCCTGGGAGTCAAACTCAGGTTGCCAGGCTTACTGGCAAGTGCCTCTACCAGCTTGAGATTTCTCGTCGGCCCTAGATTACTTTTTAGAGATTTATTTATGTGTGTGGGTGTTTGGCCTGCCTGTATGTTTGCGCACCTTATGTGTGTCTGGATGGCTGTGAGCCACCAAGTCGGTGCTGGGAGCCAAACCTGGGTCCTCTGCAGGAAGAGCAAGTACTCTCAACTGCTGAGCCACCTCCAGCCCCAGATCACTTTTAGTAATACAAAGAAATACTGTATAAATGGTGTTATGGTTAGGGGATGATGACAAGGAAGAGCCTATATATGTTCTGTACAGATGTAGGGGTTTTGTTTTGTTGAGATAGGGTCTCGCTGCATAGCCCTGGCTGGCCTGGAGATTGATATGTCAATCAGCTTGCTCTCAACCTGCAGAGATCCTTCTAAGTGCTGGGATTATAGACCGCACTTGGTCTCAGTTAAAGGCTACATACGTGTGTGTGTGTGTGTGTGTGTGTGTGTGTGTGTGTGTGTGCACGCGCGTGTATAAAATTTGCTATTAGGTTGGAGAGATGGTTCAGCAGTTAAGAACACTGGCTGCTCTTAGAGTACCTGGGTTCAATTCCCAGAATCCATATCAGACAGCTCACAGGACATTGTCTCTTTCATGCCCATATATATACATGTAATTAAAAATAAAACACACACATATATACATGTAATTAAAAATAAAATCTTAAAAAATATTATTCATGTGCCTTCCCGAGCCCAGGAAAGGGTGTCAAATCCCCTGGAACAAATGCTTGTGGGTGCTGGGAACTGAACTCAGGCCCTCTGCAAGAGCAGTACGTGCTCTTAACCACTGAGCCATCTCTTTAGCCCTGCCACCCCAGATTTTTTTTTGTAAATATTTCCAGGTCAACAAGGCGGCTCATTGGGTAAAGCACCTGCCACACAAGCCTGACGACTGAGTTCTGTCCCTGGAACCCATGTCCATGGAAGAACTGACTGAACAGTTGTTCTAACCTGTACACATGTGCTGTTGCCCACACATACCCATAGTAAAGTTTTCAAAGGAGATTTATGTGTATGAGTGTTTTTGCCTATGTGTATATATATATAAATATATATATATATACCACATGCATGCCAGGAGCCTGCAGAGGGAAGAAGCGGGTGTTGGGTCCCCTGGAACTAGAGATACGGATGGTTGTGAGCCACCATGTGGGTGCTAAGAATCAAACCCAGGTCCTCTGGAAGAAACTGCCAGTGCTCTAACCATGGAGCCATCTCTCCAGCCCTGTGATATGTTTTCAGTCCATGGTTTGCTTTATCTACAGCACAGACCTCACACAAGCTGGGTACAGAGAGAGGGGCTCACTGCGGGCCGGGTAGGGTTGAAGTGCTTTTAGAAGGTTGGCTCACCACCAGATGACACCGAACCATTCCAGGGACCCAGCTTGCCACAGTCACCCAGAATTCAGGCTCTGCTGATAAGGAGAATCATCACAGCGGGACTTGACTTGTTGTGAGGGGAGGGACTGCTGTCCTGGAGAGGCCTTAAGAAGGTAGAGCACATGTGAAGCCCTAAAGTTGGGGCACCCCTCCCTAACAGGGCTGTACAGAGGGTGTGGCAGGAGGGGCCGGCACCTAGGAGCGACAGTGAGGAGTTGGCACACTGTACCTGGGGTTCAGGGAGAACAGGTCTGGGAAGGATGGTGGGCCCACTGCAACCTGGCCTGGTTGTCTGGGTGTGTGGAGGGGGTCAGCAGTTGGCCAAGTTTGACCAGCATTTGGCCTGTGCTGCCTGGCAGTGGGGTGCAGGATTTCTCCTGTCCTTCACCCTGCTCAGCTCTGGTTCTTGTTCCGAGTTCCAGGTTTATAAGTTGACTTTGGTGTTGCAGATTTTGACTTGGGAACTATGACACTACAAACATGATTCTTGTGTTTAATTGTTTTTTTTTTTTCTTTCTATTTTTTTGAAGCCTGGCATCGTGGTACATGACTTTAATCCCAGCACCGGGAGGTAGAGGCAGGCCAACTCTGTGAGTTCAAGGCCAGCAGTCTACAAAGTGAGTTTGAGGCCAAACAAAGCTACACAGAGAGTCCTTGTCTCAACCCTCCTCCAATAATACAAATTTTAAAGTATTGGAGGTTAATTCCTTGGTGTGTTTGTATAGGATGTGTACATGTGTGTTCTTATGTGTGGATGGTGCAGGCAGGCACAGGCACATGCTTGCCAGGCTTTCCCCAGACTCCCCCTCAGAAGCTGCACCTTTCCCTAAAGGAACCCACCTGAGTACAACTGGTCCCTGATGCCAAGCAAGCTGAACTCATACTGTCCAGAAGCTCCATGGGCAGTCCTCACTGCCACTGCAGGGTCACATTCAGGGAAGGACTCCCAGAGCCTGTAGCAGCTGTGGTGACACTCGCAGAGGATTCTGCCTTCTCCGGGTCTCCTGAGGAGGTCCAGTTGAATCTCTTGATTATGAGTCTCCTGAGAGCCCTTCTTTCCCCTTTAAGTATGTTGATCAGTACCTACCACAGGAATGGTGGTATACATCTGTGATCCCGGCATTGGGGATGCTGAAGCAAGCAGGAGAATCGCAAGTTCGAGGCTTCCTGAGACCCTTCCTAACTTCTTCCCTCCTTCCTTTCTTCCTTCCTCCCTACCCTCTTTCTTAAAAAGGCAGTGGAAGAGAACGAATACCATACCATTAAGTAGAAAAGTCAGGGAGAGAATAAACTATGCTAACCATAGTGTGAAAAGCAATCTAAGAAGTCTGAAAGTGTGGCTACCAACTCTCCAAAAGGTTGCAAGTTGCACCCTGTCCCTGCTCCAATATTAGCAGACTTATTTGGAGCTTTGTGGTATCTGGGAAATTTGATCAATGGGAAAAGTGTCAGGTTGCTGTAGTACCAAAGGAAAAGGGGTCAAGTTGGCCTTTCCCACTCCTGGGAACGAACCTTAGCAGTGAAAAATGAAGCAGCCTTTTAAATTGCATTTTTATTTGTGTGCATGTGTGTGGGTGTGTGCATGCCATGTAGTGTGTGGAGGCCAGAGAACAGCTTGCAGGAGTTGGCTCTCTCTTCCTACTATGAACTCAGGTCGTCAGGCCTGGCATCAGGTGCCTCTCCTCACTGAGCCATCTCTAGTCTGTTTCCATTTTTTGAGAGTCTCAAATAGCCCGTGCTGGTCTTGAATTTCTGAGCCTCTTGCCTCAACCTCCGGAGGGTAGGATTACAGTCATATACCGTGCACAGCTACTGATTCTATTTTTAATTCCTGCAGGGCCAGGGTTAATGGCTAACACCTGGCCATGGCCCTTACCGTATGTACTTCCCGTAAAGGCACATGGGCTGTGTGTGACCTCCCCATCAGTGTACTTCTGCTACCCCTGTGGTTCACAGTGAGAATGGTTCAGATTTTCCAAGTCTGAGTTCAGCTGCCAGGCCCTCTCTCTGCTGGCTGTGTCTGGCTCACCTCACTCTCACTGAATTCCTAGAAGGCTACCTGGGCTGGATCCTCCCCTTTCTTCAGATACAAAAATTAGCTCAGCACAGATTAAAAGGGGGCTAATATCCAGAAGAGATGTTTTAAACTATAACTCAGAAACAAACAAAAATAAACAGCTCACTTTAAAAAGGACCTGAACGGGCATTTCTCCAAAGACACACAAATGGCCAGCAAGCCCGGCAAGTGATGCCACATCAGCCATCAGCACATCTGTGAAGATGGCCACTATCCAAAACAACACGATGATGGAGTGGCAAGCGCTGGCTGGCAAGGAGGCGAAGAAATCAGAACCTTGGGTACGGTGGTGGGAATGTCAAATGGTGGCGCCGTTACGGAAACTGTGGAGATTCCTTTAAAAATAAGCCCGGCGTGGTGGAGCACGCCTTTAGTCCCAGCATTTGAGAGGCAGAGGAAGGCAGACCTCAAAGAGTTCAAGGCCACTCTGGTCTACAAATCGGGGTTCCAGGCCAACCAAGGCTACACAGAGAGACCCTGGCTCCGAACAAACAAAAAAATTAAAAGTAAAAGGATTACATAACCCGTAGTGCCGCTTCTGTGTGTGTAGCCAAAAGAACTGACGCAGTATCTCAAATCAACTCGCACACTCTTCCCACTCAAACACTGTTTTGGTTTATTGACAACCTGGTGGTGGCAGTGGTGCATACCTTTAATCCCAGCACTAGGGTGTAGCAGGAATCTTAAAGAGTCTTATTAATAAAATCAAACCTGGCGCCAGTTTTTGGTGCGAAATGCTGGATGGTCAGAGAGACAGAACAAGTCACAGCTAACCTCACCTGGCCAACTTCTCAGCTGATCTTGTTTCCTCAGACTGGAAGCCTCTGAGTCCTCATCCAGAATGAATCTCAGCTGAACTGTGTTGCTCCAAAGCCTGAAAGCTTAACCAGCCAAATGCTTCTTGTTTCTGGTCTTCACGCCTTATATATCTTTCTTTTCTACCATCACTCCCTGGGATTAAAGGCTTACTTTCTGGGATTAAAGGCATGAGTCACCATGCCTGGCTGTTTCCAATGTGGCCTTGAACTCACAGAGATCCAGAGGGATTTCTACCTCTGAAATGCTAGGATTAAAGGTGTGAGTGCCACCATTTTCTAGCCTTTGTATCTAGTGGCTGTTCTGTCTCTGACCCCAGTTAAGTTTATTAGGGTGCACAATATTTTGGGGAACACAATACCACCACATTTCCTCTCTTTTTGTCTAAAATTTAAAAAAAGCTTATAACTAATACAAGAAAAATTATATCCAATAAGTATATACAATATACACAGTCAAGATTACATTAACAAGTCTAGTCCATTAATTTGACAGATTCAGACAAAAAATCCCATTAATATATAACAATGTCCAGTCCAGTAACATTTGATAAACTCAAAAAATTTCATTACTTATCCTATTTAAAACAAGTAATTCCTTTTTAAAAGTATTTTTTCTTTTCATAATAGATTCAGTAATCTACCTTTTGTCATTTTTATATCTTCCCCTTTTTCTTTTCAGTGTAAATTCAGTGATCTACCTATTTATCCTATTATTTATCTTTTTTCTCAGAGTAGATTCGATGATCTATCTCATATCTATATTCTCTTTTCCTTTTTGCTTTCTAGGGGTGAAGATATCTTTAGGGAATCTTGAAAAGAAAAATTTTGGGTTAATTGTCAAGTCCTGTATCATTTGTCCAGTCTCTGTATAATAGGAAAGTTCAGGGCTTGTCATAAGTCCTTGTTCGAGTAGTCTTGTCAGGCTGGATCATCTCAGCTAGTCACCTCAAAATTGTCCTGACCAGTTTGTAGTCCAAAGTCGATCTTTCCTTGGTGTTAATCAGCTTAATGGCTTTATCATAGTCCACGTGGAATCATCTTTGTGGAGTCCTGTCAGGGAGTGATGGTAGAAAGGAAAGGTATATAAGGCGTGAAGACCAGAAACAAGAAGCATTTGGCTGGTTAAGCTTTCAGGCTTTGGAGCAGCACAGTTCAGCTGAGAGTCATTCTGGATGAGGACTCAGAGGCTTCCAGTCTGAGGAGACAAGACCAGCTGAGAAGGTGGCCAGGTGAGGTAGCTGTGGCTTGTTCTGTCTCTCTGACCATCCAGCATTTCACCCCAATACTTGTCTCAGGTTTGATTTTATTAATAAGACTCTCTAAGATTCCTGCTACACTAGGGAGACAGAAGAAGATTGGTCTCTGTGAGTTCAAGGCCAGTCTGGTCTACAAAGCTAGTTCCAAGATAGCCAGGGCTGTTACACAGAGAAACCCTGTCAGGGGAAAAAACACCAAAAAAACAAAAAACAGTCCACCAGGCAATGAAAGGTAAGGAGAATGTGGCATATGCCTACTAGAGAATAAGGGCCAGCCTTACAAAGCCAGGACATCCTTTTGGAAGTCACAAGAAAGTTGAGGAGCTGCCTGAAGTAAGCCAGTCCCCGCCAGATACTACATCATTCTTCTTATGTGGCATGTCTAAAGTTGCCGACCTCTTAGAAGCAGAAAGAATGGCTATCAAGGACCTAGGGAGGCCCGAATGGTGTCTAATGGGCAGGGTTTCTGTTGTGCAAAATGAAGCCGCCCACCCTGCCCTGTAGGGTAGCCTGGATCACAAGTTCATGGACTGCTGGGCTCTAGAGGGAGTTCAAAGCCCTGAGGCTGGAGAGTGCCAACTTGGGCAACTCATCAAGACTCTGCCTCCAAATATTATAAAAAGACCTGGAGAGATGATTCAGTGGCTAAGAGCACTTATTGCTCATGGAGAGGACCCGGGCGGGTTCTTTTCCTAGCACTTGCCCATGTGGTGGCTCACAACCATCCATAACTAGTTCCAGGGAATCCACACCCTTTTCTGACCTCTACTGGTGCAAGGCACACACTTAGTGCACATGATTACATGAAAGCAAAACACTCATAAAATAAAAATAAATCTAAAGAGAGGGAGGGAGAGAGGGGGAGGGAGGGGGAGAGAGAGAGAGAGAGAGGTGTATGGTGGAGAGCTGGGGATAAATGTCAGTGGTAGAGTACTTGAACCAGGGTTCAGTCCAAAACAAACGCAAAAAAAATCTGTAGTGCTGTGTTGTACAAGGTACAAATGTCCACTTAACACTATATGTAAACTTAACATAGTTATGATAAATCCTGTGTTTTTAACACATACACATCCATTAAAAAAAATCCTTAGGTTTTACAAATCTCCCCAGTTTTACACTTTTAAAAAAGTTCTACCCATAAATAAGGGTGAACGTACTGGTTACAGCAGCGCGCGCAATAGTAGGAACCCTCTTGGGGGGCGGGGGGACGTTTCCTTCGCCAGGCTCTGGTGTGCTACTGCAGGTGGGCACTTAAGGAGGCTGGTAGATGAGGCCTCTGACTGCCCTGTGGGCATCGCAGCCCTGCACCAAGAGAAGGGCTTCTGCCCCCCTGCCTGGCCGCCTTCTCCTCCCTCTTGGAACAGATGCAGTGGCCATTGGATCCGGGCTCCTAATTTCCTTTAAAATGTTTTAAACTAATTTTTAAATTAAATATTTAAATAACAAGTCTAGGAACTAGGGATGTAGCTCAGTCGTCAGTGCTAGTTTAGCACACACGGAACCCCGGGTTCGATCCCCAGCATCCGGTAAAACGGGCATTTCATAAAACGCCTGAAATCCCAACCCGTGGGAGATGGAGGAAGAAGGATCCTTAGTTCACTGCCATCCTCGGTTATAGAGTGAAGTCAGCCGGGCTCCGCGAGCCTCTGTCTCCAGTACTAAATGACGATATAAACGTCTATAAAGTGGAAGGCCAATAAAAAGTAGGCAGTGGTATAAGCCCTCACCCCCCCCCCCGAACCCTCACCCATTCCTTTCATAGACTTGAACAAAGCCTCACCCAACTAAAGTCCCGTTTGTCCCCCAATCCGGGTCTCCCTCTGGTGTCCCCCCAACATCTCGGTGGTCTCCCCGGCTTGGCCTCCGTTAATCACCCGGGCCTCCGCGCCGCGCCCGGTCCCCGCGGTCGGCAGGCTGGTCCCCCAGCTCTCGGGGACGCGCAGACGTTCACAGGCCGGGCTCCACGCCCAGCTCTGCGGTCTTTCCCGGCTCAGGGACGCGGACCCAGGGTGAGGCCCGTGCGGAGGGGGAAGCGGAAGGCTCCGGGGTAACCGAGGCTTTTCCTCGTCCTCTGAGCGGATCGCCGTTACCCCTGAAACGCGGGCTAACCAGACGCCGGGCGGAAGGAGGCCGGGAGAGCATCAGTCCCCGCCGCTCAGTGGGCGGGCTTTGCTCAGGGGCGGGGCCTGAGCGAGGGGGCGGGGCCTAGCCGCCTCCCCGCCCGTACCACCTCCCCTCCACTGAGAGCCTCTACCGCTAGCTCGGCTGTCAGGCGCGGTGGCCAAGTGGTAAGGCGTCGGTCTCGTAAACCGAAGATCGCGGGTTCGAACCCCGTCCGTGCCTGAATTCGGGGCAGAGCTCTATTGGTACTTCCGTGGTTTTCACTTAAATTTCGCTCTCCCTTCTTTTTTGTTCAAGAGTCTTCCAGCCCCTCCTCTACCCGTGCCTTCAGCTGCGGTCCGATCGTGAGGAGAGAGGCGTGCCTTCATTCTTGAGCGTCCCTTACCTACAACGTGCGTGTCGCCTCTTTGTCCTCTACCCAGCCAACTGCTTCACTGTCCCCCGGGCAACTTGACCTTCTTCTGTATCTGGTTCCAGATAGTTGTGGCACTCCTAAGATATTTGTGGCACTCCCAAGTCATCAGTAAGGTAAACAGCCTGATATCACGTGACAGGACACCCAGTGCTTCGGATTCGTGGTCTCATTTTGTTTGTTGTTGTTTTAGGATAGGTCTCCTGTATAGTGCCAGGATTACCGAGGTCTCTCTTCGAAACTTTGCTAAAGGGTAGCTAATTTTTGTTGTCTGTCTGTTTTGGTTTTGGTTTTGGTCTGGAGACAGGGTCTAACTATCTAGCGATGTAGCTCTAACTAGCCTGGAACTCCCTGTGTAGACCAGGCTGGCCTTGAACTCTCCGCCCACCTCTGCCTCCCCAGTGCTGGAATTAAAGACATGGGTTACTATGCCTGAACCTGAAATTTTCAATTGTAACACTTAGCATTGAACATACTACTGCAGTTTCGTGAATAGAACTCCACCCCTTCATTTCTATCCCATACTTCTGTTAATGTGGCGCCTCCCTCTGCCCCTCCTTCCCATTCCTCCCCAGCTAAAAGCATATTTCATTCCCTAGGTCTTGTTGCTTAGCTGACCATGGGGTGAACTGAGGATATTAGATATTTACAGTAAGGTCCTAGTAAGTGAAAGAAACACTTGGCTTTGGAAGGCGTCAGTGTCTTCATGAAATTGTTACTAAATACAAAGAGGATTTGTTTGTGACACGGCCATAGCCGGCCAGCCTAGAAATCAGGGATAGGATGGAGGACAGTCCTATGGTCTTGGGTGTAGTCTGTACTCCCGCCCCTCCCTCTGGATTCCTGGTGAGAAAGCATTCCTAGGCTGGACTGAGCTCTTCTGCAGTAGCTGAAACAGAATTCTGGCCCCACAGGGGTGAGGGATGAAACAAAGTCAATAGAAGAGGTACAAGGTACAGAAAAGGTCAACATACAGATCCTGGGGAAACATGCACTTCCCCAAAGGTGAAGGGCCAGAGGCAGGGGTCAAATGTGGATCCCAGACCAAAGTCTGTGAGGTCAGAGGCTAGCTAAGCAAGGCAGAGTCTCAGCTAGCAACAGAATTCTTGCAATTACCCTGTAAGTTAGCTGTGTCCAGACTGGCCTGGGGGTGCTGGAGGCTTAGCAGGCCAGGGCAGGAGCAGAAAGGAGACAGCTTTGCTGAATTTATGGCATGACCTCCATGAATCTCTTATAGTCCCTGGGTTTCCATTACTTCCATTGCTAAATTCTAAAGCTGATAAATGCTTCCCGGGGCCAAGAATAGAACTCTTGGCAGAGTTCTTGCATAGCATGCACAAAGCCCTGGATTTGATCCCTAGCACCCCGTAAACCCAGCATGATGATGATGCAGGCCTGTAATCACAGCCCTGGGGAGACAAAGGCAGGAATATCCCAAGTTTGGGGTCATCCTTAACTACATAGGAAGTTTGAGGCCAGCCTGGGCTACATGAGACCCTGTCAAGGAAGGAAAGGAAGGGGTCTTTTCCAAATGCCTTGTGGCCGGAGTTTCTTAGTTCCCACCTCAGAGCTAGGGCCAAGCAAGGGACCTCAAGCACCCACAACCTCTTTATGGCCAAGCAAGGGACCTCAAGAACCCCCAACCTCTTTATGACTGCCCTCTGTACCACCAGGTCTAGCCATTGTAAGCCCATGGTAAGAACTACATGCCCTCCCTCCCCCAATTCAGTCAAAATCCTCCATGATAGCAGGACTAGAGCTGCAGACTCCCTTCTCCCTCACTGAGTCCCCAGCCCGGTCGTCTCTCTGATATATTCAGGGTCTAGAACAAACCACAGTGTCAGTACTGCAGTGCGAGAGCCACAATGCGGTGATAGTGTGTGGGCAACTTGACCTCCAGGAGATTTTAAGCAATACAATACACTGCCAGGCCTCTTCCTTCCTGTGAGAGAATACTATTTGACTACAAAGCAGAATTTTGCAACTGTATCTTTCATGCCTCCTGCTGTGAACTTTCCTCCAATATCCTGCCTCTGGAGAGACATAGTCTCAAATCTTTTATTGTACGAAGAAATACAGATGCCCAAACTACCCAAATCAGGTGGATGTGTTAATGAGTTCTAAGGCGTCCCTGTCCATGCAGAGACTTTTAGCAGATGCTGGCAAAGCTCTTTCATGTGTCCCCTCCGAGTCACCACTACAGAAACACAAGTAGCCATTTTCTCTGCTTCAGGATCTTCCTCTGCTTTCTGCTTTCAATGGGCGTGCCTTCTCCTCCCAAGTGCATCTGTTTGCCCATCTCATTTTATTTGACTTACTTATTTTTGGCTTTTCCAGACAGGATTTCTCTGTGCAACAACCCAGGCAGTCTTGGAACTCTTTTTGTAGACCAGGCCTGCCTCGAACTCACAGACATCCACCTGCCTCTGCCTCTAGAGTGCTGGGATTAAAGGCGTGCGCCACCACCGCTCGGCTTGTTTGCCTATTTTAAAATAAATGTATCTTTCGAGCTCCTGTCAATCAGTGGGGTTTTTCTCCTAACTCTGTCCGTTTCTAGTTGCAGGTTCAAGTGTGGCATCATGCTTGTCTTCATGCTGTCCATCATTGATACTCAAATATGATGATCCAGGGTCTGTGTAAGCAGGCGGAGGTACTTGTCTTCCCCTTCCATACAACTCCCACAAACTACAGTATTGGTGAAATTATTAAGGCCACTCCACGTAGTTAAAAGGGAGGTTTATTTTGTGGGGTAACTCACAAGTGAAGGGATAGGTTACAGGGTCTGGGAAAGGTGAAGCGCAGTCTGGCAGTGTTCTCTGGAGAACTCTGCTCGGTCTACCTCCAGCGTCCTGGGTCCAGGAACCAAGAGAGCTGGCCCATCTGGATCTCAGGTCTTCAGGGTCCTCCTCAGCCCCCGCCTTGTAGGCGTGACAGTTACCGAAGCCTCAATGAGGGTTGGAACTTCCAGATCAAAGCTGGAATGGCTACCCACTACACTACAGGACAAATATATTTTTGAATAAAGATATAAATACTTCTTATCTATAGATGTTTATAGTCAGACTGAAGGTCCAAGCCCATCCTTGGGGACAAAAGTTAACCTAAAGCCATCAGCCAATTGGGCCATTTTATAGCCTCAGAAATGACAAGAGAAGTGATTTGTTTCAAGGTTACCCAAAATCTTTTGTGGTTTGTTTTTCAAGTCAGAGACTCATGTCTCCCAGGCTCATCTTGAACTTGAGGATGACCTCATGACCCTCCTGTCTCCATCTCTCAAGCGCTGGGATTAAAGGCCTGTGGATACATCAGCCCCACGCCTGGTTTTATATGGGCTTGGGGATCAATCCCAGAGCTTTGTGCATGTTTGACAAGCAAGCACTCTACCACCCGGCTTCGCCTCCAGTCCCCAAATTTAGCCCTCTCCAGGAGAAACAGAGCACTTCTTAGAAAAGCTCTGGATATTGTTACTTGACTCTTGCATTCATGTCTTTGCCAGTTGTGAGCCAAGCAGGCACCGTACTTGTCTGATAGACAACTCTACTCAATAGGGATCTCAAGGTAGTTACCAAACTAGGTAGTTACCAAAATCACCAGAATCAGCCACTCTAGCCAAGGAAGAGACACAGACACACTGGCAAAGGCTGCAGAGGCCCAGAGGGTAGGAAGCAGGTGTAGACAGAGGCAAAGACTGTCCCCCATAGATTATTGGATGTGAGCTGGACTTTAGACCAGGTGGTTCTGATAAAGGGTAGTTTTGTGAATGGTTGCATACCCTTCCTACAAGGTAATAGGTCACAATGACCGACACACAACACACACACACAGCGTGGTGGATAATAAAGGCAAGAATCAAGCCAGGCCTCTAGGAGGCCTAGTGGCCCAGGCTCATAATCCCAATTACTTGAAAACTGAAGCAGAAAGATCCAATGTTCAAGACTGCCTGGGCTACAAAAAAATGTTCAAGGCCAATCTATGCCAATCTTGAGACCCCATCTCAAGAAAATTTAAAAAACTGTCTTAAGGGACAAAGATAGAGCTCAGTGCTAGGACACCAGCCTTATCATGAGACCCTCGGTTCCATTCCCAGTACCATTAAAAAAAAAAATCGGTCTTAACTGGCAAGAGCAAAGAAGAGACTCATAGAACTCTGGCCAAAGGCTTGGCCTTCCATCAAGGATTCCAGAACCTTCCAAACAACCTACCATAGAAAGCCATTCAGAAACTTCCAGGTCAGCAGCAATGTTGTGTGGACAAGGTCATCAATGACCTTTCCTGTCGCTGGATCTAGTCAAGCTGGGGGGAGTCACAGAGGGAAACACTTCCCAACTTGTCAGTGAGGAAACAGGCCCACAGGGAGGAAATTACACGTGGAAGTCCGCGTGGGCAGTGGGGAATTGAAACAGGTTCCACATGCTGACAAAACTTGTGATCCCAAGTGAGTCTTCCTGCTGTAAAGGGTTCACTCCTGGTACTGGGGAGTTTCTCCCTCATAAAACTATCTGGCCGGGCGATGGTAGCACAGGCCTTTAATCCCAGCATATTGGGAGGCAGAGCCAGGTGGGTCAAGGCCAGCCTGGTCTACAGAGCGAGATCCAGGACAGGGACCAAAACTACACAGAGAAACCCTGTCTCGAAAAAAGAAAAAAGAACTATCTGGGCCAAGAGAAGAGAATAGAGGTAAATTGCTAAATATGAGAAAAAAGGAGAGAGAGAGAGAGAGAGAGAGAGAGAGAGAGAGAGAGAGAGAGAGAGAGAGAACGAGAACGAGAACGAGCAGAGCTCCATGCTGTCCATGGGCCCAGGTTCCTTGTGGCTCTTTGCTCTCTCTGGACACCAGGTGACACCAATACTTAAAACAATTAGATTTAAAACTGTTCACTCCTGGGTTTTTGTTTTGTTTTAACCTACCACTGTCTCCCATGTGACCACCTGCCCATGGGAGGTGCAGGGGGCATCAGGAGCCCTTGCAAAGATGGAACCAGCAGACCGTGACCTTGGGGGAGTCCCTTCCTTCTCTGGGTGCCTCTCTGGCCCTGGAAGCAGGACCAGCCTCACTGCCTGGTTTCATCCGTTCCTGTGCTCAACTTTCCTGTAGGGCCACCCTAAGAAGGAAGGGACCTGCCTTGTCCGTGTATAAACCGCCTGGTGGTGGAGAGGGGGGTGCTTCCATGTACTGAGAAGACCAGAGCCCGAGGAACCCCCTTCTCTTGTGTGCTGCGGTCTTGCATCCTGCCTGTGGCTACCCTAAATTTGCAGAATTTCCTTTCTTGTCCAGCTTTGATTCCATTGATGGGATTAGGCATCCCCCACAGCCATGTCCTTTGAAGTGGTCAGGGGGTAGCAGGGGGATTTCAGGCCCAAGTAGCAAATCTTAATCTCTGGAGGGCTTCTCTGGGATCAGTGCTTGGGTAAACCCATTACATCTCTGCCCTTTCATCCCCCCAGGACACTGGCTCCTCCAGCCTCCTGAGTCTCACAGATCCGAAGGGTTTGTCAGAGAATCGCAGAGTGCCTCCAACTCAGGCAACTTCCACCAGCCATGCTAGGGTATCCTCCTTTCTGCCCCTCTAATCCAGGCTCCGAAGTAATTAGGGATTACAGAGGCCTGAAGCCTGCGACTGTCCCCTTGAGGGCACAGAGCCTTTTCTGCTCTGGAGTCCCTTCAGAACTGCTGTCTTTCTAGCACCTGCCCCTGTGAATCTGTCCGTCCTGCAGGGGGTTGAGGGGGAGAACATCGGTGCCAGACGCAGAGAAAGCTCTCAGTCCCGCCGCATGATTTAAAGCATGCTTTGGGTAATGGGGCCAGGAAAGAGAAGATAGGAAAGTAGCCAGTATCCAGAGCAGAAGTGTCACGTTATTTTAAGTTAAATGACTCCAAGCCTCCACCTGAAGATGGTTAGGGAACTCAATCTCGGTGATTATTTGGCTTCTCTATGGCCCCTGGAATCAATCTTCAGCTGACTTGTTTTGGCAGAAGCCTACGGATGGTCCACACCGGCCCCGGATAAACACACAATTAACCACTCGCGCGCTGGTAGAGAGGGAGGAGACGGAAACAGGTAGCGGGTCAGCTTCGGGAAATGCTCCTATCTGTACAACAGCAGCTTCTCTGTCTCACCCTTCAAGGAACCCAGCTTTTCAAAAGGTTCTCTCCCCGAGACCTACGCCGGGTACTTTAAATGTATCATCTCCTGGGTCTGCCACGGAGCCCTCAAAGGCTGTCCCTGCCTAGGTGGAGGGTGGGGAGACTGAGGCCGGCTGCAGGGCGCTGCACCGCGGCGGGGGCGCGGCCTGAGAGCAGGGCGGCCGGCAGGGGGCTCCCGGCGCCGGTCTTCGAGGGAGGAAGCGCCGGCAGCGGATCGGACAGGCCAGAGGAGGAAAAGGGAAAATTACTGGGGCTCGGGGTAGGGGGCGGGAGGTGGGGAAGGGCTGCGTGACTGGGTGGAAGGCACTCGAGACTGTCGAGTCGAGCGTCCAGTGTCCAGATCCTCGGCCCAGGGGCGACTCTGGAGGGGGAGTCCCCACCCCACACTCCCCGCAGGGTCTTCCCGCTTGGGCCGCGAGCAGGAGCAGGCGTCTCGGCCGGGGGCGGCGCCGGCGAGGGGCGGACGGAGGGGCGGGCTGGGGCGGAGCGCGGTCCGCAGGGCTCGAGGAGGCTGTGCTGGGCGGGCGCTGGTCGTGTCGGTCCTCTGGGAGCCACGGAGCGCGCAGCCTTCCCTGATGTGTCACCAGCACGTGGAGCCAAGTCGCGCCGAGAGAGCCAACGAGAGGAACCCCGCAACTTTCGAGGGGCCCTGCTGCAGCGCACACGTCCTCCCCGGCGCGGCGGGGGTCCCGCGGCGGTCCCCAGGTCCCTGTGCAGGTCTAGAGAGGCCGCGGATCCTCGGCCAGGCACGCACGGAGCTACGGGAACATCGGGGCGCGCGGGCCGGGCTGCGGCCACCGTGCGGGAGGAAGCAGCTTGGGTTCCGAGGCGCCGCGGTTCG
This sequence comes from Peromyscus californicus insignis, assembly GCF_007827085.1. NCBI lineage: Eukaryota > Metazoa > Chordata > Mammalia > Rodentia > Cricetidae > Peromyscus > Peromyscus californicus. The sequence continues at coordinate 43,101,310 of NW_026294551.1, read as the reverse complement.
GTCCCGCCTCGCCGGGCTGGGCGCAGGTAACAGGGCGGCTCGTAGTTGGGCCTCGCGGGCACGGCGTGCGAGCGCTGGGAAGTTTCTCGGTGTGCAGCCCTCGCGCTCGGGTGGATAGAGGGCCGGGGGCGCACACCTCCTCCCGCGTCCCCAGCACCGTCTTTCGGGCCGCGTGCGCTGTGCGTCGTGTAACCCTTCGAGGGCTGGTTTCGGAGCCCGCGGGCCGAGGCCGGGCGGGGCAGGTGGCTTTTTTTTTTTTTTTGCGGAACGGTCCCTGAGCCTCCGCGGTGCCAAGATCGAACGGCGGGACTCAGCCCCGGGCAGCCCATCAGGGGCGCACGGCACCCCGAACTCCAAAGCGGACGGGAGCTGAGAGCTGGGTCTTTGCGGGCAAGGTGAGGGTGTCTGTTCAACTGGCCTACAAAGTCCCAGTCCTCGGTCCCCAAGACCGGCATTTTCTCCACGCTCCTCGCCGCCCGAGGCCGGCCCCTTCTTGGTCCTCGTTCGTTCCGGCTGGGCCCCCACCTCCCATGTCCACCAGGGTGGAAGGACTGGGAAGGCGCGCGCCGCGGGGTGTCTGTGCGGTTTGGGGGGGGAATCTGTGCTTCGGCAGAGAAATAGCAACGCACTTGAAAGTGTGAGTCGGCATCCTCCTGGCAGAGCTGGAACCTTGCTGGGGGTGACCTGGGGTCGGGGGAGAAAGGGCTTTTTTCTCTGGACCAGCCTGCCTTGCTGTATGTATGGCGCCAACCTTGAGCTTGGGGGTGGGGAAGATAGAGCCTGATTTCTCGACTTGCTCCTGGGGAAGCGGCCTGGATGCTGAGTCCCTGCCTCACCACTCCATGTCTTAAATGCTGAATCTGTGGACACATCTCTAAGCAGTCTTTCGCCCACTTTCATGTAACCCAATACTGAGCACCATCAAGTTTTATGCTGAATAAAAGCTCCTCCTTCTTTAAGCGCTATTGCTCGTAAAACTTTGCTTATCCCCCCCCCCCCCCCCACACACACACCCTACTCACACAAACACACAAATCCATGAAAAGTCTTGAAATCTCGGGTCCCTGAACCTGGCCCCTTTTGTCTTTATGTGTTGTGTGGCTGTCTGGGCAGCTTTGAAAGAAACATTTAGGAGCATGCGCTTAGGAGACTTGAACTCTGTGTATGAAGGGCAAGTTGACCAAATAGGGCACCGCTGGCCCCCTTCTTCCTGGCATTGGGAAATGAGAGAGGTTTCTAGAAGCTTAGAGGCAGGAGAAGGAAGAAACTAGGTTGGCCCACCACTTGGGCAGTTGTACAAAGACCATATAAGAGGTATTCCTCCCCCCACCCCCCCCAGGCTCCCCACACTTGCAGGCCACGTGCAAAGTAGTCCCTGTACAAATCATACGCGGGCTGCTGTCCCTGTCCCTTGGTGGCACGTAGCAGTGAGAACAGGAGAGGGAGCCAGGTGTGGAGGGAAGTCTGGATTGGGCCGGTGAGCCCCTGCAAGGATCATGGCCTGAGTTTTGTCCATGCAACCTTCGTCCCACAGGCTCTAGGTGGTGGAATGTGCTATTGCCTGAAGTATGGAAGAAAAGAGTTCCTTTGACCATGGTGTAGATTTCCTAGCATCTTAACAAATTCCATTTTGAGACGAAACTGTTTAGGAGTGGAAATGGTGGGCACTTTAACTGGAAGCCTGGTTCCTAATTAAGAAAAATGCTTTCTTTGGGCTTGCTGAATCAGGCTGGAAAAAAACACATTACCCTGTTGAACCAGTGCCTCTCCCAGCCCCCCCGGCATAGGTATCGAAAAGTAAATGACGTGGAAATCTCCATAGTATTTTGTGGTCATAAACCATCCACAGAAGTGAGCTGGAGTCGTGGGATGCAGAAAAGCCGGTGGACCTGGCTGCTTTGCACCCACTTGGAGGGGACAAACTTTGGAATGTAGGACATAAGTCTTTGGGACACAGAAGCCCTCCAGCATCGGTGGCCTCTAGTTCCTCCTCAGGCCGTGGCTGGCCAGGTGTTGGGGAGTTTTTTAGGTAATTATTTGGTCCTTCATTTCTTTGGGGGATGTGAGTGATTTTTTTTTTCCCGGTGGGGGAGATTCTTTTACAGGAAAACAAAAAGGATTGACTGAACTAGGCACTAGGACTGGGCTAGCCTGTCCTCCAGCAGCAGCTGATTTCTACTTTGATTCAAACAAATGCATTTAGCAAAAGTAAATGTTACAGTTGAAGGCTTTGCAGCTCTGCTGTCTACTGGCAGACACCTCCCTCCTGGCCCCCGGCACCACACCCTATTCCATCCTTGGAAGATGGGTACCTCAAGGATTCTCCAGAGGAAGTGCCTGGATGGCCAGGCCTGGTGTGTTGGAACCTTCTTCAGGAAGCAGCTAAATGCAAGGTGGAAAGCTGATGGGAGGATTTTAGCCAGACCTCCAGGGAGACCCATGCTGGACTCAGGTACTGCTTCCTGGGAGGAAACTTTCATTCCCTCAACTCTTAAGTAAATTGCAACCCTGTGAATAATTAACCTCACCCTTCTAGTTTTTTTTTTATTTAAATAAAATCCCAACTTATTAAAGATTAAATATCAGTTTTTGCCTCGCAGGATAGGAATGAGGAAAGAGATACTGGGAGAAGCCAGTCCACTAGTCTCTACCTTCAAGTCTCCTGGCAACTTTGAAAGCTTTTATTTTTATTTTTTTTTTTATTATTTTATGTGTATGGGTGTCTTGTCTGCATGTATGTCTGTGTATCACATGCATGCCTGGTGCCCGTGGAGGCCAGAAGAGGGTGTGACTGGAGTTACAGATGGTTGTGAGTGGCTTTATGGGTACTGGGAAGGAGCTGCCAGTACTCATAGCTGCTAAACCATATCTCCAGCCCTAGACGTCTAATTTAGAAATGTTCCCAGTGTTTTGTAGTTGACTACACTACTGGCCTCTGAGTCTCTTCCTGGGCTCTCTTCACTGCCTCTTTGTCCAGAGTGACGCTGTCTGAATTCTCCAGGATAGTGACATTCTACCCCCACCCCTGCACCCCCTTTACCTAGCAGCTGCTTGGCCCTTACTGCTTCACGGGGTTGACTCCCTCCCAGGCTGCTCTGCTCTCCTCTGGAAGGCCGGGAAGTATTTGGCTAGTTTCAGGATGTTCGAAACAAAAGCATGGAGCTCCTAATCAGTGGTAAGTCCCTGAAAGAGAGCTGTGGGAGGAGGGAGGGACCATTTTCATTTCCAGAGGCCACCAAAGCACATGGTGGACTTGGGTGTATTGAGGCTCCAGTTCTGATCCCTCTGTAGTCAGGGTGGCTTTGGCTCGATGGCTTGACTGTACCCCAATTTCTCCTTTGTGAATCAAAGGTTATGAGTCTTACCTTGGGAGGGTGTGGTGAGGCTTATATTTTAAAATGTGTACAGTGGCTGGCACAGCCTGGCAGCTCTCCCACGATTAGTCTGTACACACACACACACACACACCCACTCTGTGAGGTCGGGCGTGTTCATGGTGGTGTGGCCATATGCCCCACTTGTGTTTTGAATATCCCGGTTTCTTCTATCTGTTGGTGGAGAAGGGAGCAGTGTGATGGAGACCTTAGGCCTTTGAGTCTGGCAGGTTCTCCTAATGACTGTTATTTGCTGACACATGCGGCCTTGGGGAAGTTACTTGGTGTACTTCGGGAAGTACACCAGGAACCGTGGCTTCTTGATCAAAAGCTGGGGGTAATATCTGGGAGCCTTTCCGCTGCCTCAGACTCGGTCCTTTGCTTTTTCAGAAAAAAATTAGCATATTTTATTTATTTGTTTGTTTGTTTATTTATTGTATATATGCGGGTATGCCTTCTATCATGCAGCTCCCAGGGATCAGAATCAGATCATCAGGCTTGGCAGCAGAGGACTTGACTTCATTCTTCCCAGCCCTCCTCTGGCTTTTTAGTGGCTGCCCTCTATGTGCTGAGGACTGGACCATCTGTGAGAAAGCTGGCCTCTCCCCCGGACTGCTCACACTGGCTTTTCTGCCAGCCCTGAGAGCAGATGAGGGGAACTGTGGCGGGAAGGGCTTCTCCCAGGGTCTCACAGCTGGCCTTCGTGGCACAACAGCCAGTTCCCTGGCCTTTCTGGGTGTAGCTCCCAGGTCGGGAGCCAGCAAGCCTGAGCTCCAGCCCGGGAGGTGGGAGGTCTGAATTAGCCAGCACAGACCTCAAAGGAACCCTGGCTTGTAGATGTGGTCGCTTTGCACTGTTCTGCACAGGAGTCCATCAGCCGGACAGCCTGAAGACTCCTCTGGGGGGGACCAGCCCCCACACTTATTTACCCCAGGAACTCTTGGGGAATGAGGTTTAAGAGACTTAGTTAGAAATAAGGAGAGAAAAATAGAAAACACAGGATAGACTCGGGTGGGCCTGGATCCTTATCCACTGGCCCAGAACTTTATTCCAAAGGTCTATTTATAACAATGCCCAGGGGTGGGAGCAAAAGACCTCCCCCTTGCTAGTTAGACCCCTACAAACACCTGGTACCCAGGCTCGTGATCCAGTCAACCTCCCATGCAGTCCTGCTGGGTACAGCCACCAGGAAACCTAGTGGGCTCCAACACTCCTCCATCTCTGGCCCCAGCACAATTCATGAAAAGCCCCAAGAAAGACATCTCAATTTCTCTGGTGGCTCCGGGCTGCCTTGCTCACTGGGCTCAGTGACAAGTTCAGCATACTCTATAGGGGAACAAAAGTTTGCTGTATATATTTTTTAAACTGAGATAATCATCAGATGGGGGGTTGTGTGTCAGAATTTCATGAACCTCTGCTTCCCTGTGGCACAATAACGCTTTTATTTAGAATTTCTAAGGCTTTAACTATGCTTCAGTCTCTAGGTGCCTTAACTGGCCCTGCACAGAACGACAGGCAGATGACTTCTCACCCGCTGTGGGTGTACCCTCCCTCCTTTTGGCATGTGCCGGGCAACTGGGGAATTTGGAAATCACTCTGCCCGCCAGCCCAGGAGGACTGAGGAGACGAAGGTGCCCTATGGATCTAGCTGTTCTGTGATTGTGATTTCAGCACTGCCACCCTGGGGCCTGAAAGTGCCTGCTCTGCCCAGCAGGGAACTGGACTGAGTACACCATACTCCCTGTGGACTCAGCCCTCCTGAGTATCCTGGTTGGGAGGCGCAGATGCAGGGAGAGGACATGGCAGAGGGGGGACGGACTGCGTGTGGGAGAGCGGGAGGGGCGTGGGAGGAATTTGGAGAGATGCAGCTGTGAAGTTTGGAAGACTTCGTGGTGCATGCTCATGCGACCCGCTTCCTCTCACTGGGCTTCTGCCCTGGGGAGTGTGGGGTTCAAGGGCAGGCACTGGCTCCTCGCTCTTAAAGGCTAAAATCCCAGTCTCGCAAGCACATGCCGTAAGAAATGACCCTCCAGGACTGGCAAGATGGCTCGGTGGGTGTGCTGCTGAGCACACCTGAGGTCTCAGTTTTCTTCCCCTGAACCCATGGTGGAGGGGAGAGAACTGACTTCTGAATGTTGTCCTCTGACCTCCATGTGTGTGCTGTGGCATGGACGCATCTACATTTTACACACACACACCCCAATAATAATAGTTAATTTTAAAAACTGACCCTCCACCTTTTCCCTCCTGTCCCTCTGAAAACAAAGAAAAGGTATGGTGCCCATTTGCTGGTAGCATCTTGCTTTCTAGAAGGCTGTCGGGGAATGTGCCCTTCTGCTGAAGACGGGGCTGGGGAGACAGTACTGACTGACTTCAGATTTGGAAGCTTGGTCATTGTAGACACTGGCTGGATTGGGCTGGTAATGCTTTCTAATATGCAGTTTCCTGACTCTGCCCAAGCTTGCTTTGTGGGGCATTATGAAAAATGAACAGAAATGCCCGTGGGAAATGCCAGGCCCAAGGTGGAGGCTGGGACATGGATACTATTCCCAAGTGTTGTTGGAGTTCACCCCTGGGCTTGGGGGGCCAACGAGCAAATTCTGGGGAGGTCAGGATAGGACAGCCTGGAGCTGACAAGCCTGCTTGCTGACTTGATATCTGGAGAGAAAACTCTAGAAGGAAAGCCTTTGCCAAAGAGGCTTACCTGAAACAGGGTTGGGGTGTCAGAAGTGCCTGGTTTTCCAAAGGACTCCTGTGGTCACTACTGGAGACTGTTGGAAGGGAGAGGTGAGTGGGAGGGCCAGGGTGATATCTGACCCCTGACTACTGACCTTGCTGTTATGGGCTTCAGTACGTAGAGGCAGGAGCAGATTTATAGGAAGAAAATACGTCTTTGCTTTTGGGAGGTTTTTGTTTGTTTAAGACAGGGGCTCCCTGTGTAATCTTGGCTAGCCGGGAGCTATTGCTCTTGGAAGTTTGAGAGCAACAGATACTTGGAATTATGAACTTAAGTATAAACAGAATGTTAGGGTTCAGTGTGCCTGGCCAGACCTCTCCACACCTGGGAGAAGCCATCACACCACTAACTCCTACCTGGTTGGTGTGGAAGGTGAGCCCTCCCTTCCCAGAGCCTCTGACACACCCACCCACTCGCTCACACCTCACACTCTCTTCCTGAGTCTCATAGCAGCAAGTGCTCATCCTTGGCCAGGTCTGAGGGCGTGCATACACACCACAGTCACGCTAACCTTGGCCAGATTTTTGAGTGTTGAAACGTCTGGCAAAAAATCCCATTTCCACAATGTGTCTTTTCCATAGAGATAGGCTTAGAGCGGGCAGAGCTGCGATGCTCGGAAAAGGGTCTGGGATCCTAACTTGGATGTGAGGGTGGGAGTAAGGCAGGGGTCAGCCTCTGAAAATAGAAGTGGCTAGAAAATCGGCCTCTTCTTGCCAGGTCCCGAGTGGGGAGGGGGCTGTTGCCAACCTCCCCTGGCTTTCTCCTTGCCTGTCCTCTTGCTGGTGGTTTTTTTTTTTTTTTTTTTTTTTTGTAATTAGACAAGTTGTGACAAATATCCCATTGCTCTCTGGGCTGTAGACTTGTGAGGAGCCCTGCCTGGAAACCCAGCCTCATTCACTTGGAGCCATAATTAGGCAAGAGAACAGTTCATGGGCCTCTGATTCAATAAAGACTCTTTTATGATGTTGGTTTTTCCCAGAAAAATAATACCACTTTGCCCCATTTATTGCATTTGATGTGTAATCATATTAGAAGCAGGCAGCCCAGGGGACTGAAGTTACGGATGTGGAGGTTTTTTTGTTTTGTTTTTTTTTGTTTTTTTTCACTAAAGTCTGTCAGTGTCTTCAGAGAGCAACAGTGTCTCCAGAAAGAGAGAAAAAATGTGACACGGAACATTGTTGAATGTCTTTGAGGATTTTTCTCTCTTGTCCATTCAAAAGATGTTTTCTCCCTTCAGGGTGAGAGGTGACCTGGGAATAAAACCCAGAAAGTGAAACTAATGTGCCTGACCCTGGGCACTGCCACCCTGTTGCTCTGGGCCGTCCCATGTTGCTTCCCCCCAGCAATGCATATGCTCCTCATGTTGCCCCTGCACTGTCCGCGTTTGCCCTGTGGGCAGCACGTGTGCCGCAGAGGGCGGGGGAAGGTACCCTCATCCTTTCTGTAATTCCCTGATGGTTCTCTACCAGACCACGGAGCTGCAGGCACCACTGTGGCAGGTGGCTGGGCCAGCTAGCCTTGACTAAATATAGTCTGGAGTTCCCCAGCAGCGTTGGGTTTATGAGCAGCTGTGACAGCACCCCCCCCCCCCCCCCCCCGCCCCTCCGACACTAACAGGACATCTGTCCCAGGTGCATGGTGTTTGAAGGGTATGCCCTTCCACGTGCAGGACCCCCCACCCCACCCCCCAGCATCTCCTTTGCCATCTCGTCCCCAGAGCTGTTCTTATGTTTCCCAATCAGGGAGTAAAATGACTCCCACAGATCTGCCCAGTGCCAGGGTGAGGCGGGGGGGGGGGGGGGGGGGGGGGGGGGAATCACCAATGGAATCAAGAACTTCTTTCCCAATTTGGGGTTTAGAAATCTCAGGCGATGAGGAAATTGCTGGTAGTCATTCGTAGGAGTAGTCTTAAGAAAGAGGGCATGACATTTCAGAAAGCTGAAACTGGGTCGCATTAAACAGAGAAATCCATTTAATTCCAGAATGTCGGGTGAAGTTATCCCCCCCAGCAGCCTCTTCAGACACCCTGTAGTGGAGAAGAGCTGTGTGCCTTTTCTAGGGGAAGGTTTGTCTGTGTATCATGAGGTCTGTTGTAATAAATACTCTTAATTTGGGCTAACAAAATGGATCAGCAGGTAAAGATGCTTGCTGCCAAGCCTCAGGACCTGAGTTCAGTCTCCAGGATCCATGTGGTGGAAGGCGAGAACTAACTCTTGAAATCTGCTTTTTGCCATCAGGTGCACACACACACACACACACACACACACACTAAATTTAAAAAAGAATCTTAATCTACATTAAGATTATTTTTGGAAGGTTTACCTTAGGTTTTCTGGATGTTTTACACTTTTGGAAGAAGTCCTGTTACATTTTATATTTTTATTATATTTTATACCCCTCCCACCAAGGAGTATAATTAGAACATCTGAAACCAGATTATCCAATTAGCACATTTTTTTTCTAATTAGCTTCTAGGAAGTTGTGACGAGATAAATCATTTTAGATTTCCAAATGGAACTTTGGCCCGGGGAGCCTCTGAGGAAGTACACAGGGGAAAAACAAAATGGGGTCTGTAAAGTTTGGGCTCCCACCCACTCCCCTGCTCCTGCTCAACGCAATCCGTCATGCCTGCCCCTCAGACAGCAGCAGTGACCAAAGGACAGTTTATTGCCCTTGTCCACATAAACAGAGCGGGAGAAACTATTCATTCACGACTGCTTCCTACTCCTGATAATACTGCGGGTTTCTCCACTTTTTAGCCAAGTCAGGAGCTGTTCTTTGGAGGGAAGAGATGTCTGGTGGTGTGCAGTCGTTCAGTGTGTCCTGACCGAATGCCTCTGTTTGCTTTCTTGTATCTACTTGCAGTGAAGGCCACTGGGCCAGGGTCAAGAGTCCTGCCCAGCCAAGGCCAGCAACGTGAAGTTGAGACACAGTGTCTGCACTTTGTAACTGTTGCTGCTGCAGGCCCACACCCTGTCTCCCAAATTCTGAACTCGACAGAACTTTGAAAACCCCAAGTTGCAGCTTCTGTAACTAAATCTTTGGGAAAACGTGACCCAAACCGACCTCAGACTGATAGTCTATATTTATCCCAAGTGTATGAATATTCATAGGTCTTACTGCAGAGGTATCAACATGTTTGATTACAGTTGCTGTCCCACTGGGGTATTGCGTAATGTGTGGCTTAGGCGTCACCTTCCATCTGAAAACCTGGAAGGATCACAAGCACATCTGGCCTGAGACACAGGGTTAAGAGACTGTGGCTCTTATAGTAGCATCCACTTAAGGTGACAACAGTGGTGTGCCCTGAGCTGGGGCAGAGAAGAATCTGGCTTTCTAGGGTTCCTTTCTGGTTATAGTAGGAGCCAGCCAGCCCGCAGGCGGGCTGCCCAAATAACCACACTTCTTCCAGTGGTGGTGGCTGGGCTCTGCTGCACGGCTCTTCCAGCTGCTCTGTCGCAGGCCTTGAGCGCAAAAATCAGCAGGCTTCACTTACTTGTCTTCTGTATTTAGCACAGTGCTTGGTACATGCAAGTAACTATGGCTCAGGAATAAGCAGAAGCATTTTTTTTTTTTTTTAATAAAAGTTCAAATTACAAGTATTTTATGCCATGAGGGCCATCCATGTCTTATAACTAAGAAAGTCTCTGCCTTAACAATGGTTCAACCATTTTACCATTATGGGCCACAGTGTTCTGAGAGGAAAGTGTCCTGTATACTTAAGAAATCAGGGTTGATTTCTGAACCTTACAAAATGTGTGGGAGTAATATACTTACTATGTGTCCGTCGGTCTGTCTCCTCCAACTCGGGGCATTATGTGTGGTACCATAGGTAGAGTCTGGACAAAGCTACATCACTCTGTCCAACCATAAGCATTTACTAAAAACTTGCCCTTAGAAGTTTTTTTTTTTTTTTTTTTTTTTTTTTTAAGATTTATTTTATTTATTACGTATACAGTGTTCTGTCTGCTTGCAGGCCAGAAGAGGGCACCAAATCTCTCTATAGATGGTTGTGAGCCACCATGTGGTGCTGGGAATTGAACTCAGGACCTCTGGAAGAGCAGTCAGTGCTCTTAACCTCTGAGCCATCTCTCCAGCCCCAGAAGTTCTTTCTTTAAAGATCTTTTTGCATATGTATATGTTAGTGCCCATATGTGTGCCACGTGTGTGCTTTGTGCCCACAGAGGTCAGGAGAGCACACTGGATCCCCTGGAGCAAGTTACAGGTTGTGAGTTGGGCCATGTGGGTGCTAGGAACCAAACCTGGCTTATCTAAGAGCATCGAGTGCTCTTAACTGCTGAGCCATCTCTCCAGCCCTGCCCCTAGAATTCTGACCTTTTCCTGGGCTAACAATGTGCAGTGTGATTCCGTCACAGTGCTGGACAGTGGCCGTGAGCTGCAGCATCCAGCCAGCCCCATAATCTCAAAGCAGCAGCAGCCCGTCCTCTGCAGTGTGCTGTTGCTAAGCGAGGAAGTCAGTAGGTTAGGTGTCTCTCACACATTTCATCTTATGATACCCTTAACTTCTGATAGGTGACTGGCATGATCACATGGAAGTTGAGGAACGTCTCTAGTCTTCTGTTATTTCGGCCTGACAGCAGCCATAGAAAATGTATCAGTGGATGAGCACACCTATGTTCTAATAACACTTTCTAGAAACAGATGACTCAGCGGGTAAAGCACCTTTGTGCCATTTGGATCCTTAGGTAACCCATGTAAAGGCTTGACAGGATTTTTACATCTATCCGTAATGCACTCACTGGTCTGGAAACATGAGTGACCTGCACTGGGCTTGGGAGCAGATGTGTGTATGTATATGGAAAGTACATCTAGGCCCAGTTCCAGCTGTGCTGAGAGGCACCTGGGTCTTCACCCTCTGGGCGCTGAGCTTGTGCCCCATGGTGTTCCAACCATCAGCACAGGCCAGACAGCCCTGCTGCTGGGGGAGCTGAGGAGGAGCCAAGGCTCTGAAAGTGAGTGTTCTTACCAAAAGAATTTCTGGCAGAGAGGTTGGTTATCATAAAGCCAGCGGCTCTGATGGATGGCTTTTAGATCTCCTGGCTTGTTCATCAGAGGCCAGAAGGGCCAAAAAGACTCTTCACTGCAGCCCAGGATGAAATCCAGCAGAGCCTCTGACCCTCTGACCCCCCCCTTCCTCCACAGCCTCCTGGCCTGGAACTGACTCCTTAGGATAGCTGGAAGGAGCTGTAGGCAACTGCCCCCTGCCCTGCAAACCTGGCCTCTGTAGGGCTAGCCCTTGCCCCAGGGGCTTCTCTCTGTAGGACAGGTTCCCCGAATGACTCCTTGGGCCTGGCGCCCTCTGCCTGGACCACTTTCCAGCCAGGGTGGGGCTGGTACATAGTTTTCCTTCTACATCGCATTCCAAACAAGGGCTGATATCTAGTTGGTTTTTCTTTCCCTTCTATCATGGTTTTGTGGGTGACTGGCTATTTTAGGGATTCTGTTTGATGGGAATGTCCCCGCCCTCCAGCTCCCTGTAAGCCTCAGTGTGGGTCATCAGCCCTAGAAGGCAGGCGTGGGCCAACTCAGTCAAGAATTTGTGCCCAGCATGGGCCTACACAGAGTGAGGACTTTGGGGAGGCTAGTGGCACTGGGTTGGGTGGCCAGTGTTCGGTAGTGGCAAAGCCAGGCCTAGAGGTGTCGCGTAGGCTAGTAGGGGCGTGTTCCTCTAACCACTGCCAGGGGTCAGACCCTGCCTTGGTTTTGAGCGCCTGCACCAAAATTCAGGACTTCCAGGAATTGCAGCGGAGACTGTTGTCAATGAAAATTCCAGGCATCCTCATGAGATGGTGATGAAGGTGCTTCTGGACCATTTTCAGATGGGGTGGACCAACAGTGAGGCATAGTGTCACACAGTGTGATGTGTGTTCAGGCAGTAGAGCAGAAAAAGATTCTAGCCCAGGCACGGGCTGAGGCCAAGAAAGGTCACCCAGAAACGGTGAGCTAAGCCTTGACGCACAGAGCAGGGAGGATGGGTGATGGTGGCTGGTCTTGACCAAACCATTTCAGTGAGGGCACAATTCTGAGTCCCTTACACAAATGTCTTTTTTTTGGGAGGGGGGAGGTTTCCTCCAGACAGCCTGTGAGATGGGCAGACCCAAGTCTCACAAGCTCAAACCTAAATCTCCAGGAGGGAAGTGCCATCCTAGGCTTCTGTGGCTAGTAGGTGAGGTTGCAGGTAGCCCGAGCAGGCTGCAGGAGCTGTGGGGATGGGCTTCTTAGCAGACAAAGCATGACATGGTCATGTTCAGAGGTGTAGATGACTTAGATCCTAGTGTTTGGGGGCCATTTGGGTTTTTGATTTACTAATGGATTTTATGGCTATGATCTTGGTCAGGGCAGGAAGCTCTGGGCAAGTGTTAGATACAGTTAGGCAAGACAGGAGCTGGGCTTGCTTCTCTCCGTGTGAGCATGGAAGGGACCTGGAACATGGGGAAGAAGGTATATTGGCAGTGCTGGGGCACAGTAGGGCGTACCTGACCCCTAGCCCCAGTCCTCTTAGTGGGCAAGAGTTCTCCCAGTTCTGCCCAGCCCTCGGCACAGAGTGGAGTGTATTTCTTGAACCTGCCAATCACTTTGTCTACTTTGGTTCTTTCTAACCTCACATTGCCATGCAAAGTAAAGTTTATTATTCCTGTCGACAGATACAAAAGACAGCCAGGCAGCAAAATAATCTGCAGTCACACATTGAGGAAGGTGTAGGTCTCTGTCGTTCTCAGGGATGCACTCCTTACCAGTATGGGCCACAGTGTTCTGAGAGGAAAGTGTCCTGTGTACTAGACAGAGCTCATGGACCCATAGAACTTATCTTAGCTGGCTAAGATAGACTCCCATTGGCCAGTGGGGTAGATTCTAGCCTTGCTGGGAACCTGGGTAGAATGGCCTGCCACCAGGAACCAAGTGTCCTGTTGATGAATGGCATTCAGTCAAAGACCAGGCTCTGTGGAATGGGGCCTGTTTGGATCTTCCAAGGGTTACAGCCTGGTGCTGGGAGTTAACCGTCTGTTGTCAGGTGGTTCCCCCAGGCCTGAAATGGGGGAAACCATCCTGTTAAAGAGTATCCTGAATAAGACCCTGATTCTGGAAGATTTTACACTTTTATGATGTGTATGGTGGCGGAGAGTGTGTGCACATGCACGTGTATCCTTGCAGAGGGCAGAAGACGGTCTCCAGTAGTGTGTTCCCTCCCACCGTGGGTTCTGGGCGTTGAATTCAGGCCACTGGGCTTGTGCTCCACGTGTGTTTACCTGCTGAGCCATCTCATTGGCCCTGAAAGGTGTTTGCTTTTGTTTTTTTTTTTCCATTTTCCTACAAGATGCAGGGCGAGGCAGTTACTGGCCTCTTCTTTTTGCCATTTTCTATTACCCTTCCACCCTCTCAAAGCCTACAATTCCCTGCTGAGTCAGTTTTCCACAGTTTAAAAATGTGTGGTACATTCCAGAAGTCTGTCTTTGCCCACTGTTTGGTGGATCCACCTTCATACACAGGCCCACCTGAAGCTCTGTACTGTGTGCAAAAGGTAGGGCAGGGTGCAACAGAGAAGCCAGAGGGCTAGCCTGCACCACCCCTCCCCCCACGTCCTCGTGTCATAGCCACTTGTGTTACTCAGTCTCAGGACAACCTGTGATTGATGGTATGCCTCCACTAGCAGTCCTGAGTTCAGTGATAGAGAAGTTATCTCATTCCCTTTTTTTAGATTATGTGTGTGCGTGCAGAGATGCATGCCTGGTGGCAAGAAGGATCCCTCGGAGATGGAGTTACAGGTGTCTGTGGGACGTCTGACTCGTGACAGGGATGCTGGGCTCTGAACTCTGGTCTCCTGCTTGCACAGCAAGCGATGTTAACCACTGAGCCATTTCTCCAGCCCCTGGTTTGTGGGTTCCATATTAAGACAGGGTCTCATGTAGCCTAGGTTGGTGTTCAGCTCACTATGTAGCCAAGGCTGACCTTGAACTCTTGCTGCACCTGCGACTCCTTGCCTGGCTTGTCTTCTTTGGGTTTGTTGTTGTTGTTGTTTTTTGGTGGGAGCTGTCACGGTGGGGAAAGTTCCTTTACCCTCTTTGCAGGGGACCCCAGGCTGCAGCACTGTTAGAAAAGCAGGGCAAAGCCCAGCTGCTGTTCCTCAGGCTCACACCTGAAGACCGTTCTTCCACAGTACTGGCTCCAGGGTTCCTGGACTGGTTTCCTTCCCTCCTGAATCAGCAGGGGCCTGTCCGGAATAGGCTAGAAACCCCTCTTCCTGAGCCATATCAGACCCGAGACCCTCCCTTGACTCCCAAGACCCATTTGCCCCAGGGTGGATCCATATCCACCTGTGAGAGTCACATCCCTTAGTTCAAATCCCTGGATCTCTGTGGCAGAGTTCACCAATTGGGTTCTGGATTGATTGACTGGGGGTCAGTGGGCTAGGGTTGGGTAAGGGACCAACGTCTCTACCTCTCCTCACCTGGGCCAACTGGATGACCGACCACCTTACTTGGCGCGTGTTCAAGGACAGCAAGAAAAATGAGGGACTTTCAGGGGCAGCTGTGTTTTCTGACTCAGTCATAATGCCCCTAAAAATCCTTATTGTTCTTGCAGTGTGCATCGGGCAGCTGTGGTGGCGGCCAACCCAGCCCTTGCCCACCTGGCCCTTCTAGGATGGAAGCAACTTCCTGTTGTTAGATTGGAATGTTACCCACTCCCCAAATGAGGAGGGATGGGGACATGCTGGTTATTGAAACAGTTAATGTGGCTCACACATTCACTTGCATACATGTTCACTTTTGGGGGAGGTAGTATGTGGGTGGGAAGGGCTGGGGGACATCCCTGTTTCATATGAGGTAAAAGTTGTTGGGGAAAGAGGTAGATGTCTTGCAGGATTCCCCGTCCTGTTTCCTGAGAAGTGGGGCAGGTACCTGGGTAGGAACTGGTTTTTTTGTTTTTGTTTTTCTTTTTTTTTTTTTTTTTTTTAAAGCCTCAGTGAAGAGGCTCTGAGATGTTGATCTGGGCATTTCCCCTCTGCTGTGATCACAGAACTTACCTATTCTTAGGTGGACATTCTCTATCCCGTTAATTCAGAGACCACCTCCATGTTCACTCGGTGCCCCCACCTTTTCCAGCCCCACCCTACATGTATTTTGACTTGGGGACCTCTGGGTGTGGATAGGGGGCTGCAAAGCAGCATGCCTGCTTTTAATCCAGTCATTTTTTTTTTTTTTTTAAACAGGATCTCGTGTAGCCAAGATTGGCTTTAAACTCCTGGTCCTTCTGCCTCTGCCTCCTAAGTACTGAGATTGTAGATAGTCAAGCTACTACCCTGGGCCTTTCCAACATTTTGTGACATGCTCCTCTTCCCTACCACTACCAAGCCACAGAGATGTCACCAAAAGTCAAAGCCAGCTGAGGCTGGACTGGTGGCTTGTCCTCGGATGGACAGATGAATGAGCAGTAAGCATCATGGGGCCTGCTACAGCAAGTCACCCAGTATCTCGAGGACCTCACGTCAGCAGGGGACAGTCATCTTCAAGATGTCTTCAGGAGCCAGCTTGGAAGCACTCATCAGCGACAAGATGGTGTGGGTGCTTGGTGTACGCTGGACCACCATGACTGTCCCGCCAGCCCTGGGTCTGTGGACTCTGTGCCTCCAGCTCCGCTAGAGATGGGTTTGTTCAGGAGCTAACTGCTGGCATCTCACCGGGTAAAGGCTAGACAGGATTTGCTCTTGCTGGTGAGAGATGAGTGAGACTCTCACACTTGGGATGGACGGGTGACAGCTGTTCCTTCAGCTCTAACAGCTTTGCTGGCTTTTGCTAACTTCGGTCACCACCTACCTCCCCTGGAGCCTCTTTGCCGGTCCCTGCCCCAAACCTCCTCGTTCCCTCCCATGGTCCCCATTCTTTACCACAGTGCAGGGCTGGGGAGATGCTTGTCTTGTCGCGGGTCCCATCCTGAACACGCGGCGGCTCACCTGTGAGCTCACATGGAGAGGCAGAGACGGTTCTGTGCGACCAGCCAGCCACCTGGTCTAGCCAAATCCAGGTTCAGTGAGAGACCCTGTCAAAGAATAAGGTGGAGAGCGATTGAGGAAGGCACCCTGAGGTGGGCCTCTGGCCTCCACACACATGAGCACGAACATACACACACAAAGACAACATACATCAGGTGGGTTTTTTGTTGTTTGTTTTTTCAAGAGAGGGTCTCACTGTGTAGACCAGGCTGGCCTCCAACTCACAGGGATCCACCTGCCTCTGCTTCCCAAGTGCGTTCAAATACCATAGAGCATTTGAAAACACGAGACTTGCTCTCAAATGCTGTCGGGCATGCATCGAAGGGAGGAACAGGGCTCATAATGCCCGTGCCTGACTTGTCTGTTGTGAGCCCTGTCTTCACACCTTCCTTCTGGCCCCACCCCGTTAACAGGATGGGGACTTTCATCGGTGGGGGAGGGGCACATGCTGTGGGGCACCCATGGGGGTCAGAGGACTACCTGTAGGTCTCCAGGGATCAAACTTAGGCCATCAGGCTTGGTGGTCAGTGCCTTTACTTGCCGAACCATCTTGCTGGCGCCTTTTAAAAGTGTATTGCTGTTTCTCTTTTCTTCTTCATAGGGGTTCCTGGGATTGAGCTCAGGTTTGTCAACCTTACAGGGCAAGCACCTGTGAGCCAGAGAGGGCCGTTTTATGGGAGCCAGGCCTCTCACCCAGTGAGCCACAGGGCTGTGCCTTCAGGAGCCCGGATTTCTTTTTCTTTCTTTTCTTTTTCCTCAAGGAGGAGGTGGCTATGCAGGGCCACTGCTGCCTTCCAGCCAGGAACTCGGGAGATCTTGCGATCTTGCTGGAGGGAATCTGAGGTGAGGTCCTCAGTGACGATGTCCTTGACATGATAGCTGTCAGGGCTTTTTGACCCTTGAATCACTTAAGGCAGTGGTTCTCAACCTTCCTCATGCTGTGACCCTTCAATACAGTTCCCCATGTTGGGGTGACGCCCCCCCCCCACCATAAAATGTTTTCGTTGCTACTTCATAACTGTCATTTTGCTACTGTAAATACACAGGGTATCTGATATGGGACCCCCAAAGGGGTTGTAACCCACAGGTTGAGAACCGCTGACTTAAGGAGTGATAGGGGCCTGTGACGCAAGCCAGATCAGAGTTGTAGGGATCAAGAGGAACCTGGGGTAGGTACCTTGGCTTGCTGGTGGCTTTTTCTTGCTTGCCTTTGTGTTCTGTTTAGCAGCCAGGAGGAACTCTCAGGCTACAAGCCCGCCAGAGGGGAAGGAAGATGTTCCCTCCAACTCTGCTGGGGAGAACCCCTTGGAGGATGGGACCTCTTGCCTCTGGCAGGCTAAGGTGATCAGGGTTCTTCCTGGGGACCCAGCCAAGAAACGGCAGAGCCGTGATTCACATCTGCAGTTCTGACTCCAAGATCAGCGGCATTTCTGTAATAATAGTGATAGTCATTTTTAGTATATAAGAAGCCTAGTACATTTTTAAATATGTTTGTGTTTGCCTGTATGTATGTATGTATGTGTGCCATGTGCATGCTGGTGCTCACAGAGGCCAGAAGAGACAGTCAAGACCCTGGGAACCAGAGTTATAGGTGACTGTAAGCTGCCCAATGTGGGTGCTGGAAACGGAACACCTCTCCAGCCCCCTAGTGTAGTACTGACTAGCAACCACTCGATCGTAATGTCCAGAGGTGGGTGGGAGCAGGTGTCTGACCCACAGGAGGGTGGGTCACTTCCGTTAACTTCCAGAGGGCGAGTGTGCACGGGCCTGGATCCTCGGTTGCCATTCAGTCGGTCACACTATTACCAAGCTCTAGATAGGGTACAGTCATCTGTTGCTGGGTGACAGCTGCCGTTTCTCTGCTTAGGGACAACCAGGAAGGAACATAGCTGTGCTTGGGGCTTGTGTGGAGGGAAAGCCCCTGGTGCTGGGGTGTCATGGTCCTTGGCAGGCTGTCCCTTCTTCACTTCCAAGTAGCCCCAGAAGCACAGCCTCGGGACTAGCTGAGTTGGCCGTCAGTACAGTGAGCTGACCATGGATGCATTGTTAGCTCCAGGAAGTGGTTAGCTGTTTTCCAGAAGGTCTGCAGAGCCGGACAGCCAGCCTGCCTGCCTTGGAATTGGCGGATGGGAGTCGAGAACACCGCTTTCCTGGAGCCCCTGGGCTCTGGGCCAGGCCCTCAGGCTTCCTTTAAAAGTGTGTGGGGGGGGGCGGCCCCGAGTGAGCGAGTGAGCCATTCTTGCCCAGCTTGGCACAGGCCCTCTCCCCTCCTCAGTCTGCCTCATGCCCTTCTCTCCACCCAACCGCCTCTGCAACAGAGTGCACACTCTTGGCAATGGCGTCCACGAAGCCTGCTTTCCAGAAGAAAAGGGCTGCGCAGGCCAACTCGGCCAACACCTCAGTGGAGGAGTTACACAGCATGGGCTCTGGCCTGGGTAGTGGGGCTAAGAGGAAGCCCCCGGTTGCCTTGTCAGACCCGAGCCACAAACCCCTGCCACAGTGGAAGCAAGAGCTCTGAGCGCAGGTCCTGGGGTCTGATCAAGGGCAGCCTTGGGGAGGCTTGGGTCCTCTCTGGGCCTGTTGCCCATTTGATAGCTGCAGAGTCCTCTGTAGACTGTTTTGCATATAGATCTGACACTGTTTCTGCCTTTCTTTTCCCTTGCAGGACACTTGTGCGGGAAATGCTGGTCCCTGGGAGGGTCATTGCACTGCCTGACCCGGAGGTGACGTCTGAGTCTTCATACGGTGGATGGCGTCTTCTGCTGTTGATCCTGCAAGATGATCTTTCCTGACAGTTTCTTATCTGGCCTCTGGCCCTGCCTGAACCGGGGGCTGATGACTCTGGATTGAGGGGCAGTCCTTGCCTCTGCCCTGGGTTCCCTGAGGTTTGGGTCACTGAAGCCCAGGGCCTAAGGAGGTATCCTTCCCCTGGGAGTTTCAAGTTCAGACTCCCACAGCTACAGGGCTCTGCCTTAGGCCCGTGGCTTCTGCACAGCTCCTCCTTGCCCTGCCAAATGTCTTGGGGACAGGCACCCAGCAGCTTCCGGGTCTGCCTGACTGCTGGAGAAGCAATACTAACCTGCCATCCTATTTTTATTTTTTGGTCCTAGAGTTTGAACTCAGGGCTTTAGACATACTAGGCAAGTGCTCTATCACTGAGGTACATGCCCAGCCCCTTTTTTTGAGACAGAATCTTGCTATGTAGTCCAGCGTGGGCTTGAATTCATAATCCTTTTTGCCTCCATCTCCAGAGTGCTAGCATTATAGCTGTGTACCACCATGCCCATCTGGCTTTCCTGTTTTGACTCCTGTGTCGGGAGAGCAACCCTGGATGGAGGTGGGGTCCATTCCCCAGGGCTTGGCCATTGCAGAGCTGTCTAGACATAGGAATGGGTAAGAGCATGGTACACTGGATAGGTAGAGGGATGGGTTAGTTTTCCACGGACCTTGTTTCTGTTGAGATATTGTTTACTCTGTTTCCCCAGGGTTCAGGTAGGGCCAGCACCATCCCTGGCTTTAGGGGTAGGCATGTGTTCCAGGCCTAGACAAAGACTGCTGAGTTCCCACTCTCCCCAGTGGGACTTCAGCTGCATCTTTTCATGGGAGTTAAGTTGACAAGATGTCAGCTTGGAATTGCTGGTGACCAACTGATGCAGCTGAGGATGAAACCAACAAAGAAAGAAAGAAAACACAGATTATGCCATGTGGACTTATTCCTTGCTACCCAGCAAGTCCCTGAAGCCAACAGTTGGACTGACCTGATTATATGAGCCAATGTATTTTTTCTAAAACGAACTCATCTTGGGTTTGTGTTACAGAAGGGCTCCTAGTATAGGTTGTGGTTTCCTACCTTCCTTCCTCAGAACAGCGTTGTTGAGCTGTTCCTTCCTTTACACGCAACAAAATTCACCAGGGTTAAGTGTACGATTCCTAGTTTTTTCAGGAACAACACACCCTTGTAACTGTCACCATCAGACTGGAATAATTGTTACCTGCCCTAAAAGCTCCATCGATCCCTTGACGGTCAGCCCTCCAGCCGTGGCCCGCCACTGACCTGTTTTCCTGGTGATTCTTGTCTTCTCCGGATGGTCACACGGTGTCTGTTACGTGTCTAGTTTCTCTTAGTGTGTTTTCATGATTCATCCTTCCATGTGCATCAGGATCCATCCACTCTGTTGTAGGCCGGGCAGCAGCATGCCATGTGGGTACAACCACCGTTTGTTTAACCATCTGGCATATGAAGGCTGGTTCCAGATTTTGACTGATATGAATAAAGCTGTTCTGCATGTTCAGATATCGTTTCTTGGGTGTATGTTTGCATGTGGACAGCAGGTTCGCTCTCCAGTTGAGGAAATGGGTTTGAGAAGGTAGAAAGACTTGGCCAAGGTCATACAACTGGCACAGGGAACCCAGGGAGGGTGGCGATGCAGCTGAAGAGCGGCTGAGTGTTGGGTGTGCTTAGTTAAAGGGGTTCAGGACCACATGGGGAAGCAGCTCACAGTCTCCTGGTGCCCAGCCACATGGCTGCCAGGAGGAATGGCCTGTGGCCCTGGTCTTCACCTGTAACTGGGAAGCTCAGTGAGATTCCTATTCTCACTGTGAACCCCAGGGAAACTCTGATTGGACGTACATCCAGAGCCAGAATCCCTTCTCCAGATGCTTCTCTCCACGTGGATTCACAGAGCTCCATCCAAGCCACGCCATCCCCACCCCACACCCGAACTCCACTGGAGCCACAGAGAGAAAGCCACAGGGAGAAGAACTCATGCTGCTGTCATTCCAGCCACAGACACAAAACCTTTTTCTTTTTGGTTGACACCAACAGGTCACGGGTTCCTCCTGGTCATCTAGAGGTCAGGCTGATCATTCCGGCTTTGACTCTCCCATAGCTGCTGCAGCCACAACTCTCTTTTGGTCTCTGCATAGCTAAACCCTTGGAATGAAGGAGGCTGTGTCCCTACCTGTGAACTCCCTGGGCCATTTTCTGAGATCCTTGTTTCCAACAGTGTCCAAAGTAAAGACCTTTCAGGGTTTGTTTGGACAAGGTCTCACTATGTAGCTCTGGTTGGTCTGGAACTCACTATGTAGACTAGGCTGGCTTTGAACTCATGGAGAGTTCAGGTCCCACTGACCTTTCAGTTTTGTGAGCCAGTTTGTCTTCACTTAAGCCAGCTTGTCCCTGGAAGAGCCCTGGTTAATACGGCTGTTCCATGACATCACACATAGAGACCCAAAGGCAAGACCCATGGCCAACCTATTTTGCTTTGTTCTACATCCCACATGTGCATACTCCAGCTCTGGAGGGAGGGACTACAAGGGAAACTGTGGCACAGATGTGTAGCATATATCTTACCTGTTGCCTCAGAGCACCTCAGTTCCATCTGTCAGTCAAGTCCGTGGCTGTTCTGGTGTGACTGAGGATCCTGTGGGACACCCATAGAATCTCATAACTGAAGGTGATCTGCTGTTTTTCAAAAGTCTGACCCCATTAGACAGCAGTCCAGGACATGGATGGGCTCCCAGAAGGTGACCAAAGGGGCCACAGCACATGATCCAACCGTGTGACGAGTTCATCACGGGATGAACTTTGAGCACGGAGAGACAGGAGGGTAGCCTTGGTGTTCGATCTGTTGCGAAAGCCTCGGGTTTCCAGGAAACACAGGTGGCCTGGCGATGCTGCACTGCTTCAACAGAAGATGGGTGTAAAGAAAGACGAATAAATGACCCTCTGTGGAGGACATGCTGCCGGTGTGAGGTGGAGAGGGGACACAGAGGGTTGCCCACGTCATTTGCAATGATGTCTCTTGGTCACATCCCTTCCCTCTACTGGGTGTGGTTAGTCAAGTCCGCTCTCACCCTCAGTGTATTTCAGCTGTATCCTCCCCATTAACGGGGAAGCTGATGCTCCCTCATGCTCCACCTGTCGGGGATGATGCTGGCAAGGTCTGCAGCCCCAGAGTTGGTTTCTTGCCTGTGAAGTGGGGACGCCTATGGTCTCACCCCATAGGACTATTAGGATTGTGCCTGGTATGTGGGCGTGTGGTGGGGGAACTGAGGCTGCCTGTAGTCACGTTTCACCCTTCCTCCAGTCCCCATCTCAGTTCCCACGAAGTAAATGGTGCCATCCCCTCTCCAAATCACCCCCAGCCTGCCACCAGACCCAGGCTACTATCACACTGACCACAAGACTTGGCAAAGGCCCAGGCATGGAACCGGATCCAGCCAGTCACTGAACCAGTGCCCCGAAACTTGCGGTGTCTTGTGGCAATTATGAGCTCCGAGCTACTAGGGCCATTTTTGTCCTTTGGCCTGCTGTGGATATCGTTCTGTATAAATAAAACACTGATTGGCCAGTGGGCAGGCAGGAAGTATAGGCGGGACAAGGAGAGAGGAGAATTCTAGGAAGTGGAAGGCGGAGGAAGGAGACACTGCCAGCCGCCGCCATGACAAGCAGCATGTGAAGATGCTGATAAGCCACGAGCCATGTGGCAAGGTATAGATTTATAGAAATGGATTAATTTAAGATGTAAGAACAGTTAGCAAGAAGCCTGCCACGGCCTGACTTTCTGTTACTTGAATTTTACTGTAAAGACATAGACAATGCAGCCAAGGGGTGCACAGCCCAGGTTCCTCGGGGGTACTCTGCCTTTCACATGCAAGGCCCTAGATGTCAGATCCCTGAGGCTCGGTGGGGCACAGGGGTGGTGGGGAGGTGTCTGGTCTGCCTGCTGCTCACACAGCCCAGGGGCCTGAGGCATGGCAGGTGATTAACAAATGTGTTGAAGTGAGTCCATTGCCCACTCCCTCCTTCTACTCCTCATGTAGAGGACCATTTTGCCTCTTCTACTCGTCCTTGGCTGACCCCTGAGCTTACTGGAGTGGCTTCTAGGGGCCTGTGGTGGTCTCATGGAGTTTTCATGGAAGTTTTCTACCTAGGGCCTCACATATCACTATCTGCTCACATGTTCAACTTCACAATTCCCTAGAAATGTGTCCACTCTGAGGTACCAGGCATCGGCCTGCCTTCGAGGAGCTTGTGATCTAGTGGTGAGGGTGTTGAGAGTTTTAGTTCAGCCGGGTGATTTTAGGCATTTGGTTAACTCTGGTGTCCTTCCACAGACCAGATAATGAAGCACCTCTAGGGAGGATAGCTTGGTCCTAAGCAAGCAGGAATGAACGTGGCTCATCTACAGCAAAGGGAAGGCGGAATGTCGTGGGTGGGCCCTAGGACTGAGGGAAATGCCAACGTGTGCCAAGCTCTGTACTTAGCTTGTACAGGAATTTCTGTCACATCTCACTGACGGGGACAGGGGCTCAGAGGAGTAAAGCCCCTCCCTGAACAGAAGGGATTTGAATCTACCACTGTGTAGTCGTCAGGCACCTGGAGCGGAGGGGAGACCCAGAAATTGTAGAGCTGTCTCAGGTGACATACTCGGATCTCCAGGCTCCCCCAGAACTGTGTGAATGCCCTCAGAGTTCTTTCCACATCCCCCTGGACCACAGTGGTTCGTGACCCTGGCTGAGCTTCATCTTCGTCCTCAGTCACAGCTCCGTGGCGCCTTCATCTCTGTCTCTACATCTGACACACTTTGCATTAGGTGCGAAGGATGAGCCAGTGCTGAAGTCTTCGTACCAGGAACATCTCCCTCCGTCCCTACAGCATCCATTCTCTCCTCCCCATGGTAGTTTACCTCTTCCTTAGAGAACTGCTTGTGGGGTTGGTGTGTGTGTGTGTGTGTGTGTGTGTGTGTGTGTGTGTGTGTGTGTGTGCGTGCGTGCGTGTGTACATGCTGGGGATTGAACCCAGGGCCTTGCATGTGTTAGGCAAGCACTAAGTTGCCCCTTAGCCCTTAAATTTGTTTTAAGATAAGGTCTCAGTTGCCCAAGCCTACCTTGACCTTATTCCAAAACCCAAGCAGGCTTTGAACTTGTGATCCTCCTGCCTCAGCCATCTGAATAGCTGAGATTACTGGCCTGCACTACCAGTGCCCTGTGGTTACTGTTCAGGAGGGCCTTGCTACGGTACATGTGGAGGTCAGAAAGCAGCATTACCAAGTCGATCTCCCCCTCCGCCTTCGCGTGGATTCTGGGATTGAACTCAGGTCTCTCGGCTTTCATGGCAAACGTGCTTGCCTGCTGAGCCACCTCATAGGCCCACAGACTGTTTATTCTTCTCTGGTCCTGGAATATTTTAACCTTCCTGAAAACCAAGTGGTCACATGATCTTACTGAAGCCAATTCTAGTCTAGCCTACCGTGGATGGTTCGAGGACTGGACATGATCCAAAGAGAATATTTCAAGTCTTCCTTGTGGATCATAAGCTGTAAGCACCAGCTTCCAGCTTCCAGGAGCTTCGTGACAGAGGTCGAGAGTATGAGAGCCCGCGGCTGCTGGCTGAGATCAGCCCCTCTGCCCCTGCACTGGCTAGTTTATAACAACTTGACACAGGCTAGAGTCATCTGAGAGATGGAAACCTCAAGTGAGAAAAAGCCTCCCTAAGTTCAGGCTGTAGAGCATCCTCCTAATTAGTGACTGATGTGGGAGGGTCCAGTCTATTGTGGGGGGGGCCACCCATGGGCTGGTGGTCCTGGGGTTCTGTAAGAAAACAGGCCAAGTAAGTTGTGGAGAGCAAGCCAGTAAGCAGAACCCTCCATGGCCCCTGCATCAGCTCCTGCCTCCAGATTCCTGCCTGTTTGAGTTCCTGTCCTGACTTCCTTCAGTGATGAACAGTGATGTGGAATCATAAGCAAAATGAACCCTCTCCTCTCCAACTTGATTTTGGTCATGGTGTTTCATCACAGCAATAGTAACTCTAAGACACCCTCTCCGTGACTGGCTTACATGGAGTACCACCACCCCCACTTTACCTTTGAATGATTATGGAAGGTGCTTTGGAATCAGACGAATGAGCCAGTGAAGGGAAGCAGACTCCTGCTCCGCTTCCTTTTCACCCAGCTTCCCTGAAGACAAACTTCACCTACTTCCTCCTGTGTGTGCTCCATGACTCAAGCTCATACACTCTCCCACCTCCTCCTTGACTTCTGACTTTAGCCCAACCCCCCTGGTAAGAAACCTGAGAATTTAGCTCACTGACATCCCTACTCTATTCCTTCTTTGTTTTTGAGACAGAGTCCCATACAGCCCAGAGGGGCCTTGAACTTGACATCTAGCTGAATGACTCTGAACTCCTAGGGTCACAGCCGCAGCCTACCACGCCAGCTCTCTCGTATTCTTTATCATCTCCAATGTTTGAAGTGCCCCAGGAATCTATATCCTGCTTCTTGCCTTCCTCTGTTTAAACGCCTTCTCTTCTGAGTCGACTTCAGATGTGTTTTTGTTTGAAATCTGTCCTGCCCTTTTTAGATCAGAACTATGGACTCCCGCCCCCGTGACTCTGCTTAACCACAGCCCTCCCCGTCACCTGTCACTTTTTCACCTGTCCCTGTCATTGTCCCTTCCACCTCACAGCCAGTTTTCACAGTTGGGCCACAAGTTAAGTCATGAAAAAGCAAGCTGGGGCATGGCCCGTGATGGCTCATGGGTAGAACACTCACCTTGCATGCCACCTTGCACTTGTGGGTTGAGCACTCACCCTGCACGCCAGAGACCCTGGCTTCCATCTACAGTGGCTTAACATGGCTATGATTGTCAGGTACTGTTCACGGTAAACTCCCCTTTTATTTTTCTGTATGTGTGTGGTTCTGGGGATGGAAGCCAGGGACTTATCCTCGCTGGGCAAATGCTCTACCACTAAGCTCCACCTGTGGCTCTCAAGCCCCCCTTTAACTGAAGCTGGTTTGATCTGGCTTTGTTGGAGATGGTCAGTGTGTCTTAGCTTTCACACTCAAGTTTTGTTGACTGTGGTGATTTGAATGAAAATGGCCCCCATAGGCTCATATATTTGAATGTCTGGTTCCCAGTTGGTAGACTGTTTAGGAAGGATTAGGAGGTGTGGTCTTGCTGAAGGAGATGTGGCGCTGTTGGAGGAGATATGGCCTTGTTTGGAGTAGGTGTGTCATTGAGGGTGGGCTTTGAAGTTTCAAAAGCCCATGCCAGGCCCTGTCTCTTCCTCTACCTGCTGCCTTTGGATCAGGATGTAAGCTCTCAGCTCTTATTCCATCCACATGCCTGCCTGCTTCATACCATGATGATCATGGATTAACCCTCTGAAATTGGAAGCAAGCCCCCAATTAAATTATTTCTTCTATAATTTGCCTTGGTCATAGTGTTTCTTCACAGCAATAGAACAGTAAGTAAGACATTGACTAAGATGCAATGTCTCCACATGCTCTCAAGCACGTTGGGCCAGAGCTTGCCAAGAGGAAGTGTCAAGTAAAGCCCTGTGCTCTGAAAGGAGCTATGCCTGGTTGAGTCCTCTGTTGTCACTATATTGAAATTTATAATGATGTCTAACTAAAGCCTCAAAAATTCTGCAGCTATCCTGTGCTCATATCTTGCTAAGAGAAGCCTGAATCTTCTGAGGAATGTTCTCCCTTCCAAAACCAGCAAGGAGAAAGACAGGGTCCCCAGGCAAGTGCTGAAGCAGCCAGGAAAAACCCAAGTGAGGGGCCCCGGGCCCGAGTGGTAATTCTGGGAATGTACAGACATTTGCTAGTTCCGGTGAGAAAGAGGGATCCCTACCTACATTACAAAGTGGCCCATAGCTGAGTGTGGTGGCACATGCCTTTAATTCCAACACTTGGGAGGTAGAGGCAGGTAGATCTCGGTGAGTTCAAGGCCAGCCTGGTCTACAGAGCGAGTTCCAGGACAGCCAGGGCTGTTACACAGAGAAATCTTGTCTCAAACCACCCCTTCAAAAGTGGCCCATAGGCCCATGTCCCCAGGATCTGCCCATGTTCCAAGGTTTATGACTGATGGGTCCTGTATTCAAGTCTGAGTTCCTAGTTCCCAGGCTTACAGCCTTTGGCTCCACCAGGCTGCCACAGTGACCCAGATACCGTCTACCTAGGAATGCCTGCAAATCTAATTTGCTGTGTTCATTGGTGAGGAATCTGCCCACTCTAGGCTGCTTACCCCAGGAGTCCAGTGAGGAAGGTGAGAAAATCTGAAAGTGACTATTAAACAGAATTGCTATGTAACCAGTCAGAGAGGAGGACAGTCCTTTATCGATGGATTCCAACCGATCAATGCAAAAGGCGTGAACTCTAATACCAGATGGGTATGGTGGCACACATCTGTAATCCCAGGCACACATCTGTATAGAGGCTGTAGCAGGACAATGGAAAGTCCAAGGCCACTGTGTTACAAAGTGAGTCTTGTCTCAAAACAAACACGTGCACACGTATACAAACATACATACATACATGTTATATACATACATATATGTCACATGTATGTGTGTATACATATCCCATTTTCAGTTTTCAATTAATTGAATTGAATAACAAGAACCAGCCACGCCGGGCGGTGATGGCGCACGCCTTTAATCCCAGCACTCGGGAGGCAGAGCCAGGCGGATCTCTGTGAGTTCGAGGCCAGCCTGGGCTACCAAGTGAGTTCCAGGACAGGCGCAAAGCTACACAGAGAAACCCTGTCTCGAAAAAAAAAAAAAAGAACCAGCCACAAAACAAATAGATGTCAAACATACACACACAATAATGGTTGCTCATTCCCCACCCCCAAACACACACACACGTGTGCGCGTGCTCGAAAGTGCCCACCATATGTCCTCTCCCAATAGAACTCAATGCCATCTAATGATACAGTCCTACCAAGGCAAACACCACAGCGCACACTGGGCCCGCCCGTGTGCCTAACTGCCCATTTACAGGAGGAGCAGAAGACAGAGGGACCTGCTGAACTACACCACAGGGCAGCAATCAGCAGATCCAGACAGCCAGACACCACAAGACAGACTAGTTTCTCCCAGTAAATAAACTGCACGCAAAGACAAAATAAAAACCCTGGGACCAGCCGAGGCTCAGGAGGCATACCGAGTGGTGGCGATGTACAGACTTTATTTGGGTCTAAACCTGACAAAAAGCAATTAGGTAATAAACAGAAACTGAGCACCCACCAGCTCTTTGCTGGTGCTCGGGATGATTGATTGTTTTAGTGTTAATGGTATTGTCACAATGGTTCCTGATAGGCTTTTGTCAGGAATAGTCCTTGTGGAGACACATACCAAAATATTTATGTATGAGATGATGTCATGCCTGGGATTTGTTTCAGAACAGCACTGAGGATGGATGTGGACAGAGGAGGAGAGACCTCAGGAGGCAGCATGGGCTGAGCGCTGATGAGGGACACATTGAGTGGTGAGGGGAAGGGGGTAGAGAGTAGTGAAGAAGGGATCAGTAAGATGCCGGTAAGTTTCAGACAGTGCAAGATGGGTAAGGGAAAAGTAGACTAGGAGATGCCAAACATATGGACTTCTGTGCTCCAAGGAGCAGGTAAGGTTGGAAACAGGATGGAAATTTAGAAATATCATTGGAATAAAATAGAGGGACTAACTGCTTTTGAGAGGGGGGCATGTCCGGTTTTATGTCTAAGTTTCTTACTTGTTTTCAGTGCTGGGGAATCAGACCCAGGGCCTTGCACGTGTTAGGAAGTTCAGAAGGACTTTTGTAGCTGGCCTGCAGTCCTAGCACTCAGGAGGCCAAGGGAGAAGGATAAAGAATCTGAAGCCAGCTTGGGCTATACAACTAGACTCTGTCTCAAAACAAATAAATGAAAAAAGGACTCTTGTGGCCTGTGGCAGGTATCTGGGGGTGGGACATTGAAAGAAGGACTGCCATACCTTTAGGAGCACAGCAGCATTGATTTAGGGGTCACCATATATTACTCCTTCCTCCCCTGGCCAGGCTGGGCCCTGGAGGTTATAGTCACTGGCGCCCCGGCTCACATCAAAAGAGAGCTTTCTTCATGTCTGGATGAGCTCATGGCTCTGGACACTGTAATTGTTGAATAACTTTGGCCCCAGCCCACAGTTCAGCCTCTTCCCTCCCACCCCTCAGGCATGTCCTGGGCCGTGTCAGGCTATCTGGCCACCAGCACGGGCCGGAGAAGGTACAACAGCTGGTGGGAACCATAGTGCATTCACAGACACGCTTCTCAGAGCCTCCCTGGTGCTGGTAAGCCAGGGCCAAATCAGGATCCGATGACCTGGAGGGTCAGCAGGGTTCAGTTCCACCTCCCGGGAGTGCTTCTTGCAGGGAGGGAACCCTGAAGACGCTGGTGCCTCACTTGCCACATAACTTTGGCCTTGCGTTCCCCATCCAACAGGAGGCAGCTCAGTGTCTCTCTGTAGAGCACTGTTTAACTTTGGGGAGGAATAATGCTTCCTGGATAATATTCTTGGGCCCCTGCCTATTGGCAGCCTCTGTCACTATGGCAACCAAAAAGACTGCTACGTGCTCCCAACCATCCCTGACTTGTAGACCACTGTGGGTCTTTAAGAGTTTTGCCACACTCATAAACCCTCTGTGTCTTTGTTGCTTGATAACTCAAATCAAGTTGGAGAAGGATGGGGCAGAAGCTGTGGATGCTGTCTTGACCCAGTCTTGCACGAATATGAAATCACAGTAGTTCTTGAAGTGTAACAAGGACTGTCCAAGGTGCCCAAGTTCTGGGGACTGAATGAGAGGAGCCAGACACTTCAGTGGGAGGACCCCTCACCCATGGACCCAAAGGCAAACAACGAACCAAAACATGGAGTATTGGGAGAACTGCAGAAATGCCCTGTGGCCCCAGGGTTTGGCGTGGACTACTAACCCATCCAGCAGAGCAGGACACGCACTGTGGAAGACTGCAGGAGTTAGCAAAGCTTTGCAGACGGGGCAGAAATGGGCCTCCCGGCTAGAGAAGGAGTAGGCTTTCCACCCTAGTCCCTGTGGACTGAGAAATCACAGATGCCTGTGTATGAGTCAGAAGCTGTCTCCCTCCTCCTGGGTCAAAGGCATGGAATGCAGCCGAACAGCTGGGGCTCCTTGCCCTGGCAGTGCCCGGTGGGAGAGGGATTTGGACAGTGACAGTGAAGGAGTGAGCTGCTCAGAGTTCTTAAGCTATATAAGGACACCATGTGCTTGCCCATGTAAGGACAGATGCATCTTTCTTTCCTTCCTTCCTTCTTTCCTTCCTTCTTCTCTCCCTCCCTAACTTCCTTCCCTTCTTCCTTCTTTCATTGTTTCAACAAGACAATCTATGCCAGCTGTTTATATTGAGCAAATACTGACCCCCACTCTCACGGAACACATCCATAACCCAATAGATCCAGCGAGGAAAGAAGAAAAAAAAAATGTGTCCTATAAACCAGCGTGTGAAACAGCTCAAGTGTGTGTGCGAGGACACTGAAGGGCCAGAGCAAAGAACTTATTGTGTGGATGTCTCAGAGAAGCCAGGGTTGAGTCTCCCAAGGGCCTAGGCTGCACACACAGCTGTCCTGCCAACAATCTCTGTCCTTCAGGACAGTTCAGGTCTGCCAGAGTCTGCCAGGTACCTTCTGCCCCATTCTGTCAGAAGACAGACAGTAGTTCCAACCCAGCCAGCAGGCATGCCCAGACTTCTCACTCTTGAGTAGAATGGCCGTGATAGTTGGAGTCCTCTTCCAGCTGCACCCCACTACACAATGTCATCCAGCTTCCTGCCTGCCCTTTTCCAACCAACACGCGGCCCGCTGGAGCAGCCTTGGCTTCCACTCATGACTGGGAAGGGTGGGTTTGGGCTTTTCATAGGCAAAGCTTTAACAAGGGTCATAGAAGAGAGGCTCACACATGGCAGAGGCTGCTCAGCTCTTCAGACCAGCGGCCTCTGTGTGGCTCTCACACACAGGTCCTGGGTACATCCCCTTTCAAGCAAACTGGAGTGCAGCCCTGGCAAGCCTCACAGGAAGGAAATGCCAGTCGCATTTCTGTACGCCTGGCTCAGCCTCCCCAGGGACCCTCAGGCAGCCCTAACGTTTCCTCTGAGGCATGCCAGTGGTATGGGCCTGGCTGGCCAGGGTGGGCCTCCGGCAAGACCTGTGACTCAGGGCTAGTCAGACCAAGGCAGGATGTCAGCACTATTCACTGGGCTACAAGGAATCTCACTCTTCTTTCTATTTATAGGCAGTGCAACTGCTGGCCCAGCCTGATGGGAGGAAACGGCCAACGCTGCCAGCGCATCGGGGGAATGGGAACAGCGAGCCAGGAACCAAAACTGAGTGATGCTGTGCACCATCCCTCAGTCGGGCTCTGTAGGAGAAAGGGGACTTCCCGGCTAGGACTGGTTTCCACTCCAGAAAGGCCAAGGCTAATCCAGGCCAGGACAATGAGCCTGTATGGCCATACAATTAACAGGCAGTGGTAGACTTTAGGCGACTTGGCCATGAGCAGGATGAGGATCTTCTAGACCAGTGGTTCTCAACCTTCCTAAGGCTTCCTAATTCCTAACCCTTTCATACAGATCCTCACGTTGTGGTGACCCCCCCAACCATAAAATTATTTTCATTGCTACTTCATCACTGTAATTTTGCTATTGTTATGAATTATAATATAAAAAGATATGTGACCCCAGGGGGGTCACAGCCCACAGGTTGAGAACCATTGTTCTAGACTCTGTTGGAAGTAGCTAAGTAAAGGTGGCATCCAGTAGCCTGGTAGCCTGGAGAAGTCAGTCTATTTGTGTATCGGGTCCTAAGGTGCTGTATCTGTCAAAGACCCTGCTCCTTCCAACCACCTTGCCCAGTGTCCAGGTCAACTAATGGTTCTTCAGAAACCTGATCCCTGCCACACACAGTCTCTCTCTTGTTTTACAACACCTTTGTACTGTGCGCGTGCACATATGGGCTCCTGCGTGTGAGGGCACAGGTGGTCGTGTGTACACATACTCATGGAGGCCAGATGCGCCATTTCTCAGGAGCCGTCCTCATGCTTTGTTTGTTTGAGACAAATGTTTCACCACACAGCCCTGGCTGACGGAACTCTAAAGAAGCTCAGCAGGTAGCTGGCTGGCTAGTGAGTGAGCCCCGGGTATTTGTCTGTTTCTGCCTCTCCGTGGCTGGAATGGCAAGCATGTGGCACCGTCCCTAGATTTCACATGGGTGCTGGGGATCAAACACAGGTGGCCATGCTTAAGTGGCAGAACTCTGTGTATCTTTGGCCCCTCACGACTGCTCGTGACTGTAAGTCCACTTAAACAGAAGTCAGAACTGCCTCAGAACTGAAGTTCTGCACCGTTAAGGTCTTGCCTGACGTTGGGCACGTGTACCAATACGTCCCAAAGGTAAGTATGTAAACGGGAGCTGCTTGTGTGCGGAGTGTGGTAAGGGACAAGGGCCGCGCCTCTGGTGGCTGCTCACTTGATGCCATTGCCTGTAAGAATGCCACAGCGACTTCATTCCTCACCTGAGCCTGTGACCAATGTGTGCTGTGCTGGATTCTTGAGGTCTGGGAGGGAATCTCATCCCTCCTGTGACTCAAGTCCCCACTCAGAGCCTGGCATGCAGTGGGAGCTCAGTAGCGTCCCTCCCGCCCAGGGGGCTGCAGAGGCTCCTCTACTCCGAAATGAGGGCTGCCTGTAGCTGGGCTGCTAGGCAGGGAGCCAGGCTCGGGGCTCTGGCCTTCTGTCCTCCAGTCCTACTGTCCTACTGTCCTAATAGCCCTTCTAGTGAGACACAATTTCCTAAGTGGCCAACCCTTCCAGTTGAAACCAGCCAAGAGCCACTGGGAAAACTGGAAACCTGACCTCTTCACAGCAGGAAGATGTGGGAGGAGGCTCAGGCCTTCCTTTGTGTTCTGTGGGGCAGGCTCAGTCCCAAGTTCCTGTCTGAGATACGGAAGTGACTAAGTCGGGGAGGCGGGGGGGGGGGGGGGGGGGGGGGGAACACGACAGCACTGCCCACTGGTCCCCTATTCCTGTCTGCTGACCAAGGGTCAGGGAACCCCTCCCTGCTTCCCCATGCCAACTTCAGAGACTGTTGAAGAACTCAGACACTTGTTCCCAAGCAAGGGAGAAGAGAAGGGCAGGAGATGAGGGCAGAGAGAATCAGGGCTAACCCAAACCAGAGTCCTACTGTGGCGACACCTCACCCAAGAAGAGCCCCTTCCAGCTTTCCCAGGGGTCCCTGCCTTTTCCCGGGCTGTCACTCCTCCGGAAGCTCTCTTACCTCCCCAGCCACAGCTCATCCCTCCTCTCAACCCCATGCACACCCCTTCCTAGGGTGAGCTGCCAGCCTCAGGGTCCTTTGAGTCTTGCAAAGTTTGCACCCGTGAGGGTCCCAGAGTCAAAAGCATGCTCTTCTACACAGCCACCTAGAGAGCGCAAAGGGGATGCCGTGTGCCTGGGGCTGGCTCCGAAAGGCTCCCCAAGGGAAGGAGGATGAGAAAGAGATAGTGAAAAGAGAAGAGGGGTCCTCAGGGGTGAAACCGAACACAGAGCTGCCCTGGCAGGTGGCACCCTACGGTGCGGGGCAGTCAGGGGTGGAGGTGTGCAGACACATCTCCAGCAAATGTGCAATATTGAACTACATGGAGCCAAGGGCTCCAGGCAGGAGGCTGCTTCAGGTACTGCCTGAGGAAGCAGGGATGTTACCAGGGAGGGGACAAGCCAGAGGAAGACAGTGTGCTCTTCCTGGCGAGAGAAGCTGTGGCTGAACCTGGGAGGACCGGTGGAGAGAGCCATGATGCAGCATTGACCGGCCTTGACACCCTCACCAAGGTCCGCCCCTGCTGGAGAGGCTGTCCAGAGTGCAGAGGGAGAACCTTCGAGGTGGGGCGGGAGTCCGGCCTAGAGACCTTGTCCCCTGCACCCGCTGGAAAGGCATACAAGTGACATCATTTTCAGGCACTCAACACAAGGTAAACAGGGTGGAAGAACCCAAGCAGCTATGCCCCTCATAGCTGGCTGTTTAACAACTCATTTCCTGGGATTTTGCTTTCCTGGAGTAGAATGAGCCACGACTGTACACAGGGCAAAACCCCTGGTCCCCAAGCTGGCTGTGGGCTTGTCAGAAGCTCTGATCGACCCCTGTGAGTTTACAGAGCTTGGTCTGCTGAGGGCCAGGCACCAGGCTAGATGGTGTGCCCAGTGGGAGACCAGAGCAAGTGTGGACAGGGGTTTTGATGCCAGTGACCAGGTAGGCTTGAGACTTTTGGAGGAGAAGAAAAAGTGACCAGAGAGAGGTGGACACACATATTCAAACATGAGCTGGGCACATCCTGGAATTCCAGAAGGCACCTGGGAGACCAGTCCAGTGTGATTCTTGAGTCTGCAGCATCAAGGCCCAGAAAAATCCAACGGCTTATCTAGAGTCATCTGGGGGAGAAGCAGGAGCTGTATGAACACAGGCGTCCAATGTCAGTGACACATTCTGAGAGACTCACTAAGACCCTCTGATGAGTATATTGAGAGTCCAGAGCCTTCAAGAACAGAGGGATAAAGTAGACCAGACACAGAAAGACAAATACCAAATGTTTCCTCTCATATGCAGAGTCTAGAATGAGGATAGATACAGATGTGAGTGAAGAGGAAGGGGACCAGGGGGATATGGAAATAAAGAGAGTGGATAATGGACGAGAGGGTGCGTGTGAGCAAAGTACATGATCTACACACACGGAAAGTCCACAGCGAAACCCGCCGTTTTGTACAATGAATATACACTACGAAGGAAAGAATTGAGGGTCAGCAAGAGAGCTTTGACAGGTAAAGGAGCTTGCTGCCAAGTCTGATAAGTATGGTTCGGTCCTGGGGACCCACATGGTAAAGGAGGAAAGCTGACTCTTGCAGGCTGTCCTCTGGCCTCCACACTCTCGCTGTGGTGCATGTGCACACACATACGAAGAATCAGAAAAGAAAAATTGATCCAAATAGGCCAACCCTGCTCTTTTTCTTGTCATCCAAGCATACAAGTGTGAGTTCCATAGAAGGTCAGAGGGATGGAGTAAAATCTCTTCCCACTAGCTGGCCCCAAGTCTCTGCTTTTCACCTGGAAATGGAGGCCAGAGTCATCAAGAACAGAAAACCATGGCCACCTTGGGGTATGTGCTGTCAGCACTTAGGCCTCCCCCTCCCCAAGGGGCTCCATGCCTTCCTGATGGAGGGCCCTACCCAGGAAGAACCTTTGCCCACAGTCAGGTCCCTCAGGGAGCCCTGGGATCTCAGTGGGAGGCTTTTACCTGAAAAAAAAAAAGCTGAAAAAATAACTGAGTAGATTCTGTTCTCCACCTTTAAAGTGTCTGCCACAAACAGTACTGCTCCCCTTTCTGATGTCAGTTTGGAAAAACACACAAATAGCATGGGAGAAAGCTGTCCCTGCAGCATTGGTCGAATCCCAGCTCTCCTTGGGCCTCACTTCCCCCATGGGTATTGAACTATAACCATCCCTAAGCCTTACCAATCTGTGACTTGGATGGCCCTTTTAATTTGATGCCAAAGCTGGCTCATTCCAGGCCCTAACTTTCTGAGTTCTAGTCCCTCGTGTCTTTTTTAGAGCCTCTGAGATTGCCTGTGTACTCTTTAGGGGTATGTGATCAGGTGAACACTGATATCCCCAAAGATGCCTGCTTACATGTAATCCCCCAAACCTGCAAACATGTTCCCCAATGTGGTATACTAGTTATGGGGTATTACAACAGCCCCTGACAAAAGCGACTTGGAAAAAAGGATGTGGGGCCGGGCAGTGGTGGCACACACCTTTAATCCCAGCACTCGGGAGGCAGAGCAAGGCAGATCTCTGTGAGTTCAAGGCCAGCCTGGTCTCCAGAGCGAGATCCAAGACAAGCACCAAAACTACACAGAGAAACCCTGTCTCAAAAAACCAAAAAAAAAAAAAAAAAAAAAAGGATGTGGGCTCACAGTTTGAGGGGATAGAGTCTATCATGGAGGGAAGGAAGAGTGAGTAGAACTTGAAGCAGCTGGTCACATCGAGTCTGCATTCAGGAAGCAAAGAGAGAGGAATACTGGTCCTCAGCTCAGTTGTTCCTCTTAGTCCCTTTTTATTGAGTCCAAAGCCACAGCCTATGTTGGATGTGGTGCTGCCTGTATTCAAGGTGGGTATCCCTTCCTCAGTAAAACCTCCTGAAACTCCCTCACAGACACACCCCACGATGCGCCTGCAACATGGTTCTAAATACAGTTGACAATGTAGACTGTCACACAGTCAGAGGCTTGGTCGATGTGATGAGAGCAAGAGACGTGTGTGTGTGTGTGTGTGTGTGTGTGTGTGTGTGTGTGTGTGTGTGTATGTGTGTGTGTGTGCGTGTGTGTGTGTGTATGTGTGTGTGTGTGTGTGTGTTTGTGCACGCGCGCGCTCATCTTTTGTCATTGTGATAAACTTCCTGAAATAAGCTACTTAAAAGGAGGAGAGATTTCTTTTGATTCTTGGTGTTGGAGGAATCAGTCGATGGTGAGCTCATTTGCTACAGGCCGTGATCAGGCAGAACCTGGTGGTGGGCAGCAGGAAGTAGAGGAAACTGCTCAGCTCATGAAACACAGGAAACAGAGAGGGACCCAGGACAGGAACAAGACATGCCATTCAGAGGCACCCCTACTGTCTTAGTTGGGGTTACTCTTACTGTGATGAAACACCATGACCCAAAGCAACTCGGGGAAGAAAAGGTTCATTTGGTTTACGTATCTGAGTCACAGGTCATTGAGACAGGAATCACATCGGGGGTGGAGGTGGAGGTGGGGGGTGGGGAGGTGTCGGGGATGGAGATGGGAAACTAGACTGGACGGAGGAGCTGATGCAAAGGATATGGAGTACTACTTACTGGTTTGCTCCTATGGCTTGCTCAGTCTGTTTTTTTTTTAATTTTTTTTAATTTTTTTTTTAAGGTTTATTTATTATGTACACAATGTTCTGCCTGCATGTATACCTACACTCCAGAAGAGGATGCCAGATCTCATTATACGTGGTTGAGAGCCACCATGTGGTTGCTGGGAATTGAGCTCAGGACCTCTGGAAGAACAGCCAATGTTCTTAACCTCTAAGCCATCTCTCCAGCCCCACTCAGTCTGCTTTTTGTTTTGTTTTGTTTTTCGAAACAGGGTTTCTCTCTGTGTGTCCCTGGATGTCCTGGAACTAGCTTTGTAGACTAGGCTAGCCTCGAACTCACAGAGATCCACCTGCCTCTGCCTTCTGAGTGCTAGGATTAAAGGTATGTGCCACCACTGCCCTGCTCAGCCTGCTCATTGATGACTAATTAAGAAAATGCTCTATTGACTCACCTATAGCCCAATCTTGTGGAGGCATTTTCTCAATTGGGGTTGTCTCCTCTGAGATAACACTAGCTTTGAAGTCAACATAAAACCAGCTGGCACACCCAGTGAACTACTTCCTCTAGGGGCCTCACCTTCCGGTTTCTATCACCTCACAGTAATGCCCTCAAATTAGGAATCCAAGGGACCAACCCACCAGCCAGGTCAGTTAGAGCCCCAGGATCCAGTCATTTTCTGAAAGCCAGCAGACAGCCAAGCCTTTACCCATGAGGCTTTTAGGAGACAGTTTGAACACAAGCCATCTAAGGAGGCAGAGAGGTCAGAGGTCAGAGTGTAACAGGACAGAGCAGTGAGAGATGTGTAGGTGCCAAACCCTATGAACCAGGATGGGGCCAGCTTAGAAGGCACACCTACAGCCAGGCAACTCTCAACAGGACCTGTGCAGTGGGTTAGGGCTGGCTCTTCAGGAGGCCCCGTTGTTCCTTGGTTATGTTCTGGCCTTGACTCCAATCCTGAGGCCCCCCAGCCCCTTCCTACCTTCCAGATCCATCCTCTGCCTCTCAGCAGCAGCATCTACAACCTGCTTTCTGGACCCAGCTTCACTTTCGTTCTGGAGAAAGCCCTGGCAACAGTTGCCTATGCAGGGGCCTGAGAACAGCTTTCACTGAATCACGCAATGACATGTGTTCCCTAGGGAAAAGAACTAGGAAGAAAAAAAAAAAACATTAACAAGGGAAAAATTAAAAACAAGGAACAATATTGGCAATATCACCCCAAACAAGACAAATCAGTCTCTAATCCTACCTTGAGATACAAATCTAGGAATCCACTCCGAGCATGGAGGTGAATAGCTGACCTATCTGTAATGTGTTACTATGCAATACTGTCGATTTATTTTCTTTATAAATTTTTGTTACATTGTATTTATTCCTTTAGGTGTGTGTATGCATACGCGTGTGGGTGCATACATACTGTGGGATATGGAGGTCAGAGAACTTGAATCAGTTCTCTCCTTCCACTGTGTGGGTCCTGGGAATCAAGCTCAGTCTTCAGTCTTGGTGACAGGCACCTTCATCTACTAAGCCATTTTGCCAGTCCTGTCTTCTTGTTGTTGTTGTTCTGTTTTGTTTGTTTTTGTTTTATTTTTTGAGACAGGGTTTCCATGTGAAAGTCTGGGCTGTACTGGAATTCACTATGTAGTCCAGGCTGGCCTCGAACTCACTGATTCGCCTGAAGGCATGCACTGCCACCACCCGGCCCTGTCTATTTCCTTTTAATGCAACCACATCATCACAAGACAGCTCCAACACAGCCTTTCTTGCTCAGGTCCCTGCATCAACATACGCATGTCCACAGCACCTCGCCTCATGGCTATGTAGCATTTGTGTATGTGAACATATATGATATAAATGTCTATCATATAATATATATGATATCGTATGTGAGATAGACAGACAGACAAAGATAGATCACTGTGTAGCCCTGGGTAGCCTGGAACTTGCTATGTAGACCAGGCTCGCTTTGAACTCACAGAGATCTGCCTACTTCTGTCTCACAAGTGTTGTGTTAGTATTAAAGATGTGCACAACCATGCCTGAATTTGTTATATTTTATGGAGTCCAATGTAATTATGTAACAAGTTAATTATGTAACTTCCAGCTTTGCAAACCCTTCTTTGCCCAGCTCTCCATCTCTGTCAAGAAGGCACATTTCCAGAGATGAGGGTGCTGGGCCGGAGTGTGAACACTTGGGAAGCTTCTGGTGCATGGTCATGGCTTGCTCTGAAGTCCAGACCTGTTTCTTCCATGTTCGGGGTCATCCAGTTGCTTCTGCATTAGCTCAGGGACAGCTCAACATAGGCGCTGAACCTGCTACTCATCATTCCCTAGGCTACTTCTCTTCATTAAAATGTATGAACGAGAAGATTCCGATTTCCACATTCTCCAATGCCAAGTATTTCCTCACCCCAATGTTCTGATGTGTCAGGCTATTTATTTATTTGTTTGAGATAAGGTCTCCTACTGTACCCCAGCCTGGCCTTGAACTCATGGCAATCCTGCTGCCTCAGCCTTCCAAGCACCAGGGTATCATGTGTGCCACCATACCCAGCTTGCTATCCCTGGCTCTTTTTGGTTATTAGGAAAGTGGATTAGATGCTGGTTTCCTCGTAGACTAGAGTGAGATGCTCCTGGGTAAATGCAGAGATGGAGCAATTTCTCTGTGCCTCAGTTTACTCGCTTGTAAAGCAGAGGCGTTGTCAGGACTTTGCAGGGCTTGCGTGTGGGTGGAGAGAGCCCCACTGGCATCTGACGTGAGTTATCAGTATTTTATCTTTAAAAAAAATGCCTTGTACATGCTAGGCAAGTGCTGCACCACTGAGCTACACCCCCTGCCCCATGAATCTCCGAGTTCTGGTCTCCCCCTACCCAGTGCCCAGCGGGGTCTCCTGGCCCATGACTGCTGCTGCCACTGCACTCTTAGCCCTGCCTGGGCTCTGCCTCTAGCTCCCTGTGTGTGCATTTCCAGCTGCTCAAGGCTGACCGTCTCCCTGAGAAGAGCTCCCGGAGCAGTCCACCTTAAAAGGTCCTTGAGTTCCCAGAAGGACAAGCAAACAAGAGAGAGAACATTAGAGCAAATTGCTTGTCTGAAACAGACAAATAATTTTCATTTCATCCTTCTCTCTGTGTTCCACTTCGCCCGCCTGCTGTTCCCTTTTCTTACGTGAGCCGGCATGAGGACGGTACCGTTCTTATGCATTCTTGAGATGGATTATGTAATAATCTGGGGACTGAAGAAGCCAAGGCGAGTGCCAGGGAGATGGGCAAGAACCACTTCACTGATTCCGGGAGGCTGAGTCCAGGTGCCCCCTTGCCTCCCACCCTCAGAGCCAACTGACCTCTTTCATAGGTCACTAGAGGTCTAAGGACCACATGGGCTCCTGAACCCTGAATCAGATTTTCTTTTTTTTTTTTTCAACTTTGCCAGCCCATTAGGTCCCTGGAGCCTTGAAAAGCCCCCATGCCCAGTTAGGTCAGAACTATAGTCATCTCAGGTAACAGAACCCTGAACTACACAGGACCAAGAGGCCAATGCCCTCACCTGGCTTAGGCTTAGTCTCTCTTTCACACACACCGGACTACTCCAGTTGGAAAATAGTTTCTGCCCCTGTGTAGGTCCGATGAATGGACAGTGGCTGCCTGAGTCCCAAGGCTGAGGCCACAAGGGGCTGGGACTGGATGACACAGGATGAACCCTGATTGATTAATGATGGCTGCTGGCGGCATAGTTGAAAGGGTGTTGGCTCATGTGTCAACACGTAGGTCACGACTCAAGGGACAGCCATTGATAATAGCCAGGTGCTATCCCGTAGGTAGGTAGCATGGCACCTGACTAGGAAGAAGTCTACTGAAAATATTCCCAAGAAAGTTTGCTGGCTTTCTGGAGGCAGCAGTCATAGAAGGTACCCCGAGAGTGGGACTTTTCTACAGGAACTGAAGATGCTGGGAAACACACAGACCTTGGTGGAGTGTAAACTCTTAGACCGAAGGGCCTCAGCCAACCTCAGCTCTTCCTGAGCCCGAGGCGGCAGTGAAAGGGACAGGCTCACCACTGGGCTGGGAGAAGGATGTACTGGGTGAAGGCCAGGCTTGCCCCTCCTTCTGTCCTTCTCCGAGGTGAAGAGCAACTCTCCACACGATCTGTAGGATGTTGAGTCATCACAACTCTGAAAATGCTCAAGTGTCCCCCCAAACCACTATTCTGAGGAGCAGCTGTGGACAGCCAAGCCTCCATAGCGAGTGCCTTTGTTCCTCTTTTACATGGCCTTCACATTTTCACATGAACTTAGATGCTTTAACTAGGGAGAAAGGACCTCCTCTGCTAAGAGCCGCCTTGTGTGGGATGGGGAGGAAGGGCTATTTCTAACACAGATAACATAACAGCCAGTCCTCAGAGGTCCTTGAGGCACAGCCCCGTGGGGTGGACACCTCGCTTTTCCCGAGCTGGAATGTGATACTTAGAGAGCAGCATAGCCTCTGAGGAGCTGGGATGCAGGTGATGGTGGGTCCTGTCTTCCCAAGAGGCAGACGTAGGGTCCTTCAGACCACTGCCATGTGCCTTTGAGACAGTGTCTTACTAAGCAGCTCAGGCCAGCCTTGGACTCATAATCCTCCTGCCTCAGCCTCTGAGTGCTGGGATTGTAGGTGTGCACCTCCATGCCTGGCTCCCTCTGTCATCATGGTTCCATCTCCTCCTCCTCAGTGGCCTCCAACTCCTCAGTGGCCTCCTCCTCCTCAGTGGCCTCCTCCTCCTCTTCCTTCTCCTCTTCTTCCTCCTCCTCCTCCTTTTTAAAATGGCGTTTCACATAGCCCAGGCTTGCCTTGAACTCACTAAGTAGTCAAGGGTGACCTGGGACTTCTGATCCTCCTATCTCTAGTTCCCAAGTGCTGGGATTAGAGGTGGTCTCCATCTTCTTATCTACAAGGGAGGCGTTGCTTGACTGGTCTAACTTCTGCCTCTGCTACTCACTAGCTCTGTGACTGGGGCAAGGTGCTGGAGGCCCCATGTTCCTATTCTTCCCTCTAAACGGCATGCAACTAGGAAAGAGGTTTTTATTCCAGGTCCAACCATGTGTTGGTAAGGGAGGCAAAATGGTATCACAGCTCTCTGGGGGATTCTGGTAATGTCATGTAAAATCACACATGTAATTATTCTTTGACCTGCCCACCACACTTCTAAGAATCTACCCCCCAAGTCACAGTGACAGAGGTACAGTAGGTATACATACAAATTTGTTACAGCATAGTTTGGACAAGCAAAAGCTGAAAGGTACCCCAAGTCCACCAATCAGGGATTGGCTAAAGAAAGCACCGTCCAGTGTACAATGGAGTACTGTGAAGCTGTCCGAATGAGTAAAGGTTGATTCTCACTCTGCTTGGGGAGGTGTCCAAGTCACTGTGGCATATGAAAAGGGCAAGCGAAAGAAAAGCAGGAGTACACACTCACACTTGCACACCTAGGCAAGCATATATACATGCACGCACACCCATGTTCACCCCCATGCATGCACTCTCTCACACACACACACACACACACACACGAACCCGTGCGCACACGCACACACACACACACACACACACACACACACACACACAGGCGCGCGCATGCGCGGACATACAGCTGTTTTGATCGGAGGGCCTTTTCAAACCGTCATCTAGAAGTGGAGGAAGAAAACAGAACGAAGGGGGAAAGCAGAGTCGAGATGTTCGTGGAGGTAGTTCTGAAATCCTCCAAACACGACTTTAGAAAACGCTTTTTTTCTGGGCTGGCGAGAAGGCTCAGGGGTGAAAGGACATGCTGCTGGTTTGGTGACCTAAGTTTCAACCCCAGGATCCACGTGGTGGAAAAGGACTGACTCCTTCAAGTTGACCTCTGACCTCCACCTGTGTGCAGAGTCACACACACACACACACACACACACACACACACACACACCAATCAATACATAAACGTAAAAATATATTTTTTAAAGGCCTGTTGCTTTAATCTCTGGTCAATGGACCTCACAGAGCAGAGTCACCACCAACCCAAAGCCTGACCCGGCTCTTAGGTGACAGACAGGGAGGGGCCTTTTCTTGTTTCTGTGCTCGGCTGGCATCTTGCTGGTCTGCCCTGACAGACGCACAATCCTGCCATTGAGCTCTGACCTTGTTCTCTCGAGCCTGGCTTTGGAAGGTCTGGACTCTCCTCACAGGACCAACCTTCAGCTTGACCTCAGGTCCTTCTTTAAAGACGTCCTGGCGGAGCTGGGAACCCGGGCCCTGTCACAGCCTTCCCAGGCCCCAGACCCACGAAGACGCTAGAATTCCACATACTAACACTATCCATGGTCCCCTGGCTTTATGCCCCCCTCCCCCTTCTCTGCCACCTCTCCCTCCTCCCCCCACACTATTATACGTGACTCACAAGGTCAGCCTTGTTTTCTTCCACCCTCCCAATCCACTGGAGCACAGGCACCATGGATTGAGCTCTCATAGTCTTATTGGATTGTGAAGAGATACCCCACAAGTGACAGAGCCAAGATTCTATATGCCTGATAATTCTGGAACATATACTAGCTTAAGGCTATCAATTTCTGAACTTCAGAAGAGAAATAAAGTATAAGAAAAAAAAAACTTCTGTTTAAGTTATTATTATTAGTTAAAACAAAAACAACAAACAAACAAAACTCAGTTTCTGGGTGTGATGATGATACACAGTTAATCCCAGCACTTGGGAGGCAGAGGCAGAAGGATCTCTGTGGGTTCAAGGCCAGCCTGGTCTACATGGTCAGTTCCAGGCAAGCCAGGGTGATATAGTGAGACATTGTCTCAAACAAAACAAAACAAAACAAAAATTCAAAACACAAACCGTTAATCTCAATGGGTAAAGTTTTCACCCAAGAGCAGTCTCGAAGTGTTTCTGCAGAGCCGCACTGCAGGGGACTCTGCGTGGTGTCCGCCACTTGAAGTGTGCTGAATCAATTCTACAGCCTCTGCCCAGAGCTGACCCATGTCAGCTCTGCTCAGGTTTCATTGGCCTACATCAGTCACAAGATCAGATGGAGTAATGTGGTAATGACACATAGTCCTCCTGGGGAGGACAGGAAATACTTGGACATAATAATACAGTTTGCTCTAATGGTTACAGCCCAAGGCCCGAGGGAGGGAGTGGCTGCCTGAGGTCTCCAGGACCCAGGAGGCAGAGTTAAAGTCAGGGTTGGGCCCATTTGCGCTCCATGGCTCTCTCCCTTCTTGAGTCCCTCCTCAGCAAAGGAGTCCAAAGGCTGTGTAATGACTCCCAAAGAGGCATGGCCTGGGAAATCAGGCTCACACTCGGCTGCTGTTTGCAGGGTGTATCCCCTTCCTAGTTTTCTCTTTCTCACTTTTGTGTGAATGTGTGGGGGTGGGGTGGGGTGGGGGTGTGCACATGTGTGTGGAGGCGAGAAGTCAGCCTCAGGTGTTGGTCCTCGGGCATCATCCATCACCTTGTATTTTGAGACAGGATCTCTCACTGGTCTGGAGCTGAGCGCTGTTGCCTGGCTGGCCAGCAAGCCCCAGCAATGCTCTTGTTTTGCCAGCCACGCACCACATGCCTGGCTGTTTTCACTTGGGTTCTGGGGATCAAACTCAGGTCCTCCCACTTATACAGCAAGCACTTTCCTGGCGGAGTTGTCTACCCAGCTCCCTTGTACACTCACCTTAGGGGCAGCAACCACAATGGTCCCAACTTATCTCCTCTTCTTCCCCACTTTCTAAAAAAGTAAATGGTTATTTTAAATGTTATGTGTATAGCTCTGTGGGTATGTGCATGTGAGTGCAGTTACCTGAGGAGGCCAGAAGAGGGCACTGCATCCCCTGGAGCCGAAGTTAGAGTCAGCTGGAAACTGAACTAATGACCTCTACCAGAGCAAAAAGTTCTTTTAACCACTGAGCTATCTCTCCAGCTATTCCTATTTTCTTTTTTCAAAGCAGTGTGGGGACACATGAGTGTCATGGTGTACATGTGGAGGACAGAGGACGGATTTGAGGAGTTGGT
Organism: Peromyscus californicus insignis; assembly: GCF_007827085.1. Lineage (NCBI taxonomy): Eukaryota > Metazoa > Chordata > Mammalia > Rodentia > Cricetidae > Peromyscus > Peromyscus californicus. The sequence continues at coordinate 43,056,459 of NW_026294551.1, read as the reverse complement.
TCTCTTCGTTCACATTCATATGGGTTCCAGAGATTGAACTTGGGCCATCAGACTTACACTGCAAGTGTTTGATCAGATGAGCAAACTCTCCAGCCCTCCTTCCCCTTCATTCGAGGTCAGTATTCACTACTCCGGGGGAGAGTGGGGAGCAAGATTGCCCCAACCTGAGGGCAAATAACCAGCACGTGAGGGATGTGGCCTGTGCACACACAGGTGCTTCTGCAAGGGAAGCAGAGACTGCAGTTTAAACGTCTAGTGGGGCCATCTTGGGAACCTTTCAATGAACACAATGATTTTAAGGACATTGGCCGAAGTGGGGAGGGCAGGCGCAGCCATGAAGCATGCAGGAGCTTCTGCCTTCAAGTGCTTTTTTCTGTCCCTTCTTCTTCAGGACCGTGGATTTGATTTAACGGCCACCCTAGCTTTCAATAGTCTGTAGATTCTTTACCATTCCAGTGTGCAGCGGCGTTTTCAATTCTAGAAACTTGTGTGTGTGTGTGTGTGTGTGTGTGTGTGTGTGTGTGTGTGTGTGTGACTGTCTCATTCTGAAACCCCAGCTGGCCTTGAATTTGTGATCTTCCTGCCTCGGTCTTCTGAGCACTGGGATTATAAGTATGCACCACCACGCCTGGCTTCAGAAAGTGTCTTTGTGTGTGACAGGATCTCATGTATCCTAGGCTGACTTGGAACTTGCTATGTAGCAAAGAGTGGCCTTGAATTTGGGGCCTCTACCGCCTAAGCACTGGACTTACAGGTGTGCCCCATTATGCCTGACTTTAGAAATCTTTTAATATTCTCAGTGTCTCTCCTCAAAAGCTCTTTTCCATTTTTGTTAACTTTATTGTATAATTTTTCCATCAGTTCATTAAGAGGTTTGCTCAATTAAGGAGGAAGTGGCTGGGCTGGGCAAGCAGCTCAGTGGGTAAAGCGGTTGCAGTGCGGACCTGACGCCCTTGTAGAAAGTCAGCTATGGCCGGGCGGTGGTGGTGCACGCCTTTAATCCCAGCACTCAGGAGGCAGAGCCAGGCGGATCTCTGTGAGTTCGAGGCCAGCCTGGTCTACAAAGTGAGTTCCAGGAAAGGCGCAAAACTACAGATAAACACTATCTCGAAAAACCAAAGAAAAAAAGAAAGTCAGCTATGGGGCTGGAGAGATTGCCCGGGGTTTGAGAGCGCTCACTACTCATGCGGAAGTCCTCCGCTCGGTTCCCAGCACCCGCAAAGTGGCTTACAATGTCTGTATCTCCAGGTCCAGGGGATCTGACACCCTTTTTGAGTTGCGTGAGCACCAGCTTGCACATGGAGCACATGCGTTCATACAGGGCAAAGCTCATCCACATAAAAATAAGTAAATCTTGAAAAGAGCGTCAGGGGTGATGGCATGCATCTGCGGTGCTGTGGTAAGACGGGAGAGGGAGAACTGAGCAGACACTAGTGTGTGCAGAGCTGCACCACGGAAACAAGAGAGAGCCCGCTTCAAAAGAAGGTGGAAGGAGAGATTTGACTCCCAAAAGACGTCCTCCAATTTCCATGTGAATTCCATGGCACACGTGTGCCCATACTAACACACATATTTATACATACATGCACACCCACACAATAAATAAACAAATCTTTAAAAAATAAAAATGGTCCTCAATCAGATTAAAACATAATATGGCCGGGCGGTGGTGGCGCACGCCTTTAATCCCAGCACTCGGGAGACAGAGGCAGGCGGATCTCTGTGAGTTCGAGGCCAGCTTGGTCTACAGAGCAAGATCCAGGAAAGGCGCAAAGCTACACAGAGAAATCCTGTCTCGAAAAACCAAAAAAAAAACCAAAAAACAAAACCATAATATGACTGTGAATGAGACAGATTCAACAAAATGAAGAACCTCAGTACCATACACACACACACATATATACACACATACATACACATATACACATATTACATATACACACATACACATATACACATTACATATACACACACATACATACACATATACATACATCACATATACACACATTACATATACACAATACACATATACACACACATACGTACACATATACACACATCACATATACACACATTACATATACACAATACACATATATACACACATACATACACATATACATACATTACATATACACAATACACATATACACACACACGTACACATATACACACATTACATATACACAATACACATATATATACACATACATACACATATACATACATCACATATACACACATTACATATACACAATACACATATACACACACATACGTACACATATACACACATTACATATACACATATTACATATACACACATTACATATACACAATACACATATACACACATTACATATACACATACATACACATATACACACACATACAGAGACAGGCAAAAAAAAGGCACTGAGGGGAGGGAAGGTCAAGAACAGGTAAGAAGAAGATACTTGCAAACACACACAGAAAGGTTCATGTTCAGAACACACTTTAAAATCCTTTCACCCTGGTAAGGGCGGGAGAAAGCACACAGAAAGAAAACTGGGGGACAGCTGTGAGCACTGTGCAGAACGATGCATACAAACAGCCTGTAGGGAACCGTAAAGACCTGTGGCTCGGCGGCTCACAACGGAACCAGCAGGTAAAAGATAGCGGGACGCGGTTCCACAGTCAACAGACTAGCTAAAACGGAACCGTGATGATTGCAAGTGTTGGCAATGTGCCGAGCAGTAGTTATCCCCACACGCTGCTGACGGGTGCAAGCTGATACGACCACATCAGGAGACTGCGTGATGTATTCTAAAATAGACCCAACTCCACTACCAGGGCAAATCTGGTAGACACGCATGTACATGGCAACCTGGTGCTCATAGCAGCAGTATCCACACGATCCCCAAGTTAGAAACAACCCCAGAGGCCTCAGGGAATGGGATGGATAAGATGCTGGGCACATTAGATGATGGATCAGCTGTAGCCACAGGAAGCACGTAGAGGACCCCCACAAATGTGAGCAGGCCAACATACAGAGAAATACGTGTTTTCTTTTTAATTTAAGATGGGGGTCTCACACATTCCTAGCTAGTCTCTAGTAAACCTACATAGCCAACACTTTACCAACTAGCAACATCCACATCCCTTAGGACAATGTTTAAAAAAATGTTTTTTTTTTTAAAATATAGCATGGATACAAAGGGGGAAAAGATGGAAACCAAGTCTCAGTAGGTTAACCTCATTCATAAACATCAAGGAAAAACATCAGAAAGGTCTAACGTTATCTGCCTCTGTCTGGTCACCCTCTCGCTGTAGCTATTAATGCCAATCACTTTATTTTATTATTATTTTTTATTTTAAGTGTGTGAGTGTCTTGCCTGCATGTATGTCTGTGCACCACTTGTGTGCAGTGCCCACAGAGGCCAGAAGAGGGCGCTGGATCTCCCAGGACTGGAGTTAAAGACACTGAGCTGCCATGTTGAAGCTGAGAGTTGAATCTCTGACCTCTGGAAGAGCAGCCAGTGCTCTTAACCACTGAGCCGCCTCACCAGCCCGTTTCCCTGCCTTTCTTTCCACTTTTACCCCTAAGTGTCGTCCAGTTTTGTCTTGTTTTAGCTTCACACGTGGAATTATAAGCATGTACTCCTGAGCTGGGCACAGTGGCGGACACCTGTCATTCCAGCGCTTGGGAGGTAAACAGAGGAGGCTCATCCTTGGCTACATAGGGAATTCAAGACAAGCCGGGGCATGACAGACCCAGACCCAATTAGGAAAAAAAAAAATAGCCAACATTTGGGGAGGGAGGCTTTGATTTGCCTGGTTTACATCATCCCAAGTAACTTCTAAGGTGACTGTGTGCCGTTTCCACACAGCTTCTCAATAAAGAAACATCTAAACACATCTTTGGGAACAGTGCTGGGAAAGACAACCCAGAATGCGTTGAAGCCTGTGAAATGTGCTAGAGAAAACACAGAAGAATTTTGAAAGTCTCCTCAGAGAAAGTGGGGGAGAAAACCGAGGGTCTGTCAGGGCTTCGGGCTTTCGGTTTTTGAATAGACCATGGGGAGGAAGCCGAGGCACTTGGCTCTTTGCTCGTCTTCAGAATAACATTCATCCTGAAGACGACGCATCACAAAGATGGAATTAAAGCCCGAGATGAAGAAGTGATGCCTCATGATCAGAGACTAATCGACAGTGTGAGTTTAAAAGTTACATTTGTGCGTGTGTGTGTGTGTGTGTGTGTGTGTGTGTGTGTGCGCGCGCGTGTGTGTGTGTGCGTGCGTGTGTGCGTGTGCCACCGCACGCCTGTGTGGCGGTCAGAGGACAACTTGCAGGAGTTGACTCTCTTCTTCCACCGTGTGGGTCCAGGAAATGAACTCAGGTCATCAGGGTTGGTGGACAGCGCCCTGACCCTCTGGATCACCCCATCGGGCCCCAGGTCAGCAGTTTCGTGAAGGGCGTCAACGAACGCCCCCGACAGAGTACCCAAAGCCAGGTACAAATCCAGTGAGATTTCTTTAGCAGGCGGGGTTCACTTGGAGCTCCACTGGGTCAGCAAGCAGCAGCCTCACCAGACGGGGTCCATTTCACACACGGACAGGATCAGAGGATCGAACACACCAAGCACGATTTGGGCTGGGGTACACGCGAGGACATGTATAAACCTGACCGAGTTCGGTAAGTTCCTGTAAGAGTGGGGGCAGTTGGTACAAATGGACATTAACCCGAGGCCTGCTGAGGTCTGGATAGGAAGTGACCTCTCCCCGCAAGGATACTGTCAGTTAGCGAGGTGAGGCCAGGTGAGGCTGCGGTCAGGGCAGTGGCTTCAGGCAGAAGGCTCGCTTGTCATTCCTGCGTCAGACCCTGGCCCCTGCAGCTGGAGGCCCTGCCCTCCACCTTGTCCTGGGGCCTAGGCTGGGGAGCAGACTTTATCCGGAGTGGGGCTGGACACTGCAGCAGAGGGGAAGAAGAGTGTAATGAGTCACAGGTTGCCTCTGAAAGTGTCGTCTAGCAGTGACACACCAAGTGTCACGGCTTCCTTTCAGAGATGGTGGGCAAGTGCCTCTGTACCCTGCAGGGGAGGAGAAGGAACCAGCAGTTCAGGGGGGCTGGTACTGCTGGCCTCCCCAAACACTGTCTGCCAGCCGCCAAGCACATGGTGTGAGCTTGTATCTACAGAGGCCCTGGGCAAGAAGAGGCTAAGCAGGGCTTCAGCCCTAGGGCATCTGACTGGGGTCCTAAGGGCAGGTCAGAGTCCTCCACCAGCCCAGCCTATGGCTGGGACGGATGGAGGGAAGCAGATGTTGGTTGAAGGCAGGATTCCTATTCTACCCATTTTCCACAGGGCCGCCTCCAGGGCCCCAGTCTCTCTTCACTTCTTATTTTCCTCCTTCCTGGTCCTCAGGGGTTTAAGGCACAGAAATCAAGTATAGTCATCCCTACTTAGTATTATCCCAGAAACACACTATACACAGAAACCACCTCAATTTATCACAACAGAGAAGGTTAAGGAGTTGCCAGCCTGACCATATAAACAGACAGTTTCAGTTGTTTAAGAAGCATTGTGAGCATTTCTGAGCATTTGTGGACAACAATCTCCATGAGTTCTCTTCTCTCTCTCTCTCTCTCTCTCTCTCTCTCTCTCTCTCTCTCTCTCTCTCCCCCCCCTCTCTCTCTCTCGTTTTTCAAGGCAGGGTTTCTCTGTGTTGTTTTGGTGCCTGTCCTGGATCTTGCTCTGTAGACCAGGCTGGCCTCGAACTCACAGAGATCCGCCTGACTCTGCTTCCAAAGTGCTGGGATTAAAGGTGCGTGCTACCGTAGCGCCCGGCTAGCAGTCTGTTCTTTCTGAGGAGGGTCTGAAGGTGACTATGTGATGGCAGGCCACAGGGCATCTGGTTGGTATTAGCTTCTAGCCCCTGAGAGGTGGGAGCTGTGCAGGGCACAGGCATGCTGATTCAGAAAGCAGGTTGGCCAAGTCTGGTGGAACAGGTCGCTTATCCCAGCTCCTCTGGAGGCTGAGGCAGGAGTATCACAAGGTTAAGGCCTGCCTGGGACTGCAGAGTGAATTCAAGGCCACGCCCTGGCAACTTAGTGGGAACCTCTCAAAATCCAAAGAGAGAAAAGGGCCATGACTGTAACTCAGTTGTCCAGTGCTCACTTAGCGTGTGCAAGGCTGTAATTCAGTCTCTGATATGATGGAGGAGAAGGAAGAAGAAGAGGAGGAGGAGATCAGAAACCTGAGAAACTAGTGTCCAGAGACCAGCTGACATTGAGGACTGGGACTAAGACATATTTACATGCCAAGGTGGCAACTGGCATGTCCCTCAGAGCTACAGCATGTGGAAATGATTGTGAAGAAACCCATCCCCCACACCCTGTCACCTGCATGGACATGCTGCCGGGAGGCCCCTGGATGAAGCCCCCTTACCATCACCAGGTCTGGCAGCCCAGAATAGGACATAGTCTCCAACACGAAGAGGCTTTGAGTTTGCACACACGATTTCTGTGCATCGCTTTGTCCCTCAACTCCCCAAACCCCAGCTCCTACGACAAGGCTGTCCAGCCTGATGAACAGCACACATTGCTAGGATTTGAAGCTAATCTCCATGCCACACTGAGAGATCTTAAGGCAGATCCTTGTTCTGGCCTTGGTGGCCCCGGGTGTGAGATACTACGTCACAGATTTATGTGGAGATACAAGTTATAGGAAAGGCTTGGAGAGTGGAGCCTGTCTAGAGAAGGCAGCCAATGAACGCTGAGCCCCTAGCCTCTGAATTTCAGTGGCGAGTCTGGAAGCCACCCGGAGTATTTCTTGTAGGTGACTGGGAAAATGTGAGACTGGCTAGAGAAGACTCAGGGTAAATGGAAGCAGGCTGAGCACTTGTAAATGTTGTGATTAGGCTCAAAGCAGGTGTTCAGGTAGGCAATTCAGAACACAATAAAGTGAAGCCTCAGATCAATAACACAAGAGGGCTCATTCAGTCACATCAACACTGGGGTGGGGTGGGGGTGGCGGTGAGTGGGGTGGGGTGAATTCCTCACAGAGGAGGAAGCTCCATGGGAGACATGGACAGATCTGGAAGAGGTCTAGAAGAGGAGGTGGGTGCAGAATAGCGCTAAGCCAGGCGGAACAAGTCCATTTCTTTACCATCTGTGGGCTCCTGGGAGCATGAGGGGCGTGGTGGAGAGCCGGCCTGCAGTTACTTTGCCCCGAGCTAAGTGTAAGTCCACACTGCCTCAGTGCAAGGCAGACACTTCATAGAGAAACCAGCCTGGCCGGGACGCACGGACCAGGATGTCCTGAACAGAGTCGCGTGCCCAGCAGCTGCGCCTCTGTGGCTGTCTCAGTGTCTCCGTTCACCCCATGGCTTCCGGTGTGGGACAGACCCTCTACTCCTCCCTCCTCTCATTACCATTCACCATTTCCTGACATTACATTGCTTACTTATTTCATTTTTTTTTTTTTTAATTATCTGGTCCCTAAAGAGATTCAGAAAAAGTCGCTCCAAAATACGCCCTTCTGGCATAGTGACTTTTTTTTTTTAAACTAAAAGAAACTGAGAACAGACTCAAAGTTCTTTCTTTCCCCTCCATCACCTAAAACAAAGCCTCCTTTGGCCTTTTTGAAGGGGAAATTCATGTTTGTAAAGGAAATTTTCAGTAATAAAGTTACGAAAACCTCATCAAAGGATACTTTTATTTGCCTAACAGGACAATATTATTCACCATGATGGCCTCCCCTTCCCCGCTCCCATACCTGTCTCCACCAACCCTGAGCACTATCCCTTTCATGAGCTCAGGATGACACCTCAGTCACCTGGCTGGTCCCTTGAGTCTGCAGTTCTGCAGGTCTCCCACTGAAGGGTTTTTCTCCGTACGTCTGTCTTACGTTACTGTAATTCACAGGCCAGCCAACGTTTTCCTCCACATCTCTAGGAGGAAGAAGTTGGTCTTTTTCCTCTGCAATAGAACTAGCTGGCACTTAAAAAAAAAAAACAACTTGTTAATTTCCCCAGTTAGGGAAAGACCGTCTAAGCTTAATATCAAAGGGCTGGGGCTGGTGAAATAGCTCAGTGGTAAGTGTACTTGCTGTACAAGCCCGACCCCCTGAGTTCCTTCCCTGGGAGCCGCGGTGGAAGAGAAGCCACCCTGAGGGTTGCCCTTTGACCTCCACGTGTGTGCTGCAGCATCTGTTTCTGTACCCATGTGCACTTATCCTGTGCCCAGTAACAAATATTTGAAGTTACTTATTTTTATTTTATGTGCATCGGTGTTTCACCATGGGTGTTGGGTCCCCTGGAACTGGAGTTACAGACAGTAGTGAGCTGCCATGTGGGTGCTGGGAATTGAACCTGGGTCCTCTGGAAGAGCAGTCAGTGCTCTTAACCACTGAGCCATCTCTCCAGCCCCAACAAATATTTTAATTAAAATAACAAAGACAGAAAACACAAAGGAATGTGTAAATGGGGTTTCTCATGCAAACATGCACCATGTGTGACCCCTAACCACAGGATACAAACACCTAACTTAGGATGATGCTAAGATGGCTATCTATGGATGGCCGCTGTGCAGGAACCGAATCCTCCTCAGAAAGCTGGCAGTGAGTGGGGTGGGATGAGTTCCTCACAGAGGGATTCATCTGGAAGGGCAGAGACAGGAGCAGGCATTTGACTGCATTGCTGGAGGTGTCTGGGGTCTTTTAGTCACGAGGTTGTTTTGTTTTAGGAAATCTCTTCCTTGTGGTTCAAGGGGACTTTCCCATACAGGCTGCCGCTCAGTGGCCACGTTTGTCCCTGGAGACATCCTGGTTATCCTGTGCGTGGTGGGGCTTTCTCTTGTGATAAGGGAATAAAGGACAGGTCCATTTTCTATACTGTTGAAAGGGAGGGGTGAAATTCTCATAGGGTTACAGGAGAATCCATGTGTCTAATCCCTCCCTATAATAGTCATTATTTCCACATCATAAAAATTGTCCTGAAGACTTGAGATGTAGTCGGGTGAGGGGCTGGGGGTGTGGCTCAGTTGGTACAGCGCTTGCCTAGCTCGTCCAAAGTCTTGGGCCTCTACCTTAGCACGACACAAATCGGGCACAGTAGTGTACACCTATAATCTGAGTGCTGTGGAGGTGGAGGCAGGAGGATGGGAAGACTGAGTCTAGCCTGGGCTAGACGAGACCCTGCTTCAAAAAATAAACAAATGAGATAAATTGTTAAGTGGAAAAAAAAACAGGTTCTAAAACATTATTATCTATTTAAAGACATATAGGAAAGACTAAGACCTTTTCCAAAAGATAACTTCTCAGTAATTATTAAATATTATTTGCCAGTACAATAATGGTTATTATTTGATCTCGGGAGTTCATGAGTTGATACAGAGGATCCTCTCAGTAGTACAGGAACCCTTCAGATTGTCATGGTTTTGTCACAGTTACTGACGCTTACGTGACAACTGCTTTCTTAAAAAAATACATCGTCCACACGTAAACTGGGAATCGGGAGTGAAGACTTTCGTATGCCTGCACTGTATTCTCAACTAACATATTGTAAATACATTTTTTTAAAAAAAGGCTTATTTTTACTTTATGTATGTGAGTGGTTGCCTGCATATTTATCTGCATATGTGTGTGTAGAGTCTGTGAAGACCAGAAGAGGTCACTGGATCCCCCAGGACTGGCAGTACAGCGATTGGGAGCCCCTAAGTCAGTGTTGGGAACCAATGTCTCCGGAAGAACAGCAGTGCTCGTCACTGCTGAGCCGTCTCTCCAGCCCCACGCGGTAAATCCTTACTATATATTAATATATAATTAACATACATTAATGTATATTCTCAACCCCAAGGAAAAGATGAACACCACAAAAAGGAAAAGTGCAGAAAAGGGGCCAGGAAGACGGCTTGGTTGGGAAGTGCTTGCCCCGCAAATGTGAGGGTCTGGGTCCTGTCCTCGTCACCCACCCAGAGGAGCTGGGAACAGCAGCTCCTGCCTGGAACCCCAGCGCTGGGGAGGCAGAAGCGGGGGGATCCTCAGGGCTCACTGTCAGCCAGTGTAGCAACAAACTGACCATCTCCAGAGTCAGTGGGAGGCACCATCTCAAAAAATAAAGTGGAGAGGGGACTGAAGACGACACCCAGCACCGACCTCTGGCCTCCGTGTGTACACACGCGCGCGCGCGCACGCACACACACACACACACACACACACACACGGGTGTAAGGCCTGGATGATAACATTAAGACGACTTTCTCTACAGATAATTTAGTTATGCTTATTTTTCCCCTCGTATAACTTTAAATAATAAACATGCAGATGTGAAACATCTGGTGCTGTTTCCCATTAAAAATGGAACAGACTGACAGAATTAAAAAGACAAGGGCTCACTGTGGGGTTGGGGCTATCCTTGAGCTACTGATCCTCCTGCCTCACCTCTGTGCTCCCGGGTCCTGGAGCTACAGGTGTGTCACCTGGCTTTGTTTCCCCCAGAGTCTCTCTAGGTAGCCCAGGCTGGCTTCAAACTCTCAATCTTCCTGCCCCTGCCTCCCAAGTATTGGGATTACAGGGACATGTCACATCGACTAGTTTGAGAGGATCATCCTGCTAAGTGCGTGTGTGTGTGTGTGTGTGTGTGTGTGTGTGTGTGTGTGTGTGTGAGAGAGAGAGAGAGAGAGAGAGACAGAGAGAGACAGAGAGAGACAGAGAGACAGAGAGACAGAGAGAGAAAGGTGGGCATTACATTTAGGGAAGGAGCAGAGCAATCTGTGACAGAAAACTGTCTCCACCGGGTTTCATGTGTCTCCATGATGCCCCATGCTACAGATGAACCATAATTAAATCAGCCCTGCACCATCAGAAAACTTCTAAAATTACCTGAAGGGTGGGTCTATGAGATCACTCACAGGTTAAGATGCTTGTTGCTAAGCCTAGCAGTTTGATCCCTGGACACACATAGTGGAAGCAGAGAGCTGACTCTTAGGTTTGTCCTTTGACCTTCACACGAGAGCCGTGGCAAGTGCCACACCCCAACAGCCTCTGGGGAGTCTCGAGCAGACACAGAGAGAAGCAAGATGAACTTGCTATACTGAGAAAAGGTACTAAGCCATGTGGCAGAGTGTAGATAAAAATATGGGTTAATTTAAAATTAAGTGTTAGCTAGTAACCAGCCTGAGCTATCTGCTGAGCATTTATAAATTTATAAATTCCTTTTTTTTTTTTTCTGAGACAGGGTTTCTCTGTGTAGCTTTAGCTGTCCTGGAACTTACTCTGTAGACCAGGTTGGCCTCGAACTCAGAGAGATCTGCCTGCCCCGCCTTCCGAGTGCTGGGATTAAAGGCATGTGCCACCACTGCCTGGCTTGAGCATTTATAATTAACAATAAGTCTCTGAATGGTTATTTGGGAGTGGGTGCTAAGACACAGAGAAACTCCACTAACACACTCCAAACAAATATATGTAATTTAAAACTACCCAAATGATGCTACAGTGAAAACATTTGTATATATATAAAATTTTATTCACATCTTAAAGTGAGATTGTTACACACTGGTCCTAGAGCAAAATCTGCCTTGTTCCTGTCCCTTACGCCTTTTGATGTTGTGCATATTGCTGACCCCAGTGTTCCGGGCAAGAAGAAACTGTGGTAATCATGGTTACTCTTACTTCCGGCTCCACCAGCTGCCCTTTCCCTGCTCAGCAGCCCTGTGCCTGCCTGCCTGCCCATCTCATGCCAGGCTGCCCAATGAGGCAGTCCAAAGATGGTGTCATTACCTCCAGCCAAGCCTACGAGCACAGGCTCTGAATTACAGGCTCAAGTGCTTTCAATGACAGGCCCTGCAAGGCTCTAACTGGCAGTGTGGAGAGCCAGAAACAAGCCACCTCAAGTGGCAAGAGTGGCTGTTTACTTAGTACCTCCTCCTCCCTCAGCCCTGCGGGGCTGATTTGGGTCACCTAGCAGCATTGCGACATGATCCTGAGCCACTCCACAGGACAAGCTTTGTGGGCCAGAACGCGCTCCCACAGACCTTTGCCCTTTGCACAGCCTAGCAGGCTGCCAGGCTATGAGCACTTTGCACACTGAGCTCATGATCTACACGAAAAACCTTACAGCAGGTCAGCCCTCTCCCCTGCTCTCCCTTCCAGGATCCTCTGGTATCTACTTGGCCAGGTCTCACTCATCTCCTACTTCCTGACTTCCTAACCCTTTGACAGACTGCATGTACACTTCCTGTCACCTAGCCTCCTTTAGAGAAGGATTTATAGAAAGAAGTACTGTTGTGGAATGTTCCTTTACACTGAGTGAAGATGTGTCACTGTGATTGGTTTAATAAAAACTAAATGGCCAATAGCTGGGCAGGAGGTCTAGACAGGACTTCTGGACAGAGAGCACTCTGGGAAGAAGAAAGGCAGAGTCACCAGCTAGTTGGAAAGAAAGTAGAACTCGGAATAGAGAGTAAAGGTAACCGAGCCATGTAAAAGTATGTAGATTAGGGGATGGGGATTTAGCTCAGTGGTAGAGCAAGCGCAAGGCCCTGGGTTCAGTTCTCAGCTCCAAAAAAAAATATGTAGATTAATAGATATGTATTAATTTAAGTTATAAAAACTAGTTAGGAACAAGCCTAAGCTAAGGCCAAGCTTTCATAATTAATAATAAGTCTCTGTGTCATTTTTTGTGAGCTGGTAGCCCAAAAAGAAAAATCCATTTACAAAGTACCTAGAATGTATCAAGAATCCCTCCCTCCAAAGTCATGTAACAAACTAGTTCGTAAATGGGTAAAAGGGGCTGGAGAGCTGGCTCAGTGGTTGCGTACATACTGCTCTTATGGAGGAACAGAGATCAGGTTCCACGTCAGGAAGCTCACAACTGTCTGTAACTCCAGCTCCAGGGGACCCAATGCCTCTGACTTCAGTGAACAATTGTACTCACGTGTCCTCACACCGAGACATAATTAAAAATAGTATTACCATTAAAACTAAAAATAAATACTAAAAAGAGGTGAAGAAATTAAAATGCAAACCATAGAAGAAAAAAAACCAACAAATGGCAACGACAAGGTCTTAACTTGGGAAATGGAAAAAAAATTCTGCTGGGCGGTGGTGGCGCATGTCTTTAATCCCAGCACTCAGGAGGCAGAGGCAGGCGGATCTCTGTGAGTTCGAGGCTAGCCTGTTCTACAAAGCGAGTTCCAGGAAAGGCGAAAAGCTACACAGAGAAACCCTGTCTCAAAAAACCAAAAAAACAAAAAACAAAAAAAGAATTAAAAAAAAAATCCCTCTGAGACAGGGCTTCTCTGTGTAACAGCCCTAGCTGTCCTGGAACTCTATTTGTAGACCAGGCTGGAATCAAACTCACAGAGATCCACTTGCCTCTGCCTCCCAAGTGCTGGGATTAAAGGTGTGGCACCACCACTCCAGGTGGGAAATGGAAATTTTATACAACACTGCGATGCTATCTCACACCCATCAAGTTAACACAATTTTCTTAGCCCAACACCACCAAGTATGAGGGGACCCTGGTATATTTAGACAAGAGCTTGTATTCGGATTTTAGATGGTAGAAGTGTGAATGGGATCGTCTGTTTTGGAGAGCAATTTCTAGTTATCTAGTAAAATTTAACCCTGCATAGGGTAGGGGGATGGCTCAGTACACAGGCAGGCAAAGCACTTTCTAAGCGATCATGAAGAACTAAGATAAAAGCCAGGCATGGTGACACAAGTCTGTGATCTCAGTGCTGGGGAGGCAGAGAGAGGATCCAGGGGCTTTCTGGCCAGACAGTCTAGCCAAATTGGTAAGGTTCTAGTTCAGTGAGAGACCCTGCCTGGAAGAATAAGGTGGAGGGGCTGGAGAGATGGCTCAGTAGTTAGGAGCACTTCCTGCTGTAGTAGAGGACCTGTTGGTTCCTATCACCCATGGTCAGGTGGCTCAGAAGCCACCTGTAACTCCAGCTCCAGGGGCTCTGATTCCGTCTTCCAGCCTCCACAAGCATCCCCAAACCCTCCAGAGAGAGGCACAAATAAAAATAAATCTTAAAAAAAAATAAGATAGAGAGTGATAAAGACACCCGTGTTGACCTCTAGCCACGCACACACACACACTAAAATGCCCACAAGTACTGTGGTGGGTGAAGGCAAACGATTCTCTGTCACTTTCCCCATTAACGAGTAGAGTCTATTTCAACTTCCTCTAAATCTTTTGTTTTGATCGAAAGAATTGATGGGAAGAAAACTGTGTAACCTTCCAAGACCAAGAAGCCTACAACTTCCACCTCTGGGCCTGGAATGCTCCTTCTTGATGGCATGCCATGAGGAAGTCTCAGCCAGCCATGTGAAGCTACGAACCTCTCAGCTGTCCTATTGCCCGGCGTGAACCTCAGCGGGCAGAATGTGGAACATGGAAACGTGGTAGATTTAAGTTATTGTAAGCTGCAGGTTATGTGGTAATGGGTGGCCAAACCCGAGTTGAACTGACAGGTTATATTCAAGACAAGTTCTCCCATGGGGGCACAGGAAGGCAGGTACTTACCAAAGCGTTCTCTGGGACGACAAAAAAAAATCAAATTTCCATCAATACAAACTGGTTAATTAAACTGTGCAAGAGTCACACTGTGGAATACCATGGAGGTCATGAAATTAATGAGAGTGGGTTAAACCCCCAAACCAATTTATTATTTAATAAGTTAAATAATAAATAGTCACAGCTAGATATGTCACCCAGAATCTCAATAGTATATAATAAACAAATAGTACATGAAAATAAAGGAGAATGATGTCTGGCTCAGTCTATGCAAAGATTAAAGGTATGCACACTCCACACGTGAATGTGCTTCAAGAACAGAGCGTGTGCAGAGCAAGAACAGATTCAGGACTCCAGTGACTGTGGAGAAGGAGGGAGGATGGCAGGGAGGAAATGACTCCCTCGGGAGCTCACAGGGAACTCCAGGTGTAGTGATGTGGTCACGTTCCTTTCAGGTAAGAGGTGGGACAGGAGTGGTAACATGGAGACGTTTGGCAGAGCTGGGAGGGGAGCAAGGGTGCCAGTTGATGGAATGATGAAAATACAAAATACAGTCAAAGAAAGGAGCGGGGAAAAGAGTAAACAAATGACCCCCTGTTCTCCACAGTCTCAGGAGGTCAGTGCTCTGCCCAAGATCCTGGGGCTGGTAATGCCAAGTCCCAGTGGCCTTACAGTGAGGGAAAGTCCTGGATCCAATTCAGGCAGCCCCACTGCGTGACTCACTGGCTCAGACAAAGTCTGGAGGTTTGAATGGATTCAAGGTCTTAAGCCTGTTGCTTTCTATGGCCTGGATGGTTTTTGTTTGTTTTGTTTTTCAAGACAGGGTTTCTCTGTGTAGTTTTGGTGCCTGTCCTGGATCTTGCTCTGTAGACCAGGCTGGCCTAGAACTCACAGAGATCCACCTGGCTCTGTCTCCCCAGTGCTGGGATTAAAGGCGCGCACCACTGATGCCGGGCTGGCCTGGATGTTTATGCTTATGTTCTCTGTCTGTCTTTCTGTCTGTCTCTCTCACTCTCTTACACACACACACACACACACACACACACACACACACACACACACACACACACAGCCTTTGGGATGTGGTTAGGGCCTCAAAGTGAAGCCTGTATAAAACAGACCCCTCATGCCTTCTACTATGTGGGAACACAGTAAGTCACTCCTATGAGCCAGGACATTGGCCCTCACCAGACCTTGAATCTGCAGGCACCTTGATATTGGACCTCCCCACCTTCAGGGCTATGAGCATATTTCTGTTGTCTATAAGCTGCATAGCCTGGAGCATTTTGTTATAGCAGCCTTATCTGACTAAGAAAGCCTATATGAGAAATAAAAGAAAGCTTATATTTAGACTCTGGGGCAGTCACAGTGCTTGAGGAACTGGTATTGCAAAGACAAAAAGGGACATTGAGGCAGGACAGGCAAGTTCCACAGAGCAGGAGGTGGGGATCCCTCCATGTCCTCCTCTTGGTGCACCCCTGCCATCCCTGACTCTCTGAATCCAGGAGTGGCAGTCTGAACTCTCAAGGCTGGGAGTCTCCTAGGCCCTCCAGGGCAGGACCTCTAATGTCTCTCCACTCTCTGCTTCTTTTTGCTGGAGAAGATTTTACAGGACCCTGGGTATGTAAGGTATGCAAAGTAGGTACCCAAACCAAACACTTGCTGGTAACAAATCATTTGTTTTCAAATAATTCTTTTGTATACATATAACTTAACTATTTATTAAAGAGGAAGTCAAATATGTATGCTAATGAGATAGATGTCCTTTATTTTACATAAAGAATTAAATGTTGGCCAAACATTCAATATCCCAAGACACAGAGCATCCTCACTGTTTATAGAGTTGGCCAACATTTTGATTTTATAATCATCAGTGTGAAGAATGGCCCTTCGCATAAATACATAGTACAAGATGGCAGAAATATTTTTTTTTTTTGTTTTTTTGTTTTTCGAGACAGGGTTTCTCTGTGTAGCTTTGCGCCTCTCCTGGAACTCACTTGGTAGCCCAGGCTGGCCTCGAACTCACAGAGATCCGCCTGGCTCTGCCTCCCGAGTGCTGGGATTAAAGGCGTGCGCCACCACCGCCCGGCTTGCAGAAATATTTTTAATGCCATCTTTTTTTTTGTTTTGTTTTGTTTTGTTTTTCGAGACAGGGTTTCTCTGTGTAGCTTTGCGCCTTTCCTGGAACTCGCTTTGGAGACCAGGCTGGCCTCGAACTCACAGAGATCCGCCTGGCTCTGCCTCCTGAGTGCTGGGATTAAAGGCGTGCGCCACCACCGCCCGGCTTAATGCCATCTTAGAAATAGTTGGAAATGTCCTAATCTCAAGCCAAAATTCTTTAAATAAAGCCCAAGCCCGCAACTCACACAACAAGTTTTAAAACCAGATATTTGAATACACTCCATCCCATAGACACACTAGTTTGATAGATGCTGAGGAATGGAGGCAGAAAACAGGAAAAGGCTTTGTTTTCCATAATGAAACCACTGTCTTCCTACAGGAGAAGGAAACTTTGTACGTACGGTAAAAACACTGTGGATCAGCACATACTCGTCTCTAGCCTTAGCCGAGGCGTGTCAGGAAGCATTCAATGGCATTAAGAGAGCAGGGCAGCTTGATGACTCCTGCAGTGTGCAGAGTCTGCGTGTTCTGAGTTCAGAACCAAGGCTACAGGGAAGTTCCACAAAGTCACACAGGCGAGCCCTGCCAGAAACAGCTCTGATTCATTATGTGTTTGCTTTTGGTTAAATTTTTTGTGCTTGCACATCCAGAAACCATTTACTGTTGCCAAGCTGTTTTTGCTTTTTTTGTTTTTTTTTTTTTTTAACTTCTCATGTCTAATTTAAGAATCCCGGCTCCCAGGCCTATGAGATGGCTCAATGGGTAAAGGTGCCTGCTGCCTGACCATGCAGGCCTGATGACCCAGGACCTACGTAAATGGAGGAGAAGAACACCATAAGCTATCCTTGACCTCCACCCTCTCCCACATACTCTCACTCATACACACACACAGGAAGAGATTAAATTAAGGAAGCTGGGCTCTAGGAAAGGGTCGGCTAGGAGTGGATTCTGGCTATTGGTGCTGTTTGACCTTTTAGACAGGGTCTCTTTGTGCGGCCTAGGCTCACTCACACTTAAGACCTTTCTGTCTCAGCCTCTGCAGTGCTAGATTTCCAGGCGTGTGTCACCAGGCCTGCCTCTTTTTGTTTGCGCTGATCATGCAGAGGTGTTACCAGTGGCTAGGTAGGTCTGTGCAGGGAGCTTCCCGGTTCTTGGTTTAAGAATGACAGAAAGGGGCACACAGATTTTCAAAGCCACAGAATAGTTGATATGCTGTCAAGAATGACAGGCCATAGGAGTAAGAGAGTATCACAGAGACCCCCCGGGATTTGTTATGGGTTCTAAAGGAGGGAGAACCTGATTGCCAAGGACGTACGTTGAGTAGTTATCTATTTTGATGGACAGACTTTAGTTACACAATTTTCTTCTACTACTCATGTTCCTTTTTCATGATGCATCTGATTTTAATCACCTCTCACTTAATTATGCAAAGGCGTGCGATGGTAGATGGAGGATCCTTCCTAAAAATGTTCACTTAGAACATGTCTTATTGTGCACACACCCAAAACCAGTCTAGGCTGGATCTGGTCCCCCTACCCTTAAACAGAACATAACTGGAGTACTGATTCAATATAACCTATGTTGATGGTTGTTCAAGAGAGGGGACACTTACTCCGTTGTTCAGAGAGAGGTGTGCATGCAGCTTGATGCAGGTGGAAATCTTAGCTCGCTAACAGGTTCCCGGGTACATTGCTCAGAGAGGCAAAGTGTGAATATATATGCAGTACAGGCAAGGGTCTCAGGTTGCCAAGTATATTGTTAGAAGAGGGATGTTTGTATAGCCCACACCAAGTGGAGTCCCAGTTTGCTAAACTATCCCCTATGCTTGCCTGCCTCAGAGGAAGAATCCCAGAGACTTACACCACCCAGAGAGCCTGTGCCAAGACTGTGTAGCTGCTGCTTTAAGAAACAGAAAACATCCAAAGATACCTCTCAACCCCTTTTCTCCTCCCTCTGTTTCTGCAGCAACCACATCCAGGCCCTGTCACCCAGGCCATCTCATCCTGGAGTGTTTGGAAGCTGGTGCAGTGTTCACCCAGGAGCCTGGCAGGCACCACCTCTCTTTACCACCCAGGCCTGGAAGAGGCAGCCGTGAAAACAAGGGAAGACACAGGCTCGCTCCAGCATGCTGATTGTTCTGTCGCTGAAAGTAATTGAGAGCTGACCCCGGAGGGTTCTTTCACCACTCAATCACCTAAAAGAAAGCCTCATTTTACCCCTCTGCAGGGGAAGTTTATGTTTTGAGTTAGATTCTAGGGCCTCGACTTCCCAGGACCTCAGAGTCAGCGCTGCAGAATGGGGGTCGGGGGTGCAGGGGAACCTCTTCACCAGGCAGTTGAGTACCCCGACTGACCTCCACCAGCACCTTCTGGGAGGAAGCCACTGGCATTTCAAGCAGCCTGTCTTGTTGTGAAGGATTACCTTACACATTATAGAGTACTTAACAACCCTGGCTCCAGGCCACTCAATGGCTCAATGTCAGCCATGTCCTCGGTTCCTGTGACAACACCAAGGATCTCTAAGCAGATTGCCCAAGAAAGCCATCCCCCAGTGGTGACAGCTGGACTTCATGAAGGCAATGGCCATGTCCTGGAGCTTGCAAAGACTTTTTATGAGTTTACCCCTTCCTTGGATTTAAAACTTTTTTTAATTATGTGCATTTGTGTGTATCTGTATGGGTACATACATGTGAGTACCAGTTAAGATCCCATGCAGCTGGAGTTGTAGTTGCCTAACATAGGTGCTAGTATCAAGCTTGGATCCCCTAAAAGAGTAGTACCTGCTCCTAACTGCTGAACCATCTCTCCAGTTCCTGGATTTTGTTTGTTTGTTTGTTTTGTTTTGTTTTTTGAGACAGGGTTTTTATGTATAGTTTTGGTGCCTATCCTGGATCTCGCTCTGTAGACCAGACTGGCCTCGAACTCAAAGAGATCCACCTGGCTCTGCCTCTTGAGTGCTGGGATTAAAGGCGTGCGCCACCACCACCCGGCTTCCTGGACTTTTGTATTTGATGATGATAACATACACCTCCCCCAACCCTGGACAGTCATGTGATGATGTCCTCACCCGGGCTGTAGGCAGGATGCCATCACCTTATCAGTTCCAGAGATCGGCTCAGTCAAAGTTGGCTGTGGTGGGGTGAGGCGTGATGAAGAGGGTGGGGTGGGGGTGTGACAATATCCAGGGTGACATCGCAAAGCTTCAGGGCAGAGAGACATGACACTTTCAGTCAGATCGGCCTGACTCCAGGCCAAGTCTACCCTCCTCTGACACCCAGCCAGCTGGCATGATCCTGGGCCAGCTCTGCCCAGAGAAGACTGTGGGCATGTCTACTTCATGACCCATTCCCAGGGGCCATGGCAGGTTCTGGGAATGCCACTAATACAGGCACTGGCCCCTTGGGCGAAAGCGCCAACCCCTCTCAGGCCCTTTTCTCATCTGCACACAGAAAGGACGTCCATGCTGAAGGCGAGGTCTGTTTGGAGAGCACACAGCAGGAAGGTGGCCTTCCTTCCTCCTCCCCTCTTGCCAGGAGCAGCAGCTGAACCAGAGAGTCCAGCCCCAGCTCAGGTAGCCATCGGATACATGATTTCAGCAAATCACTTTAACTCTTTTGCAATCGATCATCAGATAAACTCACAAACCCTTGCCACTCTTTCTGCCCTCGGGAAGCTGTTGGGACAATCCAGCGGACGATGGCAGCCTTTCTGAAGGCTTGAAAGCCAGCATGGTCTCCTGCTGATCTTCATCTCACCCTTGGCCAGAATTCTAGCATGAGATAGATAGTACAGGAGCTCAGCAGGCCCTCCTGTCCCTTCCTGGCCGATCTCTCTATGGGGAGAGCTCACTGGCTTCCAGAGATCCCTAAGCATGATGGAATTGTATGTTTTTCATCCAATTACCCTATTGCTTTCCATGAGAAGCCTTTTCTCTTTGTTACGTCAACTCCATCAGGTTGCCATGCTTGGTATTTTTGTCTATTTTGTGTGTTCGCTTCCTAAGAATGGGAGGATTCCCTCCACCCTTTCCCCTTACCCAACAAGCTTTCTTTCTGAGCAGGATTGATTGCCAGGGCCCCGGGGAGCAGCCAGGGAATGCAGAGTCGATCAGGAACAAATATCACCACAGGAGAGGATCCTCCAGTTTTACAACCAGGAAGAGATTTTTTTTTCCCTCTCAGCTCACTTCACTGGGAACACATTAGTCAAGCCAACTGGCTAACACATCTCTAAGAACAGCACAGACCCACTGATCAGGTGGCCTGGTAGCCACACCCCCTTGGGCCTGCCCCGAGTCCTTACTTGCAGATCAGGCAGTGGGTGTGCTCTCAATAAAAGCCGTTGCCTCCAAATGAGACCAGAACCCATAGCTGCCTCTGCCTTTTCACCCCTTTGAAAGGGCTCGCTGCCAAAACCAAGCCAGCTTTGACTGATGTGGCTTAATCCTATCGCGCTGTTCTCATAAAACTCACTAATCCTCAAGACACTGAAGCTCAAAGCCTGGGCACGGCTTCCTCCTCCAGGAAGTCGCCCTCCTCACATCTCAGCTGTCCATGGACACTTTGCCCTTGAGAGTTCACGATTCTTCGCTCTGTCCTCTGCAGACTGCCCCGACTCCCACGTGTTTATCCGGACCCACTTCCTCTATACCACCCCTCTATAACTGTGGGTTCCTACGGGGCAAAGATAGTCTTGCTCCTTGTTGTAGTCCCAGAATGCCAGTGCCGAGCTGTCCCAGGAGTGAATGAGCAAGTCAGGCACCATCACCCTCTTTCACCTTTACGGGACCACCATCTCCCAGCTGAGCCAGGCTGGAAGCTTGAGGGACAAAGCTTCAAAGTCACCTCCACAACTTCGTCTCCTGTTGGTTCACATCCAGCGGCCACACGAGGCTTATTGTGTAAGTGATCAAGTGTTGGATTACACACAGCGGTGTTGAACTCAATATAATCAGATTTGTAGCGGAAGCATTGCTCTTTTCTTTATTGCTGAAGTACTGCCTGTGTGTGGTATACTGGAGATGTCACGCAGGCCTTGTGCACAGTAGACAAGCATTCTCCTATTGCAATACAAACCTGCCCTAGGTAGCCAGGCCAGCTAAGACACAGCGATTAAAGGTGGTCCATTCTCCTGAACTTGGTGCTGGACACATGACCACTAGCTTCACGTTCTCAGGGTCCTTGTGCCTATTTGCACGTTTTTTATCCTAAGCAAGGCAACCTCATTTTTTTTTTTTTTTTTTGGTTTTTTTTTTTTTTGGTTTTTGGTTTTTCGAGACCAAAAGGATTTTGTGCCTTTCCTGGAACTCGTTTTGTAGACCAGGCTGGCCTCGAACTCACAGAGATCCGCCTGCCTCTGCCTCCCGAGTGCTGGGATTAAAGGCGTGCACCATCACCACCCGGTGGTAACCTCATTCTTAACCAAGTCCTTGGGACTCTGGGCTTGTGATTTCTTTGTCTTCGATTTGCTCACTATTCCAAAGCAGCCATCTCTGGGGTCTTTACACCCATGGAGGGAGCGATGACAGGTCCTTCCTGCCACAAGACTCAGGTACCAGAGGAACTGAGTGCTCCTGCTTCTCCATGCCTTGCTCTCAAACATTTGCTATAGAGTCCAGTAAAGATCTAATGGACAATGGTACATGGCGATTGTTGCTCTAGTACAGTGGTTCTCGACCTTCCTAATGCTGCAACCTTTTAATACAGTTCCTCATGTAGTGGTGACCCCCAACCATAAGATTATTTTTGTTGCTACTTCATAACTGTAATTTTGCTACTGCTATGACTCATAATGTAAATATCTGTGTTTTCTAATGGTCTTAGGTGACCCCTATGAACAGGTTGTTCAACCCCAGGAGCCACGACCCACAGGTTGAGAACCACTTCTCAAGCAGCTACTGCCTCCTGAAATCCTTCACAGGAAAATTGGATAGCAAGAGTTACAGATACAGAAATACATGTAGAAAAATGTCTTATATAATAAAATCATATTTAAGGGCACAGTCTTAACTAGGTATCGTCAGTCTTCATTACTCATGGGTTCTGTGATTTTAAATCTGCCTACTTAATAATATTTACTTATAATGCCAAATGGATACTTTTTCTAGCAGGGTCAGTGAGGCTCTGACACCCATAGCATCCTGCACCTACTCTGAGGGAGCTCGCTGCCTACTCCATAGCCAACCTGGCTCCCCAGGTGTCCTGTCATTCCAGGAGCAACCCAGCATCCTTTTAATGGAGTCATTGTGTCTAAATTATCCAGAACCATATACATATATTATATGATATATAAATACATGTATATACGTAGTACATATGCATTTGGTGATTATGTATGTGTGCATATGTATGTGTATGTATGTATATATGTGTATGTATGTCTGTGTGTGTGTGTGCGCGTGTGTGTGTGTGTGTGTGTGTGTGTGTGTGTGTATGTGTATGTGTTATACATATTGTCAATTTGACAGGATCTAGACTCACCTAGGAGACAGACCTCTGTGTGGGGGTAAGTTTCCAGATTTGGTTGGTTAATGTGGTAAGACCCACCCTAAATGTGGGTGGCACCATCCCATGAGCTGGGGTCCTGGACTAAATAAAAAGAGAGAGTTTCCTTACTTAGGGTTTCTTTTGCTATGATAAAATGTCATGACCAAAATCAACTTGGGAGGAAAAGGTTTATTCCAACTTACAGTTCCACAGCAACAACCCATCACCTGATCGAAGTTAAGGCAGGGACTCAAGCAGGCTAGGAACCTAGAGGCAGGAGCTGATGCAAACGCCATGGAGGAAGACTACTTAATAGCTTGCTACTTATGGCTCTGTCAGCCTGCTTTCTTAGAGCATCCAGGGCCACCAGTCCAGGGGTGGCATCCCCCACAATGAGCTGGGCCCTCCCCCTTCACTCGCTAAGAAAACGCTTGCCTACAGCCTGACCTTACAGAGGCATTTTCTCAGTTGAGGTTCCCTCCTCTCAGATGACTCCAGCTTGTATCAAGTCGACATAAAACTAGCCAGCAGCGGGTAAAGCAATGGCCACACAAGCATGGGGACCTGAGTCTGAGTCTCCAGAAAGCACGTAAAGACACAACAGTGTGGCCCTGGCACTCTGATGGCAAGGCGGAAGGTGGTGATGGGATAATCCTCACAAGCTAGCGGGTTGACCAGTCCCGTGTACACAGTGGCAAGTGGAAACTGAGGACTGACCTGACCCCTTTTTTCCTCTGCTGTGCGTGCAAGCACACGTGCACAGAGACTTTTAAAGAGGAGAAAGTGAGCTGAGCACCAGCCTTCTGACTCCAGACTCGGAGGAACGAGTTGCGGATCCTGCCACCATGATTTCTCTGCCAGGATCAACTGTAGCCTCAAACTGGGAGCTAAAATGAGCTCTTCCTTAAGGTGCTGTCATCAGGAATTTTGTCTCAGAAACAAGAAAAGTAACTAACGCAGAGCGCAGAGTGGATGGTGTCAGCCTGTTGGAGGAGACTTCCTGGAGGAGGACCCGAAGAACGGGCTGGACTCGAAGGCTGGCTGGACATTTGCCATGGGAAGAAAAGAGGAAGCAAATTCCAGGTAGGCAGACAACTCGTGCGTTAGCATGGAAAAATGATCAGTGGGGACACTGGGGACATTACGAGTCACTCGGGGCGGCTGGGGCTTATGGGGAGGAGAGGATGGGAATGAGGCTTCAAGAGTAGGCTGCAGCTGCTGGGGTGAGGAGGGAACCAGGACTCCCCTTCTTTTCACTGGCCCATGAGACCCCTGTCCACACACTCCACCACACCTGAAGCAATCGATTTTCAACAGTCTCAGATCAATGCAGTCCACACCACCTCTATCCAAACAGACCCGCCGCCAGGGTGAAGAAAACCAATGCGGTTTCTTCTATGGAGCGAGGGCGGTCCCTTACACGGATATCAGCTATGGATTCTCGGAGGCTCTGAATGAGAACGCAATCAAGGAGAAGCCAACTGTCTTGGTCTGCTTGCCAGGACAAAGACCCAGACCAGGATTCTTCAATACAGGGTATTTCCGTATCACCTGAAGACGAAGTCAGCAACTGACCGACGGCCACCTTCCTACTGGGCACTTACGTACTATGAAAAAAAGAGCACTTTCTCCTCCAGTCCTATGAAATCAGCCCCTCCCTTAGGGCCCTCTTAATCACTTCCCTGAAGACCTCTTTTGAGCTATACTCAATACGTGAACTGGGGAGTGGAGGGGTGTCACACAATTCAGCTCCTAACACAGACCTCTGAGGTGCTTCTCTGAGTGGAAAGGAACCTGCCTGGAGGTAGAGACCAACTTTCCCAGCCTGCTCTCACTGGGCAGTGGGGTCCATCCCCAGGTTCCTGTTCTCACTATGATTTTCTGAGGCTCCTTCCTGGGGGAACAGCAGGGGAGAAGGCCGTTCAGCTTACAGAGCCCCCCAGGAAAGGTCAGGTCACAAGGAACTCGGCTATTTTCCTTCCAGCTTCTTCATGAATATGCTTGGTGCAGAGACTGTCTGCTGCCATGGAGACAGCATGCTGTGGTGCTCGGCCTGAGAGACCTCCAGCTGGCTCTGCGGCATCCCTGGGGAAGATGGGTGCTGGAGGGGAGGGGAATGGAAGGATTCAGATGGAGGACAGGTCCAGGACCAACAAGTTTTCTATCAGCATTGGCTAAAGGGGAAGTGAAGGGTCCCACTGGTCACCAACCCGCAGAAGTTCCATTTCTTCCTCTTCTGACTTGTGTTCCCTGTCACCTGGCCACAAATTGTCTGAGTCAACTCCTGTAGGCTGAGAGTCTAGCAAAAAATCCATCTGGGGCTGGGAAGATGGCTGGCTGGGAAGGGGTTTGCCATGTAAGCATGAGTTTGCTCCCCAGAACGCATGAAAGGAAAAAAAAAGCCATGGGGGCCATGCCAATCTGAGTAACCTGCACTGCCTCCTGGGGCCATGTGACATCCGAGCCCGGACTGCTACTGAGTTCTATGTTGATGTCTGTGACCCATGGTACCACCGAAGGTCACATAGATGACTGGAGTCTAGGCCGCAACCTGTGGCCATGGTGTCATCCAGGTCCAAGGCTGCTGCTATGGTCCATGTCTGGGTCCATGGCCCAGCAGCAGTCAGGGTCTGAGTTGATGTCCATGGCTCTTGTTGCTACCAGGGGCTATGCAGATGCCCAGGGTCAAGACAGCCATCTGAGACCATGTTGGTGTCCAAGGGCCTTGCTGCCATGGGGCCATACTGATCTGGGTGGCCTGTGTTGCTGTGGTGATGTCCAGGCCAGAGCTGCTGTGGAGGGCCATGTCTGGGTCCATGTTCCTGCTGCAGTTAGGGTCTGTGATAATGTCCACGGCCTGTGTTCCCACAGTGGGTCATAGGAACCATGCATGTTGAAATCTGAGGGCTGTGCTGAGCTGGCCCCACTTTTCACTGGTCCTGGGATAGCTAGCCCTGCCCCTTGCTGGACACTGCATCCGGAGAGCAGGCCCTGCACCCCCACGGGAGTGCTGCAATGGCATGGGCCTAGGAGAACTTGCTCTGCCCCTTGCCTGAGGGGAGTGGTCCCGGTGGCCCAGACCAACCAGCTCAGCTAACACCCAGACGCACATCCTGGGTCTTGGGTTGGCCCACCCTAACATCTACCCCATCTATGACCTGATGGAGTGCCTGAAGAGATTGGTCCTGTGGAATGATAACCGCAGGATCTCCATGACTCAGAGCAACAACAGGATAGCCGAGAGGAGTTTTCTTAGGGATCCAGTGATGATGGTGTGTCAGAGGCCCTGATCCAGACCCATGACTCATTGCAATGAACATTTTGTGGGTGGGGCTGATTGGACAAAAGGGTATACTGCATGACACACACAGCTCCCAATGCCACTATGATGAATGAAAAGGTATTGGAAAGACAGAGGCAGTTTTTTGTTTGTTTGTTTGTTTTGGTTTTGCTTAGGGGGATACTAAAGGGATAAGAGGAGGATATGGAGAGACTGGGAGGTGAGCGGGACTGGGGTGCATGATATGAAATTCCCAAAGAATCAATGAAGAATTATGTTAAAAATAACAAACAAACAAACAAGCAAGGCAGGTGCAAGAGTGTGCACTTACCCTTTTTTTGGATTTTAGTTTTTTGAGACAAGACTTCTCTGTGTAGCCCCAGATGTCCTAGAACTCTCTCTGTAGACCAGGATAGCTTTGAACTCACAGAAATCCCCCTGCTTTTGCCTCCTGAGTACTAGGATTAAAGGTATGGGCCACAACTGCCCTGGCAGTGGCATGCATTTGTGACCCCAGTGCTGGGAGGCAGAGGCGGATGGATTTCTGGGGTGATCTGGCCAGCAGCATAGCCTAATCAGTAAGCTCCAGGTCTCAGTAGGAAATCTGTCTCAGAAACCAAGGGATATGGATCCCAGAAAACATGACTTAAGGTTGACCTCTGGCCTGCACACACACACAAGCACACACACACTCAAATACATACATGTATATGCTTCAAAAATTATTTTGAGCCGGGTGATGGTGGCGCACGCCTTTAATCCCAGCACTTGGGAGGCAGAGGCCGGTGGATCTCTGTGAGTTTGAGGCCAGCCTGGGCTACCAAGTGAGTTCCAGGAAAGGCGCAAAGCTACACAGAGAAACCCTGTCTCGAAAAACAAAAAAACAAAAAAAAAAAAATTATTTTGAAGGAAAAAAAAAATCAACCCGGAAGCTTCAAATCTTCAGATATAAGTGTAGTTCTCGCCCCTCATCAAAGAAGCTTCTTTTCTCGGTAGACAGAGACCATGACAAAGTCACAATTGCAGAGAACAACCCAAATGCAGAGAACAACCGTGTGGTACTCAGCCCCACTCGGCACATCAATACGGCTCAGGAAACATGACGAGAGAGAGGCCGGAAAGATGGACACAGAAAGCACAAGCCAGACAACCAGGGCATCTACTGCAAGATTGTGTCTTCTGAGTACAACAGGGAAGCTGTACCCACGAAATCTCAAGAATATGGCTGCTTAAATAAGCCCCGAACACCAGCTGACATGCCAACGTGAATGCGGGAAATTGCACAGGTCCCACTGCTAGATGGAGAGCTACAGCCGGTTAAAATCCATCGTGGAAGGGAGAATTAGTCTTCCCAAGAGTTCCCTAAATGCTTATCCAATCTCAAGGGCTCAGCCCTAAAAGTATAAGCATATAAGTAGCGCTAAATGGACTCAGCAGGTTGTATTTATATATTTATTCATATACATGCAACAATAATTAAAGAATAAGAGGCCACAAGTTTGAAAGAGAGTGGGGGGTGTGGGAGGGGTTGGAGGGAGGAGAGGAAGGGAAGAAATGACCTAATTATATTTTAATAAAAATTTTTAAAAGATTAAGAAGACAATATTATCAAACTCTTAATTGACATTATAAACATTTAGCTATGGTTGTTATTTAGTTCATATTATATTAATTGTTAACATATGAAACATTGCAAACAAACAAAAAAAAACCCAAGTTTCAGTTGACACGTAATGATCACACTCACACACCTATCTGGAAGCCTTGTGTGGTGGCTGACATGTGTAATCCTAGCAGAGCACCCAGATGGAGTATAGAGGACTCCGCCGAACAGGTCTCATTTGGGAGGAGCAGGGGTCCAGGCAGGACAGCAGTCAAGGCAGGCTTTGGCCATTAGGAAAACTGTTTTAGGGACTCCTGAGCCACATGGATAGGTCCTCTGCATGCCCTGACTGGCCTGAGTCCCTAGGTAGGAAGTACTTTGGGGCCAGGCTACCCATGACTCCAAATCTCTGGGATGAAGGGCACCCGGTGAAAGGATAAACGGCGCTGGTTGTTCGGTGGAGGAGTCACGAGCCATGGCTACCAGAGTTAGAATGGGCTTTATTAGAAAGAAGAGGGGATAGGACGGAGAGCCAGGCCTGGTAGAGAGGAAACAGAAAGAGAGGCGCAGGGCGGGGGGTGTGTCTCTGTGTGTGGCTTTTTAAGGCGGAGACACAGTCGCCCACTGATGATGTAATAAGGCGCCAGACAAGACCCCAAGCTGCACATATACAGAATCCTTAAATTTGGTGGGTTAATAACACATGAGTGTAAGGCCTAGTCTTGCTCAACACAGTCCCAGATCTGCTTTGAAGTGCCTGTCTGCAACGCCCTCTCTGGGAACTACCCCTTATTTCTTCTATTATCTGCTCAAAGTGCACCTTTGGGTCAATCGTGTTTGTAAACACATGGCACATGATTCCTTGCCTGATGTATATGATTGGATGACAGTCAGTCCCCCAGACAAAGGGGAGCCAACCTGTGGGCTGTCTGCGCTGGCTAGTTTTATGTCAACTTGACACAAGCTAGAGTCATTTGAGAGATGGGAGCCTCAATTGAGAAAATACCTCCATAAGCTCTGGCTGTAGGCGAGCATTTTCTTATTGATTGATGGGGAAGGATCCAGCCCATTATGGGTGGAGCCACCCCTGGGCTGGTGGTCCTGGGTTCTATAAGAAAGCAGACTGAGAAAGCCGTGAGGAGCAAGCCAGTAAGCATCACCCCTCCATGGCCTCTGCATCAGCTCCTGTCTCCAGGTTCCTGCCCTGTTTGTGTTCCTGTCCTGGCTTCCTTCAATGATGAACAGACATGGAAGACGTGTAAGCCAAAGAACCTCTTCCTCCCCAACTTGGTGTTGGTCATGATGTTTCACCACAGCAACAGTAACCCTAACTAAGACGCCATCCAAGGGCCGGTCAATTTTAACCTTTCAAACAACTGAATTTAGAGATCTAGTGGAGGGGGACCACTAACTCTGGAAGGGGTTAGAGTGTCCATGTCGGACCACTTCTGAGCAAAATAAGGTGATTAGGAACGAAAGAAGAGCAGGATTCAGCATCACATGGATGCCTCCCAAGAGCCTTGGAGACCCACGGGACAATATCAGAAACTGAATAATCACAATAGGAGTCTGAGAAGGAACGGGGAGAGGGAAGGAACACAGAGGTATTTAGGAACTCAGTGACTGAGTTTTCCCAGTATTTGGTGAAAGACATAAACCTACATACCCCGTGTACTTGAGAACCCCAAGGAACGCTTAACAGGATATGTGTAAAGTACAACCCTAAGCATATAACCGGGCTACCAAAACCAAACACCAAGACAGAATTGTGAAAACCACTAGGAACAAAGTAACGTTATTTCATACAAGGGAACAAGGATATAAATATCTACAACATCTCATTAGAAAGA
The DNA here is from genome assembly GCF_007827085.1 of Peromyscus californicus insignis. Lineage (NCBI taxonomy): Eukaryota > Metazoa > Chordata > Mammalia > Rodentia > Cricetidae > Peromyscus > Peromyscus californicus. Next base: position 43,026,620 of record NW_026294551.1, on the reverse strand, counting down.
CAGGAACATCTCTAAAGCATGGGAAGGAAAACAAAACCCAACAAAGAAACAGAAAAGACAACTGTTAACTCAAAATGAAATAGCCACAAAAATCCTTTCTATGAATGAAAGGGAAACATTCATTCAGAAAATCGGAAACTAGGGTGGGGGTGAGGAGGGCGGGGATCCACTGCTAGTATGTCTGTGCGCAAAGGAAGATCTTCAGGTGGAAGGGATGGAAATAGCAAACGTGTGGGGAGACATGGGACAGTTTGCCCTTTGGCTTCCTTAACATGTATGTGATCAGTCAGATGTGGTGGCCCAGACCTGAGTCCTAGCTACTGTAGAAGCAGAGAGAGGAAAAGGATAATTTCAATCCAGGAGTTCAAGATGGGCCAGCAACATAGCAAGATCATGCCTCTTTTTTCTTTTTTTTAATTTAATTTAATTTTTATTTTTATTTATTTTTGTTTTTTCAAGACAGAGATTCTCTGTGTAGCTTTGGTGCCTGTCTTGGAATTCACTCTGTAGACCAGGCTGGCCTTGAACTCACAGAGATCCGCCTGCCTCTGCCTCCTGAGTGCTGGGATTAAAGGCGCGTGCCACCACTGCCTGCCCTTTTAAAATATTTTTTTAATTTACTTATTCTTATTTTATGTGCATTGGTGTTTTGCCGTGGATGTCAGATCCTCTGGAACTGGAGTTACAGACAGTTGTGAGCTGCCATGTGGGTGCTGGGAGTTGAACCAGGGTCCTCTGGAAGAGCAGCAGTCAGTGCTCTTAACCACTGAACCGTCTCTCCAGCCCCAAGACCATGCCTCTTAAAAAAGCAAAATAAGCCAGGCCAGGTATCCCAGGCCTGTCATCCCAGCTACAGGAGGCCTAAGTGGGAGGAAACACTGAAATTCAGGGCCAGTCTGGGTAAGTTCATGGGAGTCTACCTCGAAATAAAAAGTGAAGATAACTCAAAATGGCCGATAATATAATTCAGCCAGCAAAGCACTTGCCTAAGAGGCATAAGACTCTAGTATTAAATCCTAGTATCATAAACATAATTAAATGTATATGCTGCCTAAAAGCAAAATCATAATAGTATATTGTAGTGTTTACAACATGTATACATGTGACAGGCAGCAACTATGTACTCCGTGAGGGACAGAGGAGTTCATGTTAATATAGCTGCAAGGGTTCATATTTAAATAAAGGTAAGAATAATTTGCCAGTGTCCTCCAGTCCAGAAGTAGTGGAACACAGTGTGACTAATGTCCAGATCCCCATGCCGTTTCTCCTTCATCAGACAAGAAAAGTGAGTAAGGCAGAGAGAACGAAGCAGGCAGGAGGAACCTGACAGCTTCCAGTAGCCCCAGAGGCCCCAGGGCTGCTGAACGCAGGATTCCCAGGCCTCAGAATCTGACCCAGCACACTCAGGGCTTCTGGTGCCAAGCACAGGGGTGAGGCAAGGCATCAGAGGAGCCCAAGCCAAGGGCCATCTTCTCATCCGGCCTTGAAGTCCGCACCCATGTCTAAACAGACACTGGCTTACCAGGTCATTTCAGACACGTAGACTGTGTGGTCATCACAATGGCCCCTGCCCCGTCCCTGCCTCCTGGCCAGGGAGAGGCCAATGGTCCAAGGACATCACCTTGTTGCCTGTCCGGGCTTGCCAAGCCTTTTGGAGACGACTCAGGCAAAACAAATTAGAATTCTCAGGGGAGAGCCCAGGGTGCTCCTCTGGCAGCCCAGAGCCTGTCTGGCAGACTGTGGGTATGTTCACTTCATGCCATGTTCTAAGATCCAGGCTTCGGTCCCAGAGCAGGGGACATGTGATGGACTTGAGTGTTTGGGGTAACCCAGCTCTTGGCTGGAGTGGAAAGGACAGAAGACGTACCCCTTATCAGTTTTCCAGTTGTTTCCCAGCCTGGTTCTGTACCCATATTACCCAGACTCCTTTGCCAGCTGACTTTCCATCGGATGCTCCACATAGAAGGCCCGGGCAGGAGAGGGGCCAGCAGGAGAGGGGCGAAGGTACTTCCTTGTCCTGTTCCTGGTTGCCCTCCCTGTCAGCCCAGGCAGTAGTGGGACTTGTCTCCAGATCCAGCTTCGGTCAGCCTTCCTGCAGAGCCAGGAGGAGGAGCATCAGCCCTGGGGACTGGTCCTCACTCCTAGCCCCTGTCACCCCAGCTTCCTATCTCCTGTTTCCTCAGCCCTAGTGTGCCGGAAGTCATTTTCTAGGATTATTTTCAAGGGGTTTCTCTAAGAATTTTTTTTTCCGTCCTCTATAACCAGACCCTTATATTAGCTTTGCTCAGTTGAACTCCTGATGTGGTCCCCGTGGCCTTGAACTAACCCAGCTGATAAGCCAGGGGGTCCTCCAGGGAGCCTTCTGGGATTACCAGAGGCAGAGTGGGAAGGGCAAGGGCCCTAAGCCCAAATCTTCACCCAACTTCTCACACCCCAGTTGGGTTGGACAAGTCTTTTGATTTCCCCCAGTCTCGGTTATGTCTTCTAAAAATAGGGTTGACCAAACTTGATCCGTCGGTCTCCGTGGTCACAAAACAGGGATGGGGGAAGCATTGAACTACATGAGGCAAAGGGATAAAATTATCCTGGTAATTTTCCAGGAAAAAAAAAAACTATGGAAGGCAAGAGAGCACGGGTCAAGTTGGCCTCACACAGGGCAAGAACAAGAAGCTCTGGCGTGAAGGTTCCCCTTCGCTTCCCAGCAGTGCGTCCTCCACTGGAATCAGAGGAGCCCAACTCTGGCTTCAGCCCCATCTGCTCAGGGTGGCAGACAGAATGATCTGGAAGCTTCCAGGTTCTCATCCTTACAGCTCTGTCCAGAGAAGAAAGGGCTTCTCATGGCCAATCCGGCTCTTATCTTTTCCAGGAACGGTTCTGACTGACCAGCTCCACACATGTCACTGTGCCCGGTAGCAAGAGGACATAAACTGTCGGACGGTTCTAACCAATGTGGTTTTAGAAACCTGTACTGTTTCCAGGGTAAAGATCCCCATTCCACAGACTGGCAAACAGAGGCACAGGGAAGAAAGGGCTGGACCACCGTCCTGTGACTTTTATCCAGTGAACAAAGCTGGATATTGTATCAGCCCAACCTGGATTATAGGAAGCTGTGTTGGCTTCTGTGCCAGGTACAGCGTGGGGACCACATCCGGTGGATCAGCTATTTCAAAATGCAGACAGTTCCGAGAGCTTCCTTAGCCCAGCATCCACAGTTGGAGGCATAGCTGGAATCTGATGGGTTCTGGGTGTGGCCACCACACCATCTGCAGGCCTGATCCCCTGGGGAGGCAGCCTGTGATTGGGTAGGCTCTGGATTCAGTGACATTCCATGGCTCTTTCCCCTCCAGTCTTGGATGCCGGCAGGGCCTGCCAGGGCTTGCAGCCTTTGAGGGCGGGGGGCGTACCAAAAGAGAATAAAAATGACCAAGGACCAAAAGAGTCCTCGGAGCAAGGGAGAAGACAAGAGGTTCTAAAAGTGCTGGTGACGACTGCCAGAGCCCACAGTCACACTCAATTGTTTCCTGAGTACATCCGTTCCTACTGACTAGGAGTGGAAAATGCTTCCTTACCTAAAGTTCCTCTTTCTACTACCATCCAAACTCTAGTCCTGGGGAAACTCCTACACATCCTTCAAAACATGTCAGTCATTTCCTCTGTGAAGACTTCCTGTGTTTCAGAGGCAGAACCTCCCTGCTTCACACACCAGGGTTGATTGTGCCCTTCGCCTCCACTGACACACCTAAGACTCTTCCAGAGCAGCTGTAGCTCAACAGCTCCAGAACCACCTCAGGGGTGATTTCAGAATATTCAAGACCATGCCCCACCTCATGAGAATCTGACTCAGGGAGTCTGGGGTGCGGCCAGGTGTCAGAGATGGAAGTAGACATCCCTAAGTGTTTGTGCTGTTCAGGCATGGGTAGGGACAGCTAGGCAATGCCTGTAGAAGCCAGGCTTCCTCCTGAACGCCACGGCCTGACTCTGAGGAGTACTGAGGGAATGAGGAACAGAGGCAATGAAAGAGGACCACGGGCACAGTTGGGGTGGGCAGTAGGGAAGGAAGCAAGGTCCCCGGGGTGATGCTCCTGGACCATCCTGCCTTGTGCCTTACTGGCAAAGCCTCCAGTTCTGGGCTTGGAGTTTGAATCCTGATGCTGCCGCACACCAGGCACGTGTGCCTCGGCAAATCTCTCGGTCTTTCTGTTCCCTCTGACTAATAGGGAAGGACCTCTCCACGGCTTCTCCAAGTTGCATCCTGGTGCATGAGAACCAGCTGGAGCCCTGTGAACACGGAGCTGATGACTCATGGGTCTGGGCAAGAGCCCGAGTTCTGTGCTTCCAATGGCATTCCCCAGGTGTCAGGGACCAGTTTTGAGCTGTGAGCGTGGAGATCAAGAGGCCCCTTTGAGAGACTGAAGGGAACAGATCCTCTGCCGTGGGTGGGGTGGGAATGAGCCCCTTCTACAGAGCAGATGTGTGCCAGGCACTGAGGCCAGCTGCTACGAGGCCCCCCCCCCTCATTAAAGGAGACCCCGTTTTCTTAGATCTGAGCAGCAACAGCTAGCGGTGTGCTGCCTAAACCCTCTGGCTACTAGCTGAGGTTACCACACACCCGGTAACTTAAGATGCTCTCCGTGCATCCCTTGTGGTAGCAGACGTCAGAACTTCTGAAATGACTCTCACCGGATCGGGTGGCTAAAGGGTAGGCTCCTGCTGGAGTCAGCAGAGCAGGAGGTGTTCTCGGCTCTCCCATCTCCTGGAGGCTGCTCTCACCCCTTGGCTCGGTGGCGCTTCGCTCTCATCTCTGCGTATGTTGTCATATTCCCTCCTCTTCTGACTTCCTGCCTCCTGATGAGAACGCTTGTGATCCATGGGATACCTGGATATTTGAAGATGCTTGCCCCGTGTGAAGATCCTTAATGTTCTTGCCCCTGCCACGTCCACTTTAGTACAGGAGGCCACAGACTCATATGTTCAGGGGATTGGAAGGGTGATATCTTTGGGGACCGTTATTTTGCCAACTGCCCAAACCTTTCAGAATTTTCAGAGTTAGGTCCTGACTGAGAATCTGAGGCCGCTTGCCATTCTATGGGGAATCACATCTTCCATCAGGATCTTGGAGAAACCCAGGCTTTGTCTAAGCTGCCAGTGGAGGTCATGGGGTAGCTGGCTATTCCTCAACATGGGCCCTCCTGGAACCTCTGAGCAGCCTATGTTGAGGAATAGCCTCAACATGGCCATAATGCATGCAGTTCACAAAAGCTGATTCAAGGTAGCCTCTCAGGCAGCTTAGAGAGCAAGGGCAGGGAACGGGCCAGGAAGGCAGAGTGGACGCTGCTGAGAAGGAAGATGAGGATGAAAAATAAAACAAAAAACATGAAAGAGGAGCTGAGAGCGAGCACAGCTGGTGAAGCTCCTGTCTCACAAGCGTGGAGACCCTAATCCAGTGTCCAGAACGGACATAAAGAGCTGGACACGGTGATGAGCGCTGACAGCCTCAGCACTGAGGAGATGAGACAGGGGGACGCCTGAGCCTCACTGGCCAGCCAGCACAGCCTGATTGGTGAGCCTGAGGTCAGATGGCAGGTGCAAAAGCAAACAGAGCAAGCCTGTGACTTGCCTAGCATCTCTCTCCAAAGTGAAGACAAGCCTTGGCTTGCAGAGAGGGGAGCAGTCACCCCAATTGTCCCCAGGCTGAGGGTTTTCCTGGGAAACCTGGGACAAGCTGTTCACCCAACTTGCAAGGCAGATCCACAAAACCCAGCAGTTGGCTGCTGTCTATACTGCTGCCCCAGGCAACCTGGCAGCCAGTCCAACCCCCAGCTGGTTGGGTTCCCTGCCGTTACAAAATACCGTCCATGTGAAGCCGTGTCTCCGGGTGACAGCTGGAGCTGAGTGGCTGCAAGGAAAGATGGCTGCTGAGTCGCTGTGGTTCAAGGTCTCTATGACTCAGGAGCTCACATTTGCTAGAGTAGCTAGTGCGGCAGAGTTAGGGCCAGGGTCCAGGCAGGGAGGAAAGAATTCAAGTCCATAGAGATAAAACTTCATTGACAGGCCGGGCGGTGGTGGCGCACGCCTTTAATCCCAGCACTCGGGAGGCAGAGCCAGGCGGATTTCTGTGAGTTTGAGGCCAGCCTGGGCTACCAAGTGAGTTCCAGGAGAGGTGCAAAGCTACACAGAGAAACCCTGTCTCGAAAAAAAAAAAAACAAAAACAAAAACAAAAACACTTCACTGACAGGCCAGTGAGAGGGTTCAGTGGGTAAAGGTGCCTGATGCCAAGCCTGATGACCTGAGTTTGATCCCTGGGACCCACATGGTGGAAGGAAAGAACCAACTCTTGAAAGTTGTTCTTTGAGTGTCAGAGGTGTGCTTTAGAGTGCTCACGCACACACACGCACACACACACACACAATGTAACTAAAAAAAAAAAAAAAAAACCCTAATATTATTGAAAAAGCCCAATGCCGTTCAGAAGCTTGCCACGGGGGAGTGGCTTCCTAGAGTCAAGGGTCCTCATGCTGGAGCCCAAGCACAGCTTGCGAGAGGTGGTGCTTGGGCTAGAGAGATCCTGCCTTATCTGTTGGCCAGTGTGGTGACGTGCTCCTTAGCACATCCGAACTGTAATTCCTCAGTCAGGACGTGATCCTATGATACCTCTGGACAGAGTGAAGGTGAGTGTACGTCCTTGCCTAATACCCTAGGGCTTGGCTAAAGGCAGTGGGAAGACAGCGTCTCCATCTGAAGACTGATTGGTGAACAGCTGAACTCAGGGCTGCATCCTCCAGCCTCAGACCCCAGTCCCTTCCCTTCCAGGATAGACTTTCTGGTTCCCTCAGCTCCCTAGAGGATACACCCACCCGATTCGCATTCCTTCTTCTTGGCCTGTGTTATATAGATTGTTATAGTCTGTGTGTATAACACACACACACAACCCACTAGGCTTTCCATTCTTTTATGTGAGTGATCTTATTTCACTCTCAAGAAACCTGTTGGTGGCAACTGTCTTACTTCCCATTTTACAGATACAGAAACTGAGACCTGGGAAGATTGAGGAAGTGACTCAGGCTCACATGAGTCAGGCCCTCAGCTCTACAGCTCCTATTGCAGTGTTTCCCCACTGAAGTGTGCTCTGAGACATTGCAGATGTGGGGAGGAGGGCAGCTGACCCTGCTACACTGCCATAGTCACACAGCACAGATACCCCCTGATGGATGGTCCCCATTACCGACAGGCCGAGTCTTTTCTTGAAGACCACCCCTGCCCCCAGTCTGGACTCAACATCTGAGAGATGAGGCCCTGGGTCTCCTGTTTGACTCATCATCCCGTCCCTTATCTCAGTGTGGATTGATCCCCCTAAGTGGCTGACAATGGAAGAGACAACTCTAGCTTCCTTCTGTGAGAAGAGAGATGTACAGCACTGAGCAGAGACAGTTCCAACCAAGTAGGAAAATGAATATCACTTAGAGCCAGGGAGAAGTTCCCAGTTACATGACTAGCTGCCCTCACTGGAATCACGTTGTCCAGGTATGGTATGGCACTTCGGTACTGCTTCCGAGTCTTGGAATCCAGCCAGAGGAGGGCACAGGGCTGGGCTCCAGACCTAGTACCCTAGTAGATGTCCCCCAAAATTTGTTTATTGGTTTTTGTAAACTGGGAGATTTTTTTTCTTTTCAAGACAGGGTTTCTCCGTGTAGTTTTAATGCCTGTCCTGGATCTCGCTCTGTAGCCCAGGCTGGCCTCAAATTTACGGAGATCCCTCTGGCTCTGCCTCCCGAGTGCTGGGATTAAAGGCGTGCACCGCCACCGCCCGGCAAAGTGGGAGATTTTTTTTTTTTTTTTTTTGGTTTTTCGAGACAGGGTTTCTCTGTGTAGCTTTGCGCCTTTCCTGGAACTCACTTGGTAGTGCAGGCTGGCCTCGAACTCACAGAGATCCGCCTGGCTCTGCCTCCCGAGTGCTGGGATTAAAGGTGTGCGCCACCACCGCCCGGCAAAGTGGGAGATTTTTAAAGCCCCAAACTGACCCCAACCTTGGTCTCCAAAGGAAACCCAAAGCATTCATCACTGAATGCAGCTGAGGGTGTGACCAGCCTCACAGGCCATAAGGAAGGAGTAAGGCAGGGGAGTGAGGCAATGGGGGAGGAGAGAGAGCAGGCACAAGGGGACTCAGGTGAGTCTAGAACTGTTAGAACAGCATTATGGTGATCAGCAAAAGAATGGGCAAATGGGATGTAACAGCCTTGCCCATCCCACGGAATTCTCTGCAGTACTTACGAAGAAGGATGTGGGCAGAGGGGGAGAGTGCCGAGAGAGATGACTGGAAATGGGGGCTTTACGGGGTTGGGTAAAAGCCTGTTGCCATGAGTCTACAAGGATGGTTCCAGCTAAGACTCCTGGCAGCAGTGGATGCACAGCCTGACTGGCCATCCCCTGTGATCGGACTGGTGACTACCCCAGTTGTCATGGGAGAGCCTTCATCCAGTAACTCATGAAGGCAGATTCAGAGACCCAGGGACAAACATTGGGCACTCAAGGAGTCCTGCTGAGGAGAGGGATGAGGGAGTGGTGTAGGAAACAGAGGGGTCAGAAACCTCACAGGAAAATCCCCAGAAGCCACTAGCCTGGCTCACGGGAACTCACAGAGTCTGAACCAACAGCCAGGCAGCCTGCACTGGATTGGCCTACGGGCCCTCTGCATAGATGTGACAATTGTGTAGCTTGGTCTCCTGACAATGGGAGCAGGGCTGTCCCTGGTGCTTTGACTGGCTCTTGGGAACCTAATCCTCATGCTGGATTGACATGCCCAGCCTGAACACAGCGGGAGGCACTTGGTTTTATGGCAGCTTGAGATGCCATGGTTTGCTGAAGCCCATGGGAAGCCTGCCCCTTTCTGGGTGATTATGGAGGAGGGGTGGATTTGGGGAGTAGAGGAGGGGGAAGGAGTGGGAGGAGAGGAGAGAGGGGAGGCTGCGGTCAGGATATAAAATAAATTAATTTAAAAAAAGAAAAGAATAAGGATGGGGGGCTGGAGAAAAGGCTCCGTGGGTGGAGGTGCTTGAGCACAGGCCTACAGCCCGAGTTCAGTACCCCAAAGGAATGAGGACACGCCAGGAGAGACTGAGAAACTGCCCTGGAGGCTCCTGACCCAAAGTGGTCAGCGCTTGGCCTTGCTATCTGCATCTGTGTACCTGTGAGATTCACATCCCCCGACCCCCAAGAAAAACAGCTGGAGAGAGGCTCAGTGGGCAAAGACGCCCTGGTGCTGCCCAAGCTGATGACCTGAGTTTGATCCCTGGAATCCACATAGAAGGAGAGAACCAACTCCATGCGGCTGTTCACAGGCGCATTGTGGCATGAGTATTGCTCACACCCATCCCATACGTGCACACACGTACACACACACACACACACACACACACACACACACACACACACACACACACAACAATAACTTTTTAAAAAACAGTTTCAAATTGAAACTTTGCTTCAAACGCCTTTATGTGGTAGCGCATCTTTTCTATAGAACAAAACATTCCTTTGTAGAAGAGACCTCAACTCGGGAGCCATAGAACTGGCCATTTCTTTAGAAAGTGAGAAATTACACACTTAGAAAATACCTAAGGAAACGAGCTGTCCCAACCTCAGAACATGGCCCTGATAACACCTTCTCTTAGGCCTCTGGTCCCCAGGATTACAAAACATGTATGGTTATTGTTTTTTTCTTTCCTTTCTTCCTTTTTAAAATTTTAAAGCCACCATGTTTGTGGCTGACTTGCTACAGCAGCCTTGAGATGCTAATCTGGGGGAAGAGAAAATCCTCCATGAAATAAGGGCTGGGAAGTTTCCAGAACAGGTCAGTGACCCTGTTACTCCCACTCACAGCAACTAAAAGGGAGTTCTCATTTGAACACATGGAATGGCACCCCAGAACACCAAGGTGAGATGCAGACATGCGGCCCAAGAGCTGCTGTACTGGGTGTAAGATGGCAGAGGAGGGGTACCCTCAATGTCTGGAGGAAAGTGACAATCAGAACAGAGTGCCAGCCACAGCAAAGCCGGCACTCCAGCGAAGGTGGAGGAAAATATTCTTGGGCATGTAGGAGTGTGAGCCTCTGATTCCCACTAAGGAAATTCTGTGTTGTGACTTCTGTCAATAGAAGGATGCCCTGATCAGGTGACTGGGACAAGGGGTAAAGAAAGTAGCAAATATGGAATAATGTGAGTGGGAAAGGATTGCATAGCACGTGTCGTGGAGGGATGCACTTGACTCCGCCCACCAGTCACTGCCTTGGCTCTTGTCTCATCGCAAGGTTATACTGATATTGTTCAGACTCCTAAGCCAGCAGGACTCCGTGCTGGCATCACACAATGAGAAGCATCTAGATGAGGTTTCAGGGACGGCAGAGATACAGAAGCATCTTTAACTCCACCCCAGGAACGGAAGGAGTGGATGAAATATGGTGGAGTCCTGTGGCCGGCATCACGGGATTCTTACTGTAGCCTGACCCCTGCCTCACATGCCTTTACCTATTTTGTCCCTCCAGGCCCTTTGACGCATTCAGAGCCAGATTTCCTGTGTGAAGCCTCCCTCTGACATACCTAGAGTAATATCTGTCCCACTGGCTAAGTCAACACAAGGTTGCACACACTCACACACAGAGGGAGGGGGGAGGGAGGGAGGAGCTGAAACATCTGGATATGATAGCATCTGCTCTGGACGGAAGCTGATGAAGTCAACTGATTGGAAGATTTTTGTAGCATTTGAAGGAGGCAAAGGCTTCCATTAACTTCTGACTTTGATAAATTAATGCACATTGTGTCTAGTGGGGTAACCATTAACATAAGAGTTTTTTAAATGTGGAATTAATTTTTTTGATAGAATTATTCCAAAAGGAGGAGAGGAAGGGGGAAACACAAATGAGACAGGTGGGCACAAAATGCCAGCAAACTGCACTGGTCATTTAAATCCAAACTATATTGACTATGTAATTGTTCTAGTCAGACATAAAGATTATCAGCAGGAATTAAAAGTAAAACTCAAACTGCTTTATACAAATGATACATAAAGATACACAAAGGGACTGGGGACTGATATGGCTCACTGGGCAAAACATTTGCCTTGCAAACCTGACCACCTGAGTTTGAATCCCCAGAGTCCACATAAAAGCCCAGCCTAGTAGTGCCTGTAAATCTCAGTACATTTCTACTAGGTGATGGGAGAGGAGACAGGATGTTACCGGAAGCTCCTGGGTCAGCGAGCCTGGAGTACGCAGCAGTGAACAAGACAGACCCTGTCTCAAATGAGGTAGAAAAAGAGGATTGAGAGTCAAGAGTATCCTCTGACCTCCATACACATGCTGCAGTGTGACATGCACACACATACACACACACTTACACACACATGCACTTACACACACTTACACACTATGTACACTCACACACACACTCACACACACATACACAAACATTCATGTACACACACAAATACTATAAAGAATGAACGAATAGCAAATAAAATACGATGACATACACTCTCTCACACACACACAATCACACTCACACACAAATACATAAAAGATGAATATCAAATGATAGAATACGATGACACATACAAACCTTGATCAAAGGAAGTCTATATGTAGTATGCTCATTAGCATTTTACTTTATATTTTTGAGACAGAGTCTCACGTAGCCCTGGCTAGCTTAGAACTCACTATGTAGATCAGGTTAGCCTCAGATTCACAAAGATCTGCCTGTCTCTGCCTCCTGAGAGCTGGAATTAAAAGTGTGAGCCACCATACCTGGTCATATTCATTTTATTAATGTCAGATACAAATACTAAAGAAAAACTGATAGAGGGTCACTTCAGAACAGTAAAGGGTTTAATTTATCTATAAAACCATTAATTATGAAGTATGTGCAAAAAACAAATTAAAGAATTGAAAGGAAAAAACAAGAGTGACGCTAATTGTAGAGGATATAAATGTTATTTACACAAACATGCTAAGTGGGGCTGGAGATATGGCTTGGCTGGCCAAGTGTCTGCTCAGCACTAATGAAACCCAAAGTCTGGTCCCTAGCACCCAATAAACCAGCATTCTGGGAGGGAGAGGCAGGAGGATCAGAAGTTCAAGGCTATCCTTGTATACAAAACAAGTGTTAGACTAGCCTAGGACACTCTTTAAAAATAAAAAAAAGGAAATATAAGAAGAACAAAATCTAAAGGATCTTCAATGGATTAGTAGGTCACTAGGAAGTTTGAACTTGAGACCAGGCTGGAGAGAAGACTCAATCCCAATAAGTAAAGTGTTTGTCTTGTAAGTATGAAGACCCAAGTTCAATCCCCAGAAGCAATGTGGGGAAAAAAAGTCTTGATAAATTATTTTTGAAAAGAAAAAAGATCACAATTTGGGCTGGTAAGACAGGTCAGTGGGCAAGCATACTTGCCACTGGAGACCTTAGTTAGCTATCTACAACTCACACAGTAGAAGAAAACCAACTCCCACAAGCTGTCCTCTGACCTCCACACACACTATGACATGCAAAGGCCCACTCCAAATAACTGCAACTTAAAAAAAATGTTTTTAATGAAGCTGGACAATATTATTAGATGCAAAACTAACATATGTAAAATTGTCACTTCTTCTGTATCTAGCAACCAAAAATGTAGAAAAAATTCTTAATTATTATATCATTTACAAAAAAAATCAAAAAAATTAAATTACTGAGAAAAAACACACAAAAAGATGTGTCTTGTGGCCAACTATAAATCTATAGAGAGACATATAAAGACTAAAGCAGGGGCCGGAGAGAAGGCTCAGCAGGTGAAGGCACTTGTCACCAAGCCTGATGACGTGGGTTCCGTCTCTGGGATCTACATGGTGGGAGGGGAGACTTGTCTCCCGACTTCACACATGGGCCTTGGAAAATGTGTGTGTGTGTGTGTGGGGGGGTGCAGCCTGCCCCCAGAACATAAGAAGTTCTTAAACTGCAAGGATAATAAAAAAACAGTTTAAAAGGTTAGGCAGAGTGGCCCATTCCTACAATGCCAGCAGCACTCTGGAAGCTGAGGCAGGAGGATCACAGCTTGAGGCCACCCTGCTACATCGTGAGAGTTGCAACAAAAAACCGGGCCGAAGCCGGGCAGTGGTGGCGCACGCCTTTAATCCCAGCACTCGGGAGGCAGAGCCAGGCGGATCTCTGTGAGTTCGAGGCCAGCCTGGGCTACCAAGTGAGTTCCAGGAAAGGCGCAAAGCTACACAGAGAAACCCTGTCTCGAAAAACCAAAAAAAACAACAACAAAAAAAAAACAAAACCCAGGCCGGGGGCAGGGGATGGGGAGGTGGGAGTGAGCTACAGATCCGAACAGACATTTCACCAAAGAAGATACACATGACGTTCAGCGTCTCCGTGGAGAGAAGGCAGCATTCCCTGGGGAGGAGGGACTACAGACTGAACAGGGGACAGATTCCCGCTGCTGGCTATGCTCACCATCACTGAGGTATCAGTTTCATGGATACGCACATATGTCAAAATACATTGAGTAGTAAGCTTCAAATCTATGCTGTATAAGGTAAGTCAATCATGCCTCATTAAAACTGTTTTTACAAAGATTCCAGTGAAAACAGAAACATACCATGTGTGTTGGCTGGTAAACTCAACAGGCCCCTCAGTTTGATTTATAGATGGAAGGCTGTCCCAGGAAAGTAAAAACCTCTGCTGCTCCCCTTTCTCGGTGGACCCTGATGAGCTCTTCCTAAACTTTCTGTGGAAATTCAAAGGACAAGAATAGATAAGGCACTTGAGACTTCCCTAACAGGTGGGAGAATTTGGTTGGTAAAACAACGTTATATGCCTGCAGTGTGCTGTTCTCAGGGACAGGCCAGTGAACAACCAGGAAGGAGGAGGTCCAGAGCAATCCTGCTTGTATGGACACTTGGCATGTGGCAGAGACGGGTCCAAGCCAGGGGGCAAGGGCAGGATCTGTGATAAACAGTGCTGGCATAGGCAAGCATTTGTGCAGGAAGCTGATGCTAGTGTCTGCCCCACACCAGATACAAAACCAATTCCTGGGTCTAGGGAGGTAACTCAGCGGAAGAGTGCATGCTTAGCTGGTTCAGTCCCCAGCACCCAAACTAACCAAATAAAACCAAAACAACAACAATCAATCCCAGAGCTTAAAGGTCAAAGGCAACGCTTACAGTGGGTAATGTAGAGTGTCTTCAAGATGTCAGGATATGGAAGCAATCCATGAAGACATAAAAATGCATATCTCATAAGGGAAGTATTAATGAGATTGAGTATTAAAACTAAAAACTTGTCTTAAGAAAGAGAAGAAAAAGCTCACTGAGAGAGAGGAAATATTTGTAATATGTTGAAATCAACCAGGGACTGACTGGGGTGAGAACACATACTGTGCAATCATGAGGACAGGAGTTCAAATCCCCACAACCCACATAAAGAGCCAGGCATGGCCACACACATGCACGTAACCCCAGTGCCAGTGGGACGGTGTTTCAAGGACAACTGGTGTTTGCTGGTCACCGACCTTACTCTAGGTTCAGTGAGAGACTCTCGCTCAAGGGACTAAGGTAGTGAGGGGTAGAGGACCCCTGATGTCCTCCTCCTGCCTCTGTACACACACATGGGTGAGAGGGCGCACTCACCTACCCACACTCACATGCATGCACACAGATGTGAAAGAGAATAAAGTTTCTTTTAAAGAAATGGAAGCGAGGCATAGTGACACACACCTGTAATCCCAGTGCTTGGGAGGCTGAGGCAGGGGGCTTGCAAGTTAGAGGCCAGACTGAGCTACACAGTGGGCTCTGTCCTCTCCCAACCCCCCCCCAAAAAAATATATATGTATGTATGTATGTATGTATGTATGTATGTATGTATGTATATATACAGTGTGCCTCTCTCTGCACTCTGGGAAGGTTCCCACAGCCCAGGCTGCTTGGCCGTCTGACGCCCTCCCAAAAACTGGCTCACCTGCCAGGACACCTGCCAGGACTGACTGTGTGACACACTGGTGGCACCATGCTTTGGTCTCGGTCTTCCTTCTCTCTCCTCTTGCTGGACCAGTCTTCCCATGCAAGTCCGGCGCTATCCTCTTCCCTGCCCAAGCGCTACCCCGAGCCTACCTAGGCCTCTCCTTGGTCCATTTGGAATTCAGCTCCCAGAACTGGCTACCAGCTTGGGCCTCCACCTTGCTTACGGCTTCCCAGCCCCGCTAGGTCTGACACATGTACTGCAGACAAATAACAGTAATTAATTAATAATAATTAAAATAATAAAATACAGTTCCTTTAAGAAGCCAGCAGCATAAAGTCTGGAGGGACAGCTGTTAGGGACACATGCATGAGATCCCGTTTGAAACGCACGACAGAAATAGCCTAGCAGAGACAAACTTCGCTTCTAGATACTCGGATGCTGGGAAGGGTCAGACACGTGCATAGATGACGAGCTGATGCAGGACACGCACGGCATGAAGGGCCGTGTAAACACAGAGAGGACCAGGTCAGAAAAGAAAGACCCTCGGGACCTGTCCCCAAACCACTCCGCCAGGGAGAGGCTGGGCCTCACACAACCAACAAGGGAGAATAATGGGATGGGCAACCAGGAAAGCAGGGTGAAAACTCACAGAGGGTTGCCCCGGAGTGCCACTTCCTCCCTCATCCCACACGCCCCAGGCTGCCTCTTCAAGACTCAGGCTATGGCAGCAAGCCCACCACAGCCCGTAACTATTTTTCTATTGACTTTTGTTTTAGTCTTTAACGGTATCCTATGAACTATTTCAATAAACAGTGTGAGGCAGAGGAAGGGAAGAACCGGAGCACCGAATAAATCTTCGACATGTGAATATGAGCTCCCGCCAACTCTGCCTGGGGCTACTACAGTGAGGAAGCCGGGACTGACGATCTGCAGTGCACAGACCAGGCATGGATGTGGCCACTGGGACCCCGCCAGCATCTCCAGCTGAGTGGAAAAGGAAGGAAGTTTCCAAGACACAGAGCAAGGCCAGCTGGAGGGAGAGGAAGAAAGAGCGATGAGCCTCAGGCAGCCTGTGGCCGTGGCCTCAGAGGCCCTCAGTCCTCCCCTGCTGTGATGGGACACTTGAACAGGGGGAGGCCTTGACTGCTGGGTTCAGCTCCAGCATTCACCGGTCTCTAGCTGTTCATCCTGACCCGCAGACTCCATGCCTGTAACCTGTAGACAAAAGCAGTGCTGGTCATACAGGGCTGAGGTCAGCATTGAATGAGGTCATTCATGGGCAGCTGAGGATACTGCTCAGCTGGGAGAGTGTTTGCCTAGCAGGCAGGAAGCCCTGGGATTCGATACCCAGCACTGTATAAAACTGAGCTTGGTGTTAACACCCATAATTCCAGCGCCTGAGAGATAGAGGCAATAGAATCAGAAACTCAAGGGTGTCTTGGGCTACACATAGCAAGTTTGAGGCCAGCCTGGGCTACACGAAACCCCTCCCCTCCCCCTTTGCCCCTACCGCCCACACAAGGCAGGGGGAATATTCACATAAAGTCACTTGACACAGGTTTGCAAAATCTGATACCTTGGACAATCTTATAAGCAGGACTTTTAGAGGCTCCGAGAACTGCCCATTCCCCACAAAGATACCACATAATCCCATCTCTCTAGAAAGGCTTATTATCCCCCAGTTCCTCTCATCAATTGCCCACTTCCCACTCTCCCAAAGCAGATCAAGTTCTAGGAGAGCAGGCTGCCACAGACTAGGAACTCAAGGGAAGCTGTTTACTGTGTGCAGTAGTCCTCAAATGCCAGAGATCATCAGTCGGCTGCTGGGAGGAGGGTGCATTCAGAAAGCAAAGCCCAGAGCAGCTGGAGCAGGGCTTGGGGACAGAGCCTGATTCCCAGTCTTTGGGGCCTTGGGCAGGGTGCCTGGCCCTTTGGAGCTTCTAGTTGCTCATTCATGAAGTGGGTGTGAGCACACCATCGTCAGGATTATTGGGGAAAGCAAACAAAACCGTAAAGGTGAAGATTATGCAGCAGCTTCAGCCTGGCCTCGAAGAACAAAGAGAGCGGCCTCGATGAAGACCTGGGCAAGACGGCTTAACAGGAACTTTGGGCAGGCCATTTCTCCAGCTGTGTCTAATGCATAAGGTGTTGATAATACTTTCAAAGAATCCTATGAGCCGGGCGGTGGTGGCGCATGCCTTTTTTAATTCTAGCACTTGGGAGGCAGAGCCAGGTGGATCTCTGTGTGTTCAAGGCCAGCCTGGTCTACAGAGCGAGATCCAGGACAGGCACCAAAGCTACACAGAGAAACCCTGTCTCGGGAAAGAAAAAAAAAAGAATCCTATGGTTTCTAAGTACTTTTTTCCCCTCACACTGAACCCCAGGCTGGCAGGGATGCCACTGCACAGCCCAGTCTGGTTTGCACACACTGTGCAGCTGAACTTGTGGAGGTCCTTCAGAGGTGCTGGGATTTCAGGGGTGAGACACGCTACCCTGCTCTTGTAAGCATGTGCACGCGCAGGGTCTCACTGAAGCCTCTGAGGCTCACACAGGTAAAGAGACTCGTTTGAGGTCACGGTGTAATGGCAGACCAGACACCAGCTTTGCATGTCATATTCTCCACTCTTTCTCACTCACTCACCTCAGAGGTTGGGGCCTTACAGGCCTGCAACTCCAGGGGGATTCAATACCCCTGGCTTCCACAGGAATCTGTACTCACACACATGTGCTTGTGCATGTATGTATACAAACACACTATAATGAAATAAATAATATTAAAACAAATGAACAATGCATTACCACCTAGACCACCTGATAAGTACACCATACGAGCTTCCTGGATTGCAGCTGACCCTTCAGGCAGCCAGGGTGGACAGGCACCAATCCATCCTCATTGACCAGCTACAGCTACAGCAACTGAACATCAGAGAGTTTGTCAAGCGAAGTAGTTCTCACCGTTCAACTGTACAGAGGCCAGTGAATGAGATCCCAGAACAGATGGCATGAGTCATTCATTCATTCACTCACTCACTCATTCAGTCCTTCTGCCTCCATGTGAGTACTACTCTATTGTGAGTACACTCTGGAGACAGACAACAGCCCCCGACTTCAACTTGGGGAGACAGATGGGGAAACACAGAGGCTATACCTTTCCTCTGAGTACCAGGGGACCCCAGGAACTTGGAGCAAAGAGGCTAGGACATGAAGGGCTTCCTGTCAGGAAGGCCGGCCTGCTGGAAGTCCTTAGCTCTTGGAAGTAAGCAGTGGCATCTTCCGACTCATTATCTGATCATGACAGCGCAGACAGAGACAGCCTGTGTGTCCCCATATCTAGAAAGCCATCCTGTGCTGTCCACTTCCTCTAAGACAGCCTCAGTGGTCAAACTGGCTAGACACTGCTAATAGGCCAGGTTGAAGACAGAACCTCAACCCAGCAGGAAGCGGGCTTATGACCACTGTATACCTGCCACCAGCTCAGTGTGACCTGGAGCTATGCAGTACACTCCTGAAAGGTTAGTTCCTCATTCTTCCCATAGGCTGGACCGCATATGAATGAGGTGGCTGGTGCCTGTGGCAGCCAGTGTCTTTTAATCCAGAAGTCTTGAGCAAAGGATGATCAGCCAGGGCCTCTCTGAGGCTCCCAGGGCCTTCCCACACTAGAGGTCTGAGAGATTCTCTGCAGCCAGAGGCAGCTGACGAGTTAATTCTTAAGCCTGTCGGCCCATGGGGAATAGAGGCAGAGCAAAGGGCAGGCCTAGAGACCTCTTTTGGAAATGACAAGATCATTTAGCAATCAATTAGCGTGCTCCCCAGGCTCAGGGCCTGCACGCCTGCCTGCTAGCAGAAAGAATGTGCTTTCTACACTGATTGGAAACAGATGCGCTGGTGAACAGGGCTAGCCAGGCTGGGCCTGAATTCCTGGGCACCGGGCTGCTGGCCGGGAG
Organism: Peromyscus californicus insignis; assembly: GCF_007827085.1. Taxonomy (NCBI): domain Eukaryota; kingdom Metazoa; phylum Chordata; class Mammalia; order Rodentia; family Cricetidae; genus Peromyscus; species Peromyscus californicus. The sequence goes on along the minus strand of NW_026294551.1, from coordinate 43,007,684 downwards.
ATGGGAATTTGTTATTACATTCTGGGCACCAGCATGGGGAGGGAGGCCCAGGCAACCTAGCTACGAGAACAGCGCCCTGGGGAACGTGCACCTTCCAGGAGACCCAGGCACAGAAGAGGGAGGGATATTGACTTTGTCAGCAGTAATCTGGGATAAAATTAGTTCAGCCAAATACAGACTATGACTTTTGACCAACAGATGCCAAAATTCCAAACGTGAGGCTGGTGAGGCGTGAGGAAATGAGTGAACGGGGAGCTGAGAAGAGAGCAGAGGGCCCTGGAACCATCCCGGCTGCGTTAAAACAAACGCCGGCCCCATTTCCTGGGTGGAAGGCCCACAACCAAGCCCTTCACACCCTATCCCATTTGTGAACTGCAGCCGTCCTGTGTATGTGCTTTACAGAGGAGCAAACAGAGACAGAGAGGGATGGAACAAGTCACCGAAAGTCACACGGCGCGTGTGGAATCCGGTGCCCGAACCTGTTTTCGGACTCTGTTCGGCCCGTGATGAGTAGTCCCTCTTCTAATTCTCTCCTCCTCCCTTAACAAATGGGAAAGGAAGGCTGAGCCCCTAGACTCCAGCCTCACAACACTGCCAGAAAGCTCACTAGTGTCCCCAGAGGGGCTCAGCAGCCTTTGTCAAACCCTGCCCCTGACAGGTGGCCCATGAACTCCCCAGGCTGCTCACAACGTTCACAGCCGGCCACTGTTCCTTTCTGTGAAGGCTGAAGGTAGGTGCCTGTAGGTTTGGGGCTTCCCCGGGATTCCTGTTTCTTCCCCCGAGGTTCCCCTTCCCTTGGGTAGTCTCAGGGTGCCAAGGTGACCCCATCATTATTTCTTGAAGCAATCGAGCCTCTGAACAGATTCTCTGAGGAGTCAGCTCTGGGGCATTCAGGGTGCCACCAACCCCCTTCTCTGGACACAGTACAGCCCATTCTTGGGCCTGCACATGGATGTGGGAGTCAGCTGGGCCTCTCACTTCCCTTAGCACAAGGTGGAATTTCCTTTAAGGCAGTGTGTAGAACAGTTTGCCCTTGTAAGAGTGATATAGGGGGGCTGGAGAGATGGCTCAGAGGTTAAGAGCACTGGCTGCTCTTCCAGAGGTCCTGAGTTCAATTCCCAGCAATCGCATGGTGGCTCACAACCACCTGTAATGAAATCTGGTGCCCTCTTCTGGTGTGCAGACATACATGCAGACAGAACACTGTATACATAATAAATAAATAAATAAATAAATAAATAATAAATAATAAATAAAAAGTGCTATAGGCCCACCACGGGAGAGAGCCATGTAGAACGGTCTTCCTAGGGGGCAGAAAACCACACACTGTGCCCCCAGCCTCTTCTGCCAGGCTTAACTTTACCTCATGCTGCCATACACCGTGTTCTGCTTTTTCCAACATAGCATAAGGAGCTGCTTGTTATTACAAAGTGATGTCACAGAGCCACACAGCGTTCTGTGTATCTGCTTGTCTTGTTTGGAACATTTCTCTAAATGCAGTTTTCCTCACTATAGAACCCTGCTTTTGTTTGGGTTATCTGCAAGATGTCACCTACATTCTAGGAGATGAGCCCTACACTTCTGTCTTTTCTCTTTTGTTTTTGTTTTTTGGGTTTTTTGTTTGTTTGTTTGTTTTTGTTTTTCGAGACAGGGTTTCTCTGTGTAGCTTTGGAGCTTGTCCTGGATCTTGCTCTGTAGACCAGGCTGGCCTCAAACTCACAGAGATCCTCCTGCCTCTGCCTCCCAAGTGCTGGGATTAAAGGCGTGCGCTGCCACCACCCAGCATGGTTTGTTTTTTTGAGATAGGGTCTCACGCAGCCCAGCCTGGCTGGCCTCAGACTCCTCATGTAGGTGAAGTTGGATTTGAACTCCTGAGTCTCCCATGGGGCCAACATTTCTAATTCCTCATGTGAAACTTAATATTGTCAGCTTGACAGGGTCTAGAACAGTGGTTCTCAACCTTCCTCATGCTGTGGTGACTCCCAACCATAAAATTTTATTTTCATTGCTACTTCATAACCATAATTTTGCTACTGTTATGAATAATATAAACATCTGGGTTTTCTGATGGTCTTAGGTGACCGCTGTGAAAGGGGGGGGGGTCCTCAAAGGGGTCACGACCCACAGGTTGAGAACCACTGGTCTAGAGTCTTTTTGGGGGACAAACATCTGGGTATGTATGCAAGGTAGGTTCTAGATTGGGTTGACTGACATGGGAAAAGTTACCCTAAATGTGGGTGGCATTATCCCATGGGCTGGGATGCTGAAATGTATAAAAAGGGAGCTGAGCATCAGCTTTCCTCCCCCTGCATCCTAACTGAAGACACAGTGTGTCCAGCTCCTCAAGCGCCTGCCACCATGCCTAGGCCACCGTAACGGATGATAGCCTCAAACTGCAAGTCAAAATAAAGCCTTTCTTAAGTTACTTTTCTTGGGTATTTTTGTCTCAGTAACCAGGAAAGTAAGGAACACATCTTGTAATAATATCAAGCCGCTCACAATCCCAGGAGCCACACACAGCCCCCACATTAGCAGGCAAGAGTTGAGGTTGCCACTCACACACAGACTGTAGGACTTTGGTTTTGTAAGCAGAGAGACTTCCAGTTTTTCAGTCCAGCACTGATGTGATCATCCTATCCTAACCACAAGCCAAAAGCTGAACAAATGAAAAAAAAAAAATCAACTCTTTTTGATTCTTCATAGAAGTGATGTCATAGGGCAAATTTCAGGTCCCTGGACTAGAGAGAGAGACAGGTCCAGAGCTGTCACTTAACCCATGTGCAGATACCCCTGCAAAAACCAGTCCTGGGGCAGGACCAGATAAGTAACCGAAGCTTGCCGCAGGCTCAGTATGGATGTCTGAGGATGGAGACCCCAGGGGACTTGGTCAATGGAAAGCCCCCATACTTCTGTGGTTTTACCTACAGCAAGTTCTCATGGGGGAAATTTATTGTGCTTCCAGGACGAGAAGGAAAGTGGCCACTGTGAAATATGCCAGAAAGGACCTGGAGAGTCACCTCAGCAGTTAAAAGCACTGGCTGCTTTTTGTGAGGACCCAGATTCAGTCCCCACCCTCACATGGTGACTCACAACTGTCTGTAACTCCAAATCTAAAAGATCTGAGGTTCCTATGCACGCGTGCGTGCACGCGCGCACACACACACACACACACACACACACACACACACACACACACACACACAAATATATCTTTAAGCTGGGTTTAGTGGTGCACACCTTTAATTCCAGTACTTGGGAAACAAGGGCAGGTCTCTGTGAGTTTGAGTCTAGCCTGGTCTACATAGTGAGTTCCAGGACAGCCAGAGCTACATACCTTTAAAAGAAAAAAGAAAAAAAAAGGAAAGAAAGAAAGAAAGAAAAAAGAAAATAAATATGCCAGAAAGTGCTGTTCTTTACGGGTTGGTGGCTTGACTAAGTGGTCCATGATACCCTTGCTTCTATCCCCAGCACTGAAAACCAAAAGCACACTATCAAAGGAAACCATTTTTTATCATCTTCTAGCTCTAAGGGTTTTACAAATTCCAACTGGCCAGAAAGAAGGAAGATACAAACATTTAGCCCTCCAGCCTCCAGAGGGGAAGGAGTAATGCATTGGTCAAGGTCATGGCCGGGGCCTCAGGATGACCCGGACTAGAGACCCAAGCACAACGCCACAGAACGCCTCGAAACCTTGCCAATGGTGTCACTAAAGACAGGTTCCTGAAGCTCCTCTGACCGGGCACATCCTGTCTAGTCACTAAGAATCACAAGACATATAAAAGACTGCCACACGGGGGTGTTTGTGATGGATGTGTTACTACAGTGTGGGTGTCAGAGGAGACACAAGTGGGAGGTAGGACAAACTTTGTGAGGCAGGTGTTGGGGAGATCCTTAGGTCATTGGGTCATGCCCTTGAAGGGGTCTGTGGACCCTGGTCTGTCTCTTTCTGCCTTCTAAACCAATCTGTAGTTTATTCTGTCTTGTACTCCAACCTTTCCCGAGGCCCAAAGCCTGGGCCTATCATGAACTTGCGCCTCCAGAACAGCAGGCTAAGTATACCTTTTATCTTTATAAGTTAATCACCTTGGGTATTTTGTTACAATAGTGCAAAGCTGATTAATACATAGGTTAAGGACTCTAACGGAAAAAGCCAATGGTTGGTATAAGCTGAGACATCAAAATTCCAGGAGAAAAAAAAATTTATTTAAATGCATTTTTCATTTCTGTTAGAATATATATATATTATATATATATTCTCTCTCTCTCTCTCTCTCTCTCTCTATATATATATATATATATATATATATATATATATATATATATATAAAAATCTTTAGCAGAAAATCAAATACAAATTAAATCTGTTGCTGGTAGACCAACCTTGTAGGACATACTTAAAAAATTCTTCCAAGGAAAAGAACAGAGACCAGAAGCAGGGTTCATACATGGAAAGCACGGACATACAGAAGAAAATCCACAAAGGCAGAGAAGCCACGCATGCCATCATAGCTGGAGAGGGGCGTAAAGATCATCCATCCTCTTCAGTTGCATGTGATAAAACTGAGGCCAGGGAGGGCAAGTGATGGATACAGAGCATCAGTGCCTGGCCAGAAGCTAAGCGCTCCTGGGTCCCGACTCCCAGCTCAGGGCTCTCTCCACTGCCCAGGCTCCTCAGTTCAGCTCCCAGATAGGGAGGGGAAGGCTCAAGTTATGGCAAGCTTTGCTGTTCTTTCACAGTAAGAGGAATTCAGCTAAAGCAGCCAGTCTCTTAGCAAGTACGAGTTCAAATTTGATATAGAAAAAGGAGGGAGAGGAGATCGGTGACACGGCTGGTCTCAAAGGAGGCCACATGGAAGCGCACAGAGCACTTCTACTGTCCTCGCTGGCCACTCTCCGCCTCCTCTTCTCTCTCCCCTACAATCTCAGCTGCCACCAACAGCCACTCTACTCTAGCTGCCACCAACAACCACTCTGAGATCAACAGACTTGTAACTCTGGGGTTTGCGGCTTTGGTGTCCAGGAACCTGCAGAAAAGAATGGTGGGTAAACCACACCCTCCAATAATCACTAAAGGGTCCTGCCCTTGAGTGACAGATGTGTGAGTTAATCTGTGGAAAGCATCAATGAGTGAGTGAATGATGCTCACCTAGAATTTGCCAAACCAGCATCAATCTTCCGGAAATTTCAGACCCTTCCCATTTCTATTCCAGGCTCTTTACTAGTCAGATTTTCTCTTTGAAAAATAGAAAGAAAAAACATTTCTTGAAAGCTGACGTGTGTCAGGTGCTATGCTGAGCACCCGGGGAAGGCCAAGAGGCATGAGGGTCCCAGTCATCAGGAGAAACAAAGGAGAAGAATAGAATATTAATTTAAAGCCGGGCTTGGGGACACAGGCCTGTAATCACAGCTACTCTGGAGTCTGGGGAGCAGGAACATATGTTCAAGGCCTGGCTGGGCTACGGACGGACGGAGTTTAAGCCCAGCCTGGCTAGTTTAGCAATAGCCCATCTCAAAAACAGTAGGAAGGGAGGGAGGGAGGGGAGAGGGATCAGTGGGTAAGGGCTTGCTGCACAAGCCCAGGACCCGAGTTCAGATCCCACCATCCCAAGTACCAGGTAAAAGCCAGACATGGCAGCATGAACTTGTAATCCCACACGGGGGAACAGAAACAGGAGGGTCCCAGGGCCAGCCTGTCTAACCCAACACTGAGTTCCATTCAGTGACAAGAAAGTTTGTCTCAAAAAATAATGCGGAGGGATCTGACATCCGGATGTCAGCCTCAGGCCTCCACATGTGCCTGCAGGAGTGAACACGCACACACATTCCTACACTATTCACATGCCCACACATACAAAATCTATGTTTTCAGTAAAAAAAGAGGGCTGAGGATGGAACTCAAGGGTAGGGGGCCTCCTATCATGTGCAAGGCCCTAGGTCAAGTATCAATAATACCTTTCCTTGTCAGACATTACGATGATTAGCAGAAACATACAGGAAAGTCTTGGAAATATTTAACCTGAAAACATGAATAAAAACACACAAATTCTGGATAAAATATACATCAGCCCCCCCCCCCACTCCCATCCATGGTTTTCTGTTCTACACTTCCATTTACCCATGGTTCAGTGTGCTCCAAAACATTAAACGGAAGTTCTAGCATGTAAAGGCAGCAAGCCTACCCAGGGGAACTGGATACTCAGCATCTACACAATGGAAGGAGAGAACCGACTCCTGCAAATTGTCCCTTCATCTCCGCATGTGCTCTGTGGCAAGTGCATGTGTGTGTGTATGCACACACATACACAAACAAAATGTAAGAAAATTAGAAATATTAAGTGGAAAATCCCAGAGATAAACAATTCAAAGTTTCAAACCGCACACCCTGCCGAGGGGTGTGATGGGATCTCAAACCACCCAGACCCTTCTTATCCTTTCTCTAGCGTATCAGCACTGTCCACACTAAGTGACCGTTAGTCACAGAGTCTCAGTTATCAGATGGGCTGTGACAGTGCTGATGGGCAGGCCACCCTTCATTTGCTTAATCACAGCCCCAAAGCATAGGAGAAGTGATGCTGGTCAGGATAAGGACCTGTGCGGAGAGTAGGTCTGCCGAAGAGAACGTGCTTCCTGTAGGTGAAAATGTGACAGTTCTCATCTCTGTAAGGAAAGGAGGAAAAAAAGTAAAAAAGTGTACGCTGAGGTTGCTGAGGTCTAAGTAAGGTCGGACCTTCAGGGAACCTGTGAGGTAGGAAGAGGCAATCTGTGCTGGCTTTGCTGTCCATCTCAAAGTGCAGGGTAAGCCCTCAGGTGAGACGGAACCAGCATTCAGTCTGGGTGAGTGGGTACAGGAGAAACAGTCTTCTGTCCATAGTGTTCGGTACCATCCGAGGTTTGCTGCATCCCACTGGAGTCTTGGAGGTTCCCCATGCAGATAAGAAGGGACTAAGGAGATGAATATATTTGAAAGCCAGAGCTTACGGCTCAAGTGAGGAAAGCCTCGGGGACCAAAAGCAAAGAGGAAAGCAATCATCAAAGAAATGCACTTTGGTGTGGATGCGGTAGTTCTCTGACACGGGGACAGGGCAGCAGACGTGACGAGAAGACAGCAGCTTATAAGGAAAGAGTCTCCCTGGAACCTGTCACCTCGGCCGTCACCTCCTTGAGTAGGAAACTTTCCATCTCCCTATCCCAGGGGTCCAGGGATTCCAGACACAACAGAATGACCAGCGTCGGGGCAGGGATCCTGGACAGCCAACACAGAACTGCTCCGGAGAGCAAGCTTGGGCTGCTCCAGATGAGCTCACAGCCCCAGATCACAAGATGTGTAAGCAGGAGCCAGACAGAGTCAGCAAGAGACTTGATGGTTCCTGCCCAGAGTTTGACATGAGGAAAACCAACATGTAAACTGACTACACATTCATTATACCTTAAGTAATCAACAACACAAGGAAGGTTTTTTAAAAGGAAAAAGGTCGTGAAAAATAACAAGGCTATTTGGGGAGGATCAACTTACAGTATTAGGATTACATTTCAGAAGTCACTGGTCTTAAGAAACAAAACAAGTCGGGCGGTGGTGGTGCACACCTTTAATCCCAGCACTCGGGAGGCAGAGCCAGGCGGATCTCTGTGAGTTCGAGGCCAGCCTGGTCTCCAAAGCAAGTTCCAGAAAAGGCGCAAAGCTACACAGAGAAACCCTGTCTCAAAAAAAAAAAAAAAAAAAAAAAAGAAACAAAACAAAACAAACCTCAATAGATGAGTGAGAGCAGTTTGGATATGGCTGAAGACGAAAGCCGTGAGCAGAGAAGACGACACTAAGAATTCTTCTGAGTCTCACGCAACAGAATGTTTAGAGCAGCATTACGTTGTCATAAGTTGCTGTGTCTTTTGAGATGAATATTTCAAAGGTACAGAAAGAGAAGCCAGGTGTGGTGGCACACGCCTGTAGTCCCAGCACTTGGGAGGCAGACGCTAAGGTTCTTCAGAGACCAATCTGAACAACACAGTGAGACTCTCTTTTTGAGAGAGAGTGGGCAGGAAGAGAGGACGAAGAGGGGAGAGGGAGAATAAGAGAGTAAGAGAGGGGGCAGGAAGAGGGAAGAGAGGAGAGGGGGAGAAGGGAGAGGGAGAAGGAGAGGGAAGAGGGAGGGGAGGGGGAGAGGGAGGAGGGAGAGGGAGGGATAGGGAGAAAAGAGAGACAGACAGACAGAGAGACAGACAGATGCATGTGAGGCATAGTTTTTTCTCTAGCTATCCCTAATCAATGGCTTCTCCCAGCCCTTCCTCTCCACGGCTCATACATGTAGGTAGGACATTGATTCTCAGGCAAAGGCCTGTGGTTTGTCTGAACTGGGATGCTGAAAGGTTAAGACTGGAAAACTATAATGGTAAACATAATGCAGTGTTAGCTTGGGAGGCAACATGGACAGCTGGAGGGAGAGCATAGAAACAATGCCCGTGTACATGGCCTCGTGGTCTAAATGCTTTGGCCCCTCCAGAATTTGATGCTGAAATTCGGACTCCCAAGGTGATGGTATTACAAGGTGAGACCTTTTGACGTCAAAAGCTGTGGTGATGAGCTCAAAAAAGTAGATCCCTTACAAATAGGATTTAGTGCCCTGATAACAGAGGCCCCAGCAAGCCCTTGTGTCCCTTGCACCGTATAAGGACAAAGCATGGTCCTCATGTATGACCCTTACCACACACCAGTTTCCACAACAGCAGGAAACGTGTTTCTTTTGTTTACAAGCTAACTGAAGTTTACAGGACTTTTAGTTCTTGAACTCCAAATATAAAGACTCAAAAATCAAATCTACGACAAAATAGACATTACCAATTAACAGGGAAAAAAGATGATAATGAATGCTACTAGCGTGACTATTATCCATACAGAAAAACCTTAAATTAATTTCTCCTTCATGTCCTATTTAAAGATCCATTAAAGGGAGACTAGAAACAAGTGTGAAAGGTAAACCCTAACAAACCAGAATAAAATACAGGATAGTCATTTTAGACCCTCAGAGCTGAGAGGGGCTTCTCAAACAAAACATTCACCTTCAAAAAGAAAAAAAGGTATTTACCTAGAGAGAGAAGTTAGGAACTCCTGATGTATAAGAGACTTTGTAGCAAGTGAAGGGGGAGGTCATCAGCTCGGCAATGACAATTGTAAGGACATCACAAAGGCTGGATTTGGGGAACGCTTACAAATCAGTTAAGACAAGCCCAAAGTAGATGGAAGGCGCCACCAGGAACCCCAGCAAAGAGAAGAACAGGGAAAAGTGTGTCTAAATGCACACACATGCGCACACAGTCATGCCAGTCCACACCTACCAGTTCTGCAACAATTTCAGCACTAACACCACCCAGTGTTAATGAGCATGTGAAGTAAGAGGAGCTTTATATATGGAAAACGGGCTACAAAGTGGCACTGTCTCTAACTGCCAGGTACTAATTAGTAATGCTGAACACACATATAGCCTACGACCCAGAAATCTGAGTATATAATTTAAGCAAAGGAAACATCCAAGTGCCCTTAATTAACAGGTTAACACTAAGCTGTCCTGCAGGCAGAACACTGTATACATAATAAATAAACTCTGTCTCATATCACTGTCTAAACAATGAGATAACATACTGTAGCAAGTGTCAATGAATGGCAGCCCAACATCAATGTGACTGGACTTCCAAACCAGGAATCTGGAGGGGAAAAAAAAAATCAAGTCACCAGAGACTATGTTCACCAGGCCACTTGCTACACTTCAAAAGCAGACAAGTTAAACAGCAGACTGTTTAAAAAACACATATACATGTAGTAAAACTCCTCAGAGGTGAAAAGGGACTACCACCATGAAATTCAGAACAGCAGGGCGTGGGGGTGGGACTGGATGTACTTGAACAGATGCCAAAGGGAGAAGGTAAGTTCAGAGGTTGTTATTGTTAACTGGAGGCTGGGACTGTCATTCTTTAATATGTTTTATACTTTTGATTCTCGTTTTATATGCTTTTTTTATTTCAAGTAAGGTTTCTCACTATGTAGCTCAGGATGGCTTAAGACTCACAATCCCCCTGCCTCTGTCCCCCCAAGATGCCAGGCATGTGTCACATCTCTCATCTGTTTTACACACTCTTCATGACAGCCAACAAGAGCAAGCGTACTAAGGGTCGAGGCAAGCGTCAGGGAACCAAGGCCACAAATGGTCCATCTTCCATCACGGATATGCTCCGACAGTAGCCATGCCAGCTTGAAAGGGCACCAGCCAGTCAGATAGTTTGATTAAAAAAACGTATTATACTCAATGATATAGTTATTAACTTCTCATTTCCTAAGATTAAGAAAAAAGAAAGGCTTTTTAACAAATTCTCCAGAAACCATGACTCATGAGTTACAGGAAGCACACGGAGTCTTCAGAAGGGAAGAGGAAAAGCCCACTCTGGCATGCTATAGTTAGAGGCAGGTGCCTGATGGGGCATGCTCACTGGGATATTTTTTGGAGAAAGGGGTACTTTTAGTGACCATCCATGTGTAACCAGTGTCACCCTCAACTGTAGGTCACCGTGGTGTAATGGTACCTACACAGAAAACTCAGACTGTGAATGTAGACCAGCGTGGCTCTCGCAGCAGCCACAGACACAGGGGCCGTGGGCGAGCATCTCCAAACCACTCACGGCCGATGGCAGCCAGCCAGGAATGCTATGCTCAGGTGCATGCTGCAGAGAAACAAGGAAAACACCTTTATCCAGGCCGAGACTGAGAGGTGACCATTTAGTTTATGATAAAAGAAAAATCTAAAAGATGTAATATAACTAAAAGGACATTAAAGGGGTCAGGAGGCTGAAGAGTTAGCTCAGTAGTGATGTGTGTGGCTGCTCTTGGAGAGGACCTGAGTTCGGTTCCCATCATCCATGCTGGGCAGCTCACAACTGTATGCAACTCCAGTTTCATGGGATCCAACATCCTCTTCTGGCCTCCACAGGTGTACATGCGTGGCCTCCACATGCACACACACGCATACACACTAAAATCTAGAGAAAGAAAGATAAACTAGGTAATTTTTTTTTACTTTTATTTATGTATGAGTGTTTTGCCTATACGTCCATGCAGTACCTGAGGAGGTCAGAAGAGGGCATCAGGTCCTCTGGTTACAGACAGTTGTAAGCCACCATGTGGGTGCTAGGAACCAAACCTGGGCCCTCCACAAGATCAGCAAATTCTCTTAACCCCTGAGACATTTCTCTAACTCCTAGGTAAATATTAATAAAAGGAAAGCTTTTATTAATAAAGCTGTAGTTTGCTAATATATGACCAAATCTTTATTAAAAATGAAGAGATTCCACAGAATAACTGAAAAAATATCCAACAGACAACAGCTAGAGAATATGGAGTGCCTGTGTGTGTGTGTGTGTGTGTGTGTGTGTGTGTGTGTGTGTGTATGTTCCTCTGGTACTGTCCACCTTTTGTTACTATTGTGTGTGCGTACATATGCCACAGCATGTGTGTGGAGGTCAAAGGCCAACGTTATGGGGTTGGTTCTCTCCTTCCACCTTTACGTGGGTTTCAGGGGTTGAACTCAGGTCACCAGGCTTGCATGGTGAGCCATCCTGCCAGCTCACCACCTTGCTGTTTTTGACAAAATCCCTGGAACTCACTAAGTAGGCTGGTTGGCTGCCCAGCACCCAGAACTGTAGCTCTCTGCCTCCCCAGTGCTGGGGTTCCAAGCTCACCACTATGTCTGGCTTTGAAAATAAGTGTTTTTAAAAAAGTATCTGTGAATGTTTTCAACATTGACCTCGCTCTATAAGGCATGTCAAGTCCCAACAGATCAAGAGTTTTCACTTAAATTCATAATCAATAACACAACACAGCTTTAAAAAGCCAGCATTGGGTTGGGGATTTAGTTCAGTGGTAGAGCGCTTGCTTAGCAAGCACAAGGCCCTGGGTTCAGTCCTCAGCTCTGGGGAAAAAAAAAATCAATAGAAAAGCCAGCATTTGGGGAATGCAGAGCTCACTTCTAAACAAAAACGGCTCCAAGAAGAAATTATTATGAAAACTAGAAAACATTCAGGAGTGGATGATAAAGTTCCACCTATTAAAATGTATGCTGTGTGGTTAAAATGGGAATTATAGAAACACACATAGAAGAATATGAAACACTGACGGATTAAACGTTAAGTTCAAGATATCATGTGAAGCATGACAGAATAAACTCCAAGAAAACAGAACAAAGGGACAAAGAAACCACAGACGTCATCAAATCTAAACTTGGAAAATATTAATAACGATAAAATAGACAAATACCTGACCTGATGGACCACAGCAAGAAAAGGCACAAATTAGCAATACTAGGAATTGAAAGGGGGAGCTATGGGTGTGACAGATAATTTCAATATGAAGAGAGGGGGTGTGCAGCCTGGGGAGATGGCTCAGTGGGGAAGGCATGCCACACAACGTGAGGGTCTGAGTTCTGATTTCTAAAAGGTATGTAAATGTCAGGCAAAGCACATGTATGTGACTCAGCGTATCTACGGCAAAATGGGAGGTGGGATCATCAACAATGAGACCCTACCTCAAACCAGGCGGAAGGCGAGGATGTCTTAAGCCATCCTCTGATTCACGAACATGGCATGTGGACTCTGGCTCTCTTTCTCTTTCTCTTTCTCTCGCTCTCTCGCTATCTCTCGCTCTCTCTCTCTCACACACACACATACATACAAACTTACACACACATTCACAAGTGGGGTTGTTGCTGGAGAGAGACTCAGCAGTTGAGTGCACGTACTGCTCTTGCAGAGGACCCAGATTAGGTTCCCAGCACCCGAATGGTGGCTTATAACCTTCCCTAACTCCAGTTCAAGGGATTAGATGCCTTCTTCTGACCACTACAGCCACCAGGCATGCATGTGGTGCACATACATACATGCAGACAAAACACCCATGCACATAAAATAAATAAATCTAAAAAAAAAAACTTTTTAAAGAAAAGAAACAGGGTCTGGGAGATTTCTCAGTGGTTACATCCTTGCTGCCCTAACATGCAGGCCTGAGTTTGGGTCCTCAGCACCCATATAAAGAGCTGGATGTGGAGGTGCATGTGTGTAACTCCAGCATGCAGAAGCAGCAACAGGAGGAGCCCAGGGCTTTAGCCAGCCTGTTCAGCCAATGAACTCCAGGTTTAGTGGGAAACCCTCTCTCAAAAGATAAGGTGGAGAATGACAGAGGAAGACATCTAACATTAACCTTTGGCCTCCATAGGCACGTACATCCAATGTATACCACATACATCAATTTTAAAAATACATATTTAAGAGAATATACCAAAAATTAAGTGCAATAAATGACACCAAAACATTGATCAAAACTGACTCAGAAGTAAATAGAAAAATCTAGCCGGGTGTGGTGGCATATTCCTGCAATCCTAGCCCCGTGGAGGCTGAAGAAAGGGTCATAGGTTTGAGGCCAGCCTGTGATACAGAGTGAATTCAGGGCCACTCTGGCCAGTTGTGGCACAAAAGAGGGAAAATCAAAATAAACACAAAAAGAAATAAAAAAATCTAAATAAGCAAATAATCATTAAAGAATTCAGGGCCAGTGAGATGATTCTATAGGTACAAGTGCTTGCTGCCAAGCCTGACAAACTGGGTTCAATCCCCAGGATTGTACATTATGGAAGAAGAGAAACCATAAATTGTGCCCTGACTCCCATATACATGCTGTGGCACATGTGTGTGCGTGTACACACACACACACTAAATAAAATGTCAAAATAAAAAAAGAAATTGAATCCATGTTTTAAAAATCACACCTTCACACCCTAACACACAAAACCTGAGCTCAGGGTTTTAGAAGTTAATTTTACCAAACATTAGAAGAACAGATGATCCAACCTCATGCAAGCAATTCCAAAGGGCCTGAAAAAAAAAAAAAGGAAAACTCCCCATGTGCTCTGAGAGGCATGCATGGCTCTCGTATGGAAAGGGAAGAAGGGCTGTTGTAACTTTCCACGTAGGTGTTAAAGGTGGAAGCAAAACGCTCCAAATGAGCACACTGGGGCTGCATCGCTGCCTCCCCTGGTCCTAAGGCTTCTAGTGTCTTTTTTTTTTTTTTTTTTTTTTTTTGGTTTTTTTCGAGACAGGGTTTCTCTGTGTAGCTTTGCGCCTTTCCTGGAGCTCGCTCTGTAGACCAGGCTGGCCTCAAACTCACAGAGATCCGCCTGGCTCTGCCTCCCAAGTGCTGGGATTAAAGGCGTGCGCCACCACTGCCCGGCGGCTTCTAGTGTCTTTAAAGGAGCAATTACTGAGTGCATACATGGCCATAATTGGAAAACCCAGCCTTCAAACATATAAGCCACTTAATAAGTTTCTTTTAATAAATATGTGTAATATAAACCTAGAACTCATTTTATTATAGATATCCTATAATTATATATGTCATATGTATAATAAATATATATCCTATACATACACATATGCATATCCTATCAGTTCAGTTCCTCTAGAGAACTCTAACAGTGTCCTTAACAGTCGCCAAAAATGAAACAGCTGGCCGGGCGGTGGTGGCGCACGCCTTTAATCCCAGCACTCGGGAGGCAGAGCCAGGCGGATCTCTGTGAGTTCGAGGCCAGCCTGGGCTACCAAGTGAGTTCCAGGACAGGCGCAAAGCTACACAGAGAAACCCTGTCTCGAAAAACCAAAAAAAAAAAAAAATGAAACAGTTGCCAGGTGGTGGTGGCCCACATTTTTAATCCCAGCAGTTGGCAGGCAAAGGCAAGTGGATCTCTGTGAGTTCGAGGCCAGCCTGGTCTACAAAGAGTTCCAGGACAGCCAGGAGTGTTACACAGAGAAACTTTGTCTCAAAAAAAAAGGGCAATAAACTCTTGTTAAAAAGGAAGGAAGGAGGGAGAGAGGGAGGGAAGGAGGGAGGGAGGGAGGGAGGGAGGGAGGGAGGGAAGGAAGGAAGGAAGGAAGGAAGGAAGGAAGGAAGGAAGGAAGGGTGGGTCTATCTGACAAAGTCATGCCAGGACCTTCCCTCTGACCCAGAGTTCTAGTCCAAGGCATTGCCCAAGAGAAATGAAAGGGTATGTCTGCAAAATTGTATGAACAAAAATGTGTGTAGCCACTTTATCCATAGGGGCCAAAAAATAAAAACAAACAAAACCAAACCCTGAAACAACTTGAGTGTCCACTAACAGGACACTGGATGACACACTGAACCATGTTTACCCAAAGGAAACCTACTGAGCAGTAAAAAAGAAAGCTATGCAACGTGGACGACTCTAGTCTCAAAGGCATCCTATGAAAAAGAGGCCAGACACACTTTTTGTGTGCTTTCTACTAAGTTCTGCAAAATAATATATGGGGGGAAAAAGAAAACAAGACAGAGAGGTATCTGAGAAAGCACAAGAGAACTTACTAGAAAACAGGCATGTGGTGAGTAGGTCACATGGCTGAATGCATTTGTTAAACTCCATCTAACTGTAGCAATAAATAATTAAGGAACTACAAGTTTTAATTTTCTAATCATACTCCAAGAAAAGTCGTGCTCAAAACCCATAAAGAGCCGCTACACATTAGTTCTGAGGAAACATCAGCAGTAAAAGAGGTAAAAGATACAAAGAATTTACAGGTAGGAAACATGTCAAACACTGACCCTCACGGGTGACCAGGAAATGAGACAGCACTTCACATCGCCTGTGAGGGTCTCCTAGGCTACATCACAACATGGCGGATAGCTTTATGGTGGGGTCGTGTGCAGGAGGGAGAGGTCACACAGTGACACAGGAAGTCAGGAAGATTTAGAGACCGCATTCACTCACTCCATGAAACCATCACAAATATCCTTCCCAGGGCAATGCCCTCAATGGCATGATCACCCAGTATCAGGGCTCACCACTCAACATCACACCCTGAGCACCAAGCCTCCAGCACATGAGCCTGTGGGGCACAAACCATGGCCTACGTGACCTCTAGGAAAAAACGAAGAGGTACATTCCTGACGGCCAGCGGTCCCATGGCTGGCGAGTTCCCTGTGATCCTTAGTTGGAGGGCATTTGTGGCTCTCATGTGTGCACAACAAGGGATTCTCATCACAGCATTTGTGACAGGGGACAAGGAAGAAAAAAGAAAAGGCGGCAGGGAGGGCGAAAGCAAACGAAATGTTTAGCATCTCCATCAACAGGATAGATCACGTATGGTGTGATCACATGCAGGATGAAAAGCAGCCACACAGCAGAATAAACTATTAAGCCAAAAAAAGGTGGGGTGGGGGGCGGGGAGGCAGAACCACAGGAGAAAGAACACATGTTCTGTTTCCATTCATATAAAGTTTGAAAAAAAAAAAAATCCAGCAAAACCAAACAACCTATTGTCTAGAGATACAAACGTTTGGTATAAATATAAAGACGTGAGAAAATCACACCTGCAGCTGAAGATAATAGTTATCTCTGAGAAGGCAGGAAAGGCTGGGGGATGAGGGCTTCTGAGGGACCGCCACAAGCAATGCATCCTTAACTGGTGGCTACACAGGACCTCACTGTTTCTCTACCCTTCGACATGAGGCATCTTTTATAAATATTTTCTAACTTATTTATTTTTATTTTATGTGCATTGGTGTTTTGCCTGCATGTGTGTCTGTGTGAGGGTGTCAGGTCCCCTGGAACTGCAGTTACAGACAGTTGTGAGCTTCCAGATGGGTGCTGGGAATTGAACCTGGGTCCCCTGGAAGAACAGCTTCTTAACCTCTAAGTCATCTCTCCAGCCCTATCGTTTATAAATATCTTTACCACTAAATATTTAAATGTTTAATAAAAGCAATTTTTATAGACATATCAAAACTAACAGACCTCTAACCCAATGGTTTTTTGAGTTTTTTTGTTTTTTGTTAATTTTTTTTTTTTTTTGAGACAGGGTTTCTCTGTGTAGCTTTGGAGCCTTTCCTGGATCTCGCTCTGTAGACCAGGCTGACCTCAAACTCACAGAGATCCGCCTGCCTCTGCCTCCCGAGTGCTGGAATCAAAGGCGTGCGCCACCACTGCCCGGCCCAGTGTTTTTTTTTTGTTTTGTTTTCTTTTTTTTTTTTTTTTTTTTTTTTTATCCCTGCCCCTCAGTGTTTTTTTTAAAAGCACCAGGAGGGAGCAAAGCAAATGAGAAAAGTGGACAGTTAGTCTTACTGGTGTTTGTGAGTGTCTTCAAGTATTTCATAGTAGCAGAGTATAGGGGTGCACGCCAGTAATCCTAGCACCCAGGAGGTGGAGGCAGGAAGATCAGGAATTGAAGGCCAGCTTCAGCTGCTGAGCAAGTTCAAGGCTAGCCTGGGCTACTTGAAATGATGTTTCAAAAACAAACCAACCAGCCAGACTTGGCGGCACACACCTTTAATCCTAATACTTGAGAGGCAGAGGCAGGTGAATCTCTGTGAGTTTGAGGCCAGCCTGGTCTACAAAGCGAGTTCCAGGATAGCCAGGGCCACACAGAGAAATCCTGTCTTGAAAAACAAAACAAAAACAAAAAAACCCAACCAACCAAATATGTGTGAATGTTCATGTGTGTGTGTGCGTGTGCGTGTGCACGTGTGCACATGTGCGTGTGTGTGTGTGTGTGTGTGTGTGTGTGTGTGTGTGTGTGTGTGTGTGTAAAAGAAAAAGCAATTCCAACCTGGCCGGCAAGATAGACATTAATCCAGTAATCATCTCATAATATGTAAGTACTAACTAAGCCAAATGCTCTGAAATAAAAGAGATCTCCCCAAAGGAGCATCCAATAAAAGAATCTGGACCTGGACTAGAATATCACATAAGTGGCATGAGGCTATACACGTACATGTATACATGCACACTCTTCAGTAGTTAGCAATGAGGGACACACCCACACTGGGAGAGGAAAGTCTGGTTCTAGAAACTTTGTTGCTGAAAGGGACACCCTGACAGGATCTTGAATGAGGAGCAGGGCTGAGCCACAGGAAGAAAGCAGTAATAATCCTATACACAACTGAGCTAGGTAGAGGTGTGGAGGTTAATCTTGGAGAGCTGGAGTGGTTCGGATAGTTGGAAAGCAGAGCTTGGAGCGGTGGAGTGGATATGTGCTAGGAGAAGAGAACAAGAGTTTCCTGGGGTGCTCATAAGCCACGCAGAGTGGGGGTTTGACTGCTGAGGACTGGGCCAGATGGGGAGCATGACACAGAACTGCCAGTCGGTAGTCATGGCTGTTAGGTGAAGAGAGAGGAGCTGGGGTTTGGCATAACAAGAAGGGAATGGCTTCTAGGGGTGTCTATGGCCAGCAGAGATAGCACTTTCAGAAGCCACACGGGATGTAGCTGAAGGATGGCAGGAGCTACAGAGATCACAGTGCTTGAGATGTCAACTAGGATTTCAGACCCTGCAGTAGAATGAGGGGGTGGGAGGCAGATGTTGGCCGGAGGTTCCCTGGAGGGAGTAGAATAAGCAGAGAGGAGACATGAAGCTTCGAAGGGCCAGCTCAAGAGAGGCCAGGGGTGGAGCAGAGCAGTGTCAATCATCAATGAGAAAGGCTTGCACACCAGAAAGGCAGGTGGGCAAGAGTCAGAAGAGGCTATGGACTAGGTGAAATAACCAATGAACTGTGATGAGGCAGGGGAATTTTCCAGAGTGCACCCCAAGACTAGCCCCTCCCAAGCTCTTGTTATTATCTGGTTCTCAAAAGCTATGGGATACAATGACCCTTCTCCTACCAATATGGACGCACTGGAGATCGGTGTGCCCAGTGTTTGAAAAGCTTATAGGTGGGGACCTCACCACCCAGAGCCTCTGCCAAACTTTCTTTATGAAGATGTACCTTGAGACCCCATCTCTGGGGGGGAAAAATGTTCCAAGCTGTCTGCTGAGAAATTGTTGGAGGAGACAGCTTATATCCCAGGTGACTGTGAGTGAGCCCACCTGCTATGAGATGACAGAAGACTGTCCCAAAGTGAGAGGGGCAGAAGAAGTGACACCCACTCCAGCCAGACAGTCCCTTCATTGTTGTTGCCAGGCACAAAACACCGCCATAGATACTGCACTCTTCAAAGCTGGGGGTTCAGAGAGGGAAGGCTGGAGAAGGAAGCCGCAGTCCAGGGTAGGCACTCCAGATCTCCCCACTCCTAACCCAAGCCTTCCTTAAACTTCACCCCCAAGAGAATGCCAGGCAAACACTGGCAGATGTCTCCCAGAAGCCTTCCCATCAGTACAGCATGCAGTCTCTGGCCCAAGGTTAATGCAGGAGAGGAGTTTGGCTGGGTCAGATTCCTGTTAAACAAGAGGATGGTGGCACTGGGGGTGGCATGGGGGGGTCACGAAGCCATTTGGCAACAAGGTCAAGAGGATGCCAGAGCTGAGCCATCTTGGGGAAATGACACGGTCATCCATTAGAAACACAAATTGTTTTAAATTCCAGGAGAGTTGGCTCCTAAGTCAAACTCTCGCTGCACAATTTTAGGTGGTGTGCGTCATTGTTATAAATATACCAGCAATCCTTGTGACATCAGAAAGGACACGATCCCATGAGCATAACCTTGGAGGGATTGGCCTGGACTGAGAGCATGTGAGGGAGAGTGCTGGCGGGCTGGCCTGGAAGAAGACGCAGATCCTTGGAGAGAGAGAGCTCTGGCTGTAGGAGGAAGAAGTTGTAGGGAGCTGACCCGGGGTGAATGTGGACACCTCTGGTCAAGACCAACTCACAGGCCCGGGTCCCTGGTTCAGACTGAGCCACCCTACCTCCCTGTGTTACTGCCACATGGAATTCCACAAACTGGGTGGCTGGAACAGAACGTGGTCCTTACTGCTTTGGAGGCTGGGAGGTTGAAGGTGCTCGCAGGTTGGTTTTTAGCGAGGGTCTCTCTCTGCCTTGTGGGTAGCATCTTCTCATTGGGTGCTCATGCCCATGCACAGAGAGTTCTTCAGTGTCCTCTCAGTTGGGGTCCATACTTGTTACCCCATGTAATCTCAATTACCCTCTTAAAAGCCCTATCTCCAAACACAGCCAGCCACATGGGGGTTAGGGATTCAACATGTAAATCATGAGCTACAGCTTAGTCCATAATACCTACCTCCTAAGGACCCTTCCCAGGAATTCTTGACTCTGGAGTGAGTCCAGGCACAAGAGAACAAATTCATCATCATCATCGCCTTCATGCACTATCATTGTCCTGCCATACCCTGAGGGCACTAGGGGTACAAAGTCCCTTACCTTCAAATTTACAATGACTCCAAAAGAGGTACTCAGAGCTCTTAGGAAAGTTCTAGCAGGAAGAACATACATCATCATGGAGATCAAGCAATGTTTCCTGACAGAATGTGTGTCCACCTGTGCCTAAGCAGAGAAAAGTGGCCCCAGAAGCCCTTCCTGAGCCTTGGGTGTCTCCATCTGTGTGGAAGCACTGACAACAGGACCTGTAAGCAATTCGCCATCCCTGCCTGTAAACTCACAGGCTTTGCATCCCCCTCGGGGCATGTCTGTAGGAAGTTTCTAGATTGGATTAATTGAGGTAGGAAAACACCATTCCATGGGCCAGGGTCTGGATGGCATAGAAGGAAGAAAGCCAATGGAATACCAGCACACACCTCTCTCTTTCCTAGTGATGCATGCAAAGTGCCTCACACTCCCGCTGAAACACTTTCCCTGCCGTGAACCACAATAAAGCCTTCCCTTTGTAATCTGCTTGTTGAGTATTTTTGTCACAAAGGTGAAAAAAAGTAACTGATACAGTCCCCAGAACTGAGCAAACACAACACTGTAAACAAAAAGGGGCGAAGAACCCCAAACAGGATGCCAGCCTTCCCAGCCAGCATCAGCACCAACTCGGAAAAAGGACCAGGAAACCATAGAGTCGCTTCAAACATGTCACAGGACCGGAAAAGGAGGATTCCACACAGCCTAACAAAAAACCACGTGAAATAAAATAAAAAAAAAAAAAAACCTGTTTCCTATTTAGAGTCCTGTGAGGTGACATTCCTCAATAAGCCACACATCTGGGATCAAAGTATCTGTCCTGCAGAGAAGACTGTGAACTCCTTGTGTGTGTGAGGGGGTGAGATATTGTCCCCATGTCCCCAGCACCCACAGCAGCATCAAATACAGCAAAGCTTGGAGGAAGGAACTGGATGTCCTGGGCTACCTTTGGTCTTCATGTGGTATTTCTTAGCTGTGTGACAAGTTAGCCCCTCAGAGTCACAAGCAGCCACATCTCATACCAGGAACCCAGCTGCAGCGGTCCTCCCCTCCCTCCAGAGCCCTGCCGGGGCCTCTGGCAGCCATCTACTTCTGCAGAGACTCTGCAGTGGTCTGTCCTTACTCCTTCTCTTCTAGTGTGTGGCCCAGGGCCACAAAGATGTTCAGATTTCCTGAGAAAGAAAAAGGGACACCCCCTTTCCTACACACACACCCCCAAAAGCTCTCCAGCCTAAGGCCAACAGGAAGTGCTAGAGAGCTCTGGGTAAGACCTCCAGGAGATACCTCCCTCCCAGCAGGCAGCCTGTTTTGATGGAGGAAGGAGAGGATGGCAATCCCATGACCAGCAACGCTGACCCGGACAGGATGACTAAGAGGCAGGGCCCGGACAGGCTGTTGGCTTCCCCACTGACCTAAAGGGCTTCCCCAGCCAGCTTCCTTCCAATGCTGCCCATAGTAAGTTAGAGAAGAGAGGGAACACCACGCCACAGGCAACAGGGGCCAGAGACCCAATACTTAGGCCTCCTGTAGAGAGGGAACCTGGGACCAGAAAGCAGGAAGGACACAGGGAGTTGGGTCTGGGATGAGGAGTATGGCACACAGGGCACTGATGAGGGCTCAGGGAGGGAGGGGCGTGCCTGAGGCGGGCAGAGAAGAGCTCAGCTAGGGGGTGCTGGGATTGGCTACATGGAGAGGGAGAAGACAGCAAGAACTCCATGGGGGTCAGGGAAAGGATACCAGGGGACATCTTGCAGGTGTGGGCCTGAGTCACAGCAGCCATTGGGATGGGATGACCAGCATTGAATGGAACTATTTTGTCAGCTGAGTGGAGAGGCCAGAGATGACCTAAATTCCTAGTGGGGGTGCCTGAGGCCCTGGTAGGGAATTGGGGGCTCTGAGTAGATTCTCTTCTAGGGATAGAACAAGACAGTTTCGCTGGGAGTGAGTACTAGAGGTAAAATCCTGCCTATCCTGAACTTTAAGGTCAGTGAGACCCGTTCTCCAGTCTGAGCTCTGCCACTCACCTGCTAGGTGACACCGGCCAAGTCATTTAACTGATCAGCCCAGTTTTCTCATTTACAACATCAGGTAAGACCACTTACAAAATCTACCTTCGGGACCAAGATGCGATGTACAAAGTATTCAATACCTGGTATGTGTTTGTAAATATTTGCTGGTGTTTCATCACTCTGTGCCAAGTGTTTACAAGGTACAAGCCTGTGCGAGGTCCTCAGCATTCTCAAAGCTGGCACTGTTACACGTGAGGATCTGAGGTTCAGGGCCCCGACTAAAGTGACTCAGGGTCATACTACAAGCAGGTGGTCTGAGCAGAGACTTGAACCCAGATCTTCCTGATTCAGATCGCAGACTTCCTGTTAGCAGACTGTACCTCCCCCGACCCTCATGGCATTACTGGGCTGCCTCCCACTTCCAGGAAGTGGCAAGGCAAAGGGTCCAGGAAGTAGGAGGCCGGTTTGAACCTAGAGAACATGAACCCCAAATCATCTGGCCACAGTTCAGATAATTTTGTCTTCAATGTACCTGATGACATTTTGTCTTTTTTTTTTTTTCCCCTCCACTTTTTCATCTCCAGTCAATGAGATTGTACTTTCAATTCCAGTGAGTCACCGGAAAATGTAAATTTAAAAAATTAAAAGGAACATTGCTCCTACGTAAGCGCCGGCTCCAGTGAATCACTCAAGACAGGTATAATGGGCCTAATTGTAGTTCTTCCACAAGACAAACCCCAGATGAGCCCTGAAGTTGATATCAGAGTCAGAGGCTACCCCAGCAGAGCCTGGGAACCTGAGCCAGGGTTCATGGACTTGGTCATCTCACTGGGGACTCGAGCATACTGGCTCTGATCCTCAAGACCCAGTAATGCACCTCTCAGACAGTATCCCATCCCTCTCACTCAGGACTCCACCCTCCATTTGAACTATTTATCTACCTTGCTTCTTAAAGGAGCCAGACCCTTATTGTTCCTGTCATTGTAAAGCTACTCAACAGTAGCACAAACCAATGGGGTAGTTATTTAATTCATAATATTGTGAGTGGTTTTTTTTAAGGTATATAGACTACCTGAACACTGACAAGTCAGGTTATACTTCTACTTCTCTTCTGCATAATGGGACAATAACAACCTGTGGTAGTTTGGCTATGTTCAAACACTTGGTCTCAGGGTAGTGGAACTGTTTGGGAAGGACTAGGAGGTGTGCTCTTGTTGGAGGAGGTGTGTCACTGGAGGCAGGTTTTGAGGTGTCAAGAGACTCACAGCATTCCCAGTGTGCTTTCTGCCTTCTGCTTGTGGTTTGGGATGTAAGTGTTCATCTGTTCCTGATGCCGTGTCTTTACTGAGCCGTTACGAACTCTAAACCTCTGGAACCGTAAACTTGATTAAACTCTTTTGTAAGTTGCCTTGCTCATGGTGTTTTATCACAGCAATAGAAAAGCAATACACAGCCCTTTCCTTCCAGGGACTTTGTGGCCATTCAGTGAGGTGATGGAGGCTCTTAGCACAGTGCTCTGGTTCAGTAAATGCCAGTTGACAATATCATCTTCTCCATTAGCTTGAGAGATGAGAATGTCACGGGTTCCAATGCAAGATGACAACCTCCTGAGATTCCATATTCTAGCAGCCTGTTATCAATCATCTCAAGATGCTCAGTGGTTAGAACGTTACAACTGGAAGATCATCTTCCCAACTCCATCCCAGAACAGAAAAGACAGAGAAGAGCCCAAACAACCCACCAGAGAGTGACAGGGTAGGAACCCAGTCCTCTGGCATCCAGGCCATTTCTGTGTCCTCCAGCACAAGTGCCTCAAGTCCCAAAGGTCAAGACCAGAAGCAAAAGTTTACCATATCTCTGTCACCAGGGGTGATGGGAAAGAAACATTTTGGTAGGTTATTTCCAAATACTCCAACTCAAAGCTGAGTACAAGGGCTTCTGGTCAGTGAAAGCACCTCTCCTGCAGATCAGAGCCAGGGCCAAAATGAAAACACCTCAAAGGTTTCTCAGGGACTCTTTCTCAAGAGAGACGCTCCCCTAGACTTGCCTATAATGTCATCAGGAAGCAGGACTAGCAAACACCTCCCTTTCTAGCCTGCTCTTCCAGGCCCTTTGGATTGGGCTATACCCCCAGACCCACAAACTCACTGTCTGTTCTGGCCTGGAAGCATCCAACTCTGTGCCTGGGATCTCACATCCCCTATACTGTCATCCTTCTCCCCAGAAGCAGGTCAGCAAGTATCTGTCCCCTTGGAGCTACCTGAGCTCCTGGCCTGGTGGACAGACAGATGAGTGGATAACCAGAATATGACATGAGAAGGGGCTTCCAGCAGTTGGGAAGCCTATACAAGGGTGCAGACAGACCCCACTGGGCCTTGGAAGATAAACTGAATTCACTATAGCCCCAAAGGATCTTGTACTGGCCAAAGTAAGGTCATATCAACACAAAGAGATCTGAGTCTGGGAGGTCCTGGCCCAATCTGCCCCTCTGCTGGAACCCTTCTCTTCCCCTAATGTAGAAGTCTGTTTACTTAGCTACAAAAGGCAAACATCTCATGAACACGGGCTTCAGTGCACACATGTAGGCTGTCTAGTGAGACACAGATGGGCTCGGCTGATGCCTATTCTTTCGAGTTGGCACCAAGGATCCAGATGTAGTCTGTGTTCCCTAAATGGCGTCCTTAGCATATTACTTCTGTCCTCGGTGTCTCATGGTAACCACTGAATCCATTCCTTTCCTTGCTGCTGAGACTCGAAACCCGACGGAAGACACTTAAGGGAGAGAAGGTTGACCTCGCCTTACGGGGGATGTAGTCCACTGAGGCAGGAGGAAGAGCCTCAGTCTGTGGCGGTGGGAGCCTGCAGCTGCCTTCTCACATTTTGGAGGGTCAAGAAGCAGGGAGCTTGGGCCAGAATCAGAAAAAAAAAATGTCACCCAAGGCCCACTGCCAGCAACCTAGTTCTGCTAGCTAAGCCACAATGGCTTGACAATGTCCCCTAACACTCCACTAGCTGGGGAGCAAGTGTTCAAATGCACGACCTGGGGGCAGGGTGTATCTCACATTTAAACTAGAACCATCTCGTTCTATCTGCATTGTAGAGGAGGGAGAAAGGACAGAGTAGCCATATCCATCCTTATTTATCTTGGGGTGCTGAGGACCAAACCAACTGCCTTACACAAGATAGGCAAGTACTCTACCACTGAGTTACACCCCAACCCTTACACCCCTTTTTAAAAGCCTCCCGGGAGACCTATTCCAATGACTTCTGGTGGCGTCCCAACTGCCTAGACTGTGCCCACTTCTACTGGTGGCTGCAGAGGGTCACCTTCGTGCCTCTGCAGAGGAATAATGCCTCTTCAGTGAATAGACTGGCTGAGAAGTTAAAATGTAGTCGGAGCCCAAATCTGGGTGTTTCTAACCAACTCTGCCATTCTTACGGCCGTCCACTGCAGAAGAAAGGAACGGGCTGTGAGTGGCTGCTGGGGCCATCTACTGAGGCCAAACCGTCCCCATTCCTGTGGTTACTTCAAGAGCAGGGACCTGCCCAGAATTCCATATTGGGAAGACAGTTAACACAGAATCACACCATTCCAACATTCTCCACTACAGCTACACATGGGCGCAAGACCTGTCGAGGTTGGTGCCCCACTTAGGTACTGAACAGTAACAGGAGGG
The DNA here is from genome assembly GCF_007827085.1 of Peromyscus californicus insignis. Lineage (NCBI taxonomy): Eukaryota > Metazoa > Chordata > Mammalia > Rodentia > Cricetidae > Peromyscus > Peromyscus californicus. The sequence goes on along the minus strand of NW_026294551.1, from coordinate 42,981,829 downwards.
GATGGAACTGTGATGAACCAGACTCCAGCTCCTACTGACAGGAGGGTGGTCAATAGTAAGCACTGCAGAGGTGCTTAGTGTTTCTTAGGGACAACCAGCCCCGGACAAAGAGTATAAAAGGTGAATGTCAACCTCACCAGAGGCTCATCCACAGCCTGCTCTTCCTACAAGCCCACACACAGTCAGGAAGCAAGAACTGAGCTTTTCTGATGCCAGAACCGGAGGCCTTTCCCGATTTCACGGGATGCTTCCAGCTGCTTTCTCAGCCAGTGACTCAGTTCTGGGGCACAGGCTCCAGGAAGCAGGCTTTCCATAACTTCTGTGGTTCACAGCAGCTGGTGACCAGAGATCTGCCAGGAGAGTGGGCAGTGGGGGGCTCGGGACAGCTCAGGGAACCCTCGGATGGATAGGGCTGAGAGACACACCTGAAAGGATGAAAAGCCACCCAAGGGAAGCAGGAAGCCTGGGGACAGCAGGACTCTCACACTGGTCCTAAGACTGACCCCAAGGAGTTCGGGCCAGCACCTGTCTGAGAAGCAGAGCCAGCGAGTGGGTTGTCTCACCTCATCTCCACTCATAACCATGTGTCAGCACGTGTCCTGGTGTCTGGGGCACCAGCCACGGTGGTGGCTAACACTAGATCTAGAATCACCTAGAAGACCTTCGGGTATGCCTGTGAGGCAGCTTCTAGACTGGGTTGAGGTGGGAAGGCCCACCCGGGGTGTGAGCACCACGATCCCATGGTCTAGGGGTCCTGGACTGAATAAAAAGAGTAAGCGGAACGTTTCTCCTTACTGAACAAAAAGAGTAAGCGGAACGTTTCTCCTTCTCCCTCCTCTCCCGCACTGTTCTATGTTGCCTCCCTCCCACCCCTTTAGATGACCGTCTCTCTCTGCTCAGGGCTCTTCTATGGCTGGGCATGCCTCTACGTCGTAGGGTTTTCTTTTGCTTTTGCTTTTTGCCTCAGTTTTTGTGGAAGTATTCGGTCCCGTTTTCAGGGACAGACTCTGATTGGCTTCTGCTGACATCTTCCCCTATCCCGGGGACGGGGACGGGGGAGGTAAGTTTGGCAGAGACTATGGACCAACCAATGCCATGTAAACAGCTGTGGCCGTGCCTTCCCTGCCATGATGGACGGTACCATCTGAGGATGAGCCAAAAAGAAATCCCTCCTTAACTTGCCTTTATTTTGTCATAGCGATGAGAAAAGGGTCTGACTCAGCATTTCCTGGGGTCTGAGCATACAGCATGCATGTAGCTGCTGGGGTCTGGAACCCGCAGTACCAGCCCCCACACCCCAGTGGCGATGATCTCAGGTTCCTGCTCCCTCAAGTCTCTGATTGGACATTCAGATGTCAATCAGAGCCTCTATCCCAACACACAGACAGTTTTGTCATGAGACCCACCCTGCTCCTGCTGCAGCCAACTGGTGTAGAGACTAGCATGTCTCCCAGGTCAGTGAATCCATAATCTCTGGCCAGATGCATCCCCCACCCCCACTCTGTACCCCAGGAGGCAGATGTCAACAGAAGCCAATCAGATTTTGTCCCTGAAAACTGGAACTAATACATCTACAAAAATTGAGGCAAAAATCAAAGAAAACCCCACTATGTGGAGGCACGTCCAGCCACAGGAGAGCACTGAGCAAAGAGAAACTTTTTGACATAATAAAGAGGGGTGGAGGGCAACATAGAACAGTGAAGGCTTGTACTGTAAGAATCATCAAGTACATTTACGAAACCCAGATTTCTGGGCCACATGCCTGGAAAGTCCAGTTTAGAAGACTGGCCAAGATCTGGCTTAAGCCACCATGCCAAGAGTCTGTTGTGGTGACTCAGCAACCACGCTTTTGTCCCCAATGGAGAGGAGGAAGAAGAGGGTGGCAATAGCAAGATGCAGAAGAGTAGATGGCCAAGATGGCCACTGGCAGTTCTGGGAAACTTTAAGAGCCAACTTGGTTATGAAGTCCCCTTCGGTCCCACCATCCCTGAGCCTATGGGCCTTCTGCACGTGATCCTGGTAGACACTGGGCTATAGGGAGAAGTCTCTAGAGCTTCCTGGAAGTGCTCTGCTCTCCAGCCCTGCTTGCTTAGAGCTTATAGGCCCCATAAGACTGTGTATCTTCAATACCCTCTCCACTCCACACACTGTCCTCCTGTCTGTACAGAGCCGGGCACCATTCCTCCTCTAGGGATGATAGAGGCAAGGAGGCAGTCTTAGAGCCTCTTTCTCCTCTCTTTCCTTCATAGAGGCACGGAACAAAGTAAAGCTAACATCATGGGAGTCAGGCAAACCTTCATCGGGTCCCAACTCCTAGACCCTGCTGGCCACATCAGCTCATCCTCCTGGGAACGTTAGTGCCTCCTAAGAACCACAAGCCAAGGACATGGTCTTATACAATTGTCACAAGCCTCACTGAGCCTCAATATATACTGACTTTCTCCCTAGGCCCACTTAAAAACTATTTTTCTTCCTTTATTTTTATTTTTTTTAGACTATTTTCAAAATCTGCTCTGCTCTGTCTTGAGGGGAGTTTGTGATGAGCACCACAGTCTTCCCCACAGGTCAACCTGCAGCAGAGATCTCCAAACTCAAAAGTGGCACAAGGGTCTTTTTCTGTGACTTCGGGTAAGATTCTCTCTCTCTCTCTCTCTCTCTCTCTCTCACACACACACACACACACACACACACACACACACACACACACACATACACACACGTGCTACAGTGTGTGTGTCTAGGTGTATGTATAAGCACACATTGCTATAGTGTATGTATATACAGGCATATATTTGCTACAGTGTGTGTGTGTATGTGTGTGTGTGTGTGTGTGTGTGTGTGTGTGTGTGTGTGTGTGTGTGCGTGCGCGCACACAAGTATGTGCATCAGAAGACAACTTGAAAGACTTCATTTTTCCTGCCACTTTGGGTTCCAGGCATTGAACCCCAGTTGCCAGGCTCAGTGGCAAATACCGTTACCTTGCTAAGCCATCTCACTGGCCCAAAGCTTGCATTTTAATTAAATGCTTGGTGGTGTTAAGGAATCTAGCAGGCTGGCTCTCCATATGCTCTTGCTGAGCATAGTAGTTGGTAGATTTTCTTGCAAGTAATTGGGCACTGCATACCAAAGGCTTGATACTGTCCATAGCCTTTGCTTTGTTGCTACAAATCTACCCCCCAATGAAACAACTCCAAGAAAAGCGAGGTCCAAGATGGTCCTTACAAGTATTTAAGAACAAAAGCAAAGTGCCAACAGCCAAAATATCCAGCACTGGGCAATGATCAAACAAATCACAGCCCATTCAAAGCATTGCGTATTATCTGCCCACTTAATGGCCAGTGGGTTTTCGGTTTTTGTTAACATGGGAAAGATCAAAACCCAGAGTTACAATGGGGTGGTGATGCTAGCAACTCTGGGGACTGTGTGGGAAGGATGAGGCACTTCTGCCACTTACAGAAGTAATGGGGTAGAGGCATTGAGGTAACCAAGGGAACAGGGGGCTGTGGCCCCTGTGGTTTCTGCTCCGGGTTCAAGTAGAGGTGGGTCTCTTCCAGCACTGTGGCCTCCTCCGGGCAAATGTGGTCTCTCTTACACACATCTGTGACCTGGAATTGAATGACTTGTTTTTTAAAACCCAGAGATTGACAGATATTCTCTCTCTCTCTCTCTCTCTCTCTCTCTCTCTCTCTCTCTCTCTCTGTGTGTGTGTGTGTGTGTGTGTGTGTCCCTCTCCCTTTCTCTCTCCTCTCCCTCTCCATGACTATTTGCTCTAACTTAAAATGCTGTTCTATAATTAATATTTATGTAGGGAATAAAGAAGTCACCTGCTTCCTAAAACTATTTCCCAGGGTCAAGGGTCAACAGAAGCAGCTCTAGAAAGCATGGCATGGCTGCCATGCTTGTCAAATACTAAGAGCACAAGACCTGTGAGCTGTAATTTGGATAAAGGTTTCCTCAGAATCCAGTGCCCTCAGGCACCTTGAGAAAAAATAATAAATCAGCATCATCCTAGACCTCAAATTATTTCCACAATTTTTTCCCCAAGGAGTTGGGGAGATCGCTTGGTAAAGTGCTCATCTTGCAAGTGTAGGAACTGAGTTCAACCCCCAGTACCCACACAAAAATCTGAGCATGATATGTGGTGTGTACTTGTAATACCTGTGCTGGGAGAAAGAGCCAGGAGGGTCCCAGGGGCTCACTGGCCAGCCAATCTAGTCTAACCGATGAGTTCGGGGCTAGTGAGAGACCTTGTCTTTAAAAACAAGTGAACTAGGTGTAGTGGTGCACACCTTTAATCTTAGCACTCAGGAGGCAGAAGCAGGCCTACATAGTGAGTTTGAGGCCAGTCTGGTCTACATAGTGAGTTCCAGGACAGCCAGGGCTACACAGAGAAACCCTGTCTCGAAAATCAAAAAAGTATGGGCTAGAGAGATGGCTTGGCGGTGAAGAGCCTACTCTTGCCCAGGACTCAGGTTTTGATTCCCAGCACCCACACTGCAGCTCACAAAAAACTGTCTAATTCCACTTCCAGGGGATCTGACACACTTTTTTCTGAAGGTGCCAGGCACATACATTGTGCACAGATATACACAAAGCCAAACTACCACACACATAAATAATAATAAAACAACCTACAATAGGGTAGACAGCTTCTAAGGAATACCTGAGGTTGACTCTGACCACCCCCCCCCCCCCGCCACACTTCCACACACACAAGTGTACCCCACACACATGCACCTGCACACACAGAAATATTTTTCTAAATACAAATCCTTCACCTAGAGACAACCAAGTACACAAAGAGACATGACTTCATGACTGAAAACCAGCAGGAAAAACTGGACAAAAGAAACAAAAGGACTGCAGACAACTGCCCAATCCAAAGAGGCAAAGCCGAACTCGGCAGCGGGGAGAGAGGGGCATCACAGTCCATGCAACATTTAAAGAGAACCAGAGAACAGCATCAGCTAAGTAAAAAGCACAGTAAGTGAAGTGGCCGGAGATGCTGCCCACATTGTAGCCTGCCCCTCCCTAGTCTACACCCAGCCGTACATGAGCTGTCTGTCTCCTCTGGTCCCTGTGCTCCCAAAGCAGAAAGAACCGAGTCATTGCACGTGAGCATGCTCCCCCCTCCTCTCTCTCTCTCTCTCTCTCTCTCTCTCTCTCTCTCTCTCTCTCTCTCTCACACACACACACACACACACACACACACACACACACACACACGCCCCCTAGCTCAGTATCACTTTTGAAATAAAAGATAACAGCACCAGCACCATAGATCAGTAGCTCCCGGACCCACCATGGACCTGGTGCTTGAGAAAAGGTGCTAAAACAGTAGATATCAGGTCTTCAAATTGTTTTCAACTTTGCTGTAAATTGCTCAACTTTCCTTCTCAGAAAAACTCACTGTTAGAGCAAACATGGCCTCTGTCCTTGCCAGTTCCCCTAGGGGTTCCCTGGGTCTGTTTTCAGTGGAATCCACTTCCTTCTGCTAACACAGTAGCATTCTAGCTGTAGGTAAGAGTTTGGGATTTTATTTTTAAGCAAACTTTTGGAAGAAGCAGATCTGCCCCGGACCCAGCTTGCCTCTGCCCTTTGTGGGTTAATCCCGAGTCCAGTGTGGAATGAAGGTGTCGGCAACAACAAATGGGCTGATGAAATTCTCCAAGGATGAAGTCCAAATGGACAGTAAACATCCGCGAAGAATGTCCAATCTCCCTGGCCGTCAGAGAAATACAAACCCAAACTAGACTTCCAGGACAGCCAGGGCTACAAAGAGGGACCCTGTCTCAAAAATAAAAACAACAAAACCAAACAACAATTGCTGGTGAAGATACAGAGAAAAGGGAGCCCTTACACACTGCACATGTGCAGAGGGGGTGGGGGTGGGGTGGGGGTAGGGGTGGGGGTGGGGTGGATAGTTAAGCCAGTATGGAAATCAGCTTGGAGATTCCTCAAAAATAATAAATAAATAAATAAAAATACTAGAAGATTTACCTTCTACCCAGTTATGGGCATTTACCCCAAGGACTGTAACTCAACATGTTCCGGAGACACTTACATACCAATCCTTACTGTAGCTAGGCCCTGGAACCAACCTTGCTATCCATCAACAGAGGAATGGATATAGAAAATGGTTTATAGACGCATGGAAAACTTTTTTCATCTATTAAGAAGAAGGATGTTGCTGGGCAGTGGTGGTGCATGCCTTTAATCCCAGCACTCAGGAGGCAGGGACTGGCAGATCTCTGTGAGTTCGAGGCCAGCCTGGTTTACAGAGTGAGTTTCAGGACAGCCAGAGCTACACAGAGAAACTCTGATTTTGAAAAAAAAAAAAGAAGAAGAAGGATGTTACACGGTTTACAGGAAAATGAATGCAACCAGAGATAATTACATTAAGTGAATTAAATAAGTCTCAGACAAATAACATGTTTTCTCTCATTTGTGGTTCCTAGATTTTACGTAGATATGTAAAGTCATGTATGTATACATGACATGAAAGCAGAGATAAAACTGGCCAGGAGAAGGAAGGGGGCTAACAGAAGGAGGGGGACAAGAAACGGGAAAAGAAGGGGTGTGAGAATACCCTCAAAGTGCATTATGTTCTCATGAAAATGTCTTTCTGTAATCCGGTACCATATACAATGAATCACACAAGGAAAACATTTAAAAGATCTCTCTCTCTCTCTCTCTCTCTCTCTCTCTCTCTCTCTCTCTCTCTCTCTCTCTCAACTGTTAAAAGGCTAGGGTGTCAGATACAGCTGGGCTCTGTTTCTTCAGAGCTAGCTAACTGTTCATCAGGCTCCTCCGACCCTTGGCTCTGGTCAGCCAGCTAAGTGTCAGACATCCAAGTCCTGAAGACACAGCCTTTAATAAAATCGATCGTTACAGCCCTTCCGGTATTTACAGAGTGTGGGGATTGACAAGAACACACAACCATGTAAATGCACAGTGCTCTAGATGGTGATAACTGAGCACTGAGATAATATACTACAAAAAAAAAAAAATGAGCGTGGTGCTGAGCACACTGTGGGAGCTCCATACTTGAGAGCATGGAGCGGGCATCCTGGCTGAGGCTTGAACCCCCATGAGAAAGCCAGCCAGGAGGCCAGAGCTTTCGATCCTCAGCTCCCAAGAAGCCTCCAGGGATGCACAGCTCTCAGTGGCTGCCCCTAACCACAGCCTGGGAAAACCTACAAAGATAAAGAAGTCTAAACCATGAGCCGGTCCTCAGATGCACTTGCCAGGGAGGTCTGTGGGGCAGCTGACGGCCATCTGCAGTTTCTGCCCTTTCCTGACCGACACTGGCCCCAAACCCAGAGGCCGGCTGCCAGCAGCATGGAATGCAAGTCCCGAGACTCTAAAAGCCAAGGCTTTGGAGCTTTGCTTCCAGATCTCTGAGGGAAATTCATCTGATCCCCATCAAGGGAGCCAGCTGCCTGCCCATCCAGCCAACACACCTCTCCAAACCTGGTTTGAACCCAGCCTTGAATGCCACGGGGAGACCTCGATGATCTTCAAAGCGTCTGTTCTCTGAACCCAAACAGGGACCTAGACTTCAGTCAAGCCTGGACTCTAACCTCAGACATCTGAAAAGCTTGGCTGAGGAACAGCGGCTGCCAGAATTGGGCAGAACGCAGACTCTTAATCCAGGTGACTTGCAAGGCCCTTCCACCTCTATTTATCAGCTAGGCCACTTTCAGGTTAGACCCGGCAGGTCCTCTTCTTCCCTCCAAGCTGACCCAAGACTTTTCTAGAGGTTTTAATAGAACATTGATGTGGGGACAGTATGGTTGTTTCACCCAGAGCTTCAGCAAGAGAGAAGTGTGATCATTTACCCCAACACACCCATGCACAGCAAAGCACAGAAAAGCCCTCTTTAAATACACCATTGTGCTTCCTTATCATGCTTGGGTTTAAAAAGCCAGAGGGTTGTTTTTAACTCTTTCCTTCCCCAGAAGAGATGCGATCCTTTCTTTGTCGATGACCCTGTGCTGGATGTTGATAAGCATCATCCCGTTTCAGTCCAATCACCACAAGCGAGCATGCAGGCTTGCAGGGCACAGGCCTCTCCAAGCTGCACAGCACATGTTGGTCAGTGTTCTGGCGCTGGCACACATTCCTGAGATGACAAACTAAGAAAGTTACCTTTTGGCTCATTGCTTTGAAGACACTAAGCCCATAGTTTATTAACCATTGTTTGGGGCCTGAAATAAACCAAATCAAAGGACTATGTGGCTGAACCAAGCTACTCACCTCTTGGCTATGGAGTGAGTTCCACTTACCCCTCAATGGCACCACACTGAGTACAAAGTCTTTAATTTAAAAAAAAAAATTATTTTGCACATGTGCATCCATGTAGTTACACACGTACCATGGTGTGCATGTGGAGGTCAGAGGAAATTTGTGGAAGTCAGTTCTCTCCTTCCACCGTGGGGATCCTGGGAGTTGAACTCAGTTTGTCAGGCCTGGCAGCAAGTGTTCCTACCAACTGAAGTGTCTCACTGGCCTGCGATGTCTTTAGATACAATGGCTTGCATACACCTCACGTGACCCTTTCTGCCTGAACATCCTGAGTGCCGGGATTATAGATACGCACCAATTTGCACTGCTTGGGACCAAGGCTTTATCCCATGGGACTTTGAGGGACACTTAGTGACATGTAGGTAGAGGAGAGCTGGGATTCAGGCCCACCAGCACTCCCCTTCTTCTCAGGGACCAGCAGCTCCTTAAATGACTGACTCTGCTCAGCTTGCCAGAAACTTCTAGCACTTTCCAGGTTTCAGCACCCAAGTTCCCTGTCCTGGGCAGGAAATCCTCAGTCCTAGACAAACTGGAATACCGGATCACCCCCACACAGTCTTCAGAAGCTGGGGGACAATGTCAGGAAGGCTGTTGGCTCCCACACCATCATGGTTTGAATTAACAATCCTTCCTTTCCATCCATTGGGTAATGAAGCACGGAATATTGTTAATGTGACTTGATTTCCCATTTCCATCTTTCTTTGTTAACCGCTCCTAAAACACAAGCCTCACCCTGAAGTCTTCTGAACTCTACTCTTGAAAATAGATGACTTAAAAATTCTCTGGGCATGTCGACCCTTACTTCTTCCTCAGAGAAAACCTGGCATCCAATGAGGCAGAGGGAGGAGGGATCTTAGAAACCAGACCATCCACCCAGGTTCTGCCTGGCCAATTGCTGTGTGCTCTTTCTGAGTCCCAGTGTGAAACATGGGAGTTTTTATTAAATGGAGGGGGAGATAGGGCCTCACTTTATGGTCCAGGCTGGTCTCCTGCCACTGGCCCTCCTGCCTCTGCCTCTGGTGTTCTGGATTACAGCAGCACGCCACCACATTGGGCTTTGAAATGTTGGAGTTCTAAGGACACAGGCCTTGATGATCTGTCCCCTCATTCTTCAGATGGACATGAAGACCCAGAGGAGTGAAGGAGCTTGGCCAGTGTTTCACAGCAAGCTAAAGCCAAGGCCTATGATGCTTGCTAAAGGTTTGTTTTAGGAAACATTGCAACGCCCCCCCCCCCCCCCCCCCGCCACCCCCAGCACCTCCACAGCATGCCAGAGAAAAATCAGTGTGCTAAGATGAGGATCTGTTTAATGTTGCGCTCTAAGCCTAGAAGGAAAATGAGCCAAACACTGAAAGATTAAGAATGCTGATCTTTAAAAACAAATCAGGGTTTAATTTGGGTTTTCTTAAACCCTCATAAAAAAGGGAAGCTGGGTCCTTGACTGAATACTCAGCATTCCAAACCAGGAAGATGAGACCCATCTTAACCCTCTCTGTGAGGGCGGCCCCACCATGAGCCTTTATGCTTCCACTGGCCTGCCTGCTTCTCAGATGTGGAAAGGGTAGGCAGCCTGGACAGGGGAGCCTGGCTCCAAAGGGTCATGAGGGCCTCTGGGCAAAGCCAGAATGAGCTCTAGTTGGTTATACCTTGACGGCCCGGAGAGGGTAAATAATTTGCTTCCTGACACTCAGCAAGTAGATGGCAGAGCTAGGACTTGAACCCCTGTCTAAGTGGAAGCCTAAGAGCTCAGTGACTCTGCTAGGGAATATGGGGAGCTAGAGGAAGGGTCAAGAAATCAGAGCTTTCTGTTATACAGAGTGTCTACCGGGGGCTCCCCAGACCCCTGCCTAGGTGGCTCCGCTGTGTCTTTCTGGCTGATTCTTGAGTGGGTATTTACACATTTGGTTAGTTTGGTAAACACTGCCGTCTGCTGTGTCCTAGGAGCGAGCCCTCCAGTTGACGCAGATGTGTTCAAGCGCAGGAGGACTAGAGAAAGCTTCTGGAGGCAGTGATCCTTGCAGTGGGCCTTGAGTTAGATTTAGACATGTCAATTGCCACGTCAAAATACAACCTGGAGGCTAATGAGATGGCTCAGCAGGTCAGAGCGCCTCTTCCAAGCCTGACGCCCCGAGTTTCATCCCCGGGATCCGCACGGTCAAAGACAGAACTCCTGCAACGTGTCTCTGACCTCCACACATGTACCCTGGCATATATTCCCACCAAGAAAAGAAATAAAATGTAATTTTTAATTAGATAAATTGCCTAAACGAGTCATCTTCTAGCAATTTAGGTCCCCTTTAAGCAGGGACGGTTCTGAGTTGGGGCCATTAACTAGAACCAACCAGGATGCCAACTGTCCCCAGGTTCTCAAAACCCCAATGTGCTGATAAGATTCCCAAGTCCGTATTAAACCTGCCTCCACCAGCACTGGGAAGGCAAGTGAGGTATGACACCTACTTAGGACCTTTATGCCAACCATTCCAATAATTCCAGGTCCATTCAGGAAATAGTGTAATCTTGTCCCAGCAAAGAAATAGAAGCTAATGGGATGCAGGTGGCCTGCCCAGGGTTGCACAGCTGTCGGGATAGCAGTAAGATTGGAATCCAAAGGCGACACTGTTTTCACGGCCCTCCCTGCCTCCGGCGTTACAGGTGGCATGGAGGAGTCCAGATCAAAATCTTTGCAGGGAGTGGTCCCAGGAAGACAAATAGGACTGTGGGTCCTTTCTCCAGTGGTCCTCACAGGCCAGCATCAAGGAGACTCGCTGTACTGGAAAGACCTAGGTGGCTTATTAGAAGCCACAGGCATACAGGCAACAGGAGGTGACTTATCGGGTATCAGTGGTGCCCTGTTCAGGGGAGCCAACAGTGGCTGCAGGTCCCGTGAAAAAACTCCCCAGAGATGACTTTGTATGCCCTAACAATCAGGAAAGACTAGGCACAGATAAGGGAGAAGGAAATGGGGGAGTGGTAACCCCAAAGGGGACAGCACCCCAACATGGGCTGGGGTAGGTAGCCTAGTCATGAAGCTCAGCTCTCTTCCCTCAGGGTAGCTTTTCCTCAGACACAATCCTCACGCCTAGCTGCTGTCACCACAGACAGAATCTAGCCAAAGGGGCCAAGTACCTGTGGTCCAGCCTCTCCTACAGGTGTGCTGAGTTTAATCCAACTTCAGTACAGTCCAGTCATGCACCAGTCGATGAAGTGGAACCCTGAGATGTCCTGTTAGCTTCTGGTTGGACCACAAGGTCTCCTGCTGAAGCTGTGAGTAGAATACCACCACCTAAGGGAACCTGGACCACAAGTCAGGTGTGGATGTTCCCATAGGAAATTAACTCATGGTTACAGCAGTAGCGATGGGATTGGCCACACTGTTCTCGGAACTTGGGAAATGGCCAATTGTTCTATTGCCTACAGAGAGGTGATGGTTCAGACTGTCAGGAAGTGGATGGAAAACTTGGGTCAGATCTGCTCAGGACCGGAGCCTATACGTGTCTGGAGAGAGCAGAGGGAAGATACAGGTCCCACTGTGTTGACAGCTCTGAGGAGTTCTTAGGGGGATGTGTCTAGAGTGGTGTGGTTCACTAGCCAGAGAGGCTGAGGAACGAAGAAAATGGAGGACTTCTGAGGGCTGAAACAGACAGAGGGAACCTCCAACTCATTCCTGGCTGCTTGCCGGGGTCTGGACACACCAGTTTAGACAGAGTCCCCTTTTGCCGGGAGGACGATCTCAAGGGATGGGCTCCGGGAGGTAGCCCACTCCCTGCCTCCACAGTCTGGCTCCAGCTTGTCCTTCCAGATCCCTGGCCTCCCCCTCCCTCCCAGCACTGTGGGTTTGGCAGCCACTTGGGAAACTGTTACTTTTAAATGAATCCACCCCAAAGGAAGCCGAGAGGCGGGCATGGTCTACCAGCGGCTTTTGAGCATCCAATGTTACTCCTTCCTCTCCAAAAAGAGGATCAAACGCTTCTTCACAATGGAAGCGGGAAAGAGGGGGGGCCTCCAGGCAGAAGAGGGAAAGGGGTACAGGGACAAAGAAGGCTAGTGAGAGGGCCTCATTTGGTCCTAATCAGGCCAAGTTTATGTCTGATTTGATATTTTCCCTTTCCATGCTGAAAACAAAATCAAGACCTAAAAGAAAACAAGTCACATTATTTCTCTTGAAGTCTTTCTGATTCAGAAAGACTTAGGCTCCTGAAACTAAATGCCATGATGATTCTGATCACTAGGAGTGAAAAAAGGGACCCAGGTAGCAAAGAGGACATCAGCCGGCAGGTAGAAGCAGCTTCCACTCTGGATACTGCAACTGGCTTCCTGTTGGTTATGTCTTCTGACGGTAGGAACCATCCCAACACATCTCTGTCCTCATACATTTCTCTGGGGCTAAATTAAAGCCACAATATCCTACATGGGGCTGACCAGCTAAATTTGATTACAGACGATAACCAGGACAGCAAACCCCAAAGACTGTTGAAGGAGTGATTGTCCTGAGTGGCCATGAATGTTCTAGATAGCTTTTTTTTTTTTTTTTTTTTTACTGCCAAAAGAATAAACACCCTCTTGACGGAATCCAGTTGTCAGCCCAGGCCTGGGGGAGGTACCTGCAGAAACTGGGTGTCCTGGGAGGCACTGAGACCCCAGACTGGATGACTTGGTGCTGACTGGCCTGCCTGGAGCCGGTGCTGGGAGCGGAGAGGCTGGCTGGCCCCTGGCCCTTTGAGCCAGCCTGACCTGTCACTGAGTGCTGCCTCTGAGGTCAAGACAACCGTCAACACGTCTTCCACTCTGACCACTGACCACATGATGTCTCTTATGATCCTGGCATTCTCTTAAGTATGAAGCTGTGACACCCCCAAGTTTAACCTTCAATGAAGGTGAAAATCTGTGGGTCTCCTTCCCACCCTCCCGGCCTCCCTGCTGCCGCCAGCAAAGCCCTTCAGTGTGCTTGGGAGCATTCTTACCCCATCCCCAGCCATGTGGGCTTGGTTGGAGTTCATTCTTCTCCCAATTCAAGGTTGAATTTTGTGACCCAAGACTTAACCAAGCCACATACCACACTTCCCTGGCCTTCGTGGTTAGTTTCATGGAAGGGCGATGAGCCCAATCAGGCCACTTGAGGCTAACAAACCTCAGTTCTGAGAGTTTTGATTATATAATTAGGGAGGATGATTTTTCTCTTTCTCTTTGGAAAAGAAAAAAATGAGCCAGTTTGACAAAGAAGGGAAACCAGGGACACCAGACCGAAAGACGGACGGCACAGCTTCCCTCTGCTGCTGCTTCAGCTGTACGCTGGGCCATGCTGGAAGCCAGATGTATAGACTTATATACAGTTAGAGTTACTTAAGCCGGTTCACTTCCAAGTTTCTCCCTGGGGACTGCTAAAATTCTCGCAGAGACGTCACCACGGGCTCCACCATATCCACACATGGCATTTATAGACACCGTTATGACTCTGCCCTCTGGGATGTCACAGTGTCCTACTGAGGTAGGACCCTCCCTCTGCCCCCAACTCCCACCTCGATGGTGCCAGTGAGAAGCCCTGGCCCTCCCCAGAAAGGAGGGAAACATCCCCAAGTCAGACATAGACAATGAAAAGGCACAAGGTCAACAGTGTGAAGGGGACCTAGGCAAGCTTTCCAAGGCGGAGCTTGCCCTGGGGAGCTTTTACAGGAACCCAAGGGACACCTGGGACCTCCAGGCAGCTCAGGTGCCAACAGGTAGCAGAGCTCTCAGCTCTGAGTTAAGACTCCTGATCAGAACTCGCACGAGTAAGCCGAGGTTCCAACTTAGGCCCAGCTGTTGGATGAGGAATTCAGGCAAGAAGGCATCCACAGAGCAGGCCAGCCTTGGATCCGAAGCCAGGCAGAATTCCAGTTCCTTCAGCAAAGCCAAGATCAGAACCCGCTTAGATGCCAAGCCAACACGGTCCTGTGTCTGCCTTGGTGACATCTGGTCAGGAGGTAAGTCCATAGGCCTCCAGCCGGGAAGCCAGGGCCTGGACTGACCATCTACCTGTCCTCTATGTGGAGGTCCCTAGGGTGGGGGCTGCCTGCCCCCAAAACCCTCTCTTCCTGCTTCCCCTTTCTTCTTTCTGGATGTTTAGGTCAAAGGCACCACATGCCCAGCAATGTTAGGAGGCAATCCTTACGTCAGGTGGCACAGGCCTGAAATCCCAGCACTTGAGGGCTAAGGCAGGAGGATCCCAACAGTTTGAGCTACAGAGTGAGACCCTATTTCACAAACAAAAACGTAAAGTTTTCCCACATCTCCCTTCTGCTGAGAATGCTGGTGTGTGAGTGAGTTGCCTGGACGATGGCAGCCATCTTACAATGCTGAGGGAAAGGCCTGGGTGAGCGTCAGGACTTGACCAAGAGAGATGTCAAGTCGCTGAGATGTTAAACCAATCTCAGGTCCTGTCTGTGTTTGGACTTTTTGTTTTATGAGGTAACTTAACATATGTTCCTACACAAGCAGGGTTAGCACCAAGTGAGGATGTGACAGAAATGTCCCACCCCAAACCTAAAACTCTGCAGGTAGGACCCTGCAGTCTGAGTTCGCCACAACCCCCAGGCTGGGTGCTGGTTGTTGACAGACAGACTGACTGACTGGTTTGGGCAGTGCTGGGCTTGAACACAGAGCCTCCTGGTAGTGTGTGCTGAAGTTTGAGAACTATTGGCTTATGCTACATTCATCAGACTCTCTGTGATGAGCACTGAAAACATTTCTGATGTATGTATTTCCTCATCACATCCCTGAATTGTTTGCTTATGGAATCTTATGAAGCTAAGACTAAACTGGGCGTGGTGGTGCTGTGTGTGTGTGATCCTAGCCCTTGGGAAGTGGAGGCAGGAGATCAGGAGTCCAAGGCCGGCATCAGCCGCACAGTGAGTTCAAGATGAGCCTGAGCTCCATGAGACTTTGTCTTAAAAACAAAAACAACTCAAGAAAAAGCTGAAAGCAAATTGGGGTAGACAACAGTCACAAAACCAAATGGGAAGTCTCAACGAGGAAATGGGAGAGATAACTGGAAGTTAAGCACCTCTATCCATCAAAATAATTGCAATTCCATGGGAAGGCAAAATCAAAGACTGGAGAACATAATTGCAATAAATACAGGGGTTAAAATTCTTTGTTTGGGAAAAGGTCACAGAAACGTAAAGAGAATCAAGAGCCCAGTGAAACAAATAATATTCCCACATGCTAGTGAGTGCATGCACACATATACACACACAGAGAAACAGAAAGAGACAGAGAGAGGCAGAGACACAGAGAGAGAGACACAGAGTCAGGCAGAGAGACAGACAGAGAGAGAGACAGAGACAGAGACACAAATGGGTAAGAAGAAAAACAGTGACCTGTCAAAGTCATATGAATTAAAAGGAAGTGCTCTAGCCTAACGGATTAGCACTGATTCAGTAAAACTTGTAAATGTCCTTGGGGTGTTCTTTGGAATTGCTCTTGATGTTCTAAACAGCATCAGGAGAGACAAGAAACATCTCAGGTCCATGAGGAGCTCAGCTTGTTTGCTTTGTTAGGAGTCAGAAATGCCTGGATTAACATGGCTCTTCCATGAGAAAGGGGCACTCACCATTCTTCCAGCTACACTGGTAGCTAACAAAGCCAGCAACTCCCCCCCCCCACTTCCTAGCACCCCAGTCCCCAGTGTTGGACTGCAGTCATATACTAGCTCTTCACCTGGGTGCTGGGGTTCTGACTGAGGCCCTCAGGCCTGTCCAGCAAGCACTCTTCATCTACAGAGGCCATGCTTTTCTTTTTCTGAGATGGAGGTGGCAGTCTTCCTATGCATGTAGCCCAAGCTGACCTTAAACTTGCCATCTTCCTGCTTGGCCCCCCGAGTGTCAGCTGCAGGCGTGTGCCACCACACCTGGCTAGATTAAAGTTAGAAAGGATGAGACGGGAAGATGAGGGAGATTAGAAATTAAGAAAATGACGAAGAAAGGAAAAGGAGGGGTCAGTGTGAGAAGGAACAGCAGTGACAGAGGTCATTTGGGCACTGTGTGTGTGTGTGTGTGTGTGTGTGTGTGTGTGTGTGTTCATGTGTGTTTGTGTTTGTGTATGCATGTGTGTATGCATGCATGTATGCATACATGCATGTGTGTGTGCGCATGTGTGTTTGTGTATGCCCGTGTGTTTGTATAAAGACTAGGGGTCGACCTTGGGTGTCATTCTTCAGAACCGTCTGTCTTGTTTTTCTGAGACAGTGTCTCTCATCCACCAGCCTGAGACTCTAAATGAACGAGGCTGGCTGGCCAGGGAGCCCCTCATCTCCATCTCCCCAGCTCTGAATTACAAGTATGCACCCCCACCACGCCCAGCTCCTTCACGTGGGCTCTGAAGATCACGTTCTGGTCCTCGTGCTTATGTGGCAAGCACACTAGCTATCTCCCTGCCTAAGAACCTTCTTTTGTTTTTGAGACAAGGTCTCACTATGTAGCCCTGGCTGGGCTGCCACTCACTGTGTAGTCCAGGCTGGCCTGGAACTCAGGGATCCACCTGCCTCTTTCAATGTCTTGGGGGTGTTCTTTGGAACTGTAGAGGAGTGAGGCACTAGGTTCAGCCACCACTGCCAAAAAATAAATAAATGACCCAGGAAAATGCCAGGTACCCGCAACAGGAGGTTGAGGCAGGGAGATCACTGGAGCCCAGGAATTCAAGATTAGGCTGGGGGATAGGGGGAGAAGGAAAATGGAGGGGGAGAAGACCCTGAAGCTTTGCTTCTGAGCTGTCTGAAAGATCTGGCATTGGGGCTGGAGGGATGGCTCAGAGGTTAAGAGCACTGGCTGCTCTTCCAGAGGTCCCGAGTTCAATTCCCAGCACCCACATGGTGGCTCACAACCATCTGTAATGAGATCTTGTGCCCTCTTCTGGTGTGCAAACATAATGCAGGCAAAATACTGTATACATAATAAATAAATAAATCTTAAAAAAAAAAAAATCTGGCATTGGATGAGAGGGCCAGAGGAGTGGGACCTATGGCCATGATCTGACTGCAGCCAGCCAAGCTGTCATCGAAAGGGGCCTGAATCCTTCCTCAGGGCCAGCCACTACACATGTATTGTCACCCTGCAAAACAGCCTTTTGGGTGGGGACTATTGTGATAGTCACCCAATAGCTAGAAACTGAAGCTCGCTGGGCGGCGGTGGTGCACGCCTTTAATCCCAGCACTCGGGAGGCAGAGGCCGGCGGATCTCTGTGAGTTCGAGGCCAGCCTGGGCTACAGAGTGAGTTCCAGGAAAGGCTCCAAAGCTACACAGAGAAACCCTGTTTTGAAAAATAGAAGAAGAAGAAGAAGAAGAAGGAGAAGAAGAAGAAGAAGAAGGAGAAGAAGAAGAAGAAGAAGAAGAAGAAGAAGAAGAAGAAGAAGAAGAAGAAGAAGAAGAAGAAGAAGAAGAAAAAGAAGAAGAAACAAGCAAACAAACAGAGGCTCAAAGAAGTCGAGTAGCTTGCCAATGGGCAACCTGGGAAGAAGCTGACCTGAGACTCCAGCTGTGAAACTCCAAAGATCACGATTCTTCCTGGGTCCCAGTATCCTCTGGAAGGAACACCGTGAATTCTCACTACTATACCAGAGAGGCCCAAGGGGTCCTGTCAGAGCTGACCTCTGCTCTGAGGCTTTGCTGTACACAGCCTGCCCAGGGCCATCAGCAATGTTCAGGTACAGAAGTTTGCTCCCCTGTCCCTGTGGCTACTGTGGCAGCCTGGGGCTTACTGGTCTCCACCAGATGGGTGCCAGGATCAAAGGAAGTAGGCCAGTCACAAAAGGACAACACGCAAGACTCCTCATATGGGAGGTGACAGAAGGGTCCCATTCAGAGACAAAGCCGGATGTGGTCAGCTACCAAGAGCTGGAGGCAAGGGCATGGCCATGAGCAGTCAGTCAGTGGGTTTAGAGCTGCATTGTGGGATGTGACAAAGTTCTAGAGACAGAAGGTGGGAAGGTGGCCGAACAATGGGGTGAACTGAAGGCCACTAACTGCATATTTAAATATGGCCAAATGGTAACTTTTATATTATGTATATTTTACAATAATAATTTTTTTGTTTTTGCTTTTCAAGACAGGGTTTCACTTGTTAGTACTGGCTGTCCTAGAACTCAGAGAGCTGCCTGCCTCTGCCTCTCGGGTGCTGGGATTAAAGGCGTGCGCCACCACCACCCAGCTACAATAACTTTTTTCTAAATGATAAAGGGCCAGGCATGGTGGTGAAGCCTATAATCCCACCACTTGGGAGAAGGAGGCAAGAGCATCGGGAGTTCAAGGCCATCCTCAGCTACACAGGAAATACAAGGCCAGCCTGGGCTACTTAAATCTTGTCTCAAGGAAACAAAGGGAAGAGGAAGAAAGAAAAGAGACCAGAGGCCCTGGAAGGATTGAGGACATTCACTGAGCCCCTGAGAGACGCTAAGCCCAACGACAGACTCTCCACATGTCACTTCATTTAGTGCTCAAAACAGTAGCCGTCGCTTTCGAGGTAAGGTTTACAGTGGCTTGTCCACAGTCATGAAGAAGTAGACAGTGGCTTAGCCTTTGAGCCACCCTGACAGAGGGGACAGCTGGAGGGCCTGGTCCCCACCACTCATTCATTGACTCACTGGAGGGCCTGGTCCCCACTGTTCATTCACTCTCTCTCTGGAGGGCCTGGTTCCCACTGTTCATTCACTCTCTCTCTATGGAGGGCCTGGTCCCCACTGTTCATTCACTCTCTCTCTGGAGGGCCTGGTCCCCACTATTCATTCATTCTCTCTCTGGAGGGCCTGGTTCCCATCTCTCTCTCTCTCTCTCTCTCTCTCTCTCTCTCTCTCTCTCTCTCTCTCTGGAGGGCCTGGTCCCACTGTTCATTCACTCTCTCTCTCTGGAAGGTCTGGTCCCCATCACTCATTCACTCTGTCATAGAACCACCACCTTGAGACTCTGAGACACCATCCCTGACAGGAGCTGGTGCAGCCAGCGGCGGCGGTAGCTGTGGAGCCTTGTGGGGCCACTCTGCCTCTCTTCCCATCCTCAGAAGGGAGGCCAGTGGGGCTTTCACCCAGCCTCTGACACTCGCTGGTCTGATTTGACTGTGGTATAGCCTGAGGGCCATTCTGCCTCTGACGTTCCCTAACCCTGGGTTTCACTGAGGTAGGAGCTGGGCACTCTGAGGAAGAGATCCTTAAGGCTCAACTCAGGATGAGACTAAACGTAACATGGACCATCTAGGGAAGTGGTTCCCCAGGTCCCCTAAAGCAGAGGGCTATGGGTTCAAATCCTACCCAGGCTGGACAGCAGCTAGTTAGAGCAGAGGTTGCACAGGCTTTGGAGCCACCTGACCTTGAACTCAGATTCAGACTCTGCTACTTACTGTGTGACCTGAGCTTAGCCCAAGTCAGACCTCAGATTCACTTATTTTTTATATGTGCATGTAAGCAGGTGGGATATATGTGTGCATGTGCATATGGGGGCAGGATATATGAACGCATGTGCATATGCATGAGAGTCAGAAGACACCTCGGACATCATCCCTTAGTCACCGCCCACTTAAGATTTATTTTCAATATTTTCTAATTGTGTGTCTGTCTGTCTGTCATCTGTCTGTGTGTGTGGACGGAGGGGTTGTCTGTCATTTGTGTGTGTCTATGTATGTGTCTATCTTCTGTCCTGTGTGTCTGTGCACATGTGTACATGAGTGATGTGTGTCTTTGTGTGTGTCTCTCTCTTTTTGTGTCTGTGTGTGTGTATCTGTGTGCACATGAATACAGGTGCTCTTGGCCTGGGGTGTTGGCTCCCCTGGAGCTGCCCAACACGGGTGCTGGGAACCAAACTCAGGTCCTTTCTCTGCAAGAGCAGTACAGGCCCTGACCACTCCGAACCATCTCTCCAGCCCAGCTTTTTTGTTTGCTTGCTTTCTTTTTGAGGCAGTATCTCTCACTGGGCCAGAACTGGCCCAGTAGACTAGGCTAGCTGGCCAGTGGGCCCCAGGATCTATTATTAGTCTGCCTCTCTCAAACATTAGGATTACAGGCATGCATTACTACACCCAGCTTTTTAATGTGAGTTCTGGGGATTTAACTCAGGTCCTTATGCTTCAAGGCAAGTACCCTACCCACTGAACCATCTCTCTGGTCCAGATTTCTTATGTGTCAAAGGCACACAGTAGGTCCTGATTTACACATTGTCCCACATGAACTCTAGAGACAAAGCACCCCTTTCCCCACCACTGACTGTCCTATGAACTTGAATGAGACTAAATTTATAAACTCGAATGAGACTAACTTTGGCTACAGTTATTCAACAAGTAAATGTCACAGTGAAGTTACATTCATGCTCTTCTTGATCCTAAAACCAGGAACCTTCCACTGTCACATATGTCCCCCTCCACCCCGAGCTACTCCATCACCTCAGCCACTTACCAGCACTGTGGAGATGGGCGGGTCTTTTCACCTTTCCAACCCTCCATAGCTACAGCCCCAAAATAAAGAAAGAATGGTCCGTGGTTAAAGTACCCACTGCTAAAGCATGAGGACGTGAGTTCGGATCCCCAGCACCCATGTGAAAAGAACAGCATGGCTGTGTATACCTGTGAACCCAGATCATGGGGTAGTGGAGACAAGCGGACCCCAGGGGCGCACTGGTCAGCCAGTCTAGTGGACAGGGTGAGCTTCGGGTTCAGAGGGAGACCCTGTCTCAGCAAATAGAGTAGAAATTGGTAGATGCTGGGGTTGGAGAGATGGCTCAGAGATTAAGAGCACTGGCTGCTCTTCCAGAGATCCCGAGTTCAATTCCTAGCAACCACAGGGTGGCTCATTACCATCTACAGTGGGATCTGATGCCCTCATCTGTCATAAAGGCATACATACAGATAGAGCACTCATAGATAAAATAAGTAAATCTTAAAAAAGAAAGACATTGGTAGGAGAGAACATCTGATGTCGATGTGGCCTCCACACACACTCATGGGCATATCACAGACACCCGCCCCCAATATGAATTTCCTATAGAACATTCCAAAGCTGGGACCAGACAGGAATAACAGTTACTACATCTACACGTTGTAGGATTTCCCTCTTTGTTGTTACTTATTTGTTTTATGTTTTAGGCAGAGTTTTGCTCTGTAGGCCAGGCAGGTCTCAAACTTGGAATCCTTCTGCCTCAGCCTCCCAACTGCTGGGATCACGGACATGTGTGCCACCACACCAGGATCAGGTGTGCCCTCTTTAACCAGTCTGTTGACCCCTCCACCCCAAATCATTCCGGCAACCAAAAATAATTCCCCTACCCTAAAATGACTGAAGGGACAATTGTGTGGCCTTTGGCAACTACCAGGCTAATAATCTCTGCTCTGTTGTCTCTAGTAATAAGAAATTTCCCTTCACGACACCCGGGGCCACCTGCCTTAGCTGCTGGGGAGTCATCATGGTTCCTTCGATCTCTGATAGGAGCATACATGGGTACATGTCTTCCTTCAGTCATATGTTTAGAAAGAAAGAAAGAAAGAAAGAAAGAAAGGAAGGAAGGAAGGAAGGAAGGAAGGAAGAAAGAAAGAAAGAAAGAAAGAAAAACCCAGCCCAGTAGTTCCACCCTAGGAAGAATCCTGTTCTAAGAATTCCATTCCTAAGAATGTGTACATAACCCAAACAACTCCTAAAAGCCACGCTATGCACATAGCGTGTGTGGCAGAGCCCACAACACCAGTGACATGGAGCCGGTTAAGCTGACTGAGGCGCCCCCTCCCCAGGCCCAGGAAGAGCCACCATCAGAAGGAAAAATGTTGGCAGCTGTGGGGGCAGGGCACACAAGGGCCTTTGGGGTTTTTCCCTCTTTCCAAATTCAAAAGGCAAAGAATGGTTTACATTCTTGTAGTAATTGGAAGAAAATAAACTCTACAGAGAGGAAAAGCAAACATCTGTGAGGCTCCACGGTCAGAACCTTTCCTGTGGAAGTGAAGACGCAGAGGAGGCCGGCCTGCGGAGTGGCCACGCAGCCTTCCCCGAAGATGCCCAAGAAGCCCCTCTCTAGAGCTTTCCACTGAGACTAGAGCCAGGGCTGTGCTGTGGGGGAAGCCAGGCCAGGGAGGCTCTGGCCACTTAGGGTGAGGCTGGGAGACAGCCTATTTTGTTCTGTTCACCCCCTTCGCTAGTGAAAACAGCCGGACACAAAGCAGCACAGAGTTAATTATTTCCACATCATAAAAATGTTTGGTGGGGGGAGGGGTATGAGATGGCTATTCTGGGACTAAGTTTCTCTCCCTGGAAGCTGGGGATGGTAATGACGCCCGTATCTCACAGGAACAGGTGCACCCATGAGCTTGGCAGGACACTTGGGGCCCAACTAATGTTGGTGCTGGTTCATGTATTTTTGCCACAGGAGAACTGGCTGGAACAATGTCACATTCTTCTGGGGAAGACACCGCCCCACCCCCAACACCTACACTACTAAATAAGCCCACTACGAAATAGGTGCCACCAGGAAGCTGAGTCCAAACAGACGAAGTCCCTCTAGTGACGACAGTCCCTTCGACACCAGGAAGTCTGAGAGGTAGAGACAGGCAAGATCTACCCACTCATGCACAGACCCCAGAGCTGATTCTCACAGCATTTTCATAGAACAAAATAAGAAAGAAGGAATCCAAAAACAGTTTTCAGAGACCGTGAAACCAAATAAAAGAGGACAATAACCAGCCACGCAGGATATGCTGGGAAAGAGGCGGGCCATCAGCCAAAGCAGGGTTTCATCACCGGGACCTGAGCTGGTCTTCTAGACACCCGCTGCTCCTTCACAGGACCAGGTTCTGCCGTACCACCTGCCACGGATAAACCAGCCCAAGAGGGTAGCTGTGTCCTGAGTGGCGGAGTATGGACAGGATGCTAGGACAATGTCACACAGGGAACAGGTGGGAGGGATTGATACAATCCACTGTTTTCTATTTTCTCAAGTTACTTTTCCTTACGGTTTTCTCATTCCATCCCTCACACGCACATGCCTAAACCGTCGCTTTAATTTCTGAGCCTCGGAGAGACTCCGTGTGCGTAATACTTATGCACTACAGGATTTAGATGTCAGTTCTCCGCATTGGGAGATCCAACCGTCTAACGCTTAAACACAATGGGCGTTCATCTTGAATGTCTTTATTTCTGAGACAAGATCTCACTGTGCAGTAGCCCAGGCTGACCTCGGAGCTCACAACCCTCCTGCCACCACCTCCCAAGTGCTGGGATTACAGGCAAGTATCACAAGCCTGGCTCATCAGTGTCCTGCCCAAGCCAGCAATTCTAACCAGAAACAGAGGCTGCCATGTTGGTGCTGGTTGCTAGGGTAACTTCCTATGGGAACAAGGCAGCTCTACATCTTTCTTTTTCAGCTAGCCATCCTGTGAACTCAGAGCACATCCTTATCCTGGCTAAGTTTTGTACCACATCAACCAATCACCCCATGCACAGATTCCAACCTGTGCAGAGATGAAGTATGTGAATTTGGAATGCATGGGTTTTTTTTTTTTCTTTTATACCTTTTTTTCTGGAATGCCTGACTTTTTGCAGAATATAAATTGCTTTTATAGCCAGGCGGTGGTGGTGCATGCCTTTAATCCCAGCACTCAAGTGCCAGAGGCAGGTAGATATCTGAGTTCAAGGTCAGCCTGGTCTACAGAGTGAGATTCAGGACAGGCACCAAAGCTATACAAAGAAACCCTGTCTCGGAAGAAAAAAAAAAAAAAAAAAGAAAGAAAGAGAAAAGAAAAAAAGGAGCAAAGGTATGTTTGTTGTTGTTGTCATGTTGTTTTTGAGACAGGGTTTCTCTATGTAGCCCTGGCTGTCCTAGAACTCGCTATGTAGACCAGGCTGGCCTCAAATTCACAAAGATCCACCTGGCTCTGCCTCCTGAGTGCTGGGGTGAAAGGCCTGTGCCACCATGCCCAGCCTGAGTAAAGGATTCTTAAACACAGATGAAGGGCTGCAGAAAGTAACGGTCGCTCTGGCTGCTGGGAATTGCTCCTTTACTCAGGAGCTTTAGAAAGCATTGGGGGGGAGTGTACTAACTGCATTAAGATAGTCACATCCCTTCGTAATTCTGTTTCTAGAAGTCTACTCTAAAGGAAACACAGGCTGCTTTATTATCAGAGCTACCCTCTGCCACAGGATTTGTAACTTTGGAAGGTAATAAGTCACGTACTGCCCCATAGTTGGCATGGTAAGCTTTCACGGAGCCTCTCAGTGGAGCATCCTATGGCCATTAAAGAAATGTTTATGGAGAGTGTAGTAACACTCAGGGCGATGTTTATGTTACCATGCTAAGTGACACAGGGCGATATAAAGTTGTACATACAGCGCAATTTTAACTACATAAAAATTCACATAAAAGAACAAGCAGAAACGCTCTCACATATTATACAGTTCCCTGGAGATTAGTCAGGCCGAGAGCGTTTTTAAACCCTTTTTTAAATATATTTTATTTTGATACGACTGCAGATTTACAGAAAAGTTGTAAGAATGCCAAAAACTGCCCCATTTCTTGTGGCCCGGTTTCCTAGCAGTTAGTATTTTCCCACATTTACTTCACTGCAAGCATATGGACCCTCCCTGTTTCCACGTGTGCAGAGAGGATATGATTCTAGTATTTTCTGAACCATTTGAGAGCAAGCTGCAGAGATGATGTCCTGTCATGTCTAAAAACTCCAGAGCATTTCCCAGACAGACAAACACAGATGCATAACCACTCCTGATGAACCAGGAAGTCAACATCCACACCTCAACCTCCAAACCAAAGACCTCATGCAAATTTTGCCACTGTCCCAACAACAGGTCCTTTGTCCCCACCTTTCCAATGTGGGATCTTATCTAAAAACACACTACATTTAGTCATTGTGAGGGGTTTCTTTTGTTTTTTGTTTTTTGTTGGTTTTTTTGTCGTTTGGAGTTTTGTTTTGCTTTTTTGTTTGTTTGTTTGTTTGTTTGTTTGTTTGTTTGTTTGTTTGGGCTGTACAGACTTATTTTACAGGTTAACTCTCAACCTGGACCAGCCTCTACTTCTTCATGGCAAGATCCAAGCTATGCAGTCTCGGCAAGAACAAAAGGCTTTGCCTTCTGCCCGTGTATTTACTCTTTTTATCAGTATGGGCTCCCAGACTCCAATTTCCTTCAGTGGCTTTGTTGGTTACTAGCATTATTTACACTGATGTTCAACAGCCCAGGTCTGGCCAGCAGATGCCCCTTCCAGACAATTCCTCTCTCCCTCACAAGTCACTCTCTGGACACATCCTTACTTTACAGCACACATGTTCCAGGATCATCTGGGAACAGGTTTGGTTCATTGTAGTTGAAATGGTTGCAGAAGCCAAGATCCAGGATCTTGGTTTGCTCTGTTGCTTCTGGGACCTTGGAAGCCAAATGACACACCTACATGTACATACACTGACCACAGCCGCATGGATTTACATGTATCTGAACTATACAGCCACTAAATTCCTGATGTGAGTGCATATGTAAATCTAGATAGATGAAGTACATAGACGAATTCAAACCCATCCATCGCCTCAGTTCTTCTAGCTTTCCCCCAGGGAACTGTGTTTGCACGCGCCTTCTCTAAGGAGAAACCTGGCTCCCGATATCCCTCATGTTATCTGTTATTTACTCTGTGTATGACCCAGACAGCCCCACCAGCAGTCTTCTCTACTTTACTTCCGCAACCCCCTGGGCAGATCAGAACCTCTGTGAAGCCCCCAAAACCAGGAGTACCAGTGACACTGCAAAACATATTTACAGTATCTTCATATAGCATCACCCCCCACGTCTCCCTCTTTCCCCTGGCAGAACCATTTAAGACACACCACCTGCATTCCTACAGAGGCTGCAGACCCACATCTCACAGATTTACCATTTATCATAGCCCTAGTGTGGTTAGTGGTATTCTGGAACATAGGCAGCAGGAACCATGTTCCTCTTTGTCTCCATCCTACTCCTGTGCCAACCCCGCCCAAGGCTGCAGCTTCCATCACTATGGCCTTTCCAAGAGACCTTCTCTCTAGGAGACAGAGAGCCCCTTCCCAGGAACCCTGTGCTGGTTTGAATGAGAATGGCTCCCATAGGCTCTTATGTTTGAAAACTTGGTCCCCAGTTGGTGGCACTGTTTGGGAAGGATTAGGAGGTGTGGCCTTGTTGATGGAGGTGTGTCAGTGGGGGTGGGTTTTGAAGTTTCAAAAGACTCACACCATTCCCATCTCCTCCCCTCTCTCCCTCTCTCCTTCTCTCCCTCTCTCCCTCCTTGCTGTGGGTCAAGATGTGAGTTCAGCTGCTGCTCCAGCTGCCTGTCATCATGCCTTCACTCAACCATTGTAGACTCCAACCATCTGGAACCATAAGGCCAATTAAACGTTTATAAGTTGCCTTGGTCATGGTGTAACTTTTCTATTGGGCTTTGGTGGCTCACCCCCACCAGGCCTTGCACAGAAGCACCTTCTCTCAGAAGGGAACCCCTGCAACTCATACCTCCTCACCATCCTTACAGGTCAGGCGCTAAGGAAACTAAACTTCATCCAGCCCAGGGAAAAGATCGGATGGAAGCACAGACGCGCTTCCCAAAGGTGGTTTTCTGGAAAGCTTAAATGTCGTACCATCGCTGTGGTCAGGCAGTAACACAAAGCAGGTTCTAGAATTGGGAGCTAAGGGTAATGAATGGCTGGGCGAGGCTCAGCAAGTTGGGACGCTCTGCACAGGACACCTACACAGTGTGGTTTGGCCCCCAGACCCAAACCTCTCCAGATGACAGAAGCCATGCTCCAGACCATGCCGAGGCAGGACCTGGCCATGTGTCCTCTGGACTTGTTGGCCTCTGGTTCAAATTTGGCCTCTGGCCAAATCTTTCCCCACATTTTCAGCCCAGCCTCGTCTGCCTGGGAAGCTCTGGGGACCACCTCTGCTCCGGGTCCCATGTTCTCTCCCCACAACATGTTCCCTGGGAAGGGAAGTGGGACGAGAGAGGTATCTCACTGCGCCCTCACTGGGCAGCACTGGCTCAGCCCCAGAGAGCAGCTAAGCTGAACACAGCACGTCAGGATGCCCATGATGCCAGTGACAGCAGGCTGGCAGCAAGAATTCAGATAGTCTCCCCCTGTGACACAGCAGTTGTCTTCCCTCTCTCCCAGGACAGCAGCAGGCTGGGAGAAGTTCCATGGTTCTCTGGATGCTGCCCTGCTGACCAGACCCCTCAGCTTCACAAAGTGACTGTGGCAGTGAGTTTTATCTGTCAAGCTGGGCCATGAGAAGACTGGGAACTATTCTGAAGGTCTCTGTGAAGGTGCTCAAACACCACCATTGACTCTCCTTCAGACCCAAGCTACAGCTGAAACATCAACTCTCCAGGGTCTCCAGCTGGCCAACTCACCCTGCAGATCTTGAAATACCCATGCCCCTTATTGGCAGTTTCTCTGGAGGACCCCAGTAAACCCAGAGAGGGATACTGATCCAATACTGTTTCTTCAGAATTGCCAGGGTGAGGACACAGGGACTCATACCCCAAGCCCAGTAACATGCACTTGGGCACACGCACACCTGCTTCAGCCAAGGTAGGGCCCAACTGAGTGGAACAGGCACACTCAGGGTGCCAGGCCGGTTGGTTTGGCAGCCAGCAGGAAGGAACATGTTTAATTTAAAGTCACAAACAAAACCCTGGGTTACAAACCTAACTCTCCTACAAACAAGCTACTTGGTCTTGTCAGCTGGCTTCATCTCACAGGCCTCAATGAGCCCCTCTGTAAAATGGGAATGATATCGCCCCACAGCAGTAGCATTGACTGTTAAGTTCCAGGGTGGGTCTTAGCACATTGATAGTGACTCGGGGAGGGGGCATTGTTCTCTTCATGCTCTCTTTTTCTGCCTCTTGAGAACGCCGGTGCCAAAGACTGAACCGCTCAGCAGCACCAGTAGCCATGGGTAACTGAGAAAATCTCGCCCACCCCATCCCTTCTCGAAAAGCACTTAGAAAGTCAGCAAGGCCCCCCTTGTCCATCCTCAATGCCCTCTGGCCCGGGGCTGAACCTGGCCCATTTCGGAAACGACCAAGCTCACTCTTCGCCCCCACTCATCCCCAAACCACACCAGCTCCTCGAGGTTTACCAAAATTAAGATATTTGGAGGCCACAGACTCACCACAGGTCCTGTTTGTGCGGCTGAAGGCTTAGGGATGTGATCGGTCGGTGGCCAAGGGGGACACAGGTCTGGAAAGCCTCAAAATCTGGCCTCCCCTGAACTGGGTTTTAAGAAGGTGCAGCCATGAGCTCAGCAGCCAAGGCCCAAATTCACCCTGGGCTTGTTAGAAATGCAAATTCTCCGACTCCACCCCAGACTGACTGATCCAGGGTGTGTGGGAAGGGCCCAGCCACCTGCGTTGAAAAATCACCGCTTGGAGTCACCAGCTCTCAAACCTGATGCCCATTAAAATGGCCCGTGAGGCTCTGAAACGTTCCAGTTCTCAATTCTAACTCGGTTGGTCTGTGCCCACTCAGTCATGCTGTTGAGAAACACCCCGGGCTAATCCTGCTCACCTGAGTTTTCCACCCTCCACGTGCTCAGAAAACTAAGCTAAAAAGCAGCACATAGGGACTAAGGACTAAGTGTACCTTACTTAAAAGTCAGCTCCCGGAATCAGGGAAATGGCTCAGCCTGGAAAGACACTGGCTGCCAAGCTTGACTAAATTCAGTCCGCAGGATTCACACGATAGAAGGCACAGACTGACTATGGAAAGCTGTCCTCTGACCTCACTTGCCATGCATATCATGGCACAGCCCCCCCACCCCAAACACACTCGATAAAAGTCAAAATAATAATTTTTTAAAATTAAAAAAAAAAACAACTTTAAAGCAGTTCCTGTCCCTTTGTCTCATTGCTTTCTTACTGGCCCTGGACTACTGGATAAGCCTGTCTTTGCCTCTCTGGAGAGGTCCAGCCTGGGACCTGTGTGCTGTACTCAGAAGGTCCCTATGGAAACCTCCACATCACCACGCCTCAGCCTCCTCATCTGCAATGTGGCATCAGACTCCTAGGATAAAGACTCCAGCACAGAAGTCAGCCCTAGGCCAGTGTATGAGTAACTGAGGATAATATCGGAGGTCTTCTGTCAGCCAGCTGCCACTCCTGTCCACTCAATCACAACCTCACCTCCGTAGCCTTCAGTGACGGTTCAGCAAGGACATAGGTTGGCAATGTACGAAAGTCTAGTTCAAGCCATCTCATGTGGAAAAGTGAGTTGATGGAGGTTGTCGATGAATCTCAGCAGAGCGCTTGCCTAGCATGCTTAAAGCCCTGAGTTCAATCCCCAGCACCACATGAAACTGGTGTGGTGGTGCATGCATTCTGTAATTGCAGATGAAATCAAGAGGATCAGAAGTTCAAGGTCATCCTTAGCTCTACAGCAAGTTTGAGGCCAGTCTGGGCTGCTGAGACTCGGTCAGAAGGGAGGGATGAAGGGAAAAGCTAGAGAGATGGCTCGGCGGAGGGATGAAGGGAAAAGCTAGAGAGATGGCTAGGCAGTTAAGATCGCTGGCTGCCCTTCCAGGAGACCCAGGTTCAATTCCCAGCACCCACATGGTAGCTCACGACTCTCTGTAACTCCAGTTCTAGGGGATCTGACACCCTCTTCTGGCCTCCGAGGGTACCAGGCATGCACATGGTACACAGACACAAATGTGGGCAAAGCACCCGTATGCAATTAAAATAAGATTTTTTTTAAAAGGAAGGAAGGAAAGGAAGCGGACATCATAGGCTTTCCAAACTGAAAGTGGGCTTTATGTCTCCACCCCGTTCTCCGGGATGTCTTTCTTCTGTTCTTGATGGTGGCTGTGTGTTTTCTCCTGCCAGAGGCTTTGCTCCATGAGGTGACCTGCTGCCAACCAACATCCCCAGGCTCACAACCGATCAGCCGAGCTACCCCCCGGAGAGTCTGACCCTGCAGTTCCAGGACAAGCCTAAGATTTGTTTCTCCTGGCTTGGCTTAGGTTTTGGTCTATCTTCCACCCAGTCAAGGGCTGTCCAGAGGACTCTGATGAGCCAGACAGGCCTGGAACATATGCCACCCCTTCCCACCACGGGTGAGAACGGAGGATTCTAGAGGGAAATTAAGGAGCAAGTATGAGACAGGAAGATGGAAACTGTACCCTAACATCCTGCAGCACATAACTGTAAGGGGTCAGGGCCCAGTCTCTGCTTCAGGAGGCCCTGGCCAGCAGCACCCTCTCTTAGGGCGTGACAGTCACTGTCTTGTGTTTTTCTACTCTCTGTGGCACTGGCTGTGCAATAGAGAGGGGAATGGGGCTGGAGAGATGGCTCAGTGGTTAGAGCACTGGCTGCTCTTCCAGAGGACCTGGCTCCAATTCCTAATACTTGCAAGATGGGTCACAACTGCCTGTAACCCAGTTCCAGGAGATCTAATGTTCTCTTTTGGCCTCTGCAGGCACCAGATGCACATGTTATATACAGACACACATGCAAGCAAATCACTCATACACATAAAACAAATAATGTCCCTACAAATAACTGTAGGGGGAATTGGTTATGATGTCACACATCTGTAATCTCCATACTCATGAAGCAAAGACAGGAAACATCACAAGTGTAGATGGATTTTTTTTCTTTTGGCCGCCAGCTTCCAAATAATGACATGGATACTTTTTATTAATTGTGAAAGTTTGGCCTGTAGCTTAGGCTTGTTCCTAACTTGCCCTTGTAACTTAAATGAACCCATTTATGTTAATCTATGTTCTATTCCATAGAGTTACCTCACTTCCATCTTGCTTCTACTGTTTCTTCTCCATGTCTCCTGGCATCTCCTGTGCACCTAGATCCCCTCCTCCTCTTCATTTCTCTCCACGGAAATCCCACCTATACCTCCCGCCTAGCTATTGGACTTTCAGGGGGTTTTTTTGTTTTGTTTTGTTTTTGTTTTTTTTTTGAGACAGGGTTTCTCTGTGTAGCTTTGCGCCTTTCCTGGAACTCGCTTTGTAGACCAGGCTGGCCTCGAACTCTCAGAGATCCGCCTGCCTCTGTCTCCCGAGTGCTGGGATTAAAGGCGTGCGCCACCACCGCCCGGATGGGCTTTCAGTTTTTTATTACACCAATCACAACAAATACATCTTCACATGGTGTACAAATATCCCATAACACACACAAGTTCCAGATAAACCTGGGCTACATAATCACTTCAGATCCTTGGGGGGGTCAAGTAGGAGAAGGGTAGAGAAGAAATGGCAGGGTGCGGGGTTCAGTCAAGGATATACTAAGCACTATTGAACTGTACATTTTTAAATAGTTAAAATGGTAAATTTTACCTTGTGTTTATTTTACAGTAATATAATAAAAAGAAATAAAAATTGTCTCCCCGAGACTGGAGCAAGAGAAGTTAGCAGCAGGTGGGAACCATATAGGAGATCCTTAAAGAAACCTGAGCCTAGGAATCCCATAGGAACCGGTTTGTCTTGCCTGTTAAGGAGTCAAGTCGCAGATAATTACATAAACGAATGACATCGTCACAGCTGTGATTTCCACTCTCCTCTACATGGCGAACTGTGAAATACCATGGTTCCCACAAGGTGTTATAGAATCAAGTATCATACTGTAGCTTATTAAGTTTGGGAGACAGTCTGAAGACAGGACACTCCTGGCTTTCTTTTGTAGGGGATGCACAGATGAAAACCAATGGTCCTTTCAGTGATTACCAGGCACCTTGGATTCCGTGCAGTACTGTGACTGGCATAAGAACGGCTTGGTCTGCTGCTCTTGGTGCAGTTCAGGATATACGCCTGGGCTCAGATCTGCACGGTGCGGAGCACAGTGACATCTCCAGGGTGACATGCAATTCTAGGGAGCATTATCGGCAGCAAGCCTGCTGCCCTGACCATTTCTATGTTATTAAACCCAAGCCCTGCCCACCAAGGGCCCGCACAGCTGGGCAGGACATCTCCAGAAAAGGAAATTGGTTTCTCAGATGTGCAGTGTTTGCAGAGGAAGGGAAACGGGGTGTTTATTCCCGGAGCCCGGCACCTGCGCTTAGGAACTGCCTATGACGTGGGTGACCAAGCAATAGTTCAAGGGCCTCAGAAGCCCCAGGGCTGGACAAGAGCCCATCTTTGGGGAGGGAGGGAGCAGTCAGCAATTACCTCAGAAGTGGTCTGCTTCTGTTATGAGGAAGGGCTGTTTGACTTAAGAAGCCTGGGTGTCTTCCCAGTCGCCTTGGGTTTCCTTAAACTGCATGGATGCTCACACGCAGCCTCTTACCCCGGCTGTGCACCTGAGGAGATAGATGTTGGGAGGGAGCCAGGGCTGGGAGCTCACCTAGGCCCAGGAGCCAGTGGCTGAATGTAGTTGGGATTGTCTTTGGGCCACCAACCAACTCCCAAATAAAGATACAGGGACTTGTTACTAATTATGAAAGCTCTGCCTTAGCTTAGGCTTGTCCCACTAGCTCTTTTAACTTAATCTAACCTGTTCCTCTTCACCTATGTTTTGCTTCAGGGCTTTTTACCTTTCTTTCATTCTGTATGTCCTACTTTCCTGTGTCCTCCGTGTCTAGCTAGCTGGCTCCTGGCATCTCTCTTTCCCCCTGAGCCTAAGTTCCTCCTACTTACTCTCCCTCTCTCCCTGCCTGAGGTTCTGCCTACAGCTCTTCCCTCGCAATCTGCCGGTCAGCTTTTTATTAGACCAACCAGGTGCCGTCGGCAGGCGAGGTGACCAGCAATACATCTGCACGTAATTTAGACAAATGCAACACATCTTTGCATAGTTAAGCAAATATTCAGCAACAACTGAGCATCACTCCAAGGAAGCAGCCCACGGTGCCAACAGGAATTGGGATTTAACCAGGTATGGTGATGCGCCTGTGACCCCAGCAGCACTTGAAAGTCTGAAGCAGAAGAATTACCAGTTCCAGAAGAGTCTGGGTTTTATAGCTAGACTCTGGCAAAAAAAAAAAAAAAAAAAAAAAAAAAATCTAATCAGACATTGAGAGTTCCTGTCCTTGTTTGAGACTCGAGACTTGGAACAATAAATTCCAGGGTTCCTAGAATCCACTGTGAGCTTCAGGTAAGCTGTCAAGAACCACTTGCCTCCCTGGGGCTGACCAATGTGACAGGCACGGCTGCATGCCCTTCTCTCCTCCAGCCTCTAACTCCTCAGGTAAAGCCCTCCAGTGCTGGGGACGGCTCAGTGGATAAAGCATGTGCCACTTGGGCGTAAGCTCTCGAGTCTGAGTCAACAGAACCCATTAAATGATACAAGGGAGGGAGAGAGAGAGGAGAGAAAGAGAGAAAGAAAGAGAGAGAGAGAGAGAGAGAGAGAGAGAGAGAGAGAGAGAGAGAGAGGCCAGTGTTCCTGCTGCAAGATGGGAGGCAGACGATTCCCAAGAGCTCTCTGGCCCGCTAGCCTGGGGAACCCTGTGATGACCGTTGAAGAGATCTCGCCTCAAACAAGATGGAAGCAGAGACTGGCACTAAAGGTTCTCACGAGCAGCCATGGCAACGCCCACTTGTACAAACTCTCTGCGCTGACCACACAGGGGATTCTGTTTCCTTAGCAAACCGACAGCTCACAGGGGGCTGAGGCAGATCATAAGCATGAAACCGGGGCTATGTTGATCCATGGGACGCTGCGTGAGGAGGGGACATCTGAGTGGAGAGCTAAATGGATCCAAAGCCCACAGCCACAAAGGAACCCAAGAAAGTGGCTTTCCAGGAGGGCGGCTGGCTGGCCGGTCCAATGGATCTGGTGGCCCATTAAAGGTGGCATGTCCAAGAAACAGCAAGGCGCCTTGGCTACCAACCAAGCTCCAGGAGCTCCACCCCACCTCCAGCCCACTCCTAACAAGTCATCTCTTTTTCTTCTTAGACTAATTGACACTGGCAGGGATGGTGCTCAAATGTCTGTTCGATGGACTAGTGTCTATCTGCCCCTGTTACAAGAGAAACCCCGGTGAGCAGAGGACTTGTCTTGTTTAACACCGTGCCCCTGGCACCGTACCTGACTCCTGAATGTCTAGTAAGTGTTTGGTAAAGGAACAAGTGTAAGGAGCCCTGAGTACCGTGGTGGAGGCATGGTCCGGGTGTACTGGAAACTCAAGAAGGAGCAGGAACTGTGCAGGGCCAGGGTGAGCTCTGCAGGTTTCTTTTTACCAACGATATTGGCGAGTGACTGTCACTAAATGCGACAAGAACGGTGAGCACAAAAGGAACCACCGTGGTGGCTTTGCCCGTGTGCTCTTTCTCCAAGGGCCGTGTTCTGTGCAGCTCTGTCTGAGGCAGAGGTTCCCCTAGGCGCTACAAGAAGCAGAAGTCTTGAGGCCTGATGACTGGCCTGACTCTGCACAGTGTTCTCTCTCCTCGGGAGAGAAACCAGCTAAGCTTCAAGTCAGACACACCTCCAGCTGTGTGGGGAGGACTGGATAGAGAAAGATGTGTCTACACATCATCGCGGAGCCACACGCATGACCCCGATGCATAGATACGCACACATCTTTGAAAGCCAGAAATGTTTGTCCGCTTGGTACCATGGCGACAGGTACTCCCCAGGACGAGGCGGCGACTGAAGCAATGGAGCACAGCTGGGTTGCTGAGGTCTCAGCCTCCTTGCCTCTCCCTCTGATTGGCCGTGACAGTGAAGACACAGATAATGAGAGTGGCCTTTGGAAAACAAATCTGACCCGTCAGCCCCCTGTCCTAAACCCGTCCAGAATTGTTTGTAGTGGGCTGCTCTCACTCCTTGAGGGCCCGCCGTCACCACACCTGATAGAGCAGGTCAGGCTGAGTGTTCCCTCCTAGGATGCCATCTGTAGTCGGACTTTTTCATCGGGACCATCAGCTCCCCAATAATGACATGGAAACTTATTATTAATTACAAAAGCCCGGCTGATAGCTTGGGCTTCTTTCTAACCAGCTCTTATAACTTAAATTAACCCATATCTTTTGGGGGGGGGGGGCGTGGGGGAGTCTTTTACATTGCTCGGTTACCTTTGCCCTGTATTGCCCACACTGCTTCCTCTGGTCTCCTGGTGTCTCTGCCCTTCTTCCCAGTGTCCTCTCTGCCTGGAAATCCTGCCGATCTACTGGCCATTTAGCTTTTTATTAAACCAATCAGAATGACTCCTCTTCACAGTGTACAAAAAGATCATTCCACAACAGCCATCTGCTCTCTGCTCATCTCTCACTGAGAATGCTTTCAAAACAAAGTCTTCATTAGCTAATGCTTCTTTTGTTTGTGTGTTTGGTTGGTTTTTCCAGACCCGATTTCTTTGTGGAGCCTTGGCTGCCCTGGAACTCACTCTGTAGACCAGGCTGGCCTCAAACTCAGAGATCTGCCTGCCTCTGCCTCTCAAGTGCTGGCATTAAAGACGTGCACCACCACGGCCCGGCTTAGTTAATACTTCTAAACCACTGCCTAGTAAATGCTCAATAAACATGTCATTGAATTCACTGCTACCTCATCTCTCCTCTGTGCAAAGGGAGAAGACAGAGTAGGTACTTCCTTCTAACCCAAAGGCAGAGAGACAGATCCACCCAGGTGGGGGTCCCCAGGAGTCCAGGCACCTCAGCCCTTGTTGGAAACACAGATGACTCCTGCCATGTGATCTCAATCCAGGGGGAGTTGGACCTGAAATGATCCTTTCTGTGGTGGTCTGCTCCCTAAGTGGAGGCAAAGCGGAACTCACACCCAGGTTAAATTCCCTACTCGATCTTAGTAATCATAACTGACATTTATCGCCACATCCTCCGTCCAGAATTTGGGCTGCAGATTTTAAAAGCAACTATGGCAGCAGCAGCACTTTTAATTCCCACAATAGCCCTTTGAAGTTGGGGTTCAGGTATGGATGCTACTATTTGCAGAGGCTCACAAAACTATCTGGGGCTACAAAGCTCCTGAATCCAGAAGGCTTGCTCTCCACCGTTACTCTACCCTGCTTCTCCTTAAGCATGGCCACTCCCTCTTTCTGCCCAGCCTCCTGGCTCCCTGTCAAGCAGAGAAAACCCTGGAGGCCTATCAGGAGGGCCAGGGATTAATTAAGGATGAAGGGTAGGAATCACAGCTGAAGAACTGGGTGGTTGACCTCACTGAGAGATTTATGACTCCGTGGGAGACTCTGGGGCTGAATTAGGAAGATTAAGGGAATGCCAGGCAAACTGGGAAGCTATCATGTAAATGCTGACAGCATTAGGTCATTAATGCAGCTGTCACGACGGAGACATCTTGAAATGTTGGTAGCTTAACAGAAAGGTTACATCTCCTTCACGTCAAGCTTGGGAATGCTGGGGAAATAGCCCCAAACCCCAGTGGCCAACATGAGCTTCCTTCCCACCCCCACAGGGCTGAAAGAGAAACAGTGTTCCACCCTGCTCAGGCACTCGAGGGCACAACGGAGAGCATGTAGCGTCCTGGGCTGGGTGTGCCTGTCTCATAGGCTGCAGCATGCAGAATCACACTGAGGTCTAGTGCTCTGGGTGCCCAGAAGGCTGAAAACACATCCTGGTTTCCCACCACTGGAGGAATTACAGAAGACTCCAGAAGAGCGGAGGAGTACCTGCCTGGGTTGGGAGAATCAGGACTTTGCCAAAAGCCAAAACCTTTCTACTAGGGTCAAGTACGGGTCCCTGAGCTGTGACCTGATGTCTGAAGCCACTCTAGGTTAAAATGGGTCATTACTTCTAAGCAGGAAGAAAGGGGCAGGAGGTCACCAGATCAAATTTCCCTGCTCCAAGCAAGATCTCACTGGGTAAGCTCTAGGGATCACAGAGCAATGGACCACTGAAATTGAACCAGATTAGAAACCACAGCAGAACTCTGTGGAGACCCCCCCCCCAGCTTCTTTCAAACGAGGTTCCTCCTTCAGCCCTGTGACCCCAGGGCAGGTTCGGTGAATACTGTCATCCACCTGTTCCAGCTGGAGAAACAGCTTCCACCATCCTGTTAGCGGATTCCTTCTAGATATTTCTCCATGTTGGAATATGCAAAGGCTGTCCGACTCGTACAAGGCCTCTGAGACAAGGAAGCAGTCCATTCCAGGGCTGGTTTCACTAGGTGAAGTTTCCCCCTGCAGAATGATCAGGGCCTTAGAGACGTCGGGGCGACCTAATGGCAGTCATGATGCAGCATGCATAGAGTGGGCCATGCTCGAATAATTGTCATTGTTTTGCTACCTCAGTTCCTCTGAGTAACCCAGAGAGACAGAAATTGTCACCCCATTTCACCAAGGTCAGAGGGAAATGCCAAGAGATGGTAATTCCTGTAGATGCAGGCACAGTATCTAGCAAGGGAAGGAGCCGGCAGACGACTTTGAACAGTCTGAGGCCACTGGGCAGGCTTGGGAGTTTGACAAAATTCGTTGTTGAAGACAGACGTGGTGACACGCGCTTATAATCCCAGCACTCAGGAGGCTGAGGCAGGAGAAGCTTGAGTTCCAGTCCAACCTGTGGTACACAACAAAACTCTGTCTCAGAAAAGAGGATAATAGCCTCAGGTGTTAGTCATAGGTCTACCACTTGGTACACATACACATACACATACACACATACACACACACACACACACACACACACACACACACACACACACACGCCGTGAGAAAATTATTTCCTGTCTTTGAGCTTCATTTTCTCCAATAGGGGGCGGTAATAGCACCTTTCTGTTGGTTACCTAGGATTAAGCAGACTACTTTCTGTGACTCTCTCAGCTCCAGTGAGTGAAAGCCCCTTACAATCCCTGTGTGGAAACAGGAAGTGAAGTTTGAGGCTGGGAGGAGCAGCGATGATAAACTCCAGAGCCCAGGAAGGAGAGACTGGTGTGGCAGAGGGTTTCAGTGACAGAGGGACTCCCTGCAGGCTACTAGAACAAAGTCTCAAACCTCCTAGTGCAAGGAAAGTAAGCGAAGCCAGGTGTAGTGCTGCATACCTTTAATCCCAGCACTCAGGAGGCAGAGGCAGCGGATCTCTGTGAGTTCGAGGTCAGCCTGGTCTACAGAGTGAGTTCCAGGACAGCCAAGGCTGCACAGAGAAACCTTGTTTTGAAAAAAACAAGAGTAAACGCCTGCCGGTGGTGGCACATGCCTTTAATCCCAGCACTTGGGAGGCAGAGCCAGGCAGATCTCTGTGAGTTCAAGCCCAGCCTGGGCTACAGAGCGAGATCCAGGACAGGCTCCAAAACAACACAGAGAAACCCTGTCTCGGGGAAAGAAAAAAAAAAAAACAACTAAACAAAACAAAAGTAAATGCATCTCTCAGCATGCGCTCATTTGCCTAGTACTCATATGCATAGCACTGGGGATTAACAAGGGTATTTGAGGTAGCACTCTGCAAGGTTTGCCTAGTGTAAGGAATCTGGGAGGGTCTCAGAGGAAGGAAGAGGGGGTGAACGAGTAGCAATCATCATACCATTTTCTTTTCTTTCTTTTCTTTTCTTTTCTTTTTTTTTTTTTTTTGTTGTTGTTTTTCGAGACAGGGTTTCTCTGTGTAGCTTTGGAGCCTGTCCTGGAACTCACTGTGTAGCCCAGGCTGGCCTTGAACTCAGAGATCCTCCTGCCTCTGTCTCCCAAGTGCTGGGATTAAAGGCGTGTGCCACCACCGCCTGGCTATCATACCATTTTCAATAGGGGATGTTTGAGAGATATTTGTTGACTGAATGATGGATGGAAGAGTTCCCAGAGACTAAACAAGAAAATTAACATAAAATTCTAGGCAAGAATGGTGAGCATTCCAAACTAAGGGATGACTGGAGAAAGAGGAGGCCCTGACAGAGTAAGGTGTGCCTCAGACTAGCTGGCCCTTCATGGCTGGTCGGTTAATTGGCTACTCTTCAACTTTCTTGTGTATGTGTGAGGCACACCAAGGCAGAAAGCAAGAGGTGCCCAAGTTAAGCGGGGTGCCCCCTGCTTAACACCACATATCAACAGCTCTTCACCCCCTAGAACAGAGCTCCATGATGTTGGATTTTCCACACCATGAAGGCACAGAGCAGGGGCTTCTTCCCCGCCCCACCCCATCCCTTCTCTCTCCTCCCCCCCCCCAACTCCTTCTCTCCCCTCTTCTCCTCTGTCTCCACCCTCTCTTTTCTTCCTATCTCCCCCGCTCTTCTCCTTCCCTCCCCCCTCTCTCCTTCCCCTCCCCTCTGGCTGGTGGGCATTTGGATCCAGTCCAGTTTCTCACTGGTTTGAACACAGGGCCTTCCAGGTCTGCCCGGGCCTGTATCTGGCTTCACTTCTGGCTCTTCTCCCCACATCCTGAGTCATACCAGGTGGGAAGGCTCCTCTGAAGGCACTTCAGAGGCTGACTGGGTCACGCCTCCTGGAACAGCCTCACCCTGGCGGTGGAAAATGCAGAGGAGGCACGGCTGGGTGCGTGCAGTGTCACCCCATGTGAAGCCCCTTGATCAAAACGGTTCCCGGCACAGTCCCATTCTGTTCACCACACTCCGCTACAGTGAACTGGACGCCACTCAGCATTCACACCCACCCCTGTCCTCTGTCTCCATGGGCACAGGCCAGAGCAAAAGCTGGCCACCTCTAGGTGCCCAACAATGACAGACAGGTGGCCTTGACAGATATTAACCTTTTTCATACTGGGACTGGGGGTGTGGCCCAGTGGTAAAGTACCTGCCTGGCAAGCCTGAGGCCTGGGGTTCTAGTGTCAACACAACATACACACATACAAAGACTGGAGAAAAACCCGAGAATTCCACGGCCAAAACAAGATGTGGACCACAAGAGAGTGAAAACTAAGCAATTCTTTAAATCTAGAGGTAGACACACACACACACACACACACACACACACACACACACACACACACACAAACAATCCAAACACATTTTGCCCCTGCACCACAAATCAAAGCCAAGTTCTTCCAGGAAATACCCAGTGAGCTGTTTGACCTTGATCATGGGGTGTGGAGTCAATTAAATGAACCCCATCATAAGTTACCTCCCAGGGTGGCAGCTGATGCCTTTACAACCCCACAGGACTCTGGTACACTCAGTCCCTCCATGACCCTACATCAAAGCAGCCCCTTTCCAATGTCCTTGATACATCCTGTCTCCAGGGACCAACTTCGTTCAGCATGTGTCTCATCATTTTAGAGTTTGGGGTGCTCTGACATCCCAGTTTTCACCCCAAACTGGACTAAATAGGAAGATTTTCAGAGGGACAGTCGCATGGTGCTGAGTGTCCCTCCTCGCTCCCTCACTAGGGTAAATGGTCAAGGCTGGGCCCTGATGCTCCGGTGGACGGTTCCCTGCCCAGAGGTCCCCTCTCTGTCTGAGTTCACTCTCATGCACGGGGGAGCATTTACCACTGTCAGCAGAATGCCCTAGTGGACAGAAAGACATGACCTCTCTGCTCTTCAAGCTGAACTCGGATGGGCCACTACCACATGGGGGTAAAGACTTTGAGCTTGAAAACATTTTCAAAATAAATGCCACTTTTAAAGTCATCAAAATCAGTCAGGTGTGGTGGCGCATGCCTTTAATGCCAGCATGTGAGAGGCAGAGGCAGGTGGATCTCAGTGAGTTTGATCCAAGCCTAGTCTACATAGCGAGTTCCAGGTCTCAAAAAACAAACAAACAGCAAACAAAAACTTAAAATTCATTGAACTTATACTATAATTCAATTATGAGTATCTTGATGGCACTGAAGAATTCTGCTCACTTCCTAGCTTTCTAGTTTGTGATGATGGCATGTGGCTATGCTTTACTCTTCTCTTCTTTTCTTTCTTTCTTTTCTTTTCTTTCTTTCTTTTTTTTTTTTTTTTTTTAATTTTTCAAGACAGGGTTTCTTTGTGTAGCCCTCCTGGAACTCACTCTATAGACTAGGCTTACCTCAAACTCACAGAGATCGACCTGCCTCTGCCTTCTGAGTGCTAGGATTAAAGGCGTGTGCCACCACCCAGCACTTTTCTTTTTCCTTCTTTTTTTTTTTTTTAAGGAGTCCTCCTCCTTTGGGAAAACTCACTAAAATATTACATGTAAGGTGATAGGAGGTCAGACATTTGCTTTAACGTAAAATATGAAAGCCAGACATGGCATCACACCTATAACCCCAGCATTAGGGAGGCTGAGGCAGGAGGGTGGTGAGTTCCAGACCAGTCTGGGATGTACAGAAGGGAGAGAGGAATTTTCCTTTCCAATCAGGATACAGTAACAGAGAGCAGATTCACTTTTGTGTCTGATGCAACCAAAGACGGGTACGTATACTAAACCAGAGTTTTTGAGCCAGTGGTTGCCACTGACAAAGGACAGCAGTTCCCCAGGTCATGGGAAACAGGCAGAGTGAGCTATGGCCGCTGGGCTCACCCTAGAGGTTTCAGGCGGCAGTGATGAGGGGAGAGCCTTGAGCA
The DNA here is from genome assembly GCF_007827085.1 of Peromyscus californicus insignis. Lineage (NCBI taxonomy): Eukaryota > Metazoa > Chordata > Mammalia > Rodentia > Cricetidae > Peromyscus > Peromyscus californicus. The sequence goes on along the minus strand of NW_026294551.1, from coordinate 42,940,176 downwards.
GAGGGATGTGCTGGGGGCCAAGCTAAGTTTCCCAGGATGCAGCTGCACAGAGCAAGGACTCCAGAGATACAAACTGCCTGTCTTGACTCTACCTGATCCTCCCCCTCCCCACCGCCCTAGCCTGAGCCTTGCCCACCGACATCTCCAGAGGATCCTGCAGCAGAGCTCCATTCAGTCCGGCTGCACAGACACACACCGCTGATGGGTATTCCCAGCTACCTACAACAGGAAACAGACCCACACCTCTGCATGTAAGCCTTTCGTGATCTGGTCTGTGCCAACATTTTCCAATTCTTTCTTCTTGAAATTTCTCTTTACATTTATGTGTGTGAGTGTGTGTGAGTGTGTGCAACTGTGGGCACACGTGTGGAGGTCAGAGAACAACTTGCTCTCCTTTTTACCACATGGATCAAACTCAGGCTTGGCGGCAAGCCCCGTCGCCTGCTGGGCCATCTGGCAGGCCTCCCGACGTCTTTCTTAACCCTCTCCCACACCACATTTCATACTCCAGCCAGTGTAAACACCAGCAGTTCTCTGAATTCACCAAGCTCATCCCTGCCCCCGGGCCTTTGCACATGAAGTTCTACCAATTTCTTCCCTCTGTCCTTTCGCCTGACCGATTCTGTCAGCTGTCACCTTATGGCGACTTCCTCTGGGGAACTTTCCTTAACTGCAGAGGACCGTACCGGGGAGCCTTCCTGGGGCCTCTCTAGTTCCACATTCTCCCTACACTGCTTGAGAAGTATCTGACTCCCTTTCTGTCAAGGCTGGGAGCCCCAGGAAAGCAAAAACAAGATCCTATTCACTGCCCAGCTCCCCATACCTGGCACAAAGTAGACATTCAGTAAACACTTGTCTGCCTATCAATGGCCTAAATAAATACACAATGCACAGGGCTGACTCCTAGCAGCCAGCATTCACTATCCACCTCAAAACCCTTGCGTAGCCCTGGTACTCCTGGAAAGGTTGGAGACATGCTTAGTCTTTGGAAGCTTGGCTTCAAGCTGTGGTAATTTTCTTTTAAGTTGGCCTCACTTCCATTCCCTTAATGCAGGTTTTCTAAGATGGCTGCACTCAAGGACTACCAAGGCCTGATCTTACCCCAGAGATTCCTATTTAATGGTCAGGAGGATATAGCAGGGCTCTCTGGGGGATTGTAGTAAGACTTATCATCAATCCAAGCTGAGATGCTACCTCTGCAGTATTCACCCTTCAAATGTGATGCTCCTATTCACCCTTCAAAACCCAAGACAAACGTCACACCTAAAGAATTCTTCCAGCCGGGCAGTGGTGGCGCACGCCTTTAATCCCAGCACTCGGGAGGCAGAGGCAGGAGGATCTCTGTGAGTTCGAGGCCAGCCTGGTCTACAAAGTGAGTTCCAGGAAAGGCGCAAAACTACAGAGAAACCCTGTCTCGAAAAACCAACAAAAAAAAAAGAATTCTTCCTAAGACAAAACAGACTATATCACTCTCTTCCTTCCTTGGGTGCCCTAAAGTGGTCCTCATCACCCTTCATCTCTAATGCCCAGCTTAGCGTCTGTCACACTAAGATGTCCAATGGATATTGCATGGACAAATATGGGAATGAGCAGAATTCTGAATCAGGCATTCTGGCTAAGGCTGAATGCTGGCCTGCACTGGGTAACAGTCCCGGGGAAAGAGGAGTCTGAGTTATGTGTTGGAAGAGCATCATGGGCCTGAGGTCATTGCTGCAAGCCCAGAAATCACAACACCAGAGCCAAAGTGAGGCATGACCGTTAAACCGAGTTCTCTCGTATTTTGCTGGTTAGGCTGCATGATGCACTGTAAAAAAAAATACTAAATAATGAAACAATGGCCCAGGGAGAGCCATGAATGAAGAGGGCTCCAGAAGCCATTTTTAGAAATAGAAGCATGCCGGGCGGTGGTGGCACATGCCTTTAATCCCAGCACTCGGGAGGCAGAGCCAGGCAGATCTCTGTGAGTTCGAGGCCAGCCTGGTCTACAGAGCGAGATCCAGGACAGGCTCCAAAGCTACACAGAGAAACCCTGTCCTGAAACCTGTCTTGGGTATATGTGGAACACCCTGGACATTCAGCAGACTTAACTGTACAGAACGTGATCTGTGGAGCGCAGTAGCTGGACACATACCTTCTTTATAACAGTAGATATACAATGTAAATACTTCCATCCTTGCTAATTTATAGTAGCCACACAGTATGCATAATTTATTGTTAAAGATGTTTTAGCTGACTCAGTATATCAAGAATATCATTTAATATATAATCAATATAAGAAGTAATAGATTTTAGCTTCTCCTTGCCCCAAACTTTTATGTATTTTTATACTCAGTGCATCTTCAAATGTTTGGCAGGCCCATGGCTGACAGCTCTGTGTTGGACAGTGCAGCTCTAGAAGATGCTGACCTGTCCTGCAGGTGTCTATGATGAATATCCCTTTTTCAATATGGCCAGAGTAAAGGCAGCTTCATGGCTGGCTATAGTGGCATTTTCTCCTCTCTGTCCTAACTGCTCCTTCATGTCCCTTCTGAAGCTACCCCTGTCCAAGACGACCTCCCAGATGAAGCAACTGAGGAGGAGATGGGTGCCTGCCGGACTCTATCAGTCTTCTGTGCCTAACCGCTGGAGAGCATGTGTTGGGTCTCCAGATGTACAGAGAGTTTTACAGACTGAACGGTAGGATGCATTCATTAGCCTAGTCCACTATAGCAACAGACTTTGATGAGGTGTGGGGGTGGGGCTGGACACTTGGTTTCTTCATGGTTCTGGTAGCTGGAAAAGCAAGGTGCCGCAGGGTTGGGTTCTTCTGAATGCCTCTCCCTGGCTTGTAGATGGTGGCTTCTACCTGGGGCTTTGTGTGGTTTTTCCCTGTGTCTGTGTTCTAGTCTTTTATTATAAAGACAAAAATTGTATTGGTTTAATGCCTCTGAACAATCACATTTTTAACCCAGCAACCTCTCTAAAATCTCTCTCTTGGAGCTGGAGAGATGGATCAGTGGTTAAGAATACTTTATGCTCTTTAGAAGACATGGGTTCTGTCCCCAGTGCCTACATGGCAGTTTACTGTCTATAAATCCCATTCTAAGGGATCTGATGGCCTCTTCTGGCCTCAATGGGTACTGCACACACAATGCAGTTATATACACACAGACAAAAGACTTAGATATGAATACAGTGGTGCCTGTCTTTAATCCCAGTACTCAGGAGACAGAGGCAGGTGGATCTCTACGAGTTCCGGGCTGGCCTGTTTCACATAACAAGTTCCAGGCCAGACATGACTACCTAGTGAGACTGTATCTCAAAGAAAATAAAAGAGAAAAAAAGAAAAAGAAAACATTCATATACATAAAATAAATCCTTAAAAACCCCTCTCCATGTATAGTCACACTGAGATAGGTATGAGGGGTCAGGATTTCAATGTGGGGCTTGGGGGGGAACTAATTCAGTCTGTGATGGAAGGGTCACACCAGAAACCAGGTAAGCTCCCAAAGAAAGCTCTTCCGTGATCCCTGAAACTCCAGCATGATGGGAGTGGTGGAGATCTGAATATATAAACAATATCAAAATAAAAACAACAGCCAAGTACTCAGCACGTTATGACTATAACCCTTTGCTCATTAACTACTGTATAAAGAATGTTAGCTGTGAGTGTCATTCATTGGCCCCATTAAGAGGCTTGATACTGAATGCCGCCTCTGGGGTGACATTCACCATCCTCACTGTCGGCTCCACTGTAATGGCGACATCTTTCTGATTTGGATCAAAGTCCACTGGTCTACCAGACCCATTTCATTAGTCTCTCCCACTTCCTGCCTCTCAAGAAGTTTCCAGCAAAGCAGGTTTATGGAAATCTGTATTTTTAAAGCTCCAAGGCAAATTGCCCTTCACAAGAATTCGATTTACCTTGTGTTGCAGAACAAGGTCAATTTTGAATATGCTCACAGATTTCGTGTTCTCAAAGTGCCTGCAATCCCAGCCCTGGGGAGGTGGGGACCTATGGATCCCTGGGGCTTGTTGCCCAGCCAGTCTAGCCTACTTTATGAGTTCCAGGCCATTCAGAGACCCTTTCAAAAATAGAAAGCATACAACTTTTTTAGTGGTAGGTTGTTGAGATAACTCAGCTGGTAAAGCAACTTGCAACCCAAACCTGTTGGCCTGAGTTCAAACCTGGAACCCACGTGAAGATGGAAGGTGAGAACTGACTTCACAGAGGTGTCCTCTGACCTCCACAGACGTGCTGTGGTACATACATGCATACACAATAATAACAAGCATTTTTTGGAGGTAGGGATACCTGAGGAATGACACCTGAAATCGACTATGGCAGTGTTCAGAAGTTCACTGGTGGGCCGGGCGGTGGTGGCGCACGCCTTTAATCCCAGCACTCGGGAGGCAGAGGCAGGCGGATCTCTGTGAGTTCGAGGCCAGCCTGGTCTACAGAGTGAGATCCAGGAAAGGCGCAAAGCTACACAGAGAAACCCTGTCTCGAAAAACCAAAAAAAAAAAAAAAAAAAAAAAAAAAAAAAAAAAAAAAAAGAAGTTCACTGGTGACTTCTGGGATATCAGAACCCAAGGGCAACCATTTTTGTTTTGTTTGTTTATTTTTATTTTTAGAGACAGGGTTTCTCTGTGTAGCTGGAACTTGTGCTATAGACCAGGCTAGCCTTGAACTCAGAGATCCGCCTGCCTCTGCCTCCCGCATGCTGGGATTAAAGGTGTGCACCACCACTACCCAGCACCAAGGGCAACCTTAAAAGAAAAAAGATTTATTAATTTATTATGTATAAAGTATTCTGCCTGCATGTATGCCTACATGCCAGAAGGCACCAAATCTCATTATAAATGGTTGTGAGTCACCATGTAGTTGATGGGAATTGAACTCAGGACCTCTGGAAGGACAGCCAATGCTCTTAACCTCTAGGCTATCTCTCCAGCCCCACAAGGGCAACCTTTTTAAAGATTTTTGTATGTATATGAGTGTTTTTGCATGCATGTATGTAAGTGAATCACATGCGTGTGATGCCCTCAGAGGCAAGAAGCGGCATCATATATCCCTTAGGCGTAGGAAGAAGATAGCATTTGTTTTAGGAAAAAAATCCATGCATAGGACTCTTTGTGGTAATGATACAAAGCAAATGTTCCTGTAACTGTGGAGACAATCAGACAGCCACCGCTCCCAGGAACCTAACAAGGCCAGAAGCTGCCAATAGAACATACCCAAGTAGAAAATGCAGAGGCAGGCAGATCTCTGAATTCGAGGCCAGCCTGGTCTATAGAGCGAGTTCCAGGACAGCCAAGGCCACACAGAGAAACTCTGTCTCAAACAAACCAAAGAAAAAAATACTCCCCACACCAAACTGTGCCAGGCACCTGGGTGACTTCCCGTTCTTGAGAAGTTCTTGCTGCTGTGAGCCACCACCAATGACAGATGGCTGCTTCTGCAGTCATCTAGACTCGCAAAGAACCTGCTGTGTGTCGTGGCTCCATGGAATCATAGCTGTAGCTAATTGATCAAGTCTGGTCCCAGGTTTATGTCCTGGCCCTAGAGCAGACCGGGAATGTGAATTTTGATGTCCTCACTAGAACAACATAAGAGGAATTTTGACACACCTGTAAGTCCAGCATTCAGGAGGAGGCAGGAGAGTTGCAAATTTGAAGCCAGCATGGGCTACGCAGTGAGTTCCAGCCCAGCCTGGGTTATAGAGGGAGACCCTGTCTCAACAGACAGACACACAGCTCCTGGTAGATGCCTCAGAGGACAAAGTGCTTGCTACAGAAGGTCAAGGACCTCAGTCTGACCTCCAGCGCCTGCGTGAAAAGCCAGGCATGGTGGTGTGCCCACTCAGCGCTGGGGGTGGGGATGGCATCCCTCACGTTCACCAATAGTCTGGCCTAAATGGCAAGCTGTCTCTAATAATAAAGTGGAGAAGTGATTGAGGTCTGTTCTCAACATCAATTTCTACACATGCATGTTTATTTTATGTTTATTTTCACACTATTAAAATGTAATTGGAAGGTTAGCAACAAACAGACATTGGACAGCTGTGAATGTGACAAACGGCCACAGTGGATCTCAATGACCATTTGGAGAGTAAGAAAATAAAGGTACTAGGCAGGGACACTAGACTCCTAGACCAGCAGGGCTAAGGTGTCGAGGGTTAGACTTGCTCAGCTTACTGAGTGTCTTCCGTGGACCTTGGACTTTGTCCCTGAAGTTCACACGGGATGACTTGTTTACATAATTTCACCGAATTCTTTGCAGCATTCAGCTCGTGTTTGGAGCTTGCCTGGTATTCTCGGTCTCATACAACTTGGGAGGGAGGGGTGTGGTGTTGCTCCTTACCCTGAGGGAGGGCGTCAGAGCTCGATCACAGGGGCATAAAATGAAGCCAGTGGATTCAAAGCAAAGATCCAGAAAAGCCTATGGAGAAATGGCAAAGAAGAGCTCTCAAAGCCAGCGAGACGGGGTTCGGTGGGTAAGGCGCTTCCCATGGAAGTCTGATGACGTGATTTCAAACCCAGAAATCCATAGAAAGGTGGGAGAAAAGAATTAACTCCACAAAGGTGTCCTCTGACCACTACATGCTTGCCATGACACACACCCCCACAATACAAACACCATGTATACACACACACACACACACACACACACACACACACACACACTAAAAATATAAATTTTAAATTTAAAAAAAATAAGAAATCTCAGTATATTTATGTCTTTTTTAAAGATTTATTCATTTTTTATATGTATGAGTGTTTTATCTATGTGTACATTTGTGTATTGTGCACATGCCTAGAGCCTGTGGAGGTCAAAAGAGGGCATCAGCTCCCCTGGAACTGAAGTTAGAGATGGTTGTGAACCTCCATGTGGGTGCTGGGAACGGAACCTGGGTTCTCTGCAAGAGCAGTAAGTGCTCTTAACCACTGAACCATCCCTGCTCATATTTATGTTCTTGTGACCACAACAATGAGGTGTCTGGAGCAGAGGGATGTTTGAACAAATAGGATCAGTACCCATCAAGACTAACCCAGAATACTGGCCTACATGTGGAAGTCCTGACTGTAAGCCTACTCCATTACCATATATTGTAATGAGCAAAAACACACGCAAATAAAGTAGTCTTTCCAAATGTGCCCACATCGCGTCCAGGAGCTCCAGCTGGACTTGAGAGTACTTTTGGGTGCAGCGTAAGCTGGGGTCATGGGGCATGTCATCTGAAGCCCACAGAATAGCGGAGTAACTCAAACCTGCTCCTTCTAAGGAATGTGTGGTTCAGCCCACACTTGCTGCTTCTCCTGCTGAGATGGATCAAAGTCTGTATGGCTGCTCTACTGTGTGCTTGCTCATTTATCTATGTCCACACCAGCTGTCTGGTTCACACCAGCTCTGTCCGGAGGGAAGCCCAGGCTGGACGAGGGTGAGAGTTCACCCTTTCACAGCTTCGGATTGGGCAGAGCTTACAAATCAGGCCCAAGGTTACATAGCGCTATCAGGTGCTGAAGCTGGGACCCAGACCTCACAAGAGGGGACAGAGATCCCTAGTCTGACCCACAGCAAGTTACTTTAGTTTCCTTAGATGGAGACACCTGTCAGACCGGATCTTCTGTTGCTAAAAGGGTGGCAAAAAGTCAGTCTACCAGGATGGTTGAGAAAGTTGGAATGATATTTATCAAGTGTTGGCCCAGGGCCCGGCTCCCACTAAGGAGAGCTGAGGAGCAAGGTCATGTGGTTATTTGCTATCAGACACAAACACTATTTTTCTTCTCTGGGATATGGTTTCACATAGCCCAGGCTGGCCTCTAACTTGCTTGTATCCATAGGTGACCTTACTTTATGATCCTCCAGCCTCCACTTTCTGAGAGATGGGATTATGGGCTCGCATGGCTACACCCCGTTCATGCAGTTCTGGGAGTGGAACCCAGGACTTCCTGTTCGCTAGGCAAGCACTCTACCAATGAGCAATAGCCCCAGTTCCCAGACACAGGTCTATGATCTTGGTATGTTTACTCCAAATTCCATGTTGGTGGCCCGCTTGAGGGTTTGAGTAAGAGTGTAGAGAATTAAACCTATATAAGAAATCCCATTTACTTGATCAAGTATAATTCTGTGTGCATTGACTCCATGGAAATACCCATGGCAGCCATGGCAGAGTAGAACGGGATGAAGGTAAGCCAGCTCTGTGAGCTTCAAAAGGGCCTGCCTCAAAGTTTGTAATGGAAGCTCTTTTCTTTTTGCCTTCCACCAGGGAAACAGCTGACTCAACCAGGGCTCTCAGCCTTGGCTGGACCCTGTCTCCTGGGACAGAGCTAAGAGATCAGCTTTGCAATTTGGGCATTAGAGCAAAATGGGTCCCCAGGGTGAGAGCCCCACACTGGGCAGAGATTAAGTTCACAGCCAACTAGGTGGGAGGGGGAAGGTGTGTGATGGGGGTTTGGGGACCAGGAAAACAAACGGGCCTTTGAGAACAATGCCGAGGACTAGGGTATGTAGCCCAGGACACCAGCTCCTCAGAAAGCATGATGGGAACAGGAGAAAACTCTGCCTCTGCCCAGCAACCACAGGTGTCAAAGCAGATGTCAGACATCAGGCCAAGATCGCTACCCTCAGCTGGAGACACCTCCTTCATTGTCAGACCCAGGGTGACATGCAAAGGTGAGGACTCCAGAGAGCCCCATTTGATGACAGCCACAGAGAGACCTTGGGAGGCAAGAGGCACGGCCATCTACAAACAGTGTATTGCCGTCTTGGATGTGAAGTCGGATAGCCAAAATGCATCGGTATTTTATTAGCAGCCCCTAAAAGCTCCTGCGATGGCTGGAGTCACTGCACAGGCAGCTAGTTTCATATATTTATTTTATGTGTTCGGTGCATAATTCGCACTGGCTGGCATTGTGAGACACTTGGCGGTAACACATTTTTACTGCCCTGTGATTTCCCACATGAATCTGACTTTATCGATGGCTCATAGACTGCTCTAGACAGCAGCCATTATGCTCTCCCTGGCTCCTCTGCTTTCTCTGTGTCTGCCCATCTCCACTGTTGAACGGCTTCTTCCCTTGTCATGGTCCCTCCTATATCCAGGCTTTCCAGTCTCTCAGTGTTTCTTTCTTCTACGGCTTCTCAGAGTCCTTCCTTCCTTCCTTTCTTTCACTCAGGCAGGGTCTCATTCCATAGACTAGGCTGACCTCGAACTCACTTTCAGTCCTCCTGCCTCAGGCTTCCAAGTGCTAGGATTATATCCCTACCATTGTGGTGTTTCTTAAAACACTTTTATGCTCAGTCAAGATATCTTCAAATGGCCAGGTGGTGGTGGCACAAATCCCAGCATTTAGCAGGCAGAGGCAGACGAATCTCTGAGTTCGAGGCCAGCCTGGTTAACAGAGTGAGTTCCAGTAGAGCCAAGACTATAGAGAGAAACCCTGTCTCAAATGCCCCCCCCCCAATTTAATAAATAAACCTTCAAATGTATAAAGTACAAGTAAAATCCTATAAAAGCACAGTTCTTAGAAACACATTTATTTTATGTATTAAATTTAAAATTGGTAGTATGCTAGACATTATTTGATATAAAATTCTAACTTTGTTGGGGACATATCTCAGTTGATAAGAGTGCTTCCCTAGCGTGCATGGAGCCCTGGGTTCAATCCCAAATCCTGCATGAGCAGGTGATGCATGCCTGTAATCCTAAAACTCCCAAGGTAGAGACAGGACGAATGGAAGTTCAAGATCATCCTCAGCTCTGTAGTGAGTTCAAGGCCAATCTGGAACACAGGAGACCCTGTCAGAAGAAAGAAGGAAGAAGGATGGAAGGAAATTTCTAACTTTTCAGAGACAAATTTTAAACTCAGAAATGCAGAGCGTCTCGCTGGCAGCTACTGAGTCCTCTGGGAAGCAGAGGCTGAGGGGACGTTAGAGAAGCTCTCTTGAGGGACAGTGATGTCAAAGACAAAGGAGGGGGAAGTGGGACCAAGCAGAGGATGTCTTCAAAGCACACTAGATCTGATCCCGTGAAAGGAAAGGGATGGGGTTGGGGGAGCTAGGGCAGGGCTGCCTGGGGTCACAATGCGGAGATCTCAAAGCCATGGTCAACCCAGTGGGAGAGAGACCTTGACTCAAAGGCTTCTAGGGTGCTTCATCCAGAGACTCTCAGAGACCTGCACTCCTTGTCAAGCTCCTTCCTGGAGGGAGGGCTGAGCAGTGCTCGTCCATGGCCTCCATGTTGCTCCCCACCACCTCCTGCCCATCTTTGTCACCACAGGCTTTGGCCTCCATGTTGCTATCACTTTCATCTCTAGTCTTTCCAACCTTTATAAATCAAAACACATGGCCTCCTGAGTTTACTAAATGCTACTCTCTTCGTGGCCTGGAGTGATCACATGATACCATGCCCGGAAGTCTAGGAAAGATACAATTAAACATTTCATAATTACCTGAATGTAAGTACAACCGTGAATAACTTTTTTTATTTCTGATTTTCTTTATATTCCAAATTTTAGGTGATAATAATAATCTATTTTACTTTTAATTAGAAAATATATAATGAACATTTTAAAATCAGCTTCTATGGGCTGAAGAGATGGTTCAAGAGATTGCTGCTCTTCCAAAGAACGAGAGTTCGGCTTCCAGCGCCCACATTAACCAGCTCACAACCGCCTATAATTCTAGCTCCTGGGAATCTGACACCCTCTTCTGGCGTCCTCAGACACCCACACGTTCATGACATACACACCCAGAGACATATACACATACACACTGTCCGTGACCTCTCCAAGGTATGGTTAAGTGGAAGGTTTTTATTGTAGATATGAGAGAGAGGACAGCCAGAGGCATCTGAGGAGTCCAGAGCAGGGAGAGAAACATAGTAGAGTGACCATGGCCGGGAGACTGGACTTGGCCACGAGAGGAGGGAAACAGAGAGAGATAAAGACAGAGCGCAGACGAAGGAGACCAAGAGAGGGCAAGAGAGGGGAAGAGGAAAAGAGAGCCCATGACTGAAATAGCAGGGTTATAAGGAGAACAAGAAGCTGTGGGGAGGGAAGCCCATGAGCTGGGGAGATTCAGGGTAACGGGTGGGGTGAGAAGTGCCAGGATGCTCTGAAATGGACTCTGAAATGTGTCGCAGGTACTGTGATTCTGAGGGAGCCTGGAGGCCAGTATGAGCTTTCGTATGCTAATAGGCACCATGGGTACCATTTGTCCCTTGTGCTGGTGATTAGGAAAATGGCTCCTTTGGTCATGCCCGAAGAATACTGGCTCTTGTCTAATGTCAGAATTTGGGGAAGTGAAGTTATAACTTCGAATTTAAAAAAAATTTGTTTTCAATTTGCTGACTCAACAAATAAGAAATACAGTAATTACAGTAATCATATTACTAGCTTTAGATCAGGTTGACCTGGGCCTGAACCAGATTCTGGGACCACTGCCCGGTACCTGGGGTCTTTCCCTCCTCTGCCTCGGTTTCCTCCTCTGAGAAGGGAGACACGTGGCCTTACATCTCAGCATTGCTTCATGAGTGTGAAGCAATTGCAGCTTGTTTCTAACCTAGCCACATACAGGGGTAAGACAAGAAGAATGTGGGTTTTATTCCATAACTTCTTTTCTTATCAGTGTTCATCCTCTGAGCTGAGACCAATGCACAGCCCAGGAATGCCTCAGCCGACTCTAAAGGAGACACTGGGAACCCTTCTCTTTAGACTTAAGAGGAAACGGATCATTGGACCATTGGTTCTTAACATATGTCCAACAGAGGTGGGATAAACCTTCTTCAAACTGCAGGGAAGACACACTGTGAGCAAGAGCGAGTCTGGTACCCTGACTCAGAGTAGAGTGCAGGGGAAGTTCACCCCTATTTGCCTTTCCCGTGAACTTGCAAGTCCTCTGTCCTGCTTTATCCTCTGTTGCTATGATGAAACACTGATCAGCAACTTGGGGAGGAAAGGGTTTGTTTCAGCTTCCAGCCTGCAGTCCATCATGAAGGAAACTCAAGGCAGGAACTGAAGCAGAGCCCACGGAGGAAGCTACCCACTGGCTTGTTCCTCATGGCTTTGCTCAGCCTGCTTTCTTATGCAACTCAGAACCACCTGCTCCGAGGTGAGCTGGGCCCTCCAACATCAATCATTAATCAAGACAGCAGACGCCCCACGGGCCAGTCTGACGGAGGCCCTTTCTCAGCTGAGGTTTCCTCTTTCCAGATGACCCTAGCTTGTGTCAAGTTGACAACCTCCTGTTACTTTTTCCCATAATGCCTCCTAAGTCGGTAACAGTTATAATCTCAGTTCCCTCAAATTATGTGCATATTTCTCAAGCCATCTTGTTGCTGTTCCTCTTCTAATTGAGAAGTCGTTCTAGATGAAGATCATTTCTAATTACATGCAACACAGTGCCTGTATACTAAATACTCAAAACATGTCTCCTAAGTGAATATATTAGTGCACAGATCAGACCTGAGGCCCCCAAACCCTTTCTGCACAATGAGACAAGAGGTGAAAACTTCTGTTTCCTGAGTTTCTACTAGAAAACAGGCAAAAGGAACGCAAGCTGAGTTTTTTGCCCTTTGACCAGTGCCTGAGTTCTCACCATTAAAAGGCCCACTCTGCCAAGCTAGCCTCCGCTGACTCCAGTCCGTCTCCAGGCAGTTTTCCTAAGTGTTCTTTCACACATTGCATAACCGTAACAAGAAATACTCCAAATGCTGTCTGAAAGACGAGAGGGGCAGCCATCATCACGCTTTTGTCCCAGTGTGACAAGGGGGTAACAGTGCACTAGAACTCTTCCTTTGGTGGCAGAGGAACAGTATGATGCTTGACTCCCAAACGTCCATTTTTGTAAAATGCCAAAGCACTGATCTATAGAACACCATGCTAAGCCAACCAGCGAGTGTCTCAGAACACAGCTTTCCCTGCTTGTGGTACCTGAACACAAAGCATCTGTTACAAAGAGCTTGTAAATGACTATGGGACACGAAGGCAGAAGTGCAGTCAATGATGCATAGACCTTCAAAGCTTCATATTTAATCTTCAAACAGCATCCAAACACGAAGTTTGCCAGTATCCCAAAGAACTCAACGGACGTTCCAAACGATAAAGTCCCTTGGATAATTACAGTCTTTTCTGACATAGCCATTTTTTCTATGATTTTGATGACCATTAGCCTTCTGAACTTTGCATTTCCTAGAGGATCCAGCTGACCATGCATATATATTGCCATCTTGATGTCCTGGAGCACTTCTCTATCCCCCAGGGCCACATGAGCACCCCTCAGCTCAGACTCAGTCTCGCACTGAGTACAACCATTTTGATACCAAAGCCAGTTCACAATCACCAAGGGGCAGGAACAGCCCAAGCAGCCCCTGGTAAGTGAGTGGAGATGAACAAGATGAGGTATATACAAACAATGGAGTATCGGTTGGCCTTTCGAAAGAAGCAGATTCATGACTGTTTAGTACATTCCTTTTCTGGGCTTGAACCAGGCTGCAAAGTCATTTGGTTCAGGATTTTACTTCTGCTGGTATTTCTCCAGGCATGTGTCTACTTATGTTTGAAGTAAATGCCCACTGCTTCTATTAGAGTGGGGGGTTTGTTGTTGGTTTTTGCAGTGTGGGATTGTGTGATAGGCCAGCACCCTATCACTGGGCTATATCCCCAGCTAGGGTGTTTAAATGACATTAATTAAGCACACCATTGCTATTCTGGAAACAGGCCTTGACTTGTGACCTGATTACTAAACTGGCTTATAATGTCTCAGGTTGACATTCCAAAGACAGTTTCTGTTCCCAGTTGAAAATTAAAGCACATGCATCTGGGTAGTGGTGGCACACACCTTAATCCCAGCGCTCGGGAGGCAGAGGCAGGCGGATCTCTAAATTCAAGGCCAGCCTGGTCTACGGAGTGAGTTCCAGGACAGCCAGGACCATACAAAGAAACCCTGTCTCAAAAAAACAAAGAGAGAGGGAGAGAGAGACAGAGAGACAGAGAGACAGAGAGACAGAGACAGAGAGGGAACTAAAGCATATGAAATTTAAAGAGCAGGGAAAAAAAGCTATGAAGCTGATTCCAACACACACTGCAATATGGATGAATCTCAAAGTCATGACACCAAGGGAAATGAGCCAGACATAAAAAGCAAAATGATTTGATTCTACTTTCATGAGGTTCTAGACAATCGCATCATAGAACTACAGTGATGGCCATGGAAAGGCCAATTTAGTGGACACAGAGTTTCAGTTTGGGACGATAACAAGCCCTGGAGGCAGATGGTGATAGTGAACAATAGCAATGGACCTAGTCACAATAAACTCAGCTACCACTCCAGCACCAGGCCTGTCTGCTCCCCATCACAATGGTCACGGACGAACCCTCAGAAACTGTAAGCAAACTCCCAATTAAATCCTTCCTTTTATAAGAGTTGCCTTGGTCATGGTGTCTCTTCACAGCAACCGAACAGTAACAATTAGCAATAAACGTGGAGGGTTGGCTCAGTGGGAAAGGTGTTTGCCACCAAATCTGATGACCTGACTTCAACCTCTGAAGTCCACATAGTGAAAGGAGAAAATGGATTCCCCAGGTTACCCTCTGACCTTCACATACACACCACAGCACATCCATGCCGCCCCACAAACCCCTCTCACACACGTACTAAGTAAATTAATGCACTAAACTATTAAAAATAAAAACATTTGAAAATTGGCACTGTAGGGATGGAGAGATGACCCAGTGGTAAAGAGCACACACTGCTCTTCCAAAGGACCAGAGCTGCCACCAACACCAGGCAGCTCACAACTGCCTGGAACTCCAGCTCTAAGAAGGCCTGCTACTGTTGGCCTACATGAGCACCTGCATACACAGAAGCATAATTTTAAAAATAATAAAAATACATATTTTTAATTAGTATTATAGCCCAGCATGGTGGTATGTGCCTTTAATCAGGAGGTCGAGACAGGTGGAGCTCTATGAATTTGAGAACAACCTGGTTTACATAGCAAGATCCAGGACAACTAGGGCTACATAGAGAGACTCTATCTCAAAAATAAAAACCATTGTATGAAGGAAATTTGGGGCTGGGGAGAAGGCCCAGCAGTTAAAAGCATATACTGCTTTTCCAGAGGACCTGACTTCCATTTCCAGCCCCCATATCAGGTGGCTTACAACCACATGTAACTGCAGCTCCAGGGGATTCCACATCCCCAGGCTCTGCTGGCATCTACACTCACAAGCATTCACAAACATACACACACAAAAAAAAAAAAACTAAAAAGAAAAGAAAAGAAAGCCAGGCACAGTGGCACACACCTTCAATCCCAGCACAGGAGGTAGAGGCAGCTGGAGTCTGACCCACTATTGACCTAAGAGGGAGGTCCAGGACAGCCAGAGCTACATTGTGTGAGACCCTGTCCAGGGAAAAAAGAAAAGACACCTGACCAAACTGTATTCATCTCAAGAAGACAAGATCATTTCTCTGCTAGATAGCTAATTAACTAATAAATTTGCGACCTTACCAGATTAAAGGAGAAAAAGCATTACATCTCAGTAAATAAAAATGTAAATAAATCTTACTATCCATTCGAGATAGATACAGATATGAATCCTTTGTCCACTAAAATGCAATCTCCTTAACTTCCAGCAGCCTGTCAACAGCCACACTCTCATTCCAGGTGACATATTGAAGGCCTGTTTATGACTTTTCCATTCAGCACTGTATTTGATGAGAGTTTAAAGGTACAGGACCAGAAAAATGAAGATATTCATTATCCACATGTGCAATAGCCATCAGGAAACACAGAAATCTATAGAGAACTTATTGGTTTTAATAACAGTTTAGCAAATTACTGAATGCAAAAAAAACCCATAATACATAAAGTCACTGAATTTGTACAATCCACAACAAAATCTTTTTTTTTTTTTTTTGTCTTTTTGAAGCATAGTCTTACTATGCAGCCTTGACTGGCCTTGAACACACAGAGCTCTGCCTGCCTCCGGCTCCTGAACGCTGGGCTTAAAGGTGTGCACCAGCATGCCCAGCTTTAGTAATCTTTAAAAAGGTAACCCATCCTGTATTAGTCACTTCTCCCACTGCTGGGACAAAAACACCAGGAGCAAAAGCAATTTCCAGAAGAAAGTTTATTTCAGCCTAGGTTGCAGAGGGATGAGAGTCCATCTTGGCCTGGGGGAGTGGGGGTGGAGGCAGGAGCAGGAAGCAGAGAGCTCATCTCTACAAATGCAATCAGAAATCAGAGAAAGAGAACTAGAAATGACAGAAGGTGTCAACTCCCAAACCCTCTCTCCACGTGACACACTCCTCCAGCAAGGCCACACCTCCTAAAGCTCCCAAATGCCACCAACTGAGGCCCAAGTGTTCAAATATCTGGGCCTGTGAGGGCCTTCTCATTCAAACCATCAACATACCAAAATACAAACTGAAATGAATAAATGTAACCACAGAAGTGGTTTATGAAAAAAAGTATAAACTCACTGCAAAAAAAATTAAGATCTAAGAAAATGAGAAATTTCATAGATACCTAATCATTTTAATATGCTTTTCTTCTAAATATTCTAAAGTAACTTTTTAAAAACTTAAAAAAATAATTTTTATGTTTTCAGTTTTATTTTTCTATTAAATTGTATGTGTGTGTGTGTGTGTGTGTGTGTGTCTCAGAGGACGGCTTACAGGAGTCAGTTTTTGATGGATGATGTCTTTCTGTATGCTGTGAATATGTGTTGATAAATAAAGCTGTTTGGCCAATGGTGAAGCAGAATAAGGTTAAGCAGGACATTCTAACTAGAGAGGAGGAAGGAAAAAGACAGAGCAGAGGAGATGCTGCCAGCCACCACCATGAGAAGCAAGATGAAAAAGTACTGGTAAGCCACGAGCCACGTGGCAAAGTACAGATTTATAGAAATGGGTTAATTTAAGATGTAAGATCTAGATAGCAAGAAGCCTGCCATGGCCATAGTTTAAAAATAATATTAGCCTGTGTGTGTTTATTTGGGTCCGAGTAGCTGCAGGACTGGTGGCTGAGAGAGATTTGTCCTGACTGTGGTGGGTCGGCGGGACACGGGAAAACTTTCAGTTACAAATTTTCTCAGTCATGTAGGTCCAAGGAATCAAATCCAGATCATCAGCCTTGGCAGCAAACACCTTCGCCTGCTGAACCATCGTACCAGTCCTGCATTTTAATTTTAGTCAGACCTGCTGAGCCCCTAGTTAGACACAACTGTGGCTAAATTCCTTCCCGCTTGCTATCTCATCCGTTTCAGGGAGATGAGTCACACAGCTTTACCCATTTCCAGCCTTGTCGTCAGGTAAAAGGATAGCACCTGCGGTGTGTAACACTTCATTAGTCTGAGTCCTACGTTTTAAGTATTTAGACAGATAGTACATGGGCTCCTCAGAAGCCAGGATCAGGATTGCCAAGAGGAAGTGGAGTGTCTGGCTGTGGTCCCACCGGCTCTGAGAGGGTACAGGTGCGTCAGGATGTCCTATTTAGAAACTTCAATCAAGCCCCAAGAAACTGGCTCCAAGAAAGGGGTGCTGGGCCCTAGGGGAGGAACTGATTCCACTGCACAACAGGAAACTTAACCATCTGAGGTCTCTCATTGCATTGAGTTAGGTCAGATGTGGAGCAAGTTTGGTAGGCGGTTCCAGAAAAAAGGGTAGAGACCAAGGGGAGACAGAAAAGCCATTGTCCTTCTGTTTGCCCATGAACTAAATCTGAAATTAATTCAACAAACATTTCCAGAGTGCCAATCTCAATGCTATAACAGAGTCCTAAAGCATTTATGTTCCAGGGCCAATAAGGAGACTTTTACACATTGCCATATACAATGCACCTTATATGCCACAACCATATGAATTAGATGCCGTTTATTTCCTGATTTTACATAATAGGAGTCCAGGCTTGATGTTAAGGCATGTAGTGAGTTGCTTGGTGGGGAAGTGTATCTAGAAGGGAGATCAAATATATACACCTAGATAAATTTTAATAATGCAACTTGAGTGAAACTCCAATCTGAGGAAAAGCCTCTACACAAAATAGTAAAGTGGGACAGACATGGCATTTCACAACAACGAGGGACCTGGCTGACTCTAGAAAGGTTCAAATAGGAACAAAGAATGATGAGAAGTGGGAAGTAACCAAGTTAATGTGGGACTGTGGCATAGTGGTCTAGATCTAGAAATGTTAAACTTAATATTTTTAAAACTATTCATCGCTGGCCACGGTGATGCACGCCTTTAATCCCAGCACACATAAGGCAGAGGCTGGTGGACCTCTGTGAGTTTGAGGCCAGCCTGGTCTACAGAGTGAGTTCCAGGACAGCCAGGGCTATGTGGAGAGGCCCTATCTCAAAAAAACAACAACAAACTATTTATGTTTATTTTCAGTTATGTGTATGTATGTGGGTTGTCCATAGAGACCAGAAGAAGACGTCAGCCCCCCAGGGCTGTAGTTACAGGCAGTTGTTAAGATGCCTGACTGTTGGGGTGGAAACCAAACTTGGTTCATCTGGAAGAGCAGCAAGTGCTCTGAACTGCTGAGGCATCTCTCCAGCCTCAAACTAAATTCTTTACCATGTGTCCAGGAGGAAAGCACTATATTAATATGTACGGTATAGTCTTATCTTAGTGAGTTTGATTACCAAAACTAATAGAATATTCTCTAAATAAAGAAAAAAAAATATTGGATTGTGAGAACCTCCCATGCCTGGCCAAGGAGCACAGTCACCATCATCCCGTGCTTGTCAGTGATGGAGGAGAGCCCTGAGAAGTGGTCTTTAGCTCCCCGGTGTAGCTGAAGGTTTCCTGGTCCTGCCCAGCTCCCTTGGTCCTGAAGTCCCGCAGCCGCTCAAACCCAAATGAACACACAGAGGCTTAATATTAATTTAAACTGCTTGGCCATAAGCTCAGGCCTACCACTGACTAGCTCTTACACTTAAACTCAGCCCATTTCTGTTAATTTATGTGTTGCCACGAGTTCCATGGCTTTACCTGTGTGCCTTACATACTCCCTGGACAGCAGGCTGGCGTCTACTTCTCAGTTCTGTTTTTCCTTCCCAGAATTCTCCTTGTCTGCTCATCCTGCCTATACTTCCTGCCTGGCTACTGGCTAATCAGCATTCTATTTATCAACCAATCAGAGCAATGCATTCACAGCATACAGAGCGCTATCACCCATCACCCCGGTCTCCTCCATGTTGGATAAGCAGACTTCATGCAGAATGGCAGGCCCCCAGGAAGCCCCTGGCAGGCGATGCTGTGGTTTTAAGGACGGCCACTGGCAGTCAGAGGAGAAAGCAATGGCGACTAGGATGGAAGGCTGGTTCACTGCTGGCTGGCAGAGGGAAACTGATGGTAAAGACTAGAGGGAAACTAGTTGAGATACAGGGTAGTGGGCCATCAGGAGGGCTCAGCAGGTAAAGGTGCATGTCACACAAGCCAGACACCCTGAGTTCAATCCCTGGAACCAACGGTGGAAGGGAAATGGACCCCTGAAAGCTGCTGCTCTCTGACCTCCACACAAAACACAGCAGGCACAGGCCTGCATTCACACACATACACAATAATAAGTAATAACATATTTAAAAGCTAGCAACAACTGGAACCCGGTGCCTGTAGTGTGACACCTTGCACAGCCTTGGTTCAGTGGGAAGGGGCTTGGACCTGCCTAGGCTCAGTGTGCTGGGCTCTGCTGACTCCCCTTGGGAGACCTTGATTTGGGGGATGCAGGGTGGCTTGGGAGAGAGGGCTGGGGGGGCGGTGGGAGGAGGGAGGAGGGGGGATAGTGGATAGTATGTGGAGTGAGTAGAAAACTTCTTAAGAAAAATGAAAGAAAAAAATTAAAAATAAAAAATAAAGCTAGCAATAATACCAGAGTAGCACCAAGAACTATAGCCTTTATAAATGGTAGTTATAAAAAAAAAAAAAAAAAAACTACAGCAATAAAAAAAGAGAGAAAATAACTATAGCAGCATGGGAAAAATGCTTCAAAGATAAGTGAAGCCGGGCGGCGGTGGCGCACGCCTTTAATCCCAGCACTCGGGAGGCAGAGCCAGGCGGATCTCTGTGAGTTCGAGGCCAGCCTGGGCTACCAAGTGAGTTCCAGGAGAGGCGCAAAGCTACACAGAGAAACCCTGTCTCAAAAACCAAAAAAAAAAAAAAAAAAAAAAAAGATAAGTGAAAAAGAAAAATTTTAAAACACATGTGCCTGTGACTACAAATATCTTTTTAAGGTTTAAGACCACCTCCCCTCAAAAAAAATTAATCATTTTACAGCCAAAACGTATTTCTCTTTGAGTTGTGTTGTGGTCTAACTGTGTACGTGCCCCCCTACTAACTCACAGGCTAAAGCTCCAATACCCAGTGTGACTGGCTGTGGAAAGAGACCATAAGGGGGTGATTAAGGTTAAATGAGGTCATGGGGTCTCTTACGGGCCCTAGTCCCATAACAAGAGAAAGAGGCAGGGGAGATGCTTTTGTGTTAAAGTGCTCAATGTCCAAGCATAAGGACCCGAGTTCTGATCCCCAGAACGCACGTAAATGAGGGTGAGGGGTGGCATATGCCCACCCTCCTGTAATTACAGCCTCAGAAGGCAGTCACAAGGGATCAAGCTGGCTAGCAAGACTAGCTATATTGGCCAGCTCCAGTTTTGACTGAGACATCCTGTGTCAATGAACAGAATGCAAGAACAATCAAGGGTATTCCCTACATCAGCCTCAGACTTCCGCATACACCCACATGTACATACACCCACACACCTGTGCCCACACACATGGGGACATGCACATACCTGAACCGGGGGATCGGGGGGAGAAGGGAGGAGGAGAAAGAGGAGAGGACACAGCAGAGATTTCACTACACTGAGGAGAAGCCCGGGGAGGACAGCGTGGGACCACCTGCACACTGGACAGAAAGGCCTCCACAGAACCAACACTGCTGCACCTTGACTTTGGGCCTCCAGAACTGTGGGAAACTGAACCACTGTTGCCCCAGCCACCCTGTCCTCTTTTGTTATGGCAGCCTGAACAGACTAACAGCATGCCAATAAGCCACTGGGTCTACCAGTTCTTCGATTGCCTTCCACTCCAATTCTTGTGCCCATTGCTTCCTCAACATACCAGCTGCCAACCTGGCTGCAGGTCCTTGTGCCCAGATGCACACAGCAGTCCCTTTTCTCCCTTGGCTGTGTACTTCCTGCTTCCTTTCTTACAATCTCAGCAACCAATTCCTACCTTACTCCATCCTATCACCTCAAGTATCTCAGATGTTTGCATCTATTGTATTTTCTCTGAGGACCAAGCCTAGCTCCCCCTTTCTAGAACTCTCTGCGCTCACTTGTCAGACATAAGCACCTGATCCCTCCAGGCACACTAGAGTCTTTTCATTGTAAATGAAAAAGACATCTGATTCAGACCGCCGCTGAGATGACTGGCATGAACACCGTCCCTCTCTGCCACCACCCTGTCTTGCATCTCTGTGCCTTTTTTAGTACAATGTTCCCAGGCTTCTTCTGAAAGGCAGCTTTTCCCATGTGAAGGGAAGAGAGAACCAGCAGACGTCAGCCTAAGCATCCCAGTTAACCAAGCTTCACAGGAATATCGTGAACATAGAATAGCCCAGCATTAACATGCCACAACCCACAAAGGACTGGAAGGTTCATTCTTGAGTCAATGAGCCAATGGTCACCTATGAGCCAATCCTTCTGGCCCAGAGGAAAGAGGAGTCTAAAGACCCTGGCTAGGTCACTGCCAAGGAAGAGAAAAGGGCCCATTACCACAAGAAGAAACACTGAGCAGATGGACATGTCTACTCTAACAGGTAACCCTTGTCCTGATGCAACCCAGGACACAAGTCCCTTCCCCAGCATGATTTGCCCCCATGACTTCCACCTCCCAATGATGGATCCTGACTCTGGTGCTGCCCTGCCCCTCCCCAGCCCCAGAGAACCTATTCCAAGCCATAATCCAGTAGAGAAGCTCTAGAGCCCTTGGAAGGATGGTAATGTTTTTCTTCTATCATGATTCATGCAAACTTGGCTGAGGGCTTACGCAAAGATAAGAACGTGCTCAGAGCACAATGCTTGAGTCCTTCCAGAATGAAGCCGGGTCTCCATTTGACAGAACAGATTTAGTTTGCACAGCAAAAGGGAAACATCTCCTAGCTTTAAAGGTTAGGTTAACATGGGATTAGAACACAAATCTACAGGTGCTCCATCCTGGGAGACTTGAAAAATACAGTAAGCCACTCTTGGCAACAGAAAGTGAATTAGACACATTGTTGGTGGGGTTGTAAACCAGAATAAGCCTCTCCGAGAACAATTTACCATTGTATTTTTCAAATATGAAAAACAAAACAAAACAAAAATAACCCTGAGCCAGATAGTGCATACCTGTAATCCTGGAACTCAGGAATCTGAAGCAGGAAGATAGCAAGTTCAAGGCCAGCCTGGGCAACAGAATGAGACCCTGTTGAAAAAAAGGAGGGAGGGAGGGAGGGAGAGAGAGAAGGAAGGAAGGAATAGAGGGATGGAGGGAGGGAGGGAAGGAAGGAAAGAAGAAAACAAACTACTATTTTTTTATCCACAGATTTCATGACCAAGAATATTTTGTAAGCCAATAAAAAAATGGAAGACTCATGCAAAAATACGTTTACTATATTATTGATTATAGTGAAAATATATTAAAAACACAATAAGATGGCTAAATACATTGTGGTAAATGCAGTACACGGAATTTTTTAGTGATTAAAAATGATATTGGCTGGAGAGATGGTTCAGCGGGTAAAGGCACTTGCTGCCAAATCTGACAACTTGAATTCGATTGCCCAGACCCATCTGGAAGAAGGAAAGAATCAATTCCCACATGTTGTCTTTTAGCCTCCATACTTCATCCTGATAAGTAAATGAATATCATTTTTAAATGAGGTGGCATGGTGTCACACACCTTTAATCTCTGTTCTAAGAAGGTATAGTCAGGCACAATTCTATGAGTTTAAGTCCAGCCTGGTCTACATAGCTAGCTCCAGGCCAGGCAGGGCTACATAGTGAGACCCTATTTAAAAAATAAAAAATGGAGTTCCAGGACAGCCAGGACTGTTACACAGAGAAACCTCAAAAAATAATAATAATAAAAATAAATTGAAATGTTTGAAAGGCTACAAATAGGTTTTATGTGTATGCTTATAACTGTATGAACATCTACAGTATAGTGTTAAATGAAAAATGATAAATTTTAAACCATTTATTGCATCAGCTTTTTGTCTCTGTAACAAACTACTTGAGAGAATCAACTTAAAGGAGAAAATACTTACGTGGGTGGGTTCAGGGTTCCAGAAGTTTCCTTTCACGGTCACTTTGACCCACCATTGTGGTCTTGTGCTGAGGCAGAACATCATGACAGGGAACATATGACAAAGTTTCTTCCCTGGGGCAACCAGAAAGGGAGGGGAGAAGAAAGAAATGTGTGACAAGATCCATGTGGTGCGCACCTTTAGTCCCAGAGCTTGGAGGCACAAGCAGCCAGATCTTTGTGAGTTCAAGGCTGATCTGGTTTTCCCAGCAAGTTCCAGGCCAACCAGGACCACAAGTACAGAGTAAGACTCTGTCTTGAAAACAAACAAAGAAAAACACTTTCAAGGCATATCCTCACAGATAGACTATCTCTCACACCTTGCTCCTAGGAGTCCATTCAGTTATGAATGCCTCGGTGGGTTAAGCCCTGATGGGATGAACTCCCACAGTCCAGTCACTTTTCAAAGCCTTCTCTCTGAACTTTGCTGCACTACTACCTAAGCCCCTGACAATGAGGACATCTCAGATCCAAACTACGACATTTACAGAGTATTGTCACAATTATATGAAAGGAACTGTTTATATGAGAACAGGAGGGGGCGCTAGAGAGATGGCTCAGCAGTTAAGAGCACTTGTTGCTCTTCCAGAGGACCGGGGGTTCAATTCCCAGCATCCATGAGAGCTCACCATTGTCTGTAACTCCAGTTCCAAGGGATATGATGCCCTCTTCTGCAGGCACCAGGCACACACATGGTGCACAGACATACATGCAGGCAAAACATGAATACACATAAAATAAAAATAAATTTAAAGGTGTATGTGTCTGTTTTTTTTTAAATTAAACTTTTAGTTGGATGTAATGATACAAATTTAAAATCCTAGCATTTGAGAGGTGGAGACAGGGGGATGAAGAGTTCAAGACCAGTTGGCTATGTGAGGCACTGTCTCAGAAAACAAAAAACAACAACAAGCAAAAAACCTTTTAGCAAGGTATGGTAGTGCAGGCCTGTAATCCTATCCCTCAGGAAGCTGAATCAGGAGGGTTAGCATTGAGGAGAGCCCATGTTACATGACCTGTACCAGGTATCCTAGTTTCCTCTCTGCTGCTGTGAGAAAACACGGTGACCCAAAGCAACTTAAGGGAAGAAAGGATCTATTTGGCTTATACTTCCAGGTCAAAGTTCATCTTTCAGGGAAGTCAAAGCAAGAACCCAAGAAAAGACCTTGAAGCAGAAACCATGGAGCAATTCTGCCTGATGGCATGCTCCCACAGTCATACTTAGCTATACATATACACACAGCCCAGGACTACTGCCCGGGGAATGGTGCTACCCACAGTGGGCTGTGCCCTTCTACATCAATTAACAATGAAAAGACTATGCACAGACATGCCCACAGACCAATCTGACAAAGACAATTACTCAGTGGAGACTTTTTTCAGGTGATTCTAGGCTGTGTCAAGTTGGCAGTTTGTTGGAACTAGGGACACCAGGCTAGCCAAAACTATATGGCAAGACCTTGTCTCAAAAATATAAAATAGACTGTTAAAAATTATGTTAAGAAGCTGATAACGTGCTGGGCAGTGGTGGCACACACCTTGTTCCCAGCACTTGGGAGGCAGAGGCAGGTAGATTTCTGAGTCTGAGTCTACAGAGTGAGTTCCAGGACAGCCAGAGCTGTTACACAGGAAAACCCCTCTCTCAAAAAAAAAAAAACAAAACAAAATTATAATAAACTAAACTATAAGTGTTTGGGGCATAGCACAGAGGTAGGGTATAGTTCATAGCCCTGTATCCATCCCCAGTAATAGTAATTGTTGTTGTTGATAACTTATAACAGCCATCTTTATAGTCCAATTGCAAAGGGTAGAGATAGAGGAACACACAGTCAACATCAAGGTCTCACATTTTTTGGCTCCATGACTCTGCATGAACCAAGTCTGCTGTGGTTTCCTAATTCCTTTTTGCTTTTCTGCCTCAGCAACCGCCTCAGATGAGGATGACACTTAGCTCAAAAATCATCCCAAAGGAAACTGCATCACTAGCACCCAGTCCAGCTACAGCTGATGACAAGACTCGCCTGTCAACTGATACCCCCTTTTAGCAAGCAATTTCCCCAAATGAATCTGAAGCTATAAAAGGTGTTTGCACCCTCTGACTTCTTGAATCCTCGGAGGGCGGGAGCAATGTGAAATACGGGAGAAACATGCACAAAGGTCTTAATTAGGGGTGGAATGTAGCCATTAAAAAGTTATGATTACTAATAGCGTGTAACAGCATGGGGAAATGCTTCTGGCACGGTGCTGAGGAAAGAGAGGGAACACAAAGCCACAGGGATCCTGTAATTATGCCCGCCTGAGAAAATACACAGGAAAAGCCCTGGAAGGACCACTCAGGGGCTGGCCATGCTCCTGTTCAAGGAGTGGAATAGTGAGAGAGGTTTTTTTTCTTTTTCTCTGTCGCAAAGTGTATTCTAATGTGTTCATTTTTAAAATAATAAATTTAAAGCTAGAGAGATGGCTCACTGATTAAAAAGCATTTGTTGCTCTTGCAGAGGACCCAAGTTCTGTTCCCAGCACCCACAATGAGCGGCTCACAACCATCTGTAACTCCAGCCTCTGACCCCCGCAGGGCACCTGCACTCATGTGAACAAATCTACACACACACACACACACACACACACACACACACACACACACACACACACACACACACACTGAAAAATAAAAGTAAAACCAGGCATAGTGGCACTTGCCTTCATACCCAGCACAGGAGAGCCAGAGGCAAACTGATCTCTGTGAGTCTGGGGCCAGCTTGGTCTACATAGCAAGTTCCAAACCAGTCAAAATCACAGAGTATGACTCTTTCTAAAAAATAATAATCACCAGGTGGTGGTGGCACACGCCTTTAGTCCCAACACTTGGGAGGCAGAGGCAGGTGGATCTCTAAGTTTGAGGCCAGCCTGGTCTACAAAGCAAGTTCCAGGAGAGCCAGGGCTACACAAAGAAATCCTGTCTCAAAAAACCAATAATAATAATAATAATAAATCTTTTAAAATAATAACAGGAGCTGAAGAGATAGCTCAGAGATTAAGAGCACTGAGTTCAATTCTCAGCATCCACTTGTAACTTCAGTTCCAATGGATCTGACGCCCTCTTCTGGATTCCAGTGGGACCAGGCATGCACATGGCACACAGACATATATACAGGCAAAAACCCACACCCAAACATACAATAAAAATTTGTAATTAAAAAGTTAATAATGATAATAATATATTCATAAGTCTTTGAAAATAGGAAGTCTATCCATGGAGAATGATCCTATTTCCTTTTGGAAAAAATAAAGCCTTTGCATATGTCATTATTATCTATTGAGAAGCCATTTTACACTCTATATTTTATATTCTATATTTTAATTCAATGAACCGAATGAATCAGAAACCCTTATGACCATTTTGCAAGTAGGTGAAAGTGAGGTCCAGAGAAGTTTAAATGACATGCTGTGAGGTGACAGCATCAGGATCGAGACCCAGCTCTTTCCACAGCATCTCCATAACTATCCAAATCAATTCTGTGTCTCGTGTATGCCAGAAAGAATGCTAGCATTTTATATGCGCGTTCTCATGTAATAACACTGGCCCATTTAAATTGTGCCCTCACTGTTCAAATTAAGGTATCAGCAGTTAAAGGGTGCTGAGTCACCAGGACTAGATATACCAAAGTTGGAAAGTGGCTAAGTGGACAGTCTAAGCCAGGTCCATCTGTGTCCGTAGCCATAACCCTGCATGATCACCATGATAAGAAAAGCCCAGAAACTTGGAGATTGATACACAAGGTACAACCCCTGGTGCAGCCATCACCTAGAGGGGAGTGTCTTACAGGAAGGACACATGAGGAGGTGGGTTCCCAGGCTGCCCTGAGCTGGTCTGACTGGCTCTGTTGTCATTTCTGACCTGAGGCCTCAGGCTGGATAAGGTGGGGCTGAACACAGACGTTCATGTGGCCTGGGGCCAGCACAGATGTCATGCCCTCTTGCCAGCCCTGACAGTATGGTGTTAACCTGCCAAAATGTTTTTTTTTTTTTTTTTTTTTTTTTTTTTTTTTTTTTTTTTTTTTTTTTTTTTTTTTTGGTTTTTCGAGACAGGGTTTCTCTGTGTAGCTTTGCGCCTTTCCTGGAACTCACTTGGTAGTCCAGGCTGGCCTCGAACTCACAGAGATCCGCCTGGCTCTGCCTCCCGAGTGCTGGGATTAAAGGCGTGCGCCACCGCCGCCCGGCCACCAAAATGTTTTAAGAAACATTATTACAGCTTTCCTAAGGATCCTCAGAGTAGGAGGGGGAGCACACCATCTCTGCTGTGGTGGAAAATTTCCCCATCACCTGGTTTGGCATGAGAAAAACTATCTAACCTCTTGGACTGCCTCAAAGCCACACAGAAACTGGGTCCCAGAATCCAGAGCCAAGACTGGAGCTTAGTACCAGGACCCAGAACAAACAATACAAGCAAGGACTCAAACTCTCCCAGAAACAAGTCCAGGTCAACCTCGGGGTGACCAGAAAACAAGCAAGGCCTAAGGACAGCCAGAGGGTCCGAGATGTAGGACACAGACTAGGGAGCTCTGGGGACAGGGATTGGGAAGTCGCCTACACTGTTGGTTGTGGTTGAAGATGGACCCGTGCCTGTAGGAAAGTCAGTCACTGTCAGTCATGCCCTCATATGCAGCAGATCTGCTCTGCATAACACAGTAGACAAACTTCCACACAGGGGCCCAGGCTAGTCATAAAAATTAAAAATGCAGGCCAAGAGAGACAGCTCAGTGGTTAAGAGCACATACTGTTCCTGCAAAGGACCTGAGTTTGATTCCCAGCACCCACATCAGGTAGCTCACAACTGCCTGTAACTCCAGCTCTGGGTGGTCTGATATCCCTCTGACATGCCCCAATAAGTAATAATTAAAATTTTAAAACTAAAATACTAAATTTTTTTTAATTAAAAGTGCAAGTATCCTAAACAGTCATGAACATGAGAATGGGTTGTTTTTTTTTTAAATACTGTATTGGATTTGGAGGCTACTCCCTTGCAAGACACCTGATATGGGTATAGGAAACTGAACTCAGGTTCTCTGTAAGAGATCTTAACCACCCGTAACCCGGGCTTCAGGGAATCCAACATCTTCTTCTTGTCTCTGCAGACACCTGTATTCGTATATATATATACCCACACACAGATACACAAAAATACACATCATTTAAAATTCTTGAATCTTTCTTAATAGTAGATTCATACAACGGAATATTATGCAACACTACAAATCAGCTATAATTACAAGAATGGCTCTCATAAATATAATATTGAGTGGAAAGAGGAAATCACACTATAAGATTGACAATGTAACTGTATTTAATAAAAATTAAAAAACAAAACCCTCCGGACTAGGTAACTCTGACGTATTGGATCTGTGTCTGTGTAGGGAAACTGTAGAAGAGTGGATGGTACAGGGATCAGGATGGTAATCACCTGCAAGGGGTGAGGGGACAGGTGAAATGAGGGAGCAATTGGGGTTTCTAGTATCAGAAACATTAAGCTAGGTGCTGGGTATCCTGGACAATTTTTAGTATTTTTTAAGCTGATTCTGCACATTATATACACTTGCATGAATATGTGAAATCTTTCATATTAAAAAAAAATCCCTGTCAGGGGGCTGTTGCTTGTGACATGGAGGTGGCCCAGTACCTGGTAGCCTGCAGTGAATGGCCCAAGAAGAGACCACAACACAAGCTCTGTTGATCCAGTTAAAACAAGTGTGGAAGGCTGAGCATAGCTCAGTTGGTAGAACATTTGTTTGCCCAGCATGCAGGAAGACCCAGGTTTGCTTCTTAGCACCACATAAACCAGGTATCCCAGTGCATGCTTATAATCATAGCAGTTAGGAGGTGGAGGCAGGAAGATCAGGAGTTCAAAGCTGTCCTCAGGAATGTAAGGAGTTCAAAGCCAGGCTGGCCTCCATAAGACCTTGCCTTTAAAGAAGAGAGAGTGTGGTGGAGAAGATACAGACCTGAAGACATAAAGGCAAAGTTCAAATCCTATCTGCCAGAGCCAGTGGTGGCTGCATGACATGGCAAGTGGGTCAGCTGCTTGGGGTGACAGGACACCGGATGAGACAACTGGGTCAAGGTTTCAGAGGACTTTAGTCCATCCAGTGGGAAAAGCCAGCCCAATAACGGGCACCTTACAGTGTGTCTGATCAGCATTGACCAAGACTGTCAAGGGCAGCAACAAGAAAACCCCAAACCACCACCACCACAACAACAAATCACAAAGGGGAAATTTCCCAATGACTTCACATGTGGGAGGCACCTAGAACTGTCAGTTCCTGGAGTCAGACTGAGTCTCACTTATCAGGGGGTTGGGGGGTCAGGGAAATGAGTTTGTGATTAATGGGTACCAGAGTTTTAACTTGGGATGATGAAAAAGTTCTGGAGCTGCCTGGTGGCCATGGGCATACAACAATGTGAATGTAGTGAACGCCCCTGAACCGCACTTCCTAGGATGAAGAGTTCAAGCCCAACCTAGGTTGTGTATGTGTGTGTGTGTGTGTGTGTGTGTGTGTGTGTGTGTGTGTGTGTGTGTGTGTATGGAGAGGCAGCTCGTCGGTTAAGAGCACTGGCTGCTCTTCCAGAGGACCCTGGTTTGGTTTCCAGCACCCACATGGCAGCTCACAGTCATCTGTAACTCCAGTTCCTAAGGATCTGACAACCTCTTCTGGCTTCCACGGGCACTGCAAACACATGGTGCACAGACATACATGCAGACAATACATACACATAATTTTTTTTTTCATTTTAAAAGTCTATAAAACTGCCCAAGCCACCCAAAGAAGCCTAAAGAAATATAACAGTAATTGTAATAACAGGTCCTGCATGGGCTTTGGGGGCAGGAAAAGGTGAGCAGGGCTGCAGCTCAGTGGCAGAGCACTTGCCTAGCACACACAAGGCTCTGGGTTCAGACCTCCGCACTAAAGAGTGAAAAACAAAAGGGCACTGGGAACTCTAGCTTCATTCTTCTGCTGTGACAAACACCATAACCAAAGCAACTTAGGGGAGAAAGGACTCATCTGGGATACACTTCCAGGTCACGGTTCATCATTGAGAGAAATCAGAGCAGGGCCTCCCACAGGAGCCAGAAGCAGAAGCCATGGAGGAAATGTTGCTGGCAGGCTCGCTCACAGACTCAGGCTTAGCTAGTTTTCATCCTCTTCGTCCCCCTTCTCCTCCTGTTCTTCTTTGTTGTTTTGCGTTTTTTTGTTTCGGTTTTGGGTTTTTTTGTTTGTTTGTTTGTTTTGTTTTTTTGAGATAGAGTTTCTCTTTGTAGCCCTGACCATTCTGGAACTCCCTACGTAGACCAGGCTAGCCTCAAACTAACAGAGATGCTCCTACCTCTGCCTCCCGACTGCTAGAATTAAAGGTGTGCACCACACACCTAGCTAGCGAGCTCTCTTATATAGCCCTGGACCACTGCCTAGGGATTAATACTGCCCATACAGGGTTAGCTGTAGTAATAGTTTATGTATGCTCTAACAAACAAAGCTTGCCTGAAGATCAGAGGGCAAAGCCAGCGACTAGCTAGCCATGGAGGCCAGGCAGTGGTGGCACACACCTTTAATCCCAGCACTTGGGATCTCTTGCTTTTGCTCCCAGTACTTGGGAGGCACACACGCCTTTAATCCCAGCACTAGGGAGGAGGAAACAGGAAGTGATAAGGCTGGGCGGAGAAAGGAATATAAAGCGGGAAGAGAAGGGAGCTGAGGAGTTGGTGAGGTAAGAGGTGGCTGTGGCTTGATCCTTTGTCCCTCTGATCTTTCAGCATTTACCCTGATATCTGACTCCAGGTTTTTATTAATAAGACTCATTAAGATTCGTGCTACACTGAGTCCTCCTACATCAATTAACAATCAAGGCAATCTCCAACAGACATGTCAACAGGCCAATGGGACCTAGGCAATCCTTCAGTCAAATATTTCCTCTCAGATAAATCTAGGTTGTGTCAAGTTGACCATTAAAGCTGACTAGGACACTGAATAAAACATAAGGAAATCTAAACAAGCCATAGACTTTCACAAACCATGAAGTATCTGGACTGGCCCACCATACTCATTCATTGTAATAAATGAATATAGACATTCATTACAATAAATGTAGCAGATGAATGTAGGGCATGAATGACAAGAGAGACTCACTGGGTGCAGGGTATATGGAAATTCTGTGGCAGTTTCTCAGACTTTTCTAGGTTTTTCTTCTTTAGCCAGTGTATAAACATACATAACACTCAAGATTGAACCATTTTTAAGTGTAGAGGTCAATGATATTGAGTACATTCACACTAGCTACTCCATTTTCCTGAAAAATCTAAACTATGTTAAAATTACATACTTATATATTCCAAATGAAAGATAAATGGTATGGAAGGAAAGGAGGGAACGGGAGAGAGGAGGCAGGAGGAAAATGGAAAATAGGGCAATATTGGACAAAACACTGGCCAAGCCCTGAGCCTCTGCCTGGAGGACCTTCCTTCTGGATCCTAAGTACCAGACACACACACACACACACACACACACACACACACACACACACACACACACACTTTCCCCAGGGTGGATCTCACCCACAGACTTACCAGGTGTCCTAGTTACTATTCCATTGCTTTGAAGAAACACCATGATCAAGGCAACTTATAAAAGAAAGCATTTAATTGTGGGCTTGCTTAACACTTTCAGAGGGTGAATCCATGACCATCATGGCAGAAAGCAGGCAGGCAGGCAGGCATGGCACTGGAGCAGTAGCTTGGAGCTTATATCCTGATCCATAGGTTGGAGACAGAAAGAGGATGAGACTGAGCCTGGCAGGGGATTTTGAGACCCTAAAACCCATGTCCAGTGACCTCCAACAAGGCCACACCTCCTAATCCTTCCCCCAAATAGTTCTACCAACTAGGGACCAAGCATTCAAATATATAAGCCTATGGGGGCCATTCTCATTCAAATAATCTAAAATTCTTTTCCCAGTCTAGGCTGTTGTTCAGTGAGCATGCATGAGGCCCTGGCTTCAATCATCAGTGCCACATAAACCAAGCATGATAACACAAACACACCTGTCATCTCAACACCTGGGAAGTAGAAGGAGGAGTTCAAAGTCATCCTCAGCTATATAATGAGTCCTAGACCAACTTGAGCTATAGGACGGGGTGGGAGAAGAATAAGGAGGGGGTAGAAGAAGAAGGGAGGAGGAGAAGGAGAAAAGGTCTCTCATCTCCACATACAGATTCATAAACACTGTGTCTCACATTCTGCATAATGTCCCTTTCTTCTCCCTTCCCCCAGATCTTTGAGGAACTAATCAATTGCCCCTTTGAAATTTTTTGTTTAAATTTCTTTTTCTTTTGAGAGAGAGGTGTTTGTTACAGTGTACATGGAGATCAGAGAAAAACTTCCCAAATTGGTTCTCTCCTTCCATCAAGTAGGTCCAAGGACCAAACTCAACTTGTTAGGTTTGGTAGCAAGCACCATTACCCCCTGAGCCATCTTGCTGGCCCTAATCAACTACCTTTCATTTTAAATTTCTTTTAATTTGTTTTGTTTTATGTGTATGGTTGTTTTGCCTGCATGTATGTCTGTGCACCACATGTATTCCTGGTGCCCTTGGAGGCCAGAAGAGGGTGTTGGATCCCTCGGAACTAGGATTGCAGATGGCTGGGCACCATCATGTGGGTGCTGGGAATGGGACTCTGGCCCTCTAGAAGAACAGCCAGTGCTCTTAATCATGGAGCCATCTCTTCCAAACCATTTTAAATTTCTTACCTTTGACTTTCAACATCTGCCATGACCTCTGAACCAGACCCGTGGCATAGCAGATGGCAGCTCACTGAGGGAATACAGAAAGGCTGCCTCAGCTGGAATTTTTGCCTCATCAAGTCATGACTTCTACTAATGCAGAGACTGGGAAACCTCAGCCTGAAATCACAGAATCTTTGAGGTCACCCTAGACCCTGACCCTCAACTTGCCACCAACAATATGTCAAGGCTCTAGGGCTCAGGGCGTTTGTGTCAGACCGCAGCTCGCTGAAGGCAGGACTGGGTTGAGGACAGAGTGTCCTGGGTCCTGGTCCTCTCCATGTGGCATGTTGCTTTCCTACAAAGACAGGCAACAGAGTGATACTCTGGGAATAACTGGACGGGACGCTAGGACCCACTTTCTACAGAAACACTGGGTGAGATGTCTGAGTCCCTTACAACGACAAGAGAGATGGCCGAGGACTCAAACAGGTCACACAAGAGTGAAGCCAGAGCCTGGAGAAGATGCAGGAGCCAGATTGTTCCCAAGGCAATATGCCAACCCAGGTGACCTGAAGCTTTGCAACTGGAGGCCTCAGGGAGTGTGTGGAAGTGAAAACAGACCCCAACCTGGCCAAGACAGAGAGTCCATCAGATCTCCTACATAGCTGGGCTATTTTCTCAGTGGTGAGCTAAAAAAAAAAAAAAAAAAAAAACCTGTCCCCAAAAGAGCAAGGAAAATGGCCCAAGTCCAACTTCAAAAGTGGAGGAAAGAAAAACGTTTTTACCCTTATGTAGACCACAAGCTATCCATTATGTTTAATTTCATACATAAGTAGGCCAAAACCCTCAAGCCACTCAAATAAGGCTTTCAAGGAGAGGGAGTTAACTCTAAGAATATCTAAGACTGAATGAGGTCAGTGCTCCCAAAGAGCAACAGCAGAGGCTGACCTCTGACCTCGGTGAGTGTGCACATTCACGATACACATGCACACATACACCCCCACGTACACACACATATACACATATATACATGTTTTAAAAGACTGTCTAAGGCTTGGAATGCAATGAAATGGTACAACAGCAGAGCACTTGCCTAGCATGCACGAGGTCCGGTGCACACATCACACATCACACATCACACACACACACACACACACACACACACACACACACACACACACACACACACGAGGGAAGAGTATTGCAGGCAGCAGAAGGGTCCGAACCCAGGGTCATGCTGGCTAATACCAGGAACACAAGAAGGCCTCTGAATGTGGTAGAACAAAGCCAAAGAGAAAGTCAGTAGGGTCATATACAAGTCACAGCAGGCCAGGTTATGAGGCCTGGTGTGTGCTTGTAAAACCTGGACTTTCTCCATATGTCCCCGTCACTTTCTTCATGACAAAACACCATGATCAAGACAGCTTGTAGAAGAAAGAGTTTATTTTTGGCTTATGGCTCCAGAGGGCTAAGAGTCCATGGTGGCAGAGGGGAGGGATGGTATGGTAATCACGGTGGCAGAGGGAAGGCATGGCAATCACAGTGGCAGAGAGGAGGCATAGTAATCACGGTGGCAGAGGGAAGGCATGGCAATCACGGTGGCAGAGGGGGAACATGGCAATCACGGTAGCAGAGGGAAGGCATGGCAATCATGGTGGCAGAGGGGGAACATGGCAATCACGGTAGCAGAGGGAAGGCATGGCAATCATGGTGGCAGAGGGAAGGCATGGCAATCATGGTGGCAGAGGGAAGGCATGGCAATCATGGTGGCAGAGGGGGGTATGGTAATTATGGTGGCAGAGGGGGGGTATGGTAATCATGGTGGCAGAGGGGGGTATGGTAATCATGGTGGCAGAGGGGGGTATGGTAACCATGGTGCCAGAGGGGAGGCACGGCACAGCAATCATGGTGGCAGAGGGGATGCATGGCAATCATGGTGGCAGGAGCCTGAATCTCAGAGCTCATATCTAGAACCACAAGAAGCAGAGAAAGCAAACTGGAAATAGGTGAAGTCTTTATTCTGAAAGCCTGCTCCCAGTGACACACTTCTTCCAGCAAGGCTAAATAACCTAAACTTCCCCAGACAGCGCCACCAACTAAGGACCATGTATTCAAATGAGGGAGATTCGTGACGGCATTTCTCAT
The DNA here is from genome assembly GCF_007827085.1 of Peromyscus californicus insignis. NCBI lineage: Eukaryota > Metazoa > Chordata > Mammalia > Rodentia > Cricetidae > Peromyscus > Peromyscus californicus. Next base: position 42,904,920 of record NW_026294551.1, on the reverse strand, counting down.
CAAACCGCCACATTCTAGAATGGAAGTGTTTCAGTGGAGAAATAAGATGATCTGTCTTATAAAGGAAACAAGTCACCTTGGCTTCTGCTCTCAGAATATGTGAGTGGAAAGAGACCAGATAGAGCACTGTTCCACAGAGCCAGGTAAAAAACGATGGCAGCTCCAGCAAGGGCAGAAGGAGGAAGAATGAATCATATTTTGGGTGTGTTGGCATACACAGAGAATCCATTCCCAATGTTGGCTGAACGTGAGAAACTACCATGATGCCAGGGTTTTTAGCCTAAGAGACTGGCAGGAAAGAGATGCCATTGACTGAAATGGGGAACGGGCTTAGAAGAAGGGCACTGAGGTTTTGAAACTCAATGGGTCTGAGACATCTATGAGTCAGAAGGTTGTATCAAGTTCACAGATGTATGGAATCCAGCGGAACATTCCAACTGCAGACCCAAGCTTGGGATAGAGTCACATAGAGATAATGTATGATCCACACTGTCAGATGAGATCATAAGAGTGAGTGTGAAGAGAGCAGAGAACCAAGTCCTGAGCATGGAGACACATCCAACCGCCAGAGGTCAGAGGGAAGAGATAGGTGTGGTGGCTGGGAAGGAGCGGCCTGCAGGGGTGAAAGAAGGCCTGAGAACATGAGGCCCTGCAAGCCCAGCCAAGGAGATGTGTGGAGGAGGGTGTCCAAGTCTTTAACTGCTGGGGCTGGTCAGTGGGACAGGACTGAGCACCAGCCACTGATGAGAATAGCCTCATGTGGTGAATGAGGCTGGGACTTGTTTATATAGAGAAAACCACCATGGGCCAGGCGGTGGTGGCACACACTTTTAATCCCAGCACTCTGGTGGCAGAGACAGGCAAATCTCTGTGAGTTCGAGCCCAGCCTGGTCTATAGAGTGAGTTCCAAGACAGTCAGTGCTACACAGAGAAACCCTGTCTCAGAGGGAAAAAAATTAAAGGAGCCAAGGGTTAACACACACACACACACACACACACACACACACACACACACACACACACACACACCAGAGAGAGAGAGAGAGAGAGAGAGAGAGAGAGAGAAATCCCCACCTACCGAGAAGCTAAGATCAAAACTAGCCTGAAATACTGTATGTTGGCAAAGACATGGAGCAAAGTAAACTTTCACACACTCCCTGTGGGAGTGGGGATTGGTGCAACCTTTAGGAAAACCCTTTGACATTGAAACTAAAGGTGAATGTGCATAATCTGTGACCCATGACTCCATCCCTGAGTATGTGTCCCACAGCAAGCTGCCCATGTGTCACCAGAAGACATGAACTAGAGCTTTTGCAGGGTCAGCATGGCAGCCCCACACTGGAGATAACCCACCAGCACAGAGAATACAGTCGCATAGTGACGTAGAACCCAGCAAGGAAAGCGAGCAAACCACTGCTACATGCAACCACATAGATGAACCACCTGTCTATTACTGAGAGATTATAAAGTCATGAGCTGCAGACTCGATGGGAGAGCACTTGCCCAGCATGCACTGGGTCTTAGGTTCAATGCACAATATCACACACCAAATTTGTTTTAAAATAAGTCAGGCAGCTGGGTGGTGGTGGCAACACACACCTTTAATCCCAGCACTCAGGAGGCAGAGGCAGGTGGATCTCTGAGTTTGAGGACAGCCTGGTCTACATAGTGAGTTCCAGGACAGCCAGAGCTACACAGAGAAACCCTATCTCAAAAAAGCATAATAATAATAATTATTATTTTTTTTATATTAATAAGCCAGGCAGTGGTGGCACACACCTTTAATCCCAGCACTCAGGAGACAGAGGCAGGTGGATCTCTGAGTTCAAGGCCAGCCTGGTCTACAGAGCAAGTTCCAGGACAGCCAGAGCTACACAGAGAAACTCTGTCTCCAAGAACCAAAACCAAGACCAATAAACAAATAACAGTTAAAAAGAAATGGACTGCATAACCCATTTAAAGTTCAAACTCAGCCAGGCGGCCGGGCGATGGTGGTGCACGCCTTTAATCCCAGCACTCGAGAGGCAGAGGCAGGAGGATCTCTGTGAGTTCGAGGCCAGCCTGGGCTACAGAGTGAGTTCCAGGAAAGTCGCAAAGCTATACAGAGAAACCCTGTCTTGAAAAACCAAAAAAAAAAAAAAAAAAAAAAGTTCAATCTCATATAAAACTGTTACACATATCAACACCACCTCGTATAAACTGGGTATTGTGACACACGCCTATAATACTTATACCCAGGAGGCTGAAGCAGAAGGATTCAGAATTTGAGGCCAGTCTGGGCTACACATTGAGACTCTATCTCAAAAAACAAACAAGCAAAATGTACACTAAGATTCATAGCAGTGAAAAAAGAGGCCATGAATTTGAAAAAGAACAAGGAGAGGTACATGGGAGGTTTTGGAGGAAGGAAGGGAAAGGGGAAATGATGTAATTATATTATAATCTCAAAAATAATAAAGATTCATAGCAATGCTAGTCCCAATAGCCAAAAGGAGAAAGCACCCAAGTGTCCGTGAATGGATGAGAAAATGCTGTCCAGCCACACAATGGAACACTATTCAGCCATAACAAGGGATGCAGTGCTGAGACATTCTACAGCATGGATGGACCTCGAGAATACTAAGCTGAAAGAGGTCAGACACAAAAGGACACAAAAGGCCCTGCATTAAATAGAACTCCATTTATATGAAGCATTCAGAGTAGACAAGTCCACAGAGCTAAAGAGCAAATTCGTGGCTGCTACGGGCCGAGGTAAACGGAGCTGAAGAGCGAGTGCACGTTAATGGGCAGGCTTTTCCTTCTGAAGCGACGCCAGCAAGCTGAGGTTGGGGTGGTGGATGCTGGTTTGCCCAACTCTGTGAGTGTGCCGAGCGTCAGAGCTCCACATTTGAAAATGGCTGAGATGGTAAATAGTTTATGCTACATGTATTTTATAAGACGATGAAATGGATCTATGGCCTAATAAATCAGAACCACAGTTGCCTGGGGCAGAGAGAAGGGTGCAGAGTCCTGGGGTGGCAGCCATATTCTTTTTATAAAATCTTAGTGGTTGTGATGTGGACAGGTTCACTTTATGAAGTCACCGAGAAGACAAGACAAAAAGAGTAGCCGACTCTTGTTTTGACTTGTTTTCAGACAGTCTCCTCAGTTAGACTTGAACTCATGGCAATCCACCTGCCTCAGCTTCCCGAATGTTGGGATTATAGTTGTGAGGTACCACACCTAGCTGAGCACAGGCAATTCTTTTCTTTTAAAGACTTTCAGGTTTTTCTTTATGTGTCTGTGTCTCCCTGTATGTACGCCACATGTGTGGAGAAGCCTGCAGGAGCCAGAAGAGGGTGTCAGATCCCCTGAAGCTGGAGTTACAGGCAGCTGTGAGTTGCCCAGTATGGGAGCTGGGAATTGAACAAGGCCGCTCTGAAAGAGGAGCACACATTCTTAACCACCGAGCCTTCTCTCCAGCCTCCTGAGTACAATTTTTAAGGAGTTTTGCTTTTGCTGGGAAAGTGGGCAGTAGCTACAAAGACCATGGAATTGAGGGAAAGCTGTTTAAGATGGGAAATAAAATAGTATTTTTTAATTATTTATTTATGGTGCCATGGTCAGAGGACAACTTGTAAGAAATGGTTCTCAAGCCAGGCAGGGTGGTGTTCACCTTCAAACTCAGGACTTGGGAGGCAGAAGGCAGGCGGATCTCTGAGTTTAAGGCCAGCCTGGTCTACAAAGTGAGTTCCAGAGCAGCCAGGACTATACAGAGAAACCCTGTCTTGGAAAACCAAAATAATATTAATAATAATAATATTAATAATAATAATACTATAAAGAAATGATTCTTTCCTTCCACCATGTGGGTCCTGGGGCTCAAACTCAGGTCATCGAGCTTGACTATACAGGCTTGAATCTGATGTGTCATCTCACTGACCCTCTAACAGTATTTTTTTTTTTTTTTTTGGTTTTTTCTTTTTTTTTTTTTTTTTTTTTTTTTTTTTTTTTTTTTGGTTTTTCGAGACAGGGTTTCTCTGTGTAGCTTTGCGCCTTTCCTGGGACTCACTTGGTAGCCCAGGCTGGCCTCGAACTCACAGAGATCCGCCTGGCTCTGCCTCCCGAGTGCTGGGATTAAAGGCGTGCGCCACCACCGCCCGGCGCTCTAACAGTATTTTTATACACCTAAGAATGATGCACTAGAGGAGGGGCGAAGCGGGGAACAGAGGCACACAGCAGTCCTTCAACAACGGAGAAGAGCAGCCTCTACCACGGAAGGCCGAGTCTCACAGGCGCCTGTTTTGGGGAGTAGGGAGAGCAGTGGTTAGTCTTCAGAAGTGTATGTGGGCCTTATTACCAGGTTTCTTGTCCCCAAGTTTACTGATGCATGTCTTAGACTCCAAGAAAAGGGAAGTTTGTTGAGGGTCAAACATCTGGAGTGAAACCATGTCTCTAGCTCCAGCTGGACCACACCGAACCGCCCGTGAGCTCAAGGCCATCGCTCTACCCTCGAAAATTGTGCTTTCTCTCACTTGCCCTCAAACAACTCCTCGGACTTTTAGAAGTAGTTTTCTGAGTTCATAAGGATTCTGGGATCCAGTGGTCTGCTCTGTGGCTTTGTCAACACTCCCAATCTTATGAAGGACTTTGATTGCATGCAGTACTCAGTCTCCATCTTTCTAGGCTGGAGGATTCTCACTGAAGAGGCTGTCTCCATGGTAAAAGCCCTTCATTACTCTGGTATCTGGCCCTCTTCCAGTTCTATTACATCTTTCTTGGAATCCAAAGGCCGTAACAAAAGACTCCACACTCGCTTCCATTTTGAAAAGCCCTTTGCAAGGACAAGAGTCCATTTACATTCAAGATGATGGTCAGCCAAGCTCTGGTGTGCCCAAGGGCACACGAAGTGTCCTCAGTAGAAACTGACTGAGAATCCCAATTGTCATCACCTCTCTACCATACCTGCCTGTGTGCAGGCCTCCAGATGGGCACAGGGTGTCAGTCGAGACACATTTAGCAGTGAGGGATAAGGGGACTGTGTCCGATTGGCTTAGAGCCACCAGGAAGATGTCCAGAAGACTGGTTGATCAATGGGGGCTCAATGACGTCATCACAGTAGCACTTCTGTCTTGCCATGTGCAGGAGCTGTAGTGGAATGGATGGTGGTCCCCTAAAATTATGCCTACTGCCTAAACCCCAAAACCTGTGTGACTTTATTTTGAAAAAGGGTCTTTTCATATGTAATTAAGGATTTTGAGAGCATCCTGGATTACTCTAGTAGGCCCTAAATCCAACAGCAAGCATCCTTATAAGCAAAGCCAGACACAGGGGAAGTCCTACGATCTCACTGAGCAGCTGCAAGCAGAGGAAGGCTGGTGGTCCTCAGAAGCCCAGGCACACAGGGCCCAAACTCCCTCGAACCTTCTGGAGGGAAGGTTCCCTACGGGGCCTTCCAGAACTGAGTGTCTTAAGAGCAATTAGCTTTTTGGTAACATGGTTGGGCAAGCCTAGGCAAAGAATAGAAAGACCCAAAAACGTGGTTCTGAGAGTTAACTCAGTGCCAGAACCCTGTGCACTGCCCCTACGTCCAGGAGTGCACGTGGCTTTCCCCAAATGCTCGGGAGCTTTATGGAAAAGGTAAAGTCACCAAAGAAGGGAATGTGAGGGAGGTACCCAGAGTGTCTGTTCCAGGTGCCGCGTGCAAGAAAGATACCATTCGTGGGTATCTGCTGAGAGGAAAGAGAACATGAGGGGAAGAAAGGTAGGAGGAGGCCCAGAGGCATGACCTTCACAGGCTCCAAGTACAGGACTGCACAGTCCTGGGAAGCCACTGTACTCTGAGAGCACGCTTGTGAAGTGCCACCTTCCTGAAACAGGGGCTGTGCTTACAGTTCACCTGGTACCCCCAGCCTGACTTCTCACACAGGCAGCTTGCCCCCATTCCTGCTGTTCCTACCTTCTAGAGACAGTTCCAGCCTGCCGGCACACCTCCTGCTTCTATTACCTTCGTTGAGGTCACTGTCTCTCTAACTGGACAGTGGCCCCCAGCCTCAGCTTTCTCCCACTACTCTCCAGTAGGAACTAGAAGAATCTTCCAAAAGCGAGAATCCACCCGTACCACACTCCTGCTAAAGTCCTTCAAGCTTTCGGCATGACTTCAAGACCCCTTGCTACCTGGCTTCACCCCTCACTATGTACCCCAGTCCTCTCCAATTCACAAGCCCTCTCGCATTTAGGGGACTTCACACACATAGTTGGCCTAGACGATGCCTTGCCAACCACCATTTGCCTGACTAAGTCCTCAAGGACTTAGCTTAGAGGCTGTCTCAGTCCTTGGATGGGCTCCTTGACTTGCATCCCCCTCCTGGCTCCACCCCTCCCCACATACTCGGGTCCACTCCACTGTGTCCACTCCAACAGTTCCTCTATGGCTCTGCTATGTGTATCATCACCCTATCTGAATTCCTTTAAAACTGGAATGTGGCCCCTCACATTCATCCTGAGTCTACAGTGCACAGCAGGTGGTCAAGGATAACTGATGAACTTAGGAGATGGAAACAGAAGAATAAAGAACTCAAGATCAGCAGCAGCTAAAAGCAAGCTCAAGGCCAGTCCAGGCTACTGAGATCCTCTTTCAAAGAGCAACAACCAAACTTAATTAATATCAAACCTACACCAGATTCCCTTGTTTTAACTGAAATAAAATTCACCGTAGATTTTTTTTTTTTGACAAATCTAAATGTTTCCCACTTTAGAAAAATAAACACACAAGCCCCAAATTCGGAATCAGACATGAGTCGTCCCCTGTGTTCGTGACCTTGGCCAGCTGTTTTACTACCCAAGCCTCAGTTTCTCTTTCTATAAAGTGGGAATTGCCTACTTCCAGCCAGGCAATGGTGGTGCACGCCTTTAATCCCAGCACTCGGGAGGCAGAGGCACGTGGATCTCTGTGAGTTCGAAGACAGCCTGGTCTACAGAGCAAGTTCTAGGACAGCCATAAAGAAGCCCTGTCTTGAAAAACAAACCAAAACAAAAACACTACTTCCTGGACTGTAGCTCAGTTGGAAGAGGGCTTGTTTGGCATGCATGAAGCCTTGGGGTCCATCCCCATAAACAGTCTGTCATAGTTAGGTTTCTAGTGATGCTGAAGATTGACCAGAGTTTGTTAACAAGAAAGATGCCAGTTAGTAAGACGCTGGGGACTGCAGAGTCAACGTGCCTTTACTGCCACCTGCTGGACAAGCAGAATAAAGCCACAGGTAGTGATTGGGAAAGATTCAAGGGCCTGCCTGCAGTTGCCAAACATATGGCTCTCACTTTTACCTGCCACGTTTGTGCAACAGCTAATGAGAAGTTGTCAGAGTAGATTGCTTTGGAAATCAAGACTACCTCATCAGGAAAGAAAGGAACACGTCGCAACATTCAGAGAATGGGAAAGTGCATCCTTGGACAGCTTCTCTCAGATATGAAGGGAAGGCGGAGGGGGATACCTCCTTTAGAACCTATGGCCCCCATCAAGTACAAATCCTGTCCTCCTGTCCAATATATAAAGGAGGGTCTAGTCTGTCCAGAACCAGCCCAATAGGAACTGCTGGAAGCTGGAGGCCATTCTTTCCAAAGGGCTTGGCTTTGCAGCCAGACTTGCTAAGTCAACAGAGAGCCAGCCAGCCCTTGCCTTTCCGTTACACCCTGCAACCTGGTGGTTCTTCTTGGCTCGTCACACTTGCACACATTAGTGCACACTGACCACACACACCTCCAAATCCATCACTCTGTAATTTAGATGGGGCATCTGCTCTAGAACAGGGAGGCGGAATCCAGATGGACTATGACCAGGATCATTTTTTTTCTTCCTTTCTTCCTATTCCAACCATCCTGTATTAGCTGGAGCTAAGAATGCAAATTCTGGAAACCCAAGGGCAGTGCAGGACCAAGATATTGACTTAGCCAACGAACTTGCTTCTGTCTCCCAGGGAGGCAGGCTCAGATTTCTTCCTGCAGGCTGAGTCCAGCCAGTTACTTCTGAGAAGGGAAAAAGTTCTCGGGAAAGGCTCTGGCTGGCCCAGGCATACAGGCAGCTTGGGAAAACACCACCCTACAGAGCCTGCCAGGGGTTCCTGGGACTAGACCGCCATTCTAAAGTGGCACCAAACTAAGTTAGGAATGGGAGGAAGGAAGACACTCCCCGGATTTCTCAACACCGAGAAAGCCATAACTCAGAAGCAAGAATGTATTAAAGTATGAAAATGAGCCATCAGGATAGCTCACAGGGAGAGGCACTTGCACATAGGCCTGATGACCCTGATTAATCCCTGGATCCCATAAGGTGACAGGATAATGTGCTCCTGAGAATTGTCCTCTGACCTCCATACACGTGCCACTGACAGGCAGACAGACACACAGACACACAGATTAAAGATGGTGTTTGAAAGAAATGCCAAAATAAAACATTCTCAGGGCTAGACTGATGGCTCAGCAATTAAAGGCACGAGCTGTTCTTGCAAAGGACCCAGGTTCAGTTCTCAGCACACACACAGTGGCTCACAACCATCTGTAACTCCAGTTCCAAGGGATCAGACACCTTCTAGCCTCACAGGCACCAAGCACATATGTGGTTCACATGCATATGCACAGGCAAAACACTCACACACATTTTAAAAATATTAAAAATTAAAAAGAAAAACAATCAAAGTTTCTCATGCAGGTGTGGTGGCAGTCCCTGAGTCCCAGACAGACTCTACTCTGTCCAAAACAGAAATTTTTCTCATTTGTCCCTAATGGCCCTCTGCTCCTCAGTGGCTGGTCAGCTTTCGTCCTTCTCTATCCCTTCATCATCCCAGCCCAGCCCGGTTCACACTTGTGACAGAAGGTAGGCAGCAGTCACCATTGCCCTAGTCAGTGGTAAAGGCGCAGCTGGGGTGATCACAGGAACTCCCCTGCCCCACCCCACAACACGATTGCACAACAGCACTCATTCACACACCAGAAATGCCTTTTAGTCCCCTCCCCCTTGGCCTGTCCTTCTAAGACAGCTCCCTCCTCCTTAAGAGCTCCTGCTCAGGTTGAGCACCTGGTTCTCCCCCTCTGCTGCCACAGCCTGCCCTTGTGACCAGATCCACACCCACAACTCTCCACTCTCAGGAAACAAGCTCAACCTCAGAAAATGCTGAGACATCTACTAAAAATTCAGAAATCTCCGTTTCCACCTCCAGCACCTGCTCCCTCTCTCCTCCCTCCACCCCTCTCGGGTTCAGACACTTAGAATCACTGCCTGTTGACTGTTTAGCCTAGACAACAACAGCCAGAGAAGCGGGGATTGCCAACTTCCAGTATTTGAAAGAATATTAGGAGGACAGTCTGAGCTGGGCCACTACACCTCAACACAAAGAAGACTTTTCTAACTCACAGCACCAGCCGGCCATGATGGCTCCCTCCATGTCAGTAAAAGATCTAAGAGTGAAGCTGGCAGAGGAGATGCGCAGACAGCCTAGACCACACTGAGCAATATGCATACTCAAACTATAGAAAAAGAGAGACAGAGACAGAGACAGAAAGTTCTCTCTTGTCCACATTTCTCCCCGGGCATTTAGAAAACAATTTAAATATTCAATTAACTGCTATGATACTCAGGTTTCAGATCTGAAACCTTTTCTGAAGCTGGTAAGAAAAAAGCCCTTGGTTGTCAAGGAGGCCCAGGTGGCTTATTCTGATGGACCACAGACCTGCCAAAATGAGTCCCGCCCAAAGCCCCTCTGCAGGCTTCAGAATGCTGGGGGCCAAGAGGCCATAGGTTGTGTGTGTATGGATCTCCGTTAGAAGCTTACCACATGATCCTGGAGAAGTCTTGAACTCTCGGCTTTAAAGTGAGGTAAATTAGCCCCTGCCCACTATGTGTGCTAAATAAGCTTTTTCCCCTTACTAAAAGCAAGCTGGGTATGGTGATGCATGCCTTTAATCCCAGCACTTGGGAGGTAGAACCAGATGGATCTCTGTGAGTTCGAGGCCAGTCTAGTCTACAGAGCAAGATCAAGGACAGGCACCAAAACTACAAAGAGAAACCCTGTCACGAAAAAGCAAAAAAAAAAAAAAAAAAAAAATAGTGGCTAGTGGCTTCATGTAATTATAAGGATTAAAAGACTAAGTAGAAAATAGAATTTCATGCCACTTAAGGATTATATAATTGTTGCCTTAATTAATTTGCCATTTAGTTTCTCAGCCAACAGAAAGTCCTTGAAAACTAAGTAAATGTTCCATTTTCTCATTAGTAGAAATAGCTAGCAATCACCCACAAACTCACCAATGTCTGTTGGCTTCCAATCCCTGCTCAACAGTGCTAAATATACAGAAACAAAACTGGTTATTTTTCTTCCCCAGAGTAGTCTTGGTTCTCCAGTACTTCGGTCCTTAAAGTGTAAATCACGTTGGGTGCCTTTAATACCAGCACTCAGGAAGCAGACATAGGTGGATCTTCGTGAGTTCAAGGCCAGCCTTGTCTACATAGTGAGTTCAAGGCCAGCCAGAACTATATAGTAAGACCCCATTAAAAAAAATTAAAAAGTCCCAGTAGTAAAGCCTATAGGTACTCAGGTCCATGAATTCTCTGATCACAAAACAGACCCAAGAAAGCACCTAGCATTTTGAGCAGCAGGCAAGGGCCTCACTACCCAGGAGGCCAAGCACCCCTAAGTGACAAAGGCACTCCACAAACCAGTAGAAAGGCGACAAGAGAAGCAGCCTGCTTTAGCCCAGTTCCCAAGAAGTACCCCTTACTCTTCCCCTACGTAAAAACCTAGAGGCTGGTTGACCTCTGGTTCCTCCATAGCCTTTACTAGCCCAAATCCTAGGCACAGAGGATCCTGGCAGTATGGCTAAGAGCAGAAATACATGAAATCAATGGACCCTTTGGACCAGGCCGCCTGCAGAAGCCTGTGATGCTGGAGGCTTTTGCCATCCAGGCCTAGAAAGGAGCCGAGAAACTTTTGCTTCTGGAGCTGGTCCAAGCCTAGGTCATTGGAATAGCTGCAACCTTCAAGCAGCCCAAGATGGATGTCCCAATGATAGAAGGAAAGGAAGACTTAACCACCACAGACCCGTATCTCAGTTCCTGTGATGTTAATGTGCACACACCCACTAACTTCTAGCAGGCCTTCTATCCCAGGGACTCCCAGTACAGGATTTCTTGCACCCTACTTTTTTACCTTGGATGTATATAAATGTATTTACATATTCTCGTGTATGTACAGATATCTATCATGTATAGGTGGGTACCCACAGAGGCCAGAAGAGGGTGTCATCAGATTGCCCTAGAAGCAATTACAGGAGGTTGTAACTGTAGACAATGGAAACCAAACAGAAGAGGAGCCACTGCTCTCAACTTCCGAGCCATCTCTCCAGCCCATAGATCGGTCTATTTTAGAAAACCCTTGGGAGGCAGAGGCAGACGGTTCTCTGAGTTCGAGGCCAGCCTGGTCTACAGAGTTACAGGACAGCCAGGGCTATGCAGAGAAACCCAGTCTCAAAAAACAAAACAACAAGATGAAGAAAGAAAAAGCAACCCCCTTAAGCTGTGCTAGAACCAGAGCCATCACTGAGTTGGGGGCACCGTTACGTGTGGGTCCCTGCAGGCTTTACTGTAGGCAGAGAAAATGATTGAGGGAAAGGAAGAATGAAACTCAGATCAGTCTGACGTTGGTAACTGGTGCCAGGCCAAGACTTCTTGGAGTCTGACGTTAGCTCGTATATTTTTGCCATATTTAAACATAGCATAATTTTGGGGGGAAAAGTCTTTAGATAACCATTATCTCAGTCTTGTGAGTACAACAAAGGTTAAGACATGTTTGCATTGAAGCTCTTTATGAAGTACATACAGCTTCGCCCATAAGGTGGGTTCTTGTTGACTTAGAAGCCATGTTCAAGATAAGGGTCTAAGGAGAATGACTGAGGTAAACATAATGCCTGGTACTAAAATAGCATAGAAGTCACTTAGGCTGTTGTAAAGTATAAATGACATCTCTCACAAGGGTGAGTTTTATGACCTAGAAGGTTTTAGGGGGAAAGGGCCTTGGATAAGTAAAACATAAATCCTGAGAGATATGGGTAGAGCCTGGCTCATCAGACAGCAGAGGATCACCCAGTTGTAAACTACACCCATTCCCAGCATTCCAGAAGGAACAGGTTAAACATCTCTTTCCTTTGAAGGATGCCTGCGTGTTTAACTCTCCTGCTTCTCCTGTGCTTGTCTGTGTGCACAGCACTGTTTGCCCTCTACAGTTACTGTAAAGCTTGCCTGTGTGTGGAAGGAACCCTTTCATGCTGCGCTAAAGGTAAACACAGCAGTGGTCAGCAAAGGCTCCTGTCACCAGGCCTGCCAACAACTTCTGTCCCCATGATCCACGTGGTGGCAGGAGAATCAACCCCCACTGTTTGTCCTCACACCTCCACACACATACATGTACAAACAAGTAAAATGTAAAAAGTTACCAGTCAGTTCTGGAGAGAAGGTTCAGTGCTTAAGAATACACACTGCTCTTGCAAAGAACCTCGGTTCTAGGGATCAAACTCAGGTCATTAGGCTTGGTAGCAAGCACCTTTACCACTAAGCCATCTCACCAGCCCACTTCTTGTCCCCTGGGACCTCTTGGACCAATGCTCCTGGAGTAACACTTGTATTTTAGGCCACTAGACAAACACTGGTCCTACATACATTTTTTTCACTTTAGTTTAACTCCAACTTAGTTGAAAATGGATGCTAATTTTGTTATTCTTGTTGTTGTGAGTTGTTCTTTATGGCATTGGAGACTGAAACCAAGGCCTCAAGCATGCTGGGAAAGTGTTCTATCACTGACCCCGAGGCTTAAAGAAAATGCTAACTAGAGTTAGACCATAATGTGAAGTCAGTGCAGGATTACTCACGTTTCCTTGTCCAGAGCAAGGCCTGATCTGAAACATTTTTGGCGTGGGAGAGAAAGGGAGGATTCGAATTTTCCTATAGTGAAAGAATTTTCCATCCAAGTGCATCTTTATGAATCATGTATCTTACCAAAGAAAGGTGGCAAAGAGCTGACTCTTAAGCAGAGCAAGGTGGCGTGTGCCTGTAATCTCAGGGAAGAGGAGGCAGGAGAGTCAGGAGTTTAAGGCCATCCTCCACTACAAAGGGAATTTGAGGTCAATCTGGGTTGCATGAAACTATGTTTAAAAGAGGAAAAGAGAGAAGAAATTGGCTTTTTCCTTCTCCTTACTAGGTGAATGTTTATTTTCTTGAACACTCTGAACACTTACTGGCTTTCGTTTTAGATTTTGTTCTTTGCAGAAGGCACTACTTTCTCAGAGCAATCTTGTCAAACTTAACGAGATTGAAATCATCTAGGAAACAAACTATGGAACTGTCTATGAGGTCATTCCAAGTGTTCAATGGAGGAAGAAAGGTGGGACCACCCTCTGAGCTAGGGGCCCAGGCAAGATGGCTCAGTTGGCCAAGGTGTTTGTTGCCAAGCCTGACACTGGAGTTCAATCGCTGAGACCCACCTGGTAGGAGAGAACTGACTTCTCTGAGTTGTCCTCTGACCGCCACACATGCATGATAGCATGAGTGTGCACACACTCACAAAAAATTTAAGGAGAAAGCAAGTGTATACACCAGTATTCATCACTCGCTGCCTCCTCACTATAGGTACAATGTGACTGGCTGCCTCCCATTTCTTCCTCCATGCCTTTCCCATCTAGATGAGCTGTCCACAAAAAGCCTGTGCCAAAATAGTCTGCCACCTTTAAGCTGTCTTTTGTCATGTGTGTTGACAAAGCAAGGAGAAAAATAACTAGTACACTCAAAGTCTAAAATTTCCAGAAAAGGTCGGGCAGTGGTGGCACATGCCTTTAATCCCAGCACTTGGGAGGCAGAGGAAGATGGATCTCAGTGAGTTCAAGGCCAACTTGGTCCACAAAGCGAGTTCCAGGGCAACCAGGTCTGTTACACAGAGAAACCTGTCTCAAAAAAAAAAAGCCAAAACTATGTATGATATATTGATATTGATATGTCTTTTTTTAATGATTTATTTATTTATTTGCATTGGTACATCTGTTTAAGAGTGTTGAATTCCCTGGAAATGGAATTAGACAATTGTAAGCTACCATGTGGGTGCTGGGAATTGAACCCGAGTTCTCTGGAAGAGCATCCAGTGCTCTCAACTGCTGAGACATCTCTCCAGCCCTGATATTGATGTCTTATACATAATCAATAATCCCAGCCTGAGGCAAGAGGATTACTAGATCCAGAGGCCATCCTGGACTATATAGCAAGACCCTGTCTGTAAATAAATGATAAGCACATACACATATAAAGAAAAAACGCAGAAACAGAGGCAAAACACCAGTCGACTAGTCTCTTCCTTGAGTAGACAGCATGTTCTGTCAGCTCCCAGGTACCCAATTCCCCATCAATCTCCACAGTGAAGCCTTCCTTTTCTAAATGAGGGCCTCTCCCATGAGTAAGTGTGATTAGGGATGTTTTGGACCCCGCTGGCTAAGAAACTATCGAAGGAAGGTCTTAAAACTGATAAACCGCAGGTCTGCTCAGGCCCTTATTAAACTCTGGGCTGACTTCCCAAGAGCGCAGCCAAACAGCCTCCAGCACACTGGGTTATCCGAGCACTTACAAAAAGGTTTGCTGGATGCGTTCAGAAATACGGTTGGTCGTTTCTCTTTCAACAAGACATTTTGTCTCAAACAAGGCCATTAATTGTCAAGTCGTGGAGTCCACAAGGGGAGCCTCATACAGGTGACAATTCAGGGCCATTTACATGCCACTAAGCCAAAGGGTCTCTAGCAGGTGGTACAAGCTTGAATTTTGTTCTTCAGCTCTTCTCGTCGACCTCAAAGAGAATGTTAAAAGTGGATGCCGATGAAAGGGGAGTTAGGAGGTCAGAGGTGCAGGAAGAAGAGTAGGACATGTCCAGTCATAACAGGTAGCCCCAACCATTCTCCTGCCTTCTGGGAAGCTGGAATGCACACTGTTTAAAAGGCCTCACAATACTGGAAGAAAGCCTGGAGAAAGACAATGGATTTCCAAGCAGAGTCTTTAGTGGTGCCAGGGACCAGGGTGGGAAAGGAATCAGCCTAAAAAGGCATGGTGGTAAGGCTGTAGTAATCACACCAGCTCTAAGCAGCAAGACAGTCAAAACACAGAGTCTGGAGGCAGACTGGCTAGGTTCAAATCTGCTCTGCCAATTACTAAACATGGAACTGAGCTGTGACTTACTTAGCATTACAGGACCCAGCGCCTCCACTCCCAAATGCATACCCCAAAGGAACTAAAGACAGCATCAGACAAAACAAGGATGCTTGTAGCAGCCCAGTCACCAGCAGGAAGACACATTCCAGATGTCTGTCCATCGATGGATGAAGATCAACAAAATGTGGTACATCCAGTGATGGAAGTATTCACCCGCAGAAAGGAATGAAGTGCTGACATCTCCTGCAACATGAATGAACCTCAAAAATATGCTGAGCTGAAAGAAGCCAGGCACGAGAGACCATTTATCACATGATTCCATTTATAGTCAACTCACATTTTCCTACCCAGAATAGGTAAATGGATAGACAGAAAGCAGATGAATGACAGCAGGCTCAGGAGGGGTAAATGGAGGAACTACTGACATACAGAACTTGCTTCTGGAGCAATGAAATGTTCTGGAACCAGATGGTCATGATGGTTATAGAGTATTTCCCCCAAGACAGATGCCTCTGGAGTATACACCCCAAATAGTTAAGTAACAGATTGACATTACTCATCTTTTGCAACCATCGGAAAACTGTCTTTAGCTTACTCTGTGCCTCAGTTTCTTCATCTGTAAAATGGACATAGGTTGTTGTGAGAGTGTGTTTTAAGAAAAAAAGGGGGGGGGGGAAGTCCCCTAGCAATGAGTACCCGGCAAGAGTAAACCATATGCTTCAGAAGTTTCAACCAACGCCACTCATGAGAGCTTTCCTTAAGGTTAGAAACACTTTCAAGTCTGTCTGATGAACAGTTTGCCATGTGTGCCCACCAAGCGCATGAATGTGGCCAGGACTTCTCACTTTATTTAATTATAACTAACAAACTTACACAGGATTGGTGGCTACTGACTACTGAATTGGACAGTACAGTTTTAGGTCCTCCCACTCCACCCTCAGAACCCTAAGAGGTAGTTATTACCAGCCCCATATTAGAGATCAATGTGAAATGTCCCTCACAGGCTCATGTGTGAACACTTGGTCCCCAGGGGGCGGCACTATTTGGGAAGCTGGGGAGCCTTCAGATCGGAGGCACAGATGGAAGTGGGTCAGTGGAGTAGCACCCACAGGGCAATGCACAACTGCCCGTAGCTCCCCAGTTCCTGGAGAGCTGATG
The DNA here is from genome assembly GCF_007827085.1 of Peromyscus californicus insignis. Classification (NCBI taxonomy): domain Eukaryota; kingdom Metazoa; phylum Chordata; class Mammalia; order Rodentia; family Cricetidae; genus Peromyscus; species Peromyscus californicus. The sequence goes on along the minus strand of NW_026294551.1, from coordinate 42,888,554 downwards.
CCCTTGTGGTCTGTGGGCACCAGGCACGCACATGGTTCACATGCATACACATATGCAGGCACTCACAGGTACATATCAAAGTTTGAAACTTTCAACAGCATTCCACTACAAGATCAGCCCTATCACTTATACATATACACATCCATCTACCTGCTAAACGTATTTGTCTGCCTCTGCCTGCTCTGGGACCCAAACTCCAAGGCCATTTGCCCTGCGATTTCTCGTCTCCACTTTCAGGAGACCACCACCCTTTCACCACAGAAAAGAGCACATGCTGTCCTGCTCTGCCCTGACAAAATAGTCTCACCCAACTCTGCAACCCAGTCACTCCCTTTCCAAATCTCTTCATATTCTCTAGTAAGTGCCATCTTGGATCACCAGCCCAATTACTATGCATATGGACTGTGCCAGGCAAGGTGCTGGGTGCCAGATACAGCCTTAAGCATAGTTCTACTGCCAAGGAGCTCACTGCTAAAGCAGGGGCCGACACTGAACAAGGGCAGGTGAAGACTGTAATAACGGTCTTGGGAAAACCAGAGGCTGACTAGCACAACAGGAAAATAGGTTTCTGGAAACCCTGAATTAAAAGGGGCCTTTGGGTTCCTTTAAAATATAAAAGTTGGGCTGGAGAGATGGCTCAGTGGTTAAGAGCACTGACTGTTCTTCCAGAGGTCCTGAGTTCAATTCCCAGCAACCACATGGTGGCTCACAACCATCTGTAATGAGATCTGGTGCCCTCTTCTGGCCTGTAGGGACACATGCAGGCAGAATACTGTATACATAATAAATAAATAAATCTTTTTAAAAAAATAAAATAAAATATAAAAGTACACACATATGCGACCTGGTGTTCAGGGTGAGCGGGGCATCCCACCAACACATAGGCATCTTTAGGTGAGTCCCCTCTTCTGTTGCCCTTACCTGGCCCTCATCCAGGCTCCCCAGCTGCTGTCCTCAGCTCTGCCATCAGCTTCAACTCTCATTTACCAAGACACAGAGGAACCTCCAGCCTTGCTTGCCTTCCAAGTGCCCATCTACACCCATGGGCTTCCTGCCCTGAAGCCTCTTAGCAGGCTATTACCGGCCTCAGCTTGCCAGCCCACAGGCTTCCCCTGATCCATTGCACCTGGCCACACCTTCCCACTCCCCCACCCCCCACCCCATCCCATCCCACCTCCCCACCCCCCGGGCTGCAGGTGCTGGCAGAGCTCACTTCTGAGCTGGGGGAAGTATCCTGCAAGCTCCACAGCTGCTAGCCTGAGGCAGTCATGTGGTCGCCAGCACCTGACCACAGCTGCCTGAGATTCCAGGTGTGCTAAGGTTCCACACCCGGGAAGCTGCTTAGCCACAAGATTCCCAGGATCTGGCTGCCAGCTAAAGAATCTATTGCAAAGGTCTGTCCTCAGCAGTGTCTACTCTGGGTCAAGGGGAAAAGATTCCGGTCAGGAAGAAGCCTGGGCAGGGCAGCACTGACAGACCTCATGTGCTGACAGGACAAGTACTCCCCACTGTCCAGTGCTGGTTCAAACTTCTGGGGTATTGATGCTGGCAGCAACTACCTGTGTAGGGCTTAAGGCTGGATGACTAGCTGGGTCTGAAATGGCAAGTATCATCCCTACCCAATAAGTGCTGTGTTTCAGCTTCACCATCTGAATTCCCATCACGAAAATGGCCCGAGTATGCCTGATGGTATAAAAATGCCTCTGAATTTCCAACCACTTTTCACCCTATCATTTCACGGGTTTTTCTTTAATTCTAGGATGCAATTCAACTATAACTTATTCACAAATGGATGAGAACTCAGCAACCAGGTCCCCCACCCTGAGTTAAGGATGGTCTTTAGGGTTAATCCATTCAACACCAAAAGAGTTGGTCAAAAACTCCTACATTGTGTGGACCCTAAACATTCTGTCCTGTGACAGACTCTGACCAGAGCCTGCTCACTCTCCTTGTTGCCTCACAGCAAACAAGGTGGCACCTAGGACAGGCAGGACTTGGAGGGGAAAAGTCCAACTGCAGACAGCCTTCACTGATGCACTCCCTTCTGAAGACTCAGGAAGTCCCACCCCCAATATTATATAAGCAATCAAATAGTGCCGGGAGAGAGACTTCAGGAGTTGCCTGAGAGATGAGGAGAAACAGAGCTTTTATGGACTTCTCAGTGGTGCCTTTCAACCAACTGTGCTCCTGTAAGTAACCCTCATAAACTCACTGGTTCCCTAGGCTACACTTGGTATGGTCTACTGGAAGTGCTGATGTGTGGTGAATAGACAGTTGTTCACATGTCCCCAGGAAAAACCAGACAACTGTCCACTTCACCACTACCACCCCAGCCACCCCACCCTACTCCACCCCACCTTGCCCCTGCCCCTGGCACTACCTAAACTCTAGCTTTGCTCACCAAGGAACCTTCTCAGTCTTTTGGGACCTAAGTGAGTCTTTTCAACTTTATCTACCCCAGAGAATGTGTTTATAAACAACACAAGGCATTAAGGGAAGAAAACAGGGTAAAGCTGACACATAATAGTCAATGTTAGGGGGTTGGAGAAATGGCTCAGTGGTTAAGAGCACTGGCTGGTCTTCTAGAGGTCCTGAGTTCAATTCCCAGCAACTACATGGTGGCTCACAACCATCTATAATGGGATCTCTCTTCTGGTGTGCCTGAAGACAGGTAACTCATATACATAAAATAAATATTTAAAAAAATATTCAATGTCTGTTCTCCCCCCATATACTTTCCTATAAAGAAGGGAATGTGGCCAATTAATGTGTGTTCTGTTGTGCTGATCCACAACTCAGTTTCCTCAAATCTGACTGCCTCTGTCACTGTGCTCCCTATCAGAATCTCATGCAAGAGTGGAAATAAAAGGTCTATTATTGGTACTGAGTAATATGGTAACCATGGGCTATTTAAGCACTTAAGATGTAACAAGTGTGGCCCCTCATAGCTGCACAGACCTTTGATCACTTGGCGAGACAGAGGCAGGCAGATTTCTGTGAGTTTGAGGCCAGCTTGCTCCGGATGAGTTCCAGGCCAGCCAGGATTACAGTGAGACCCTGTATCAAAAAAAAAAAAAAAAAAAAAAAGTCAGGCGTTGGTGGCCCATGCCTTTAATCCCAGCACTCTCAAGACAGAAGCAGAAGGAGCTCTGTGATTTCAAGGCCAGCTTGGTCTACAGAGAGAGTTCCAGGACAGCCAAGGCTACACAGAAAAACCCTATCTCTGCTGTGGGATGTTCTGTATGGCAAATGTGCTGCTCTGATTGGTCAATAAATAAAACACTGATTGGCCATTGGCTAGGCAGGAAGTATAGGCGGGACAAGGAGGAGAATAAAGCTGGCAAGTGGAAGGCTGAGTCAGAGAGACACTGCCAGCCGCCATGATGACAAACAGCATGTGAAGATGCTGGTAAGCCATGAGCCATGTGGCAAGGTATAGATTAATGGAAATGGATTAATTTAAGCTGTAAGAACAGTTAGCAAGAAGCCTGCCACGGCCATACAGTTTGTAACCAATATAAGTCTCTGTGTTTACTTGGTCGGGTCTGAGTGGCTATGGGACTGGCAGGTGAGAGAGATTTGTCCTGACTGTGGGCCAGGCAGGAAAACTCTAGCTACATATCTCGAAGAAAAAAAAAAAAAAAAGAAAGAAAAGTAAACAGTGTGAATAAGAACTGGACTGCTTAATTTTAGATATAAACATAACTGTCGCTGAACTAGCGAGATGCATTTTCATGATATGCATAATCGGACTAGGTGACCCACCCAAAGGTACCCTTGCCCCTAAAATAGCCTACGATCATCCTCTTTGCTCTCTATCCTACAAGCAACATGTACCTCTTCCTAAAACACCACATAAATAGACTTAGAAAACTGAGCTTCGTGGGTCTAATTCCCAACACCTCACAACCACAGGTAATTCCAACACTTTCTTCTAGCCTCTAAGGACACCAGACAAGCAAATGGCACACAGACATACATGCAGGCAAAACGGCCGTACATGTAAAATTAAATTTTTAAAAAGCAAATGTCAACAAACAAAGGCTCAAAATAAAAATGTACTAAATACTCTAACCTACATAAGAATTCAATATATACTAAGGGTCATAGAATGAACCAAACAGAGAACCATCTGACTAGCTACTTAGTGCTACTTGAGTTGTCTTTGGCAAGAGACTTTAATACTGAGGGTGGAGAGTGTCGGAGTGTTTACCTAGCATGTGTGAGGCCCTAGGTCTGATATCAGTACTGGGGGGTAGGGGGGTGGGAAATCACACAAAAATTCTTCTGGGTATCAAAAACACCAAACAAAGGGAAGAGGAAGCATAAACTTATTTGTAAGACATGAAAGACAAACAAAAGACTAACACTCTCAATGCATTTTTAAAACACAAATTAGTAAGAAAAAGTAGTTTAAACAATGATTTATCTTCATCTACTACATGGAGAATTATAAACTGATGAAAATGAAATATGTAATACCTAGTGCAGACAAAGGTGTTGTCTCTTTCACATGCTGCTGGAAAGAGCAAACTAGCAAAACATCAGTATTCTCTGTCTTTCACCTAGATCCAGCAATTTCACTGTCAAATAAGTCCCCTAAGGAAGCACCCATGGATGTGACCAAAGATTGACAAGAATCCTCACCAACAGCATTTATAATTAAAACAAATAATAAATGACAAGGTCTAACCACAGGGGATTAATAAAGGAAGACAATGGAATGCTATGAATTCCTTAGGTGTTTTTTAAGTTCATTTAATAACATGAGGAATAACGTAACCTTAATGAAGGCTTAATATTAAGTAACTTGTTCTGAATACTTTCTCAGTGATATCAAAATGTTATGTTAAAGCCAGATCTAGTGATTCAGGCCTGTAATCTCAGCTACTTGAGAGGCTGAGGCAGAAGGATTGAATGTTCAAGGCCTGCTTAGACTTGAGTACTTTCAAGGCCAGCAAGAACTTAGTGAGACCAGCTCAAAACAGAAAGTAAGAGGGCTGAGGAGCTGTCTCCATGGTAAAGCACATGTGTCAAATGCATACAGATTTAGTTTCTACCCTTGGTATTAAAGAAGAGTGAAAGGATTGCTTCCAAACAATTTCTTCCCTCCTCCCCTCCACCCCTCCATCCCTCCCACTGAGGCACTTCCCCACTCCCTGGCCTGTCCTTTTGCTGCTGGGCCTCCTCTATACAAACACTTCTTGGCCTGTCAATCCTTGGAGTAAATAACTTTCTTCGTTACCTTAACCTTCTTAAAGGACAACTCCCCCCCATACCCAGCACCTCCTTCTCTGTTCCTCATCCAAGTCTCCCTTCGTTCCTGCATGTGAAGGAAGGCCTGATTTCTTGAATGATCTAGAAGTACAAATCCAACTTTGATACAGGGAATCAAGTCACTTAGGTTCAACCTCATTTGGATTACAGATGGCTTGCTTCTCCTCAGCACCGCCCTCGTCCTTCCTGTCTCCACAGGCATCATACAGGCTTTCACAACAAGGTGAAAACACACAAAACTATCCTTTCTCGTGCGTGTGCACTGGCTCCATCAGACCTAGTCTGGATTAGAGCTGTGTGTGCTTGTCCTGGAACAAGAAATGAAACTCAAGCGTACGATTTCCGTGTATTTTAGATTTAACAGGCAGCGGCAGTTCTCTTTTCTGGAACCAAAGATTAATGGTTCTTTAATTAAAATTAAAGTATGTTACAAAATCAATCGGCTACCCTGTCTGCCACTTCTCAACAGTTCATACAGTGACTCCTACTACAAACCGTCCTAGAGGCTTGCAATACAATTTCACCAAATTGGTAGTACTCTTTGCTAGTGGCCAGCCTGATGCATGGCATGTTTAGCTACAAACAGCTCTGCTGACTGTCCCTGCAGCATTTTCATGGCTCGCCAATAGATCTGCCCACAGTTCTCAGGTCTGCCGAAGGGGTGGCTCAATTCTTCTTTGATGTAATCCATCCAAAGATCTTGAAAAGGAAACAAAAAAATTACTGTAAACCTAATTAGAAAGCTGGGAAGGCTCTATTAGGCAAATTCAATTATTTAATACCAAGCCAATTAACAAGTTCTAAGAAACTGCCACATACACAATTAATGTAAGTAACAATTTAGAATATATGAATAAAATGAGGTACCATGTAATACTGATACATATAAGCATTGTGTAAGGTTTAAATAAAGTTAAGCCTGTCTATTGCCTCAAACGTTCATCATTTCTTTACAGTGAAAACTTTTAAACTCCTTTCTACTTTGTTGTTTTGGTTTTTCGAGACAGGGTTTCTCTGTGTAGTCCTGGTTATCCTGGACCTCACTCTGTAGACCAGGCTGGCCTGGACCTCACTCTGTAGACCAGGCTGGCCTAGAACTCAGACATCCTCCTGCCTCTCTCTCTTGAGTGCTGGCCTACTTTTTTTGATTTTTCAAGATCGGAGTCCTTGCTGTCCTGGAACTTGCTCTGTGGACCTGCCACTGCCTTCAGAGTGCTGGGATTGAAGGCGAACAGACACCGTCATCCAGGTTCCTTTCTACGCTTTAAAGGGCACGGTACACTGTTGTTATCTAGTCAGCGCCCCCCTGTGCCACAGCAGACTAGCCCCAGTATAACTGACTAAGCACTCACAGACCCTCCTTTCCACTGTGATAACTAGCCGTGACTACTGGCCTACACTAACATTTATACATACTTGTTTTGATTTCATCTGATTTAGTTTGATTTTTTGAGACAGGGTCTCATTCTGTAGTACAGGCTAGCCTGGAACTCACTACATAGCCTAGACTGGCCTCAAACTCCTGGCAATATTCCTGTCTCCACCTCTACAGCAGAGGATTATAGTTATGAACCATTACATCCCAGCACACATAATTTTTAAAGAGTTGTTTATTTTATATTGTGTGTGTGCATGCACACCTTCATGGCATGGCATACATGTGGAGATCAGAAGACAACTTGTGGAAGTCAGTCCTTTTTATCTACCGTGTGGGTTCAAGAGCTCCAACTCACGTCTTTATGCTTGGAAACAAGTGCCTTTAGCCATTGAGCCAGCTCACCAGCCCACATAAATTTCTTTTTATGAGACCCAAACCAAGGCTGGGCATGGTGGAGTATGTCTTTAATCCCAGCACTCAGGAGTCAGAGGCAGGCGAATCCCTGTTTGAGGCCAGCCTGGTCTACAGAGGGAGTTCCAGGACAGCCAGAGTTACACAGAGAAACCCTGTCTGGAAAAAACAAAAATAGAGAGAGACCAAAACCAAGCAAATCTTTGTCTGATCCAGAGTCCTTAAGAGAACTAGTGGATATGAGAACTGGCAAACTTCAAACATAAGTAAAATCCTATGCTACAGAGGTGGAGACAGGGGTATTGGCAGAAGTTTGAGGTCAGTCTAGGCTATGTAGTGGGTTCCAAGGTAGCCTAGACTACAGAGCAAGACCTTGTCTCAAAAACCACAAGAGAAGAAGGCAGGAAAAGCACTGTAGAACTGTTCTAAGAAGGGCCTGAGGTGCAAACCACAAACACTATTCTACCCACCTACCAGTCCAGAGACTGCACGAGCATCGCTCACACACACAACTGAAGCTTACTTACCAGAATCCGTAGACCCAAACTCTCTCAATGCCCTCTCGTAATATTCCCTCAGGTTTGCCATCTTGCAGGGTTCCTATAAAAACAACCAGGAGATCTGGCTTCATTGTCTAACCATAAATCCATCTCGACTGTATTTTAAGCAACTTCTGTTAGGTATCTAAAGGGGAAAGACCAAACCAGCCTAGTTCTCAGCTTATCCCAAAAGAGGAAGAACAAGACTTCAGAGACTGCTCAGCAGCCAAGGGCACCTGCCACCAAGCGTGACAGCCTGAGTTCAATCCCCAGCACCCACAAGGCAGAAGCCGAGAATCAACTCCCAAAGTTGTCCTCTGACTGTCACACTCACACTGTGGCACACAAAAAATAAGTATGACCAAGAAAAAAAAACACATTTACCAGAATGAAGTGAATGTCAACCAGGAAAGCACTTTGCCCTGCTGACGTAGGAAAAAGTCTAATTATATTCAGGGTGGAACCTGTGAGGTGTCACAGGAATAACACTTGAAACCCTTGAGGGGCCGAGTGGGATTTAAATGAAAAAATAGACAGTTCTATAACCTATGCTAGGATTTCCTCCTTTTGAGAATCTGTGCTCTGACACAGAGTTACGACCACTTTAACACCTTCCTTTCTCTTTTTTGAGACAAGATTTCATTATGTAGCCCAGGTTGGTACAGAGTTGATAGCAATCCTCTGAGTGCTGGGATTAAAGGCATGAGCTACCATACCTTGCTCTAAAACTCGTATACCACAATAACACATAAATATTAGTACATGATCTTCAAGTTCCTTAAGCCCTCTGGCTTTAAGTACTCCTTCACCTGGCAAGCACCTCAGCACCATTACAGGTAACAAAGTGTGGGCTGTCAGAACACAGTCCAGGAATGGAGTCAGGTGAGGAGAATTCTGAGTGCTTGTGAGAACACTCCAAGAAAACAAGACAGAGTCTTGTGACCTCAGTGTCTTCAAAAGCACAAAACTGTTCTTGGAATGTGTTTTCATGCTTTTCCCAGGTGCAGCAGGTAGGAACTGCTTGCTGCTGTTATTATTCAATTATCCTTTATGTGCCTCTATGGAAAGCATATTTTTTGCCATGTTGGCTTGTCCTTGAGACTGTATACAGTCTGAACTCATGAGAACTTTACTCATATGATCTGTCTTAACCTGAGTATAAATTGTCCGAGGCTCCAAGTAAGGTTGGCTACTGCATGAGACTTTAGTCCACCTCTCCCACATTCTCCCAGGTCCTCCCACCTCTAGAATGGTGACAGGCTATAACCTAACAGAATAGTGGGCACTACTTTTGTAGCTCTGGCTGTCCTTGAACTCTATGTAACTAAGGATGGCCTGGAACTCCTGATCCACCTGTCTCCACCTCCTAAGTGCTGAGACAGCAGGTGTTCACCACCACACCCAGTTTATGTGGCACTGGGAATCAAAGCCAGATCTCTGTGTATGCTAGTAAAGCACCCTACTACAGCACCTCTAGGCTCCAGCTCCACCTCTGCTATTAAATGTATTCCTTTGAATGCATTTTCACAGTAGATTAATATCATCTAAAGCTTTTTTTTTTTTTTTTTTTTAATTTTCCTTTTTTAGTTTTTCAAGACAGGGTATCTCTGTGTAGCCCTGGCTGTCCTGGAACTCACTCTATAGACCAGGCTGGCCTCACACTCAGAGATCCTGAGTGCTGGGATTAAAGACACACCACCCTGAGCCATGTATTATTTAACTGAGACTCTCCTACCTTTTCACTCTCCTCATAAGTTACAGTTAAAATCATCAGAAACAATAATTACGTGCTCATTCTACAGCCCAAGCCAAGAGGAGAACAGTGCACTGCGGAGGCCAGCAGCCGCGTCACCCAGCCTAGCAGGGAAGCTTCCTGTTCTCCAGAAGTACACCCTCTCTCGGCTTAATTACCATTCTTACCAGCTCTATGGAAAGAGGCTGAACCAAGGGACCAGGAGTTTGCACTCCACTCGAACTAAAGTTTAAATGAAAGATGCTGCCCTGAGTAATAACCACAGAGCCTTGTTTCCAGCAGGAAGGGCTCAGAATACTCACCTGCTCCTTTTCAAACTGTATCATTTTCCTGAAAAAATCAACTGAAAATGGACGGCTTTCCTGTAAACTAAAAAGAAGTGGGTGAATGTTAGTTCCCACAATGTCAGAAGCCTTTTATAAAAACTATATATTTTATATTTTATTTTATATTTATAAACTATATATATTATATTCTATAAACATGAATAACCAGGCTTTGCTTCCACAACAGGAAGTTTAACAGAGACTCTGCAGCAATCTCAGGCAAAACTGGGTTTGATGGAGTCACTCCCATGCCTCAACTTGGAGTGACTGACCCTTCACCACCCTTACACAATTTCCCATACACACATTTGTTGTTGCTCATTTGTTTGTTTTAATAACATGTTTCTCTATGCTGCCCTGTTTGGTTTCCATGTGCTAGGCTCAAATGATCTCCTGACTTAGTCTCCTGGGTTTACAGGCATGTTGTACACATGAGGCTCCACACATCTATTTTAAATAACTGCTGCTATGGAGATGCTTTCCTAAAGAAGAAGGAGACAGTTTAATGCTTAGCAACGGTATTGAAAACTGGGATTATAGTGCAGCATCAACTATATAAGAAACAAGTTGCCAGGTGATGGTGGCGCACGCCTGTAATCCCAGCATTGGGAGGCAGAGGCAGGTGGATCTCTGTGAGTTCGAGGCCAGCCTGGTCTACAGAGCTAGTCCAGGACAGGCTCCAAAGCTACAGAGAAACCCTGTCTCAAAAAACTGAGGGGGAAAAAAAAAAAAGAAAAGAAACAAGTACTAAAATAATGCAGTAGTCTAGAGATACAGCTCAGTGTACAGCCCTTGTCTAGGTGCAAGGCCCTGAGCTCAATCCCTACTGCCTTAAAAAGAAATGATTCGTGCCAGGCGGTGGTGGCACACACCTTTAATCCCAGAACTCAGAGACAAAGGCAAGCGGACCTCTGTGAGTTCGAAGTCAGCCTAGGCGACAGAGTGAATTCCAGGAAAGGCGCAAAGCTACACATAGAAACTCGGTTTCGAAAAACTAAAAAAGACAAAAAAAAAAAAAAAAAAAGAAATGATTTGCTAACAGAGCTGCTTGTACTAGTGACACAATTACAGTCATCAATGAGCTAACTGTCATTTCCCCTGTGTGTATGAATTGCTTTAACTGTGCAAAACAAGAAAGAGGAAGTTAAGTTTTGACAGTCCCTCTGATTACCACTCCAGATACTACTTTTAATCCACACAGGCTTAGTATGAAGGGCTGAGTGTGGGCAGGAAGACTAGAAACCACTGTGAGCACCTGGGAGTACCTTTTGAACACTGCTCTGGTCTTTTTGTAGCCACCGCTTCGATAAGCCCAATCCAGGTATTTCTCCTTCAGAGTTACTGAATTGGCACCTGTGACAGCTAAAATAGCTTTCTACAGTTAAAAGAAAAGAAACAAAGACAAGCTGTGTAAAGGAACTTAGTGACATCAAAACATGTTACCAAGACCCACCCCAAACCACTAAGTAAGTGGAGACTTGAGATATGAAACACCCACTCCCTGCACCACGAGGACCAGAAGAGGGAGCCTGTACCTTAAAGATTGCTTCAGTGTCCTCCTGGCTGTTAGCACTTTCACTCCACTCTGCCCAAGAAATCCACAAGGGCAGGCAAACCTGCTCACAAAAACAAACAGACAGCTGTTAGATCTCAGTTTCTCAGCACTGTGCTCTGAAAACTCATCACTATGAAGACGGTCACTGCAGCCCCCAGCCAAGTCACCCAGAGCAACACTTCGATAATTTAGTCCAATTCTGAGAGGATCCTGACCATAGCCATCGTTAGCAGTCATCGTTCAGTTAAACAAGTGAAGAAAAGCTACATCCAGTCAGCCCCACAGCAACCCAGGTCACTAGTCTGTGGTCTGGGAGCTACTTCACAAGAACTGATCTGGGGTGGCCTGCCTGATCTTCACTGTGAAGAGAGGGGCAGACAGCAGCCCTCTGCAGTACATTTTCCCAGTCACTAAAGAAAAGATTTACTCAGGCAGTGGTGGCGCACGCTTTTAATCCCAGCACTTGGGAGGCAGATCTCTGGAGTTTAAGGTCGGCCTGGTCTACAGAGCTAGCTCTACAACAGCCAAGGATACGTAAAGACATTCTGTCCTGAGGAGCCAAAAAAAAAAAGAAGAAAAAGAAAGATTTTCTACAAAGTAAGTTTAAAACATTAATGTTTAGATTTTTGTGATTTCGAGTTTATGATCAGATGTGAGAATATTCTATTAGTATTTCTCATTTGTAAGACATTTAAACAGAATGAGAAATCTTACATTAATAAACTTACAAATACAGAGTAGACATAGAAGTAATTTCTCCTCAATCCTCAAACTATTACCATTTAACAACAATTATTCCAGGGTCTGCTCTCTTTAGACAATATATTATAAATGAGCTTTCACTGAAACCTTAGAAGGTTTCCAGAGAGGGCTGGAGATCCAGCTCAGCTTAGGCCCACGAAGCCCTGGCTTCAGTCCCCAGCACTAGATAAAGCAGACATGGGGAAGCATGCCTGTAAGTCCCAGCACTCAGGAGGCAGAAGCAGAAGAGTCAAAGATCAAGGTTCTCCTTAGGCCAGCCTGGGCTACATGAGACCCCGTCTTTTAAGCAAAAAACAAAACAAACAAACCAACCAGTTTTCCAAAAAGAGTAAAATAAGGACTGAGAGTTGGCTCTGTGGTCAAGAACACTTGTGGTTACTAAGGACCCAACACTAACACCAACATGGAGGTGCAACACCTCCTTGGGCACCAGTCACACACACGAGACACAGACATACATGCAGGCAAAACACTCATACACATAAAATAATAAATAAAGAGAACGAAATATGAAAGACAGACTTCACGGACCTGGGGTTTGAGGTGTGCAAAGGCTTCTTCAAACTGCATCGCTACATCGGGGCTCTTTGACCCAATGAGCACCTGCAGCTTCATCTGCCACATTGTTGCAGAGTCCTTGAACAATTCCGTCCCATCTTCTGCCACCTGCAAAGCCTCTTTAAAGAGGTCCTGGCGCAGCAACAAGTCAATCTAACAAAGACAAAGTACACTGTAAAGCCCCACTGGAAAGCAAAATGATATATATGAATAGAGGCATATAAAGACTATTTATAACAATAATCTCAACAGTCTTCCCACTACACCTTTTACCATAGCTGCTAGAGGCACAAAGGGCAACTAGAATTCCTCCTCCTCCCTCTGCTCCTACCCATAGGACTATCAGAAAATCAGAGAGGAGGGCTGAGGAGAGAGATGGCTCAGCAGGGAATGTTCTTTCTCTCTTGGGATCCCACACTGAAAGGAAGAATCACCTCCCAAAAACACTCTCCTCATACATGTATCATGACACATATGTACACAGAGTAATGATATTCCTTTCATCAGAAAAGGGATGAAAAGCAGAGAGTCTAAGTAATTTAAGCTAGAACCCATACCCACTAACTAGAGCATAATAAAGGTAAAAATAGTATCTATAGATTCAAAAGGAAATGTATTCATTCAATGTACTTAACTGGTATAACTTTCTCAAAACGTAATTTGACACTATATAACAAGAATCATGGGGAGGGGGGAGCTGGACAGGTTAAGGTTCAGGGATTAAGAGCAGTAGCTGTTCTTCCAGAAGACCTGGGTTCAATTCCCAGTACCCACATTCGGCTCACAACAGTATATAGCCCAGTCTCAGGGGATCCAACACCCTCTTCTGGCTTCCTAAGGCACCAGGTACACATGTGATGTAAAGATGTACATGCAGGCAAAACACTCACACACATAAAAATAGTCTTTAAAACAAATATACAAAACAAAGAATCATGGAAGTGTTGTCTTAGATTTTACTTTAAAAAATAATGACCCCCCCCCAAAAAAAAGAAAGAAAATCTTATCTGTTCAAAATACTTGTATCCGCCGGGCGGTGGTGGCGCACGCTTTTAATCCCAGCACTCGGGAGGCAGAGCCAGGCGGATCTCTGTGAGTTCGAGGCCAGCCTGGGCTACCAAGTGAGTCCCAGGAAAGGCACAAAGCTACACAGAGAAACCCTGTCTCGAAAAACCAAAAAAAAAAAAATACTTGTATCCATACTAGTTTATTACAGGGGGAAAAAACTAGTATCAGTCTAATTTTACAATCTTGTGAAAAAAAAACAATGAATAGCAGTTTGTAACTAGTTTCTTCAGCAAGTACATTTACTATGCATCGTTAAAGGCCAAATTCAATACTGAGCAAATCAGACATTCCTCCCTGCCCACAGAGCTTCCAAGCTCACGAGCTCTGTGGCACACAGAAAAGGAACCACCTGCTACAGGAGTGCAGGGCAGAAGGACCAGCACTGTGTATGGCAGGGAGACTTCAGGAAAGGAAGCAGTCAAGCTCAGACTTAAGGAGAAACAGGAAGACAGGGAAACACAGAACCGGAAAAGTCAAGGCTCTCCAACCAGTTTGCACAGAGACGGCTTAGCATGAGAAGAAATTCATGTTTGGCATGACTGGAGGGTGGGATGCCAAAGAGAAGACTAAAGTAGATGTTTCTGGACATATAAGCAAAAATCAAAGTAAGAAGTTAGAATAAATTTTTTAAAAAAAGTTTGAATAACTTTACCCAAAAGACTATGAGATAATACAGAATAATCTTGTGATTTTTACATTTATTTGTGTGTTTAAGTTACACATGTGAGTTTGTATGAGTGTACACATGTGCATTTTGATATAGGTGTGTGTGTGTGCACGCACATAGAAGCCAGAGGTTGATTTGGGTGCTTTCTACAATTATTCTCTCTTTTTTTTGCATGTATCTATGTGTGTGATGTGTATATATGTATGTGCTCACATGTATGTGGGTACATATATACATGCTGGCGCACATGCATAGTGTACTTGTGCATATGGAGGTCCAAGGCTGATATTAGCTTCAACCATATCTCTCCACCTCATTCACTAAGGCAGGGTCTCACCTCACAGCTCTAAACCCAGAGCTCACCTCACAGCTAATCTAACTAGCCAGGTTCCTCTGGGCATCCTGTCTTCCCCTAAGCACACTAGAATTCCAGGCATGTACGTAGGTGCTGGGGATCCAAACCCTGGTTCCGACACTTGTACAGCAAGCACGTACCGGCCGAGCCATCTCCTGGCCCTCACCTCATGTTCTGAGACAGTGCTTCTCGCTGAACTGTGGCCCCTCTAAGCAGCTGCACTGGAGAGATGAGCTCCAGGGAGCCTGCCTGTCTCCGCCTCCCCAGCACTGGGGCCACAGCACCAACACTGCAGAGGTGAGCGGAGGAGGAGGGAGAGCAGAGGGAGGGGAGAAGGGGAGGGGAGGGGAGGGGAAGGGCCTGAGGAGGAGAAGGTGGGAGGAAGGACGATGGAAGGGAGGGACCCAGGAAGGACAGGGAGCAGAGGGAAGGAGAAGAGAGAGGTAGAGGAAGGGAGAGAAGCTGAATGGAAAGGACAGAAGAGAGAAGGGCTGGACGGAAGGCCCTGCAGTTAAGAGCAACAGTTTTTCTTCCAGAGGATCCGGGTTCAATTCTCAGCACCCACGTGTCGTAAACAACCATCTATAACTCCAGTTCCATGAGATCCAAAACCCTCTTCCAGCCTGCACATACATGTTATACATACATATGTGCAGGCAAAACACTCAAACACATAAAATAAAAAAGAAATCCTTCGCCGGTTAGTGGTGGTGCACTCAAGAGGCAGAGACAGGCAGATCTCTGAGTTCAGCCTGGTCTCCAGAGAGAGTTCCAGGACAGCCAGGACTGCTACACAGAGAAACCCTGTCTCAAAAAACAAAACAAAAAAATCCTAGCCGGGCGGTGGTGGCGCACGCCTTTAATCCCAGCACTCGGGAGGCAGAGCCAGGCGGATCTCTGTGAGTTCGAGGCCAGCCTGGTCTCCAAAGCGAGTTCCAGGAAAGGCGCAAAGCTACACAGAGAAACCCTGTCTCGAAAAACCAAAAAAAAAAAAAAAAAAAAAAAAAAAAAAAAAAAATCCTTTAAAAATGTGGGGACGGGGATGTGTAAGAGAAGAGAGGAGACATGTAAGGGAGGAAAGGAGAAAGGGGAGGGGATGCCGAGCAGGCTCTCTCTGACTTTCCTGTTCTGGTGTCCTCGATGTTAAATCAGAATGAAGCATAGGTAACGGGCAATGAATGTGCTTCCTATGGCCTTACCCACTGCTTGTAGTGGACTTCAGAAAGGAGCTTCAGTTCATGGGCCTTCCTGAATGCAAACATGGTTCTTTCCAGCCTCTGAAATCAGAAACATCTGGGGTCATTAAACAGAATCCAGCAGGGGTCTCTGGCCACTGATCTGGGCAAAGAGCTCTTGCACGTTTCTAAGAATTCAGAGATGGGGCTCAGTTCCGAATGGGTGTCACTCATGATGAGATGAGCTATGCCTCTGCACTTGGCACAGCCCAATCAGCAGAAAGCCCTCCTATCATATACCCAGAATGGGGCAAAGCAGACAGGTCGCCCACAGTGAAAAATCGAGTGGCTAAGTTTGAAATTCTGGAAGCTGGCCCAGACCCCAAAAGAACTCTGCCCCTGTCTAGTGGACACTTTCTAACCAACCACTGTAGTTATACAATGGAAATCCTTACCTGCCCTCTGAGGGGTACACTACTGGTCTTCTTAGAAAACCTTTCCAAGCAAAAGTTGATGTAACACTTCCACATAGCCTCTGGAAAAGTCAGATGACATCAATGAGCTCACCATCCTCTTAGTCCAAACATCTTCCTTTCAAAGGGAAACTGCTCTAGAAGAATGTTTAAGTCAACAGCTGAAAATGCCCCAGTGGTTCAGAGTACTTGCTGCTCTTCCAGAGGACCTGAGTTAGGATCCTAACATCCAAACTGGGTGGCTCACAACCACCTGTAACTCCAGCTCCAAGGGATCAGACCACCTCTTTTGGCTTCTGTGGACACCAGCACACGTGACATTATTCATTCACAGGGACCAAAATACATACGCATAAAATGAAAATAATAAAAATAAATTGTTTTTAAAAACAAAGTTTAGCCGGGCGGTGGTGGCGCACGCCTTTAATCCCAGCACTCGGGAGGCAGAGCCAGGCGGATCTCTGTGAGTTCGAGGCCAGCCTGGGCTACCAAGTGAGTTCTAGGAAAGGCGCAAAGCTACACAGAGAAACCCTGTCTCGAAAAACCAAAAAAAAAAAAAAAAAAAAAAAAAAAAAAAAACAAAGTTTAGCCGGGAGTTGGTGGTACATGCCTTTAATCCCAGCACTCGGGTGCACGCCTTTAATCCCAGCACTCGGGAGGCAGAGCCAGTAGGATCTCTGTGAGTTCGAGGCCAGCCTGGTCTACAAAGCAAGTTCCAGGAAAGGCGCAAAGCTACACAGAGAAACCCTGTCTCGAAAAACAAAAAACAAAAAACAAAACAACAAACAAAAAAGTTTAAGCCAGGCTTAGTGGCTCATTCCTTTAATCCCAGCACTCAGGAGGCAGAAGGCAGATGGATCTGTGAGTTCCAGGCCAGCCTGGTTTACAGAGCGAGTTCCAGGACAGTCAAGGATACACAAAGAAACCCTGTCTTGAAAAACAAAAAACAAAAAACAAAAACAAAAAGCAAAAGAAAAGTTTACATTAACCTAGCTAAAACAACAATGCTACTCCCATTATAGAGAATCAAACATCAGATATTGGGGAAAATCAACTGAGCAAGGACATAAACTCAAAATCCTTGACTAGGCTGGCTATCTCCACTGCCTTTATTTCCAATATTACCAAACAAGAATGTAATCTCTAAGGAAAGATACAAGATGAAGCCACATGTAGTGATTCACACCTTTAATCCCAGCAGACAGATCTCTGTGAGTTTGAGGCTGGCCTACCTGAGAAGTCCTGGGCCAGCCAGGGCTACATAGTGAGACCCTGTCTCCCCAACTAAAACACACACACACACACACACACACACACACACACACACACACACACACACACACAAAGAAAAAGAAAAAAAGAAAAAGAAAAAAGATACAGGATAATACTTAAACAATTATAATCTCTTGGGGTTCAGGGGTTGGCTTACTTGTTTTTGAGACAGGGTCTCATGCAGCCTAGAGTGGCCTCAAACTCACTATATAGCTAAGGATAACCTTGACCTTCAGATCTTCCCATCGTCACCTCCAAGGTGCATTATAAGTATGCGCCAGCATTTGCAGTTTGTTACAGTGCTGGAGATCAAACCCAGGGCTTCATGTGCTCTGTGACAGCACTTTCCAAATGAGCTACACCTCCATCCCTTGAGTATGGATGCCAAACAGATGAGCCTAAATACCTCTATTGCTGAAGAAGTCATAAAAACTCTAGCACACACCTATAATCCCAGCACACAGGAGGCAGAGGCAGGTGGGTCGGGAGTTCAAGGCCAGCCCGGGTTACATGAACTCTCATCATGAAAAACTCTAGTTTTTCATCATCACAGAGGGAGCAACCAGAAAGAGGCATATAGGGTTAATAATATAGCTCAGGTGATTGAATGTTTGTCTAGCATATGTGAGGCACCACACATACTGGTCCTGAAGTTCAAGGTCATCATGGCTTATATGATAGATTGAGGATAGCCTGGAATACATGAGATCTTGTCTCAAAAAAGAAAAGGGGGTATAAAGAGGCTAGCAAAACAGTTCAACAGATAAAGGCTCTTGACGCCAAGCCTGATGACCTCAGCCCACTTCCTAGGTAGTACCCACGTATCAGGAGAGAACCCACTCTAGTAAGTTGTCCTCTGACTACCAAATGTATGCTGTGGCATGCACTCACACACATATACACACACAATAAATAATACATGTAATTACCTTTTTAATTTAAGGGAAGAAAAAGAAAGCCAGGCACACTGTAAACTCCTCTACTGAGATTTTCTTCCTTTTTTTCTCTTCTAGTGGGGACAGAACTTGGGGCACATGCTTGCTGGGTAAGTACTCCACCACTGAGCTATATGCCTCAATAGGGAGACTTCCCATCCCAATTTAAGTGTTGACAATGAGAATGTCAGTTTCCCATTCACGGACTCTTACACCACAAGACAGACTCACCCGTAGGCAGGGTCTTCACAGCCTCTTCGTACACTGCACAGCACCGTTCCTCCCTTCGGCCCACTTCCACTGCTTTGGCTTGTTTCGATACAGGCTGCTCTTCACCTGGTTGAGACTGGATCTCTAATTCTCGCCGTGCCACATAATCCCAAGTGAATGGGTCATCGGTGTGCAGAGCTTGAAGGCTGAAAATGACAGCTCACTGGCACCTGTCCCATGATAAGAAACTAATTCCAGAATAACAAAGTTCTGATGGTCTACTATAAAGGACATGGGATACCCTTTTACAGCTGCACCACCACAACAGTAATTTCCTGATAGGCTTTCCAGAATAGCATAACATATAGACTTATCAATGGAACAGAGTTGTTATATATCAATTAGATTTCAGAATGTTTCAGGCATCATTTACAAATGTTAACTTTGAGCTGGACATGGTGGCACAAGCCTGTAATCCCAGCATTCAGAAGCCTGAGGCACAGTGATTCCCACAAATTCAAGGCCAGCCTGGGCTACATAGTGAGTTCCAGACCCTGCTTTAAATAAATAAATAAAAATAAATAGGAACATAACCCCAACAAATATTAACTTTAAAATTATAATAGCAGCCGGGCGGTGGTGGCGCACGCCTTTAATCCCAGCACTCGGGAGGCAGAGCCAGGTGGATCTCTGTGAGTTCGAGGCCAGCCTGGTCTCCAAAGCGAGTTCCAGGAAAGGCGCAAAGCTACACAGAGAAACCCTGTCTCAAAAAACCAAAAAAAAAAGCCGGGCGGTGGTGGCGCACGCCTTTAATCCCAGCACTCGGGAGGCAGAGCCAGGCGGATCTCTGTGAGTTCGAGGCCAGCCTGGTCTCCAAAGCGAGTTCCAGGAAAGGCACAAAGCTACCTACACAGAGAAACCCTGTCTCGAAAAACCAAAAAAAAAAAAAAAAAAAAAAAAAAAAAAACCAAAAAAAAAAAATTATAATAGCTTGGGGGCTGAAGAGATGGCTCAGTGGTTAAGAGCACCAGCTGCTCTTCTAGAGGTCCTGAGTTCAATTCCCAGCATGTATGTAGCAGCTCACAAGCATCTATAATTGTAGTCCTCATGAATTAATATGCCCTCTTCTGGTGTATAGACGAACACGCAGACAAAACACCCATACACATAAATTAATAAATCTTTAAAAAAAATTATAACAGCTCAAGTTGTGCAGTGGTGGTGCACACCTTTAATTCAAGCACCTGGAAGGCAGAGGTAAGTGGATCTCTGTGAGTTTCAGGCCAGCCTGGTCTATAAAGCTAGTTCCAGAATAGCCAGGAGTACAAAAAGAAACCTATCTCAAAATGAAAAAAAAAAAAAAAATCACGATAGCTCTCCAAATCAGATCAGTAGTTACCTTCGACCATAGAAGCTTAAAGAGCCTGGGCTCTTGAATTCTTCAAACAGAGGCAGAGAAAAAGCACAATCTAATCCTCTACCAAAACCCTGAAGACATCCAAAGAACAAACTGATGCATGTTCTACCTTATCTCCCATGACCCCAGAAATGGAACCTAAGAACGGAAGTACCTAATGTAATCACTATCAATGGTTTGAATGTGAAACACTCCTCCCAAAGGCCCATAGATTTGAACACGTGGCCTCTACTTTGAAGCACTGTTTAGGGAAGTTATGGAATCTTAAGAAAGTATAGCTTGTGGGAGAAAGGATATCACTGAAGGCAGGATATGTGGGTTTATAGCCATACTCCACATCCACTCACTCCACTTCCTGTGTGCAGGTAAAGATGTGATCCAGCCAGCTTCCTGCTCATATCAGCATGCCATGTATTGCCCACCATTATAGACTCTAGCCCTCTGCAACCATAAGCTAAAATAAACTCTTTCTTTTGTAAGTTGTTCTTGGTCATGGCATTTCATCACAGCACAAAAATTAACTAATACACACAAAATAATTTTTGTTTGTTTGTTTTTCGAGACAGGGTTTTTCTGTGTAGTTTTGGTGCCTGTCCTGGATCTCACTCTGTAGACCAGGCTGGCCTAGAACTAACAGAGATCTGCCTGGCTCTGCCTCCCGAGTGCTGGGCAAATAATTCTTAAATAGCAGAACCAGACACTACAGCTTAAATTATCAACATCACTAAGCTATAATGAGTTATGAATACAATTCTGATTTTGCAGAAAAGAAGAATGTGTATTGACATAAGCTTTTAGGATATGGTTTTTGTTATTTTGTTTTGTTTTTCGAGACAGGGTTTCTCTGTGTAGTTTTGGTGCCTGTCCTGGATCTCGATCTGTAGACCAGGCTGGCCTCAAATTCAGAGATCTACCTGCCTCTGCCTCCCAAGTGTTGGGACTAAAGGTGTGCACCACCACCGACAGGTATATATTCTTCTTCACTCCTCCCCAGACTCAAGTCTTTATTTATCACAAGACAGAAATAGACATGTTCACCTTACCACTGTTTTACTTACTCATCATAAATTTCTTTTTGCAGATCCTTGGCAAAATCAAATAGTTGTGCAATTGAAAGAAGTGATACATGAAATTCTGCACCTAAAATTTTAAAAAATCAAGGGAAGTTTGCTGGTATTTAAATTGTAAAGACAGACTTTACTCAAAAAGTACTGTTTTCTTTATGTGTTAGAGTTAGTCTTTGGAAGTTGTTGTCTTTTGCTCTGAACAGGGTTTCACTATATAGCCATGACTGGCCTCTACTCCTCCCTGAGTCCTAACGGTAGGGATGAAACCTAGGGTCTTCTGCATGCTAAGCAAGCACTCTATCACTGAGCTATAAGCCCCACCACAGACTGGCCTCCAACTCATGATCCTCCTGTCTCAGCAGGTGTTAGGTAGCACCATCTCAAGCTTTTTTTTTTTCCTGGTGCTGGGTTGAACCATGACCTCATGCATGATGTACCACTGAGCTATGCCCATAGTTAGCCTTCTTGTGGTGACTTTATTTTAAATGGAACAGAGAGGAAATATCATCCTATATCCCTACCACATAAACAAAGACATTATTAATGTTTTGAAATACTTCTAAATACTTCTAAGTTTCATAAACTTAAGGGCATAAGACAAAGATTAAATCATCTACTCTTTTTTAACTCCCCCAAGTCAGTTGACTACTCAATAAAACCTTATTGAAATGCCCGATGATAGCTCAGAAGGAAGCTTTTTCTGAAGGATACAGTACATTTTGCCTACAAGCTAATAGTCCTTCTCATCACAAAGAGAATGCCTAAAAAAAAAAAATATCCAGAGGATTCTTACCTTTAATCTTGCTTACAGAATTTTTGTAAATGATGCGTGCCAACTCGCCCTTAAGGATTTCTTCAGGATGCTCAAAATTCCCCTACAAAGTGTTACATCAACCATAATTGAAAAGACAGTACCAGGGAGTACAAACAAACAAACCCACCAGGATGGAAATTAACTATCCTAGACTACCAGTATAGGTAAAAGGAGAACACCAACTCCTACAAGTTGTCCTCTGACCACCACACACATACCTATGTGCCCACCCCCAACACACACACAAACAGATGAATGAAAGTATCTTACAGCTAGGCACAGCTTTAATCCCAGCACTCAGGAGGCAGGGGCAAGTGGGTCCCTATGAGTTCAAGGCCAGCCTGGTCAACATAAAAGAGATCTAGGCAGAGCCACATAATGAGACCCTGTCTCAAAAACAATTAAACAGCCGGGCGGTGGTGGCACACGCCTTTAATCCCAGCACTCGGGAGGCAGAGCCAGGTGGATCTCTGTGAGTTCGAGGCCAGCCTGGGCTACAGAGAGAGTTCCAGGAAAGGCGCAAAGCTACACAGAGAAACCCTGTCTCGAAAAACCATAAAAAAAAAAAAAAAAAACAATTAAACAAATGAAAAATAATAATTGTTTTTCCATTTTAACAAGGGCCAGTGAGATGGTTTCATGCATAAAGATCCTGCTGCCGAGTCTGATGACCTGAGCTGGATCTCTGAGATAAATAATGGAAGGGGAGAACCAACTCCTCTAGTCATCTCTGACCTCCACGGTGCACTGTGGACACAAATACATAAATGTAGTTTAAAAAGCAAATAAGGGCTGGTGAGACGGCTCAGCGAGTAAAGGTGCCTGCTGCCAACCTGACCCACCGGAGAGGGATTCCCAGGGCCCATTTGATGGAGGACAGAACCAACTCCTGCAAGTTGTCCTCTGACCTCCACATACTTATCATGACATGTGCCCCCCCCCCCCCGCTCCCCCCCCCCAAAACAGTATTTTCCAATGTAATTAAAAAGTAAAATAAGCCGGGCGGTGGTGGCGCACACCTTTAATCCCAGCACTCGGGAGGCAGAGCCAGGCGGATCTCTGTGAGTTCAAGGCCAGCCTGGTCTCCAAAGCGAATTCCAGGAAAGGCGCAGAGCTACACAGAGAAACCCTGTCTTGAAAAACCAAAAAAAAAAAAAAAAAAAAGTAAAATAAGGTAGAGAAGCAATTGAGAGACACACATCAATCTTTAGCTACCATATGTACATACACATGCACTCTTGTAGTCCCTCACAAACACATAAGCATATACCACACATGCATGCCTCACCTACACACAAAGTTCTGAGCTAGAAATACAGTAACAGTACAGCAAGTTCCTTTTTCTGTTTCTGTTTTGTTGTTTTATATTTTGAAGACAGGGTCTTGCTATGTAGGCCAAGATGGCCTGGAACTCATAATCCTCCAGGCTCAGATTCACAAATACTAAGATTACAGGTATGTCCCATAATACCAGTTCTAACATTCAAAGCTTATTCTTTAAAGTTATTCTGTCACATTTCAAATTATATAAAAAGGAAAAGAGCCTGAGAAGGTAGAGCACACCTGTAATCTCATCTCTTAGAAGGCTGAGGCAGGAGGACTAAGAGTTCCAGGTTTGAGCCAGCAAGATGGCTCAGTGGGAAAAAGGATCCATGTGGTAAAAAGAGGAAACCGACACCCTCAAGCTGTCCTCTGACCTCCACACAAGCACCATAACATACACACACACACACACACACACACACACACACACACACACACACACACACAAAATGTAATTCTAAAAATTCAAGTAAATTACAAATTACAAATTCATCTATAAGTGAAAAATGTGACATTAAATTGGAAAAAATACATATACCTCAAAAATTCTTCTTTTATTTGTAAGCAGGCTCAAAAGACTAACACTTGATAGTACATTAGGCTCTTACCATATCCATGGCAGCTTTATCAAATTCCTGCTTTTCCTTTCTCAGTTTCTCAGCATGCATCAGCTCCATCCTAAAGTACTACAAAAAGGAAATAATGACCTAGAAGCCCTTAAAGATGCTCTTTAAATTAAAAATATTCAAGATGCCTTCATCAGTATCAGATATAGAAAAACGGAGGACCATATTTTACGTTGGGATGAAACCAGCTGATATTGACAATGTGTGATGGAAGAGATTATTTTAAGAGATCATTTGACATGTAATCTAAGTGTATGAGTGAAAAGACTTAATGGAAGTTCCTGCAAGCATTTCATTTAATCTTATCCATATATAGTAAAAAGTATCCACAAAGGTTAAGTGGGTAACCGAGATTTCTATCCCATGTAGCAACAAAGAAGCAGAGCCATATGAGAATATGTTTACTAAACGAAAATTGTCATTTCTTTAGGGTGGTGGTTTGAATGAGAATGGCCCCCACAGGTTCATGCATTTGAATGCTTGGTCCGCAGTTGGTAGAACTGTTTGGGAAAGGTTAGAAGGTGTGTCCTTGTTAGAAGAGGTGTGTACTTAGTTAGGGTGGGTGTGGGAGCCCATTTTCAGGTTCCTCATGACTTTACCCAGCATGTCCGCATAGAGGATGATTAGGACCACGGGCCTGAGTG
The DNA here is from genome assembly GCF_007827085.1 of Peromyscus californicus insignis. Taxonomy (NCBI): domain Eukaryota; kingdom Metazoa; phylum Chordata; class Mammalia; order Rodentia; family Cricetidae; genus Peromyscus; species Peromyscus californicus. The sequence goes on along the minus strand of NW_026294551.1, from coordinate 42,863,949 downwards.
CAGGTATCTGAGATGGTCTGCACTTGGCTGTGCTGGGGGAGGAGGTCTTTTGCTCCACCCCCTGGCATCTCTATAAATACCCTGGAGCAGAGACAGTTGGGGCCCACTAGAAAAGGTTCCAGGCCCTCTCGAGGCTATCCTTTATTTTCTATCTATTTATCTCTGCAAGATTCTCCGCAATAAATCCTTCTATCTAATATTTCTGCTGCTCACACTCAAGAAAACTCTGGGGAGCTGTGGGGTTGGTGGGTAAACGTCCCACAGGTGGGTGGGCTTTGAGGTTTCAAAAGCATACGTCATTCCCAACTAGCGCTCTCTCTCTGCATCACACTTGTAGATCAAATGTAAGCTCTCAGATACTGCTCCAGCACCATGTATGCCTGCCTGTTGCCATGCTCCCTGCAATGATGGTCATGGATTTTAACCCTCTGGAACCATGAATCCCTAAACTAAATGTTTTCTTTTATAAATTCCTTTGGTCATGGTATTTTGTCAGGACAATAAAACAGTAACTGCAGGGTGCAGGGGCTCACGCCTTTGATCCCAGCACTTGAGAGACAGAGGGAGGTGAATCTCTGTGAACTGAAGGATAGCCTGGTCTATGTAGTGAGTTCAGGAATGACCAGGGTTCTGTAGAGACCCTACCTCAGAAAGGGAAGGGGAAGGGAAAAGAGAAGGGAAAGAGAAAGTAGTCATATTTGGGCAGGAGAGATGGCTCAACAGTTTAGAGTACTTGTTACAGAGGACCCAGCTTTGATCCTCAGCACCCATATGGCTGCTCACAACCGTCTCTAACTCCAGTTGCAGGGTATTTGATGCCGTATTCTGGTTTCCTCAGACACCACACATGAAAGTGGCACCCACACTTATATGCAGGAAAAACACTCATACACATAAAATAAAATAGTAGGGCATGGTGGCACACACTTTTAATTCTAGCACTTGGAAGGCAGAAGCAGGCTGATCTTTCTGAGTTTGAGACAAGCCTGGTCTACATAAAGAGTTCCAGGACAGCCAGGGCTACATATCTAGACTATTTCAAAAAAAGAAAGAAAAAAAATTAACTAAGAAATTTTAATGTCACTCTACTTTTTTTGGTCTTTTTAAATTTAATTATATTTTTTGTGTATGGGTGTTTTGCCTACACGTATCTCTGTGCACCACCTGGTGCTCTTGGAGGTAAGGAGAGCCAGATCCCCTGGAGTTACAGATGATTGTGAGCCAACAGATGGTGGTGGGAATAGAACCTAGATCCTCTGCAAAAGCAGCCAGTGCTGGTAACTGCTGAGTCATCTCTCCAGTTCCTCTACTTTGCTTTTAAAAGTGGCAACAAGCCGGGCGGTGGTGGCGCACGCCTTTAATCCCAGCACTCGGGAGGCAGAGGCCAGCCTGGCTACCAAGTGAGTTCCAGGAAAGGCGCAAAGCTACACAGAGAAACCCTGTCTCGAAAAACCAAAAAAAAAAAAAAAAAAAAAAAAAAAAAGTGGCAACAAAACAATGCTGCAAAGATGGCTCAGTGGTTAAGAGCACATGCTGTTCTGCCAGAGGACCAGGTTCAATTCCCAGCACCCACATGGCAGTTCACAACTGTCTGTAATTCCAAGATCTCTCTTACACAGACATACATGCAGGCAAAACACCAATACATATAAAATAAAAGTAAATTATTTTTTTTTAAAGTAGCAACAGGATTTTCACAAAACACAATTACCATGAGGGAGAAAAAAAAGGAAACAGAAGCAGAGAAGGAATAATTACATTTTAAGCAGTATTTGCTCTCTGTGTATCACAGAGATGTCTCTCATTCTAAGTGTCACAGATATCTCCCTCTCTAAGTATCACAGAGATGTCTCTCTCATTCTAAGTGTCATAGAGATATCTCTCTCATTCTAAGTATCACAGAGATATCTCCCTCTCTAAGTGTCACAGAGATATCGCTCTCTTATCCTATATGCCCAAATACTCACTTCTTGATAGAGTTTTGGACACTCAGGATGAAATCGTAGAGCCCGAAGAAATAACTGTCTGGCACTTTCTGAAGACAAGCGATCTTCCATTTCCCATTTGGCTGCCATAATCCACAAAGCTATAGAAAGAAAGAAAGAAAAATCAGACTTGATTTTTGTAAATTAATCAATACTCTACTTTTTTTTTTCCCCCCCCGCCCCGACCCCTCAATACTCTACTTTTAATACTTAATGAGTTATTGATTAATCTTACCAAAGGAAAAGGGAGTTTCTAATACTAAATTTGGCGACTCTATCTAAAGCTAGAAAAAGGGCTGGTAAGCTAGTTCATCAGCAAAGGTGCTTGTCATCAATCTAATGACCTGAGTTGGATCTCCAGGACCCACATAGTGGAGAAAAAGAACTAGTTCCCACAAATTTTCCCCTAAACTTTACATAATGTGCCAAGGCATACACATGCCCACACATATACACATATGGCTCACACATACACGAAATAAAGAAATGATGTACTTTTTTTTTTTTTTGGTTTTTCGAGACAGGGTTTCTCTGTGTAGTTTTGGTGCCTATACTGGATCTTGCTCTTGTAGACCAGGCTGGCCTCGAACTCACAGAGATCCGCCTGGCTCTGCCTCCTAAAAGTTTTTTTTTTTTTTTTTTTTGGTTTTTCGAGACAGGGTTTCTCTGTGTAGCTTTGCGACTTTCCTGGAACTCACTTGGTAGCCCAGACTGGCCTCGAACTCACAGAGATCCGCCTGGCTCTGCCTCCCAAGTGCTGGGATTAAAGGCGTGCGCCACCACCGCCCGGCTTAAAAGTTTTAATTAGAAAGAGAGGGCTGGGGAACAGCTCGGCAAGAGAACATTGCCTATAATGCACAAAGTCCCTGGGTTTGGCCACCAACTCTGCAAAAAGCAAGACTGCTTTTAGTAAAAGTGACCCCTGGTTGGTAATCACATCTGGACTTCCTTGGAGTCACAAACGGTGGTAAGCCATTGCTTTTAGCACTCTTGAGCATGTGACTCCTAAAACTGGACATGGATCTTTCCAGAATCTCCTGCACCCACAAGTTACCAAAGTAGTTCCCCTTCCCACTCATGTAGTCCCTCCAGAAACCTCAACTTAGGAATCACACTGACTTTTAGTCCTGCAAATTGCTAAGATCACTTGAGTCTTGTGTCATATAAACCTTTGGTTGAATCTAATACCGTGAGAACAATTACTAGAGCACCTGTGCTAGACAAGCGGATGCCCCTTACTCACCACTCACACGAGAATGTTTCTCTTATAAAACCCTAGTACAGACCAGGCAGTCGTGGCACACGCCTTTAAACCCAGCACAGGAGGCAGAGGCAGGTGGATCTCTGTGAGTTCGAGGCCAGCCTGGTCTACAGAGTGAGTTCCAGGACAGCTAGGGCTACAAAGAGAAACCTTGTCTTGGAGGAAAAAAAAATGAGTACACACTTTGTGCCAGCCAACCTTATAAATCTATGTTAATATTTTGTCCTTCTAACTTTTCGAATTGCTCAGAATCTACTGCCTCCAAATAAAATGTGTCCCACGGAACTATCAGCTAAAAAGATACACCATCCTTCCTGTCCACAACTGCAACAGCTGGCACAGCAACAAGATGGACAAAGCCAGCGGGATAAACTAAGACGCAGCAACTGTCTAAGCTCAAGCCCGCCGAACAATTTCCCAGGTTCATCGAGCACAGTAAATTCCAAGATGGCCTGAGTTTGAATAAATATGTAGAAAAAGAACTGTTGAAGATTTTGATATACCTGGTTTGTTTGAGTGAATGGCAAGCATGGCAGAGAATATCTTGCTAAGCTGAGCTTTGGTACCCTGTAAAAGAGGAGAAAACACTCTACTTCCTGCACAGAGAAATCACTGCTATTCATCTGTTAGCAATATATATTTCTTACTAACTATAAATCCAATGGTAAGGCCAGGTATGGTGGCTCACACCTTAAACTCAGAGCTCAGGAAGCAGAGGCAGATGGATCATTGTGAGCTGAAAATCAGCCGGGCCAGCTAGGACTACATAGTGAGACACGCATGCACACACTCAATAGAAAATATCTGCTACTGCTTGAGACATAACAACAAATAAAAACACACTCATGCTTTTTATACCTGAACCACTAAACACAACTTTCTAGCACTAATTTTTGTTTTGGTTTGGTTTGGTTTTTGGTTTTTGAGACAGGGTTTCTCTGTGTAGCAGCTCTGGCTCTCCTGGAACTAACTTTGTAGACCAAGCTGGCCTCAAACTCAGAGATGTACTTGCCTCTGCCTCCCGAGTGCTAGGATTAAAGGTGTGCACTACCACCGCCTGGCTCTAATTTTTTTTCTTAACTGAACAAATATGTATAAAAATGATTTTCTTTTCAACTGACTAAGAATCAACTGACTCAGAATCATTTACACGGTCAGATACACAAATGTGAGACTGAGGCTCAGCTCCTGTTTCCCTGGGTTCTTTCTCCAACTGTTATGCTTCTACCTCCTGAATGAAGCTTAAGATACAAATTGCAGAAAGGGAAGAAGAAGCTACACGTGGCTTTACTTACCCATTTCTTACAAAAAACTATATAGGATAGCCAAAGCTGAACATCATCCTGCAAGAAAAGCACAGGATAAGAAACTTGAATTTGATCTTTACATTGTATTAGTTCACTTCGTTGAAAGAGGCAAATTTCAAAAGATCCAATGTGCCACACGTTCTTCATTTATGAGCGTCTTCCTCACTGAAGCCTTGGACCTCTTAAACATGAGAATTCAATCTAACTCTCTACTCCTACCTACCATGTTCCAAGACAAAATCTACACTTACCTAATTTGTCCAGTGAAATTCTAAAAACTTCTCAAACCAGGTAAAGAAACACAAACTTTCCATTCTCATACATACTCGTGTGTGTGTGTGTGTGTGTGTGTATATATATATATATATATATATATATATATACACACACACACACACAATACATCATACACATATATATACACATATATATACACATATATATACACATCAAAATCTGAACATCAACTCATTGAGGTACCACCCATCTCTAAGCCATCATCCATCTCCCTGGTGATTTTCTTTACTGTCTTCTCTCTGATAGTGTTTCATGTATCCCAAGCTAGACAGACCTTCTTTTTCACAAATAAAATACCCTAGCCGGGCGGTGGTGGTGCACACCTTTAATCCCAGCACTTGGGAGGCAGAGCCAGGTGGATCTCTGAGAGTTCGAGGCCAGCCTGGGCTACAGAGTGAGTTCCAGGATAGGCAAAAACTACACAGAGAAACCTTGTCTCGAAAAAACAAAAAACCCAAAACACCCAAAAGTGTGCACCACCATGCCCAGCTCTCTTTTGATTGTCTTTTCTTTTTTTTTTAAGACAAGGTTTCTCTATATAACAGCCGTCCTGGAACTCACTCTGTAGACCAGGCTGGCCTCGAACTCAGAGATCCACCTGCCGAGTGCTGGGATTAAAGGCATGCATCACCACCACCTGACCCTTTTGATTTTCTAATCCCTAATAATGTATTAAATACAGTGTTCAGTGTCATCCTCACAGAATAACAATAAAATGATAAGATGAACTCTCTTAATGGTTTATGTGGCTCAAAACCTGTTTCAAGCAATGGCACCATTATGCAAATAAATATTGAGAACTAGAGAGGAACAGAGAGAACATGGCATTTGAGTAGCCAAACATCTAACTCATAATACGCATACTGTGTATCTTCACGTCTCTTCAAGTATGCACTCATCACTTACTTTCCACTTTGCCGAAGCACGACCGAAGACACCCTGTACCCGATGTACAATAGAATATTCAATCTCATCCTTCTTAAATGAATATTTAATTCTCTAAAAGGAACGAAAACAAAAACGAAGCCTCAGTTAATCACATTTATCCAAAATAGCAAATAGCATTCTCAGGTACTCACACTCAGTACTGACAAAAACAAAAAACAAACAAACAAAAAAACAAAACAGACAACTACAAGGATCCACTTTGGGCACAGCATAGGTTATCAACAATCACTGCCTCCACAACAGAAAAACCAACTTAAAAAATTAAACATCGCCAGGTGGTGCTGGCACACGCCTTTAATCCCAGCACTCGGTAGGCAGAGCCAGGCAGATCTCTGTGAGTTTGAGGCCAACCTGGTCTACAGAGCGAGATCCAAGACAGGCACCAAAACCAAAAAAAAAAAAAAATCAACTTACTGCTCTTCTTCTCTGGATCAGCTCCAAAAGATTAATTTCATACTATGTGGGAGTAAATACAAAGAGAAGCGTGAAAATTATAATCTTTTAAATACAGGATATTAATAAAAAAATTAAGAACATGAAATAAAAGATAATCTATCAACAGGCAGAATTTATAAATCTCTAGAATTCACTAAAAACTCATCTCCATAAAACTTAAAAATATATATATAGTAACGACAGGTTTGTAGGCAAGATTCAAAGACAGCACATTACTTATAAGCATGAGACCTGTAAGAGCTATAATATCAATTAACCCAACTTCCTGACTTAAATTTAACAGCATGTTCCAATTATCAGTCTAAACAAAAAAATCTAAGTCAAACATTGTGACACGTCTATACCTCAGAGGCTAAGACTGGAGGAGGGTCATGAGTTCAAGGTGCTAGGAGAGTAGGCCACGAGGCACAACACTTGCCAGTCAGTGTTGCAGCATACTCCATTAATCTCAGCACTCCAGAAGCAGACAGGTGGATCTCTGTAAGTTCAAGGCCGGCCAGCCAGGGCTACATCGTGAGACTCTATCTATAAAAAAAAGACTTGCCTGACATGCACAAGTGCCCCACACCTCCAGGTACAGTAATGCACATCTATAATCTCAGAATTTGGGAAGTGAAAGCAGGATTGCTTTTTTCTTTTATATTTTCTTTTCTAGTATTTTGAGATAGTGCTTCACGTAGCCCAAGCTGGCTTGGAGCTTACTAGGTAACCAAGAATGACCATGAATGAACATATGATTCTCCTGCCTCCAAGTGCTAGGATTACAAGGGTGCTAGGATTACACATGTAATTCCAGCCACCACATCCAGTCTTACACAGTGCCAGGGGTTGAACCCGGAGTTCTGTACATACTAGGCAAGCACTGTACCAACTGAGCTACTGCCCCAGCTTCAAGAAGCGCAATTTCAAGTTAAATTCCCAGTAGAGCCCCTACCAGACATGGTGACACATGCCTTTGTTTTGTTGTTTTTATGTGTATGGGTGTTTTATTCAAATAGATCTGTGTATGATGTATACTAAGTATCCCCAGAGGCCAGAAAAGGGCATTAGATCCCACCAGGACTACAGTTACAGACAGCTGTGAGCCACCATGTGGCTGGAAATCAAACCTGTGTCCTCTGGATAAGCACTCAGTGCTCTTAACCACTGGGCCATCTCTCTAGCCCCATGACACATGCTTTATCCTAATGCTCAAGAACATGAGATATTGCTGGGCGGTGGTGATACGTGCCTTTAATCCCGGCACTCAGAGGGACAGAGGCAGGTGGATCTCTGTGAGTTCCAGTCCAGTCTGGTCTACAGAGTAAGTTCCAGGACAGTCAGGGCCTCTATAGACACTGCACACTACATGATATACACATAAAAAATGTTTTTGTCTTTCTGGTTCTGAGTCCTTACATAGTAACTGTTCTCCCTCACGTGACAATTCATCCCATATGTCTAATTTTCCCATAGCTCCTTGTCCATTTAGAAGAAGGAAGAATCTTGGAGCTAAGCAAGCACTCTACAGACCTTCCAATCATCTGCTACTGTCAGATTCTCACTCCTCTATCCTGCCCACTCCTAAAAAGGCAAATTTCTTGCTAAAATCCTGATGCACAATGATGGCTCTGACCTACTGACCCAACAGGAGGAGAGGTCAGCTCGACAAGGACTAAGCCTTAGTTGGTAATGCCACGCCACACAATTACCTCTGATCCTAATAAAAATGTGTGCGCAATCACAGAATCCCGGAATTCTGGAGAAAACTACTGTAAGTTCATCATTGTCTGAGTTAAAATCTTGGGCTTGTTTGTTTGTTTGTTTGTTTGTGCATTAGTGTTTTGCCTGCATGTGTGTCTGTGTGAGGGAGTCAGGTCCCTGGAACTGGAGTTACAGGCAGGTGTGAGTGCTTGGAATTAAACCCAGGTCCTCTGGAAGAGCAGCCAGAGCTCTTAACTACTGAGCCGTCTCTCCAGCCCCCCGAGTTAAAATTTTTGAAGGGACTAAAAAGCTATGAATCACTCACTTGAACATAATTGATAAAGTCTTCCTTGAGAAGGGTCCTCCGCTGTATTTTGTACTCTAGATCAGAAGCTTTCTTGATGATAGCCCTGCAAAGGAAGCCAATTAAACTATAACACTTGAAAAGTTAAATTTGAACTTAAGATTTTTATTCTGGATATACTGAAAATACACATTTAACAAAACATCTAGTTCCTGAATACAATTATCTTCCATTTATTCTCTTTACACAATTACCTCTGTGCTGTTAAGAACATCCAGACATATCTTTAAACTTTCGGGAAAAATCACCTCAGTTGCCAGGATCACTGCCATTTCCACCAGCAAAGTAAATAATGCCAACACTTTATTACTTATACATATTATTAACATAGATTTCTTCTCCAAATTTAGGTTCCTTGGGGGCTTGTCAAAAAAATTTTTTTTCCTGCATTCCCCAGAATCAAACCCAGGCCCTTGTGCATGCTAAGCAAGAACTCTTAGCTGCAGCCTCAACCCTCAACGCTTAGGTTTTTATGATAACCAAATCTCTATGCTAAAATCTTGATTTCTATATTTTCAGTACGTGAATTCTTAAAAACCTAAACTGTCTCTATCTAAAAAGCTTTTCTACAAAACACTTAGGGGAGAAGACAGCCCATCCTTAGCTAAGGAGTGAATATACATGTGTTTTAGGAAAACTGAATACAGAATATACTCAGTAATATTTAAGAACGGAAGAGCCTATACTCACATTACTGTAATTCATCCGGAGTCATTGTAAAGTGAATTGTCACAGAGAATCATTGAAAGTAATTGATTTCTAACAAATGACCGAATGTCAACTATATGCCAGGTGCTGTGGCAAAGCTCTAAACAAGTCTATGAAACGGGTTATATGGTCTCCAATCTACAAGCTTCCATGGCGCTGTACTCGAATCTCTAAAGTTGTATACCCCAAGCTTTTAAACTACAACCAATTTCTTTAAAATTCTATTTGAATTATCCCGCCATTCCCATTGCCCAGTAGGTCCTTGATGGGCTGGAATCCTGGCTCTCTCACCTCTATGGCCCCAAGACCCTGACCACTGAATGACCGTCAGACAGACTGACAGACAGATCGCCTTGCAATGGGTTACGGCTGAATGCTGACCGTCATCAAATCCCGGCAACGTTAGGAAAAAACAAACTCGGAAAAGTCCCCCCACGCCTCCAGGTCCCCTCCGCCCGCCCCAGTCCTTCCTCTTCCCTGACCCTCTCACTTAATTTCCGCGCGACTGAAGAGTCCGATGCGCTCCAGCTGTTCCAACTCCGGGATTCGATCTTCTATGCGTTCCTGAATTATCTCCGCCATGAGGCTGGGACTTCACAAGCCGCCGGGCGGCCAACACGCGTACGAAGTACCCAGCTCTCACCCTTCAGGATCACTCTTACTGACTGACTGAACATGCTTTCTAGGTCCCGCCTTTTCCGCTTCCGCCATTGGGAAAGTCCTCCTCGCTATCGAAGCCGCTGTCGCCTCCCTGTGGTTGGACTGGAGAATAGCAGCGGGAACCCCTTCCGGTCTGGACTACAGCTCCTGAGTGGGCGGGGTTGGGCGGAGCTGGAGGCGGGGCCAAACCCTCGCGCCACGGAGACCGGAAAAAGCCCCGGGGGTTACCTGAAAGAGCCCGAAGTACGCTTTCTACTGGATGTCGTCTGTTTTTATCATTCTCCTATCCCAGGTCCTCACTTCCCATCACCGAGAACCTAAAAACTAAAATATGTAATCGAAGATGATATTGTTAAATATGCAAATTCGATATGGCTCTAAGACTGACCACCGGCCTTAGCATTCTGCGAGCTTCTGGAAAGCAGCTTGGTAACTTGGATTTTCACGTGCCAATTGAAGCCTCTGCATGGGAGGTTCGTTTTAAAATGGTGAGAAGTGTTTTCTTATTTAAATAATTAGGGCTATCATGCCACCAAGCTTGACCACCTGAGTTCAGTGGAAGTCGAGGACTGATTCCTGCAAGTTGTCATCTGACCTCAACATTCGCACACCATAAACACACACACACACACACACACACACACACACACACACACACACACGATTTTAAATTAAAAATAAATATCCTGATTTACGTAGACAAAATATTTCAAGATACTGGGTTCCGGTAAATATCAGAGTCTCATTTGTTTTAGAAAACAGGATTTTGATAGTGAAAAGTTTGAAAGTCGGTGAAATAAATCAATATTTACTTAGATCTTCCTTACAGCATTGCCCAAGCAAATTAACATTTCTAAGAGAACCATCCTGTAACTCACAGGGGAAGCAATATTGCTGGTATAATTACTACACCTAAAAACAAAAAAAACCTCCGTGGTTCAGTTCTCTTGAAGTCCTGGGAGAAGATAAAAAGCCAAAGCAGGGGTTCTTGTCAGACCTGTTATTACAACACTCACATCATTGCCTTGATCCCCTATGTGATTTATGAAAGGGAATAGACTTAGCAATTACCCAGTTCCACCCAGTCCTTTGCCTTCCTTTTCTTTGCGTTTCACTTCTTGCCCCACCGGTCTCAGAACAGACACAGAGGTTGATGTGGGCTTCAACATTTCTCAACCCTTTTAGGGCTAAGATCTGAGAATGGTAGGAATTCACGTGTGTAAATCAAAGATGCGATTTCTTTGTAATAGTAAAGTGGGACTGGTCAACAGCCAGAATGACCGCGAATAGCAAGTTCATTATGGACAGGGAGTCCCCAAACACTGAAGATTAGAGAAATGCCTCGCTTGTAATTAACAGATCAGCAAATAAATGTGCAAGGCATTTACAAACTTTAAGTACAAGGAAGTCAACGAGCTCTGGCAGATTGTAATCCTTCATTTTGAGGCAAATTTGACAGAGACCTTAACGAGCTAACTACAGTTCTTAAATCAACTATGCTCTTACTTGTTTTGAAATTTAGCTATTATAATTATCTTGTCCCTAAGAATCATTATAATAAAAATGGCAAAATCTTCTTTTCACTTCTGCATCTCATAATATGAGCTGTCTATGTGCCTAGAGTACTATGTGCACTGTGGTTAAGAGAACTTTCTGCTCTTGCAGAGGATCTGCCACACAGCAACTCACAATCATCTGTAACTCTAGTTCTAGAGTTCACCTTCTTCTGACTTCCTTGGGCATCAGACACATAAGTGGTGCACATGTACAGATATATGTAAAAATTCATAGACATAAAATAAAATGCATAAACCTTTATATGTCGATCCACCTAATCATATCACATAAATATTTTATTTATTTGGCCAACCCTGGTGGTATATACCTTTAATCCCAGTACATGGGAGGCAGAGACAGGTGGCCTCTTATTTGTTTGTTTGGGGTTTGGTTTTTTGTTTTGTTTTGTTTTTGTTTTTGTTTGGTTTGGTTTGGTTTTGGTTTTTGGTTTTGAAACAGGGTCAGCCCTCATGTCCTGGAACTCTCTGTAGACCAAGCTGACCTCAAACTCAGAAGTTCATCTGCCTCTGCCTCCCCAGTGCTTGGATTAAAAGCATGTGCCATCACACACAACTCTATTTTTTTATTTTTTATTTTTATTTTTGGAATATCAACCTAAAAGGGCTGAAAGCACCTGCTAAGGGCTGGAACATCTAGTTCAGTGGGATAGAGTTAGAATGCAGAAGGTCCTAAGTTCAATCCCCAGAACACCCCCTCCAAAAAAAAAAAAAAAGAAAGAAAAGAAAAATATTATCAACCTTCTTCTCTAAAGCATGTAAAACATTTACATGAATTTTGCATTCTATTTCATGTAGCTCAGTCTGGCCTCAAACTTGCTATTACAGCCAAAATGACCTTGAATTCCTAATCCTCCTGTCTCTATCTCCCAAGTGCTGGGATTCTGGGCCTGTGCCACTGAGCTTGGCTTTTTTTTATGCATTTTATTTTATGTCTATGAATTTTTACATATATCTGTACATGTGCACCACTGATGTGTCTGATGCCCAAGGAAGTCGGAAGAAGGTGAACTCTAGAACTAGAGTTACAGATGATTGTGAGTTGCTGTGTGGCAGATCCTCTGCAAGAGCAGAAAGTTCTCTTAACCACTGAGCCGTCTCTCCAGCCCCATGTGCTTGGCTTTTTAAGCGGTTGTTTTGCGTGCTTTAATCTTTTGTGTGTATGATGTGTGTTTATGTGTCTGAGTATGTGGAGCCACAGGACAGCTTCAGATGTTAGTCCCTGCCTTCCACCTTCTTGAGACAGGAACGCTTTTTATTGATGCCTGAACCAGGATAGCTGGCTCTTGCGGTTTCAGGGCTTCTCCTGTCCCCGCTTGTGTAGAACTGGGTGCTTTGGATGACTTCTAGGGACTCTGGTTTCTGGGGACTCAAACTCAGGTAGGTCCTCATGTTTACATGGCAAACACTTTACCCACAGAACCTGCTCCCAAGTCCAATGGTTATTTTAATCTAAATTTTCATGATCTATACCCCCACCCTGATTACCAAGAAAGAGTGATATCAGCCAGAAAGATGTATTCCGATCACCCATGGCCTTCAAGGAACAGTTGGTCTCCATTTTGGTGCTGATGAGCCAGTCTGGAAAACAGCAAACAGCCCTCAATTAAGGTCCTGAGACAATCTCATAAGGAGCCTACCAGAGGAACACTAACCAGAAGCTAAGATGTCTATTCTTGCCTTTAATGCACTTGAATGCAAACTTTAAAGTAAACTTGAACTTTTCCTTGGAGTGGTCACATTGTACATCTGAAGGCAGAGTTCATAGAGAGCTCAGTGGCTCAAAATAGCGGAGAAAGAAATGTCCCCCACCCCCACCCGTTATTATTTGATAAAGGAAAATACCTAATTTCAAACACAATGAGAGGCAAAGCACCTGGAATCCCATCCCCCTACTTCGTTCAAAGTCCCCCTGTCTGTCTCTCCCACACAGAGGGCCCTGACACTTCAAAGTCAGGCAGAAGTGATGGACACAGATGGGTCTTTGATGCCTGAGAACTTCAGAGCCTTCAGCTTGAGTCGAGAGTGGAGCATCTGCACTCTTCAAACCTTCCATGTTCTCTAGCACTGTAGACAGGCAAAGGCATCCAAGTTTGGGGTGACATGCGTTACATGCATTAAAATCTTTGGAACCAGTAACTTTTCATTTCTTTTTCTATTATTTATAGCTCCTTTTGCTCTACAAACTGCACTGGATAGTAAATTACTTCTGGCACCCAGCCTTGTCAGCTTGCCAGACTTCAACGGGAGCAAGTTTTTACAGCCCAGCTAATAAGCCCTCGCAATGAGGAGGTGGGCAGAATGGAAATAATGACACGGCTTTTAACTGCAGGAGCACAGAGTGACAACGCGACACTCTAGTAGACTCCACTTCTTAACGTTTTTTTTTTTCCTAATGAAATCGGCACTTTTTTTTTAGGCTACTGTGGTTCAAAACATGGGTAAATGGAAAGGGTTTCTTTTAACTGGAAAAAAATGAGTTTTGTGTGTCTTTCCTGTAGTTTAAGTTACTGGATGTTGTAAACTCAAAAATAATAAATAAAAGAAGAAGGAGCAGGTGAGAAAAGGAAGAGCAAGAATATGGCAGCTTGGGTAAACAACCTGACTATTGAAACTGACATTTTTCCAAAACCGTGTTCCAAAATGACTGGCTTCTAGACCTGACAATTGTCTGTGTGCAAATGCATTCTGCTAAAGCCGTGCCTGATTAGCTACAACCACTATTTTTTCCAATTTTCCCAACTACAGTCAAAAGTAAGTTCTAGCCTTTGAAATTTTTTTTGGACAAAACATTCAAATGAAAAAAAACTGGAAGTGAATATCATATTTGATTTTTATCATTGAAAGAACTTGAGCAGTAGTTTCCATTTCTCTAAACTTAATAGTACCATCTAATCCCATTCACAATTTACAAGTGCAAGGACAATTTTTTTGCCTTCATCTCATTCTGCTTCCCAATTAGACCTGGTCTGATTAGCCTCAATACCACAGGCTCAGTCAGAAAACATCGATGCAAAGAAGTTTGTGAAGTGTGTGTGTGTGTGTGTGTGTGTGTGTGTGTGTGTGTGTGTGTATTAAAATAATGTGGCCCTGCCCCCAAAATGTCAGCTTTCTAATAATTTCCCAACAATGTCATGCTATTTTATACCTCACTAAACAAATATATACTATTGTTTTAATGTCTGGAAGGCTCACTGTCTATTTGGCAAGCTTACTTCATAAAAAACAATTTTTATTAAAATTCAAAATTAAACTTGCTTTTTACACACCACCACTAAGCCTGGTCTACAGAGTGAATTCCAGGACAGCCAAGGCTACACAGAGAAACCCTGTCTCTAAAAACCAAAACGTTTGGGCAGTGTGGTGCATGCCTTTAATTCCAGCACTCAAGAGGCAGAGGCAGGTGAATCTCTGGAAGTTTGAGGCCAGCCTGGTCTACAGAGCAAGTTCCAGAAAGCCAGGGCTACACAAAGAAACCCTGTCTCAAAAAACCAAACCATAAAACAACACACCACCCCTGTTTTTGTCTTGTTTGGTTTGGTTTGGTTTGGTTTGGTTTTTCAAGACAGGGTTTCTCTATGTAACCCTGGCTGTCCTAGAACTCACTCTGTAGGCCAGATTAGCCTCAAACTCACAGAGATCCAACTTCCTCTGCCTCCCAAGTGCTAGGATTAAAGGTATGTGCCATCTGGCTTACCATCACTATTTTTTTTAATAATTAGGTATATTTATATAAAAAGCTGCTGCTTGCTAGGAGATTTTACCCAGGACTATGATTTCAAATGACATTGCTTATCATTGCTACCCAATTGAATTTTTGTATTTTTCAAATGTATATGTGTAGTATATGCATGTTTGTATCTGGGTGTGTATGTGAGTATGCAAGTACTGTGTGTGTGTGTGTGTGTGTGTGTGTGTGTGTGTGTGTGTGTGTGTGTGTAAGCTGAGGTTGACACAGGGAGTCTTCCGCCATCACTCTCCACCTTATACATTGAGGCAGGGTTTCCTGCTGAATCTGGAGTTTGCTTTGAAGATTTCCAGTCAATGCCTCCAGATGTGGGATTACTACTGGGCCACCAAATCCACCCAGCTTTTACGTGGGTTCTGAGAATCAAACGCTGCCCCTAAGGTTTGTATGTTCATGGTTTCAGGACAAATCTTTTACCTACTGAGCCATTTCCACAGTCCCCAACTGAGGTTTATTTTATTTTATGTTGAGACAGAGTCTGACAGTATAGTCTAGCTTATCCTCAAACTGGCCATCTCCCTGCCTCCACTTCCCAAGTGCTGGCATTACAAGTGTGTGCCATCATTCCTGCTCTCCCATATGTAAAAATGAAATGTCCTTTGTCTGCAGTTTCTAAAATGGTAGCCACTAACCTCATATGTCTATTGAGAGGCTAGAACAGCTGAGAAGCTGAATTTTCAAAAAATGATGGTTAATATTTCTTTAATTTGTTTTTGTTGTTGTTTTTCAAGACAGGGTTGTCAGGCTTGGCAGCAAGCACTTTTACCCACTGTCGTATATAATATGATTTAATATATAGCTATGTATACACATACAGAGAGACAGAGAGAGAGAGAGAAACCCAAGTTCCTAATGCTCTAATTCCAAAACTTGCTCTGGTGTCAAGGTGGAGGCACACACCTTGATTCCAGCACTTTGGAGACTAAGGTAGGAGCATCATTGGAGCTCATTAATTCAAGACCAGCTGGGGGCGCTATTGAGATGGCTGGGTGGGTAAAAGTGCTTGCTGCCAAGCCGACCACTTGAGTTCAATCCCTGAATCCCATGGAGGGAAAGGCGAGACCCATCTCCACACAGTTGTTCTCTGAGCGTGTCCTTCCACTTGTGCACTGGGTCGTGGTTTTGCACGCCTTTAATCCCAGCACTTGGGAGGTAGAGGCAGGCGGATCACAAGAAACCTTGTCTCAAAAGAACAAAAATAAATAAACGAAGAAGAAATAGAATGTGTAGAAAGGCAGGTGTGTAGCTCTGGGAGACCGCTTGCTTAGCATTCACGGGGCCTCGGGTCCAATCCCCCAACTCTAGAAGAAGAAGAAAAAAAGGTAAAAAGAAAATGATTTGGTGGAGATATATTATTTACAGTCAAAAAGAATCTATGAGAGATAGGACGCTGACAAAGGAAAGCTGATTTTTCTTGGTTTTGGAGACAGACTCTCACCTTGTAGCTCAGACTGTTCTGGTACCCACAGTGATCTCCTTCCTCAGCATCTCAAGTGCTGGGATGACAGGCGCGAGCCCCCGCGCCCACCCACCTGACAAGGGAAGTTGTAAGGAAGCAAAACACACAGTAGAAACTAGGAAGTGTAGGAAAGACGTCGACTAAAGGAGCAGGGGAAGAACAGAGCACCCGAGAGACGGTTGGAGAGTCGCCGAGTCACCCTGGAGTGAGGATGCACGAGCTTCTACAGCTGAGGTCCCGTTTTGACCTGTTGGAATCGTAGTCTCTGGAAGCTCCATGCCTTTGATGTCCTCTGTGTCATTTTACAATAGTGCCGAACTGCCAAATAAGGGAGCACCCCTGTTCTCCACCACTCTCCACCCCCCAAACAACACTGGAGCTTGGGCATAGCCGCTGCCACATACAGAATGAGGGCATTTATGTTCATACTTTCTGCCCAGGGATGCATCTGAGATGATCTTCCAAGCCCGGGGCAAATGGAGCCCGTGGAGCTTTGAACATCTTTTACAAAGCACAGGGCGACCTGCTGTCTTTGGAACCACTGAGTTTTTCCAGAGAAAGTACAAAGAGGATCATGAGCAAAGTTCAATTATATGTATGTATGAAAATGTCATCGTGAGGGACTGGAGTGATGACTCAGTGGTTAAGAGCACTGGCTGCTCTTCCAGAGGACCTGGGTTCAACTCCCAGCACCCACATGGTGGCTCACAGTTGGATGCCCTCTTCTGGTGTGTAGGCATGTGTGCAGACAAAGCACCTGTACACATAAAAATAAAGTTATTTTTAAAAAATGTCCGTGTATGGGTGTTTCGCCTGCATGTACACATGGGCACCGCAAGGGTTCAGTGCCCTTGGAGACCAGAAGAGAACAACAGATCTTGTGGAACAGGAGTTACAGTGCTTTGTCAACAATCATGTGGTGCCGGAAATCAAACCCAGGTCCTCTGGAAGGGCAACCAATGCTCTTCACCACTGAACCATCTCTCCAGCCCCTAAAGCTTTTTATATCATAGTTTTAAGCACAGGGGTTATCTTTGAAAATGTTCTCACATAGGTTGAGCATGGTGGAAGTGCTGCACACATTTAATCTCAGCGGACGCAGTTGGAGGCCAGAGACTTCTGGGACAGCCAGGACTACACAGAGAATTTCTGTCTCAAAAAAACAAGCGAACAAAAATGTTCTCACAACTCCTTGAGGAATAGTTAAGATCACTAAGCTTTCTTTATTCTGAGTACAGTTTGGCAATATCTAGCCACGTTTTTTTTTTTTGTTTTGTTTTGTTTTTTTTTTGTTTTTCGAGACAGGGTTTCTCTGTGTAGCTTTGCGCCTTTCCTGGAACTCGCTTTGGAGACCAGGCTGGCCTCGAACTCACAGAGATTCGCCTGGCTCTGCCTCCCGAGTGCTAGGATTAAAGGCGTGAGCCACCACCGCCCGACTCTAGCCACGTTTTTTTCCCCTTTGTTTTTTTTTTTTTTTTTTTCGAGACAGGGTTTCTCTGTGTAGCTTTGCGCCTTTCCTGGAACTCACTTGGTAGTCCAGGCTGGCCTCGAACTCACAGAGATCCGCCTGGCTCTGCCTCCCGAGTGCTGGGATTAAAGGCGTGCGCCACCACCGCCCGGCTCTAGCCACGTTTTAAACACACATGACTTAAGCCCACCAATCCCAACATTTCCAAACCTGTCCTGTACAAAAATGGTCAATGAAGCACTGTTTATAATAATTTAAAAAAGAAGCTGGGCGGCGGTGACACATGACTTTAATCCCAGAGGCAGAGGGGATTGGGAGGCAGAGGCAGGCAGATCTCTGAGTTCAAGACCAGTCTGGTATATAGAGCAAGTTCGAGGATAGCCAGGGCTATCCAGAGAAACTCTGTCTCATCAAAAGAGAGAGAGAGAGAGAGAGAGAGAGAGAGAGAGAGAGAGAGAGAGAGAGAGAGAGAGAGAGAGAAAATTATCTGTTAAGAAAGTAACTAAATGCCGGGCGGTGGTGGCGCACGCCTTTAATCCCAGCACTCGGGAGGCAGAGCCAGGTGGATCTCTGTGAGTTCGAGGCCAGCCTGGGCTACCAAGTGAGTTCCAGGAAAGGCGCAAAGCTACACAGAGAAACCCTGTCTCGAAAAACAAAAACAAAAAAAAAAAAAAAGAAAGTAACTAAATAGTACAAGTATATAATGGTGTAGTATTTGTGTGTGTGTGTGTGTGTGTGTGTGTGTGTGTGTGTGTGTAGCAATTGAATTAATTACAGTATTACAGTACAGGGGCACATGATGTCACCCCCAGCTTTTTATGTGCCAGCTGGAGATTAGAACTCAGATCCTTATGCTGTGCATCAAGTCCTTTACCCACTAAGCCATGTTCCCAGGCCACAGTATAAAACTGTTAAGAGAGTGAGGGTCAACAGAGTGGTACACATCTGCAGTTCCAGCACTTAGGAGGCTGGGGCAGCAGGATCGTGAGGTTCAGGCCAACCTGGGCTACATAGAAAGATTCTGTATCAAAAAACAAAACAGAAGAACAACAACAATGAAAAGAATGGACAGTGTGTGTGTACACGTGCATACACAATGAGATAGAAGGAGGACTAACACACATGGTTAAAAATTTAAAAGGCAGAGCCAGGCGGATCTCTCTGAGTTCAAGGCCAGCCTGATCTACAGAGCTGGTTCTAGTACAGCAAGGCTACACAAAGAAATCCTGTCTTGAAGCCTGCCCCCAAAATTTAAAAGGCACATTGAAGAGTAATATATTGTATAGTCCACTTTAGGAGTGTGTGGGAGGTGTTTAAACAAAAGAAATAAACAAGGGCTAGCTCACTGGATAGAGGCATTTGCTGCTCAGCCTGGTCGTCTGGATCTGATCCCTGAAACCTATGTAAAAGCGGAAGAAAAGAACCAGCTGCACAAAGTTGTCCCCTGACCTCCGCAGAAGGGCTACACACACACATCATGCACCCACACGTGCAATAATAAATAGGTAAAATTTAATTAATAAATAAATCTTGGAGGATTGCTTCCCAAACTATTCATATTTGTTATCGGGGGAATGGTGTAGTCAATATGAATCATATAATTAAGGCATATTGTTTCTGTGATTTCTGTTTAAGGAAAATGTTTTAATAGAGTCTAAAGAAAAGCCTTGGAATTAAGCTCTTGTTCAGATCCCATGTTCATATCACTTTAGGTTTAGCTAGGATAGTAAAGTGAAAATATACTTTACCTGAATTTCTCACCGAAAAGTCACAGCAAATTACCTCAGCTTTTCATCTAGACATTGTTAGTTTTGTCAGAGACACTTCTGCCTAAAGGAACTTGAGATTCATTTCTCATAGGAGAAACACTCTTTGTAAAATGAAATACATAATAATGAATTATGTCTCTCTGGAAGATTCTGCCCCCTTCTGTCCCCCCATCTCACCCTAAGCTTCTACAACCTGGGAACTGTCCAGGTACAAATTAACATTTTAAAAGACCTCAAATTGTTCACACGAGCAGCTCTATTATTGGTCGCTCTTTTACACTTTTGGTTTGCTCAAAAACGCACATTCAAATTGGATCGCCTCCACTCCAGCTCTGCGACACACAGGTATTGTGGACAAGAGGCCGCTTTTTGACTACAAACTGCCTTATTCATTTAGAATAACTTCATTCGTAAGCTTCATTGGACAGCTAGTTTGTGCCCATCACAGGCATCACAAAGCAATTTGCCTACCTTGTCATTAATTCTTAAGCGACCCTCATTTAACAGA
This sequence comes from Peromyscus californicus insignis, assembly GCF_007827085.1. Taxonomy (NCBI): domain Eukaryota; kingdom Metazoa; phylum Chordata; class Mammalia; order Rodentia; family Cricetidae; genus Peromyscus; species Peromyscus californicus. The sequence goes on along the minus strand of NW_026294551.1, from coordinate 42,843,754 downwards.
TAAGCAAAGCAGACTCTCAATGAAGTTACTTGGCCAAGATCACACAGCTTGTGGCGAGCTTGCTGGGAAATTTAAGACTTGGGGTAAACAAAGGTGATTAACCGTTCTTTTAAACAGTTTTTGGTTACATTCGTTTTCAAAGCCAAGGAGCATTTTAAGGTTGTAAAATAATAATAATAATAATAATAATAATAATAATAATAATAATAATAATAATAACAACAACAACAACAACATAGCAGCATTCCCTGCCGGCTTGCATCCCCTCTCTCATTTTAACTTCACTGTGCAATCATATGGACCGTCTCTGTCGATTTACCACCAAGTTTCTAAATGTTCCTTAAAACCAATGTGTAGCGTAGCACCTTGATGTTACCCAAACACCACCCTCCCCTTAGCTCTTTTGGTTCTTTTCTACCCAAATCCGGAGCCTCCTTCCCTGCCCAGGTGGACAGCTCTGTCCGGCCTCCTGCTTTGAGGTGCAGAACCGGCTGAGGCTCACTTTGGTCCTAACACACCCTGCAGTGACTGGCGCCAGGGCTCAGGGATGGACATGGTACAGCGGGGCTGCTGCCAAGGGAACAGGCTGCTCAGCCACCTGCCCTTTGTGGGCTACCGGGCAGGCAGGACCGGGTTGGGGTAAGTAAGACAGCTGGGGCAACACTCAGGGCTGAGGGCTGGGTGAGAGATCCAGCTCTGAGGTGAGAAACCGGGCAGGGCCAGTGTGGGAGAAAGGGTCAAGTCTGAGGCCAGGATGGGGTTAGGTCTTAGGTGCGGAAGGGGGTTCCAGGTCTGGCATGTGGATGGGGAGAGGTGGGGGAGAGAGATCGAGATCTGAGGTGATGGGTCTAGAGGGATCCAAGTCTGAAGGGAAGGTCTGGGGACGTCCTGGGGAGAATATGCAGGTCTTAAGTTATGGTTTGGATAAGGGTGGAATTGGAAGAGGGATCCAGGTTTGAGGTGGGGTAGGGATGAGGCTGGGGTGGGAGAGGGATCCAGGACTGAGATGGGGTGGGGATGAGGCTGGGGTGGGAGAGGGATCCAAGTTTGAGGTGGGGTGGGGATGAGGCCAGGGTGGGAGAGGGATCCAGGACTGAGATGGAGTGGGGATGAGGCTGGGGTGGGAGAGGGATCCAGGTATGAAGTGAGGTGGGAGTGAGAGCAGAGGGCTTCAGGTGAAGTCCGGAGTGGCAGACAGCTGATGGGTCTTAGTTTGGCTGGGTGTCGCGGCTGGGAGTGCCGAAGTAGAACTGCCGCTTCCCTCCCGCAGCAGGCAGCGCCCTGTGGAAGTCTCCGGCCCGCCCTGGACCCGCGACCGTGCTGCGACAACAGGGCCCGGCCTTGTCCTCCCGCCTGGACCCAGCTCAGAGCTCCTGCTCGGGGCGGAGCAGCTGGAACGCGGTGACAGCAACTCCTGCTAACTGAAGAGCCCTCTGCCCGCAGGCGGTTGGCCTCTCCTCGCCACCTGTTCCTCGTGAAAAGTAGGGCCAGGTTGAGCCCCGGGCAGTACCAGAGCTTCAGGCTTCCCAGATATGGTCTCCTGGGCCTCCCGGGTTGAGGGTAGCGTTGCCGGCAGCTTCCTCCAAAGCAGGTGGGAGCAACACCACCCCGATCCAAAAACCCCCTCCATCAATCTCTCCACTTGCCGTCCCCGATCTCCCTTATAAAGTCTTCATCAATGCGCAAGAAAACTTCCTCTATCTTTACGGAGGCCAGCGGGGTCTGTTTCCCACTAACCGCGGGATCGCCTTATTAGTCCCTCGCCAATTCGGCCCTTCCATTCATCTTTCCCCATCCTCTCCAAATGTCGGTTCCACTGTGGGCTAAATAAAATTTTAATTTACATTATTACAGATTCAAAACTACTATTCACAGAGTGTCTGTGTAGTATAATGCATCTGTATTTCCTTTATCAGTCTTTCATTTTTCCCCTGGAATCAGTTATTGTCACAATTTTTGGTTTATTAAGGTTTCTATGTGCCCATCATTAATTTTCTCTCCAATGCTCTGTCAGGCTACATGCATTTCCTGTTGTTTCTTGGAAAAGCCTTCCTAATACAATCTTAGCTATTGAATACGAAGTCCCTTGCACAACTGTTCTGGGATTTCTCCTCACTGTCATGCTGGGATTCCCCCGCCCCCCTTTTTTTCTTTTGGTTTTTCGAGACAGGGTTTCTCTGTGTATTTTTGGTGCCTGACCTGGAATTCGCTGTGTAGACCAGGCTGGCCTCGAACTCACAGAGATCCACCTGTCTCTGCCTCCCCAGTGCTGGGATTAAAGGCGTGCGCCACCGCCGCCACGAAACGAGATTTCTCTTCTTGTGTGAGTCCCTTCTGCTCTGGATTCTATGTTTATTTTTCTCTTATATTTTGATAGAGCACATCCTCCAGTAACTTTCTGAAAAAGGGTAAGATGATAAAATTTTTTAAAGCTCTTGTCTCAAAATATCTTATTTGAGCACCTCACAAATTAACATGATAATTTGTTTGAGTATATAATAGTAAGTTGGAAATTACTTTTCTTTTTTAACTTATTTATTTTCATTTTATGTGCATTGGTGTTTTGCCTACATGTATGTTTGTGTGAGGGTGTCAGATCTTGAAGTTACAGGCAGTGATGAGCTGCCATGTGGATGCTGGGAACTGAACCCGGGTCCTCTGGAAGAACATCATGTGCTCTTAATCACTGAGCCATCTCTCCAGCCCCAGAAATTACTTTTCTTTAGAACTGTGACTCATATCCTATCTTCCAGTTTAACTGCTGAACAATTTAATGAAATCCTTTTTTTATTTGCATGTACAAATGCATTTGTGTGTGTGAGAACCTGTTTTCATTGTTAATTCTCGGAAGCTTCTATCTTTGATATTCTGAAAATGCAGGAAGACATGCTTTGATGTGTATCTTTTCATTCGTTGAGTTAGACCGGCTCAATTCAGGAACTTCCGAGTTTAGTTCTGAAGCCTTTCTTGTGTTCCTTTGTCTCCCTTTACATTGTTCATTATTTTCTGGTGTAGCTTCATTTCTCTTGCTGTGATAAAAAAAGCAACTCAGGGGGGAAAGGGTCTACTCTTGATTACAACTCCAGGTTACATACGGTCTGTTATTGTGGGGAAGTCAAGGCACCAGGAACTTAAAAACAGCTAGTCACATGACATCCATAGTCAAGTAGAGAGAAAGGGGTGTATATTACTTGTGTTCAACACGGTCTTTAAACTCATCCAGTGCATGAACCCCTTGTCTAAGGAATGGTAATGCTCCCAGTAGCCTGGATCTTCACACATAACCAAGATAATCTCCCACAGAGCTGTCCACAGGCCAACCTGATCTAGCCAGTCCCACTCTGAGACTCTACACAAGTGATTCTAGATTGAGTCAAGTTGACAATTAAAACTAATCATCACAATCTCTTCTCTCTCTCTCTCTCTCTCTCTCTCTCTCTCTCTCTCTCTCTCTCTCTCCTCACCATCTCGGTTCTTTTTTTTTTTTTTTTTTCAAATTCCTGCTATTTGTGTATTGGAATTTCCAAATAATTCTATTCCTTCCCTTTTTTCTCTCATACCTCTCACCTTTTTTTTTTTCTACTGTGCAAATTTCCTCCATCCTACATTTCTCATCGCCCTGTTTCCAGTTTTGGCTTTCAACAATGGTATGCTAATCAATGTTTAGCAACCACCTCTTAAGGAGTGGGAAGAAGGAAAGAAAGGCCTTGATTTGTAGCGATCGCCCACTTGCATAGTGTAAATCTGTCCTTCACGTTGATTTCAAGCTACCAAGATTATATCACTGAGCATGGCACTGGGAAAAGATACGTAATAGTAAATCATATTAATATTTCTAACATATAGTTTAGATGGACATAATCTCAAGAGCATATACAATAATATATAATTTTACTGTAAAATCATCTGAGATTAGTGTAACAAAGTAATCTCACTTTGTTGCCCAGATTGGCCTCAAACTCCTGGGCTCAAACCATCCTCCTAGGCCAGCCTCTGGGTAGTTCAGACTAGTTGAACACCACCAATACACCCACTCCTTGTCCATCAGATCTACTTTGGGTTGCATTATTGTCATTATAGAGGTAGAGGCAAACAGAACTCTGAGTTCAAGACCAGCCTGGTCTAAAGAGCTAGTTTCAGGACAACCAGGGCTACACAGAGAAACTCTGTCTGGAAAGACAAAAGAACAAAAACAAACAAACAAACAAAAAAAGGAAAAAAAAAAGACAATCCAAACAAAACAAAATCTTCATGAGAAGGGCTGGGAGGTTGACAAGGTAGCTCAGTAGAGTAGGCAAAGTGTTTACCTTAAAGGCCTGATGACCTAAATTCAATTCCTTGGACCCACATAAAGGTAGAAGGAGAGAACTAAGTTGTCCTCTCACACATGTACCAGCTGTGTGTGTGTTTGTGTGTGTGTGTGTGTGTGTGTGTGTGTGTGTGTGTGTGTGTGTATGGTGATATTTTATTTGTGCTGAAATGTAATCTTATTTGTATGTTAATAAATCAAAGTGCCTGGGGGTCAGAGCTAATAGTAAGCCATTTAGCAGAAGTCTGGCAGTGGTAGCACACGCCCTTAATCCCAATCACATGACAGGCAGATCTCTGTGTGTTCAAGGACACCACCAGCATGGAGACACGCCTTTAATCTCAATACCAACCATAGAGACCTGGAGGTCTGTATAGACAGGCAGTGACGAGGAGGTCATGTGGTTGGGTTTACAACCAATGAGAAGGCAGAACAGAAAGGCAATAAAAAGACAGACACACGGGGAGTCGGTCTCTTTTTGTCTTTTGTTTTTTTTTTTTTTTTTGGTTTTTAGAGACAGGGTTTCTCTGTGCAGCTTTGCGCCTTTCCTGGGACTCACTTGGTAGCCCAGGCTGGCCTCGAACTCACAGAGATCCGCCTGGCTCTGCCTCCCGAGTGCTGGGATTAAAGGCGTGCGCCACCACCGCCCAGCCTTTTTTTTGTTTGTTTTTTTTTTTTGGGGGGGGGAGTCGGTCTCTTTCTCAGGGGAAGGACGGCAGCGGCAGTGGGTGGTAAGAAGGTGGTCTTGGTCTCAGCTCTTGGCTACTGCTCTCTGACCTCTGGGGCTTTTAACTCTGCATTTGGCTCTGTGTTTCTTATTTAATAAAACCGTTCAGAATTACATCTACATGTGTGCATGACACAAGATGCGTATGGAAGTCAGAGGACAACTTGTAGGAATCTGTTCTTTCCTTCCAACATGTAGGGTCCAGGGATTGAACTCAGGTCATCAGGCTTGGCAGCAAGTACCCAAATCTGCTGAGATATCTCATCTGTCCCACAGTGAGATCTTGCTTAAAATTAAAAATGCATCAGTAAATGAAATATAAAATGTATGTAAATATGCTTAAAAGTTATAACTGAAACATAAGCTTCCCATGTAAAGCATCTATTTATGCCTGTCATTAGTGTATTTTTTTTCATGGACTTAGTACACATTTTATCAAAGTTGTACAGTTTTCTGACCTAAAATATTTAAGGTTATGATTCCATTTCAGATTGAGAGCATATAATCCTCTAAATGTAGAAACAGGTCTAGAAAGTTGAAATAAGTTCTCCAATATCTATGCATGGGGCTTGTAGCAAGGATTAGATACCTCTAGGTTTAGCTCTGACTTCAATATCTTCTAAACACTATAGATGTTTACCTGGAGGCACGCTCAGAATTGTGCTGAGTGGCATTGGAAGCAACATTATGCCGATATGTTTGTTCCTTACACTAATCAGTTCAACAAGCAATTATTGAATACCTATTCTACAATTGGCTTTAAAGACACACAGATGATATTGGACTCATTCCCAACCCTCATTATCTAGTGGAAAAACAAGTACAAAAATTATGGGAAATTTATCCTATCTGGGAAGACTGAGAGAAATTTTTCACTTCATAGATTCTGATTACAATGATAAATTCATGTAACTTTACATTTGGGGGCATGAAACATTTCAAGTATATGAAAAGTATAGAAAGAATTTGTAGAATGATGCTGAAAGTATTATGACCAGAGAATGGGAATATGGCCAAAAATAGATACATAAAGGTTGCCAGGCAGTAATGGTGCACACCTTTAATCTCAGAATTGTGGAGGCAGAGGCAGGCAGATCTCCTTGAGTTCGAGGCCAGCCTGGTCTACAGAACAAGTTCCAGGACAGCCAGGGCTATCCAAAGAAACCTTATCTCTAAAAAACGAACCAGCCAGGCGGTGGTGGCGCATGCCTTTAATCCCAGCACTCGGGAGGCAGAGCCAGGCAGAAATTTGTGAGTTCGAGGCCAGCCTGGTCTACAGAGAGAGATCCAGGAAAGGCACAAAGCTACACAGAGAAACCCTGTCTCAAAAAAACTAAAAACTAAAAACCAAACAAACAAATAGTTAAGATAAATGTTAATAAGCATTCTGATTTTTCAAGGCCTTTATCTGAAAAAATTAGGGCAATTAACTTACTACAAGGTCTCATACTGGAGCTCTGGCCAGAACTTGCTACAATGACCAGGCTAACCTCAAACTTTGGGCAATCTTGTCTCTGCCTCCCAAGTGCTGGTATTAGAGGTATGCACCACCATACTTGGCTCTATCTTAATAATTTCTCCCCCCTGAAGCTGGTTCAGTGGTTAAGAGCACTGGCTGCTCTTCCAGAGGACCCTGGTTAGATTTCTAGCACCCACACGACAGCTCACAACTGTAACTCCAGTTCCAGGGGATCTAACACCCTCACACAGCCAGCCATGCAGGAAAAACACCAATGCATATAAAATAAAAATAAATAAATCGTAAAAAAAAAAAGGAAAATAAAATGCTTTTTTTCCTTTTGAAATAGGGTCTTATGGACCCCAGACTGGTCTTGAACTCCTCTCATTGTTGAAGATGTTCTTGAACTGACCTGCTTTCATCTCTCAAGTGCTGGGGTACACAGTGTGCCACCACACTCTGTTTATGCAATGCTGTGGAAGGAACCCAAGACTCTAGGCTTGCTAGGCAAGCACCCTACCGAGTAAGCTACATCCCCAACGCTCTAAATATCTCTGAAGCAAGAACCAGTAGCTGGGCTCTTAAGAATGTCTTCATGACTCAGAGCTTTCCCAGCTATTTGTTATGTACCATACTTCTCTCTCTAGAAAACTCTTCAAGCATCACAAAACACTGAGCACAGGATGTAACAAGTTCCCCAACACTCTTTGGGAATGTTATCGTGAACGCATTCTCTCTGTGGCTCTGTTCTTTCTTCTGCTTTTCAAACACTTAACTACAAAGCAAAGACTTCTAAGATACAAAAGCTTGTCCGTTGAGGAGGGAAAAAAGGAACTCTGCTTTAATTAATGGCATAACCAACCCGATTAGAATCCTGAAAATAGAATTCACATTACAGTTTTACAGCATTCATAGTGAACTGACCATGTCCTTTATGATGTGGACTCATCTATAAGGAGGACATCTCCTGTGTAGAGAGTGACATCTCCCATTAAACAGGAGGCACCAGAAACAGGCAGACCTTCAGTTCCTTTGCTAGCCCAACTGTTACTTTCTTTCACCAACACTTGCTGCAAAGGACGCTGTGAAAAATTCTCCAGCAGTTGAGGATCATCTCTCTCCTCTCCAGTACTTTCAGGTCCTAGAGGAAAGAGACTCTTCCTCACTAAAATGTGGTGGCATTTGGAAAATACATGAGTAACTGTTAACAGCACCAGCTGGAGTACGTATTGAGGAAAGGAAGACTGAAGAGCAAAGTCATTCCTTAAAAAACAGGTTCAGCTGGTAAAGGTGCTTGACACACATTCCTAATGACCTCATCTTGATCCCTGGAACCCATGTAAGGTAAAAGGAGAGAAAGGACTCCACAAAGTTGTCCTCTGACCTCCACATGCATGCCACGGCCTGCGCATGTCCCTGCCTCCATCACAAGGACACATACTCACACAGTAATCATAGGATAAAAATTTAAAAATGCCTGGTGGTGTAGACCTTTAACCCCAGCACTTGGAGGCAAGAGGTAAGCAGATCTCCGTAAATTCAAGGCTGGTCTGGTCTACATAGCTAGTTTCAGGCCAGCACACTGAGATCCTGTCTAAAACAAAGAAACCAAAAAGAATTACTGGAGGCTCATAGCACCAGCAGGATGAGCAAGTATCACAGATTTCAAACTTCCAAAAATCTCTGTATGCACCAACAGGACCAGAAGTAGCATGATAAACGATACAAGAAAGTTGACTGGGGCACAGTCCTGAAGGTAAATCCTTTTAGAATGCTTCTCATGCAAAGGGAACTGTCCTAGAAAAAGTAGGGTTTGAAGCCAAACAACCAAATCCTGCTCTCAGGAAGTATGTTAGGGTCCAGCTGATAATAAATAAGAAAGGAAAGAAGGAAGGGAGGGAGGGAGGGAGGGAGGGAGAGAGAGAGAGAGAGAGAGAGAGAGAGAGAGAGAGAGAGAGAGAGAGAGAGAGAGAGAGAGAGAGAGAGAGAGAGACACGGGCGGTGGTGGCACAAGCCTTTAATCCCAGCACTCCGGAGGCAGAGCCAGGCAGATCTCTGTGAGTTCGAGGCCAGCCTGGGCTACAGAGCAAGATCCAGGACAGGCACCAAAGCTACACGGAGAAACCCTGTCTCGAAAAACAAACAACAACAACAACAAAAAAAAAAAAAAAAAAAAAAAAAAAGAGAGAGAAAAGAAAAGAAAGGTAACGAATCAAGTTTGTTTTTATTTGTTTTTTCTTAGATTTACTTATTTTTATTTTGTCTATGAGTGTTTGCCTGTAGTATGCATGTGCACCATGTGTGTGCAGTGCTGGCAGAGGTCAGAAAAAGGCATTGGCTCCCTGGAACTGGAGTCACAGATGGTTGTGAGCCTCTCCGTGTATCCTCTGTAGGAGCAGTCAGAGTTCTTACGTGCTGAGCCATCTCTCCAGCCCTGAAAATCTCGTGTCCAGTGCTGACTGCTCGGACTTCACTGAGGAAAGCGGAGTTCCAGCTGCTGAATTTGGGCAAAAGGCAGTGTGATAGATAACGTTTCTAGAACCTGCTTTAACATTTATAAAGTCACCAATGTGTCTCTTATGTCGCTGTACAACCTTAAGAGTGACAGCACAAGATCTCTGTGAGTTCGAGGCCAGCCTGGTCTACAAAGCAAATTCAAGGACAGCCAAGGCTGCACAGAGAAACCCTGTCTCATAAAACAAACAACAAACAAAAATTTAAGCGATACAATTTGAAGTTAGAAGAATGACCATAGATAACAACAGTGTACTGTCCCTGATTTGAACACTAACTACACAACGCACAGAAATACGGAGACATATGGTACCTCAGAACACTGAAAAGCTAGCCAACTATGTTAGTGTGTGCCCTTGGGAGATGTAATCACTTAGCAAGTTCAAGATCAGTCTAGCTATGTGAGAACCTGTCTCAAAAACAAAGGAAAACAAACAAACCAAACATGGGGCTGGAGAGATGTCCCAGTGGTTAAAAGCACATATTGCTGTTTCAGAGGACCTGAGTTCCGTTCCCAGCACCCATATCAGGCCGCTTACAGTATCTGTAACTCCAGCACCAGAGGGATGCAACCCATGTGGCCTCTGCAGGCACCTGGATTATTGTGCTTCTAACCCCTTACACACACACACACACACACACACACACACACACACGTATTTTAAAACAAATAAAACTCTGAGACAGGGGCTGGAGAGATGGCTCAGAGGTTAAGAGCACTGACTCAGAGGTTAAGAACTCAAGAGGCCCTGAGTTCAATTCCCAGCACCCACATGGTGGCTCACAACCATCTGTAATAAGATATGGCAACCTCTTCTGTGTACGTAATAAATAAATAAATCTTTAAAAAAAACTCTGAGACATAGAGAAGTTAAGTTCCTTAGAACCACATTGAATTGAGGAGAAATTAAAATGTTGATACACATTACAATTAGTTAGAGATTTTTTCTTTTGCAAAGTAGAATTTGAGACAAAAGATTTTTGAAACAGAAATAGAAAGCTCTTGTGGTAGTCTATGCCTGCCATCCTAGCTCTCAAGAGCTAAGTGAGGCAAGGGAATTGCTAATCCAAGTTTGAGGACAGCATGGGTGCTTAAGTTACATTTCTCTTCTATGAAAAGAACTCTTTTCAACCAGATAAAAATGTCCTGTGTCTCTGTTACTTTGATTCTGAACTTCTGGAAGTACAGAAATTTATCTTGACGTCAAAACACTACGAGCAATCATTCACTCTATTTACGGTGACTCCCTGATAGAAAATGGTTACAGAATTCTGCATTCTATTGTTGAATGCTTTTATAATCTCAAGAATTCTTTTTCTGGGCACACGGAGTATAAAATATCACAGTGGTAGCATCTAAACCCTATGCTGTTCTTGCAAAAGCAGATGTTAAATCATTCGGTGCTCTCTTTGGGCTGCCGCCTTACTTCAACTGTGAAGGTAGCAGCTTGCTGTTGCTGCTGCTGCTGCTGCTGCTGCTCATCCTCCTCCTCCTTCTCTTCTTCTTTTTCTTCTTCAGAGTCTCTCTACATAGCCATGGCTGTACTGTATGTAGACCAGGATAGCCTTGAATTCACAGAGATTCATATGTCTCTGCCATCAGAATGCTGGAATTAGGTAATTAAAGGTGTGCACCAGTGTACTACCATTTCCAGCCTGGTAGCACTTTTCTTTCTTTTTCTTTTTGATTTTTCTTTTGTAACTGTCCTGGCAGTCCTGGAACTCAATTTGTATACCAGAGTGGCCTCCAGCTCAGAGATCTGCCTGCCTCCCAAGAGCTAGGATTACAGGCGTGCACCATCACTGCCCAGCTGAGAGCAGTTTTTTTAACTGGCCCTGTTAATAAGTTATTAGCATTTTCCATAAAGATTAGCTTAGAATGGTAATGACTGCAGGGATGCCTTCAAAAGGCTTCCAGGAAGTTGGATGGTGATGGCACATACTTTTAATCCCAGCACTCTGGAGGTAGAGAAAGGCAGATCTCTGTGAGTTCGAGACCAGCCTGGTCTACAGAGTGAATTCCAGGACAGCCAGGGCTACACAGAGAAACCCTGTCTCAAACAAAACAAAAGGCTTCCAGGCAAGTTTCCAACCACTACAGGGTCAGGGAGTATTCTTTCACAGTTTAAAAGACAGGAGGTCATGAGTGTGAATTCATTCTTCCACTCTGTGTGGGATGTGTGAGGTGTGTGGGGGGGGGTGTGGGGGGTGTAGAGATGTGACTGTGTGTAGGGGTGTGAGTGTGTGGGGTGTGTGGGTGTGTGGGGGGTATGTGGAGGAGTGTGGGGTGTGTGGGGGGTGTTTGGGATGTGGGGTGTGTATAGGGGTGTGGGTGTGTGGGGTATGTGTGGGGGTGTGGGGGTGGTGGTGGGGAGGTAGGGGGTGTGAGGGCTGTGTGGGACGTGGTGTGCGTGGAGTGTGGGTATATGTGGGGTGTGGAGGGGGTGGGCTGTGTGTGTTACTATGTTCCTCAGGTTGGCTTCAGACTCCTGAATTCAAGTGGTCCTCTTGCCTCAGTGTACCAAGTAGCTAACTAAGACTACAAGCATGCACCACCAAACAAAAAAAATTCAGCTATGAATAATTGCAATGTTTTCCCAAGAAGCCACTTTACTGGTGAATGTGCAAGCAGAAATAAAATCCCAAGTGGAAAAGGTGAATGAAGATTTTTGTTTTGTTTTGTTTTTTGAGACAGGGTTTCTCTGTGTAAGAGCCCTGGCTGTCCTGGAACTCACTTTGTAGACCAGGCTGGCCTTGAACTCACTGAGATCCGTCTGCCTCTGCCTCCTGAGTGCTGGGATTAAAGGCGTGTGCCACCACCGCCTGGCGAATGAAGATGTTTTATTTTATTTTTATGTGTATGGGTGTTTTGCCTACATGCATGTCTGTGTACCACATGCCCTAGGAGATCAGAAGAGGGTGTGAGATCCTGTGGAGCTGGAGTTACAGATGCCATGTGGGTGCTGGGACTCCAACACAGGTCCTCTAAAGGAGCAGCCAATGCTCATAGCTGCTGAACATCTCTTTAGGCCATGGATAAGGATTTTTGACTATTTGAAGCACATAAACATTTCAAGAGCACTGAAGACAGGCATTTTGGCGCACACCTTTAAACCCAGCACTTGGGACGCAGAGGTAGGTAGATCTCTTTGAGTTCCATGGCAGCCTGGTCTACATAGTGAGTTCCAGGACAGCCAGAGCTACATAAAGAGTTCCTGTTTCAAAGGACAAAATGAAACAAAAATTTGTTTCCATATAACAAATTAATTTCTAAATACTAATTGCTAAACATAGTAATGAGTAGCTGAAAACAGAGGTCTTTTTCTCATACTGCCCCCAACCACCAGGTCAAGGTCTGACTGTAGCTCAGCTGACCTCAAACTCACACAGTAACCCAGGCTACACATGTTAACCCAAGATACCTGTTTCTCTTCCCTTCATTTATTCTTTTTTTTTTTTTTTTTTTTTGGTTTTTTCGAGACAGGGTTTCTCTGTGTAGCTTTGCGCCTTTCCTGGAACTCACTCTGTAGCCCAGGCTGGCCTCGAACTCATAAAGATCCGCCTGCCTCTACCTCCTGAGTGCTGGGATTAAGGGCATGTGCCGCCACCACCACCCAGCTTCATTTATTCTTTTTTCTGGTTTTGGTTTTGGTTTATTGAGAAAGGGTTTCTCTGTGTAGCCCTTGCTGTCTTAGTACTCGCTCTTGTAGACCAGGCTGGCTTTGAACTCAGATATCTGCCTGCCTCTGCCTCCTAAGTGCTAGGATTGAAGGCATGTGCCACCACTGCCAGGCTCATTTATTCTTGTTAACCATAGTAAATTAACAATTGTAAAATGGCATGCATTTATAAAACTTAAGTAGAAAGCTAGCAATAGAGAAACAATACTTGATGTATAGACATGACTTATGAGAGACAATGTGTTGTGCCTTTAATATATTCCCCAATGTCCATGTGCAGGCAATACTCCGGGCCTCAGTATTGAGCTGATTACGTCATGAGTCATGAGTGCAGAAGGCACAAAGGTCTTGTGATCACAGATAAGCACTAAGGCACCTGGAATGTTAAGCAAACCTGGCTGTTCTTCCGGAGAAGGAACGCAGTATCTGTTATCTGCCCAGAAGGCTGGAGTGGATGTGTCCTAGCCTGGTGACCCTTGCACTATCTGTGTGGTCAGAGACTTGGAGGCGCCTAACCCTCCCCCAGACCCTTACTTTGTTCCTCACGGAGTTTATGTATGATTTGTTGTGCTCATGGGATTGGGCTAATTATCACCAGCATAGTTTTTTATCCCATTGTGCTGTGTCTAAAATAAACCACTTAGAGTCAGAACAAAGCTGAACAAACACAGGATACTGAGTTGGGTTGCATCTTCTTGCCTCTTGCCTTCCACGGCTCATCACTCTGCTAGCCGTGAAGGTCTCAAAGGCCCCAAACATGAGAACAGTGTCCTCATGAGTGGATCAATGACATTGTTGCAGGAATGGGTTTACGTTTGTGACAACGGGTTTGTTAGAAAACCAACTTCAATACTTTCTTGTCCTAACAGGCTTTTTAGTTTGGGTTGGGTTTTTTGTAGGATTTTTTTTTCCCCCTGGAGCTGAGGACCGAACCCAGAGCCTTGCGCTTGTTAGGCAAGCGATCTACCACTCAGCTAAATCCCCAACCTGGGATTTTTGTTGTTGTTGTTGTTGTTTGGTTGGTTGGTTTTTGTTTTTTTGGTTTTTTTCGAGACAAGGTTTCTCTGTGTAGTTTTGTGCCTGTCCTGGATCTTGCTCTGTAGAATAGGCTGGCCTCGAACTCACAGAGATCCGCCTGGCTCTGCCTCCCAGGTGCTGGGATTAAAGGCATGTGCCACTACTGCCCAGCTTTGTGACATTTTTATTTTTGTTTTAACCATGTGATACATTCTGTTGAGAGATGAGACAATTCTTGTGTAACAATTTCCTCTGAGATTGAAATATTCCCCCCATCCTGCCAGGAAGCTCCTTAAGCATAAGGTAAAGAACTCAAATAGTTCCCAGAATTCCCTGAAACTGACCAGATTCACGTGGCCCCTCCTGGCCAGAGTAAGCAATGGAAGATGAGAGTCCCTCTCAGAGGAAGTGGAGCTGAGCTGCAAAGATCTCAGAGGAGAGCGGCCTGGAAAGATAGAGACCAATGTGGCACCCGGAAAGGACACTCTCCAGTCTGTTGAGCTGCCTGCAGGCTGTGCGTTGTGCTCCAGGTTTCCGGTCCTGTGAGCTGTCACCCACGCTGGGGTGGATTCTTGTGATGCAGCTGTCTTTGAGTCATTTCTGTTCCTGTAAGTGACCCCTCACCTGTATTCCTGTAAGTCACCGCAATAAAACTCATTGGCTCACCAAGTTGGACTTTAGTGGTGTCTGTGCTTTGGTCTGTCATGGGATCCCTCTCTAGGATGAGTTGACATGTGTTGCACCTCCCCAGGAAAGGTTTTCTCACACAACAGCAGTGCAGCATGGAGACCCTCACTCAATACATCCTGGATCTTGAGATATGAATTGTCACCCAGATGACTTTCTGTTTATAAATTGTTCAGTCTGTAGTATTCTCTGTTATAGCAGTTAAAATGGACTAAGACACACATGGTGCCCCCTCCTCCCTGTGAAAATTGAAGCAAACATTTATTTTAGAAACAATAAAAGCAGGGCACGGTGGTGCAGTCCTTTAATCCCAGCACTCAGGAGGCAACGGCAAGCAGATCTCTGTGAGTTCCAGACTAGCCTGGTTGACAGAGCAAGTTCCAGGCCAGGCAAAGCAACAGAGTAAGATCTTGTCATTAAAAAAAAAAAAATCAGCAAAACTTAGAGGTAATTATAACAAGACTAAATTTTTTCTAGACAGGTATACATGAGAAATACAGATACTCCTTTGCTTATAGTGTGGTTATATCCCCAAGAGTCCACTCTAAGTTGAAAATAAAAATGTGTTCACCTGCAACTCTGCTTCAGGGAGCAGGGAGCTGTTACTTTACTTTTCAATAAAACCTGGCTTGCTTGCCCTTAATATTGCCAAATTAACTTAGCAACATGGTGCATAGAGAAATGTCATTTGCTTCCCATTGTGATCGTGTAGCATGTAACAGAATGGGCCATGACAAACTGTCACATTTCATATCACCAGCTTATGAATAAAATAAAATTAAGGTCTAGGGATACAACATGATTGGTGGAGTGTTTGCTTGGCATGCACAAAGCCCTGGGTTCCACCTGCAGCTCCACATAAACCAAGAAAAGCAGCTCAAGCCCATAACCCCAGCATTGGATGTGGGGTAGGGTTATGGGAGAGCAAAGAAAGACTAGAGAACCAAAAGTTCAGTTTTGAATTCAGTTATAGTTTGAGTTCAAGACCAGTCTGGGGTACACAAGATCCATCCTGTCTCAAAAACCAACAAAACCAACAGAAGAACAATAAAAACCAAAACCCAACAAAACCCCACTAGACTAGAGAGATGGGTCAGTGAGTGGTCAAGAGCATTTGCTTTTCTTCCAGTCTCAGGTCCCAAAGAAACCCAGGACAAGTCTCACTGGTGCCTCCCAGTCTCTGGTCCCAAAGAAACCCAGGACAAGTCTCACTGGTGCCTCCTCCCCGCACTTCTCACCCCACACTGTAACCCAAACCTCTCCAGCCTGGGGACTGGGCTTCGTTCCTCTTTCCCCCAGCTTCTGATCCTATACAAATCAGCCATTTTGGCTGTGTGCTCTTGGCCTCCTGGCTCACTCTCTTAGTTCTCTTGTCTCTTTTGGTCCACACGTTCTCTTAGCCTCATGGCTCCTGGCTGACTCACTCTTGGCCTCCTTTCCCTCTCTTTACCCTCTCTCTTCTCTTTCTGTCTTTCTGTCTGTCTGTCTGTCTGTCTGTCTGTCTCTCTCTCTCTCTCTCTCTCTCTCTCTCTCTCTCTCTCTCTCTCTCTCTCCCTCCCTCCCTCCCTCCTTTCATGGCCATGTTCATCTGGACTCTTCCAGATGCCTCTGCCTGTTCTCTCCCTCATAAAATAAATACAATGAAACCTTCACCTCAACCATGCCTAGGTGTTGTGGAATAATCTTTTTGTACACTGTGACAATGCATCACTCTGATTGGTTTAATAAAAAGCTGAATGTCCAATAGCTAGGCAGGATTTTCGGCGTAGAGAGGACACTGGGAAGAAAAAGGCGGAGACACCAGGGGTGCAGAGCAAGCAGGATGAGCACTATGGAGATGAGGTAATAAAGCCATGAGGCAGAAAGTAAATTAATAGAAATGTATTAGTTATAAGAACTATTTAGAAACAAGCCTAAGCTATCAGTCAAACTTTCATAATTAATAGTAAGTCTCTGTGTCATTATTGGGAAACCAACAGTCCCAATGAAAAAGTCCAGCTACACCTAGGAGTGGTCCTATCCTCATTTTCATTCACAGAGGACCTGAGTTTAAGACCCAGCATTGGGATCACAACAGTCTATAACTCTAGCTCCAAGGAATCTGATACCCTCTTCTGGATGCTGCATTTAGACATGCACATACCTGGACACACACACACACACACACACACACACACACACGTAATTAAAAAAAAAAAGCTGGGTGTGGTAGTATATTCCTATAACCCCAGTACGTGGGGGGTGGAGGCATGATCATCAGAATTTCAAGGTCATCCCTTACTACCCATTGATTTCAAAGTCAGCCTAGGCTACCTTAGACCCTGTCTTGAAACAAAACAAAAACAGCCTCTTATTTGTTCTTGGCACTGGCAAGATGGCTCAGCATGTAATAGTGCTTGCTTCAAACTTGAGGATATGAGTTCAACCTTCTGGAACCCACATGTTAGAAGGAGGCAATCCCTGCAAGGACTCCTCAAACTCTACTTGAGCACCCTGGCCCATGAGTTCACACACACACACACACACACACACACACACACACACACACACACACACTTGTACTTTTGTTATTTGAAAGGCCAACATTCAACTTTTTAGTAAGGTTTCTATTGAATGCATATTGCTATCATATCATGATAAAGTTTAAAAATTTTAAGTTCAAACTGGGCAGTGGTGGCGCATGACTTAATCCCAGCACTCGGGAGGCAGAGGCAGTCAGATTTCTGTGAGTTTGAGGCCAGTCTGGTCTACAGAGAGAGCTCCAGGACAGGTACCAAAACTACACAGAGAAACCCTGTCTCGAAAAACCAAACCAAACCAAAACAAAACAAATTTAAGTTCAACCACAAATCAGGGACCAGGGCTGGGAAAGTAGGTCAGTTGTAGAGCCCTTGCCTAGGTATATGGGAGGCACTGGATGGAAGCCGGAGCATTGCAAATCAAAAACACGAATCACAGCCTCCCTACACACCCTGTAATCCTATCACTGAGAAGGTAGAAGAATCTTAAGCTCCAGGGCAGTATGGGCTGCACAGAAAGTTCAAGGTCAGTTTGGACTAAATAACACGACCTTGTCTCACAAAATGAAAACCAAGGGCTGGGAATGCAGTCCAGTCGGTAGAGAGCTAGCCTAAGCATGTAGGTGGCCGGGGACTGATCCCCAGCACCACATGAAGGTGCATGTTGGGGGGCAGTCAGGAATTTAAAGTCATCTTTAGTCTGAGACAGTAGCTGACCAATGGGGCATATGTGATACCTTGTCTCAAAACAATAATAAAGTTTAAAAAATGAAAACATACAAAAGAATATAAATCATAGGCCGTCTTCATACGGAATAAACTTTTTTTTTTTTTTTTTTTTTTTTTTGGTTTTTCGAGACAGGGTTTCTCTATGTAGCTTTGCGCCTTTCCTGGAACTCACTTGGTAGTCCAGGCTGGCCTCGAACTCACAGAGATCCGCCTGGCTCTGCCTCCCGAGTGCTGGGATTAAAGGCGTGTGCCACCACCGCCCGGCAGAATAACTTTTTCATTTACTCCTCACTATGAAACAAAAATAATCATCATCCCTTGGTTTGTTTCCAGTGCTGTTGAATTTTGAGGTACATTCCAGAATGCACAGTTCATGTGTTCAGGGATTCTCACTAGCAGACTCAGGAGACCAGTGTAATGCAGTGGCTGGAAAAGAAATTTAGCAAGTAGAAGCATTCCCTTCGGATGATGTGTAAAGACATAAAGGCTCAACAGCTTTTTTTTTTTTTCTGAGATAGGACTTCTCTGTGTAGCTTTGGAGCCTGTCCTGGAACTTGCTCTGTAGACCAGGCTGGCCTTGAACTCAGAGAGATCTCCCTGCCTCCCAAGTGCTGGGATTAAAGGCATGCGCCACCATCACGCAGCCTGAACAGCTTTCTTAAAAGATGAGTTGGCCCACAGACCCCACCATAGTGTAGCTTACCCTTCTCCGAGAACCTTCCTGAAACTGTAGGGCTTCCCCATAACAGCCTGTATCTGTATCATTCAGGAAAATATGGGCTCTTGTAACTGGGTTTATTTGCTTTTGTCTTTACTTTTTTGTTTTTTTGTTTTTAGAGAGAGCCTTAAATAGGCAAGGTTGGTCTTGAACGCCTGATCCTCTTGCCTCTGTCTCCTGAATTCTGGCGTACAGGCACACTGACACTGCCTCCCCTGTAAACTTGTTCCAGTTCTTTCCTTTACAAGCTGGTTGGATTACTTAATACGAAGTATACTTACGTGTGTGTGTGTGTGTGTGTGTGTGTGTGTGTGTGTGTGTGTGTGTGTGAAAGAGAGAGAGACAGAGAGAGAGATATTTCAGATACTATAATTTTTTTTCTTTTTTCTTTTTTTCAAGACAAGGCTTCTGTATAGCCCTGGCTGTCCTGGAACTCTCTCTGTAGACTAGGCTGGACTCAAACTCAGAGATTCACCTGCCTCTGCGTTTGGAATGCTGGGATTAAAGGCGTGCACCACCACTGCCCTCCTGTTCATGATTGCTATATGGATAGAATGTTCAACAAATATCAGTCCACTTTACTTTTAAAATTGAACATAAAACACCTTGTGCCAGTTTTTAAAAATGAGCATAATAGCTGTTTCCAGACACAGGGCTCTCAAAATCCAAGGGTAGGAAGTTCCAATTTGGCTCAGGTGGTTTAGTTTCCCTCTGGTTATTAGCGTCAAGTTCCTTCTTGTCCCTGGGGCTCTAACTATGGCTGGCTACCATCCTTATTATTTCTAGTTAACTCTAGATACACACAAAAAAAACACATCAGTGGTTTATTATGAGAACCTCATAATACACAGCAAACATCCCATGGTTCATATGTTTTTCTTTCCTAGACAAAGGAAACAAAAATGATTTACCATTTGGTCTTAAGTTTCAAATAAGACAAGAGAAACTCCTTCACATTGCCACCTATTAGGCAGGTTGTTGCTATTTTTATCTTGGGGGATTTTTGTTTCTGTTTTATTTTAAAGTTGAATTATATTTCTCTCAGAATTACCATAAAACATAACTAGTTTACTCAGAGCATGACAAATATTCTTGATACAATGCCTGCAGGCTTATTTAAGTAATTTCAGCCCTTGACTTCAAAGTGACATGGGTAGATGGAGGATAGAAAGACATTACACAAGTTTAAAAAAAAAAATAACAGATTTGCCAGGCAGTGGTGACACATGCCTTTAATTCCAGCACTCGGGAGACAGAGGTAGAAGGATCTCTGTGAGTTCCAGATCAGCGTGATCTACAGAGTAAGTTCCAGGACAGTCAAGGATACACAGAGAAACCCTGTCTTGAAAAACCAAAACCAACCAAACAAACAAAAACCATATTTGATAACTTGGTTAACTTCAGAAAATGCACAGATACTTATGACTGACTTGGTATCAGGAGTAATGTTTACTACTTTTCTGGACCTAATAAGGACAGGCACAGTATCTTCTCTGTGTCATATGATGCTCAAGAGTGAGGCTTCTGGGGATAGACTCTCTAGATTAGCATCTCAGCCCCAGGGATGCTGAGATGACTCAACCAGTAAAGGTGCTTATTGACAAGTCTGACCACCTAAGTTGGATTCTCAGGAGCCATAGTGTAGAAGGACAGAACCAAGTCCTGCAAGATGTCTTTGACAGTGCACACAACCTCACATAAATACATAAATGTAATTAAAAAGATAATCTCTGCTGCACTACTATGTATAAGTTTCATTGTTTTTTTCCTTATCAATGAAGTGGAGATAATACTATCTCAGATAGCTAGTCAGAATATTAAAAACCTAATATACTGCCTGGCACATAGTAAACACTCAGTTGTTATAATTTAAAATTGTACACTGGTGACCATCCTTAATAGCATTCACTGAGTTCACCCATATATACACCAGACCCTGTGACAGACACCAGCCCTATCCAAGGCTTTATTGCAGAACAGAATGAAAACAAAAACAAAAAACTTGCTAGCTGAACAGGGTGACTCTGTAACCCCAAGACATAGGAGACTGAGGCAAGAGGACTGCCATACATTTAGGCCAGCCTAAGCTACAGAGTAAAATCCTGTCTCAAAACAACTGAAGACCTACTGTTGTACCTCAGAGGTGTTTACTTTGTTTTGAATGCCGGAACTTGAACGCAGGGTCTTGGGCTTGCTAAGAACGTGCTCTAGCATGGAGCTAGCCTCCACCCAGTTCCTCATTAAGTTGAAAATGATTCCGTTTGTGAATTTGGATGAGGGGGGACAGAGTCTTTAATCTCTAAGTGAAATTTAGTATTTCCTTCAATTATTAATATGGATGATAAATCACAGTGGTGTTAGCCATTTCTGTGGTTTTGCTATCAAGAAAATAACAGGTCTTTCTTCCTTCCTTCCTTCTGTTTTTGTTTGTTTTGTTTTGTTTTTGAGACAGGGTTTCTCCAGGTAACCCTGGCTGTCCTGGATCTCACTCTGTAGACCAGGCTGGCCTCAAATTCACAGAGATCCACCTGCCTCTGCCTCCTGAGTGCTGGAATTAAAGGCATGTACCACCTGCACCACCGCCCGGCTAATAACAGCTATTTCTGTATTGCTTCATGTGGTTCTCTCAGTATTTCAAAATGCAACTTAACCTTATCACTTTTTGTTTATTTGTTTCTCAAGACAGGGTTTCTCTGTGTAGCCCTGGTTGTCCTGGAACTCACTCTGTAGACCAGGCTGTCCTCGAACTTGGGGATCTGACCTTATCACTTTTTTATTTCACTATTTAGACTTTCTGAAAGGAATTTTAAAAATAGGCTAACTTTTTTTTATTGTAAAAAGTGCATAGAGAAATGGTATTGAAGTCATAAATCAGAGAGTCACTAAATAAACGAGTCATTTCACCTCCCTCGGCATGTTTTGTCAGTTGTAAAATGGAAATAATGCCAGCGTCAGAGGATCATTATGAAAAAGTGAGTATCTATAAAAGCATATTGACAGTTGCAAGTGATGAAACAATTACTATTCTCTCCTTACAGACATGGAAGAGAAACGGAGCATGGTCTTTGATTTCAGTCGTTTACATTCAGTCACAGAGATGGCATGAAGGGAAAACAAACAAATGTAACGTTTAGAGAGCAACCCAGGTTCATTGTTTGGAAGGGGACTTAAACATCCGCATCATTGACTGTGAGTTGGCATCACAAACCTCAAAAAACGCTTACATCCCAAGTAACAAAAAGTCAGCCACAGTCAAGACCAGCCTGGAGGTGGTCTGTAAATGCTTTACCTATCTGATTAAGATGACCATGTCCTCGGGAGGCAGAGCCAGGCGGATCTCTGTGAGTTCGAGGCCAGCCTGGGCTACCAAGTGAGTTCCAGGAAAGGCGCAAAGCTACACAGAGAAACCGTGCCTCGAAAAACCAAAAAAAAAAAAAAAAAAGAAAAAAAGATGACCATGTCACAAAAATGATCCAAATAAAGAATCTTTATCTCTAGATAAAGAATGTAAAAGTGAGAACCTATCAACAGCACCTCTCTCATGGATAGCTGGCTTCTGAACGATCAACGTTGGTTAGCTCAGATGTATACCATCACATCAATGCCTGATACTACCATTTCCTTTAAGAATACCCCAAATCCCTCAGGTCCATTTCTCTTTTCATCAAAGATTCATGATAATCTTTCACTTGGTTATTTGACTGTATCTGTCCCTGCGTCCTTTCCTACCCTACAACAGAACCCTGACAAACGATGAAGAGGTAGCATTTTGACAGTCATATTTATGGCTAGTTAAATTAGCACTCGAGTTTGTAACTCGGTATTTTGGGATTTGCTTAGAGTGATTTAATTATCCAGACTCTGACTGAATTTCCCAACACTATAAAGCAAAAGATGGGAAGCTAAAACTTCAGAAATCTCAGTGGGATGGCATTAATCAGAGATGTACTTTTTTCTTTTCTTTTTCTTTTTTTTTTTTCAGGGCTGAGGACCGAACCCTGGGCCTTGTGCTTGCTAGGCAAGCACTCTACCACTGAGCTACATCCCCAACCCCAAGATGTACTTTTTTCTAAAGAAAAAGTTCTATATCACCTATTTTGCAGGGGAAATATTTTTAAATACATAGACTAGTATAAAGACCTGAGAGCATTCTAAAGTTTTGTCTGAGTATAAAATATAGGCTGGGCAGGGCGGTGATGGCACACACCTTCAATCCTAGCACTCGGGAGGCAGAGGCAGCTGGAGCTCTGTGAGTTTGAGGCCAGCCTGTTCTACAGAGCGAGACAAAGCACAGGCAACCAAAACTACATAGAGAAACACCGTCTCGGAAAACCATATATATGTGTGTGTGTGTGTGTGTGTGTGTGTGTGTGTGTGTGTGTGTGTGTGTGTATGTGTGTATAATATATGTGTACACACACACACACATTGTTGGAGCCCACCGAGGTTTCCTAGTGGCTGGACCCAGCAGGACTGCATAAGAGGTTGATTGGACCATGGGGCCGAGTACCAGGTGTTTGGAAGGGTCTACACTTGGCTGTTTCTAGCAAGGGGGAGGTCTTTTGCCCCTCCCCTTGGCATTGTTATGAATAGCCCTTTGGAATAAAGTTCTGGTGGATAAGGATCCAGGCCCACCTGAGGCTATCTTGCGTTTCTATTTGTTTCTCTCCCCTCTTTATTTCTACCCAAGTCTCTTATTCCTCATTTCTCAAGAGTCCCTGGGGTAAATAAATGTGGGAGCTGGTCTATATATCTATATATAGGCTGGGGCTGGACAAATGACTCTGCACTTAAGAGCCCTGGCTGCTCTTTCAGAAGACCTAGGTTCGATTCCCAGCACCCACTTGGAGGCTCACAACCATCTGTAACTCCAGTTCCAGGGAATCCAACGTCCTCTTTTGGCCCGCAAGGGCAGCACATAGTCATGGTATTGACTTACATGAAGGCACAGTCACACACATAAAATACATCTTTTTAAATTTGAAAATATTGGCTGCTGATTTTGTCCAACTTGAAATTCAAGTCGTTCAGAGTATTAACTCAACTGTAAGCCAATTTGTACTGCAAGACTTAGTCGGGCCTGTGCATCCAACTTTCCAAGCAAGCCGCTCCAAACACGGGCTCCCTCACAAGCTTTTGACAGCACAAATGAAGTCTCAAGAAGTGTCCCCACTTCGTCTTGGAGGAGAAAATTAGTATCTACTTCGCTCGCATCACGTGGAGAAACCACAATCTTAATCAGGAAGGATCCTGAAGCCTCCCAGCAACCTTAAAAAAAAAAAAAAGGGTCTCCTTATTTCTTGAGACACACCGCCACAGAACAGATCGCTCCCTTTCGTGGAGCGAGCCGGCCGCCGAGACAAGCCTGTGGCTGCGCTCGTGGACTTCGGGCACGGGTGACTGGGGGCACGTGGCGGCGAGGGGACAGGGGCTCCGGTTCCCTGCCGCCTCCGCTGAGCAGGGGACTGTGAGCACACATCCAGCCCGGGGCCGGCCACTTCCTAAAGACCACACAGTCTGGGGATCGGCCGAGGGTCTCAGCTCCTTTCCAAGGCCCCTTCGCCCTGGGCTCCTCAGACACCCGCCTCTCCTCAGGGGGGGTCTTCTAACCTCCTGGGGGCGGCGACTTGACGACGCTCTCCAGGCGAGAAACGGCTCTCGACTCCGCTCCCGAGTCCCCCTCTGCCCACAATGCACCGGGACCAGCAGGAAGGCCGCTCCGACCCCTAATTTTCCCGCGAATTCAGTTCAAAGAGGCGGCCGGGCCCGCGGTCGGCAGCGCGCACGGGCCAACCAAGCCGCGCCTCCGCGAGAAGCGCCTCCGCGTGACTGACGGGGGACTCTGCGGGCCAACGGGCTGGGCGGCCGGGCGGCGCGCGCTCCCGTCGGCCAATCAGCGCGCCGGGCGGGGAAGTGGGCGGAGCGAGGCCAGGGTAGGGTGAGCGGCCTCCGAAGCGGAGCGGGGCTCGGAGGAGACACTTTTTTTTTTTTTTTTTTTTCTCTCTCCTCCCTCCTTCCCTCCTCTCCTCCTCCCTTCCCTTCCCCTCTCCTCCCCTCTCTCCTCCTTCCCCCCTCGGTCCGCCGGAGCCTGCTGGGGCGAGCGGTTGGTGTAGCGGGCGCTCACTCTCCGGGGCCGCCCGGCGGGTAGCTGGCGGGGGGAGGAGGCAGGAACCGCGATGGCGCCTCAGAAGCACGGCGGTGGGGGAGGGGGCGGCTCGGGGCCCAGCGCGGGGTCCGGGGGAGGCGGCTTCGGGGCTTCGGCGGCGGCGGCGGTGGCGGCGGCGGCGGCGGCGGCGACGGCTTCGGGCGGCAAATCCGGCGGCGGGGGCTGTGGCGGCGGCGGCGGCGGCGGCGGCAGTTACTCGGCCTCCTCCTCCTCCTCCTCGGCGGCGGCGGCGGCGGCGACGGGGGCCGCGGTGTTACCGGTGAAGAAGCCGAAAATGGAGCACGTCCAGGCTGACCACGAGCTTTTCCTCCAGGCCTTTGAGAGTGAGTGAGAGAGAGGCTTCGAGAGGACGATTGCCCCTCTCGAGCGTTCGGGGCACGGGGCACTCCGCCGGGGCGTTCGGAGAGTGCGCTTGGTTTGGGAGTGGAGGGAGGAATGAGGGGGACCGCCCGGGGTCCGGGGCAGGTCCTTGACGCCCCGGAAGGTTCGCCCCGGGGGCCCCCACGTTCAGAGCAGCCTTTTAGGTGAGGACGTGACGGTTGAAATGAATGCAGTCAGAGCCCGAGACGAGTTCGTGTTTTCTTTTATGCCTTCCCTACTCTACAAGTACCGGGGTTCCAGTTGTAGGCTTCGGGGGGGACAAGATGCATCCTGTGCGGGCGCGAGTGCCGTAAAGCCGGGGAAATTGTCATTGGTCCGAAATGCCTTCGCACCCCCTTGGGCTGCGGGTGAACACGGCACCTTTGGAAGCCTTAAGCCTTTCAAACCTATCCGCCCATTTTATGGATACGTAGACTGACACAGAATGGGCAAGCGTCTTCTCCGGGGATAACCTCGGAACTGTGTCTTAATTCCAGAGCATTTTCTTATCTCAGTTTTCTGTTTTAAAAGATGCGTGGAGGGCGAAACTATGACTTACTTGGAAAGGGGAGCACAGTGTCTGGGAACAAACAATAGAATTTCTAAACAACATTATGACTACAAATAAAATTTCTACTTAATAGATATTCTATCTTGGTTGTTTTGCTTCGCTTTTGGGCAGTCTTCTAGCTAAGTATTTTACGGCAACTTGAATAAACTCAGCTTTACCGTCGAATGTCTTTTTTTTTACAATATTACCGTGGCATATGTTATGGGCATGGTATCAGCTGTGCTTGGAAAGACGTTTTACATTGTTTAATACTGTTCTTCATTCTCATTAGTGCTTCATGAAATTATAATTGGAATTTAATACAAATAATTTCGATTTTTATTGAGACATATTGAACCTGCTTCAGAGATCATTATTCTTTTGCTTAATATACTTTTTAAAAAATCTGAAAAGCTTTTAAGTGGAAACAGAACTGAAGGACAGTCATAAAAATAAACACGCTTGTTTGTACCTCTTCTAAAATATCTCATCTCCTTTTAGTTTAATTTGAAACTAAAACTAAACTGGAGATTAAGTGGAAATTGAAAACTTTGTAAATGTTAGGAGAAAATCAATCCTCTAGGAAGGTTTTAACTAATTGTTTTCAGAGGAGTCCACCTGCGAGAAATTATTTCTCATTAAAAAATAGGTCTTATTTTTTTTCCTGATACTGATTTCAGTTTCTGGACGTTTAAGTTGTTAATATACTTATTAATTTAGGTAGTCATAATTAGATTAATACTCTTTAAAGAAATGTGATTCGGATAGCTCACTAATATCACTGGAATGGAGGTATGAAAATATATTTTTAACTTTAACCTGTATTTTATAAAAATCTAAAATTTAAGTATGAAAAAGATTGTTCTGGGAACCTATCAGTTATGAGTTTAAAATATAGTGAATTTTATACTGATTTTGATCATACCTGTATTAGAATGTTTGGAAAGAGTTTTATTTAATTTTGGCTAGTTACTACAAGTTTTTGTAATGGCCAGTTAGAATGAAATTTTCATCGTGTTTGGCTTTAATAAGTTTTTGTGGAATAGAGCTATCTCAAGGTACTTTGGAGGAGGGAATGGAGTAAGTCATCAAATGAATTTACTGTTCTTTGCTTCTGCACGGTAATGTCGGCTACCTTAGGGTTAGTTTGAAATTGTAAATTGTATCTAGGGAGACAGGGTGGCAGGGGGAGGGAAGAGGATTTTATGCTATAGACTACTGAATGACCTTTAGTGCTTACTAATTTCCTGGATATAAACAAGTAGTACACTATTTCCACAAAGAAGATTATTTTGTGCTGGTTATAGTGTGGGTTGCATGGACTGGGCTGATGGTTTACTGACAAGTTCATTAAAAAGATAATGTTTGGATTTTGTTTCCTGTTACCCAGAACCAACACAGATCTATAGATTTCTTCGAACACGAAATCTTATAGCAGTAAGTAGTCAATGAAATTCACCAATATTATTTCATTCTTATAACTTCATCTGTAATTTTAATATTTTTAATTTTTTATAGCCAATATTTTTGCACAGAACTCTTACTTACATGTCTCATCGAAACTCCAGAACAAGCATCAAAAGGTACATTTTATGAATCTTATTTCGAGCTGATTGAACTACTAGAAAGTTTTATCTTAGAGTAGGGGAGAGATTTTCAGGAGAGAGTTCTTAAAAAAATTTGTCATAAAAGTTCTAGTTAAATATTATGAAAATTGAAAGAGCAACCAGTTGAATTTGGAATCATCTTTTAAAAGTATCATTTTTATAATTAGTTTTTTTCTCTAATAGAAATTATTTAGTGAAGTGATTTTACTGACTCTTATTTTTTACTCTTTGCTGTTAGTTATTTTCAAGTTTGGTTGCTAGGACTTAAATGATTCCTTAAGGGCTCAGGATGACTGTCTTTGATACTTTGGAAGTTTATAGAAGGGTCTCTAAAAATAAGATGTTTTGATCATCTGGTCTTAAAGCAGAACCTGGGTATGTTGTATAGAACTTATTTTTACTGTAGGAACTTTGTGTGATATTTAGTAAAGGTAATAACGGAAGTCAAGTTTCTTGATTTATGTGCAAGATCTACCTGTTAAGTATATCAAAATGAACAACTTTCAATTGAAAAGAAAGACCTTCCATTAAACTTTTCATATCTATATAGTCTTACTGTTTGTCTGTTGAGTCAGGGTCTTGTTAGGTAGACATGGCCTGATAACTCGCTACATAACCTAGACTGGCCCCAAACTTGTGACTATTCTGCCTCAGCCTCCGTCCTAGTACTGGGATTATAGGTATGAGCCACCCACCATACCTATCTATTTTAATAGTCTTGACTTAATGAAACCATTCAGCTACTTCAATACATTAGAAACTAAACAGGTCTCGAAAAACCAAAAAAAAAAGAAAGAAAAAGGAAAAAAAAAAACTGCTTGGGAAAATCTTGGTTACTGTGAAGGCATTTCTAGGGCAAGATATAGTTTCGTAAATGCATCATAGTTTACTACAAATAATTGAAATGTAAGAGAAATGAATTGCATTTAATAGATAAAAGTTGCTAAGCGCTCATAACTAGGAAGAAGATAAGAAATTAGGCAACAGAATTAGATTGTCTACTTTTTGTCTGTCTGCTACATTATTTGATATGTGCCAAGATTCACCAAATTTTTCTGTTAAAGGAATAGTAAGTATTTTAGGGTCCTGTGGCCAGAAGACAAAATCAAGAATATTATCTAGGTTGCCTGGCTGTGTTGGCGCATGCCTTTAATCCCAGCAGAGGAGGAGGCAGAGGCAGGTACAGGCGGATCTCTGTGAGTTCAAGGCCAGTCTGTTCTACGGATCGAGTTCCAGGACAGGCTTCAAAGCTACACAGAGAAAACCTGTCTCCAAAAAACAAACAAACAAAAGAATATTTTCTAGGTAGTTAATATAAAGAGAAAAGTGTTTATAAATGAAATTGTCTATATAAGGGTACAATGTACACTGTTTTGTAAACAAGCCTAATAGAAATATAGAATCCTTTTTGGTTTTGGCGAGTAAAAAACTTACTTAATTTTAAGGATTCACAGTCTGTTTCTATCATCATATCAGCTATTTACCCATTCTTGGCCTGTGGGCTTATACAAAAACAGTAAACCAGATTTGATTGTGGTCTGTAGTTCCATTATTCTTGATTCATTCCGTAGGACTTTGTGAACTTAACTTTTTTTATTAAAGTTTTTTAGTATAGTTATTTAGGATATGACCTGGTTTTGATTTTAAAAGTGATAAAGTTCTTAAAAACTCAATTTGGCCAGGCAGTGGCGGCACATGCCTTTAATCCCAGCACTCAGGAGGCAGAGCCAGGCGGATCTCTGTGAGGTTGAGGCCAGCCTGGTCTTCAGAGCGAGATCCAGGACAGGCACCAAAACTACACAGAGAAACCCTGTCTAGGAAAAAAAAAAACAAAAAACAAAAACCTAAATTTGGATTAATTTATAAGTAGATTGAATACACATCATTTTCATGATGTTTTCTTATTAGACTGTCTCATGGGATGTATTATGTGCCAATAGAGACAGCATAAAAAGTTTGGTTGTGGGCTGGAGAGATGGCTCAGAGGTTAAGAGGCTGCTCTTCCAGCGGTCCTGAGTTCAATTCCCAGCAACCACGTGGTGGCTCACAACCATCTGTAGTGAGATCTGGTGCCCTCTTCTGGCCTGCAGGAATGTGTGCAGGCAGAACACTGTATACATAATAAATAAATAAATCTTTAAAAAAAAAGTTTGGGCCGGGCGGTGGTGGCGCACGCCTTTAATCCCAGCACTCGGGAGGCAGAGCCAGGCGGATCTCTGTGAGTTCAAGGCCAGCCTGGGCTACCAAGTGAGTTCCAGGAAAGGCGCAAAGCTACACAGAGAAACCCTGTCTCGAAAAACCAAAAAAAAAAAAAAAAAAAAAAAAGTTTGGTTGTGCTGGGCATGGTTGGCATATGCCTTTAATCCTAGCACTTGGAATGGCAGAGGCAGGTAGGTTTCTGTGAGTTTAAGGCAAGCCTGGTCTACATAGCAAGTTCCAGGATAGCCAAGACTACATAATGAGATTCTGTCTCATTATGGTAATAATGAAACCAGTTTTCTGATTATCACCCTTTGGATTTTAAGAACTGTCTTTGGGAGATTTTGAAGCAAATTTACTAGCGTAGAAACATTTAAATCTCATTTAGATTATTTTCTCACAAAATACATAGGGATTACTTAATTCTCTTGTTACATCTGATTTTAGGACTTTAGGAATAGGACCTTTAGATGAGTGGTCTTTGCCATCAGTGACTGAAGGTTTTTGTTGCACAGTAAATATCTACATTTGCATTTATGTATAATATGTACTATTAGTATAACAGTATTTTGTGGGGAAGGGTACTGTTGGGAATTGAATACAAGATTTGAGGCATTCTAGACAAATGCTGTTACCTCTTAGCTACATCTTTAGCCCATATTACTCTCTTTGAAGTCATGCCATCGGTTATGATATTAATTCTGGTATATTTGTTAGACTCAGACTTCGGTCTGTCTTCATAGATTTTAAGTTTTTATTCAAATACTGTAGGCTTACCCTACTATGACATAGTAGGGTTAAAGATGAGGTAAATGCTTTTGTTTGTGCGTTCATTCATTTTGGGAAGTGATTTCACAGTGTATCCCAAGCTGGTGCTAGAAGTTATAATCCTCCTGCCTCAGATTCTAGGGTACTATGATACAGGCATGCAACTACACACCTGACTCAAGAAAGGCCTTTTTATTTGATCTATTTTCTTTTTTTTTTTTTTGTTTTTTTTTTTTGTTTTTTTGGTTTTTCGAGATAGGGTTTCTCTGTGTAGCTTTGCGCCTTTTCTGGATCTCGCTCTGTAGACCAGGCTGGCCTCTAACTCACAAAGATTCGCCTGCCTCTGCCTCCCGAGTGCTGGGATTAAAGGCGTGTGCCACCACCGCCTGGCCCTTGATCTATTTTCTTAGATATCTTTTACGTTATTCTGAACCCTCCCAGTACGTCTCCTCCCCCACACCCCAAAGTTCGTGTGATTTTAATCATTCTATTTACTGGTGACCTTATGGTTCCATTTTATTTGTTAATCTCACCTGTAGTATGATGTTGCTTTTCTAAAGAAGTACTTGGAGAGGTGCTGTTTTTCTATGGTTGCTTCCTTTTTCTCTGTGAAAGGCTGGATTGTTCTTACCTATTTGAAACATTTGCTACTGTTCAGTTCTATTGGTTTCGCCTACATGAAACTCAGTGTTGGAAGAAACGCTTGGATTTTTTCAGTCGTACCTTTCTTTCTGCAGATAAAATTAAAATTTTTTCTTAGTTATAGAAAAATTACTATTAAATATTTCCAGTAATTAAAAAAAACTTCCTTTAATATTATACTGAACAGTTCTTTGTAATTAGCCTAAACGATCCTTCTGTTTTCTTCTTTTATTTGTAGATTCTCTTATTTGTAGTTTGAAAATAGACTTTTTTCTAAACTACTACTAGGCTCTATGATAAAACTTTAAAATTGATTTTTTTTTGTTATTCTAGAGATAGAGATTTAAAAAAAATAATCTTTCATTAATGGAGAATGTTCTTGTTCACCTAAAATACAGACACTTAATACTGTTCTATCAGTGTTTTACTGTAATGTGTTCTTACTAGCACTTTCCTTTAGATACTTTTTATTAGAGTAGTTGAGTATTTGGCCTGACCCAATGGTACCTGTTTGTAGTATAAGGTATTGAAGGGCACGGAAGGGAGAATCTCAAGTTTTTGGCTACTTGTCAAAAGCCTATTTGAAGGGGGGGGTTGTTTTTAAAGAATAAGCCTTCTGTATGTCTGTAATTTCTATTATCTACACATAAGTATTAAAAAAATAACTAAGGTACTGGAGAAATGGGTCAGTGGTTAAGAGTACTGGCTGCTCTTCCAGAGGACCTGAGTTCAGTTCTCCGAAACCACATGATGCTTACTTACAACCATCTATAGTGGGATCTGATGTCCTCTTCTGTCTGGTGCCCTCTTCTGTCATGCAGGCATACATGCAAATAGAGTACTCATACATCAAATACATCAATAAATCTTTTTTTAAAAACTATAACTGGGGTTGGAGAGATGGCTCAGAGGTTAAGAGCACCGACTGCTCTTCCCGAGGTCCTGAGTTCAATTCCCAGCACCCACATGGTGGCTCACAACCATCTATAATGAGATCTGGCGCCCTCTTCTGTGTATATAATAAATAAATAAATCTTTAAAAAAAAAAAAACTATAACTGAATGTGGACTACATTGAGTTTTTTAAGTCCTGATTTTGAAAATATCTCTGTATAAAGAGAAACATTTGTTTCTGATTAACAAATTACTGGAAGTTTCATTTTTAACTTCTATCTCTAGAACATAGCTCACTTTGAGAACTAAGATGAGGCATGTTTTGTAATCCATTCAACTTTCATTGCTTTGGAAGATTTTTTTTTTTTTTTTTTTTTCTTCGAGACAGGGTTTCTCTGTGTAGCTTTGCGCCTTTCCTGGAACTCGCTTTGGAGACCAGGCTGGCCTCGAACTCACAGAGATCCGCCTGGCTCTGCCTCCCGAGTGCTGGGATTAAAGGCGTGCGCCACCACCGCCCGGCTGCTTTGGAAGATTTTATTTAAGCTTTTTTTTTGTTTTTTCTTAAGCAGGTTAAGCCAGGTGTGGTGAGGTATGCCTGTAACCCAGTCCTCAAGACTAAGAATTGCCTTGTGTTTGAGGCCAGCTCAAACTTACATAATAAGTGTTAGGCCAGCTCAAGCTGTATAACAAGGCCCTCTATCGAGAATCAAGTGTACAAGCGTACAAGCGCGAGGCCCTCGGAATATCAAGTGTAGCTGGGCAGTGGTAGGGCAAGCCTTTACTTCCAGCATTTGGGAGGCAGAGGCAGGCGGATCTCTGTGAGTTCCAGGACAGCTAAGACTGTTACACAGAGAAACCATGTCTCAAAAAAACAAAACAAACCCAAAGAATTAAGTGTCAGGTTAAAGGTGCATACATAATTTTATGATTGAATGGAATGTGCCCTAACTTTATTGTTACTGGTTTCTGCTATTTAATCTTTTTGTTGTAGCATATCATTCAGCTGAAAATTTGCCAGTAACTTTTGAGGATGTTTTATGGTTTTCAGTTATGTTTTTTATAGTCTGGTGTGATGGTTCATACTGTAATCCCAGGATTTGAGCAGCTGAGGTAGGAGGGTTATCCTGAGTTCAAGTCTAGCTTGGGCTACAGAGTGAGACACTATTTCAAAAAAGATAAAAAAGAATAACCATGGAGCTGGTATATATTTGTTAGGTTGCTTAATAGATAATGAATGTTCTAACAAGGCGTAGTGGCACACGCCTTTAAACTTAGCACTGGGAGGCAGAGACAGATCTCTTGAGTTCAAGAGTTCCAGGATAACCAGAGAGAAACCCGTCTCTTAAAAAAAAAAAAAAAAAAAAAGATGTTCCAAAAATATGCTTACTTTGCATTTGCTTGGCTCAACTTGATAGGCACTTAAAATACCTATTAAGATTAAGGCCATCCCAGCACTCGGGAGGCAGAGCCAGGCGGATCTCTGTGAGTTCGAGGCCAGCCTGGGCTACCAAGTGAGTCCCAGGAAAGGCGCAAAGCTACACAGAGAAACCCTGTCTCGAAAAAACCAAAAAAAAAAAAAAAAAAAAAGATTAAGGCCAGCACTTGGGAGGCAGAGCCAGGTGGATCTGTGTGAGTTCAAGGCCAGCCTGATCTACAGAGAGTGTTCCAGGACAGGCTCCAAAACAGAGAAATCCTGTCTTGGAAAAAAAAAAAAAATTAAGGCCTTATTACAAAAAGTAATCACTGCCCTTCAGGAACTTACAGACTATTAGAAATAAAATTCTTAAGAGAGGTTTTACATGTAGGAGACTTTAAAAATAAGTAAAATTAAATGCCATGGGTAAGGACAATTACTCATGACTTGGAGATAATTATAGGAGGTTTCATGAAAAATAACATTTACAGTTGAACTTGAAGGAGTGTCTACTATATTATAAAAAATTGTTTCAATAGTGTGTGCATTGTTATGAACTAGCCATCTAGTTTATCTTGAAATAATCAAAATTGAATTTCTACTTTGCTTATTACAGTATAATTTTGTATTTTCCCCAGTTGAGAAGTGATTATTATGTTTATCTGTTTTTTCCAGGAAAACATTTAAAGTTGATGATATGTTATCAAAAGTAGAGAAAATGAAAGGAGAGCAAGAATCTCATAGGTAAGATAATCTGTCAGTTTACATTAAGTGATACACTTGAGGAAAGAGACAATTAGAGTGACTGTTAGGAGTTTAAAGAAACCTTAGAATCAGTTGCTCTAGGTACATGTATGAGTCAGGAATTAATTTCTGTAGCATGTCTGGCAGAGATTTCTCAAGACTGACTGACTGACCATCTCTAATGTTAGAAACTGTTTTCTAGGACATGTCATTGTTTATCTCTTACCAATTTCTGGCATTTTAATTTAGGCTTGGTCTTAATCCTACTACGGAGATTTGGCAACCAGAATTTATGGTATACATACTTTGTGTTAGGTGTTTTGAAGTTATTGTGTTTCCCCTAAGTCAGTGGTTCTCAACCTTCCTAATGCTTTAGGAAGCCTTTAATATAGTTCCTTGTATTATGGTGACCCTCAACCATAAAATTATTTTCCTTGCTATTTCATAACTATAATTTTACTACTGTTAAGATTTTTTTTTTTATTTTTTGTGCTTTTTGAGACAGAGTTTCTCTTGTAGTCCTGGCTGTCCTAGAACTCGCTCTGTAGACTAAGCTGGCTTCAAAGTCACAGAGATCCGCCTGCCTCTGCCTCCCAAGTGCTGGGATTAAAGGTGCACACCACCACCACCTGGCCCAGGTATGAATCTTAATGTAAACATCTGTGTTTTCCAGTGGTCTTAGGTGACTGCTGTGAAAGGGTTGAAACCCAAAGGTTGAGAACCACTGCTCTAAGTAATTACCCTTAAATATGAAAGAGGAATCCCCGTTTTCTATCTCCTTATTTATCTTTTAGTACAAAATATTCATAATTTTAGCTGGGCATGGTGGCAAATTCCTTTAATCCCAAAACTCGGGAGGCAGAGGATCTTTGTGAATTCCAGGCCAGCCTTCTGTACGAAATGAGGTCCAGGACCGCCAGGGCTGTTACAAAGAGAAACCCTGTCTTGAAAAACCAAAAAAGAAAAAAACTCATTGTGCTTTTTGAATATTCTAGGAACTAAGGTGCTATTTATTTATTGACTACTTTTAGGGAGAATGTAGAAACTGGAAATTCTGGATAACTCTCCATCCACCTATCCCTCAGCTTCTGTGTTGGAGATTGAATACAGTTTTTTGTGAATGTTAAGCAAGTGCTCTAGTTAGCTACATATTCTGTCTCTTCAAAAAAACTTTTTATAGAAAAATTGTGGTGGTATATTTTCTTTTTCTCTAAGTTTTTGTTGTGGAGAAAGGGTCTTTCCTTTTTATATATTCAGTCTGGCCTCACTTAGGACCCTTTTTTTCTTGCATTACCCTCCCAAGTATAGAACACGCATGTGCCATTTAATATCTTTCCAATCAACATAGGATATTGTCTTAGTAAGGATTTCTAGTGCTGTGATAAAAATACCATGAAACAAAGCATCTTGGGAAGGAAAGGGTTTATTTTAGCTTAGTTCCACATCATAGTCCATCACTGAAGAAATCAGAGCAGGAAATGAAGAAGGGAAAGACCCTGAAAGCAGGAACTGAAGCAGAAGCTGTGGAGGAGTGCTGTTAACTGGTTTGCTCCCCCAAGGCTTGCTTGGCCTATTTTCACTGAGGACCACCAGCCCAGGGGTGGTACTATCCACAGACCTGGTCCCTCCCACATCAATCATCAATCAAGAAAATTCCTTATAGGTAAATCTGGTGTGGGCATTTCTGGATTGAAGTTCCCTCTTTTTCCTTCCTTCCTTCCTTCCTTTATTTATTTGATTTTTCAAGATAGGGGTTTTTTTTTTTTGTGTAGCCCTGGCTGTCTTGGACCTCACTCTGTAGACCAAACTGGTCTTGAACTTAGATATCCATCTGCCTCTGCCTCCCTAGTTCTGAGTGCTGGGACTTAAGGCATGTGCCACCACACCCAGTGGGGTTCCCTCTTCTCTAAGATAACTAGCTATGTCCAGTTAACATAAAACTAGCAAATACAGATAATGTACTTAATTTATATCTTTTCATTTAGTAATTTTTTTAACATCTTAATCCCCACCCACCCTTTTTTGTAGTGGCTTGTATTTTACCTGTGGCTTGGGTAAAATACAAGCCACTGCAAAAATTGGGTTTTGTTACTTAAATAAAACTACATCTTTATTTATATCTTACAATTGTATGATTGAAGTGTAGTTTGTATTCCATTTCTATCTAGGCCAGTTTAAACTTGTAAGTTCTAAAAACTGAGATCCTAAATCTTTATCAAGTTTGTATAATGTACAAGATAGAACCGGGAATATTCTCAGTGCCTGCACACTTAGTTTTTGCTTATATTTTTATTTCTGATGCTTATCTGGTCACTTGCCCTTGACAAAACTCTGAGGGTCCTAAGGGATTTTTAATATTAATATGTGGTGGTAGTGCTACCACATGCCTACATCTCCTGTTTAGTGCCTCATAGTCTAGTTAGAACCTCATCTGATGACCCAACTTTTTTCTTCTGATTACCTTCATAATTTGCCCTCTAGTCATTTCAAGGTTATAAGGAGAATGAGCCAATAAAAATTTTTGATCTTGTTGGGCAGTGGTGGCTCATGCCTTTAATCCTAGCAAGAGGCAGTCAGATTTGTGAGTTCAGGGGCA
Source organism: Peromyscus californicus insignis (assembly GCF_007827085.1). NCBI lineage: Eukaryota > Metazoa > Chordata > Mammalia > Rodentia > Cricetidae > Peromyscus > Peromyscus californicus. The sequence continues at coordinate 42,807,456 of NW_026294551.1, read as the reverse complement.
GCCTGGTCTACAGAGTGAGTTCCAGGACAGCCAAGGCTACACAGAAAACCTGTCTCAAAAAGAAAAAAAAAGTTTGATCTCTTTATCTTCCTTACCAGAATTTAGTTCCATAGATAATAAATCCTACTACTATCTCACTGTGGCAGTGTCTTTGATAAATATAACAGCATTTCTCTAAGAATGTGTATTATAAGGAATTGTGAGTTGTATTGATGTGAAATGATCGGTTCTTTCTGATCAGTTGCCCTCTGGTAATTTTCTTCCTTTTAACCCAGTGGTTTGAACTGCAATTCATAGAAATATCAGTAGATTATATAAAATTCTTTTTTTAGACTTTATCTTTTTTGTTCTCTATTTTACATGAGATCAAGTCTTCAGTGTCTTAATTACTATAGCTGTATAAGTCTTGTTTTGTGTTTTTAGGTGGTCTTACTATGTAACTCTGAGTGGCCTAGAATGCACCATGTAGCTCAGGATGGTTTTTGTTTTTTTTTTCTCTCATATAGACTTTTTTTTTTTTAACATAAAAACAAGTTATAATTCAAAAGTCCAGGGTTATTTGAAACTGGAAAATATTTTCTCTGTAGAAAATAGTAAAAATGATAACATTTCCCAATAAGCCCTTTTTTTTTTTTTTTTTTTTTTTGGTTTTTTTGTTTTTTGTTTTTTTTTTTTTTTTTTTTTTTGGTTTTTCGAGACAGGGTTTCTCTGAGTAGCTTTGCGCCTTTCCTGGAACTCACTTGGTAGCCCAGGATGGCCTCGAACTCACAGAGATCCGCCTGGCTCTGCCTCCCGAGTGCTGGGATTAAAGGCGTGCGCCACCACCGCCCGGCCCAATAAGCCCTTTTAAGCCAAATAATAGCTGAATTATACATAAAAATATTGATTAGATTCTGGGATACAGAAGAGACCTGTCTTCATCTGTTCAGAGAGCTATGTTTTACTTAAGTTGTGTAGGTGAGATTCCTCTTCATCTTCCCCTTCACTGTTTGATTTATGGCAGACATTTTTCTATAGGCTAGTCCATAATCTAAAAAGATTTTTAGCCTCCCCTCCTAGAAGTATAGCAAGCATATTCTTTCATCAGCTTGATACGGTACAAATTCTTAATAGTGAAATCACTTGCCCAGTGATTAGGCAAAACCAAAACTTATTATAAGTCACAGTTATCCTAGAGTCCTCGCTGCTAGGTAGCCTCTCTGGTTCTGTGGGTTGCAGTCTGATTGTCCTTTGCTTTATATGTAGTATCCACCTATGAGTGAGTACATACCATGTTTGTCCCTCTGAGTCTGGGTTACCTCACTCAGGATGGTATTTTCTAGTTCTAGCCATTTGGCTCTGGCTGTTCTTGAACTCATAGGTTTACTTGCCTCTGCTTCCTGAGAGCTGGGATGAAAGGCATGTGCCACTGTGCCTGCCTTGCTATATGAAATTCTTGGATGTCCTTAGATCAGGTCCTACAGACATACATACACACCTATACCACGAACACTCTAATTAGGAACCCTGGGTGGCTAGTGAGCTTCAAAGCATTACTCTGAACCCCAGTGCTGAAGTGTGTGCCTGGCTTTGTATGAGGATGCTGCAGATCTGGACGGGTCCCCATGCCTGCAGGTTAGTCAAGCCATTTCCCCAGCCTCTTGCACCCTGTTTTAAAAGACAAATTTTAGGCCGGGCGGTGGTGGCGCACGCCTTTAATCCCAGCACTTGGGAGGCAGAGGCAGGCGGATCTCTGTGAGTTCGAGGCCAGCCTGGGCTACCAAGTGAGTTCCAGGAAAGGCACAAAGCTACACAGGGAAACCCTGTCTCGAAAAAAGCCAAAAAAAAAAAAGACAAATTTTAGATCTTTAAGATCAAGTTGGGTATAGCGAATTCATCATCAAATCCTCTGAGATTTGTATAATATTGTCTCAGTGTTGTTCCCTAAGATACTAAGATAATCCGAGAATGTTTTTCAAGTTTCTCCTCAAACTCCCCAGTAGTGTATTTCAGTGAGGTAGTGTGTTTCAGTGTACTTCTCATCTCAGATTAACTGTAGTCTTGTTGTAGTGTTAATTTATTACACAGGGTTTATGGAAGATATCTTAGATGCCAGTGCTGGTACTATAAAAACTAATCTGTTGTCAAGTTCGTTGTTAGAATAATACAAATCTTTGTTGTTCCGCGGTATTAAATTTAAAATCTTAAATCATATACAAGAGCATTTCTCTTCTCTGCATTGTCACAGACATGAGGACCTTATTCAGTTTGATCACAGCTATGTCTGTTCAACTCTAGTAGTCTAAATGTCTTCTGTAGGAATTCATGTTCTTTCAACACACACTTCTCAGAATTAGACTAGACCATTTCCATTTCCAGTGTATTTCATTTCCCAGAACTAAAGAGGATTTTCTAGATTCACAAGAATATCACAGTACTGCAACCCCAAATCTAGTATAAATGCCTAAATTAGTTTTTTTTGTTGTTGATTTTTTGAGACAGGGTATGTCCTGACTGTCCTGAAACTCACTTTGTAGACCAGGCTGGCCTCAAACTCACAGAAATTTGCCTGCCTCTGCCTCAAGTGCTGGGATTAAAGGTGTGATCAAAACTCCCAGTTTAGTTTTGAAATTTATGGCAAGTAAAAATAGAACCAAAATACTAACATTCATCTATGTAAAACAAGTTGATATTCCATGGTTTTTTATACTTTAGGTCTACAGCTGTCTTACACATTAGTTATAGAAACTTGTTAGAAGAAGAAATTATGGACAGAAAAAGGATCATGAGTCATGTTATGGGTTTTTACTCTTTTTTTTTTTTTTCTTTCTTCTTTCTGGTTTTTCACGATTTTTAGTCCTGGCTATTCTCAAGCTCACCTGCCTCCTGAGTGCTGTGTGCCTCCATGCCCTGCAGTTTTTGCTTTTCTTTTTTTTTTTTCTTTTTTTTTTTAAAGATTTATTTATTTATTTATTTATTTATTATGTATACAATTTCCTCTCTGCATGTATCCCTGCAGGCCAGGAGAGGGCACCAGATCGCATTACAGATGGTTGTGAGCCACCATGTGGTTGCTGGGAATTGAACTCAGGACCTCTGGAAGAGCAGCCAGTGCTCTTAACCACTGAGCCATCTCTCCAGCCCCAGTTTTTGCTTTTCTAAGATGTTACTTTGTCTCAATAAACAAGTTATTTTGATCTTAAAACACAATGATAAAACTGTCATTTATACAAATTATTTGGAAAAGTAGCATTTTTAAAAGTAGCATACTTCAAAGCATGTAGCAAATTTTAGAGACTCATGAGGTCGTATCTGCTTCCCAGATTTCTCTGATGTGTCTCTTTGCTGGATAAATCCCCAGGAAAGTTACCTGAACTAGAATTTTTTTTTAATTGTTTGAGAGGTGTTGCTATGTTTCCTGGGTTGGCCTTCAGTTTGCTGTCATCCTCCTGCCTGCCTTAGCTTCAAAGATGGTGGGATTATAGGCATATGACACTATCCCTTGCTGAATAGAGCTTTTATTAGTTGGTTTTTGTAGTTATTTTGCTTTGTTTGCCTTAATGGGAAATTAACCCAGGGCCTTGTTGCTTGCTAAGTAAGCTCTCTAACTTTTCAGAGATATCCTTAGTCCTAATGGGTCTTTTATCACTGTTTTTGTTTAAACCTAAACTTTAGAGTTACTTATCTTCCTTTCATAAACATCCTTTTGGTAAGCATCTTTTTCTACAATGAGAAGGTCTGGATCTGTATTTGGAGCCAGAGGGGTGTGTCACTTCCTTAGTGTGCCATGTTCCAAGCACTATATTTAAGCTTTAGGGATATAATGGTGAGCAAAACACATCTGCCTTTTTGGAGGGAAATAAATGGTGGGGAAGAAAAGTACAGGAAAACATGAGTGTATACCACAGGAGAAACTGTTCTTGTTTGAGTTGTTGAATAGAATGTAATGGCCAAGGAAAACTTGTCTGGAGAAATAAGCTGAAATTTGAAAAATGAATATAGGAGTAAAGTGAGGGAGGATGAGCAGCAGGTGGTTCTGGAAAAATGAGCATTATGTTAACAGCCTTTGAGACCAAGGTGTCTGAGTAGAGAGAGCAGGAAGAGTGATATGAGGAGCCTGGAAAAGGTACCTATGACCAGTCAATTCAGGGTCTTAGAGGCTATATGAAGACATGGTCTTGCTGGGCGTAGTGGTCCACACCTTTAACCCCAGCTCTCAGGAGGCAGGTGGATCTCTGAGTTCGAGGCCATTCTGGTCTACATAGTGAGTTCCAGGATAGACAGAGATACGTAGTAAGATGCTGTCCGAAACAAACAAACCAACCAATAAATAAATAAATAAAAGATATGGTCTTTATCATAGGAATGCTGTTAAGTCATTCTTTGTACATATATATCTTTGTAGTTCTAGGGAAGGAACCTAAGACTGTGTACTTGCTAGACAGTTGCTCTATCACTGAACTACACAACTAATGAAATTATTTTAAACAGTACTATTATATTAATAGCTCTTCTCTGCCCTTCTATTTTGTAGATAATGTTTAGGCTTCTTTGGTTTATTGTATATTTTCCTCTAATGTCTTTAAGTTGTTTTTGTCTCTGTTTTGTGTTCTTCGAGATGCGGACTCTTGTAGTCCTTTCTGGTCTTGAACTCTTTATGTACCTGAGGTTGAATTTACAATGATACTCTTGTTCTACCTCCTAAGTACAGGGATTATAGATATATGCCACCAGCCCTACTTAAGCACTCTATAGTTTTGAAAGATTTGTTTCTGTGTAATAGACATACACCATCTCCCAATTCAAAGTCTTCCCTATCTGTATGTCTCAAATGCTGTATTTGAGACCTTGGGTTCTAGAAGAATGGATTCTATAGTGTAATCATTATATTTTTAGCTTTATATGATAAAATGCATAAGGAAAGTTAAGCCAATGAGATAGCTCGACTGCTCAAGGCACACTGACTTCAAAGCCTAATGACCTGGGTTTGTTTCCCAGAACTAGCATGGTTGAAGGAAAGAACTGATTCCCAAAAATTGTCGCTCTGATTTCTGACCTTGACACATGTATTGTGTGTACTCACACAAAACAGAATAAATAAGTGAATGTGTAAAAGAGAAGTAGCTATCCTTGCGCAGTCTAGATGCTAGCATATGAACTATTCCTTTTGTGCTTTGTTTTGTTTTGAGGCAGGGTTTCTCTGTGTAACTGTTCTGGAACTCTGTAGACCAGGCTGGCCTTGAACTCACTGTGATCCACCTGCCAATACCACCACCCGGCTAGTTTTTCTTATTTTGAGGTAATATAGTTATAAAGCTTTGTACCAGTACTATCAGTAATGTATATAAATTTAAAGCAGTTTTCACAGTCTTTTCAGCATAACTTGGTTTCCAGCTGGGTGTGGTGGCCCACACCTTTAGTCCCAGCATCGAGGAGGCAGAAGCAGGTGGATCTCTGAGTTCAAGACCAGCTGATCTACAAAGTGAGTTCCAGGACAGCCAGGGCTGTTACACAGAGAAACCCTTTCTCTTATTTTTCTTTTTTCCTTTTTGTTAAATATATTTTTATTTTATTTTTATGTGCATTTGTGTTTTTGCCACATGTCGGGATCCCCTGAAACTGAAGTTTCAGACAGGTGTGAGCTGCCACATGGGTGCTGGGAATTGAACTCGGGTCCTCTGGAAGAAGAGTTAGCACTCTTAACCCCTGAGCCATCTCTCCAGCCCGAGAAACCCTTTCTTGAAGGAAAAAAAAAAAAAAAAAAAAAAAAACCAAGACAAAAAAACTCCTTGGTTTCCTTTGTGGGATCCATTATTCAGATTTGAGGTTTTTATGTGGATTGTGTTTCAGAATGGTAGTCCCTTAAGGATTTGCTTAACCTCTTTCTGCAGGTTGCTTCAGAATTGTCAGGCTTTATGCTTAGAATCAACTACCTTAAAACTTCAAATTTTTTAGCCATTGTTTTGTTATCATACTGCTTATTTCCTGAGAATATATAGATAAATAATTCTGTTGTCTTTTTTCCCTAGACAGTATTTCACTACATAGCCCTGGTTGGCCTGGAGCTGGCTATGTAGACTAAGCTAGGTTGGAACTCAAAAAGATCTACCTACCTCTGCCTCCTGAGTGCTGGAATTAAAATTATAGGCTATGCTGGGCCTAATCCTTAGATTTTATCCTGGTCACTTAAACTAAATTCTGTTTAGCCTGAAATCAAATAATGCCTAACTTTACATGGTTTTCTTGTTTCTCATTCTCTGACCCAGCTTCAAATGTGGGTATAATAAATATAGGGGGAGAGGAAGGGGAAAGAAAATCTGCCCTTTTTCTTTAGAAGAAATCTGTGGTAGACGTGGTGGTATACCTGTAACCACAGCTTGGGGAAGTGAAGGCAGAAAGATCCTTGGCTGCATAGTAAGTTTGAAGACAGCCTGAGATACATGAGGTACTTGGTTTATTTATTTAGTAGTGTGTGTGTGTACAGGTGCACACGTGCCACTTGTGCAGTGGCAGTCAGAGAACAGCTGGTAGGAGTCATTTTTCTCTACCTATGGGTCCCAGGGATCAAACTCAGGTCACCAGACTTGATGGCAAGTGCCTTTACCTAATTAACTATCACGCCAGCCCTAAAGTTTCTTTCTGGTTTTTTTGTTTTGTTTTGTTTTTTGGAGACAGGGTTTCTCTGTGTAGCCCTGGCTGTCCTGGAACTCACTCTGTAGACCAGGCTGGCCTCAAAGTCACAGAGATCCAGCCACCTCTGCCTCCCGAGTGCTGGGACCAAAGGCGTGCACCACTGCCGCCACCCAGTTTAACCCTGTGATTTTGAAAGTACCTAAGTTGAGTTAGAAAGTGAGTAATGTGAAAGTGTTTGCAACATATGCATCATTTTCTGCTTTTGTTTTTTGAGATAATCTCTATGTAGCTTGGGTTGGTCTTGAATTTGTCTTCTTGTCTCAGCCTCCAGACTGCCATGATTGTCTTTGCCATTGTGCTCTGTTCTTTTTTCCTTTTTTCGAATAACCCTTTATATTCTTTTTTTAAATAATGCTTATGGTTGTTTTGCCCTCGTATATGTCTGTATACCACTTGCATGTCTGGTGCTTTCAGAGGAAGACCTGGAACTGAAATTACTGATGATTGAGAGTTGCCTTGTGGGTGCTGGGAATTGCACCCAGATCATCTGAAAGAGAAGCCAGTACTCTTAACTGTTGAACCATCTCACAAGACCAATTTTTTTTTGTTTGTTCGGCTCATTGTTTGAATAGGGGTGCTTCTCCCTTGCGCTTAGGAGGGCAGAGGCAGGCAGATCTCCTGAGTTCTAGGCTAGCCTGGTCTACAGCCAGGGCTACACAGAGAAACTCTCCAAAAACAGTCAAAGATGGGTTTCAATTATCCAGGCTGGCCTTGAACTTACTGTGTAGTCAAATTTGCTATGTAGCTGGTGATGGCATTGAATTGCTGATCCTCCTGCTTCTTCCTTGATTATTGTGATTACAAGCACACTACCAGACCCAATTCCCAGCACCAACAAGGCAACTCTGAACCATCAGTAATTTCAGTTCCAGGAACTCCAACACTCTCTTTGGTCTTCCTCTGTAGGCACCAGGCATGCAAGTGGTATACAGACATGCACGAGGGCAAAGCACCCATAAACATTATGGGTTTTGTTTTGTTTTTTTAATACCAATTCCATTGTATAACAGTTTTGTTGATACTTCAGTTATGGTTGTTGCTCTTAGTTTTTCCTTCATATTTTATGCTTTCTAACTTTGCGTCTACCTTTACTGCATTTCTATAGTCATTTTGTTTTTTTAATGGTACTTTTTGGTTTTTGAAGACAGGGACTCTCTGTAGCTCTGGCTGTTCTAGAACTCATTCTTTAGACCAGGCTTCCTCTTGCATTCTTAGCATTGTTCTTGAAATGCTATCTCAGTAGCCTTACCCTATAATGTTCTAGCAGATTTTATGGAATATTCTACCAAGGATAAAGGTATCCTCATATCTGTTACTGGGGGAAAAAAAAACTTACTTGCCTCTAATTTCTCTCAAAAAAAAAAAATATAGGGGTTGGGGATTTAGCCCAGTGGTAAAGCGCTTGTCTAGCAAGCGGAAGGCCCTGGGTTCAGTCCTCAGCTCCAGAAAACAAACAAACAAAAAAATTTAAAAAATAGAAGTTCTGGGAAGATTTTTCTAGGTCAATCTCTTTGCTATCTTCTCATTTCTAGTCATTACTTATGTAACACTTTGCAACCTCCTTCACTCTCTGTAACTCCCATTTCTTTCTATATACACACCTAGAGTGTTACCACCATTTTAAGAAAACTACACATGTACTGGATTACAGAGTTTCTGCATAGCTGTCACCAAAATACAGGAGATAGGGAGAAGACACTTGTCTTGGCTCGTGATTTTAGAAGTGTCAGTCCACTGGGATGGTAAACACATAGTGGGAGTGAACTCCATAGTGTGTCAGCTAGGAAGCAGAGAAACAACATAGAGGAAGGGCCTCCTTCCTACAAGCAGACCTACCTCCGATTTTTCAGCATGTCCCAATAATGTCTTCTTCACAATTGTGAATCTGTGCATTGGCTCCCAGTCTTCATTAGCTGCTCTGGAAATGTCATCCTAGCCACATCTAGAAGTGTGTTTTCCTAATCTTAGGATTCCTAACCAGCATTCATAGCCTTTCCTTTACTGAGCTTTGTTCCTCTGTTCACTTTAGTTCTTCTCTATAAAAATACCTTGTTCTTATCTGTCGTCTTTTCTCTTGAGTCCTCTGTAATCCTGGTTCTTTATCACCATAGAAACTGCAACAAATGTTCATTCTTTTTTCTCATTTAAATGTATTTACAAGAGCCGGTTGGTGTTTCTGTTAGCTGTTTTTTCATGCTTTGTTTGTTTTTGTTTTTTCCCCGAAATAGGGTTTTTCTGTGTAGCCCTGGCTGTCCTGGAACTCTATCTAAGACTAGGCTGTCCTCAAACTCAGAGATCCGCCTGTCTCTATCTCCTGAGTGCTGGGATTAAAGGTGTGTGACACCACCTCCTGGCTTGCTTCCTTTTCTTATTGTAGAGCTTCTAACTCTTTTTTTTTTTTTTTTTGGCTTTTTTGAGACAAGGTTGCTCTGTGTAGCTTTGCGCCTTTCCTGGATCTCGCTCTGTAGACCAGGCTGGCCTTGAACTCACAAAGATCCGCCTGCCTCTGCCTCCCAAGTGCTGGGATTAAAGGCATGCGCCACCACCGCCCGGCTTGAGCTTCTAACTCTTATGTGAAAAATGACATATTAAAGAAGTAAATTATATGGGGCTGGAGAGATGGTTCAGTGGTTAAGAGCACTGGCTGCTCTTCCAGAGGACCTGATTGAATTCCCAGTACCCACATGGCACTTCACAACTATCTGTAACTCCAGTTCCAGGGAATCTGACACCTTCCTACCTTAAAATAAAGTTATATTATTTAAAAAACAAAAAGTAAATATACATTTATAATGGATTTGGGATTGTGTGTTTCACTCTTAATTGTAGAATAAAGTAGTGGCTCCACATCATCTGTTAAGATGTATGAATTTCCATTGCTTTGATGTATTTGAAGAGCTGGGCTGGGAACTCAGAGGTAGTGTATTTGCCTAACATGGGAAGTCCTAGCACCATGGGAAACATATTAAATACTTCTACATTGAATTAGATTCCATTGTCAAATATTTCTAACATTAAATGATAGGAAACCTTCCCCTTTATAGCAAAGACAATAAAGCAAACACTGTGGTTATGGGGCATCATTTGGTGGTCTGCTCTTTTTGGCCTATTCCTTTGGTGTTTTTACTTGTATTTTTGTCAATTGTGTGTGAGAGGAGTTGGTTGTGGTTGTTGTGATTTTGTTTTTGAGATAGGGTTTCACCATGTAGCTTAGGTTGTCCTTGATCTGGATAGCTAATATCTTTGTCTGCTGAGCTGCAGAGATTACAGAGATTGCACTAGCCTCTATGTGTCTGCATGTGCTGTATTGAAAGCAGACATACTGTTTTGATTGTTAACAGTTAGCAAAAGCACATCGAGATCTGAGCCTGCATAGTTAAGAGTGAGAAAATCAAACGTTCATAACTACTTGGAATACCTTTGCTCTCAGAGTATTTTAAGGTCTGTACTACATTTATTACAGAATATTAAAGTGGTAACTTTTTGTTTTATTTAGCTTGTCTGCTCATTTGCAACTTACATTTACCGGTTTCTTCTACAAAAATGGTAAGTTTATAATGGAAAAATTCTTCATTCTGAATTATTTGTGTTCTTTCTTTTTCTGTTTTGTTTTGCTAATTTTCATTTGTTTGGAATTTCTTGTTTTTATTTTTTTGTGTGTTCTGGGTATTAAACACAATGTCCCTCTCAAGCAACTGTGTTGCTACTGAGCTATACCCATAGCCATCTGATGCTTTTCAATTTTAAGCTTAAAATGTAATGAGAAAAATTTTAAATAGTTATCTCAGAAGTTCAAGAGGCCAAGGATCTTAGTATGACCCACCTACATATTATTTGTTGAGTTGGTACTACGTCATTGGTATTGTTTTGTTTTTGTTTTGATGTTTTCAAAGAGAACAATAAAAAGCTGAAATAACCACTACTACTAATGAGATACTATCAGAATGTCAGTTAGTACCAAGAAAATATATGGTATTTTGTGTTCATTTCAGCAAATGCTAAAAGTATGTTGGGGAAGTTGAGTTGTTTTAAAAATGAATAAGGGCCAAGAGTGGTAAGGGCCAGGCATGGTGGTGCATGCATGAGGAGGCAGAGAGTTCTCTGCATTCAGAGCCATCCTGGTCTACATAGTGAGTTCCAGGCCAGCCAGGGCTACAGACAGTGAGACCCTGACTCAGAACAACAAAACAAAAAACAACCCAAAAATAATTAGGGCATTATTGAGGTGGCTTAGTAGATAACATGAGACCAAGCCTAATGACCTGAGTTTGATCTCCAGAACTCACATGGTAGAGGAGAGAACAGACTCCTGTAAGTTGTCCTATATCTCTATATTCATACATGCTCATATACAAACACATTTAAAGTAAATAATGATTATAAAAAAGAATAAATAATGCCTGTCAGCTTGTCCATCTTAAGTTTATATATCCTCTTATTCAGTGGAATAAAATTTTTACCAGAAAAAAAGCTTAAGTTTTTCTTGAAATAGTTCAGTAAGTAACAAAGTTTAAGGGGCTGAGGAGTAGAGAGTGGTGGTGTGGGTGCCAACACAGGCCAGGTCCTGCGTTCTGTCTGCAGCCTTGAAATAACAGACAGGTGAGGATGATAATAAAATAGTGTGGTAACCTCTTGATAAGTGAGTCATGGTTTTTATATTAGAAACTTCAAATCTGATCATATGTATATTGTCCACTAACAGTGTTTACCCCTTACTTTAAGAGCTGGCCTGTTTTGTATATGGAGGTAACCCAAATAACAATTTCTATTCTCTTAAATAATTTATAATCTGCAATTCCTATTTTTAATCATCTGTATTTGTTTTCTATAGTACTCATATATGAACTCATTTTAGAAGCCATAATTTAACCTTTATGGATTCATTAGCTTTGTTTCCAGGGACTTTTTAAAACATAAATATATTGATACTAAAATGGTATCTTTGAGAACTATCTGATAAAAAAAAATTTCCTTGCCAAGTGTAGAGAGGCACACAACTTTGATCCCAGCACTTAGGAGGCAGATGGATCTCTTAAGAGTTCCAGACTGGCCAGAGCTCCATAAGCCCCTATCTCAAATAAAATAAAATTAATGGAAGTTTGAGAAAATTAAAAATTTTTTGTTGGGCCAGAGAGATGGCTCAGAGGTTAGGAGCATGGGCTGTTCTTCCACACGTCCTGAGTTCAATTCCCAGTACCCACATGGTAGCTCACAACCATCTATAAATGAGATCTGGTGCCTCCTTCTGGCCTGTTGTGATACATGCAAGCCAAACACTACATAATAAATAAATATTTAGTGGTTTTGTTTGTTTGTTTTGTTATTCGAGACAGGGTTTCTCTGTGTCGTTTTGGTGCCTGTCCTGCATCTCGCTCTGTAGACCAGGCTGGCCTCGACCTCACAGAGATGCACCTGGCTCTGCCTCCCGAGTGCTGGGATTAAAGGTGTGTTTAAATATTTAAAAAAAAAAAAAAATTAAAAAAAAAAAAAACACTTAAGAACCAGAATAGAGAACCAGCTTCAAGGTTCCTAACATTGTTGGATGTGGTGGCATGTGCTTCTGTATGTAACTCCAGCACCTGGGAGGCCAAGGCCAAAGGATCGGTAGTTCTTGCAAGATCTAGGTCAGTTTGCCTGTTTCAGACAAACAAAAGGCCCAGAATAGGAGAAATTACATGAGAGATCTGAGAATGAATTTATATACGTTGTTAGGGTTCCATTCTCATGGTAAGCATTGTTTTGACAATCTTTCTGTTTTGGGCTCTGGATTATTTTTGCCATCTTAGAATATTTTCATCATGATGATAATTTTCAAAGAGACTGATTCAGCCATCTTTTCTCAGTATACTTTGCATAAATAGATTGAGGTGGATTTGTTTTGTTTTTTGGTTTTAGTTATTGGTTTTATTTTGGTTTGGGGCTAGATACCAAACACCTATCCTTCAGCATACTAGGGAAGCAGTCTACCCCTGAGCAATAATGCCCATAGCCCAAGAAGGTTGATTTTCTGTAGGAAAGAAAGTTACTTAAAAATCTAAGAAGGAAAAAAATATTGTTTTCAGTATATATAGGTATATTAATGATCTAGTAATAGTTGTGTATATTATTGAAGTTTAGTATTTAAATATTTAGGTTTGAACTATTAACTTCAGAATTTTAAAGATCAGTAAATAATAGACAGTACTTTGGAGCCTTGGCTTGCAAAAGTTTTTGTTATTTAATCAGAAAGTATGGACTCTGATACTTAAAACTAAATTTTTTTTAAGTTTTCTAAGCCAAAGCATGCCTATGTGGTAAATAATATTTTTGCTCTTGCCACTTAGACCCTTTCTTTCTCTTCTCTCTCTCTCTCTCTCTCTCTCTCTCTCTCAAGACAAGATCTTATTATGTATATCAGGCTGGCCTCACATTCACAGAGATGTACCTGCCTCGACCTCCCAGGTGCCAGGAATAAAGATGTGTACCGCCATGTCTCACTAAATAAATTTTCTAGTAATGTATTTTGGGAGAAGGAAAAAGAATTTTTTTTGTTGTTGTTGTTTTGTTTTGTTTTTTAATCCTCTAGAACTATTTTACCCAGGCTTCTTGCCAAGAAGCTTTGCTTGCATTTGTCACTTTTGAAGAACACATTTTTTGTAGTCTCATAAACGTTAAATTTTCAAGTGAGAAGTAAATAGGTTAAGTGTAATTAAAACAACTGAGCCATCTTACTCAAATTGGGAGAAAAATCTTAGTCTATAGGCAGATACATATATTTGTCTTATGAAAAGTTTATTATTAAAAAGAATGCTACAAGTCTGGAACTGAACTGGGAAGAAAAAAGAAAAATAAAGCTTGTGATATGTTTTCATTATAGGAAGTCTTTTGAGATTCCTTAACTTAGGAAAATATTTTTTATTTTTTTTCTCATGTATACATTAAAAAGATTTTTAAGACATTGGTTTTTCTATTTAGATAAGCCATCACAAAACTCAGAAAATGAACAAAATTCTGTTACCCTGGAAGTCCTGCTTGTGAAAGTTTGCCACAAAAAAAGAAAGGTAACGTATAAAATACTAGTAGATGAAGTAGAATAATCTTTAATTGAACATGTTTCTGCATATCTACTATAATTGTGAGCCAATTTTAAAACCTCAGAAATGAAGACTGTTGAGGCTGGGCTTGGTAACACACACCTTTAGTTCCAGCAATTGGGAGGCAGGAACAAGCCAGGCCTACCAGACCTACATAATGAGATGGTGTCTCAGAGAGGGACAGGGAGACAGCTACATTGGTGGCTGACTTACTCCTTTTATAACCTGTTGCCACCCTTCCTAATTGTCCCCTGAGCTGAGCATCTGTACAAAACATTGTCAAGTAGAAGTCACAGGCAGAAGCTGTGGTTTTAGGACAGATTCAGTTGCTTCTATCATTTAGACTCAGGTTGTTCCTTAGCTACTAGTGCATTGATATGGATGTAATCTTTACAGTATTAGATAAGAGCTGAAAGAGTTTTTCCCCAAAACATTATTTCTTAGATTTTTGCTTGTAAGCCTATTCTTTAATGGCTGAGCCATCTCACCAGCCCAGATTGTTTGTTTGTTTATTTATTTATTTATTTAGGTTTTTGGAGGCAAGGATGCTCTGTGTAACAGTCCTAGCTGGCCTCAAACTCACTCAGATCCGCCTGCCTTTGCCTCCCAAGTGCTAGGACTAAAGGGGTGCGCCATCATCACCCAGCAAGATTATTTCTTTTATAGCACAATGATGGAAAGAAATTTACTGTCAGCATTATCAACCATTGACTTATTAATACATTACATCAGATTGTATTTAGAAGATTAAATCATTTCATCATAAAAACAGCTGCCATAATGGCAATATAAATTTTCTGAGCAACCCACCAAAACCAACAGCATGTACTTCTAATGAATTTAAGTCCTTGAGTCTCTCTTTTATTTAAGGCAACAAAATTAATAATGGCTACATGATAGGAATGGGTATTTCTTTCCAAAGAGGATGTAAGTATGTCCAGTAAGCACAAGAAAGGGTGATAGAGGGTTTTTTTGTTCCTATTTTTTCGAGTGCACCTATGTATCATTACATCTTAAACAGGAGTTAAACTATATAGAACTCCTGCTGGCGATTTGTTCCATATGGTTTAAAGTGATGAGAGACTTAAAGCTGCCAGAGTCATAACAAGAATATGACTGGATGATAGGAGACACATAACATATTAAAAAGTGGTATATGTAAAGTTATTCAACTCCCATAAAAATTTATGATAGGCAGTAAAGTGAAATTTTAAAACACATTATTTATTTATGCGGAAAAACTGTAGTTATAAGAGTGTGTCCTGCGAGTAATGCCTGGGGGCGCTCACCAACCTAAGACAGAGCGTCTCTGTGGCCTGGGCAGGCGTCTCCATGACGGGTAAGGTGACCTGCTGACGTCCCATGCACCCTAAGTCAGAAGCTCATTTTCTAGTAAAAGGGGGACCTGTAGGACCCTAGCCCCCGTCTTGGGTAACTGTTGCCTTGCTTGCTACCTTGACCTTGATATCCTCCCTATGCTAATTCCCTGCTGGAACTATTCCACCCTCCTGAATGCTTAAGGGAAGTTCCTTGTCTGTGTATCCTGCATAATGGGTGTCAACAGCTTAGATGAAAGATTGTAAAACATCAGTAGCGAACTTCTGCCCTCTGGGGTTCTCCCATTGTGCTGTAATCCTGTATTTAAGACCTCCTCCTTCCTTCAATAAATGGCATTCGGCAAAAAAAAAAAAAAAAAAAAAGTGTGTCCTGTTTGTGTTTCAGAAAAAATAACAGTTGTAAGCATCTTCAAAGGACATGTATACCCAATTGTTGGTTTTAGTTATTTGTGAAATATAAGGCTTAGGATGTGGGTGAGACTTAGATTTCTCATGTAGAGTAGAATTTTCTTTTAATCTGTAAATACAGATTTATTATTATTGCTATTATTATTTATAGTTTTTTTGTTTGTTTGTTTTGGTTTTTTCGAGACAGGGTTTCTCTGTGTAGCTTTGCGCCTTTCCTGGAACTCTGTAGCCCAGGCTGGCCTCGAACTCACAGAGATCCGCCTGGCTCTGCCTCCCAGTGCTGGGATTAAAGGCGTGCGCCACCACCGCCTGGCTATTTATAGTTATTTTGACTGCCTGCATATCTGCGCATCATATACATGCCTGATGTCTTAAGAGGCATCCCTAGGGGGCTGGAGAGATGGCTCAGGGGTTAAAAGCACCGACTGCTCTTCCAGAGGTCCCGGGTTCAATTCCCAGCAACCACATGGTGGCTCACAACCATCTGTAATGACATCTGGTGCCCTCATCTGGCCTGCAGGGATACATGCAGGCAGAACACTGTATGTGTAATAAATAAATCTTAAAAAAAAAGAGGCATCCCTAGATCTTGTGAACCGCCATGTAGGTGCTGGGAATCAAACCTGGGTCTTCTGGAAGAGCAGCCAGTGTTAAGTTTCTGCTGAGCCATCTCCAGCCTGTTTTATTTCTTTTAAAGAAGTTACTAAGTTGGTTGTGGAAGCACATGCCTATGTTCTATGACAAGGGAGTTACGTCAGAAGCATCAGAGCTATGAGGCCAACCTCCTGGACTGTCCTGTCTCCATAGTTACCACATGAGATGCAGTATTTTTTCTACTGTGCTCTCAGCATAATTAGTTATGGAGTGACTATTTCTCAGATGAATGCTGTCTTTCCTATTAAAGAATATATAAAATAGATATGGATTTACTGTTTTGTAACAATGGGGTTTATAGGTATCTTCTCTTTCTGATGCTCCCATTTGTTACATCAAAATTTAAAGGAAATGTTGAAGTTAGGGGATTTTAATATTTTAAGCATGCTACTAATTTCTCCCTCTCTCTCATTTTTTTTTTAGTGTTTTAATTTTTTTGGAGACAGGGTTTCTCTGTGTAGTCCTGGCTGTCCTGGAACTCAGTATGTAGACCAGGCTGCCCTGCAATTCACAGAGATCCACCTTCCTCTACCTCCTAGGAGGGCTTGCGCCACTACTGCCCAGGTTTTTTGTTTGTTTGGGGTTTTTTGTTTTGTTTGTTTTCTTTTCTTTTTTTTTCCCAAGACAAAGGGTTTCTCTGTGTAACAGCCCTGGCTGTCCTGGAACTCAGTTTTGTAGGCCAGGCTGGCCTTTAACTCATGGAGATCTTTCTGTCTGTCTGCTGAGTGCTGGGAACCCAGGGACTCATGCTCTACTACTGACTTTATCACCAGCCCTTTAATTCTGTTTCTTTTTTCTTATATTTCCAGTTATTTTGTTTATATTTTAGGTTTTTATTTTATTTACTTATTTTGAGGAAGATTCTTAAAGTAGTCAGTGCTGCTCCAACTCACTATATAGTCCAATATGAGCTTGAATTTGTGATCCTCCACCTGTACCACCATACCTGTCAATATAGTGCTTGGGATTGAACCCAGCACTCACGCCTTTGTGCATACAGGGGAAATTCTCTACCAATGCACTACAACATCCCCAGTCTTTTTTTTTAGACTATATTGTTTTCCTTACTGCTTGTAGTTGAAACAAAGCCTTGCACAGAGTAGACAAGTGCTTTCACCACTGTTCAGTACTTTCAGGCCCCATACCTCCATTCTAAGCCCATGTATTTCATATTTGTAATACAAATCTTACAAATAACTTAACAGATGGATACTGGATATACTTTTCTCTCTGTTCATTATATTGTAGTAATCTTCAATTGCTTTAATATTGGGAATCTGCTTGTTTTATTTTTTATTTTTGCTTCACAATTTTCAGCAGTATAATTATTTTAACATGCCATTTGATAATCATGACTTATACCATGTTTCCTATGACTGTGATTAGAAGTTTTAGTGTAATTAACCATTGCTTATGTATAAATGTAACTTATGAATCTTTACTTTGCAGGATGTAAGTTGTCCAATAAGGCAAGTTCCTACTGGTAAAAAGCAGGTGCCTTTGAATCCTGACCTCAATCAAACAAAACCAGGAAATTTCCCATCCCTGGCAGTTTCCAGTAATGAATTTGAACCTAGTAACAGCCATATGGTGAAGTCTTACTCATTACTGTTTAGAGTAACTCGTCCAGGAAGAAGAGAATTTAATGGAATGATTAATGGAG
Organism: Peromyscus californicus insignis; assembly: GCF_007827085.1. NCBI lineage: Eukaryota > Metazoa > Chordata > Mammalia > Rodentia > Cricetidae > Peromyscus > Peromyscus californicus. The sequence continues at coordinate 42,789,649 of NW_026294551.1, read as the reverse complement.
AAACCAATGAAAATATTGGTAATTTTATTTCTATAATTTCACTAGATTATATTATTGGATGTTAAAGTAGTCAGTGAAAATATTTGAATTAATATTTCTTCATAATATTTAGAATTGTGTATAAAGTATTTCCTTTTTTTTTTTTTAAATAACTTTGACTTTCTGCTGGATGTGGTAGTTTGTGCCTCTAATCTAGTGCTCAGAAGACTGAGTCAGTAGAACATGAGTTTGAGGCTAGCCTTGGCTGTAATGTAGCAAGACCCTTTCTCAAAAACAAACCTAAAAATAATAGTAAAATAAATAAAATAACCCATACAACCTTGTTTCTTTCCAATATTGGAAAGATTGTTATTCTGTTGTTAATTTGTTATGCTGGAGATTGACCTAGGGCCTTCCTCATGCTGGGTTTCTGCTCACTGCTTAGGTTAAACCTGACCTTTCCCTTTTTGTCTTCTGTCTCTGCCTACCTGCTTTTTTTCCTTCCCCTCTTTTCTACTCTCCCTGCCTCTCTTTCCCTTTATTTTTCTCTTCTTACTTTCTTGCTTTTTTCCTTTTTCTCTTGATATATGGTCTCACCATTGCCTAGGCTGGTCTTTAAACGGGACTCGTGATCCTTCCAGCTCAGCTTTCAAAGTGCTGGGGACTAGAGTGCATGCCATTGTACTATCTTGAACATGAGCAGTATAATACATATCACACTGATTCCTATATCCATTCCTTTATTCTAGCAGATCAGAATTCATCTTTGAGGTAATCATTCAGTTGATGTATAGATACCTATAATACAAAGATAATTTGCAGTACTATTCTCAGAAGGCTTACAGCCTAGTTTAGGGAGAGAGATGTGGAATAAATAATTGCATTGAAATGAGCAGTGGCCTAACAGGTATATGTGAAGTACTGTTTCAAAGTTATTATAAGGAGCTGAAACGATAGCTCATTGTAAACACTCTTAGAAGAGACTTGTTGCTCTCCTAGATGATCCAGGTTTGGTTCCCCTCACCCACATGGCAGTTAACTGCTGTCTATAACGCCAATTCTAAAGGATCTGACATCTTCTGGCTTCCATGGGCACTGTATGCACATGGTACACAAACATAAATGCTGCCCAAAGCACTCATAAAATATAAACAAATCTCTTTTAAATTCTTATAATGGAACTCTGAGTAGTAATGAGAAGCTTGCCTAGCATGAGTCATCCCAAGCAAGTTAGTGTTTGCAAATATGAGTTCTGATGGTCAGTGATGTCAGGAAGTAAGGTCAGACCCAGCTGAGTTGTGCAGACCTACAGACTCCCTCACCCAGTAGACCAATTGGAGTGGAAAGCCACCCAGTGCATGGCCATTTCCAGACCAGCCTGAGCTATGTAATGAGATCATGTTGTAGAAAAATAAAGATGGACATAATACATGTTAAAAATCCAAAGTTGACACAAATGAATCTAAATATTGAAACATTGTAATTTGTACCTCCTTTGGGTAAATGAGGCACATTTTACTTTGCAGCTTTAAAAGGGACCATATATTGCAGGTGACAGTTTTTTTCAAGTAATTGTTTTACAAAAAATTTTATTTAATTCAGATGTCAGTGAAGAAGTTCCAGCCAGAAGAAAACGAAATCGTGAAGATGGGGAAAAGACATTTGTTGCACAAATGACAGTGTTTGACAAAAACAGGTAATATTGATGGTCAGATGAGGCTTCCATAGTGGTCTGCAAATGTTTTCATTCTGAAGCAGAGTAAGGTGATACTGCTTTGTTTTCTTCTAATAAGTGGAAGAACAAATTTGCAAATACTGCATTTCCTATTTATCATATAGTGAGCAGTAAGTAGAGATAAGGAACTATGAGTTAACTCAGTTAAAATTTTTTATTCAAGCCGGGCGGTGGTGGCGCATGCCTTTCCATCCCAGCACTCGGGAGGCGGAGTTAGGCGGATCTCTGTTTGTTTGAGGCCAGCCTGGGCTACAGAGCAAGTTCCAGGACAGGCACCAAAACTACACAGAGAAACCCTGTCTCAAAAAACAAACAAAAAAAAGAAAAGAAAAAAACAAAACAAAACACTGGGGCGCAGTAGTGAGTCTAGTGGTAAACAATATGGTCTACCTTCACTAGGCTTCACTCATGCTGATACTGTGTTCTGGGCAGCTAGGGGCACATGTGTTTTCTGTTTTATTCATTGTACCTCACATACACACTAATATATTCTTTGTATGAAATGAACTTGTCTTTGTTTTAATGAAGAAAAATGCTAAGAAGAAACTAAATGAATTTTTCCTCATGGTTTAATTGTAAAAATTTTAAATACGTAGAAAAGCTCAAAGAATATTTGCGTAATATCCACACACCCTTTACCTTTATTTTTTTACCATTTTATCTCATTGGCTATCTTTGTGTGTTTCATTTTTGTACTTCATCTCCACCTTGCTGTGCTTCAGCCTGATAGCCACTTACCTGCACTCAGCATGTCTAACAGTGGCTTCCTGTTCATCTAGTAATGTCTTTTTGTTTGGAATAGTCTTACTATTATTTAGATCAGGCTGATCTCAAGCTTTTTTTTTTTTTTTAATTATTTATTTACTTACGTATCCAGTGTTCTGCCTGCCTGTGTGCCTGCAGGCCAGAAGAGGGAACCAGATCTCGTTTACAGATGGTTGTGAGCCACCATGTGGTTGCTGGGAATTGAACTCAGGACCTCTGGAAGGGTAGTTCCTTGCAAGAACAATATGTGCTCTTAACCTCTGAGCCGTCTCTCCAGCCCTGGTCTCAAACTCTTTACCTCCCCAACCCCTCCCCCAGCTGAGGACCGAACCCAGCGCCTTGCTCTACTACTAAGCTAAATCCCCGCCCCACCCTACCCCTTTTTTTGATTTTTGAAGACAGGGTTTCTCTGTGTAGTTTCTGCGCTTTTCCTAGAACTCACTTTGTGGCCCAGGCTGGCCTCGACTCACAGAGATCTTAAACAATTAAAAAGGTAAGACACCTGAATTAAAAGTACAGAACTCACAGGGAGGCCTGCCCCTGCCTGCCGTGTGCTGGGATTAAAGGTGTGCGCCACCACCACCTCAGTGTCCTGAATGCTGGGAATATAAGCAGACAAGTATCACTATGTTGAGCTCTTTTTGTTAATTTTATTTTTAGTAATATTAGGTATTGAACAAAGGGCCTTGTGTATGCTTTTTTTCCCCCTTGTTTCTCCATGATTAATTCATTGGCATTTTTCTGTGAAGAGGATTTCCTCATTTTTTTAGTTTTTTGTTTAAACCAATGTGGATTAGCATATATTTTTAGTGAGTTTGTTTTCATCTGTTCATGTTGTTACTCATATTAATGCTCAAATTATACAAAGATTGGTTATAATGAGCCCTTTGAAGCAGATTCCAGTATCTCTTTTTTTTGTTGTTGTTTTTGTTTTTTCTAGACAAAGTTTCTCTTTATAGCTTTGGATCCTAATATCTTTTTTATATTTTTAGGTTTTCCTTATTCGGTACTCAAAATCTCCTTTTCCTCATACTTCTGAGATTGTCTTTTCTTTCAGAAGTCCTGGTATTGCTTTTAGTAAAGAATTGTATTTATGAACCACAATCTTGAAGTTAGATGTATCAAAATTTTTTCTTTTAATCTTACATTAAAGTTTTCTAAAAGGATACCCAAATGTAAAAAACACAGAGGGCCGGGCGGTGGTTCCGCACGCCTTTAATCCCAGCACTCGGGAGGCAGAGCCGGGCGGATCTCTGTGAGTTCGAGGCCAGCCTGGGCTACCAAGTGAGTTCCAGGAAAGGCACAAAGCTACACAGAGAAACCCTGTCTCGAAAAAACCAAAAAAAAAAAAAAAAAAAAAAAAAACACAGAGGAAGTTTGAAATATTGGGAAAAAAAGAGAAACCTAAGGCTTTCAGAGAACAAAGGCCACCATAACCAGAGTGAAACAATACAATACAGATGTGGTGTCACGTGCCTATAATCCCAACTACTACAGAGGCTAAAACAGCAGGCTCCAAAAACGTGACAAATGGGGAAGTTACTTTGCAATCCTATGCTCAGAGTTCTCTGATATAAAACGGTTGTGCAGCTCTGAAGGACTGCAGGCAGCCTCAGGAGAGTGAAGTAGATCTCAAGTCACATGCCAGCCCAAGCTTTGTAAAAGATCCCATCTCAAAACAGTAACAGTAACAAATAAAACCCCATACTCCAGTAAAACAACAAAGGATGTAATAAATTGTTAAAGAGAGTATATGTGGTTCTTACTTAAAAAGGTAAGACATCTGAATTAAAAGTACATTAAGATGTCATTTTTTTCACTTATCAGATTGACAGTCAAAAAAGTTGATAAAGCATTGTTCCTGAGGCTGTGGGGGGAAGGGCCTCCAAGCACATTACAGGGAGGTGAGTGCATTGGATTGTAGTTGTCAAATGCACAGCCATAATGTGGAACATCATGTAGCCATGTAAAAGCATGAGGGAGACACCTTTAAATTTAATAGTAGAGAACTGTATTTCCCACTAAACTAAAAATTTTTCAAAGGCCAAAGTTAATTAAAAAAAAAAAACTGAACTAACTTGTTACACTATCAAAGGGTAAATTCAAGTAATAGATCACAGAGACAACACACACCAAAAATCCCTCTTAAATCTAAATGTATTTGCTGCTAGGAGATAGACTTCAGTGGTTGGTTTTACTTGCTAGGCCTGGTTATTGGTGGTACTCTTAAGACAGGGCCCTTACTGTTGCTGGGTCTTGCTCTCCTTTGCTACAAACAGCAGCATCTGGGGAGTAAGGTTGTGGGAGGTTAAAATAGCAATGTATAGTGCCAGTGCCTGGCACACAGTACATCCTAGCTATCATCATCTAATGGGACCTTGAAGACTGAAGAGAAGCCATGTTCTTCCTGTGTGAAATCATTTGTTAGCATGATAAATGAAAGGTTTTTAGAATAGTAGTGAATGCCAGTGTTTAAGCATGGAAATGATATATAAGTCATACAACACGTGCATATGTCCACACATGTTAAAACTATGGTGTATAACTTTCTTGATTGTTTGATTCATCCCTTCATCCATGAAATATTTACTGAGCACCTATATGTGCCAGGTTCCCATGGGTACCTATAGGTCACAGGTTTGTCATTTGAATCATTAGTTTCCCAAGCAAACATAAACATAAAGATTTCAGTTCTAACACTGACAAGCATACTTTCTAATGATTCACCAAGGAATGAATTTTAACACTGCTGTTGTTCTAATTTCAAAAGTATAAAACCCACAGAGCCAGTTTATACTTAATGTATAAAATTAACTAGGTTTTGAGACTTCAGGAATATTATATTTCAAATGGTTAAAAGTAATGTCTGTAGCTACAGTAATAGAATTCTCTATTTATATAGTTATAATTGCTTTTTGTTAATGTTCCTTTTATCAGGGCTGGAATGTAGAAATTTTAAATCCTGCTGTGTGTGTAAGGTAGTATACAAATTTAATACTTTTTAGTGTAAATCTGGAGTGTAGACTTTGTGTCCTTACAATAATAATACACGGGTTACTTTTTTAAATGTATGTGTTTATCTTACAGGCGTTTACAGCTTTTAGATGGGGAATATGAAGTAGCCATGCAGGAAATGGAAGAATGTCCAATAAGCAAGAAAAGAGCAACATGGGAGACTATTCTTGATGGGAAGGTATGCATGATTTAGAAGGTTGAGCACACTTTAGTTGTCAGTTGTCAACTCGTTTGTTTGTTTGTTTGTTTGTTTGTTTTTCCAGACAGGGTTTCTCTGTGTAGTTTTGGTGCCTTTCCTGGATCTCACTCTGTAGACCAGGCTGGCCTTGAACTCACAGAGATCCGAGTGCTAGGCTCAAAGGCGGCGACTACTGCCGATGCCGCTACCACCACCCGGCCATCAATTCTTATTTTGATTGATGTTTTCTTCCCTAAATGCAAATTTTATTGGAAATAAGGAGTCTTTGTTTTTGTTTTTTTATGATAAGCAATTATTTTAGTTTTTTGTGAGACAAGCTGTTACTATATAGCTCTGACTTTCCCAGAGCTCTCTATAGACTATGTTGGTCTCAAAGGCACAGAGATCCCTCTGCCTTCCAAATGATGGATTAAATACATTGCACTTACCACATTCGACACTTATCTAAACACCATGGTGTGCTCTTGGTGGGTTTTGGAATTTAAAAGTTTTTTTTTTTTTTTTAAAGTGCCTTTTTGTTGTTTGTTTTTTTCAAGACAGGGTTTCTCAGTGTTGTTTTGGAGACTTGCTCTGTAGACCAGGCTGGCCTTGAACTCAAAGAGATCTGCCTGCCTCTGCCTCCCAAGTACTGAGATTACAAGTGTGTACCACCACTGCCTGGCTGACAAATCTGAAATTCTGACTGTTCTGTGTCATTGTTTCCATATAGTAATAATTCAGCATTTGTTGTGAGTAGCTGCCACTTCATGCTGCCTGAGCTTTCCATTTCCCCGGTGATGACTTACCCCATACATTATTTGGCTGTGCTTGTTGGGTTTTGGAATTTAAAAGTAAATGTATTTGGATGGTGGAGAGATGGTCCAGAGGTTAAGGGCGTGTACTGTTTCAGAAAATCTGCTTTCAGTTCTCAGCACCAATGTTGGGCTTAGGACTCCCAACTCCAGGGTGTCTCATACTCTGGCTTTCTTTAGCACTGCACTGAAGCCCGTTTGCACAGGTGTGCATATGCGCATATACATAATTTAAAAAGTTGTATTGGTTTTAAATAAATTCACATTGATATATTACAATGAATATTTCTCATTCCTGCAATATCTTTGAAGTCGTCATAACTCTTCCCATATTCTTTTGTTTGTTTCTTTGTTTAGAGGCTGCCTCCATTTGAAACATTTTCTCAGGGACCTACATTGCAATTCACTCTTCGTTGGACAGGAGAAACCAATGATAAGTCTACAGCTCCTGTTGCCAAGCCTCTTGCCACTAGAAATTCAGAGAGCCTCAATCAGGAAAATAAACCTGGTTCTGTTAAACCTGCACAAACTATTGGTAAAAAGACCATTGCTCTCCAAATAGTGGTTTCAATGTTTTATGCTTTAGAGTAACTCAGTTGTATTTTTGTTTCATGTATTATTCAGGAAATACTATTTGGCTTATTAAGTTGTTATATTATTAGCTATGATAAAAGTACTGATTAATCCCTTTTCAAGAGCCATTGTGGCGGATGTTTTAGGAATTCCACTTTGTCTTTAACATTTCAGAAGTATGATAAATAGTATGTTTATCATATATAACACCTTAGGGTGGGTCTGTAAAGATCCTTGTGTCAATTTAGAACAAAATTTTCCACTAATTTGCTTCAGATAAGAAAATGATTGGTTTTCAATGCATTACTAAAATGTAAAAGTATTGGGTTGCATAGAGTATTTGCCTAGCATACACAAGGCCCTGAGTTTAATCCCTGGTACTATAATTAAAGAATGGGTACAGATAGAACCACAGCTCTACTGTATTCAGTCCTGACTTCAGGTGTTTTAGATCTGTTTAATAAGAACACTGCCCCTGATGTTAGAGCATCTAGTTATTTTTATCTGAGGAGGGAAAGTTTCTCTCTGACGTTGCATGATCATGTGCATCTGTTATGTGCAGGTGATTGTAAAAGATGAGAGAGAGAAGTGACTTGTTCTAATTAATGCCTTTAATCCCAGCACTTGGGAGGCCTTCCAGGGGTTCATAGTGAGCCCCTGTCTGCTTGCTATGCAAGCCTGTCAACCTGGATTGATTCTCAAATCCTACGTGGTGAGAAGAAAAACGACTCCTGAGAGTTGTCCTCTGGCTTCTAAATACGTACCCTGGTACTTGAGTGTTAAACTCACTGTACACAAAGATAATAAATAGATCTTATAAGGTAAAAAAGAAAGGACCTGTGCCATGGAAAACATTTCCTGAGTAATTTGTAATTTGAGCACTTTCAAAATATTCTTAAGCTAGTGAAATGGGTAAAAGAATCACAAGAGAGATGGCTTAGTGGTTAAGAACACTGACTGCTCTTCTAGAGGACTTGAGTTCAATTCCTGGCACCCACATGGCAGCTCACAACTGTCTGTAACTTCAAGATCTGACACCCTCACACAGACATACATGCAGAAAACACCAATAAACATAAAAAATAATTTAAAAAAATCACAGGGAAACTAAAACAAAACTTTATGACAGAATTGTGTGTGGGGGATCATTCGTTTATTACACAAGCACACTAAATTAATTTTCCATTAAGTCTGAAGAAATATACTAAAATCTTGAAGGATGATTATTTTTGGAGTTTGGATTAAATATAAAACCATCAGTTTTCACTTTCTAATAAGCGAGCTCTTAGAGGATGACTTCTTGCTATTTTGCACCAACAACCAGTCAGGGCTAGGTTTGTATAGCTCTGTGACATCAGGTGAATGGCATGTGTGAGGGAGGGCCCGAATTCAACCACAGCACCACCTAAAACAAAACAAAACCTTAACTTTGAAGTTTTTAAAAACTTTGTGGTGACTGCATAGAGTTATTGGGGTTATTTTTATTATGGTTTAAGATAACAGGATGAGCCAGGTGTGGTGGTGCACACTTTTAATCCCAGCACTTGGGAGGCAGAGACAGGCAGATCTTTGTAAGTTAAAAGTCCAGTCTGAGCCGGGCGGTGGTGGCGCACGCCTTTAATCCCAGCACTCGGGAGGCAGAGCCAGGCGGATCTCTGTGAGTTCGAGGCCAGCCTGGGCTACCAAGTGAGTTCCAGGAAAGGCGCAAAGCTACACAGAGAAACCCTGTCTCGAAAAACCAAAAAAAAAACAAAAAAAAACAAAAAAAAAAACAAAAACGTCCAGTCTGGTCTAAGTGGGTTCCAGGATAGCCAGGACTCTTGTTACACAGAGAAACTCGTATTGAAATTATAAAAACAAAGCAGAAAGACAGCAGAGAAGTTCTCTGAGGGTTTTGTGGATGTTTGTTTGTTTGTTTTTTAAGGGAAAAAAAAGGAGTCCTTAATGGGTGGTGAAAAACTCTCTGAGGTTGAGGCCAGCCTGGTCAACAGAGTGATACCTGATTATTGATCAAATATTAAATAATGTTTTCCTAATACATCTTTCATTATCAGTTGAAGTTAAGAACAGAAATACTAGCCGGGGCGGTGGTGGCGCACGCCTTTAATCCCAGCATTTGGGAGGCAGAGGCAGGAGGATCTCTGTGAGTTTGAGGCCAGCCTGGTCTCCAAAGGGAGTTCCAGGAAAAGTCACCAAAGCTACACAGAGAAGCCCTATCTCGAAAAACAAAACAAAAACAAACAAACAAACAAAAAAAAATACCGCCAGCCTGGGCCACCAAGTGAGTTCCAGGACAGGCGCAAAGCTACACAGAGAAACCCTGTCTCGAAAAACCAAAAAAAAAAAAAAAAATACCACAGTTATAAATTTTTGTTCAATAATATTGGCAAGATACTTTATAGAAGAGAGTCTTTTCATCAAATAAGCAGGTTTATATTTTCAGCTGTTAAGGAGACACCGACTACAGAGCTGCAGACAAGGAAAGAAAAGGATACTTCAAATGAAAATCGCCAGAAATTAAGAATATTTTATCAGGTAAACACAACTGACTGGTTCATTTTAAGTATTTGTGAAATACAATTTTGTATGTTATATCTGAATATTTTTCACGTTAAACTGTTTTTAGAGATGATAATGAAACAGTGCTTAGAAATGTGCAAGTTGTGAGCTTGATGTTTTTTGTTTTTAGTTCCTTTATAATAATAATACAAGACAACAGACGGAAGCCAGAGATGACCTGCACTGCCCTTGGTGCACTCTCAACTGCCGTAAGCTATATAGTCTACTCAAGCATCTAAAACTCTGCCACAGCAGGTTTATCTTCAATTATGTAGTAAGTAGGTTTTTTGCTTGATTACCAATAGTACACATCACACCTAGGACCACCTTAAAGAAAGTGCACTTTGCATGTAAATCGTGGAGCATCTGCCTAGATCACATTAGGTGATTTATTTATTTTATTTATGTTGAATAATAGTAAATATTTGTATATACCATAAAATGAGTTCTGTAAGATTTTAATTTACTTTCTTTGTGGTTTTTTGTTTTGTTTTGTTTTTCCAGACTGGGTTTTTCTATGTAGCTTTGGCACCTCTCCTGGAACTCACTCTAGACCAGGCTGGCTTCGAACTCACAGAAATACGCCTGGCTTAATTTACTTTTTGTAGGGTTTTGTTTTTGTTTTTTGAAACCAAGCCTTATCTGTAGCTAGACTGCCCTGTCTTCCTTCCTCTGGGGATTGCATGTGAAGCCACCATGCCTGTCCTGCATTTTTTTTTTAGTCTTATGGTATGTTTTCTATCAAGCTGATAATGTTTGTCTTATTTTAGTTTTCAAAACATTAAGAACCTCATAGCTGTATTTTAATTAAATTGGAAGAATATATGTTTAGAATAGGGTTATTAATATTTTCTTTCCTTAAACATCCTGGTTTTTTTGTTTGTTTGTTTTTTATAGTATCATCCAAAAGGTGCTAGGATAGATGTCTCTATCAATGAGTGTTATGATGGCTCCTATGCAGGAAATCCTCAGGATATTCATCGCCAACCTGGATTTGCTTTTAGTCGAAATGGACCAGTAAAGAGAACACCTATCACACACATTCTTGTGTGCAGGTAGGCAGAAAGCTTATACTGTGTGGGTCCCAGGGATTAATTTAGGCACTCAGGATTGGCAGGTTATGCCCTGCTTTTATTGATGTAGAATAGCAGAGGATCCAGAAAAAGCTGGTATTTGGGTAGGAATGTATCAGTATTAAGTCTCTGAAGTAGTACACTATTTCATAACCCTTTTAGACCCTGTTTATGCCAGGTTTTTCCTCTTTTATTTTGAACTTTCCCAAGTTTTATCGTTTGTGTGCTGCTGAGGATTAAGCTCGCGGCTGTGTACATGCTAGACAGCACTCTATTGATGTAACCTGTTTTTCAAGTTTTTAGCATTTAATCAATCTATCTAGAGAGATTTTCTTTTTTCCCCAAGACAGCCATGTAGCCCTGACTGTTTTGGAACTCACTCTGTAGACCAGGTTGTCCTTGAACTCAGAGATCTTCCTGCCTCTGCCTCCCAAGTGCTGAGATTGAAGACGTACACCACGATAGTGGCTGGCATTTATTTACTAATGTTGCTGCTCCTTCATTGTATTGTGGACTTAGACAATTCTCTACATTGGGAATGGAGAGATGGCTCAATGGTTAAAATCAGTTGCACTTGCAGAGGACCCGGGATCTGTGTGTACATACATAGGAACCTGCCGAAAAGGGATAGTATGAAATGTAAATGATTCTATCCCTGTCACCTAAGGTCCCATATGATGCTATCCTAAGAGAACTGACATTATTTCTCCCTTCATTGAGCTTTATAAACACATAGTAGTGGTGAGTTTGAAACAGCAGATTTCACTACTGTGATGAAAGATTGATCTTCATAAAACCTAAAAAGCAATCACGCATTAGTGGTGCATGCCTTTACTCCCAAGCACTTGGGAGGCAGAGGCAAGTGGATCTTGTGAGTTCAAGGCCAGCCTGGTCTGCATAATGAGTTTAGAATAAATACTTGGCTCAGCCATCAAAGACTAGGCTCACAACCAAAATAATATAAATATTATACTGAACAGTTCTGATACATAATATTTATTTTTGAGACAGTTTTGCTATGTATTACCCTGGAATTTATGTCTAAGTAAATGCCAGGTAAATGTGGATGCCCAAGACCCCAGAAGAGGGTGTCTGGTCCCCTGGATCTAGAAATAGGTAGTTGTGATCTAGATGTAGATGTTGGGAACTGATCTTGGATCTTCTGCGCATACATTTAACCACTGAACCATTTCTACATCTCACTCAAATGTTTTTTGTTGTTGTTGTTGTTGTGACTGGGTTTTTTTATTGTTTTGTTTTTATTTTTGTTTTTAAAGATGGGGTTTCTCTGTGTAGCCCTGGCTGTCTGAAACTCACAGTCTAGACCAGGCTGGCCTGGAAGAACTCACAGAGATCCACCTGGCCCCTGTATACATTTTTTTTTTAAGATTTATTTATTTATTATTTATACAGTGTTCTGCAGCCTGCTGCACTCTGCAGCCAGAAGAAGGCACCAGATCTCATTGTAGATGGCTGTGAGCCACCATGTGGTTGCTGGGAATTGAACTCAGGACCTCTGGAAGTACAGCCAGTGCTCTTAACCTCTGAGCCGTCTCTCCAGGGCCCCCCCCCCCCCATACATTTTTAACTCCTTTTTTTCTTTAAGTTTATTTTTCAGACCCAGAAACATACTTTTGTCGTATGATATTTTTGTTTGTGTTTTGACAAATAAAGCTTGCCTGAAGATCAAAAAAGCAGAGCAGCCAGCCACTAGAGAGACTTGGGAGGAAGAAGCAGGAAGACCAGGAGTTCAAGGCCACCCTGGGCTATACAAGATTGAACCAGTCTAAAAGATAAACTGAAAGGGGGGGGGGGTGGTGGTGCACGCCCTAATCCCAAGCACTAGGGAGGTAGAGACAGGAATACAAAGTGGGTGGAGACAGGATCCCCAGCCCTTTCAGCCCAATCCCAGTCAGAGGATTCCTAGAGGTAAGTCTCTCTAGTGGCTGCTGCTCTTTGAAACTTTGATGTTTAATATATAATATGGGGGCTATAGTTTAGGCTTTGATCTCTAATTCTTGTGGGGAAAAGTGTCTTTGTCCATTTTGCATTGTATATTGAAAGAAAACACGGCTGGAGAGATGGCTCAGTGGTTAAGAGAGCTGACTGCTCTTCCAGAGGCCCTGGGTCGTTTACAAGCATCCAAGCACCCACATGGCAGCTCACAACTGTCTGTGACTCCAGTTCTAGGAGATCCAACACCCTTACACAGACATACAGGAAGGAAAAAAACACTAATGCATATAAAATAAAAATTAAAAAAAAACAGTATAAAGGGATGCTGCCTCAAATGTTAATGATTTTTGTTTTACAAAAATAGAGTATTTTAGATCTTGGCTTATGTTTACTATTATATGGGTATAGAAGTTGTCTTGTATCAGCATTGATTTCTTTTCACTAGGCCAAAACGAACAAAAGCAAGCATGTCGGAGTTTCTTGAATCTGAAGATGGAGAAGTAGAACAGCAAAGAACATACAGTAGTGGCCACAATCGTCTCTATTTCCACAGTGATACCTGCTTACCTCTCCGGCCACAAGAAATGGAAGTAGATAGTGAAGATGAAAAAGATCCAGAATGGCTGAGAGAAAAAACGATTACTGTAATTACCACTGTTTTCCTCTTTCTCAGCAGTGTTCATACAAGTTTTGTAACTGTTTCATTTAAAAAGTTATTTGAATGTGGAAAATTTTATTTTCCTTGTGTAAGTTTGTATTGGGTACTTTGTTTTTGCTTTATTCCTATTTTGAAGCTTAGGATTTCCTTTCTAAGATAACTGCTTAAGTAAAAGTTGGGTTTTTTTTTGTTTTTTTTTTTTTTTTTTGGTTTTTCGAGACAGGGTTTCTCTGCTGTGTAGCTTTGCGCCTTTCCTGGTACTCGCTTTGGAGACCAGGCTGGCCTCGAACTCACAGAAATCCGCCTGCCTCTGCCTCCCGAGTGCTGGGATTAAAGGCGTGCGCCACCACCGCCCGGCCAAAAGTTGGTTTTAAGACATACTGCCAGGCCTGGCGGTGGTGGCGCACGCCTTTAATCCCAGCACTTGGGAGGCAGAGCCAGGTGAATCTTTGTGAGTTCGAGGCCAGCCTGGGCTAAAGAGTGAGTTTCAGGAAAGACGTAAACTACACAGAGAAACCCTGCCTCCAAAAAAAAAAAAAAAATGCTGCCAGGAGCCAGGCGTTGGTGGCACATGCCTTTAATCCCAGTACTCGGGAGGCAGAGGCAGGTGGATCTCTGTGAGTTTGAGGAAAGCCCGGGCTACAGAGTAAGTTCCAGGAAAGGTGCAGACCTACACAGAGAAACCCTGTCTCAAAACCAAAAACAGAAATGCTGCCAGATGTGATAGGTAGAGGCAGGTGGGTTAAATTTGAGGACAGCCTTGTCTGCTACATAGTTCTAGGACAGCCAGGACTGAGGAGAGAGACTCTCTGACAGTAGTGGCACACGCCTTTAATCCCAGCACTTGGGAGGCCGACCTGTCTGCAGAGTGAGTTTCAGAACATCCAGGGCTATGCAGAAACCCTGTCTGCTATTTTTCAGTTCCAAAATATTCTTCTAGTTTGACAGCCTGTTTTTCTTACCACTTACATTACACGTGTAATAGGTATTTTTCCTTCTCTTTCAGCAAATTGAAGAGTTTTCTGATGTGAATGAAGGAGAGAAAGAAGTAATGAAACTGTGGAATCTCCATGTCATGAAGCATGGGTAGAGTGTTTCTGTTCCATTACTTCGTTCGTTTTGCTGCTTCTCATTCTGAGTCTGTCCAGTTTTTTTAGTTAGTTATTGTTTTATGTGTATGGCTGTTTTGTCAGTATGTATGTCTGTGTACCCCTGTGTGCCCAATGCCTCCAGAGGCCAAAAGAGGATGTCTGGCCCCTTGGAACTGGAGTTTAGATGGTTGTAAACTGCCTTGTGGGTGCTGGGAATTGAACCCAGGTCCTCTAGAAGAACAATAAGTGCTCTTAACCACTGAGAAATCTCTTCAATACTCATCTCCCTTTTGTTTTGAGGCAATGCCTCATGTAGCTTAGGTGAGCTTTGAACTCCCTATAAAGCTAGGATGACCTTTAATCCTTATACTCCTGCCTCCATGCTACAACTGTAGATGTGCAGTATCATGTGTGGCTCCCCTTTTATGATTATTATTACTATTATGTTGATGTTAACACACACAGGATGCACTGTTCACATGTGAAGATTCTTTGGGAATTGATTGTCTCCTATTGTAGAGTCAAAGAGAATAGAACAAGTGCTTTTCTACTGAGCCTTCTCCTATCCCCTTTTTTGAGTAGACAAGAAGATAAATTTTTTGGGTTTTGTTTTCTTTTTGAGGTCTCTCTACACACATACCCCTGGCTGTCCTATAACTCACTTTGTAGATCAGGCTATCCTCAAACTCACAAAAGATTTGCCTGCCTCAGCTTCCCAAGTGCTGGGATTAGAGGCGTGTACCACCACACCATCAAAGATTATTTTTTTCTTTAGTGCCCTGCAAAGATTGCAGGGGTTGTGGTAATGATAGGTGAATTTTAAACTATTACTTAAGATATGTGTTCTAAATATTACCCTCATCCGAAAATATATTGACTATGAATTATCTAATGATGCTTAGAGAACTGCATAAGGGGCCTTGGGACTCTTTTAAGTATTTATTTATTTTTGATGCATCAGTTTAATACTAGTTGAGTTGAACACTAATATACTGTGACTTTCTGTGCAGACATAATAATTCCTAAAAGCTTAACACAATGTGTTATTACCTTGTTTGGTTGTTTATTGAGGTGGGGGCTCATGTACTAGAGGCTGGACCTGAACTCATGTTCCTCCTAGACTCTGGGATCATGGGTGTGTACCACTTTGCTCAGCGTTTTTACATTTTTCCAGACACAGGATCTCAGTATTTTTCCCTGGGTGATCTTAAACTTGTGGGTTCAACCCATTCTCTCCCCCACCCCACCCCCTTTTTTTTTTTTTTTTTTTTTTTTGTGCGTGTATGTGTGTGTTTGCCTCTAGAGGCCAAAAGATCAGATCCCTGGAGCTGAGTTACCTGTGGTTGTGATCCACCTCACATGGTGCTGGGAACCAAACTCAAGTCCTCTGGAGGAGCAGCAAATGCTCTTAAACCACTGAGCGCCTCGTCCCATCCTCTTGACTCAGCATCCCAGATAGCTAAAACTGTGAGCATGTGCCACCATCCTTGATTCCTTTTTTTCCTTTTTATTGCCAGCGAATACAAAAATATATGCTTAAAAATTGTAAGGTGTAGGGTTCAAGCCTGCTAACCTGAGATCAATCTCTGAAATGGATAAAAACATGAAAGGAAAGAACCCACTCCCCAAAGATGGCCTGACCCACACACGTACATATGCAATGCTAGAAATGTGTTTTAGAAATGAAGAAGTAGAGAAACGACTCAGTGACTAAGAGCAGAACATGCGGGTTGAATTCCCATCACCCACATGGTGGATCACAGCTGTCTGTAATTCCAGGTACATACGGGGTGCACGTGCAGGCAAAGTATCCATATACATTTAAGAAAATAGAAATTGGATTAAGTGTGTTTTCCTTTTTTTCTTGATATGCCCATTTCAAAATGTAATTTTTAGACTGGGAAATGTAGAAAATGATCTTAAGTAGATGGCTTGTGTAGAATGTACAAGGCTCATCCCTCACACCACAGAAGTCATGGTTCTAGTCAGGTTACCTTGATTTATGTTTCAGTTCCCTGACCCAAACCTGTAAGTATGACAGCCACTGAGACTGGTTAAAGTCTATTTAGATCATGTTTCTTTATATTCTAAAATACCTGGCTCAATCATGGTTGAAAATGTCATGTCTTGCTGGTGACTCTGTACTAAGTCATTTGCTAAGCTTGGGTGTGTTTGTCATGTTACACTTTGCTTATCTCTGTTTTCACAAAAGATCTGTATCACTATTAATGCTTTGTTTTTCTTGAATAGATTTATTGCTGACAATCAAATGAATCATGCCTGTATGCTGTTTGTAGAAAATTATGGACAGAAAATAATTAAGAAGAATTTATGTCGAAACTTCATGCTTCATCTAGTCAGCATGCATGACTTTAATCTTATTAGCATAATGTCAATAGATAAAGCAGTTACCAAGCTCCGGGAAATGCAGCAAAAACTAGAAAAAGGAGAATCTGCAACCCCTGCAAATGAAGAAATAACTGAGGAACAAAACGGGACAGCAAATGGATTCAGTGAAACTAACTCAAAAGAGAAAGCTTTGGAAACAGATGGTGTCTCAGGGGTTCCAAAACAGAGCAAGAAACAAAAACTCTGAGATCTAGCCCCGTGTTGTGGACAGACACTGAAATTGCTTCTAGGGAATTCAGCCTCTGAGAACAGTTGTGGTTTTAGGTTGGTTGGTTTTTAATCATGGATTCGGAACAGGCAGTGTTAGAAGAAGTCAGTGATTTCAGCGTGGAGGGTCTGTGGGTCGGCTTCACTTCATCTCACATGCTCATCAGCTTTAGTGATGTCAGCTATAACTGTCATCTTATGAAATACATTGGGTTAATCTAGAAATTTCACACCTAAATTAAAATGCTTTTTGTATTTGTGACTGGCTGTTTTTCGGCTTTGTAATTATGAGATGTTTTCTGGGGCGGGGAGGTTAGGGTATCATTCCCTCTTCGAAATGGAGGATTTTTGTCAAATTGTTACGTTGCCACTTTTTCCCAGAAGTTGACCCTGAAATCATTTCTACATTTGGAATGGAAAGTTACAATGCAAGTTCTGCATCAGTTCATGTTGCAATTTTAAAGTAGCGCCTATTCATCTGCCTGTTGAAAATGACATTAACTCTCCAGGTAGACCATTCAGTGTCATGTGCATTGATGAAGTTACCATTTGTTTTTCAAGTGGATAATTTTAGTGCTCGCTTACCCAGTATATTTTTTTACTTGAACACGTTTTTAGTTTTTCTAAGTTTTTCTTTTTCAATTAGGTAATCCCATGGAAAATTCTCCTGTGCACATCTTTGCAGTAGGATTGTAAAGCAAGAAAACAGTTGGAGATTTTATAAGATGCCACTTTGTGGGGGGTTATCCCTGAAGAATGAACCAGACATTATACCTTGCCTTCTTGTGATGTACTTTATGATTTACCCAATGCCAATAAGCTGACTTGAATTGTTTTGAGAAATTTTTCCTGTGTTGTGTGTTTTATGCACATATTTGCGGTTGGATTTACTCCAACAGAAAGTGGTTTCACTACTGGCATATTATTAATAGGCACCAATAGATTTTTATTCCAACTCCAAGCACTGTGGTTGAATGACATCACCTCAATTTTTTATTATCCTTTAAAGATATTGCATTTTCATATTCTTTATTTATAAAGGATCAATGCTGCTGTAAATACTGGTATTTTTAATGTTTTAATTTCATTCCACCACCATCAGATGCAGTTCCCTGTTTTGTTTAGTGAAGGGACACGAGCTTTCTTATGGTGTCTTCAGAGATTTATAAATGTAAATACTGATTTGGCTGGTCTTTACGATGTGTTTAACTGTGAGGCTATTTAAATAGTGTGGATGTGGTTTGTCATCCAGTATAAGTTCTTAGTTACTGGTTTCTGTGTTTAAAATCTAGGGAAGAGGGGAACTGCGGTGTTTGCTGCGGACTCCCTGGCTGGGAAGCTCTCCTCCTGACTTCACTGAGCTCTCATTTGGCCTCTGGGTGTGGGTTCTGAGCATTTCTCTTGGGCTTTAATTTGCTAAAGCTGTGCACATATGTTAAAAAAAAAATAGATTATTTTAGGGAAGATGTAGATTGTAGAATTATTGCTTATGTCATTTCTTAAGCAGTTATGCCCTTAATGCTTAAAAGAAGGCTAGCATTGTTTGCACAAAAAAATTGGTGATTTCCCTCCCCGAATAGTAATGAAATTACTTCTGTTGAGTAAACTTTTTATGTCATCTTATAATAAAAGCTGAAAAACCCCTTTGTTTCTATTTATAAAAAAAAAGCTTTTCTATATGTACCCTTGATAACAGATTTTGAAGAAATCATGTAAGATGATAAAGCATTTGAATGGTACAATAGATGTAAAAAAATTCAGTTTAAAAGAAACGTTTGTTTTTACATTAAATGTTTATTTGAAATCAAATGATTTTGTACATAAAGTTCAATAATATAAAGCTGTATTCTGCTTTTCTTCATTCATGGTCTGCATGTGTACATTTAGATGTTTGCTTAGATAGCTTAGGAAGGATCCAGAAAAGTATGTTGGGTTGATGGAAGAGCTAATAGGGAATCGGGGAAAGAAAAACAACCTGCTGTGGCGAAAGACTGTCATTGACAGTGATTCTGTATATGCTGAGCATGGTGTGGAACTGGAGCCTTGCCTGTGCTGTTATCTCTATTGAGATAATTCATATATGAATTTATATAGAAAAATTATTGGCCCCAAATTGTTTTCTAAGTATGTGGTGCAGAGCAAAGCCAGTAAACCACACTGGCATCTTCAGGTGTAGATTTTGTGTGTGTGTACTTTGTCTTGTGTCTCCTTTTGTTATTGTTTTGAGACCGGGTTTCTCTCAATATAGCCCTGGCTGTCCTGGAACTTACTCTGTAGACCAGGCTGGCCTTGAGAGACCTACTTGCCTCTGCCTCCAGAGTGCTGAGATTAAAGGTATGCAGTCCCACACCTGACTTTTAAAAAATACTTTGTTTTCCAAGAATGAGTTTCTCTGTATCTTTGGCTGTCCCAGGCTTGGCCTGGAACTCAGAGATCCACCTGCCTCTGCCTCCAGAGTGTTGGGATCAAAGGTATGCACTACCATGTCTGGCAACTTCTTCCAGTGTTTCTAATAAAAATTGAATTTATCTTGGCCTTCAAAAAGGTTAGAGATTAGGAATTCAGGTATATAACATAAGCAAATGATTGGTTTACAGTGGGGTCTATTTTAGCATGGTGTAAAACCGATAGAATGAATTCATACGGACTCTTCTTACCTTTTCCTAGGCTGGTGATAGATGGCACTAAGTCTCCATGCGGCCACTTATTCATGTTGGTAATTGCCAGTCGGTAGTGCGCTCTTCCTAATACTGGTTGGCTGTGATAAATGTTTTCCTTTTGAGATTTTTCAGCTCAAGGATGGCTTTATTGAAATGTATCCTCATCCAAACTCCATCATGTACACTAGAGTCTGTAAGAGGTCAGTAAGGGCTGGAGAGACAGCCCAGCAGTTAAGAGCACTTGCTGTTCCCCCACAGGGCTGAAGTTCAGTTCCTGGCACCCACAATGAGCAGCTCACAGCCCACTCTTAACTCCAGCTCCAAAGCAGTCATGGGCCTCCTTGCACTTAACATACACTGAGGCATGCAAGCACATTAAAAACAAAAACCAAAAAAACCACCTGCATCACAGCACTTGGCAGGTGGAGGCAGGAGGGTCCGGAATTCAAAACCACCAGAGGCTACATAGTGGATTCAAAGTGAGCCTGGGCTACATGACAAGACTATCAGGAAAAAGAAAAGTAAAACTAAAGTCTTAGAACTATTTATCAGTTATCGGTATACCTAGGGAGGTAGGTATGTCCCATACCTTTCAACATCACAAACCAGCAAAAATGTATAAATTAAAATAGCTTTATTCCATTTCTTGTGTGCCACTGTGCACATATGAAGGTCAGAGGACTTGTCTGTGCTGTTATGCCCAGATCTCAGGGACCCCCAAAAGACCACCAGACCGAATCCCGCATGTAAAAGCAAAGAGCCTGTATTTCAAGCTCTGACAGCAGTGAGAGCAGAGATCCCTGAGTGCAGATGGGGCAGAGTTTTTTGGTTGTGAACCTAGCCTTTAACGCCTGAGCCATCTCTCCAGCCCGGGGCAGAGTTTTTCCAGGGTCCAGGACCCTGACTGACTGACAATTGTCTAGGGTATCTGTAAAACAAAAAATAGGTGTGTGCTAGACTCAAGGACATCTGGCCACCTTATCTAGTGGTTGGAATGTTTGGGATGTCAGGTACTTCCTCACTCCTGGGTGGATCCCTGGGTGGTATCAGCTTAAGGCTTTTTCTGGATCTGGGTGTTGGCTGCCAGTAAGCCTGTCACAGAAGCTGTGTCTTTGGGGCCTCTCCAGGAACCAAATCCAACTAGACCTAACGGGATCGGCAGCAAGTGCATATACCTGCTGAGCCATGATGACCCTGTTTCCGTAATTTTAAATACATAATAGCCTAGTCTTTGTCATACAAAAGTAACCTACTGTCTACAGATTACTCTGTAAAAGAGCACTACAAAAAAAGCAAGATGGGTACTAATACATACTCTGATTAGGGTTACAACAAAAAATTCTCTGTGGAAATGTTTGCTTTAGAACAAGTTACGCCTAAATTGATCCTCACAATAGAATCATCTAGTTTCTTAAAGGGAAAAAAGGGGGAAGTGGATGGGGACATCCTCAGGAGACCAATTAAAAAGAATTCCTTGCTTAAAGAGCTCTCCTGGTGATTGTGAAGTGTGGCCTGGTGAGAACAACTTCCCTAAGAGAAAGGCCTCAAAGCATTACAATGCCCTGCTTTACACAGGTATCACAAACATCCAGAAAGGCAGCAGTTGAGTGGCATTATACCAGCTTAAAATGATGAGAAGATTCACAATAAGGACTTCCAATGAGAAAAAAACAACATATAAAAACTGGCCAAGCCAAGCGGTGGTGGCGCATGCCTTTAGTCAGAGCACTCTGGAGGCAGAGCCAGGTGGATCTCTGAGTTTGAGGACAGCCTGGTCTATGGAGTAAGTTCCAGGACAGCCAGGATTGTTATATAGAGAAACCTTGTCTCAGAAAACTTTAAAAAAAAAAAGAAAAGAAAAGAAAATTTATGTTTGAGTTTACATGACATATATGTATGTGTGTGTACTGTTGTGCCCAGATCTCGACCCCCAGAGAGACCACCAAGGACCAGCAAGCCGGAATGCAAAAGCACGGTTTAATTTCGGGATATCCAAATGCAATACAAGCCCAGGCAGGGACTTCGTCCAACAGATCCAATGCAGTGGAGGCTGGGGGAAGTGCCCGCCTGTCTGCAAGCTCAGCTTTTAAAGGGAAAAATCACAAGGTTACATCATTTAGGGGTGCTAGTACAGGTACAATTCTGATTGGCTCGATTCTAGGGACTTCTAGATATTACTTCTAAGGGAGTGGTTCCCCGCCACCATTTCTCATTGGCTGCCCCCAGATGGGGGCATCTGGTGATTATACAGTCACTATGGAAACTAGGGTTGGGACATTCTATGGTCAAGCAGTTGCCTAGGGGGCAAGGGAGAGAACATTCCATAGTCCAGCAGCCATTACCTCCTGACTACCTTGTGACTCTGTACTTTTACACTTCCTGGTTTCTGGAATCTGAACTGACTGGTTTCAGTAACTTGTGGCCTGTTCCAGTAACTTAAGGCCTGTAGCTAAAAAGGAGCAAGCAGTCTTAGGCCTTTAGTTTTGGGGTGAAAGCATTTTGGTTTTATTTTGGTTCCACAGTACCACATGTGTGCAGTGGCCACAGAGGTCAGAAGGCAGGTGCTGGATTCCATGAAACTAGAATTAGAGAGTTGTCGGCTGCCATGGGAGTGCTGAGTGTGGGGGGCCCAAAACAGCTTGACCACACAGCTGCCATGACAGGCTTTCTGGCCCACACACAGCTTCTGTGGCAGGCTTACTGGCAGACAACACCCAGACCCAGGAAAAGCCATAAGCTGACCCCACCCAGGGAGGCCCTAGTTGTAAAGGGAATTACCTGACATCCCAAACATTCCGACCATTCCATAAGGTTAGATAAGGTGGCCAGATGTCCCTGAGTCTAGCACACACCTGTTTTTGTTTTACAGATACCACTAGACAAATGTCAGCCCGTCAGGGGCCTGAACCCTGGGAATCCCCTCACCCCAACCTCTGCCATGATTAAAACTACCCTGCCTGAGCTCAGGGTTCTCTGCTCTCACCGCTGTATTGGACAGACAGAGAGACCAAGCTCGGAGCTCGAAAATAAAGGCTCTTGGCTTTTACATATGGGATTTGGTCTCCGTGGTGATCTTTTGGGGGTCCCCGTAATCTGGGCATAAAACGGCCAGTGCTATAATGCTCTCTTCAGCCACACAATACATACTCATGAGACCAGATAGTCAAGCAGCAACATGCACACAACAGGTAGATCACATAATAAGGACAATGTCCCTGGTCTACAAAGCAAGTTCCAGGATAGCCAGAACTGCTACATAGAAACCCTGTCTTAAAAAAAAAAAACAACAAACTCTGAAAGGTGTCAATGGACAGCCACTACTGTGTGATTGCTTTAAAAGATTTTTAATTGCCAGGTGATGGTAGCCCACACCTTTAATCCCAGCACTCAGGAGACAAATCCAGGTGGATCTCTGTGAGTTGGAGGCCAGCCTTGTCTACAGAGCAAGTTCCAGGACAGGCTCCAAAAGCTACACAGAGAAACTCATTTTGAAAAAACAAACAAACAAATTTTAATCATGTGTACGAGGTAGCATAACGTATGCCATGCACATGCAGGTGTCTACAGTTTAGAAATAGGACCAGGGTCCCTCGGAGCTTGAGTCACAGGATGCTGTTGTGCCTTCTCTTCAATACACCATATTCATGCCTGGTTGCCCAAAGAGGCCAGAAAATGCTGTTGGATCTCCACCCCGGACCTGAAATTACAGATGGTTGTGAGCTACCATATGGGTGCTGGGAATTGAATCCAGGTCCTCTGGAAATGCAGCAAGTGCTCTTAACTGCTGAGCCATCTCTCTAGTTCTCTTAAAAAAAAAAAAAAAAAAAAAAAAAGACTGGGGGCTGGAGAGATGGCTCAGAGGTTAAGAGCACCGACTGCTCTTCCAGAGGTCCTGAGTTCAATTCCCAGCACCCACATGGTGGCTCACAACCATCTGCAGAGAGATCTGGCGCCCTCTTCTGTATACATAATAAATAAATAAATCTTAAAAAAAAAAAAAAGACACTGAAGTGTGCTTAACAGATCTGTCAGAATGGTATTAAAAAGGTTTTTTTTTTTAAAAAAAATACATATTATTTATTTATTTATTTATTTATTTATTTATTTATTATGTATACAGTATTCTGTTTGCATGTATATCTGCAGGCCAGAAGAGGGCGCCAGATCTCATTAGATGGTTGTGAGCCACCATGTGGTTGCTGGGATTGAACTCAAGACCTCTAGAAGAGCAGTCAGTGTTCTTAACACAGCTCTGCAATGTGTACCTGACCTCCCAAGCCTGGCCACTGAGGGGGAGCTAGACTTCCCTATCAGGAACAGGCAGGCCTTCCCTTCCCTAACATGTCCCCTACTGCAGGCCCGACTGCATGTCAGCAGCAAAGAGATTTAATAAGTGGGGCTAGAGATGCCCAGTGCGTGAGAGTGACTGCGACACAACCCTGAAGAGTCCAGCGGGGGTCCCAGCACCGACATAACAAGACCTGTGTGGCCTTCTGTGCCTGTAACCCTGAGGCAGTGAGGGTCTGGAGAGGGATCACTGAGGCTTCTGGTTCAGGGAGGGACTCTACCTCAACGGAATAAGGCAGAGAATGATAGAGGACATCCAACACTCGTTCCCCTGGTTTCCAGACACACAGTCTGGCTTCCAGATGCACAGGTGGGTGAGTGTACACACACACACACACACACACACACACACACACACACACACACGGCAAAGACTGAGTATGGTCTAGAGTCTTACAACTAAAAAGTGGCCATTTATTTACTTTTTGTTGTTTACGTGTCCATGTAAAAATGTGTGTACATACATGTGAAAAAAGGTGGACACCAGGTATCTTCCTCAACTATTATCTACTTTTTTTTTTTTTTTTTTTTAAGGTATAGTGTCTTGCTGACTGGCTGGCCAATGAGCTCTGGGGATGGATCCTTTCTGTCTCCATGGTGCTCTAGTTCCAGGTACCACCATGCCAGGCTCTCACAGGATGCTGAGAATCAAACTCGGGTCCTCATGCTCACACTTTACCAACTGAGCCATCTCTCTAGCTTCTCTGGTTAGTTCAGACAGAATGTGGCTAAGGAGCCAGGCTGGCTCAGCCTCTGGGGCTGAGATTCCATCACCGTGACTAGCCAAATGTCCACACTTCGGTAGAAACTTCATTTCCTTATCAGTGTCTAGAATGATCAAACTGAATGAAGACAACAGACACTAACTGGAAGGCACCTGGCCTCTCCTCATCCCACGATTGCTTTTTGTTTGTTTTCTGCATCTTTTGCCATTTGTTTGAAGCAGAGTTGAAATTATTTCTTTGTGTAGCCCAGGCTGGCATTGAACTCACAGAGATCCCCCAGGCTCTGCCTCCTGAGTACTTAGGATTACAAGTGTGTGCTATCACTGCCTGGCCAGAGTTCCAGAGCTGGGATTTACTTAGGGTATCTTATTATTTTGATGGGTAGGAATGCTTGCCTATGCCATGTATGTCTGTGAACCATGTGTGTGTCTGGTGCACAAGGAGGCCAGAATTGGGCATCAGATCTCCTAGAAGCAGAGTTACAGACGTTTGCATGCTGCCAGGTGGGTGCTGAAAATGGAGTCCTCTGGAAGAGCAGCCAGTGCTCTTAACTGCTGAGCCAACTTTCTGGCCCCAAAGACATTTTAATACTGATTGTAAGCACAGGGTCAAGAGAAAGAGAGGCCCTCAGACACAAACTAGAGCCCGATGTGGGAGGGCTTCTCTGACATGATCCCTCAATGTTGCTGATTTTCTTCTGTATTTGACTGCAGTCTTCATCGAAACCATGACTTTCAACAGCTCTGCTATGTGTACAGGGCGAAAGTACGTGTGGCACACGTTCCTGAGGGAACGTGGAGGTCAGGGGACAAACTCAGGTGCCAGTCCCACCATACACCTTGCTAGAGCCTGGGTCTTCTTGTTTCTCTGCTGGTCCTGGATAAGAGGTGTTTACATTTGGCTTTACCACGGGTTCTAGAAATTTGAAATCAGGTCATCATCACCTGACAAGCACTTCTGTTCACCAGGCCATGTCCTCAACACAACAGCAGCTTTCCTGAGTTCTGTGTCCCAGCAAGACACTCAGCCTAAGGGTAGGCTGCTCATTTTTAATGTGTGTGTCTGTGTACGGACACATATTTGCGAATGTACCCACAGAGGTCAGAAGAGGGTGTTGGACCTCCTGGAGCTGGAGTTACAGTTGGTAGTGGGCTGCCTGACATGCCTGCTGGGAACTGAACTCACGTCCTCTGCAAGAGCAGTTGTTTTTTTTATTTTTATTCATTTATTCTTTTTGGTTTCGAGACAGGGTTTCTCTGTGTAGCTTTGCGCCTTTCCTGGAACTCACTTGGTAGCCCAGGCTGTCCTCGAACTCACAGAGATCTGCCTTGCTCTGCCTCCCGAATGCTGAGATTAAAGGTGTGCGCCACCACCACCCGGCAAGCAGTTGTTTTTTAAGATTTATTTATGTGTATGAGTGTTCTATCTGGATGTACACTTTTATTCCAGAAGAGGGCACCAGATCTCATTATAGATGGTTGTGAGACACCATGTAGTTGCTGGGAGAATTGAACTCACGACCTCTGGAAGAGCAGCCAGTGCACTTAACAGCTAAGGCATCTCACCAGCCCGCAGTTTGTATTCTTTTTTTTTTTTTTAATTTATTTATTTTACTTTGAAGCCAGAGTCTTCTGTTACCCAAATTGATCTTAATGCATACAGTGTTCTGCCTGCATGTATGCCTGCACACCAGAAGAGGGCACCAGATCTCATTACAAATGGTTGTGAGCCACCATGTGGTTGCTGGGACTTGAACTCAGGACCTCTGGAAGAGCAGTTAGTGCTTTTAACCTCTGAGCCATCTCTCCAGCCCCAGTTTGTATTCTTTTTTTTTTTTTTTTTTTTTGGTTTTTCGAGACAGGGTTTCTCTGTGTAGCTTTGCGCCTTTCCTGGGACTTACTTGGTAGCCCAGGCTGGCCTCGAACTCACAGAGATCCGCCTGCCTCTGCCTCCCGAGTGCTGGGATTAAAGGCGTGCGCCACCACCGCCCGGCCCCCAGTTTGTATTCTTTTTTTTTTTTTTTTTTTTTTTTTTTTTTTTTTTTTGGTTTTGCGAGACAGGGTTTCTGTGTGTAGCTTTGCGCCTTTCCTGGGACTCACTTGGTAGCCCAGGCTGGCCTCGAACTCACAGAGATCCGCCTGCCTCTGCCTCCCGAGTGCTGGGATTAAAGGCGTGCGCCACCACCGCCCGGCTCAGTTTGTATTCTTAACCAGAGTCACTGCTCTAGCCCCTTTAGTTTTGAGACAGGGCCTCACTGTGAAGCCAGTGTTGGGCAGAAATTCCAGATGCCTTTACCTTGACCTCCCACATGCTGTGATTACAGGTGTACAACTCCCTGGACCAGCTCTGAGGGCAGCCCTCAACACTGCAAGCATTCGCTGGGGCCCCCCAAATTTTACTGCTATTTCCAAACTGCTCCATAGTGCTTTCCGGAGAGCATCTGCTGATGACTGGGGGTTCCTCCTGTTCTCATGTCTATGCAGACACTAAGATCACAGAGGTCCTGCATTTGTGGTTTCTCTCTACCACCTTGAATTTGTGATTCGAGTGAGTTTCCCGCCACAGCCTTCCAGTGTTATCCACAGAAACCTTTTACTCTGTGTAACTGCTCTATTTCATGTGTGCATATGTGCACATGTGGAGGTCAGAGGACAACTCAGGGCGCCAAGCTTGGTGAGTCCCTTTACCTGCTGAACGATCTCGCTGGCTTCTTTCTCCGTCTCTCCACACATAAGAGTTGTCTCCCAGGCTTGCTTCTTACTTGCAACACTCCCAAGAATGTTCCCCAGAATGGCCTAGACTTTCTGATCCTTCTGTCTTCATCTGCTTACGAGTGCTGGGATGACAGGCATATGCCTCCCTACCTGCCAGCTACTCTTTCTATGTGAGAGTCAGAGAAAAACTATAAATCATCACTACAAACTCCTTGGAATCCATTTAAGAAACTTTTAACTCAGTAAATGAAAATATCAAGATCTGTGAAGACACACTCAGAGGCATCAACCACTGCACGTGTATTGACGGGAATGGACAGGAGGGCACCACCTGAAACCTTCCGGGTCATGGGTCATACAGAAATACTACACAGAGAAAACAGGAAGTCCAGAAAACACATCAGATTTTCCTACCAGGAACAGGATGGCTTCTAATCCAGAGATTCTCCTACTGGTGCACCATCGGACCCAGACTTTTCCAAACCCAAACTTTGCCAATGCCCTCCTTAAAAAGTACAACTAAAACGTAAACGCTATGTTTCTCTCCGGTGAGAACAGACTGTGTCTCTAATCCTTGAGTTTGGAAGTCATTGGGAGGGTTATAGGGCCAGCTTGATCCCCTTTCGTTAGTGTCCATCAATTCACACAGCCCTAGACAGACCTGAGAAGAAGGAATCACAACTGAGAAACTGACTCCTTCATACTGGCCCGTGGGCACGTCTAACAGCATTTTCTTGATCAGTGACTGATGTAGGAGGGCCAAGTCCTCTGTGAGCCATGCCCTCCTTGGGGTTGTCCTGGGCTGTGTAAGAATGATGGCTGGCCAGGCAGTGGTGGTGCACACACACCTTTGATCCCAGCACTTGGGAGGCAGAGGCAGGCAGATCTCAAGAGTTTGAGGTCAGCCTGGTCTGTAGAACAAGTTCTAAGACAGCCAAAGTTACACAGAGAAACCTTGTCTCAAAATCCAAAAACAGAAACAAAAAGAAAGAAGATGAAGTCCAGGGAAGCAAGCCTGTAAGCAGCATTCCTCTGTGGGTTTTTCAAGCTCCTGCTCTGAGTTCTTGCCTTGGCTTTCCTAGATGACTGACTGAAAGCTATAAGCCAAGTAAACCTTTTCCTCCCCAAGGTGCAAATTAGAAAACCTCTTCTATGTCCCTACATCCACATCTGTCCCCAAGGCCTTTCTGACTACTTTAAGCCTACTTGCCTGGTGTCTTTCATAGTACCATCATGGGGTGGGGGGTGGGGAGTGCACTATTACGATGGCTCACAGATAAAGGCATTTGACACCAAGGCTGATGACCTGAGTTAGATCCCTGGACCCACATGGTAGAGGGCAAGAACTGACTCCTGCAATGTCCTCTGAGCTTCAGCATGCACGCACACAAATAAATATATTATATATATACATACACATGCATGCGTGCATGCGCACGCGCGCGCACACACACACACACACTCTCTCTCTCAAGAGATAGCTCTGTGGTTAAGAACACTTCTATGCAATTATGAGGACCAAAAGTTTGGATCCCAATAGAAACATAACAAGTCTGGTATCACAAATATAGGTGCACATCTGCATATATACACAGATACACACACACTTATAAATAAATCTTTAAAAAAGGAAAAAGATCAAGAAAACATCTACTTCAACTTATTTGATTAAATACTAATTCTTTAACTAGTATTCAAGACTTGCAATCTGACTGCAGAAGCTTTGTCCAGACTCCTGGCCACTGCAGTCAGCCTCCAGACCCTCACTCCAGCTTTGCACCCCAGGCCTCTCCTGTTAGCTGCCACTCATCTTCAAGAGCTGCTCTCCAAGCACCTCGGGCAGCTGAGTCCGTCCGTCTCCCTCCATCTGTCCCACTGCTGTGATCATCAGCAGGTACTTTCCCATTAGTATCCAGTGGGGTGGCGCATGCCTTTAATCCCAGCCCTCGAGAGGCAGAGCCAGGCAGATCGCTGTGAGTCCGAGGCCAGCCTGGGCTACAGAGCGAGATCCAGGACAATCCATACACATTAACATACATTTAAGAATTCTGGAGATGAAGATGTCTGGAGAAAGTGACTCATCTCCATTCATTCAATCCACATTTATGGTGCATGTGGTCCATGCAAGGACTATGCAGGTGTGAGATGGGACAGAACACAAGCATGTATAAACAGCCATTTACAAGAGAAGAAAATGCCTGAAGCCACAATGAACCTTTTTAAAATTTTCTAATAAAAAGCATATTAAAGCCGGGCGGTGGTGGCGCACGCCTTTAATCCCAGCACTCGGGAGGCAGAGCCAGGCGGATCTCTGTGAGTTCGAGGCCAGCCTGGGCTACCAAGTGAGTTCCAGGAAAAAGGCGCAAAGCTACACAGAGAAACCCTGTCTCGAAAAAACCAAAAAAAAAAAAAAAAAAAAAAAGCATATTAAAATTGGATTCATTATACACACACACACACACACAAAAAAAAACCCCACAAAACACACACCGTTAACTTTTGATTTTTTATTTTGTTTCCGAAGGCTGGATAAAGGCACCTACACTCTAGAACTTCTTATTAACATGAGAAAAGGCACTTACTTATACAAAACAAGGGAAGAAGGAAAGGTCATGATTGTCAAAAAGGGAACATAATTCCCCAAATAAATTATCTTACAAAAATATCACACTTGTTTTTCCACTTTTTTACTACTGGTAAAAACAAAAGAAAAAATTCACATTAAAACTTATCTGTACGCTGGTATAACAAGACCACATTTTTTACATATTAAGTCAAATAAATATTTTACACAAATTTAAGTTTTAAAAAAAAATAGGTCAAGTATTTACCCTATATTTCTTTGGTCCATTAAAAGACCATTTCTCAACCTGATGTTACACTGGACTATCTGCTCTGCATGGGCCCATGTGCATCGCTGAGGCAGGGTGCACATGGGTGCATGCTGTGCACATAAGAACTGGCTAACACTGCTGTGTACTTCTGTAAGTGGCTTCACCTTGCGGAATGTAGACCTTCCGTCCGTCCGATCCTTCTTTTTTTTTTTGGGGGGGGGGTGTTTGAGACAGGGTTTCTCCGTGTAGCTTTGGTGCCTTTCCTGGATCTCACTCTGTAGATCAGGCTGGCCTCGAACTCACAGAGATCCGCCTGGCTCTGCCTCCCGAGTGCTGGGATTAAAGGCGTGCACCACCGCCCGGCCCCCTCCATCCTACTTTGTCTCACACTGCCAGGGAAGAGGGGGGACGCTAACACTGGCTGTCACAGACGCTTGCTCAGGCACTGTGAAAATGCAGAATCCACTAAGCTTTTCAGACCCAGAGACTACTGAACACAGGAACAGTCAGCGCACTCAAGGGGTGGGGGAGGGAGGAGCAACAAAATGACAGTATTCCAGAGCCCTGGTCTCTAGCTGCCTTCTTCTGTTGTTTCTTACGGACTTTGATCTTGAAGATTTAATCATGTGACATTTTTCTGTTCTAACGACCAGCTTTAGGAAGAACAGTGGAAAAGTATGCACTTTTAAAGCTAGTTTGATATTTATGCTAAAAATAAAATTGAACTATGGTTTTGTCCACCCCATTCAGCTCACTTCTTACTGAAATATTACTTTTTTTGGGGGGGGGGGTTGAGACAGGGTTTCCTCTCTGTGTAGTCCTGGCTGTCCTGGATCTCACTCTGTAGACCAGGCTAGTCTTGAACTCACAGAGATCCACCTGCCTCTGCCTCCTGATGCTGGGATTAAAGGCGTGCGCCACCACCACAGGCCCCTTACTGAAATACTACAATGCAAACCCAGCCCCGCTCTCCATCTCTGGTGGTCCCAGAGGTAAGCTCACCTTTTTAAAGTCAGACAGAACTGAAGTAGGCTGAGGACAGAGACGCTCACACCAGAGCCGAGCCCTCACGATGCTAGAACACCAGCACCTTCCACCCCGGGTAGAAAAAGGAGCATCCGAAGTACAGAGAGCCACAGGCCTGGTCAAGCAACCAGTCAAACACCACCTCCCTGTTACTGGAGCTGATGGTCACTCGGAGCTTCACGTTTCCGCCTTCACTGTTAGCGGCTCCGAGAGTCACAGCTTCAATGTCAAAGGTGACAGTGGATCCAGAGGTGACTGCAGGCAACTGATTAGTCATTTCTTTTCCATTGACAAAGACTGCACCTGAAACGTTAAGAGACATTCACCTGTGAGCAATGACTGAGAGAATCAAAACTGACTCCTACTTCAGAAAAGGAAACGGTCCAGAAAATCGGGTATTAGTAATGAATTAAAATAGAGATTAAGCCCCATTCCCACAGCCAGAGGACAACTGTGGAGTTGGTTTTCTCTTTACATCTTTATGCGGGTCCAGGATCAAACTCAGGTTTTTGGATTTGCATGGCAAGTGCTATAGCTACTGAGCCAACTCACAAGCCCTAACTAGTGTGTGTGTGTGTGTGTGTGTGTGTGTGTGTGTGTGTGTGTGTGTGTGTGTGTGTGTGTGCTGTGTGTGGGGTGTGTGTATGTGTGCTGTGTGTGGGGTGTGTGTATGTGTGGTGTTGTGTGGTGTGTGTGTATGTGGTGTGTGTGTGGGGTGTGTGTGTGCTGTGTGTGGGGTGTGTGTATGTGTGGTGTTGTGTGATGTGTATGTATGTGGTGTGTGTGTGTATGTGGTGTGTGTGTGGGGTGTGTGTGTGTGTGTGTGTGTGTGTGTATGTGGTGTGTGTGTGTGTGGGGTGTGTGTGGTGTGTGTGGATGTGTGTAGGTGTGTATATATGTATATGTGTGTATGTGTTATGTGTGGGTGTGTGTGTTCTCATAGCAGGGCAGGACTGTTGGCTGTTTCGCTCCGTTGTGGGCTTTCATGGTGCCTTCTGTACCAGCAAGGGAGTCCTTGGGGAGGTGACTTCCACCGCGGTCACAGTCAGTGTCTCACCATTTGTGCTGATGCACACTGCTCGATCGCGCTGCAGAGAGTCGTGGCCATTCTGCTTCTCTGCACACACTCCTATGCTGTCTCTCCTGTCGGGCTGTCCCACAGTCTCAACTCTACAATTGAGGCAGAAAGGTCATTTCATCTCTCTCTTGTTGAAATGTAACATGAGACTGGCAAGACAGTTCAGTGGTTAGGAGTACTTGCTGCTCTTGCAGGGAATGGGAGTTCAGTACCCAGCACCTACACCAGGTAACTCAGCCACATGCAGCTCCAGTTTCACAGGATCCAATACCTTCTAGTCTCTACAGGCTTTTGCACACACGTAACAGACACAGACACAGACACACACACACTAAATCTTAAAAGCTAGTTCCAGGACAGCCAGGGTTACACAAAGAAATGCTGTCTCAACAACAACCAAGAAGTCAGGCAGTGAGTGACCTACGGCCACCTCCTGGCTTCTCTTCCCCACTGTAAGA
This sequence comes from Peromyscus californicus insignis, assembly GCF_007827085.1. Taxonomy (NCBI): domain Eukaryota; kingdom Metazoa; phylum Chordata; class Mammalia; order Rodentia; family Cricetidae; genus Peromyscus; species Peromyscus californicus. The sequence continues at coordinate 42,756,797 of NW_026294551.1, read as the reverse complement.
GTGTGTGGGGAGAGTTCCTCTGGGTGACATTCCCATGTCTGTAATAAGAGCCCACTTCATCAGCTGCTGTACCTCTAGGGTATCGCTGCAGCAAAACACTAAATTCCAGCCCAGTTGCACTCTCCCTGGGACTATAGAATGTCTCTCCACAGAGCATATGGAGGAACAGATGAGATTCAAAGATCCTAGTTAAAAGCAAATTAACTTCATTTCTGTTTTGTGTTGAGATAAGGTCTTACATAGGTAGCCTAATTGACCTTGAACTCATGATCCTCCTGCCCCAGCCTCTCTGGTGCTGGCAGGAATTATCATGTGTGCCGTGCCTGACTCAAACACTAATTTTTTAAAAATAGTATTTTTTATTTATTCCTTGAGAACTTTATGCAAGAATAAAATATATTTAATCATAACCATCTTTCTTCCTGCCTCTAGCTCCTTCCAACACTATCCTCCAACATGTTCCCCTCTCAACTTCCTATTTTTCTTTTGCTGCATGTCATCTGGGTGTGGGACCACCCACTGGAGCAAGGACGACCTACCAGGGACACCCTAATATAGAAAATACCTTCCGTAGCAGCAGCTTCTCCACTGTGCTCTTCTAGGTAGTACTGACTCATGCTGGCAGTTTGGGTATTTTCTCTGGTTCTGGAGATCGAGCTCGGAGTCTTCTGTATGCTAACTGCCCACTGTCCCACTGAGTGTACCCCCAGTCCTAGACTACTTTTTGAATATAAGAAGCTAACACATATATCTGGTAATGGCAAAAAATGAGCTCTGTACAAAAAAAAAAAAAGATCTCCTTCATTCAGAAGGGATAATAATGTTAACACTAATAAAAAGAAAACAGGGTGAGGATGTAGCTCAGTGGCAGAGGCCTTGCCCTGAATATGTTAGGTCCTGGGTTTGATCCCCAGTACTGCAAAAAGAAAAAAGCCAGGCAAGGTTGGTGTAGTAACCGATGACCGCCCCCCATACAAACACAGGGTCTCTCCGTGGAGCTGGAGCTGTCCTGGAACTCACTCTGTAGACCAGGCTAGCCTCGAACTCAAGAGATTCTCTGGCCTCTGCCTCTCCAGTGCTGGGATTAAAGATGTGGTCGGTTGGTGCATTCTTGTAATCCCAGTACTTAGGAGGAGAGTTTGAGGCCAGCCTGGGCTACATAAAAAAACTATGTCTCGGCCGGGCGGTGGTGGCGCACGCCTTTAATCCCAGCACTCGGGAGGCAGAGGCCGGCGGATCTCTGTGAGTTCGAGGCCAGCCTGGGCTACCAAGTGAGTCCCAGGAAAGGCGCAAAGCTACACAGAGAAACCCTGTCTCGAAAAACCAAAAAAAAAAAAAAAAACCCACAAAACTATGTCTCAGGAAATCAAGGGCTTGTGAGAAGGTTCAGTGCATGAAAATGCTTGCGTTAGAGTCTGACAACTGAATCTGATGCACAGAATTTACGTTGTGGAAGTTGAGAACCCACTCCTGAAAGTTGTACCTGTAACTTTCACAGGCATGCCGCCATGGCATGAGTGCACCTACACACACACACACACACACACACACACACACACACACACACACACACACACACAGATCAAACATATGTACATCCATCCATACACACACTTGTGCACACACAGTAATAAATAAAACAAGCCAGGTATGGTGACACACACTTGTAACCCTAACACCAAACAGGATTGCTGAAAGTTTGAAGCCAGCCTGGGATACAGTGAGTTCCACTCAGACCAACCTAGGCTATAAAGTAAGACCCTTACTGAGGGGTGTGGAGGATGGAGGATCTACTACAAGCAAACACTGAATCAAATTCACTCACCCCAAAGCTATTAACCTCTGGATGTGGTAGTACTTGTCACAATACTAGCACTCTGGAGACAGAGGAAAGGGGACTGCTGCCAAGTTCAAGGCCAGCCTGGGCACATAATAAATTCTAAACCAGGGTACCATAGTGAGAACCTGTCTCAAAACACATGAATGGCCTGGGGGGCATGGGTTAAAAACTGCAATGGAGGTGAAAGGGCCCAACCCTCTGTGAGATGTGCCATCCCTAAGCACGTGGGCATGAGTATGCAAGAAACGTGGCTAAGCAAGCTAGTAAGCAGCTTCCCACTGTCCTGTCTGCTTCAGTCCCTGCCCTGGCTCCCCCCGGGGTGGAGTGGGACCTGCAGGATGCAGTTAACCCTGTCCTCCCCAAGCTGCTTTTGGTCAGGGTTTCATCATCACAGCAACAAAAGGCAAGAGGACAGGTAATACACTGCTAAGAACACAGGGTTTGGAGCTACCAAGATTTGAGTCTTGACATGATCTCTGTGTACTTTTGTTTCTTTACTTGAAGAAGGAAGAAGAGCAGCCTACTTCCTAGGCTTCCAGGGTGCAGGAAGGTTGTTAGCACCAAAAGAAAAGGAAGCTTAAAACCAGGTGATGGAGCCAGGTGGTGGTGGCGCACGCCTTTAATCCCAGCACTCGGGAGGCAGAGGCAGGTGAATCTCTGTGAGTTCAAGGCCAGCCTGGTCTACAGAGCGAGTTCCAGGAAAGGCACAAAGCTACACAGAGAAACCCTGTCTCGAAAAACCAAAAAAAAAAAACAAAAACAAAAACAAAAAAAAAAACGTGATGGGGCCGGGCACATAGTTCAGCTGGGAGACAATCTGCCCGAATTCTATCCCCAGCGCAGCATAGGGAGTGTGGTGGCATACTCATGGTCTCTGCAATAGGGAGGTAGGGAGGATCAGAAGTTTAAGGCCATTCTTGGCTATATAGTAAGTTTGAGGCCAGCCTGGGACACACAAGACCCTGTCTCAAAAACAATAAAACAAACTAAAAAACAGGTGACAGAGAAGAGAAGGTAAAAAGTACATTTAAAAAATAATAAGGGGCTGGAGAGATGGCTCAGGGGTTAAGAGCACATGCTACTCTTGCAAAGGACTGAGTTCAATTTCTAATGCCCACAAGAGGCAGCTCACAACTGCCTGTAACTCCAGCTTATGGGATCCAACGTCTCTGGCCTCCAAGGGCACCTCCACTCACATGGCATATGCACACACAGCATACCGAATTCAAGAGCACATAGATGACGGTATGCCAGGAGAAGGTAAAGAAGCAGAGGAAACAGGAACGTTCAGTAAGGAAACCCAGAGGCCTGGAGAAGGGCTGGCAGCAGACTCAGGCACCGGCAGTCAGACTCTAGGGCCAACGCAGCACTCAGCCAGGGACAAGGTCTCACCACTTCAGAAGCTCTACCAAGCACAACTAACCTGTGGCCCACAGCTCACATGCAGCCGAGGACTGTTGTGAATTTAGCCCAATGAAAAATTGTATACTTCCTTAAAATATTTTTATTTAAATTTTTTTGTGATCTCCTCCTCCCCTCTGCCCTAACAGCAGTGCTCAGTTCCCAAGTCCACACTTTCTAGATGATAACACCAAGTCACAATGCCAAAAGGCTGGCCATACCCGCAAGCCCTCCAGAAACCATAGCAAAGATCAACTGGCTCAACAACAGAGCAGTGCCTGCCAGAGTACAGCACCCTTCTAAAAGACAGGTCCTTAAGACGATCTTCATGCAGGTACACTCAACTGCCCCTCCCATCCACCTTCTGGTTTAACAAGGGGTTTAAAAAACTCTTAGTTCACACCCAAGGGGAAAAGGACAAAAATGCAGTCTGGCTAACTGAGCGAAATGGAGTTTCAGGTACTCACTCAGCCCAGAGGGCCCAGGGAAGCTTCTCTGCAAGATGACAGAGAAACAAAGTTTGACTGAGACCAGTAAGCAGTGGAGTCAGATCACTCTGGATCATTGCAATTACGAAAGCCATCAATCAAATACTGCTCTGTATCCCCAGAGCAGGAATTTAAAACATCAGACAGCATTAAGATGAAGCATATGGGGAGGAAAGAGGTCCTGAACTGGAAAGGAGGGATGGGCAGCTCTGTGGAAGAACAGATGCGCTACCTGCCTGAGGCCTGAAGTTCAGCTATAGCACAAGCACCAACACCAGAGTGAGGAGGCATCGGCGGCAAGACTGAGACTCACACTCCCTTCCTCACAAAAGACAAGGAGATGCGACCACACATGCCTAAGATCACCATTTCTCTGGGTGTGGTAATGCATGTCTACCCACATTCAGCAGGGTGAGGCAGGAATTCACAAATTCTGGAGACAAGTTCCCTGGATTTCAATTCCAGCTTTGGTACTTACAGCTGTGAGACACTGAATAATTATCTTCTCTGTGCCTCAATTTCCTCACTCCAAAAATGGTTAACTACACTTATTACATTAGGTTATCCTAAGACGAAACGTGGCTTACTGTGTAGCTCACTTGGCAGAGAGCTTGCCTTGCATTCACAAAGCCCTGGGTTCAGTCCTCAGCAGGAATAAGCCAGCAGAGTAGCACACAGCGCTTACCCCAGCTCTTGGGAAGTAGAAGCAATAGGATCGGAAGTTCAAGGTTATTCTTAGCTTCATAGCCTAGGGTACATGAAACATCTAGAAAGTGTGTACTTGGGTACATGAAACATACCTTAGCACAGGTTAAGTACCATTTGGATAGCAACTGCAATTATTTATTTATCATTATTCTTATCTGACTTCTGTGGCCTGCATCTATCCAGTCTCAGAGGTCTGTTATGTTCATAAGTACCTAGTTTTCAGGAATTTCACTAATGAAAGTATTTTTTGTACACAAAGACATAAGCACAGGAGTCTATTTCAGTACAGAAAATTCACTATGTGGGGCATAAGTAGATTTTGGGTTTCAGGTTCTGCCACAATGAGCTACAGAATACCCCTTCCTGCTCTTGACGGGCATAGTGTCAAAGGGTTGGTCCCCGGCTGGCACTGTCAGGAATGGGTGAAAATCCTGTTACCACATATGCTGGCACAGGCCCCAAAGAAACGGAGCCGACCTGTCACAGACTAAAACACCAGAAGAGGAGCCAGACAACCCTCTTCTCTCTGTGAGCCGATTATCTCAAGTGTTTATTATGGAAATGGAAAGCTAACACAGACTCATTTTTCTCCTCTCGGCATTTTTCTGGTGACTCAATCATTCTTTCTTTATGACTTAATGGGCGAGAGGAGGTGTCCGAGCAAGACAAAGCATCAACAAGCACATCCTGACAGTGGAGGTCAGTTCAAATGATCTGGCTGGAGGACACTCAGCAACACTGGCTCAGACAGACTTCCAGATGTTCTCGCTGCCTCACACAAGGACACCAGAAACAGAAAAAAATCCCGTCATCTGAGCTGGTGAAACGGCTCAGGAAATAAAGACTCTGGTCACCAAGCTGGAGGGCCTGATCTGAACCCCAGGACTTACATGTGGAAAGTGAGAACTGACTCTTGCACGTGTGTGTGCCCCAACACACACACACTCACACACACACACAGTAATTAAAAGTATTTTTAAAGAAATAAAAATAGGTGCTGGGAGATGTTTCAGTGGTTAAGAGCACTAGCTGCTCTTCTAGAGGACTCAGGTTTAATTCCCAGCACCCACATGGCCCCTTACAACTATCTGGAACCCCAGTTCCAGGTTTTTGGGTTTGTTTTATTGTTTGTTTGTTTTTTGAGATAGAATTTCTCTGCATATCATTGGCTGTCCTGGAACTCTGTAAGCCAGGCTGGCCTTGATCTTAAGAGATCCGCCTGTCTCTGCCTCCCAAGTGCTGGGACCAAATGTGCCACCACTTCCCAGTCAACAAATCTTAAGGAAGGAAGGAATGAAGGACAGAGGGAAGGAGGGAGGGAGTAAATTAATGAAATAATCTTGAAAAACATTCGATAATCTTTAAACTCAAAACTTAGAGAGTATGCTACACTGAGCTAATCATGGGAAAAAGCAGGCACACATTCAATCACTCAACTCAGAACTGGGCTTTGCCAAAAATAAATAAACAAACAAAACATTTGAGCTTTGGCTTTCTACGAAGAATTATTTAGCAGTATGACCACAGAACACAGTGCTCCGCTAACAAGAGGGAAATGTTTCCCCACAGAGAAGCGGGCAGGAAAAGGACAGTGACTGGCAGTGGGAGGGGCTTGCCTTCAGCTGTGTTTTCGTTATACACACGGTGTGTTCACAGGAGTAAGCTTCTTCCAGAGGCTTACTGACTAACGGACTTGCTCTGCTGCTAAGGCCGTTCTTGAGTTCCTGCATCTCTGAGTTCTGGTGTTACAGGTTTGCGTCACGATGCCCCATGCCTCTGATTTTCAAAACACTTTTATGAGGTATTCTATTTATCCCTACTTACTAAGAGCAAAGAGACAAACATCAAGTCCCGAGCATTTTATATACATAATCCATTAGTCTTCCCAGTTACCATGGACACAGACGAGAAAACTGAAACAGGAAAACCTGAAAGTCTTGCCAAAAACCTGGGGTGGTGGTGCACTCCTTTAATCCCAGCATTTGGGAGACAGAGGCAGACAGATTTCACCGAGTTTGAGCCAGCCTGGTCGTTATGAGTTCTGGCCAAGTGAGACCTGGTTTTAACAAAACTAAACCAAACTTGCCAAACTGTCACCATCTAAAAGTGATGGACTAAAGCTGAGCTACGTCAAATTCAAACTCCTGCACACCCGCCCCCAGTCCCTTACACTGCTGGAGGCATGGCAGCCATGCTCAGTCTACTTGCCTGAAGGTCAATGTCTGTCCACAGAAGTAGGTCGGAGCACTGGAGTAGAGAACGCCCGAGGACTCAGCATCATTTCGCAGTGCTATATTCCTTCGACTACTCAGACTGTACCCTTCAAAGCCAGTTGTCCACTCTTTAAAAGGAAAGACATTAAAAACTACTACAATCTTTTCAAGAGTATACTGAATACAGACATCTTAAACAGAATTGAGTTAAAAGTAATTAGAGGGCTCCTGACTAAGTTTAATAAAAGAGTTAGTAACAAGGTATTGGGGTTAGAGCCACAAATTACAAAAAAGATTTTGGTAAATTTCTATACTTACTGAAAAAAATCAAATGATGATCATCTTTTATCTTAAAAAAAAAATCATGTTCAAATTTAATACTTTGAGGTTACCACAACCTGATTAAATATATAATAGAGCATGTATTCACGTATAAGGATCTGAGTTCAATCAACAGCAGCAAATTAAAAATGAATAAGCAAAGTCTTTAATCCCAGAACTCTGGAGGCAGAGGCACGCCTCTGAGTTCGAGGCCAGCCTGGTCTATAACATGAGTTCCGGGACAGCCAAGGCTGCAAGAGACCCTGTCTCAACAACAACAACATGAATAAACAAAACAGCTGGAGGGATGGCTCAGGGGTGAAGACCACTTTCAGAGGATCAAAGTTTGGTTCAGTCAGCTCATTGCTGCCTGTAACTCGTGGCTCCCACGGGCACCAGAAAACATGTGAACACATACTCACACATATATATAAATAAATAAATAATAAATAAAATCTTAAACTTAAAAAAAAAAAAAAAGAAAAACAAAACTATTAAGTATATCTAGGTAACCAGGTATGTGGCACATGGCTCTAGTCCAGCTGCCTGGGAAGCTGAAATAGGACTTGATTTCAAGGTCATCCTGGTCAACACAACAAGACCCTAACTCTTCCAGGAAAAGGAGAAAAAGATTTCTTTTAAAACAACAGTGGAGGACGCAGACCAATTTCAACTTTATAAGACTTTTATGAGGGTTTAGAAAAAATCAGAACCAGCTAGGCGGTGGTGGCACACACTTTTAATACCAGCAAATGGATCTCTGAGTTTAAGGCCAACCTGGTTTACATAGTGAGTTCCAGGACAGCCAGAGCTACACAGAGAAACCCTGTCTTGAGAGAGAAAAAAAAAAAAAAAAAAGAAAGGAAGGAAGGAAGGAAGAAAGAAAGAAAAGGAAAGAAAGAAATCAGTGTCCTAGGCACTGCTTTCAACGTGTGGTTTTAGGTGATGCTCAAATTTAAATTCCAAAGACAAGAGCTGAGGAAAACAATTTACATGGAGTGATCTGAGTAAAGGCAGGTTCCCCGTTCTTCTCTCAATTCAAGCTTATCCTTAGGAAAGTGGTTACGTGTGCACCCCTCTCAGCACAGGAGGTAAACTTCCCTACACCCATTGAGCTTCAGGTGTGACAAGTAAGAGCATACCATGAGGCACCAGAGTGGAGTGACCTGTCTGGGGAACACTCCAAGGACTCCACTCCTGCCGGCCGTCTCCTCGGGCGCAGACTCTGAACTGATAGTCAACATTGGGGTCTATGTGCAACACTATAAATTCAGTTTCAGAACCTACATACACGTCTTCAAAATGATTGGCAGTGCATTTACGGAACTGGAGCCTGTAATCTTGGGCTGTAAAGTCATCGTCCACCTGTGGAGAAAGATTTTTTAAGTTAGCTCAAAACCATGGAACAAATGGGACAATATGGAACACTATGGGGAGGGAACGGGCAGGCAACATGTTTTCCTTTTGTTTTTCCTGAGATAGGGTCTCACTATATGTAGCCCAGGCTGGCCTTGAACTCATGGTAATCCTCCTGCTTCAGCTTCCTGAGAACTAAGATTATAGGTATGCATTACCATATCCAGTTGCTTCTCCTTTTCTCCTCTTTCTGTTTCTTGCTGCCTGTCTGTCTGTTTTGGAAAGCATGTCTTTTTTTTTTTTTTTTTTTTTTTTTTTTTTTTGGTTTTTCGAGACAGGGTTTCTCTGTGTAGCTTTGCGCCTTTCCTGGAACTCGCTTTGGAGACCAGGCTGGCCTTGAACTCACAGAGATCCGCCTGGCTCTGCCTCCCGAGTGCTGGGATTAAAGGCGTGCGCCACCACCGCCCGGCTGGAAAGCATGTCTTACTCTTCTCACCCAGACTGGCCTTGAGCTCGCTCACCACGCTTCTGCCTTGCCATCCTAATGCTATGATATTACCAGGCCTGCCTGGCTCCTTCCTTCCATTTGTGTGTGTGTGTGTGTGTGTGTGTGTGTGTGTGTGTGTGTGTGTATGTGTGTGTGTGTATATATATATATATATATGTGTGTGTGTGTATATATGTGTGTGTGTGTATATATGTGTGTGTGTGTATATATATATATATATGTGTATGTGTGTATATATATATGTGTGTGTGTATACATACATACATACGTATGTGTATGTATGTGTGTGTGTATATACATACATACATACATACATACGTACGTACGTACGTGTGTGTGTGTGTGTGTGTGTGTGTGTACACATATATGCATACCACAAAGCACATGTAAAGGTCAGAGGACAACTTGTGGGAATCAGTTCTTTCCTACTATGTGGGCTCCAGGAATTGAACTCAGCTTGTCAGACTTGAAAACAATTGCCTTTGTCTGCTTAGCCATCTTACCAGCCTGCCTTTCTCTCTCTCTCTCTCTTTTTTTTTTAATTGATTACCCACTCTGAAGCTAGGGGTGGTAACACTGCTTCTAATCACAGTACCTGGAAAAGTAAACAAAAGACTCAGTAGTTAAAGTCCAGCCTTAACTACATAGCAAGTTCAAGGCTAGCCTGGACTACATGAGATTCTGTCTCACAAATAGCTCAGCAGGAAGGTAGGTGACACAAAGCCTGGGAGATTCGAGTTCAATCCCCAAGACCCGAGTTGTAGATGAGAGACAACTCCTGCACGAGGTCCTCCGACCTCCAGACGCTTGACATGTTGTGCACGGGTACACGTGTGTACACACACGTGTACACACACACACACACACACACACACACACACACACACACACTGCAATTAAAAAAGAAAAAGGGGCTGGAGAGATGGCTCAGTGGTTAGGAGCACGGAGTTCAGTTCCCAGCACCCACATGGTGGCTCACAACCATCTGTGGTGGAGTCTAACGATCTCTTCTGGCATAAAGGTGTACATGCAGATAGAGCACTAATTTATTTACATAAATAAACCTTAAAAAAAATAAAAAAAAGATGAGGAAAGAACAGCTGAACAGAGAGGCACATGGTTATAATCCCAGAACTTGGAAGGACAAGGCAAGGGGATCACACATCTGGGATTAGACTAGACCACACCAAACTATTTGTTTAGTTTATTATTTATTCTACGTCTAAGTACTAGGATTCATCAGGCGGTGGTGGTGCACACCTTGAATCCCAGCACTCAGGAGGCAGAGGCAGGTGGATCTCTGTGAGTTCAAGGCCAGCCTGCTCTACAGAGTGAGTTCCAGGACAGCCAGGACTTTTTTTTTGTTTTTTTGAGACAGGGTTGCTCTGTGTAGTTTTGGTGCCTGTCCCGGAATCTTGGTCTGTAGACCAGGCTGGCCTCAAATTCAGAGATCCGCCTGCTTCTGCCTCCTGAGTGCTGAGATTAAAGGCGTGCACCACCGCCTCCCAGCTTGTTTTTGTTTTTGAATGTACATTGACGTTTTGCCTGCATGCATGTCTGTATGAGGGTGCCAGATCCCCTGGAACTGGAGTTACAGACAGTTATGAGGTGCCATGTGCATGCTGGGAATTGAACATATATCCTCTGGAAGAACAGCCAGTGCTCTTAACCACTGAGCCATATCTCCAGCGCCCAGCCAGGGCTGCTACACAGAGAAATCCTGTCTCGAAAAACGGGGGGGGGGGGGGGGGGGGGGGGGGGGGGGATAAAAAAAGTACCAGGGCTCAAACCCAGTACCTTGAACAGGCAAGCACTCTACCACTGAGTCACAGTCTCAGCTCCACAGCACGTCCTAGGCCAACCTGGGCAATAAGGCAATCTCAAGCTTAAAACAGCCAAATATGGAAATACAATGTAAAACCATAATGAGGTAGTGTGGCTGGAGAATTTCTCTCCAGTTCCCACCAAGTCCCGGCAGTCCGACAGCCCACTTATAAAATAAACACTCAGACGCTTATATTATTTAAACTGTTTGGCCTAATGGCTCAGGCTTCTGGCTATCGAGTTCTTACATCTTAAATTAATCCATTTCTGCTGTGGGATGGTCTGTATGTCAAATGTGTTGCTGATTGGTCAATAAATAAATCACTGATTGGCCCGTGCCCAGGCAGGAAGTATAGGCGGGACAAGGAGGAGAATAGAGCTGGGAAATGGAAGGCTGAGTCAGAGAGACACTGCCAGCCGCCATGATGAGAAACAGCATGTAAAGATGCCGGTAAGCCATGAGCCATGTGGCAAGGTATAGATTAATGGAAATGGATTAATTTAAGCTGTAAGAACAGTTAACAAGAAGCCTGCCACGGCCATACAGTTTGTAACCAATATAAGTCTCTGTGTTTACTTGGTCGGGTTTGAGCAGTTGTGGGACTGGCGGGTGAGAGAGATTCGTCCTGACTGTGGGCCAGGCAGGAAAACTTTAGCTACACATTTCTATAAATCTATACCTTGCCACATGGCTCGTGGCTTACCGGCATCTTCACATGCTGCTTGTCATGGCGGCGGCTGGCAGCCTCTCCCTCCACCTTCCTGTTCTCTTAATTCTCCTCCATGATAGTCCCACCTATACTTCCTGCCTGGCCATTGGTTAATCAGTGTTTTATTTATTGACCAATCAGAGCAATTTGACATACAGACCATCCCACAGCAAGGTAGCATTTGGGCAAAAACATAAGTCTAACAATCCTAAATACTGGTGAAAATGAAGAATAGTAGGTATTCACATCAGGTGTGGTAGCATGTACCTGTAAATCCCAGTACTTGGAGGGTGAGACAGGAGTATTGTGATAAGTTTGAGGCTAGCCTGATCTAGGAAGCAAGGCTCTGCTCTCCTTCCAAAACCAAGTCACAAAATCATTTAGGGAAAACATCTGGCATTATTTAATACAGATCCAATACATTAAGATCTCATAATTTTACAGTAAGGTATACGTAAGAAAAAACTTCTATGTGTGCACAAGGAAACACAAATAAGAAAAATTACAGTAACAACGACAAAATAATAAGCAAGCAAACAAAATCTGGAAATAAGCAGAGTCCTTGTGGGTGTCTGTTGTGGAGAATGTAGGTACCGATAGAGTCCCTGTTTTAACCCAGTAAAAACATCTTCAATTTAAAAAAAAATCATTTAAGGAAATAGCTTGTAGAAGCCATTTTGTGTACACTAGTACAGATATGTATATATGTGTGTTCCTGTGCATGTTCCACAGCATGATGTGGAAATCAGGGGACAACTTTTGAGAATCAGTTCTCTCTTTTTTATTCTTATTCCCATAACAGGGTTTCTGTGTATAGCTCTAGCTATCCAGGAACTCACTCTGTAGACCTGCTCTCGAACTCACAGAGATCTCGCTGCCAGTTCTCTCTTTTCAACATGTGGATCCCTGGGATCAAACTCATCAGGCTTGGTGGCAAGTGCCTTTACCTACCAAATTATGTTGCTGGCCCTGAATAATTTATCAACAGCCAAGATGTGATGGCTAATCAGGACATGGTTTCTAATTATATATATATATATATATATATATATATATATATATATATATATATACACATACAGAATTCTGGACAATACTAAATGTAAGGGAACTACAGAAACACTGGTTTCATCATTTTTTGTTTTGTTTTCAGACAGAGTCTCACTATGTAGTCCTGGCTGGCCTCAAACTCACAGAGATCCACCTGCGTCTACCTCGAGTGCTGAGGTTAAAAGTGTGCACCTCCACAACAAGCCTATACTTTTGAAATCTTATTTCAGAGTTATTCAATGTTAAACAAAAAATACTAAGATGCTGAAAATGCACTATTACCATTTGGCTTTTTGAAGAAATAAGAATGGGAGAAATCCTTAATTCGTTGAGTTACACTGGAAGTACATGCTGTGCCGTGGCACTGATGTCTTAAGAGGTCCTTCCAAGGGCCTGATGATTGCTTGGTGGTAGAGTAGGTTTGACTGCCAGCACCACAAAACAAAATAAAACCTGAGCTTTTTATTTGACACTGGAAGAACTACCTCAGTTCACAGTCCCTGTGATTTTAATTATAAAAAAAGCTCTGGTAGCTCACATCTTTAATTCCAGCACTTGGGAAGCAGAGGCAGGCAGATCTCTGAGTTCGAGGCCAGCCTGGTCTACAGAGCAAGTTCCAGGACAGCCAGGACTGTTACACAGAGAAATCTTGCTTAAAATAAAAAGTTAATAAAGGGGCTGGAGAGCTGGCTCAGTGGTTAAGAGCACTGACTGCTCTTCCAGAGGTCCTGAGTTCAATTCCCAGAAACCACATAGTGGCTCACAACCACCTGTAAAGAGATCTGGTGCCCTCTTCTGGCCTGCAGGGACACATGCAGGCAGAACACTGTATACATAATGAATAAATACATCTTAATAAAATAAATAAATATTAAAAAAAAGAAAGTGTTTCTTTGGCTGACAGTAAGAGGATTCAGCCTTTAAAAAAAAGTAAATAAATATTAAAAGCCCCCCATCACAAACCCATACTGTTGAGGCCATTTCTGCAATTTGGTACATACCTTACACCATCGCACTATGATGCCTCCAGGTTTCTCTATTAATTCTTCAATCTGCACTGGTGGGCGGGAAGCTACTGTTCCATGCTTAAAAATGTGGTCTTTCACTATGTTGAGAATGGAATCATCCAGCTGAGCCGACAAACAGGGCACATCAACTAGCAAAGGCACTTCTGGTAAGCTAAGGAAACAAAGTCCATGTGTTTAAGACATGCTGAACTTGGAGAGGACAATGCAAGGACTACCTCAGATGGTCATATGCTAGAAGAAGCCTAGAGGCCTCAGCAAATAAGTCTCTAGAAGCTGGAGGCTTTTTTGTGAGGGGTTTTCATCTTTACATTACATAAAGATTCTCTTCCCAAATAATTATAAGCAAGACAGAAAACTGTAAACTGTGTAGTGGCATGTGCCTATAATCCCATCACTCAAGAGGCTAAGACAGGAGAATCACAAGCCAGAGGTCAGCCTGAGCTGCGTACACAGTGACATCCTGCCTTAAAAAAAAAAAAAAAATTGATAAAGTCATAATTGTTGAGTTTATATCAAAAAAATCTCATTTACTAAAATAAGATTTGGTCTCAATAAGGCATTTGGAGTATCTTTTTTTTTTTTTTTTTTTGTGCAGAGACCACGACAATCCTCTACATATTGCTCCAATTTCATTATGAGTGCTGCTTTGAAGGCAGGCACAAGAATTTTTAGAATTTAACAATTCTATTAACTACCGGAATTGAAAAAGATCTATAGTAACACCATGTCAAATATTTCAACTGCAGCCATCTGACAATAGCAGTAATGATAATGGGCAGTAAAATCTTGAAACGGGATTCTTTATTTCCTGTAATCAGAAATTTTTTTCACCCAAGACAGGGTTTCTCTGTGTTACAGCTCTGGCTGTCCTGGAACTCACCCTGTAGACCAGGCTGGCCTCAAACAGAGATCCGCCTGCCTCTGCCTCCCCAGCGCTGGGATTAGAATTTTTAATGGGGACTTAGGAGGTGGTAGGGTGAAGATCAGGAAGAAGGCAACTTTTAGTCTAAAAGGGACAATCTCTTTTACCTGTCCAACTGAATGTGTGCGGCCTTTTTGGTAAAGTTCCACAATTTATCATTCTGTTCTTCTATACCACCAAGAATGGCGATTTCACCTACAGTTGAGGGTAAGAAAACTAGCTCAGTAAAAAACAGTCATATTTTAAGGTCATTATTACACAGTAACCAATACAACACATGTCTAGCTTTGTTGCAAGTTAATTCCCAAGTGACACACAATCAAACTCTCAAAATGACTTGGCAAGTCAGAGAGAACAGAGACCAAAGTTCTGTTCTCTAACTGCAACTCTAGCTCAACAACCAGTTTTACACAGAGCAGAAGGCAAGGGACATTTCCTCATTCCTCTTACCAATTCTTTAAGGTTTTTTTTGTTTTGTTTTGTTTCATTCCGTTTTGTTTTGTTTTTACATTAATTTACTGGGGGAGATATGTGCACATATGGAAGTCAGGGGACAGCTATTTTTGTTTTTGTTTTTGTTTTTTTTTTTTTTTTGGTTTTTCGAGACAGGGTTTCTCTGTGTAGCTTTGCGCCTTTCCTGGAACTCACTTGGTAGCCCAGGCTGGCCTCGAACTCACAGAGATCCGCCTGGTTCTGCCTCCCGAGTGCTGGGATTAAAGGCGTGCGCCACCACCGCCCGGCTTGTTTTTGTTTTTTAACATCATGTGAGTTTCAGGGACTTACCTCAGGCTGTCAGCCTTGGTACCAAGCTCCTTTACCCATTGAGCCACCTGGCCAGCACATATTTTTTTTTTTTTTTTTTTTTTTTGGTCACCTGAATCTTGCTATGTAGATCAGGCTGGCCTCAAACTCATAAGCTACTTCTGCCTCAAACTCCTGAATGCTGGGATTCCGGGGGTGAGCCACCACACTCCTGGTTCTTCTCTATCAGTACTAACAGGAACTAAGTATTATCCCAAGAGCAGCAAAAGGACACAGGATCTTAAAAAATTACTCAATAGAACAATAAGAAGGAAATGCTTTATACAGGGCATGAAAATGACCAACCTCTATATCCTCTGAAATGATGACAGATAGTGTTACATCACCCAAGTGCACACTGGTTACTAAAGGTTTTTTTTTGTTTTGTTTTTAACTATGATTACGTTTATTTATTTATTCATTGTGTGTGTGTGTGTGTTTGCATGTGTGTGGACATTCATACCATGGCACACATGTACAAGTCAGAGGACAACTTATAGGAGTTGGTCCTCTCCCTCCATCACATGGTCTCAAGATCAAACTCGTCATTAGGCTTGGCAACAAGTACCTTTACTCAATGACCCATCTCGCCAGCCCTAACTCAAGTTTCCTAAGAGAATATGACCTAAAAAACAAAACAAAACAAAACACCATAGGGGCGGCCAGGTGGTGGTGGCGAGCACCTTTAATCCCAGCACTGGGGAGGCAGAGCCAGGTGGATCTCTGTGAGTTCAAGGCTAGCCTAGTCTACAGAGCGAGATCCAGGACAGGCACCAAAACTACACAGAGAAACCCTGTCTCAAAAACAAACAAACAAACAAAAATATACAGACATATTGAACGCTGCCTCAAAAGTCTTTAACACTTGGGAGGTAGAAGCAGGATGATCAAAAGTGCAAGGTCATCCTTAGCTAATAGGAAGTTCAAACCCAGACTTGGATCTTTAATAAAGATCCCTGAGCTGAAGAGATGACTCAAGGATTAGGAGCACTTGTTCTTACACAGAACCCAGGTATGTTTCCCAGCACCCACATGGTGGTTCACAACCATCTGTAACTCCACTTTCAGAGAATCTGGCCTCCACAGGCACAGAGCATGCATGTGGTACACATACACATAAATGCGGGCAAATACTTATAAAAATAAAATGAATAAACTTAATAAATTAAAAAAACACACAGAGAGAAGTTTTTATCTTTTCTATAGGGGAAGGGGGAAGTCTGAAATTAAAAATGTTTCTGAAGTATAAAAAAATTCAAGCATTAAGTGCTATGACAGACAAGTATGTGCCTGAAAGGATTATTTTCAAAATGAAAGCACAGCCCTCAATGCTATGGGTGTGCACACTGCAGCCCTGTGCTGACCTGCTTCTGGGTCCGTTTCCAAATTCAAAGCCTCAAGGGGAAGACATTCTGTGGTTCTGCTAAAAAGAATTTTCTCAAAAGCACTATTATGTCAGTAAAAAATAAACATGCTTCACTGAGGATTACAATTAGCTACACAGCAACTGTGAGGCCCGGGCCAAACCGTTACATAACTCTCACTTGAAACAGATCTTTGACATTCACCCCGTTCCTGATGTTACTTCTGCTTAGAATCACAGCCGCCTCTTTTCCCTCTGCTTGATGAATTTCTTCAAGCCTCTTCGAACTCCCACAGAAGGCTGTCCTAAACTTCCCCAGACAGACTCCTTTGTTCTTCAGTAAGATTTTAGATCTTACTCAGCATGACTCCCACTGAATTACAACCCCCAAAGAACAGAACTGTTACCTTTTTATTTAATAGACCTAACGAACGGCCTGCCCTGGAAGTAAGAAGGCCAACCTCAAGGAAGACGATAGAAATGAACCACCTAAGACTTAAACAACAAAACCTGCCTAAAAACTGGACTCTAAAAATGGCTGGGCAGTGGTGGTGCACTCCTTTAATCCCAGCACTTGGGAGGCAAAAACAGGAGGATCTACGTGAATTGGAGGCCATCCTGGTCTACAGAGTGAGTTCCAAGACAGCCAGGGCTATGCAGTGAAACTCTGTCTCATCCCCCCACCCCCCGACACGCCCCCGCCCAAAAAAAGAACTAAAAATGAAGTTAGGTATGATGGCTTAGCCCAGCAAACCCAGTACCCACGCTGCTTCATCAGGAGGACCGCTGATAATTAATTCATGGCAGTCTGGACAATAATGAGATTCTATCTCAAAAATATGAAACAAAACAGTAAAACAAAGTTGTGAAAATAAATGTGAATTTACATGCTGAGTAGGTGACTGAAAATACAATGCATGAGCTGGTAAGGTGGTTCAGTGGGTAGAGGCACTTGCCACCAAGCCTGCCCACATAAGCTCTATCCCTGGGATACATATGGTAGAAGCTGACCCCAACTTTGTTGGCTTTCCTCTGAGAATGTAATTTTTAAAATGTAATGCATAACCCCTTCCAAAAAATTGTGAATTAAATACCATAATCACAGAAGCTTCTGAAACAATCACTCTTTGTTTTATTTATTTATTTGTTTGTTTGTTTATTTGTTTGTTTGTTTGTTTATTTATTTATTTATTTATTTATTTATTTATTTATTTATGGTTTTTCGAGACAGGGTTTCTCTGTGTAGCTTTGCGCCTTTCCTGGATCTCTCTCTATAGACCAGGCTGGCCTTGAACTCACAAAGATCCGCCTGGCTCTGCCTCCCAAGTGCTGGGATTAAAGGCGTGCGCCACCACCACCCTACACTCTTTGTTTTATAAATGATCCCAATCAATACTTTGATTATACTTAGACTAGGGTCTTTCATAGCATATCTATGGTCCTGTATTATAAACTGTCTCAAGGCAGAAACATCCCAGGGACCCTTCAGATGGCAAGAAGCCTGCTAGTATCCTAAGAAATCAGCCAGGCATCAGTCTGAATGTAAGGATTTAACAGGTTCCCTGATCCCCACCTTCTCGGACCAGGTCATCTGCGGTGTTAACTCCATGCTCTATGAGCTTCTGGCAGTCATCTAACGGTTTGATGGTCTCCTGTTCAATGGTGTCTACCTCTTGCAAAAGAGTCACCAATCGCTCATCCAACAGCTTTCCAAGAGTTCCTTTTAAGTCACTGAAATGTTGTTTGAGGACATCTCTTGTCTGTGAAGCACTCTCCTTTATCTAAAAAGAACATTAAAAACTTAAATTTAGGATCTTTAGGAAAAGTTAAAGAATAAGCACCATTCATAATTTCCTAATGTACCAAACAACTACCATGTTCCACTCACTGAAAAACCATGGCATGCTGCGATTGAACCTAGGGCCTCACACATGCTAGACAAGCACTCTACTGCTGAAGTATTATGTATCCAGTGCTCCCTCCCCTTTCTTCTGTTAATTAAGACAGGGCCTTACTGTGCAACCCTAGATTGGCCCCAAATTTATAATCTTCCTACCTCCCAAGTGCTAGGATTACAAGATGTATCATCAGCCTAGATCACACTTATTTTTAAAAAAAAGGGGGGGTGGATAAAACAGGGTCTTCAGGCCTGGAGCTTGCTCTGATCCTGCGATCCTCTGGCCTCAGCTTAGTAGAAAATTTTAATATAGCCAAGCATGATAGAACATGCCTGTAATACC
This sequence comes from Peromyscus californicus insignis, assembly GCF_007827085.1. Lineage (NCBI taxonomy): Eukaryota > Metazoa > Chordata > Mammalia > Rodentia > Cricetidae > Peromyscus > Peromyscus californicus. Next base: position 42,738,024 of record NW_026294551.1, on the reverse strand, counting down.
AGCACTCAGGAGGCTGAGGCAAAGCCTCATAAATTTGAAGGCTGCTTAGATTATATAGCAAGACCCTGTCTTACGAAGAAATTTTTTGGTCAGTGAACTATATACACTTAAGGTACACAGTGTTTTGACAAACTTATACACCGTCAGCTGATACTTCTGTCAAGCTAATCAATGTAGGCATCTCTTGACATAGTGAATTATGCTTTGGTTTTGGGGGACAAAAAACTATGTAGTGCTGGCTGTCCTGGAACTCACTCTTTAGCCCAGGCTGATCTACTCCACATTTCTGTGAATTGGACCTTTTCCAGATTCCACATAAATAAGATCATATAACGCTTTCTTTCTGTGTCCCCATTGCACTTGGCCTCTGGATGACAAGCACGGGTCACCGTATTCAACTCAGTCGTTGCTGTTGCTGTCATTGTACTTTTATGAATTTGCTTTATTTTATTTTTGTGTCTGTGTCTTCATGTGTGCACATGTGCATGTGGGCATACACAGTTGTCCTCCTAGATCACTGTCCATCTTATTTTTGGGAGCAGGGTCTCTCACTGACATGGAGCTCAATGATTGGCTAGACTGACTAATTATTGAAACAAGTAGTAATTATGAAACTTTCTTTGCCAAGGTATTCCGTGTACTCCCTGATAATTCGGATTGCCAGGGTTCCATCTGAGACTTGCTGAGCCTGCAGCGTAGAGGAGGAGCAGGAGGGCCTTATGCTTACAATTCTCACTTGTCATAGGCACATCTGTGATACTGTCCACATTTTGAGATACACTGACCTCAGTCCACAGAGCCGAGATTAAGACTCTTTGTTCTAGGTTATGAAAGAAAGATCTTTGTACCTCACATATATTCTCCTTCCTTTTTTTTTTTTTTTGGCGTGATTTGACACCAGATGGGCTGGGAATTGAAGCTGGGACCTCTGGAACGTCAGTCAGTGCTCTTAATTGCTGAACCACCTCTTTCCCTCATGTACATTCTCTCACTTAAATACAGTTAAATTAAAGCAAACACATGAACTGGGATATGTCCTGGTAATAGGGCACTTGGCCTGAAGTGCTAGGTCCTGGATTCAATCTCCAGCAATAAAAAAAACCAAGTTCCCCAAACACACACTTTGCTTTACAAATAATAGTAGTTTCATATGACTATTATATAAACTACCCTAATTCTCTTGCCAGCTTTCTCTTGACTGGAGTGTTAGAAGTACGTACGCACGCACACACACGCGCACACACACACACACACACACACACAAAATCTACCAAGAATGAACACCTCCCCCACAAAAAGTTTCAAGCTGGATGATGGCACATGCCTTTAATCCCAGCAGTGGGGAGGCAGAGGCAGTCAGATCTCTGTGAGTTCCAGGACAGCCTGGTCTAAAGAGTGAGTGCCAGGATAGCCAGAGCTACATAAAGAAACCCTATCTCAAAAAAAAAAAGAAAAAAGAAAGAAAGAAAGAAAGAGGAAGTGAGGGAGGGAGAGAAAGAAAAGAAAAAACAAACAAACAAACAAAAAACAGAAAGAATGTCTAATGATTTATTTTTTCCTTTTTGTTTTTTTTCAAGACAGGGTTTCTCTGTGAAGCCCTAGCTGTCCTAGAACTCGCTCTGTATATCAGGCTGGCCTCAAACTCACAGAGACGGGCCTACCTCTGCCTCCCAAGCGCTGGGATCAAAAGCATGTGTTACAATGCCTAGCTGCCTTACTATTTTTATATTGTTAGTAATGTACAGTATCAGGCTCTAGATGCTGCATTTTAATTTCTTTTTGTTGTTGTTTTAAACAAGATCTCATGGCTAAAAACTCTTAGAAAGTTCAAGATGACCTTGAACTTGATCCTCCTCCTTCCACCTCTCCAATACCATGCCCAGCTCCATGCATGCTAGGCAAGTACCCTCTCAACTAAGCTAACTCCAAGCCCCAGAACTTACATTTTTGAAGACCACAGTTGATTTATAAATGCAATACAGGTAGAATAAAGTCATCAAGTCAGAGCACTCCCTCTAAGAAGAAACTCTGTACTTGAGCCCTGGACCAGCAAGGCCCTGCCTGGGTCTTTAACAGATACAGCATATGCAGGAAGTGCACTGGTTAGGTAAAGGCAATTTCCTCTTTAGAAAGAATTCAAAAGCTCCCTCATACATTGCAAGCCCATGTTATGTTTGTTTTTGTTTCAGAGCCTTAGGGGAAAAAAGGAAGTATGTAACTATTAGCAGTGAGGACTGTTTAAGGGAGAATTCATCTAAACCCACCTCCTGTGTACTCATCCTAAGTCTGCTCTTCTTTTGTTCACAGAATACCAACCACTGCCATTTCAAACCTGCTTTTACCTTAGATCATTTTCTTCTTCAAAAAGAGTTCACAAGTTAAAGTTCAGTCGGCACTAATCCAACCAGAGAAGTAATCAAGTACATTTACTTGGCTTTATGAAGATTTTTAAAATAGAGGCTTCGCCTGCTAAGAGGATCTCCTTGTGTTTGAGGTGGTTCCAGTGGTCCAACATGTTCATACTTATCTAACTGAAGGGTCACAGCTCCAAGTCTGCACTGTTTACACCGAGGAAAGGCAGCGGTAAATAAAACTCAACTTAGCAAGGCTTCATTGTCCTCACACCTGATGCCCGAGCCATGCTCTCTCTACTGAGGTGGTTTGTACTTACAGAGAAGATTTTAAGAAGTTCCAAGCATGATGGCACACTTCTGTAATCTAAATGCCCAGAGGCAGAGGCAAGAGCCAGAGGTCTATGGATTGAGTTCCACACTAGCCAGTGCTATACTGTGAAACAATGTTGATAAATAAATAGTTTCCAGGAAAACCAGTAAATTTAGTATTGTCTGAAGACACTTCCTGTTATACCATCTATTTTTTATTCTAGATGTAACCCAAGCTGGCCTTGAACTTGCTACATAGTTGACTCAAGGATGACCTTGATCTGATCCCCCTGCCTCCACCCAAGTGGTAAGATTTTACATGCATTACGTGGTGCTGTGGGTCCTACCTAGGGTTTCATGAATGCTAGGCAAACACTCTACCAACTGAATTATACCCCAGCTCCTATACCACACATTCCTTGTGCTTTCATAAAGCATACTGTAGTTAACAACCATCAGCCTCAAATGCTACCTAGCCATCTAGGACGGTGGTTCTCAACCTGTTGGTCCAGACTCCTGTGGGTCGAATGACCCTTTCACAGGGGTTGACTAAGACCATCGGAAAACACAGAGATTTATATTACAATTTATAACAGTAGCAAAATTACAGGTATGAAGTAGCAACAAAAATAATTTTGTGGTTGGGGGTCACCATAACATGAGGAACTATATTAAAGGGTCACAGCATTAGGAAGGTTAAGAACCACTGGACCTAGGACAACAATATCTCTGTTTGCAACAACAAAGAAGAATATAAATGGCCAGCCACCACGCCTTTAATCTCAGCACTCAGGAGGCAGAGGCAGAATCTCTGTGAACTCAAGGCCAGCTTAGTCTACAAGGCAAGTTCTAGATCAGTCAAGAGAGGAAAAAAACAACATAAATGGCAGGCAAGTCAAGGTCTTTGGGAAGAAACCGAAATGTATACAGTTCACATTCACTGGTCCCATTCTGAACTCCTACTGAAACCTCTCCAAGTGTGAGAGATCATTAAAACTTTTTTTTTTGAGACACGCCCTCTCTACATAGCCCTGGCTGTCCTGGAACTCACAGAGATCTGACTGCCTCTGCCTCCCCAGTGCTGGGATTTAAGGGGTGCTGTCACCACCACCCCTGCAAGATCATTAAAACTGACAAAGTATTCACTAAAGCTGGATTTAAACTTATAGTAACTTTTAAAAGTTAACAAGATGGTCGGACGGTGGTGGCACACGCCTTTAATCCCAGCACCCAGGAGGCAGAGGCAGGCAGGTCTCTGTGAGTTCGGGGCCAGCCTGGGCTACATAGATCCAGGAAAGGCTCCAAAGCTACACAGGGAAACCCTGTCCCAAAAAAAAAAGTTAACAAGATGATGAGCTCACAAAATACTACCCACTGACACAAAACAACACAACTGACATACTTTCTTCCAGAGTTTAGCTATAAAAAGGTTAAAAAAAAAATGAGGCTGGAGAGATGGCTCAGTGGTTAAAAGCACTGGCTGCTTTTCCAGAGGACCCAGGTTCAATTCCCAGCACCTACATGGCAACTCACAACTGTCTGTAATTCCAGTTCCAGAGGATTCAACACTCTCACACAGACATGCCTGCAGGCAAAACACCAATGCACATAAAATAAAAATAAGTCACTTAAAGAGGTCATAAAATGTATGTAAAACCTTAATTAAGACATCTCCCTAGCCAGTGGCGGCGGCGGCGGCGGCGGCGGCGGCGGCGGCGGCGGCGGCGGCGCACGCCTTTAATCCCAGCACTCAGGAGGCAGAAGCAGCACTCGGGAGGCAGAGCCAGGCGGATCTCTGTGAGTTCTAGGCCAGCCTGGGCTACCAAGTTAGTTCCAGGAAAGGCACAAAGCTACACAGAGAAACCCTGTCTCGAAAAATCAATAAATAAATAAACAAACAAACAAATAAATAAATAAGTAAAACAAAAAGACATCCCTAGCCAGACTTGATTATACACATTTATAATCCAGCACTTAGGAAGTAGCTATAGGAAGATAGAGTTCAAAGTCATCCATAGCTATATATTAAATTCAAGGTCATCCTGGGCTATAAGAGACTTAGTCTCAAAGGATTAAAAAAAAAGCTGCAACATATATTTGCTATGTCAGCATAATACCATTAATTTAGTAAAGTAACTGGAATCTAAACTACCATCTCTAAAACACCCATTTTTATGACTTTATAGAAGAATGTTTATCCTCCAGCTTTAATCTAAGAATTTATTTTCTCAATTGCTTTGTCAAATTAAAATTGAGACTACCTTTAAAAACCATTAGCTAGCCGGGCGGTGGTGGCGCACGCCTTTAATCCCAGCACTCGGGAGGCAGAGCCAGGCGGATCTCTGTGAGTTCGAGGCCAGCCAGGTCTCCAAAGCGAGTTCCAGGAAAGGCGCAAAGCTACACAGAGAAACCCTGTCTCGAAAAAAACCAAAAAAAAAAAAAAAAAAAAAAAAAAAACAAACCATTAGCTAACTGAGGACCATATGTGGGTCAATGGTGCTACTGCATCCATAGTCTGTGCTGAGGTCTGTGGCCCAGGTTGCCACCAAGCGCCTCAAGGTCAGGTCAGCCACCTGAGTCCATGTTGATGGCCAAGGGACATGCTACAGCCAGGGTCATGCAGATTTGAGTGGTCTGTACTGCTACCTGATGCCACGGTGATGTCCGGACCCGAGCTGCAGCTGAGGGCCACGTCTGGGCCCTACTGCAAGCAGGGTCTGTGTTGATGTCTAAGAGTCCTGTTACCACTGAAGGCCACATGGATGCCTGAGATCTGGGGCCATGTTAGGGTCTGAGGGCCATGCTGCTGCTGTGCCAATTTGAGTGGTCTGCACTGCCACCTGGGGCAATGGTGATATCCAGACCTGACTGCTGCCAAGGATCATGTCTGGGGCCATGGTCTAACTGCAGTCGGAGTCTATGCTGCCACCGAAGGTTGCATGGAAGCCCAGGGTCAGGACCCCAACCTATGGCCTTGGTGTCTGGGGGCCATGGGAACCATGAGTGATGGAATCAGAGGGCCAAGCTGGGCCTGCCCTGCCCCTTAATGGACCATGCAGCAGGAGAGCTGGCCCCAACCCTCATGGGAGAGCTACCCCCTCACCCAAGCATTCAGGAGAGATAACCCGACCCCTCGCCTGGGGGATGGGGGGGTTGCCCTGGGGGCCTGGACTAACCAGTTCAACTATCTATTACCCACAGCTGGGCCTGGGGTTGGCCAAGCCTAACATCTACCCCATCTAGGACCTGCTGGAGCTTCTGAAGGGACTGGTCCTGTAGAACGATAATCACAGGATCTCCATCACTTGGGGAGGCCTCTAGATATCAGAGAGGAGTTTTGGTGAGGATCCAGTGATGATGGTGTACCAGACACCAGAGGCCTTGTACCAGACAATGTGACTCACTGCAATGAACATTTGCAAGTAAAGTCGATTGGACAAAAGGGTATACTGTGTGACACACTGGCTCTTAATACCACCAGGACAAATGAAGAGGTGTTGGAAAAATGGGAAAGATGGAGGGTGGAAAGAGGCTTTTTGTTGTTTTGTTTTGGTTCCTTTGGTTTTCTTTTTGTTTTTGTTTGCTTGTTGTTGTTGTTTTTAATTTTCATGGCAGCGGGGGGGGGGGGGGGGGGGGGGGGGGGGGGGGGGGGAGGACTAAAAGGGGGAGGAGAGGATATGAAGGAACTGGGAGGTGAGTGGAATTGGGGTACACGATGTGAAATTCCCAAAGATTCAATAAAGAAATTATGTTAGATATAAACAACAACAAAAACCATTAGCTAACGAGAACACACAGCGGCTGCTGGCAGATAATTTCATCAATAAAGTATTTTATGACACAAGCATGAGGACATGAGTTTGGATCCCAACACCGATGGAAAAGGTAGGCACAGAGGTGTCCATCTGTAACTCCAGCACTGGGTAGGGGTGGAGGTGGAGAGAATTACTGGGGCTAGCTGGCCAGCCGGTTCATCAGAATTAGTGATCTCCAGGTTCAGTGAGAGACTCCTGTCTCAAAGAGGGCAGAAAGCAGGCAGGCAGGCAGGCAGGCAGGCGCTGACATCAAGCTCTGGCCTCCACAGCATCTGTTTACACATGCTCATGCATTCACACACCCCACAACAACGATGACACACAGCAGGCATAGGAAAGTGCTCTACCACTGAACTACATCTTCAGCTTTGTTTTTGTTTTAAGATTGGGTCTTAGATGTAGCCCTGGCTAGGCTGTCTGGAAATCGATATACAGACCAACTGGCCTTAAATGTAGCATTCCTGTAGGAACGACCTACCATGCCTAGCTTTGTTGTTCACTGTTGTTGTTGGGGGGAAAGGAACATGCAAGCTTAAAAAAAAAACAAAACTTGGGGCTGGAGAGATGGCTCAGTAGTTAAGATCAATGGCTGCTCTTCCAGAGGATCCAGGTTCAATTCCCAGCACCCAATGGCAGCTCACAACTGTCCTGACTCCAGTTCCAGGAGACCTGACACCCTCACACAGATGCACATAAAATAAAGTTCAATAAATAAAAAAAATAAACAAATAAATAAAAATTAAAAAAAAAAACTTTTTTGAAGGCCAGCAGTAGTGGCACATGCCTTTAATCTCAATACCCAGGAGACAGAGGCAAGTGGATCTTTAAGAGTTGGAGGCCAGGGGCTGGAGAGATGGCTCAGCGGTTAAGAGCACTAGCTGTTCTTCCAGGGGTCCTGAGTTCAATTCCCAGCAACCACATGGTGGCTCACAACCATCTGTAATGAGATCTGACGCCCTCTTCTGGCATGCAGGCAGAGCACTGTATACATAATAAATAAGTAAATCTTTAAAAAAAAAAAAAAAAAAAAAGAAAAAGAAAGAGTTGGAGGCCAGCCTGAACTAGGGATCGAGTCGAGTTCCAGGACAGCCAGAGCTACACAGAGAAATCCTGTCTTGAAATAAATAAGTAAGTAAATAACTACATACTTTTTTTTCAAGGCAGGGTCTCTCTCTACATAGCCCTAGTTATCCTGAAACCCTCTATGTAGAGTTGGCCTCCAACTCAGAGATCCACCTGCCTCTGTCTTCTGAATGCTGGGATGAAGGCATATGCCACCATGCCTGTCTCTGAAAAGTTTCAAAAAAAAAAAGTGTATGACATGATTTGTTAGTTTGCTAAACTCCAGGCCTAGTACAGTCCTCCCCACCTAGAAGTCAAGCTGACAAGCAACACAGTCACCTGTTCAGAGCACTTCCAGGAAACTAAGGCTATGCTACTTCTACCTCACTCTGAAGGTCTGACAACTGTTTTGGTACTTTTGGAGGTACTGATGCACCATGAAAGTGGTGTGCTTACCATTGTAGAGAAGATAAACGGATGAGAAGGGGGAAAGACAGAAGAGGGTGATGTGGGCAAGAAGGGATGGAAGGGGAAAAAGAAAGATTGAGCATTTGGACCTCTAATAGAGTCCTACTAATTAATACTAAGGCTCTGAAATTAGACCAAAAGAAAACCAAAGGAACCAAAACACTCTAACTTGGAAACTTGCTGTAACCTGACAGCAGTATCGAGATCTTTGCTGAGTAAAACCAGAACTGCCTAACTCAATCCCACTTAAAGCCCAGAACTGTTTTTTTGGATTTGTTTTTCTTTTGGGGGGCGGGGGTGGGGTGGTGGTGGTGGAAAGAAAGTGTCTTACTATGTAGCCTTGACCTGGAACTCATTATGTAGCCCAGACTAGCCTCATATTCCTAGAAATCCTCCTTCCTCAGCCTTAGTGCTAGGATTATGACTATGCCACACCAAAGGACTAAAATCTTTGCTTCTAAGCTGTTGAAATTTTTCAGGTTATTGTGCAGCAGGAGATAACCAAACCATATGACGAGACAGATGTTTAACTCTTGATTAACTGCATTAATGAAGAGAATGTATATAATCAAGACTACAATCTAAGAAGGAGCTCTGCAAAACTACACCCATACTTATAAAGGCTTTCATTCACATGTTTATTGAGGTCTATTATGTGCCAGAAATTAGAGCTGTAAAAATGAATAAGGCATGATCTTGACCTCAAACAAACTCATTCTCCTGGGCACGGTGGCACATGCCCACAATTCCAGCATCCCAGAGCCTGAGGCAGGAATACCACACATTTCAAGCCAGCCTACCTCACAAACAAAAATGAATCCTTATTTTGGGAAAGAATATAGAGAGTTTCCCACACCAATAACTGTAATAAAATATATTAAGTTCTTATATAAATAGGACAGCCAAAAACTGCCACCAAGATTGAAAAAGGGCATTTTGTTGAGGAAGACCATAGCAGACATTTAAAAAAATACACTGTCAGTAGAAGCAAAAGATGTCATCTTGAATAACAATATTGAGTAGTTTTTATTATTGTGGCTAATACTCATTAACTGAGAACATCCCATGTCCCGGGCATTGTGCTAAACATTTTAGATACCCCTTTAAAATTTGTATTTATTATTATTCTGTGTGTGTGTGTGATGGGAATGGGCACATGCGCCACTGTGTACATGAGAAGGTCGGAGGGTAACTTTGTGGACTTGGTTCTCTCCTTCCGCCTTTATGCAGGTTCCAGAGATCAAATTCATGTCCTCAGACATGTGCAGCAAACACTTTACTTGCTGGGCCATTTCACTGGCCACAGTACTTCTTTACTTTTTCTTTTCTTTTTCTTCTTTTTTTGGTTTTTTGAGACAGGGCCTCTCTACATAGGCCTGGTTGTCCTGGAACTCTCTCTATACACCAGGCTGGCCTCAAACTCAGAGATTACCTGCCTCTGCCTCCTAAGGGCTGGGATTAAAGATTATGCCACCACACCTAGCTGTACTTCTTATTTTAATTCCCATTTTGTTCAGTTAAAGTAAGCACAATTTTTTTATCTCCATTTACATATAAGGAAACAGACAATCAGGAAAGTCAGATTTCACTAGATCTCAAAAAAAAAAAATAAAGGGTAAGTAAAATAACGATTAGACAGCCCTCAATAATAAAAAATTATCCCTACACTTGATGAACTTTCTAGAAAGCAAATTAGCTTATCTTACCAGTTTGAAAATAAGTGCAGTTTTTCTCTATCAAAATTATATATGATGGGGGCTGCAGAGATGGCTCAGTGATTAAGAACACATGCTGCTTTTGGAGAAGACCTGGGCTCAGTTTCCAGCCCCCACATGGTGGATAGATAAAAGCTGTCGGTAACTCCAGTTCTAGAGGATTAGAGACCTTTTACTGGCCTCCACAGGCACTTGCATGCACATGATGCATAGATATGCAGGCAAACACCTACATACATAAAATTAAAAAAAAAAAAAAAAGAACCATAATATGGACTGGAGGGGTTGCTTAGCAATTACAAGTACTTGCTGCTCTTCTGAAGGGCCTGGGTTGAGTTCCTAGCACCTATATCCAGCAGCTCTCAATTATTTGTAACTCCAGTTTCAATGGCTTCAACACCATCTTCTGGCCTTGGTAGATACTGAGTGAATGTGGTGCAGACACTCATCTTGGCACACACACTTTCCTCAAAAATAAATAAATAAATAAATAATTTTAGAAATGTCTGTATATATAGGCTGTGGGCAGTAGTAGCAAATGCCTTTAATTTAGTACTCGGGAGACAGAGGCCGACAGATCTCTTGAGTTCAATGCCAGCCTGGTCTACAGAGTGAGTTACAGGACAGCCAGGGCTACACAGAGAAACCCTGTCTCAAAAAACAACAAGAAGAAAAAGTATGTATATATTATAATCCATATGAAAAACAAGCTATAAGCAGTTTGCAGAGTGTCATATTTAAAGGCTGTAGGCTGGAGAGATAGCAAAGTGATTAAGAACATTGCTGCTCTTGCAGAGGACCAACATTCAATTCCCAGAGCTCACATGAGGCAGGTCACAATCACCTGTGGATCCAATGCCCTGTTATGGCCTCCATGGGTACCTCCTGGCTGGCCTTAAACTCTCTATGTAGACCTGGATAGCCTTGAACTCACTGAGATCCCCTCAACTCTGCTTTCCAAGTCCCCGGATTAAAGGCATGTGCCACCATAACTGTCTTAAAATAAAATAATAAAATAAAGACCATTTTTGAATTGGTAATGCATCTCAGTTGGTAGAGCGTTTGCATAGCATATAGAAAGCCTAGAAGTCCAAGTTCCATCCTCAGTGCTGCATAAATTACTTGCACATCTGTAATCCCAGCTCTGGAAGGCAGACATAGGAGGATGAGAAGTTCAAGGTCATCTTCAGCTACACAGTGAGTATGATGCTACACTGGTTTACATGAGAACCTACCACAAAAAAACAAGTGTCAGGGGCCAGGCATGGTGGCTCATGACTTTAATCACAGCACTCAGGAGGCAGAAGCAGAGGGAGACCAATCTCTTGTGAATCTGAAGCCAACCTGGTCTACTTAAAGAGGTCTAGGACAGCAGTGATACATAGTAAGACCCTTTCTCCAAAAAAACAAAAACAAAATTATTTGTGAAACCATAATTGAAAATTAATATAATTTTGAGTACAAATGTATCTTTTGTACACCAAGTTATATGTGGCTCACCCCCTCTCCATTCCAACTACTTAATTTTGCCTGCAGATCTCTGCTTATATTTTGACACACTTGTCAATACATTTCATCCTACAATCAACAAAAACTCCCTAAGTATTTATTTAATAGTTATCTATTTACCTCTGCATGTAAAAGTATATGGGAAAGCTATATATTGTGGTACTGGAGCTCAAACCCAGGACTTTGTACTTGATGGGCAAGTACTCTGCCACGAAGCTACATCTCAAACCTAGATTTTTTTTTTTTTTTTTTTTTTTGAGGCAGGGTTTCTCTGTATAACAGTTCTGGCTGTCTCAGAACTCACAGAGATCCACCTGCCTCTTGAGTACTGGAATTAAAGGTGTGTGCTATCACATCCAGTAATCTTTTTGTTGTTGTTGTTTTTTGAGAAAATATTCTTTTTTTTTAAGATTTATTTTATTTATTATGCATACAGTGTTCTGTCTGTATGTATGCCTGCACACCAGAATAGGGCACCAGATCTCATTATAGATGGTTGTGAGCCACCATGTGGTTGCTGGGAATTGAACTCAGGATCTCTGGAAGAGCAGCAAGTGCTCTTAACCTCTGAGCCATCTCTCCAGCCCGAGAAAATATTCTTTTTTTTTTTTTTTTTTTTTTTTTTTTTTTTTTTTTTTTTTTTTTTTTTGGTTTTTCGAGACAGGGTTTCCCTGTGTAGCTTTGCGCCTTTCCTGGAACTTACTTGGTAGCCCAGGCTGGCCTCGAACTCACAGAGATCCACCTGGCTCTGCCTCCCGAGTGCTGGGATTAAAGGCGTGCGCCACCACCGCCCGGCCCGAGAAAATATTCTTAATAAATGCTTACACTGCTAGCCAAAAGAAAAACATTAAATACAGTTACATACAGAGCAGTTTCTCATCTCTGTAGAATATGCACTGACAGATATATCAAAATGTTAACTAGGCTGTCTACAACTGTAATTATGGCTTATTTTCAAATGACTATCTGTTCTCAGCTTTCCCTGGATGTAGATTTAATGTTTTCTTAGGATACGATAACAGTATTACTGCTGCACCAAATTACATCTAAACAGACTCCTATACTGTTTTCAAAATGGTAACAGAAGGGGAAGTGAGAGATAAAAGCAGCAATAATAGCTTTCTTTTCTTCACTGAGCTACTAAGACTTCCTGTCTTGGTTTTCTGAAATAACCTATGTTTTTCTTCATGAGTCTTTAGTTTGTTGTGTGTTTTCAACTCCTGTGGAAATAAAGATCTATACAGAACCTGGTCTTACAAAGAAAAAATACAACAAGGATACTAGTTAAATCGTCAAAAAGTAGTGTAAAATCAACTCTCTAAAACAACAAAACTGAGCTAAGCACAATACTGTGTGAGACACAGTTACTATGAGGCTCTTCCGAGCCAGGAACACAGGCAGAGACACGGCCTCAAAACAAAAGCAAGCAGAGTGCCTGTGGCACTGCCTGTGTCCCAGCACTCTCGACAAGGTGGTGACAAGAGCTGAGGCCAGCCTGGGCTACACACTGGATTCTAGGCCCATCAGAGACACATGAGACCATACTTCAATGACCAAACAAACAAAGGGAAAAAAAAAACACAAAAGCAAGTTATAAATAAAAACACAGTATATATAAACTTATTCACTGACTGGCCACATTATAAATATTAAAAATGCTAGCCAGAGTGGTGACATGGATCAATAACACAAACTATTAAGGAGGCAGATGTAGGAGAATAGACAGCAGGAGTTCAAAGCCTCCCTGAGGGCTATACTGTTACAAAAAAGACATGCTAGTTAAGCATTGGCTTAAGATCATCAATTATTCATCTGGACATGTTGATATAAGCCCTTAGTCCCAGAAGGGGTTGCAAAGGCAGGAGTATCTCTGTGAGTTCAAGGCCAGCCTAGCCTGGTCTACATTGTGAATTCCAGGACAGCCAGAGCAATACAGAAAGACTCTGTCTCAAAAAGACAGAAATTAAAGTAAGATCATCAGTTATTCCCTTGCATTTTTTGCTTAATAATCTAACATACAAATGTGTGATATTTCAAGCACTATTTTGAGACAGGGTCTCACTAAGTCCCTCAGGCTAGGGTAGAACTTTCTATCCTCCTCCTCCTCTAGCCTAAGTGCTAAGATTTCCAAAATGTACCACTATGCCCTAAACAACATTTTAATCTTGGAGAAAAAACATGGCAACTTAGGAAAATCCACTTAGTTTAAACCCTAGAAATCAATGAAGTCTACTGAAATGGTAACGTACTCTGAGTACATGTGCCTCAGTCTTTAATATGTACTCTTTTTAAAAAAATTTCTTTCATCTTATTATATATATATATATATATATATGTGTGTGTATGTATGTATGTATTATGTATGTATGTATGTAGTAGGTATGTGTATGTGAGTGCAGGTACTACGGAATGAGTGTAGGCACTGTGAAGGCCAAGGACATTGCATCCCCTGGAGCTAGAGTTACAAGTGGTTTAAGACACTTGACATGGATGCTGGGAACAGAACCTAGGTCCTCTGCAAGAGCAGGATACACTCTAAATCACTAAACTATCTCTCCAACCATTTAATGTGCTCTCTTATCCCACCTAGGGATTCAATGGGTCTGGTCTGAAGCCTAAGGTTCTGTATTCTTTTCAAGATGAAGTCGCTACTACAAGTCATGGACCACAGTTAAAATAGTAAGTACTCAGGGGTCACTACTAGCCAGAGTTGGGTAGAGCCTTCACCAAACAGTACCTCAATTAGGATCTCAGCATATACTACTCTGAGGGAGCAAAGATTTGTTAATGCTTGGAGGCTGAAGAAATCACCCTACTAAAGACACAGGAATGGCAAGATACATCATTTTAGAGGGTGTGCTGTAACCACACACAGAACTAAAACACTGGCACTTCTCACAGTAGGCGCTTTCTGGTATCTCACACTGACCCTCCCTCCCCATCAGTGGGTTTCTGAATCTGCAAAACTCAAGCCTAAGACTATCGCACTGTCCTCGAGGTACTATGCTGTCCAGGCTTGGGTGGATGGCTGGCATCCTTGATCTTTGATCTCTACTTACACGCAGAAACGATACCGTTCTGGAAATAGCACAAGTGATGGAAAGTAAAGTGGGAGTCAAGTCCTAAAATGAACACACAACGACACAGGCTCCTTTTGCTTATTTTGTTTTTAGGGGTGATAACCTACTTATCAGGCACCAGAGACGGGAATAAACTCATGAAGGTTTATTTCTCTGACCTCGGTATACAGGACTTAGAAGTTATCTCTGATACACAATAAATATTTACTGAGTGAATGAACAAGTGAGCACCTACAGGGAGTGGGGTTCCATTTCTCTGGTATTCACTCCTTAGTACCAAGGATTCCAGGGAGGTGTAGAGAACTATTCTTAATGATTTCCACATCAGAATAGGCTGCTGTGAACATCATCCGCTTTCCTGACAACCAAATGTATCTCTAGTTTTTAACTTACTTAAGCAGTAAGGTTAGCTGGGTGGCAGGTTGGTCTGTAGTGGTGGCACTTCAGAGGTGGAGGCAGGAGTTAAGATAATCTTCAGCTAAAAAGCATGTTCAAAGTCAGCCTAGAAACATGAGAATTTGTCTCACCAGAGCAAACAAACAAAAACCAAAACAGTAAGTTAGAGACAACCCTAGCATTCCTACACAGAACTTCCTTTTCTCTAAAAACAGAGGAGGGTAGGGCCTAAACTTAACCACAGAGGAGAAACTGCTACATGTTTTTGACAGAACAATTTAAAAGATTTTTATCCTTCTTCCCCCCAGACTTTCATATATGCCATTTCTTTTTTTTTTTTTCGAGACAGGGTTTCTCTGTGTAGCTTTGCGCCTTTCCTGGAACTCGCTTTGGAGACCAGGCTGGCCTCGAACTCACAGAGATCCGCCTGGCTCTGCCTCCCGAGTGCTGGGATTAAAGGTGTGCGCCATCACCACCCGGCTCCAACGCCATTTCTTAACAATCGACAAAAATTATGAGAAAATTTTAAATGGTAAGAAACCAAAGAAAAAATAAAATGTATGCCAAGAATTTATGAAACAGTTAAACAAATCTTAAATGAAAAAGGTACCGTGTGATCTAGTAATTGGTAGGTATGTTCTAAAAAAAAAAAAAAATTGAAAACATGTCCACACAAAAAACTGTACATATATATATATATACATAATTCATAATTGTCAAAAAGTAGAATAAACCCATTGTCTACCGACTGGTGAATGAATAAATAACACAAGACGTATTCATATCACAAATATTATTCAGTCATAAAAGGGCTTAAGTACTAAAAAATGCTACCACACAGATGAACCCTGAAAATATATTCTTTTTTTTTGGCTTTTCTGAGACATGCGTTTCTCTGTGTAGCACTGGCCGTTCTGGACCTCGCTCTGTAGACCAGGCTCCAGGATCTGCCTGCTTCTGCCTCCCACATGCTGGGATTTAAGATATGCTACACAGAGAAACCTTGTCTCAAAAAAAAAAAAAAAAGAAGAAAAGAAAAGAAAAAACAACAACAACAAAAAGTCAAAAGCAAATAAAAAATATACCCAGTCCAGGATCCCTTCTTCTCCGCTCTTCTCATCCTTCCTAAAACAAACATTTTTTTCTCAAAAATCGTATTTGATATAACTAATCTGAAAATGACTGGAACTCTATAAATATTCTAACCACCAAACAAAGGCACCTGTTTATCTTGATCATATTTTTGTAACACAGAACTTTCTTAAAACTTGACTTGACGGAAGCCGCCTTCGACAAATCCGAGGACCAAGCACAGTGAGTTAGAAGCAGCTGTGGTAACTCACAACTGGAACAAACCCGCTCCAGTTGATAAAGGAGACTGACACTACACTAGAACATGGTGTCGTCAGAATGTGATGTCACCAGAAATCCAAACTGTGACGGATGTGCTCTGTTTTATGTGTCAAGCATGAGACAGTGCCTTTCAAAAACAAAACGAAACCCATACTAAACCACACTAATTATAGGAATATGTTCTGTATTTAAATTACTGGATTCGAAATTTAACTGCTCAAGAGGTAGAGCAGTTTTCCAGCATGCCTGAAGCCCTGGGCTCCATGCCCAACACAATGGAAAATAAATAATAAATAAATGTAAAATGAGAGAACATAGGTTTAGATTTTTTTCAGTGCTGTGGATCTATTAGACAAGTGTTTTATCACTGAGCCACATCCACACACCTAGGTTTAGAAACTGAGATGTTTAACTATCTAGGGTGCAGATCACACTAAAAAACACTCCACACACACAAGAAATTAGTAAGTACTACACCCGGGTGCTTACTTCATTCTTCTAGTGCCAACCCTAATGCTTCATAATTGCTGGGGCAGCTAAACAACAGTCATGCTCATGTATGAGATATTTGAACTGGCTCAAACGTTAGTCATTTATTAAGGGGTACTTTAGCCAAGAGTGGTGGAACATGCCTGTTATCTCAGTACTCCAGAGTCTGAGGCAGGAGGATTTCCAGTTTGCTGTCAGCCTGGGCTACATAATGAGTCCTAGGACAGCCTTGGCTACTTAGTAAGAGCTGTATTTATAACAACAACAACAATAAAAAGACAACAAACAGGGTGGTGGCAGTCCCTGCCTTCAATCCTAGCACTTAGGAGGCAGAGGCAGGTGGATTTCCAAATTCGAGGCCAGCTTGGTCTACAGGACAAGTTACAGGGCAGCCAGGGCTACACAGAGAAACCCTGTCTCAAAAAAACCAAAAATTAATTAATTAATTAATTAATTAAAGTTAGAGGGGGCAGAGTGGGAGGTGGATATGATAAAAATACACTGTAGGCATGAGATTCTCAGACTAAGCAATATTACATAAAAAGAGGTAATCTAAACTTGTTTTTTATGAAAGCCCTAGATTTTGAACATTTCATTTCAAAATAGTAGAAGGAATAATGCAGAAGGAATAATGCAGATGCTTTCAAAAGAAAATCCAGATGTGTGCACTGGAAGACCTTGAAAGTGTTCACCAAATCAGGCTTAATCATATGTCATATCCAGATCCTGATCCCAGTTTTTGGCTAAAATAATGATGCCTGGCCTACACCAGCTCTACAGAGATTCAAAAATACATAAACCCCAAAGCGTATGGAGAATTCTTAGATGACGACATTCAAGACACTGTTAGCACACTATTTCACCATTTTCAGGTTCTGCACAGCAGCATGGGAGTTACCAGTGTGACGATACGCATTTGCAGCAAATTAGGCCTAGAGAAATTCTAATGGAATTCCATTTACTCAAAAAGCATTAACTAAGCACTTAATAGCAACCTGAGGATTATCTGCCTTATCTAGCATTGGCAGAGGGTCATATCTTTTTCTGTATACGTTTGAGAGTGGAGAGGAGCCATGTGGCTTTCCTGTATCTTTGCTGGCCCTTTCCTTGTGGAGAGATAACTGCACCACTTGAAAGTATATTTAGCTTCTCCTTTTAGCAGTCCTTTCTTTAAATCTGTTTTTCCATTTCCCTTCACTTTTGTACGCCCTCCCTGAAACATCTTGTTTTCCTCCTCCTGCCCTTCAACATCCCTTCACCTAAAGTCCTAGCCCATCTAGAGATTACTCTAAATAATTTTTCAAGGCATTTGCGATCTTGTGAGATGTTCAAGTATTAACCCCATTCATTCGGCATTCATGTTACTGCTGCTCAACCTCTCCGTTTCTCCTTACTTCTTCCCTCTCCGTGTCTACTTCGTCTCCTCCTTTACTGTCCCTAAGTCACTGCCCTGGGGCTTTCTAAACTGAGGATCTATCTAGCACAGGTTTCCCCTCACTATACGCTCTTCCTCTCGACTCTCTTCGGTCACAACTCTTGGATCCTTCGGATTTTGCTCCGGTGGCTCAACCTCCGACGCCACCCTATTCTCACCAAGTGCCCCGCACGGCGGCTTAGGAGCGCTCCCCGCACCCTTCCTCGGTCCCCCAAACTTGTCTTCCCTTCAAGACCTCGGCAGCATCTACCTCACCATGACCCGTCTCCAACAGGTCGGCGTCCCGCCTTCCCGGAGCTCAGAGCCTCGGGGTGCCCCCGCCGCGCGCGCCCACCCCCCGGCCCGCGCCCTCCAAGGCCCGCAGCGGCCCTCCGACCTGCCTCTGCGCCTCCCGCAGCCCCTGCAGCCGCTGGCCCAGCTCCCGCCGGTAGCTCTGCGCCGCCTCCACGTTCTCGCGGGCTTCTTGCAGCAGCACCTCCGGCTCCGGCTCCATCGCGCCCCTCATCCGGCCGCGCGGCCCGCCGGGTTCCCGACTGTGCCGGGCTCCGGCGAGCGGCCCCGCGCGGCCTCGAGCAACGGAAGCGCCGCCCCGCCCCGCCCCGCCCTGCCCTGCCCGTCACGCCCCGCCCCCCGCCGCTTGATTGACAGGCGACGGGGAGGGACGCTCGCTCTAATGGCGTCCTGGTCACAGCGAGTAGGACCTGTGGCGCTGCTTGCCTAGCGACTCCTCCGGTGTCTGTGCTGCGCCGGCCCGGGCGCTTCCTCAGGAAACAAGTGGAGGCATTAGTAGAAACACGTGAACACGTCGCTAAGTGCTTCCCTCTTCTAATCTCACGGCGCTACGTTATCTGTCCTGCACAGAGGAGGAAGTGGAGGGACACGGGGAAATCTACAAATCTACAACCCCTCCCAAGCTCAGTGCATGATCCCCAGAGCCGAAGCTACAGCTCTAACCATTAAATCGTCATTGGACTACCTACGTAGTAAGTGCCAGCTGAGTCAGGCATTTGGGAAGGATACTGTGACCCAGGCGCCACCACCTAGATACTTTAAGGAGGGAGGTAAGAGAGGCCAAAGAGATGACTAGTACAGGGATCCTGGCAGAAGTCCAAGGCCGGTGTTGGCACGCTTTTTCTGGAAGGTCCACTAATAAATATCCACTTGGCATGTGCTAAATTGTGTGTTTCAATGTGTTAAGTAAATGGGTGTGGCCATGTGCAGTAAAAACTTGTCCCTGAGGAGCGGCATGACCCTGTAGTCCCAGCTACTGGAGAGGCTTGGAATGGCCATCGAGGGGCCAAATTGGACAACAAGGCTGTAAAAATAAACCTTTGAACCCTGAAATTTAGATATGGAGTAATTTTCACATGTCACAACATGGTCTTTGTATTTCTTTTTCTCTATTTATAAAAGCAAAAGTGATCTGTTGAAAAACCCATACAAAAACTGGCTGGATTTGAGTCCTAGACCACAGCTAGGTGACCCATAACTCAAGGTGTCAAATGTGTAAATTGTCCTTACCAGGACTAGATACCGTCCAGGATTGTCTCAGGATTATGCAATGAATCTGTATTAGAGGCTGGATCTCAGATGTTCTGGGCCAGATTACTGCTCTTCCTACTGCTGGACACAGGGATATTCGCCTATAATTCCTGCTCTTGGGGTGGATCAGGAGCTCAAGATAATTCTCTGGTTGCTACATAGTGAGTCTGTGGGCAGACTGAGAGAGTTATACAAGACCCTGTCAAAAGGGAGGAAGAGAGGAAAAAAGAGGAAATAAAAGAACACTCGAAGCTAAGGAAAGTAGCTGGTGCTGGTGCTGGTGCTGGTGCTGGCGGCGGCGGCGGCGGCGGCGGCGGCGGCGGCGGCAGCGGCGGCGGCGGCGGCGGCGGCGGCGGCGGCGGCGGCGGCGGCGGCGGCACACGCCTTTAATCCCAGCACTGGGGAGGCAGAGGCAGGCGGATCTCTGAGTTCGAGGCCAGCTTGCTCTACAGAGCAAGTTCCACAACAGCCAGAGCTACGCAGAGAAACCCTGTTCCAAATAAATAAATAAATAAAATGAATAAGAAAGTAAATAGAAGGGAAGCCTTTTTGAAAGAAAAACAAGAAGAGTGGCCAGGGGAGCTGGTTTTATCCTAACGATAAGGTAGCCTGGTTCTTAGATAGTTGGTATCTGCTAATGAATTAAAGCATTGACTAAGAAAGCAGAAAAGCAGTAGGACGAAGTAGGAAAGAGCAGTGCTGTCCCAGATAGGACAAAATGGAAAGAACAAACTCGGAGATGAAAACAAAGGAGACTCTTTAACAACAAACAGATGAGTGTTGCTGGGAAGATAGGACTGCGTGCTGTTAGGACAAGGTAAAGATTAAAGAAAAGGAACTGGAGAGATGCCTCCATGGTTAAGAGCATTAGCTGATTTGACTCCCAGCACCCATGTGGCACCTCACAACCATCTGTAACTCCAGTTCCAGAGGATCTGATGCCCTCTTCTTGTCTCCATAGGTATATATACATACTTATATATATGTATGTGTGTGTGTGTGTGTGCAGACAAAACACTCATACACATAAAATAAAAACAAATAATAGATCTTTTAAAAAGTCCATTAAAGAAGACCAGGAAAGACTGGAGAGATGACACAGTGGTTAAGAGCACTGACTGATCTTCCAGAGAACCCAATTCAATTCCCAGCACCCAAATGGTAGCCCATTACTGTCTATAACTCAGGTCCTGGGAATCAGATGGCCTCTTCTGGCTTTTGTGGGCACCAGGTACACATGTAGTACACAGTACATACATGCAGGGAAAACACTCATACACATAAAATAAAATTTAAAAACATTAAAAAAAAAAAAGATCAAGGGCCTACCAGGCAGTGGTGGTGCACGCCCTTATTCCCAGCACTCAGGACACAGGCAGATCTCTGAGTTATAGGCCAGCCTGGTCTACAGATCTAGTTCTACAACAGCCAAAAAGCTCAAGTGAAAAAAACAAAAAAGCAAAGGCCTAAGAGTTCAGGATAAGGAGTGGTGCCTTAGCCAGGCATGTTGACATGCCTGTAATTCCAGGATTCAGAATACCAAAGTAGAAGGATCAGTTGAGGCCAGCCTGGGCTGCATAGAATTCAAGGCTAGTCTGTCTGAACCACCTAGTAAATTCCTGTTTCAAACCGCCAAGAGTTATGCCGCTAATGTAGCTCAGTGATAGAGGCTTCACTAGTGTCTTAATTACTGTTCTATTACTGCAAAAAGACATTGTGACTAAGGCAACTTTATTACATTTAATTATGGGCTTGCTTAATGTTTCAGAGGGTTATTCCATTATCATCTTGGCAGGGAAATGGTGCAGCAGGCAAATGTGGCACTGGAGCAGTGTCTCAGAGCTCATAGCTGATCCATAAATTGCAGGCAGAGAGTGAGACTGGGCCTGGAGTGGGCTTTTAAAATTTCAAAGCCCACCACCAGTGACACACCTCCTGTAACAAGGCCCCACACCTCCTAATCCTTCCCAAACAGTTCCACTAACACTGAAACTCAATGCTGAATGGGGTGAAACACTGAAATATATGAGCTTATTGGGGCCATTCTCATTCAAATCATCACATCTAGCGTGTCCAAGGCTCTAGATTCAATATCTAGCACCAGCAAAAACAAACATAGAGAAGGGAGTAGGTGAGGCATGTGCACTGTCATTTATAAACCAATATTTTAGGAAAATAAATGATAAGTGGGGCATGAATCCATCTTATCTAGCTTAAGATAATAAAGAGCTTGGCATACACTAACTTTCCAAAATTGTTTATTCAGTGAAATGAATATATATGATAGATGATTAAGAGTAGGATAGATAAGAAAAAAAACACATGGCGGGCTGGAGAGATGGCTCAGAGGTTAAGAGCACTGGCTGTTCTGCCAGAGGTCCTGAGTTCAATTCCCAGCAACCACATGGGGATACACACAAGCAGAACACTGTATACATAATAAATAAATAAATCTTAAAAAAAAAACACATGGCATTAATATAATTATGATATTATGAGACAGGCTTGAATTAAGATGGTGGCCAGTAGAGAGGTTTGACAGTAAAAAGATGAGAGAAATACCGGGGGCGGCGCCCCCCCCCCCCCTGGTGGCGCACACCTTTAATCCCAGCACTCGGGAGGCAGAGCCAGGTGGACCTCTGTGAGTTTGAGGCCAGCCTGGTCTACAGAGTGAGCTCCAGGACAGGCACCAAAACTACACAGAGAAGCTCTGTCTCGAAAAACAAACAAACAAAAACAAAACAAAACAAAAAAAAGATGGGAGAAGTTAGTCAGATGGATCAAGGGAATATGTTTGTGTTTGAGATTTCTTTTCCTTCTTTCTTTCTTTCTCTCTTTCTTTCTTTCTTTCTTTCTTTCTTTCTTTCTTTGATTTTATTCGTTTGTTTGTTTGTTTGTTTATTCTCTGTATGCCATGTGTGGAAATCAGAGGAAAACTTACAGAAGTCATTTTTTTGCTTTCTACCATGTGGGTCCAGGGAATCAAAAATAGGCTATCAGTCTTGGTAGCAAGCACCTTTGCCCACTCATGGCCCCTGCTTTTGTTTGTTTGTTTTTGAAACAAGATCCCTTTGTCTCTCTCCGTCTCTCCATAACTTTGACTGTCCTGAAACTCACTGTGTAGACCAGGCTGGCCACAGACTCACAGAGATTGGCCCATCTCTGCAGGGCATGTGCCACCACACCACACCCCACTATTCATTTGTTTATTTGTTTTTGTTTTTCCAGACAGGATTTCTCTGTGTAGCTCTGGCTGTCCTGGAACTCACTCTGTAGACCAGGCTAGTCTTGAACTCACAGAGATCGGCCTGCCTCTGCCTCCTGAGTGCTGGGATTAAAAGTATGCGCCATCACTCCCTGAAGCCCTGCTCTTTTTAACCTTACAGCATAAATTCCTGAAGAGTGAGTGGTCTTGTCCCTAGAAGTAAGAAAGGAAGAGAGTTCAGAGGCAGTAAGGACAGATGTCAGCTGACCATGGGACAGGGCTTAGATTACGAGGATCCGGAGGCATCGATGGAATCAGTCTTCCCAAGGAAGTGGGACAAGCAGGGGAATGTATTGACACCAAAATGACAAGAGAAAGAGATTCTGAAGAAAAGGGGGACTGTGAGAGGGGAGGAAGGGCACTGTGAGTTTAAATACCTCTAAGCACTGGGCACAGTTCAGTGACGACAGCACAAGCCTGGGATGTGTAAGGCCCTCGGTTTGGGGAACCCCCAGCACTGCAGAAAAACAAGCAGAAAGAGGCACTCCAGAGGTGGCTCAGCAGTTAAGGGCATCCTGCTCTTGCAGAGGACCTGAGTTTGGTTCCCAGGGCCCATGTATGGTGGCTCCCCATTCTCTCATTTCTCCAGGGAAATTTGATGCCCTTAGCCTTCTCAGGAATTTTCACTCATGTTCAAATACCACACATAAATGCACATTCTACACATAATTAAGAATAGTAACGATAAATTTTTAAAAAAGTTGGTTATGGTGGCACACACCTTTAATTGCAGCACTCAGGAGTCAAAGGCCAGTGGATTTCCGTGAGTTCATGGCCAGCTGATGTATGTATATATATATATATATATATATATATATATATATATATATATATATATGTGTGTGTGTGTGTGTGTGTGTGTGTGTGTGTGTGTGTGTGTAGTTCCAGGGCAGCAAGGACTACATAGACCCTGTTTCAAAAACAACAAACAAACAAACAAAAAAACCCACCCCCAAAAGAAAACATCTCTAAGCTATAGCTTCTCTCTCTCTCTCTCTCTCTCTCTCTCTCTCTCTCTCTCTCTCTCTCTCTCTTTCTCTTTCAAGCAGCCCTGGCTATCCTGGAACTCTGTAGACCAGGCTGGCCTGGGACCCACGGAGAGCCACCTGCCTCTGCCTCCTGGCTACTTTCTCTTTTGAATTGACCACCAGGAAAGGAAAATGTAAAAGTGCCTACTTGTAAAGGCTGGATCCTATGGCTGGCTGTGCAGAAGCTCACACTCATACCCAAATGTTTAAAGAGCAAAGGAATCAAAACCAGCAATGAGCCCTCCACTTGCTTTCCCAGTCGAGCGTGGCAACACATAAATAAGCAAAAATGCGTGGCATGATGCATCAGGTACAGTGGAAGCTCTGAAACCTTACATTTAAACCACACAATTGTGACTGAGGTGGAGGAAGTAGATGTGCAGAGATTTTCGAGAAAGTTTTCTTAGAGAAAGCAACCCCTAAGCTGGATCTTGTGGTTCTTTCAGGGTTGGCTACCTGTGCTTTTCTTCTTTCCTTTCCAAAAATCTATCAAATAATAGAAAGGAATTTAAAGCTAGAATTATGAATAGGAGAAACACTGGAGAATGAGAGTGCGCAAAAGGACTATCAGAGAGGTCCGGAAATGGTGGGAAATTGGGAAGCAGGAGGAAGAGGCGGTGTAACTGCTCATGTCAACAGAAGGAAGTTGCATACTAATCTACAGAGAGGAACCACTCACAAGTGGGCCAACTACCATCTGAAGATGCCTGAGAGACTCAGGCTGGAAGGACCCAGATATATATATTTGAGGTAGCGCCTCATGGAGCCCTGGCTAGTTTCAAACTAGCTATGCAATGAAGGATAATCTTGAACTTCTGATCTTTCACCTGTACTTCCTAAGTGCTGTGACTACAGGTGTGTGCCACCACACCCAGCGAGCCCCAGATAATGCTTACCACTTTAAAATAAATATATATATATGTGTGTCTTTATTTATTTTTATGTGTATGAATGCACCACCATTCTTGACTCCATAATAAAGATTCTGAGATTTATCTTTGTTGTTCATATATTACTAGTTATCTTTATTATTATTAGAGAGAATTTCACTATGTACCTCTGGCTGATCTGGAAGTATTGATTTAACCCAGGCTAGCTTACAACTCATGCTACCTCAGCTTCCCAAGTGGTGAGATTACAGGCATGTGGTATTGTGCTTACCTTTTGGGGGTTTAGTTTTGTTTCAATGTTATTATTTTTAGGGGGCTGGAGAAATGGCTCAATGGTTAAGAGCACTGGCTGCTCTTGCAGCAGACCTGGGTTCAAGTCCCAGCTCATAGGCTCATAGTTATCTCTAATTTCAGCTCCAAGGGATCTGATGCCCTCTTCTGACCCTCATGGAGACCAGGTCACACATGTTGAATATTCATACAATAAAAAAAAAATAGACTTTTAAAAAAGTTATTATTTTTAAATATTTTATTTATTTATTTATTATTTGTGTGTGGGGGTGAGTGTGTCTTTGTGTCTTAGCATCTTTGTCTGTCAGTTTCTGTTTATTCCTTTGAGGGAGTTTCTCCTTAAACCTGCACTCAGGGCTTCTCAGGCTGGAGGCCAGGTCCAGGGATCCGCATGTCTCTGCTGGTCTCAGAGCTGGGGTCACATAGAATGCCATACCCAGAATGCCCAGTTTGCTATATGGGTGCTGGATGGCAGTTCCAGTTTTCATGATTGTGCAGCAAGCATTCTTAAGACTGTGCCATTTCTCCAACACCGTGCTTGACGTTTTATTTATGTGCTTTTATTTTTAAGTTTTAAGTTTATTTATTTTTCTTTTTTTAATCCCCCCCCCCCCCACCCCACCCCCCGACAGAGATTCTCTGTAGCTTTGGAGCCTGTCCTGGAACTTGCTCTGTAGACCAGTCTGGCCTCACATTTACAGAGATCCACCTGCCTCTGCCTCCCGAGTGCTGGGATTAAAGGCGTGCGCCACCACCGCCCGGCTTATTGATTTAGTCTTACTTTTTGGCAGTGCTCAGGATTGATCCCACCACCTCGTGAATGGTAGGTATTTTTCCAATAAACTACCTCCCTAGCCCTTGTGACATTTTATTGCTGAGAAGGATTCCACTGTATGGCTATGACAGGGTTATGTCACGGAGTGTTTACTAAGCGATCTGACGAAAGGGCGAAAGGAGAAAGAAGAACCATTGTGGGTGATGTTATAGAGCAGTTAAATCTTTAACCACGGTAGCAGGGTTTTACAAATGCTCTTTATGATGGTCGAATCATGGGCTGGGTATGTAGTTCAGTAACACCGCACATGCTTTTCATACCTGAGGGCTGGGGAGATGACTCAGCTGTAAAGAGCTCTTGTTGCTCTTGCAGAGGACCTGGGTTTGGTTTCCAGCACACACACACACACGGTGGCTCATAACTATCTGTAACCCCAGTTCCAGGGGATTTAATGTCCTCTCCTGGTCTCCACAGGTACCAGGCACACAGATGGTATATATATATATATATATATACACACATGTAGGCAAAACACTCATACCCACAAAATAAAATAATTTATTTTGTTTTTTTGAGACAGGGTTTCTCTGTGTAGCCCTGGTTGTCCTGGAACTCACTCTGTAGACCAGGCTGGACTCGAACTCAGAAATCTGCCTTTCTCTCCCTCCCGAGTGCTGGGATTAAAGGTGAGTTCACCACCACCACCACCACCTGGCTCTTCTACCTCTTCTTAACTCCTATTTATTTATTTATTTGACAGGGAACTTTCTATGTAGACCACAACCACCTGGTTCTTCTACCTCTTCTTTCTAATTTCTTTCTTTCTTTCTTCCTTCCTTCCTTCCTTCCTTCCTTCCTTCCTTCCTCCATCCATCCCTTTCTTTCTTTCCTTCCTTCCTTCCTTCTTCCATCCCTTTCCTTCCTTCCTTCCTTCCTTCCTTCCTTCCTTCCTTCCTTCCTTCCTTCCTTCCTTCCTTCCTTCCTTCCTTCCTTCCTTCCTTCCTTCCTTTCCTTCTTTCTTTACCTATCTGTTTATTTATTTCATGGAATCTCTTGGCTAAACTGAAACTCTATGTAGACCAGGCTGTGCTGGAATTAAAGGCGTGCGCCACGACTTCCCGGCTTCAAAAATATAATTTTAAAGTCTAAGTCTTAATTCGGCCACCAAATGACTAGGTAACCTTAGACAAATCACGTCCTCAATAGTCATACTTGGCTGTAACACCGAATCGTGTATCCCCGAAATTTCCACTAGGATTCCGGGGTAGAACTGGTTCCGTCACCTGCTGATTCGCCAAACGAAGTAGTTTGGTCTTCGTGGCTCACCGTAGGCGCAGCCTCCCGAAGCAGTCATAGGCTCCGCCCCCTGCGTTCTGGACGGCGCGAAAACCCAATTGACAAGAACTCCCGCCGAAGCCCCAAGGCCTGGCCGGCGTTCGGTGTGCGGCGCCCACTGCGGCCCGGGGCTCGAACGCTGAGCCTGGAGCGTCTACCTCGGGGGCACCGTGCATTGTTCCGCCGCCCCCGTGGGCCCGCGCTCGCGCTTTCTCGACGTCTCTGTCTAAGCCTGGCTTGACGGCCCTGGGCCCAGCCTCCCACTCGCATCCGGCCCGTGGGCTCTGGGGGACCCGTGACGGACCCCGCGGTCCCCTAGCTTGCTCCCACTGGATCGGCCGCCTCTATGGCCTCCAGCCAGGCTGGGCCGGACCGCTGGAGGTCCTAGGATCTGGGGCTCTGGGAGGCAGGGATCATGGTGGGGGTCCTGACCATGGCGGCGGCTGCAGCTCCCCCTCCAGTAAAGGACTACGAGATTGAGGTGAGGTCGAGGATCTGTCAAGTTCCTTTTTTGCCTGTGTTGGGGAATTTTGGCGTGGAGGTGGTGGGAGTCCTGTTTGCTTCTGGGACGGGACAGGAGTGATGTGTTGATCCACAGCTATAATTTTGTGCGGGATGGTTGCCTCGGTGTGTCATGGTAAGCCCTCATTGGAATTTTAAGAAGATTTCGGGTTCACTGTGAGCCAGGATTTAAAAACCACAGGTCTCGGGTCCTGAAACATTGGTGGAATGACATGTCACCGAGGATCTCACGTTCAAGTTCTTTGTTCCTGATGTGGAATCATAGAAAGGCGAAAAAGATAAAGCTTTAAGTTCAGTTAGTCTGTACAAACACCTGTCCTAGGAATTCCTTTTAGAATGTCACTTAAGAATCAAGTGAGGTACTTAAAGTCGGTCTCTCATGACTGCAGAGCTTAATGTAATGTAGTTAAGAGTCTCTGTGGCACGTTAGGTGTTCTGTATTTACCATGTTTCAGAGAGTACACTAAGCTGGGGATAGTGCTTAATGCGGGAAGCCTTGGGTTCCAGAAAGAAAAAAAAAATACACTAAGCAACCATAATGATATTCTATGCCGTTAAGTAGTGGCTAGGATCTTATAGTATACTTATGGCTGATATCTATATGTAGATACAGAAATACCCAAGCTGAATTCGGATCTACTGATCCTCTTGTAACCATTTTCCAAGTGCTGGGATTACAGGCTTGTGCCTCTCCATAGCTGCTATGGTGGGTATTTTTAAAAATTATTTATTTATTTTATTTTATATGCATTGGTGTATTGCCAACATGTGTGTCTATATGAAGGTATCAGATCCCCTCGAGCTGGAGTTACAGACAATGGTGAGCTGCCATGTAGGTGCTGGGAATTGAACCTGGGTACTCTGTGAGAGCAGCCAGTGCTCTTAACCACTGAGCCATCTCTCCAGCCCCTCCTATTTTTTTATACACCATATCTCAGATTGACATTCTAATTAATGTGTTCTGGTGCCTTTGAAGTGAGCTAAGATGTGTGTTCACTTAAATTCTCTTTTTTGTTGTTGTTTTTTGTTTTGTTTTTGTTTTTCATGACAGGGTTTCTCTGTGTAGTTCTGGCTGTCCTGGAACTCACTCTGTAGACCAGACTGGCCTGGAACTCACAGAGATCCTCATGCCTCTGCCTCCTGAATGCTGGGATTGAAGGCTTGTATCACCACCACTGGCTTGTTTTTATTTCTTGTTACATTTATGAATTTGCATTCGTTTTTTGGTGGTGTGGAGATCACAGAACAACGTGTAGGAGTCAGTTCTCTTCTTCCACTCTGTGGGGCCCAGGACCTGAACTCAGATTGTCAGCTTGGCAGCAAGCACCTTTATCTACTGAATCATCTCACTGTTTTGGTTTTTAGACAAGATCCCATGCAGCTCAGGCAGGTATAGCCACACCCAGCTTATATTTCTTTGTAGCATATTTAATAGTTTTTAATTCTAATTTTCCTAAGAACTTGGTTTTAGAAATCTTTCTCACATGAATATTTTTAAAATGATTTCTTTATTTTTACTTTATGTGCATTGATGTTTTGCCCGTATTTATGTCTGTGTGAGGGAGTCAAATCCCCTGGTGCTGGAGTTACAGACAGCTGTGAGCTGCTATGTGGGTGCTGGGAATTGAACCTAGGTCCTCTGGAAGATCAGATAGTGCTCTTAACCTCCCAGCCATTTCTCCAGCACCATCATATGCGTATTTTTACTTTCTATTACTCTTCAGTCATTGTTGTGCCCTGATTATGGCACAAGAAATTACTGATTGTTTCATTCCAGATCCTGTGTTTACAGGATCCATCAGCCATGCTTCTTCCCAGGGGAAGTTGCTAGTTTGTGTGTGTTCACTGCTCCAGAGTAACAGTTCTGTTGGGGTAGATCCTACTCACTTAGTCACATAAAGCCATGTGAAGAAACAAGAAAGGAAAATGAAGAAAAAAAAAAAAAAAAGAGAGAGAGAGAGAGTAAAATGAAGTTTCCTATCATTTTTCTCTTTAATTAGTTCAAAAAAATTCTAACTCTTAATTTTTAGAATCAAGTAACTTTTCTGCTGCAGAATATGTACATTATTTGCTAAATCAAGTGAATTATTTAGCTTGTCTCAGGTGTAAAGGATTTTGGGCATTGAATTATTTGATTTTGGGATGGTCAGGTTTATCAATCTTTGGTTTATGGTTTCTGCTTTTGGTACCCTTCTTTTTTTTTTTTTTTTTTTTTTCCAAGACTTGGTACCCTTCTTATAAAGTCTATTTTATAATAATGATATTTACTCTTTAATATGGTAAGGGCTTTTTTTTTTTACATATCTTTGCATAATAACCCTATGATAAGGTGAAAGATGACTGAGTTCCAGGACAGAGCTACAGTGAGACTTTGTCTCAGAACAACAAATAATAATAATAAATAAAACAAAATAAAATAAAGATGTGGGCCACCATACCTGATGTGTGGGAAAATCTTACATCTGGGCCTAGTGGCGCACACCTTTAATACTAGCACTCTGGGGCAGATGCCAGTGGATCTCTGTGATTCTGAGGCGTACCTGGTCTACATATCAGTTTCTAGGACAACCAGGGATATGTAGAGAGACACTGTCTCAAAGAACAAAACAAAACAATTGAAAAACAGGCCAAATTAATTTTGTTTGTTTGAGGCAGGGTCTTGCTGAGTAGCCCAGCCAGGCCGATCTCAAATTCACCATCCACCTGCCTCAGCCTGCTTGTACTGGGATCAGAGGCATGCATCACCGCACCCAGTTCATTAAGTTACATTTAAAAATAAAGAGTAATTTACTTAAGGTTTCCATACTAGTAGATGTCAGGACTGATACTTAAACTTCGATCTGACTTGAGTGTCTGTTGTGTGGCGCCTCTGACACCATCTCAAAGCTTTATAGAAAATAATAATAGATCGTTTCTAATTCACTTATTATTTTAACCTATATAGTTTCGCTTGTATTTTACCTCATTTATCTAAATGCTCAGAATTTGTCCCACTATCGTCTCTTACTCTTTTGCCTGTTAATTTGAATGTTATTTTTATCACTTAAATTATTTTTAAAAATTATTTTGCTACATTTGTTTATTGTATGTGCAGGGGTCAGCATATGTGTGAAGGTCAGAGGGCAACTTGTGGGAAGAAGTGCTCCCTTTATACCATGATCCTGGGGATCAAACTAGGTCATTGGGCTTGGCAGCATGTCCCTTTGCCTGCTGGGCCATGTCAAGGGTCCCCTGTATGAATTCTTAGGCAGCCTCGTCTGGTTCCGCTTTTTGGACACACCTGCTTGTGCAGCATCAGTACTATGCTCTTAACCACGATAGCTCTGTTAATTCATTTGAATTTTCTCAAAATAAAAATCTCCTCCTTATTGTCTTTAAAATAATGTTTTTGTTATCTTGGCAGATATATTTTATCAAATGAACTGAGAAGACAAAGATTGATAGTAGGATGGAAATATAGCTTAGAAGTAAGTTTATTTAGTGTTGTGAGGCTTGGGGTTGGGTAAAGCAAAAGACAAAAAAGTTGAGGGCTGGAGCAGTAGCTCTGTTGGCAGAGTGCGTGTCCCAACAGGGAGTAGGGTGTGTATAGAAACTAATGGAGTTGGGTTTTTTTGTTTTTTTGAGACAGTCTCATTATAGAGACCAGGCTGGCCTCAGCCTCAGAGACATCTGCCTGCCTCTGTCTCCTGAATGCTGGGATTAAAGGCATGTGTGACTATGCCCAGCCAGTAATTCCTTTGTAACCAGTATAGTAGTATGCATTTTCAGTTATGCAATTTACTGATGCATTTTCTAGCTAACTCACTTTCATCATTTTGTTTTTATTTACATATGTCTTAGTCACAGGTTTTTTGTTTTTTTTTTTTTTTTTTTTGTTTTTTTTTTTTTTTGTTATCAAGAGATACAGTGGCCAAGGCAGCTTTTATAAAGAAAACATTTAATTGTGGCTTGTTTACAGTTCCAGAGGTTTAGTCCATTATCATGGCAGGGAGCATGGCAATACTCATGGTGCTTGGAGCAGTAGCATGAGAGTTACATACTGATCTGCAGGCCGAGAGAGAGAGAGAGAGAGAGAGAGAGAGAGAGAGAGAGAGAGAGAGAGAGAGAGAGAGAGAGAGAGACTGGGCCAGGCATGGGCTTTTGAAACCTCAAAGCCCACCCCCAGTGATACACTTTCTCCAAATAATTCAAATATATGAGCCTATAGTGCCATTCTTATTCCAACCACCACAACATATTTGCTTAATTTTGTGGATTTCTAGGTCAGGTTTAAGGGTCTTTATAAGTAGTTTATATTATTTAGACTTGTTTCTTTGAGTTCTCATTCCTGTAGCCCAGGCTGGCCTGAAACTCTGTGCAACCTAGGAGGGCTTTCCGCTCACTGTAGTCTTCCTGCCTCAGTTTCCAAGGCACTGGGACTATAGGTATGAGTCACCATGCCCAGCTTTTGTTTATACTTAAAACCTACAATACACAAGGAAACGAAATGAGAAATAATGTCCTTCTAAAGACAGGCTTAGACATTCTAATCTAATAAATCCAGAACAGTAAGATATCTCCTTACTCCAGAGCAAAGTTGATTCAGGCCATTTACATGTAGTCAAGAAAACAAATACCGGTCACAGAAAATCAGACCAGTTAATTTGCCCCATGCTACCCTACAGGTTTCACAATTGAAATCATCTGTACTCTAAGATAAACCCATGAAACCTTTAGAAGATACATATATGGCCAAAAATGGGATCACTATTGTTAGTGAGCCAGCAGCTGGATGAGTCCAGTCACACTCAAAATGCATCAAAAGTCTGTTTGCTCTAGGGATATAGAGAGCAGCGTTAAATCTATGTGTTGATCCATGTTCAAGTAGAGTCTAGAAGTTGGTTTTTTTTTTTTTTTTTTCTATTTTTGACATTGGTTTTTTTGTTTATTTGGTTTTGTTTTTTCAAAAAGTTTCTTCTGTAGATGTGACTGTCTTCAAGCTCAATAAATTCACCTTGAACTTCTGCTGCTCCTGCCTCTGTCTCCTCAGTGCTGTGATTGCAGGCACGTGCCACCATGCCTGATTTTACTTAGTGATGGGAACCAAATCCAGGGTTTTGTTTATGCCTAAGCAGTTATTCTCCCCAGCCTTAGTGATGACAATAAAAACTACATTTTTATTGGTAGTATCACCTGGTTCGTGATTGTCCACCTTGAGCAGTATGCTCTCTTCCTAGCAGTCAGTGCCTTGCCCAGTCTTCGTCAGCCATACGTGGACGCATTGTAATCTCTGTTTAGCTCGCCTGGGTGTAGGTATCATTGCTGACTGCAAGTGACTAACACAAATATGACTGTCCCTAGTGTCATAAGCACCTTGATTCTGTGAGGGTAATGGCTACTGCAGGAGGTAGGTAAAGACTCGTAGTAGACTTTTAAAATAGTAGACTGTGGCAAGTATTCTTTTGGTGGTCCTGGGCTTCTTAAATAAATATTTCTTAGAGATACTTAGAATGGTGTGTTTATTTTAAACCAAAAAAGTAAAGCAGAATGGATTGTTTGTTTGTAGGGGCCCTACCCTTTGTTCGGTTCCACATTTTTATGTATTCATTATAGATTCTGTGAGATAGATGGTGCTTTCTAAGGTTATAGAGGGTAGACAGGGCATGGTGGTTCACATCTTTAGTCTCAGCATTTGGGAGGCAGAGGCAGAGGCAGAGGCAGGCAGATTTCTTAAGTTTGAGGCCAGCCTGGGCTACATAGTGAGTTGCAGGGCAGCTGGGGCTATATAGAAATATACTGTCTCAAAAAAATAAAAATAAATAAAGTAAAATAAACAGGAGAGTAGACATTTGTGCTTTCTTATGAGTTTAGTTTTGTTTCAATATAAATTTTTTGTTTGTTTTGTTTTGTTTGAGCTAGAATCTCACTATATTCCCTGGCCTGGAGCTTGCTATGTAGACCAGGCTGGCCTCAAACTCATAGAGATCTGCCAGTCTCAGATTCCCAAGTGCTGATCAGTATAAACTTTGTTGTTGTTTTTGGTTCATTTGTTTTTGAGGCAGGGTCTGGCTACCTGTCCAGTAGCCCTGACTGGCCTGGAACTCTCTCTGTTGACCAAGCTGGCCTCCAACTCACAGAGATCTTCTGCCTCTGGCTCCTGAATGCTGGGATTAGAGGCATGAACCACCACACCTAGCAATACAAACTTATTGAAGTATAGTATATATACATATGGTATAAAGTATACAAATTGGGAATATAACTTGATACAACATTAAAATTTGATTGTAGATTTAACATTAAAGGTCATTTTCTTTCTAATGTGTCACTTTTCACCTAAAGTAGCCTTCCTGAGCTGGGGAGATGGCTCAGTGGTAAGAATGCTTCCATGTACAAGTGTAATGACCTGAGTTCAAATCCCCAGCAAGTCAGGTATGGCTGTACAGGCCTATAACTCCAGTGTTATGTGGAAGCAAAGTCAGGAGGATTGCTGGGACCTGCCAGCCACCAGCCTAGCTCCAGGTATAATGAGAGACCCTGTCCCAAGGAATAGGCTGAAAGTGATAGAGAAGGACCCCTGACATCTTTCTCCAGCCTCTGCATGCATCCCTGTACACACATGTGTGCATGTGTCACACACACTTCACATGTATACACACAAATAAAGTAGTCCTAGCTGTTAAATCTGTGTTTACAGTTGCTATTTCATATTATTTTACTTGAAATAAATGTGTTTCCCCCCTTTTTAAATTGCTAGCCATGCAAAAAGCGGAGAAAAGATGATGACAGCTCTTCCTGTGAAACCATCACCAAATATTTATCACCAGTAGGAAAGACTGGAGACAGAGTTTTCTCTCCACCAAAACCCAGTAAGATTCTTCATTATTTTAGAAAGACTTCACCCACAAATGAGAAGTCGACAAAAGAGTGTAAGATAAAGCCATCTCCATCCTCGCTTTTTGGCAATAGCAAAGACTGTAAAACACCTCTGGAAGTGCTCTCAAATGTGGAAGTTAAGAAGAAAGGAAAGAGAATTAATTTATCTCATCAACTGAATGATATAAAAATTGAGTCGTCAGTGGGAATTAGTGGTGATCGTAAGGAGGAATGCGGTTTAAGTGATTTTGTGGAAAGCAGCACTGATGTTTTCCTTTACAAAAAACATGTAGAGGTTCTTACAGAAAGCCTTCAAGACAGCAGAAACAAGCCAAATACAATGACCCCCCCCAAAAAGTCCCGGAAAGTAAATCCTAAACAAGACACCACAAAAAATGATGGCAAAATGTTGAGAAAAAGGAAGCACAGCAAGCTACTAGAGCTGTCTGAAAGTTTACCCTTGGCAGACGAAATAAGTCTGCTTAAGAAAGGTGGCAAAGACAGTAAACAGACGAAACCTTCCGTGGCCGATGAAAACGAGAGGACTGCAAATCATGTGGACCCCAGGGCTTGTGCAACCAAAGTAGCTGATTTAAACAAGAGTACAATAACGGTCTCGTATGAGGAATTTTTAAAAAGTCACAAGGCAGCTCGAGTGGAAGAGATGCCTGACCATGCAGTGCCAGCTTGTGTTCCTCCTGGACCTGGTGAAGCAGTCAAAAGTGGTTCTGAAGGTGAATTAGAGAGCTGTGAGTTATCTCCACACATACACCTTAAGACAGTTACTGTTCTTGCACAAGTTCACCCCACTCCCCCTAAAAAGAAAGGGAAAATACCCCCAATGTTCTTGAAACAGAAACAGCTTGATCTGGAGAGTAGTCTTTCTGATCCAGAAAATGAGCAGACAGTTCAGAAAAGGAAATCAAATGTTGTGATCCAGGAGGGCCAGTTAGAACTGGCTGTGCTGGAAGCCGGGAGCTCTGAGGCTTCAGTACCAAAGTGCAGCGTGGAAGAGAGACAGCAGTTCATGAGAGCATTCAGGCAGCCGCTGTCAGAAATGCTCAAAACTGGACTCAAGAAACCTTTGGAGAAGCAGAAAGACCCAAGTGAAAAATCCGTAAGTGAAGACGGTGATAACAGTTCTGAAAAAATCATAGAAAATCCTAATATCCAAATAGTTTCAAATCATGGTAGTTCACAGACACACACTGATAAAGCAAGCTTTCCTAAGGAGAAAAGTAAAAAGTCAAGGAAAAAGGATAGGAAGACCATAGGCACTAGGACCACTCCAGGTGGAAACAGAGAAGAAACCATGCAAAAGGAAAAAACATCCTTTTCCCCAAAAAATAAACCAAAACAAAATAGCCTTCGAAGGAGTTTAAGACAGAAGTCAGAAGTTTCCAAAAGCAAATCATTACTTAACAGTGAAAGTCTTGTTTGTGAGGATACAGCACACAACTCTCTAGAAATGTCTCCATGTGACAGAAATAAATCAAGAAAACACAGCACACCAATCAAAGATATGGTCACACATTCCAAAGCTGAGCCTGAAAACAGGCTGCAGAACATTTCCACACCCAAGCCAACCAGGAGATCTCTAAGAGGTAGCAACACGCCTGCCACAGTCACCCTTAGAGGTACTGAGTCTGAGGATGCCCAGGACACTACTAGTCCAGTGAAGCCTTCCACTCCAAAAGCAGCCAGCATATCAGAAAAACACAGCCTGTACACAGCAGAATTAATAACAGTACCCTCTGATTCGGAGAGCCCTATTAGGTAAAATTTTGTTTTTCTTTTCAAGTTAAAACATTCTACATGTATTATTAATTGGGAAGGGAAATTCTTCAAGCATTGTAGAGTTTATTTTCTAGAATGTAGTTTATAAATAGATTTTTAATGTTTATACAACTCTGAGGATTGAACCTCATAGCTTATTAAGTGGTCTACCACTGAGCTACATCCCTGCCCTTTTCATTTTGAGACAAGGTATCCTAGGTTGTCCAGGCTGGTCTTGATTTTCAGCCAGACCTTAAACATGCTCTTCCTCTCTGTACTCTCCCAAGTAGCTGGGATGACAGACCTGTGCCACCAAACCTGGCTTTTGTTTTGTTTATTTTGAGATAGGGTCTTATTCAGTAGCTCAGACTGGTCTGGAACTCAGTATGTAGCCTAGAATGCTTTCAAACTTGTGGCAGTCCTCCTGCCTCAGTTTCCTGAGTGCTGGGATTTCTAGTATGAGCTACTGCACACAGGTTTATTAACTAATTATTTATTCAGACATGTTCTTGCTCTATACAAAGTTAGTCTAGGACTCAGAATCCTCTTCCAAGTGCTAGGATTGCTGGTGTGTACCACTACACCTGGCTAATACAGCTAATTTAAAGTCTGTTTCAGAAGAGTTACAGAAACATTTCAGATGAGTTTAAATTATTTTTTCCCTTTGGTTTTTCAAGACAAGAGTTTTTCTGTGTAGCCTTGACTGTCCTGGAACTCACTCTGTAGACTGAGATGGCCTTGAACTCTGCCTCCCAATTGCTGGGATTAAAGGCACATACCATCACCGCCCAGCTAGTTCTAAACTCTTATTTGTCACAGTTGAGTAATAGTACTCAAATATGAAATTAAAAATAAATCATAAGGCCAGGTGGTGGTGGCACACGCTTTTAATCCCAGCACGGATTTTCGTGAGTTTGAGGCCAGCCTGGTCTACAGAGCAAGATCCAGGACAGGCACCAAAACTACACAGAGAAACCCTTTCTCAAAAAAACAAAACAAAACAAAAATATCATAAGAGTGTTTTTTATTGTTGATTTTTGTTGTTGTTTTGAATCAGGATTCTTTATGTAGGCTTGGCTGTCCTGGAACTTGTAGACCAGTCTGACCTCCAACTCAAGGAGATTCCCTTTCCTCTGTGTCTGTGGTGCTGAGACTAAAGACATGCACCACCACACTAGCTGAGTGTTGTTCCTTAGGTACTGACCGGTACATCTTGGAGCATATTCTTGCATACTGGGCCTGTGTAATATTACAGTGATCCAGGGACTAGTTTTAATTTTCCTCAAGAAGTACTATTTTTCTCTTTTTGTTTCTGTTTTTGCTGTGCTGAGTGGGCCTTAAACTCAGGGCCTTGCTCATGCTAGGCAGGTAGACTTATCTTCATTTCCTTCCTTCCTTCCTTCCTTCCTTCCTTCCTTCCTTCCTTCCTTCCTTCCTTCCTTCCTTCCTTCTCCCTCTTCTGTCCCTCTTTCTTTGTTTTTTGTTTTTTGAGACAAGGTCTCCCTTGGATGGCCTAGAATTTGCTATGTAGACCAGACTAGCCTTGAATTCATGAGTGATCCTCCCACTTCTGGTTCCCAGGTGCTTAAATTATGGGTATCACCACACCTGGTAAGGCTTATTATTTTGGGGTTGGGGGAGGTGACAGGGTTTCCCTGTGTAGCTCTGGCTATCCTGGAACTCGCTCTGTAGACCAGGCTGGTTGGAACTCAGATTTCCACCTGCTTCTGCCTCCCAAATTTTGGGATTAAAGGTGTGTGCCACCACCTCTGGGCAATGCTTATTGTTTTTATTTTTTGTAAGCAAGCAAGATTTTATTGAAAAGTAGACTCTCCACAGCATGAAGGGGTCCTGAAAATGTGTTGATTAGGCTTATTATTTCTTTTCTTTTCTTTGGCTTTATTCATTCATTAATTCATTCATTTATTTATTTATTTATTTTTTCCAAGACAGGTTTTCTCAGTGTTCCTGGCTGTCCTGGAACTTGCTTTGTAGACAAGGATGGCCTCGAAATCATAGAAAT
The DNA here is from genome assembly GCF_007827085.1 of Peromyscus californicus insignis. Lineage (NCBI taxonomy): Eukaryota > Metazoa > Chordata > Mammalia > Rodentia > Cricetidae > Peromyscus > Peromyscus californicus. Next base: position 42,699,737 of record NW_026294551.1, on the reverse strand, counting down.
CTGTCTGCCTCTGCCTCCCAAATGCTGGGATTAAAGGCATGCACCACCACCTCTGGCTAGTCTTATTAAATGAAGTAGCTAAGTGGTAGAATGGTCGCTCAGTATGTACATGGTTCTATCCCCAGCACCAGAAATAAAGTAAAAAGCTTGACTTATTATTTTTTTTTTTTTTTTTTTTTTTTTTTTTTTTTTTTTTTGGTTTTTCGAGACAGGGTTTCTCTGTGTAGCTTTGCGCCTTTCCTGGAACTCACTTGGTAGCCCAGACTGGCCTCGAACTCACAGAGATCCGCCTGGCTCTGCCTCCCGAGTGCTGGGATTAAAGGCGTGCGCCACCACCGCCCGGCTTGACTTATTGAATCAAACTGATGGCAATTATTTTTTCTTTTTAAGTTAGAATACTAACTGGTTTGTTTTTATATTTAAGATCCTGTACATTATTATGAAAATATTTATAAATGTCATTCTTTTCCAGAATGAAATTCACTAGAATTAGTACTCCCAAAAAATCTAAGAAAAAGTCCAAGAAAATGTCTAAGAAATCTGAAACAACTGAGGGAGATCTCACTTCTCAGAAGAGAAAGGTAATAAAAGTACTGAAGTTCTGAAAGTGATACTGTTTTCTTAAAAGACCGCCAATAGTTACTGGAAGTCATGTCAAAGAGGATTCCTATGTGTTATAAGTCCATTAATTACAACCTATGCCATTTATTCTGTTTCTCTAGCTAGTTTATTAAGATGTTAAAATATCTCACTATGGGCTCAAGCCTGCTGCCCTGAGTCTGATGATAGACACACACACAAACACACACACACACACACACATACACAAATAGTGTATACTATGTGATTGTATTAGCTTTGTCTGTCTGGGGGGTCAAGGGGACAGTGCTGGGATGTGTAAGACATCCTAGGTTAAGTGTTCTACCACTAAACTTTATCCTCTGCCCTCTTCTTATTTTTTTACTTTATGAGACATAGTCTTCATAACTTGCTTAGCTGGCCTTGAGATCAGTACTCATAGGAAAACAGGCAGTCATTGAATGTGTGATTGGCCTGCCTCAATTTCTCTATGTGTTTTTTTTTTTTTTTTTTTTTGTTTTTTTGTTTTTTGAGACAGGGTTTCTCTGTGTAGCTTTGCGCCTTTCCTGGAACTCACTTGGTAGCCCAGGCTGGCCTCGAACTCACAGAGATCCGCCTGGCTCTGCCTCCCGAGTGCTGGGATTAAAGGCGTGCGCCACCACCGCCCGGCTTCTCTATGTGTTTTTTAAACGTTTTTCTTTATTTTTATTTTCTGTGTATGGGTGTTTTTGCCTGCTTGTATGTCTGCACCATATGTGTGCAGTACCTGAAGAAACCAGAAGAGGGCTTCAGATTGCCTGGGACTGGAGTTACAGATGGTTGTGAGTCACTTGGGTGCTGGGAATTGAACCCTGGTCTCTGGGAGAGCAGCCAGTGCTCTTAACTGCTGAGATACCTGTACGCTTATCCACTGAAGCACCACTCCAGCCCCTCCCTGTGTGTTCTTAACCCCTTTTATGAAAAAGGTTTCCCTATGTAGACCAGACTGGCTTCAAACTCACAGACATCCACATCCACCTGCATCTACCTAGAGGGCTGAGATTATAGGTGTGTGCCACCATACATGGCCCCTAGTGTTGTTCTTTTTTCTTTTTGTTTTTTCCAGACAGGATTTCTTTGTGCAGCCTTGGCTGTCCTGGAACTCACTCTATAGACCAAGTTGATCTCAAATTCACAGAGATCGGACTGCCTCTGTGCTGGAATTAAAGGCGTGTGCCACTACTCTCACCTCTCAGCTCTATTCTTAACTCTTTCTTTCCTATCATATCTAATTAGATTCTATAAAATCAATGTCCATGTATTATATATTTTTCCTTTATATTATCTAATGAGAGCCTTGCATACAGCATGTGCAGTAACTATTTGTATTTGAAACATAGTTCACCGACTAAAATCAAAGAATAGAGCCGGGTGGTGTTGGTGCAGACCTTTAATTCCAGCACTTGGGAAGCAGAGGCAGGTGAATCTCTGTGAGTTTGAGGCCAGCCTGGGCTACAGAGTGAGTTTCACAAAAGAAACCAGAGCTACACGGAGAAACCCTGTCTCAAAACCGCCCCACCCCCAAAAAAGAATAGATTATTATCAAGGTGGTAGGAAAATCAACCACCAATTCTAATGTAAATTGTAGACTCTCTTCTGAATTTTTGTTTTGTTTTGTTTTTGTTTTTTTCTTTTTTGGTTTTTCGAGACAGGGTTTCTCTCTGTAGCTCTGCGCCTTTCCTAGAACTCATTTGGTAGCCCAGGCTGGCCTCGAACTCACAGAGATTCACCTGCCTCTGCCTCTGAGTGCTGGGATTAAAGGCGTGTGCCTGGCTAATTTTTGGTTTTTGTTTGTTTTTTTTTTTTGTTTTTGTTTTTCGAGACAGGGTTTCTCTGTGTAGCTTTGCGCCTTTCCTGGAACTCACTTGGTAGTCCAGGCTGGCCTCGAACTTACAGAGATCCGCCTGGCTCTGCCTCCCGAGTGCTGGGATTAAAGGCGTGCGCCACCACCGCCCGGCTAATTTTTGGTTTTTATAAGAGAGAGAGTGTGTGTGTGTGTCTGTGTGTCTGTCTGTGTGTGATGTGTTTGTATGTACAGTACTCTTACCTGCATTCGTGGCAGTGTGCAACACCACCACACCTTGCCTTCCACCTTATTTGTTATAGGATCTCCCATTTACATGGTCTAGACTAGCCAGCTTGTGACTCCTCCCATTTCTCTCTAGGAACGTTGGGATTATAGACTGGTATATAGCAGCTACCATGTCCAGCTTTACATAGGTTCTGGGTTCAGTTATTTGTTTGTTTTGGTCTTTTTGAGACAGGGCCTCACTGTGTAGCTCTGGCTATCCTGGAACTCACTTAATAAAGATCAAGCTGGCCTCAAACTCACTGAGATCCTCCTGCCTCTGCCTCTTGAGTGCTGGGACTAAAAGCATGCGCCCCCTGGTTCTGGCTTTTTTTTTTTTTTAAGATTTATTTCTCTATTATGTATATAGCAGGCCATAAGAGGGCACCAAATCTCTTTCCAGGTGGTTGTGAGCCACCATGTGGTTGCTGGGAATTGAACTCAGGACTTCTGGAAGAGCAGCCAGCGTTCTTAACTACTGAGCCATCTCTCCAGCCTGGTTTTGGGTTTATATGCAGATACACTTATTTTTTTTTTTTTTTTTTTTTTTAAAGATTTTATTTATTTATTATGTATACAATGTTCTGCCTGCATGTATGTCTGCAGGCCAGAAGAGGGCACCAGATCTCATTACAGATGGTTGTGAGCCACCATGTGGTTGCTGGGAATTGAACTCAGGACCTCTGGAAGAGCAGCCAGTGCTCTTAACCTCTGAGCCATCTCTCCAGCCCGCAGATACACTTATAATGACAATTATAGATTAAAAAAAATCAGGCCAGGTGGTGGTGGTGCATGCCTTTAATCCCAGCACTTGGGAGGCAGAGCCAGGCGGATCCCTATGAGTTCAAGGCCAGCTTGATCAACAGAGCGAGATCCAGGACAGGCACCAGCCGGGCGGTGGTGGTGCACGCCTTTAATCCCAGCACTCGGGAGGCAGAGCCAGGCGGATCTCTGTGAGTTCGAGGCCAGCCTGGTCTCCAAAGCGAGTTCCAGGAAAGGCACAAAGCTACACAGAGAAACCCTGTCTCGAAAAACCAAAAAAAAAAAAAAAAAAAAAAAAAAAAAAATTGAATAATCATTTCCTGGTTGATTATTAATGTGATTGATACAAATATTTTTTTCTATTATATATTTCTGTTTTTTTCTGTTATCAAATATGAAATATTTTTTTGTTTGTTTGTTTGTTTTTTTCGAGACAGGGTTTCTCTGTGTAGCTTTGCGCCTTTCCTGGATCTCGCTCTGTAGACCAGGCTGGCCTCGAACTCACAAAGATCCTCATGCCTCTGCCTCCCGAATGCTGGGATTAAAGGTGTGCGCCACCACTGCCCGGCCAAATATGAAATTCTTGCTGTGATCTGAATTAATAGTTCAAATTTTTGTCTAGGCAAACAGTACTTCAAAAAATGTATCAAAAGCTAAACAACTGATTGAGAAAGCAAAAGCTTTCCGAGTCAGTGGATCAAAGGCTGAAGAAACAGTGGTGCCCTTGAGGCGTTCCTCTAGGCACCAGACACTTCCTGAAAGGGAGAAGTCACCAGAGACAGATGTAAGTATTCCAGTATCTGTTGATACAGTTGTTATTGTTTCGTTATTAGGAGTGGGAGGAGGAAACCTTTATAGAGATGTAAGGTCATATTCAATAGCCTGGTCATGGTGGACATTCTGCTTTAAAAGTCTTTGGCTTACGGGATATAGTCTAGTCTCAGGTTACTCAAGGTATCTTCTAACAACTGATTCTTCCCATTCCTCAAGCAGTTCTTTACCACAGTCACACTGAATTTCATTTCTCCCCGATAGATCCCTTTCACTGTTTATTTTCTTGCTTTGAAATTCACATCCCAAGTACTGTCTTCTACCTGAGAATTCTCTACTCGACTTTTACTATCCTGCTAAAAGCCACTGCCTCCTATTTTTTTAAAATAGTTTTATTGAGATGTAATTCATGCTGTACAGTTGGCCATTTAAGTGTACAATTCAAAACTGAAGGTGTTATGGTGCATACCTGGCATTGTAGCACTAGGGAGGTAAAATAGGGGATCAGAAGTTTGGGGTGATTCTCAGGCTATGTGATAAGTTTGAAGGCACCTGTCTCAAAAAAAAAAAAAGTATGCAGTTCAGTGTCTTTGAGTACATTCAGAGTTGTAGTTCTACTATAACCGATTTTAGAAATTTTTCTGTTTTTTGAAACATGGTATTTCTATGTAGCCCAGGGTCCCTCAAATTCACCATCCTTTTGCCTGCGCTGGCATAATATGTGCCACTATGGAGTTTAGAACATTTCTACCTCCAAAGAGGACACCATTCCCCTTTGCTGCTGCTTTCCAGTCCTCCCATCTCCCTGTGACAACTGCTCATCCTCTTTCTAGTTCTATAGATTTTCTCTTCTGGATAGTTCATAAAATATTGTATGATATAATACGGGGGACCACTGTCTACTGAGCTACATCCCCAGCCTTCTATGACATCAAATGTCCAGTTTTCCAGTGTATCCATGCTTTATATGCTATCTACCCATTAGTTATTTAGTAGCCACTTCAGTTATCTGATCAACTGAGCCAGGATTAACAGTGCTTGTGTTCAAGCATCCTTATTTTGCTTGATGATTGCTCCATAGTAGAAGAATAGTAATGCTGGCAATTTGGGTACACAAAGGAGAAGTAGTGGGAAAGGTGAAATTCCTTCACTTAGGAAGGAAAGAAGCTGGGTGTGGTGGTGCATACCTTTAACCTGAGCACTCCAGACAGAGGCAGTTTGAGGTTAGCCTGGTCTGCAGAGCAAGTTCCTGGACAGCCAGAGATAGACTGTGAGATGTCCTGTCTCAAAGAGAGAGAGAGAGAGAAAGATGCTGAAACTGCAAAAATCTGTAGAAAGAATCCTTTATCTGTGAAATTATGAAGAAAAAGGAAATTCCTTCAGTTTTATTGTCAGACCTTAATCTGTAAAAGTTGTAAAAGTTGTGGTCAAAGTGTGTGTTATCAGGTATGTATGTATGTGAAAACAACCTAGCTCAGAACTGTCTGAGGCTTAGGTATTCTCTGGGGTTATTGGAATCGCTTATGGACAAGGGAAAGTACTGTATTAAAGTGTTGTTTTTTTCTTCCTTATTTTGTCTTAGGATTCTGTAATACTAATAGATTCAAGTCCAACTTCTGTAAAGCAACCAGAGAAAAATCAGAAGAAACTTAAGAATTTGAATGATGTACTAGGAAAAAAACTTAACAAGCCTTCTAAAAATGTCCCTGGTAATTGGATTTAATATGGTTTGATGAATAGTAGAGTGTTTGGGGGCAATTAATTCTGAGATTTCCGGTGCAAAGTTAATGTCATATTCCATAAAATAGGAAATTTAGGTGTTTTGTTTGTTTCTTTTCTTTTCTTTGAGACAGGTTGTCAGAGATCTGTCTGCCTCTGCCTATGAAGTGGTGGCATTAAAGGCATGTCTAGCTTTGTTTTGTTTTGTGGGTCAGGATTTCCTATCACCAGACTAGTTACTTACTATGTAGTTGAGGCCGGCCTTGAACTCCTCATCTTCCTGTGTCCACCTTCAAGTGCTGGGATTATAGTGTGTGCCACATTGCCTGCCTAATTATTTCCATTTTGATAAGTAAAGTTTTGAGGTAGAGCCCTTGCCTAGTAACCGCAAGGCCCTGGGTTCGGTCCTCAGCTCTGGGGGGTGGGGTGGGGAGTGGGGGGTGGTGGGAGAGTAGGCAGATTTTTTTTTTTTGAGCAAGTTTTTCAAAGAAAAATTGAGAATCTTATTATTTTTTTTTAAATTTATTTATTTATTATGTATACAGTGTTCTGTCTGCATGTATGCCTGCAGGCCAGAAGAGGGCACCAGATCTCATTACAGATGGTTGTGAGCCACCATGTGGTTGCTGGGAATTGAACTCAGGACCTCTGGAAGAACAGCCAGTGCTCTTAACCTCTGAGCCGTCTCTCCAGCCCGAGAATCTTATTTTTTAAACTTTGTTTTGGGACATATATCAAATTTTTCTGTGTTCATTAAAACATTTCCTTATAGCTGGGTGTGGTGGCACACTCTTTTCATCCCAGCACTTGGGAAGCAGAGGCAGGTGGATCTTTGTGAGTTTGAAGCCAGCCTGGTCTACAGAGTGAGTTCCAGAACCGCCAGAACTACACAGAGAGACCCTGTCTTGAAAAAACAAACCAAACCAAAAAAAATTTCCTCACTATTATTATTATTATTATTATGTTGTTGTTGTTGTTGTTGTTGTTGTTGTTGTTGTTTTGTCTTTTTAAGACAGAGTTCCTCTGTGTAGCCCTGGCTGTCCTGGAACTAGCTCTGTAGACCAGGCTGGCCTGGAACTCAAAAGAGATCTGCCTGCCTCTGCCTCCCAATGCTAGGATTAAGGACGTGCACCACCACTGCCTGATACATTTCCTTTTTTTTTTTTTTTTTTTTTTTTTTTTTTTTTTATTGATTGATTTGTGTGTTCCCATGTGAGGATGTAAGACAATTTCAGGTGTGAGTCCTCACCTTCTACTGTGGTTTATACATGAGCTTCAGGGATACAGCCTGGTTTGTCACTCTCTACCTACTGAGCCATCTGTACAGCTCTCAATTTTTTTTTGTAATTTATTTATTTTTTAACTATTTATTTTTAAAGATTTATTTATGTATTATATGTTTGAGTGCTCTATCTGCATGTACAACTTTATGGCAGAAGAGGACATCAGATTCCACTATAGATGGTTGTAAGCCACCATGTGGTTGCTGGGAATTGAACTCAGGACCTCTGGAAGAGCAGCCAGTGCTCTCAACCTCTGAGCCATCTCTACAGCCCCAACTATTTATTTATTGAAACAGGGTCTCTCTTCATATCCTACCTGGCCTGGAACTCATTATGTAGAACAGGCTGGCCTTGAACTCAAATCAGCCTGCCTTTGCCTTCCAAGAGCTGGGATTAAAGGTGTGCACCACCTTGCCCAGCTTTATTTTTATTTTTTATTTTTTAATTTTTTTGGTTTTTTGAGACAGGGTTTCTGTGTAGCTTTGCGCCTTTCCTGGAACTCACTCGGTAGCCTAGGCTGGCCTTAATGGACCCCGGCACACCACCACTGCCCGGCTTTATTTTTATTTTTGTCATGTATGTTTGTGTCTGTGTATGTGTGCTACTTGTGTGTGGTGGTGAAGAGGCCTGAAGAGAGCTTCTTTCCCTGGAGCTGGAATTACAGAAGGTTGTGAGTCTCCAATGTGGGTTTTGGTTACCAAACTCAGGTCCTCTGGAAGAGCTCTGTGTACTGTTAACTGCTAAGCCCTCTCTCCAGCCCCTGTTTTGTTTGTTTGTTTTTAACATTAAAACATTTAAAATGTTTAGGTATTTCCCTAGACATACTAAACAAAATTTTAAGATGTACATTATAGGATTCTGTAGTTAAAAATGAAAGATTCCCAGGGGGTTCCATTATCACCAAGTTGATGAAACATTATTATACAGCATTTTTATAATTAAAAAGTTTTTTTGTTTTTTTTCCTTTTTTTAATTTTAATTTTTATTTATTTTTTTTAATTAAAAGGTTTTTAAAGGTAACTAAAGGTGAGTGGGGATGCTAAACATTTAATACTAACCCAAGTATTGATTTTTCTAAGGAAAAATGAAAATTGCTCCTTTATTTCTTGCCAAAAAGACTAAGAGAACAGCCATTCCAGTCCTTGATTTGGATGAAAGCAGGTCAGTCCAATACAAATATATAAATATTTTATGGAATTCAAGTTTTATTTATTTGTTTACTTTAATTATATGTCAATGACTATTTGAAACCTCTTTGTTTTACATGTGCATATATGTGTGGTGTATATATATAGCATATTTGTGGGTATCTGTGCTCATGTGTGTGTGTGTATGTATGTGTGTGCCTGTGTGCAGTTATTCATGTGTGTGTAAATGGAGGTCAGAAGCAGATAACAGGAGTCTTCCTCCATTACCCAGCTTTTCTGTGGGTGGGCATTGCAGCTCCAGTCTCCACACTGACATGGCAAGTGCTTTACCCACCTGAGTCCTCTCCCCAGCCCTCTGGTGAAGTTTTAAAACATGCTATTGATGATGCTTGCACTACTGTTGAAGGTCTTAGGGTTTTGTCAAGGCTTTGGGGCTATTTCACATAAAATAGCAGAAGAATTTAAAACAAACCCCAAAGTATCAAACTTTGTTCATGACCCTCACTCAATAAAATGTCTACAATGTATCAGGCACTATTTTGGCACTAGGAATGTTAAGGGAAACACAGTGCCTGTCCTCATGAAGCTTATAGTCTCCAGAGGGAATACAGCCTATAAACATCAACTGGCTTAACAAATGAAAAATTGACATTTGCTAAGGAAGGGCACAAAATATTATTAGTTTATATTAGAGAGATTTTTTTCTGGTCATTTCACCGACCTCTGAACAAAAAAGAGCAGCTCTTCAAGGGGAGGGGGAGTGTTCTAGTCAGAGGGAACTCTCTGCACAGTACCTGAGGCTGTAAGGAATGTGCTAAGTCCCAATGATAGGAAGAATGCTAGTGTGACTTGAGCACCAGAGCAGGAGCGGAATGTGAGATTAACTGGAGAAATAGGGACCAGCCAGTAGGAGACCATAGATGCCATGCTAAAGAATTTGCTAACAATGACACAAATACACTAAGAGATTTAGGCCTAAGAGTGACACAAATACACAAAGAGATTTAGGCATGAGTACACCTGTAAACAGATTTGGATTGTGAACGTTTAATGTGCCTACTAGATGAGTCTTATGATTGCACAAAGAGCAGGATACAGGTTGGGGGGTACCTTGTCTAACATACAGGGAACCCCAGGTTTAATTCCTAGCACTGCATAAGTTGGGTGTGAAGATACACACTATAATCCCAGCCCTTGGGAGACTGGGGCAGAGGTTCAGGGCTATCTTCAGCTACATAGGGAACTTGAGGCCAGCCCAGGATACATCAGACCCTGTTTTTTGTTTGTTTATTTGTCTAAAAGAGTAGAATGAAAAAGAAGTTGAAGGAGATGTAGGAGTACAGGTGTGAGGTGGTGGAGATGAAAGCTAGGGTGGTGGAAATGATATATGAATCAATTTTGGAAGATAAATTTGTATGAGGTTGTGTGTGTATGTATGTTTTCTCCAGTACTAGAAATTGAACAGAGGACCTTGGACTAGGCAAGCACTCTGCCATTGAACCACATCCCAGCCCTCTATTTGCTTGAGACAGGGTCTTCCTAAGTTACCCTGGCAGGCCCTTTATCCTCAGCCTCATGAATATAGGCATATGCCACCATAGCTGGTGAAATTTTTCATGATTACTAGGTTTGGGGTTAGGCCTGGGTGCATCTTTTACTCCAGAAAAGTTATATATATATAGATTTTCTCTATTAATGCCACTACCTTCATAACAAGAGATTATTATTTAGATTACTTATTCTTACTCTTTTTTTTTTTTAAAAAAAGATTTATTTATTTATTATGTATACAGTGTTTTGCCTACATGTATGCCTGCAGGCCAGAAGAGGGCACCAGATCTCATTATAGATGGTTGTGAGCCACCATGTGGTTGCTGGAAATTGAACTCAGAACCTCTGGAAGAGCAGCCAGTGCTCTTAACCTCTGAACCATTTCTCCAGCCTCTTACTCTTTCTTAAAGATTTACATATTGTCTTAGTCACTATTCTAATGCTGTAAAGAGACACATTATGAAAGAAAGCATTTAATTGGGGGCTTCCTTACAGCTTTAGAGGATGTACCAGGCTTTTTCTTTGGGGCCACACCAGCTCCCAAAACATGACATGGAGACTTCTTTTTAGTTTTGAATGCTTGGCCTAGCTTAGGTTTTTTCTGACTAGCTCTTTTAACTTAATCTGTTTCTCTTCATCTACCTTTTGCCTCAGGGCTTTTTACTTTTCTTTCCTTCCGTATATCTTACTTTCACTGCTTTTTCTGTCTGTCTGTCTGGCAGCTGCCTGGCTTCTTGCCTTAGGCTTGTCGCTCTCTTTTTCCTCATTCTCCTCTTCCCTCTCCAGCCTAGATTTCTCCTCCTATTTATTCTTTCTCCCCTCCAGCCCTGCCTATCCTTTCTCTTGCCTAGCTATTGGCTGTTCAGCTTTTTATTAAACCAATGGGGTGCCTCAAGCAGGCAAGGTGAAACAAACGCAACAGGTCTTTACATAATTAAACAAATGCAGCATAAACAAAAGTAACATGTCTTTACACAGTTAAAATAATGTTCTGCAGCACAAACAAATGTAACACACCTTTGCCCAGTTAAAATACTATTCCACAACGAGAGGGTGTGTCCATTATCATCATGACAGGAGCATGGCTGCATGGGACAAGTGCTGGAGCAGTAGCTGAGAGCCACTCAGAGCTCACCTCCAGTAACACACCTCCTCAAACAAGGCCACACCTCCTAATCCTTTCAAATAGTGCCACACTCTGCTGACTAATCATTCAAATATAGGAGCCTGTGGGGTCTTATTCAAACCATTACACCATATTAAAACTATTTTATTTATTTTTATTTATGTGTATGTGTCTGTACCTGCTTGTCTGTATGTACAACATGCATACCAGTGCCTGAGGAGGTCTAAAGAGGGCATCAGATCTCTGAAGCTGGAGTTACCGGTGGTTGTGAGCCACTCAGCACTCAGTGTAGGTACTGGGAACTGAGCTTGTGTCTCTGCAAGAGCAGCAAATTCTCTTGACCACTGAGCCACCTCTCCAGCCCATTAATACTCTTATTTCTGTTAACTGTATTAGTTTTGTGTCTTGTCCTATGTTAGTTTTTTCTGTTCTAGAACTGCACATAAATTTTATATGTATATATATTTTTTGTGTCTGACTGCTTTTGCTTAATACACACACAGACACAGAGTTATGGACACAGGCATGCACACATTCTCATCTCCCTCCCTCCCTCTTTAAGAGATGCCATGTTGCCCATTCTGGCTTCAAATTTCTGGGTTCAAGCAAAGCATGCCTCAGCTTTCTGGGACTGTAGTAGGTGCATGGCACCGTGGTTGGCTCTTCTTCTTCTTCTTCTTCTTCTTCTTCTTCTTCTTCTTCTTCTTCTTATTATTATTATTATTATTATTATTATTATTATTATTATTGTTCGTGCCCGGTACCACATAGGGCAATACATACCCAGGGTAAGTAAACAGTTTGAGTTGTAACAAATGTGCACATTTGTAGTCACCATTGTAATAAAGATAGAGAGCGTTCTCATGATTCTCAAAAAAGTTCCCTTTGCCTCTTTGCAGCTATCCCTGCCCTCACTACATAGCCCAGGCAGTTCTGGGACTGACAGTCCTTCCACCTCTGCTGTTTGCCAGCACAATAAGTCTTTCAGGGGAGGGCACACATGTTTAAGTCAGGGTACAACTTTGTGGAGTAGATCCTTTCCTACCTTTATGTGGGTTCCAGGCATTGAATTCAGGTCACCAGGCTTGCATGGCAAGTACTTTACCTGCTGAGCCATCTTGCCAGATGTGATTTTTTTTGTTTTATTGAGATTTTTCATGTACTGCAGGCTGGCCTTGAACTCACTATGTAGTCAAAGATGACCTTGAACTCCTAATTCTCCTGCTTCCTTCCGAGTGCTAGAGTTATAGACATGTACCACCATACACAGCCATAATAAAGCTGTTTATAAATTATCTAGATTCACTGGATAGTAGTGGCGCACGCCTTTAATCCCAGCACTCTGGAGGCAGAGGCAGGCAGATCTCTGTGTTTGAGGCCAATCTGGTCTACAGAGTGAGTTCCAGGACAGACAGGGCTACACAGAGAAACCAACCATCCAGCTCTGAGGTTGACTCTTTAAATAAATAAAATAACCATTATTTTTATTTATGTATATGTGTGTGTGTCTGTGTGATTATATACTTCATGGGTGTGGGTGTCCTCAGAGGCTAGCCGAGGGGCTCAGAGCTCTTGGAATTTGAGTTATAGACAGTTGTGAGCTTCCTGATATGGATACTGAGAACCAAACTCAGGTCCTCTGGAAGAGCAACAAGTGCTCTTAACTGCTGAGCTGTCTCTCCTGCCCCAGTCAATTCTTCTCATCTGGCTTAAGACTCATCTTCCCCTCACTTTTTACTCAAAGAAGAAAGGAGCACAGATGTAGAATTTTTTTTTTTTAGCCTTGTAAAACTTACCAGCCCTAATTTGTATACAAAGTTTTAGTCCTTGTATATATGGAAGGCTAGGAAGGATGCCTAAGCTGTGATGTACCACCACACTCTTTCTACCTTCTACCACTCCAGTTTCCTAGTCTCCTCCACCCTCACACTTCTCTCCATATCAGTTTAAGATTACTGTGATTCATAACCTCAGAAGAAGCCAAGTAAAGGTGAAGATCCTCAGTTTCCTGTTACTGGAAACAGTATTGCTGTATTGTTGTTATTATTTGGGGTCTCTATGTAGCCTGCCTGATCTGGAACTTAAAACAATTCACCTGCCTCAGCCTCCTGAATGCTGGGATTACAGGTGTGTACCACTACACCCAGCTTCTGTTTCTTTTCGTTAGTGGTGCTGGAGATTGAACGTAGGCCCTTGTATATGCTAGGGAAAGGTTCTCCCAGCAAGCTGTTGTGTTAAGTTCTGAATGTGACACTGACTTTGTTTTTCTGGTATAATATAATGCTTATTTAATAATAACAACCCTCGTTCTGGGGGTGTAATTCACAGGTAGAGTGCCTGAGTCATAGTACAACCCCGAGTTTGCTTTCTAGCCCCACACCAAACAACAGGGACAATGAAGAAAACTCCCATCTGAGGAGAGTCCCAGTTAGTTAGTCTTTTAATACAGGGTTTTTTTTTTTTTTTTTTTTTTTTTTTTTTTTTGTTTTCAAGACAGAGTTTCTCTGTGTAGTTTTGCGCCTTTCCTGGATCTCGCGCTGTAGACCAGGCTGGCCTCGAACTCACAGAGATCTGCCTGCCTCTGCCTCCCGAGTGTTGGGATTAAAGGCGTGCGCCACCATTGCCCGGCTTGTTTTTTTTTAAAAATCTATACATATTGGTCTTATTTAATTTTCTAACATGAGTAGATAAGCAAAAGAGAGTTTTACCAGCTAATTTATTGGGTGTGCTTAATTTTGAAATTTTTTTTTTAGATTTCAGTTGTGTGTGTGCATGCGCACAAGCCTGCCTATCTGTCTGTGCTGGTGCATGCATACGCTGGCATGAGTGTGAAGGTCAGAGGAAGTTGTGAGTTGATCCTTTCCTCTATGTGAGTTCCAAGGATGGAACTCAGGTTGTCCTGCTTGTGCGGCAAGTGCTTTTACCAATGAGCCATCTCACTAGCTTGAAGATAAAATTTTAAAATGTTTGTTTTCTAGAAAATTTGTTCTTTAACTTTTTTGCATTTATTTATTTACTTATTTGTGTGTATGGTGTGTATGGAGGGCAGAGATTTGTTTTTTTTTTCCTACTACCATGTTGGTCCTGGAGATTGATTTGAATCATCAGTCTTCGTAGCAAGTGCCTTTACCTGCTGACCCTCACACTGGCCCTACATAGTTTATTCTTCACCTCACTTTATGTATGTATGTATGTATGTATGTATCTATCTATCTATCTATCTATCTATCTATTTATCTATCTATCTATTCATTTAATTTGAGGCAGCGTCTTGTTCTGTAGCTCTGGCTCTCCTGGAACTTACTATGTAGACTTGTCTGGTATTGAACTCACAAGAGATCCTCCTCCCTTGGCCTCCTAAATGCTGGGATTCAAGGCATGCACCACTACACCTGACTGTTTTTAAAATTATTTATATTGCATCTATTTATTTACTTACATTTGTATAAACACACATGCCACAGCATGCATGTGGAGATCAGAAAACAATTTGTGGAGCTGATTCCTCCACGTTGTGGGTCCTGGGCAGTTGAACTCAGGTTGTCAATTTATTCCTTTAGGTACTTATAACTTTTGCTTTTATTTTTTTAAATAATTTTCTTCAAAGTCAAGATTCATCAGAACAAACTCAGGATTGTGATGTACAATTTAGAGCAAAGCGTGATTTTCTACGGAGTGGTTTGCCAGATTTACTGAAACGACAGATTGCAAAGAAAGCTGCTGCACTCGATGTTTACAATGCAGTGAGTACCAGTTTCCAGAGGGTTGTTCATGTCCAACAGAAGGATGATGGTAAGTTTGTTGTGTGTGTGTGTGTGTGTGTGTGTGTGTGTGTGTGTGTGTGTGTGTGTGTATGTTTTTGTTTATTTATTTAGACGGGGTCTCTCTGTTTAGCCTGGCTGTCCTAGAACTCTCTACGAAGACCAGGCTGGCCTCAAATGTATTTATTTTTGAGCCAGGGTCTTATTCTGTAGCCCAGTCTGGCCTTGAACTTATGTATCCTAGACCTGAAACTTAGCAGTACTTCTGCTTTAGCCTCAGTATACCCCATAGTCCCACTATAGCCCCCAAAGCCTCAAAGTATGAATGCTCCTGTTGTCAGCTTTCAGGTGTTAGAAGAACAGGTGTGTGCCACTGTACTTAAAACTTAGCCTCACTTTTACCTTATTGTGCTGAGGATCAAACCCCTCGTTCCCATATGCAGCCAGGTATCCTATCATCTAAGGACCTTCCCCTGTCCCTCCCCACCTCCTCACCTTTTTTTTTTTTTTTTTTTTTTTTTAGCTTTTCGGGACAGGGTTTCTCTGTGTAGCCCTGGCTGTCCTGGATCTGCTTTGTAAACCAGACTGGTATCAAACTCAGAGATCCGCCTGCTTCTGCCTCCCAAGTGCTGGGATTAAAGGCTTATGCCATCACCGCCTGGGCTGATACTCTGCTTTTTTTTTTAACAAGAAAAAGAGCTGGCGAAATGACTTAGTGGTTAGGAACACTTATTGCTCTTGCAGAGGACCTAGGTCTGAGTTCCAGAACCCACATTGAGGCTCATAACCATCTGTAATTCCAGCTCCAGGAGATCAGGTTTCCTCCTGCATTCAGGAAGGAAAAGCCCTCTCCTGTCCTCAATGAGCACCTGTACACACGTGCCACACATACATTCATGCAGGCACACACACATAAAAATAAAATAATCCCAGTATTTAGGAGATAGAAACAGGAGAAACTCTGAGTTCAAGGCTAGCCTGGTCTACATAGCATGTTCCAGGACAGCTAGAGCTACATTATAAGACCCTGTCTTTAAAAAAAGAAAGAAATGCTTTTTAAAAATTAATAAACTTTGTCGGGCGGTGGTGGCACACGCCTTTAATCCCAGCACTTGGAAGGCAGAGCCAGGCTGATCTCTGTGAATTTGAGGCCAGCCTGGGCTACCAAGTGAATTCCAGGAAAGGCGCAAAGCTACACAAAGAAACCCTGTCTTGAACAAACAAACAAACAAAAAATTAATAAATTTTTTGTTTGTTTGTTTTTTATTTCTCAAGACAAGTTTTCTCTTTGTAGCCTTGGCTGGCCTCGAACTCACAGATATCTGCCTACCTCTGCCTATCAAGTCCTGGGATTATTAAAGGTGTGTGCCACCGCCACCCAGCAATAAATAAAACATTTAAAAAGAAGAATGGGGTAGGTTTTCTGGTTTTATAGCATTCTTGGTGATTTTAGTGATTACCAGTATATTTTACCTATTTTTCCCTAATTCCTGGACTTGTTTACTGATGATACTCCCATGCAGAGCAAAGAAGGCCAAGTGATTTTTATTATCCCTTATGTCATCCTTGCCTCCCTGATATAAGGGACCTTGAATGAATACTGTTTTTTGGTTTTTTTTTAAGATTTATTTATTTATTTTGTACACAGAAGAGGGTGCCAGATCTCATTACAGATGGTTGTGAGCCACCATGTGGGTCCTGGGAATTGAACTCAGGACCTCTGGAAGAACAGTCAGTGCTCTTAACCTCTGAGTCATCTCTCCAGCCTGAATGAATGCTGTTTTTATATTTAAATTTGGGCTTGTTGTAAGGCTGAATCTGAGAACTGTAGTTCATGGCCTGTCGGGTACATAGCAGGTTAGTGCCAGCCTACGCTCCGTAGTGAGGCTCTGTCTAACAACAAACAAACAAAAAAATCAAACCCTTAGACAGACTCTAAATCAGAATGCTAAATAGCCCCTTGGTTTTTGAAACTACATATCAAAGTTGATTTTAAAAGAAATGAGATTGCTGGTATTTGGTCATTTTTGACAAATTAAAGAGAAGATGAGGTAATTTTTATCAGCTGTTTTTTGGTGGGGGTCTTGCTATGAAGCCTAGGTAAGTAAGCCTTGCTCTCTCAGTCCTGTCTCCACCTCTCAAGTGCTGAGATTATAGGAGTGTACCATGGCATGGCCAAGCTGTGCTTCTTGTTCATGGTATATTCACTTGGGTGTTTGGTAATTTTGTTTGAACCATACAGCTGCTTTCATTGGCTTGCCTGCTGGAATTTTTGCTTTTGTTGTTGGTGTTTGGTATTGCTGAGAGTTGAACTCAGAGTCTCATATATCAGACTTGTCAGGCCTTTTCATGTTTGCATGGTTGATATTCCGTAAAGGAATAGTGTATAAATTCGGATGCTTTTCTGTTTTTCTTTAGAGTATTGGTTGTGGCATTTGAAGCCACCGTCTTGCCCTCTGTTAACTGAATTTAAAGAATTGAATACTAAAGTAACAGATCTCTCAAAATGTGTTGTTGCTCTTGGTGAATTTTCAACATTGAATTCAAATCCAAGAAGTAATTCTGCTGTTGTGGTAAGTTCAGAGAAACCATCCATGATTCCATGAATTATTCTTTCCCAGCTTTCAGAAGAAAATACTGGCTATCAACTGTTTAGCCTAGAGGTTCTTCTTTTCCTAGGCTCTAGTTTTAAAAACAAATCTAATTGAAATACAGTCTCAGCCAGGCAACGGTGGTGCACACCTTTAATCTCAGCACTCAAGGAGAGGCAGGAGGATTTCTGAGTTCAAGGCCAGCTTGGTCTACAGAGGTAGTTCCAGGACAGCTAAGGCTACACAGCAAAACCATGTCTCAAAAAACAAAAAAGAAAAAGAGAAATACATACTCTCTTTAAATAGTCATAGAGCTTTAAAGATATATATAAATTTTATGTGTTCCTGAGTGCATGTATGCATACCATGTATGTACAGGTGCCCACAGAGACCAGAAGAGGGCATGACATGCCCTAGAACTGGAGTTAACAGGCAGTTGTGAGTCACCTAATGTTGGTGCTGGGAGCTGAAGCCATGTCCTCTGCCAGAACAACAGAATGCTCCTAACGACTGAGCCATCTCTCTAGCCCCTCAAAGAGCTTAAAACATCAGAATAATTCATAATAGAGCCAGGCATGTGGATGAGTATAAACCAAGCACTTGGAAGGCTAAGACATGAAGATGATGAATTTAAGACCAGCTTGGGCTATATACAGAAGTCTTGTCTTTATTTTTATTTAATTTTGAGAAAGGGTTTCAACCTCACTATGTTGCATTGGCTGGCATGGAGCTCACTGTAGACCAAGCTGGCCTCAGACTCACAGAGATCCACCTGCCTCTGGGATTGAAGGTGTACACCCATGCCTGGCAAGACTCTACTTTACAAAAAAAAAGAATAAAAATATCATTTTAATAGAATATTAGATTATACAGCACATTTAAATACTTTGTAAGCCAGAACTAATATATAAAGTACAATTAATTGAAAGTAGAGAATAAATATATGAAGTAGTTCCTTCCAAAGCTAAACTTTTGTGTTTAGTGACTAAAGCTAATATTCCATTGATAGTGACTTTCTGGGCAGGAAGCATTTGGTAGTGTTGCAGCTAAGGCAGTAGATGATACGACTTGTTACTGTACATATTGTTCTTCATTGCAGTTGATGAGGACAAGGAAGGATTTTACTAAAGAAGTAAGAAATCTTTTGCTGGAGGAAATAACACAGTCAAATCCTGAATTTTCTTTAGGAAAATATTTTCCCTTGCTTCTAAAAAAACGAATTGAGCACCAGGTACTTTCTGAGGGTCATGGTAAACAAGGTTAGTGATAATCATTTATGTCTACATTTGAGTTCTCTCTCTCTCTCTCTCTCTCTCTCTCTCTCTCTCTCTCTCTCTCTCTTTCTCTCTCTCTCTCTCCTCTCTCTCCTCTCTCTCTCTCCCCACATTTGAGTTTTGAAAAGATAAAGACCCAGCCTTTTGACTCTTAGAAGTGGTTACTACAGACAGAACTTGGCTGCCACTTGGCAAGGGAGATTGTTTGGTCCTGCTAACTTCCAGATATCCCAACCCAGGCAGATCTAGTATTGTTAAAATGCTAATCATTCATTAATAAGCCTTAAATGAGGTCATTGCAACTTATGTATCTTGTACAGAAGGCGGTCTAAATGTTAAGGTCTCCAGCTTACTCTAATTACATAACATTTGATTCTTAACTTTTCATCATAATGTTGTAAGACTATAGGATGTTTGAAAGTGATGGGAAGATTATTGGGTATTGAAGATTATTTTTGTTGATTGGTAAGCACACCCATTTCTCTTAATTTCCAAAATAGCAAGTCCACAACTACAGCCTCGTGTCAGTCAAAAAGAAACCAAACGGAAATGTGTGGAAACAGGAAATCACAGGTCAAAAAGAAAGAAACCAAATGAATATTCAATGAGCCCAGAAGAGATAAAGGAGAAGTCAGAAGATCTTGAGAAAAGAATCAACTCTTCTGGGATAAATCTACATTCTGCCAAAGGTATATTTCTAAATATCTCAGGGAAGAAGCGAACTGCTGTAAGTATATGTAAAATCAAGACAGAACGGGCTGGAGAGATGGCTCAGAGGTTAAGAGCACTGGCTGCTCTTCCAGCGGTCCTGAGTTCAATTCCCAGCAACCATATGGTGGCTCACAACCATCTGTAATGAGATCTGGTGCCCTCTTCTGTCCTGCAGGCATACATGCAGACAGAACACTGTATACATAATAAATAAATAAATCTTTTTAAAAAAAAAAAAATCAAGACAGAAGCAGTAGATGAGGACAGAGTCAGTAGCAGAAACACTGTCCTTTCCTAGCAAATTGGATTTTTTTCCCCCTCTCATCCTAGAACGCTTGATTTTTTTTTAACCTCTCAATCTCCACCCCATTTTGAGACAGTCTTATGTATCCCAGGCTAATCTCAAACAAAGATGACCTTGAGTTTCCTGCCTCAACCCCCCAAGCCTCAGGATTGTAAGCATGCCATATTTATGCATATTGCCTGGGATTAAACCCAGGCCTTAGTGCATACTGGGCAAATATTCTACCTACTGAGCCACATTGTGAACCCCTAACCTGTCATTCTTCCTTACCACTCTCCTCATTTTTTTTTTTTTTTTTTTTTTTTTTTTTTTGGTGGGGTGTGGTTTTCAAGACAGGGTTTCTCTGTGTGACATCTCTAGCTGTCCTAGAACTTGCTTTGTAGACCAGGCTGGCCTCAAACTCACAGAGATCTACCTGCCTCTGCCTCCTGAGTGCTGAGATTAAAGGCACATGCCACCACTGCCGGGGCCCGACTCTCCCCATTTTTCAGTCTTCTGGTGGCCTCTCAGAAGGGAGGTGGTGTGTAATTTATGGTTTTATTCTGTTCCTCTATATACATGTACTTTTTTGTTTTTAGACAAGGTGCTGCTATGTATCCCTGGCTGGCCTTGAACTTAGGAGTATTAGGATTGTTGGCATCCACCACACTTTCCTTCTACTTAGGCTCTGTTTTTTAAGCCAGAGATAAGCCAGACCTGGTGGTATGGGCCTGTGATCCAAGTTACTCAGGAAGCAGAGTCAGGAGGATCACAAGTTTAAAGTCTACCTGTGCTATAGAGTTGAGTTCAAGGCCAGCCTGAGAAACTTAGTGAGACATGTTTCTGGGGCTATGGCTCAGTGGTAGTTCCATCCCCAGCCTTATGAAAAGGAAGGGAGGGAGGGAGGGAAACAAAACCTGTAATCATTCTATTTATATTGTTTTTCAGTATATTTTGCCTTTGTACACATTTTTTTTTTTTTTTTTTTTTTTTTTTTGGTTTTTCGAGACAGGGTTTCTCTGTGTAGCTTTGCACCTTTCCTGGAACTCACTTGGTAGTCCAGGCTGGCCTTGAACTCACAGAGATCCGCCTGGCTCTGCCTCCCGAGTGCTGGGATTAAAGGCGTGCGCCACCACTGCCCGGCACCTTTCTACACATTCTTATTCTATTCAGCATATATGTATACACACACAGACATCTTGTCCAAGACATTCTATTGAGTTGATTTGCTGTTGTTGTGTTCCTTACGACAGGGTTTCTCTGTCTGTACTGGCTGTCCTGGAATTCACTGTGAAAGCAAGGCTGACCTTCAACTCAGAGATCCTCTTGCCTCTGCCTTCTGAGTAATGAGATTAAAGACATATACCACCACACCAGATTCTATTGAGATGATTTAATTCATCTATTTTATATAAAGTTTATGGAATGTTTTAATGCTTGATATGGCATGTCACCTACCATTTTCTTTAAAAAAAATTTTTATTATTTTATTTTATGTGTATGGGTGTTTTTCCTTCATGTGTATCTGTGCATAACATGTGTGGATGGTGCTAGCCAAGGCCAGAAGAGGGCATTGGATCTCCTGGAACTGGAGTTACAGACGGTTGTGAGCCACTGTGTGGGTGCTAGAACAAACTTGTGTCCTCTGGAAGAGCCGCCAGTGCTCGTGACTTCCAGAAAGCCATCTCTCCAGTCCCCTCACCTACTGTGAGAGATATTTTTGTGAACTGATTTCCTTAAGTGTACTATCATTTTCCTCACCTGTATAAATCCCATTGAGGTTTTGAGTTTTCATTGGTTGGCATATTTGGAGAGAATTGCCATCTTGGCAGTCTTCTCTGTTAGAGGTGTATCCTTTGTCTCTTTATTCAGATTGGCTTCATAGATCAGAGCTTGCCTTTGTTCTTTAGCTAGCTTACTGTTTTCTATGCTTCACACTATTCATAATGGTTCATATTGTCAAATATGGTCATTTAACATGTAGTTATTAAAAGTTGTAATGGGCCGGGCGGTGGTGGCGCACGCCTTTAATCCCAGCACTCGGGAGGCAGAGCCAGGCGGATCTCTGTGAGTTCGAGGCCAGCCTGGGCTACCAAGTGAGTTCCAGGAGAGGCGCAAAGCTACACAGAGAAACCCTGTCTCAAAAAACCAAAAAAAAAAAAAAAAAAAAAAAAAAAGTTGTAATGCACATACATTACTCCAGCTTTAATTTTTTTCTAATTATTTATTTATTTATTTATTTACCAGAGCTGAGGACTGAACCCAGGGCCTTGTGCTTGCTAGGCAAGCGCTCTACCACTGAGCTAAATCCCCAACCCTATTTTTTTTTTTTTTTTTTTTGAGACAGGGTCTTACTATGTAGCATGGGCTGGCCTGGGATTCGCTATGTAGATCAGACTAACTTGGTCTAGATTCAGAGATCTACATGCCTCTGCCTCCCGAACACTGAGATTAAAGGTGTGGGACTGGGATTTTTTTTTTTTTTTTTTAAGGTGATGAGTTTGGTATCACAAATTTAAATGTAAAGTTTTAAAAATCTTTGCATTTTATAAATAAGATTATTCCTGTAGCTTTTTAAAAATTACTTTTATAATAAGGTAAATGTCTAAGAATGTATGCTTATGTCAAGGAATGAATAATACCTTAATGTATTTTTTATTTTTGCTTTAGATTCTGGAACTGAAGACATGCTTTGGACAGAAAAGTACCAGCCTCAGAATTCAAATGAACTCATAGGCAATGAGTTAGCTATCAAAAAGTTATATAGGTTGGTAAAATTTGTAAAAGAATTAAGAAATAGTTTATGAATCTAGTTTTGCAATTTAGACTAAAATTTGGAAACTGCAAAGTAATATTATTACTTGGGAAAGTCTTTTTTTTTTTTTTTTTTTTTTGGGTTTTTCAAGACAGGGTTTCTCTGTGTAGCTTTGGAGCCTGTCTGGATCTCTGCAGACCAGGCTGGCCTCAATCTCACAGAGATCCAAAAGACGTGTGCCACCACCACCTGGCAATTTTTGCTTTCTTACCAGTAGGATTGTGTTACTATTAATTCAGGTCTACAGTTCCAAAGCTAAAATTTACTGGCTTTGTGAAATTCATTATAGTAGAATCTATATTGGTTATTCTTAGGAATTCAAATTACCTTTCCAAAAGCTGGGCATAGTGGTACACATCTTTTTTTTAAATATTTTCTAAGATTTATTTATTTATTATGTATACAGAAGAGGGTGCTAGATCTCATTGCAGATGGTTGTGAGCCACCATGTGGGTGCTGGGAATTGAACTCAGGACCTCTGGAAGAGCAGTCAGTGCTCTTAACCTCTGAGGCATATCTTCAGCCCGTGGTACACATCTTTAATCCCAGCAATTGGAAGGGATAGGCAGGTGGATCTCCTGTAAGTTCCAGCACAGCCAGAGCTATATATTGTCTCCAAAACAAAACAAAATAAGAAATAAAATTGCCTTTCCAGAACCAGGTCTCATGATGTACTCCTGTAATCCTAATACATGGGGGGCTAGGGAAAGAGAATTATCGTGAGTTCAAGGTCAGTTTGGATAACATAGCCAGACCCTGTCTCAAAAAAATAAACTTTAGGGATCATCACGATGGCTTAGTGAGTAAAGGTGCCTGACAGCCTGAGGCTTTTTGTTTGTTTGTTTTTTGTTTGTTTGTTTTTTGTTTTTTTGAAATAGGATTTCTCTGTATAGCTTTGAAGCCTGTGCTGGAGCTCATTTTGTAGACCAGGCTGTACTCGAACTCACAAAGATTCACCTGGCTCTGCCTCCCCAATGCTGGGATTAAAGGTATGCTCCATTACCGCCCTGCGTTGTTTTGTTTTTTGTTTGTTTTTTTTTCAGACAGGGTTTCTCTATGTAGCTTTGCCGCCTTTTCTGGAACTCTGTAGCCCAGGTTGGTCTGGACCTCACAGAGATCAGCCTGGCTCTGCCTTCCGAGTGCTGGGATTAAAGGCGTGCACCACCACCACTGTCCGTTTTTATTTATTTATTTATTTATTTATTTATTTATTTATTTATTTTTGTTTTTCGAGACATGGTTTCTGTATGTCGCCCTGGCTGTCCAGGAACTCACAGAGCCGCCTGCCTCTGCTGGGATTAATGAAGAACGCAACTACTGCCCAGCAGTTCAGATTCTTTGTATTAACACTTTTCTTTTATGACAGTTGGTTAAAGGACTGGAAAAGAAGAGCTGAACTGGAAGAAAGACAGAATTCGAAGGCGAAAAGAGATGAAAAACAGGAAGGTATTTTGAGTTATAGTTTTTTTTTTTATTTCCTTGAACAATTTTTGAGTTAGATTAGATAAATTGGCATAAATTTAAGGATTAGTATATATTTGATTTTTAAAAAATTGTTTATTTATTTCTATTTTTATGTGCACTGATGTTTTGCCTGCATATATGTCTGTGTGAGGTGTTAGACCCTGGAGTTACAAACAGTTGTGAGCTGCCATGTGACTGCTGGGAATTGAACCCGAATCTCCTGGAAGAGCAGTCAGTGCTCTTAACTGCTGAGCCATCTCCCCAACCCTATATTTGATTTTGTACTCTTTGAGAAATCACTTTATAGTGTTTATTGGCAAGAACTCTGTGGGATTTAATTGCTGTGTTTCATGAGGTAAAAGAGCTACCCAAGCAGTTAATCACTTTACTTGTATTTGAATAATTTTTCAGATTTGTCGGATAGCATGGACTTTAAAGGCAGTTCAGATGATGAAGAGTGTCATCTTTGCAACACTGTTCTTATAACAGGGCCAACGGGAGTGGGAAAAACTGCTGCCGTGTATGCTTGTGCCCAGGAGCTCGGATTTAAGGTTAGTAGTTAGCTATGATGGATGTTAAAATAAGAATAGAAAAATTTGGCAATGTTCCTGTAGTCCTAGCATTAAACATGGAGGAGCAGAAATCCAAGGCCAGCCTGTGTTAATGAAGCCCTGTTTCAAGAAAGAGAAAAAGGTGATGGGGAGATGACTCAGTTGGAAAAGTGCTTGGAAAAGGACTGGGTTCATATTCCCCAGCACCCGTGAGAAAGCTGCTAAGCAGTACATATTTGTGTCCCAGTGTGGCAATATATTGTGTACCCTAATAAACTTGCCTGAGGATCAGAGGACAGCCACTAGATTAGACACAGAGCCAGGCAGTAGTGGCACACACCTTTAATCCCAGCACTTGAGAGCTCATGCCTTTGCTGGGAAGCACACAGGCCTTTAATGCCAGGAAGCAGAATGGCAGGGCAGAGAAAGTTTATATAAGGCATGAAGAAACAGGAGCTTGCTCTCTTTAGGCTGAGGATTTCGTAGAGGTAAGAACTAGTGGCTGGCTGCTCTGCTTTTCTGATCTTTCCTCTTTCACCCTGATATCTGGCTCTGGGGTTTTTTTTGTGTTTGGTTTTGTTTTGTTTTTTTAATTAAAAGACCATCTAAGATTCAAACAACATCCCAGGGCTGGGGAAGTGAAGTTAGGCAGATTTCTGGAACATACCTGATGGCCTCACCAGCCATGAATATCAGGTTCACCAAAAGACCCTTTCTCTTTTCTTTTCTTTTTTCTTTTTCTTTTTCTTTCTTTCTTTCTTTCTTTCTTTCTTTCTTTCTTTCTTTCTTTCTTTCTTTCTTTCTTTCTTTCTTTCTTTCCTTCCTTCCTTCCTTCCTTCCTTCCTTCCTTCCTTCCTTCCTTCCTTCTTTCTTTCTTTCTTTCTTTCTTTCTTTCTTTCTTTCTTCCTTCCTTCCTTCCTTCCTTCCTTCCTTCCTTCCTTCCTTCCTTTCTTTCTTTCTTTCTCTTTCTCTCTTTCTCTTTCTCTCTTTCTTTCTTTCCTTTCTTTTTCTCTTTCTTTCTTGTTTTTGTTTTTGTTTTTTTTGTTTGTTTGAGATAGGGTCTCTGTAGACCAGGCTGAGCTGGAACTTCTAGTTCCTCTGCCTTCTAGTGCTAGGATTGCAAGCATGCTCCGCCTCCCAGGGATCAAAAGACTCTTTAAAAATCAGTGTGCGGAGAGATTGAGGAGGACGCCCAAGATCATCCTCTGGCCTCCCCATGCACACACTCCCACTTGCACGTGTGCGTAGGAGGGAAGCGGGTGTAATGGTTCACACTTGGAATCCTAGCACTCAGGAAGCTGAGGGCTGAGGCAGAATTGCTTTGCATTTGAGCCCAACCTAGGCTACAGTGTGAGACCTTGTCTCGAAAAGAAGAAAGGAAAGAAAGAAAAGATAAAATCTATTTGCCTTTTAAATCTATATATTCTTCTTTTAGATATTTGAAGTGAATGCCTCTTCCCAGAGGAGTGGTAGACAAATCCTGTCTCAGCTGAAGGAAGCTACCCAGTCCCATCAAGTAGATAAACAAGGTGTAAACTCTCAAAAACCCTGCTTCTTTAATAACTACAACATTGGCAAGTCACCAAGTAAGTAACTTATCCCCTTGAGCTACAGTGTTCTTTGGAAAAATAAAATCTGAGAGAATATTTCTCAACACCTGCCATTTTCTTTTTAGCTTTTCCTGCACATAAACACACTTTTGTTCCCAGGGCTATTTTGAAATAAAATAAATCTAAATCTCATAAACTAAATCTCAAGACCATTCTATTGTTCTAGTCCATATGTATTTAAATTTATGTTTCTAAACATTAAGGGCTTTTTAAAAAACATAGCAATAGGGGCTGGAGAGATGGCTCAGAGTTCATTCCCAGCAACCACTTGGTGGCTCACAACCATCTGTAATGAGATCCGGTGCCTTGTAGGCATACGTGCAGGCAGAACACTGTATACATAATAAATAAATCTTAAAAAAGAAACAAAAACAAAAAACATAGCAATAGTATCATAATCAAAACCTAACAAAATGAGGCTTATTCCTTGCTAAAAGCAAGCTGGTTTCAGTTTTCTATGATTTTGCATGTTTTTTTTCAGATCAGTATCCAAACAAGGCTCAACATCTCACATTTGATTAGTGCTTGCTTCCTAGGTTTCAAATCCCTACCTTTTCTGTTCCTGTCATTTATGTGTTGAAGAACTGAGTCCTTGTGACACTGTGGATTTGGCTTCTGAGTGTATTCTCATTGTTTCTATCAGTCACCATATTCCCCTTCCCCACATTTCTTATAAGCTGATGGTTATGAACTATAATAGATTCTTTTCTATGGTATGACTGAAATACAGAACTAGAGAGGATTGTTCTTCCTATGACATCATGAAGGAAGACCTGTCCATGTCTAGCGATTGATGAATGAGTTTAAGTGTTTTCTTTCATTCTGGCTCACTCATGATAAAGCTGTCATATCTTCAATGTTACTGTGCAGCCATTAATCATCTTTGTCTAATAGAAGATGTCTCACTGCTTACCGATGATTCATCTATTTCTCAGTTGTTTACTCTTTGCATTTCCTTTTGAATAGTTACTGCCACACATTCAAGTTTGTGGGTGTGTTCTGTAGTATCTAAGAGGCTTTCAGTGCCGTCAGCATAGTTTTCATTTCCAGAAATTTAGGTGGGTCTTTTTTTTTTATCCTTCTGTGTTTCTAGTTATCATATGCCCCATTTTCCTGTAAATATTTGATCATGTAGAATGTGATTATAGCTGTCTCATTGTTCTTGTCCATGTTTCTGTCTCCTGTTTAATTTCTGAGTTAGTTTTCAGCTTTTTCTGTCTTACTTATGGATTATATTCTTCTGCTTCTTTTGATGGCTGATGCTTTTTTTTTTTTTAAGATTTATTTTTGCTTTTGTGTATGTATGTATGTCTGCATGAGTTTATGTGCACCATGTATGTGCAGTGCCTACAAAGGCTACAAGGTGTTTGATCCCTAAATTTTGGAGTTACAGGCAACTCAGAGCTGCTTGATGTGGATGCTGGGAACTGAACCTGGGTCCTCTCGAAAAGCAGTAAGTGCTCCTAACCACTGATCCATCTCTCCAACCTGAAAGCTGATACTTTTAATTGCTTCCAGACTTTGTACAGTTTATCTTGTTAGAGCTGGGTCTTTCTGTCTCCTGTAAGTGTCCTTGACCTTTGTTCTGAGTTTGTTCATTTCGGGTCTGTTAGGTTGTACTAGACAAGACCATAGTCGCATTTTGATCCGGGTTGACTCTGCTCCTCTCCTGGTGCTGCTTCTGAGCACCCTTGCTAGTCTCTCATCAGTGATGATGTTTGTTGGTCTGTCCAGTGAAAAGAATGAGTTCAGCCAGGCGTGGTGGCACATGCTCTTAATCCCAGCACTTGGGAAGCAGGTTGATCGATATCAGTTTGAGGCCTGCTTGGTTTATATAGTAAGTTCCAGGCCTAAGTAGTAAAACCTTATCTCTAAATCAGAGAATAAAACAAAACAAATAAGAAAAGAATGAATTTGCCATTCCTAGATTTCTGTTTATCTCGGGATTTGTTTCCCGTGGCCCTTCCCTCATGAGTATTGATTTTAGATTCGGCCAAGGAGGACTCTGCTATTTCAGAGCACTCTGCATAACTATCTCAATTGGTGTATTCTCTCTTATGGGCTCTATCTGCCTAGATTTCCTCATCTCCTGTCTAGTCTCCTTGACTTAGGAAAATTTGAGCTGGGTTTTTCTTTCCCAATGTGGCTTAGGAAATCTCTCAAAGCAATAAGCTGGGCAGTCTTCATGTTTAGCTCTTTGTGTCTTGTCCCTCAGGGATCACTCACTGTCCTTTGTTGGATGGTAGTCAAAAACTTGAAAAACGTTTCATACCATATGTCCATTTTGTTGTTATTGTTTTGGATGGAGACGTAAATCTAGTCTCAGATCCTTTCTTACCTTGCCTGGAACCAGAGTCACATCTTTTAATTCTGGTGGTTATATACTGTCTCAGGTGCTGTGTCTCCTTGCTTTCTGGCGTGCCAGGTTGCCCTATACTTAGAGTTGGCTGGAGGTGATTCTTCTGTTGGAAAAGTTCCGGGAATGATTTTTTTTTTATTTCAATTTGAGTATCTTGACATTAAAGATAGCATATAATGCCAGGTATGGTAGCTCACACCTGAAATATGAGCATATAGGAAGCTGAGGAGTGTCATGAGTTCAAAGCTCCCCTTGGTTGCAGAGTGAGAAACTGTCTCATAAAAACAAAGAAGCAGGGTTGGAAAGATGATTTAGCTCTTAAGAGTACTAGCTGCTCTTCCAAAGGTCCTGGGTTCAATACCCAGCACCCACCTTGTAGCTCACAGCTGCCTATAATTACAGTGTTGTGATCCAACACTCTCACACAGACATATATGTAGGCAAAACACCAATGCTTGTAAAGTAAAAATAAATTAAAAATAAAACACAACAACAACAACAAAAAAGAAGTAGACAGACTTGTGGTATAGCTCTGTTGATAGAATGCTTGCCTAGAGTGTGCTGAACATGATGGTGCATAACTCTAATCCCAGCACAGCAGCTCAAGGTCATCTTGGGTTATATATCCAGTTTAAGGCTAGTCTGGGTAACATGAAACCCTATTTAAGGAAAAAAAACAAAACAGTAGTATTTCAAAACTATTAATCCTTTGTCTATGTCAAAACCAGAAAAATAAAACAAAGTAGTTTTTCTGCTATTTTTTTAATATAAACAAATGTTCTAAGATTTTACATCTCTTATCTATGTTATTAAAATGTCCTATTTAGATTTATTTTATTTTATATGAATGTTTTGCCTGCATGCGTGTATGTGTACCATGTGTGTGCCTAGTTCCCACAGAGAACAGAAGGCATTGGATTTCTTGGAATTAGAGTTCTAGATAGTTGTAAGCCATTATATGGGTGCTGGGAATTGAACCAGGGTTCTTTGGAAAAGCAACAAGTGCTCCTTTTTGGTTTTTTTTCCCCCCACCCCCCGAGACAGGGTTTCTCTATGTGGTTTTGGTGCCTGTCCTGGATGTTGCTCTGTAGACCAGGCTGGCCTCGAACTCACAGAGATCCACCTGGCTCTGCCTCCCAAGTGCTGGGATTAAAGGCGTGCGCCACTGCTGCCCGGCTGCAACAAGTGCTCTTAACTGCTGAGCCTTCTCTTGGCCCCAGAATGTCCTGTTTTTTGTTTTTGTTTTTTTTTTTTAAATAAAAATGTAGTGTTATATCTCATTCTGTTTACTCAACATCTCTGATATGCAAGTGATAGGATAAGATCCATGGATATAGCGGGAACAAACATAAACAGGACTCAGTTATGGAATTTGTACGTAGGGTGGTAACTCAGGAAGATAGAGCTCTACTGTATAATTAAGACATGTAGGGACTAAGACAATGACAAAAGTTCTGGGGGAAAAGTTCATGCTTCTGTAGAGTAAAGATCACATCTTTATGTTTTGACTTGGTATCCATCCTCCAGAACATATCTGGAAATACACACTACTTGCTTGTAATACTGATGTACTGTAGAGCCCAGTGTGTGCCATTACCAGTTTTACTCCAGTATCTTCTGATTTCAAGCAGTGCAAAAATAACTGAAGGAACTGTGAATGTTATTTCAAAATCCTGTGTTTATGATAGGTGTTTGGTACATACCTATAATCCCTGCATTCAGAGGGCAGAGGTAAAGAGGATTGCAATGTTCAGCATAGCTTCAGGGATGGACCTGGCTGGGGTGCTGAGGGAATGAAGAAAAAAATTAAAAACACCAGCGCACAGAAAATCTGGCATTGTGTGAGCTGGGTTCTTTGATGGAGAAACACCAACACCTCATAAGCTCAGTTTGTTTAATAAATAGAGTTGAACAGAGGCAGGGTTATTGCATCCAGCTGCAAAAGGAGATGGGGTTATCATATACAGATAAACGAGGAGGAAAAGTTTATGGTGTATAGCTGAACAAGGAGGCAAGTTTAGCTCATCTAGGTAGGAGCAGTCTTCAGGCTGTAAACATGGGGAGGGAGAGGCTATGACGGATGTTTTCTGCATGTACCATCTACATATGGACGAGAAGAAGGCTTTGCCATCACTCTGAGCCTGGGGGAGTGGGTGCCATTTTCGGAGGCTCTGGGGTCTTTGACATGTCTATGCCCATGTCAACAATACACATTTACTCAGGACTCCACTTAACTCAGGGTTTCATCCACACCCCACAGAGGCTCAGAAGCTTGAGTTCTATCTGAGTACCATAGAAAGACTTTTTCAAATGTCAATCAGAGAAAAGTGTGTATCTTTGGAAAAGAGCATCTTTTCCAAATAGTTGCTTCGTCCTGACCTTCTGTTAGAATATATACAACAATCCAATAATATCTGTATAGAATATTTGCATATAAGAATGAAAGAAAATGTCTTCTTTTGGTTTTTATTGTGTAAGAGTAGAAATACACTGTGGATAATTTTATCTTGCCATTAGTATAATTTTATAATGTTCTTAAATGTAATTTGTTTTTCATAGAAAAGTTAAACTCCCCTGGGAAAGTTGTTATATCACCAAGAAAGCTTCCTCCATCGTCACCAAAAGGAAGTGGGCAGAAGCGAGCACTTCCCCCTAAAACTTTGGCAAATTATTTTAAAGTATCCTCCAAATCCAAAAATAATGAAGAAGTAGGAGCACTCATGGGAAATAATAAAGGTAAAACATTACGTTAACAAAGTAAATTAACCTTGTTACATGAAACTGTATATTTCATGTGGTCCTCTGCTATTTATTAAGCCTCAGTCATGCTAATGGTCCTAAATACAGAAGTGTTACTGTTGAGTAAAAGTTGATATGGGAGTTGAGTTTGTGGGTATTCTTAGTGTTTTTTAAAAGTGAGTTTTGTCAGGTGTGGTGACACACTCCTTTAACCGCAGCACTTTGGAAGCAGAGGTAGGTAGATCTCTGTAAGGTCAAGGCCAGCCTGATCTACACAGTGATACCCTGTCTTAAAAAAAAAAACAAAACAAACCATGAGTTTTACCTAAAATGTTAACATTGTATTTATGCAGGAATCAAAAATTCTTCTTTGGAACAGAGGCACATTATTCAGACTAAATCAACAAATGCAAATAATTCAAATGCTAAAGAAATAGGAGCTGAAGAATCCAACAGAAAGAAAGCAACATCCCTCATTCTCTTTGAGGAGGTAGGCTTGCAGAGGCATGCATTGGTCTCAGAGTGGAAACATTTCAAAGATTACTATGTGTTTTCTTACATGGAACTATAAAACAGTAAATCTAACTTTAGAATAATATTTCTCTTTAAAGAATGGTAAATTTTTTGTGTGACATTTTCTTTGTAATATTTTATTTTATGTATGCAGATGTTATGCCTTCCTGTATGCCTGTACACCATGTGTACCACCTTAGGAGGCCAAAGGAGGGTGTTGGTCCCCCTGGAACTGGAGTTACAGATGGTTTTGAGCTGCTCTGTGGGTGCTGAGAATCAAACCCAGGTCCTCAGAAAGAGCAATTAATGCTCTTAACTACTAAGTCATCCCTCCAGCCCTGTCTAGAATATTTTAAGATGATTAACATAATTCAAGTATACTGGTTATTAACAACTATAGAAGTTATTATGACTCATATCTACCCAGTTATTAGTGATTGTGTTTTATTTAGTTTTTTGTTTGCCTGGTTTGTTGCTGTGTGTTTGGGGGATTTTTTGTTGTTGTTTTGAGACAATGTGACAGGGTTTCTCTGTAACAGCCCTGGCTGTCCTGCAACTTACTTTGTTGACCAGGCTGGCCTCAAACTCACAGAGATCTGCCTGCCCTGCCTCCCGAGTGCTGGGATTAAAGGTATGTGCTTTATTTAGTTTTAATGTTTACTGTATTACCATCTTAGAAGTTCCTTTATGCTATAAGACATAAACTTTTCACCAGGCGGTGGTGGTGCACATCTTTAATCCCAGCACGTGGGAGGCAGGTGGATCTCTGAGTTCGAGGCCAGCCTGGTCTACAGAGCGAGATCCAGGACAGCCAGGACTACACAGAAAAACCCTATCTTGAAAAAAACAAAACAAAACAAAAAACCATAAAATTCCAGCAAGTGCTCAATTCATACTTTTCAAAAATTAATCAGTGTTGAATCTGTTTGCATGTATCCCTGCAGTCCAGAAGAGGGCACCAGATCCCATTACAGATGGTTGTGAGCCACCATGTGGTTGCTGGGAATTGAACTCAGGACCTCTGGAAGAGCAGGCAGTGTGCTTAGCCTCTGAGCCATCTCTCCAGCCCTCAGTGTTGAATCTGACATAGTATGTCTATTGTGTATATCTGTAACTGATCTGAATGAGTGTATTGTGTTACTCTCACTTTATTAATATTCTGATGAATGGTTTGTAGGTTGACGTCATTTTTGATGAAGATACTGGGTTTTTGAATGCAGTCAAAACATTCATGGCAACAACTAAACGACCAGTAGTTCTTACTACAAGTGGTATGTAACAGTCATCTCAGCAGTTTATTTTCTGTTGAAGTAGTTTGGAAGAGCTACTAACTTTAAATGTGAGTTTAGGAAAGCATGGTGTGGGCTGGGGAGATGGCTCAGCAGGTCAAGGCCCTTTCCAGACAAGTCTGTTCATCTGCATTTGATCTTGAAACCCACATAAAGGTTGAAGGAGAAGAGCCAGTTCCACAGGGTTGACCTGCTGTTTCTGAGTGCTTATGTGTACACTCACACACAAAACACACAGACAATAATAATAAATGACATTTTAAAACAAATGGGAAATGGGGGCACTGGGAAGGTGGCTTAGTGGTTAAGAGTATTTATTGTTCTTGCAGAGAACCTGGCTTCAGTTCCCAGCACCCACATGCAGCATACTATTGTCTATAACTCAAGTTCCAGGGGATTTAATGTCCTCTCTGACCTCCTCAGGTACCAGTTACTCACATGGGACACAGACATACATGCAGACAAAACACTCAAACACATAAAATAAATAAATCTAAAAAGCTTTTTTTTTTTCTTTTCAAAACAAAGCATAGTGTGGTCTTTAATTCCAGTACTCAGGAGGCAGAGGCAGAAGAATCCCCATAAATTTGAGGCTGGCCTGATATCTGTAATGAATTACAGGCCAGCTAGTACTATATAGCCAAATCTCTCTCAAAACAAAACAAACAAAAACAATCAGACACCAAGGCTACAATTAGAAACCCTGTCTTGAAAAAACAAAAAAACAAAAAAAAAAGAAAGAAAAGAAAATCTTAATAATCATAGGTTAGGTGATAATTTATTTAAAAGGTAATAATTACTTTAGATCAAAATAGAAAATTCCTTCAGGACTTAACATTTGCATGATACTGTAGTCTCCTTTCATCTGAGAGGGATACTTCCAAGACTCTCCCCATGGATGCTTGACAGTTCAAATACTGTCAAACTGTATCTATACCTTTTCCCTATACATACATACTTAGAACACTTGTAAGAAATTACTAATAAGAAATTAATATCTAATCACCGAGATTACAGTAAAACACTAACAATTGTAAATGTGAGGACCTGGAGAGATGGCTCAGCCGTAGAGCACATGCAGCTCTTGCAGAGGAGCCAGGTTTAGTCCCCAGCCCCTGAAGACCAGAAGTGTCAGATCTCCTGGAGCTGGAGTTCCAGGCAGTTGTGAGCTGTCTGATACAGGTGCTGGGAACTGAACTCCAGCCCTTCAAAAGAGCAGACTGCACTATAGCCACTGAACCATCTCTCCAACTTCTGTGTTTTAATTACCAATGAAATGCTAGATATTGCCATAGAAAAGTATAACTGGGAAAAGTTATTTAGTGGTCTTATGTTTTTTGTTTTTTAAAAAACATTGTCGTTTTCCTATAGATCCCACATTTAGTTTAGTGTTTGATGGCTGCTTTGAAGAAATAAATTTCAATATTCCTTCCCTGGTAAGTTTTGAATTTTCATGATCACAGATTATATGTACCACAGTTATGTAAAAGATATCTTTTAAATTAAATATATATATATATATATATATATATATATATATATATATATATTTTTTTTTTTTTTTTTTTTTTTTTTTTTTTTTCCGAGACAGGGTCTCTGTGTAGTGTTGCGCCTTTCCTGGAACTCACTCTATAGTTCAGGCTGGCCTCGAACTCACAGAGATCCACCTGCCTCTGCCTCCCGAGTGCTGGGATTAAAGGCGTGTGCCACCACCGCCCGGCCTAAATTTATATTTTAAAAATGTGCTTTTTAAAGGCAAATGTTAAAGCTTCTGAGTTTTAGGAAACTTGTGGTTATTTCCTCTTTTGCTTTAAAGGTACCTTATTTAAATGACCACTACTACAGGGTTTTGTTTTGTTTTTCAGACTACACTTACTCTATTCTTTATACTTATGTGAGAATTGATGTTGGCTTGATTACTGTAACTGTACCAAGTCTTGAGGTTAAGGACTATAACTCTTGTTATTTTGCAGTATTATATCATATTATGTTTACAGGTAGTACTCATTTCTCTGTTAATTTTAGGAAGAGATTGTTAATTTTTACAGTTTATTGTGGTATTTTCTTAGAATTTCCTTGAATTTATAATCAAATTTGGGACAAGAGACATTTGATAATACTGAATCTTCTAATTAATGATCATTTTGCATAGGGAGCAGTATTCATTTTTCTCAACATTTGTTTGTTGGTTTGGTTTTTTGAAATAAGGTCTCTCTATAGTCGTGACTGTCCTTGGCTTTTTGTGGTTGCCTTATTTTATTCAACATAGATTTGTTTGGTTTGTTTGTTTGTTTGTTTGTTTGTTTGTTTTGAGACAGGGTTTCTCTGTGTAGTTTTGGTGCCTTTCCTGGATCTCACTCTGTAGACCAGGCTGGCCTCGAACTCCCAGAGGTCCACCTGGCTCTGCCTCCCCAAGTGCTGGGATTAAAGGCGTGTGCCACCACCGTCCAACCCAACATAGGTTTGTATATGTTGTATCTGTGTTGGTTTCAAACTCAGTATGTAGCTGAGGATGACCTTGAACTCTTGATCTTCCTGCTTCTCAAAAGTTTGCAGGCTGGATTACTGGCATATGCCCCTACACTTGGCTCTTTTTTATTTCTTTCTGATGCTTTACTTGTTAATGAAGACATCAGTGCCACAGTAAGTGGAGGTGTTGGCAGTGGACATTTGTAGCTGTTTATAGATGAGAGTATAGACAGGAAGCGGTCACTAATACTATTGCCCACAAAGTTAGCTGTAGGGGTTTTTTGTTGTTGTTGTTTTTGTTTTTGTTTGGTACATTTTTTTTAGGATTAAGGATATTCTCTATTAATCCGATTTTAAAATAAGTTTTTATAAAGAAGTGCATGATTTAAATTGTATTTTTCTTTTTTTCTCTTTTTTTCTTTTGGTTTTTTCGAGACAGAGTTTCTCTGTGCAGCCCTGGCTGCCCTGGAACTCACTGTGTAGACCAGGCTGGCCTCTAACTCACAGAGATCCTCCTGCCTCTGCCTCCTGAGTGCTGGAATTAAAGGTGTGCTCCACCACTGCCCGGCGTATTTTTCTATTTTTTCTATTACTCTTGAATATTGCACTGGTTGCATGTGGCACAGGTTTCATTCTGAGCACTGCAGACACACACACACACACACACACACAGAGAGAGAGAGAGAGAGAGAGAGAGAGAGAGAGAGAGAGAGAGAGAGAGAGAGAGAGATCCATACAGGGCAGGAAATGCTTAATTATCTCAGCAGTTAGGAGACTGAGATAAAAGGATTGCCAGCATAAGGCTAAATAAGGTTGCATAGCCAGCCTGGCTATATAGCAAGACTCTGTCTCAAGAAAGAAAAAGGCTGTATTGGAATTCTGATAAAATGAAAGAAAGTTGCTATCTATTAAGTTCTAACACATCAGATATTTAACATTGCCCCTTCTGTTTTATATTTGAAAACACATATGTTTCTATGAACCTGGCAGTTTTCTAATTTTTATCTTAAAATTAGAAAAGCTTTTTTCGGGCTGGAGAGATGGCTCAGAGGTTAAGAGCACTGACTGCACTTCCAGAGGTCCTGAGTTCAATTCCCAGCAACCACATGGTGGCTTACAACCATCTGTAATGAGATCTGGTGCCCTCTTCTGTATACATAATAAATAAATAAATTTAAAAAAAAAAAGAAAAGCATATTTCAGTATTGTATAATATTATAGTTTTAATGAATATAAAATATCCTGTTAAGCCCCTAGGCATAGTGGTGCACTTGAGAGACAGAGGCAGGTGGATCTTTGTGAGTTGGAGGCCAATCTTGGTTTACAGACTAGATACCAGGACAGCCAGGACTATGTAGAGAGGCCTTGTCTCAAAATTTGAGAAAATAAAGGAGGGGAGGGGAGATAAAATTTTTTTAAAATCCTGTCAAGTGTACCATTTTACTTAACCCATGTCTATAAAACTGCCTGTTGTGTTCAAGTTGTAGAATGTTGTATAAGCCAGGCTGAATGTGGTAGTATACACCTGTAATCCCAGCATCCAAGAGTCAGACTCAGGAGGAGCCTGAGTTTGCGGTCTGCCTGGGCTGTGTAGCAAGATCCTGCTTAAAACAACAACAAAGCTAGTTTAGGGGAACATGCAGGTGATCCTAGCACTTGGGAGGTGGAGGCGGGAGAATCAGAGGTTCAAGTTCAAGGCCAGCCTGGCTTGTATAAGATTCTATCTTACACAGACAAACACATACAGGTTTTTGTTGTTGCTGTCCTGGACTATATACAATCAACACAAGAAGAATATATAAATGCCTTTAATTTGGTGGTATATGCTCTTGTGTTTTCTAGAGAAATTTCATTCTCAAAGTTTTAAGATATTATGGAGTTTAAGAAAATTCTTCATCAATATTCAGGATTATTACTCCATTTCTGTAGTTACGTAACTGTGTGTCTTTCTCTCCCCCATATCTTGTCTTTCTGTTTTTAAGCTAAACGTTGCCAGCTATCTCCAAGTAATCTGTTTAGTTGAGAATTTCAGAACCGACTTAAAAGACTTTGTAACCTTGTTGACTGCAAATGCTTGTGACATCAGAAAAAGTATCCTGTACTTACAGTTTTGGATCAGAAGTGGAGGTGGAATTTTAGAAGAAAGGCCATTGTCACATTGTCGTAAGTAGTCCGTCATGAGGAAATGTTCTATATGGGACCATATTCTTAAATATATACTCTATCAAGATATTCTTAAAATTGTAAATCAATGGCTAGCTATTCTGATTTTTAAAATACTTAAACATACGTCTACTTTTTTTTTTATAAAGGTTTTAAATACATTAAGTGTAAATAAATAGTTGAGTGTGGTATTGCACAACTGTAGTCCAAGCAGTCTGGAGGCAGAGGTAAGAGGATCAGAAATTCAAGGCCTTGCTTGTCTATATAATAAACTCAGGAACAGCCTGGGCTATATAATATCTTCTCTCAAAAAACAAAACAGCAAAAAGGTGCAAATGGATTGAACTTACAAAAATAAAAGAGGGAAAAAAATTTCCAAGGCCCAGTGTTGTGGTACATGCCTGTAATCCTAGTTCTGTAGTCTCTCAACAAGGTGAAAAGAGAAACAGGACGGTCCTTAGACTTTTTTTTTTTTTAATCACGCTTCTCAAGCTCCCAGTAGCTTCCGAAGTAAACCTGAGATGAGTTCTGACAGTACTTGGGATCCGATGGAGGCCAGAAGATCAAGAGTCAAAGGTTATCCTTGTCTCTATAGCAAGTTTAGAGTAGTCTGGACTGCATGAGACCCCATCTCAAAAACACTGCAAACTATTGCATATACATTTATAGACATATAGTTTCTTACAGAGAGAGCTGTAGTTACCACTTAGCAGCTTCCTTCTTTCCCTTATAAAAACACACTCCTGTCAGCCGTGGTGGCACACTCCTGTAATCCTGGCACTTCAGAGAGGCAGGAGGATCAAGAGATAAAGGTCAGCCTAGGCTACAGGAGACACTGCCTTGTCCAAAGCAAACAATATATTAGTGACCTTTGTATTGATGTAGCTGTATTTCATTCTTTTTATGTGATTCTATTTAAGTATAAGTTCCGGGGGGGTGTGTTTGTTTCTTTTGTCTGTGAGGGTAGTATATGCATGTTTGTGTGCACCTGTGACTTAACTCACAGAGATCCTCCTGCCTCTGCCTCCTAAGTGCTGGGCTTGAAGGCTTGCATCATCACCACCACCGACTTGTTTTTATATCTTGTTACATTTATGAATTTGCATTTGTTTATTGGTGGTGTGGAGATCAGAGGACCACATGTAGGAGTCTGTTCTCTTCTTCTACCCTGTGGGGCCCAGGACCTGAACTCAGATTGTCAGCTTGGCAGCAGTAGCTTTTCACTGCCCCTGCTCTGATTTCTAGGCACGATCCCATGCAGCCCAGGTATGTGCAGCCACACCCAGCTTATATTTCTTTATAGCATATTTAATAGTTTATAATTCTAATTTTTCTAAGAACTTGGTTTTAGAAATATTTTTTTCTCACATGAATAGTTTTACTTTCTACTACTCTTCAGTTATTGTTGTGACCTGATTATGGCACAAGCAATTACTGATTACTTTCTCCATTCCAAACCCTGTGTATACAGAGTCAGTCAGCCATGCTCCCTCCCAGGGGAAATTACTAGTTTGTGTGTTGCCTGATCCATAGTCACAGTTCTGTTGGGGTAGGTCCTATTCACAGAGTCACATAAAGCCAACGGGAACAAATAAGAAAGGAAAATTTAAAAAAGTAATATGAAGTTCTGTAAAATTAACGCCCTATCATTTTTCTCTAATTAGTTTAAAATTTAAATATTATTTTTCAAAATAGACCTAGCCATATTTTTTATTCAGTGTAAGCTGGCAGCTTTAACAAGCTCTCAAAAGATCGATATGATAACTAAGACGTGGAAAAAAATGTCCTGGTGTATGTGTGGGATGGCGCACACCCTGGGGTAGTGGGGTCAGCTGTTCAAGGTTACATACTAAGGAATGACGCCTGAAGTTGTCCTCTGGCCACCAAACACACAGAAGTTCCAGGTTATTCTTGCCTACATTGCAAATGTGAGGCCAGCCTGGGCTAAATGAGATCCCTTCCTCAATGAAATAATAAAATAAAGTAGCCCTGATAGAAACAACAAATAGTAATAATAAATAAATAAATAAAAGGCTTAAATCATTTCACTTAGGTATTTTTCGAGTAGGGAATTACATTGTGTTTGTAGTGAAGTGAACACATATGTGGAGAACAAAATGGAGTGAAGGTCAGAAGGTGTCGGGCAGGAGCACCTCTTCAGAACTTGTGCTTTCTTTCATACAGTTCATTTAAAATGCAGTCGATTGTCTTGATTCATTTTTTAGGAGGAAATAGCAGAAGTGTACTGGTTTGCTCTGATGATAGCACCGATGCAAAAATTAACTCTAAAAACAGCAGAAGGAACCGTGTAGCCCTCCCCAAATGCGACACCGGCTGTGCAGAGGCTTTGTTTGGACTCAAGAACATTGCCTCCCCATCCCAAGACTTATTTTCACTTTTAAAGGTATTTTCCATGTCTGTGTGGAATGATGAATTCATGTTCCTGTCCATCTTCTCAGTATTTACCCTGTGTTTTGAATATTATTATTCAAAATATTGTTATTTTGAATAAAAATATTTGAATATACTAAGCATTTTCTAGACTTTAGGTGTGAGATATTAACTCATTTGACTGTGTTGATAAATGGTGCATAGGCATAGCTTTAAAAGCATAGTATGAGGGGGCTGGAGAGATAGCT
Source organism: Peromyscus californicus insignis (assembly GCF_007827085.1). NCBI lineage: Eukaryota > Metazoa > Chordata > Mammalia > Rodentia > Cricetidae > Peromyscus > Peromyscus californicus. The sequence goes on along the minus strand of NW_026294551.1, from coordinate 42,659,460 downwards.
CAGTGGTTAAGAGCACTGGCTGCTCTTCCAGAGGACACGGGTTCAATTCCTAGCACCCACAGGGTGGCTCACCACCATCTATAGTAGGATCTGATGCCCTCTTCTGTCCTAAAGACATACATGCAAATAGAGCACTCATATACATAAAATAAATAAATCTGAAAAAAAAAAATACTATGAGACTCAGATTCAATTTAGTCCAGATGGTAGTGGTGCACACCTTTAGTCCCGGCACTGGAGAGGCAAAAGCAGATGGATCTTTGAGTTTCCAGTACAGCCAGGGATACACAGAGAAACCCTGTCTCGAAAAACCAAAAATAAAAAAATTTAGAAACTTTTCAGATAAAAAGGTCATTTAGTAGCCGTGCAGCGGTGGCATACGCCTTTAATTCCAGCACTCGAGGCCAGCCTGGTCTGCAGAGCAAGATCCAGGACAGGCACCAAAGTTACATGGAGAAACCCTGTCTCAAAAAAAAAAGGTCATTTATTAAAAACAAAAAAACCAAAAAAACCTGTCCTGGAACTCACAGAGATCCGCCTGGCTCTGCCTCTTGAGTGCTGGGATTAAAGGCTTGCGCCACCATTAAATAAATGACCTTTTGGGGCTGGAGAGATGGCTCAATGGTTAAGAGCACTGACTACTCTTCCAGAGGTCCTGAGTTCAATTCCTAGCAACCACATGGTGGCTCACAACCATCTGTAGTGAGATCTGACGCCCTCTTCTGGTCATGCAGATAGAACATTGTATACATAATAAATAAATCTTTAAAAAGACAACTTTAAAAAAAAAATTGACCTTTTGATACTGAATTGGAATGTGTGCTAAATAAAGAACACTAGTTCTGAATCGAAATCTAATTTTAGACTCAGAACTTTTCCCTCCCTGGTATCTACCCCTTTCTTTCATTTTTGTTTTTTTGTTTTTTGTTTTTTCCCCCCAGCCCTGGGGATTGACCCAAGGAGCCCTGGTGCACACTCAGCAACTATTTTACCACTGACTTACTCCTGGCCTAGTACTGCTCTGATGTATTAAATATAATCTAATAAAATGACAAAGGGTAGCCACTTGGTACTTTCAAGATAGACTAGGTGGCCAGGGAGATGGCTCAGCAGTAAAGGTGCTTGCAATCCAGCCTTGTGACCTCAGTTTGATCCCTAGGACCCATGTGGTAGAAGGAGAGAGTTGACTCCTACAAGTTGTTCTCTGACCTCCACATGTGTCCTGAGGCACCCCTCCAAAAAAAAAGTCATCTATTTAAAAGATAGAGATGAGCACTGGCTGCTCTTCCAGAGGTCCTGAGTTCAGTTTCCAGCACCCACATGGTGGCTCACAGCCATCTATATGAGATCTGATGCCCTCTTCTGGCTATGCAGGCATATATGCAGATAGAGCACCCATACACATAAATAAATAAATCTTTAAAAAGATAAGTAAAAGATAGAGATGCATAGGGACAAGTCTCTATTCCTAAGGGTGGGAAGATGTCTAAATACTCGTAAAACATCTCTTTACTCAAAATTGCTTTTCAGCACAAGGTCACAACAAAGGAAGAATGGCATAAATTCATCCAGCTTCTGACAGAATTCCACATGCAAAACATCGATCTATTGTATAGTAATCTTGAGTTCATCCTGCCATTGCCAGTTACTGTCATCCCAGAAGTAAAAGATGCTTATGGCTCCCCAGTGACTACAGAGGCCAGTGCGCCAGGAAGCATGGAGCATCTTCCCAGGAAGCAGTCAGAAGACCAGCCATTAAAAAAATCACAGAAAAGGAAACAGAGAAAGATGGTGACCCTGGATGACAGTGACTTATTTGACACTGGACTGGACTTTTCTGATGACCTGACTGGTTTATCTCCTGTGCCTTCTTCGGCTTTAGAAGACATCACAAGCAGAGACAGAGAAGGCAACCCAGAGACACAGACACAAACCAAAAGCTTCACGTCTGACTCGGTGCCTCAACCTCCTAAGACACCAGCAGAGAAGAAGTGTTCTGTGCTCGTTTCCCACTGTTTAAATTCTCTCATTGAGTTCATGGAGAACATGTCCTTCTTAGATGCCCTTTTACCAGACCCAGGGGAACAGAATGAATTGAGTAAAAATCCTTTTCACTGGACAAGCGGGAAGGTTAAAAGCGGACTTTGTGATGAGTTTAGTATTGAGAGTAGAGACGGGTGGGCTCCTCAGAGCTCTGAAGAATTAAAAGCAACTGCAGAAGCTCTCAGCTTTACTAAATGTTCTTCTACCATTTCAAAAGCATTGGAGTCCTTGAATCCATGCAAGCACTTAGGGAGAGACCTCGTCAATGGGCTCACTTTCTGTGTTCCACAAAGGTCCAGCGATGTATGCTTCCGCCAGTCGGCAGCTAATCTAGAGTAAGTCTTGTTTGTTACCTTTCATTTTCTCAGTAATCAGTGGCAGTCGTTCTTACTAATTTTAAAATGCTGGGCTACTGATCATGGGAAACACTTAGTGTTAATATAGCTTTTCATATAAGTTAAGGAGATTATTGAGAAAACTCGCTTGAATGAAATTTGCAAAACCTGAGAGAGTATGGTGGAGCACAGAGAAACCCTGTCTCTGAAAAAAAGAAAAAAGAAAAAATTGGGAAACCTTTAGGTAACAGAGGAGTTAAGAGTTGTGAAATGTAAAAGTAAGCCATTAAGATATTTCACTATGGGGGCTGGACAGATGGCTTTGCGGTTAAGAGCACTGGCTGCTCTTCCAGAGGTCCTGAGGTCAATTCCCAGCACCTACATGGTGGCTCACAACCATCTATAGTGGGATCTAATGCCCTCTTCTGGCATAAAGGGGTACATGCAGATAGAGCACTCATACATAAAATAAATAATATCTTCAAAAAAAAAAAGATATGTCACTATGACACCAGGCATGGTGGCACATGCTGGTCATCATAGCACTTGGGAGGTAGAGGCACGAGGGTCAAGAGTTTGAAAGCAACCCCAGCTACATCCTGTCTCTAAACAAAAGTGGTCAATATGAAGTTGAGGGGGGTGGTGCAAGGCTGTAATCCCAGCACGTAGAGACGGAGGGAGGAGACTGAGTTTGAAGTCAGGCTGAGCTATGTCCAGTTCTAGGCCAGTCTGGGTGTATATGAGAGTGACTGACACTGTGGACAGGAAATTAGAAGTGACATTTGGTCTAGACCAGAAGCAGGAACCCTGGTTACATTTGGAGTTGTTACATTTTTATGTACAAAATACCAAAAAATAATACTTACTCTTAATTTGTAGCAATGCTGACAAGAGGATGGCAGTCATTAAAAGCGTGTTTTCTAGTCGGTCCTTTCTGAACGTGGGTAATAAGCAAGCGAGTATCCTTGACTACCTGCCGACTCTTCGGAACATTTGTCGGACAGAGAAGCTGAAAGAACAAGGGAAAAATAAAAGAAGGTAAAGTGTGTAAAAAAGTAATATTTTGGGCAGCCATGTCAAATTAATAAATATGTTCATGGTAATGAAAATGCGGTATTGAATTTTTTGTCATTTTGACAGGTTTCTGCACTATTTTGAAGGAATTCATCTTGATATTCCTGAAGAGGCTGTGACAGCTTTGGCTGCTGACTTCCCTTGATGTCCCCGTCTTCAGTGCCCAGGAAGGACGACGGTGGTCCTTAAGACACACTAGATTATGTTGACTTGAAAGAAGAGCTTATTTCTCTTAATGTAAATTTTAAAAGATTGTATTTTTGTGGTTCAAGTATTTAAAATGAAAAATTTGGGTTACAAACTGTATATATGATTGTGGCATATTTTTTCCTGAATGTTTTGTATTATCTATTTTTGCTTTGTTTTGTATGCTTTCTGTATGTGTAGAAGGTAGTGTTCACGAAGAGATTTCTAAAGCTGTTTCAGTACTGAGGTCATCGGTAATTTTCCCTTTCCTTGGACCCTCCCTCTGCTCTCCAGTATCAGAGCATGCCACCACCTGCAGTCCCTAAAGCTGCACGGCACAAAACAGTTCCTCCATGTGGAGTCATCTTTAGTGTACTAGGAAGGAAAGTGCACCAGCTTTGGAAAGCCTTTCTACCTTGTGCCCTCGCCCAGCATGCTTTACCATTCCATCATGGGGCCATCCATGTTGGCAAAGTAAAGCATCCTGAAGTCTGGTTCCCATAAACCTTTCTTAGCACCCTGTGTAGGTGAAGTCTTGTGCATTGTGCACTCAATTATTTGTACATTTTCTGGTACCTTTATATCATGTTTTCTTCATAAATGTAATGACATTAATTTATCTATTTTGGACAAGTTGTTGATGGTTGAAGAAATAATGAAGGATTCTAACATGGGGTTTCTACCTAACAGCTATTTCCACTTAAGTTTGGTTTGGGGTTTTGTGGTGCTGAGGATTGAGGTCTTTTGTGTTATGGGCACATGTCCTATGTCCTATGTCTTAGTAACACGCAGTCTTGTTTTTGTAATTATTTGTGGTGCTACAGATCAAACCCAAGGCCTTGTGCATTCTAGAGACATGCTTAACCACTGAGCTAGAACCCCCAACATTGTCTTTGAGACAGGGTCTGGTTATAATGCTTAGGCTGCCTGTAAACTCCTTCCAGACTTATGTGATCCTCCTGTCTCAGCTTCTCAAGTACTTGGGACTACAGGCATATGCTGCCACACCCAGGAAGGTCATAGGTTTTTTTGTTTGTTTGTTTTTGTAAGTACCTGTTTTTACTTTAGTAGCAAGATTTTAAAGTGTCGCATTTTACTTAATGTTATTTTCGTCAGATAATCAAGTATGTTTAAAATTGCTTCATATTACATATATTTGTATAATAACATAATATTCAGGTACATTTTCTGATAAATTGTATTTTTAACTCAAAAGTTAAGGATCCTAGTTTTGTACTTTTTTAAAGTATAGGTGCATACCTGTTTACAATGTGTGTGACGATGTTTTTACCTCTTGTTCAACCTACTTTTTCTTGTATTAATTAGCAAATTGATCTAATTAAAATTTAAAGCTGAAGGCTGTAAGTGGTATTTAAATAGTTATGATCATCTTAATGTACATGTATATTGAATACATTCAGGTAAGTGCTACAACTTAGAGATTTCTTTGCTGGACAAAAAAAAAGATGGTCAAAGCTTTTTAAAGATTTGTTGTTTATGTGTATTAATGTTCTGCCTGCATGTATGCATGTGCATCACATGCTTGCAGTGCTGGAGGAGGCCAGAAGAGGCCAATGGATGCCCTGAAACTGGAGTTAAGGACAATGGTTGTGAGCTGCCTACCATGTGGGAGCTGGAACTGTACCCTGGACCCCTGCAGGGGCAGCAAGTGCTTCTAACTGCTGAGCCCTCTCTGCTGGTCATCTCTCCAGGTCCTGAACCTTCTAAGTGTCCCTGTCTGTGTTTCCCTACAGTGTCTCCTGGAGGTGCTTAGCTGCTGGTCAGGTGCTTTATTATTAGGGACTCTGACCATCTCAACAATTGATGAACCAATATAAAAGAATTAGGAAACTGTTCAAGTTATCCAAACTCCCTCCTTAACAAGGACTTGGCTGAGTAGGGTTTCTTGCTTGATGGAACATTTTTTCCCATTACTGGGTGTCAAAGCTATGCAAGCAGTTTACTACCAAGCTACAACCCAACCTGTCCTTAAGGAGTTTTTTCCCCCTTTTTTTTTTTAATGGGGGTGGGGGCAAAGAGTTTGGGACAGAATCTCACTATAGTCCCAAACTGACCTCACACAATCTCAATGCTTTTTTCTCCTGAGTGCGGAGATTACTGGTGGAACCATCTGCTCAGCTTGTTCTTCCTCTTACTGATTTTTGAAGGCTGTCCTGAAATTCATTATGTAGACCAAACTGGCCTCAAACTCAAGAGATCCCCGTCTCTGCATCCCTAGTGGGATTAAAGGCGCGTGCCACCATTTAAACAGTTGCTTTTTCTTAAGATTTATTTCTCTATTATGTACTCAGTGTTCTGACCGCATGGATCCCTCCAGGCCAGAAGAGGGCACCAGATCTGATTACAGATGGTTGTGAGCCACCATGCGGTTGCTGGGAATTGAACTTAGGACCTCTGGAAGAGTAGGCAGTGCTCTTAACCTCTGAGCCATCTCTCCAGCCCAGCTTTTAATTTTTTTTTTCCCCCCGAGACAGGGTTTCTCTGTGTAGCTTTGGAGCCTGTCCTAGAACTCACTCTGTAGCCCAGCCTGGCCTCAAACTCAGAGATCCACCTGCCTCTGCCTCCCGATTGCTAAGATTAAAGGTGCACTGCCACCACCACCCCCCGGCTTAATTTTTTTTCTACGTGTAAGTGAATGCTTCCTCTGTGTGTGTGCAGGATCCCAGAAAAGAACATCAGTCTCTGGAACTGAACTTAGAGACAATGGTGAGCACCTGGAATGGGGGTAGGAACCAAAGTAGGGTCCTCTGGGAAGGCAGCAAGTGCTACTAATGTCGAAGACATCTCTAGCCTGGTACTTGCTTTAAATGAAGCTAACTTTTGGCTGTGTGAGTGGCATCTTACTATTTAGCACTTAAATGCAGAAGGCACAGAATTTCATAAAATATTTATTGATATGGTCTTGGCTCATGTATACTATTTCACAGCCAAAACTCTAACTTTTATAAACATAAAAAATATACTCAAAATGTTTTCTTCTCCACTAACATGAAGAATGGGAACAGTTGGTTTAATAAATTAATATGACACTAAAGCGAGCGCATTAACATTTGAGCTCTGAGCCTCTGCCAAAAACTAACTCATAAAAGGCCACAGCTTGTAACAGTGAATCGTACAGCTCTTCGATGTGGTGTGAGGCCTTCAGAATCTTCTGTCTGTACCGAACTACTCGATCCTGTGGGAAGAACACCCGAGGCTCCTTCTTCAGCACGGCCTCGGACAGGAACTGTTTCACAAGCTCTCTCCCACTCGTCCTTGTGTCACCAATCATCAGGTCGAAGTGCTTGCCCACGGCATTTCGACTCATGCTCAGCACCCGATGCTGGCCATCCTCGGCAAAAGTTTTGTTGAGTAAGGCATACAGCATGGCTTCCGTGATAAGAAAGTGTAACAGTATAGGAAACAGAGTTGTGTTCTGAATGGAAAGTCCTGATTTTTCCAAAATGTAGAGATCTGCTTCAGGTATCTTTGAAATGACTGAAGAAATCTTTAAAAAAAAAAGAAGAAGAAGAAGAAAGAAATAAGTGCTTTGTTTTATGTTTGTCCCATTTCTGACAACCCTGAAGTAACAACAGCTTCTCAAGAAGAAGCTAAGATGGCTCTTGTCCTGACAGTCTTGTCATCCCTAACGTCTGTACTGGCTTCAGGACTCGGCAAGCCAAACTTAAGCATCCGAAATGTTCCCAGGTGGAGCAGAGGACTGGTACTAGCTAGAATCTCTGCTGGTGGCAAGGTGCTGGCCAAAGCCTCTTCTTATCCTGCGCTCACAAGACAGCAATCCCTGCCCATTTCACATCTTGAATACTTGAAGGAGACAAAAGACTGAATTTAAAGACAAGGTTTCCAGATTTTTTTAAAATCCAATATAATAAAGCTAATAGGGAATAAAAAAGTGCCCCAAACCTCAAAGACCAGCTTCACTGTTAAACTGCCAGACTAAACTGTACAAGGAACCATGTAGGAATGCATAAGACAGAAAACAAGGAGCAGGGAGCAGCCGTTGCCTTACCTCTTCCAGATAGACAGATGATGGGTATGTTCTGTTCGTTAATTTCCAACACTCAACCTGCTGCCAGTCCAGCACCGTAAGCTTCCGGTCAAGGTGAGCCCACGCGATTCTTCGAGTACCAAAAACAATAGATACGATACTATTAACTGCCTAAAGGAAAAGGGCTGATTTCATTACAAGTGTAAATATTTTATAGCTATAAAACCTACAAGCTCAGAGGTTAAGAGCACAGTCTGCTCTTCTAGAGGTCCTGAGTTCAATTCCCAGCAACCGCATGGTGGCTCACAGCCATCTGTAATGAGATTTGATGCCCTCTTCTGGCCCGCAAGGACACATGCAGGCAGAACACTTTATATCTTTAGAAAAAAAAAATATTAAAAAATAAACCCTACAAACTCAAAAAAACTCTGTTTATTTACAAGCTGGGTATAGTGGCCCATGCCTTTAATCCCAGGACTCAGGAGGCAGAGGCTGGTGAATCTCAAAAAGAAAGGAAGGAAGGAAGGGAGAAAGAAAGAAGGAAAGACAGAAGGGATTGTTTTATTGTGTGTGTGTGTGTGCACACACACGTGCAAGTTCTCCAGGTACCTTAGCTTCCCTTGCTGGGCTGAGACCTCTAAAATGAAAGGTATCCTTTCCCAAGTTGCTTTTCGTCATAGTGTTTTAGCACAGCAACAGAAAGCAAAGACACCTTGTTTCAAAACAAAACAAAACAAAACATTGAGCCAGCAAGATTACTTGGTGGGTAAAGGTAACTGCCACTAAGCCTGGCAACCTTAGTTTGAGTCCTTTAACCTATAACCATCCACATGGTGGATGGAAAGTCAGCTGATTCCCCTAAAGCTGTCCTCTGACTTCCACTGTGAAAGGGACACACAAATAAAAATTAAAACTTAAAAAACACAACAAAAATCACAAGATAGCAGCAGGATAACCACCTGCAGTCCTGCTGGGCACACATGTGTTCTGCACACATATACACATACATAAAAATTGATCGGAAATGTTATCATTTTTATTATTTTCTACAAAGAAAATATTTTCCAGTTTCAAAAAATAAAAAAATTAATCAGGCTGGTGAGACAACTTAGTGGGAAAAGCTGCTTTCCACTAAGTCAACAATCTGAGTGAGTTTAATCCCTGGGACCCACCTGGTGGAAGGAAAAAACTAACTCATTCAGATTATCCTCTGACCTCGCACAAACATGCTCTGGAGCATCCACACACCAGAAATACACACAGAAGTTAATAAATGGAATGAAAAGGAAAGGGCAGAGCAGCGTCTCTGAAATAAAGACCTGGTTTACTGTGCATGGAAATTACTACCTGCACACAGCCCTTCTCTGGACCACAGATTTTTGTTTTATAATTGATTCTTAAAATTGGTGTATGGGTATTTAGTGCTCTGTGTGTAGGGCATGTACAGCAGCATTGTTCAGGTGGGCATGTGTAAAGGTGTGTGCCACTGTGCTCAGCATAGAACAGAATTTTAAATTGTGCTAGAAAGACTGCCATAATGTTCTAGAGTCACTCCTTTTTCCAACACATCTTTGCGGCTTAATTTCCCAGTGTACCCTCTTGTCAGAGCTGCACATCTGCCTAACAGTCTTAAATAAACCCTGTATGACATGCACACCTGTTAATCCCTGCACTAGGGAGCCAGTGCACACGCTGTCACTTGGAGGATCGTCAAAAGTTCGAGGCCAGCTCAGTTAATAGTTCCAAACCAGCCTGGACAACAGACTAAGACCGTCTCAAAAAAATAAAATAAGCCAGGCAGTGGTGGCACACACCTTTAATTCCAGCACTCAGGAGGCAGAGGCAGGCAGATCCCTGAGTTGGAGGCCAGGTTGGTCTAAAGAACAAGTTCCAGGACAGCCAGAGCTAAAGGGAGGAAGCTTGTTTCGAAAAAGAATAAGAAACATAGTAAAATGGCCAGGAAGAGAGCTCAGCAGGTAAAGGTGCTTGCCACACCAAGGCCGACAACCTGAGTTCCATGTCTGGGACCCAGACATGCCCATGACATGAGCACCCACACACATACAGCAATCACACCCACATACAAACAATAACAAAAGTAATAAAGGTAGCTAAAATTTCAAAACTAAAGCCTTGTATAGACACACTTTTCATTATTCATGTTTTCTATCTGGAACACCCTCCTCTTCCCGCCAGCCTAATTTTCTCTTTTCCAAATTGAGTTCTCACTAAATTTTCCCCAAGTTCTACCTCACAGCATTCCCTCTGACTTGCCAACTGTCTGTACCTTTCATTTTGTGCAACAGATCAATTATTAATACAAGTAGATCTAGATTCCTAACTAAACCTAAAGCATCTTGTTTTGAGCCAATGAGATGGTTCAGAAGGCTGAAGAACTCACCACCACCACCCCTGACAAGGACCCATACGGCAGAAGGGAAGGACAGACTCTTGAAAGTTGCCCTCTCGCACGCGCGCTCGCTCGCGCTCTCTCTCTCTCTCTTTCTCTCTCTCTCTCTCTCTCTCTCTCTCTCTCTCTCTCTCTCTCTCTCTCTCTCTCTCTCGTAATTAAAGACAAAACAAAAACCGTGTCTTGAACCCACTACTGGGAATGGCGCTTTCCACAGTAAGTTCTCAAAGGGTAGGGTAGGTGGCTGAGGTGAGAATGCACCTTAAGTCTCTCTCTCTCTACGGCTGGTTTGATGAATTTTCCCAACAGCCACTTTTCCTGTGACGTTTTTTTCCTTCCACTCTCTGGACAAAGAATGGAGTTACAAACTTGAACAGCAGTTTTATATTGGATCAAGGGCACGTCTATCAAACTCTCCAAACTCTGAAATGGCCCAAACTTCTTTCTGTGTTCCACAATATTGACGGACTTTCTTCCACGAAGCAATCTGAAAGCTTCCAGTTCTTGACTAGAAGCAGTATTCAACACATGCAAGATAGAAGCCTGTTGCTCCCCGGAGAAGAGCTTGTCCAGTGCATCCCCAGGTTCCTTTCCGTTTGTATCAAAAACAACACTGGCAACAATTTTCTCAGGTGCAGTAGACTTTCTCCGACAGCAGATATGAGTTAGGGCTGGAGGCAGGAATGAATGCTCTGGGACTGGAAGCCATCTCCACCTCCCTAAAGGGAAAATTGAGAAAATTTAAACTGGGAAATTCTCCTTTGAGTGTTACTTTCCAAGCATGTGCAGTCATACAGACTTGCACATAGACCACATTATCACAAAGAATTGTCTTTAAAAGAAGTGTAAAGCTGGTGGGAATTGTGCATGCCTTCAATCTCAGCATTAGGGAGGCAGATGCAGGAGGATCTCTGAGTTCAAGACCAGCCTGGTCTACAGAGTCAGTTTCAGGACAGCCAGAGCTACGAAGTGAAACCTTGTATCAAAACCCAAACAAAACATAAAGAGTAGTTTCAGAATGGTATAGTTATCTCTATCATTTGAGGGTGGTTTGTGTGTGTCTGTGTGTGTGTGTGTGTGTTGTTGTTTGATTTTGGTTATTGGTAGTTTGGGGGGCGGGTTGTTTTGTTTGTTTGAGACAGGATGTCACTAGAGAGTCCAAACAGGCATCAAATTCAGTATGTAGATCAGGATGGCCTTGAGTTCACGGTAATCCACCTGCACCAGGATAGCCACTGCTACCCGGAGGATCTGACTCAAGGAAGAAGTTGTAGTCGCCCGGCACTTTAACCACATGCCTATAATCTCAGCAACTGAGAGGCAGAGGCAGAGGCAGGAGAATCAGATTCCAGGCAAGACTCTGTAAGTTTGCCAACAGTCTAGGCTACATGAGACCTTGCCTCAAAAAAATAGTTAAGATAAAAAATTGTAGTTTGCAGGTTGTGGATTTAGCTCAGTGGTAGAGCGCTGCCCTGGGTTCGGTCCTCAGCTCTGAAAAAAAAAAATTGTAGTTTGCCAGATGTAGTGGGGCCTACCTTTAACCCCAGCATTTGAGGGGCAAAGACAGGCAGACCTCTGTGATAGGGCACTTGCCTAGCAAGGCCATGGTTTCCATACTAGCACTAGATTAAAATTATTCCAAATGTCTGATATTTCTGGTATTTGTAATTTCTGGGCAACATAGAGCTTTGTCTGGGGAGGGCCGGAGCTGGTGGTGTTAACTAAATGTTAGAGGGGGTTTATTCTGTTCTACACACTTCACAGTATTTCTAACATGACTGCGTTGTTGTAAGCAAAGCATACACCATGCAATGGATAACTTTGTAAAACAGTGGAAAGTCATTCTGACATAGCGGCCACAAAAGAGCAATGCAGCCAGCGGAATCCACTGCCGGGCGCCCGGCCCTGGAAGGAGCGCACGCGGACCCTGAGCCAAAGAAGCCCACAGGCTCCCGGGCTTGGGAAGGGAAGCTCCCCTACAGTCCACGCGGGAGAACCAGGCACGGGACAGGACCGAAACACTCCAGGTCACAGGCTACTGGCAGGTAGGCAATCAACCTCGTGCCCAGGGATCCTACCTCCGGCCTTGATGAGGCAACCGAGGTTAGTCCTCCAAGCCATCGCCGGGTTCTCTCCCGCTTGTCTTCCTCCACCAACTTCCGGTTGTGGGTGTGTTCCAACTAAAAGTGCTCGACTAGGACTGGGCGAAGGGTTCCGGCGAAAGAGACGGTCCGAGGCTCAGCGTCAGGTAGAGATGCCCCGAAGTTCCTAGCGATTGATGGCTGATGGTCTGAAAACCCGCAGGCGGGATCTCCAAGAAGGAAAGGACTAGACCAGGTTTAGTCCTGCTTTAGGGCGAGACATCGCTGGGTTCCCAGACACGAAGAGACAGCCCGGAGAAGACAGTGAGGAGCTTGTTTGTAGGCACACAGATACCCAGTGCTGAGTTGAGAGGAGTAACCTGGACAGATGCCCAGCAAAGGGAAAGAGGATCAACGGAGATCACTTTAACGCTAGGCATTGTTGGCCATTTGAGAAGGATGGAGGGACGTGAGTCTGGGGCCACACTTGATCCTTGGAATGCCGCATGGAACAATTGAAAAACAGGGCGCTTGTTTTTTTTAGTGACAAAGACAGATTGGAGGGGGTTTCTAGAAAAAAAACAAACAAACAAACAAAAAAAAAAAAACCGGGTCATTTGCAGTCAATGTGAGGCTGAATTGGAGAAGAGCCTGGGAACAAGAAGGGGAATCGGGAAGGTGATTTTCTTGCCAAAGCAGAATGAGCGGTGGGAAGTGAAACCTGGGAGATGGAAGAAGAGTGGAAAGAAATGGGTTTTTGCTAGAAGGTGGGGCGGGGTACTTTATTCACCTTTTTTTTTTTTTTTTTTTTTTTTTTTTTGGTTTTTCGAGACAGGGTTTCCCTGTGTAGCTTTGCGCCTTTCCTGGAACTCACTTGGTAGCCCAGACTGGCCTCGAACTCACAGAGATCCGCCTGGCTCTGCCTCCCGAGTGCTGGGATTAAAGGCGTGCGCCACCACCGCCCGGCCACCTTTTTTTTTTTAAATAGGCTTTCAGGAGGAAGGGAAGGTAGTGGGCTTGTGTTTCTATGAGACATGGTAGCTAGACTGCGATCCCCGCACCTAGGAGGATGAGGAGAATTGCTGTGAGTTTGAATCCAACCTGGGCTATATGGTGAGTTTGAGGCCATCCTAGACTACAAAGTGAGACCCTGTTTAAAAAGACAACAACAACAAAGGTTTTTCACAGCTCACCCCATTAAGAGCACTTGTTGCTCTTGTGGAGGACCTGGCTTTGGTTCACAGCACCCACATGCCAGCTCACAACCATCTATAATTACAGGTCCAGGGTATCCAACAGGCACCAGGCACATATGTGGCACACAGACATACATGTAGACAACACATAAAATAAGTCTAAAATAAAAGTTATTCATAAGAGTGTCTGGTGTGGTGGCACATTCCTGCAATCAAGCATGAGTTCTAGGTCAGCCTGGTACATAACAAGATCTTGTCTTTAAAAAAATTTTTTTTATTGATTGATTTTTATTTTATGTGCATTGGTGTTTTGCCTACGTGTATGTCTGTGTGAGGATGTCAAATTCCCTGGAACTGGAGTTACAGACAGTTGTGAGCTGCCATCTGGGTGCTGGGAATTGAACCCTGGTCTATCTGTAAGAACAGTCAGTGATCTTAACTGCTGAGCCATCTCTCCAGCCCTAGCAAGATCTTGTCTTTAAAAAAAAAAAAAAAAAAAGCCAGGCAGTGATGGTGCACACCTTTAATCCCAGCACTCTGGAGGGAGGGGCAGATGAATCTCAGTGAGTTCAAGGCCAGCCTGGTCTACAGAGCGAATTCCAGTACAGCCAGGGCTACACAGAGAAACCCCGTCTTGAAAAACCAACAAAACAACAACAAAATTGTTTCATGTGTGAATGTCATAGAGCTGCTGAAATGAACCATGGGAAATTGATTCTCTCACAGTCCAGGGGTCTAGAAACTTGCAATCAGAATGTCAGTGGGGTTGGTCCCTTCTGAAGACTCTGCAGGAAATCTGTTGCATGCCTCTCTCTGACCTTCAGGTGACTACCTTCCTGGACATACAGACGTATCACTCCATCGTCACTAGGCATTCACATGGACATCTCATAAGGACAGCAGGCATGTGGGATGGCCACCACTCCAGTGCAGTGTCACCACATTTTGGTGGAGGAGGTGATAGGATGTTACTATGCTGCCCAGGGTGCCCTTGAACTTCTAGGCTCAGGGGATCCTCTCACCTCAGCCATCCAAGTACCTGTGGCCATGTTCCATGGTCACGTTCACTCTTTTGATTGTGCAGTGTTAGACTGGAATCCAGAGCCTCACCTGTGTGAGGGGAGAGCCACTCACACCCCAGCTTCACCTTATCTCAACTAATGACATCCACAGTGGCCTTGTTTCCAAATAAGGTCGAATTCTGAGGTACCAGGAGTTAAAATTTCAATATATCATCAAGCTGGGCGGTGGTGGCGCACACCTTTAATCCCAGCACCTCGGGAGGCAGATGCCAGCGGATCTTTGTGAATTTGAGGCCAGCCTGGGCTACAGAGCAAGTTCCAGGACAGGCGCAAAACTACACAGAGAAACCCTGTCTCGAAAAACAAAAACAAAAAAAAAAAAAAATTTTTTTTTTTGAGACAGGGTTTCTCTGTGTAGCTTTGCGCCTTTCCTGGAACTCGCTCTGTAGACCAGGCTGGCCTCGAACTCACAGAGACCCTCCTGCCTCTGCCTCCCGAGTGCTGGGATTAAAAGCGTGCGCCACCACCGCCCGGCGAAAAAAAATTTTTTTTGTTCCTTTATGTGTGACGGGATTGTGCAATGCACATTATGCATGCATGGTGGTCTGAGGACAATTTATCGGACTTGGTTCTCACCTGCTTCCATGTGAGTCCCAGGAATCAACCTCAGGTCACCAGGCTTGGTGGCAAGACCCTTTGCTCAGTGAGCCATCTCACCAGTCTATTAAAAATACTCTAAAATTAAAAAATAAAATGCTGCCGGGCAGTGGTGTCGCACGCCTTTAATCCCAGCACTCGGGAGGCAGAGCCAGGCGGATCTTTGTGAGTTCGAGGCCAGCCTGGGCTACCAAGTGAGTTCCAGGAAAAGGCGCAAAGCTACACAGAGAAACCCTGTCTCGAAAAACCAAAAAAAAAATAAAATAAAATAAAATAAAATGCCATCCCACATGCCTGCTGTCCTTATGAGATGTCCGTGTGACTGCCTGGTGACGATGGAGTGACAAGTCTGTATGTCCAGGAAGGTAGTCACCTGAAGGTCAGAGAGAGGCATGCTGATTTTTCCAACGTTTTCCAGATTTCCTGCAGAATCCTCAAAAGGGACCAACCCCACTGACATTCTCAGGTTTCTAGAACGGACTGTGAGAGAATAATTTTCCCATGGTTCATTTCAGCAGCTCTGTGGCATTCACATATGAAACAAACACTGAGGAGTCCTGGTGGTGCTTGGAGAGATGTCCCAGTTGAGCAAAACCCAACTTAGCACTTGCTAGCAGAGAGTTCCTCTCTGGGCCTCAGCTTCCTCATTTGTAATTTGGAGAGAGAAGCGCCTGCCTCACAGAACTGCTGAAATGTTGACCAGAAACTGGATGCAGAGATGCAGAGAACCCGTGTACAGTGTAGGCTCCGGGAGTGCTAGTGTTCCCACACAGCATGACCTGTTCTTCAGAACTAATGATTAATAGCCTTGAGAGGAAATGTCCTCATCAGAGTGTACCATTCAGAACTGTGCTTTGACCAGACACTGAGGGTGGCAGGGACAGCCAGGTCCTCATGATTCACTGCAAACCAGAGCCAGGCTGTTCAAAATGAAAGTGGTCACCTTCCTCCTGAAATCAGCTCCTTCTCATTTCCCTCTTCTTATTTCCAGATAATTGTCCTTGGAACAGATTAATTTTGTTTGTAGACATATTAAAAATTAGTTCTCCACTGGGCAGTGGTGGCTCACACCTTTTATCCCAGCACTCGGGAGGCAGAGGCAGGCGGATCTCTGTGAATTTGAGCACAGCCTGGTCTACAGAGTGAGATCCAGGAAAGGCACCAAAACTACATGAAGAAACCCTGTAAAAAAAAATTAGTTCTCCATAGACAGATGTGATAGTGCACACCCAGGGAACTGAGGTAGGAGAATTATGAGGTCAAGGCCATCTCGGCCATTGGTAAAACCCTGGCTGGGGTGTGTGTAGCTCTTGTCTATTGTGAATGAGGCTCTGGATTCAGGTCCCAGCACTGCACAATCAAAAGAGTGAAAATATCAAATGACCTGGTCCCAAGTCTTAAAAAACAAGGCTGGTAAGATGACTCAGCAGGTCAAGGCACTTGCAGCTAATTCTGACAACCTATGTTCAGTCCTTAGAACCCATGTGGTAGAGCTGACTCCTACCAGGTATTCTCTGACCTCCACACATGCATCACGGCACACAAGTGTGTGTGAATAAGCAAATAAATAAATAAATATACTTTAAAAAAGACTAAACAAAAATTTCATGACTTTGAAGTATGCAAAATTTTGCCCATTTTTTGAGATAGAGTTTCTCTGTGTAACCCTGGCTGTCCTGGAGCTCTCTCTGTAGACCAGGCTGGCCTCAGACCCAGAGATCTGCCTACCTCTGCCTCCTGAATGCTGTAGTTAAAGGGGTGTACCACCACCACCTGGAACGAACATTTCTTAAGACATAAGAAGAATAAGACTTGAAGACAAAATATACTGGATTTCATTAAAGCTGAAGGTCTGCTCACTGAAATATACCATTGTGAGGTGCCATGTGGGTGCTGGGAAAAGCAGTAGGTGCTTATAGCTACTAAGCCATCTCTCCAGCCCACAGCAGAAGATGAATCTTGTTGTTTGTTTGAGACAGGATTTCTCTCATATAACAACCCTAGCTGTCCTGGAACTCACTCTGAACTTTTCAAAGATCTGCCTTCCTCTGCCTCCTAAGTGCTGGGATTAAAGGTGTGTGGCCACCACTGTCTGGCATGAAATGAATCTTAAAAATATGACACATAAAAATTTAAAGGGATGTAAAGTGATATGAAAACTATGGCTTGGATCACATCGAGTTATATGTGAAAGACCAGAAGAAAACACACACACACACACACACACACACACACACACACACACACGAGTGTATGTAGCAGAGCTACTCAGTGCGGTGTAAGGCTCAGATGCCTGCCATTGCCCTTTTTGGAGGTTAGGTTCACAGCTCAACCTGATGCATTGGTGAAAACCTGCCAAGGCAAAGTGGATTCAAACCCTAGCACCAGTGCTGTACCCACTCAGGATGCTTCATCTTCGTCATGTGACCTGTAACTAAATGTAACCAGTCAATGCAACTAAATTGCTCTGTCTCTGGGCTACAGTTGCCTTGTTCACCAAATGGGCTTAAAACTAGTCTCTATCTGGAGGTTGTGGCAAAGATAAAATGAAATTGTGCGTGTTGGCATCCTGACACAATGCAACCCATGGACCATCAGCAGGAATGATGTTTTGTCACTCTGTTTTCCAAGTTCCCTGTAGTTATAGTTTCCTTGAAACTTCTAAGACTATTCATTTTTTACATTTTCCAAGGGGTCATGCTCTATTCCCCGGGGATCTCAAGCCTGTTCCTGGGAACGTAATGGAAAGCTTTCTTCCAGGCCTGCAGTGGCTCATCTCAGCCGGACAGCAATGATCTTCGACCAGGGCTGGATGTTTGTGTCCTGAGGAGCCCTGGGAGTTTTGTTTACAGAGGACATTCTGTCCCGGGGTCCTGACTTCTCCATCACCCGAGCAGCTGCTGTCTGGAGTGAGCACCCCAGAGAGGCTGCCTCAACCCACCCCCAAGTTCTGGTCTCACTCATCAGCAATGACCTAGGGCATGACAGCCTCTAGCTTAGTCCTCTTCCCTTGGGAACAGCTTCTAATTTCTTTTCTTCTTTTTCTCTGATGCCCCCGCCTTGTCCTTTCCTTTCTTTTAAAAACATTTTAGGTTTATTTATGTGTGTGAATGTTATCCCTTCGCACATGTTATGTGTACCACATGTATGCCTAGTGTCTGTGGAGGCCAAAAGAGGGTGTCAGATCCCTGGACTGGAGTTGGGAGCAGTTGTGAGTCGCTGTGTGGGTGCTGGGAACCAAATCCACGTCTTTTGCCAGAGCAAAAGCAAGTTCTCTTGACCCCTGAGCCACACCCCACCACCATCCTCGCCTCCTTTCCCTTTTGCCAGCATTGGGTATTGAACTTAGGGTCTCAAGTGGACTAGGCAAATGCCCTTCCTTTCTTTTTCCTTTTTTTTTTTTTTTAAGATTTATTTTTGTCCTGGGTTTTTCAGCACCACAAGCACAGCACAGCTGCTCAGCTGTGTCAGGGACATCAGAGCCAGCTGCTCAGCTGTGTCAGGGACATCAGAGCCAGCTGCTCAGCTGTGTCAGGGACATCAGAGCCAGCTGCTCAGCTGTGTCAGGGACATCAGAGCCAGGAGCGAGTGGGTGTTTCTCTGCTCAGTGTTGAGAAGCCAGTGAGCACGAAGGATGGCTGCAGCCTGACGTAGTGCAGAGCTGTGGTGAGAAGACACTGAGGTTTGACTTTGATGCCCTCGGCCGGACCCCAATGTCGGAGATTCCAAGGACTCGCCAAAGGGTTGCATGGTCAGCATTTTAGCAAGACACAACTTTGGAGTTGGGAGTATGTAGAAACTGGGTTTTCAGGGTGTGGGGTGGGGGACGCATTCAGAAAGGTCAGGAAAAATACAAGCAGCTATCCGTCCTTTCTCATTTTCCAGATCCAGAAGCCAGGAAAAATAAGGCTCACCTCGTGGCCATGTGGCTGGTCGTCAGGACAGGTGCAGATATGACTTAAGGCCATGGGACTCAGGTGTGGCCTCTGTAACCTCACCAGGGACCTACTGAACCATCCATACAGCCTTTCGCAAGCTCCACACTTCTCATCCTGGTAGCCCATGTCCTAATTATGAAGCACATTTGGGGTGGCTTGTTCTTCTGAGACTGGTGAAGTGCGGTCTATGTCGTGGCACCAGGGGGTGAGGACCCCTAAGACTCAGCATTCCCATCTACCCAACTGCACATGGCCTCAGAAGTGATAATTACGTAGGACGGGGAAACTGGCTGTAGGTGCTGTAACACAAATGTGTTAATTCTTGAAGGAAAAAAAAGGATTAATTTTAGGGCCGGAGAGATAGGTCAGCAGTCAAGACGACCCGAGTTAGGTTTGCACTCCTGCACAGTGGCTCATAAGTACCTTTAACTCTACCTCCAGGGGATCCAGTGCCTCTGGACTCTACAAGATCTGCACTCATATATACGTAAGCACCCACAAACACATACATATAATTTAAAAATAAGTAATGAATATTTAAAATGATTTATCTTTACACACACATGCACAGCTAATAAATAATAATATAAAGCTTTTAAAATGACTTGGTTTGCTTTTACTTACATGTACGTGTGTAAAATGTGTATGTGTGATGAAGAAAAGTGTCAGTGTAGCAGGAGTTACACGTTGTTGTGAGCTACCTGACATGGATGCTGGGAACCCCGACTGGGTTCCTTTGCAAAAGCAGCAAGTGCTCTAAAGCACTGGGCTCCCTCTCCAGCCCCTCTTTTTACTTTTTATTTTATTTTGTTGTTGTTGTTTTGTTTTTTGGGGGTTGCTTTTTTGAGGCAGGGTTTCTATGTACCCATGGCTGTCCTGGAACTCACTCTGTAGACCAGACTGGCCTCGAACTCGAAGAAATACGCCAGTCTCTGCCTTCAGTGTGCTGGGATTAAAGGTGTGCACTGGCATCACCCGCCTTTGCTTTTTTTTTTTTTTTTAAAGATTTATTTATTTATTATGTATACAGTATTCTGCCTGCATATGCCCCTGCAGGCCAGAAGAGGGCACCAGATCTCATTACAGATGGTTGTGAGCCACCATGTGGTTGCTGGGAATTGAACTCAGGACCTCTGGAAGAGCAGTTGGTGCTCTTAACCACTAAGTCATCTCTCCAGCCCCCGCCTTCGCTTTTATTTTGAGACAAGGTTTAGCTCAGGTGGGGTGGGAGCTCCCTGTGTAAGTCAGCACGCCTCAAACTCATCTTGCCGCTTCAGCCTCTTGAGCTGTGATAAAAGGACCACTGCCACATCCCCTTGACTCGTGATTTCCGAACACAGAAACAGAGGGAAGCTTTCATCACGCCAAATTCAGGAGGAGGTGACAAAGTTTCTGTTGGGGGTGATGAACAAGTTTTGAAAATCAGCAGTAAAAATACGGAGTACAAACTCTGAGTTAGGAGATGAGCACAGTAGGCTAGTGGTGGGTATGGGTTTTTGTTGGAGTAGTGGTGATGAGTGTGTGTGTGTGTGTGTGTGTGTGTGTGTGTGTGTGTGTGTGGTTTTTTAAATTAAGGTTAATTTTTTTAAAAATTATGTGTATGTCAGTGTGTCTGCACGTGATTGCCCTCAGAGGTCAGAAGAAGGCACCAGATACCCTGAAAACTGGAGTTACTGACAGTTGTGAGCCAACATGTGGGTGCTGGGAATTGAGCCTGGGTCCTATGGAAGAGCAGCCAGTGCTCTAACCATTGAGCAATCTCTCCAACCTGGAAGTGTTGACTATGATGATCATTACACAGTGTACCAATCATCACTTTGTACATGTTATGGGTATACATACGAAAGGATAAGGAGTGGAATTATAGCTCAGTGGCAGAGTGCTTACCCAGGGTGCACAAAGCCATCGGTTTAATCCCCAGCACAGGAAGATAAACAAAAACCCAGGATGAGAAGGAAGAGCATTTCATGAAATAAACAGCACTAAATGACGCCGTGACAGGAAATCTGACTGTAGGCCCCTGTTGCACACACCATTTGACCACAAGACCTTAGGTAACAGCTGCCCTGGGGTTTAGCCCTCAGCCTCTGCTGTGAAACGAAATGCCTGCTGCCCACCGAGGGACATTCTGAAGCTCAAGGCATCGCTATCTGGAGCATGGTCTGCGGAGCACCCAGCCAGTGTTATTCACCTCCCCACCCCCAACACAGAGGCGGGAAGGCAGAAACCTGGCATAAAGTACCAGGTCACTATCATTTTTCCTTTTTAGGGTGGCTGCAAGTCCACCCTAAGTCTTTGCTAACTTTTAAACTAAAACCTCCAAAAATGAGGATGGGAAGAGAAACCCAAGGAGACCTTTCCGTCTCAGACTTCTCTCTGAACTGACCACTGCTGTGATTCTTTGTGAGGCTTCCAGGGAGGGGACAGTTAAGAGTCCAGATGCTACAGGAGACTAAGAAAAGCCGGGACTCCAAACGGCCCGCCTTTGCTGTGAGGATGAGCAGAGGACAGATGTCCATGGCTTGTGCCCTCTTTCCCCCCTACCCCTCTGTTCATACCTTACATCGTTGTCTTTCCCATCCTCCTCCTGGGAGACCTATTTCTGTCTCTTTTTTTATCTAATGCAGCGGAAATGAATCATCTCTGGGTTTGTTTAGTAAATAGTTTCATGCCTGCTGACCCCAGCTGTCTCACTTACTGGTTCCTTTATGGATGCTCCTGGGCTAGCCACCCCCAATCCCAAAACATAGTCAAGAACCCTCAGGACTGGCTGTTTCTGGAATGTGCTTCTTCTCCAGGTCTGGTGGCTTGACCTCCTCCACCATGGGAATGATGGGAAATGAAGCCTCCTCGCCTTTCAGATGAGTCCCATCAGCTCACCAAGAAACAGGAGAAGCAAGGCAAGCGCTGGGTTCTGGGAGCTTTGTGTGCCGTCTCAGCATTCCTCAAAGTCCTCATCTCACACATGAGACTAAGGTTCAGAGAAGTCATGGAACAAGCTTCCTTCACAAGCAGCTAGGGAAGGATGGAGTCGGAGCTAACATTCATATCTTGAATTTGTGTAATTCTAGTTCATTCCACTACATCATGCTACCGTGTGTGTGTGTGTGTGTGTGTGTGTGTGTGTGTGTGTGTGTGTATGGAATGTGGGTATGAGAAGGCCTCAGGTCCTTCGGAATAGAGACCCAACATCCCTGTGCACTAAGCATTATGTGTGTCATGGTTGAATGACAGAGTCCAGTGGGTTATTGGTGATGGCGTCAAAGAGAAGGGATGTAGTGATATAGGTTCAAAACCCCCCAAACCCCGCTCACCTCACAGGGATGGAATTTCACAGGCTCCAGCTCTGTCCAGGTTGCTCTACTTCCTGGTGAATCCAGTCATTGAAACTTTCAATTTCACAAAGTAGATAGAGGCTGTTTCCCAGAACAGAATATTCTGTTTACCAGAATAGAATATTGACTCTGTGGACTCTAGTGAGGCCACAGGGATTGAAATGAACACAGGTGTCTAAGCTACTGTAATGTGACGTGGATCACAGATGTGGTCAGGGCTACAGAGGAGAGATTACCCTATTAAGGAATTGTAACAGGCCCAATGGAATGCTGGAGACTGGGAATCATGGAGGGTGTTCTGAGGAGGGAGCATTTGTATCTAGCTGTCTCCAAACAGATGTTAAGACCTGCAGAACACTTTAACACATGTTAGAGCGTGTTCAGTTTTTCCAAGGAGCCCGGAAGTGCAGACGCATGCTTGTTGTGTACTTTTCCTGGAGAGACATGGAGAGTCTCTTCACCCTGTGTAGGACAACAACGATAGACCAAAGAGATTGTACCCAAGTCTAGCTTGACAAACCAGTGAGTTTATTATTAAGGCTGCTTACAGGAGCCTAGGGAGTCAAAAGAAACAGCATTGCCAAAGAGCAAACCCAGCAGCAATGCCGGTTCACGGAAAAGCAAAGAAGGGTCTTCTCTCCTCAACCTTGTGAATCTTCTACTTCCTGATCTCCTTGAGTTTTATGAACCACCCTCCTCCCCCCACAGCGGAATGTTTGAGGAAATAGCTACACTGTCCTTATCTTTTTTTTTTAAAACTAATTATTTCATGTGTATTCGTGTCTTGCCTACATATATGTCTGTGTAAAGGTTGTTGGATCCCCTGAAACTAGAGTTGCAGTTATGAGCTGCCCTGTGGGTGCTGGGAATCGAATCCCGGTCCACCAGCAGACCAGCCAGGGCTCTTAACCCCTAAGCCATCTCTCCAGTCCCTATGCTGCCCTTGTAGGCCTCTTTTTCAGATGTGGAAACTGAGGCCTAGAAAGACCGAATAAACCATGGTCTCCCAGTTAGCAAGTAGCCAGTCAGGATTACATCTGGTGCACTCCTGTCCCTTCCCTCGGGTAGTGGAAATGGACTGCAGGCCTTGAGTAGCGGTATATTGTCCAGGGGCGTGGTCAAGGACCTGGAGGCGGGGCATGCTGTCCCAGGGGCGGGGCCGGCGGCCGCACGGTCTTGAAGGCTTGGCTAGCTGAGTCCTTCTCCAGCCGCCCGGCAAAGGCAGGACCATGGGCGTCCAGGAGCGGGAAGTGCGGAGGCGGCGGGGCTGAGCCCCGCTGGGACCTCCGGTCCGGCCATGGGCGACCGCGAGCGCAACAAGAAGCGGCTGCTGGAGCTGCTGCAAGCTGCGGGCACCGGCAACACGCACTGCGCCGACTGCGGGGCTGCGGGTAAGGGTGCGGCGTGCGGGGCAGGTGCAGCCAGGCACGGCCCTGGCCCCTGGCCCGCCGGCCCCTTCTCTAGGAGCCCACCCACGCGCGAGCCAGATTCTCTCCGCGCCTGGGACTCCAGTCCTTCTCGGTGGAGCGTCTCCGGCGGCCCCGACGGTCCTGACGGTCCTCCGTCTCCCTGCTCCCGAAGCTAGGGACCTCAGTCCTCGCTCCGCACCAGACGCGGTCCATGCCCTGGGTCTCTCTCACTTTTCCACCGGGCATCCTACAACCCAGGACCCGGACCCGGACATCATCTCCGACCCTGGGCCCTTCCCGCACCCTCGGACATCCCACCTCCGATGCCTCCTGGGCCCCCGCGACCCTCACTGCGGCGCGTTCACTCTGAGGATGCTGATGCGGCTCCCTGCCCTCAGCCTCCGAGTGGGTCCTTCACTCGTCCCCTCTTCTCGGTTCCTCCTTCCGAGGTCTCCTAGGTGTCGCTGCGCCGAAGGGTGGGCTCAGCACGGTTTATGGCGTTACCTCAGTTGTCCAAGGTTGGAGACCAAAAGAGAAAGGATTACCCGCGTGGGGAGAGCTGGCCTCCAACCCCGCCTGTCTCTACACCCCAGCCCAGTCCTGGTCCTCAGCGAAGATCCTGC
This sequence comes from Peromyscus californicus insignis, assembly GCF_007827085.1. Taxonomy (NCBI): domain Eukaryota; kingdom Metazoa; phylum Chordata; class Mammalia; order Rodentia; family Cricetidae; genus Peromyscus; species Peromyscus californicus. The sequence continues at coordinate 42,635,142 of NW_026294551.1, read as the reverse complement.
CCTTCCACCCCGCAGATCCTGATTGGGCCTCTTACAAGCTGGGGATTTTCATCTGTCTCCACTGCTCTGGCGTCCACCGCAACTTCCCAGATGTCAGCAAAGTTAAATCCGTGAGACTGGACTTCTGGGACGACAGTATGGTGGAGGTAGAATCGCGTGCATATGCAGATTCTTGGAATTGGGCGTGGGGAGAGGAGGCGGGACGCAGGTGTACCTCCTATTCCACGGAGGAGGAAATGGAGCCCAGAGAGGTGCAATGACTAATGAGAGGAAGCATAGACTAACTAGTAGGTGGTGGCTTAGACAAAGGCCCTGAGTTCAAATCCTAGCTAATCCTACAAGGGGCGATACTCTAAGTAGTGCCTTTAATTGTGCGTGTGCGTGTATTTAAAGATATATGTGTACCTGAGTCTATGTATATGAACCACATGTATGCAGGAGCCCTCAGAGGTCAGAAGAAGGTATCAGATCCCCTGGAATTGGAGTTAAGCAGTTGTGAGCTGACATATTGGCGCTCGGAATTGAATCCAGGTCTTCTGCAAGATCAATAAGTGTTCTTAACTACTGAGCCATCTCTCTAACCCTTGGGCTAGTTCCTTAATCTTAGCTACGGATTCCACCTCCACACCCATGTTATGGACATGAATCACCCACTCATGTAGTTGCTGTAAGAATAAAACCCAGCCAGGTGGTGGTGACATGTGCCTTTGATCCCAGCACTCCAGAGGCAGAGGCAGAGGCAGGCAGATCTCTGAGAGTTCTAGGCTAGCCTGATCTGCAGAGCAGAGTCCTGTAGGACAGCCAAGGCTACACAGAGAAACCCTGTGTGGAAAAAAGAGGAGAAAAATAATAATAATAAAACACAGGTTCAGCACAGACACAAAGTGAATTAACAGTCGCTGTCAACATTCAGGGGAGCCAGGAACTGAGGAAGAGAAACGTCCTGATTCATAGCCCAAGGTCCTTCACACCTCCCGAGCCCACTCTGCATGCTTGCTCAGTTGGTATAGAGGAGCCCTCAGCCAGAAAAACCCGAGGAGAGCAGACAGGTTTACATCTCACTGGTGAACTGGGAACTTCAAGGACCACTGGGGAAGCAGGTAACATCATTGAGCATCCCCATTCCATGGCAGGATCTGGACCGGACTTTACTATTCAGCCCACCCAGGTGTAACTGTATTGTCCTTGGTGGGGAAAAGCACACTGACAAGACAGATTGGCTATCTAGTCAAGGCTCACATTCTGTGTGGGGGAAACACAGGGATGCTGCCAGCCAGCTCACACACCCACAGGTTTTTGCCTTCTAAATCCCTTGTTATGTCTTCATTGGGACAGGTGAGCTCCCCAGAGTCACTCATGCTCTCCTGGGGTCCACAGGCAATACATGTCTACGCCACAGCTCAAGAGCCCCCAGGGAGGAAAATAGTGTTCACTGTGTCCACAGATAGGAATTACAAACCTGTTGTTCCTGCTCTTACCCCAGCATGTCACTGCCCACTGGCACATCAGTGTATCACTGGACAGAATGTCCACTCTGAGTCTCAGGTGACATTGGGTATTCTATGAGGCTGGCAGCCACTTCCATTCTCCAGCTAGCCCAGTCTGCTGTAGACTTTAAGGGCTGTGAGGGGGCTGTCGGTGGAAGAAGTAAGAGAAAGAACCTGAGCTTTGTGGTCCAGCAGAAATGGGTTGGCATCACCACTTTGTATTAACTAGCTGTGTGCTGCCTTGAGCAAGCCACCTAACCTCTCCGAGCCCAGTGTCCTCTTTAAAAACAGAATAGGAGTGTTAAAATGGTTGAGAAGACCCAATAAACTCTTGTGTGAGAACTGTAAAAAGATGTTCCTATCTGAGGCATGGTTATCAGTCCCCGTGATAGGACAAACTAGGGTTTTCCGTGCCCAGTGAGATGTCTCCTTGAAGGTAGTTTCTCCTGGCCCTGCCTCAGAGCCAGGGAAAACCACAGGTTTTTTATTTTTTATTTTTTTGAAACAGGGTCTCTCTACATAGTCCTAACTCTCCTGGAACTCACTGTGCAGAACAGGCTGACCTTGTACTCACAGAGATCCACCTGCCTCTGCTGGGATTAAAGGTGTGTGTGCAGGACTATGCCCAGCAACCACAGTCTTCTGGTTAGACCATGGTTTCATTTCACATGTTTTTTGTTCAAGTTCTACAATTATGCCGATTTGCTCTTGTCTTACAGTTCATGACCAGCAATGGGAATCTCAACGTGAAAGCCAAATTTGAGGCCAGAGTCCCAGCTTTCTACTACGTCCCTCAGGCCAGCGACTGCCTGTAAGTGAGTGATTCCCTAGGGTCTGGGGAGAGGTCTTCCCAGCCCTTCTCTGTTCCTGGAACCTTTGTCTGAGGTGAGTTCTCCTGTGACCTGGTTGGAAGGTTCTTTCAAGGATGGATTTGGTATTGTCACAGAAGGCACGTAGGAATCCTGGTTTAAACCAGGTGTGGTGGCAGAAGTCTGTAATTCTGGTGCATAGGGGGTAAATAAAAAGGGTATGATCAGGAATTCAAGGTCAGCCTCAGCTACATTGTGAGTTGGAGGCCAGCTTAGGCTATTTGAGACTATGCTTCAAACAAAACAAAAGCCATTAATATTGGTGGAGCTTTACCCATATGCCAAGCTCTAAATGCTGTGTGTGTTATTGTCAACATTCTCAGCAACCTTGCAAGTGTGACTACTACTGTGTTTCAGAGACAGAACATGATGGATGTGAAGGAGCATAGAGCTGGGAATGAACGGATCATCTGATACCAGGGGATGGTAGCATGACATTAGGAAAACCCAGTATAGCAGGAGGGTTGTAAATGTGAGGGATGAGGAAGATGACAGAACCTAGTGACCCCAAATCTCTGAAAGGCTGATTCTCTGATCCTGGGCCTCCCTCTCAGGGACTCAGCCTCATTCAGGACTGTCAGACAGTGTCCTGTGTACTCAGGAAAAGGGATCCCTCCGAGTAGACACAGTCTCATGAAGGCATGTCTGGAAAGTTGTATTTGAACCACCGAGTCTCAGCGTAGTGCTTTTGGGCTTTGCACAAATGCGTAACTGTAATTGGTGGTTCTGTAGTTTTGCAGTTAGTGATCCAAGGGCTACTGATACCCTGTGGAGAGGCAGGGAAGCAAAGCTTTGTATGCAGAAGGCCTCGGGTTTTTCTCCCCCAACTCTACTGCTACCCAGCTATAAGAAGGTGGCCAAGCCACCAAGCCTTCTGGATGTCCCTCTGCATGTAGTCCAAGTCCCTTTCCAAAAGTGCAGACCACAAAACCTGCCTTACAACATAATGTAGATCAAAGGACATCATTTGTTAAGCAGCTCCCATGTCACCTAGCGTGGTAGTTTTAATGCATTTCTTAGTGTCAGCCTTACAGTGATACCGGGTCCCTCACCCCTCTGAGGGTGAGGGTTGGACACCACTTGAAAGAACCTGTCTCATCTTGCCCCCTTGCCACCTTCCAGCCTCTGCTCCAAGCCCCTGGGCAGCGTCTCTTCCATGGGCTTTCTTCCCTGTCCTCTCCAGCATTTATCATGACTCCTACAAATGTCTTTGCATTTTAATCCCTGTTGATTGAGGGCTGGTGACTGCTCTCCTCCAGTTCTATAACCATTGCATTCCCCACCTCTGGGACTAGAACTCAGTCTCTAGTCTCTCCCCTAGTGCTTATCCTATGGCCCAGAATTCCCACCACCATGTTGGGCCTGGTGCCATCCTCACTGTCCCATGGGGAAGGCTGTGCCTTAGGAAGGTCTTGGGGTTGTATACTGAGGGTCAAAACCATGGCCTTGTGCATATCAGGCCAGCACTCTACCTCTGAGCTACACCTCAAACCTAGAAAGAACTGTTGACTGGGGGACAGAATTCCAGCTTAAGCTGGCTCAGGCATCAAAAGGCTTTGGGAGTTTTGAAGATCAGACACCAGGAAGGTCAGGTATGAAGCCACCTTCAAGAAGGATCATGCCAAACCAGGTAGTGTAGTACACACCTGTAATCCTGGCATTAAGGAGGCTAGGGAGATCGAGGCCAGCTTAGTGTGAGTTTGAGACAAGCCTGGACTGCAGTGAGACTCTGTTTCACCACAACCACAGCCAAGGCCTGCAAGAGGGCCCAGTGGTCAAAGGCACCTGCCATTGAGCTCGAGAACCTGAGTTCCATTCCAGGGGTCCGCACAAAGGAAGGAAAGAACTGGTTCCCACAAGTTGTCTTCTGATGTCCACACCTGCACTGTGGAGTGTGCACTTACACACATACGTGTGCACGCTAAATAAATAAGTGTATTTTTCTTTTAAAAAGAGGAAAGACGAGGGAGGAGGAAGAGGAGAAGGAGGAGGACCATAATACCGGGAGCTCAGACATGACCAAGGAAAAGGAGAAGGGGAGATGGAGGGCCACACAGGGGCTCCAGCGTGACCCGGTCTTTCACACTCTCATGTCACTTGTCCCTCCGTCTTTCTCTTAGCCAGACTTCTCCTGCAGCTGACAGCAAATCCACTTTCAGGTTCATGCTGCATTACCCAGCATAGCCCAGAGAGGAGTTCCGGTCAGTCTCTTAACTTTTGGTCTCTTTGACGCCTGACAGCCCAGGGCAACCCAGAGCTCCAAGTGACCTGGTTAGGCCAGATGCACAGCTCCAGGTCACTCCCATTCCCAGGGCATTTGGTCAGCTAACCTTTGAAACGTGTACCTGGAAAAGATAAAAAGGAGCAAACAATGAAAGTAAGTTTGTTCTCAGATACACAGTTTTACTGCAGAATACTATTTGGTTAACATCAGCATTAAGAATCTACTGTGGAGAAGAGAGAGATGGCTCAGTGGTTAAGAGCACTGACTGATGTTCCAGAGGAACTGGGTTCAATTCCCTGGCTGTTCAGTGTCCGATCACACCAGGATAAAATGAAAAAAAAAAAAAAAAAAAAAAGAATCTACTGTGTGCACGACTTTAATCCCAGCACTCAGGAGGCAGAAGCAGGCAGATCTCTGTGAGTTCATGGCCAGCCTATACAGCAAGACTCTGTCAACAACAACAACAAACCCTACTGTGTGTTGAGTATGGTGCTGGATTATTTACATACAGCTGCCCAAGCCAGGCGGTGGTGGCACACGCCTTTGATCCTACCACTCGAGAGGCAGAGGCAGGCGGATCTCTGTGAGTTCGAGGCCAGCCTGGTCTACAAAGTGAGTTCAAGGACAGACTCCAAAGCTACACAGAGGAACCTTGCCTTGAAACAAACAAACAAACAAACAAACAAACAAAAAAGCCCACCTCAACAGCACTAGGGAAGGCAGGTATATTACTGGCTCATTTCCTAAGTTTAGAGATGTTCAGTAATTTGGTCTAGGGATATAGCACAGTTGGTAGAGTGCCTGCCTAGCATGCTTAAAGCCCTGGGTTTGTTCCTCACCCTGCATAAAGCTGGGTATGGTGGCACACACCTGTAATCCCAGTACTTGGGAGGTGGAAGCAGGAAGATCGTAAGTTCAAAGTCATTCTCAGTTACTTTAGATACCTGGGGTCAGCCAGGAGTGTTGGGGGGACAGGGTAAGTGTTGAGGGAGTGCATACCTTGATCATTGACTTAGAGGGCTGAGGGACAGTCCAGTGCTTCTCAACCCACTAGAAGACAAATTTTCCTGGTGTGTCGTCTGGAGAGCAGAAACTCCTGGAATCTAGGAGGTAGGAGCCAGAGGTACTGCCACACAGTCCATAAAGCGCTGGACAGCCCCCACCCCCACTACAGAGACCCATCCAGCACCGATGTTAACTATCCTAAGGCCGAGAATCTCTGGGTGTCCTGAGAAGGCAGCTGCTGGGTTGTCCCCACTCTCCACTGTAGGGTCTTGGAAAGTCACTATGGGAACGAGAGGCACTGCAGCAGACAGGACTAACCGAAATTTCTCTCTTTAGGGTCTTAAAGGAGCAATGGATTCGAGCTAAGTATGAAAGACAAGAGTTTATAGCTCATGAGAAAGCTGTCTCCCCCCCAGGTAAAGTTACTATGATGTCTGCATGTATGTATATGCACCATGTGTATGCAATGCACCCAGAGGCCAGGACAGGGAACTGGAGCCTCTGAGACTGGAGTTGTGACAGTTGTGAGCCATGTGGGTGCTGGGATTTGAACTTGGGTCCTCTGGAAGAGTAGCCAGTGCTCTCAACCACTGAGTCATCTCTGCAGCCCTAAAGTTACCATCTTAGTGTTATGAGGTCTGTGTTCTAATGAGCTCTAGAAAAAAGGAAGGTGGAGGTAGGCTTGGTGAAGAGCTAGATTTCAGCCTCTTTCCACACTCATGCAGGGCGCAAGCTCACTGGCAGCCCTTGACCCAGAGCAGTGTTCGTTCCACTGACTTGAATTCTCAAGCTGGCACTGCCCTGAGGACAAAAGTCTTCAAGGATCTTAGGGCAAAGCATGAAAGGATAAAGCTTTCAGGATTTCCAGGATGCAAATTATTCATTCCTCAAACTAGTGTCTTGAGGTCACTTTTATAACTCTAGTTTTCTTTTTCTGTGAGGCAGGGTTTCTCTGTGTAGCCCTGGCTGTCCTAGAACTCACTCTGTAGACCAGGCTGGTCTCAAACTCAGAGATCCTCCTGCCTCTGCCTCCCAAGTGCTGGGATAAAAGGCGTGCGCCGCCACTCGAACTCACAGGATAAAATTAAAGGTCACTAAATTACAAAGGTCCTAAAGGACTGAAGGTCCTAAATTACAAAACAAATAAAAAAAACCAAAAGCCCTAAACAAAAAAGAAAAAAATTAATTTTATTTTTATGTGTGTGATTGTTTGGCCTGAATGTATGTATGTGCACCACATGCAGTACTGGTGCCCTCAGAGGTCAGAAGAGAGAGTTTGATCCCCTGGGACTGGAGTTATGGATGATTGTGAGCAGTCATGTGGATGCCGGGACCTGGGTCCTCTGCAAGAGCAAGTGCTCTTAACTGCTGAGCCATCTCTCCAACATCTTTTCCTTTCTTTCTCATGACAAGGTCTTGCTATGTAGCCAAGACTGGCATCGAACTCATAACCACTTTCCTTCCCCAGCCAAAGTGCTAGGATAACAGGCCCTGCCACACCTGTCTTGCAGTGAAGCCGACCGACCTCAGGGAGAGTCAAGGCAGAAAGGTTTTGCACAGTGGTGGAGACTGAAATTATATAAGGTTGGCCCCAGATATGTAAGGAGAACCTCAATGGTGTGTGTATGTGTGTGTGTGTGTGTGTATGTGTGTGTGTGTGTGTGTGTGTGTGTGTGTGTGTGTATTAAGGGATTCTATGGGGAAAACAGACTCACTGATACAGGATAAGGTAAATCTGGTTGCAGAGTCCTTAGAAAGCTGGGAGCCGATCACATGTTACTTCACACCGCCTGATCTGGTCTTCACCATCCAAGAAACAAGACCCCCTTTCTCCTCCCTTTTAAATGATCATGTAGGCAGATAGGAAGCACCACCTCTATCAGACCAGATAGCCCAAGGTCATGGGCAGAGAGAACTCCCACTACACAGATGGGACCCTGTGTCCTGCACCTGAATTAGCCCAGTTAGATTGGCTATATTTGAATGGCGGATGGAGGCTCTTTCTACCCCCAGGAACTTGAGGCATTCTTTAGCTTATTTGCGTTGACTTGGTGATTCACTTCTTCTCGCCCTTGGTGGTTAAGGTGACCGAGAAGTGTTCCTGTGGAAGCGGGGACGCGACAATGCACAGTTCCTGAGAAGGAGGTTTGTCCTTCTGGCGAGAGAAGGCCTCCTGAAGTACTACACCAAGGAGGAGGTAAGAGGCCAGGCTGCCTGTGCTACTTCAGGATTACTCTGCTCACTAAGGCCTTTGTGGATAGCCCCATGTCTTAGGGAGAACTTCAGTCCTGGCAAACATGACATTCTCCTACTTTTCCTTGACTGCTGTCAATCCAGTCCACGAACAACCACACTCTGGTCACTTGAAATCACTTAAGTTGGTCCATCTCATTGTTATTGTTCTCTAATTTTTTTTTCTTTTTGAGACAGAGTCTCACTGTGCAGACCTTACTAGTCTAGAACTTGATATGTAGTCCAGGATAGCCCTGGACTCATTGAGAGCCACCGGGGTTTGCCTCCTGAGTCCTGGGATTAAAGGAGTGTGCCACCATGCCTGGACAAAACCAATTTTATCGAGATATATTTACAAATGTGCTTTACTCATTTAAATGAGGCTAGGCAAAGTGGCTTGTGACCCTAATCCCAGCACTCGGGAAGCAGAGACAGGTGGATGTGTGTGTTAGAGGCTAGCCTGGTCTACACAGTGAGTCCCAGGACATTCAGGGCTGTATAGAGAGACCCTGTCTCAAAAAACAAAACTGACTAACAAGATATTTAAAAAATAAAATAAAACAGAACTCTCCCTCACTGGCCCAGTGCCCTGGAGAACCACTGTGGCCACAGTGACCTCCTCTTCTATTTTCTTCCCCTTGTGATGTTAGGGATTGGACTAGGATTTGTGCAACCCAGACCAGCACCCTGTTGTTGAGCTCATTCCAAGCACAGCTAGCTCAGGTTTCTTTATGTCATAGAGGCTGTTTTCTTTCTTTTTTCTTTTCTTTTTGTTTTGAGACAGGGTTTCTCTGTGTAACACTCCTGGCTGTTCTGTAACTCACTCCATAGACCAGGCTGGCCTGTAACTCACAGAGATCCACCTGCCTCTGCCTCTCAAGTGCTGGAATCAAAGGTGTGTGCCACCACCACCATGCCTGGGGCTGTTTTCTAAGCAAAAGTGATTGTTGCTGGATGTGGGGGTGCTTGCCTTTAGTCTCTGTGCCCTGGAAACAGAAGCTGGTGGATCTCTATGAGTTCCGAGACAGCCTGATCTACATACAGAGTTCCAGGCCAGCTCCTGGTCTACAGAGTGAGTTCCAGGCCAGCTCCTGGTCTACAGAGTGAGTTCTAGGACAGGCTCCAAAGCTACACAGAGAAACTCTGTCTCGGGGGAGGGGCGAAAAAAAGGGAAGGGATACAATTCTACATCCTTATGGGTAGAGCTTATGGGGCCTACTGGGAGAGAAGGAAGTGGTGAGAACATCTTTGGAGGCCAGCTACCGCACTGAACCCTGGGGCATTCCAGAATTAGAGAACAGAAAAGAAAAAGTGCTAACAAAGGGAATGGGAAGGAGCAGCTGACCAGAGGGGTGACGGCTGAGCTCTTCAGCTTGCACTTGAGGCCTTTGGTCTGTGTATTTCCTGTTGCTTTCCTGGAGGAACAGGCTGTGCAAGAAGGGTGAGCTGCTGTGCTGCGGTCTGGGACTGAGTGAAAAGCCTTGGAGGAGAAGAGTGTTAGCCCTCCGAGTGAAATGGGGACCTGCAGTTTTGAAGTCTGACAACTCACTTTTTCAATACTTCTTTTTGAAGCGTGGCCCTAGTTAGTCTTAACAGTAAGAACCCAGAGTCAGATATGGAGGGGGAAGGCCGAAAGATCTGAGAAAGCAGAGCAGCCAGCCACCAGAGACTTTTTACCTACACAAAATCTCAGAGGGAGTTGGGGATGGAAGGGGCGGCGGGAGCTGTCTCCACAAATCCTCAGACTGAACAGGCTGCAGATCCTGTCTCCACCAGCCTTATATTCCTGTCTCCACCTCCCGTGTGCTGGGATCAAAGGCATGATTCTCCCAAGTGCTGGAATTAAAGGTGTGAGCCACCATGGCCTGGCTCTATTTCTTTTGTAGACTGGTTCAATCTTGTGTAGCCCAGAGTGGCCTCGAACTCCTGCTCTTCCTGCTTCCTCCTCCTAAGAGCTGGGATTAAAGGTGTGTGTCACCACTGCCTAGCCTCTACGGTTAACTAGTGGCTAGCTCTGACCTCTGATCTCCAGGCAGGCTTTGTTTGTCAGAGCACAAATGAGCCATCTATCACACATCTTTTCTTCCTTCTTTTCCTCCTTTTAAAAAAAATTATTTTCATTTATGTATGGATGTTTTGTCTGCATACATTTGCATACCCAAAGACAGTACTGGATCCCATGGCAGAGCTCTGTGAGTTCAAGGCCAGCCTGGTCTATGGCGTGAGTTCCAGGACAGCCAGGGCTACACATAGAAATCCAGCCTCAAAACATAAAACAAAAACAAAAACAACAACAACAACAAAAAACCCTCAGTGAGAGAGTAAGTGAAGCCCTAGATTAGTTCTTAGTACCACAACATCAAATAAGCAAACAAACAAACAAACAAACAAATAAATAATGAAAGGGAGCTGGGGGTGTCCTTATATGGTAGAGCACTTGTCTAGTAAGATCAAGGTCCAGGACTTGGACCCCAGGACCACAAAGCAAATTAAAAACTTACATAAGACAATAAGTTGTTCCTAGATACATGCCTATGAATCTATGTATATGTTTGTACAAGTATGAGAAAGGAAGTAGAATAGACATTAAACTCATGACTGCCTGCCCGTGGGAAATGCAGAAGGAGAAAGTATGGAGTAAGCTTCAGTAAAAGAGATTGTCTTTATTAGCGTGTGTGTGTGTGTGTGTGTGTGTGTGTGTGTGTGTGTGTGTGTGTGTGGTGTTAAGTATCAAACCCAGAGCCTCATGCATATATTGTATGCAGACTTTTCTGTCGCTCCAGCCACTCCCCAAATAAGCACATAGAGACAGTATTAATTATAAATGCTCGGACAATAGCTTAGGCTTGTTTTAACTAACTCTTACAACTTAAATTAACCCATTTCTATTCATCTATGTGCTGCCCTGACGTTCATTTACCTTGTGTATGTACTTCTCATCTTGCTCGCTGTGTGTCTCTTGGCGTCTCCTTACAACTCCTCAGACTCCACACTTCTTCTTCCCAGCATCTGGCTCTCCTGATCAATCTTATCCTGCCCAACTATAGGCCAGTCAACTCTTTTATTAATCAATGAGAGTAATACATATTTACAATATACAAAGATTGTTCCACAGCATTTTCTGCTTTTTGTCTAATAAAAAGGGAAACTTTTAACTTTAACATAGTGAAATTACATACAACAAAAACTGTTATCAAGTAAGAATTACAATATCCAATCCATTTGTATTTGGCAAAATTAGAGAAAATACTCTACTTAAATAATCTTATCCTTTCAAGTCTAAAGTTTTACACCTAATTTGCCTTTTACCATAACTAATGAAAAATTTAAGTCTAATTATTTAATCTTTAACTCCATCAAAGACCCCAGAAAGGTGTAATATTACATAATGACAGAGACATCTGTCTGCCTGGACAGTCACCCAGAATTTTTCTGTAATGTTGGAACATCCATCTTTGGCCTACAGGCCTAGTATATCAAACAGACATTTTTGAGAAGCAGGGAATTTTAAAGGACTGTCTTACCTTGTCTTGGCAAAGTTTGGCAGTCACTTTCTTTTGCTTCCTGCTCGTCCAGTTTGGATAGCATACAGTCAGCAATTGAGGCAAGGGCAGTTTTTTTTTGTTTTTTTTTTTTTTTACCTAAATAGCTAACTGTGGTGATATTTTATTTGTATGTTAATAAATAAAGCTTGCCTGGAGATTGGGGGAAAGGCCAGCCATTTTAAATAAACACAAAAGTTGGGCAGCACACGCCCTTAATCTGATCACTTGGCAGCAGGATCTCTGTGTGTTCAAGGCCACACTCGGGAACAGAGCCAAGTGTGGTGACACACGTGTTTAATCCCACTACCAACCATAGAGACCTGGAAGTCTGTATAGACAGACAGAAAGTGATAGAGCTGTGTAGGAAGAGGAAGTGAGGTAGCTGGGCTAAGAGAGCCAATGAGAGAGCAGAACAGCAAGGCAATAAAGGCATGAGTAGACAGGAAGTTAACTTGCATTTGGAAGCTGCAGAGTTGGTGAGGTAAGGTTGGCTGGTTGCTTTCCCTATTTCCCTGATCTAAGGCTTTCACCCATATATTTGGCTCTGGGTTTTTTATTTAATAAGACCATTTAGAAATTTGTCTACATTTGTGCACCCAGAATTTGTGCTGCAGGACTTCGCAATTCCAAAACTGTGTAGCTTTGGTGCCTGTCCTGGAACTCACTCTGTAGACCAGGTTGGCCTCAAACTCACAGAGATCCACCTGGCTCTGCCTCCCGAGTACTGGGATTAAAGGCATACACTACCACCACCACTACGTGGCTCATGCCATCCATTTTTATTGATGTCTGGTCCCCTTGTTCTGAAAATACATAAACTTTTGAAGGTTGCTGTGGATGATTGGTTGATAAATAAAACACTGATTGGCCAGTAGCCAGGCAGGAAGTATAGGCAGGACTAGCAGAGAGGAGAATTGAGAGAACAGGAAGGCGGAGAGGAGGAGATGCCAGCCTGCCGTCCAGGGAGCATCATGTAAGGCAGCAGGTAAAGCCACGAAACTACAAAAGGTAATATACCTGTCTGTATTAATACAAGTATAGACTGTGTGTTGTACACAAGTCAGCCAAAGATGATTTTTTGGTTTATGTTTCAACATGTAAAATATACATTATGTGTTTTATAGTTTTTCTAGGTTTATTTCTTTATGCCTGTAGCCAGGATTTTCAGGGGGGTCTTGCCTGATCAAATCTGGTCCATATCAACCTGGAATGAATCCATAGCTTCTCATTAACCTGTGGAAATAAAAGAATAACCTCTCTACCAAAGCAACATACCTTGGACTTCCATTTTGAAATTAAGATATTTTTAAAATAAATAGATCGGTTTAATCTAGCAGCTTTCATATTCAACTATCTCTTAGTAGCTATTGCTCCTTTATCAGTGGTCAAAAAAATGTAAAGACAACACAGTAACATACAATATTCAGACTCCCTGTATTTTCTGTCTTTACATGACTTATTGTTTTTTATTACTTTATTCCTTTTTTAAAGTACCTTGTTATTTTTAAACTATTTTTTAGTCTATGACTGTATATACCCTTTGTCTTTTCTCTCCCAAGCCTATATTTTTAAACACACTGTAACCTGTTTAGAGTTTTTTTTCCCTATCTGGATCTATCTTTACTGAACATCTGAATTGATTTTTGATCACATGATGTGAATCTTAAACTGCTATGTCAGTCACCAGCACTGCTCAGCTTAGTGAATGGTACTAGTGCATGGTAGTTGGCACCTGGGTCTGTATTGTGGCCAGCATGAGAGACACAAGACTGGGAAGCTGGGTTTGACTCCATTTTTGGGTGTTGTTTTTAAAGTTTTCTCAGGTCTTATGTGGATGTAGGTGCTCCGTGTTGGTCATTATATGTAGGCAGGCTTTTCTGTCCCGCCAGCCACTGCCCAAATAACCACACGGAGTCTTATTATAGTATTAACTATAAATGCTCTGTCAATAGCTTACTTAGGCTTGTTTTTAACTAGCTCTTATAACTTAACCCATTTCTACTCATCTATGTGCTGCCTCAGGTTCTTTTACCTCATGTATGTACTTCCCATCCTGCTCTCTTCGTGTCTCACAGCATCTCCTTGCTACTCCTCCAAATCTGCCATTCTTCTTCCCAGCATCCTCCTAGTCTGGCTCTCCTTCCCAATCATGTCCTTCCTAGCTATAGACCAGTCAACTCTTTTATTAACCAATGAGAGTAATACATATGTACAGTGTACAAAGATTGTTCCATACCAATGCATGCTTTACCATTGAGCTATACATCATGGTGATGTCATATTTCTTTTTAAGTTAGTAAGAAGGTTGGGCATGATGGTGTATACCTTTAATACCAATATTCAGGAGACAGAAGCAGATGGATCTCTGTGATTTTGAAGCCATCCACAGCTGCATAGTGAGAGCCTGACTAAAAAAAAAAAAGAGAACGAATATTGGTATAGCTGTATATTTTTAATGTGTGTTCACAAATAACCTTAAATTTATAATATGCATATTTATGAGTATTTTTTTTTCTAGAAAGGCTTTCTCTGTGTAACAGTGCTGGCTATCCTGGAACTCCATTTGTGGACCAGGCTGGCCTCGAAATCACAGAGGTTCACCTGCCTCTGTTTCCCAGGTTCTGGGATTAAAGGTGTGCACCACCACCACCTGGCTATTTATGTGTTTTTTGTTTTGCTTTAGTTTTTTGAGACAGGGTTTGTTTCTCTGTGAAACAGTCCTGGAACTCACTCTGGAGACCAGGCTGGCCTCGAACTCACAGAGATCCTTCTGCCTCTGCCTCCCGAGTGCTGGGATTAAAGGCATGTGCCACCACCGCCTGGATATTTATGTGTTTTTATAATAGGTTGCTGATATAGCTATTTTCTAGGAGTTGGTATTACTTCCTCATAGATACTATGAACACTTTTTTATATTAATATTACTGATGGGGACTGATGGGGAATCTTTTGGAGGATTGTTTTTTCTGTTTTTGTTTTTCAAAACAGGTTTTCTCTGTGTTACAGCTCTGGCCGTCCTGGAACTCACTTTGTAGAGCAGGGTGGCCTCAAACTCACAGAGATCCTCCTGCCTCTGCCTTCCGAGTGCTGGGATTAAAGGGGTGTTCTACCACCACCTGATGGGAAATCTTTGTGACAGTGACTGAGATGGGTTGGTGCTGTGCCTCTGAGCGGCATCCTAGGCCCTAGTTTCATTGTCATTGTTTTATTTTGAAGCAGCATCTGGCTCTAGAGCCCAGTCTGGCTCAGAACTCCAATCTTAGTTTCCCGAGAACTGGGAGTATAGGCATGTGCTTTTAATTATCTTTTAATTCTGGAGTATTCCATTGTGTGCCTATACTATGGTTTAATTTAACCCATTATAATTGATAACATTTAATTTGTTTCCCTTGTTGATTTGTGGTGTGTGTGTGTGTGTGTGTGTGTGTGTGTGTGTGTGTGTGTGTGTGCATGCTTGTGGTGCTGGGGATTGAACTTAGGGCCTTGGACATGCAAGGCCAGCACTCTATCACTATGCTACATTCCCCAGACCTCTTGCTGCCTTTGTAATACTCCAGCAAACGTCGTTTGACGTGTGTCTGCATTGTCATGCAGTTACTTCCTTGTGGCACATTCTTAGATGCAAACTGGAGGTCAGACAACACACTCAGGTCAGGAAGATGGCTCCGTGGATAAAAGTGCTTACCCCACAAGCCTGACGGTCTGAGTTCAAATCCTGGAGCAGATAGTGGGAGGGGAGAACTGACCCTGGAAAGCTGTCCTCTGACTTCCACATGTGTACTGTGGCACATGTGTACCCACGGTCACACGCAACGACAATAATAATCACTTCAACATTTTAATGGATATATGACCAAGTTTCCTTCCAGAGAGGTTCCATAGAACTTTCCTTGGTGACAAAGGAGTCTGTGTATGCCCTATCTGGTTCTCACAGCCATTAGTGTTAGCTGACTAGTGACATGAGGCTGAGTGTGACTAAGAATGGAATTTTAAATTGTATTTAAAAAAAATTGTGGGCCAGAGAGTGTGGCT
This sequence comes from Peromyscus californicus insignis, assembly GCF_007827085.1. Classification (NCBI taxonomy): domain Eukaryota; kingdom Metazoa; phylum Chordata; class Mammalia; order Rodentia; family Cricetidae; genus Peromyscus; species Peromyscus californicus. The sequence continues at coordinate 42,619,748 of NW_026294551.1, read as the reverse complement.
CCTTCAGGTCTAGGGGCTTGGAATCATCATGTCTCTGGTCAGGATCCCTTTGTGGTATCATTTAGTGCTCCACCACGTGTCAGAGCCCAAGGGACAGGCACAGAGAATATGCGTCGTGTGTGTGTGTGTGTGTGTGTGTGTGTGTGTGTGTGTGTGTGTGTGCGCGCGCGTGCGCGCACGCGCGCTCGTGCTCTGAGCTCCCAAGACTGCTTCTGTCTGACTGTTTATTTCACCCCAGTGGTTGATTTACTCCAGGAAAGTTTCTGTGGCTAACACGTGTGAAGAGTCCAAAGTGAAGGCTTTCTAGACCTGCTTCCAGCTCAGAGTGACTAGGCAGGAAGAGGATGATGAGCACAGGCCACCGATAGGAGAGCTGTGCCTTTGGCTGTTAGAGCAACCCAGGGCTATGTACTGGGGGCTTGTGTGTATTAAAGGCCTTGGCAAAGGTTACAATAAGGCACCTATTGCCACCAGTATCTTGAGAACCGTCTTTCTCTCTTCTAGGGTAAAGCCCCAAAGGCTGTCATCCACATCAAGGACTTGAATGCCACCTTCCAGACAGAGAAGATAGGCCATCCCCATGGGCTGCAGATCACCTACAGGAGAGAGGGCCGCATCAGGAACCTCTTTGTGTATCATGACAGCGGGAAGGTGAGATGGCTCAGGCTGCTTCTGCGGTCTCCAGCATGGCACCCAGTCCCCTGGGCTCTGCTCACCACCTCCACGGCACATTTTGCCATGTGCTTGTTCAGCTGCCCCTTGAGACCCGCCGCTGCTTGCCTGGATCTATTCCCGCTCTGTCATGAGTCAGAGACCTGAGGAAGGCAGAACGGGGCATAGGAGATGAACCTTGCAAGTCCTGGGAATATATCTGGGCAGTGCTCCGTCATCAGTGAGAGAAAAGCTAGCAGAGGGGGCCCGAGCCAGAAACGGCAAATCTGATGGTTGTGACGGCACACACCAGGCCCCAGCCAGCACTCAGGAGGCAACGTCAAGTGGATCTCTGTGAGTGTGAGGCCAGCCTGCTCTATATAGTGAGTTCTAGGACAGCCAGGGCTAGAGAGACGACAACACACACACACACACACACACACACACACACACACACACACACACCCCAAATGAACAATGAAGACATGACAAGTCCAGGTAGGGCTGGAGATTGTGATTTGGGAGGAAAGGTGGATAAATTGGACCGGGGCCTTTCTTTCCACATGTCACACACTGGACCGATGTTACCTGAGACTTTGTGAGTCTTCAGGCTGGAAGAATAGCTCAGCACAGCCTGTGTTGCTTTTGGAGGGGACCTAGGTTCAGTTCCTAACACCCACATGGTGGTTCACAACTTCGGTTCCGGGGCAGCCAGTGCCGTCTTCTGGCCTCTGTGGGCACCAGGCGCTTATGTGGTCACAGACATATATGCAGGCAAAGCACTTACAGACATTAAGTAAAAACAAATACCTATTTTAAGAAAATTATTTTATTTTATGTATAGGGGTGTTTTATCTGCATGTATATCTGTGTAGCATGTGTGTGCCTTGTGCTCACTGAGGCTACGATAGGGTATCTGATTCCCCTGGAATGGGAGTTACATATAGTTGTGAGGTACCATGTGAGTGCTGGGAGTCAAATCTGGGTCCTCTGGAAGAGCAACTAGTGATGTGTAGACCAGGTAGAACACATCTGAGTGCTGACTAAAGATGTACACCACCACACCTGGCTCTCACAGGGCTTCATGTACCACCAGTGTGAAAGTGTTTCATAGCGGTGAGGGGCAATAGAAGCATTAGTGGCTTGCAGTTACTGTTTTACACTTTTTTAGTTTTAGTTACTCGCTCAGGATTGTAGCAACTGTTGAAGGCAATCTCTGTTTCTCTTTTACTTTTTTCTTTCTTTCTTTTTGGTTTTTCGAGACAGGGTTTCTCTGTGTAGCTCTGGATGTCCTGGAACTCACTCTGTAGACCAGGCTGGCCTCGAACTCACAGAGATCCGCCTGCCTGTGCCTCCCGAGTGCTGGGATTAAAGACGTGCGCCACCACCGCCTGCCTTGTTTTCTTTTTTCGGTGCTGTGTTTTTTTGACCCTGTGTATACTGGGTACCTTTTTTCTGGGGTGGCCCCATTTACCTAATGCCTAAGACCCAAGAACTTTTGTGTTTCATCTTTTATTTTTCTTTCTTTTTTTTTTCAGGAGGAGTCATGTTTTGCTATGTAGCCCAGCTGGTCTTGAACTTGGAGCAATCCTCCTGCTTCAGCCTTCCTCCTGCTGAGATTATAGATATAGTCCAACATACCCTGCCAAGAAAGCCCTTAAACACCAGGGTAGGAGAGCTCAGAAGTTCAGGGGACTAGGCCCCTGGCTGGCCTGGGGGTGGAAAGGAACTTGTTGCATCCTGTTGAAATTGTAGTCAAATGATTTTCTCAATCACCGTAGTGCCTCCAAGGCCTGCCTCCAAGGCCTGCACCACAGCTATCTGAGCAAGTCTTTCAGCCTCCTCATCCCAAATTCCTGGGAGAGAGCATATCTGATAAGTCCAGCCCAGCGTCTGTGTTGGTCCAGCTGCTGTAGCTAAGACAGGGTGGGGATTGCAGGGTGTGGGGGTTGAGGATCAGGCTGGCAGTTCTCAGAGGACAAAGGCTTGGGCAGGAGCCGAATGCTAACATCTAAACTAACCTATGGAATGACTGCACTGTTGTAGCTAAGAGAGAGAGAGAGGTCAGGAGAGAGGGGGAGCAGGAGGTGGTGGAAGCGTGGGCAGTGAGGGGGAGGCATGCAGGAGAGTTGCAATGCAGAACCTAGGACATGTTACAGTCCATGCACCAGGGGTTGTCGAGTATTTTTGTATTTTATATATTTGTATATATAAATATATATGTATTTTATATGTAAAATATATTTGTTCATATTTTTATGTTTTATATATTTGTATATATAAATATGTATGTATTTTATATGTAAAATACATTTGTTCATGTTTTTACATTTTTATATATCTTTGTATTCTATATTTTAAGTTATAATTCTTGGTTGATAATAGCTCTTAGGTCCCTATGCAAGGTTTAGTGACTGTCTCAGGTCAGAGGAGATCTTGGGTTTAGAATACCTGGAGACATCACAATATAAAATAACACATTCCACTATGTTCCTGGCACTGCCTTACTCTGTGTTTCATTTTGTGTGTTATTTTATGTGTATAGGCATTTTGCCTGTGTGTATTATCTCTATGCCATGAGCATGCACTGCCTGGAGGTCAGAAGAGACCATCAGATCCCCTGGAAGTAGAATTACAGATGGTTGTGAGCGGCCATGTGAGTGCTGGGAATCAAACCCAGGTCCTTTGCAAGAACAGAATGTGCTCTCAACCACAGAGCCATCTCTCCAACCCCTTGCTCTGTCTTGAAGCTACCAATTGTCTCAGCATAAGTTTTTTCTTGTATGTTTGTTTATTTGTTTGTTTGAGACAGAGTCTCACTATGTAGCTCTGGCTATCCTGGAACTCACTATATAGACCAGGCTGGCTTCAAATGCATATAGATTTACCTACCTCTGCCTGCTGAGTGCTGGGATTAAAGGTGTATACCACCATGCCCAGCCTTGGTATAAGTTTTCAATGAAAATTTCTTCAGGAAAGAAAGAGAGAGAGAATCCGGGCAGTGGTGGCTCACGCCTTTAATCCCAGCACTCCAGAGGCAGAGGCAGGCAGATCTCTGTGAGTTCGAGGCCAGCCTGGGCTACAGAGTGAGTTCCAGGAAAGGCGCAAAGCAACACAGAGAAGCCCTATGTCAAAAAAACCAAAGAAAAGAGAAAGAGAGAGATAGAGATAGATAGATAGATAGAGAGAGAGAGAGAGAGAGAGAGAGAGAGAGAGAGAGAGAGAGAGAGAGAGAGATGGAGGGGGGCAGGGAGGAAGGAAAGATGAGTGTGGTGACACATTTATAATTCTAGTCCTTGGGAGGTAGAAGTAGGAGGGATCACAACAAGGTTCAAGTGTGAGTTACATGGCAAGACCCTGCATCAAAAATAACAACCAAGTACAAAGGTGTGGCAGTGCCCACCTGCAATCCCAGGACGTGGGAGGAAGAAGCAGGAGGATCAACAGGTCAAGGCTAGCCTCTGCTACTTAGCTGTTTGAAGAGGCCAGCCTGGGCTACATGAGACTGTACTTCGAAAAACAAAAAAGCAAACAAACAAACAAAAAAAGTAAAAAAGGCTCTGGAGATACAGATCAGTTGCAACAGGCTTCCCTGGATACTGTGAAAGGGCAGAGCAGGGAGGCTGGAGAGATGGCTCAGCAGTTGAGAGCACTTGCTGTTCCTCCAGAGGACCTGGGTTCTGTTTTTTTTTTTTTTTTTTTTGGTTTTTCGAGACAGGGTTTCTCTGTGTAGCTTTGCGCCTTTCCTGGGACTCACTTGGTAGCCCAGGCTGGCCTCGAACTCACAGAGATCCGCCTGGCTCTGCCTCCCGAGTGCTGGGATTAAAGGCGTGCGCCACCACCGCCCAGCGGGTTCTGTTTTCATTACTCACATGGTGGCTCACAGCTGCTTATAGCTCCAGTTACAGGGGAGCCAAGGCTCTCCTCTGTCCTCTGCAGGCAACACACACACTTGGGGGCACATACATACATGTAGGCACTCACACATGCACATAAAATGAAAGCATGGGGGTAGGATGAAGAAAAGAGGAAGGATGTCTGACTAGAGAGCAGCTGAGAACGCCTTGGAACATCTCCAGGCGAGATGATGTTGCTGCACGATGATGAAGGATGTAGTTAGTCTCTCACTGTGACAACATAAAAGTTCATCCAGTTGTGGGCTGTGCGCATGCCAGGTCCTGAGCATCTCTGATGGAGGAGTGTCTCTATATGCAGCCCCCACCCTTACCCCAAGAAGTGTGTGTCCCACCAGCCCACAGCATCACAGGACCTGAGAGTCCTAGGGTGAAGGGATGTAGTCTCAGGTCCACTTCACACCCATGAGTCTCCTAACAGGAACCCAGGTGATTCTCACAAGCTTTAGGAAGTGTACTAAACCATTTTGTGCAGCTCACACAGGTCTCTTTCCGTGGCTGGGAGGTCTTCCTGTCCGTGACTTCCTACTAGCTCAGGGCAGTCCCCTGGGCTCTGACTGTGTGATGTGTGTATTTGCTGACCGCAGGTGCGTGTGCTGTAACCCTGCTACCTCCAGCCCCGCCACCAGGGTCCTCCCACAGGCACCCATCTCACCACTGTGTGTACTTTGAATTTTCCCCGGCAGGAGATAGTGGATTGGTTCAATGCTCTCCGTGCAGCCCGCCTGCAATACCTAAAATTGGCCTTTCCTGATCTCCCAGAGTCTGAGGTGAGCTAAATGTGGGCTTGGCTTCTGAGTCTCCCATCCCCTCCCTTTTCCTCTTCCTGTCTCCTGATAACTCTAAGATACTCAGGGGCTAGACTAGGTTTATTGCAGGTAAAGCCAGGGAGATTGGAGGGTAACAAGTCTCTGCAGGGTCCAGGATCTCAGCCTTCGAACATCTTTGTGATCTCTCCTGCTAAAATATGCAAATGTGCCCTACATACTACATGCAAAGTGTTTTTGACCCATTTTGTCTCATAACTTTCTATACAGTAATTACTTAGAACAGGCAATCGGGCTGGGTGATTATTCCTGTTAAGTGAGTAATGGAATGAGCTGTTCCCTGGCGATCACCGCTGTGTGCTGTGGTACCCTGTCCCTGGGAAGATGTTGGGTTCCTCCTCGTTACAGGAGTGTATCTGCCTGTGGTGGTAAAGGTAACAGTAAGCTGAGAACTTAATTTTGATCATCCCCAGACATTTGGGACCTCCATCTATTTCTCGAAGTCTTGTCTGGGGAAGCTGGAATGGCATGTGCCAGAGGATGATGTTTTAAGTCAAGAAGCCTAGGCCCTCATGAATGCTCTGTCACTGACATGCTATGTGACCCTTACAGATCATGGGCCTTTCTGAGCATGTTTCCATATTAGAAAAACAGTGGTTGGTCCAGGTCTCCTTCAGGGTCCCTCTACCTATGAGGTTCTGTAATTGAAGATATAGACTTGCTTTTGTTTTACTTGGTTTTTTTGAGACAGAGTCTCTATATGTATCCCTGACTGTTCTGGAACTCACTCTGTAGACCAGGCTAGCTTGGAACTCACAGAGATCTATCTGCCTCTGCCTCCTGAGTGCTGGGATCAAGGGTGTTCACCACCACCGCCAGCCTTGAGGGCTTTTAAGCTTCCTGTTAAAAGGAATTTTTTTAGTGACAGGGACAAAGGGACAATGCTGATACTTGGGTCTGTCTTTCTTTCTTTCTTTTTGACAGAATCTTTTATAACTGAGGCTGGCCTAGAAGTCACTATGTAACTGAGGATGGTCTTGAACTCCTCACCTTCCTCTCCCTCCACCTCCCAAATACTGATATTACAGGCCCAGTCACCACACCCTGAAATCCTGAACTTCCTTTTTCTTGAGTTTTTTTTTCTTTCTTTCCTTTTTTTTTTTTTTTAGTTTTTGACATTAATTTATTTATTCTGTGTGGACACCAAGCCATCTTCCTGGGGTCTTTGTGTGTGTGTGTGTGTGTGTGTGTGTGTGTGTGTGTGTGTGTGTGTGTACACATATGCATGGGGAGGCGAGACATCAGCCTCATGTACCATTCCTTAGCTGCCGCCCACCTTTATTTTCTTGAGACAGTCTCTCTTCGTTGGCTTGGGCTCTCCCATTAGGCCGGCTGGCCAGAGGGCCCCAAGGATCCTCCTGTCTGTGTCTCTCCAGTGCTGAGATTACCACACTCACAACCATGCTCAGCTTTTTATGTGGGTACTGGTGCCCAAAGCTGTGTCCTTTGAGCACATGGCAAGCATTTTGCCCATGGAACCATCTCCTCAGCCTGGTCCTGGAGTTTCTTAGTCTCATCTGTCAGACTTTCATTGAAAGCCTAAACATTCCTCAATTCCCAGGGTTTACAGGGAGCTGGATGTCTGGGATAGGGTCGACTTCAGGCCCAGTGATGTACCCATTTAGAAGTTCCCTAGGCACAGTTCCAGCAAGGCTAGGGGTCAGGGCCCAAAGCTGAAGTTGCTGTGCTTAGTCAGCACCCAGAGCTGGTTGCTGCTGGCTCAGTGAAAGTCCAGAGTGCTGACTGCTGACCCAGGAGAGGGGAGGGTATGGAGCAGGTGCTCAGCCTTATTTAATCTGGCCTGGCTTCCTGTGTTTGCTAACCTGCATGGAGGACGTTAGCCTTTGACCAGTGTCCTCCATGTTCCTTCGTCTCCTACCGGCCCTGCCTGCCCCTCTCTCTTGTCTTCCCTACGTTTAGGTGTGGTGCCCGGGCTTAAGAATTTGGTGCTGGGAGCCCAGGAAGTATTTGCCGAGTTGTAATGCTTTCATCTGAAATGTGGTGTGGCTCAATAGCAGAGCGTGGGCCTCGTTTGTGTTAGACCTTGAGTCCCATTCTCAGCACGAGGAGAAAGAACCTAGGCTTGGTGGCCTATCGTCCCATCCCTTTGGAGGCTGAGGTGGGAGGATTGCAGAAAGCTTGAGGTCAGCCTGGGCTACATGGTGAGTTCAAAATCAGGCCAGCTCGGGGTACACAGAAAACATGTCAAGGGTGGAGGAAGGAAGGGAAGGAGGGATGGAGGAGGGGAATGAAGGAAGTAAACTCCCTGGAGTTAGAGCCTAGGGTGCTGCGCAGCACATGACATCACCCCTGAGCTCAGTGTGCTCAGCTGTCATGTCACCATGGCCCGATGCCACCTGCCAGACTATCATGGAAACAGAGGGAGCCAGTGTCTGGAGGACAGGAAAGGCTCCTGAAGGAGAACTCCGGCAGGTGACTTCCTTGTTTCTCTTGTTCCCCTAGGCCTAGACTAGCCCTGTGCTGGCTCACACTCAGAATACGGAACCCTGGTGGTCCTAGTTTTTCCAAACAGAGGATAAATCCTAAGAATATGTTGAGGAGAAATGGAATAGTCTAGTGTAGATTTTCATTTTAGGCCTCAACTTCTCTCTCTTGTTCCCTATCACGATTCTCTACATCCCACCTCAGCTTTGCCCCTGTAACTCCAGAGACCCTGCTGTTGGTCTTAGAAGTCTAGGCTGCCATTTGAAGCCCTGGATTTGTCCAGTCCCCTTCTCCCCACTTTCAGGAAGCATAAGAAGCCATGGTCCGTTTCTGGAAGCTTCTCTGAGCATAGGAAAGCAGGTTGTGAGGGCTGTTGGAGGTCACGGTAGGAAATGGACCCCCAGAGACAGAACCTTTACCAAGGTAACAGCTGGTTGAAGGCAGAGTGGTGCTAAGATTCTGGTCTCCTTCATCTATCTATCTATCTATCTATCTATCTATCTATCTATCTATCTATCATCTATCTATTTATTTATTTTTAAGGAGCTGAGGACTGAACCCAGGGCCTTGCGTTTGCTAGGCAAGCTCTCTACCACTGAGCTAAATCCCCAATCCCAGATTCTGGACTCCTTACACCCAGTCCAGAGTTTTCTCTATTTGTCCACCCTGCTGTTGCCTCTTCGTGGCCTGTGTCAGATTTTGTGAGCAGGTCTCAGTTGGCATGGTGAGGAGTCTGGTGAAGGGGCTCTGCCATCTTTACGTGGTGGTAGCATAGTGTGATGGTGCACAGGCCTGCTGCCTGTCAGCCCCGAGTGGGAATCCCACCTCTTCATGCTATCAGCCATGTGACTTCAGCAAAGTCTCTGCTCATATCTCTGTGGCCTGGTTTCTTTGTGAGTAAGGTGAGGCTGATAAAATCTACTACCCAGGGTGGTTGGGAATTGTACCCAGAGCCTGCCACAGCAGACAAATGGGTTTCTCTTCCTCCTCCTCCTCCTCTTCTTCTTTTTGGCTTTTTGAGATATGGTTTCTCTGTGTAGCCCTAGCTATCTTGGAATTTACTCCATAGACCTGGCTGGCCTCAAAAACAGAGATCTCCTGCCTCTCTGCCTCCCAAGTACTGAGATTAAAGGCATTCGCCACCACACCTGTTGACAAGTGGGTCTCTCGACAGCCTTGCCTGAATCTATGATCTGGGATGAATGATGCACTTAAATTATGACTGGGCCATGCTGGAAAACTCTACAGACATATCGGGGCCCACTGACTGGCTTCGTTGAACTATTTGCATCATATCCAGCACACACTCCGAATATAACCCATCAACCATGAGTAGCACACTCCCTTCTCCATTCCCAACCTCTCCTTTGTCTTGGGGCCTCGTTCAGTCTGAAGCTTTGGGTGTGAATAGGGAGTCAGCCTTGTCTCTCCCCACAGCTCGTGCCGCTCATCACCAGGAACTACCTCAAACAAGGCTTCATGGAGAAGACTGGGCCCAAGGTACATTTTCTGGGTTATTTAACATGGTCCTATCCCAGCCGCTCATAAGGCAGAAAAGCACGGGTGGGGGTGGGGGGGGCTGAAGAGAGAGAGAAAGGAGGATATTTGTGAGTCTCTGTGTTGAAGGACCGAGCAGAGACCAGGAGCTGGCTGCTGTGGGACCCAGCACTGCTCGAGGGGGTTCTGCCTCTCCTGTGCCATCCTGTCATCTCATCCCAGTCTTTCCTCTGATCACAGTCAGGCTTCAGCAAACCCTGGGAAAGCGGTGCTGAGAAGGGATTCCCTAGAGAGAGAGCTTGGAGCGGATGTTTCTGAATCCACAGAGTCCGCCAAGACAGTGTCAGGGAGACACAGGCTAGTCTGAAAGACCATGGCCATGTGTCCTCTCTCCTCCCACTCAGCCTGGCTCTTCGTGACTAGGCCCACACCCCCTCACCAGGGCCTGTGCCCTCACACTCATCTAAGGAGGAAGAGAGGAGCTGCCCCTGAGAGGAGGAGCCTGGGGTTTCCTGTAGACCAGACAAGGGTTCCACAGACCCAGATTCTCGGGAGGCTGAGGCCGAAGAATGCGAGCTAGCCTGGCCTACATAACAAATTCAAAGTCAGTCTGCACTTAGTGAGCACCCCTCCCATCTCAAAATTAAAAAAAAATGTAATAAGGTGGGGTCGGGTGTGGTGAGTAGCTCGAGGTAAAGGGCTTGCCTAGCTTGCGTGAGTGCAGGGGTTCAATGCAAAAAACACAGTTATAATGTGGTAGAGGATGGTTGTTAGGAGGATCCTGAAAGGTGCTGGAGGACCGTGTGAAAGAAAGCCTCAGGAGCTGTGTAGTGATGGTGCAGGCCTTTAATCCCAGCACTCAGTAGGCAGGTGGGTCTCCAAGTTCAAGGCCAGCCTGGTCTACAGAGTGAGTTCCAGAACAGCCAGAGCTACACAAAAAAACCCTGTCTCGGAAAAAAAAGAAAAGGAAGGAAGGAAGGAAGCAAGCAAGCAAGCAAAGCCAGCCTCGGGAGTTGGAAACATGGTCAAATGGTGGTGTGCAGCCTCCTTCCCTCAGAAGCCAGACGCAGTCCCTGGTTCTTGCCTCAGGTCTTTCTCCTCCCTGACCTAGGTTACAGTTGATCCAAGGCCAGCACTTTCGCCTTTGTGAGCAGAAGCCACTTCTGACTTTCCTGGCTTCCTTTTTTCTGAGACTTCTTTGTCCACAGTCGGAGGAAGAGGGAAGTAACCCTTCCACTCCGGGCAGCACCTGGCAGTGCCCAGCAAAGCTAACAGAGAGGGAGGAAGAAGGTGGGGGGGGGGCAGAGATGGGCTGGGCGGAGCCTTCAGAGTCTGAGCAGGTGCTGGCTCCTGGTGGTGTCCTCCTTGAATTCCATCATTCCCCAGGTAGAAGCTGGGGGGAATCCCTGCAAGTTTCAGACCAGCCAGGACTACACAGTGAGACCCTGTCTCAAAACAATCAAGCAAACAAACAAACACCTCAGAGTCTGAATAGGTGTTCGGACCTGTGGACCCTAGAACCAGTTTGGCTGGACTCCAGTCCCAGCTCTGCTGTTATGGCCGTCATCTGGGGAGGGGATGCACTCCCAGAGCTGGCCCCTGGGGAGAAGCTATGGTGTCTGATTGCAGAAGCCAGGCTGGAGAAACAGTGTGATGACCTCTGAGCTGGCCCTGACCTTTGTGCCTGGCTTTGTCATGTCTGGTAAGAGGTTCCTCCTTTTGTAGCAGAGAGAACCCTTCAAGAAGAGATGGTTTGCCCTGGATGCCCTGGAGCGGAGGTTGCTGTATTATAAGAACCCCCTGGTAAGAGCCGTTCCTGACACCTCCTTGGCATGTTCCCAGTCAGGTGGGCTAGTGTTGATCTCAGAGTGTACAGAAAGACCATCTCTCAGAATCCCAGGACGGGGGAACCTGTGACAGGAAAGCCTGTACCCCCGCTTCTCCCCTGTGCCCCCGCTTCTCCCCTGTGCCCCCGCTTCTCCCCTGTGCCCCCACTTCTCCCCTGTGCCCCTGCTTCTCACTGAGCTCCTCTCGGGATCCCCAGTGCTGACAGCTGTGGTTAAAGTCAGGTGTAACCAACCACTCCTTTGTAACCAGGAGGTCTAGAGTGGAGTGGTTAGGGCTGTGGGCTCAGGAACCAGTTTGGCTGGACTCTGGGCTCTGGGCTCTGTCCTGCCATGGTAGAGCCCTGCCCTGGGCTGGGTAGGCATTTAGCTCTCTATGCGGCCTTTCCCTTCTTACCAAAATATTGGCTTAGCATGAATGTCTGACTCAGAGGCGGCCATGATGAATATAGAAATTGCTAACATGTAAACCACTTGAGCTGGGTCTGGGGGCACCAGCCTGTAATCCCAGCGACTGGGGAGGCTGAGACAGTTGGATGGCAAATTCAAAGACTTCCTGGGCTTCAGAATAAATTCAAGGCCGATCTGTGTAACTTGGTGAGACCTCGTCTCAAAATTAAAGAGAGAGGGGAGGAGCCTAGGCTCAGCAGTAAAGGGTTTGCCTAGCATGTTTGAGAGTCTACGCTCAATCCCCAGTGCCCAAAACAAAACAAAAACAAACAAAAAAAAGTACAGCCTTTGAGTTCCCAGTGCCTGGTGTATTCTCTATATGTTAGTGTTTCCACTGTGTGCAATATATTTCAGATTTTAATGTTTCAAATTCGAAGTCCCATCTGGCAATGACATGCACATCTCTTTACCAAGCTTGACCTTGGGACTGGCAGGGTTGCAAGGGCCCCTTTGCCCCAGGACAGCCTCTGATGACCACATGCCTTCCATTTTCAGGATGCTTTTGAGCAGGGCCAGGTTTTTCTGGGAAGCCAGGAGCAGGGATATGGAGTGTCCGAGGACTTGCCCAAGGGTATCCGAGGGAACCGCTGGAAGGCCGGACTCACGGTCATCACTCCAGAACGGAAGTTCATCTTCACCTGCCCCAGTGAGAAGGAACAACGGGAATGGCTGGAGAGCCTGCGGGATGTCCTGTCCAGTCCCCTGTCACACCTCAACCTCCTCAGTGAGAAGTGGTGGGGGTGGGTGGGCTTGGGGGTTCTTTGGGGTGAGGACAGACAAGGGTTCTTTGACTGTGGTCCTGGAAGGGCCTGACTCAGCATTTTGAGCTGCCCTTACTTCCTGCCAGAGGAAAGCACACACATTGCACATTATTGCCAGAAAGTTCCCTCTGCACAAGTTCCTCTATGCAGCTGTCCTCACAGGCTTTAGGAGGAGTCTGGTCTAACAGCGCTGTACCTATCCAGCTGCTCAGATTCCCTACGCCCTTGGCCTTTTTCTCATAAGACATTGCTTGCCTGGTATCCTTAGCTCACCCTGCCAGGCTCCTCCTGGGATTCTGGAATCCTCCCCACCCCCAGGGTAGGCTATTTTGAGTGTTCTCCCTTCCCTCACCCCTCTCCTTTGTCTCTCTCCCTCCCCTGCTCCTCCTCTTCACCCCAGTGTCACAAGGAGGCTGTTCCCATCTGTAGCCAGCCCCGTGAAAAGCAGATGTGCTGAGTTAAGGGGGAAGCATCTGGGCCAGGGCTGAGCTTCTGGGGCAGAAAGGAAAAGCTCTATGTTTGGGAAAGTACAGATTGAACAGGTGACCCCAGCAGCCCCTGGGGGAAACCATTGTGCCTTCCTAGACTCGCCAGTATAAATGCAACTGTCACAGCCTGGCGTGGGAGCTGTCACCTTTAATCCTGGCATTTCAGAGGCAGAGGCAGGTAGAACTCTGTGAGACCACAGCCTGGTCTACATAGTGATTTCCAGGACAGCTGGGGCTACACAGTGAGACCCTGTCTAAAAGAACCAAAAACCAAAACCATCAAAAACCCTACCCCGCCGGGCGGTGGTGGCGCACGCCTTTAATCCCAGCACTCGGGAGGCAGAGGCAGGCGGATCTCTGTGAGTTCGAGGCCAGCCTGGGCTACCAAGTGAGTTCCAGGAAAGGCGCAAAGCTACACAGAGAAACCCTGTCTCGAAAAAACAAACAAACAAAAAAACCCTACCCCACAACGGTCTTCCCTGTCCAGTTCCCAAAGCCAAAGACACAGGAGATAATTGATGACGCATTTCGGTTGCTGTCCTCTGTTCTCTGTGGCCAGAAAGAAACTCTGTGTCTCCGCCCCTGCTTTCCTCTCCCCTTTTACCTATGTGCCTGTCTCCTGGCGGTCTCCTTCGGTCTGTTTTTTTTTTTTTTTCCATTTTACTCTCATTTAAAGTTTCCTTTTGCTTTCGGCGCTGTTCTGGCTCCCTCTGCCACCTCACGCGTGTCCCCTTGGCCATCTATTCCTTTCTTCCAGCAGGACAGCACTAGCATGGCCACCTTCCCCAGCCCTCTTGTTTCCCTTACAGCTGCATCAGCAGAGAGTGACTGTGGCCTCAGGTGACCCGTCTCCGAAGAGCTGGCTGGGCACTGAGCACCTGAAATCCTGGAGAAGTGTTCACCTCTGCCCTGGTTGTCCAGAAGGAAGCCCCGAGGCCAGCAGCTGCCCCTGTCCGTGAACTCTGTCAAGACCAAGGGTGTGGTTTATCTTCTGGCTCCCAGGATCCTTCCAGCAAACATGTCCTAGCCGCTGGGAGCTGGTAGGAAGAAGACAGAATTTAGCTCTCCAAGCTTAGAAGTCTTGAAGGCTTTCTCATATCTGCACCTAGAGACAGGTGCGGGGATGCATGCCTGTCGAGAGGCAGGAGTGCCTTGAGTTCAGTGCCAGCCTAGACCATACAGGGAGTTCAAGTCCAACCTGAGTTACATAGCAAGACCTTGTTTCAAAAAACAAAAACAAAAGCAAGCAAACAAACAGCAATAAAAACTACAGAGAGGAGGTGGAGACATTGTAATAAAAAAGGACCCTCAGCATCAAGATTGTGCAAGTAGAAAAAAATGTAAAAGTTTAATCTGAACCTAACTATGCAGAAATAATCAGACATTCAAATATTACATGTTACTACAAAACTATCCTGGACTCTTCAAATATCAATATTAAAATATAAAATTGGCTGGACATGGTGATGCATGCCTTTAGGCCCATGCACTCAGCAGGCAGAGGAAGGTGGATCTCTGTGCATTCAAGGGCAGCCTGGTCTACATATCAAGTTCCAGGACAGCCAGGGCTATATAGAGAGAATTTGTTTAAAAAAACTGAGGGGGAGACACAGACAGACAGACCCAAGACAGGGAGGGGTAGTGGTACTATAATTTTAGCATTGGGAAAGTGGAGGCAGGAAGGTCAGAGGTTCTGCTATTATGCATAGAGAGCTCAAGGCTAACCTGGGCTACATGAGACCCTGATTCAAAGAACAAAAACCAACACCAAGTCATCGCAACCAAATGCAGTTTGGGATTCTTGACTGGAACCTGGATTTTAAAAGGGGGGCTGGAGGTGCTGGAGAGATGCTCAGTGGTTGGGAGCACTGATTGTTCTTCCAGAGGACCCGGGTTCAATTCCCAGCACCCACATGGCAGCTCACAACTGTCTGTAACTCCATTTCCAGGAAATCCAACATTCTTACAGACAGACAAACATGCAAGCAAAACACATTTAAAAAAGGGGGGGGGGGATTGGACAGATAGCTTAGTGGTTAAGAACACTGAGTGCTCTTCCAGAGGACCTGAGTTCAAATCTCAGCACCCACATGACAGCTCATAACTATCTGTAACTCCAAGGTCTGACACCCTCACACAGACATACATGCAGGCAAAACACCAATTCATGTAAAATAATAAAATAAATAAAAAAAAGAGAAGCCTTGGGGCTGGAGAGATGGCTCAGCAGTTAAGAGCACTGGCTGCTCTTCCAGAGGTCCTGAGTTCAATTCCCAGTACCCACATGTTAACTCACAACTGTAATTCCAGTTCCAGGGGATTTGACACCCTCACACCAATACACATAAAATAAAATAAAATAATTTAAAAAAAAAGCCTGTCCAGCCAGTGGTGGTGCACGCCTTTAATCCCAGCACTCGGGAGGCAGAGGCAGGCAGATCTTTATGAGTTCGAGGCCAGCCTGGTCTACAGAGCAAGGATCCAGGAAAGACACAAAACTACATAGAGAATCCCTGTCTCGGAAAAAAAAAAAAAAAAAAAAAGAAGCCACTGTAAAGGACATAATTGATGTTGGAGAAATTAGAACCTGAATGCATATTAGCTAACAGTATTGTAAAATTGTGACAATCAAGATGTGTTGTATAGAGTGTTCCTGTTCTTAGGGGACACGTGCTGAAGTAAACTCTATTTTTTTTTTTTTTTTTTTTTTTTTTTTGGTTTTTCGAGACAGGATTTCTCTGTGTAGCTTTGCGCCTTTCCTGGAACTCACTTGGTAGTCCAGGCTGGCCTCGAACTCACAGAGATCCGCCTGGCTCTGCCTCCCGAGTGCTAGGATTAAAGGCGTGAGCCACCACCGCCCGGCTTTTTTTTATTTTAATTTTTTTTTTTTGAAGTAAACTCTAAATGATGACTGCGGCCAATTTTTAAATGGTTCAGCTAAAAAAAAATCAGTATATGTAGACATGTACACAAATAGAATGCACATGTGTGCCTATCTATATCTCTATACACACAGCACACCACTGATGAATCTAGATGAAATGTAGACGGGCATTTATTTTTCTACCTGTGAACATTTTATATAGATTTGAGTTTTCATATTAAAAAGTTGATGAACACCTAGTCTGTACTCCTCAAAGACAACGGTTTTCCTTTGAATCCAATGTCCCTGGATCCCCTGGGGCATGGTGGGTACATCTGAAGACTCAAGTACTCTTGGGGTTTGTCAGGACCACTTAAGCCAGAGTATAAGAACACCTTGCGAGATACTGCCTCAGTGTTCCTGGGAGGGGCACAGCTCAGTGGGAGAACGTGTGCTTGTGTTTTGCCAGAGGTGACCAAAGGGAGGTACTGGGGTAAAAGTATTTACCAAACCAAAACAGATAGAAAAAGATTAAATAAAATGCTGCAAGAGACAGAGACTTGGAGACATCTCAGAGAGAAATCCTCTGCTGCCCTGGTTGTTGTATGGATATCTGTGTTCATATAAGTGACATCTCTCCATCTTGTTAGCTAGTACATTTCCAGCGCCCGTTGAACTTCTTGAGACTGGATGTTCCTGGGTCATTAGAGTTAAGCTCTGAATGTCTGTATGAGGAATCGCAAGTCATTGGGGCCAGGCTCCAAACAGTCAGGGTCTGGTTGTTAAAGTGTGGGAATTTCTCCTTGTAGTTTTAGGCTTCCCGCCCTCCCCCACTATACTTAGCATACTTCAATCACTAGCACTTAAATAAAATAGTAGTTAGCTTTTAATTTTTCCCCAAGAGGGCTGGAGAGACAGCTCTGTGTTTAAGAGCACTTGCTGACAGAGGACTCTAGCTCCCCAGCGCCCACATGGAGGTTCACAATGCTAGTTCCAGTTCCACATGATCCA
This sequence comes from Peromyscus californicus insignis, assembly GCF_007827085.1. Lineage (NCBI taxonomy): Eukaryota > Metazoa > Chordata > Mammalia > Rodentia > Cricetidae > Peromyscus > Peromyscus californicus. Next base: position 42,602,997 of record NW_026294551.1, on the reverse strand, counting down.
GCGCCCTCTTCTGGCCTCCACGGGCACTGTATGCACAAGTTACGTTTACATACATGTGGATCAAACATACACATACAACAAAACTAAATCTTTAAAAAAAGTTTTTTACTTTTGGTTGTTCGAGACAGGGCTTCTCTGTAACTCGCCATGTAGACCAGGCTGCCCTCAGATTCACAGAGATTCCGCCTGCCTCTGCTTCCCGAATGCTGGAATTAAAGAAGTTTGCCACCACCACCTGGCAAAAAATAAAAAATTTTAAAAGGAAGAAAATAGGGTAGGTTTTCTGGTTACCACTGCCAAGTTTAAATTTTTTTTTCTGGAAACAGGGTTTCTCTGTGTAGCCTTGGCTGTCCTTGTTAATATTCTGACCCCTCCCCTTGGTGCCACTGCATCTGCCCAGCATGCCAGCATGTTTCCTTGCACGCGCGGGATACCCTCAGGTCCATTCCCCCCATCCCCTCCCCGCATATAACAATAAATCACAACAGTCCTGGAACAGGCTAACCCCCTGAGTGCTGGGATTAAAGGACTGCCTGGCTAAAAAAAAAGTTTTTAAAAAGTTCCTCAGAGAGGCAGAGGCAGGCGGATCTCTGTGAGTTCGAGGCCAGCCTGGGCTACAGAGTGAGTACCAGGACAGGCTCCAAAGCTACACAGAGAAACCCTGTCTCGAAAAACCAAAAAAAAAAAAAAAAAAAAAAAAGTTTTTCAGAGAACTCCATTTTTGTGCACATTTGAGAAGAAACAGAAACTCAGACAGTGAGAAAGTGGTGCCGCCTTCATTACCACGGTGCTTTGGAAGGCTGAGGAGTTTTCTGGGTCCAGTTCCACCATTAACTTGAGAACACAAGAAAAGTCATTTCACTATTTTTATATTTAAAATGAGGAAGTCAGGGAGGTTGGATGGCTCAGCAGTTAAGAGCCCTTTCTGCTTTCCCAGAGGATTTGAATTCCCAGCAATCACATCAGTCAGCTCGCAAGTAAGTACCTGTGACTTCAGCTCCAGGGGGATCTAGCCTCTCTGGCTTCCATGGGCACACATGTTTAAAAATTAAGTTTAACCTTAAAAAAAAAGAAAAGAAAAAGAGGAAGCTGCACTGATTGGTGAAACTCGATGCAAATTACATGTATTTGATCACTTCCCAAGTGCTGGGCTGAGCCCCCTTTACTAGGCAGGTGCAAGCGGGTGGTCCCTGCTGTTGCATATTGCAGCCTGCAGGGGGCAGCAAGCGGCGAAGTGCTCAGGCTCCCGTGAAGCAGTGGGTGGCAACCAGCCAGCGGCAGGGGAGGGGGAGAGGGAAGCCTCCTTCCTCTGGAGAAAGTGACGTTAAAGTGAAAATTCCCAAACTGTGCAGGGGTTAATCAAAGGGAAGGGGTGAGGAAAATAATTCAAGTTGAGGAAAGAAAATGCTCAAAGGCCCCAAGCTAGGAAAGGAGAACTGAAAGAAATTTCATATGTGGCTGAAATGTGAACAGATGCCCACGTTTGGTGGCTTCTTGTTTCTTCTCCTTTCAAGGAGAATGGAGAGGTGTACTGGGTGTTCTCCCGTCTCTCCAACAGACTGAACTGGTCTTTAAAAGATGAATATATATATTCTAAATGGTAATGTCTCATATAGCCCAGGGGGGCCTTGTTTTTGTTTTTTTTTTTTTGAGACAGGGCCTCTCTATGTAGCCCTGCCTGTTCTTGATTTCTTGAATTCACTGTGAAGAACAGGCTGGCCTCAACCATACAGAGATCTGCCTGTTTGCCTCCCGATTGCTGGGATTACAGACATGTGCCTTCATGTCTGGTGAGAGTCTCTGAATTTACTGGACTTTCTTTGAATTCCCCAAAGAAGCAGCAATACAAATTCTGAATGTTTCTTCCCAGAATGAAGCTCCCTGGGGAGGTGAGCCCTCTCTAGCTACTAAAATTGTTTGGCTATATCTGCGGCAGTGACTGGTAGAGGAGTACTTCTCAACCTGTGGGTCTGCGACCCCATTGCCAACCCGCTATCTCTGAAAATATTTTTATTACGATTTTTAATAGCACCAAAATTACAGTTATGAAGTAGCAATGAAAATAATTTTATGGTTGGGGGTCACCCCTGTAAGGATTCTGTCCTTAATTACATCATCAGCCTGCGACGGCATCCCAGCCAAAAAAGCGGGTGGGCGCTCTCTGCGGCCCTCTCTTTCCTTTCTGCTCCTTCCTTCTGTCTGTCCTCTCTCTCCCTCTCTTCCCCCCGCCCCCCAATAAAGCTCAAAAAAGGTAACCATGGCTGTGATTCTTCCGATCAGCACTCTCCTCCGCCGGCATAGCCACCGTGGGCAGCGGCCAGCCACGAGCAGCGCATGCCGTTTAACCAACAACCCCAACATGAGGAACTGGGTTAAAGGGTTGCAGCGTTAGGAAGGTTGAGAACCACCGTAGAGCAGGCATCTGCCTTTCCCACCACTGTGTGTTCCTTGAGGGGGTCTATGTGGCTAAGTTCTGGGATGGGGAAATCAGTAAAGTCACAGCTGCCATGGTCAAGGAACTCACCACCCGAAAGGGCAGTAAATAAGCAGTAGTACAGCTCATCGCAAGGGAGAGGGGTCTTCTAGGTGGGTGTGACCCTCAGAGGGCAGACTAGGACTGACAGGAAATCCCAGTGAGATACAGCACTGTGGTCTGGTCTAGCTTGGCTCCTGACCTCTGTCTGGATCTCTGTCTTGGTCTCTGAGGCTACCTCTCTATTTTTGTTTGTTTGTTTGTTTCTGTTTGTTTGTTTTTGTTGTTTTTTCGAGACAGGGTTTCTCTGTGTAGTTTTGGAGCCTGTCCTGGATCTCACTCTGTAGACCAGGCTGGCCTCGAACTCACAGAGATCTGCCTGGCTCTGCCTCCTGAGTGCTGGGATTAAAGACATGTGCCACCATCGCCCTGGCCAACTTCTCTATCTTTATTATTTTATTTATTTATTTTTAAGCAGAGCAAATGTAGATTTTAAAGGAGAAATGAGGAAAGAACTCCCAAGAGTAGAAGAGGTCTCCAAGGTAAAAATACCATTTTTCCCCTTTGTGCTTGTTATTATCGTGTGCCTGTGTGTATGTGCGAGGGAGTGTGTGTCACAGCAGACATGTGAGAAGACAACCCTGTGGGGTTGTTTCTCTCTTGGCACCTTTCTATGGGTTCCAGGATCAAATTTATCGGGGACTAGAGGGGTCCAGCCCCTCGGTAGTCCCCTCCCAGGGTCCGGGAAGAATCTACAACCAGCTGATCATTAAACTTTGATAAAAAGAAATAAATCTATGTACACGAAACTCCTTAGTTCATATACTTTATTATTCTGTGATAGTTCTCTCTCTACACAGCTCCTATTCTGCTCTCATGTCTAGCTCTTTTCTTGCCTGATTTCTCTCTATATTTATCTACTGTCCCCTCCAGGTTCTATCTTAATTCCTTCATCTAGTTCTGTCCCTTCTAGGTTCTCATCCATCTAGTTCTTTCCCCTATCAGCTCCTCTTCCATCTCCTTCTCTCTCATCTGGCTCCTCCTCATCTTGTTCTTCCCCATCTGGCTCTTCCTCATCTCCCATCTTGTTCCTCTAGTCCTCTCTTCTAGCCCTTCAATCTAGTTCTTCCCCATCTCAGTTTGTTCCTCTCAAGTTCTTACCCGTTTATTTCTTCCATTCTCTTTTCTCCATTCTGTTATCTCCCTGTCTACAGAAAATACCTGCCTTTTCTTTCCTTGGGCACGTGATTCCTCAGGAATGTTGTTTTATCTCTTACCTTGATATGTGAAAACCTCTTTTGTTCTCAGTCAAAGTGCTCTGGAGAACCACTAGGCCTCCTCAAGGCCAGGGGATGGTCTGAGCTTCATTAGCTCAGGAAACAAAGCTAGGCGTCTCCCGCCAGCTTGTCTCCTAAACTCAGCAGGGCAGTTAGTAACTTAGTAGGTTCAGGAGGTCTGGGGAGCTGAACTGTTTACCAATTGGTCTGGGCACGCAAGGATTTCATAGCAGAAGACAGCTGAAATATTGAAGGCTGGGTAACACCAAATATTCAAAATAAATGGCTTGCCTTTTGTTTGTTTTGTTTTTTTTTTTGTTTGTTTTGTTTTTTGTTTTGTTTTGTTTTTTCGAGACAGGGTTTCTCTGTGTAGCTTTGCGCCTCTCCTGGAACTCACTTGGTAGCCCAGGCTGGCCTCGAACTCACAGAGATCCACCTGGCTCTGCCTCCCGAGTGCTGGGATTAAAGGCGTGCGCCACCACCGCCCGGCATGACTTGCCTTTTGACAGACCCTTGGCAGGTCAAAGTTCAGCTTTAATACGCAGCTGAATCTCTATGATATATTCTTGTGCCTGCGAGACAAATTCACTGTCAGGCTTGCACAATAAACACTTTATCTGCTGAGCATCTCACGAGTCCTGTTTTATCCCTTTTCTCCTTCCTTCTCCCCATTGTCCTGGAACTCACTCTGTAAACCAGGCTGGCCTCGAATTCACAGAGAAACGCCTGGCTCTGCCTCCTGAGTGCTGGGATTAAAGGTGTGTGCCACTACCACCTGGCCCTATTTTATTCTTTGAGAGTTCTTATATATCCCAGGCTGGCCTCCAACTGACTGTGTAGCTAAGGATGACCTTGAATTTCTGAACTTCTTCTCTCTACCTGAGTACAGAGATCACAGGTCTGTGGCTCCATGCTCAGTGTTGGAGATCAAACCCAGGGCTTCTTACTCAAAGTGAGCACTCTAATAGATTCACAACACGTCCCCATGGTTGGGCATGTCCGGCTGACCTAGACACTTCCGTCTAGCCAGTTCCAGGTCAAAATAGCCATTTCCGGGTCAAGGCATGTGACCAGGACCCCGTGACCAGGACCCCGTGGCTTTGCATGGTTGCGTAAGAGCGCGCATGGGTGAGTAGCCACATACACCTGTGTACACATGCGCGACCCAGCCTTTATAAGCCGGCACCATATTCCCGGCTTCCTTCTTCTCCACGCACGCATCTCTTTAACAGGCCTGAGCACCCCTGTCCTTTTCTCTTATCTTAATAAAACTCTTGTTAGTGGATTCTGTCGTGTTTCGTGACATTTCCTTGCAGGGTAAGCGCGCCGCCAAATAACAAGCACACTCTACCAACTGCATCCCATCTCCAGCGCACCCACCCCATTTCAATTGAACAGCAGCTGAATTTGATTTGACAGGCTGTTTTTAGTTAAAGTGGTAAATATTCTTCATAAATTTCAATGAGCTCAATTGACTCCTCCAAACTTTCAAACATATTTCAAGCATGTAAGATAAAATCCTTCCAAGAATATTAGACTGCCAAAGGTGTATTGAAATGAACAATGCTCTAATTTTTCTTTCTGAATATATCAGGTTAAACAAAAATATCTCTAAGTAGAAGCTTAACTGGTTAGAATTGAGAGTCACTTGACAAGCCTTAGAAAAGTTTTTTTTTTTTTTGGCATTATTCCTCAAAAATAAAAGAGTGAACTTTGTTCATTTGCTTGCTTACTTACTTGGTTGTTTTTCGTATTTATTTATTTATTTATTGGTTTTTTTGAGACAGGGCTTCTTTGTGTAGTCCTGACTGTCCTGGAACTAAGGCTGGCCTTAAACTCACAGAGATCAGTCTGCCTCTGCCTCTCGAGTGTTGGGATTAAGGGTGTGTGCCACCGTCGTCCAGCCTAAAATAGAGTATTTTTTTTAATCTAATAAAACCCTTCTGGGAGATGATTAAAAATAGTTTCTGGGGGCTGGAGAGATGGCTCAGCGGTTTAGAGCACTGGCTGCTCAGCCAGAGGACCGGTGTTCAGTTCCCAGAACGCACATGGCAGCTCACAACTGTCTGTAACTCCAGTTCCAGGGGACCCGGACAGACACATGCAGGCAAAACACCAATTCATAGATAGATAGATAGATAGATAGATAGATAGATAGATAGATAGATAGATAGGTAGATAGATAAAACTATAAAAAAAAATAGCCGGGCGGTGGTGGCGCATACCTTTAATCCCAGCATTTGGGAGAGGCAAGGCGCATCTCTCTGGTAGTTCAAGGCCAGCCTGGTCTACAGAACAAGTTCCAGGACAGTCAGGCATACACACAGAGAAACCCTATCTTGAAAAACAAAAAACAAACAAAATTCTGAATTCGTCTTCAACGTCTCAATATACACAGCAACTTAGGCTGCTCTGCTACTCAGTTGTTTTCTGTTTTGTTTGCACAGATCGCAGAAAATAAAATGTGACACCTAGTGGGCGCAACCCTAAAATGAGTTCCTGAAGCTAACCCTCTTCATAGCTTAAGTTGTTGTGGTTGCATGTTGATGGACAGAGGAGCAGGAGCCAGAGGATTGAGAGAAACAATTTTCCTGGCTGGAGGCTAGCCAGCTAGCATTTTTAGAGGTTGGGAACACTGCGAGCGATTGGGCGGGGCGATGTGATGGGAAGGGCGGGGCGATGTGGTGGGCGGGGTAAAACTAGGGGAGTAGGTGGGGCACAGCGGAAGCTTACGGGGCATCCTGGCCACCACCCAGTATGGCGACCCCAGGCCTAGGCACTTCGGTCCCTGTGTGGCTGAGCGAGGAGGACCTGGGCTGCATTATCTGCCAAGGGCTGCTGGAGTGGCCCACCACGCTGCCCTGCGGCCACAGCTTCTGCCTCCGGTGCCTCAAGGGTTTGTGGATCACGCAGCGCGCGGGCGTGAATGGCCGCCCCTGGGCCTGTCCCACCTGCCGGGAGGGCCCGGAGACGAAGCCCACGCTGCGCAAGAACCCGCTGCTGCAGGACCTAGCGGACAAGTACCGCCAAGCGGCGCACGAGCTCGAGGCTGGCCCCGAGACCGTGCCCGCGCCCGCGCCGCCTCGTCGCCCCGCGCCGCCACCGCCGGTAGGAACCCCGCACCGCTCTGGCAGCCCGAGTGCGCCCCCCTTGGGCCTCTCCTGCCTTCCCGATCTCTTCTTCCGCCACATGATTCTTATCAATTTGATCTGTTTTCGGGAGAATCTTTGGAAAGTTCAGAGTTGTATAAAGAAGTTGAAAAGTGGGCCGGGCGGCGGTGGCACACGCTTTTAGATCTCTGTAAGTTCGAGGCCAGCCTCATCTGCAGAGCGAGATCCAGGAAAGGCACCAAAACTACACAGAGAAACCCTGTCTCGAAAAACCAAAAAAAAAAAAAAAAAAAAAAAAAAAAGGGTGGGGGTTTGGAGATTTAGCTCCGTAGTAGAGCGCTTGCCTAGCAAGCACAAGGCCCTGGGTTCGGTCCTCAGCTCCGGAAAAATAAAAAAAAAGTTGAAAAGCCGGGCGTGGTGACCGCACTCCTGTAATCCCAGGATTTGCGAGGCTGACCTAGGGGCATGCCCCACACCAGCCAGAGCTACATAGTAAGGACTGGTCACAAACAATAGTTAAAAATCTCACAAACAGCCGGGCGGTGGTGGCGCACGCCTTTAATCCCAGCACTCGGGAGGCAGAGCCAGGCGGATCTCTGTGAGTTCGAGGCCAGCCTGGGCTACCAAGTGAGTTCCAGGAGAGGCGCAAAGCTACACAGAGAAACCCTGTCTCGAAAAAACAAAACAAACAAACAAAAAAAAAACAAAAACAAAAATCTCACAAACAGTAGTTAATCTAAATCCCATCCAACCGAGGTGTGGTGCACCCTTGCATATTTCCGTTTTTCCGACAGTCTTTCTGTGATGTCTGAAAATTTTTAGTGTGGTAGTATATATGCAAATTTTAACACTGTCTAATTCTATTTATTTATTGAGACAGGATCAAACTAGTGTAGACCAAGCTGTCCTTGAACCTGAAGTGAGTAATGATCTCTGCCTTCTACCTGTCTTGGGTTTCCAAGTCTGGGATTATAGGTGTGGACCAACTCAGAGCTCCGCTTGCCTCTGCTTTTCAAGAGCTGGGATTAAAGGCATGTGCCACCATGACCAGCCAACCATTTGAACGGTTTTTTTTAGTGTACACTTTGATGGCATTTGTCATGCCTCCAATACTGTGCATCTGTCAACGCTGTTTCCAAAGTGATTTCATCACTACAAATAGTACCTCTGTACCCGCTAAGCAATGACACCTGATTCCTGTCCCTCCAGCCTCCACACATCTCATCTACTGTACCAGGCTTTAGGGTTTCTCTTTTGTGTACTTTTGGGGTGTACTTTTGTGCCTTTCCTGGAACTCGATTTGTAGACCAGGCTGGCTTCGATCTCACAGAGATCCACCTGCCTCTGCTTCCCGAGTGCTGGGATTAAAGGCGTGCGCCACCATGCCGGCCAGGCTTTTTCTTTTGAGCCACCAATCGGCTCCCAAGTCATGACACCGGGACGTCTTACTAGTTATGAATGCTCAGCCTAGCTTAGGCTCATTTCCGGCTAGCTCTTTTAACTTAACCTGTTTCTCTTCATCTACCTTTTGCCTCAGGGCTTTTTACTTTTGTTTCCTTCTGTGTATCTTACTGTCACTGTTTCTCTTGTCTAGCTGGCTGGTGGCTGGCTGCCTGGCTTCTTGCCCCTATGTGTGTATGTGTGTGTGTGTGTGTGTGTGTGTGTGTGTGTGTGTGTGTAAAACACACCTTTACACAGTTAAAGTAATATTCTGCAGCATAAACAAATGTCACACATCTTTACCTAGTTAGAGTAATATTCCATAACTATTTTATGTTTCTGAATTTACCTATTCTACATGTTTCATGTAAATGGGGGCCATTCCATGACCCTTGGTGTCTAACTTCTTTCATTCCCATAATACTTTCAGAGCTGACTCTTGTAGCATGTGTCAGAACACCCTTGCTTTAGGTGGCTGTCATATCATCTGTGTGGATATATCACTTTCTAATCAATTTATCTAGTAATCTAGTAATTATGAACATCTGAATTGTTTCTACATTTGACTATTATAACTACTGCTACAATGTCCATTATCTTAAAATCAAGTTCCTATTTTCAACTTTACTCTCTGGGGACTGATGTACCAGGCATGTACTCTCCCCCAGCCTCCTCATTTAGTTTTCTATATCATGTTAGGTAAGAATCTAGCTTTTTTTTTTTTTTTTTTTTTTTTGGTTTTTCGAGACAGGGTTTCTCTGTGTAGTTTGGTGCCTGTCCTGGATCTCACTCTGTAACCCAGGTTGGCCTCGAACTCACAGAGATCTACCTGTCTCTGCCTCCCGAGTGCTGGGATTAAAGGTGTGCGCCACCACCACCCGGCAAGAATCTAACTTCAAACGGCATGGTGGCACAAGACAGCTAGGGCTATGTTGAGAGAGCCTGTCTCAAAAACAAACCATAGACTCCAACTTCATTCATTGGTATAGGAATATACATTTCTAGTTAGTGTTTGTTGAAAAGACTCCTCACCCCTTTAAGTAGTCTTGGCATTCTTGTAAAAATTTATTTTACGGCGTATCTGAAGGTTTGATTCTCAGCTCTCTATTCTTTTCCATTGCTCTAATGTCTTCTTTCATGCCACTATTGCCCCTTTATTGAGTGGTGGTCCTGGGTCCAGTTTTTGGGGACCAGAAGCCCTGTGTTGCTCTTTTCAAGGTGGCAGTACAGAAAAGCACCACAGAATTCATCCGGGAGCTGACAGAAGTGTTCCAGCAGTTCGTAGACGTTGTCAAGGGCCTTCAAACGCAAAGACCTCGCTTGGGATCTGGACTGGACAATGAACTAGGCGTCTTGGGCACGGTAGGTTCAGGTGGGAAAGGAGGGGCCAGGGTGAAGGACAGCTTCCAGCTACAGCAGTATGAGACATGGAATGCAACAGGTCCCACGTTTACCATTCTCTTGTCGGCCAAATATGGGTGATTGGAAATCTGGCATGCTGGACATGAGGTTTTTTTTTTTTTTTTTTTTTTTCCTTTCGAGACAAGGTTTCTTAGTGTGGCTTTGCGCCTTTCCTGGAACTCGCTTTGGAGACCAGGCTGGCCTCGAACTCACAGAGATCACTGCTTGCCCTGCCTCCCGAGTGCTGCGGTTAAAGGAATGTGCCACCATGCCCTGTTTGAAGTTAGATTAAAGGCGTGCGCCACCACCACCTGGCTGGACATGAGTTAATGGAAGCTTCCAGTGGGCTGGGATCTGTCCTTGCCACTCTACCCAATCAACTCTCTCTAAAACCACCAACAAGCTGCGGTAAATCCCACGGATTTGAGAATCCTCATCTTCACTGACCTTCACGTTTTTTTAAAGATGTATTTATCTTATTTTATTTGTGTGGGTGTTTTGCCTGCATTAATATGTGTATACCATATGCATGCCTGATCCCTGTAGGGGTCAGAGAGGGTGTTGGATCCCCTGGAATTAAAGTTACCGACGACTGTGAGCCATCATATGGTTACTGGGAACTGAACTCTGATCCTCTGGAAGAGCAACAAATGTCCTTGACTGCCAAGTTAACTCTCTAGCCCCATTCAGTGACCTTTAAAAAAAAATTTCATTATTGTGTGGAGGGGAGAGTTTGTGTGTGTGGAGGGGAAGGTGTGTGTCGGGGGGAGGGTATGTGTGTGTGGGGGAGAGTATGTATATAGGGGAGGGTGTGTGTGTGTGTGTGTGTGTGTGTGTGTGTGTGTGTAGGGGAGGGTATGTGTGTGTAGGGGAGGATATGTTGTGTAGAGGAGGGTGTATGTGTGTAGGGGCGGGTATGTGTGTAGAGGAGGGTGTATGTGTGTAGGGGCGGGTATGTGTGTATAGGGGAGGGTATGTGTGTGTAGGGGAGGGTATGTGTATAGGGGCGGGTATGTGTGTGCAGGGGAGGGTATGTGTGTAGAGGAGGGTGTATGTGTGTAGGGGCGGGTATGTGTGTAGAGGAGGGTGTATGTGTGTAGGGGCGGGTATGTGTGTATAGGGGAGGGTATGTATATAGGGGAGGGTATGTATATAGGGGAGGGTATGTGTATAGGGGAGGGTATGTATATAGGGGAGGGTGTGTGTGTGTGTGTGTATAGGGGAGGGTATGTGTATAGGGGAGGGTATGTGTGTATAAGGGAGGGTATGTGTATAGGGGAGGGTGTGTGTGTGTGTGTGTGTGTGTGTGTGTGTGTGTGTGTGTGTGTGTTTAGGGGAGGGTATGTGTATAGGGGAGGGTGTGTGTGTGTGTAGGGGAGGACAGAGCACAACTTTCAGGAGTCCGTTCTCGTCTTCCACTGTAGGTCCCAGGCTCTAGCTCAGGGTGCCAGGCTTGTGCAGCAGGCACTTTTACCAGCTGAACATCTTGCTAACACCCCATTTCTCCTTTTGAGATGGAATGTTGTTGTGCCGTTCAGGCTGTCCTTCACTATGAACTCATGGTCCTCCTAAACCAGCTGCCTGAGTGTCCCCATTGTGCTCAGTCTCCAGGCTGCTTTCATTTGCTTCTGTTTTATGAGACAGGATCTCTAGCGTAGGCTGGCCTTGAACTCCTGATCCTCCTACTTCCACTGCTTTCTTGCATCTCAACTTTTCCTCTTGGGTATCTCAGAAACAGCACAGTTAAATGCCCCAAACTACGCTTCCTCTGGGGATTCTCCCTCACAGCCTTGGTCTCATTCTTCCAAATACATGAGCCAGAATCTCAAGTCACTTCCTCTGCCCTAACCTGCCTAGCAGCACACTGTAGCTCCGAGGCCAGCCGAAGTATCTTCCAAATCTATTCACCTCTGAGCTCTTGAGAATTCTCTAGACCAAGCCACAATAATCTTTTGCCTGGACAGCCACCATGCCCTGCAAATGTCCCACTCTATTTTAGTCACCTTTCTTCACACAAATATGACCATGTAACTCATCTGCTTGAAATACTCTGATGATGTCGGCTTAACCGGAGACAATCAGTTTTTGAAAATAAAAAGGTTATTTTGGATCGCTGCTTCCAGGAGCCCAGTGGCAACGGTGGAAACATGTGGGAGAGCAGAGCCTCACAACCTCACGGCCAGGGAGCAGAGGAGAGAGAGAGGAAAGGAGTGCCTCGTGCCCCCAGTGGCCTAAAGACCTTGCTATACTCCACCTCCTAAAGGTTCCACTTCCTCCTGGTTATGGCGCCCTGGGGATTAAGCATTACTAGCTGGGCCTTTGGGGAGCCATGTATGATCTAAACTGTGGCATTGCCTGTTTGGGATTAAGAGCCAGTCCTCCCAGAACCAGCAAAACCACATGGGGTCCCATGCCTGGGTCCTCTCCTGACCACATCCTCATGGGATCCCATGCCTGGGTCCTCTCCTGACCACATCCCACATGGGGTCCCATACCTGGGTCCTCTCCTGACCACATCCCACACGGGGTCCCATGCCTGGGTCCTCTCCTGACCACATCCCTCCTGACCTTCTGGCTCGGTGTGCCTAGCCACCCAAGTCCAGTCAGTTCCTGTTGGATGTCTTCTTTCTTCCCACTATGGGATGGGTGCCTTTGAAAACATTTGCTTCCTTTGTGCATTACCTAGGGGATGACTACACTCTTTCATACCGACAGCCTTGAATGAGTCGGATTCCCCGCAGAGGTTCTCAGGATTCCATGGGCTTTTTGTTTTGTCTCCGTGATTACAGGGGCCACCTTCTGACATGTGCAGTCAGAGGCTGAGCAGGGTCTCTCCCTGAACCTGGGCAAGACACAGTGATTTCCTGTGATCTTGGAACTGGGTTTACAAGTGTGCCAGGGCTGGGGGGACTGAGATTACTGTCACTGGCCTAGCTCCAGGTTTAGTGAGAGAGCTTGTCTCAAGGGGATAAGGTGGAGAGTGACAGAGCAGGAACCCTGATATGCTTTTCCATGTGCATGTATTACGCCTCCCTACACATACACACACACACACATACACACACACACACACACACACACACACACACACACACACACACACACACGCTTACACCACATACGCATAACAACAAATATATATACACGAAAATAAAAGGATCTTATAGACTGGGGATGTGGCTTAGTAGTAGACTTCATGCACAAGGCTCTGGATTTGATCCCTAGCACCATAAAAAATACATTAAGAAATAAATAATTAATCTTGTGCCCAAAGGGGCCAGAGTGATGGCTCAGCAGTTAAAAGCCCTTGCTGCTTTTCCAGGTGACCTGGGGTTGATCTCCAGCACCCCCATGGTGGCTCACAACCACCAGTATCTCCAATTCTAGGGTATTTGACATTCTCTTCTGGTTTCCTTAGGCACCAGGCACACGTGTGGTACATACACACAAACAGGCAGGCAAAGCATTCATAAATATAAAATAAAAAGAAAGAAATGTGCTGGGCAGTGATAGCGCATGCTTTTAATCCCAGCACTTGGGAGGCAGAGGCAGGTGGACCTCTAAGTTTGAGGCCAACCTGGTCTACAGAGCAAGTTCCCAGACAGTCAGGGCTACACAGAGAAACCCTGTCTTGAAAAAAAGATTGTGGAAAAAACAAAACAAAACAAAAACTGCTTGAGCATGATGATTTCTGTTTGTTTGAGATAGAGTCTCACTCTGTGGCCCAGGTTAACTTTGAACTCGTAGCAGTCCACTTGCTTCAGGACTTTTGTTTTTTAAAGACTTAATTCAGGACTCTTTTTTTTTTAAGATTTATTTATTTATTATGTATACAGCATGTATGATTGCAGGCCAGAAGAGGGCACCAGATCTCATTACAGATGGCTGTGAGCCCCCATGTGGTTGCTGGGAATTGAATTCATGACCTCTGGAAGAGCAGTCAGTGCTCTTAACCTCTGAGCCATCTCTCCAGCCCCTTATTCAGGACTCTTAAGTGCTTGAATTAGAAGCATGAGCCACCCACCACTCCCTGCTAGGGAATATTATTTGTTTGTTTGTTGTTATGTGTATAGTGTTTTATTTGCATGTATGCCTGTGCCCACATGTATGCCTGATGCCATGTGGGTCCTGGGAGCTAAACCCAGGTTCTGGAAGCACAGCTGTTGCTCTTAATCATCGAGCTGGGCCTGGAGAGATGGCTCAGCAGTTAATACTGCTCTTCCAGAGGATCCAGGTTCAATTCCCAGCAACCACGTGGCAGTTCACAACTGTCTGTAACCCCAGTTCCAGGGGATCTGATACCTTCACACAGACATACGTGCAAAACCCCAATGCATATGAAATAAAAATAAATAAAATTTCAATCATTGAGCCATCTCTCCAGCCCCTAATGTTGTTTTTAAAAGCCTTTTTAGACTTAAATGAGAAAAACTGGGAGGCAGACCTCGAGTGGATTCGATGAGTTCCATGGTTGGCTTTCATTCACTTGTTCTTTACTCCTTGATCAATAGGCTCCTTCCTCTGAGGAGGAACATTCCTTGAGTTCGCCAAAGCTGGTAACGTCCAGTGCATCCGAGACGAAAATTCGAGAGATTCTCCATAACCTAAAAGAAATTCAGGAAAAACTACAAGGGAGTGTCCCACGGACAGACGCTCCTGGAGAACAAGTTCAGGGTGAGCTGACATTTTTTAGTGGAGCAGGACTGACTAAGGAGGTTGGTGGGAATGGCCGAATGCCCTGGGCTTTGTTCCTTGGGGACGGGGGCCGGAGCAGGGCTGCTCTTTGTTGTGGTGGTGTAAGTTGTGTAGGAGTGGGCTGAGGCATGGTCATGGCTGTGTACATTTTGGGATATGACCGCAAGGTATTTTCTGTAGCATAGGCCCTGACTAAAGCAAAACTCACATTTTTTTTTTTTTTTTTTTTTTTTGGTTTTTCGAGACAGGGTTTCTCTGTGTAGCTTTGCGCCTTTCCTGGGACTCGCTTTGGAGACCAGGCTGGCCTCGAACTCACAGAGATCCGCCTGGCTCTGCCTCCCGAGTGCTGGGATTAAAGGCGTGCGCCACCACCGCCCGGCTAAAACTCACATTTTTAAGACTCCCAGTTTATTGCTTATCTTTGCTTTTTTGCCTGAGGAGATTGGAAATAGGCTGATTTGGACTTTTTTTTTTTTGTTTTTCGAGACAGGTTTCTCTGTGCAGCTTTATGCCTCCCTGGAACTCACTTGGTAGCCCAGGCTGGCCTCGAACTCACAGAGATCTGCCTGGCTCTGCCTCCCAAGTGCTGGGATTAAAGGCGTGCACCACCACCGCCCGGCTGATTTGGACTTTTGGTTTTCATTTTTATTTACATATGTGGTGGTGGTGGTGGGCATGTACGTGCCACAGCTCACACGTGGAGGGAAATCAGAAGACAACTTGCCGAAATTGCTCTCTCCTTACACCACGTGTGATCTAGAGATCAGCTCAGGCTGCTGGGCTTGGCAACAGGTGCCTTTACCCACTGAATCATCTCTGGTCTCTGCTTTCATTGTTACAGATTTATTTCCTGTGTGTGGGTGTTTGCCTGCATGTATATCTGTGCCCTGTGTGTGTGTGTGTGTGTGTGTGTGTGTGTGTGTATGTGTGTTGCCCTCAAAGGTCAGAAGAGGGTGAGAGCATCAGGTCCCCTGGGACTGGAGTTAGGGATGGTTGTGAGCATGTGGGTGCTCGGAACCAAACCAAGGTCTTCAACAAGAGCAACAAGTGCTCTTGACTGCTGAGCCATCTCTCCAGCCTCTCACCAGCCCTGTTCTCATTTTTGAGATGAGGTCTCTTTATGTTGCCCAAGCTGACCTCAAACTTAAGTGATCTTCATAAAGAGACCACTTTATGAACCAAGTGGACCACGCCGTATCTTCAACCGCACCTGGCTGCTTTTTATTTTGTGTCCTTTATTTTGGTTTTTTTTTTCTTTTTTTCCAGTTTTCGAGGGGTTTCTTTGTGTACCCTTGGCTGTCCTGGAACTCGATTTGTAGACCAAGTTGGTCTCAAATTCACTGAGATTCACCTGGCTCTGCCTCTCAAGTGCTGGGATTAAAGGCGTGCACCACCACCGTCCGTTTCTCTGTGTAGCTTTGCGCCTCTCCTGGAACTCACTTGGTAGCCCAGGCTGGCCTCGAACTCACAGAGATCCGCCTGGCTCTGCCTCCCGAGTGCTGGGATTAAAGGCGTGCACCACCACCGCCCGGCTTCGTGTCTTTTTTTTTAAAAGGCATTTAGTGTGTGTGTGTGTGTGTGTGTGTGTGTGTGTGTGTGTGTGTACACTTGCCACAATCTGTGTATGTAGTAAGAGGATAATTAGAAGAAAATAATTCTCTCCTTCCACCACATGGGAATTGAACTGAGATCATCAGGCTTGGTGGCAAGTGCTTTTACCCATTGATCCATCTCATGAGCCCTCTTTTTATTTTATCCTTTTGTTTTTTGAGACAGGGTTTCTCTGTGTAGCTTTGGAGCCTTTCCTGGAACTCACTCTGTAGCCCAGGCTGGCCTTGAACTCACAGAGATCCGTCTGCCTCTGCTCCCGAGTGCTGGGATTAAAGGCGTGCGCCACCACGGCCTGGCTCTTTATATTTTTATAATTAGTAAAATGTTTCTTACTAACAAGACATGAAACTAAGTGTAGCAGTACATACCTCTAATCCCAGCACTTGGGAGGTGGAGATGGGAGCATCAGGAGTTCAAGGCCAACCTGAGCTACATGAGAGAGACCCTGTCTCAAAAGGAGTATGGGGGTGGGGTGGAGGGAATAGTAGTAAGAAAGAAAAAAAGGCAGGCAACTATATAATTACTTCTTTTTGTTTGTTTGTTTGTTTTTTGAGACAGAGTCTCTCTTTGTATTCCTACCTGTCCTAGAGTTTGCTACTTCTTGGTATATCCTATCAAAAATGTAGTTCTGGCTGGGCTTCGGGACACACACCTTTAATTCCAGCACTCAAGAGGCAGAGGCAGGTGGATCTCTATGAGTTCCAGCAATTTATAGTGAAATCCTGACTCAGGGGAAACACATCTCTGTATTGTATTCTATTGTACTGGGGGAATGTCTTAATTTTACACAGTACCAGTATGAAGGAACCTCTGTTCTTCCTCTTGTTCTCCTGGACTCATATTTTTGTATATTTTTAATTGTGTGTATGTATGTGTGTCTGTGGGAAGGTATGTGCATGTGAGTGCAGGTGCTTATGGAGGCCAGAAGAGGGTGTTGGATTCTTTGAAGCTGAAGCTAGAATTAGAGACCTTGTGAGCCAACCTTGTGACATGGGTGCTGGGAAATGAATTTAGATGCAAGAGCAGTCATATTTTTGTATATTTTTAATTGTGTGTATGTATGTGTGTCTGTGGGAAGGTATGTGTATGTGAGTGCAGGTGCTTATGGAGGCCAGAAGAGGGTGTTGGATTCTTTGAAGCTGAAGCTAGAATTAGAGACCTTGTGAGCCAACCTTGTGACATGGGTGCTGGGAAATGAATTTAGATGCAAGAGCAGTATGTGCTCTTAACTGCTGAGACATCTTCCCAGACCATAGGTATGGAACATTTTGAAAATCTTACTTGGAATTATTTTAAAGCCAGATGTGGTGGCTTACACCTTTAATCCCAGTACTTTGGAGGCAGAGGTAGTCAGATCTTTGGAAGTTTGAGTCCAGCCTGGTCTATATAGCAAGTTCAAGGGTAGCCAGAGCTACACAATGTTTGTTTGTCTCAAAACAAAACAAAAAAAACTACCAAATTATTTTAATTTGTATACATGGGTACAATATTCTTTAGATTCATTCATTTTGTACATGTATCAGAATTCCAGGTTTTGTTTTTTTGTTTTCTTTTGGTTTTTCAAGACTATCCTTTCTCCTGCCTGGCTATTGGCCATTCAGCTCTTCATTAGCCCAGTCAGGTGTTTTAGACAGGCACAGTAACACAGCTTCACAGAGTTAAACAAATGAAACATAAAAGAATGCAACATCTCTTTGCATCATTAAACAAATATTCCACAGCATAAATAAATGTAACACATCTTAAACTAATATTCTACAAGGGCTTCCCTTACTTTCTCTGTTCCTGCCTTCTCATGGTCATTATAGTCTAGCATATATAATTGCTTAAGTGAATAATTAAACTTGGAACATGGGGAGGGAGTTGGAGGTGTCAGCAGTTGACCTGAACCTTACATCGGCTCAGGTTACTTGGCTTTATAATAATGGTGTAGAATGTTGACCTATGCGGGCTGTGAGTATTCTGGATAAGAGGGTGCATAAAACACTTTTCTGTCTATGGGGTTTATATGGATCTTAATGCTTAGAAAATAGAGATGAACAAGATCTCTGGTAGCAAGGAGTTTGGGGTTTTTGTGGGGTAAACAGTTAAGAAAAAAGTTCCGGGGTGATAACTTGGGGCTGGATATACTTGGTCTGAATGTGGTGTCTGGCACAACCCAGACACCCAGAAATGTGCTATGAGAAAGAATGCAGGCCTGTGCCCATATCATGACAATTGGATAACTTTGGTTCACCTTTTGCTAATGGGGCTTCCTCCTCCCAATTATTCTTTTAATTCCTAGAAATGCCATCTTCTTCCTTATGCCTGCTGCCTGACCAAAGGAGTCCTGTACCCAGGAAAGCTTCTCAGTTTGCCTTATGTAAGTATGAGGTCCACTTAAACATACCTCCTAGGGCTGGGATATAACTCAGTAGACCAGCCAGGCAATGGTGGTGTATGCTTTTAATGCCAGCACTCTAGAGACAGAGGCAGATGGATCACTGTGAGTTTGAGGCCAGACTGATCTACGGAGTGAGTTTTAAGACAGCCAGGGCTACACACACACACACACACACACACACAGAACAAAAAACAAAACAAAACAAAAAACCCTCTCTCTTGAAATACAAAACAAAACAACGAAATAACTCAGTAGATAGAGTATTTTCCTAGCATGCACAGAGACCCTGGATTCAGTCCCCAGCACTGCATAAACCAGGTGTGATGGTATATACTTGTAATCCTAGAACTTGGGAGGTAGAGGCAGGAGGTTCAGTGTTTCAAGGTTATCCTTAGCTACATAGTGTGAGGCCAGCCCAGGCTACATGAAACTCAATCTGAAAAAACAAAAAACAAAACAAATAAAACTACTTATATGTAGAATAGAGGGACTTAAAGAATGTGCTGTGCCCACCTCCTTGCTGTGGGACCTAATCTTTGACTTCATACCCTTGGATTTTTTTTTTTTCTTCTAGACTAGGTCCCCTCAATATGGAGAGCTTAATATAAGGACAAAGAGGATTCTCCAATCCAAATTCCCAAATTCCAGTCTAAACTAGGTCCTTGAGCACTTAGATCCCAAGCACATCCATGCTGGTATCATCAGTTACAGCTGTCTGTTTATTTCCCCACTTACATACATCCTGTGTTTGTTGTCCCAGGCTAGATGGTCCTTAAGAGCACATGCACCCTGGAGCCCTGCTTTTGGCTTCAGCAGCTCCGTTAGCTAGCTGTGCAGGCCTGGACAGGTCACCTCTTAGGGCCTCTGTTCTCTTACCTTTGCAATGGTAATAATAACCTGGTAGAATTGCCTTCTGGCTACATGAGAGATCAGGAGGAAGGGAGAGACAGAAGTGCCTGGAGTAGAGAAGACATGACATTCACATATTATCACTTAACAATAGGGGCTGGGAGTGTGGTTCAGTAGTAGAGTATTTGTCTAGTATGTGCAAGCCCCTGGGTCTGAGTCCCAGCACTAGACAGACAAGAAGGGAGGGAGGGAGGGAGGAAGAATGAGAGGGAAATATTATATGTAAATGAATAAAACATAGACCTGGGCACAAATAGCCAGCCATTGTACTCACAAAGCACAGGTACTGAAAAAAGTGAGAATGACTTTGTACTGCATGGTATTAAGAGATAGCTTCCCGATGGGAAGTAAGAGAAAATAAGAACAGGAACAGGGCATTGATAATACAACATGAAGGTTATGTAGAGTTTCCTACAAGTATATGTATCAATTTAACGTAAACATCACCCCTAAAGGTAAAATGCTACTTTTTCTGTTGAGTGAATGACTTCCAGCATGAATGGTCAAAAACTGACTGTCCGTGACTGAAGGGACCGCTCAGTGGTTCGGAGCACTGGCTGCTCTTCCAGAGGACCTAGGTTTGATTCCTAGCACCCTCTTGGTGTCTCATAATAGTCTGGAACTCTAGTCCCAGAGGATCTAACACACTCTGCTTGGCTTTGTGGTCACTGCCTACATGTGGTGCACAGATACATGCAGGCAAAACACCCATACACATAAATGTGAAAAGTAGCTGACTGTCCGTGATCTTGTGGTGGTTATTTCTCCCAGATGCCATCAGTCCAACCTTTGACTTGGGGAGCCTTTCCTGTAGCCTGGAAGTTTCCAACAGTTGCCGGACAGTGACCGTGTCTCGGTGTCTGCAGCCCTATCGTTGGAGTCCTGAGAGATTTTTAATTAGCCAGGTCTTATGTTCTGAGGCCCTTTCTTCTGGCCAGAAATACTGGGAAGTGGACACTAGGAACTGCAACCACTGGGCTGTTGGGGTGGCTTCGTGGGGCATGAAGCGGGACCAGATGCTGGGAAGGACTATGGACTCTTGGTGTATAGAGTGGAAAGGGCCTGGCCAGTTCTCTGCTTGGGCCATGGTGAAGAAAACAGACCTTCACTTAGACCGCCCTGAGGTTGTGGGCGTGTGGCTAGACCTTGAGCTGGGGAAGCTCGCCTTCTATTCAGTCTCTGATGAGGAGAGGCTTCTGTATGAGTGTGAGGTCTCTGCCTCCTGCCCTCTGCATCCTGCCTTCTGGCTGTATGGCTTAAGTCCTGGAAACTACCTGGAAATAAAGCAGGTACACCCCGGGGTTAGAACAGTGGATTCCTAGCCTCTCTGTTTAGGGGCAACTAGAGAAGTCCACTTAAGGAGACTGGATATGGTAGTGTATGTCTGTAACCCTAGCACCTGGGAAGTGGAGGCAGGAGGATCACTGCAAGTTTGAGGCCAGCCTCGTCAACAAAGGCAGTTCAAGGCCAGCTTGGACTACATGGTATGACTCCTCTCACTTTTGAAGTTATTCTTTTTTGTGTGTGGGATAAGATTAACTTTGAGCTCTTTGAACCTTGGGCATTTCAGAGAAAAAGCTGGCCTGGGGTGTCTCCTGAAGGTGACCTTTAAGGCCTCAGAATAGCCTGCCTAATAAGAGGGACTTTGGACCCTTCTCTATCACTTAGTTCTCATCTGGGATTGTTGGTTCAATCAGTGTGTGGCCAGCTTACATGACTGACCCCTAATTAAAAGCCCAATCCCACAGCATAGCTGGGTAAACAACCCTAGCCAGCATACACTGTGTATGTCCCACGTACCACTGTTGGGAGGGTAGAGCACTGCCCAGTGACTAGGGAGAGGGAGCCTTCCTGGACCTAACCTTGTGTGCCTTTGCTATTGTTCCTTTTATTCTGTGGCCTTCAATGTAATAAACTGAAATCGTGAGTATCACAGCTGTGCTGAGTTCAGTTTGTCCTTGTAGCGATCTTGGAAGCAGATGGTGACTTGTAAGGACCCACAAAAAAAGGGATGTATGTTACTTAGCAATTGCTGTGTAATAACAGTTCCATGAATTTAGTGCTTTAAAGTAATATACGGGCTGGGGTGTAACTTAGTGGTAGAGCCTTTACTCTGCACACACAAAGCTCTAGGTTCTGTCCTTAGCCTTTCCTGGTACCAGAACAAGCCAATCTGAACTTAATGATGGCTGTCACCCAGTACGATCACCTTCAGTTTTGTTTTATTTGGTTTTTTGTTTGTTTGTTTGTTTTTTGAGAGAGTTCTATATGTATCCCTGAGTGTTCTGGAACTCACTCTATAGACCAGGCAGGCCTCAAACAGAGATCCACCTGTCTCTGCCTCCCGAGTGCTGGGACTAAAGGTATGTGCCACCACTGCCTGGCTTCCTCAATATTTATTATCACGTTCTGTTGAAATCTCCATAGTAAGCCAACCATAGATGAAAAATTCTTAGAAAACAGCCAGGCATAGTGGTGTACATCTCTAATCCCAGCAGGCAGGTGGATCTTTGTGAATTTGAGGCCATCCTGGTCTACAGATGGAGTTCTAGAACAGCCAGGACTGTTACACAGAGAAACCCTGTCTCATAAAACAGTAACAACAAAAAAATTTAGAATAAATCATAACTATACTGACTGTCTATGGACTTCTTGTCAATATTTCCTACATGGTATCACCTGAAGAATTTACATAATCTTAGCTGGGCGGTGGTGGCACCGCCTTTAATCCCAGCACTCAGGAGGCGGAGGCAGGCAGATCTCTGTGAGTTCGAGGCCAGCCTGGTCTCGAAAAACCAAAAAAAAAAAAAGAAAAAAGAAATTACATAATCTTAAGTGTTATAAGTGAATGCAAGAAGATTTGACTAGGTTACATGTAAGCATCATGAGTCTTCTATGAAGAACTTGAGAATCCTCCAATTTTGGTATGTGAGAGAAATCCTGGAACCAACTCTATCTATATGGAATAACAGCTAAATATATATATTTGTATATGTGTATATATTTCTTCTTTTTCATTACTATCTAGGGCTATATTTAATTTTGATGATTTCTTCTGAGGAATAAGCAAAAAAGTATCAATATACTATCCATGAAATTTTTTTTGTCTTTTCACAAATGTCCTCTGACCTACATAGTTTTGAGAATCACTTATTAGCAAAAAATTTTAATGTGCCTTCGGTGATTAAAAATTACACCTGGCCGGGCGGTGGTGGCGCACGCCTTTAATCCCAGCACTTGGGAGGCAAAGGCAGGCGGATCTCTGTGAGTTCGAGGCCAGCCTGGGCTACCAAGTGAGTTCCAGGAAAAGCCCAAAGCTACACAGAGAAACCCTGTCTCGAAAAACCTAAAAAAAAAAAAAAATTACACCTGTTGGGGGGTGGGTTGGGAAGGGGAGGCTGGAGGGACAGGAGAAGGAAAGAGGGGGTTCTTTGGCAAAATGAATAAAAAAATTAAAAGAAAAAAATTACACCTGTTTGCCTTTTAGAATTTATAGTGTTGTGGGTAAGCAAATCACTTTGCCCTTGGGAAGCTAGTGAAGTAGCAAATGAATTTGGAGTTCAAAATGAGCTGTTAGCTGTGACATGTGAGCCCACACTCCATGTCAAGCAATGCAATAAATGCTCTGCCAGCATCATTTTCTTCTCAAAGAGAGCCCATGAGATAGCTTTGTTTATAGATGAGGGTTATGTATCCCAGAGACATTATGCTACTTGCCTAGTGCTGAACAGCTGGCAGCGTATTGGAGAAGAAATGCAGAATTCATAGTCTGTGCCTTTAACTACCTCATAAGGGAATTTAGGCCATTGGTGGGGGTGGGGTCAGATAGTTTCTCAATATCAATTATCTCTTAATCAAGAGCACTTGTTTGCCACTGTATTTGAAGGAGCTTGAGAAAACTCCGAAGAAAACTGGATGTGTCCCAATCAACAGATGAGGTCTGAAAAGTTTCACCCACTGGATAGTGATGGCCCACGCCTTTAATCCCAGCACTTTGGAGGCAGAGGCAGATGGATTTCTGTGAGTTCAAGACCAGCCTGGTCTACAGAGTGAGTTCCAGGATAGTCAGGGTACACAGAGAAACCCTGCCTAGAAAAAAAACAAAACAAGTCTCTCCCAACATTGTTATGAACAAGTCCCTTTTAATGAGTAATTGTGCTGAGTGATACACCTTTAAGCCAAACCAAGCAGAGACTTTGTCCTCTGGGGCTGACCCTTGGTACATGAAACCACAGTTCTCATCTTAAAGGGAATAAGAGATCGTTTATTCTGGAGCCATTTTGAATGACCATAGCTCGGGAACACAGATTTAGGTTCCCCCAAATACCCACATTCCAATGTGGAAGCAGTTTCACAAAGTTTTTATAGTTTTACAGAAAGAGAAAGTCATAAATCAAGGCAAGTCTACAATACATTGGTGGATACATAGGAGACACAGGTATCTAGAGAGGGGGAAGCTTTTCTATGGGTCAAGATACGTTCTTAGCTTTTGGATTGGTCAATGCTAGTTGCCTGTAAGCCAATAGATTGTAGAGGCTTTTATCTATTGTTACAAGATGTTAGTTCCAATGGGGTGGGGTGAGGGGACAAGGAATGGCTGTTCCCCGGAGGGCCAGAACTTAGCCCAAGGTAAGTAGCCTCTAGACCTGCAGCATTCCAGTCTCTCCACAGTACTGAAATTCTAATCAGCTATGGCTCTGCAGACACAGCTTCCTTTCGGGGGCCTTTCCTTCTCAGGGCCATGTAGAGGGCATGTTTGAACACTGAGTCAAGATCAACTTTGCTGAATGCTTGGAGAATATTTACCAGACACTAAGTCGTGGACTTTTGCTCCATCAGAACAGGCATGGTAGGAAAAACAGTAAGCCTTCATAAAGAACAGAAATGAAGAAGGGGAGCCCCCCAGGCTCCTGGTGGTGCAGGAACAATCCCGGCTACTCGAGAGACAGAGGCAGGAGGTTTGTACCTGTTTAGGTTACAGAGTGAGTTCAGGGCTAACCTGGGCAACATGGTGGAACTCCACTTCTGCAATAGGAAAGGTGACAAAGGAGGTTAGGTCCATAACTCAGTGGTAGAGCACTTAGCATGTGCAAAGCCCTCTGTCAATCCCCAACACTGAGAGGGGAGAGGAAAAGTGAAGTCGAGGTAGAGAGATGATAGATACTTCTGTGGGTTTAGCTTGAGAGCCCAAGATAGATGGCTCTGAAGGGTGGGACTGAAGCCAACCGAGTTTTATTTGGCCTCTTGCCCAAGCCAGTGATGAACTTAAGAATCATAGATGAAGCCCATGAGAATCATAGATGAAGCCCTTGTCCGGCCCAATGTCAGTCACCTTTCTGGCACACTATCTCTTTTACCCAGCAGGCCTGTCTACTAGCCTGGGATGTTGCACCCTCCTCGGACTCAGGAGGTAGTGTTGCAAGTTCTCCCTTTGATGGCCACAAAAGATAGATCCTCTTATCTCTAGGCAGACGCACTTTGCTCTGACTTCTCAATGGTCTCTGCAGGGCAGTGGCATAAAGGCTGACTTGTGAAAGGAAAGCTCTGCATTAGCACACTGGAGGAAAATTCCATCAGTGCCTTCGAGCTGCCAACGTGTCCTCTTGACTTCACCCAATCTATTTAATCCACTCTCAATAAATCTGTGATATCCCCACGGTAGGGCTCACCGCCAAAGATGCCTTCTGCCTTGTGTTTTGTGCTTGTGTATTTTATCGTGGGGCTTGATCCTCAGACTGTGAGAGGTAGACAGAAGTCACTTCCCTCAACTGGGTGTGGTGGCACATGGCCCTGGAAGGTGAGGGAAGAGGCAGGCAGAACTACATATTTGAGTTCCAGGACTGCCAGGAGGACTACATAGACCCTGTCTCAAAAACAAAACAAAAAGTTACTTCACTCAGAGTTTATTTTATATTCGGTATTTAAATATTGTTTACCATGTACCCCGCAGTATTCTTAGGGATTTCTCATTATAAGATAATTAATTTTCATAGCAATCTCATGTAATATGTCCTATTGTTATTTCTGTTTGGCACGGGAGACAACAAAGAGGCTAAATAATTTGACTAATAATGCTCAGCAAGTAATTGGCAGAGTTGATGTTCAGAACCAAGCAGGAGGACTCCGAATTCCCTGCACTTAACAATGATCCATGCTATCTTTAGGAGAATGTCTGAGTGACCTCTCGTGGACATTTGTTAACATCATGAGAAGGACATAGGGCTCAGGGCAAACCAAGGGGGCTAGATTGGCTCAAGGACAGGGAAAGAGAGAGAGAGAGGAGAGAGAGAGAGAGAGAGAGAGAGAGAGAGAGAGAGAGAGAGAGAGAGAGAGAGAGAGAGAGAGCATGGACAAAGAAACATGTCAGGAATCCCACACGTCAGATTCCTTTCCCTCTTCTGCCTTTGAATGAAGTGCTGGCCTTGGTTTGTACTCACCCATAAATGTTGCCAGCTGAGATTGCTTGGTGTTGGCTCCTTCCTATGGGTCTAGATCAGCCCAGGCTGATCTTTTTATTTATTTATTTATTTATTTTTCAGGCTGATCTTAAGCTCACAATTCTCCAGCCTCAGCCTCTTGAGTGCTGAGATTATACCACATTTCAGCTTGGATTATTTATTTTATGTGTGGGTTGTTTTGCCTGAATGTATGTCTGTGTACTGTGTGCATGCTGAGTGCCTTCAAAGGTCAGAAGAGGGCACCAGATCCCCTGAAACTGGAGGTACAGGCAGTTGTGAGCCATCATATGGGTTCTGGGAACCACACCTTGGTCTCTGGAGCAACCAGCACTTTTACCTGCTTGGATTTTTTTCTTAAGATTTATTTATTATTATTTATATAGTGTTCTGCCTGCACACCAAAAGAAGGTACCAGATCTCATTACAGATGGTTGTGAGCCACCATGTAGTTGTTGGGAATTGAACTCTGGACTTCTTGTCTTTTTTTTTTTTTTTTTTGAGACAAGGTTTCTCTATGTAGCCCTGGCTGTCACGGAACTCAGTGTAGACTAGGAGGACCTCAAACTCATAGAAATCTGTTTGCCCCTGCCTTCTGAGTACTGGGATTAAAGGTATGTACCACTACTCCCAGCTAGATTTAAAACACTCTGTAATAGTGTCAATTATTTCTGTTTTGGCTAAGATCCAGTGTATCATGGTACCCAAGTAATAATATGGTGAGTAGAACTGTACTTCAAAATTTTGAATTTTTGACGTCTTTCTGGGCTAGTAAGATGCAAGGCTGCAGCAGCAAGTCTCTCACACAACTGTGTTACTAAAATATGGCACTTGGTAGGTTAGATGTGTTAGATGTATTTTAGTTTACAGTGAGTTTATCTGGATGCAATTCCATCAGGAAATATTGGAGCATCTGTATATTACTTCATGAGATTGCTCCAAACAATTCTACAAGGAAGGGTCTGAAGTCTTCGTTTGGTAGGAAAGAAACAGGAATGGAGAGGTGACATGAGTCTCTAGAGTCCTATGAGCTTATTCACAGCCACCCTCCTAGGGAGTAAGAGGTGTGTCCTTCCCATCTCACCTCTTTGTCATGTCACAGAGTGGGCTTTTTTGTTTGAGGCGGGGTCCCACTGAGTAACCCAGGTTGACTTCCAACTCATGATCCTGCTTCAACTCTTGAGTACCAGGATGGGATGCTGTCCATCACCACACTTGCTTTCCCAGACAATTTTTAGAAAGGATTTTCTTCTATGTATTTCTATCCATATCTATATCTTAGTTGTCTAATTATATATATATATATATATATTCAGACAAATAAGATGGTGGCCTACAGTAGTGAACATAACGCATTTGCCTTCAAGCTTGTGAAGGACCATTTGTGGACTTTTATGATCCTGATGCTGCCTGAGATCAGTAGAGCACATCCTGGTCTTGTCAGAATTGCTGGACATGGCAAAACAGAGTTTTCTCTTTACAGCCACCTAGGAGGAAGGTACCACTATCACTGCCATGCCACATGAGAAGGAATAGGCTCAGGGGAAGTAAGTGACCTTATTCAGGATCACCTATCTATTGGGTGACGGAATCTGGATTGAAACCCAGGAAATTGCTCAGCCGTCTCTGAACTCCTGCACACCATATGACTTATAGAGATCATATACACATTTGAATCCCTTTAAATTAGTTTCATATATGTATAACATATGTACAATTTTTGGTGTGTGTGCTGTTTTGAGGCAGTCTCTTGTAGCCCGACTGGCATGAAATTTTTCTGTGCAGATGAAGATAGCTTTGACTGTTTAACCCTCCTACCTCCACTTTTTTCAGGGGCGTAAGTAACACCATGCCTATTTAGGTCTCATTCTATAGCCCAGGCTGGCCCCAAACTCATGACAATCCTTCTGCTTCAGCCCCCCCATATGCTGGGATTATAGGCATGAACTATCATGTCCTACTTTTTTAAAAAAAGTAATTAATTGGGCAGTGATGTGGTAGTGGGAAAAGTGTTTTCTGTTCGTGTCTGATGAACTGAGTTTTGACTCCTGGAATCCAAAGTGGAAGTTTGAGCTATGTCTCTCCTCATAGCTCTGGCTGTCCTGAAACTCACTAAGTAGACCAGGCTGGCCCAGAACTCACAGAGATCCACCTGCCTCTGTTCCTGAGTGCTGGAACTAAAGGTGTGTGCAATCACACTGGCAAAGAACCAACTCTGACCTCCACACATTCACCATGGAAGGCACTCAAATGCACATGTCATACTAAAAAAAAATTTTTTTTTTTTGGTCTTTCGAGACAGGGTTGGTTTCTCTGTGTAGCTTTGCGCCTTTCCTGGAACTCACTTGGTAGTCCAGGCTGGCCTCGAACTCACAGAGATCCGCCTGGCTCTGCCTCCCGAGTGCTGGGATTAAAGGCGTGCGCCACCATTGCCCGGCAATTTTTTTTTTTTTTTTTTTTTGAAAAACAAACAGGGCTCTGGGCTCTGGGAGTACACACACCCTGGAAACCAGTCACCTTGTTCAGTAAATCATTCTGAAAAACTGGTAGGCAGGTCACTTGCCTTCCTGGACCTTAGCACTTAGTTAGAAGATTCCCTGCTCCGAGTCACAACAACGAAGCTCCTGCTTTATGACCCTGGACAAGGAACTTCTTCTGTTCTTATTCTGTAAAACAAGTAGGATGTGGTGCTGGAGAGAGAGCTCAGAGGTTAAGGAGCTCTAGCTGCACTTCCAGAAGTCCTGAGTTCAATTCCCAGCAACCACATGGTGGCTCACAACCAGTCTGTAAACCTTCGTCTGGCATAAAGGTGTACATGCAGATGTACATGCAGATAGAGCACTTGTCTACATAAAATAAAGATAACCTAGCTAAATTAAAGAAAAAAAAAAAAAGGCTTGGGAGATCCGACTACGGAATCTGACACATCTCTGGCAGTCCACTGCAACGAACAAAACTTTTCGGGTTTTGCGCTTACCGTCAGCATGCCCGCGAGGGCGCAGTTCCAGTAACGAGAGCGTTCGCGTTCCGAAAGCGCGTGTCCCTCGCCGCACGCCGTCGTCCCCGCCGCCGCCGCCGCCGCCCGCGTCCGCGGAGCCGGAGGAGGCGGAGCTGGCTTGTCCCGGCTCCAGAGCGGAGCGGCAGCCGAGGAGGCGGTGCGGCGAGTCAGGGCGGCCGAGGCTCGGGCGCAGAGGCCTGAGAGGCTGGCAGGAGACGGTGGTAGCGCGGGGAGAGCGGCGCCACGGGCTGGGCGCTCCAGGCGTGAGGCGTGCGCTCCATGCGTGCGGGCCGAGCGCGGCCCCTGCGAGCCTCCGACATGAAGAAAGACGTGCGGATCCTGCTAGTGGGAGAACGTGAGTCCGCGCCCTGCCCGGCCTCGCAGCCCGGGTGCCCCCTCTCAGCCTGCCAGCCCCTCAGCTCATCCCTCCCCAGGGTTCTGCCCTGTCCTCCCCTCAGTGCTCCTCGCAGGCCTGGTCCGCTTTAGTCCCTAACGCCCGACCCTTTCGCGGCGAAGGTTCTCGCCTTCGCCTCCTCGAGTCCTTGCCTGTTGGGCCTCGGCGTTTCTCGGGCCACCTCCTGTCGGACCCTCTGATCGCCTGTCACTCGCTGCCAGGCAGATGTTGGACAGGCAGACTGAGCACTGGGGACTGCGGGAACCGGCTCGCGGGAACACTGGGGGAGGAGTGCAGAACCAGGCGACTTGCGGGCAAGGTCAGGTTTCTGGAGTTCTTTATTTTTTTCACTTGCTGCCTTCGCTCCTACTGTGCATGGGCATTAAGAGAGAGCGTTGGGGTGCTTGTGTAGCTCCGTAGAAGAGCTCGATCACCTACAAGCGTAAAGATGTGGGTTCCGTTCCGTCTCCAGCACAAGGGAGAAAAAAGACAAAGTTTAAGATAGAGGTTGTTGTTTTTTTTTAATTAAATTTTTTTCTTTTGTTTTTACCTTTTGCCATCCTTGTGCCTTGCGTTGGAGTAACTCCTGGTAGTCGCGATATTTTCACAAAGATTTACCGGCAACTTCACGTTAATATGAGAGAGTACTCAGTGAGCGGTACTTAACTAGGGAGGAACCTTTAGTTGAGGCATCTGTGATCCTAAAAGTCTTAATTTCGCTCCTTGTTAGCCATCCTGTAGTTATGTGGTATTTTATGAACAAGAGCAGGCCTATAAGACAGCAAAATATATACACGCGTAGCCAAGACTCCCTAGGGATTGTTAGTGTTTACTTTTTGCGAGTAAAAAAAAAAGCAAACAACAACAAAAACAGCGCTTTTGCTGGCTGACATGATGACTGTACACCAGGGACTCCCGATCTCACTGCAAGTTACATGACTCTATTAAAAAGAGGGCTAAAGAGGACTTGAATTGGTTTAAAACTTCCTTAGTTAATGTTTTGCCATTGCTAGTGTTCAGTTCTTTATTCCAAGCCATGTTACATTTGGAGTAGCCTCTATAGGTCACTGTGATACATACCAAAGGAGGAAAATGCACATATTAAATTTTTTTTTTTTTAACTTGGGGTAGGGTGTGCCCTTGGGACCCAGACAGAGGGAATCAGGAGTCCTAGAACTAGAGTTACTGGTGGTTTGAGCCACCCTACTAGGTGCTGAGAACCGAACTTTGGTCCTCTGCTCTTAACCACTCCAGCTCCAGGTCTGAGCATTTTTACTATGGTTATAGTGTTCTTTGAGAAACCTAGTGTGGTGTCTCATGTCTGTAAAACCAAGACTTGGAAGAATTAAGGCAGGAGCGTTGCTGTGAGTTCAGTGCCAACCTGGTCTGCATAGAGAGTTCTAAGCCAGTCTGGGCACAGTGGGCCTCAGAAAGGAGTGGGGGTGGGCATGACTACTACAACGGACTATTTACCCATGTAGCTATAGGTTGTTTTTTGTTTGTTTTGTTTTTTGAGAAATCTTTAGTCAGAATTTGAAAGTAAGCTTAGCTAAGCATAGTTTGCTTTTTGGCTTTCAGTTTTGAATTTTAGGTTTTGTTTATAATGATATCTTAATCTGTATTTTGCATCAAGTTCTCTGATAGTAAAGGAAGGCATTATTTAAGGTATGATTGGATTGGTGCTGATACATTTGGAGCAAAATTAGGGGAAGTGAACCGGTGACCCCTTAATTGTATTTTATAAAAGTCTAGTACTTTTTTTTTTTTAACCAGTTTTTCAAAAAGATGGGTATGTGTTTTGGATTTAGTGTTGAATATAGCAATCAATTATTATTTTTAAAAGATTTATTGCACATATAGTGTATGTATGCCTGCAGGCAGAGGGCACCAGATCTCATTGCATATGGTTGTAAGCCACCATGTGGTTTCTGGGAATTGAACTCAGGACCTCTGGAAGAGCAGCCAGTGTTCTTAACCTCTGAGCCATCTCTCCAGCCCAGGAATCAATTATATAGCATTAATGTGTAAACTGTCTGAATAGAAATGCCATATATAAGTAAGATTTAGTGCCACTCTTAGGACATTTGAATTCAGCTTTAACAATATTATTTAGGAATATGCAGGAGTTTAAAATTTATTAGAAAAGTATGTCATTTAGTAATGAAAAGCAAACAAGAGAATTGGTGTGTATATATATATATATATATATATATATATATATATGTAAGTTTTCTGATCATATGGAGAAACTTGATATAAGAGAAAGCTTTAGTTTTTGAGGGACACACTTTTTTTTTCCCCTAAAAGAGTGGTACCAATCGTGCTAATGGTACACATCTGTAATCCATTACTCAGGAGTCTGATGCAGGAGGATGGAAAATCAGAATTTTAAAAGGGCTAGAGTATATAGTTTAGTGGTAGGGCACTTCCCTGACATACATGAGGCCCTAGGTTCAGTCTCCAAGTATAGCACACGCAGCAGAAGGTTGGTACCAAAGCTTCAGGCTGTCTACTATTAAGACGAACTGTAGCCGGGTGTGGCGGCACATGTCTTTAATCCCAGGACTTGGGAGGCTAGGATTACTGGCTTGTGCCACGCTTCTTAGTTGAAGCTGTTCTTGGTATCAAACCCGAGGCCTTGGCAAGCACTCAAGTGAGCTTCTCCACTCTTGTATACATATATTATCAAATTTTAATGTTGGAAGTATAGTTATACTCAATTGAAATGTAGGATTTCAGTTATTTTAATGGCTGGTTTTGGTAGGAAAGTCTTTTTAAGCTTTACTTTTTCTTTCTTTTTTTGTTTTTGTTTTTCAAGACAGGGTTTCTCTATGTGTAACCCTGGCTGTCCTGGAACTTGCTTTATAGACCAGGCTGTCCTCAAACTCAGACATCCACCTGCCTCTGCCTAGTGAGTGCTGGGACTAAAGGTTTGTGCTGCCACCACCCAGCTTAAACCTTACTTTTTACATTTATTTTTTATGTTTGTTTATTTGTGTGTAAATCTGAGCACAATTCATGGGAGTTTGCTCTCTCCTACCATGTGAGCTCTGGGGATGGAACTTAGGTAGTTAGGCTTTGACCAAAGTGCGCTTATCTGCTGAGCAGTCTCACAGGCCCGACTGTTTTAGACTTAACATAAATACTTGTTAGCCTTTAGCCTAGTTGTAGCATTTTAAATCCTAGATTGGGCATACACCTGTCATCCTAGCACTCAGGAGGGAGGAGATATCACAGGTTCAAGACCAATCTGGCTTATCTAGTGAGTTCTGGGCAAGTCAAGGCTGCATAGTGAGATACTAGCTACACACACACACACACACACACACACACACACACACACACACACACACACGATTTAAATATTTAATGATTAAATAGTAGGTAAATGTGTGTCAGAGTATTTTAATACAGATCTGGCACATTTATTCCTGTAGTATTAGAAAAAAGTGATTATGATTTGAGCTTAAGTACATCTAGTTTTTAGTTGCTTTAAGATGGTTGGGGGTGGAGGAGGCAAAGAGAAAGAAACATCCATCCTTTCTGGTATTGTGGATTTCAAGTCTATTCTTGTGTGTTGTTCTGTTACTTTGTATTCCTGTCAGTGTCTGTCCCTGAACCAGGCAGTGGCAGCTTCATTCATTGTTGCTCTGAAATCGTGAATGGTTTCAATATTGTGTTGTCCCATTCCTCCTGCTGTACTGCTGAGGTGAAAAGGGTATTTTCTTGGCCCTTTTATGACCCATCGAGCCATAATGCTAACTAACTGCTTTCTACTTAGTGAAAAGATGAAGGAACTTAGGCTGCCTGTAAAATCTTACGGCATTTTGCTTGCAGAGAATAACAAAGTATTTTAAATGTTATTTATGTTATAGCTTAATTATTGTTTGTCAAATACCGTTCAGATCAAAAGTGAATTACTCTTGTCATGAAACATATTCCTAAAAGTCTTTAAAAGTGCACTCACAGCACTTGGGAGGCAGAGAAAGGCAGATCTCCGTGAGTTCAAGGCCAGCCTGGTCTACAGAGTGAGTTCCAGGACAGCCAGGGCTGTTACACAGAGAAACCCTGGTCCCCAAAAACAAAAACAAACAAACAAACAAACAAGTCAGGCCAGCTAAGATAGCTTATGGGGCAAAGGTGCTTGCTACCAGTTCTCAACCTGAGTTCAGTCCCTGGACCCACGTGGTGGAAGGAGAGAAGCAACTTCTGAAAGCTGTCCTCTGCCCTTCACACCTGCACCGTGGCGAATATGTGTACTTGAGAGTGCCCAAATGTGTACACACGCACGCACGCACCCCTGCTCTCCAATGTCTTGTTTGCTCTCCTGGTACTAATGGCACTGTGTTGATCAGACTTGGAGAAAGGCATATAGGTGTGGACAACAATTGTCCTCCATGCCATCGCCTACCTATGGTTAGTGAACTCACTCTGTATACCAGGTTGGTTTTGAGCTCACAGAGATCCACCTGCCTCTGCCTCACAGGTGCTGGGAACCAAAGGTGTGCACCACCACCATCACATTTAGCTAAACCACCATACCTTTAATTGTTCCTTGGGAACAACACTGTCATCCCCTCCCTCCTTTCCTCCCTTCCTCCCTCTCTCCCTCTCTCCTTTTGAGAGAAAGTATCACTTGTAGCC
The DNA here is from genome assembly GCF_007827085.1 of Peromyscus californicus insignis. NCBI lineage: Eukaryota > Metazoa > Chordata > Mammalia > Rodentia > Cricetidae > Peromyscus > Peromyscus californicus. The sequence goes on along the minus strand of NW_026294551.1, from coordinate 42,569,207 downwards.
CAGGTTTGTTTGGAAGGCCATTATGTAGGCCAAGCTGGCCTCACCCATGACTGTTCTTCTGCTTTAGCCTCCCATTATGGGGAAGGTCCTTGCTGGGATTATTTATTCTATTGCTAAAGGTTAGTAGTTAATAAGTATAACTTCATAGTCCCCCTCCTCCCCCTTTATTCTAATACAGTTGTTTAGGAAGAACCAATACTTTTGCGCGCACGCGCGCATGTGTGTGTGTGTGTGTGTGTGTGTGTGTGTGTGTGTGTTTGGTTTTTCAAGGCAGGGATTCTCTGTGTAGCCCTAGCTGTCCTGAAACTCACTCTGTAGACCAGGCTGACCTCAGATTCACAGACATCCACCTGCCTCTGCCTCTCAAGTGCTAGAATGAAAGGTGTGTGCCATCAGTCTGATGAACTGAGACTTCTTAATATAATAAAGAAATATAAAATGAAAAGAACCATTTCTTTTGCCATTTGAAGAAAAGGGTGTTTGTTAGCAAGAAAACTAGCCAATATGACTGGAAGGGTGATAATTGGAATGGTAGAATGTTATTTCTCCTTCATAAATATTAGGAATTTTCTGTCATTTAGAACTAGACATTCAAAAGAGCTGATAAAAAGACAGAAATTTCAAACCCAGATAAACCTAGATAATTTGTTCTATATTATATTTTTCCAAGGATGGCCTATTTAGAAGCATGTAGTCTCAGACAGGTGATGTGTTGTAATGAATTGGAGACATCTGTCTTTAAGAATAAATACGATCTTGCATTTTATAAGTCACTTAACTATTTCTCAGGCAAAATAGACTAGAGAACATCAGATAGTTGGCTAACAAAAGATAATTTTTATCTCTCATATTAATATGTTAAATATTTATATCAAACTTACATTGCAGTTTATATATTGGTTGTAACATTTTATTTGTAATACATTGTTATAGACTTTATTATAAATATATTTTATATAATATTTATACTATAATCTTTATAGTAAATATAAATTCTAACTTGTATAATATTTAAAGAAGAATTGAGGATTTCTTTTCCTCATGGAAATGTTTCTGGAGCAGTTGAAAGAAAAATGTTTTATTTATTTTTGAGACAGGTCTCACTATGTAGCTCTGGTTGACCTGGAACTCCCTATGCAGACCAGGCTGGCCTTGGACTCAAAGAGATCCTCCTGCCTCTGCCTCTTAAGTACTGGGATTAAAAGTGTGCCATCATGTCTGGTTCTAGATGGAATTTTTATAATGTAGTGAGTTAAATTGCCTCAGATTGTTTTCTAGATGAGGTAGGATATGAGCAAATAAATAAAATCACACTCTGAGAAGTGGTAATGATACACATGACTTTAACTGAGTTAGCCACACTCCTTGGGCCCACTGTCTTGTGTGTCCCTGTCTTCAAGCATCAGTAAAGTTGTTCAGTTGTCTTCTTTACTCTTGCTGTGATAGAGGCTTCCCCTATTGAATATGTCTGTAGTTTGATAGGAGCCTGCTACTGTTCAGGCAGCCAGAACTGCCCTTTGGACTACTGAGCTGAACAGTGAAGAAATCTGACTTTCCTCATAGTGCTGTTCTCTCTATTCTGAAACTCACAGGGGGCCAGTGGGTCTGAGGGCAAAGAAGGCAGCCATGACTAGGAAGAAGATGGTTCTAATGAGTTTGCCATTTGATTTTCGTGGTGCTAGGAATGCTGTAGTGAACAGCAAATAGTCTCTGCTCTTGAGAATTTCTAGAAATTTTCTATAAATGCATAGTAGCTGGTGAGAAATATCCTATTTTTATCAAAGTCTAGGAAGACCTCAGGAACCCACTGTTGTTATGATGGAGGATTGTCTGGGTCTTATGCAGATGCAGCACTCTTAAAAATATACATTTCGCCGGGCGGTGGTGGCGCACGCCTTTAATCCCAGCACTCGGGAGGCAGAGCCAGGCGGATCTCTGTGAGTTCGAGGCCAGCCTGGACTACCAAGTGAGTTCCAGGAAAGGCGCAAAGCAACACAGAGAAACCCTGTCTCGAAAAACCAAAAAAAAAAAAAAAAAAAAAAAATACATTTCTTGAGTGTGTACAGTAGCACATTCCAGTAATCCTAGTACCCAGGAGGCAAGAGGCAGGAGGATTACTGCAAATCTGAGGCAATTCTATATATTGAGTTCCAGGCCAGTCAGAATCCCCAAACCAAACAAAAGAATGCATGTGTCTTCAGAACATCAACAGATATTTTTTTCTTCCTAGAGGCCAAATTACTGATTTTTCTTTCATTTATTTCTTTGTTTGTCTACTATTTATTTTGTTTGTTTTGTCTCCCCTGCCCCCCAGACATGGTTTCTCTATGTAACAGTTGTGGCTGTTCTGGAACTCACTCTGTAGACCAGGCTAGCCTCAGATTCATAGAGATCCACCTGCCTCTGCCTTCTGAATGCTGGGATTAAAGGTGTGCGTCACCACCACCCAGCTTATTTTGATTTTTGAGTCTGTCTCTGTTGGGAGTAAAGGCATTTTTCTTTTTAAATGGCCCTTCCTCCCTCCCCTCCCAGAGTCTTGTACATATTAAGCTGTTGATCTACCACAGACTTATACCACAGCCACAGATGAGTTTCCTGACATATTGTTGTTTACAGATGTGTGCTGTTGTTTGTTTTTTGGCTCTTTTTGGCTCTTTTGGGGGGCCACCACTCAGCAACCAAATAAATCACATGCAGAGGCTTATTGTTACTAATAAATGCCTGACCATAGCTTGGCTTCTTTCCAGCTTTCCTTAACTTATTCCATCTATCTTTTGCCTCTGGGCTTTTCCCATTCTCTTTTGTAAATCTTACTCTTACTCTGAGGCTTGCTGTGTAGCTGGGTGACTGGCCCCTAGAGTCTCCTCCTTCTCCTCCTCCTCCTCCTCCTCTTCCTTCTCATCCTTTCACTAAATCTCTTTTCTTCTTCTCCTCCCAGATTTCTCCTTCTATATAGTCTCTCTGCCTGCCAGCCTCACTGATCCTTTCTCCTGCCTTGCTATTGGCCGTTCAGCTCTCTATTAGACCATCAGGTGTTTTAGACAGGCAAAGTTACACAGCTTCATAGAGTTAAACAAATGTAACATAAGCAAAAGTAACACATCTTAAAATAATACTCTCCAACAGACTTGAGAAGCAGATTTCTTTCTTTTCTCATGTCCTTTCTGCTCCCCCATTCCCCCTGTTTTTAAATAGAGGGGTTGAACACAGTGCTTGTCCCTCTTTCCTGACAGTTTGGTTTGTCTTATTTAATACGTTTTCCTGACTATCTCCATGTAGTGTGTAAGACTAAATTTATATGTAGACCATCATGCAAATAATTATCAGATGAACTAATAGGGGTCTGCATAAGAGATGAATCTTGGAAAGCAGAAACTCAAATTTGTATGTTCTTCCAGTGTTTCTTAGTTTGAGGAGAACAAACAGTTCAGGAGATATGTGAGTTTGTGTGGAACTAGACTTCTTGGATACAAGATTTGTTGTTCTCAGGTTTTTTATTTTGTTTTTTGTTTGTTTGTTTTTTGAGACAGGGTTTATCTGTGTAACAGCTCTGGCTGTCCTGTAATTCACTTTGTAGCCCAAGCTGGCCTTGAACTCCCAGAGATTCGCCTGGCTCTACCTCCTGAGTGCTGGGATTAAAGCCATGTACCACCACCAATTGACCTTTTTTTTTTTTTCTCTTTTTTTTTTGAGGCATATTGTGTTTTGATAAACATGAAATTCTCATGCCCTCTGCATTCTGATACCAGTTCTTTGTTATCAGCTTGGTGTCCTGAAAAGTTCTACTCAGTTTTAATGCTACATAGAGTATCAGTTCTTACAAACTGAAAGGCAAGGCCCCCAAGATTGCTCTTACTTTAGTTGCTAGGTACAAGTAGGATTTTAGTCAAACAGTTAAAAAGGGGCTTCTCACAACCACCTCAAGCTTACTCATTCTCTAGAAAATGTTATACTTATGCTCATGTGAATGAGCAGCTAGATGGAGAGATGCACAAGGAAGGTTGGAAGGGTCTGGGGTTTCAGTGGAATTAAGGTATATAACCTTACTGGTGTGTTCACTAACCTGGAAGTTCTGAGATTTGATGGTTAGAGGTTTTATATGGGGTCTCATTTTGTAGGCACAATTAAACCATTGTCACATAAGATTGGACTAAGCTTCAGTCCCCTTTTCAAACTTTCTAGGTTTTGGGATGAGGCTTAAGGTCCCAACCCTCTACTCATGAGGTTGGATTTTTCTGGTGATCAACCTTTATTTCTGAAGCTATCTTGCCTGTATCTCCTTACATTTTCTTTTTTTTTTTTTTTTTCTTTTGGTTTTTCGAGACAGGGTTTTTCTGTGTAGCTTTGCGCCTTTCCTGGAACTCACTTGGTAGCCCAGGCTGGCCTCGAACTCACAGAGATCCGCCTGGCTCTGCCTCCCGAGTGCTGGGATTAAAGGCGTGCGCCACCACCGCCCGGCACATTTTCTTATAATATGGACTTGTATAGTTATTTATAAGAAAAGACCTAGCTATTGTTAGGAAATAGCAAGGGATTTTGAAGACTCTTGTCACAGTTTCACACTCTTCTTTGTTATATGAAATTCCAACCTTAGTTTTTTGCTAAGAACGCATTAGATACAATGATTTGAGAGAGAGAGAGAGAGAGAGAGAGAGAGAGAGAGAGAGAGAGAGAGAGAGAATTTTTTTTTTTTATCAGATGGTTTTTCTGTGTAGTCCTGACTGTCCTGGAACTCACTTTGTAGATTGGGCTGGCCTCGATCGAACTCAGAAATCTACCTGTCTCTGCCTCCTGAGTGCTGGATTAAAGGCATGCACAACTACCACCACCTGACTAGAGTTTATTTATTTATTTTTATTTTTTTGGTTTTTCGAGACAGGGTTTCTCTGTGTAGCTTTGCGCCTTTCCTGGGACTCACTTGGTAGCCCAGGCTGGCCTCAAACTCACAGAGATCCGCCTGGCTCTGCCTCCCGAGTGCTGGGATTAAAGGCGTGCGCCACCACCGCCCGGCTGAGTTTATTTTTTTTAATTATTATTTTGTTTTTTATCTATGTGTGTGTGTGTGTGTGCATAAGTATGTATGCATGTATGAAAGTCAGAGGACAACCTGTGGGAGTCAGTTTTCTTCTAATGTGTGGGTTCTGGAGATTGAACTCAGCTTGTCAGGCTTGGCAGCAGATGCCTGTACACCCACTGAGTCATCTTGATGGCCCTATTTTACTTTTTTATTGGTTTAGCACTTGCCTGCCATCCAATGTGCAGTAATTAGCTTCCCTGTTCGTCCTCTAGTTCAGTGCTTGGCCTTAAGTCCAGAAACTCACTCACTCTTAAGAAAAGCTTTGGGGGGCTGGAGATGTGGCTGAGTGTGTAAGAGCACTAGCTGTTCTTCTAGAGGGAAGACTTGGGTTCCATTTCCAGCACCCACATGTGTGGCTCCAGTTCCAGGGGATCCGATGCCCTCTTCTGGCCTCCATGTGCCGTGCTAGCATGTGGTGCACGGCCTATGTTCAGGCCAATACCCATACACATGAAGATAAGCAAGTCTTTAAGAAAGAAAAGGAAAGCTTTGAACAGGTGTTTGAGACGGGCTGGTATGTAGACATTGTTTCCCTGGCATAATTACTGTGCCTGGTCATGGATATCCAGTCAGAGAGTGCTTGAGATCCTCCATTCATATAAAATTAGAAGATTCCATTCACTAGCCTTGTTTACAGGTATCTGGTTATATGTCCGTGTAGACTCATACATGGTAAGTATATCTGTTATAGTCATGGTGTCTTAATACAGATTATGTCACAGAAGTGGTTTAGTGGGCAGTGAGAGCTTTGGTAGCTCTCTGGGGTCTTAGGCTCAGGTAGAACTGAAAAGCCCTGAAGGGATGATTAAGATGTAGGAGTACAGAAGAGACAGGGAATGATTTTTGGATGAGAAAAACCATGTGAGGAGGGAGACAGGACTCATTGTGGCTAGTTAGTGCTTGTGCCTGTGTGAAACATTATTTGTGCAAATTGCTTAAGTGGACAACAGTGGGAAATGAGATTAGGTAGGTGAGTAGCAGTTAGATGATGCTACTTTTTGGTAGAATGATTTTAGTGTGATGTGGTAGGTAGTTGAGAGTCAAAAAGACTGAGTTAGAAAATGAAGGCTGTGTAAGAAAATGGAATTGACTTTTTTTTTTTTTTTTTGAGACAAGGTTTCTCTGTGTAACAACTTCGGCTGTCTTGGAACTCACTCTGTAGATCTGGTTAGCCTTGAACTCACAGAGATCCACCTGCCTCTGCCTCCTAAGTGCTGGGATTAAAGGCATGTGCCGCCACCACCACCTGACTGGAATTGACATTTGTTGGTAGATTAATGAAGGTAGAAAGTTGGGAACTGGGAAATGTCTAAATGAAAGTACCAGAATTAGACAGAAGGGCAAGCAGAGACAGACAAAAACCTGAGGCTAGGTCCAGCATGGCAGGTGCTGGTGGTTCTAGCACTCAGGAGGTGGGAGGACTGCTTGGAGGACTGCCCAGGAGTTCCGATGTAGTAAGGCTCCTCTAAATAGCAATGAGAAAAATTTAACAGAATTTCAATGCAAAATAAGAAGCCCAGTCAGGGCTGGCAGTTTATGCTGCTGTGTAGAAACAGTGTTGACTTTGTTGATGGTTACTCTAAAGCCTGTTCGGATGTAATTTGTGTCAAAGGAGGGTACACAGTGGCTTTGTGCAGAGTGTTGTGAACACCTAAGACACACCGAAGTGCTCCAGAAATATCTGCTGGGCCTAGGGATAGAGCTCAGGGGCAGTGCACTTGCCCAGCATTTGAGAGGCCCAGTGTTTGAGAGGCTCAACACACACACAAACTCCATACATACAAGAAGACATAAAAAGAAGGTATCTAGCCGGGCAGTGGTGGTGCATGCCTTTAATCCCAGCACTCGGGAAGCAGAGCCAGGCAGATCTCTGTGAGTTCGAGGCCAGCCTGGTCTACACAGTGAGTTCCAGGAAAGGTGCAAAGCTACACAGAGAAACCCTGTCTTGAAAAACAAAAAAAACAAAAAAAAAAAGAATTTAAGATCAACATTGATATCTGTAACTCTAGAACTTGCCAATTTTTAACCACCAAAATAACTTAAAATAGTACTTATTTGGCAGTTTCTAGTAGCATATCTTTTATTTTAGAAAATATGGAAGGCCAGGGATAGTGACACACACCTTTAATCCCAAGAATCAGGAGTCAGAGTCAGGGTGATTTCTGAGCCAACCTGATTTACATAGTGAGTTACAGGACAGTCACAGTCATTCTCGGCTACACACACATTGTGAGTTCAAGGCCAGCCTAGGCTACTTGAAACTGACTCAAAACAAGCAATGCTTCCAGTTTTAAAGAGACATTACAGCCTTTTTTTTTTTTTTCATTTTCTTTTTTGGTTTTTTAAGACAAGGTTTCTCTGTGTAGTTTTGGTGCCTGCCTTTCCTGGATCTCGCTCTGTAGACCAGGCTGGCCTCAAACTCACAGAGATCCCCCTGCCTCTGCCCCTGCCTCCCGAGTGCTGGGATTAAAGGCATGCAACACTACCACCAGACTTTTTTTTTTTTAATTTTTTAAAGGATAGTAGTGAATAAAGTCAATAGATTGGAAAATGGTACTATATTTGTAGTTAATTTCCTATCTGTGACATGGTACTTTGTCTACATAGAAGAATAAGGTTGCCTTTAGGAAATACATACAAAGATATAAGTATTGGGGCTGGAGAGATGGCTCAGGGGTTCAGAACACTGCCTTCTCTTCCAGAGGTCCTGAGTTCAATTCCCAGCAACCACATGGTGGTTCATAACCATCTATAATGGGATTAGATGCCCTCCTCTGGCCTGCAGGCATACATTCCCCCCCCCCCCCAAAAAAAAAGATAAAATTGTTCTCAAATGGTCCTGTGTCTGTCTGTTTCTCGCCATTCATTAGTTGGTAAGCTTATATGATGTAGTAGATACATATACTGCTGGAGTAAGAGTGAGACAGATAAGGGATAATGCACATACAAATACTATAAAAATGCTATATGTTATGTGGGGAATTTGGGTTAAGGATAGGTATAGACTCAGCATGGTGTTTTATGCCTGTAGTTTAAGCACTTGAAAGGCTGAGGCAGGCAGAATGCTGTGAGTTTGAAACCAGTCTAGTTTATACTCTGAGTTCCTAGACTATAGAGTGAGGCCCTGTCTCAAAGGGGGAAAAAAAGCAAGCCTGTGAGATGGCTCAGTGAGTAAAGGTGCCTGCTACCAGCCCTGAAGAGTGGGTGTTACTCTAATTAATCGCCAGTGAACCAGTGACTATTTTAACTGAACTGTATTACTTGCTTGTGAGGGCTGCATGCTGACTCTTGATTACCATTCCCTCTCTGTATACTTATAAGTCTTTAAAAGCAGAAGAGAGCACTGGCTTGACCATCAGGAGACAAGCTACTTTCTTAGGTCCACTGCTCATCTTTTAGTGAGATTTTTAAGGAAATCACTGTCTCTGAGTCACATATTTCCTGTCTGAAAACTATGGAGAGCTGTATAAGCTAGTATTGTTAGATTCTAGGAGTTTTGTAATGCTGGCTCTATTCAAAACAGAAATAACTTGGCTGGGCGGCGGTGGTGCACGCCTTTAAAATCCCAGCACTCAGGAGGCAGAGGCAGAGGCACACGGATCTCTGTGAGTTCGAGGCCAGCCTGGTCTACAGAGAGAGATCCAGGGCAGGCACCAAAACTACACAGAGAAACCCTGTCTCGAAAAACCAACCCCCCCAAAACAAACAAACAAACAAACAAACCAGAAATAGTTTGTTGTGAGCCACATGTCAAAAAGCCTTTTTTGACATAAGAAAATCAAAAAGTCTATGGGGGGCTAGAGAGATGACTCAGTAGTTAGGAGTGCTTGCTGTTATTCCAGAGGACACAGAGTTATTTCCCAGCACCCACAGGGGCAGGTCACAACCAGGAAATCCTATACTATCTTCTGGGGGTAGCCACACACATGTACATATAACATATACCTGCACACATATAGACATGTACACATAAAATAATAAAAGCATTCTTAAAATAGTCTATAGAAACTAGCTAGAAGCTACCTGTGAGACCATATAGTTTGTCTCTCAACTTGCATAAACTCTCCATGTTGTTTGGGCCAGTGCACTCATCTGTGTGTTCTAGCCATTCATCATTTTCCAGGATCGGACTTGTTCAGTTCACTCTTTTATAGTCATTTAGGAAGTGACTGAGGTTGTTCTTAATTCTTAGAAATTACCATCTTTCATATTTGGACTTGTTTTTGAAATTGCACTTTGCCACTGTGGCAGAGACTAACAGGCAGGTATCTGTTTTCCTCTAGTAGCTTGGACAGACTTGGTTGGTAAGCACTTAGATTTGACTGTAGTAATTATATGATCAGAAAAGTTACTGGAGTAGAGAAGTCAGATTTTAGAATAAAGATTGAGATTTTTAACTTTCCTTTATTAAAAAGATCAGTGGGACAGAAAATATTTTTTTTTTTACCTTGTTAACAACCGCTAAAATACAGAATAAACAAGGAAGTACACATGTAGGAATATAGACACTCTGATATCCTTCTGTTGGTGAGGATGTAAATTGATGTATTCTCTTGTGAACACAGCGAACATTGTCAGTTAAATACAAAACAGCCCATGTGCTAACTTGAATTGCACTTCAAGGAATTTATGTTGTAGAATATGAATTACATTATTCATAAAGGTGAAATTTAGAAATGATCTTGAAGTTCATTTTTGGGAACGTTAAGCAGTTCATATTATGGGATTGGTTCTTACACAACTCTCAGTAGATAATGCAGGAAGGTTTTTGTTACTGTGTTCTTTTCTGTTCTTTCCTCAAACTTGACATCCTGTTTCCTCAGCTTCCCCAAGTAGCTGGAATTACAGGCAAGTGCTGAGACACCTGAGCTGCAGGAGGCTTTTGTGATACCGTGAAATGGGCTTATGATTGCCCTTTCCCCAAAACAGCTAATAACTCTCTATGTGGTTACTGAATTTGAGTTCCTATAGAACCAAAATAGTTTATTAAAAGTAATGATTTTTTTTCTTTTAACAGCTAGAGTTGGGAAGACATCACTGATTATGTCTCTGGTCAGTGAAGAATTTCCAGAAGAGGTAAACATTTAATGTCTTATTTAGAGTGTGTGTGTGTGTGTGTGTGTGTGTGTGTGTGTGTGTGTGTGTGTGTGGTTTTTTTAATTAATAAAAAATAAAGTGATATGTCAGTGCCACCTTCACGTGTTTCTTCAATAGTCAGGACTTTTCAGTTTTTTTTTTTGTTGTTGTTGTTTTTTAATGTGAATTGGTGTGAGGGTGTCAGATCCCCTGGGGCAGGAGTTACAGTTGTGAGCTGCCATATGGGTGCTAGGAATTGAACCCAGGTCCCCTGGAAGAGCAGCCAGTGCTCTTAACCACTGAGCCATCTCTCCAGCCTCCAACAGTCAGTACTTTTAAACAGCTCATATTAGTTTATAGAGGATATCACCTTAAGAAAGAGCCTAAGTTCTCATTTTGTGCCTTTGACTTTGTCATTGAAATTTTGTTTTTGTTTTTTACATTGTGTGTGTGTGTGCACTCGCGATGTGTGTTTGCTATCAGAGGGCAACTAGTGTGAGTCAGTTCTTTCCTTTCATGGGAGTCTTAAGGATTGACTTCAGATTGTCAGTCTCGTTGGCAGGTCACTGAGCTATCCTACCAGCCAATGGCTTTGTCATTTATGTCATCTCTTCGTCTTAGTTGTTTCTTTTTTTTTTCTTTTTTCAGAGCTGAGGACTGAACCCAGGGCCTTGTGCTTGCTAGGCAAGCGCTCTGCCACTGAGCTAAATCCCCAACCCCAGTTGTTTCATTTTTGAAATGGTGGCAAAAAGGGTCACCTGTGTATCCTGTTCTTAGAATTAAAATGTTTTCCAGAACCCCAAACGTGAAAGAGATGCTGAGTTTTGTATGAATTGAAACTAGATTTAGGGTCTGGGTACCACTTGCCTTCTGCCTGGTGCTGTCAGTCTGTGAGATGTTTTTGTCAGAACTACTAGAATTCTGACACAACTAATATTATCTGCCTGCTTCATTTTACAAATTAGTAAATGAGTTCATTCTATTTTGCCTACAGATCCAAAGACTTATGTATAACAGTAAATTAATAATAGTGAAGTGCCACCAGAAACAAGGTGGTGTTATTACTAATAATATATATGTATGTATAATATATCTATTATTGGTATTTTGAGACAGGGTCTCATGTAACTCAGTCCAGCCTCAAACTTACTATGTAGCTCAGGATGACTTTGAACTCCTGTTCTTCCTACCTCCACTTCCCTTGTACTGTGATTACATGTATGTACCACCATATTGGGATATACTTATTTACATTTTGGAAATCCCAGTGTGAGGAGATGCTGTAAAGTTAGGATATTGTTAGAGAAAACAGCTTCTATGCAACAGCATAACAAAATTTTGGATTTTGTTGTTACTGTTAGTTTATCTTGAGGCACAGTCTGTATAGTACAGGTTGGTCTTAACCTTACTATGTAGGCACGGCTGATCTTGAACTTTTCTCTGATCCTTCCGCGTCTCCCTCCCAGATACTGAGATTACAGGTCTGGCTTATCTTTTGTTTCTCTGAAGTCTTGTTAATGTCAGAATTTGAGGCTGGAGAAGATAGCTCAGTACTTAAGAGCACTTGCTGTTCTTCCAAAGGACCTGCATTCAATTCCTAGCACCCGTGTTAGGTGACTTGTAGCTGTAACTTTAGCTCCGGGGCATCCACACTCTTTGTGGCACTCCACCCCCCTCCCCATACACAGGTGGCATGTAAGTGCACACACACGGAAAAATAAAATTAATGTTAGAGTTTGCATTTACCTTTCTTTACTCTTATTTAGAAAGAAATAATCTTATAGGTTTATTGCTGAGCTAGGAATTTGATGCGTCATATGGCAGTGTCTTTGTTTTTCTGGATTCTTGTGGTGGCTGGGATGGAATCCAGGGTCTTGTGCATACCAAGCAAGAGCTTTACTGCAGAGCTATATCTCTCATTGATAGCATTTTCAATATTTATAATTCTGGGTTTTTTTTTGTTTTTTGTTTTCAAGATAGGGTTTCTCTGTGTAGCTTTGGCACCTTTCCTGGAACTCGCTCTGTAGCCCAGGCTGGCCTCAAACTCACAGAGATCTGCCTGGCTCTGCCTCCCGAGTGCTGGGATTAAAGGTGTGCACCACCACCACCACCACCGCCCAGCAACATTTATAATTCTATGGCTGCTATTTTCTTTGTTCCTTTTAGCATTGAAGAATCAAATAGTAATTCCTTAATTTGAAAAATGGAGTGTATTGTGGAATCATTAACATTAATTTAGAATTATTTAGGTTATACTATATAAAGTTCTCTGCAAAAGTTTAACTAAGGAGCTAACAAGATGGCTGAGTGGGAAAGGCACCTATTGCCAAGACTAACAAGCTGATTTTAATTCCCAGGGCCTACATGGTGGAAATACAAAGCTAACTCCACACTGAACTCCATTTGTGTGCTATGATACCCATGCACACAAATAAGTAAACAAAATTTAAAGACTCCAATCCAGCTAGGACTGCATAGTAAGACTCTGTCTCAAGAAAGAAATTTGAAATGTTTAACTGAAGTTAAAGTTGTTTAAGGGTATTCCTCTTGAGTGTGGATATGGGTTTTTTCCCCCCCCATAATTAAATGCAGTTGGGGCTGGAGAGAAGTCTCAGCAGTTAAGAGCACTGGCTGCTCTTCCACAGGACCTGGGTTTGACTCTCAGCACCCAGAGGGTGCCTTACAATTGTCTGTAACTCTAGTTCCAGGGGATCCAGTGCCCTTTTCTGGCCTCCCAAGGATACCATGCATGCATGTGGTTCACAGATACACATGCAAGCAAAACCTATACACATAAAAAGAAAGGAACGGGCCACCATACTTCACAGTTTTGTTAAAAATGTGTATCTTTCTGAAACGTGGAATTATTAACTACAGGGCTAATGGAGCCAACCAGTTATCTAGCCTAGACAAAGTTAATATTTATTGGTTACCTTGAAGGTTGTCATCTTGTTTTGTGTTTTTGTAGAGTTTGCAAGGCTGAGAATTAAACCCAAGGCTGCATGTGCTAGACAAGTTCTCCACCACTGAGTTACACTCGTCAAGACTGCTTTGGATTAACATAGCCACTTATTTGTATAGTGTTTTAAATTCTCAACAAAATAAAATGAGAACCATACGTTTTTTTTTTTTAAACATTTAAAATATGTTTTAAGTTTGTGAAAACTTGAGATATCCTTATTATGGCCTTTGACTACAAAGGTAAAATTTCTTTTCCCTTTAACCTAGGACTGGACATTTGCTAGGCAAACACTCTACCATTGGGTTATATCTCTGCTGGAAAAAAAAAAAATCTCATTTTTTTCTTTGCTTTTGATTTTATTGTTAAAATTTTTATTACATTTCATTTGTTTTCTCTCTCTCTCTGCACATGTACCACGGTACACATTTGGAGGCAAGAGGACACCTTGCGGTTCTCTTTCCTCCATGAGGGTGTGGGGATCAAAAGTGATCACTCAGGTGGTCAGACTCAGCAGCAAGCATCCTTACCTACTGACCCATCTTGCTGGTCCTTAAATAATGTTTTTATGGGGCTGGAGAGATGGCTCAGCGATTAATCCCAGTACCCACATGGCGCTCACAACTGTCTGTAACTGCAGTTCTAGGGAACCCGACACCTTCACACAGACGTACGTGCAGGTAAAATACCAATGTAAATACAAATAAATAGATTTTTAAAAAATGCTTTTGTTTTTGTTTTTGTTTTTTTCAAGGCAGGGTTTCTCTGTAGTTTTGGTGCCTGTCCTGGATCTTGCTCTGTAGACCAGGCTGGCCACGAACTCACAGATATCTGCCTGCCTCTGCCTCGTGAGTTCTGGGATTAAAGGTGTGTGCCACCACTGCCTAGCAAAAAATGTTTTTATTGTAGTTTTATATGATAAAGCACTCTAATGAAAGCATTTTAAAATGCAGTGAATATCTACAAGAATAGTTTTGGAAGAAAGGCCTGATATAGATAAATCTACATGGTCTATTTGTAAGTTTGATGGATAATTTCTCCACATTTTTTTTTGTTTGTTTATATTTGTTTTCAAATAAAGGTTCCTCCTCGGGCAGAAGAAATCACCATTCCAGCTGATGTCACCCCTGAGAGAGTTCCAACACACATTGTTGATTACTCAGGTAATCGGTGGTCTCTTGTGGGTGAGACTCTGGAGTTAATTTAATAGCCCTGCAAACAGAACCTCACTAAGCTCTTAAAAATGTTCAGAAGTTCAGCATTTATGATCACATACTACTCTCACCCCCACTCCACCCCTAGACAGGGTTTCTCTGTGTAGCCCTGGCTGTCCTGGAACTCAATTTGTAGACCAGGCTGGCCTCAAACTCAGAAATCTACCTGCCTCTGCCTCCTGAATGCTGCGATTAAAGGTGTGCGCCACCCCTGCCTGACTAGGTCATATACTACTCCTGCAGAGGACCTGAGTCCAATCCTCAGCACCTACGTCAGATGGCATACAACCTCTTGTAACTCCAGGCTTATCAGTGCCTCTGGCCACCACAGACACATGTGGCGTATACACCCATATACTTGCAATCACACATGCATGTATACTATGCACACATAGATATTTAAAATAGTGAGAAGACTCTGAATTTTAAAATTCGTTTAGGGGCTGAGGATATAATTTTATATAATGTTTTCCTAGCCCTGATTTTGATCTCCAGAATAACACACAAACATGTATATAATGATTTGTTGACCTCTGTATATGTTCTTAAATTTCTCAATCTTTGTTACAAAAATATGAATTAAAATTTAAAAATGAGCCGGGCGGTGGTGGCGCATGCCTTTCGTCCCAGCACTCGGGAAGCAGAGCCAGGCAGATCTCTGTGAGTTCGAGGCCAGCCTGGTCTACAGAGAGAATTCCAGGAAAGGCGCAAAGCTACACAGAGAAACCCTGTCTCGAAAAACCAAAAAAAAAAAAAAAAAAAACCAAGAAAAAAAAAATTTAAAAATGAATGAAAATGGTCACTTTGGGAGCTGAGGCGATTGCTCAGTAAGTAAAGGCCTTGCTGAGCAAACATAAGGACCTGAGTTCAGGCACCCGTACCTGCATAAAGGCTGGGCACTGTGGAACACCAGCACTGGGAAGAGGCAGAGCCAGGCACATCTCAGAGCTCACTGGCCAGCCAGTTGAGCCAGTTTGTGAGCTGCAGGTTTATGAAACAGACGAGTCTGGAAAAACGCAGTGAGAGAAGTAGAGGAAGGACACCTGACATCAACGTCTAACTTCCACATGCATGTACATACACAGACAGGTACACAAAGTTCACCTTATTGTTTCTGATAATTGTAAAACTATACATATTACTGAGTTTATTTACTTATTCAGTATGTATGTGGACATCAGTGTGCTACAATATGTGTGGGGGTCAAGGATACCTTGTTGGATTTGATTCTCTCCTTCCACCATGTTGGGTTCCAGGGGTCGAACTCAGGTCACCAAGACTGGCAGCAAGAGCCCTTACCTACTGAGCCATCTTACCAGCCAGAAAGGGGAACTCTTCTTTCTTCGTTGTCAGGCTACAGTGTGGCCCTGTGCCTTTGTTATTATTACTCCTACCCACTATGTTGATAGTGTCCAGATTCTCTAGTCTTGGGCTCTGTGTCCAGACTCTTGTCCTGTCTGAGCTTCTGGCTCTGAAGTACTCAGTCTTCTTTCTCGAGTTGCTGATCTCTTTTGCCTGACCCTTTTTCTTTTCTATTTTATTTTAATAGTTTATTTAACTTCATTTTATGTGCATTGGTGTGAAGGTGTCAGATCTCCTGGAACTGGAGTTACAGACAGTTGTGAGCTGCCATGTAGGTGCTGGGGACTGAACCGGGGTCCTCTGGAAGAGCAGTCAGTGCTCCTAAGCCCTGAGCCATTTCTCCAGCTCTCTTTCTTTTTCAAGACAGGGTTTCTGTGTGCAACCCTGGCTGTCCTAGAACTCTCTCTGTAGAACAGGCTGGCCTCGAACTCACAGAGATCCGCCTGCCTCTGCCTCCTGAATGCTGGGATTAAAGGCGTGTGCCACCACTGCCCAGCCATCTGATCCTTTTTCAACTCTGGATTAGATACTGGCCTAGATCTTTGTCACAGTGCCTCTGCCCTTCAGTGCTGGAATTGCCCTCTTGAAAATTTCTTCTTGCTAACCAGCTTTCTTATCTTGGTTCAACTTTTTCTTCCTCTGGATCACTCTTATTTTGGTACCTTGTCTGGCTTTACACTTTATCATTTTGAAGATTTATTGATTTTTATGAGTATGTATCTGTGCCTATAGGTATGTAAATGTATCATGTTTATGCTTAGTGCCCATGGAGGCCAGAGGAGGCTGTAGGATTCCCCTGAATCTGGAGTTATAGATAATTATGAGCTGCTGTGTAGGTGCTGAAAACCAAACATGGTCCTCTGAAAGAGCAACAAGTGCTCTTAACTGAAGAACCATCGGTGTCAATTTTCTTAGGTGGATGTTACATCAATTTTTTTTTTTTTTTGCTTGACTGTTACGAAAGTTTTTAAAATACAAAATACTGACTTTGTCATTTGTAGAAGCAGAACAGAGTGATGAACAACTTCATCAGGAAATATCACAGGTATGTGTAAAAAAGTCATTGTGTGTGTGTGTGTGTGTGTGTGTGTATGTACACGTGTACATGAACAGTGATAATTTTATGAGTCTTTCTTTTTAGTTCTCTTACCAAGAATATGCTTCTTCTGAGGGCCAGTTGGGGATTGAGACCGTTTCTTGTAGCCCAGACTGGCATTGAATTCTCAGTGTAGTTGGGGCTTGTCTTGATCCCCCTGCCTCCTCTTCTTGAGTGCTGTATAGGTGTGTGCTACCATGCTCAAGTTTACCAGGAATTTCTCAACTCTTTGTTATTGTCATTGGTATTTGAGTCTATATTTTTTGCTCTAGTTCTTTAGGGATACTTTCCTCTTATAGGCAGGTTTTTCTGCTTCAAAAAATTTCCCCCTTTGGCTGAAAAATCTTAGGTAGTTAATAAATAAATCCTGTTGTGTGTATTTTATTTCAAAGTGCCACTAACTTGTTAATTTTTCTTCTAGGCTAATGTCATCTGCATAGTTTATGCTGTTAACAACAAACATTCTATTGATAAGGTATATTTAAATTAAATATGGTACTTTTTATTTACTTTTTTGAGGCAGGTCCTTTTGTTTCTGTTTTTTGAGACAGGGTTTCTTTGTGTAGCCTTGACTGTCGTGGAACTTGCTGTGTAGACCATGCTAGCCTGGAACTCACAGAGATCCGCCTGCCTCTGCTTCTAGAGTGCTGAGATCAAAGGTGTTTGCCACCACCACTCATGGAGGCAGGCTCTTATTATATAGCTTAGGTCTGGAATTGTTAGATAGCCTAGGGTGGCAATGAACTTGCAGTCCTCTTGCTTCAAGTTTTTTTCTTTTTCTTTTGTTTTTTGAGACAGGATCTCTCTCTATGTAGCCCTGGCTATACTGGAACTCTGAAGATCAGGCTAGCCTCTGACTCACAGAGATCCGACTGCCTCTGTCTTCCAAGTGTTGGGATCAAAGGCGTGCTCCACCACTGCCCAGCTTTATTTTTGTTTTTAAGGTAGTGTCTTGTTCTGTAGCCTAAGCTGGCGTGGAATTCACGATCTTCCTGCCTTAGTCTGGGATTCCAAATATGTGCCACCATGCCTAGTTTTAATGGGACAAATCTGATCAAAGCTGACTCTCCAGTGAGATTTTTAAGGACTCCTAACAAAGAGAGGAGAGATTGCTCAGAGGGTCAGCTGGCTCAGAGGCTGCTCTTCTGTGACTCCATTTCAGTTGTAGGCACCTCTGTGCACCAGGCCTACACATGTAGACACAACACTCATAAGCATAACATAGTATTTTTTTAAAAGTATGCTTTTTCTTTTTTGTCCTGCCACTTTTTTTTTTTTTTTAAAGGACAGAATCTAATCTCACTATGTAGCTCTGGCTGGCCTGGAACTCCATATGTAGACCAGATTGGCCTTGAACTCAGAAATTTCCCTGCCTCTGCCTCCTGAGTGACAGAAGTAAAGGTGTACAGCTTTTCAAAGATCTGTATCATGGCTTAACTCCTACTTATTTTCATTTTAGGTAACAAGCCGATGGATTCCGCTCATAAATGAAAGAACAGACAAAGACAGCAGGTATTTTTTTCTTTCAAACTTTTTTTTTTGAAAATTTCAAACGTAGTGAAAAGATGGAAGAAATACTAACAAACATATCTGTAAAGCCTTTACTTAGATCCACTGGTTATTAACATGTTCCACATTTGGTTTTTCTTTCAAATATTTATTTGTGTGTATCTGTTTGTGTGTGTGTGTGTGTGTGTGTGTGTGTGTGTGTGTGTGTGTGTGTGTGTGTGTGTATGTATGCTTGTGTGTGCATGCATGTACACATAGGTATCAGAGTACAATGTGCAGGATTAAGGGCTGAAGTGGTTAAGGGCACTTGTTGTTTCAAAGGACCTGGGTTGGATTCCCAGTGCCCATATAGAGTCTCACCATCTCCTCAGGCACCAGGCACAAGTGTGGTACACAGGTATACGTGCAGGCAAAACACTCACCCATAAACTAATAAAAAAATACATCTAGGTAGGCGGTGGTGATACATGCCTTTAATCCCAGCACTCAGGAGACAGAGGCAGGTGGATCTCTGTGAGTTCAAGGCCAGCCTGGTCTACAAATTGAGTTCCAGGACAGCCAGAGCTACGAGAAACCCTGTCTTGGGAGAAAGAAAAAGACAGATTTGGTTGTCCCCTTTTATTGTGTTGATTCCAGAATGGAATTCAAGGTTGGCAGTAAGTGCCTTTACCTGCTGAGCTGTGTCCCTGGCTCTCTACATTGGTTTTTATCAGTTTCTCTCTGATCACCTACCTTCATACACCACTGCATACCTTTGTGGGGGCAGGAGTGATTAGAAAAAATAAATAGATTTGAAAGCAAAGCAGAAAACAGCTCTGACATTGTAAAGATTCGTAATTATTGACAGATTGAATATTTTAGTAATCCTGCATTTCTGATCACAAACTGCTGCTTGAGTCTATCTGGGAGTCTGCCTTTGCCTGTATTGTATGCCCTCTCTTGAGTTGCTTCTTCAATGAAGTGTGGAATTGTTGATTGCTCATAATGTGAACAGTTGTTTGTAGCACGAATCCTAATTGGTCTTATTAATAAAAACCCAGAGTCAGATATCAGGGTGAAAGCTGAAAGATCAGAGAAGGAGAGCAGCCAGCCACTAGTTCTTACCTCTACAAAATGCTCAGCCAAAAAGGAGAACTCAGCTCCTGTCTCCTCCTGACTTATATTCCTCTCTCTGCCCAGCCATATCACTTCCTGTCTCCATCTCCCTAGTGCTGGGATTAAAGTCATGAGATCTCAAGTACTGGGATCCAAGGTGTGTGTCTAAATAGAATGGTAGTTCTCTGCATAAAGGTTTTCAATTTTAAGTCAGAAGAAAACATTTTCCTTCCAATATTTAATTGGTCAAACATTATTTTTATTATTCCTTCTTTCTCTCTTTCTTTTCTTCCTTTCTTTCTTTTTTTTTTTTTTTTTAAACACAGAGTCTCACTCTATAGAATGTAGGCTGGCTTGAATTCACAGAGTCCCACCTGCCTCTACCTCCCAAGTGCTGGGGTTAAAGTGTATGCCTCTGGTGTGTTCATACCCGGCTTTCAATTTTTTTTTTCCCTTTGAGACAGGTTCTCCTCATGTAGACCAGGCTGACCTCAAGCTCACAGAGATCTGACTGCCTCCTGAGTGCTGGTGTTAAATGTTTGTGCCACCACTCCTGGCCCAGCATTTTAATCTTTTTTAAAAAATGATTGATTTACTTGTTTTTATTTATGTGTATGTGTGACGTTTGTTGCACTGTATGCATGCTGCAGAGGCTATAAGAGGGTATTAGATCCTCTGTAACTGTAACTTGCAGAAGCTCAGTAGCTATCTGTGGCTGGTGGTTATAGTAATAGTGCAACCAAAGACCATCATCATTTCAGAAGGTGTTAACACATGCTTTTTTAAAATTTTTTAATTTTTTTTTTTTTTTTTTGTTTGTTTGTTTTGTTTTGTTTTTCGAGACAGGGTTTCTCTGTGTAGCTTTGCGCCTTTCCTGGAACTCACTTGGTAGTCCAGGCTGGCCTCGAACTCACAGAGATCCGCCTGGCTCTGCCTCCCGAGTGCTGGGATTAAAGGCGTGCGCCACCACCGCCCGGCAAAATTTTTTAATTTTTTTAAAAAAATTTTATATGCATTAGTGTTTTGCCATGGGGTTTGTGTCCCCTGGAACTGAAGTTACAGACAGTTGTGAGCTGCCATGTGGCTGCTGGGAACTGAACTCAGCTCCTCTGGAAGAGCAATCAGTGCTCTTAACCGCTGAGCCACCTCCCCAGCCCCTGGCACATGTCTTTAATCCCAGCAAGGGATTCTGTGAGTTTGAGGCCAGCCTGGTCTATATAACGAATTCTAGGACAGCCAGGAATATTTGGAAAGACCCTGTCTCAAAAAACAAACAAAGAAGACCATCATCATACTATGTTGTATTCAACAGTGATGCCTTAAAGGCTATGACACCCACATGCTCTTGGCCCTTTCTCCTTGTTGGAGCTATTTCTAGGAGGACCTCTCTGGAGAAGAGAGCATATTTGGCCAGTATCTGTGAAGAACCAATTTATGTCATGGAATTTAGAAACTTTGGCTTTATTGTCACTAAAATACTGTGGCTTCTTTGTGGTCCTTGTTTTATCTTCAATTTCATTTCATTTTAGAGTCATAGAATCTCACTATATTTCCCGGGCTATTCTCAAACTTGTAATCTTCCTGCTTCCACCTACAGGTAGTCAGGACGAAAGGTTACACCACTGTCCTCTGCTGGTGGCCTGTATGGTGCCATATGCAAATGTCTTTGGGCGCTTGAAGCAGTAGTGTGTGTAGTGCCGTCATGGGTGAGCTTGTCCTTGACGTTCGTGTTTTCTTTCTTGAAGCACATGAGGACACTTACTTTCCTGAGTATTGATTTTTCCCAAATTGCAGTACTTTTTGACTTTATTATTATTTGTTTTGAGACAGGTTCTCACTGAGTAGTGTAGACTGATCTTAAACTCAAAATCCTGCCTCAGCCTCCCAGTTGCTGGCATTATATGTGTGCACTGCCATGCCTGTATGAACCTTATATTTTCCAGTAACTTTTCCTAAGCCTCATGTCTGCAGTTTGTTTTTGGTGCATGCCTGTTCTTCCTTAGGACTCTTTTTAGATCAGTGTCTCTTAGTTTTAAATCAGTGTCACTGTCATCTAAGAGACTTTTAAAAAACTACAGAGACTTCCATTTTAGCCTGGGATTTTAGAACTGACAAACGTGGAATTGGGTTAAAACATTCATTTTTTTAACATTCTAAAAATTATTCTGATGCACACCTTTTGTTATAAACTACTGTGTTTCTTAATTCTTCCTAATTTTGTTAGCAGTCTATACTTGGGCACCATAAGCAATAAAAATCACACTGAAGGTAAGGGGTGTTTAACTGAGTGCTGCAGGTGTTTCTATTGGGATCCTGGAGTCTAGTAAAATGATTTGTTTTGCCTCCAGGCTGCATTTCAAACTCAAAAGTAACAGTCTCCACTACTCTGATGTCTTTGATAACCCATTTTTTTTTTTTTTTTTTTTTTTTTTTTTTTTTTTGGTTTTTCGAGACAGGGTTTCTCTGTGTAGCTTTGCGCCTTTCCTGGAACTCACTTGGTAGCCCAGGCTGGCCTCGAACTCACAGAGATCCGCCTGGCTCTGCCTCCCGAGTGCTGGGATTAAAGGCGTGCGCCACCACCGCCCGGCTGATAACCCATTTTGATTGCTCATAGGCCTCTCAGTTTTCACTTACCCAAAACAAGATCTTTAAGTTCTCTGTATGCTTTCTGCCTGGAAATGTTTTATTCACATTTCTGTTTACCATGTATGTGCCTGGTGCCCCCAGAGGTCAGAAAAGGGTGTCAGATCCTCTCGAACTGGAGTTAAAGACGGTTGTGAGCTGCCATCTGGGTGCTGGGAAATGAACTGGGTCCTTTCCAAGAACAATGAGTACTTTTAACCATGGAGCCATTACTGTAGCCCTCAAGACACCATATTTTTATTTTTATTTTTGCTTTTTAATTTTATTGTATTGCTGTTTTGCCTCTGTGAGGGTTTTGGATTTTGAAGTTACAGACAGTTGTGAGCTATCATGTGGGTGCTGGGAACTGAACCGGGGTCTCCTGGGACATCAGTCAGTGCTCTTTACCACTGAGCCATCTCTCCAGCTCTGCCACCGTACTTTTAAAAAGCTTTTTCTGGGCCAGTGAGATGGTTCTGTTGCTAAAGGCAACAACCCTGAGGACATGGTGACCCCTAGAATACACAGAGAGAGAGAGAGAGACAGACAGAGACTAGATAAATAAATTAAAATAAATAACTAAAAGCTTTGTCCAGACTTTGAGATGGCACAGTTGCTCTTGCTGCTAAGCCTGACAACCTGAGTTTGATTTCCAGGATACACATGGTGGGAAAAGAAACGAATCCAAAAAGTTGTCCTCTGACCTCCCCTTGGACATGGCATACTTGAACACACACACACACACACACACACACACACACACACACACACACACACACAAATGTAGTAAAGAAAATTTTTTAAAAGCCTTTTTAGTTCTTTTACCTTTTTTATTGTCTCCATAACAAAATTATCTTAACTGGGTGGTGGTGGCGCACGCCTTTAATCCCAGCACTCAGGAGGCAGAGGCAGGTGGATCTCTGAGTTTGAGGCCAGCCTGGACTACAGAGTTCCAGGACACCCAGGGCTACACAGAGAGACCCTGTCTTGAAAAACAAACAAAAACAAAAACCCTAAAATCATCTTAGAACTGGATCATGGCTTTTTCTCTTCTTACTGCCTCCCAGGTCATAATGCTCACACCTCTGAAAGCCAGCATTCTCTTAAATCGCAGTCAGGCTCAGCACACTCAACTCCAGTCTTTGTAACGTCAGCCTTTTTGTGGAAAATAAGCATAGTCTGCCTACCATAGCTGCTCAGCTCCCTGTCGTAATTCCACTGGACCTGGACATAGATTCCCTCCCTTTCTTTATTTTATGTATATGAGTGCCCTATCTGCATTCATATGTGTGTATGTATGTATTTATGCCAGAAGAGGGCATCAGATCCCATAGAGGTGGTTGTGAGCCGCCATGTGGTTGCTGGGAATTGAACTCAGGACCTCTGGAAGAGCAGCCAGTGCTCTTAACCGCTGAGGTGTCTCTGCAGCCCTCTTTTCTCTTCCTTATATTGTGTCACTTTGTAGGGCTGGTGCCCGCCACATTTGTTGCAGAAAGTCTGGTGGCTTTTAGGACCATTCACCATGTTTGTGAGAATTAGCAGCCAAGGTTTTTTCCTTCTGAAAGAGAGAGAGAGAGAGAGAGAGAGAGAGAGAGAGAGAGAGAGAGAGAGAGAGAGAGAGTCAATAGTGTCACCTAGCTTCAACAGTTAATTCAGGACCAGTCTTGTTTATCTATCCCATTGGGACCATTTTGAAGCAAACAGATATCATACCAAGTTGTAAATATTTCACTATGTATCTCTGAAAAGTAGAAGATCACATTCCCAGAACCCCCATGATGGCTCAGCAGTTAGGAACACTGGCTGCTCTTACAGAAAATCCAGGTTTGATTTTGAGCACCCGCATGGTGGCTTACAACTCTCTAACTCTAGTTCTAGGGGATCCAATGTCTTCTTCCGACTTCTTTGGGTGCCAGGCATGCACATGGCATACATACATACATATACGGGCAAAGCACTCATACACATAAAAAACTAAAACAAAACAAAAACTTAAGTATTGAGTTCAGTGGTATCAGATACATTCAAATAGTAATATAAAAAATAAATTCATTGATTAGATCAGATATTGCCCCTGCTTATAGCTCTTCATTGGCTTCTCATTTATACTAGTGATACAACCTACATTCCTTATCACAGCGTATAAGTCTTAATGTGTCTGGCCTTTCATCCTCAGTGTAACCCATTTCTTACCTTTTCCTTGTTTATCACTCTCCATTCTGGGATATTTTTCCTCTTCTCTGACCCCACCAGGATGTTCATACTTTCTCTTCTTCCCAGCCAACTCTCCCTGCCCTCCATGTGGCAGATTTCATCTTGTCCCTCAATCCTTGGCTCAAACACCATTCCCTGAAGAGAAATTTTTTGATCATCTCCCTCCCATTATTCTGTCCTGTGCCTCCCCATTTAGTTCATTCATGACACTGAGTTAGAAATTAGGTACTGCTCGTTTTCTGGTTTTCACTATTCAAATGAGAGGGAACTTTTTCTTTCTTTTTTATTTTATTTTATGTGCACTGGTGTTTTGCCTGCATGTGTGTCTGTGTGAGGGTGTCAGGTCCCCTGGAACTGGAGTTACAGTCAGTTGTGAGACATCATGGGGGTGCTGGGAATTGAACCTTTGGAAGAGTGGCCAGTGCTCTTAACCGTTGAACCATCTCTCCAGTGCCAGAGGAACTTTTTTCTTAATGCCCTTAATATTTACAAGAGTGTGTAACTTGAAACAGGTGCTGTATAAACGGACATTGACTGACTGAATGAACCTACTCTCTGGGGGCCTTGAACAGAGTATAGTGGACAAGTTACGTTTGGAAGATTAAAGCTTTTTAGTTAGAATGGGTAATGATGTAGGTGAAAATAGAAATCTAACATCGTTTGTTTTCTTTATTGCATTAATGCCCTATTTCAGGCTGCCTTTGATATTAGTTGGGAACAAATCTGATTTGGTGGAATATAGTAGTATGGAGACCATCCTTCCTATTATGAACCAATATACAGAAATAGAAACCTGTGTGGAGGTATGTCTCATGGGCAGGGGGGATTATGTGGGATGGAATAAATTTTCTGTTCTTTGTGAAGTCATATAAACCAAATAAAACAGAGAATTTAAAAGTTTTCTTCATAAGCTCTATGTTTCTTTATAAATTGGTACTGTCCACAAAGGAAAATTTATTTTTCAGTTTCTTCAAGGAATCTTACTCTTACCTTACTGACTTTCTTTTTTTCTGCTAAGCCAAGTGGATGTAGATGTAGTAAGAGAAAATGAGCAAAACTCCTGGGAGTGGAGGGGATTCCGAAGGAGGACTATCCTATATTGACACTTTAAAAATTGTTTTTAGCTATCATAATTGATTTCAGAGTATAAAATTGAAAACTTTTATTTTTTATTTTATTTTTTTAGTGTTCAGCAAAAAACCTGAAGAATATATCAGAGCTGTTTTATTATGCACAGAAAGCTGTTCTTCATCCTACAGGGCCTCTGTACTGCCCAGAGGAGAAAGAGGTAACCCCAGGCTGTGTTCTGTGGGCCTGAGTGATGCAGTATGGTCATGGGTGATAGTGATGTTTAGCTTTTTTTTTTTTTTAATTTTTTAAAATTATTTATTTATTTTATTTTTCTATTATCAGCTTGATACAGTATAAATTCTTATCCTAATAGTGAAATGTTTCATTGAGGCTTGCCCAGTATTTGAGTAAAACCAAATCTTATTATAAGCTACAGTCATCTGTTTAGCTTTTTATAAAGATGAAGCTATTGAAATTGAATTGTGGGCAGGGCGGTGGTCCCCATACTCAGGAGGCAGAGCCAGGCGGATCTCTATGAGTTCGAGGCCAGCCTGGTCTACAGAGCGAGATCCAGGGCAGGCACCAAAAGTACACGGAGAAACTCTGTCTCAAAAACCAAAAAAAAGAAGAAAAAAAAAAGAAATTGAATTGTGTTGCTTATTAAATTGTTAAATTGAGTGTTCTGGTTCAGCGACACTGCCACTGACATTGTGTCTTCATAGAGTTTCCAGTTTAAGTCTTCTTAGATTGTACCGCTGACACACAGCACTGGCGACACTCACAGAGCAGCCAAGACTCAATTCTTTCCTCACTGTGCAACTGTGAACTTACCCCTTCATTTTCTATTGATTTATTTTATGAGGTGGATGTATGCCATGGCGTGCATAGAGGTCAGAGGACAGCTTGTGGAAATCAGTTCTTTCTTTCCACTGTTTGGGTCAGATGTCAGGCTTGGTAGCAAGTATTCTTTACCCATTAATCCATCTATCTCATCAGCCCTGACAATCTGTCAATCTAAGCAAAAACTTGGGTAGTGATTTTGTTTGTTTGGTTTCAGTAATTGATCTCAGGGCTCTGTGCATAGTAAGTGAATATGCTACCCACCCCTGAGCTACATTCTCAGACCTCTTATAATTTTTTGTCCTGGGTACATGTGATGTAGCCTGGATATACTTTCATAGGTAAGAAATACAGTAATTCCATTGAGAAATACCCAGAATCTAATAAAATTTTGCAATAGATAAAAAACTGATTTTTTTTTTAAAGATAACGTGACACAAAGCTCACCTCTTTCATGCATACAATTAAGTGAGTTTTAGTATATTCAGAAAGGGACCTACCTCTAACCTAGCTCCACTGCCTTATATACTTCCCCAGAGAAACCCTGTGGCCATTAGCAGTCACTCCTCACCTCCCTTTGTCCCTCCTGGATGGTCACTGACAGTGGAGGCACCAATGAATAGCTTTTATTTCTCTTTTCTTTCACCAGCACTGTGTTCAAGGTTCACTCATGCTGTAGTGTGTATCAGTATTTCATTTCTTCTAGTTAAAAAAATGTCATCATATGGAAGAAGCAACTCTTCATTTCTTTATGTTTTGACATCTACTGAAGTAGTTTCTTCCTTTTGACTGTTGTGAATGGGCTGTTGTTAACTTGTTCACGAACAAGTTTTTTTCTTGAGACACCTGTTTTCAGTTCTTTTCCATCTGTGTGTAGCATTGGTGTTGCTGAGTAACAGGACTATTGTATGTTTAACTAAGGGAGGAACCACCACTCTTCCCACAGTGGCAGGAAATACTGTCCATTCCCACCTGTCATGTATAAAGATCCAATTTTTGTTTGTTTCCCTTTCTTTTGTTTTGTTTTCTGAGACAGGGTTTCTCTGTGTAGCCCTGGCCTTCCTGGAACTCACTCTGTAGATGTGACTGGCCTTGTACTCACAGAGATCCACCTGCCTCTGCCTCCGGAGTGCTAGGATTAAAGGTGTGCGCCAGCACTCCATCTCTGTTTCTTGTTCTGTCTCTCACCCCCATCCTCTCATTTTCATGTATCCCGGGGTATGTTTATATGATGTATAGCTGACGATGACCTAGAGCTTCTGATTCTCCTACCTTTCTTTCCCAAATGTTAAGATTACTGGTATTCACTGCCATACCCCGATGAAATTCCCAACTTATTTACATCTTTGCAGCAGTCATTTATGCTTTGGGTCTTTTGGTTTATTACAGTCATCCTAGAAAATACCACTTTAGAGGCTGGAGAGATGGATCATCATTAAGTGCACTAACTGCTCTTCCAGAGGACCCGGGTTCAATTCCTAGCACCCACATAGTAGCTAACAACGGTCTAACTCCCAAGATCTGACAGCCACACACATCACACACAGACATACATACAGACAAAACACCAATGCACATAAAATAAAATAATAATGATAAATTTTTAAAAAGAAATATCACTTTATTTCATTGTGATTTTAATTTATATTATCCTGATGACTAATGATTTTAAACAATTTTTAAAAAACTTTTTAAATTTGTTTTTCTCTTCTGTGCATTGGTGCTTTGCCTTCACTTCATGTATGTCTAGGTGAAGGTGTCATGTCCCCTGGACCTGGAGTTAAGTGGAGTTATGACAGCTGTGAGCCACTGTGTGGGTGCTGGGAATTGAACTGGAAGAGCAGTCAGTGCTCTTAACCGCTGAGCCAGCTCTCCAGCCCCTTAAACAATGTTTTTATATTCTCATTTATGTGTCTACTTTGGCAAAATATCTACTCAAGGACCTACTATGCCCATTTTTAAGTTAGATTAATTTTTACTTTACTTTATTTTATTTTATTTTGGTTTTTTGAGACAGGGTTTCTCTGTGGGAGCCTGTCCTAGAACTCACTCTGTAGACCAGGCTGGCCTCGAACTCACTGAGATCTACCTGCCTATGCCTCCCAAGTGCTGGGATTAAAGGCATGCATCACCACTGCCTGCCTTCATTTTATTTTTTAAGATTTATTTATATATTCTGTGTTCTGTCTGCATGTATGCTTGGATGCCAGAAGAGGGCACCAGATCTCATTATAGATGTTTGTGAGCCATCATGTGGTTGCTGTGACTAGAACTCAGGACCTCTGGAAGAGCAGCCAGTGCTCTTAACCTCTGAGCCATCTCTCCAGCCCTACATTAATTTTTATTGAGGTATTTTTTAAAAACAATTTTAGATTTACTTATTATTTTATGTGTATCAGTATTTTGCCTGCATGCATGTATGTGTACCATGTGCATGCATGGTGCCTGAGAAGGTTAGAAGAGGATGTCAGATCCCTTGTAACTGGATCATTGTGAGCCAGTGTGGTGTGCTGGGAATCAAACCTGGGTCCTCTGTAAAAGCAACAAGTGCTCTTAACTGCTGAGCCAACTCTTCAACCCTAAGGGTTTTGTTTTGTTTGGTCTCACTGTGTAGCTCTCTCTGTCCTGGAACTCACTCTGTAGTATCTGCCTGCCTCTGCCTTCCCAATGCTAGGATTAAAAGTGAAATAAAATTTTGGAGGGCTTGAAGGACGGCTCAGCAGTTAAGGGCATTTCTTTGTCTTCCAGAAGTCCTAAGTTTGGATTCTAGTGTCTGCATCCTTATCTTTTCCAGGTACTCACATATATGTGGCATGTAGACAGATAAACACACAGAAATAAATCTAAAGATACATAAAAATTTGCAGTTTATAATATTGTTGAGTAGTTGGAAAATTGAAACCCCCTAGCCAAACTTGGCTTTTGTACAACGTATGAGCTATGAATACATTTTATGTATTTTTTTTTTTTTTCTTAGACAGGGTTTCTCTGTGTAGCTTTGGAACCTGTCCTGGAACTCTATCTGTAGACCAGGCTGGCTTCTGCCTCCTGAGTGCTGGGACTAAGAACGCGCACCACCACCACCACCACCTGGCCATTTTGTGTATTTTTAAATATTGAAGAAAATGAAAAGGAAGTGTATTTTATGATATGTCAAACTGTCTTACATTGGCATAGCAGCCATTGTTTGTTTAGATCCGTGGCTCTGTGAGTGGTTTGAGCAGTGCTGCAGTTTAGTCCTGTCAGCCCCACTGCTGCCTAGAGTGCCACTTACCACTGTGTGTTGTGACACTTCCCAAGTGCCACATCCCATTCCAGGACAAGACAGATGGCAAGGAGATTTTCAGGAGCAAAGCACTTACAGCTCATAAACCCAGGCTTCAGATGCAGCAGTGTTTGTTTTTCAAGCTTTGATGCAAGTTGAAGGAAATTTCCATGTTTTCATAGTCCATCTAACTCTATAGTTGATTTTCTTCCAGATCTCTAACTGGAACTGATGAATCTGCAGTGTAGTTGTATTGGGGGTGGAAAAAAAAAGATGCCAAGGAAAGAGTCTAATACAGCTCTATAGATGCCTTCCAAGTCATGGATTTTCCCAATTAAAATCATGTTTGTTGGGCTGGTGAGATGTCTCATTGCATAAAGGCCCTTGCCACTAAGCCTGTGAGCCTGAGGTCAATTCCTGGGACTTGCATGCTGGAAGGAGAGAACCAACTTTTGAGGCTTGTCCTCTGACCTCCATGCATGTGCTGTGGCACAGTCATGCTCCCCCTCCCAAAGAAATAAAGATAATTAAAAAAAAAAAAAACATATTGTGCAGCTAGATGTGCCGGCACACACTTTTAATCCCAGCACTAGGGAGGCAGAGAAAGGAGGAGCTCTGAGTTTGAGGCCAGCCTGGTCTACATAGCAACTACATAGAGAGACCCTGTCTCAAAGAAAAACAAGAAAAAAAGCAAAAGCATGGTATGTGTGTATCAGTATTTGACAATAGAGATTGCTACAAAAAAAAGTCTTAAGAGGCAACGTGAAATCTCATTGCAGATCAGCAGTGATAGATAAGCATTTACAGCTGATATTCCAGTAGAAAACACTAACTTTGAACCCCAAGTTAGTAAAATTCGATCCCTTCAGGAGAATTCTGTTTGTTTGTTTGTTTGTTTGTTTGAGACAGGATTTCTCTCAGTAATCCTGGCTGTCCTAGAACTCGATCTGTAGATAAGGCTAGCCTCAAACTCAGAGATTCATCTACCACAGGAATACACCACCACCTCCCTGCAAATTCTATTTCCTTTTTTTTCCAGACAGGGTTTCTCTGTGTAGCCCTAGTTTCCTGGAACTCACGTTGTAGACCAGACTGGCCTCAAGACTCACAGAGATCCTCCTGCCTCTGCCTCCTGAGTGCTGGGATTAAAGGTGTGTGCCACCACTACCCAGTGAGTTCTATTTTCTTTAGTGACTAAATTACAAAATTGTACTCACTTGTTACTGCATTAACATTTTAAGTGTTGTCAGTAAAACAGGAATTCATGCTATGTAAATAAAAACCACATGTTATCTGTGATTTTGCATATTTGGCTCCAAAGCTTAAAATATTCCTGTTGTCTTGACAGAAAAATAATTAGTCTTGAGTTATCCCTTAATCTCACCATAGTTTCTCATTTTTATTCTTAATTTATGATTCCTTAAGTTTTTTTTTGTTTGTTTTGTTTTGTTTTTCAAGACAGAGTTTCTCTGTGTAGCTTCGTGCCTTTCCTGGAACTCGCTTTGGAGACCAGGTTGGCCTCGGACTCACAAAGATCCGCCTGGCTCTGCCTCTTGAGTGCTGGGATTAAAGGCGTGCGCCACCACCACTCCCGGCAAGTTTTTTAAAGTTATCTTTAACCTGGTGTTTCCTAGACAGGGTTTCTCTGTGTAGCACTGGTTGTCCTGGAACTCACCGTAGATTGCTGGGGTTGAAGATGTGTGCCACTACCACCTTAGTTCATTCTGAATTCTTTAACTGTTGCTCTGTTCTTAGGCCTATTATTAGTTCTGCTCATCTGCTGATCCCCTGCCCTTCCCTCAGTCACTGAATAAAGCCATTCAGTTCTCAGGTATATCTAATAAATAAAATACCATACAAAATTTTAAACTTTTAGACTATATATTGTTTTATATGTGTATGAGCTTTAAGTCTAAGCTTTACTAGAATGTTTTTTTTTTTTTGAGAGCTTGCCTCAAAAAATGTAATAATAGTACCATGCCCGTGACTTTATTCACAGCACTCAGGAAGCAGAGGTAGGTGGATCTCTCTGAGTTCAAGGCCAGCCTGGTCTACAGAGTGAGTTCCAGGACAACCAGGGCTATGTAGAGAGATCCTGTCTCAACAAAACAAAACAACAAAAAAAGAATTTTTCTTTTGGGGGCCGGAGAGATAGCTAAGAGGTTAAGAGTGTGAACTACTTGCTGGGCTGGTGGCGCACGCCTTTAATCCCAGCACTCGGGAGGCAGAGCCAGGCAGATCTCTGAGTTCGTGGCCAGCCTGGTCTACAAAGTGAGTTCCAGGAAAGGCGCCAAACTACACAGAGAAACCCTGTCTCGAAAAACAAACAAACAAACAACTTTTTTTTAAGTGTGTACTACTCTACTACTCTTGCAGAGGACCTGAGTTCAGTGCCCAGCACTCACATGTAGTGTTTCACAACTGCCTGTAACTGTAGCTCCAGGGAGATCCGACACCTCTGTGCTCTAAGAGCACCCACACTCAAGTGCATATACTCATACACAGGCAAATACGCACAATTAAAAATAAAAAAAAATAAAAATTTTTAAAAACTTTGTTTTGCACACACACACACACACCCGCCTTATTTGTGTATACATACACAAGTGTGTGTGTGTGTGTGTGTGTGTGTGTGTGTGTGGGTGAGTATAGAGGTCAGAGGATAGCATTTGGGAGTTGGTTCTCTTCTTTCCACTGTGTTAGTCCTGATGATCTAACTCAGGTCATTGGGCTATAATAGGCAGGCTAAGCCATTTTGCCAGCCCCAAATTCTGCAATTCAGTTTCATATTACAATCACAACTGTTACCATTACCATTTTTCTCTGGGTAATCATAGGAATGACATTATAAATTAATGAATATGCTTTTTCATCCCGCATCTTGTTCTCTGATTCAAATGGGTTCGTAAGACTCTACCTCCAGGAACTATATGTAAAACATAATAAGTACTCTTTATGACAAAGCTGTATTGAAAATGACCTTAAGGAGATTATTGCAGTATGTATTGAATATGACATACTCTTGCTGAGAGAGGGTATAGGAATGAATCTACCTCCAAGTTTAAATAAACTTCAGGAATCTTCCTCCAGGTTTGATGGTACACACCTTTAATCCTAGCTCTTGGGAGGCAGAGGCAGGTGGATCTCTGAGTTCAAAGCCATAGGTTCAGTCCTCTGTACTTAAAAAAATGTAAATGGCTTGGCTTTAGTTCATTTCTCTGTTATCAGTTTTTGATGTTAAATAAAAGTTATCAGAAGCTTTCTCAGTATTATTTGTGAAAATTGTATTTTAAATTATTTTGTTTCTTTTCTCGCTGTTGTATAGATGAAACCAGCTTGTATAAAAGCCCTCACTCGTATATTTAAAATATCTGATCAAGATAATGATGGCACTCTGAATGATGCTGAACTCAACTTCTTTCAGGTAACTGTCTTGAGCTTCAGATTAACAGTATGCCACTAAGCAACCTGTTCTCTTATCTGTAAGACTATGACATCCAACTATTAAATCTTAAAATATGAAAAGCCTATTATGCCTAGGAACTGAGACTTTTTGATAGTTTGAGGTTGTGGTATTCAGTGGGTGTATGAAGAATGACAAACTGTAAATCACTGTGATTTCTGAATTTTATATTATGTGACCACACAAAGACTTTGTTTCTCAAACAGAGTGAGAAGTGCTGGAGGTTTCTTTCTTGACATACATTATTTTCTTTCTTTCATAACATACTTCACTTAAATAATAGGAAATAGAGATGACATTTACTTGTTTCTTTTGGTTGTAGCACTTTGAGTTTGTAGACTAACACTGTTTTATATTATTTGTGGATTTATATTCTGGTTTGTTTTAAAATTTATTTTATTTTATGTTTTTGCTAGAGAATTTGTTTCAACACTCCTTTAGCTCCTCAAGCTCTGGAAGATGTCAAGAATGTGGTTAGAAAACACTTAAGTGACGGTGTGGCTGACAGTGGGTTGACGCTGAGAGGTAGGGAATGGGTTCTTCATCACTTTCTCCCCAGGTGCTGGGTGTTCACCTAGGGCCTTACTCATTAATCATATTTCTAGCCCATTTCCCAACCTTCTAAATTTAATATTTCAAATAGCATTATTCATACATTAAGGAAACGTTAGTATTGGTGGGAGATTATTATCTACTGTCAGTGTAAATTAGAGGTAGGGAAATTGGTTAGATCAGATATGCAGACAGTCATATGAGGGAAAGATATACATGTAACAAACATCTTAGTACTCTTAAGCCATCTTTAGGCAAAAATTACTTCTAGGGACTGGGTGTATGAGTCAGATTTACCGATTATAGTGTTCCTTGTTGAGTATGTTGCTGAGTTATGGTTTAATAAATGGTGAAGTAAAACCCAGACTTTTCCGTTATAGAAGTAAGCGAGGGGACTGGCACACCATTCTCATTTGTTTTCATCATGTAGCTCTGGCTGTCATTGTGCTCCTTGAGAAGTAACTGTCCCTTTTGTCCACTGCTTGCTCTTGCAGAGCTGCGTGTTTATGGGAAATGAGTCTGAAATGAGACTTCAGACACACGAGACCTCTTGTTCCTCAGTGTGAAACTAGTACACGAGTTCTCACAAATCCAGCTCACGTTGTATGCTTTCCTCCCTGCCACAGTTAACTCTTCACACCAACTGTATTTACTGATTTACTTTATTTCAGGTTTTCTCTTTTTACATACACTTTTTATCCAGAGGGGGAGGCATGAGACTACTTGGACTGTACTTCGACGATTTGGTTATGATGATGATCTGGATCTGACGCCTGAGTATTTATTCCCCCTGTATGTACCTCAGCTTTCTAATTTATTTCACTTGTCAAGTATCTTTAAGTTTTGTTTAATTTATGCATAGTTTTTAAGTGCCTTGTGATTAATTAGGATTATAGGCATTTTCTCAACTTTAGTACTCTGAACATTTTGGACCAGAGAGTTTTTTGAGTCTCTCTAATATGTAGCTCTGGCTGTCCGGGAACTCACTCTGTAGACCAGGTTAGCCTAGAACTCAGAAATTCCCCTGACTCGGCCTCTGTCTCCCAAGTGCTGAGATTAAAGGCATGTGCCACCACGCCCGCCAGAAAATCCTTGATTGTGGATATTGCCCTGTCCTCTCCCCTCTAGGATGGTGAGCAGAACCGTAAATGACAGTAGCATCTCTTCTTCCAGTTGTGACGAGCAAAATGTCCTCTCATAAGCAAAATCGTCCATAGTTGAGAGCCAGTACTTAATATAGCATGACATAATAAGCACTTTTCTTTTTGGTTTTTTGAGACATGGTTTCTCTGTGTAACAGCTCTGGCTGTTTTGTAGACCAGCTCGCTTTGTAGAGCAGACTGGCCTTGAACTCACGGAGATCCACCTGCCTCTGCCTCCCAAATGCTGGAGTTAAAGGTGTGCACCACCACCACCTGGCTACTTTTCTTTATCTATTTATTCACTTATTTGAATTTTTGTTGTTGTTATTTTAAGATGGGTTCTCACTGTGTAGACCAGGCTGGCCTTTAACTCATAGAGATCTGCCTCCCTTTGCTTTTTAAGTGTTGGGATTACAGAGTTGTGCCACCATATTCAACCTTACAAATCTTTAAAAAAAATTTTTATTGAGAACAGAGGGAAAAAAGATACTGGGTAATCATAGTTTTAGAGTCAAAAGATGAGAAAAATCGAACCTTTTCCCCCTCCTTTATTATTTCTTCTTCATTTCTATAGTTTGTTTTTAGTTCACATTAAGTATTTTTTCCTAAACAACTGATGTATGTGTAGTTATTTTCCTTTGATAATGCTGTTTGAATCTTATGTATTTAAATGTGGGTTCAGTGATGCCCTCCCAGAAGAGACTGCCTGGTTTTGGGTGCCTCTTCTCTCTTTTTGGGAATTATGGTCTGTCATAATCGGGTTTTGACATCTTCTGGCCTCTCTTTCCTACCTTTTAGTCATATATTACTTTCAAGGTAACATTTCTCTGTTTAAGAATTGCACCTCCAGCCAGGCGGTGGTGGCACACACCTCTAACCCAGCACTTGGGAGGCAGAGTCAGGAGGATCTCTGTGAGTTTGAGGCCAGCCTGGTCTACAGAGTGAGTTCCAGGACAGCCAGGGCTGTTACACAGAGAAACCCTGTCTCAAAAAAACAAAAACAAAAACACACCAAAAAAAAGGGTAATAATTGGGGGCTAGAGTGAAGGCTTTTCAGGTAAGAGCACTGGCTGCTCTTCCAGAGTGTCCTGGTTTGAGTCCCAGCACCCACATGGTGGCTCACAACCATCTGCTCTAATTCCAGTTCCAGGGGCTCTGATGCCTCTTTTTACCTCTATGGGCACCAGACATACACATGGTGCAGACACATGAAGGCAAACTATCCATTCAAATAAAAAAATTGTTGGTTGTGGTAACATAAACACCTATAACCCCAGGGCTAGGGTCGATGAGGTGGAGGGAAGAGTGTCACAGGGCTTGCTGGCTGCCAGAGTTGCTCCAGGTTCAGTCAGAAACCATGTCTCAAAAGAATGAAATTCACTCTGTAGACCAGGCTGGCCTTGAACTCACAGGATCCATCTGCCTCTGCCTCCCAAGTTCTGGGATTAAAGATGTGTGCCACCACTGCCTGGCTTATTACTCTCTTAAGAAGTGGCTTTTCAGGGCTGGAGAGACGGCTCAGGGATTAAGAACTGGTGCTGCTCCTTCAGAGAACCTGAGTTCAGTTCCCAGCAGTTACATTAGGTGGCTCATAACTACCTGTAACTCCTACTCCATGGAATCGTAACATTCACTTCTGGCCTCTACAGGTTCCTACATTCATGTGCACATACCCACATACAGACACACACCTTGTCCTGTAAAGGCCCTTTGTGGTTCACTTCCCACTTGAACATGATTCCTTAGAATTAAGAGCTATAAGTATAACAAAGCCAAAAAAAAAACTAATAGTGCAGAAGAGGGGAACTCTGATGCAGTGTTAATGGCAGCACAAATGAGTACATCATTGTGGAAATAACAAGGAGGTTCCTCAGAAACCTAAGAGTAAAGTTTTATATGACCCAGCGTTCCCACCACTGATGTCATATGTAACGGAAATGGAATCATCATTTCCTTGTTTACTGCAACACTGATCATAAAGAGCCACAACACAGTAACTTGTGGGTGAATAAACAGTCCTTTTTTCCCCCCCTAAAGATTTATTTATTTATTATGTATACAGTGTTCTGTCTGCACGTATCCCTGCAGAAGAGGGCACCAGATCTCATTACAGATGGTTGTGATCCACCATGTGGTTGCTGGGAATTGAACTCGGGACCTTTGGAAGGTCAAGCAGTGTTCTTAACCTCTGAGCCGTCTCTCCAGCCCTGAATAAACAGTTCTTTAAAAGTATGGCTGGGTAGCTCAGCAAATACAGGTGCTTCTCATGAAAGCCTGCTTAGTGAGTTCAAACCTCAGAAGCCACATAAAGTTGAAAGGATAGAACTGATTTCACAAAATTTCCTTCTGATCTCCACCACCCACACTCAACATACACAGAAATAATAAATAATTAAAGTGCTATATGAATATAATTCCTTAATGGAATGTTTATTTAGACATAAAAAAGGATGAAAAATTATTTATTTACTTATTTATTGGTTTTTCAGGACTGGGTTTCTCTGTGTAGCCCTGGCTGTCCTGAAATTCACTCTGTAGATCAAGCTGGCCTTGAACTCACTGAGATCCACCTGCCTCTTAGAAAAAGAGTGCTGGGTTTAAAGGCGTGTACCACCACCACCACCACCACCACCACCACCACCACCACCACCACCACCACCACCACCACCACCACCACCACCTGGCTGTTGTTCTCTCTAACCCCAAAAGGATGGATGGCATCTTGTTATCTGTGGCACGGGGAATAGAACTCGGGGGTACTAAGTTCAGTGAAATAGGCAGACACGGATGACAGATGTATGTCCTTACTCATTTGTAGTTGCTTAATTATTTGATCATGAAGTAAGAGGAGAAGAAAATGAATGAACGGAAGTTACTAATGAGCATCAACATGTAGTGCTATGAGAAAGAAATTCCGATGTCTATATAGCATGGTAGTTAACTATAGTTTGTAATAATTATACATTCCAAAATCACTGGAGAGAAGATGTCTAAAGGGGCTAACACTGTAGACAAGATAGTGTGTGAGAAGATAGAAGTGTTAATTACTATGGTTTTATCATTATATATTCTATACAGGTAAGATTTTTTAATTTTTTTCCTCACTATGTAGCCCTTACTGGCCTAGAACTCACTATGTAGACCAGGCTAGCCTTGAATTCAACCGATCTTTCTACCTGTCGTCTTCCTCAGTGCTGGTCTTAAAGGTGTGCACCTTTACACTTAGCATCAGATATGAATTCATAATACTGTATTCTATAAATAAACACAAATGTTCCATGGCAATTTTCTTAGTCAGGGTTTCTATTTGCTGTGATGAAACCCCGTGTCCAAAGCAACAATTCATCTTCAATGGAAGTCAGGACGTGAACTCAAGAATGGCAGGATCCTGGAGGCAGGAACTGATGCAGAGGCCATGGAGGAGTGCTGCTTGCTGGCTTGTTCCCCATGGCTTGCTCAGCCTGCTTTCTTACAGAACTCAGGACCACCAGCCCAGGAGTGGCCCTACCCACGATGGACTGGGCCTTCCCCCATCAATCCCTAATTGAGAAAATTCCCTACAGTCTTGCCTACAACTGATCTTATGGAAGCATTTTCTCAATTGAGGCTCCCTCATCTCCAATAACTATTGTGTCAAGTTGTCGTAAACGATCCAGCACACCTGAAAATAAAAATTAGTTAGGCTTGGTGGTACACTCCTTTCATCTCAGCACTTGGGAGTCCGAGACAGTGTTCAGAATGAAAGGAAAGTATCAGCTTAGCACTCCCACCACCAAGTTCTCAACACCAAGATTTATTTTCCCCCTCGGGAAAAAAGACAGAGATAAGAGACAAAGACAGGAGATGGAGGAAGAGGGGGAAGGGGAAGAGAAGGGAAAAGGGGCTGGGGTATTTGTTCCAGAGGACAAAGGACTGCCTCTGGATAGAGGGGGCAGACATGGCACATAGGAAAACGGCGGTTTATAAAGGTACAGGGGAAAACCCATGTTAGGATGGAGTATCTAATTTTAATTGGGCATGCTAATGAGGTGAGCCGAAGGGGGCTTCAGATTGCTGGACTTCAATACTTTGATAGCTGGACCTTGGTAGTCGGCCTCAGGAGGAGGAAGTAGAGGATAGAAGGACCTTGGTGGCTAGCTTTAGCAATGTAATCTAGTGGTTTTTAGCAAGGCAGAGGGAATGGGGGAGAAGGGTAAGGCCTGCCAGAGCCACATGCTGGAGTGAGCTAGTGTCCCTTCACAGAGCCCACAGTCATTTTGATCTGTGTAGTTCCAGGCCAGCCTTGTCTTAATTTTGACATCCTGTCTCAAAAACAAATGAACAAATTTAAAAGTCCAAAGCATTTAATAAACAAAAATAATTTTTAAAAATTCTAAAGTAGGAAGGATGTTTTGTTTTTGTCTTTATAGCACCTAACTCATTGATTGCATTTGACATTTGTTAAATACTATCTGTTATTATTTCAACTCGTTAAAATGTTGCCATTAATATTAAGCCCATA
Source organism: Peromyscus californicus insignis (assembly GCF_007827085.1). Taxonomy (NCBI): domain Eukaryota; kingdom Metazoa; phylum Chordata; class Mammalia; order Rodentia; family Cricetidae; genus Peromyscus; species Peromyscus californicus. The sequence continues at coordinate 42,530,149 of NW_026294551.1, read as the reverse complement.
GTTGTGATTTAAACCATTGAATATAATTTTTTTTCTTTGTTTTGGTTTGGTTTTTTGAGACAGGGTTTCTCTGTGTAGCCTTGGCTGTCATGGAATTCACTCTGTAGATCAGGCTTGCCTTGAACTCAGAGATCCAACTGCCTCTGCCTCCTGAGTACTGGGATTAAAGGAATGGATCACCACTGCCTCCATGAGAATTTATATATTTTTTAAAGATTTATTTATTCATGTATTTTATGTATATGAGTGCTTTGTTTTCATCCATACCAGAAGAGGGAATCAGATCCCGTTACAGATGGTTGTGAGCCACTATGTGGTCCTGGGAATTGAACTCAGAACCTCTGAAAGAGCAATCAAATGCTTTTAACTGCTTAGCCACCTCTCCATCCCTGAGCATACTTTCATAAATATATAATCTACATGCCTGGCAATGATGGCACATGCCTTTAATCCCAGCACTCGGGAGGCAGAGGCAGGTGGATCTCTGAGTTCAAGGCCAGCCTGGTCTACAAAGCGAGTTCCAGGACAGCCAGGGCTGTTACACAGAGAAACTCTGTCTTAGAAAAATAAAAAAATTACGTGTGTGTGTGTGTGTGTGTGTGTGTGTGTGTGTGTGTGTGTGTGTAAAATCTGCTAAAAAATGAAAAATTCATGAAGACTTAGAACTAGTAAACCTTTATGTTCGTTACCTACACTCAGTCCTTCCTCATCTAATACTGGCCATTTCTTGTTCTTCTTTCTGCATATTATATTGTACCCACCTGTACATTTGCCTATATATAATAGGGTAAGAATTCAATAATGAAAGTATAAAATCTGCCAGTCGTAGTGACACACGCCTTTAATTCCAGTGTTTGGGAGGCAGAGGCAGGTGGATCTCTGTGAGTTCAAGGCCAGCCTGGTCTATAAGAGCTAGTTCCAGGACAGCCAGGGCTACACAAAGGAAACAAACAACAACAAAACAATTTTTTATCTGTGTGCTGGGTATGAGCTGAGGTTCTCGTGTTTTTATGACAAGCATTTACTGACTGAGATAGCTCCCCAGCCCTACCTTTAATAGTCATTTATTTGTGTGTGTGTGTCATATGTGTGCATTTGGCTTATATGTGTGTATATGTTTATGTATGATGGCAGGTGTGTGTCATGCTACATGTTTGGAGATCAGGGAACAACTTTAGGTGTTGGTGTTTGCCATCTACTTTTTTTTAATTAAAATATATTTTTTGGTTTTTTAGTACATTTATTTATTTAGTTGGTTGGTTGGTTAGTTAGTTAGGGTGAGCAGGGGATTACAGATCTTTTGGCCCCTGTTTTGTTGTTGTTGTTGTTTTCTTTTTTGTTGTTTTTTTTTTTTTCTCCTCGAGACAGGGTTTGTCTGTGTAGCTTTGGAGCCTGTCCTGGATCTCACTCTGTAGACCAGGCTGGCCTCGAACTCACGGAGATCTGCCTGCCTCTGCCTCCAGAGTGCTGGGATTAAAGGTGTGCACCACCACTGCCTGGCTGTTGTTTTCAGAATAGGATTTCTCTGTAGCTCTGACTATCTTGAACTCACTCTGTAGACGAGGCTGGCCTCAAACTTAGAGGTTCACCTGCCTCTGCCCCCTGAGTGCTGGGACCAAAGACGATCACTACCTGGTTGGCCCCCGTTTTTTTAAAAATGGATATCATGGATTCAGATTTCGGTTGTCAGGCCTGCTCAGCAAGTATTTTTAGCTTCTAAGTCACCTCCTGGCTCCTTTTAAAATTTTCTTTTGTTGGGCCTGGAGAGATGGCTCAGCGGTTAAGAGCACTGACTGCTCTTCCAGAGGCCTAGGGTTCAATTCCCGGCACCCACATGGCAGCTCTCAACTGTCTGTTTGTAACTCCAGGATCTGACACCCTCACATAGTCATACATGCAGACAAAACACCAATATACATAAGAATAAATAAGTTATTTTAAAAATTTTTTTCTTTTGTTTTTTGAGACTGGGTCTGATGTTGTACAGGCTGGCTGAAGATTCCCTTGAATGCTTGATCTTCCTGCCTCCACCTCTTGAGTGCTTGGATTATAGACATATGCTATTACCCCCAGTTTATGTTGTTCTGGGAATCAAGCTGAGGGCTTTATGCATAGACAAGCATCTACCACTTGAGCCACATTCCATCCTATAATCAGAATTTGTAAAGTTGTTATTTCAATCTGCCCTAATAATATTTAGGAAAAATATGTATATGTCTCTTTGGAATGAACATTATTAATAATTCTTCTGAGGAATGCCATAACGACCCCAGAGACTTTTCCCTGAGAATTTCTATATGACTTTGGAGATTTCTTTGTTCATGCTATTATCCCACAAAAATACTAATTTCAATCTTTTTATTTATTTCTCAGGTTAAATTTTAATATTTGAGTAATGATTTACTCTTAAATTTTTTTCATCAACAGGCTAAAAATACCTCCTGATTGTACTACTGAATTAAATCATCATGCATATTTGTTTCTCCAAAGCACCTTTGACAAACATGATTTGGTAAGCCTTTGCCTGCAGTTTTCTAAAGTACATAGTCAAATATTTTTGTATGGGTGATTTTCCTTTATTCTTTGAGCTGCCCAGTGTTTATGATATGTCATCCATACTTTAAGCTTTTAAATTCAGTGATTTTATTTTATTTTATTTTTTTAGAATGAAAAAGTCTATTTTTCCAGTAGACTGTTTCATAATGTGAGGAAATGTCTTTTTTGTTTGATTATTTGTTTTTGTTTTTGTTTTTCAAGACAGGGTTTCTCTGTATAACAGCCTTGACTCTCCTGGAACTCACTCTGTAGACCAAGCTGGCCTTGAACTCACAAAGATCAGCCTGCCTCTGCCTCTTGAGTGCTGGGATTAAAAGTGTATGCCACCACTGCCCAGCTCAAGGAACTGTCTTGATAAAATATATAAAAGTTCTCATTTTAGGTCAGATGGTAGTAGAACACACTTTTAATCCCAGCACTGTCTCGAAAAACAAACAAAAACACAAAAAAGTTCTTATTTTATTTTGAGACAATTTTTCTGTGCATCCCTGGCTGTTCTGGAACTCACTCTGTAGACCAGGCTGGCCTTGAACTCACAAAGATCCGCTTGCCTCTGCCTCCCAAGTGTTAGGATCAAAGGTATGTCGCACCATGCCTGGCAAGTGTTCTCAAAGCATAGCTTTACTAGACTAGGTAGCTTGTTTGGAGATTTTTCTCTCGGGATCTGAATGTTATGTTATTTCCTTATGTGTCTTCAGGACAGAGACTGTGCTTTGTCACCTGATGAACTTAAAGATTTATTCAAAGTTTTTCCTTACATACCTTGGGGACCAGATGTAAATAACACAGTCTGCACAAATGAAAGAGGCTGGATAACCTACCAGGGATTCCTCTCCCAGTGGACGTGAGTATCGAGCGCACCCCTTTGCTCTAGAGTCACGATTCCTTTTCCATTATGGTGGTGTTGACTTGTCATTTTGTGTGTCTGTTAAGTTTGAGAAATCCTTCCTTCCTAGTTTCCTCTAAACAGCATGTCTCGTGAGATGAACCGTGGAGGTTTCGTAAGGTTTTCAAGAAGGGGCTGTTTTCTTCTCATGATGTTGTAGGAAATATTAGCGTTATATTGAAATGAAACTAAATTTTGTACTTTTTGTTTGATAAGAAAATTGGAGCTGCTGTTACTATTTCAGCAAGTGGGGAGAAGCACTGGAGTTGGCATTCTGTGTTTTAAATGATTTTTAATTAATTCTCTATAAAAGTTAATGAGGATATGTCTAAAATCTACTCAGAGCATGGTTGGCATTGTGCCAAGACCATTAGGGAATTCTCTGTTCTTACAAGATGTCATCATTACTTTAGCATTGCTGAGAAAAGCTTCTTTTTCTTTCTATAGAGGAGGTAGATGTGTTGAGGAAAACCAGGCTCCGCCTCAAGGAAGGGCACCTGCGGCAGACTTTTCAACATCCTCTCTCTCTTTCCCTCTTCTCTGTACCACCACTCTCCCCTCTCTTTGTCTCCCTCCCTCCCTCCCTCCCTCCCTCCGCCTCTCCCCCTCTCCCTCCTTCCTCCCACTGCCTCCCTTTTGTACTTTTTTTCTTAGTTGGGAGCCTAGCCTTTAACAGCTGAGCCATCTCTCCAGCCCTATCTCCTTTTCCAAGTCCAGGTCTTACCTATCCGAAGCTGGCCTGGAACTTACTATGTAGCTGAGATTGACCCTGAACTCAATCCTCCTGCCTTTACCTCATAAATAACTGGGATTTCATGCTCGTTTTATGTGCTGCTAGGGATCAAACTAAGGATTCTACCAACTGAGCTACATCCCAAACTTCCATCCCCCAAGTACATAAGAAGGACCAATTTCGGGTACTCTCAGGAGGTATTTTTTACTTTTCTGTCAAACCTTTTCATATCTGCTTAGTTTTTGTCTGGTCAGTGTGTGCAGGACATGATGTTAGCCTGGGAAGCAGATATATTATCTGTCTGTCTATCTGCAATAGGTTATACCAGCCTCTGTCTGTGCAGCAGCTCATTGCACAGGCTTGCTTTCTCTGGCAGGTGGAATTCACCCTTATCCTGTATTTCCCTACAGTTTTCCTACAGGAATGGCAGTGTAGGAAAAGTTATGGTTGGAGAGGCTAGGGACATAGCTCAGCTGGTAAAGTGCCTAGAAGGGCCTGAGTTTTATTTTCAGAACCCATATAAAACAGTACAGATAGGGCATGTCCTTTTCTTCCATGCAGGGAAGGTGGAGGCAGGCAGACTGTTTCCTGAACCTCACTGGCCTTCCGCTTAGTTTTCTTGTGGAGTTCCAGACTAGTGAAAGACTGTTTCAAAAAATAAGGTGGACAGCTCCCGAGGAACAGTACCAAAGACTGTCCTCTGGCCTGCACACATGCACTTTTACACTAATGTACATGCATACACATGCTCACAGAGTCACAGTCGGGCACATAAGACAGTAGAGCAGCCTGACAAGTGTTACCTGAAACCTAACAGTGGGTAATTTTTTTCCAGTTATTGGAATTTTTTTTATGAATGTTCATTTAGGACATAAGCCTTGTAAACTTCCTGGTTTTAGGCTCACAACCTACTTAGATGTACAGCGTTGCCTGGAGTATTTGGGCTATCTAGGCTATTCCATACTGACGGAACAAGAGTCTCAAGCTTCAGCCATTACAGGTAAGCATATATGGATGCCATTCAGCTCATGACTATGATTTTTTTTTTAACTCCAGTTTAGGGGAAGGGAGTGTCACTCAGTTGGTAGAGTGCTTGCGTAGTGTGCATGAGGGTCTTATCCCTAGACCTGCATAAACTGGGAATGGTGGTGCATCCCTGTAATACCAGCACAAGTTCAAGGTCATTGTCAGCTACAAATCCAGTTTGAGGCTACTTATGCTATATGAAACCCCTCTCTCAATACAAAAACAGGGACCTGGGCAGATGGCTCAGTGGTAAACAGCTCTGACTTCAATTCCCAGCACCTACATGGCAGCTCACAACTGTCTGTAATTCTAATTCCAGGGGACCCAACACCCTCACACAGACATACATGCAGGCAAAACACCAATGCACATAAAACAAAAATCAATTAAACAAAAAGACATGACAGACTGGTTGGAAAGGAGAAGGGTTAACAGGAGTGGGAAGAAGTGAGAGGGTGATAGGAGGGTGAATATCATCATGGTGCACTATATACATGTGTGGAAATAAAACCCATTGCTATAATAATTAATATATACTAATATAAATGTTTAAAAGGGATTCAGAAATATGAACAAAGTTATCAGGAGGCCGGAAAAGAAAAAACAAATTCAAATATTACAAAGAATGGAGATAAGCTCATCTTATTCTCTGTCTGTATTTGTTTTGCTCATAATTTGGCAATTTCTTTTATTATTTATCAAAGGGGATAGAGTACTTTTGCTTCTTTCTATTCAGTAGTGCTCCAGTGATAAAAATGAGGGCGAGGTCATCCTCAGCAAGTAGAGAGCTGGAGGCCAGTCTAGGTGACAAGGAATCCTGCCTCAAACTCTCTCCACCCTACCCTACCCCCAAAGAAAGGAATATGGTGCTTTATTGTACTGATTGTAGGGCTTGGGTTTGTTTTCTTTTGTTGTTTTTTTCGAGACTAGGTTTCTCTGTGTAGCTCTGGCTGTCCTGGAACTCACTCTGTAGACCAGGCTGGCCTCAAACTCAGAGATCTGGTGGGATTAAAGGCTTGCACCACCACCACCACGCAGCATTGTTTGTTTGTAAATCAGACATTTCTAAAAGGTGCACCAATACCTAATTTTATAGATGGTTGAGTAGAGGCTTAGTGAGTCTTAGTGGTACAGTTTGTGTGTTTTGTTTTTCTTTTTAGTAACAAGAGATAAAAAGATTGACCTGCAGAAAAAACAGACTCAGAGAAATGTGTTCAGATGTAATGTAATTGGAGTGAAAGGCTGTGGGAAAAGCGGAGTTCTTCAGGCTCTCCTTGGAAGAAACCTAATGGTGAGGATTGTCAGATTATAATTTCTTCTAACAAATGTTTATAATAATAAGTTTACAAAAGTTTTTATGGGCATTATTCTTTTTAGGTCATTATTAGAAGTCATGGTCTACTTATATTAGTGCTGTACAATCTAAACTGTAACAGTAGGTACACTGAGGACTTAGAGTCTTAGGCTAGCCTTGAATACATAGCTAGTTCCAGGCCATTTTGAGCTACTTAGTGAGAGTCTGTTTTAACAAACAAAGCAACAGTAATCCTGTTGAAGATCGATCTTGCTTCACTGGTGTTAGCTGTCTTAGAAAATCAGAGATTCAATGACTGCACACATGAAAGCGCCTAACAGAGAGTGGCATGAAGTTCATGTATCTAAGGAGTGATGATACTTAGTCCTGACTATTCCCTTGACTAAGAATACTGTTTACTTGCCGGGTGGTGGTGGCACACGCCTTTAATCCCAGCACTCGGGAGGCAGAGCCAGGCGGATCTCTGTGAGTTCAAGGCCAGCCTGGTCTCCAAAGCGAGTTCCAGGAAAAGCGCAAAGATACACAGAGAAACCCTGTCTCGAAAAAACCAAAAAAAAAAAAAAAAAAAAAAAAGAATACTGTTTACTTAGGGTTCTCATGTGAGACCAGAGTGTACTATGAGAATTGCCAGCAGATGGCTCCAGAATCTATGCTCACTAATCCTGTTTACTTCCTCTTCAGCTACTGCTTTTACTTTATGCAAAATAAATGCACCTTTTGTCTGAGACCCTTAGAACTAAGAAATATAAAACCAATATCCCATTTTTACTGATAAATAGCATACAGAGAGGGATGAATGTCTTTTTGTTTTTAATATACCCACACATGGACAAAGGTATGTACTGATGAAATTACTTTAATATTTTATTATTAACTGAGATTTTTGGTTCTGTTTTTAGAGACAGAAGAAAATTCGTGATGATCATAAGTCCTATTATGCAATTAACACTGTCTATGTATATGGACAAGAGAAATATTTGTTGGTAAGATCTTCTGGGATACAAAGACTTGAAGTATTGGGTACATGTTTAAATGGGTCTGAAATAAATTAACTTTCATTTAATGGCTGTATGTAGAATGTGTGTGATACTTTTCATTTTGGTTTACTCATTGGAATGTTAATTCCATTGATTCTGTGTGATGATTACATGGGTATAGATAAAGGTAAAACTATTTAGCACTTAATTGTATGTTAGCGACCCCATAATAAGAAACTCAGTCAGGAGGCAGGAGAGATGGCTCAACAATTAAAGAGCACTGGCTGCTCTTCCAGAGGACCCGGGTTCACTTCCCAGCACCCTCATGGCAGCTAACAACTGTCTGTAACTCCAGGATCCAACACCCTCACACAGGCATACATATAGGCAAAATAGCAATAAAAATATATAAATTTTTAAAAAAAGAAACTCAGAAGTAAAACAAAACAAAATCTTCCCTTTTTATTCTGCCATTTTGATTTTAGAAATGTACTGCTAGGGAGATGGCTCAGCAGTTTAGACCATGTACTCCTCTTGCAGAGGATCCAAGTTTGATTCCCAGCACCTACATCTAGAAGTTCATGACCACCTGTAACTCCAGCTCTAGGGAATCCAGTGCCCACTTCTAGTCTCTACAGGCACCCTCATGCACATGTACAAACATTCACACCCACTTCACCCCCCACATACACACAAATACATAAATCTTGTTTGTTTCTTTTTGTTTTGTTTGGGTTTTTTTGATATGGAGTCTCATTTTGTATCCTTGGCTGCCCTGGAACTGGTTATGTAGACCAGGCTGGCCTCAAGCTCACAGAGATCCACTTGCCTCTGCCTCCTGAGTGCTTTTTTTTTTTTTTTTTAAATAAAATTATTGTTGGTGAGATGGCATCAGTGCTTGCCACAAAACCTAATGGCCTAAATTTGATCCCTGGAATCTACATAGAGATGGGAGGAGAAAACCAACCTCACAGAGTTATTCTCAGACATGTTCACACATGCAACGTGTGTGTGCCTTCCATGCTAATAAATAAAAAACTAAGTGCTTCAACATATTAATTTTAAATTCTAATGTTATTGGCTAGAAATTAGTATGAAATCAATGCTGGTACTTGGTGGTTTATATATAATTGAATCAAGTTTATGTGTTTATCAGGGAGGAGTATAGAAAATTATATAAAAAGAGGAAAAAACAGTGGTGAAATACAGTAGAAAGGTTATGTGCTTTCTTTGGGTGCTGTGGTTTCAGTTTCAGACTTGGTTCACAATAGACTGTGACGAAACAGATTTCTAACCCAGTTAGATTCCTATGGGGAGCTTCTAGCAAATATTAGAAAACATCCATAGTGGTGGCCATGCCTTTAATCCCAGCACGCAGGAGGCAGGGGCAGATGGACCTCTGAATTCGAAGCCAGCCTGGTCTACAGAGTGAGTTCCAGTAAGTCAGGACTACACAGAAACCCTGTCTGGAAAAACCAAAAAGAAAAATATATATATATATATATATCCATGCTTTGTTTTTGGAAATAGTTTCTCAGATAATCACATCGAACAAATGCTATAAATTTTATGATGTTATAATGTTTTACTCTTTCTGATAAGGGTTTTGTGAGCTTCTTATTAAATCTTGTTTGTCTCATATAGTGTTAAATATTAGTACTCAGGAGGCATTACTGACTATTAATATTCTTAAGTTGTTCTTTGTAAATAATTTTCCATGTTTTGGGCTATGCATGCTTTCATAATGTTTTATTTGAAATTTGCCAAGTCATTTTTATATCAATATTATGATTCTTAGTTTCCTGTTATCTTTTTCTTTTCACAAGCTGCACGATATCTCCGAGTCGGAATTTCTAACTGAGACTGAGGTCATTTGTGATGTTGTATGCCTGGTGTATGATGTCACTAATCCCAGATCCTTTGAATACTGTGCCAGGATTTTTAAGGTTTGTTCTTATGCCCATGATTAATTGTAACTTTATATATGGTTGTAAGGATCTGCGGTGTGGTGTTTCCTAGTCAGGAGAGTACAACAAAATAGACTGCAGAGGGCTTTGTTGGTGTTGGTTGGTTGGTTTTTTAAATATATACATCTATGTGCCCTATTCCTGGAAAGTCTTCATTTCATTGTACACTAATAAAGTCCCAGTCATAGGTAGTAACATGTTTTTATCTATGTGTGACTTTGATGTGTATTCTTGATTGAGAACTTTTGCATTAATGGAAGTTCTTCTTGGCTATTAGGAATGCAAGTGTATATTGCCAGTTACCCAAAGAATAACAGCCAGAGCAAGAGAATAAACCACAGGTTTGCAAACGTATCGTTCACTTTGAGAATATCAACAAGAGTCCACAGGAGAAGAAAGCTATATGTGCAAAAGTATCCTAGTATTGTTTTTAATATCAAAAACTTTGGGAAAATCCAGATATCTAACAGTTGAAGAATGGTTTTCCACAAAAGATAAATATCTTGTGAAATATTATGCAAACACTAAAAACAATAGTCTTCATTCTACAGTGCAGAAATGATACAACCTTATATTTTTAAATGCTGTGTGTAACATAACTGCAGCTGTATAAATATAAATGTATGTGGTAAAAGTCTAGAGACAATGTAAAGAAAATGATACTTTTCAGTATAGAAAATAGGTATGTATTTGAACATGTTAAACATGACAATGACTCTTGAGAATTAGGGTAGGTCTGTTTTGTTACCTACCCAGAAAAGTGGTCCTGGATCATGCATAACAACAGGAGACTGACCTTGTGCTACCAAACTTGCTTCTCACTTCATTTCCTCCCTTTGGAATTATCATTGCCTTGCCAGTCTGGGGAAGTGTTTTCATTTATGTTTGGTTAAATAGTAATTTTTGAACTTGCCATCAATATTTGATTTTATTTTTTTTATTCCATAGCAACATTTTATGGACAGCAGAATTCCCTGCTTAATTGTAGCTGCAAAGTCAGATCTGCATGAAGTTAAACAAGAACATAGTATCTCACCCACTGATTTCTGCAGGAAACACAAAATGCCTCCACCTCAAGCCTTCACTTGCAACACTGCTGATGCACCCAGTAAGGATATCTTTGTTAAATTGACAACAATGGCCATGTACCCGTAAGTACTTGCTCTGTCTTCATTTTTATGTTGCATGGTTCACAGTAACATTGCATGCCATTAGCCATGGGGGATCTTTGTCACATAGCAATTGTTCAGCAACAGAAAGAAACTTTGTAATGAGAAGGAACAAATTTGAGCAACTGCGAGTTTGGTTTGAGTGTCATAAATGATATAAACAGTGCTTCTAGAGTACTTGTATGTTTTTTGAGCAGACTGTAGCTGTCCTAACAGGATAGTATAATAAAGCACAGCTACCACCCAGCATTGAACAGTAATCCTGCCATGATAAAATGGAGTTGACGTCTTGTTGCTTTATGCTTATAAGGCATTTCCACATGAACACAATTTCATTTTTAAATTTTTCTGTTGATTAATTGACCTTTGGTGTGTGAAGAATTCTAAAGTCTTTTGAGAATTTACATTGAACTTACATTTTATGTTTGAAATCAGGATTTGTCTTTTTTAAAGTTCTGTAAAAAGTTATAAATGGAATGTCCACTATATAAATATTTTGCATTATTATAACCACACATTTTATGTACATTTATTATATCTATACATGCATATGTACAAGCATATAACTATGGTTATCTTCATAGTTCACTAACTGCCTTAAAATTGCATGATCTTAATGACATCCTACTCAAGTAGTGTATTTGTATAAATTCTGTTTTGTAACAAAACAGCTTTTCAGGCAGTGCGTTTCTCAGGACTTTAGAGCATATTCTGTTTATTATTCTTTTAGCCTTGAAGTCATTTTTTTTTTCATGAAAACTAGAATAAAGTATAATCAATACAATACTCAAATATAGCAGTAATAATTAAACATTATTGTAAACAAAGACTGAAGCTTCCAAAAGGTCTTAATATAAGATTTTAAAAACCTTATTTCTGTTTTACCTTTGCTTTAAAACTCTCATGTATGTTATCTACAGAGAGGATCATTACAGAGGCAGCCTCTCCCGAGACATGGGCAGCACTGATAGAATAGAGAATTTGAGAAAAATCTGGGTCTTTCTAAAAACTGCTTTGTAAGTTACTTTTTCTTTATGATTCTGTGGGATTTTGTTTACATTTTCTTATAGGGTGGCCAGATCTCCTTCCTTGCTGTTAGTATTTAGAACTATCTAGAAACGCACTGCTTGGTCAGACTCACTGCCTAGCTGTAACGTAGAGTGCCGTCTCTGTTACATCAGTTACCTCTTCAGCCACACAGGAAACTGCAAGTGGGACTAGAGCTGTGCTCTACAGCAGTTGATGCTAACTCGTGTGTGTGTGTATATATGATAAATGTACATACATAGACACTTCTTACGTAATTGATACCAAACTACTTCTCATGAAGCATCTCCCTGTTGCTCAGCATACTTTGCATCTCTCCTTTTTGGTGGGTGGAGCCTTGTGGATGTGGAAGTCAGATTCAGTTTATAAAATCACAGATGGATTCCAGTATGACAGCTGGCAGTGTCTTGGTAGCAGTGATGTAATTCCTCATCACAAGCCAGGTTTTAAAAAGAAATATCTTAAACATTGATTCTCAAAATTCTTTTTTTTCTTCATATTGGGAATTAGGCACTGTTGAGATGCTGCTAATGCCCACAGCCACGCCACTGTGCACTGTGATCTCATCAGCTCTCACAAGCTAAGCCAAGGCAGATTAGGCCAGTCCTTTGACTGAGAAGCCTTGAAAAATGATCACATGTCACAGGAAGTGATGACATTAATTCATCAGATGGTGCTCTTCCCAGTCAGTACCTCTTGGGTGGTGTGATGGCTTTGTTTGTCTGACCACTGAGCAGTCATTGGAAGTTCCCGCATTGTAGTCAGGGCTTAGGTGAAATGGGTCACCCCATGTGCCTGTGCTAACCAGTGACACTTTACTCAACCAGAAAGGAGTCAGAAAGCCCTTCAATTTCATAACGGATTCAATTGGCTCACTAGATTTTTACATCCTTACCAGAGTCTCATCCATCATACTTATAGCTGCTGTGTTTTGTAGCTGAAATTAACCCTGTATTTCTTGTAGTACAAATTGATGAAGCACTCTGATTTCCTTTGGGAGCCAGGGTGCTTGGTGAATTAAAGACGATGTTGTTCATATCTTCTCAGGGTTGAATCTACTTGTCTGTTGGCTTTGTGTATTGTGACTCTTCTCCTTCCTGGTTTTCAGGCATGTGTGTATGCTGAGGGAGGAGGAAGAGAAGGGAGTGGTTATTCAGTGCTACAAACCTTGTCCTTTCAGTTGGCGCTATGGCTTACTCAAGTTTCATTTTTATTAATTTAGATGAGGGTGCCATCTATTGCTGTGCATATTTATTCCACTAAAACTCATCTAATAATGATTCCATTCCCCTCTCCAACATTTTTTTAAAGTGATAGCTAATATTCCCTAGATTTTCTATAGGGAGGGAGGAAGAACTATTACTGCTTACTATGTTTTCAGCAAATGTGGAATTCTGCACAACTTTAGCATGCCCCACACTGTCCTTTTCCTTTCTACAAAGAGTGTTGCATATGCCTAAGTCTTTCTTTTTTTTTAAGTTGGCACACTCGACTCGTGCCCTATTTATAAGAAAGAACTCAACCCTGTCCTTCTGTGTGTTTTCACAGCCATGCCCGGTTACGCTGTATGTGCACCTGCAACAGGTGTACATTTTGCATCTGTCAGAACTTCCTCAACTCAGACTTGCTGCAATCTGTAAAGAACAAAATCTTCACTGCAGTTCTTAACAGGTTCTTAACTTTATTTACTGGGTACCAGGCATTCTGTTAAAATACAAAAGAAAAAGTGATAACTATTTAATATACAGCTACTCACAAGAAAGGCAACAAGTCAACTGACCCCTACTAACTCCCACTGAAAGTCTCAATGTGGTGACAATGTTTAGTTTGGTAATCATCATTAATAAGGGTTTTTTATTAATAGGTCTATTTTGGGAACTATAAAACAAGGTTTTCAGTCTTTTTCACTAGGAAAATTAGTTGTCTGTTCTGTTTTAGGAGATAATATGTACATAGATCTTTTGGGTGTGAGTTGTAGACTAGGAGGACTTTTATAGTAAAGAAAAGACATGTCAATCCAAAATCAGAAACATTGTACTGTACTTAGTTCATGTTCCTATGATATATTGTATGCATACCATACTAATATGAACCAGATTCTCTCTTCTTGAAACCATTTATAACTCCAGTGTTCCTTTTGGGGGAATGTTTATTTGAAAGAACATGGCTTCTGGAAACAAGAGTAATAATCAACTTTAAAGACTTTAAGGAATATGGAAAAAGAAAAAAGAGCTATAGTGCTGGATTCTGAATCCCCCTCCCCCAGATTTGTTAGCCTTGTTTACTCCAAACAGGCAGATCACTTATTGAAGTCATTTAAAGTAAGCTAAACTATGACATAGACCTATAAAGTAATATATCCTTTTATAAATGAAGCGGGGAAAGGGATTCATTCTCTCAAAGCAATGAACTTTATTTCCATTCTGGTCATGCTACCCTTTTGTAAATCAGTAATTTTTTTTTTAATTTAAAAGCCCTATGTAATGTTAGTTTGTATCTATCTAAGGATGAATTTGGTTTTTGAAGTCATCTAAATATCATTAAGAGCCAGGCTTGATTAAGCAGATGGTCAAGCTAATTACAGATTTGGTTTAAGATGGTCTAGCTAATTGTTCCTTTCTTGAATACTCTAGCCACATCTATATCCTGGCTAGACTCTGGCTGGATCAAATAATCATGGTATATTGTTACCACCAACATAGTAGCTGGGCCTGTGAAATGCTGACTGTTCTCCTGGAGTTGGAAGCTAGTTTTGAAGGCATTCTGTAAGTGTTTCAGTGAAGCTTTGAGCACTAGCAGCTCCAAAATAAGAATGTAGCCCCTGAAGGCTCTGCTTTGAAGGGATTAATTACCTTGCTCTGCCTCTGTCCTTTGAGAGCATCTTGTAATGGAGTAACCAGACTCCACCATGGTGACAGACAAAAATGCAAGGCTAGTTCAAACCAAACAAACCTAGGAGCTCTGGTGTTGGGAATCTTAAGAGTTGGAAGATTCTGGAATGCATCTGACTAATCCCATGAGAATGCTTTCCTGCATGCCTTCCTGAGAGGTAGCTATTTGCTTATGGCTTTCTTTTTCGGAGAAAGACTTTGCTTTTGCTTTGAATTTTTTAGCTAAAATATTTTTCTTGTAGCTTTCTCTCTGTTAGTTAAGTTCTGCCCTTTTGAACACCATACAATCACTCTCCCTCATCAACTAGCAATCCTTCAGATACTCGAGTATGACCATCATGTCTCCCTTGTTTTCTCTTCTCCAGGTAGAACACCCCATTTTCTTTTAGCTTTCACTTAAATTAGGTGCTTTCAGTGACCTCATCATTCCTGATTGTCATCAGCAGGTGCCAACAAGAGTGGCTGACAATGCTCCAGGTGTTGTCTGACTGGCCCAGAACTGAGAGCAGCCATGTTCTGCACATGTTCAGCACCTGACTAGTGTGTGACTAAAGTTTTTATCAGCCCATCCCACTGTTGACATATATTATTAACTTGGGGTTAATTGAAATTGGATCTTTTCTTCACATGAAGTACTATTAAGGCAAATGTCCCTTCCTCTCTAATGGTGTTTTTAGTATTTTAGTTGACATTTTAAATGTAAACGTAGGTACATATATCTCTTTACTAAACGTTTTTAATCCATTTGTTCTAGCTCAGTCATTCAAACATTATTTTTATAATTTGTCCATTATATAACTACCATTTTGTTATTTGTGAATTGCATAGATTAGATGTGTTTTAGTTTTTAAGTTACTGATAAATAATATTGACTACTCAGAGATTGAAAAGAGAGAGAAGTGAACTAGCCATAACGAACTCTGTCAATGATAGATGTAAATAAAATTCAACTAGTGAAAAAAATATTCTTGAGCCATGTGTGGGGGCATACACCTGTAATCTGTTTCTCTTTATCTATGTTTTGCCTTGGAGCTTTTTCCCTTTCTTTCTGTATATCTTACTTTCCTGCTGTCTCCATGGCTGACTGGCTGGCTGGTGGCTGCCTGGCTTCTGGCCTCAGGCATGTCCCTCTCTTTCTCCATCATTCTCCTTCTTCTCTCTCTAAATTCCTCCTGCTTATTCTCTCTGCCTGCTAGCCCCACCTATCCCTCCTCTGCCTAGCTATTGGCCAGTCAGTGTTTTATTAGACCAATCAGGTGCCTTAGGCAGGCAAGGTCAAACAAATGCAACACTTGTTTACATAATTAAACAGATGCAACACAAACAAATGTAACACACCTTCACATCTAATGTGAGAAATCCAGAGTCTATTTAACGAGCAAAGGAATTTATTAGAGGCCAACTCATTACAGCACAGAAGATTTATCATAGGGTCCAGGAAAGCCAAGCTATGTCCCACGCTGATCTTCCTGGTCCAAGATCTACCTGGTCAGTCTCAGCATCCAAACCATGAGGGAGTGAAGAGAGCGCCTTGTATGTGCATCCCAGGTCTTAAGGGTCCCCGAGAGTCTACACCCCAGGGGCATGTACTTCAAGGTCATAGGCAGATGTAACAGTTACTTGCTGCCTCACTAGGGGGCAGTGCTTCAAGGTCATAGCTAGAACAGCTACCCACCACACACATAGTTAAAAGTAATATTCCTCAGCATAAACAAATGTAACACATCTTTGCCTAGTTAAAATAATATTCCACAACAGTGGCATACACCTGCAATCCCAGTACTCAGGAAGCTGAGGCAGGAGGATCTCCAGTTTAAGGCCAGCCTAGTTTACACAGTAAGTTTGAGGCCTGACTAAATTCCATTGTGAGAACCTAGCTCCAAAGAATCAAAATAAAATACTTATTCTTACCTACTATACATTGTATATTGTATTATCTAGTATACATTGCATATTATTACCTATTATAAATAGTATATTACCTAGTATACATTGTGTGTTACCTAGTATACATTGCATATTGCTACCTAGTATACATTTTATGTTGTTACCTAGTATACACATTATTATCTAGTATACATTGTATATTATTACTTAGTATACATTGTATCTTCTTATCTATCAGGAGTTTGAGGGAAGGTTTTTCTGAAATCTCTGTATAATTTTCATCACATTCTCCTGACTTACCAATGGATTGTTTTATCTACTAAATAGGAAGTGACATCTGTTTAATATCTTATTCTTGGTGAACCCACCTTGGCTTACATTAATTACTGATTATAAACCACCTATTCATTATCTATTCTAGAAGCTCTTAATTGCTATCATAGCAGACTGATTCAGTTTCTGTGTCATTGGTGACAATTTTCCCCATAGATTGATTCAGTTTCCAGGTGAGATAGTTTGGAGATGCTTTAAATTGATGTACTTGCTCTACACTGCGATCCTCAAACAAGTAATTTAATAATGGTGTCAGCACTCATCACTGACATCTGGTAATCAAGAACGGAAAGAGGAGGAAAACAATGTATGTTTCAGAGCACTCTGTTCTTATCTCAGTTGCTGCTTTGCCATGTATTGGGTAGAAGTGCAATGAACTTCAGGGGTTCTGTACTAAATTTCTTCAAGTGGTGTAGGAAAGCAGTGTTGGTGGGTTGAAGTCAAAACTCAGTTCCCTAAGGATCTAGAATTCTAGGTGAGTGATGTGAAAGTGTGAGGAGAGATGGTGGCTGAGACAGGTCTGTCTATAACAAGCAGTTACTATTCAGCTGTATCCCTGTGCCATGTAGCTCTGGTGTTGGCTGGCTTTCTGACTCTACAAAAGATTAAGAATCAACATTTTTATGTGACATGCACTTGGTATGGGGGCCTATGTCTCTAATCTCAACACTAGGGAGGCTGAGGCAGAAGAATTACTATGGGATTGAGGCCAACTTGAGTTACAGAATGAGTTCTAAATCAGTCTGGGCTAAAACAAAGTCAGAGGATTATGGCGCATGCCTTTGATCCCAGAACTTGGGAGGCGGAGGCAGAGGCAGGCGGATCTCTGTGAGTTTAAGGCCATCCTGGTCTACAGAGCAAGTTCCAGGACAGCCAGGTGAGGTTTGGTTTTTTTTTTAAGATTTACTTATCTTATTTTTTGTATATGAGACTTTTGCCTGCATGTGTGTATGTACACCACCATGTACATCCTTGATGCCTGAGAAGGCCAGAAGAGGGTGTCATCCTCTAGAACTGCAGTTACAGATGGTTGTAAGCCCCCATGTGGGTGCTGGGACTTGAACTCAGATCCTCTGGAAGAGCAGCCTATGTTTTTACCTGCTGAGCCATTCCTCCAGCTCCTATAGTTAAATTTAAGATTGCTCAAGAACTTGTGTTACAGATCTCAGTCAGCTGCTGATAATTAGGATTTCAGATTATTTTCCATCTGGTTCGTATATTAAAGAACATGACAAGGTAGAGTTTTCCTGGTTTGCTCTTCTTTTTTTTACACATTTGCTGTGTATATAAATCATCTATAAACTTGAGTTCTTACTGCTTGGGGATGCATTTCTTGACACTGGTGCATATCTACACTCTTTTCCAAAGTATGTCACTATTAGGCATGCTCAGTTAACAGCTTGCTGGTGATTTCTGTCCCAGTTCATCTCTACTGGGTGCTTGCTGTGCACTGATTTCTTAATCTCTCCTGAGAAACTTCTTGTTAAATATTTCATGCCTTCTAACTCCGTTAGGAGAATTGTACTAGCAGGGCTAGGATTGTAGGTCAATGTGAGAGTGCTTGCCTCACATGTATGAGGCCAGGCTTTGATCCCTGGCACTACAGACACACACACACACACACACACACACACACACACACACACACACACACACTGAAATCAGAATAACAAACTGGTAGCAGTAATGGCATTATTATTATGTAAATGTAGGAAATACCAGGTAAAAACACTTGGAGAATTGAAACAAGAAGGTCCAGAAACGTTTTTTTTTGTTTGTGTGTGTGTTTGTGTGTGTGTGTGTGTGTTTAGAGTATTTAGAAACAGAACTTGATTGTAGTTTGATAGCCTTGGTGTAGTTTTCAACTTGAAATATGTAATTAGGAAAAGGGAAAGGCTGTATATAATACTTGTGTGTCCTAAGAACTCAAAGAATTCATGCATTACAGTTATCTAAGAGTATTTTCTTTTTTTATTTAATTTTATTTTGTTTTTTAATGCCGAATGCCGTTTATTGAAGGAGGGAGGAGGTCTTAAATACAGGCTTACAGCACAATGGGAGAAACTGATGTTTTACAATCTTGCATCTAAGCTGTTAACACCCATTATGCAGGATACACAGACAAGGAACTTCCCTTAAGCATTCAGGAGGGTGGAACCCAGGAGGGAATTAGCATAGGGAGGATATCAAGGTCAAGGTCAGCAAGCAAGGCAACAGTTACCCAAAACAGGGGCCAGGGCCCTACAGATCCCCCTTTTACTAATAAATGAGTTTCTGACTTAGGTTGCGTGGGATGTCAGCAGGTCACCTTACCCGTCATGGAGACACCTGCCCAGGCCACACAGACGAAGAGTATTTTCTTAAAAGTTCATCCCTGAGATACACAAGTAGAGTTGTAAAATTAGAATTATCACTTATATTAGTGCATTTGTTTCCTATGAGTTATAGTTAGAAAGGATCAATGGAAAGATGAAAGGAATGAAAATTAAAACTTCAGATTCCTTTCTAAGAAGTTATAGGAGAATATTAATTAATGTAATACTGAAAGTATAACAAATGGACTGGAGAGCCAGCTCAGTGGTTAAAAGCAATTGTTGCTCTTGAGGAGGACCCAGGTTTGATTCTCAATACCCACATGATGGTTCACAACCATCTGTAACTCCAATTCCAGAGGATCCTATATACTGATACCCTCCTTCTCACCTCCAAGGGCAATAAGCATGCACATAATACACATATATACATATAGGCAAAACAAAATTTTTTTTAAAAAAATTATTTGTTATGTATACAGTATTCTTCCTGCATGTATTCCCAATGCCAGAAGAGGGCACGAGATCTCATTATAGATGGCTGTGAGCCACCATGTGATTGCTGGGACTTGAACTCAGAACCTTTGGAAGAGGAGCCAGTGCTCTTAACCTCTGAGTCATCTTTCCAGCCCCCAGAAAAACACATTTTAAAAAATCTAAAAAATATAGCTGGCCAGTGGTGGTACACACCTTTAATCCTAGCACTTAGGAGGCAGAGACAGAGGCAGGCAGATCTCTTGAGTTCGAGGTCAGCCTGGTCTACAGAGTGAGTTCCAGGACTGCCAGGGCTACACAAAGAAACAGTCCCAAAAAAACAAAACAAAACAGTCTAATAAATTGTTTAAAAATACAACAAACATAACAAAAAGGAATCTGGCTGTGGTTGGCACACACTCAAAATCCCAGAACTCAGGAAACTGGGGCAGAATTAGACCTTGTCTCAAATACAAAGGGCCAGCAAGATGGCCCAGTGGGTAAAGGCACTCGCCACTTAAGCATGACAATCTGAGTTCAATTCCTGGGATCTACCAAATAGAAGAAGAGAGCTGACCCCCTTAAGTTGGCCTCTGACCTCCACATGTGTGCCGAGGCCCTGCCTGTCCCAGTCCCTACCCCCACAAGTAATAAAATTTGAAAATGACAGAGTCACAGGGAGCTTTGTAAAGTACATATTCATTTAAGGACTGCTCATGAGAAGTCATTCTGACAGAACTAATTGGACACGGCTAACTTTAATGCTAATCCCTTCCTCTCTATACCTGTATATTGAAGACTAGAGGAGAAAATTCCAAAACCAAAGCAAACTGTCTGGACACAGAGGCTCCTGCCTGTAATTCCAGCCCTGGGAGGCAGAGGTGGAGGACAGGCTTAAGGCCAGCCTCAGCAACGTCACAAATCCCTGCCTGGAAATAAAAAAGTAGACTTGGGGATGTAGCTCAGTGATGGAGTGTGCAAGGCCCTAGGTTATTCCTTAGTATTACCCACAAAATAGACACTCCAAGTTGAAACAAAAGCTCTGATACACTTTCAGCCTGTGCTATTTGTCAGTGTTCTCAACCTTCCTAATGCTGCAACCCTTTAATACAGTTCCTCCTGTGGTGAGCCCCCCCAACCACAAATTTATTCTCGTTGCTACTTCATAACTGGAATTTTGCTACTGTTATGAATCGTAACATAAAATATCTGTTTCATGATAGTCTTAGGCGATCCTGTGAAAGGCTCATTGAACACACCTCCCTCCAAGGGATTGAGACCCACAGGTTGAGAGTCACTGCTTTAAATCATCTCTTTCCTTATTGGAAATACAAATTCTGTTCATCTCAGTATGGATCCTTGATGATCTAACAGTTTGGAATGTTGGAGTCATTTTTTTTTCATGGATAGTACTTTTACTTTTCAACATTCTGAAATTCTAAGCATATAAACTTCATGACTAGTAATTGTTAACATCAGTTGAGTGACTTATGGTGGTTATCATATGTTGTCAGGCAATGCTTATGGTAGTGGTTTGAAGGATTTTTCTCAGTGTCTCATATACTAAGACCAGCCTCCTAGGGATATGTAGGGGATGCATGTAGCAGCTTCAGGTTTCCTTGCTCAGAGTATGAATGTTTTAAGAGTACATAGAGTGTTTTTAACTCAGCAATTATCTATGTAATGCATATATTTTAAATATAGAAAGCATAAGATTCAATCTTATAGAAAAGCAACCCAAAATACATATAGGATGTTTACTTGAGAGATGTTATTTTAAGTCCCGTTCTTTCGTGAGCCCTGCACTGCCAACCGTGTGCATGTGTGTGAAAGGTTAAAAGCCCGTGTAGCTGAGTGGGGTGCCATGCTGTTAGCAGACGACGAAGGCAGTGTTACTCACCAGGTGCACGCCGTCAGCTCTGTAGAAGATTCCATCTTCATGGAGTCATCTCATGGTCAGCTTTTTCTTGATGACAGGTAACATTTCCACCACCAGTGGGTTGCCTTGTTGGAATCTTCCCAGCTAGAAAAACCTGAGATCTAAATATTCTCTTCCTAACCTTTTAGAAAATACAACATTGCCCGTTGTAAGAACTAACTTGCAGTGTAGAGTAAACCTGTGATATCACTTTGCTTTGTCAAACATAACTGAGAGGAGACTTGTGGTGGGGGTGCAGTGTGGAGCGCATGTGTTGTTTGGCTGTGGGGAGAAGCATGGGGCACTGGCTTGTGATGCAGTGGTTTCTCCATGAACGGATTGCGTTTTGTGAGAGCTAATCCAGACATTCCGTAGCTGTGACCAAGGCAAAGTCATTGTGTACAGTTTGAACTCTCGGCTCTTAACTTCTTTGCGTATGACAGCATCTTGGTCTTTTTGCTTCAAATCTGCCTAATTGTAAAGTAACCAAGACTGTCTCACTAAGCTCTTAATTCTGGAAGTTTTTACATCACCTCAATTGTGTGCACTTAACTAAGAGCCCAGCCTAATTCTCTTCATTGACACTTAATAAAATGATCCAACCGTTGTTTTAAGCTTTTTCTTCTTCATGGTAAGCTGTCATACTTGAGACACCTGACGGTGCTTAGCAGTATTATTAACTGAGCATGCTCACAAACTCAGTTTGTGGTGTTAGGCTGTCCCTGTTCTTGTTGTGTATAATACAGCTTCATTTGTGTCATTGCCTTTAATGCATCCTGTCTCATCGTGCCCTTTATTTGGCGTCATTATCACTGCCTGTTTAACTAACATCAAGGTTTGCTGGTTTTAGTTTTAGGTTTTTGTCTCTTCAATTAGCAGTAACCAAACTAATGCAAGCTGGCCAGTCTTCCCTTCCTCTTTGGGAGGAATTTTTTAGAGGGGGTGAATTTTATAAGTCTCAAGTTTTTCACCTATTAAGCACTGCTCTTGAGACAGTATTATTGTCACTTGTCAATTAACTGCTTACAAGATAGTTTTTGATTCCTGAGGGTAGAAGATTTTATCTTACTCACATTTTGTGAATAAGACTCTCAGAATTGTGAGACTCCAGCCTAATTCTCATTTTGAAGGACTGTGGTGACATTAAAATGTATTCAGCTGATTCTTCTAACTTTATTTCCCATGTGACAAAACTGATAAAATTTTAGAGGTCAGTTTCCAAGTAGTAGCTAATTGTAAAGACATTTGTCTTTACTGATGTCTGTGTTGTGTATAGCCATATTTATAAATGTTTTGGGTAAACATTACTGTATGCAATTAGCCTGACAAGTGTTCTAATACTTCCCCCAGATAGACTGTTAGATGACTGCTGTAAAATTTTCCTACTACTAATGTTTTAAATATTAATCTGTTTTCTGACTGCAGGCACGTGACACAAGCTGACCTCAAGAGCTCCACGTTCTGGCTCCGAGCGAGTTTTGGTGCTACTGTTTTTGCAGTTTTGGGCTTTGCTATGTACAAAGCATTATTGAAACAGCGATGATTAAAAATAATAATGATAATAACCGGCCTACCAAAAGCAAATGCTTTTATGTACATTCTGAATGCTTTAAATTCTGCTAGAAATATTGAGATATTTATACATGCAGAGTTACTTTATTAATATTTGTAATTCATGCATAAGAGTATTTTACTGATAGTAATGACTGCAGTATTAGCTGGCATGTGGAAAGAAAACACCTTAGTAGCCAAACTTAAGTGGCTAAATTTCAGAGGCCAAAAGGGAATATTTTGTAAATAATGTATATATTCAAGCAAGATATGGTCTCCCAAACTGAGTTCTAGAAATGATGTTTGCAGACATTTACATTAGTGTCATAGTGTTCACTTGGCTCACTCTGCTAGGTGTCAGTCACCAGAGATTGTGTTACTCATGGATCACATATTTATTTCACGTTGACTCAGAATGACCCTTTGGCTTCTACAGCCATTTCTCTCTATTTTTAAGATCACACAGGAGTCAAGGTCAGCTTTCCAAAACCGCTTTGTTTCTGCCACTTACGGTAGGCCAGCATCAAAGCCATTGTGAAATCTAGAAAATTGTGTATCTGGGTGTGTGGCTGAGGAACTGAGGCAGAAGCAGTTAGCAGAGGTGTTACCTGTGTGACTACATTGCTTCTTTGTCAGTGTGTGGGATTTTATAGCCCTTTCAATCAAACGAGAAAACAATTTGTATATTACCAGTGTTTTCAGTTTAACTCAACAAGCCACCCTGACCACTGCTGAGTTTCACCTGAAGTGGAGACCGTTCTAGAATGGCCGTGTCTGTTGTAGTGTTGCCGTGGCTGCATGTGTTGTGAAGTCGTCTACATCTGGCCAGGATAATCTAGAGGCAGCACTTTTTTAATGGTAAAATAAATCTAATGACTATAAACTCTCACAAGAAACCTATTTTTTCCATCATTGACCTTTTCAGGTATTTAAATAAATAACTGCTGTGTAATGTGATCTTGGGTTTTTGTGTCTTATAAAGTAAGTGTCTCTGTCCACATGTATGGCAGCTCCTCTGGTTTCTACCTTTCTTAGGTTAGAGATTATTTTTTATACAAAAACATGATACTCAGTAGGAAGGAAGCTGAATAGGATTCGTGTGTCTAGAGGTGTGTCCTCCGAGGCCAGTGTACCTCTGCCTGCGCTGACTACTGTGGCCTCTGCTGGCTCATGTTAGTCTTCACCTCTAAGATGATGCTTCTTCCCTCCACTGTTCTGAGGATAGTTTCTCACATGATCACACTTCATGAGCAACTAATAACAACTTCGCACATTATAAACTTGTTCTCTTGCTTATTCCCTGTCTTTCCTTCCTCTTCCCATTTTCTTTCTGAGTTTGAAGAAAAAAAATTAAACGTGGCAACACCTCATTTTTATTATTTTCTTTAAATTTTTTATTACACTGTATTTATTTTATGTGTCTGTGTGTATATGGGCCCGTGTGTGTCGTGGCATGTGTGTGGTCAGAAGACACACAGTCCTCTGGTACAGCGTGGGTCTTGGCAGTGGAACTCAAGCTGTCAGGCTTGGTACGCTGGTGCCTTTGCCCGCTGAGCTATCTCACAGGCCCTTAATTTTCCTTGTTTTCTGACAATTTCCCATGTACCAAATAAATTGATCTCAGTTGCACACTCTTCAAAGACAGCTATTTCTTTTCTTCTACATTTCTTTTTATTTTGGCTAAAATAATAAGCCTTATAGACTGCTGTGTTTGTGAGAAACAGGAAAGAAAGCAAGTTATCAAGAGATGGATAGTGGCCAGGCATGGTGGTGCACACCTTTAAACCCAGCGTTCAGGAGCAGGTGTATTTCTGAATTCGAGGCCAGCCTGGTCTATAGAGTGAGTTCCAGGTCAGTTCCAGGGCTACACAGAGAGACCCTGTCTCCAGGTGAGTTGGAGTACATGTGTGGAAAGTGCTGGGTTTATACATTTAAACTTTTTTCTCAACCTTATTATTTTATTTATTTATTCTGAGGGCTCCAGGTGGGTTTGGGTGTACGTGTGGAAAGTGCTGGGTTTATGTATTTATTTATTTAGAGGTTTTTGAGACAAGGTCTCACCTAAGTACTTTGGCTGACCTGGAACTCCTTTTGTTGACCGGGGTTCCTTTGAACTTACAGACCCACCTCTCATGTGCCAGGATTAAAAGCTAACAGAATATGCCACTATGCATGGCTGATCTTGTCATTTTAAGATAAGTGTCTTTGATTCACCAAACGTCAGGAGAGGAGAGCTGCCCCATTTGTCTTTGTTTGGTGGATGACCCACATTGTAGAGCCTGGCTGTCCTCATCTGTGTGTCAGCTGAGGCAGTGTGGTGAGCAGAGGTTAGGTCACCGCTTCCCTCTTCGTCCTGCAAGCATGTAGGTGTGCTCCTTTGTTTTACATAGGCTTCAGGAACTAGTTAATACAGGAACAAACAGTAAGAGGCTTCTGCTGGCTTTGACAGTTTGCTCCAAAAATGCCAGCTGTAAAAATACTAAAAAATGAGGGAATTGGGACACAAGGAGTAAAAGAAAACCTGTTCACTGAGTTCTGTTGCATCATCTTGTAAATGGACAATTTTAAGACCACTTGTTAGGGTGTTTTAATGAGTAATAAGGCATTTTAAAAAGAGCTGTCACTTTGAGTTTTGTTGTCCTGTGGATTAATCACTCTCCCTTTGTGTCTCAGGGGTCTCTGCTTTGTGCTCTTGTGCACATTTGGACAGAAATGTTTCCCATGTTGTAGGTAGTAATAAATACCAGAATAAGAGTGGGCTATGATGATAGACATTTGGGGAGCACATAACCATTCTAATGTGACCTACAAAATGAAAGTAAAGGACTCTGGACATCCTTTTTGTGCATGTTTGCACATCATCCGACTGGAAGACACCAAAGGAAAGTAGGCTGCTGAGCTAATCCTGAAAGGAATGGTAACCACCCTGACCTGCAGGATGATGGTGAAATAATGAGCAGCAGTGGAGAAACAGAGGTAAGTGCCTAATCTCTATGGCAGAGCATGAAATTTTCCTGAACAGGTCCTTAGAGCGCAAGTAAGGTTAGCTTTGGTGCTCCCTTTTGTCTGAATTGTATTAGTGTAAGTCCGTATAAAACTCTCTTTAAAATGGACAGTTGTTTATCTGTATCTTTTTTGTTTTGCCTTTTTTCAAGTCAGGGTCTAACCCTAACCCTAACAGGTTTCTCTGTGTAACCCCAGCTGTCCTGGAACTCACTCTGTAGACCAGGCTGGCCTCGAACTCACAGAGATCTGCCTGGCTCTGCCTCCTGAGTACTGGGATTAAAGGCATGCACCTCCGCCGCCGCTGCCGCCGCCACCCCCCAGCTATTTGTCTGTATCTTTGGAGGGTTGCTTCCAAGACCTTGCATGAATACTCCTCTTCAGATGCTCGAGTGTGTGTAGATAATATATTTAAATAGTATATACAACGTTTGTATATAACCCATGCACATCCTCCTATATACTTTAATTCATCTCTAGATTACTTATAATATGTAACTAGTGTTTACAATATATTTTACAGTATAAAGGCCATGTAAATAGTTATTATATTGCTTAGGGAGTTATGACAAGGAAAAACATCTGTATGTATTTGGAACAAATGCAGCCATACTAAACAAACTAGATAGCAAATGAATGAGATGTAAGTAAGCTGCTGAAGTGAATGTTCAACAGTACAGGTCTGTGAAGGGTTGGAGGTACATCAGGATATGCCTACACATTATCCTCGTGAATTCACTGGAATACTTGGCAGGTCACAAATTCAAGTTATACTTTTTTTTTCAACTTTCTGAAAAAACAGTTTTAATACAGGCTTGGTCAAATCTGCAAAGAGAGAACTCGCAGAGGTGATTATGCAATCCTTAAAAACATATATGTCAGTGGTAGAGATTGTGCTCAGCATCTGTAGTCCCTGAGCTCAGTCTCCAGTACAGACAGACCAATGGATAGCCTAGTCTTATTATTATGCTTATTTATAACATTTTAATTTGAGGTGTGCAGTTTGAGACACGTTTCTCTGTGTAGCTTGCCTGTCCTGGAACTCAACATTTGTAGACCAGGCTAGCCTTGAACTCACAGAAATTCACCTGCCTCTACCTCCCAAGTGCTGGGATTAAAGGCATATGCCACCACTGCCTGGCTTCTTTTTTGTGTTTTGTTTTTTGTTGTGTTTGTTTGTTTGTTTGAGACAGAGTTTCTCTGTGTAGCTTTTGAGCCTGTCCTGGAACTCAACTTTTGTAGACCAGGCTGGCCTTGAACTCAGAGAGATTCACCTGCCTCTACCTCCCGAGTGCTGGGATTAAAGGAGTGTGCCACCCACCCCCCGCCCATCCCCGGCCCTTTCTTGTGTTTTTAAATCTGTTAAAATACCCTTTCAGAAAGAATAAATGTCTCTTAACCTGTTTGGCCCTCAGATATGAAGTCTCCATCTGATTTGTGGATGTCACA
This sequence comes from Peromyscus californicus insignis, assembly GCF_007827085.1. NCBI lineage: Eukaryota > Metazoa > Chordata > Mammalia > Rodentia > Cricetidae > Peromyscus > Peromyscus californicus. The sequence continues at coordinate 42,502,655 of NW_026294551.1, read as the reverse complement.
GTGGTGTGTCTGAGATTGCCTCAGATATGAAGTCTCCATCTGATTTGTGGATGTCACAGTGGTGTGTCTGAGATTGTTCTAGGGTATTCAGATTTCAGAAACCAGTCTCCTGCCCCGTGACACACTCAGACTCCTCAGTCTCTTATCCTCCCAGGGCTTATAAACTTTAGCCAGTGCGCTGGATGCAGAGAGTGGGCCGCCGTCAGGACTACTATCTGACTTCACAGAGCCACTCTGGGATGGCCATGCTTTCTAGGGGAGTGTGTGCACTGTAGTGTTTTCTCCCTTTCCTTTAGCATACAGTTGTAGTGGTCCAGCCCTGAGGTGCTTCCCCCTGGGTTTGAAAGGTGAATGTCAGCTGTATATAAACAAAGCAGCATTGTACAAATTATACATTGAAAAATCCAAATTCTGCAACAACAGATTTTTCTCTTTGAACATTTTCCTATTTATAGTTTACATTTGTGCTTTATAATTGAATAACCCAGAACTTGTTATCAGAGTGATATAAACGTGCATGTAGTAGTTTAACTTATAGGTTGCAAGCTCTTTCTCTAAAAGGTACAAACAGCAAACATCAGGCTTCCACTACAGAACCCTATGTAGAATGAAGAACCTTGTAGGAAATAGTTATGACTGCATTCCAGTAAGACTTCATGTATACTGAAATTAGAATTTCACACAACTCACATGCCATACAAGAGTCTTTCTGGACTTTTCTTTGGTGATCAGTTTTTTGTTTTTGTTTTTTCGCATCTGTAATTTGAGTACGTGTGTGTGTGTGTGTGTGTGTGTGTGTGTGTGTGTGTGTGTGTGTGTACATCAGTGTATGCATGTATAAGAAGGCCTAAGGTTGACTTCATGTGTCTTCTTTAATTGCTTTTCACTTTATTACTGAATCAGGGCCTCTCATTTGAACCCAGAACAGGCAAATTTTGTTAGTCTAACTAGCCAGCTTTTTCAGGGGATCCCATCTCTATTTTCTAAGAACGTGAATTAGCCAGGCGGTGGTGGCACATGCCTTTAATCCCAGCACTCAGGCAGAGCCAGGTGGATCTCCGTGAGTTCAAGGGAGGCCAGCCTAATCTACAGAATGAGTTCCAGGGCAGGCTCCAAAGCTACACAGAAAAACCGTGTCTCAAAAAAAAAAAAAAACTACCTGAATTACATGCAGACCTCTGTGTCCAGAGGGCATTTACATGGTCCTAGGATCTGGACCATAGTCCTCATGGTTACAGGGGACAGCACTTTAACTACCGAGTCATCTCCCCAGCCCCTTGCATATTCTTGTTTGTTTTGTTTTTTTGAGACAGTGTCTCACTGTATAGCCCTGGCTAGCCTGAAACTTAGTATTAGACCAGGCTGGTCTCAAATTGACAGAGATCCACCTGCTTCTGCCTCCCAAGTGCTAGGATTACAGTTATGAGCCACCACAACCTGGCTCCCTTGGGTTTACTTGGCCATTAAACATCTAGAGTTCATTCTTAGATGTACAGAAACTGATTTAATCAAGCAACAGTTGTTAGTCACTTAATCACCTGATTATCTTAGAACTGGAAATGCACAATGCTGAGAAGAATGTAAAAACACTGTGGTCACGTTTGTATGGAAACAAAGATTGGAGGTGGAGGAGATGTCTGTGTATTTGGAGCCTCCTTTTTATAGGTTCTGGGCCCGGTGTTGGGGTGTGTGTGAAATAGTTTGGAATGGTGGTGTCTGGTCTTATGCTCCCATAGGGAGAGGTCATAGTAAATATCATAAGTAGAGAAGTAATAAGAGCAGTGGTAGCTAAGCTCAATCACCAGAGATTTTTTTCTCCAGTTGAGTTCCCAGAAAGTTCTGCAGAAGGTGGTGTTCAACTTAGACCTGAAATAATTCACACTTCAAGAGTTGTCTGTCATCTAGGAGATGGTGGCACACACCTTTAATCTCATCACTTGAGAGGCAGAGGCCAGTGTGGTTTACAAAGAGAGTTCCAGGACAGCTAAGGCTGTTACACACAGAAACCCTGACTCAAAAAAAAAAAAAAAAGTCTGTCTCACTGAGGTGAAAGAACTGCCCCCAGCTTGGCTTGGGTAAGAATTGAAATTGCTACTTCTGTAAAATCTGTCAAAGCAGCAGCTGAATTTGGAAAGTAATAACTGCATACTTACGTGCTTGGAACAGGATGGGTGTTCATCTCAAACAGCGTGAGAGCAGTGCCCCACTGTGAGCTGTAAGTGGCAACTGACATACACCGGAGGACAGCTCTGTTGCCAGCCAGTGTAGACAGAGCATCACCTTGCATTGCCGTCAGGGTGCAGCCATTTAGGATTCACATTTGGAAGGGGAGAGTGACTATGTCCAGGCCCAACAAGAAGCTCTGCTTGGCTAGCAATCAGTGAGAGAGAATTAAGAGATAGCTGCCTTACACAAGTTCCAGGCTAGCCAACCAGAGCTACGTGATAAGACCCTGCCTCGAAATACATGTTTATATATTAAAAAGGGTCATAAAGAGACTGTAGCTAGAGTTTTTCTGCCTGGCCCACAGTCAGGACAAATCTCTATCACCCACCAGTCCCACAGCCACTCAGACCCGACCAAGTAAACACAGAGACTTATATTGCTTACAAACTGTATGGCCGTGGCAGGCTTCTTGCTAACTGTTCTTACAGCTTAAATTAATCCATTTCCATTAATCTATACCTTGCCACATGGCTCGTGACTTACCGGCATCTTCACATGCTGTTTGTCATCGTGGCGGCTGGCAGTGTCTCTCTGACTCAGCCTTCCACTTCCCAGCTTTATTCTCCTCCTTGTCCTGCCTACACTTCCTGCCTAGCCAATGGCCAATCAGTGTTTTATTTATTGACTAATTAGCAACACATTTGCCATACAGAACATCTCACAGCCAGAGAACCTTTCAGAGGCAGGTGGATCTCTATGAGCTCAAAGCCAGCCTGATCTACATATTCCAGACCAGCCAGGGCTACATAATGAGACCCTGTCTCATAAGAACAAAGAATATGAAAAGAAACAAAGGCAACAAGTCCTTTGAAAGAGGATATGGGGCTGGAGAGATGGCTCAGCAGTTATGAATTCTGTCTGCTCTTCCAAAGGTCCTGAGTTCAATTCCCAGCAACCACATGAAGGCTCACAACCATCTGTAATGAGATCTGGTGCCCTCTTCTGGCATGCAGGCAGAACAGTGTATACATGATAAATAAATAAATCTAAAAAAAAAAAGAGAGAGAGAAAGAGGGTATAGGATTATGGCAGACAGGTAACCTATCAACTAAAAGAGACGGTTAGTTTTGCAGGTGGGTTATTTGCAGTCGTGTGTTCTAGAGAAAAAGAGTTCGGCTGACAGTTTGCAGTGGGTGGGGCCGGACCCGTGGCTGAGGGCCTTTGTTGGAAGATTCAACTTAGGATGCTCCAAGTTTGCAAGACAGGAGTGTGCACCAGCCTGGCCTGGTGGGTCCTGGCCATGGAGAGACCATAAACTTGGCTCCTGTGCAAGGCTAGATGGAGAGGATTTAGAAGCATCTGAATTTATTAGGTTTCCAGTCTTCTGTCCCCAGTTCCCACCTCAACCCTCTGCAAAGCCTGAAAGGATAGACCAACTCTGCTCTTTACTAAAAGTGCCTCAGAGTCTCCTCACCCTTTCAGGACTGGACAACTGTAGCCTCATGGAAAACTTGACCTTAGGGGAAATTGCTGGCCTGTGAACGCCTCACATTCTCCTAGAATGCAGCCAGTGCAGAGTTTTGATTGAACCAAGCAATCCCTTTTTAGGGATTTGTTCTTCCAGCTTTCCTTTTCCTTTTCTTATTCTCCCTATTTCTAGAATTCTGAGAGCTGTACTGTTCATTATTTCTACCCATCATTAAGGGAAAAGATAGGGAAACATTCCCATGGTAACAGCTTCATCTCAAAATCTCTGAATGCTCTCAGCTGCCCTCCTCCAGGGAAAAGATGAGCTTCGCACCCCCACCCCCATCCCCACCCCAGTCTTCTCAGAGTACAGCTAACTGGTCCATCTCATGCTGCAGTAAGACCTGCTCAAACCAGGAACAGAAAATCCCGGAGAGCCAGACTGGTCTCTTAGCTAGCTCGGACAGAATAAAGACATTTCAAACATTCAATATTACACATCTCTGACACTCATTCCAAGAACTGGTGGACGTGCACAGGGAAATCCAGTGAAATTGAATGATGGAGGAGATGAGACGTGTCTTTCTTAAACATGTATTAGTTATCTACTGCATATGTGCTTATCCGTCACAAATTACCCCCAAATCTAATAGCTTAAAATAATAAGTATTATACTTGTTTGTTTGTTTTTGATTTTCGAGATTGCCCTGGAACTCACTCTGTAGACTAAGCTGGCCTTGAACTCACAGAGATCCAAATGCCTCTGCCTCCCAAGTGCTGGGTTCAACAGCATGAACCACCACACCTGGCTGATGGTGAGCACTTTTTTTTTGGCTTTTTGAGACAGAGTTTCTCTGTGTAGCTTTGGACCCTGTCCTAGAACTCACTCTGTAGACCAGGCTGGCCCTGAACTCACAGAGATCCACCTGCCTCTGCTTCCCGATTGCTGGGATTAAAGGCGTGCACCACCATGCCTAGCTATACTCTTCTATATAATCAGTCGGTTTTGTTACTTGTTAATCTCCAGATGCTGTGAACTCCCTCAGGCCACGATTTTGTGGGGGCTTTTTGGTCACTGCTTCTAGAATGGTACCAGGAATAGCAGATACTTAGGTATTTATTGAATAAGTGAGAGACTCAACTTAAGGCAGTGGTTCTCAACCTGTGGGTCAAGACCTCTGGGCGGGGTCGCTTAAAACCACCACAAAACAGATATTTACATTACAATTCATAACAGTAGCAAAATTGTAGTGATGAGGTAGCAATGAAATTTTATGGTTGAGGGTCCCCACAACATGAGGTGTTAAAGGATTGAAGCATTAAGAAGGTTGAGAACCATTGATTTGAGGGGTTGGGAGTGTAATAAAAATGTAAAAAATAGCCAAGCATGGTAGTATACACCTATAATTCAAACACTCAGAAGCCAGGGGCAGGAGGATCACTTGGCCTACATAGCAAGCTCCCATCTACAGTTACAGGAGACCCTGTCTTAAAAAAAAAAAAAAGATTAAAAAAACCTGAAAAATTAGCACATTTTATAAAAAGTGATTTCTAGAGTTCTCACAAGTCATTTAATTATAGTAACCAAGAATCATAATTATTACCACCACCCCCATTATAAATACAATGGGTCTGAGGCTAAAGGAGTTTGATTAGCCCACTGTAGACCCAGCCTTGCAAACAGGACTAGGCTTAACCCTTGTCCTGTACTTACAGATGCCACCTTGACCTTTAGAGATAGGCAGAAAAGCTCTTCTCAAAGTTGACTTTTCTTGTGAGCCTTTCCCTAGGGAACATGCAGAGCCTCCCGCCATGGATGTGGTATAAGCAGCCCAACATTTCTGAATTACAGTACCCCGAGAAAAGCCCAGCATGGCAGAGTGAGCATACCACCTGCAAATGCCCAGGAGAGCCCTGTGCTTATTTTTAGCCAGGATAGGGAAAGTGCCGAATATCTTCCAGGAGGGCTGGCAGCTGGCAGGCTGCTGATACAGCTGTGCTTATGTAAGCCGGTGGCGGAAGGGAGTCCGAAGTTAAGGAGAAGCAGGAGCTTTTCACACCTCTGCTTGCCGAGGCTCTGTCAGCCAGCACATTCTGTCGGGTCATAGGTCAGGAGTAGTTGCTGGAGAGAGAGGGTGATTTGGAGTGCGCAGAGAACATAGGAACAGCTGGCTCCCCAGGTCTGAGTAGACGTTAAAGCTGCCCCTTGAAAGTTCTGTCCGCCAGTGTCTGGTTCTTCCCACGCTGTTATCCAGGGTAAATAAGAGAACAGAAGCGCTCCCCAATGGTACAGTTGTTAAGCAGAGCCGTTCAGTGCATTTGACCACACCTCTCAGGTGTGCCAGATAAAGGCGATCTATAGAACATCCATCCCATCCTGCAGAAAGCTGCCGATACCCAGCATTTACCTTGTCCTGCAAGCAGCGGCAGCAGCAGCGGCAGCAGCAGCAGCTGGCTTTCACTGGAGCTGTGTGCCCTTTCATGGAGAGCCAAGATAGAACGTCTTTTAGCAGAGATTGATTTTAGTTACATCTAAATCAAAAACAAAACTCAAGAGCAAGCAGTATAACGAGGCCTCCTGTGTCCATCACCAAGCTCCAGCAATAATCAACATGGCAGTCTTATTTCATCTGTTCTCCCACACACTCTGGAATTATTTGGAACATGCTCCAGACAACACATTATTTCAACTGAAAATGTTTCAGTGTGTACCTCTGAAATAGGGAGGGATTTTTTGTTTGTTTGTTTTTTCAAGACAGGTTTCTCTGTATAGCCCTGGATATTCTAGAACTTGCTCAGTAGACCAGGCTGTCCTCAAACTCAGAAATTCACCTGCCTCTGACTCCGGAGTGCTGGGACTAAAAGTGTGAGCCACCACTGCCCAGCAATTCCTAATGAATTTGAAAGAACAAATGTGACTGAAATATCTGTCTCTAGGAAAGCACTTCTTGCAAAGTGCGTTGATTGCTACTTTCTGAAGTCTGCCTTGGTGCCTGCACTGTGTAGATGTTAAGGAGTCTGCCCAGGCTGGCTCCCTGGTGTCTTGTTGGCCCCGTGAGGTGCTATGGCTGTTCTTTCCACTAGAGGGCACTGTGGCTCCAGGACTTCATGTGGCTCATAGCCAGCTTTGCTACACCAGTGCCTCTTAGGAGGCAGTATTTAGTGCATATTTATTATTAGGCACCAACTGGGTGCTTCCTGTGTCAAGGATGGAGATAGAAGAGGTCAGACACAAAGTCCTGTGACACTGTATTGGGAAATGGTTTCTTTGTATTCCCTTTTAAAACATCAGCTATGTCATCTGGTGGAAACTATTTTAGCTCTCCACAGGGTGCTGCTTCCTGCTATAGACTGCAAATTCGGTTACCTGGTTAGATTTTTCCAACTGCCATATATGGTCTTTTTAGAATGTGAGTGTATCCAAGCAAGATGCCAAGATATGCTCATCTTTGAAATAATTCATTCCTGATTTTGATACCATGTGTCAAGTCTGTTGGGGAGACTGATGCTTACTGAGAGCTGCCTGAGCCATACCCTGTCCCTTTTCTCTCTCTTTTTTTTTTTTTTTTTTTTTTTTTTTGGTTTTTCGAGACAGGGTTTCTCTGTGTAGCTTTGCGCCTTTCCTGGAACTCACTTGGTAGCCCAGGCTGGCCTCGAACTCACAGAGATCCACCTGGCTCTGCCTCCCGAGTGCTAGGATTAAAGGCGTGCGCCACCACCGCCCGGCTCCTTTTCTCCTTTTTATCTGCATCCTAGCAAGATGGATGGTAATAGCCTTATTTAAATGCCAAAGAAGAAAACCAGGCGGTGGTGGCGCACGCCTTTAATCCCAGCACTAGGAGGCAGAGGCAGGCGGATCTCTGAGTTCATGGCTAGCCTCATCTACCAAGTGAGTTCCAGGATAGCCAGGGCTACACAGAAAAACTGTGTCCTGAAAAACAAAAGTCCAGAAGAAACATGAGGCTGGGGGAGTAGCTCAGAGTTCCTGCCAGCTTTTTGTGGGGCCTTGCATTTGGTCTCTAGCACCACAAAAATCAAACACTGAAAACTAAAAAGAAAGAAGTCTGTCAGGTGTAAGCTCACACTTGTGATCCCATTAGTTGGAGGGCAGAGGCAGGAAGATCACTGCAAGTTTAGGGCCAGCCTGGTCTCGGTAGTGAGGTCCAGGCCAGCCAGAGCCATAGGAAGAAACCTCGTATCAAAATAAGCACCAAACAAAATAAGCATAAACCCAAGGAAGCAGATTGATTGAGGCTAACTGACCACTTACCAGATACAGGTGGACATTTGGATGAATAATTTTTTTTTTCTCACCAAACCTGAGAGGACACACTGCTGTGGTACTAGGATGTAGAAAACATTGGGCTTTGTAAAGACACCTTGGTATTTAGGAGGTCTTGCAATAACACCACAACACAGAAGTGACAATAAACAGATACCTGATTATGAGATCCTAATGAGTGTTCTCGTCATGACAGTACATGTACTGGTCTCCATAAACCCTCTCCATGGCTATGATGCTGACTTCTGCAGAGGGAAGCCACCTATCATTAGAAGCATGACATCAGCCGGGCAGTGGTGGCGCCTTTAATCCCAGCACTCGGGAGGCAGAGCCAGGCGGATCTCTGTGAGTTCGAGGCCAGCCTGGTCTACAGAGCAAAATCCAGGACAGGCACCAAAACTACACAGAGGAAACCCTGTCTCGAAAAAAAAAAAAAAAAAAAGAAACATGACATCATCACTGGGGCGCTGCCCTTGGAGATACCTTTGTGCTGATGTCCACTCATCATCTCTCCTCCAGGACTAAGGCTTTGGGGTGTATTGGCACAGTGCCCCCCCACCCCCCCCTCCACCTGAGCAGGTAGCAAAGCCAAGCCCCACTAAGTCTCTATTCAAATCCTGTAGTTTAATGAAGGAAGACACATGTGTGATCTGAGCAAAACCCAACTCTTGACTGTTCTGTGTTAACACGGTGCATGCATTTAAATGCTTTCTAGCTACTCATTTGTAAACCCACTTACACACTCCCATCCCCTGCCCTGGCATTAATACACCTAAACCCCAGCATCAGAGCTCAAGCCGTGCTGGTTAAGGAGCGAATGGCAGTGGGGAGGGTGGATTTACTGGTTTAAGTTAGGAAAGCAGATACAGGTGGCAAGTGGCAAAAGCAACGGAGCCAGGAGGCGTATGGAGAAGCCCAGTCTTGAAAATTCAGCATTAGGCAGTCACAGCAGTGAGGTTCTGGGAAACAAGGACAAGCGTGGGTGTGTTCCAAGCCACCAAACTCTTCCTAACAACCCTGGGATAATGAATGAGCCTTCCTTCAGCAGGAGTCTTTGCTCTCTGGTGAAAGGCCCTCCCCCTGCAGACTGTCCCTCTGCAGATGCCATTGTGCACCGGGAACCATCTGGCAAATGTGCTTCTTCCTTCGTTCCTTCAGTGTTCCAGGTAATTCCCCCTTCTTGGATATAAATTGCTGCAGCAAGCCAAGCCAGTTGAATGTTTACTGAAGCTTCCCAGGCTTTTCCTAGCCTGGTTAACCACATAGCTCACTGCCTATGGAGCTTCTCACAGCTAATGAGCTCTCGGAAGCATGCATCTCCCTTCTCTACTGCTCTTGTGTGTTTTGGAGTGTGCAGAGCCAGGCACAGGAGCTGCAAAACAGCTACAGCAACCAGATGGAGAATCTGGGCGAAGCTCATGCATTCTTGAGGTAGGATGTCCTTCCTGGAGGAGGGACAGGTTAACTCCAGCTCTGTGGAAGACTTGGCCAGCTCCCTGAGGAGCCACAGCAGGCTGCCACCGCTGTAGGGCAAATCACATATTCTATGCTCCTGCTGCACAGGGGTGAATGCCTAGGAAACAGAAACTGCCCACTGCAACCTCTGGGTCCTGTTTTACACAAAAGCAGTTTGCTCCCCTGGCCTAGCTTCATGGTATACAAGGCTGGAAAGTTGAGGGTCATGTTGGGACCATTTGAGCAAGCCTCCTGCTTCCAGCCTGCTTCACTGATTGCATTCAGAGAACAGAGATGAAAGACAAGATTTATTCTTTCACAGACAGGATGGCCACACTGAATTATCAACTGTAGCCTTCACATGTATCATTCACAACCATGTGATCACTGGATTATCCTAAAGGGGATGAGAGATGAAGCAGTCAATGCCTAGACTCACATAGCGTCACAGTCACCCTAACAACAGCAAGCAGCTCCTATGCAGATTCACACTGGATCTTAGTACACACCGTTCCTTCCGCCATGAATACCTCAAGCCCCATCCACTTGTCGATCCTTTAGGATTTAGCTTTAATCACCTACGTGGACTCCCCTCCCCCTTTGCCACCACATACTTAGTTTGCGTTCATCTCAGTACCTTCAGGTTTTGACAGTGTCTTTCCCACCTGACACTGTCCTCTCTAAGGCAAAGCCACATGGATACCCAGTCAGGAAAGATGTTTATCAGCAGTGCTTTGGGAAGGGGAAGCCAGAGATAGGGATGCTGTTCAGTTGCTAGAATGGCTATCTAATATATGTGATGCCCAGGGTTCCAGCCCCAGCACCACATAAACCACTGGGGGCAACACATGCCGGCAATCCCTGGGGGCAACACATGCCGGCAATCCCAGGAGGGTCAGAAGTTCAAGGTCATTCTCAACTACATAGTGAAATAGGGGCTGAGACCTGGGCTACCTGAGAGCCTGGAGGTAAGTTGAGGTGGAGAAAGACATTTGCAGGTAACAGGATTTAGGGATACAGCCTTCAGGAACTACAGAGATGGCTCAGTGGCTAAGAACAGTTGCTGCTCTTTCCAGAGACCCTGAGATTAGTTCCTGGCACCTGTGATGGACAGCTCACAACCGCCTGTAACCACAGCTCCAGGGATTCAGTGTTTTCTTCAGCTCCTGTGGGTGCCAACGTAAAGGTGGCATATATTCACACAGACACAAACATGTAAATAAAAACACACCTTTAAAAAATATTAGTGCGAGGTGAGGTGACACACTTTTAATACCAACACTTGAAAGGCAAAGACAGGCTGTGAGTTCAAGGCCAGCCTGGTCTACAGAGCAGGTTCCAGGCTAGCTAGAATTACATGGTGAGACCATGTCTCAAAATAAATAAAAACAGCTGGGCGGTGGTGGCGCACGCCTTTAATCCCAGCACTTGGGAGGCAGAGGCAGGCGGATCTTTGTGAGTTCGAGGCCAGCCTGGACTACCAAGTGAGTCCCAGGAAAGGCGCAAAGCTACACAGAGAAACCCTGTCTCGAAAAACCAAAAAAATAAATAAATAAATAAAAACAAACAAACAAATAAATAGATTAATTAAGGGCTGGAGGGATAGCTCAGCCGTTAAAGGCTAGGCTCACAACCAAAAATATAAATAGATTGATTGATTGATTGATTGATTGATTGATTAAAGGGCTGGGATAATAGTTCATTAGAGAGTTCTGGCTGCTCTTCCAGAGGACCTGGGTTCAATTTCTAGCATCCCATATGGTGCCTGGCAGCCATCTATAACTGCAGTTCCAGGGGATCCGATGCCCTCCGTTGGCCTCCAAAGGCACTGCATGCATGTAGTACACATACACACATTCAGACAAAACATGAATATACATGATATAATTAAATTTAAATTAAAAATATGCACACAGACTGCCTCCCAAGTGCTGGGGTTAAAGCATATGTGTTTTCACTTGGTTTTTATTTATATAGATATAGTCCTCTGCAAAAAACTCCAGGTCCTCCCTTGTTCCACAAAAGATGAGATTAGGAACTGTGCCTTCCCTGGAGTCCTAGGGCTAAATAATGACAGAGCTGGAACAGGAGCACAGCTCTACTGACCTGTTTTCCTGCTACCAGGCACTAAGGAATCATATCCTGAGCTGCATTTTCTGTCCTGTCTGGTAATAATGGGTAATAATCAGGCTTCTGTGCTAGCACAAGAGAGGAGAGGGTTATAGAGAGACAGCGAGTGAATCTCAGAGCTAGGAGGGAGGTCATGGCTCATCTAGTCCAACCTCTGCATTTGCAGATGAGAAAATGGAGGCTGGTGCGGGTGAAGAGATTTCCCAAGGTCACATGGCATGCTGGTAATGGAACTGAGCTGAAGATGCATGCCTCCTGGTCTCCGGGGCTGTGCTTTTGCCCAGCTACTACACTCTGGAGAGCTGAGAGTTAACCTTCCATCCCAGAAAGGTGGACAGCCTAGCCCTCCCAACCAGCTGCTCTCCAAGGGGCAGGTCCCTGAAGTCCTTGGCTCTTCTAGGCTTTTCTCCCCTCTCTTGGTGGCACCATGCTTAAGTAGGGTGTGCTCTGCATAAATAATAATGAACATTCTCCTTCCAGGGAGGAAGGCCACGTCTGGGCAGGCAATGTGACAGATGGTATTTACAATGCACACTGAGGAGTTCCCCCAGAGCCTTGATCGGGCTGTGTAGATGAGACATGGAAGAAGCAGAATCAATGCCCACTACCTCACTCCTCCTACTGTCGGGAAGCTGCCGCTGCTGCTGCCGCTGTAGCTGCATTACTGTCTGCAGCACCTCCCAGGTGCTAGCTGCCTCTTAGGGTACTAAACATGAAGGTTCGGGGGGCTTTTCCTCAGTTGCCATTGCTGCTTCCTTGTCCTTCTTGTGCACCCCAAGCCATTCTTCACAGAAACCTGCGCTGACATTCTCCCTAAAAGGAGCCTAGTGAAGTCCTGTTAGGCCACACTGACTCTGAGATGCTGTCCCAAGGCCTGGTGGAGTGGAAAACGGACTCATTCATTGAGCACATACTGTACAGAGGGGCGTGAGTGTGTGTGTGTGTGTGTGTGTGTGTGTGTGTGTGTGTGTGTGTAGTGTTCGTGTTCACACACGTGTTGTTGGCTATTGAACTCAAGACCTTGTGCATGCTGGGTAAGCATACTACCACTGAGCTATGTCTCCAATTCAGGGTATCACGAAAACTCAGGCTGGCTTTGAACTCACGCTGTAGCCCAGGCTAGCACTGAAGTTGGAATCATTCTGCCTCTCCCTCCTGATTGCTGGGGTTACAGGTGTGTGCCACCACATCCAGCCTTTTTTTGGACTTTCTATGTGCCAGGAACCTATGAAGACACTGCAAACAGTCCCACGTCTTTGCCTTTAGGAACAGTCCACTCTCCTGTGAAGTTTGACCATGCTGCTAACTGCCGTTGGATCTCCTAGATCCTCATCAGTTCTTTCCCTCTAGAGTCTGCTGGGCAACTGGCACCTGGCTCTGTTCATAAATCAAGGGGAACTACCCCTGCCGTTCCACACACATCATCTAAGAGAAACAAGACAGAGGCTGAGACGAGAAGAGCATGAGTTCAAGGCTAGCCTAGGCTACACAGGGAGATTTTGAGCATGATAGGTACAGTGGTGTGCACTGATGGTCCCAGCCATTAGGATGGGCTGAAGCAGGATGATGTGGCGTTTGAAGCTACACGTATACATAGTGAGATGCCACACCCGTTTTCTTCCTTCCTTTCTCCTTCAAGAAACAGACAAGCAGACTGGTAATTGCTCCATGGTCTTGGACACACCCTAAGTTCCTGACCCCTGCAAACCTGCACCTAGACCAGCTCTATTTGGGCATTCTGAGCCTCACTCGGTTGCTCTGGGAGAGCCCTGTTGCAGGTTTAGGCCAAGGGCATTTATACCATCGTGGACAGGAGACTGTACTGTTGTTTATTGACTGGCTTCTTTGTTTCTTTTTGTTGCAGGACTAGGCCTTGAACTGTAGGTCGGGTCCGAGCTCTGCCACTGAGCCCTGCGCTTTAACTGTTACAGCAAACAATGTGGTGAGAGGAATGAGTCTTCAAACCTCCTCCAGTTCCAAGGGTCCTAATGTCCCTTCTGTGTCTGTTCTGTGGGCCTTTCTGAGGATAAAATGAAATGACAAATGAGGAAGTGTGTGGAAATAAAGGCTCGCGCACACGAGTGTATCATTATTATTATGCAGCACCGTCTTTTCTCCATAACATAAAACTTGTCTTTTGTTGGAGGTTGAGAGTAATAACTATGTAATTAGACTTTGTGTCGCACCAAGAGAGGCATGCTCTGTTTTTCATTAAACAGACATTTGTTTGGCTTCTACCGTGTGTAGCCTTGTGCATTGTGATGGATGTGAAAATTGAATAAGCCATAATCTTCTTCAAAGAATGCACACGCCGGAATCAGGAAGCTAAAACTTAGATTAATGCTATGCAAGGTCAAAGGAAGGAAGTGCTTCAGAGGGAGGGAGGAAGGGCCTGCCTTGGTGGAAAGATGGAAGAAAGGCTGGGTGGGCCGCAGGGTTTTCACCAGAGAGTCAGGCAACATGGTAGGACCTTCATCCAACAGACAAGATCCAACCATTGTATAACCAGTTGTCACACAGAAGAACTCCAGGCCCAGAAATGGGGCCCTGGGGACCAGCCAAGCCCCAAGGAGATGGCAGGGAAGGAAGGTGAGATGAGGAAAGCAGCTGGCAGGGGATCCGAGTGCGTGGTTAGATCAGTCTTGGGACTGGCAAAGCCTCCCCTGTGCCTTTTTGAGGCCAGCCACCGGGTGTCCACACTTCCCTTTGAAAGGGTTTGGTGTCTGTGAACCTAGACATCTTTCAATAATGATTCAAGTCACTCAAAAAAGTGAGGGCCCTGGAGTGAAGAGACGAAAGGAAAGGGAAAAAACTCCGCTTGGCGGCCTTCTTCTGTTTGATCTCCCAGACAGCGGGCAATAACGGAAGAATGCTGGAGTTGGGGATGGAGGGTGGTTGGATTCCAAGCGACGGCCTCCTCCTGGAGCTAGGTCTGCTGTTTGGACTTGCAGACTTCAAACATGACTTGGGGATTCCTGGAAGACAAAAGAATTCAGGGCCGAGCCTTGGATCTCAGTCAAAAATAACTCATGTCTTCATTTCAGGCAGGTAAAGGCGGCGGCGGCGGCGGCGGCGGCAGCCCAGGCCTGGCTTGCCGGCTCCTCAGAAGACTGGGGCTACAGGTGTGCTGAGAGGGTCAGTTTAGATTTGCTATGGAGAGAGAAGGAGCCCTGAAGGGGTATGGCCCTGGCTGCAGATGATAAGAAACCCACATGTAAGAGGTTATGATAAAAGCTGCCCTTTTTATCCTGCCTGCCATTTGCTTTGAGTGTTAATTACAGCCCTTCATGTTCCTTCCCTGGCTTCTCATTAGCTATAGGTATCCACACACAAACAGCTTGCTTCCATGCCTCTTCTTCCCCCAGGAGTTCCTCCTGGTTTCCCCTTCCCCTTCAGTACAGGGGTTGGAGCCCAGGGTCGTATGCATGCTAGGCCAGTACTCCGCCAATGACCCACACTCTGAGTCCCTTCTGGCTTCTCAATGACAGCCAGACTGTTCTAGCTCTGAGGTCCAGCTTTTCTTCCCTTAGAGGGTATGTTTGAGAAACAGCCCCCTGACATTCTCCCTGCCATATTATGCCACTGGGTTGTCTAATTTTCTTCCAGGACATCAGGCTTGGCTCTTTGCTGACAGTCCGAAGTCTCAGCACCTTGGCCAGGGGCTGGCAAATAATGGACACTCACATGTTAGTTGGAAGTTGCTATTGAACAGCTGCCAGCTTAATCCTCCTAAAACGCTGCTTGGGTTAGAAGCTGACCGCTTCTCCATCGCCTGCTGGGCAAGGGCCAGCCTCCTCTGACCACAGTAAGGACGTGGTCCTCCTCACTGGCTTTACCAGCCTTTTTTGTGTCCATCCACTTAGCTGTTCCCCGTCAAGGTCTGCCATAGTCTGACCTGCCTTTACCACACCATTCCCTCCATGCAGGAACCCTTAGACACCCTATCCCAAGGCTGCCTGCCCCATTCTCACAGCTCATCTCAGCAATCCCCCCCCTTCCCCCCACCCACCGCCAGGTTTCAACATCTCTTCCCCCAGTGCTATGACTTCGATAACAAAAATTCCCTGAAGGTCCGTGGATTAAAGGCTTGGTCTCAGCTTGGAACTCTTGGGAACTTTTAGGCATGGGGCCCTGGGGCAGTTTGTTATGTCCTTGGGGCTCATTCTTTGGTTGTGGGTCCCCAGTCTCTCCTTCTTCTGTTCTTGTTCTTCCTGGCCATTAGGTGTGCAGTTTTACTCCACAAACCCTGCAACATGCTGCCTCACCACAGCCCCAAAGCAACAAGCCCAATCAATCACGGACCTCCAAAAGTGTGAGCCAGAATGCATCTTCCCTCACCTCTCCATTTTTGAAGACAGAATCTCACAAGGTGTAGCCTTGGCTGGCCTGGAATTTACTGTGAAGACCAGGCTGGCCTCGAACTCATAGAGATCTACCTCCTTACCTCTGCCTCCCAAGTGCTGGGGTTAAAGGTGTGCACCACCACACCGGCTAAACCTTTTTTCTTTATAAAGTGTTTGTGTCAGGTATTTTGTTACACTGACAGAAAGTAGGCTAGCATACTCAGGATTTTACCTCATTCTCAATTGCTTAGTCTGTTTTGTTGGGAACTTCAAAAGAGGTCATGGAGCTATGGGTACCGCTTAGCAGTAAAGGACTTGCCTAGCATGTATGAAGTCCGGGGTTTGACTACAGTAACACACACACACACACACACACACACACACACACACACACACACACACACACACGTATAAAGGCCAATCAGCTTGGTTTGCTGCCATCTCTCACTAGACTCTACGCATGGGCTCAAGGCAACTCATATGCAGTCGCCCCTACTACCTATGGCATGCTGTTGAGTGAAGGTGGCCATTCCTTTCTCTGTCTTTATCAGAATGTTCCAGTGCTCTGGGTGCCTTATGTTGGAATGGGACAAAAGCTACCAGATAGTCAGGTTATTCTATTCCTTGAAGGCTCCAGGTCCCATTGCCTGCTGGGGGGTACATGGTACCTAGCTGCAGATTCCCCCTGGAGTTAAGAGATGGATCAGGTTGTCTGGGGAAGCTGGGCATTTCTGAGGACAAAAGAGTGGACTCGGGTTTGCAGAGATTGGATGTCACGGATGGTGTTAATAGTTTCCAAGTCCAAATAGCCACTCTCCTTCCAGCAGAGGACTCCTGCTGGGGTGATTCCTGGGGAGACTCAGGGTTCTTTCCTAAGAGGTTTGGGGAACACTAGCAAGGTTAAACACCTGTTCCTAGGGGCAGCAGATGGTATCCTCAGGTCCTTCTCCCCTTTGTCTTAACTGCTGACACTCATGTGACCTCTTCTAAAGACAGTACCTCCCCTGTTCCTGTCCTCAAGCCAAATTCCCTTTGAACTACAGTTAGAAGGATTTATTTATTTAATATTGTATGCGTCTCGGTGTTTTGTCTGCATATGTGTGCAGAGCCCATGGAGGCCCAAAGAGGGGGGTCAGATCATCTGGGACTGGAGTTACAGTTGTGAGCCACTAGGTGGCTGCTGGGAATCAAACCTGAGACCCCTAAAGCGGAGCCAGTGTTCTTAACTGCTGAGCCATCTCTCTCTAGCCTCTATATTTATTTATGAATGAGATGAGGTCTTACAGGCAGGCCTGATGTGCAGATCTATAATCCCAGCTACCTGGGGGGCTGAAGCTTTTAATTATATATACAGTGTTCTGCCGGCATGTGTCCCTGCAGGCCAGAAGATGGCACCAGATCTAATTACAGATGGTTGTGAGCCACCATGTGGTTGCTGGGAATTGAACTCAGGACCTCTGAGTTAACCACTGAGCCATCTCTCCAGCCCGGAAGAGTCACATTTTAAGGTCAACTTTAGCAACTTAATGAGACCCAGTCTCAAAATAAAAGTGAAGAGAGGAAGGGAAAGAGGGAGGGAGAGAAAGAGAGAGAAGGCTGTATTGCCCTGGCCTAATATACAGCATCCTATAGGCTCAAATAATCTCCAGCCTCAACCTGAGTCTGAAGGCTCCTGCCACTACATCCAATTAGGTTTTTTTTTTTTTTTTTTTTTTTTAAGTGTTATTGTCTGGCTCACTGGTCTTCCATGCTGCCCTTAGGATGGTTTCCAAACTCCATTCTCAGGAAACTACGCGCACTCATATCCCTCCGCCTAGCAGCCCTCATATCACTCCGCCTAGACTGGCCTCTTCTTTTGATGCCTTACTCTAATTCCAACCATGCCAAATCCCTTGCCGTTTTCCTCCCAGGCTGCATGCTGTCCCCTCTGCCTGGATTGCTGTGTCACCTTCCACATGGCCTAGTTACAGAAGCACTTCCTTTGGGAAGACCTCCTGGATCCACGAGGACCCTGCTCTTCCTTTCAGCCTGTATGACCCCCTGGGCTTCTGTGGAATCGAAGACTTGTTGAACATGGCTGTGCCCCACTCAGCCCCACCTCCACGTGCTCGCCCAATCAAACCATTTATGGAGGGCAGAGTTTGTGTCTTACACGAGTCAGTACACATCTCCCCTAGTGTTTAATAAGAACTCAATAATTGTTCAGATTTCACTGAGCCTGCAAAGGTACCTTCCCCAGGAGGGGGTGACTGAACTCAATGTGTTGCTAAGAGCTGTCCGTGCACCCCCATATGTCCTGACCCGTCCCCCCCCCCACAAGAGAAAGTATGCGAGGAACAGCTGGGGTCAGTGGGTGCTGGGCTGCTGGACATCTCTGCAGGGTGGCCATCTTTTCCATGCACCTGTCTCTCTTTCCAATTCCCCTGTAACCAGGCTTTCTGAGCTATCTCTGCTGTAAGTCTGCGTGTAACAGAGCCAGCACCATGCATGTTTTGTCAAGTCAATGGTAGCAGGGCTAGGAGAGGCAGGGACCCCAGCCTCAGGGCCTCCTGCAATGGCTTATCCTTCTGAGCTTCTTTCCACAAGGAATCCAGCCTCTCTTCTGTCCCCTGAAGGCTGTTTTCAAAATCACACCCCCATGCAGACAGTTTTATTTACAAGGAAATCTTGGCAGGATCTTGACTTGTTAGTAGAGTAGGGGATGGGGGAGGGTGGCAAGAAACAAAAATAGTTGAAATGATCACACTTTCTGAAACCGAGATGAAAATTGGTGTCTGTTGCGAACTCACCTAATTAGGATGGAACTAATTTCCCTCTGTGTTTAAGGGGAGTAGTCAGCGCTGGGCGAGATGGTCACAGGTTGGATCCTGGGGCTGCGAAATGCAGTTACATTTGTCTTATGAAAATGAAGACGTTAATTGCAACTTCTGCTAATAAAACAGATGCTTCCTTCTGACAGGATGGCGAGAAGAGCGAAGCTGATGGGAAGAGGCTAAAGGGTATAGCCTTGGTTCTGTCTGTGGGCTGCCTGGGGGACTGCACCAGGAATGAGTCCCTGAGCCTTCCTTGGGGAGCGCCTACCCCAGCCTGGGCACTGGCACAAATTATAGTCATTCGGGAGGACCGTCTTCCCCGACGGCTTTTCCCGCAGGTAAACTGCCTTCTTCTCTTTAAGGATCCTCTATTGCTTTACTAACTTCATTCCTGCTTTTTAGTTTTAGGGTTTTTTTTTTGTCTTTCCTCCCCAGCCCCTCTCTCTGGCGGGGCGCTTTCCTGGGGTTTAACAGATCAAGAAGCGCGAGCAGGATTTACAGCTCTGGATGGAGGGAGGGCAAAGGTTAGGGTTTGGGGTTCCAGACCCCCTGACGTTCCTCGCATCCCTAGGCTTTCCCGGACCTCCCAGAATCCGAGACGGCAGTGAATAAGGGACCTAAGGGTGACTGGTGGGATCCAGTCCTCACATCTCACTCTCCGTTCAGTCCTGGTTAACCCCGACGTGGCCAACTTCGTGGGAACCTCGCTTCTGATTCCGTCACACATTCTGCCGCCTCCAAGTGACGGTTAACGCGTGGCCGAGCTGAGCAGGCTGAGGGCAACAACGCAGTCCCTATCCCTGGGCTGGAGGAGCAGCCGCTCGCTGCCCGCCCCGCCGCAGCCCGCCCTCCCTCCTCCCCCCTCCCTCCCTCCCTCCCTCCCCGCGGGCGGCCTGGGGGGGCGGGGGCCCCGCGAGCAGCCCCGCCCCCGCCGCGCGCCGCCCCGGAGGAGTCGGTGGAGAGGAGGAGGCTGGCGCGCAGAGCGGGGGCCGCGCGGAGCGGGAAGGAGCGCGGGGAGCGGTAGGGCCCGGCCGGCCCAAGGGCGCCCTCGCCTCGGGCCCGCGGCGGAGGCGGAGAAGTTTGGCGGCTCGGGGCCCGGCGCCCCGGGGTCGCGGCGGGGGGGGGGGTGGTCCGCGGCGAGGGCGGCGCGGAGAGCAGGGCCATGGGGGCGAGCGCGGAGGTGGCGAGGCGCGCAGCGAGCTTCTGGAGCGACGCGGCCGCGGCGGCGCAAAGTTAGCCCGGCGCCCCGGGACGAGCGCCGCAGCCTGGGCCATGGGTGAGCACCCCAGCCCCGGCCCCGCAGTGGCCGCTTGCGCCGAGGCGGAGCGCATCGAGGAGCTGGAGCCCGAGGCCGAGGAGCGGCTGCCCGCCGCGCCAGAAGACGTGAGTGCCCCCTCCTGTGCCCCTCAAACTTTCTGGGGGGCGCCACGCCGGGAGCCGCCGCGGCTTCAGCTCCCTACCCGGGGGCAACTTGGAGGCTTCAAGGTTATGTCACTGGAGCGTCCGGGATGAGCTAGGGGCCCCCGCGCGTGGGAGGGATGGGTCTCCCCAAATGAACCGGCGCGCATCCCACCCCCGCTCGGGTTCCCGCGGCTTCCCTGCGGGACACAGCTCTGGCCGCTGCGCCGCCAGGAACCTGTCGGCCGCGGAGCCCCCTCCCAGCTGCTGGTGCAGTGCCCGGGACACGGCGTTTTCCTGCAGAGGCGGCCGCGTCACTGTAGAGACTCCCCCTCCCCTCCCCTCGGCGACCTGCGGACTCTGCAAGCCGGGGGGGTGGGGGGAGGAACCGGCGCCCCAGGCTCTGGACAGCGCAGACCAATCTGGAGACCCCTTCTCGGCTCTCAGATTAGCTCCCGCCCGGCATCTGCCTTGTCGCGACACTGATTGAAATTCAAACTGGCCTTAGTCCCTGAACCCTGCGAGAGCTAAGAGAGCCAGAACGCTGGGACGAAACGCTCCCAGCAGGGGGCTCAGGAGTCCTAGACCTCGTCGGTGCCAGGAATGGTCCCCAGGGCGGGCTAGGGAGGGGCTACCCCAGAGGGCTTCCCTGCCATCTGCCGCTCAAATCTCTTGTCCGGCTGTCCTGGGAGGCGAGGTAGGGTCTGACACTAGGAAGCCCTGGGCACTTGAGTTGTTAAAACTACTCCCTCCCAGCACCCTGCTTCTGACCTGTCCTTCCCTCGGGTTAAAATTAAGCCAGGAACCCCAACCTACGAAACCACAGCCAGCAAATCTGAATGGACCGGGAGTCTAACATCTCTCTCGCTTGCGTGGTCAAGCCAGTCACTTTCTCCTGGCCCTAACTCCCGAGAGAGTCTTACGTACTCAGTACTCACACTCAGTCTTGGAAGCATATTGGGGAGTACCCACCCACCCAAAACCCCTCCCCAAATCAAGCAGGCAAGACTAGTGCTGAAGCAAGGGCAAGTCTCCAGCGGACAGGGTCTGAGTACACTTGGACTCTGGGCGTGGATGTGGACGTGACCTTTAGGTAGCAGAAGTTATCAGAAACCCTGAGACATAGTTGGGAATCGTCCTTGTTCTCATTCCTGTATCTGGCTGTCCCACCCCAGAAACACCCCGTTCCCACCCCGTACTGTGCGTTTCTGCCTTTGCTCATCTGGGGAATTTTCGGGGTTCTTCAGGTGGGCCTCTGAGCCTGGTTCTGACTGCTGGGCACCAGCTGGGAGGTGATGTCGGAAACCTCAGGGGTCTGCAGAAACCTTGGTGATAAGTGCCTTTCTTTCTCTTCTTCCTCTCCTGCATGGCCTCCCTCTCTACCAGCACTGGAAAGTCCTGTTTGAAAAGGTATGTGAGCAGTTAAATCCCTCGCTTCCTCCCAGTCCTGCCTGAAACCGGTCTCAGTCTCCCTGCCTGCTTGCGTGGGCTTCCCTAGCTCGGTGCTCCTAAGATGGTGACGTGCTGTGGAGGCGTGGCTTAGTATGTCTAGGGCGGAGCCACACTGTGCTCTGGGTATCAGAGACAGCTGTAGGCTCCCTAGAGAGAATCCTTTTTCTCCCTCCAAATTCTCCTTGCACCATGGCTGGGCTTACACCACTTGGGAATTGAACAATATGTATTAAAGTTTTCTATGTGCAAGTGTGTTGCAGCAGGAGGCTGGGGAGGTGGGGGAGGGGCTTAAGCGAACCTTCCGGCTCCCTTTCTGCTCCTGTTATGAAAAATACTTGGCCCCCATAACATAAAATCTGTCATCCTTGGGGAGGAGAATTTGTTCATAAAATGGGCTCTTTTGAAGGCCGATCTTGTGTCCCATTCTGCAGTGGGGATGCTGGACGGTTTACAAATGAAAACCAGTATGTGATTATTTGCTGTATAGGGGTGAGGAGTAGAGTTGGAAGTACCAAGGGTTGGGTTTGAATCTGGAGATGGACATTTGGCCTTCACTGGGGAAATAGTTCTTTTTTACTTCGTACTTGGGTACTATCGGGTATTTCCTTTCCGTGCTTGTACCATAGTGCCGAAGAAAAGATAGGCAGGTGTTCCAGTGTGGGTGGGTACTGAACACTTCAGTCACAGCCGAGAGTAACTGTGCCATGAGGTTTGTGCGACTTTTAAGAGATCTGCTTGTGTAAGCCAGGTGTGGTGGCACACACCTGTGAAGTCTTCATTTGGGAGGTAGAGGCTGGACAGTCAGGAGTTCAAGGTCATCCTTGGCTCTAGAGCTACTTTGAGGCTAACCTGGGTTAGTGAGTGGGGAGGGAGGTATGAAAAGGCATCTTGATCCAGACCTTTGTTGTAGGTGAGAAAGTTTTCAAAAGCGTTTGTTTGTTTCTGAACGTGTATGGATTGCATGTGCACCGCGTATGCACAGTGCCTTCCGAGGCCAGAAGAGAGCATGGGATCCGCTTGTGAGCTGCCATGGGGGTGCTGGAAACTGAACCTGGGTTCTCTGGAAGAGCAGCCACCTACTGTGCCCTCCTCTCCTTTAAAGCAAGGCTGTTGTAGGATCCAGGTGATACCTAGATGCTGTAACTGTGGGAGAGGTGATGTGGGATACAGGGATGAGGGAACTACTTAGTTGCTGCTGAAGTGAACACAGACAAGCAGCTCGTGTTAGCTAGTTTTCCATTGTCAGTATATAAAGAGAAGAGATATATTTGTCTTATGGTTTTGAATATTCTATTTTTTGGGGGTGGGTGGGCAGGAGGTGTTTATTTTTTTGTGACAGGAGACAAGATTTCTCTGTTTAGCCCTGGCTGTCCTAGAACTTAATCTGTAGACCAGGCTGGCCTTGAACTCAGAGATCCGCCTGCCTCTGCCTCCTGAGTGCTGGGACTAAAGGTGTGCACCACTGCCTGGGTGATTTTGGATACTCTTACCCATGATTGGATGGCCCCTGCAAAGAAGCAGACCCAAGCAGAAGTATGTAGTGGGGTGAAAGCCACTGGCCTTATGACTGTGGGACAAAGAAAAGGGAGAGACTGAATCCCACACCCCGCTTCCTGACATCCCCAGTCACCTAAAGGCTCCTTACTAGACCCAATAGCTCCAAGCTAGAGATCAAACCTTTAACTCATGTCACTTTGAAGGTGACAATGAGGTTGGAAAGAAAAGATATGGTGATAGGAGAATAGGAAGATATTAATAGACTTGAGTAGCTGAGGGGAACCACATCCTCAACTGAGATTCTGAGCTTAAAGGGAAAGGAAAAAGATGGGGGTTCAGGTTGGCAAAAACCAACAGCTTTAGTGACAGCCAAGTTTAATGTGGGGACCTAGCCAAATGCAATTACCCCATGGGACTGAACATGTAGGCTTATGGGGGAAAGAGCCTGGGTGAGGATCTTGGGGGATATAATCCTTGATGCCTGGCTCCCAACATGAGGGCCACCTACTCTCCCTCTGGTCCCTAGGAATATCCCAGCTGCTGCCCTGACATCTCGAGGCAGGAGGGAACCATGGCGCTGCCACTGTTACTCTTCCTTCTCGGCTGCCAGCCCTTCACACCTCCTGCCAGATTTAGAATGAGAACCTAGAACACAGTGTATCGTGTTTTTTTTCCCTCTGTGTCTTTCACATTTGACTAATTTCCTTTGCCAGTTTCTATGTGTGTGTTTACATTTTCAAACAAACCATTTGGGTGAATGGAAGAGAACTTCCAGAGGGAAGTGTGTGCAGCTGGAGAACAGTTCCAAGCAGAGGGCGTGTGGCAGGCACTCGGTATCAGCCATCAGTCTGTAAAATCCCACTGGAGGCAAGTCCTGGGTAGCTTGTAGTGCATCCCCCTGCTTCTGGAGAGTTCCACTCAGAAATCCTCCTAGGCTGGGGATGTAGCTCAATGGGAGAGTGCTTGCCTAGCATGCCCAAGGCCGTGGGCTAAATTCTCAGCATTGCAGAAAGAAAAATAAGTAAACAAAGAAATAAATAAAAGGAAAACCAATCAGTCATTCTGGCAGACAAAATGAATTCTAGGAAAGCAGCCGACAGGTCTTACTCAGAGCCATTTTTCTTTTACAGTAAGTTCTGATTTCTTTTTCTTTTCTTTTCTTTCTTTTTAATTTTTTTTTTTTTGAGACAGTTTCTTTGTAGCAGCTCTGCCTGTCCTGGATCTCACTTTGTAGACCACTTTTCTTTTTTCTTAAGATTTATTTTATTTTATACACTTGGTTGTTTTGCCGACATATGTGTCTGTGCACCATGTGTGTGCAGTGCCCATAGAGTCCAGAAGAGGGCGGTGGATCCACTGGAACTGGAGTTGCAGACAGTCGTGTGCTGCCATGTGGGTGCTGGGAATTGAACCTGGGTCCTCTATAAGAGCAGGCAGTGCTCTTAACCGCTGAGCCATCTCTCAAGCTAGATTCCTCCTGTCCATCCCTCATAAGACATCCAAAGCCTCATCCTGCCTGGGGCTCTTTTATGTCTTAGCATCACTGCTTCAGAGCATGGCTTTGGGCTCTGTTCCATGTTTAGTCCACTTATCTTGCCCTTTCCCAACAGGGCAGGAGAAGAGCAGACATTCCCAGTAGACATGAGTCTGACTAGAAGTAGGATTTGACCATTGGTTAACTTGGTGACTACTAGAAAGAAAGTTTGGCTGGAGATGGCAGGGAGGCTCCCCAGCATTTCCTACAGAGGTAGATAGCCTTAGGCTAACTAGTTAGTGAGTTGGTGAGTTAGTGAAACATGGCACCTGTCAGTGCCTTCAAGCCCATGTAATCCATGAATTCACCTCCTGGAGATTGTTAGTGGAGTTGTTAGGGACAGAGCCTGGGCCTTGACAACCCTAACGAGTCGGACTTGACCTCTCACCCTCCATAGGTCACGTAAACAGACATACTTACAATAAGAAGCAGAGAAGGAGCCGGGCGGTGGTGGCGCACGCCTTTAATCCCAGCACTCGGGAGGCAGAGGCAGGCGGATCTCTGTGAGTTCGAGGCCAGCCTGGGCTACCAAGTGAGTCCCAGGAAAGGCGCAAAGCTACACAGAGAAACCCTGTCTCGAAAAACCAAAAAAAAAAAAAAAAAAAAAAAAAAAAAAAAAAAAAAAAAAGAAGCAGAGAAGGAAGATTTATTCAATGTGGCCACCTTGGGAAGAGGAATAAAGAGATCTAGTGATCCTCAGAGTCCATCTTCTGTGCATAGACATGACATTTGTGTTTCAGTATCCATAGCAGCAAGAAATATGCATAACTAAACCATCATGGTCAAGGTGTGGTCCCACCCTTCACCGAGCCATCTTTATCTTACTCCATTCTCTCCTGCAAAGTGGTGTGGCTAGTTGTAAGAACTGTGTCTTAACTAGGGTTTCTATTGCTGTGAAGAGACACGGTGACCACGGCAACTCTTATAAAAAGAAAGCATTTAATTGGGGCTGGCTTACAGTTTCAGAGGTTTAGTCCTTTATCATCATGGTGAGAAGCATGGCAGCACTCAGGCAGGCATGGTGCTGGAGAGGTAGCTGAAAGTTCTACATCTGGATCTGCAGGCAACAGGAAGAGAGAAAGAGAGACACTGGGCCTGGCTTGAGAATTTGAAACCTCAAAGCCCACCCCCAGTGATATACTTCCTCCAACAAGGCCACACCTCCTAATAGTAACACTCCCTGGTGACCAAACATTATTGGTGAAATTATTAAGGCCACTCCACGTAGTTAAAAGGGAGGTTTATTTTGTGGGGTAACTTACAAGTGAAGGGATAGTTTACAGGGTCTGGAAAAGGTGTGATGCAGTCTGGCGGTGTTCTCTGGAGAACTCTGCTCAGTCTACCTCCAGCGTCCAGGGTCCAGGAACCAAGAGAGCCAGCACATCCGGATCTCGGGTCTTCAGGGTCCTCTCTCGGCCCCACCTTGTAGTCGTGACAGTTACCGAAGCCTCGGAACTTCCAGATCAAAGCTGGAATGGCTACCCACTACAAAACATTCAAATATATGAGCCTCTGGGGGCCATTCTTATTCAAACCACCACAGATTGCTTCATAAGTTCCTTCTCTCACTGGCACCAGGCTTCAGCCTTCTCCTTCTCCCAGAATGCGACTCGTGGAGAAGTTCTAACTTATTGGGAACTGACCTAGTTAGGGTTAATATTGCTGTGATGAAACACCATGACTAAAAACAACCTGGGGAGGAAAGGGTTTATTTGGCTTACCCTTCTACATCACTGTTCATCATTGATGGAAGTCAGGACAGGAGCTCAAGCAGAGCAGAAAGCTGGAGGCAGGAGATGATGCAGAGGC
The DNA here is from genome assembly GCF_007827085.1 of Peromyscus californicus insignis. NCBI lineage: Eukaryota > Metazoa > Chordata > Mammalia > Rodentia > Cricetidae > Peromyscus > Peromyscus californicus. Next base: position 42,476,309 of record NW_026294551.1, on the reverse strand, counting down.
CATGGAGGAATGCTGCTTACTGGCTTGTTCCCCGTGGCTTGCTCAACCTGTTTTTTAAATTTTTTTATTTTTATTATTTATTTATTTATTTATTTTTATAGAATTCAGGACCACTGTCTCATGGGTGGCCCCACCCACAATGTGCTAGGCCCTCCCCCTTGAGTCATTAATTAAGAAAATGCCCTACAGATTTGCCCAGAGCCCAATCTTTTGGAGGCATTTTTTTTTTCTTTTTCAGTTGAGGTTCCCTCCTCTGATGACTTTAGCTGGTGTCAGGTTGACATGAAACTAGCCAGCGTAGGAAACATTGTTTCAGTAGATATCCAAAGGAAGAGGTACAAAGTTCTCTTTAGAATAGCTTCATTCCTGATGGAATAGTTACAAAAGTCAGAGGTATTGGAGTCTGGAACCTCTGGAGCAGGGCGTGTCTTCTTTCCCCTTCCTGGGTCAGGGGGACACCAGTGGTCATCTGTTTCCAGGTATTGGAGGTGGAATTGACTCAACTCTTCAATGCCACATTTAATATGCAGGGAAGCCTTGCCCAGAATGAAGCTGACTGCACCCTAAGGGTGAAAAGCCAGCATGTTAGCCTTCTGTGGCTACCTTTCAAGTAAATGGCCAAGATGCCTTCTGGGGATTGGTGGTGAGGAGATCAGGTGACCCTAGTCTTTTGGAAGCTTTTCTGTTCCATGGTCATGGAGATACAACAGGTCTTGTCCCTGCTACTCCTTCTCCTATAAAAGCTACCACAGGGAGGAAACTGGAGGCCATCAGCTTGTCTACCTCATGTCCTGTGTGTTCACTTCCTACTTGAAACTCTCCATAAGGGAACTGTCCTTTCATTGGTGGTGGTGGGGTGGGGTAGGGGAATCTTGATGGGTTTTTCCTAACTCTTTAAACAGGTTTTTTAAGTTACTGGGCCAAGGAGATGGCTCAGCAGGTAAAGTCACTTGTGTCCAAGACTAACGACCTGAATTCAGTTCTCGGGACCCACGTGGTAAAAGGGAGGAACTGATTCTCAAAAATTGTCCTCCGACCTCCATGTGTGCACTCTGTCTCACGCCTGTCCACAAAGAATATGTGTGACAAAGTTAGCATAGGGCTAGCTGTGTAACTGAGAGGCAGAATGTAGCATAACATGTGTGAAGCCTTGGGTTCAAATCCCTTGTGTTGCAAACAAAATAATAGTAATAATAACAACTGTAAGAGCTATGTGTTGTTATAATGCAATATCATGGCAAAAATACCGTATTTTTTAATTGCTAAAGCATTTGGACATTTCTTTCACAATTTCTTCGATGGTTTCAGATCTGAGACAGTTTCTGTCCTCCCCAAGTTTCTTAATCAATCTACTCTAATGTATTCTACTAGAGTTACAGATAGGTGCTTGAGAGACACCATGATACTGAGAATCAAACTTGGGTCCTCTACAAGGAGAGTGAGTGCTTTTAACTGTTGAGTTAGCTCTCTCCAGTCCTAAAAGTCACTTTACTTTTAGAAGTTGAATTTAAAAGTTTACATACATACATACATACATACATACATACATACATACATACATACATATATATATATATATATATATATATATATATATATATATATATATATATATATATATGTGGGGAGCATGCACATGCCACAGTGTACTTGTGGAGGTCAGAGGACATCTTGTAGGAGTTGGTTCTCCATTCACTGGGTTCTGGGGATTGGACTCAGCTTGTCAGGCTTGGCAGCACGTGCTCTTAACAACTGAGTGAACTACTTCCTAGGTCCTCCCCAAACCACTTCTGAGCCAAAAGGAATTTTCAGCTTTTTTCTCCCAGTGTCCCGGGAACCTTCGGGTCTTCTCTTGGCTGGACCCAGACTCTGACCTCATTTGTAGTTTTCCTGCTAGCTGGCTGCAGGTGTGGGGGTGGTCATGGTGCTTTGGTAGCTGAAAGGAAGCTCAGATGAGACGAAACTGCTGAGTGGATTATGGAAGAGCCACAGAGAAAAATGCCTTCCCCAGAGACAGTCAGTCACGTTGGCCATGGCCCTGGAACACACGATTAACCAGCAGAGCAGGGATCTCAGAGAACAAGAAAGCTATGGTTTAACTGGAGCCCACCCTTGGCCTCTGCATCTCAACTCTAAGGAGATGAGATGTAGCCTCCAGCACCACATCACTACCCTGCTCCAACTCCAGTGACCTGGTAGGTCATGTATCTATTAACTCTTTGATCCCTGACCATTCACAACAATGCATTCAGCAGTTGAGCAGTAGAGCCAAGAGAGCCTAACTTATGTACTGTCTAGTGTGTGATAGACCCACAGACGTCTGAATGAATGGCAGGTCAAACCACAGCCCCGGGGGTTAGAAAGATGGCTCAGTTGTTACAGTTCTTTAGAAAAACAAAGTGAAACTCTAGCTGTGTGTGTATTATTTGGGGATAAGGTATCCTCTCCACGAGCAGCACCTGATCATGTCCCACCCTTTCCTGCCCCGTCAGTGGCCATAGGTTATTAGACAGTCGATGGAAGTGTCTTGTATCATCTGTTCATTTTGCAAGTGAGGAAAGAAGGTCCCTTGGTGTGATGGTGTCTGAGCTCCTGTGTGCTTGCCACTAGGTACTGCCACTGTCTTTGCTTAGTGGTACCCTGCAAGGTGATGGAGACAGGTGGGGAGATGACACCCCACTAGCCTCTCAACAGTGGGCAAGCCAGGCCACAGACTTCTCCTGGAAACTGTAGAACAGTAGCTGAGCGAGCGTTGCTGGGAGGATGGGTGGAGTGTGTACAGATCTTGGCGTAGCCGGTAGGAAGCACCAGGTAAATATTGTTTGCTGGTGGCATGTAATGAAGTGAGTCCTGTTTCTCAGAGGGGTATGGACATGTAGTACAGGGCTTGGATCAAAGTGTCCAGATTCCTAGTCCAGCTAGGCTAGGCTGCCTTCCTAGGACAGAAGCTGAACACCACGCCACTGCTGAACTTCCCGGAAAGAGTCTTAGGACAAGGCTGTCTGGTATATGTTGATGCCCAAGCACTGTCTGCTCATCTGGCTTGTCTGTGTGCTACAGGGCGAAAGGTGAAGGGTCAGGACAAGGTGTCTAGCCCGCATGTGGGCTGGGCCAAGCCTCCTCTCTTCCTATCTGGCAGTTCTTACTGGCCCTTCCATTGGTGTCGTAGTGACATTGGGCCCAGGGTACTGTCTTGTTATAGGAATGGAGTCAATGTGTCTAGAGCTGTAAACAGACATAATCCCAAACCTCTTTCAGAGATTTTTGTTTGAAAATTAGTCTCTACGTGGCTCACCCTCTCCCCTTTTGAGATAAGGTCTTGCTATATAGGTCCTGCTAGCCTCACACTTAATATGCTTCAGTCTCCTGAGTGCGGGATTACAGGAATGTGCCAGACCCCTCCCCACCTCCTGACTTTTCCGAAGCAAGCGTAGGTCTATGTTGGTAAAATTCCTTTGAGAGAATGAACTTAAGTGTCTATTGTGTGTGCACAGGTCTGTTATCTCCTCTCACTTTAATTTCTCAGCAAACTGAGAGGTAAGGCTGTTGTTGTGTTCTTTCTTGGTATTTGTTTCGAGACAGTGTCTTACTTTGTAGCCTTGGCTGGCCTGGAACTCTGTATAGACCAGGCTGGCTTCGAACTAACAATGATCCACCTGCCTCTGCTTCTTCCTCCCAAGTGCTGGGATTGAAGGTGTATGCCACCACGCCTGACTCTGGGTCCTCTTTATGGGGGAGGAAACTCCGGGTGGAGGGGACAGGGCTTCCCCAGAGCTATGGAACAAATTGGGAGCCTCTGCAGTGGGTGTGTCTGTCCGCAAGGCTTCTGGGTGGCTTCTGCAACCGGACAGGAGGTAAAGGGGCTGTTCAAGGCTCTTCATGCCGTCTGCCTGCTCCTGTTCTGCCTCCCACCTCCCTCCTGCTCCTGGACTGTTCAGGGGACTAGATGGATTCTGGGGGTTTCTAGGGAAGGGAGCAGGGAGCAAGATTTGGGCAGAAGAGAAAGGGCAGGGCAGATGTCAGAACCTCTCCTGATCTCACCTCCTGCTGCCGCTCCTATCTGCTGCTCCCTGGAGGCTTCTGGATATATGGCTATGACTCAGCTTTGGTCCCTGGATAGCCCTGACAAGCTGGGCCAGATGAGTCAGTCCATATATTCCCGACCCCCTGGGATATTGCCTCTGAGTCACAGCACCCACTTGTCCCCTCAGAGCCTGTGACATGGCCAACCAAGCAAGAGGAGGGAGAGCTGTCCCTGCGCCAGGCAGCTTTGGGGTGGTGCTGAGGAAGTGGGGTCTCCTGGGGCAGGCTGACAGGTGGAGAGGGCCAGAGTCTGGTAGAAGGTGACGGCTCTCACCGTTGGTGCTCTCCGGTCACACTTGCCCACATTCTGGGACAGGCCCGTCTGTTCCCTCCTCCAGCTGTTGGCAGGGTAAATGGTTTTCTGGAAATGCTGTTTGTCCAGCTACTCAGCCTGAATTCAGCCGGGGTTCTCTGCTTGGGGAAGCCTGTTCTGCCTCCCTGACCAGCCTGCTAGCCTCAGCCACGGGGATTTGGCTCTGCGACCCTATGAAGTGAGAGGAAGGGTGTTGAGGAGTCTGGCGTCTGGATTGGTGCCTGATGAGGCCTAGCTACCTGCAGGGGTAACAGAAAGAGAGGAGAGGGCTGGGTTCCTCATGGCTCCATGTGGGCAGGCTGAAGGGCAGGAGGGTCAGAACCTGATCTTAGGACCAGTTCCCTTCCACTCTGACGGAGGCTTGGAGTCTGGGAAGAAGCATCCCTTGCTCACCCTGGAGCAGGTCAGGTGTGACATTTCTGAGGGCTTCAGTTTCTCTGTCTGTTAAATGGGACTAGTCACACTTAATTGTGTTCTGAGAGTCAGTGTTTTGAAGAATTAGAGGGAGAAGGTCATGGGAAGGACAAGGGGTGGGTTCTCTCTCTCTCTCTCTCTCTCTCTCTCTCTCTCTCTCTCTCTCTCTCTCTCTCTGGCTGGATTAGCATCCTCATTTGCAAGGAAAACATGGAAGAGAAAGCCCTCACTCTCCCATCCCCGGCCTCCTGACCTTGCCAGCTGCAGCCTGGACTTTTTAATTTATGGGGCTGTAAATGTCTATGAATGGGCCAGAGTTCCCTGGTAGGCTGTGGCATGCCGGGTGGGGACAGCTCTGTTGAGCCAGAAACTCCCCAATAGCCTCATTAATTTCCTCTGCTTCGAGGCCTGGGAATGAAACAAGGAGCTGACAGATGGGGGATACCCCACCCCCACCCTGGAGGGCAGCTGTCTGCATCTTACCCTGTCCCAGGACACATGCCCTGTGGCCATTTCCTTGTGGGCAGACAGGAGACATTGGGGATGAAGATGGGGACTTACCCAGATCCCAGGTTCCCATGTTCCAGACCATGGTGTTCCCAGGATGGCAGCTAGCTTGTCGGCTCCAGATGTTGCCTTTGGGATCATGTTGAGGACTTCTGTTCATGAGCCCCTATACATGTCAGAGGAGAGGGTCTTCCCAGGAGCCAGACTTGTGATTGTCCCAGAAATGTAGTCTGTGCAAGTCGCAAATGCATAATAGATAGGAACTAGACTTGTCCCCGTCTCTCCTGATTTGAGAATGCCAGGGACATTTGAGAAGCCTGGGGCAACTTTCTGGCCCACAGGGAGAGCTGGGCTGCTGTCCTGGGTGCTGAGCAGGCAAACCCCTTGCTCTGGCAGGGTTTGTCCCTGAGAGCTCAGCTCTGTGGCCCCATGAGGCCAATCGCTGATTTTTCAGCCTCTCTTGGGACCTGGTATCCCTAGTCAACCTTCTAGCTGGGACCGGATCCCACAGACTTCTAGTATCGGCTGCCTGAGAGACCGTGACGCTCAAGAACCGGAGGCAGAGGGGCTGCCTGGGTTTCATGAAGGGAAACATGATTGTACTGTAGACTTGTGGTTGTTCCTAAAGGTTCCACACAGTGTAATTGCCAGAAAATAAATGCTGTGGTCAAGTAAGGTCGAGTTAGGAAAATGTGGGGCTGAAGCAAACCGAACAGGCTTTTCCACTGCTGGGGCGGGCATAGCCCTCCCGTGGGTGATTGCATCGTGCTCTTCTGGGAGGGCTTTCTGACTGTGGGAGAGAAAATAGGGTTTTGTTTAATTTCCGCCTGTGTCCCCCTCCACCCCCATCATCATCACCTCCCACAGCCCCCTGTCCCCGAGAAGGGACTGATGTTCCTATTCTCAGAACTCACTGTACTCTCATGGACCACCTTGGGTCCAGGGTCTCAGAAACACACACTGGGAAGATCCTGTGCCAGGGGTTATATTTTGCACAACTGAACGGGGCTGAGGAAAGCAAGGGAGGGCAAGGCCAGGCCCAGATAGCCCCATGGAGGAACCTCCAATTATTTCCCTCTTGGCCACTTGCTCGCTCTTTAACCTTGAGATATTCTCTCTTGCTATTTTTAGTCCCTGCTTTCCTAACCATCCCTATAATGAGGGTGATGCCTGGGCCACAGTGATCCTTAGCAACCATGTGAGATGGATGGGTGGATGGGTGGCTAGGAGGACGGGCCAGTGTTTGGAACTCTTTAGCCGTAGTATCCCAGTGGTTGGAGGGAGCCCAGGCTCTCTGTTCTGCCTGAGAATGAGTTTATCTAAACGAATTACCATCTGTTCAGACTTGAGCAGCTCAGCCCTTGGTGCCTTGCCTTCCCACCCTACCCCGACCCCTGAGAAGTAGCTTTCACAATAGTAAATACCGTGTAGATTCTTGTAAGGTATAACTAGAAGGAGGGAAGGCCATGTGATTTTTCAGCCGCGTTGGGACACCTTGGAGCAAAGGAGGCACAGTCAGTCACATTTGGAGAACAGGTGTGTACCAGTATGGCCTCAGAGAAAACCAGTGTGGATGGTGAGCTGAGGGTTCAGTGAAGTTAGTACCCGATGCTTAGCAGACATCCCACCTGCATCAGCTCCTTGTATGATGTTGTTCATCTGGGAAGGAGACAGGAGGCTAGGACGTACACAGGCCCAGAGTAGAGCTGCTTGGCACAAGGACGGGGCCTTAGAAGTCTACTCCGTGTGCCTCTGGCTCACAGCCCTCAAAGCCCCTGGCGTTCTGCACTGCCCTTTGCAAGCCACTAAGGGTCCTTCCAGAAACTTGGGGATTTTGTTCTTGTTTTGAGGGTTTTTTTGTTTGTTTGTTTGTTTGTTTGTTTTTCTGAGGCAGTCGTCTCCTGTAGCCCAAGCTGGCTTCAATTTGATATATAGCAGAGGGTGACATTGAACTCCTGATCTTTCTGCCTATCTTTCAAGTGCCACTATTAGAGGTCTTCACCATTATGCCTGGCTTCCCTTCCAGCTATTTGGACCCAGATTTATGAGTCCCTAACCTAACTTGCTAAATGGGTCCAGTACCACCTCACTGCCCATTTACTCTTCTTCAATGGTCCTGGGACTCAGAATAGAAGGTCAGCTGCCCCCAAAGGCTTAATGGACTATGACTTTCTCTACCCTATCCTTGCCTCTATATCCAGGGATGGATATGGCCCTTCCATCCCCACAAGAAGGCAAAGCTCCTCCTACCAATTCTTTGATGGGGAAACTGAGGCATTGTAGTTGATGAACTGCGCCCCCTAGGACAGCACTGGGGGTGAGCTCCTACCTAAACACAGGGAGAATTTGGTGGATCATTTTCCCAGATTAAGTGAGCTAAGTGGTCCAGACACCAGCACAGGCTGGGAGATGAGAGATGGGAGTCTCTGTGTGTGTGTGTGTGTGTGTGTGTGTGTGTGTGTGTGTGTGTGTGTGTGTGTGTCCTTAGACTGGAAAGAGCAGCCACCTATGGAATTAGCAGTTTATGAGCAGGGCACTGGTGGGATTAAAAGTCCCCTTGGAGCCTCCAGAAGCTCTTTTCACGGCTGAGGAGGGAGGGCAGGATTGTGGGAGGGCTGTCTGGCCTCTGTGGTCAGCCTCCTGTGCTTGGGTTGAATGCAGGTCCCCCCACACAGTGCACCCCTGTCCAGCACTGGACCCTCTCCTGCAGGTCAGGACCCACTGTGACTTCTGCCTTCTTGCCAGGCTTCTGCCTCACTCGCTGATAAATTCATTCCTCCGGCTGCACTGACTGACCATTCCAGATCAGCCCTGACAGGCTGCCTTCAGCTCATGCCACCCCCCGGCTCATTCTGCCAGCAGCCTGCTGCCCCAAAGAGTGATTCCAGGGTCAGGACCTTAGAGGGGCAGCTCCAGGGGCTCTAGCATATAAGGAAGTTGTGAGCTGGGCAATGGCGGTGCACGCCTTTAATCCCAGCACTCGGGAGGCAGAGGCAGGCGGATCTCTGTGAGTTCAAGACCAGCTACAGAGCGAGCTCCAGGACAGGCACCAAAACTACACAGAGAAACCCTGTCTCAAAAAACCAAAAAATAAAAGAATAAAAAAATAATAATAATAAAAAAAGGAAGTTGTGTTTAGAGGATTTGTTCTGTCCCTCCCCCATCCACTTCCCACCAAAGTAGCACCAGACTGTTAGTGTGACCTCACTCCCTATAGGCCTGAGGGCAGCTGGCAGGGAGACAGACCAAGGAGACAGACCCCCATATGAATAAAGTGATGAGAATAGCCCCTGGCTAGCGGCTGCCCCAGGTTGACATCAGCCCATTGAACAGATGGGCCAGTCAAGGCAGAAGACAGGAGTGTGATTTTTGCCTTGCTCCCTGCCAGCTTGCTTGAGGGACACAGTCTCAGTCAGAAGTCCTCAGCTTCCTTCTGAATGGTGGGACCTTTCTCTTCTGACTTCTGAGCTCGATATCTCCCTGCCACCCTGTCCCTGGCTCCTTTTGTCTCCTCCTGTCTCTTTTGACCTACACCCCACTGGGTGCCCGCTGCCCGCTGCCAGCTCTGCCCTTGCCTCATTGTCTGAGGCGTTAGAACCCCAGCAACCAGCCTGTCTCCGGCTCTCCCCCACCCCCAGTCATCCTGAGTCCCTGAGGCCTCATTACTAGGGTAGCGGTGACCCCCCCCCCATTGTCTGGCCTATCTGGCCCTGGCACGGAAAGGTAGAGTTTTGGCAGAGAATGGAGACTCGGCCTGATTCCAGCGCGTTCTCTCCAGTGGAGATAGAGCCTGTAATGTGTTTGGGGCTAGGAGGCCTGGGGAGCCACAGGGCAGCCCCTGTCACTAGGACAACGGCAGGGAGGCCCCCTCCCCAGGGGGAGGGGGGAGGAGAGCAGGTGGCTCTTTGTCTGGTGCCTGATCCCAGCCCCCTCCTTCATCTTCCTCTGCCGGGAGCCCTGAGGAGGCCCCTGGGAAGGGATCGAGGGCTGTGCTCCCAGCATGTGCAAAACCATTGGGCTTTCCTCCCCTAGTGAGGCAGAAGAGGTCCCCTGATATGCGGGGGACCCTTGACCCCTGAAGGACCCAACAGACATCTTCCCAGGACCTACAACCCAGTCCTGAGGTCAGCATGGCTTGGGCACAGTCGGGGCCAGGCTAAAGGGTCCCCACGTAGAGTCAGGGTTGGTCCTTGTGGATTAGGACAGTGGTCTCCTGCACCCAAGCCCCAACTGTTAGCATTGTCAACCTTCCCTCTCTCTGTCCCCTTCCTCTCTCCCTCCGCTCCCCTCTCTCTGCTCAGTGTCCACATCTGAGCAGCAAGGAGGCCAGGCTAGCTCTGTTTGGGCCCCTTTCCTACTGAAAAATTAAAAAGAAAAAAAAAGTGTTTAAGGGGGAACCGTGGGTTCCTGGAGCAGAGCCCCGCCTCTCCCTGGTTAAGAGCACTTGTTGCTCTTCCAGGGGACCTGGGTTCAATTCCCAGCACCCACGTGGTATCTCACAGCTGTCTGTAACTCCAGTTTCAGAGGATCCAGCCCCCTCTTCCGGCCTCCATAGTCACCAGGCACACATGTGGTACACACGGATACATGCAGGCAAAAATTGATACATATAAAATCAAAAATAAATAAACCTTCAAAAAAGAAGGAATTCTCTACATAAAGTACATTAAACAGTGTTTGGCTCATGAAAACATGGCAAATATTAGGTATGATTACTCTTTTTTTTAAAATTACATTTGGAGTGCAGGTGTGGGTATAGTGTACCTCTGTCTGTCTGTCCATCTGTCTGTGTGCCACAGCATAAGAGGGAAGATTAGAGAGCAATGTGTGGGAGTCAGTTCTCTCTTTTCTGCGCTGTGGGTGCTGGGCGTTGAACTCAGGTCATCAGGCTTAACTGAGAGTGCCTTTACCTGCTGAGCCAGCTCCTTGGCCCTCAGCTAAGTGTGGTGTCACATGCCTTAAGTCCCAGCACTTGGGAGGCAGACATAGGCAGAGCTTGATGAGCTTCGTACCAGCCTGGCCTACAGAGTGAGTTCCAGGACAGCCAGGGCTACACAGAGAAACCCTGTCTCAAAAAACAAATAAAAATCTGTTGTTATTATTACTACTAGTATTATTATTCTGTGTGGGGGAGTGGGGGGCTTATGTGGGGAGATCAAAAGGATAGCTTTTGGGAGTCGGTTCGCTCCTCCCTTCAGGGCTCGGGCTTGCTTAGCAAGGACTGTTATCCATTGAGCCATTCCGTCGGCTTTGAAGATCCTTTTGGGTTTCCTGAAGTACTTGATGGTGATAAGCGAATAGATGTCGTGTACACATGGTGCTGGGGTGGAGGGTGTCATCTGAACATGGATCTCCTTAGAGTTTTCTCCTAAAGAGTTCTGCGGAGAGCTGAAGTGGTCCCTGACTGTCCGTCTCAGATTGTCTAGAAATACTGTATACAGAGCCTGCTTTCACTGAACAGCCTTTGCCAACCTTGTCCAGAGTAAGGGGCCACGTGGGTTTGGTCTTCCAGCCTCACCCCTGTACATCCCCAAGGCCCATTGCGATTTAGTGGTCCCCGTTCCTGACTGGGTATCAGATGCGGGGACTCTTCGGTACTCGGCAGGCATTCTGCTGCTAGCTGTATCCCCTGCCTTCCCTGCCTTCTACCTCAGCAGCCCACTGCAGCATTTCCAGGTGCACGCTGGAGTGCCGGGGCAGGAGTGCATTTGGTACCACAAGAGATGGGGTGTCATTTCCTGACAGAGTACAGAGGGCAAGCTCTGGGTGAGCCCTGTGGGGAAGGAGCAAAAAAGGGTTAAGGCCTCTTCTCACTGAACCGAAGAGGTTTCTCATGGAAAATTAGTACCTGTCTGTTCATCTGAACATCCCATTTATTCATCCAACAAATCTCCGTTGAATGACCGTAGGACAGACGCCGTGACAGGAGGCACTGGCCTTGGAGGAGTGGCGGCCCTGGCATGAAGCAGAAGTAGCTAGAGACAGATTAGGTGGGAAGCCTGGCTGCTGTCCAGGGTGCAGGGGAGTTTCCGGAGGTTAAAGAGAACGGTGTAAAATGTACATGTGCCCACACAAATGCAGAAGCACACACCTCCCACCCCCAAGACAAAACAACAGACAGTATGTCTTTGGTGAGTCGGCTACCCATGTATGGGGTGTGCGTAGGACCCTAGGACCGGCCATGGGGAAGCTGGGTGTACCTCCTGCACAGGGGAGGCTCAGGTCCTTTCCCTGTCCCAGAAGTCCTTTGTCTCTGCCACTTACTGAACTCTGTTCCTGCTTTCCTTTCCACAGTGAGGAGTAAGTGGAGGGAGAGGCCTGGGGGAGAGCTGTAGCTGGGTGGAGAGCACCAGTGCCACTGAAAGAAAACCAGCTGGTGGTGGCGCATGCCTTTAATCCCAGCACTCGGGAGACAGGGGCAGGCGGATCTCTGTGAGTTCAAGGCCACCCTGGGCTACAGAGTGAGTTCCAGGACAGCCAAGGCTACACAGAGAAACCCTGCCTCGAAAAATAATCATCATCTAAACTCAACTAAAATCGTCACCATCAGTGGGGCGTGGGCCTCACAGGAAGGGTACTTTTAGCTCCAGCCGAGGCTGAACTGACTCAAAGAAACCAAAGATAAACAAGAACGTAAAGGAGAGGGGCTTTCCTCCTCTCTGACTCAGTGAGCTTCTCCTCAGGAGGTGGTTGGATAGGATGATGCTGACTGTGTCTTTAGAAATGTCCCCCTGGGCCCCGGTGGGGAGAGAGAGGGTCGGGTGGGAGGGAGGGAGGTCTGGACCCCCACACCAGCCCTGGGAGGGTGGTACCCCACTGACTCCTCTGCTCTCTGTGCTTCACCCCCAGTTTGACCCCGGGAGCACTGGCTACATCAGCACGGGAAAGTTCCGGAGCCTGCTGGAGAGCCACAGCTCTAAGCTGGACCCCCACAAAAAGGAGGTGCTGCTAGCTCTCGTTGACAGCCACGCCGATGGGCAGATCTGCTACCAGGACTTTGTCAACCTGGTGAGCATTCCGGAAGGGGAGGAGCTTAGGCACGGGAGGGCGTTTTAGGCAGAGGGTTTCTGAACTGACCGCGGTTGAACAGCCAGGGCTGCAGCAGGTGAGAAGATGCCGCCGTCATGGAGGGAAGCAGCTCTCACCCCGGTGGAGTAAGGCATGGTCTGTTCTGGGGCCAGTGTGAGTGACAACGGCCTGAAGCATGTGTTAGGTCTCCGCAAATCTCATGTTCCAAGGACGCAGTTTCATGGAGGTTTTTATAGAAATAGAACAAAGAGAGTTATAAATCAAGACATTTTAGAAACACACTAAGCAAAAACTTCAGAGAGATGGGTTGAACAAGATGGGAGACTTTCCTATAAGCTTCAGGTGCTCACACACACACACACACACACAATTCAGATGCTGTCTGATGACATTCTTAGCCTTTGGATTGATGGAAGCTAGTGGTCTGCTAAGTTAATAAATTCCAAAAGGGCTAGGTGTGGTGACACATGACTTTAATTCCAGCAGAGACAGAGGCAGACAGATCTCTGTGAGTGTGAGGCCAGCCCGGTCTACATAGTGAGTTCCAGGTCAGCCAGAGATACACAGTGAGACCCTATCTCAAAACAAAAATGAAAACAAACAAAATAAAATAAAAAATTCCAAAAGGTTTTCATCTGTTAGTCATAGTGTAACAAGGCCAGAGCTCTGAGAACGGCTGATGATTGTCCCTATTCGTGGGAGGGGCCATAGCTCGTGAGTCCTGCCCGTTGTCTGTTATCTTTGGTGGAGACGCCCCCCCCCCCCCCGGGGGGGATTGATGCTGTTCTCTCAGAGGTTGCTGTGGGTAGTTATGCTGGACTTCGGGTGGCTTAGACAAGCTGCATTTCCCCACCCCATGGACGGGACATCAGTCGAAGCTACATGGGCTAGCGAGGTGAACACAAGGCGGGATGTCTTTGCTTGTTCCCCTGTCCATGAGGCCGTCTCTGATCTCTTCATGCACCCCATGGAGGAGAAAGAACTCTGTGAAGTCCTCTGTATTCTTAGACACCAAAGGCCTCAGGTAGGGCCAGGGAAGCCTGCGGTCACTCGTCCCATCTTAGCTCTCTGTGACGTGGCTGCCCAGGCAATAGCAGTGTCTGTGGCCTCTCAGCTGCAGGTTGCCACAGTCTGTGGACTTGTGGGTTTGCAAGGAACTGCTACAGACATTCAGGGGTAGCATCGTATTCCACTGTTCTAGTAGACCCAGGGAGTAGACCCGGAAGCCTGGGCCCACGCCGAGCCGAGACAGCGGTTCACAGACTGGACCACACGAGTGTCATCAGCCTCACCAAGACGCAGACCATGAGCCTGGCTCAGGCTGGTGCCCGGCCCGGCCCCTATGCCCCAGGTGCCTGCCCAATCTCAAGGCCCAGGCAAGTGTTTCCCTCCTGTCTGGCTCCATTCCAGTGGTGCCCTCTGTGTGAGCTCATGATGAGAAGTGACATGATATTGTCACATTATTCTGTTCAGACTCTGAGCTGCAGCAGCCAGTCACAGGCTGCACTCATGTAAAGAGGGCCACCCCAGAGCCTTGGCTCTCTCTCTCCCTGCCTTGGCTGTCTACTCCATCCCTCTCTTTTCCCATTTGTAAAATGAATCTCACGGTTCAGACAGGGTTTTCTCAAGGACCAAATATGATAAAGGACCGCATTTGCAAGCTTCTGCTGTCTCTTAATGTTCTCCTGCCGGGAAACCTCCCTGCATGATTGCTGTGGCCCTTCCTTTACCAAACCCACGCAGAACAAACCCCCCTCATCTGGAGGGTGGGAATGGCTAGAAGGGTTTCACCGAGGCCGGCCGGCCAGCCAGCGGGGGCTGACTCAAAGCCACACGGGGAACAGTGAGAAGCAGGACTCCGGAGTGAGAAGACTCTGCAAGAGAGACTCCCACTCCACCACCTCATCTGAACCTGGATCCTTCCAGAAAGAGCCTCAGATTCCTGTGCCCTGCTCTGGCTCCATTCACCTTGCTAGTCCTGACTGGTTCTTGTCTCTGGGTCTGACTGGATTATTACCTGGATTACTACCTGCTGGGCCTGTGGTCTGTGGTCTGAGAAGTGGTCACTACATGCCAGTAGCTGTGAAGCAGCTGGGCCCTTAGGCCAGGAGATCTGGGTCTTTTGGGCTTCTCCCCCTGGGAATAGTTTACAGTATGATCCTGGAGAGGAAGTCAAGGATGGCAGAAGCTTCCAGAGGCTGGAAGTCCATCTAACTGCTGGATGAAGCATGTAGTTGGATGGGGACCAGGCCCAGACTACGGAGGGCAGGACCTGGTCTTAGGTGAGACCCTGGCTCACCAAGGAGAGCATTCAGGTGTCATGGCTTCCGTGACATTGGGTTCAGATTCTGGCAGCTCCTAAATGCTGGGTGACCAAGACCTGCTTGCACCGTCCCAAGCTGGTGTGTCTGAGGATGCTCACTTCTACTCACCCCTGGCCCTCGCCTGACCATCATCTCCTTCGGGAAAGCCCTTGCTGAGACACATTGGCCTGGATCCTGTGCGTTCCCACAGCTGCCGTCACTCTGAACAGCTGGTTTCCTCCCTGTCCTGACCACCACCATCTCCCATGTCTGGTGATGGCCTTAACATGAGGGATGGAAGGATAAGGAATGAGTGGGTAGGAGGAATGTTTAAGTACAGGCCTGGGTTTGAACCTGCGTCTTCTTAGGTACTCTCTGGATCTCAGTTTCCGATTAGGCAGAAGGAGTATTCAGAGTTCTTTTCTAGTGGAGGTGAGCTGTGAGGTCAGAAGTCAACACAGTGGCGTTCAGGGACTGCTGCTCAGAGCTCACAGAAGAGGGTTTAGGATGGCTCTAGGGACATTGCAGGCTGAGGTGTGGGTGAGGTGCTCCCCTGAGGCCCCGGCTCTGACCCTCTCCCCACCCCATTTCCTGTGCAGATGAGCAACAAGCGTTCCAACAGCTTCCGCCAGGCCATCCTTCAGGGCAACCGCAGGCTGAGCAGCAAGGCCCTGCTGGAGGAGAAGGGGCTGAGCCTCTCCCAGCGGCTCATCCGCCACGTGGCCTACGAGACCCTGCCCCGGGAGATTGACCGCAAGTGGTATTACGACAGCTACACCTGCTGCCCTCCGCCCTGGTTCATGATCACAGTCACCCTGCTGGAGGCAAGGACCAGGCTGGAGGCTGGGAGAGGATGTCAGAGGTTCTGAGGGGTGGGGGTGGCGGACCAGCAGATCCAATAGCTGTTGCCCTGTAAGTCAGAGCCTTGTTAGGAAACCCAGGGGTTATTATACCCTGGGCTGCAAAGAGTCCAAAATTTGGGGGTTTTGTTTTGCTTTTTTTTTTATTTGTGTGTGTGTGTGTGTGTGTGTGTGTGTGTGTGTGTGTGTGTGTGTGTACGTACATGTGGGGGTGCCCACTGAGGCCCGAAGAGCGTGTCAGATCTCTTGGATGTGGAATTACAGGCTGTTACCTAGTGTGGATGCTGGCATCACAGCTCCTGTTCTCTGGGAGAGCGGCAAGCTCCCTTAACTGCTGAACCATCTGTCCAGCCTCTTGTTTTACTTTCTGGTTTTTTGAGACAGTGTCTTACTCTATTCCCAGGCTGGCTGGATCTCATATGTAGCCCAGGCTGGCCTCCAACTCTTGCTCCCTTAGGCTTGGCCTTCAGTTCCCAGGCTGGGCTGCACCAGCTGCCTAGTCTTAAGTGCTATGAATGAGCACCCCCAGGCGAAGAATACTTGAGGCAATTTTTTTTTCCGCAGCCAACTCCCCATGTTTCTTCACCCTTTAAAACAGCAGAACACACCGGGCGGTGGTGGCGCATGCCTTTAATCCCAGCACCAGGGAGGCAGAGGCAGGCGGATCTCTGTGAGTTCGAGGTCAGCCTGGGCTACCAAGTGAGTTCCAGGACAGGCTCCAAAGCTACACAGAGAAACCCTGTCTCGAAAAAAAAAAAACAAACAAACAAAATAAATAAATAAATTAGATTAAATAAAACCCCTAGCAGAACAATGTGACAAACTCATGGGTTGGGGATTTAGCCAGACAAACTCAACAGAGCCAATTTATGTAAATTCCTCCCTGGAAGGCTAGAACAGCAGCTGTTAGCCCCTTGGGACTTCATTTCCAGACTGTAATGCAGGAGTCGCCAGAGGAGTCCCATGCTGTCACTGGAAGGACACCTCCACACAGTGAGAGAATGACTGGGGTGCTTCCTGAATACAGAAGCATGCGCTTACCTCTGCGAGGGAGTGTTTGTGAACAAGAGAATGAAGTTTTTAAAGAACATTCTCTCTTTAAGGAATTGGCCATACAGGCTAGTGCGTCTCAAAAACAAATCATTTCAAGCTACACAGAGAAACCCTGTCTCGAAAAACCAAAAAAAAAAAAAAAAAAAAAAAAACAAATCATTTCAACCAAGAACCATTTCTTTATTTTTTTCCACTTTATTATTTATTTGTGTGTATGTGCATGTGTGTGTGTGTGTGAGCTTGTGAGTGAGAAAAAAGCCTGAGATCCCCTGGAGCTGGTAGGCAGATGTGGACACTGGGGATTAAACTGGGGTCCTCTGAAAGAACAGCACCTCACCTCCCTCGCCCCCCCCCACTCCCCACCCCGGGTCGAGCAGTGGTGGTGCACACCTTTAATTCCAGCATTCTGGAGGCAGAAGCAGCTGGATCTCTGTGAGTTTGAGGCCAGCCTGGTCTATAGATCAAGTTCCAGGACAGCCAGGGTTACACAAAGAAACCCTATCTCAACCCTCACCCCACCCCACCCCGCAAAAAAATATTTGTAAGAAACTCTAAAAAACAAAACAAAACAAAAACAGAAACAAAAATCTACCCTTTTCTGTTCTGCACATAGAGATCTGTTTGTAATTATGCTTTTACCTGAGCACATGTTGCCGTGGTGTTTTTCTGAGATTTCCTTAGATGTGTTCTCCCAGTGCTTACTGGGTGGGACTATTTATTGATGTCTATTTGGGGACCAACAATAATGAGAATCTTCGGAAGCTCTGCTTGTTACCAGGACAGCTGCATGGCGACAGCCGTGTGTGTGTGTGTGTGTGTGTGTGTGTGTGTGTGTGTGTGTGTGTGAGAGAGAGAGAGAGAGAGAGAGAGAGAGAGAGAGAGAGAGAGAGAGAGAGAGAGAAACCTGGCCTTCATACATGCTAGACAAGCACTCCACCGCTGGCCTCTATTCCCAGCTGCCCGAGCAGCTTCCTGGAGAACAGCGGGGCATGTAGCCTTTGGTAATGTGATCTGTGTCCAGGCATGGTCCATAAAGCCCAGCCCGACCTTAATTGTAGCTTCCTTCCCTGATTGCATGCCGGGCCTTGAGCTGCCCCTTTGTGTTAAACTTGACCGTTTGCTCTTATTGTCATTTTGTCAATTGAAAATTTGAAATTAGGTTTGTTTATTTGTTTCCTTACTTTGTGTGTGAGGAGAGAGCCTGCATGGTGCCCGTGTGTAGGTAAGAGGACAGCTTGCAGGAACCTGTTCTCTCCTTCAACCATCTAGATTCTAGCACTGAGCTTAGGTTCTCAGACGTGCTGGCAAGTGCCTTTACCCACTGGACCCTCTGTTCCCTGTTCGAGACAGGGTTTCTCTGGGAAGCCCTTGCTGTCCTGGACCTCGCTCTGTACATCAGGCTGGCCTCAAACTCACAGAGATCTCCCTGCCTCTGCCTCCCAAGGGCTGAAATTAAAGGCGTGCGCCACCACCTGACTGAATTTTTAAAAATTTTTATTAGATGTACTTGCTTTATGTGAATGAGTAATGTCTGTGCACCACATGCATGCAATGTCCACAGAGGTCAGAAGAGGGTGTTAGAGCTGCAGGAGCTGGAGTTACAGATGGGTGTAAGTTGCCACGTGGGGGTGAGGGACTGAACCCGAGTCCCTGGTAAGAGCAAGAAGGACTGTCAACTGCAGAGGCATCTCTGCAGCTCCTGGCTTTGTTTAATTTATTTATTTTATTTTTTGTGAGTGTGTGTGTATCTGAGTGTATATATGTGCTTGCAGCCCATGTTATTCTTTTAAGAAAGGGTCACTTTCTTGTTGGGCATAGTGGTATATGCCTTGTGTCCCTGCACTTATGGCAGAGGCAGGCAGATCTCTGAGTTCGAGGCCAGCCTGAGTGAGTTCTAGGATAGCCAGGACTACACAAAAAACCTTGTCTTGAAAAACCAAAACAAATAAATAAGAAATAAAGAAAGGAAGGGAGGGAGGGAGAGAGGGAAGGAGGGAGAGAAAGAAGGAGAGGGAGGGAGGGAGAGAGAGAGAGAGAGAGAGAGAGAGAGAGAGAGAGAGAGAGAGAGAGAGAAAAGAAAAAAGAAAGGGTCTCACTCTTTACTCCAGCTAACCTCAGACTTACAAATCCTCCTGTCTCTGCCTCTGGAATGCTAGGAACATAGCTGAATGCCGCCACTCTAAGCTGCAGTATCACTTTTCAACCTTTGACCACTGTGCTGTCTAATTATTGGTACCCATTTTCAGATTGGGAGACTGAGAACCAGATAATTCGAATAATTTGCCTAAGTTGGTCCAAAGGAGCCAGTGTTTGTGTACAGATTGGCTCAGATTTCAAAACTCTGCAGCTGTATGAATTTGAGCCATCAATATAGAAAAACAAAGAAGATACAGCTGATTTAACTCTCTTGGAGTCCGAGGCTTCTGTTTTCCATAGAGCTCTAGTAATCGGGGTCTTTGATTCATAAAGGATAGAAGATGGAGGAACGTGGAGCTGCCAGCCAAGTCCAATGCCAGCAACACTTACAGAAACCACAGCTGGCAGCAAGAGAAGAAACAAAGAGCAAATTCAGGCCGTTGTGTTTGGAAGGGAAAACCCCACCCTCCTGGGTTTCTGCACTGTGGTAGCCCAGCCTGGTACCCAAAACTTCCTTCTTCTTTCTTTTTTTTTTTTTGAGGCAGGGTTCTTCTGTGTAACAGTCCTAGCTGTCCTGTCCTGGAACTTGCTTTGTAAACCAGGTTGGCTTCGAACTCAAAGGGATCCACCTGCCTCTGCCTCCTGAGTGTTGGGAATAAAGGCGTGCGCTACTACCTCCTGTCCCCCAGACATTCTTTTTTTTTTTTTTTTGGTTTTTCGAGACAGGGTTTCTCTGTGTAGCTTTGCGCCTTTCCTGGAACTCGCTTTGGAGACCAGGCTGGCCTCGAACTCACAGAGATCCGCCTGGCTCTGCCTCCCTGGTGCTGGGATTAAAGGCGTGCGCCACCACTGCCCGGCGTCCCCAGACATTCTTAAATGGTTTTGCGAATGCTCTGATTATAAACACAGGAACACAGCAGTGCATTTTATAGTGAGTTCCCGAGAAACCACCAAAGTAAACATACTTCTAGGGCCTGAACAAATATACTTAGTCATCTGAAAAGAATGAACATCCGTGGTACCTAGTTGAAGATAAGGAGAAACCAGAGACTTTGGGTGCTGTTGATGGAAGTATAAAATGGTGCAGCCACTAGGAAAACCATCTGGCCAGTCTTCAGAAAATGAAGCATAGGGCTGGAGAGTCAGCTCAGTGGTGAAGAGCACTGGCTGCTCTTCCTTGGATTCCCAGCTCCTACTACATGGTGGCTCACAACCATCTGTAACTCCAGGTCTAAGTACCTGACGCCCTCTTCTGGCCTCCTTGGGAGCTAGGCACACATGTGGTGCACAGATATGATTGCAGACAAAATAAAAATGCACATAGAATAATAGCTTGTTTTGTTTTGAGATGGGTTCTCTGTGTAGCCCTGGCTGTCCTAAAACTCACTCTGTAGACCAGGTTGGCTTGGAACTCACAGAGATCTGTCTGCCTCTGCCTCCCGAGTGCTGGGACTAAAGGCGCGCACCACCTCGTCCGACTTCAAATAATGATAACTTTAAAATTTTTCACCTTAAGATTACCGTATACTGTGGCAATTCCACTTTGAAGTTAAAAGTAGGAGCTACTTGTCCACCTTGTTCATAGAGATATTCACAATAGCAAAAAGATGGCAGCCATCCAAGTTCCCCCGGACAGAAGAGTGCGGTGTCAGAGAGGCAGATGCATTCAATGGAACTGCCTAGTGCCTGTGATTCTAGCCCTTGGGATGCTGAGGCAGGAGGATTGTGAGTTAGCAAGCTGTTTGGGCTGTATAGTGATTCTAGGCTAACCTGGGCTACCTAGCAAGGCCTTGTATCATAAAAAGAAAAGGAAACTGACATGTGACATAATGCAGGTCTTCCTTGAGAAGGTACACTTTAAGCCAGTCAGGGAAAAAGAAAAGAAAAGCCAGTCAGCCAGGCAGTGATGGTGCACGCCTTTAATCCCAGCACTCGGGAGGCAGAGGCAGGTGGATCTCTGTGAGTTCGAGGCCAGCCTGGGCTACCAAGTGATGTTCCAGGAAAGGCGCAAAGCTACACAGAGAAACCCTGTCTCGAAAAACTAAATAAATAAATAGATAAAATAAGCCAGTCACGGAAGGAGGAGTACTCTGCGGTCTCAGCTGCATGAAGCCCCGGGATAGACAGGCATGCTGGAGGCGGGCCCTAGAGGTGGTGGTTGGGGGGGGACTGTAGGGAGGGGCAGCAACTGCAGGGAAGGGCAGCTCTTGTTTGTGGGTACAGGGTTTCAGTTTTGCACAATGAGAGGACTTTGGTGGAGAGGCAAGAGAGAGGGTAGCGCAAGAACGTATTTGGTGCCATTTGCCTGCGTGCTGAAACCTGCCCGAGATGCTCAATGTAGGCTGGCAAGATGGCGCAGCTGTGAAGGCACTCGCTGCCGGTCCTGGCGCTCTCTGAGTTCCGTCCCCGAAACGCACCTGGTAGAAGAAAACATCAAATCCTGCAAGTTGTTCTCTGATGTCTACAGATGTGCTGTGGCACACGTGTGTGGACATACACCACACACACACACACACACACACACACACACACACACACACACACACACACACTCTTACACTGCCTTTAATCCCAGCACACGGGAGGCAGAGGCCAGCCTGGTCTACAGAGTGAGTTCCAGGATAGCCAGAGCTACATAAAGAAACCCTGTCTCAAGAAACCAAAAACAACAACAACATTAAAAATTTACAGGTGCTAGGGGCTGGAGAGATGGCTCAGAGGTTAAGAGCACCGACTGCTCCTCCAGAGGTCCTGAGTTCAAGTCCCAGCAACCACATGGTGGCTCACAACCATCTGTAATGAGATCTGGCGCCCTCTTCTGTATACATAATAAATAAATAAATCTTTAAAAAAAAAAAAAAAAAAATTTACAGGTGCTAAATTTTACGTCTGTTCTACCACAATGTTTTCCTTTTTTTTTTTTTTTTTAAAGAAATCAACCTATATGAAATGGGAGAGTGAGGTTTTAGTAGAATAAGGGTTTAAAATTATGCCCATCAAGGAGGCATAGACAAATAGATCAAATGACCCCATTACACGCAAGTATCAGACAGATGTGGAGTGAGGGATGTTTTCTGATAAGTGGGTGCTGGCTATGGGCACCTGTCATTCAGGTGGGATGGCAGTCTCCTGTCATGTCCCCAGTGCCCATCAGGAATACCATCCTGGGCCGTCTTGTGCTTAGTAACTGGCCTCTCCACTCTGCTTCGTCTAGGTTGCCCTGTTCCTGTACAACGGGGTCCTCCTGGATCAGTTTGTGCTGCAGGTGACGCACCCTCGGTACCTGAAGAACTCTCTGGTTTACCACCCGCAACTCCGTGCACAGGCTTGGCGCTACGTGACATACATCTTCATGCATGCAGGGTGAGTTTGTCTCTCCACGGTCCCTGCAGGAGAGTGAGTGAGCGGCCTGCCTACCTGGGGTGAAATTATTACATATTTTATATATATATGAACATTTTGGGGGGGGGGTTTCGAGACAGGATTTCTCTGTAGTTTTGGAGCCTGTCCTGGACTAGCTCTATAGACCAGGCTGGCCTCAAACCCACAGAGATCCACCTGCCTCTGCCTCCCAAGTGCTGGGATTACAGGCGTGCGCCACCACTGCCCGGCTGAACATTTTATATATACATTTACATATGCATATTTTAAAACTAATTTTTTTTTTACAGTGTTGAGGATTGGACTTAGGGTCTCTGGATAGGCAAGTGCCCTAAAACTGAGCCCCAAACTCTGGAATTAAGTTTTCAGTTTATTTTTATTGACTTGGATGCAGATCAGAGATAGCTTCTTGAAACTCAACCCATACCAAACACACTGCTGTTTTACAGTTTGTGGGAAGGAGAAACAGAGAGGGTAGGATGCTGAGAGCCAGCAATGGCGTTGACCCACACATTTAACAGTATGGTTCTATGCATTTCCCAGAGGTAGGTTGAAATGTTCTGTTTCCCAGTGGCCAAAGAAAGCAGAAAGGGTCATGTGACCAACCTGCCACCAGAGTTGAACAATTTTGTGTGTGTGGTTGCTCCCACAAGTCAAGTAAAGAACTGAATTATTGCAACTACTTATTTCCCATCACAGTCTGTTCCAGGGCAAGAAAGCCTGGGGTCCCTCTCCCAGCCCTGAGAAGTTTGGAGTGAGTAGATCCGGTGGACCCCTTCTCACACCAGGCAGGAGAACTTTTTCTCTGTAAGACTTTAAGAGAAAATGTTGCATTGCCAAGTTACAACGTTTCAAGATGTTTTGAGACTATCTTTGATTTCCGGCTCCATAGTGCTTGTGGGTATGGTGAAAGACCAGAGTGATCCCAGAACTGGTGAACGGTGCAGGTCAAGCTGATCAGACACCTGGGCTGCGACTTTAAGCCACTCACTGCCACTCTCTGAACCTTGGCATCGTCCATGTTAGCTCCTGAGGCTGTTAGGTCCTGGGCATGGCTAGTCCCTGTCACTGCTGCAGATGCAGGCTGTACCTGTTACCACCAGGTCCCTTATGTGTATTCTGTCCCAGCTGGAAGGAATCGTTTTCCATGGCAATCATCCCCTCCCCAGCCCAGGAGCTGCTCAAAGGCAAAGCCAGTGCCGCCTTGCACCCTCCTGGCTCCCCAGTCTCTTGGCACACAGCATTTGTCAGGTGAGTTAATGAGTGTGTCTGTCACAGGGTCGAACACCTAGGACTCAACGTGGTGCTGCAGCTGCTGGTAGGGGTGCCCCTGGAGATGGTGCATGGAGCCACCCGAATTGGGCTTGTCTACGTGGCCGGCGTTGTGGCAGGTAGGCTGGTGGGCCCCCGCGGTGCTCCTCCCCAGGGCAGGTCAGAGGCAATCCCGGGGGTGGTATGAGCTCAGGCTTCCTGGGCATCTCCAAGGTTCCTGACTCCGGATTGTCCTCCAGTCAAATTTCCCGCAGACACCCAGACAGGGAGGTGTGTTCTGGTAGCGGGGCAGAGCACATGATTTGAAACAGGACTCTTTTGACAGAATTCCTGTTGCAGAGCTGCCATGCTCTAGCTGTGGAAGCCTGGGGAAATTCCTTGGTCCTTTTGGTCCCCTCAAGCTTGTAGACAGAGCTACTGAGAGCTGCCCGTTGTCGTGTGGAGGCCACACATGTGACAACAGGTTCCTTCTACTGTGCAAGGATGAAGCATGAAGCCAGGCAGCTCTTTGGCCAAGGCCTATCGGCACCCATAGGGAGCTTTTTCTTCTACCCAGAGCAGCCATGGATCCCTTGATTGACCCTATGAGGACAGGACAGTCTGGCCTAGGAGGTAGTGGATCCTCCTGTCGGGAGAAGTCTGTGTGCCTGGTGGGAAGGTGGAACACATGAGTTGAGCAGCAGGGCGGTTTCTCCAGGGAAGGTAACTGCAGCCCAGCCTCTGAGAGTCAGACCTCCCTCATGATGCCTCCGACTTTCCTGCTGCGCTCCTCAGCTTGACAGCGGGGGCCCAAGGGAGCTGTGTGTGTGTGTGTGTGTGTGTGTGTGTGTGTGTGTGTGTGTGTGTCTGTGTGTGTGTGTGTGTTTAAGATCTTAATCCTTTCTGAATGGCATTAAAGTTGTCATCAAGAGAGCTGGGCAACCTTGACCTTGTAAACAACAGGCAGGCATCGATGGAAGTAACCAGAGCAGGAAGAATCCCACTCTACCTCCAGCGGGCTCACCTACTAGTGTGCAGACCCTGGTGCTGGGGAGACCCTCCTTCCCAGCATTGTCTCTGGCATGTCTCTGTGCGCCCAGATCCTTGCCGCTTAGACCCTTACCAGCCTTTCCCTGAATCCAGCACCAACTGTCTCCTTAACAGAGGTCTAGCGAGCACCTCCAGGTTCCAGACTCTCTCAGCCACCCACACACCTTCCAGTCATGTGTCACCTGGGGATTTATGGATGTACGTTCCCCACCTAGATTCCCCAGAGTCCCAGATATTAAGTGACAAGGAACGGGAAGGCACTTGTAACACTTGCAGTTAGTCAATTAGACCTGGGGGGCGGGGAGTCGGGGGGAGCAATAACTCGGAAGACAGCAGTGAGCAGTGAGATTCCAAATGACTCAGCCCTCACCCAGAACGGATGACACAGTGGAGAGACGACGCGAGCCTCCCTCCCCAGTGATGTCAGTGCAGAGTGGGAGGGTGCAGACAGAAGCCAGGCACGTCACCAACATATGAGGCTGCCACGCGGAGCCAAGGGCACACGGCGCTCTGCCTGAGCCATCGAGTCAGGCCGGAGGGCTTTCTGGTCACTACAAATCATGTCATTGACCTCCACAATTGAGTGGGTTGATCTCCCTACACGGCTGTCCCTCTGGATCCCCAGAGGGGATCCCTTACAGACAGTTAGACCTTGGCTAGAGAGCTAGTCCTTAGCCATGACCAGCGTGTATGGCGTCCTCGCCACCAAGCTACACTTCTCTACCCGGTGTGGATACAGAGCCTGAGGCTCACACTCCCGTAATGTCAGTGCTTCGGAGAGGAACAGAAGTCCCAGGCCAGCTTGGGCTACACTGTGAGAGAGCAACAATAAAACAAGAACCAGAAGCCAGGGTTTAGAGGAACAAGTGATTTGCCCAAGAAGATTCAGCTTGTAAGAGAGGGGGTCCCACACAGGTTCTGTGACCCAAAAGATTGCCCGGGAAACACACGAGAATCAAAAGGCAGGCCTTTGCAGAAAAATGTGTCAGAAACCAAGGGAGGCCTTGATCAGTATCTGGCCCTGCTTTAATCCCTGCCCAGCAAAGGTATTCCAAACCCAAGGCCATCCTGTTTTATCGAGTGATAGTTATGGCTAACTACCAGAGCACGTATATAGAGTTCAGGCTTGGAGTAGCGGCCTTGTGTGTCATCACCGATACATGTCATAATTTTATAAGGTCCGTAAGGTATCCACTGTCACTCCCATTGTACAGACCATTCAGAAAGATGAAATCAACTCTTCTAAGTAATCACATTAGAGTAGAGCCCTGTGCACTGAACCAGCTCCTGGGACCAACACTGAATATGAACAGTGACGTCACTAGCAATCTTTTAAAGCCACTGTCTTAGCAGGACGTGTGATCACAGGTCTGTAATCTCAACACTTGGGAGGTAGAGGCAGGAGGACCGGGAGTTCAAGGTCATCCTTGGCTATATAGTGACTGTGAGACCCCCCTGAGCTACGTGAAATACTATATCAAATACCAACAAACAAACACAGCACCTAAGTGTATCAGCAACGTTTTATTACAGAGTCTGTAGAAGCCGGTATGCATCCCTAGAGCTCAGCATCTGTTAGGTAATAAATATTTGTAGGGTAG
Organism: Peromyscus californicus insignis; assembly: GCF_007827085.1. Classification (NCBI taxonomy): domain Eukaryota; kingdom Metazoa; phylum Chordata; class Mammalia; order Rodentia; family Cricetidae; genus Peromyscus; species Peromyscus californicus. Next base: position 42,450,328 of record NW_026294551.1, on the reverse strand, counting down.
ATGAAAGACTACATGAATAAATAAAGAAACATTGCTTAGAGGGAAATGTTCTGCCAGTGTTAATTTGAGTTTTTCATAATGGCCAAGGGAGATGTTGGAGAACACCTGCCTTCAAAATTTTCAGGCTAAAACCACCACAGCTGCGCCTTAGTGGCGAGGCCACCACTTCACCTGCACAATGGCATGGACCCAGAATATGTTTTGAGAACCAACCCCCCCTTGGTCTGTGCCATGCAGAGGTGTGGCCTCCCAGCTTGCCATTGTCTTCCTGGCTTCTGTCCGTCCTGACTTTATGGACCTGTCAGTCATGAGTTTTGTAACAGGTTATGAAGGAATCTTGCCTGGTCTACAGTCTCCCTTGATGGCTTTTACTACTCTGTATGCATAGATCCTATGTCCTTTGGTCCCAGCCAGTCTCTCCAGGCCCCAGCTGATGCGTGGACCTTAGGAAAGTCTTAGAAGGTAATAAGGTTATAAAATGAGGTGCATGCTTGTTATCCCAGCACACAGGAGGCAGAGTGGGAGAATCTCAGCAAGTTTGAGGTTAACCTGGTTTACATAAGACCTGTCTTTACGGGGCTGGAGAGATGGCTCAGAGGTTAAGAGCACTGGCTGCTTTCCCAAAGGACCCGGGTTTAATTCCCAGCACCCACATGGCAGTTCACAACTATCTGTAACTCAGGTTCCAGGGGATCTGACACCCTCACACAGACCTACCTGTAGGCAAATATCAATGCTCATAAAATTAAAAAAAAAATTAGCCGGGCGGTGGTGGCGCACGCCTTTAATCCCAGCACTCGGGAGGCAGAGCCAGGCGGATCTCTGTAGGCCAGCCTGGTCTACAGAGCGAGATCCAGGAAAGGCGCAAAGCTACACAGAGAAACCCTGTCTCGAAAAACCAAAAAAAAAAAAATTAAAAAGACCTGTCTTTAAAAGATACTTATATTTCAGTCCAATAATCGAAGCCTCAGTCCCCTATCTCAGCCAAACCTGGGGTCATTGAATTCCTGGTCTGGGAGGAACTGTGGAGCCCCCTCCTGTGGGAGACAGATTTGCTCCCCAGGCTCCACCCCATATGGCTAAGGGGTTCCCCACTCCGCTTAGTGAATTAGGGAGCCCAAGGAAAAGGGGTTTCTCTGCTCAGAATGTTGGAAGCTTTAGACTTCCTTGTCTCATATATGTGAATACTGAAGCCAAAAGAGTTTAGGGGCAATGCCTAAGGTCGTACAACCGATCTGTCACATCCCCCCTTCCACACTCCTGCCAGGGTTCCTAGCTGGCCCCTGGCCCGAGGGTCAAGACTCTAAATACAGGGAGAGTGAGGCCCTTCTGTCCCCCGGAGGCTGCCATGATGCATCTCTGGTGCTGGTGGAGTGCTCTGGAGCCCAGAGAAGGGGCCAAATTGCATAGGTCTGTTGGAGAGAGGAAAGGGACCAGCTGGGTGAGGCCGGGCCTCGCTGGCTGCAAACAGTAATTAATGAGGAGCTGGCTGGGGCAGCTGGCCCTGCGGCACTCTCCTGCAATGCAGCCCCTACACGGCGGCTAGGAGAGCGTGGGAATCTTTTGTCATGCAGATCCTGCTGCCTGTTTGCTACCCTGGGGTCCCCCACCCCCACCCACTGCTTTGGGACATTTATGGCCGAACCCTGTGGGCAGGCCAATAAAGGGAGAAAGTTATCTGACGGTAGTTAGACACCAATTAAAGCTGAAAAAAAAGACTTGACGGAGGTAAAGGAAGATTTCCAGTTGCCATGGACTGGGAGAAGGACTTGTGAGTCCTGGGGTCATGATAGCTTGGGGTTTCGTCGGTTTAAGTTTTTCTGAGACATCACATGGCAACAATGGGTCATAGGGACCTGGAGAGGGAATGCCAAGAGGCAGGTGGTCAACGGTGCTCCCACGGGGACCTCTCTCTCTGTCCCCATCCAGATGGCCTCATCCTGGTTCAGGAACTCCCTCCTAAGTTGTGGGCCCCCACCTTTGTAGAACTTGCAGATTTGGGCTCTCAGCCTCTTCCTCCTCTCCCCAGCCTCCTCTCTCGAGCAGCTAATTGACTCCTGAGCCCGCAGGCGTTTTCCAACCGAGGTTTCTGCTTGCTCACCCAGGCCAGCCGCTCCTCACCCTCTGTGCCCTGGGCTCTACCTCCTGGTTATTTTTAGTTTCCTGTGTCCTTCCCTGGAAGCCAAAGCATTGATCACACTTAAATGCGACCAGAACAATAAATTTCCCATCTCCTCTCTGCCCAGCTTCCCTCCTAGGACCAAAGTTTGTCATCCCACACACCAACAGCCACAGAACTGCCCTCTCTCTCCCCGGAGTGTGATGTCATCACTTTCTGGACTTTTCAAGGACATCCTCCCTCCAGAGAGGCCCCACTTGGGAGATCCCGTGGGCCTTTTGTGCTTTCGGTTGGCTGGCAGGAGGTGGGAGGTGATGCTGAGCAGGTTTATAGATTCAGCTGAGGAAACAGAAGTGGAAGGAGGCAGAGGCCACCTCGGAACTAACGTGGGAAGTGGCTGCCACTGAGGCCAAGAGCACGGGTTTTGATCAGCGCGGTTTTCAGGCTGGGGAACTGCTCTGTGACAGAGTGATGGCTAGCTTCTGTAAGGCCCTGGGGGGGGGGGGGGGGAGGAGGGCAGAGCAGGATTCAAATCCTGGTTCTGGTGCTGGGATGAGAACCTTCCCTTGTGTCTGTGGTGAGTGTGTTAGCACCGGCCTCCAAGCTTGGCCTTCAGGGTGGAAATGAGCCTGGAGGATAGGAGGGAGAAATGTTTGTACACTGCCTACCCCGAGTGGAACACCTTCTGTCCCCTGTGGCGGCTTCTTGTCACCACCAGGTGATGCTGACGGCAGATGACCTGGCTTGGAATTGGTCCCACTTGGGGCCAGTCAGACTTTTCCTTTGAATCTTGGTTCCCCGTCAGTAAAATGAGAAAGCTGAACCCTGGGGGCCATTCCTCCATACACAGATCTTCTGGACAGTCCAGAGGAAGCCACGAGGCAGCGTGGCATCAAACGGGAAGGATGGAGCCTCTTGCTGTGGAGTAGCTCTGCCCTGGTGGCGGACAGCAAGGGCCAGGGCTGGGCTGCACAGTGGCTCCCACCTTCTTGATGGTTTCCGCTCTCTCTGCCAGGCTCCTTGGCTGTGTCTGTGGCTGACATGACTGCACCTGTTGTGGGCTCTTCCGGAGGGGTGTATGCGCTCGTCTCTGCCCACCTGGCCAACATTGTCATGGTGAGCAGCCCCTGTTCCCCGTGGATCTGCCCTGTCTCTCCTCTGTCATCACTGGGCTCGGACATTAATTCCCCATAGTTCTCTCGGTCTGTGCCTGTCGAGTGCCAGGCCAGCCTGGCTGGAGCATGGTTCATACCTGCATCTTTCTCTGCAGACCCACTTCAGCGGGATCCTTCCCAGTTGAGCTCATATTTTCTCCAGCCGTGCTTGGCCTGCACGTGTGCCTGTTTCCCTACCCCATGACCGAAAGCAACCTGGGGAGAAGAAGAGTTTGTTTGGCTTACACTTCCACATCACTGTTCCTCAGTGAAGGAAGCTAGCACAGGAACCCAAGTAGGGCAGAAACCTGGAGGCAGGAGAGGATGCGGAAGCTGTTGGAGGAGTGCTGCTTCCTGGCTTGCTCGTTATGATTTGCTCAGCCTGCTTTCTTATAGAACCCAGAACTACCAGCCCAGGGATGGCACCACCCACAGTGGGCTGGACCCTCCCCCATCAATCACTAATTTAAAAAATGCCCCACAGTCTTGCTTACATCCATTTTTTTTTTTGCCGGAGGGGTCGTTCAAGACAAGTTTCTCTGGGTAGCCTTGGCTGTCCTGGAACCCTCTCTGTGGACCAGGCTGGCCTTGAACTCACAGAGATCCACTGGCTTCTGCTTCCTGATAGTTGGAATTAAAAGCTGTGTGCCACCACCACTGGCTAACTAACATACACCCAATCTTAGGGAGGCATTTTCTTAATTGAGGTTCCCTCCTCTCAGATGGCGGTAGCTTGTGTCAAGTCGATACAGAATTATCCAGCACAGCTAGAACACGTGGTCTTTAGAATTCTTTGTCATAGACTGTGCAAAGTAAGAGGACTTTGGGGCTGAGGAGATAACCCGGTCCATAAAGTGCTTTTCACACAAGCGTGAGGACCCAAGTTTAGAAACCTAGCAGCCACCTTAAAAGCTGGGCATGGTGATGATGCACACCTGTAACCCCAGTGCTGGGGAGGCCGACACCCACAGTTTGCCTCTGCAAGCCATCCCAGACAAGTCAGTGGGCTCCAGGTTTGACGCCTCCGCACACACCACACACACACACACACACACACACACACACACACACACACACACACACACACACACACACCCCTAAGGAAGAGAGCCTTAATGTCATCCAACTTCTCGAGTAGAAAAGAGACCTGTGGGAGTAAGTGATCTGCCCAAAGTCAAGCCCCGACTCCACACCTCCTGACAGTCATCCGGGAGTTGTCCCTGCTCCAGCTCTCATGCTGTCAGGGTCCCGTTCTCTTTCCCCTCATCCTCTTTGCAATACAATGGTAAGGACATGAGCATGACCCAAGGAGATAGGCAACCTAGGTCCAAATCCTCGCTGCCCACTCCTAAAAGGTGACCCAGGCCAGCCAGGTCATGTGCTTTGCAATAATTGAGAAAAAATAAAATAAAATCAACACTTAAAACAAATATTAACTTAGTTCCTTATTCCTTACAAAAGGACCCAGGTAGACTCGACTAAATAGGGCCTCCAAATCGGTGTGTTGAAGCCCCCGTGGTAGGAAGCTTGTCTAGTTTAGGGGCAGATAGAGGCCCCTCCAATGGGCCTGGCCTGCCTCACACCCACATTGGCCCAGGAGCCTCTCTGTGTTCCACATCTGTTCCTCTGTGCCTGACATACTCATGCTGCCTATAAAATTTGGTGGAAGGATCCAGAAAGGTTACAGCTTCTCGATGAGCCCCTCCTGCTCCTGCCGCTTGTCACCTTTTCCCTCCCACATGGCAACTGTGATGCTTGGTGGCAGAAGTCTTTTGGAGTCTCTACATTCTCCCGTGGTTATATCTGGGTTTTTGTTTTTGGGCTATAAGCAGGTCATTGCCATGTAGCCTAGGATGTCCTGGAACTCAGTCCTACCTCAGTCTTCCTAGTGGGGAATCTGTCTTCTCTTCCCTCCCTCCCTCCGTCCCTCTCTTCCTCTCTTCCTCTTTTTTGGGGGTCGAGGTTGGGGGTAGGGCTATCCCAAGTTGGCCTGGAACTCCCTGTGTAGTCCAGGCTGACCTCAAACTTGGGGCAATCCACCTGCCCTCCTACCTGACTGGAATCCCGCTTTCTAGATCAGTCAGTCCCATTCTTACTACCTCACTCTGAACACTACTACCCTTTTCTCTTCACTCCCGCCCCCTTGGTGAGTTGTGAGTGGGGGAGGCCGAGGTACTACATTTGCTACTGAGCTAAATCCTGGCAACTTCCAGTGTGTGCTAGTAGAGAGACTGCAGGTGGGTGTGGGAAAGGGTGTCTGAGTGTAAGGGTTCGGGTGTGTTCCTGTTTACCCAGACAGCCGCTGAGGGTCTGTGTGCACAGGGCTGCCTCACAGGGCCCTTTTAAATGGGTCATTCTCTGTCAATGCTGTCTTTCCTCACACACAGCTATTCCTCTGAATTCTGCCTCCTCCACCCTCCCCCTGCCCCAATTCCTCTCCCTTGGAGGAGAAAGTACTGACCTCCTCCCTCCCATTCCTGCAAGATAGGGATGGGGACGGGGATGGTGGGGGGATGAGCAGGCCCAGTGGAATGAGAACACAGGAAAGAAGAAAAAGGCAGGGCTTTATGAAGAGCTGCCCACTCCCCACCCCATGAGGTGCAGCTGTGCTACCCCAGAAGTTCCCATGGGGAGAAGAGTCCAGTCAACACTGAAGGGCCGGCCGCAGGCGCCCAGGGACCTGTGAAACAGCTTTGTTCAGTTTACACTTCTGTCTGGAGAGCAACCCATGGCCATGGAGATGAGCGGTCCCTTTTAAAACCCTAGGCCTTCCCGGAAGAAAGCAGCTCCCTGCCTGCCTCCTGGGAGCTGCCAGTCCTTGGAGTTGGCTGTAATGGGCCACACTCTAGAGAGTTGTGTTGTGCCTGTTGACACTGAAGAAGGCTTATTCTCATGATTAAGGTTAGTTTCCCCTCATCAAGGGTCTGTCTTTGCCCAAATTAGGTCAGTGCTGAGATGTATCGGGTCAACCCATTTGAAATAGTACACACCTTTAATCCCAGCACTTGGGAGGCAGAGGCAGTTCGATCTCTGTGAGTTCAAGGCTAATGTGGTCTACAGATCGAGTTCCATGACAGTGAGAGCTACATAGAGAGATCCTGTTTCAAAAAAGAAAAGAAAATACCATTACTGTGGTTGGGGAGTGTTTAAATGTTAGCAATTTTATATTCTCCAACCTAATATAGATTATTTATTGATTTACTTCCAAAATGAGAGTGGAGTGTTTATTCATTAGACAGCATCTCATCAAAGTAAAAGGCAGAAAAACTATGGATTTGACAGTCAGGAAGTCTAGATTTGAGAGACATCTGATGGCTGAGTCTGTCACTATGAACCTTTGGAACTCCAATTGCTCTCATAAGGTGGTTGTTACAAAGATGTGAACAGACCAGAAAATGCTTTCCACATGGCAAACCACCACTCAGCAGTGAGGGCCTGTGTGTACATATGCATGCACATTCGTGTATGGAACTTATTATATTTGTGTTTTATGTTGTGGGGGGTGTGTGAAATGGGGGGGGCATGTGTGCCACAGTGCAATCGTGGACGTCAAAGGACAACTTTTGAGAGTCCCTTCCGTCCTATGGTTCCCTAGGTTTGAACTAAGGTTTGGGTGCTGATGCCTTTACCTGCTGAGTCATCCTGGCTGCCTTCTGTGTGATTTTTTAATGTATGAATTATGTTTCCTATCTACAGAGCAATCAGAAAAAATTTTTTCTTTTTCTGTTTTTTATGTGAGTTGGTGTTTTGCCCACATGCTTGTCTTTGTGAGGGCATCAGATTCCCCTGGAACTAGAATTGCAGACAGTTGTGAGCCGCCATGTGGGTGCTGGGACTTTGGAAGAGCAACCAGGTCCTTTGGAAGTTCAAGGCCAGCCTGGGCTACATAGCAAGATCATGTCTCAAAAACAAAACAAGGGGCCGGGGAGCTGGCTCAGTGGGTAAAGGGTTGGCGGCAAACACATAGGACCTGAGTTCAGATCCCCAGGACCTTGTAGAGCTGGATGTGGTAGCACAGGCCTGTGATCTCAGTGCTCCTCCAGTGAAACGGGAGGTGGGACAGGAGGCTCTCCAGAAGCTCATGGGCCGGCCAGACTGGAAAACCAAGCAGGAAACAGTAAGAGACCCTGTCTAAACAAAGTGGGAGCAAGAGGTTGTCCTTGACCTCCACGTGTGTACCTGGCACACATGTACCTTCACTCACAGACATGTAGACATACACACACATACACACACAGATTTAATATACCCTGAAAGTGTGTGTGTGTGTGTGTGTGTGTGTGTGTGTGTGTGTGTGTGTGTGTAATTTCTAGTTTACACCAAAGAATTAAAGTCAGAAAATATTTCAACCAAAGATGTGGCTCACAAAAAGGCTTTCAATCAAGATTTCTTATTTTAAACACTGGAAATAGAAAGATCCACCTGATTGAATAATTTATTAATTGCCTGCTGCTGGGGCCATAAGCCAGAGTTCCATTTTTAAATAGCAAGATATTTACTTACACTTCTGCCGTGTCGTGTTGGATGGTTTCATAAAATATTTGAGAGCCAAATCTTTGCAAATTGAATTTCATTGTTTAAGCTCAGGAAAGATAACTGCTAAAAACAAAGAAAAACCTCTGCTATAAGGTTTATGTGATTAAAGGAATAGCCTCTTGTAGGACAGATACATCAGGAGTGATTTGTATGCCCTGCTTTTGTGGTGTGTGTGTGTGTGTGTGTGTGTGTGTGTGTGTGTGTGTGTGTGTGTGTGTGTGTGTGTGTGTGTGTTTGTACTGAGCATTGAACCCAAGGCCTCACTCATGCTAGGAAAGTGCTCTTCATTAGTTGGGTGAACAAGTTATCAAGGCGACTGGTTACCTTCTTGTTCTCAGTGGCCGAACCACCGCCTCACTCTGTGAGGCTGTGGGAGAGAAGGAAATTAAAGGGCCTTGGAAAGGTCTGGCTCCCTAGGGGCTGGGCTCTTCCACATTTATAGCAGCGGTGGTGCCTGCTGAGTGAGACTCCTTTTTCTCTCCTGGTGCTTCACTGCACTCCTGTTATTGGAGGGAATAATGGGTCGTGAAATGGCCTGGGAAGACTTTCTAGTTTAACCCCTTCGCTGCTGGGAGAGTACAATTCACTGGGATTCCCTCAGCTCCGGGAGCAGCTGGGTAGACAACAAAGGCAGACAAAACGTCTCACTGTCTCTTAGAGGGTGGTTGACAGAGCTGTGGACTGGGAAGACCATCTGCTTGTTAACCTCCAGGGATCTTGAAGTGGCCATCCTGGGTCCATCCTCACCTTCTTCCCTAAAGTGCATGCGCAGGGTTGGACTGGATCACCCTGGCAGTCTTCAGCGCTTGTTCACAGCTGGGGCCAGGCAGGTTTGCATACTCAGGAAGCTAATAGGCTGGAAGCCACACCTGTAATACCAGGAAACTATGGAGTTGAGGGCATCTTGTGGCTACAGAGGGAATTTGAGACCAGCATGGGATACCTGGACCCTGTGTCAAGACCAAAAAAAAAAGAAGAAAGAAACAAACCCGTGATTCTGACCTCAATAGTGCTTTGGTAAAGCAGAGCTTCCACTCTGTCCAGGGTCATTTGGACTCTAAATTTATTTATTTATTTGTTTGTTTGTTTTGAGATAGGGTTTCTCTGTGCATCCCTGCTGTCCTGGAACTCACTCTGTAGACCAGGCTGGCCTCAAACTCACAGAGATCCACCTGCCTTTGCCTCCTGAGTGCTGAGATTAAAGGCGTGCGCCACACCGCCTGGCCAGAACTTACTTCTTTATAACTTTTCCTTTCTTCCTTTTTCTTCTTCCTTCCCTGCTTCCCTCTTTCTTCTTTCTCCTGGGAGTAGAACCCAGGATCTCATACTTGCTAAGGGAAGCTCTCCTGCCATCCTGCCTCCTTCCCACCCCATCGTAATAATAATATAATAAACCATTCCATGTGCAGGCCAGTGGCGTCAAGTGCACTCACACTCCTGGGCAGCGGCCAGCATCATGCTATCTACCAAACTTTTTCTTTCTTCTTAAGGCCATGTAACCCACTACCTTCCCGCTGCGGCAGGCAGGAGGCTCACTTCAGGGACTGCTGGCTCCATGGGACTCACTGACCCCTGTTCAGCTCCCTGTCTCTTTGGTAAGGCACTGTGACAGACATTAGTAATCCCAGTGCTGCTCTGCCATCTGCTTCTAAGTAGAACATTCATCAAGCAGATGTTAGACATTCTGGTTCAAGAGGGGCCGTGTGCGGCCCACCTCACTAATGAAGAAGGACTTGTTGTGGACAGGGTCTCGATGTATTTCCCATGCTGGCCTGGGACTTGCCATCCGCCAGCCTTCCAAGTACTAGCTGATCCTCCTCCTCTTTTAATTGGAAAGAATTTAAGTTTATTGAATACAAAGCACTTGTGATTTACGAAGCAATTAGCAAAAGGATTTACCAAAGGGGTATTGTGTAAGCAGTACATTTTAAAATACTCCTTATTTAACTTTTTATTTTATTCACTGATGTGTGTATGGCGCTGGCGAGCACATGTGCCCTGGTGCATGTGGAGAGGTCAGAGGACCATTTGCAGGAGTCTGTTCCCTTCCACTATGTAGGTCCTGCAGCCCATACTTGGCGGCAATCCATCTAGCCAGCTGACAAGTAAGTTTTTTAAAAAAATCTATAATTGTACATTTGTTTTTTCCAAGTTTACATGACATCACCACAGTGCGGATGTACACACAGTCATCAGCTGTAGAAAACACAGAACAGTGTCTGCGTGACGGGAGCTTTTCTCTTCCTTTTGTTTTTTTGAGACAGGGTTTCTCTGTGTAGAACTAGAGGACCTAGAACTCACTCTGTAGCCCAGGCTGGCCTCGAACTCACAGAGCTCTGCCTGCTTCTGCCTCCCAAATGCTGGGATTAAAGGAGTGCTCCGCCGGGCGGTGGTGGCGCACGCCTTTAATCCCAGCACTCGGGAGGCAGAGCCAGGTGGATCTCTGTGAGTTCGAGGCCAGCCTGGGCTACCAAGTGAGTCCCAGGAAAGGCGCAAAGCTACACAGAGAAACCCTGTCTCGAAAAACCAAAAAAAAAAAAAAAAAAAAAAAAAAAAAGAGTGCTCCACCACAGACACATACCTGTGTGTGTGTGTGTGTGTGTGTGTGTGTGTGTGTGTGTGTGTGTGTGTGTGGTTAGGAGCCCTTTTCTTTATCTTAAAAAAAAATGAAACTCCTACAAGTTAAAGCTTGTTCACAATGTTAAGACATTAGAATACTTCAAGCAAATCCTTTTGTCTGTAAGGAAACATGATGTTTTCTCCGCAGCTTCCCCAAGTCCTGTTTCCTCCACTGTCACCACTATTTGGGGCCCCTGGGAGGTTGAATCCGTGTTACTACAACCTCAGAGGAGCAGGAGAGCAGGGAGCAGGGCCTGGACAGGCGGACAGGACAGATGGAGTAGATGGGAGGGTACAGAAGTCCCTGGCTGTGCCCGGTTGCCTCCTTAGCCAGGGCCAGTGTGCTCCCGGGAAGAGCTCAGGCTCATCTCTGTGTGTGTGCATGCATCTGTGTAAGTGGGAATTATGCTTTGAATGCCCTGCAGCCGTGCCCCTCAAAGGAACCCCGCGGAGGAGTCTTTTGTAAAGTGAGAAATCCTTTTGTAAGATGAATAATTGTATTCTGTTTATCGACTCTGGAGGCTCAGAGTTTTCGGAGACTCTCTCGGGGGAGAGAGAGACTTGTTTGAAGGCCATCTGGCCCACTCCCCTTCTGATGCTTGCTCCTCAGGTGCTGAAGCCCCATTAGGAATCTCCTCGGTGACAGGAAACTCATGACCCCCACGACAGGTCATCCATTACATTTCGTTCGTATAAGGAGAGGGAAACTTGTCTTGAACAAGAACAGTGATTGCACGCTGGTGAGGGAGAGCGAGCCGAAGAGAGAGCCTGAACGGAAGGGCTCACTTGATACCGACAACCGTGCACTTGACCCCAGAGTTTGATGGTGTAGGATCCTCATTCATTCTTCCTGGGCACGATTCCTTACCCTGATGCTTCCACTTTGACTTTGCAGGGGGTCCCGTTCCACATTTCTTGTCACCCATGGGCCACAGCAAAGAATCACACGCTCAAGGAGTTCACTGTCCGAGGTGGGAGACAGAGACGCTCTCTCCCTCGATCTACACGCTCTGCCCTGTGTGGCTCAAGACCTTTTATGACAGGGATAAACTTACCCTTGTCCGAAATCCCAAAGCCATGCTGGAAGGTTCTACAGCTACGCCCCAGCCCTCACTCAGTACTTCTTGGAAGTGGCTTCTTGTGTACCTGCAGAGGAGAGGCCGCGTCCCAAACTCACAGAACTCTCTCCCTTTCCTTTAGAACTGGTCAGGCATGAAGTGCCAGTTTAAGCTGCTTCGGATGGCTGTGGCCTTGATCTGTAGTAAGTACTGATGGACATTCACGGAGCGGGGTTGGGGGCGGTGGTGCGGGACCAGAATACAGAGATGGCTCAGCCCATCCTTCCCAAGAACTTGTGGTAAAAGAGAAAAGGTGAGGTGTGTCAGTAATGTGTCCAAAGCAGGGACACCCCAAGGAAGCCTTTCTCTTCACCCGGCTTGAGCCTTCCTGATCTTTGTTGATTTGTTTTTTGAGACAGGATCTTGTGTATCCCATGTTGGCCTTGAACTCACTAAAGAGCCAAGGATGACCTTGAACTTTTTTCTTGTGTCACAACACTGATTTGTACGTGGAGCTGGGCTTTGGGCCTGCTAGGCAAGCACGCTACCCACTGAACCACATCACCCAGACTGCCCCCCCCCCCCCCCCCCCCCCCCCCACCCCCCCCCCCCCCCCGCCGCCCTTTTTTTTTATTTTGTTTTTCTAGATAGAGTTTCCCTAAGTAGCCCTGGTTGTCTGGAAGCTCACTCTGTACACCAAATGCTGGGATTAGAGGTGTACTCTGGGGGCTGGAGGGATGGCTCACAGGTTAAGAGCACTGGCTGTTCTTCCAGAGGTCCTGAGTTCAATTCCCAGTAACCACATGGTGGCTCACAACCATCTGTAATGAGATCTGGTGCCCTCTTCTGTCATGCAGGTATACATGCAGGCAGAACACTGTATACATAATAAATAAACAAATCTTATAAATAAATAAATAAATAAATAAATAAATAAATAAATAAATAAATAAATAAATAAATAAATAAATGTATGTGTGTTCCACCATGCCCAGCTCCTTTCTTCTTAAACTTTAAAAAATTATTTACTTTTATTTTATGTATATGGGTGTTTTTTCTGCATGTATGTCTGTGTACCACATGCATGCCTGGTGCCTAAGGAGGTCAGAAGAAGGCATCAGATCCCCTAGAACTTAGTTATAGACAGTTATGAGCCACCATGTGGGTGCTGGGAATTGAACCGACATCTTCTGCAATAGCAACAAGTACTTTTTGTTTGTTTTGTTGTTTTTCCAGACAGGGTTTCTCTGTGTAGCTTTGCGCCTTTCCTGGAACTCACTCTGCAGACCAGGCTGGCCTCGAATTTACAGAGATTCACATGGCTCAGCCTCCCGAGTGCTGGGATTAAAGGCGCATGCCACCACCACCCGGCACAATAAGTACTCTTAACCACTGAGCCATCTCATTTCTCCAGCCCCACTTCTTCAACTTTTTAAAAAGTATGCAAACAGAAAAGTACCCAGTGACCAGTGGAGTCAAGAGAAATAGCTGGATGACTTCTTGAGTTGTGGACTTGACCTTTTAGAATATGTGTATATTGTATGTGCACTTGTGTGTGCATGCACATTTCAGTTTGCAGGTTTTTCAGGCTGAGGAGATGGCTCAGAGGTTAAGAACACTTACTGCCATTACAGAGTACCTGGGTTTGGTTCCCAGCACCAACCCAGCAGTTCATAACTGGTTGTAACTCCAGATCCAGGGAATCCAAAGCCCTCTTTTTGTCCCTGTGGACATCTCACATGCCTGGTGCACAAACATACAAGTAGGCAAAACACCTGTACACTTAAAATAACAACAAATTTCTTTTTTAAAAAATGTGCAGTCTTGCCCAGTGGTCTGACACATGTCTATAATCCTACCACTTTGGGAAACTGGGGCAAGAGGGTTGGATTTTTTACATCTTTGTTTATTCATGTTCAGGTGCATGGGTGTTTTGCCTGTATGTTTGTCTGTGTCCCGTATGTATGCGGTGCCCAGGGAGGCCAGAAGAGGGCATCAGATCTCCTGGAACAAGTTACAGACAATTGTGAGCCGCCATGTGGGTGCTGGGAATCAGACCCGGGCCCTGTGAAGAGCATTTGGTGCTCTTAACTGCTAAGCTGTCTCTCCAGCCCCAAGAGAATTGAATTTTGAAGCCAACCTACATAGTAAAATGTTGTCTCAGGCTGCCCCCACCCCCACACATATAAAAAAAAAAGCCTTGTACTTTTAGTAAAGTCACAAACTGTAGTGACTCTCATGCTCAGCTTGTGCTGGGACCTTAGTTAGGACAAGTCAGTTCTACTGACTGAGATGTCTGGACATAAAGACAAGCAGGGCTCAGCAACTGACCAAATATAGGAGGGGATGTCTTTTGTTTGGTTGGTTGGTTTGGGGTTTGTTGTTGTTGTTGTTGTTTTGTTTGTTTGACACAGGGTTTCTCTGTGTAGCTTTGGCACCTGTCCTGGAACTCACTCTGTAGTCCAGGCTGGTCTCGAACTCACAGAGATCCGCCTGCCTCTGCCTCCCAAGTGCTGGGGTTAAAGGCGTGCGCCACCACCGCCCGACTTGGAGGGCATGTCTTAAGCTTGATGGTGCACACTTTTAACCCCAGCATTTGGTAAGCAGAAACAAGAGGAACTCTGTGAGTTCAAGACCAGCCTGGTCCACATGGCCAATTCCAGGCCAAATATATACAGTGAGACTGTCCCCAAAAGTGGGGAGTGGTATGTCTGGCAGAGATGCCATAGAAATAAAGGACTTGTTAGACAGAAGATGTTGGCAGGGAAAACTGGGGCTTGGGACTGTGTATAGTTGTGACAGGAAATAAAGTCAATGAAATCATAAGAGCTAGATGATGGTGGCCTTCAAGGCACAGGCAGAACCATACCTCATCCTACATACATAGGAAGGCCACTGCAGGCTTACACCAGGAGAGATCGTGAAGGATGGGACAGATAGGAAATGAGCTGCATCATGATAGAAAAATGGACTGAGGGGTTGGAGAGATGGCTTGGGGGTTAAGAGCACTTGCTTTAAAAGCAGATAGATCTGAGTTCACCCTACCATCCACATAAAAAAGGCAAGCACGGCACACAGGTCTGTAATCCTGGCACTGGGGGCTGGATAGAGGAAGCTCCCAGGAGCTCACTGGCTGGCCAGCTACTCCTCAACAGTGAGCTGCAAGCTTCAGATTCAATTAGAGACCCCATCTTTAAAAAACAGGGTAGAGATCGCCGGGCGGTGGTGGCGCACGCCTTTAACCCCAGTACTCGGGAGGCAGAGGCAGGCTGATCTCTGTGAGTTCAAGGCCAGCATAGTCTTCAGAGTGAGATCCAGGACAGGCTCCAAAGCTACACAGAAAAACCCAGTCTTGAAAAAACAAAAAACAAAAAACAGGGTAGAGGGGCTGGAGAGATGGCTCAAGAATTAAGAGCACTTACTACTCTTGCAGAGGACCTGGGTTCAGTTCCAAGCACCCACACAACAGCTCACAACTGTAACTCTATTTCCAGGGGCTATGAACCCTCCTGTGGCATCCACAGGTACCAGGCATGCACACAGTACATGCATGTAGACAAAACACTCATGCACAAGTGTTTAACAGTAAGGTGGAGAACAACAGAGGAGGACATGTAATGTCTTCTGTCCTTCATATGTGTGCATGCATAGGTGCACACACACACACACACACACACACACACACACACACACACACACACCACACTGAAAGGGGAATGAGACCCGAAACCTCAGGGCTCATCCTGAAATGTAAAGAGTGAGAGGAAGGAGAGAATCCATTCTCCTTTACTTTCTAAAACGTGTATGCGGAGCATATGATTAGGTTTAATTCGTAAGTGTAAACTTGAGCTTTTGAGAGTTCTAAGATCACCCAGCTCAAAGGAATACCTTCAATGAATATTGAAATATGTCAATACTAATGCTCCACAGTTTAACCAAGCTGGGCAGGGATCACCAAGGGTTTCTAAGCCTGGGCTAGCCACCTGCTGTATGGTAGGAGAAAGACACAGCCAGAGCAAACCCTGCTGGAGTCAGCCTGTGAAGGTGCTCCTCAATTTCACCTCCACAATCCTTATCTCTTACTTTAGGCCTTTGGAAAGTCAAGTCTGTCCCTGACCCACCAGGAGCCTTCTTGGTGGTGTCTTTTTTTTTTTTTTTTTTTTTTTAATAAAAACCACTGTAAACATAAAAGCTGGGGCTGGAGAGATGGCTCAGTCGTTAAGAGTTTTCCCAGGGGTCCTGAGTTCAATTCCCAGCACCCACATGGCAGCTCACGACTGTCTGATGCTCTCTTCTGGTGTGCAGATGTATATGCAGACCAAGTACCGATTACATAAAATACATAAATAAAGCTTTAAAAAAATCATAAAAAGGGTTGGAGATTTAGCTCAGTGGTAGAGCGCTTGCCTAGCAAGCACAAGGCCCTGGGTTCGATCCTAAGCTCAAAAAAAAAAAAATCATAAAAGCTAGAACGCTGATGGAGAGGTGGGAGAGGAACCATCATCTTGTACACACTTTTCCTTTATTGGCCCCAGGACCATCTAAGCAGCAGCTGCAGGAAAGCTCCACCAGGTTGGCATAGTGCCAGAGCACGGCCCCACTGCTCCTTTTGCGACCTCTGCTGGCTGTTCATGGAGTTGCAGGGCCCTCTGAAGACATCTAGTCCCTAAAGGGAAGGAGGTTCCTGGGACGAGTGGTTAAATAAAGGTGGAGAGGCACACTGATGAAATCCGGGCTGTCTTTGAATCTGTCAGATTTACCTTGGTGACCCTCTGGGTCTGGAAAATAAGGCTAAGAATACTTACTCTCTCAGGGACTGAAGAGATGGCTCAGTGGTTAAGAGTGCTTGCTGCTTGCTCTTCCAGAGGACCCAAGTTCAGTTCCCAGAACACACATCTGGCAGCAATGACCTGTAACTCCAGCTCCAACTCCAAGACATCCGATGCACTCTTCTGGACTGGGCAACACCTTCACATTCATCACACACACACACACACACACACACACACACACACACACACACACACACCTGTAATGAAAAATTAAAATTTAAAAAAGGGGGAGTGGCTGGAGAGAGGACTCAGTGGTTAAGAGCACTGGCCACTCCTCCAGAGGACCTGGTTCAATTCCCAGGACCCACATGGCAATGGACAGATGAAGAAATGGCCCCAGGATGTAGCATGGCCACAGAGATGCCAGGGCCTTTGGACAGAGCTGTGCCTTCCTTAGGGTCTTCTACTAAAGCCCCTCTCAACATTCAGATGACAGTTCAAATATTTCCTCTTAAGCTGGGTGGTGGTGGTGCATGCCTTTAATCCCAGCACTGGGAGGCAGAGGCAGGTGGATCTCTGTGAGTTCGAGGCCAGCCTGGTTTACAGAGTGAGTTCCAGGGAAGGCGCAATGCTACACAGAAAAACCCTGTCTCGAAAAACAAAAACAAACAAACAAAAAAATTTCCTCTTGAGAGGCCCTGTCTGACTCCCCAAAGAATGCCCTGCCTTGTGCCCAGCATGAGTTTTATATTGTCTTTTTGCCTCGTGTCTGTAGCTCTTAATGAAATTGTCTTGTGAACGTAATTGATTGTTGATTTATCGCCAAACCCTGTGGGCTCTTGAGATAGTTTTGTCTCCGTGATTACTGCATTTGGTCTCATGACAGTGAATGAGTGAGTGAATGGGTGACTGGGGGGCCGGTGTGCCCGGCCTCTCCCCAGCCCCTACCCAGGCCTCTGCCGTGATGTCTCTCTGTCTCCTCCCTTTGCAGTGAGTATGGAGTTCGGTAGGGCTGTGTGGCTCCGCTTTCATCCATCGGCTTATCCCCCGTGCCCCCACCCAAGCTTTGTGGCGCACTTGGGCGGCGTGGCCGTGGGCATCACCCTGGGGGTTGTGGTTCTAAGGAACTATGAGCAGAGACTGCAGGACCAGTCGCTGTGGTGGATCTTTGTGACCATGTACACCATCTTCGTGCTGTTCGCTGTCTTCTGGAACATCTTTGCCTACACTCTACTGGACTTGAAGCTGCCACCGCCCCCCTAAGGGACTGGAGGACCAAGGCGGGGAGGGGAAGAAGCAGAAGCATCCTGAGGAAGCACCTGCATCTGTTTCTCATCGCCAATTCAGCAAGACCAGGGGGAGCAGGAGACTCTGGACCGGGGTATATGTGTTCAGTTTACAAGGATGGGGGAGGGGATGGATGCAGCTGCTGTCATTTTCCGAGGCTGATCTGATGATGCGGGGGTCAGGGGTTGGATCTGGGGAGGGTAGCTGTCCCATGTGCTCCCCTCTTACTGCTGCAGAGTGAGCAAGCAGCCTTCTTCCTGGTCTTCCGCCTGGAGAGACGCTGGCATACAGAGAAGTTCTGAGGGCAGCCACAGCCAGGCAGGCCTTCCCCAGCCCAGAGGTGACTGTAGGCTAGATCATGTTCTCTCTGCAGCTCAAGGTCTGGTGCTCTGGCAGTAGACATGCTGGCTTTGATCTGGGGGAGCCCAGAGCACCCCAGGCTCACATCCTGTCAATGGGTGCAGTAGCATGGCCCCGAGGACTGGGTAGGGCAGGAAGATGCTATATTCTTGCCCTGGGGGATCTGTGAGAGGGCCCCATGCCTGAGGCAAAGAACTTCATCCCACGTTCCCCTTGGGAAAGGCCCGGGACCAATCTTCCCTCTTCCTGCCTGGAGTTGTGAATGCTGGCATCTCATACCATCACTCCTACATCCATGCCCTACCTGGACTTTGGGGTCTTTTCTTTCCTCTCTACTGCCCTGACCCTACTTTGTGCCTCTCTTTTGGGTGTGGAGACAGGGTTTTGGGGTGTGTGTGTGTGTGTGTGTGTGTGTGTGTGTGTGTGTACATGTACGAGTGTGTGTGTACTGTCAGGCAAGTCAGAACCTGCAGAGGGAGGAAGTGGGGACAGTGTACACATGAGGGTGTCTGTAAGGGATTGCTGGAATGATGGATATCCTCAGTGTACTGCAGCGTGCTTGCTCAGTGGCCTTGCTTTTAGCATAACTGACCCCCTCTTTCCCATCTGGCCCTCCCAAACACTTCCTGAGCATCATCGACCAGCAGAAAAATTGTCCGTGCTAGAGGGAAGACCAGAGCCCCACCAGGGCCTTTGGGACTGCCCAGCTGTATTCTGGTTCCCTCTGGGGTAGCCTTCGTGTCTGTTCTGCCTCCTGTAGAAGAGAGTCTTTGGGATGAAAGAAAGCCCAGGACAGTGATGCTATGGCCATCTCTCCAAGGAAGCTGTATGTAGTAAAAGATATTTTGGTGAAAAGCTTTGCCCCAGAGAAGAGCTTGGGTGAGTGTCCAGTGTGAGAGCAGCTGTAGACTGAGATGGTTAGATCTGGAAGGGGGTTGGAAGTGTGGTTGAGAGAATGGCCTTGTGTTGCCCATTCCGGGCAGCCTGAGCTGCAAGAGCAGGAGTTTGGCAAGGCACCCAGTGCCTGTCCCCCTCCAAGACAGTCTACTCAGGCTGGCACTAGCAGATGCTGGGATCCCCTAAGCGGAGGCTGGGAGGCCAATGACCTTTATATTGGCGTTGGGACTCCCAGCCCCTGAGGGTCCAGCATGAGGAACGACGGCCTGGGAAGTGAGGGGCCGAGCACACAGGAGCAAGAGCAGGAGGGTGGGCGCTGCTCCTGGCTCCTGGGTCCCCTCCCATTCCAGCAACAGTTCCCACCTGGTCTCCACTCTCCTGAGTCCCTCACCCCTTCTTCTCCAGTATGGCCAGTCAGGGCTGGGATTCAGGGGGCAGTAGCACTCTTCCTGCTGGTGGCTGTAGGTTGGCCTGGGGAATCCCCAAACAGCAGCTATGTAAGCTCGCTTGCTTTTAAAGGGGAGAGGAGTCGTGGAAACCGGGGAAGGGAGACCAGGCCCTCCAAAAAGAGTGATTTCGCTTTAATGACACCATTCATCACTCGTTTTTTTAATTAGGAAAAGCTCCCTACTGGGGCTCTTTTGACTCTCAATTTCCATGTGAGCCATTCTTGCCTAGAGCATTAGCGGAGGCATGGCTCACCGAACCCAGATCTTCCTCCAGTGTCCAATTCAGTTTGCAGATAATGAGGATTGCCCAGTGCTGGGTGCTTCCCAGGGCTGGCTGCAAAGCGTTGACTCTCCTCTGCCTTAAAAACAGTGCCCGACGGTGAGCTGCCCCTCCAAGGACTAAGTAAGTGAAAAACAGAACACTGGCCGCAATGTTGGTTTCTAAATATTTTTGTATTGTGTACATTCTGTATATTTTTGTTGTAACATATTATTTGAGCACAGATTCCATTAAAGATTTTTTTTTTTTTAAGCTATCGGTTATTCAGGAAGTGACCACAAGGGCTGCCATGGAAGTGTTTTGTCTGGGCCTGGCTCATGGTGGGTGAGTGGAGAAAACTGGTAATGGTGGGTTGATGGGTTTTGGTGCCGGTGATTGGCACTGTCTTCCTTAGTCTTCCCTAAGTGGTTGGTGAAAACTCCCCTGAGTGAGTTGTTCTGCCCATACTACACCCATGAAGGGAGCTTCCCGGACAGTTTTGGAGGTGGATGCCAATAGTTAGGGGACTTAGCTCGAGTGACAAGCTCGGTGCCGGTGTCCCCTCAGGCCTGGCTTCCCTTCCACTCCTCCAGCTCTCATAAGTGCCTCACTCTGCACTGCTCTAGGGATTGACAGTTGGCAAGGGAATGAAGAAAGAGCAAACACATGAACTCCAGGACAGAGAAGCTGAGATCGGATGGTCCCGGATGGAGAAGCCGCAACCTTGCCCCGCAAGCTCGGAGTGCTTACTATATACCATTGAACAGGGAAGCCAGGTTATGGCATCCAGCTGAACAAGGAGGCAGGGGTACCTAATCTCAGATAGGCATGGTCTCAGTAGGGGTGCAGTCTTCAGGCCATAGACATGGGGGGGGAGCAAAAGCTGTGGTGGACATTGTCGGCACACACTGTCTACATTCACACACAGAGCAAACCTTTGCCATCCCTCTGGGCCTCACCCAGAGAAGGCTTTGCCACTCCCTTGGGGCTGACACATTGGGGTCCTTGACATGGCCTTGCCCATGTCAACAACACACATTCACTCAGGACTTCACTCACTACATATATATAATCATGTGTATGATTAATATATGATTGCTATTATTAGAGAAGTCTTTGAAATGCCTTGGAGACCTCTTTCTCTACCCCAGTAAGCCTAGTCTTTAGGTCCTAGGGTCATCAACAACTTAATCTTGAAGAACAGGGCATGGTCAAGTTCATAGCCTGAAGGGGACATGAAAGTAGCATCTATGCTCAGGGCAAAGCCTGGGACTTCGGAAGTTTAACAGCTGAGCTGGCTTTGCGTGGATGAGGCCTGAAAGAGCCAACTGTGTCCGAGTTAACATGTACCAAATGCTTGAAGGTTAAATTGCCCTGTAAAGTGTAGAATGGGGGTCGTTTCCCTTCACATCAATTTCCTGTGTATTACTGAAAAATGTTCCCAAACAATGTGGGAGCCATCCCAAAACTAATTAAGTTTGCCTTTGGCCTCCTCCCATTTCCCCTTTTCTGTTTCTTCCTGTCAGATTCTCATTCATCAAGTAACTTACTAAAATGCTTACCAATGATAATTTAAAAAATGAAAACAGCTGGTTGTGGTGGTGCACACTGGTAGGATTTGCTGAAGGAGGCAGAGGCAGGAGGATCACGAGTTTGAGGCCAGCCTGGGCTACACATAAAAAAATAAAATAAAAAATAAAAACAACGGGCAGTAGTGGCATACGACTTTAATCCCAGCACCCAGGAGGCAGAGACAGGTGGATCTCTGTGAGTTCAGGGCCAGCCTGGTCTACAGAGCGAGATCCAGAACAGCTAGAGCTACACAAAAAAATCTTGAGAAATCCTGTCTAGAAAAAAACAAGGAAGGAAGGGAGGGAGGGAGGGAGGGAGGGAGGGAGGGAGGGACGGAGGAAAGAAAACTAGCCAGGCATACATCTTCAATTCGAGAGACACAGAACAGACCTGAGCCCCAGGGCAGCCAGGGCTGTACAGAGAAACCCTGTCCGGGGGAAGGGACAGTTTACTAAGTCCCTACTTATGCTAACAGTGAGGTAGACCTTTTCATAGCTAATGTTTTGTGTTGGTTTTTTTTTTTTTTTTTCAAGACAGGGTTTCTCTGTGTAGCCCTGGCTGCCCTGGAACTCACTGTAGATCAGTCTGGCCTTGAACCCACAGAGATCCACCTGCCTCCACCTCCTGAGTGCTGAGATTAAAGGAGTGTGCCACAACCATCCCACTTGTTTTGCTTTTGAGACAGGGTCTCACTGTGTAGCCCTGGCTTGCCTGGCTGGTTTTTTTTTTTTTTTTGGTTTTTCGAGACAGGGTTTCTCTGTGTAGCTTTGCGCCTTTCCTGGAACTCACTTGGTAGCCCAGGCTGGCCTCGAACTCACAGAGATCCGCCTGGCTCTGCCTCCCGAGTGCTGGGATTAAAGGCGTGCGCCACCACCGCCCGGCGCCTGGCTGGTTTTAAACACACAGATTCACCTGCTCCTGCCTTCTGAGTGCTTGGATTAAAGGAGTGTGCCACCGCACGTGGCCGTTTTCATAGCTGCTTTATGTGAAATGCTTATAAACAAAACAATCTCGTATTTGTACAACAATGGAAGACTTTTTAGTTACTTGCTGATAGGAAATAGTACAGCTGTAGCCACACTTAGGCCATCTGGTTCCAAAGTTTATATATATATATATATATATATATATATATGTATGTATGTAGTGGTTTGGTGTTTTTGAAACAGGGTTTCTCTGTGAATCCCTGGCTGTTCTGGAACTCACTCTGTAGCCCAGGCTGGCCTTGAATGAACTCTCAGAGATCCACCTGCCTCTGCCTCCTGAGTGCCAGGAGTAAAGGCATGCGCCACCACCGCCTGGCCAAAATTTGTATTCTTGGTCCCTGGATATTTGCATGGGATGTAAAGGGAATTAATCTCATACATATGTTAAGAGGCAGTTTCTGGCTGGCTGTAATGGTTTGTGCAGGTAGATCTCTGTGAGTTCAAGGATTTGAGTTCAATCCCAGGTACCCATGGAAAATCCAGATGTAGTGCACACTTGTCATCCCAGTGCTGAGGAGGCAAATCCCTGGGACTCGCTGGCCTGCCAGCCAAGCCTACTTGACAAGCCATCTCCAAGGTCCTCTGGTCTCCACATACACATGCAAACACACACACACACACACACACACACACACACACACACACACACACACACCTCCCTGTCACCCCCAAGTCCAGCATAGTTCTGTCACTCTTAATGTGTGTGAGAGAGGAAAGGACCTGTGTCCTACAGGTGAAACGGTTTTGTTCTTTTAAGATTTATTTATTTACTATGGATACAGTATAATGTCTGTGTGTATGCCAGCAGGCCAGAAGAGGGCACCAGATCTCATTACAGATGGTTGTGAGTCATCATGTGGTTGCTGGGAATTGAACTCAGGACCTCTGGAAGAGCAGCCAGTGCTCTTAACCTCTGAGCCATCGCTCCAGTCCCAGGTGAAACTGTTTTAGACCACAAATAAAACATGATAAAAATTGTTTACTCCTTCCTTGTGCATTCCAACAGGTGACTAGAATTTTTCCACACATGCCTCAGTGTAGGTCTACGTATATGTGTGTGGGTGTGGTGTGGGTGTATATAAAAGGTATAATTTCCCCATAAACTTACTGGAAATTACTGAAGGTGTGAACTGAACTCAATTGGATAAAAAATATCTGCCTTGATTAGAAGCTGTGCTTTATTATTATAACAAATATAGTTACACTTTTGGTACAAGGCAAGCATATATTTCCTGTGTGTTGCACACAAGCACAAGTTTATTACATGTCTGAACATCACTTTTAAACCTTTAAAATTTAATACACTCACTTATTAAAATTTGAATACAGTACAGGTTTCGGGTCATGAGCTGTTTCTTCTCAGGACCAACAAGATAATCAATTCCATGACATCTTTCTCCTTGTCTTTAATAGCGGTACAGAATTGATCACAGACTTCTTTTTAAACATAAGACTACTATATACATTGCAAAGAAAGTACCTACAAATAAACAGAGTTATACTTTGCCTATATCGACAAGTGATTTAATGCATTTTGCTTTTATTTTTATTATTATTTTGGGTGAAACATTCACTTCTATTTTCATTGTTTTTGATGGAGGTCAGAGGTCAATCCTGGGACATCAATCCTCAGGAGTTATCTACCCTTTTGTTTTCCTGTTTGTTAATTGGTTCATTCTGAGGGATTCATGTGTAGAGATCAGAGCAGTTTGCAGGAGTGGGTTCTCTCCTTCCACCGGTGCATGGATTCTGGAGATAGCTCTCAGGCCATGAGCCTTGGCGGCAAGGGCCTTTATCCACTGAGTTATCCCTCCAGCTCATTTTTTGTTTGTTTTCCAATAAGGTCTCTAAGTGGCCTGAAGCTCACAAGTCAGCTAGGCTGGCCGGCAGGACTGCCCTGCCACATCAGCGCTAGGGTTACAAGCACATGCTACCACACTGGACGTTCTATGGAGGTTCTCAAGATCAAACTCAGGTCCTCATGTTGGCATCGCAAGTTCTTTACGCTGAGACAGTGCCCTGGCCACTACATTTATTTTCTAAAGGCCATTTGCCACAGACTCTTGATTGTGAATTTGAAAATGAAATTTTTGTTTTACAGATTCAAGACGTTGATGTCCTAATGTTGCTCATTACAAAATGATGTCAACATGGCCAAGTGCATTAGGAAGATTCCAGAAAAGTGCTGCAGAGCTGCTGACTATCCTCAGAGGCTATCAAAATGCTACTTCGATTCTTTTCTATACTGCCTATAATTCAAGTTATTAAACTTTAAAGCATATGAAAGCATTTATGAAGATCCTAAATTGTATTTCTCATTAAAGGAAAAGAAAGGGCGTGGTGAGTCATGTTCCTGGACTGACTTAGGGAGAGAAGGCAGAAGGCCACTCTCAGTCACTCTGAAAGTTAGAACTCAGCTCTTGGCAGTTAAGAGTTCCTCAGTTTTACAGGCTTCTGCTCCTCTGAGCATCCTGAAGGCAGTGAGAACACAAGGCTTCTGATTTTCTAAACCAAAGTCATTATCAAATGGATTTATTAAAGAGCTATGCAGAACAACCATGGGTGTGGATGCAGCTGGCATCCATGGGAATTAGAAAGGGCCACCCAAGGGCACTTACAATTGATTCAGGGTAAAACAATCCAAGGCTTGTTACACAGGTCCAAACTAAAATCAATGAGCAATTGTGATAGGAAGAATTTGTTTGCATTTTTAAAATTTTTAAAATATTACTTATTTATTGAGACAGGGTTTCAATATGTAGCCCTGACTGACCTGAAACTTGCTATTAAATCAGGAAATCAGGCTGGCCCTGAACTCACAGAGCTCCGACCTCCTCTGGCTTCCAGGTTACTTTCTTTCATTCTTTTTTTTTTTTTTTTTTTTTTGGTTTTTTGAGACAGGTTTCTCTGTGTAGTTTTGGTGCCTGTCCTGGAACTCACTCTGTGGTCCAGTCTAGCCTCAAACTCACAGAGATCCTCCTAGCTCTGCCTCCCAAGTGCTGGGATTAAAGGCATGCGCCACCACCGCCCAGCCAGTTTATATTCTTATATTTGCTTGTAAAGGATATTTATTGTGTTTACTGTTTTGTTTTGTTTTGTTTTTCCTTAATACTGTTTAAGAACCCCAGCATTTTCATCTTTAAAAAAATAAATAAATAAAAAAGGAAGAAAATACAGGTTCCTGACAAATAACTACCTGTAAAAGATGTGGCCACTTCTGCAATAGCTTTTCATCCGAGAGACTTTCATATTGAAGCTAGTACATCCATTTTTCTTTTATTTTTTTGGTCTTTAGATAATTTTATGTGTGTGTTTTACCTGCATGTAGGTCTGTAAATTACATGTGTGCCTGATGCTACAGAGATCCACCTGCCTCTGCCTCCTGAGTGCTGTGATAAAAGGCATGTGCCATCACCGCCCGGCTCATTTTTAAACTCTTATACACTCATGATTTATTTTCATGTTGGCTTTAAAAAAGTGGTTTCATCATTCATGCCAACGATCAGTCTGTATCAGGCACCCACAGGACAAACAGATCTGTCTTTGACACAGCATGGGAGTGCTAGTAAGACCAATATGATAATGACTGCTATGTAGTCCAAGCTGGACACAAACTCACTTTGTAGCTCAGGCTGGCCTGGAACTTGAAACCTGCTGTGGGATATTCTGTGTATTAAATGTGTTGCTCTGATTGGTTAATAAATAAAACACTGATTGGCCAGTAGCCAGGCAGGAAGTATAGGTGGGACAAGGAGAGAGGAGAATTCTGGGAAGTGGAAGGCTGAGGCAGAGAGACGCTGCCAGCCGCCGTGATGAGAAGCAACATGTTAAGATACCGGTAAGCCATGAGCCACATGGCAACTTATAGATTAATAGAAATGGGTTAATTTAAGATAGAAGAACTAGTTAACAAGAAGCCTGCCACAGCCATACAGTTTGTAAGCAATATAAGTCTCTGTGTGTGTGTGTTTACTTGGTTGGGTCTGAGCGGCTGCAGGACTGGCGGGTGAGAGAGATTTGTCCTGGCCCTAGGCCAGGCAGGACCAGGAAAACTCTAGCTGCAGAAACTTCTTGCCTCAATCTCCTAAGTAGCTGGGATTACAGGCATGTGTCATCACATTTTACTGGGATCATATAGTTCAAAAAATTCTACAGTCTATTGAGAAAGAGGTCCTTTTTTTTTTTTTTTTTTTTGGAAGAGAAAAACCTGCTAAATATTCCAGGAAGGTCCTGAGAAGCCAAAAATCACCTCCAGAGCTTTTTAGGCAGCACATGTTTGAAGCTTAAAATTTATGAGACTAGCAATGTAGCAAAACTCCACAATTGTAATACATACTATCTGCCTAGGACTCTGAAGATAATCTGTGGATTTTTGTGTTTAATTACGTTAAACAAAAAAGTACAAAAGGAAGAAGGAACCCGGGTGTTTCCAGCCATCTTAGGAGCAGCACAACCCTACAAATGATGACAGCTAGTTCCACACACACACGCAGCCTCAGTACGTCATGACCCAAACCTCAGTCCAGGGCTTCTCTCATGAACTCTTCAAGGACCGCCACCACACTTTTGGCTTCGGGCATTTCTTCATGTTCCACTTTAACAATCTTCAAAAGAATATCTCCACTGCCACAGTTCTTAAGGAACATGTAACATTTAAACAAAGCATAATGATTCATCTCTGCCTGTCGGATAAATCTCTTCAAATTGTTTGTGTCTTGGATGGCCTAGGAAAAGATTACCCAGTTAATCTGTTTAGTGAGATAATGACGAGGCTTGAAGAATGCCCCCTTAAGCTGACACTCAGGGTATGTTGACAAGGTTGGCTTTTGTTTTATTTTGTTGTGAGATAGGGTCTCACTGTGTAGCCCCTGGCCTCAAACTCACAGAGGGTTTGCCTGTCTCTGCCTCCCATTGCTGGGATTAAAAGTGTGCAACCACACACCCGGCGAATGTTGGGCTTTTTAAAAACACCCTGTTTTTTTATTCCTATTGCTAGTATGCTTTGCCTTTGGTGTAACAGAATCTCACATTTAAAAAGAATTTTCAAAGTCTCCTACCAAGCCTTGGTGGCACACACCTTTAATGCCAGCACTTGGGAGGCAGAGGCAGGTAGATCTCTGAGTTCAAGGCCAACCTGGTCTATAAATCGAGTTTTAGGATAGCCAAGGCTGTTACACAGAGAAACCCTATCTTGAAATATCAAAAAAAAAATATTTTTAAATTAAAAATCTCCTAAGGTGACAGTACTCACCTACCAGACTTTGAAATCATTTGTGTATTGTAACTGATATGCATCACAAATTATCAGCTTCGTATCCCCTAAATATAAACAAGCAATTCACCACCAAGTATTGCAAATGAAATTGCATGCATGCAATGCTGCTGGACGGCAGGCAGGTGCCTTCTGTGACTCCAGTGCTGTGGGCTCCATTTAAAGAACACTGTGACTGTAAAAGCCAATCACTGATGCTACCACTTGCAGTAATCAGATTCAGAACAGATACACTGTATATGGCTTACCTTTAGTTTAAAGTTCTCCAGGACTTGTCTGAAAAGAAAAGGGTTACCCGCTTCAGCACCATGTAAGAAAGCCTGCATCCAGTCTTCACAGAAACGGTTGCTTCCTAAGCAAAAGTAAATAAACAAAATTAAGTACCACAAAGCACATGTATGTCAGTTTAAAAGATTTTACTTTTATGATTTTCAATTATGAGTGTGTGTGTGTGTGTGTGTGTGTGTGTGTGTGTGTGTGTGTACAGGTGCCCTAGGAGGCCTGAAGTGTTAGATCCCTCAACATGGGTGCTGGGAACTGAACTCTTTTTCTTTCTTTCTTTCTTTCTTTTTTTTTGGGGGGAGGGGGGGCAGGGTGGTTCCAGACAGAGTTTTTCCATGTAGTTTTGGTGCCTGTCCTGGATCTCTGTAGAACAGGCTGGCCTTGAACTCACAGAGATCCGCCTGGCTCAGACTCCTGAGTGCTGGGATTAAAGGCTTGTACCACCATTGCCTGGCTGAACTCTTTCTCTGAAAGAACAGCACATGCTATTAACCACAGAACCATCTATCCAGTCGTAGCACATGAATTTTTCTTTTCTGAGACAGGGTTTCTCTATGTAAGCCTTGACTGTCCTGGAACTCACTCTGTAGAACAAGCTGGCCTTGAACTCATAATGATCTACCTGCCTCTGCCTCCTGAGTGCTGGGATTAAAGGCGTGCGCCACCGCCACCAGCCCCATAAATTTCTTTATAAAAACATTTATAATTAATTATTTAAAACTTCCCTTGCGACTTCAAAAATAAGTTAAGCTTACCACATGGTAAGAAACGCCCAAGCAGTTGAAGCCCCATCATCACCTGTCCCTCTATCCCAGCAGAAAGGACCATCATTCCTGTATATGCTTTAAGCTTTGGCTAGCTACCTTTACCTTATAGATGAATGTTTTGTATATGGTAAGGCTTTGAGTGTTTTTCTTAGTGGCTGTTTCACTAAACAGTATGTTTCAGAGACATTTTAACATGTATTCTAGCTTGATTTTAGCCGCTCGATATTCCATTGTGTGAATTAGCAATTTGTTGATTTTTTTTAATCTTTTCTTTAAAGATTTACTTATTTATTACATATACAGTGTTCTGCCTGCATGTATGCCTGCAAGCCAGAAGAGGGCACCAGATCTCATTACAGATGGTTGTGAGTCATCATGTGGTTGCTGGGAACTGAACCTAGGTCCTCTGGAAGAACTGCCAGTGCTCTTAACTCCTGAGCCATCTCTCCAGTCCAGTTTATTGATTTCTTGTTGTTAAACATTTAAGTTGTTTCCAATTTGTTATATCAAAAAAATGCCTTTAGAAGCAGGATGTGTTGGTACACGCCTTTAATCCCAGCACTCAGGAGACAGAGGCAAGTGGATCTCTGAATTTGAGGCCAGCCTAGTCTACAGAGCAAGTTCCAGGGCTGCTGGGGCTACACAGTAAAACTCTCGGCCAGCCTGGTCTACAAAGTGAGTTCCAGCAAAGTGAGTTCCAGGAAAGGCGCAAAACTACAGAGAAACCCTGTCTTGGGGGGGGGGGACGACGACGACTCTCTCTTGGAAAAAAAACCAACATAAATACATGTTTAAAAATGCCTTTAGGGCTGGGACGGTGGCTCAGTGGATAAAGTACTTTCCATGACAGCATGAGGTCCTGAGATCAGGTCTCCAGCACACACATACAGCCAGATGCAGAAGTGTGAATATGAAATCCCGCTGTTCCTATGTTGAGATGAAAGGCATAGAGAGGAAAATCCCTAGAGCTTTGAGGGCCAGCTAGACTGACATATAGAGCAGCCAATAAAAACTATCTTGTTTGGTGAGGACTGACCCCCAATGTTGTCCTGTGAGTCCCCACATGTGTGCTAGGGTACACATGTACCTGCAATCACTCACACAGACACACACTCAAAAGATTTTCTTGGCCAGGTGTGATGGTGCACGTCTTTAATCCCAGCACTTGGGAGGCAGAGGCAGGTGGATCTCTGAGTTGGGACCAGCCTGGTCTACAAGTGAGTTCCAGGACAACCAGGGCTGTTACATAGAGAAACTCTGTCTTGAAAAACAACAACAACCAAAAAAATCAAAAACCAAAAAACAAAACAAAAAAGATTTTCTTAAGAAAATGCCAAGCTGGGCAGTGGTGGCACATGTCTTTAATCCCAGCATTTGGGAGGTCAGCCTGGTCTACAGAGTGAGTTCCAGGACAGGCTCCAAAGCTACACAGAGAAACTCTGTCTTGAAAAACAAAAAAACAAAAACAAAAACAACAACAACAAAACAACAACAACAAAAAGAAAATGCCAAAAAAAAAATTTTTTTAACTGGGCAATGGTGGCGCATGCCTTTGATCCCAGCACTTGGAAGGCAGAGGCAGACGGATCTCTGTGAGTTCAAGGCCAGCATGGTCTACGAAGTCAGTTTCAGGACAGCCAGGGCTGTTACACAGAGAAACCAAAAAAAGCTGGGCGGTGGTGGCACATGCCTTTAATCTCAGCACTTAGGAGGCAGAGCAAGGCAGATCTCTGAGTTCGAGGCCAGCCTGGTCTACAGAGTGAGCCCCAGGACAGTCAGGGCTACACAATCTGGAAAAACAAAATAACAAAAAAATCCCCCAAAGAGAAAATGCCTGTAAACCAGACATAGTGATTGAGTGTCTATAATCTCAGCACTTGAGAGGTAGAGGTAGAAGGGTTAGAATTTCAGGGCCAGTATATAGTCTACATGAGACCCTTTCTCAAAAACAATCAAACAAACAAAAAAAGCCTTTATATGAAGCACACTTGTAATCCTAGGAGAGCTAGGCAGGGATATTGTCAGCTCAAGGCCAACCTAGACTATACAGTGAGAACCTGTCTTAAAATAAAAAAAATTTTAAATGCCTTTATGAGCATGTTTGTATTTATTCCTGTGTACACACATGTGAGTTTTCTTATGCACAAAGTAGACTACGAGGCATGACTCGAGTCCCGTGTTTCTTGAATCAAGGTTTCAGCAAGCTTAGTTCAGCATGAGAAGGACATGTCTGTGTCACGTGTTTTCAGTGCAGGGGTCCCACCAACACTGCCTCTGTTTCCGACTCACCTGCATTGTGGAACTGAGGCTGGGGGCCACTACAGTCGATGATCACAGACTTATGCTGCTCCTCTGTCATGGCCATGCACAAAGACGTCATGGTGCCTTCGTGAATCAGTCCCTGGAGACTGGCCACACTCAGAAACCTGTCACACATACCAGTCCTCTTCCACCAACAGCATTGCAGAACGGGAGAAAACAAACGCATTCTATCCTAGGGGTGGGAGCTTCAAACGGGGCTGTTGGGCTCGCCGGGGAAGAGCTTTCTTTACCTGTTAATGTCTGTCTTTGTTTTTTCATCGGATTCTTTAAGCTCAACAGGAGTATAGCTTAGAGCCTATGAGAGAGGGGGAGAGGGCACCAGTTTGATACATGCCTCCTCTGTTCCTCACTGACCCACCACTCCCCTCCCAATGCATGGTCCACCGTGTGATCACACATGGTTACTAATGAACACGGCCCATCACACCTTTTGCTCAGTGGCTGCCTGCAACATTTGAAGGCCAACTTGATTTTCCCATTGCTGCAGATTAAACCAGGACCTCCTACACCCTACACAAGCTAAAGCCCTGCTCGGTGATGCCTTGTTTATTTACTTATTTTATTGGTTTTGAGAGACAGGGTTTCTCTGTGCAGCTTTAGAGCTGTCCTGGAACTCACTCTATAGGTCAAAGGTCAACTTGCAGGAATCAGTGCTCTCCTTCCAGCCTGAAGGATCCAGGGATGGAACTCAGGTTCTCAGGCTTGGCAGCAAGTGCCCTGGTCTATGACACCACCCCCCAAATCTATCTTGCGCGCGTGTGTGTGTGTGTGTGTGTGTGTGTGTGTGTGTGTGTGTGTGTGTGTGTGAATGAAAGTGTCAAGGAGTACAAGTGGAAGTCAGCACAGTTCTCTCCTGCCACCTTGTGGGATCTGGGGATTGGTCTCAGTCATCAGGCTTGTGCGGGGACCAAACGCTGTCACACAGTTAAAATTACTTTGCATTTTGCTTTTCTTTTCAGATATTCTGGAAATGGCCTGATTCCCAGCATTTCAAACAGTCATTATTTCAGGGAGGTGTGGTTGGGCAGGTCTGTAATCTCGAGGAGCTGAGGCAGGTAAGATTGAAAGTTTGGAGTCAGCTGGAAATGACTCAGTTGAGTAAAAGTGCTAGCTGTTCCAGCCAGCCAGCCTGAGTGCTATCCCCAGAATCCACATAAAAAGCCAGATCTGGGGCATGCACCAGCCCAGCACTCACGGTGATATGGGAGGCAGAGACACAATCAGCAGAAAGCTCGAGGGCCAGCCAGCCTGTTAGTACGCCACACAGAAACAAGGTGGAAGAAGAGAACTCACAAAAGCTGTCCTCTGTTCTCTACACACACACACTAAATAATTTACATCTTTTCTTAAAAAAAAAAAAAAAAAGTTAAGCCATGCTATGCTGAACAGTGAGGCCTTCTCTTTATTTTTTATTAATTTTTTTTTTTTTCCCTGACACAGAGTTTCCCTGTGTAACCTTGGCTGTCCTGGAACTTGCTGTGTAGAGCAGGCTGGCCTCAAACTCAGAGCTCTGCTTGCCTCTGCCTCCTGAGTGCTGGGATCAAAGGCGTGAACCACCACCGCCCAGGGAGGTCCTGTCTTTAAAAAGTGGCTAGAAAGAAAAGATTATTACTTTTTTGTGTGTGTTTGTTTTTTTGTTTTGGTTTTTCGAGACAGGGTTTCTCGGTGTAGTTTTGGTGCCTGTCCTGGATCTCGCTCTATAGACCAGGCTGGCCTCGAACTCACAGAGATCCTCCTGGCTCTGCCTCCCGAGTGCTGGGATTAAAGGTGTGCGCCACCACTGCCCGGCTACTTTTTTTACTGTGAAGACCCAGCTGGCATCTTTAATGGGACAGGGTCTCACATAAATCAGGTGGGTGTCAAACTCTCTCTGTAGCTGAGGCTAGCCTTACCTTATCCTCCTGCTTCTGTTTTCCCAGTGCTGTGAGTATAGACATGCACCAGCACACCTGATGGGAAGCATCTTTCTAATGGAAAGATCCAGCTGACATTCAACCCCACCTTAGTATTAAAACTTTCTAGATAGGAGTCAATAAGGTGTGGGTGGAGCACGCCTTTAATCCCAGCACTCGGAAGGCAGAGCCAGGGGATGTCTGTGAGTTTGAGGCCAGCCTGGGCTATAGAGTGAGTTCCAGGACAGGCTCCAAAGCTACAGAGAAACCCTGTCTTGAAAACAAACAAACAAAAAAGATGTGGTCTAAATAGCAAGCATAGTCTGAAGGAATATTCAGGAAGGACAAAGTTACGTTTAGCGAAAATGAGTATGTTTTAAGTGATTCACGGTCTGCTGAGGAGATTCTAATTGGGGATGCTCTTTGGTGCGCAATACTTACGGCATGTAGCAGAAAGGTCAGTTTCTCCTGAAAGAGAAGAACTACCCTTTGGATCGGACACACCACATCCTCATACCAGCTGTTCAGATAGGATTTTACATCATTCCCCAGGCTCTTTTCCTAGATCGAGAGAGAATGTCATTTGCTTTAATATCATAAAAGCCTCTACCTTAGTGGACTTTTTTCTCAATATACTCTTTCTCTGTATGCGTGGTGTATGTATTTGTGTGTATGTGTAAGCTCAGGGTTGACATCAGGTGTCTTCTTCAACTGCTCTCCACCTTCATTTTGTAAATGAGATTTTTGGAGGTAGGTGGTGGTGGAGGACACGTGTGCACCATGGTGTCTATGTTTAGATCAGGGGACAACTTGTAGAAGTCAATTCTGACCTTCAACCATGTGGGTGCTGGAGATGAACTCAAGTCATCAGTCTTGGTGGCAGGTACCATCTCTCCAACTTCCCCATCTTATTTTCTTTCTTTTTAAAAAATATTTATTTATTATGTATACTGTATTCTGCCTGCATGTATGGCCTGCAAGACAGAAGAGGGTGCCAGATCTCATTATTGTGAGCCACCAGGCTGGGAATTGAACTCAGGACCTCTGGAAGAGCTGAGCCATCTCTCCAGCCCTCTTATTTTCTTGAGACAGGGTCTTTCACTGAATTTGGAGCTCACTGATTTGGCTGGGATGGCTAGCTAATGAGGTACAGGGATCTGCCTGTCCACCACTTCAGCACTGGGATTTCAGGTGCATGTCACCACACCCAGAATTTCTAGATGTGGACACTGGGGGTCCAAACTCAGGTCCTCAAAGCCATCTTCTTAGCCCCTTCTTCAGTACAATTTTTAAATTGTTATTTTTTGTTTATATGTGTGTATGTTCTATTGGAAGCCTCCCGGAGTCCAGGAGAGGGTGTTGAATCTTCTGGAAGTGGAGTTATAGGTGGTGATGAACAATTGGACTTTGGTGCTGAGAACTGTACTCTGGCCTTCTGAAAGAGTAGCAAGTGCTCTTAACTGGCGAGCCGTCTCTCCACCCCCGACCCCGCTTCAATATACTCCTGATAGCTGGAAAACAAAAACTAGGACAGGTACCTTTTCTGTTTGTTTTTGAGACATGGTTTAGCCATGTAGTGCAGGCCAGACTTGAACTTGCAATCCTAAACCTCCCACATACTGCCCGCCATCCTTTCTTTGTCTTCCCCCACCACCTTTTTTTTTTTTTTGGTTTTCCAAGACAAAAACCAGTGTAGCCCTAGCTGACCTAGAACTCAAGAGATTCTTCTGTCTCTGCCTCCCGAGTGATGGGATCAATGGTGTGTGCCACCACTGCCTGGCCATTTTTTTTTTCACAATAAACTTAATAAAATGAGTTATGAGCCATGCATCTTGGTGCAGACCTGTAGCTTCAACACTTGGAAGACTGAGACAGGAGTATCTCAAGTTCAAGGCTACCCTGGACTACAAAGTGAGTTTGTGAGACAGACTACAGAACAATACCGTCTCAAAAAAAGGAATTATGACTGAAGGAACAAGGTTCTTTGTAAATGTTCACTGTACTTCACCCTCATTGGAGAGATTCTTTAAGACAGTGGTTCTCAACCTTCCTAATGCTGTGACTCGTTAAACCAGTTCCTCATATTGTGGTGACCCCCGACATGAAATCATTTTTGTTGTTACTTCATAACTGTAATTTTGCTACTGTTATGAATTGTAAAGTAAGTATTTTTGAAGATAGAGGTTTGTTGGGGGGGGGGGGGCGGTCACAATCCACAGGTAGAGAACCACTGCTCTACATACTCTCATTTTCCACCTTGACTTTGAACAAACAGAGTGTAGTCAGCATGTTCATACTCAGAATGGGAATTAGAAGGGATATGAGGGCCATGATTGCGCAGGCCTTTAATCCCAGCACTCCGGAAGCAGAGACAGGCAGATCTCTGTGAGTTCGAGGCCAGCCTGGTCTAAGAGTGAGATCCAGGACAGCACCAAGGCTACACAGAGAAATCCTCTCTCAAACACACACACACACACACACACACACACACACACACACACACACACACACACACAAAAAAAAAAAGAAGGTATACAAGGAACTGATTAAAGTACGGAAGCCCACGAGTTATCAGACATGACCCCATGAGTATGTCTGGCTCTCTAGACAACTGTCACACAGGAAGAGCTCCAGTCTGGGAGTCCAGAACCCCAGCCTCAAATTGTTGGCTCACAGCTCTGCTGTCCTTTCCTCTGCTCTTGCAGTAGCTTGTAAGTACAAGAACTATCACTACACGTGATATGAACATCTTGACTAACAGCTACTGCAAGCTAAAGGTGTAGTCTTTTCAGACAGGCTCTCACAGAAATCTGGTGGTTGTCTAACCCTCTGTTGCTGTGGCTGGCACTAAACTCCCTCAAAGCACAGTTTTGACAGGTTTGGATAAATTAGTCAATATGGACATGTCTAATTCATAAAAGAGTAATAAAAATGGGATGTTTTTAAAACTTGGTATCTTAGACTACGACATAGCATATCTCTGATCCCATAGGCTGCATGGACCACTAGGGCTAACCAAAATATAGATCTTGTGTGCATAGAAATAGGTTTACATTTATTTTTGTGTGTGTTCATGCATGTGCCACACAAACGTGGAGGTCAGAGAACAAGCCATGTAAGTCAGTTCTCTGTCCATACTGTAAGTCCTGGGTATCACACTTGGTGGCAGGCACATCTACCTTTGAGCCTTCTCACCAGCTGTGCTTGGTTTTTGATTTATTTTATTTTATACGTACAGGGGTTTTGCCTGCATGTATGTTTGTGTATCACATGTATATGGTGACTGCAGAGGCCAGAGGATGGTGTCAGATCCCCTGGAACTAGAGCTACAGACAGTTGTGAGCCACCATGTAGGTGCTGGGAATTGAACCTGGGTCCTCTGGAAGAGTAGCCAGTGTTCTTAACCACTGAGCCATCCCTCTAGTTCCTTGTTTTCCTTTTGAGACAGGGTCCGCTATGTAGCTCTGGCTGGCTCGGAACTCACTGTGTAAGCTAAGCCAGCCTCATGCTCTGCCTCCCACATGCTGGGATGACAGGGGTGGATTTCCACAATCCGACTGAACACTGAAGTTTTCATCAACACAACACATCAAAAGCAGAACCACGAAACCTTCGGCACCTATAACACAGCTGCACCCCTGCTTGCATCCCACAGCGCTCATCCACGCCCACAAGGGGAGGAACTTAGAACTGAAGTGTCGGGTGGCTGCCGAGGGACCGACAAGTACAGCAGTCCTGGTGTGCTCATCACTGTGTCTTAGAAAACCCACGTCGGTCATCTTACCTCACAATCCATGGGGTTTTTCAGCCCTTGGATATACTTGTCCAACTCAAGCCTGAAAGTATGTTCTTAAGGAAGAGATATAGAATGACCAATCAGTATTTCACCTCTCAGCAAGAAATACAAGGTTGCCAGCTGGTGGTAGTGGCACAGGCCTTTAATCCCAGTACTTGGGCGTCAGAGGCAGGCAGATCAAGGCCAACCTGGTCTACAGAGAGAGTTTCAGGACAGCCAGCACAGCCAGTTTCAGACTACATAGAGAAACTTGGCTCAGAAAAAAAAAAAAAAAAAAAAAAGGAAAAAAAATACAAGGTCTCAGCTGGACACGGTGGCATACACCTTTAATTCCAGCACTCAGTGTCAGAGGCAGGTGGATCTCTTTAAGTTTAAAGCCAGCCTGGTCTACATAGTGAGCTCCGTGCTAGTCAGGACTACAAAGTAGATCCTTTCTGGGGGGGAAAACAAAAGAGAGAGAGAAAGACAAAGTGTCTCAAATACTACAAACTGGATCGAAACAAGCCTAGGCAAATGGCCGCAATCGACGTTCAGACACACCCTTAAGGGTGGAGAAGGTGGGGGCAGGGTGATAGCTACCAGTGCCTTCCCCCGATGTTTTCCCTCCTGATACCCTCAAATACCAAAGAAAGGATATAGCTCCAGTCCTTTCTCAGACCCTCCTAAGAAGCAGACCACATACTCGGAAGGGTTATATTCAGGCTCCACTGCTGCTATTTCAGGAAGCAGTTTTTCCTGTTGGAAAAGGCAGTAATAACAACCAACGCGGTAACCTGGAATTCTAGAAAAGAAAGAGAAAGGAAAGTGGCATATCCTGGTACTCACGCTCCTCGCTGTGTAGATGGCTCTGAACCCTGGTCTTGGCCTGGTAACACTTTCGGATCTCCCACTCATGCAGAGATTCCCAGCCTCCTCTTACTCATCTTAGCGGAGAAGCATGACTGTTCACCCCAGGTGAGGTTTAATTAAACACACCAATCCCTGCACTGGGAGGCAGAGGCAGGCAGATCTCTGTGTGTTCGAGAACAACCTGGTCTACATGGTGAGTTCCAGACCAGTCAGGTTCCATGGTGAGACCTTGTCTCAACACACAAACCAGCCTCTAACAGAGGGTCAGTGAATTCTGCTGTCTCATGTGAGAAATCTAGGAGTTGGAGGATGGCTAGGCAGTTAAGAAAGCAATGGCTACTCTTCTAAAAGGCCCAGGTTCGATTCCCAGCACATGGTGGCTCACAAACATCTGTGCCTTCAGTTCCAGGAGATCCGACACCTTCTTCTGGGCCCTGCAGGCACCAGGCACACACCTTGTGCACAGACATTCATGCAAGCAAAACAACCAACCATACACATAAAATAAAAAATTTAAAACTTGTTTAAAGAAAAATCCACACAAAG
Organism: Peromyscus californicus insignis; assembly: GCF_007827085.1. Lineage (NCBI taxonomy): Eukaryota > Metazoa > Chordata > Mammalia > Rodentia > Cricetidae > Peromyscus > Peromyscus californicus. Next base: position 42,412,534 of record NW_026294551.1, on the reverse strand, counting down.
TTCAGCTTTGTTCACAGAATAATCGTTCATAAAAATAAGCATGTTCCCCGTCCTTTAAACCTTCACATGTCATGGCTGTTATATGCTGATGTGCCAGGCACATCCAGTAGCTTTATCCTTGGGCCACAGGTGCATACTTGTAAGGGAAACTATATTTGAACAAATGTGTGGTCTGAAGGAGTGTAACAGCGAGACAGTTGGGATCAGGCTGAGGGTACCTGTGACCTGACCTCCCTGTGACCTTGGGCTTCCAATTCTCTGTTTCCTTCCTCACTGGAAAGTAAGATAACTGCCCTTTGTAAGAAGAACTACATCAGCAATTGTAAAAGCACATTACAAACTGTAGGCATATAATTTCCACTTTGGTAATTAACTTTTTTTTTTTTTCCCAAACAGGGTTTCTCTGTGTAGCTTTTGGAACCTGTCCTGGAACTCACTTTGTAGACCAGGCTGGCCTCGAACTCACAGAGATCCGCCTGCCTCTGCCTCCCAAGTGCTGGGATTAAAGGAGTGCACCACCACTGCCCGGCAGTAATTAACTTTTTTAATGATGCTATGTATGGGACAGAGAGCTCTGCACACACTAGGTAAGTGCTCTACATCAGGGCTCCATCTCCAGCCCTGGAATCTTTTGTCTAAGTATAAAACAGACTACAGTACATCCACGTGCCAGAATCTCACTCAGTCTAATTTCACAAGGTTGATGTGTGAGATTCATCACTCTGGCTGGGAGTAGAAGGGGAGGAGGTGCTGGAAAACAGAAAACAAGGATGTTTTCTGCAGGTCTAGATCTTTCCGAGTTTCTCCACACTTCTCATGTTTAGCTCAGAAATCAAAAACACAGGAGACAGCACATTTTATACTTACCTCAGCTCTACAGATGCAACATTACCCAGCCCTTCAAAGAACGCTCCCTTGGAAAGACGCTTAGCAATGAAACCGCGCAGCTCTGGCTCCACTTCCGATGGTAGATTAGTATCCACCAAGGAGAGGCTTGACAAATGAAAGACACACGTTCCTTACCAGTAGGACACACACACCCATAAATCACACATAACGCACCAAAGCCAGGGCCTCAGGCTCTCCCTCAACAGCGTCCCTATGTAGCCCAGGCTGGTCTTGAACTAGTTCCATAGCCTAGGTTAACCTCAAACTTGCTCCACTCTCTTAAGTGCTGGGATCACAGCTGTGTATTGCCATACCAATTTTAGGGTCTCTCTTAGGAATGCTGTCTACTTGAGGACCCCTGCTGGTGAATGTTATTGTTTAGATTTGGAATGTCCCCCAAAAGGCTCACAGACCATATTGGTATTGGAAGTATTCGAACCTTTAGGAGGACACTAAGTCACTGAAGTATGACCTTAATAACATATCAGAATCCTAACTGGTTGGCCAACTGGCTGAAAGCTTGCCTGCCTCTCACCCATTTTCCCTTTCTTCCTAGCTGCCATGGGGTTCACAAGCTCTTCTGCCACACGCTCCTGCCATGAACTCCTGTGTTGCCACAGGCTCACAGGCAATAGGGTCAAGAAACCACGGACTGAAACTTCTGAAACTCAGCCAAATTTTCCTTAAAGATAATTACCTCCCCAGGTGTAGCAGCATAAGTCTTTAGTCCCAGCAACTGGGAGGCAGAGGCAGACAGATCCATGTGAGTTATCTCCTTCCACTTTATGAATTCGGCATATCAAATTCAACTCATCAGGCCTGACAGCAAGTGCCTTCGCCTGCTGCGACATTTCACTGGACCTATTTTGGTGGGTTTTTGTTTGCTTATTATTGATGTTTTAGAATTTTTTAAAAGATTGATTGCTAGCCGGGCGGTGGTGGCGAACGCCTTTAATCCCAGCACTCGGGAGGCAGAGCCAGGCGGATCTCTGTGAGTCTGAGGCTAGCCTGGTCTACAAAGCGAGATCCAGGAAAGGCGCAAAGTTATGAAGAGAAACCCTGTCTCAAAAAACCAAAAAAAAAAAAAAAAAAAAAAAAAAAAGATTTATTGCTATTTCTATTTAAGTATATGTGTGTGTATGTCTGTGTATCTGTATGAGTGTATGCCACACGGGGTTGGGTGTCCTCAGAGTCCAAAAGAGAGTGTCAGATAATCTGGATCTGGAGTTAGAGGTGGTCGTGACACCTGACCTGGGTGCTGGGAACTGAACTTGCGTCCTCTGAAGTAGTATGTGTTCTTACCACTGAGCCACGTCTCTTGCCTCTTTCTCTTTTTTTTTTTTCCAGTTTTATTATTTTATGTGTAGGGCTGTTTTGTCTGCACATTTGTGCACCAAATGTGTACTTGGTGTCTGTGGAGGCCAGAGGAGGGCATCACATAAGATTGTGAGCCACCATGTAGGTGCTGCACATTGCATTTGGAAGAGCAGCCAGTTCCCTTAACCACTGAGCCAGTTCTCCAACCCCATTTTTTTTTTAAAGATAAGAGTGTCATGTAGCTCAGTCTGTTTCAAACTCACAGTGTAACTGAGGATGACCTTCAACTATTTTCGTGTGTGTGTGTGTGTGTGTGTGTGTGTGTGTGTGTGTGTGTATACATGGATATGCATATTCATGTGTGTGCAGGGACATTTGTGTACGCATGTGCGCATACTTATAGGGGCTAGAAGTCAACCTGTTCCTCAGATGCTGTCTACCTTTTTTTGTTTTTGTTTTTTTGGTTTTTCGAGACAGGGTTTCTCTGTGTAGCTTTGCGCCTCTCCTTGAACTCACTTGGTAGCCCAGGCTGGCCTCGAACTCACAGAGATCCGCCTGGCTCTGCCTCCCGAGTGCTGGGATTAAAGGCATGCGCCACCACCGCCCAGCACTGTCTACCTTTTTTGAGGCAGGGTCTCTCACTGGGATCTGGGGCTTGTGGATTTAGACTGGACTGGCCAGCTAAGAAGATCCAGGGATCCTCCTCTCTCTGTCTACCCTGGGCTGGGACTCCAAGTACACCACTCTATTCAGCTTTTACCTGGATTCTGGGAATTGAAATTAGGTCTTCATACACTTTATAGACTAAGCCTGACACTGATCGCGCCAGCCTGACACCGAACTCCTAATCTTCCTGCATTCCACCTCCCAAGTGCTAGAATTACAGGTGAATGCCACCACGTTTGGCTGTTGTTTTTATTTAATTGTTTTGTTGACACAGAGTTTCTCTGTATAGTCCTTACTATTCTTGAACTCGCTCTGTAGACCAGACTATCCTCAAACTCAGAGATCCATCTACCTCTGCCTCCTGAGTGCTGGGATCAAGGCATGTGCTCCTGGCCTACCCCTACCCCCTCCACTTTATTTTTAAATATAAATCTTGATAAAAATATTACGTTGAGTTTTTACTGGAGTTCCAATCAAGAAATTCAAAAGAATTCTATCTGGCTAATTGCAGGGGCGTTATCAGTATTTGCATCTGCCCTGCCTTGAGTGAAAGAGCCAAGGAGGAGGGAATCAGAAGAGGTTCCTAGGGGATAGGAGGAGCTGATGATTGACTCAGAGAAAGCTCCGTAGCCACAGGATACCCAGGGATATCTACAGATAAGCGCAGATCATGAAAGCCCATGAGTGAATCATGCTTAGCTGTTTTTACCTGAAATCATCACCAGAGGGAGTTTCTGCATTTAGGCCACTTGAACGTCCATCATCGCTATCCCCTCGATGCTGTGTCAGTCTGCAAGATGCAACACAACAAACAGTGCTGTCAATCAGAGTATCCAGCCCTTGTAAGCTGGGCAAAAGCAAGGGATCAACTACAATGCTACAAGACAAAGAAGCCCCATGAAAGAGTGCTGACAAGAGCCCCCTTTCTCTCCAGCATACTTAATAAGTGGAGAAAAGACCTAGTGTCTGGAAAGTTTGAAGAAATTCCCCTTTAAAAATCAATTAAGGAGCCGGGCGGTGGTGGCGCACGCCTGTAATCCCAGCACTCGGGAGGCAGAGGCAGGTGGTCTACAGAGCTAGTGCAGGACAGGCTCCAAAGCTACAGAGAAACCCTGTCTTGAAAAACAAAAACAAACAAAAAAAAATCAATTAAGGGCTGGAGAGATGATGGCTCAGCCGTTAAGAGCACTGGCTGCTCTTCCAGAGGACCTGAGTTCAATTCCTAGCACCCATATGGCAGCTCACAGTTGTCTGTAACCCGTTCCAGGGGCTCAACCACTCTCACACAGACATACATGCAGGCAAAATACAAATGCACATAGTTTTTTTAATTAAGAAAAATTAGTTAATTTAAAAAAAAAAAAAGGCCTGGCGAGATATTTCAGCGGTTAAGAGCGCTAACTACTCTTGGGGAAGGATTCAAATTTAGTTCCCACTACCCACTTAGGGCACCTTACAATCAATTATAACTCAAGTTCAAGTTCTAGGTGTATCTGATGCCTCTGGCCTCAGTAGGCACCTGCATGCATGTGCGAATACCCACACACAGACACAGAGACACATAATTAAAAATATAAAACACACCTTAAAAATTCCAGGGCCACAAGGGCTCCTGGAAAGTCAGCAGTGGGTGGGCAGGGGAGAGAAAGGCAGCAAGAAAGGAGAAAACTAGAGGGCAGGGATGAAAGTGTGTAGTAGAAATGAACGCAATTGGGAACAGCCACTGAGGGCAGAGGACAGACACTGAAGGAATGCGCTGAATAAATGTCAGGGGCTGCGGTGACAGGCTAAAAGAGGGCAGAAGGCTTGGGAGTGCAGGGCATAAAAGCCCAGACGAGCCTTGAAGAACCGACTGAGGCCAGGAGGGCCCATTGGGCCAGAGACCTTGGCTGGGAGAGGAGATGGCGAGTGGGGGCTTCGGGGCGCAAGGCTGGGCGGCGGGGCGGCGGGGCCGCGGGCGCAGCGGGCAGGATGCGGGCACCTGCTTCCGCAGTAGCTGTACAGGCAATAGTGTCTGCTGGGTGGCGGCTCGAGTCTCCGCTCCTCCGCAGAGCCACCCTCCTCGCTGCTCTCCAGCTCCTTTTCATCCCCATCCAGCGATTCCTGCAAAGACGGGAGCATCGCGGCAGCCTCCTCGCGGCCCTGTGTCCCAGTCAAACCATTCCCCCGCAGCTGGGCGGCCCTCTGTGCGCTGGCTCGACCTCCTCCCCGGCCTCGCACATCTGAGTTCCGTTGGCTTTCTGAGTCCCGGGCAAGAAAGCCCATTTGGAGAGACCGGCACTTCTCTGAGGGGGCTCTCTGAGAACCCCTTACTATTTCTTTTTAACCGACTTTCCTCCACCAATTGACGTATCAAGGAGACAGTATGTGCTGAAGATGATACAGCTGCTCCACTGCCTTCTTTCCGTGTGCAAAAAAGACGTGCATATAACAGTTTGATGAAAGACACGAATTTAGCCAGACCTGGAGGAGCGCCCCTTTAATCCTTAGCACTCTAGAGACAGAGGCAGGAGGATTTCTGTGAGCTCGAGGCCTCCCTGGTTTACAAACCGCGTTCTAGGCCAGTCAGAGCTACACAGTGAGACCCTGCCTCAAAAATAAAATAAAATAAAGACAAGATGCCAGAAGATGGTGGTGCACTCCTTTAAACTGAGCACCCTGAAGGCACAAGCTGGCAGATCTCTGAAATCGAGGCCAACCTTATCTACAGAGCAAGTCACAGAACAGCCAGAAAAAACCCTGTCTCAAAAAACTAATAATAATAATAATAATAATACATTAATTTAATACTAATAAGACATTAATTTAAAATGGAGTGTGAGAGAGAGTTTTAAATTCTTGAATTAAGCTGGGCGTGGTGGCTTATGCCTTTAATCCCAGCACTAGGGAGGCAGAGGCAGGTGGAGTTCAAAGCCATCCTTGTCTACAGAGCTAGTTCCAAGACAGCCAGGGCTGTTACACAGACAAAACCCTGTCTCAAACAAACAAATAAATTATTGAATCTAAGGAATGTTTTCTAAACACAACAAAACGTTTAGAAGCCATACATAGAAACATTTTTTTTTTTAGCTGCTTACATAAAAATTAAATGGGTAGGTCGCCCGTGTGGCTTGCAGGGAGACTATTCCACAAAATTTTTTTTTGGTTTTTATGTTTGTTTGTTTTTTTGAGACAAGGTTTCCCTGTTTCTCTGTGTAGCTTTGGAGCCTGTCCTAGATCTCACTCTGTAGACCAGGCTGGGATTAAAGGCATGCACCACCACTGCCAGGCAGATTGCACACACTTTTATACTCCCAAAAGAAAACAGGTAGTATCATCAAGTAAGGGAGGCTCTTCTACAGGACAAAGATGGCCTCTTTAACCAGGCAACGACGTGTTTTACATATTTCGACATTATCATTCTTGGCTTTGAGATTGGGAGGAGCCTGGGGCTGCAAAAAATTTACATTCCAAGAGTTTTACTGGTATTCACAAGATGCTAGCTCATTTACAGAGGTCAACAGTAATGGCTACTCAAGGGCCTAAAAGAGAAACCAAGATGACTTTGGCTTCTCTATCTGCCACATTCATGGGGGAAGACTGGAGTGATGTATCTACACACCAAAGATGGTTGTCATTGCCCGAAGCTTTGCAAGAAAGGCATTTAAACACATCCTTACCCAGGCCATCAAGAAAGTATGGCCCCACTGACACCTTGATTTCAACTTCAAATCTTCAGAATGGGAAGAAAAGAAATTTCTGTTTGTTTGTTTTTTTCCTCTTGAGACAGGCTTTCTCTTTGTTTCAGCTCTGGCTGGCCTGGAACTAACTTTGTAGACAAGACTGGCCTCCAACTCACTAAGATCTGCTGCCTCTGCCTCCCAAGTGCTAGGATTAAAGGGTATGCTACCACCACCCAGTGCAAGAATATTCCTTAAAAAGTATAGACAGGCCAGTTGGACATAGTAGCACACACCTTTGATCCCAGCACTTCTAGAGGCAGAGGCAGGAGGATCTCTTATTTCAAGGCCAGGCTGGTCTACAGAGTGAGTTCCAGGGCAGCCAGGGCTACACAGAGAAACCCTGTCTCAAAACAAACAAACAAATTATAGACATGCCTAGTGTGGAAGGGCATTCCTTTAACTCTAGCATTTGAGAGGCAGAAGCAGGCAGATTTCTATGGCCAGTCAGGATTACATAGTGAGACCCTTCCTTAAACAACAAATACACACACACACACATACATACTCACACACAAACACTGAGTATGGTTCATACCTGTAATCTCAGTACTTGGGAGGTGGAAGCAGGATGATCAGGAGTTCAAGGTCATCAAAGGCTACATAGCAAGTCCAAGGGCCAACCCAGGGTACATGATATTCATTTGAAAGACAAAAACAAAAGTAGCAATTACAAAAAATAAATGACTTTTAAAAAATATTTATTTATTTATGTGTATGGAGTTTTTTTGTTTTTTTTGTTTTTGTTTTTGTTTTTGTTTGCCTGCATGTATGTGTACTACATAAGTTCCTGGTGTCTGTGAAAGTCAGAAGGCATTAGATTTCCCGGAACTGAGGTTACAGATGGTTGTGAACCACCATGTGAATGCTGAGAATCGAACCCAGGTCCTCTGGAAGAGCAGCAGGTGTTCTTAACCACTGACCCATCTCTCCAGCCTTTTTAGAACAATTTTAGATGTACAGGAGGATTAAGAATACCATGTGGTTTCTATATAGTGCCTTACCTAGTAGTGTGGCACACTAGCAAGATATATTTGTTATAATCACTGAACCTCTATTGATACTTTGTTACTAAAATCCACAGTTCAATCACATTTCTTTACTTTTCATGTAGCATCACTTGTGTCCTAAGATACTGTTACATTTGGGCTTGGACATTTAGCTCAGTGGTAGAACGCTTGCCCTGGGTTGGTCCTCAACTCCACAAAAAAGCAAAAAAAAAAAAGATACTGTTACATCTCCCTGCCGCCACATCTCTTGAAACTTCTTTTCAGAACCTTGCCAGACTTGACAAGTACTATCAGCTGTTTGGTAGAATTCCCGTCCATTGTTTGATTTTTTTTTTTCTTCCTCTTGCCTCAGCATCCTGAGTCCTGGGGTTACAAGTGTACACCACCATATCCAGCCCCGCTATCACGGCTGCTGTTTATCTCAGGGGGGTGGATTTCAGTCGTCAGTTTGGGGGAGGAGGACCACAATTGGCACCCACCAAGCCTCCTGGAATGTCAAGGATACATGTTCTCAATACCTTAGTGACTTTGTTCTCCTGGCGGAAGTCCATTTCTTTATTGTTGTTACTTTTCCCTCTGTCCCTTACTGTATTATTTGGGTGATTTCCCCATTTGAGGTGATTATGTCCACAGTTCAGGTTTGGAGATGTGTGTTCTCCTTGAGTAGAGAATTTCTATTTAAACCTGTGTGGTCTCCAAAGGACAGTGTGCTCGCCATAACCCCCTCTCCCTGGCCCCTCTCTTGCTGTGGGTCAAGGTCTCAGTATGTAGCCTAGGTGCCCTTAAACTCACAGAAATCCACCTGGCTGTGCCTCCAGGGTGCTGGGATTAAAGGCATGTACCATCATACCCCACTGACAACAATTCCTTCTTCCTCAAATGTCTTTCCCAAATACACCCAGTTAAATTTTTAGTTTATTTTTGTTATGTATATAAAATTGATATATAGCATATATATAATTATATGTATATTAATTATATATGTGTAATTATATATATATATATATATGTTTGTGTGTATGTGTGCATATACAAATTTTTTGAGACAAAGACTCATTGTGTATCCCTGCTAACTAGGGATATACTATGTAGACCAGGCTGGTATATATGTGGAGGTTAGAGAACAACTCTTTTTTTTGTTTTTTTTCCGAGACAGGGTTTCTCTGTGTAGCTTTGCGCCTTTCCTGGATCTCATTCTGTAGACCAGGTTGAGCCTCGAACTCACAAAGATCCACCTGGCTCTGTCTCCCGAGTGCTGGGATTAAAGGCGTGAGCAAGGAAAGTTACAGGCAAGTTAACACAGCTTTACAGAGTTAAACAAATGAGACATAAAAGAATGCAACACGCCAGGTGGTGGTGGCGCACGCCTTTAATCCCAGTACTCAGGAGGCAGAGCCAGGCGGATCTCTGTGAGTTCGAGGCCAGCCTGGTCTACAGAGCAAGATCCAGGACAGGCACCAAAACTACACTAAGAAACCCTGTCTGGTGTGTGTGTGTGGGGGGGTTAGAGTGCAACACATCTTTGCATCATTGAACAAATATTTCACAGCATAAATTAATGTAACACATCTTTTTTTACTTTATTATTTATTTATTTATTTATTTATTTTCTTAATTTCTATTTATTTATTTATTTATTTATTTATTTATTTATTTATTTATTTTGAGACAGGGTTTTGCTGTGTAGCTTTGCACCTTTCCTGGAACTCACTCTGTAGCCCAGGCTGGCCTCGAACTCACAGAGATCCACCTGCCTCTGCCTCCCAAGTGCTGGGATTAAAGGCGTGTGCCACCACCACCCGGCTGGGAGGAAGTCTTAAATACAGGATTACAGCACAATGGGAGAACACTGGAGGGCAGAAGTTCGCTATCGATGTTTTACAAGCTTGCATCTAAGATGCTAATGTAACACATCTTAAAATAATATTCTGCAACATTTATTTTCTTTTTTCCCCTCCCTCCACTTTTTTTGTTTATTTTGAGACAGGGTCTCACTCGAACAGTCTAGGCTGGCCTTGAATGTCTATGCTATCTGAGGATGACCTTGAACATTTCATCTTCCTGCTTCCACCTCTCAAATGCTGAGGTTACAAATGTGTCCTACCCAGTCCCACAGCTGCTTGGACCCAAGTAAACACAGAGAGGCTTCTATTACTTACAAACTGTATGGCCTAATGGCATAGGCTTCTCACTAGCTCTTATAACATAACTCAACCCATTTCTATTAATCTATATGTTGCCACATGGTTGTGACATTACTGGTCTGCTGGCATCTTGTTGTTCCTTGGGCAGCAGGCTGGTGTCTCCTCCAACTCTACCCTTCTTCATCTCTTCTTCAGTCTAACCGTACCACCTAATATATTCCTGCCCTGCCATAGGCCAATACAGCTTTATTTATCAACCAATCAGAGAAATACATATTCACAGCGTATAGAAAGACATCCCATAGCACACTCAGGAGGCAGAGGCAGAGGCAGGGGGATCTCTGAGTTCCAGGCCAGCCTGATCCACAGAGAGAGTTACAGGACAGCCAAGGTTACACAGAGAAACCCTGTCACATAAAACCAAAACCCAGACCAAACCAAAACAAATGTGTCCTACCATGCCTGGCACTTTGTTTCCATTCAAGGCCAGATAAAATCCATTGCATCAGCATACCTAGATATGTTAATCTATTCTTTTTTTTTTTTCTTGTAGTGTGGATTGAACCCAGATCCTTGAGTATACTAGGCAAGCCTTCTCCACTGAGTTACACCCCCAACCCTTGTTTTATTCTTTGTTTGCAGACAGTGTCTCACTTGTGTTTCAATAATCCTGTAGGACATGTTCTACACAGTGAATCATTAGTATTCTAATCTGTGCACTCCCCTTTGAACCACAGATAGTGCTTGTTGTTTGAAAGGGAAAATGAACGGCTCTAGCACACCCTATCATTCACAGTAAGATTGCAGAGTGCGGCTTACCTAAGACAGTTTATTAGATGGATTTTAATATGAGTGACTTGTAACAAATCTGATAGATGGAAGAAAGGCAACAGAGAGACTAGCAACTGTTGGGAACTGCTCTTACTGATAGAGTAAGTCAGAGAAAGAAGGCAGGAGAAAGTGGAGTGATGAGAGCCCAGGATCTGGAAGATCCTCATTCATGAAGAGTCAGGCCAAAGAGGTCCATAGGGAAAGCAACTACAGCGAGAAACATTTGTCTCAGTCTGTCAGGGCTTTTATAACAAAGTACCACAAACTGGATCATTTATGAAATCAGAAATAAAAGGCGGATCTCTGAGTTCAAGGACATCCTGGTCTACACAGTGAGTTTCAGGCCAGCCAGGGCTACATAATCTCAACAAACAAGCAAACCCAAGAACAAATAAAAATTGAATGGAAGATGGGAGGTTACAGATCAGGGCACAGGCAGGTTTAGTGTCAGGAAAGGACCCTCTGTCTTCTTGGAATAACATCTTCTTGCTGTGTCCTCATGGGCTGAGGCTGGCTTGCATTTTTATCACTGGCTTTCGGTGGGTATGTTTAGATCCAGACCCCCATCCTATGTAGTTTCTTATATTCTTCAAAGGATAGTTATAAAAAGAATTTTTATGTGCTGGGCATGGTGGTGGCCTACACCTTTAATCTCAGCTCTTGGGAGGCAGAGACAGGTAGATCTCTGAATTTGAGGCCACCAGGTCTACAGAGTGAGTTCCAGGACATCCAGGGCTACACAGAGCAATCCTGTCTCAAAATAAATTTGTTTTTAGGGATGGAATGCTCAGCAGTTAAGAGCATGTATTGCTCTTGCAAAAGACCCAAGTTTGGTGCCTAAAACCCAGGTCAGACAGTCTACAACTACCTGTTATTTCTAGCTCTACCTGTTATCATCTTAGAGATCAGATGCCTCTGGCCTCCTTGAGCATCTACACTTACCCTCTGCCTTAGTTAAGGTTTCTGTTGCTGTGAAGAGACACCACGACCATGGCAACTCCTATAAAGGAAAACATTTAACTGGGGTGACTTAAAGTTTCAGATGTTCAGTCCATTTTCATCATAGTGTGTAGCAGGAATCTTAAAGAGTCTTATTAATAAAATCAAACCTGAGCCAGGTATTGGGGTGAACACTGGAAGATCAGAGAGACAGAACAAGCCACAGCTAACCTCACCTGGCCAACTTCTCAGCTGGTCTTGTTTCCTCAGACTGGAAGCCTCTGTGTCCTCATATCCGAATGGCTCTCAGCTGAACTGTGCTGCTCAAAACCTAAAAGCTTAACCAGCCAAATGTTTAACCAGCCAAATGCTTCTAGTTTCTGGTCCTCACACCTTATATACCTTTCTGCTTTCTACCACCACTCCCTGAGATTAAAGGCTGGCTTTCTGAGATTAAAGGCGTGAGTCACCATGCTTGGCTGTATCCTTAAACACGTGGATTTCTGCCTCTGGAATGCTAGGATTAAAGGTGTGAGTACCACCATTTTCTAGCCTTTGTATCTAGTGGCTGTTCTGTCTCTGACTCCAGATAAGTTTATCAGGGTGCACAATATTTTGGGGAACATAATACCACCACAATGGTGGGACATGGTGATGTGCAGGGAGACATGGTGCTGTAGAAGTAGCTGAGAGTCCTACATCTTGCAGGCAACAGGAAATGAACTGAGATACTGGGCAGTGGTATCCTGAGCACTGAAAACCCCAAAGCCCACCCCCACAGTGACACACTTCCTTCAACAAGGCCATATCTACTGCAACAAAGCCACACTTCCTAATAGTGCCACTCTACTTGGAAGACATTTTCTTTCAAACCACCACATCCCCACATACACACACATATAATTAATAATATATATAATTATTAGGCCAATGTACAGTTAGCATATAAACACAAATAGCCGGGTGTGGTGGTGCATACTTTTACTTTCAGTACTTAGGAGACTGAGGTAAGCAGATCTCTGAGTTCAAGGTGAACCTGGTCTACAGAGGAAGTCCCAAGAAAGCCAGGGCCCGAGAAACTCTGACTTGGAAAACAGAACAAAACAAAGCAAAAAGTGTATAAAGAGAAGTGCTGGACTCTAAACCACTTTTTACTCTTTTCTCTTTTGTTTGTAATAGGGCTTCACATCATAATATCCCAAGCTGGCTTGGAATTCATTATTGTAGCTCAGGCCTAGCCCATGGCTCAGGGCAGCTTTCCTGCCTTAGCCTACAAATCCTGGGATTATAGTCATGAGCCACTACACCAAATCTTTTCTTTCATTTTTTAAACTATTGTTATTGGTTTTTCGAGACAGGTTTTCTCTGTGTAACAGCTCTGGCTGTCCTGGAACTGGCTTTGTAGACCAGGCTGAACTTGAACTCACAGAGATCCACCTGCTCTGTCTCCTGAGTGCTGGGATTAAAGGCATGTGCCACCACCGTCCGGAGTCTTTTATTACTTTCTAATGAACAGTTTCATGTAGCCCAGGCTGTCTCCAACTCCCTATGAGACTGAAGCTGGCCTCTAATTCTGCATCCTCCAGCCTCAGTCTCCTGAAATTCCCAGATATGCCATGCCCCGTCATCATTCTTTGTCTTAGAACTCTTCTGTGTTTTCCAAAGACTTCAGCATGACATTCTACTTTTTATGTTCTTCTTAGCTATCTCTACCACTTACTTTCGCCAGCCAGTCTTTCCAGGATTATCTTTTGTTACCAGCACTTTTCCTGTCCTATTACTTTCAGGTTCAAAGCCTCAAACACAGCATTTTTCTCTCTACATAGCCCTGTCCATCCTGGGACTTGCTATGTAGACCAGGCAGGCCAGGAACTCGGAGATCTGCCTGCCTCAGCCTCCCAAGTGCTGGGACTAACAGTGTGTACCACTATGCTTGGCTCACTGCATTTAAAAACAAACAAACAAACAAACACAAACCCCTAGAGACAAGGTAAGGTTTTGTTGCCCAGGATGGCCTCCAGCTCTTGGACTCATAGTGTCCTCTATCTCAGCCTTCTCACTGCTGGGACAACAGACACAAGGCCCCAAGTTAATGATATGTCACCACCTTTCTTGTCCGCATTGAACCTTCTTGGATTTTTCTAGACATTCCTATGATCTTCAAAGCTGAATTGCTTGCCACTGAGATTCTGCAGCACTTTGCATTTCCCTCATCTTTATGGCCGAACTGACCCATTCTGTCTCCTTGACTGTCACTAAAACGATGACGTCTTTGACCATATAAGCCCCGCTACCACCCCACCCCCACTGGCAACTGAAACAAAATTTACAAATTGGTTGGATCAGAAGAGGGTGCACGCCTTTAATCCGAGCTCTCTGAGGCAGAGGCAGAGGCAGAAGCAGGAGCATCTCTGCGAGTTAGAGGCCAGCCTGGTCTACATAGTGAATTCCTTGACAGGCAAGGCTATGTAGAGAGACCCTACCTCAAAAATACAAACAACAGTAACAAAGCAAATTGTTTAATCCCAGCATTTGGGAGGCCGAGGAAGCCGGGGCTCTGTGAGTTCAAGGTCAGCTTGGTCTATACAGCAAGTTCCAGGGCAGCCAAGGTTACACCGAGAAACCCTGTCTTGAAAAGACATACAAACCAAAAAACCCAAATTGGTCATGTCCCAATTATTCCTTATTTATCTGTAACTTATTCTTAATTACACAATCTTTTGTATAATTAAGGTAATCTTTTACAATCTGGTAACCTTTTCGTCCCTTCAATTTGAGTACGTGTGGAAGGACCCACACACGGAGATCAACACTAAGGGTTAAGCGTGCACAGTCGGAGAGCCCGCACCACTTTACCCTCTAAGATGGCCGCAGCGCGTCTCCACCCACATAAGGGCGGGGCCCCGCGTCACGTGTCCCGCCCCAGCTCTCGCCGCGGTGGCTGACGGGAGGTGGAGAGAGAACGAGGGTGTCGGCCATTTTGTGTCTGTTTCCTGCGGGACGCGGCGGTGGCGGTTGGTTCAGAGAAGTGGGCGATTTTTCTTCTGGTTTTCCCCGCTGCTTTTCGCCTCCTTTCTGCCTGGTCTGTAGAGTCGCGGTTATGGGTCGCAAGAAGAAGAAGCAGCTGAAGCCGTGGTGCTGGTATCCTTTGTGGGCTTGGCGTGAAGGCCGAGCGTGGGTGTCGCTTGTTGAGGACTCGGGTCTCTGAGAGGCCTGCGTTAGGCCTGTGACGGGGCACGGCCGGGCCCGCGGGCTTTGGTGGCTGGGCTAGGATTTGGGCTGGTTTCTTGTAAATTGGGGTGCCCACGGCGGGAAGGCTCCGGCGTGTGGTGGAGCTAGACTCGGTGACTCAGGGGGAGCTTGTTGGGTGTGAGTGATGGGCCTGGAGCCCCTCCTCAAGTGCAGTCGCCCCGAAGGACTCCGTTGTTTCGTTGAGGATCCCACAGAGGGACTTGAGTTTGGGGTTATATGCTAATTGACTCCCTAGAGAACTGGATTGTGAATGTTCCCAGCGGGCCCCCCCCCCCCCCCCCCCCCCCCCCGTCCCATGGCAGAGGGCTGATTTCCGCGTCCCTCTCTGGCGCCTTAATCTTCAGGAAGCTTTCGCTTAACTGGGTGGAGTTTCTAGTATCTGTTACCCAGTTTTGTAGGACTGGGAAAAAAAGCTGTTGGGAAAGGAAGCCATTTTTCTCATGTTTTCTGGAAGCGTTAACGTGTATTTTACATTCAGCTTGATTTTTATCTATTACATGTAAATAATTTGTATTAAAATAGTCGGCAAGTAGGTAAAAATCGGTCACAAATTTTGTAATAACGCTCATAGGAAAAAATCTTGTGAGGTCAGAACTCCTAGTATTATGGATTAAACATACGTGAGTTTACATTCCCTGATGGAGTAAATTAATATGGAGTGGAAGGCATTTTATGGATTGTTTAGTTGAATGTGCCCTTTGCCGTGAAGTTGATCTTAGAATATAAATATTGATGAATTCCCAATTTTGATTCTAATGTGTATCTGATGAATTCTCGTGAAATCCCCACCCTCACCCCCCTTTCAGTTTTTGCAGTGGGGAGCCGGCGTTTTCTCTGGCTGTCCTGAAACTTGCTCCATAGATACCAGGCTGCCTCTGTAGATCCGCCTGCCTCTGCCTCCCAAGTGCTGAGATTAAAGGTGTGGGCCACCACAACCCGATTTGAAATTGCTTTTTGTTTGTTTGTTTGTTTTCGAGACAGGGTTTCTCTGTGTAGCCCTGGCTGTCCTGAAACTTGCAGAGATCCTCCTGGCTCTGCCTCCTGAGTGCTGGTGATTAAAAGCGTGGGTCAGCACTGCCCGGTTTGAAATTGCTTTGTCCATTGACAAATTTTTTCTACACAGTTTCACTGTCTGACCTGGCACCCAACCACATAGAGATCTGCCCGCTTTTGCATCTCGGGCCTTGAAATCAAAGGCGTGGGGTTTGCCAGGCTAAAAGTTTTTTTTTTTATTTTTGCGATAAGGTTTCAATCAGTATGCATACCAGGCTTGCCAGGTTTGGATATATTCGTGCCACAGACTGCCTACAGATTTGTGCCACCTGTCCTGACTCAGTTTTAATAGTCTCAGACCAGGAGTACATGACATGTAATCTCTAAGTACTAAAACTAAATTATATATATATATTAAGTCCCCTTCTTTATTATTAGCTTTGTGTGTGTGTATGTGTGTATGTGTATGCATGTATGCATGCACGCATGTACACCTGGTGCTGTTGGAGGCCAGAACAGTGTTTACCCAGTAACTGTAATTACAGTTGTGAGCTGCCTTGTGGGTGTTGGGGATAGAACCTGGGTACTCTGAAAGAGCAGCAATACTCTTAACCCCTCAGCCCTTTCTGCAGCCCCTGGTTTTTGGTTTTGAGATGGACTTTCACTCTGTAGACCAGGCTAACCTCAGACTCACTGCTTTTTCCAGACAGTTTATATAACAGCTCTGGCTGTCCTGGTCCTCACTTTGTAGATCAGGCTGGCCTCAAACTCAAAGAGATCAGCCTGCCTTTGCCTCTTGGGTGCTGAGATTAAGCCACATCTTGGTTCTTTTTGTATTATTTATTTATTTATTTTGGTTTTTCAAGACGGTCCCTCTGTGTAGGCTGGTCATGAAATCACAGAAATCAACCTGCCTCTCCCAAACACTTGGATTAAAGGTTTGCGCCACCACCACCTGTCTTTCGTTACTTCATTTTAAAGTTGCCCCTATTCTCACGTTATATGAAAGGCTTTTTTGTTTTATCATTTATTTTGATCTCAGGATCTCCGTATGTATCCCTTGACTGGTCTGGAAACTCACTATTGTGGACCAGGATGGCCTCAAATTCAAAGGTTTGTCTGCCTCTGTCTACCTGAGTGCTGGTATTAAAGACAAGTACCACCATTTCTGGCTTTCTGGTTTTGTTTTGGAGTTCATTAGATGGAATATCCATAGGTTGTTCCACTCTCCTGGGCTCAAGTTTCCTGTTGCCTTAGCTTGCAAGTTGGTGGAATCCACACAACTGTGATAGGCTTGATAGATGTTTTTGTTGGCATCGGGGTCATTTCTGTGCAGTATTTTGTACCTTAATGCTTATTTACTAGGTATTGTAACAGAGATTTTGATGATGAGAAGATTCTTATACAGCACCAAAAAGCAAAGCATTTTAAATGTCATATATGCCATAAGAAATTGTACACGGGACCTGGATTAGCTATTCATTGCATGCAGGTAAGGATTTCTCTTCTGTTTAGTTTTTGTCACCTTGTGATCGGTAATCGCACAACGAAGAATCTTTAATTTGTCTTTGGGAAGTGTATCTTTATTGTTTATCACACTATGTAAATAGCCAAATCTTTAAAAATTCAAATTTGTTCTCTGTCTTTTTTGGGTGGTGGTGGTAATAATAGATATCATGTGCTAAGCAAAAGCTCTGTCATTGAACTACCTACCTAGAATCCACATCTGTTCTCTGACCACTAAGATAATTAGACTTTATTTCTTTTAGACATCAGTTTCTTGGGAGATCTAAAATGTACCATTATATTCTACTTGGAAGCACTGTTTTGTGTAATGTCCAGATTTCATGAGGATTTTTTTTTTTTTTTTTAAATTAAGTCTGGATTTGTGCTGTTTGGTGTGGGTTCTTGCAGAGGCTGGATTTTCAGGCAGCTTTGAGCTCCTATTTAGATGTCAAAATTTGAAATTGGGTCCTCTGGAGGGTGAGCAAGCACTGTTAACTTCTGAGTTCTCCAGCCTCTCGAGTTTTTTCACAGTGGAATCATGAAAGCTTTGGAATTGGTAGTTTTGCATCCTAATGTCATAAGTTTACATAAAGATTGGAGTTGTAGTTTAATGTAGTTTTTTTTTTTTTTGCCTAGTATGCTTGAGGCTCTGGATGCTACAAAAAGATCCTTTTCCTATTATCTTTACATTTAATTTATTTAAAAATACTAATTTTTAATATTGTGTTTGTATCTGATATGTGCCTGTCAGTACAGTTGGCCTTGGAGGCCAGAAGAGGGTGTCATCCCCTAGGCCTGGAGTTATAGTGGTGAGCCTTCAGATGTAGGTACTGCAAGCTAAAGTCTGGTCCTCTACAAGAACAGTATATGTCCTTAACCACTGAACCATCTTAAGCCTCATTCATTTATTGTGTGTGAGTTTGTGGGATAACTAGGAATCTCCCCCCCCCCCCTTTTTTTTTTGGAGACACGTTTCTCTGTAATAGCTCTGGCTGTCCAGGAACTCTTGATCGGGCTGGCCTTGAACTCAGAGATCCATCTGTGTCTGCCTCCCGAGTGCTGAGATTTAAAGGCTTGCACCATCACCTCCTGGTTTAGGACTCAGATTTCAGAATGCTTTGCTTGAGTAGTATGTTGTAATTATAGTGCTTTAGAATCTTAAGGAAATAGGCTCTTGAATTTGATACCTGGGCTACGGTGAAACTTTGTTTCAAAGCCTCAAAACAAAGGCTTTTAGAACCTTAGACCTATGGCTGTATGCTATAATAGCTCCTAGTTTCATGTAGATGTTTAATGAATACTAAGTTAAAGAATAGTTTTCCACATATGTTTTTTCTGTGCTCTGTAGCTACATGTGGTGTCGATGACTATTGATGGGGAGGGATAGAACATTTCCCGTTAATCACAGAAAATTCCTATGAAGGTCATTGTATTATACACTTTTTAAAAAAAATTTGGGTGCACAGCCCTCATAGAGTTCAGTTTATATTATATGAATGAAAGGGCAGTAGTTGTTTTTGTTTATTTTTTTGAGAGATAGGGTTTCACTGTATAATCCTGGCTGTTGTGGAACTCACTATGTAGACCAGGCTGGCCTCGAACTCAGATCTGCCTGGCTCTGGAATTAAAGGCATGTGCTACCAATATCTGGCTTGTTTGTTAATTCTGAATGAAAGGGATTTAAATACTGAAAGCATGCTTTTGATATTTATATGTACCTGTAGCACTGTGCTGACAGTCTAACCCTGAGCGTTTAACATCTTAGGTTTCCTTTCGCATGTTCTACCACTACTAAGCAACAGCTTTGGCCCATTTTATACTTGTTAAGAAAGGACCATTCTGGGCTGGAGAGATGGCTCAGCGGTTAAGAGCACTGGCTGTTCTTCCAGAGGTCCTGAGTTCAATTCCCAGCAACCACATGGTGGCTCACAGCCATCTGTAATGAGATCTGGCGCCCTCTTCTGGCATGTAGGCAGAACACTGTATACATAATAAATAAATCTTTACAAAAAAAGATTTAAAAAAAAAAAAAAAAAAAGAAAGGACCATTCTGTCTGGAAGGTTGAAAATAGACTGTGGAGGGGGCTGGAGAGTTGGTTCAGTGGTTAAGAGCACTGACTGCTCTTGAAGAGGACCCAGGTTCCATAACCAGCATCCATATGGCACCTCCTGCTCCAGGGAATGTGACACCCTCACACCAAAGGACTTAAAATTAAATAAATTATTTTAAAAAAATGAAAATAGACTGGAGTACAGTGAGACCAGTTAGACTTAGAGGATTAAAGGAAAGAGGCTGTGCTTTCAGAACAGCCTTAGCTGGTAATTTGATGTGAAGTCTGAGAAAAAGTGAGGAGTTAAAAATTTTAAGGTATTCTCAGCAAGAAAACTTACATCAGGGAGTCTGATATGGCTCAGTGGGTAAAGGTGCTTGCATTCAAGCCTGAAAACTGGACTGAGACCTGAGCTTGATCCCTGGAATTCATGTGGTAGGAGAGAATCTGTTCACACAAGTTGTACTCTGACCTCCATATACGTGACATGGCATTGCAAACCCCCCAAGATAGCTAAATAATAAAAAGGAAGATCACAAGGTGTTTTTTTTTTTTTTAAGCCCTAGAAGTTACTTGTTATACAGATGAGGTAAATTCAGGCTTAGAGGTCAAATGACAGGTGTTTAAAACCAGTGGTAAAAGTAGGACTTGAATACAGAAAGCTTAAAGTAGATCAGTTATTTTACTAAGTAGTCTTTTGAGTAATTTCTTTTTTTTTTTTTTTTTTTTTTTTTTTTTTTTTGGTTTTTCGAGACAGGGTTTCTCTGTGTAGCTTTGCACCTTTTCCTGGAACTCACTTGGTAGCCCAGGCTGGCCTCGAACTCACAGAGATCCACCTGGCTCTGCCTCCCGAGTGCTGGGATTAAAGGGTGCGCCACCACCGCCCGGCTGAGTAATTTCTTTTTTTCCCCTGTTGTTCTTTATATATATTTCATTAAGAAATGTTTCTTTTTCTTTTCTTTTTTTGTTTGTTTTTCGAGACAGGGTTTCTCTGTGTAGCTTTGCGCCTTTCCTGGAACTCACTTTGTAGCCCAGGCTTGCCTCGAACTCACAGAGATCCGCCTGCCTCTGCTGGGATTAAAGGCGTGCGCCACCACCGCCCGAAGAAATTTTTCTATTCAGTTTACATACCAATCACAGATTCTCCCTTTCCTCCTTCCCTCCTTCCCGGCCCCGTGCCTTCCACCCCAACTCACCCTCCTTGAGTAATTTGTAGTTCAAAAAAGACCTTCATGAATTACTTTTATCTAACAGTTTTTTTTTTTTTGTTGTTGTTGTTTTAGGTGCATAAAGAAACCATAGATGCTGTACCAAATGCAATACCTGGGAGAACAGACATAGAGTTGGAAATATACGGCATGGAAGGTATTCCAGAGAAAGATATGGATGAAAGACGGCGACTTCTTGAACAGAAAACTCAAGGTAAAGTTGGCAATGTGTTAGAATACAGCTTCACATCAAAAGTATTGCTATTTTCTTTTCTTTTTTAAATTTTTTTTAAAGATTTATTTATTATGTATACAGTGTTCTGCCTGCATGTATATCTGCAGGCCAGAAGAGGGCACCAGATCTCATTACAGATGGTTGTGAGCCACCCTATGGTTGCTGGGAATTGAACTCAGGACCTCTGGAGGAGCAGTCAGTGCTCTTAACCTCTGAGCCATCTCTCCAGCCCCAAAAGTATTGCTATTTTCAACAATTAATTTAAATTTATATTTTATTATTGTATGTGTCATGGTATTTGTGGAAGATAAGAGGGCAACTGTGCAGGTTGTTCTGGGGTCTGAACACTGCCTGGCTTGTACCTTTATACCTGCTGAGTCATCTTACTGTTCTCAGTAGATATGATAACAACTGTACACCACTGCACTCCGCTTCTAATTCTAATATTTTTTAAATATGTGTTTGGGTGCTTTGCTTGCAGATATATCTGTGATCCATTGTGTCTGATCCCCAGAAACTGGAGTTACCTGTGGCTGTGAGCTGCCTTGTGTGCTGGGTTTAAAGTTGTGGGCAATAGTACTTTAAATTTTTTTTTTTGAGTTAGCCGGGCAGTGGTGGCTCACACCTCTAATCCCAGTACTTGGGAGCCAGTGAGTTCGAGGCCAGACTGGTCTACAGAGCAAGATCCAGGACAGGCACCAAAACTACACAGAGAAACACTGTCTCGAAAAAAAGCAAAAAAAAAAAGAGTTGTTTAGGTTATTTTTTTCCCTTTTATGTGTGAAATGAATTAAAACCTTTTCTTTGCAGAGAGTCAAAAAAAGAAGCAACAAGATGATTCTGATGAATATGATGATGATGAATCCGCAGCCTCAACTTCCTTCCAGCCACAGCCTGTTCAACCTCAGCAAGGTTATATCCCACCAATGGCCCAGCCAGGACTGCCGCCAGTCCCTGGGGCACCAGGAATGCCTCCAGGTAATGGATTCCTTAAAAATTCATTTGAGGACTTTGTAATGATGTAAGTGTTACTTCCTCTAGCTTAATTTTCAATACTAATTTTGTTACTGAAACACTTTGTAGGCATACCTCCATTGATGCCAGGTGTTCCTCCCCTGATGCCAGGCATGCCTCCAGTTATGCCAGGCATGCCACCTGGGTAAGCAAACTTCCAGTTGGTTTGTGGGCTTGGGCCTTTTTTGACTTGGATGCTATGAATTGTTACTTTTTATTTTTTGCTTCTTAAAGATAATGGGCTCTATAAATCTTAAACCTTTACTAGTTAGGGGTGAGTAATGTATTTGCCTCTGAGGAAAGTAGATTTTTGGGTTTTAGGATGAATGTAGGACAACCCTCTGCTTCAGTTGCATTTGATGTGATTAAAGTGTTGGTTATTGATTTTGAGTGTCTTAGTTTTGGAACTATCAAGGATGCTCTGTAGTTGGTGAAAAGGAAACTGTAAATGATTTACCAAAGCATCAGAAACTAAAATGAAGTTGAGTTGTGTGTTGCCCATCACTTTTAGAGTTGGATGTGAAAGGTGTACAATACACTTTCCAGCTGTATTCTGAAAATCACAGTTAGATTTTGATTTTGTCATACATTTTCACAGATTGCATCATCAGAGAAAATACACCCAGTCATTTTGCGGTGAAAACATGTAAGCATCTCATTCATAATGTAATTCAGGAGGTATAATATAATCATAATGTCATTTGTGTGTGTGTTTAATGATATCTATTCAGTTGACTTAAATTTCTAATCTTCCTCACTAAAACTGTTTAAGTTTGTCAGCTAATTGACACGTCTCTTCAAAGTAGAAAATTAAAACATTTCGAAGCAAATAGACACATTAAAATAATTTTTTTCCCAGGCATGTTAGCCCACGCTTTTAATCTCAGAATTTGGGAGGCAGAAACAGGCATATCCCTTTTTTAGTATAAAGCCACCCTGGCAGGTACATAGTGGTTAGCCTTGGCTACATAGATTCTGTTCAAAAAAGGGAAAGAATTGTTTTCTAAAGTGCAGGTGCTTTCTCAAGCTATTATTAAGTAGTAAGACCCAAGATAAGAGGTACTATTTAGAAATCTATTATCTGCCATCTGCTTTGTTATAGAAGGTAATCAGATTTTCATCTAATTAGGAGTTAAATATAGAAGTTACATTTCTGATAAAAAAATCTTACATTATAGAAGTACGGGACTAATATAGTTCAGTGTTAGAGTGCATGTGTAACATGCCCCAGGCACTTGGGTTTATCCCCAGCACCAAAACCAAACCATAAGTCAAGTTCATATACCTGTAATATAATGTTTTGAAGTAAATTGGACACTGGCCGATCTTTGAAGGTGAGCTTTGTTTTGGTTTGTTTTTTTAAAGGGGGGAAACTACAAATATGGGTTATGTTTTTAAGTCATGGTTTAGTGTTAGGAAGGAAAATTCTTTGTAATCTGAGCTTATATGTTTATATTGGTGATGATTTTTCTTTGTCCCTCCCAGACAGATTTTTATATTTTTTTTCTCTTTCTTTTTCTTTTTCTTTTTTCTTTTTCCCGAGACAGTGTTGCTCTTTGTAGTTTGGGTGCCTGTCCTGGATCTTGCTTTGTAGCCCAGGCTGGCCTCGAACTCACAGAGATCTGCTTGCCTCTGCCACCCAGTGCTGGGATTAAAGGCATGTGCCACCACCGCCCGGCTCAGACAGAAATTTTTACTCCACATTGGACAACTCAAATAGAAATATCTCTATTTATTTGGTGTGCATATTTTTCAGGTGGAACAAAAGTGTTCAGTTGCACATTTGTTAAGATGGGGCCTCCTGTATATGTTCTTAGAATACTTTTGGATCTCAGAGACCTTGTTTGGCCAGTGTTTTTTGTTTTTTCGGTTTTTTTTTTTTGTTGTTGTTGTTTTTGTTTTTAAAAACGCGTTTACGGGTAAACTGAAGAGTTTCTGGTTTTAGAATGTTGATTATAATAGGAATATTGTAGTATATGGTAGATCTTTGTGGCTTGATTGATTTCAGTTCTTGAGATACTCAAGTTTTTTATCTAGTGTTTTCTAATTGCCAAAATACATTTTGTAGTTTATACTGTTAATGTTTTTTGTTTTCACTTTTTTCTTAAATTTTGCTTTTTAATAGAATGATGCCAATGGGTGGAATGATGCCACCTGGACCTGGAATACCACCTCTGATGCCTGGTATGCCACCAGGTATGAAATGTTAACAGTTTCCTTTGTAATGTGTCTGGTAGCATTTATTCCTATAAGTTTCTAATTCTCTTACATGTTGAAAGAAGTTTGCTAAGTGGAGTGGGTGTGGTTACATGTAGCCTTAACCCTGGCACTTTAATTCCAGCAGACATAGATTCCTAGAGTTCCAGACTAGCCTATACATAGTTAACTCCAGTTCAGTGGGGGTGGAGTAGAGTAAGGGGATGATGGTAGACAGACCTTTAATCCCAGCATTCAGGAGGCAGAGGCCAGCTTGGTCTACAGAGAAAGTTCCAGGACTACCTGGGCTACTACACAGAGAAACCCTGTCTCAAAAGCTCAAAAAAAAAAAAAGTTAGTTGGCTAAAACAGTGACACCAGTAAGTTTATAGTTGGGGTTTAAAGTTGTAAAAGAAGAGACAGTTTGAGAGGTGTGGTTGTTGGGAGGAACAAAGGCCATAATCATAGTTATTTTTGTTTGAACTGTTCCATTGATTGAGTTCTTTGCAAACTTTTTGTGTAGGTATGCCCCCTCCTGTTCCACGTCCTGGAATTCCTCCAATGACTCAAGCACAGGCTGTGTCAGCGCCAGGTATTCTTAATAGACCGCCTGCACCAGCAGCAGCAGTACCTGCTCCACAGCCTCCAGTTACTAAGCCTCTTTTCCCCAGTGCTGGACAGGTACGGTCAAATTCTTGAAAAGGAGTGCATTTATGTTTAAAGATAAAGTGGGCTTGTTTATTGATATCTTTGACATTGTCACAGATCAATTTCTTAAGTAAAACATTTAATATGTAACATTAAAATGTAGTCTTATCATGTGCTATGTTTATAGTTTGATTTCCTCTATTCACAGCAGAAAGGAATCATGTTATTCATAGTTGTATATTCTTTATTCTTAGCTGTAGCTAGAAATGAAAGTTGAATTTCTAAGAACTTAAGTAGACTATGTTTCTGGTCCTCTGCCTTGTTGAAGGGAGTAAAATTAGGTCAGAGCCAATGATGAAATCTCTTAAAGACTTGAGCAGGCCTGGCAGTGGTAGGTAGTTCCACGCCTTTAATCCCAGCACTCTGGAGGCAGAGGCAGACATTCAAGGCTAGCCTGGTTTATAGAACAAGTTCCAGGAGAGTCAGTACTATAATACAGGAACACAGTCTTGAAAAATTAAAACAAAACAAAACATTTTGTTTTGGTTGGGTGTGTCTGCTCATTTTAAGAGAACCATGGTAAATCACAGTGCTGCTCTTGAGTTAGAAGAGTATCATTCAATGGCTTTTTTAATCTAGTTATATTTCTTAGTATCCTTGCTTCCATCAAAAGTTTTCCAGAAGGTGAGTAGGCTAGATACATAATAGTCACATTTTTTGTGCATTTTGTTTAGAATTAAGTAGATATATTTAAAAGAAAGATGTTTTGTTTTTTAAGATCATCTCTAAGATGTTTACTCAATTTCTTACTGTTTCTGGGTGCTAAATTCTAAGTGCCTTTAAAGCATATTAACTTATTTTTGTGATGGATAGAGATTTTATTTATCTAGATGTTGAACTTTTATCAGAATCTATAGACTCCTTTTATTGTGTAGAGCATCTGCATAGAGAACTGAGTGCATCATTATTTTCATTTTATGTTATTCTTGGAATACTGCAATGTAAAACAGTAAGTTTAGAAAAGAAGCTTATGTTTAACTAGTTGTATTGATATAGAGATCATTTTTTTGAGGCATGTACTTCTACTGTTTATTGAAAATGCATTAACTCTCTGCCTCTTTAAGTGACATTTGATTGCATTACAATCTGTATTTACAAAAAATGCAATCTACACTAAGAAGTGCCACATGGCATATTTTTACCCATTTGTTCCGGAGACGGTTCATTGTTTCCTTTCTTTTATGCTACAGATGGGGACACCTGTAACAAGCTCAAGTACAGCTTCATCCAATTCAGAAAGTCTGTCTGCATCTTCTAAAGCTCTGTTTCCTAGCACAGCACAAGTACGCAGGAAGTTGCAGTTTAAAATTTTTAAAAATGGCTTTACAACTTAACCCTTTGGACCCTTTATAAAAGCTAAATCTTACAAATATATTTAGTTTTTTAGAAGTAAAACAAATACTAAAACTCAAATGGTGTTTGAAAATTTGAATTCATACTAATGAGCTCAACAAAATACTCTGAACTTCTGTGGTTCTAAAGGGTTAAAAGCATGTGAGCAGTAAATGAACTGTAGTGGCCAATGGTTATCCTGATGCATGATTAAGCTATTTTTAATTTATGCTGTTTAATGCATCACATCTTTAGGAGATCCGCACTCTGCATTTGGTTCTAAAGTTGACCTAGACATCTTAAACATTTGTATTATGAAAGTAATGTATGTTCATATTAACTTTAGAGCCTGCGCCATTAACCCTTTTGTCTATAGTGTATTCTAGCCATTACTAATTTGGAGGGTAGTGTGTTGCTATCTATAGAATACTTGCAGAGGTGGTAACATTGATGAGTCACAACTGATTACTGTTTCCTTATTTTTATGCTTACTAATGGGTTTATTATCTAAACCCTTGTATTCTGTAGTTTCAATTTTTTGAGCTGTTTGAAAGATGAATTAAAGAGTTTAGGACAGTAAAAACAGTTGCATTAAATACTATTTCATGATTCTATATAGCAAACTAGAATTAATACAAAGAATTGTAAATTAAGTTTATGGAGAGGAGGTATAAGACAGATCTGAGATATATAGTAATTTCAACCCAGTATCTTTTGATAGTCTTACAGATTGAAATTTGTGGAACATTTATCATACATTAACTTGTTTTGGGTTTCATTTGAAGTTTTCTCTATTTGATGTTATTCTTTCCCCCACCTATGTAAATTTTCTGTTATACTCAACTTTGGGTATTGACATTTATTGATAAAGGATCATTATTTTACAGGCTCAGGCAGCTGTCCAAGGACCTGTTGGTACAGATTTCAAGCCCTTAAATAGTACTCCTGCAACAACTACAGAACCCCCAAAGCCTACATTCCCTGCTTATACACAGTCTACAGCGTCAACCACTAGTACAACAAACAGTACTGCAGCAAAACCAGCAGCTTCAATTACAAGTAAGCCTGCTACACTTACAACCACCAGTGCAACCAGTAAGTTGATCCATCCAGATGAGGATATATCACTGGTAAGTTGTTTATAGGTTTTTACTAATATTGTTTGGTCAAATAGCATTGTAGCAACCTACCTATTGGAGAGGTTTTAATTTGTACTTAGATGGACTTACCTGATTTTAAAACTTAAAAGGTTTTCATTTATTTGTCTTAAGAAACCATAAAATAGTAAGAAAAGAAAGAAGGATAATTCATATTTTAGACATAAATTTGCTTGTACTCATTGACAAGAGTTGCCTGTCAGAGTCTATGGACTCTTTAAAGCCTATATAAATTAATTTTATTTGACAGAAAGTTAATATTTAGATTTGTAATTTTGTGATCTTAGCTAGCCATGCTTTAATATAAAAATAAATAGGTAAGCTTTTAAGGCATGGAGATTTTAAGTAGTAACACTGATTTGTTGGATCATAAGTAATTATTCGGGAGTAACTGTACATTTAAAATTACCAGGATTTTGGATAATTGTCTTTTTACTTGAGGAACCTTCTGCAGTCTTACATTTTACATTATTTTTATTCTCAGGAAGAAAGAAGGGCACAGTTACCAAAATATCAACGTAATCTTCCTCGACCAGGACAGACTCCAATTGGTAATCCACCAGTTGGACCAATTGGGGGCATGATGCCACCACAGCCAGGTATCCCACAGCAGCAAGGAATGAGACCTCCAATGCCACCTCATGGTACTTTTTCTTTTTCTTTTCTTTTTTGGGGCGGGGGGTGAATTTTAGATATACATATGAAAATGTTAGCTTTCTGCAAAATGTACTTACTGATTTAAAAGTACAATACACAGACCAACCTTATGTATATTTTCGTTGTTTTTTAGGTCAGTATGGTGGTCATCATCAAGGCATGCCAGGTTACCTTCCTGGCGCTATGCCACCTTATGGACAGGGACCACCAATGGTGCCCCCTTACCAAGGTGGGCCTCCTCGTCCTCCAATGGGAATGAGACCTCCTGTTATGTCGCAAGGTGGCCGTTACTGATCTTACTTCATCAAGTCTAATAGGTTTGGAGATTAAACCTTTTCTCAACTTGTGCTCTTTATATAGACAAGCTTCCGTCTATAAGGCTTCATTGTGACTTTAACAAACATTATCTTCCCACATACCAGGAACTATTGGACATTATTTGACTTGGGAGAAATTATTTGGAATAATAAAACAGGAACTTTTCCTGAAGTTGCAATTTATACTGTATGGCTTCTTTTTCATGTTTCATCTAGGTTTTTAGAAGTGAAGTATAGTAAATTTGATTCGTTAAATTGTGAAGGCGCTGGAATTACATGAACATACCATCTTAAATAAAGGCAAGTTCTGTAAGCTTACATTGCTATTTGTAAAGTTATGCCTTCACAGCATTTTCAATGCTGTTGGACTTCATGTCCCCAACCTAGCTTGGTGAGGGCTGTAACTGTTTCCAAGTACTTGTACATTGGAAGTCTGAATGTGTAACAATATTTAATGTATTTAGAGAGTTCCTCTGTTGCAGGGTTTAAGAAATCTGGCCCACTGAGGTCATGTGACTTTTCTGTACTGTTAAACTTTATTGTAATAAAATGAAGAAAAAATTTATGCCTTTTTATTCATAACCCAGCTGTGGACCACTGACTGAAAGGTTTGTACAGATGCATGCCACAGTAGATGTCCACATAATAAAATTCAATTACCAATATGGTTTTGATACATGATTGGATTCTTTAAGTTGTAGATTTTTTATCTTAGCTGCATGTTTTAACAGTATATATAGAATTGCTTTTGTTAATGTTTCCGTTGACAAACTCTTAAGACACATGAATCATTACATAATGGGTATGAAGTCTTTATGTGTCATTGTTTCACATCCTTTGGTATCAGATGTCCCTGAAATTTAAAATATAAACTTCAAAACTTCTCACTAAGGTTGTTTAGAGCCTAGTGCCAGACCCATTCATTTTCATTGATACAAGACTTTAGTTGAGTACTTTATGGACCTCAGCAGCTTTCCAGGGCCAAACTTCTAGAAGCTTAGGTGCATGCTTCTTGTGTTAATGGATCGATATATGTTAACTTTAAATGTGCCTCTATCATGGTATTGGGATGGTTAACAAATGCTTAGCAAATTTTTATTATCCTCCTTGGAGGTTTTGTTACTTGGGATTTGGGAGGTGCCCTCTGTTGCTAAAGCGAGGTGATTGAGCCTGATCCTTGGAAATTTGGAATGTTGTTGTGTCCCTATATATAGGTAATTTTATTTTAGGGGGTGACTGCTGTTGGGGATTTTGTCTTGTGAGTCTCATAGTAGCTCTTACTGATTTTGTTGACTTTTCCCCCCATCTTTTTGGTGTGTGTGTGTGCTTGGGTGGGTTTATGGAATGTTTTAAGAATCTACACAGAGTAATTACCCATATAGTGAATGCAAATTGATTTGATTTATTCTAAATATGTTGTTAAAACTTCTGAGAAAAAGCTAATAGTCATTAGTAATTTCTGTGAAGGTATTATATAGATGTGATGACAAAAAATGGTTATAATTTTGTAGGAATATGTTGAAAATATTTGACTTATCACACAGGAAAGTTAACAGGTAAAAGTCACTCTGTGGAACGAAATG
Source organism: Peromyscus californicus insignis (assembly GCF_007827085.1). NCBI lineage: Eukaryota > Metazoa > Chordata > Mammalia > Rodentia > Cricetidae > Peromyscus > Peromyscus californicus. Next base: position 42,382,811 of record NW_026294551.1, on the reverse strand, counting down.
TTACAAATTATTTGAAAGTTAAATGCCATTTTCAGTCTCATATTTCTGCACTGATTCATTTTTTGCTGCCTTTCCTGTAGTTACTGTTGAGGTGCAGAAAGTTACAGTGTGTAACAAAAAATCCATATATTACCAGAGATGCATTATTCTGTCAGCAGCTAAGTTATATAATATGTCCTTTCATCTGAATACCCGTGAGTCTAAAGTTTTGGAACCTCTATATATTTCTTAGGTTTGACAGCATATATTTTATACTGCCAGAGAAAACACTGTATTGAGAATATTAAAGGTTAAAAAAAGATGACAAGGTTAAATTTAGATTAAATAAAAAATACTTTCTTCTAAAACAAAATACTTTGGAAGAATTTAATGTATTGGATTATCAGAAAACTGAAGTATTGATAGAACAACAAAATTTATACAAATTTTTACACTTGCATTTGATTCAAAGAAGAACAATATATCAGGGTTTATTGTTCTCTGAAGTCTACAACTTAAGTAAAATAATCGTACGAAGATTTTTGTGTTATGCATAACATTTAATTACATATAATCTGTCCTGTGTTTTTAGCTGTATGTGGCTCAGGAGTGGTATACATTTAGTATGTTGTTGAAAGTGTAATTTTCGCATGCATCAAGGATAATTAAGCTTCTAGAAAAATACATTTTACCTAATTGCTTCTGGGGTCCATAGTGTCATTAAACCACAAGTGTAGCAAATTGAAATGATTTACCTTTAAATAATGCCATTAAAAGTGAATTTCAGCTCTCTTCACAAAAGACTGCTTTTAGTTATTTGGTATGTTCCTGTGAACACTGATAAGAACATTTAAGGAAGCACCTGTCAGCTTTGGGTCTGCCTTCCATCCACTGTGAATCAATTAAAACAAAACTGTCTGGCACTAGTTTCTATTCTATATTTTGCCACTGATAGTGAAAAGACCAACAGATGAGGGCCCACTTTTCAGTGTCTGCTGGAGTTACCACTTAATTTGACTCCTTAATATTGTAGTAATTTCATACCATTTGTTAGGGGGAGAATACCTGTTTTACTGATCAGGTTACATATTGAATTTAAACTCAGTTTAATGAATTACTTGTAGAAATCTCAAATAAGTTTTGGGCTCAGAATGCAATTGTATACAAAAAGCTGCTTTTTCTGTTGCTTGCTTGATCATTGGGACTACATTTTGATGCATGTCTTTTTAATTAATTGGGTGATGTTTTTCTAAAATTAAAATTTTCTTCTTCCTATAGCCCTGCCATAGGACAGGCTGAGGCTGAGTCTCAGTGTTGCCCTGTTCAGTCTGAGGCAAGTGGGATTTATTTTATTACTTACAGGGGCTTTCACAGCTTTATGGCTGTTGGATATTTATGTCCCCAAACTTGCAGCAAGTTTGGTGAAGGCCCCTAAATTTAATTAAACTTAGGATTTTTATATTCCTTTGGCAGAGAAGGCTCTATATTAATATTCACGTTTGACTGTGGTGTTAATCAACATAAATATTGTTTTGTTATTTAATATCTAAAGCTTTATGAACCTTAATAAATTGATCATTTTACATTCTTGATTTGGAGGCATGAAATGTTCCAAATTTTTACTTTGACCCCTAGGAAAATAATACTGGTTGTTTTCTGCTCAAACTTAAATTTAACCTCAAGGATAAGCTTAATTATTTGAAATACCACAGGATACTGGTTTGTTCTAAATCCCAAGCTTATATTGAACATCAGGGTGGTTAGGTCATCTAGAAATGCTTATGATCTTTTCTCAAATCTCACCACACTAGAGCAAATGTTAATGTAGAGCCCTGTAATGAGTGGAAAGGTGATTTGTCTGTGTTTGTGTGGTATGTATGTATGGGTGTAGACTACAGGTGTGGTATTATAAAAGGGGTTGGGTATTTCATGTCTCAATGGATAGATAACTAATTTTCAGGCAGCCAAATTGAAATCGGGTCATGTTTAGTATTGAACTGGTTTTGGAATGATTTTTTGGAAGATAATTTTCAGCTTTTACTGAACAGTGCTTTGTATAATATGCACACACCAGTAGTATATCCAATTTGTTTTCAATTAGAATTTGCTTTGATTATGGTGTTCAAAAATTGTATGTTGGGGATGGCAGAATGTAACTTCTAATTTGTTTATTCCTTACATTAGACTAGAAACAGTTTTTTTTAAAATGTCTTATTATATATACAGTGTTCTGTCTGTATGCCAGAAGAGGACACCAGATCTCATTTATAGATGGTTGTGAGCCACCATATGGTTTATGGGAATTGAACTCAGGACCTCTGGATGAGCAGCCAGTGCTCTTAACCTCTGAGCTATCTCTCCAGCCCTTAGAAACAGATTTTATAGTCTTTTTTGTTGTTTTGTGGGTTTTTTTTTGTTTGTTTGTTACTGTTATTGTTGTTTTGGGGATGGGGTTTCTCTGTGTAGCCTTGGCTGTCTAGAATTCCACTGTTTACCAGGCTCGCTTCAAACTCACAGATCTGTCCTTGCTTGCACCACCACACCTGGCTAGATTTAATACTTTTAAGAACTAGTTTTTCCATGACAATGTTCCACTGAAATCTTTTATAACTTTTAGTAAATTACAGACAGATTTATTATAGGGATTTCACTATAATTTAATCATAGGGTATTTGCTTATCTAATATGGTAAAGGCCCTGGATTTCATTCCCACCACCATTTAACAACTGTGATTGGAGATAGTTTTATCTTGTGTCCACCCCTCTCAAGTATATTGAATTGAAAGTACCTGACCCAGTTCTAAGTTAAAATTAAAATGTTATTTACTTCAATAATAGGACTGGTGGAGAGATTTAATAGATTCCTAATCAAAGATGTTCTTTGAGCTTGGCATAGTAGTTTAGGCCTGTATTCCTAACAGTTGGAAATTTGAGGTAGGAAGACTGCTGTGAGTGTGAGGTCAGCCTGGGCTACAGTGTAGACCCTGTCAGGGTGGATTGGGGTTGATAATGTCCTCTGGTGTCTCTTTGTAGTTTAGTGACCCAGAGAACCAGTAGTTTTAGGTCTCTATGGAGCCTACTAGTAAAACTTGATGAATAATGCTGACTTCACTTTAGTGAGATACAGTTTGAGTAAGCTTCTGAATGTGGGATTTGTACAACATCTGTATTGGTTAGAATTTACTACGTATGGACCCTTAATAAATCAGATAGACATTTTTAAAGGTAATATTTACCTATGTAATACTGAAATTGTGTATTAAAAAATGAAACTAATTTTCTTGTCACTTTTGGGAAATTCCTCCCAAAGGAGATTGAGTGAAGTGACTGGAATATATGAGAAAACTTTATTGAGGAAATATTCCCCTGTTCTCTATATTAGCTTTTCATGAATGAAATTGAGGGTTTCTTTTTAACCTTTCTTAATATTTTGGTTTTTTTTGTCATAAAGTCATTTTAATAATCTTGTTTTTATAGTATCTTATCATTTCTCTGTGGTAATTCTTTGTAAAATAAATGAGCGCTTTAACAATGTATATAGAGGCACATATGGTAGATGTCTGAATTAGAATAATACTGAATTTTCAAAACCAGTATCTTAAGCTCTTAGACATTCTCAATAGACCACTGTTGTGTTATTCAGGTAAAGTCATAGGAAAGAGAAAGGTTGGATTTAAACTGGCAAGAAAATGAAGTCCAGCGCTTACCGAGTGGTTTCCTTATGTTGAACTTTCAAGGTTTTGTTTGTTTTTTTGTTTGTTTATTCCTTTTAATGTTACCTGACAATTTTGTTGGGAGATAAAAGACTCTTAAATTTTTATTTAAAGGCCAGGTGTGGTGGCACATATATAATTTTGGTATTTTGGGGGATGAGATGAGACTGGGATAGTTCTGCAAGTTGGAGGCCAGCCAGTGTTAGAGTAAGACCCTGTCACAATTTTTTCCTCTGGGTGTGGTACTGCACACCTTTATTCTAAAACGAAGTGTAGAAGCTGGTGGGTCTGAGTTCAGTTTCTGCCTGGTCTGCCTGTGTGTAACTTCAGACCATCCAGTTCTACATAATGAGATGGTATCCTAAAAATTTTTTATTTCAGTAAAGCTAAGAAAATTGTTTTGAATAAGCAATATTTTTTCTCCTAAATGCTGTTCATTCTCACTTTAATATTTGCTATTCAAAAGATACTTTGACCTCCACTTCTGGACAACGATTTAAAATGAAATTAGTTTGAATGATATGAATTAATTTCCTCTAAAATCTGCTCACTTTCATTTCCAGGGGAAAATATATTTTAGTAAGAAAAATATAGTCTACCAGAATAAAGATACAAAGCCTAAAATTTAGTTTTCATTAAAGCCAATTTCAACTATTTTTGTTTAAGTAAGTTAGATACATTGAATACCGTGTAAGTAAAACTCCGTGGGTGTTAACTTTGATTAGGCTCTTGAGGCTGAATATGACAATATGTTTTTGTGTGTGCTGTCATTGTGAATAGAGTCACTGCAGAGAGGATAAATGTGTGTACACTGCCTTAAAGGATTAATTAGGCTCCAACCATTATTTTTAATGTTGCTATGATTTTTAAGATTATAGGGCAGTTTTAGTAACTTACTGTGTGGCATTTTCTAAGTCCTCTGACATTGTTACAGTATCTGGGAACTTGTAAATGTGTGTTATCTTTTGAACTTTTATTATGTTTAAAAATCTATGTCTTCACCATTTGTTAAATTTGAGGGATTGGTAACGAAATTTGTTGATTACCCTACTTGACTAAAAATGAAGAATGAAGCTGGAGGTAGCCCAGTGGCAGAGTGCGTGTTAAGCATGCATGAAGCCCTGGATTCATTCCCCAGCACCAAAAAGAAATGAAAAAGAAGAATGAAGACCTGTTTCCCCAATATAATATTCATTAATTGATACTGATTATGTTGGAAAGAAACCATTGTATGGTGGGTTTACATTTAAGAACCTTAAATAGTATTATCAATAACTATTTCTGCTGCTTTTTGTTACTTTGAAATTTTACCCTTTTATTTTGGTGAAGATCATTGACACTTTATTAAGATAGTCTGCTAATCCCGTTGGAAAATACCATTTCTACTATCTTTTCTAGGGTTGTTTAATTGCCCAAGTTGACCGAGCGAAGAATGATTACAGTTCTTACAATTTGAATCAGAAACAAGGCATCTATTTAGAGTGAACTCCCCTTTATTTGCTAGCTGGTTGATACACGTGGAGAAGTAACAAAATTTATAGTCCCCTTTTTTAAAAATTGGAGATTTAAAAAAAAGTCTTACGAAAATTAAAAGTTAGCTGAAATTGCTGTAAGATTTGTCTACATGCTAATTGAAATTTAAAGGTTATCACATTTAAATATATGCCCCCTTTTAGGGCAACCAAAATTTCCAGCATACTTCACACATAGAATACATTATTGATTGGACATTAAAGCATGTCCAGGAGATACTTCAGTGTTCTAGTTCATTATCACTCAATTTCAGTAGCCAATGTAAATTTTGTTAGATTTAGGCAAACTTTTAAAATGTACTATCAGGCTCTGAGGAAATTAAATGCACATTGACTTTTTAAAGTATGGGTTGAACTCCTCAGTTTAATACAATTTGTGTTTTTGTTAACTAGCAGCAGAATTTCAGCATTTGCTACTTACTGGTAGAGAAGAAAAATCCCACAGCCCTGCCAGTACAGGTTAGTTTAATCTGTAAGTACCTGATGTTCCTTTTTTTTTTTTTTACCCCACCCCCACCCCCAACATACTCATTTAACGCACATAAGGAGGAAAAAAACTGCTGTGCAGTTTCTTAAATGTGAGTATAAATAATAGATCCATTGGACATTCTCAAACACTCAGTTCTTGGACCGGAGTGAGTAGCTCTAGACTTGCTGACCCGAGTTATAATAAAGGTGTAATGCTGCTCTTTTATTATCTGGTGGTTCTTGAACCTTTGTAGATGCCTTTTAGACAGAAGGGAGAGGGGAAATACTTTATTTACACAGTCCATGTAGTCCACGGCTTCATGTCCAGGGTCCTTGATTAAGCTACTCCATGGTGTTTTTCAGTCAACCTTTACTTTCTACAGTGTGAATCAACATAAGACAGATTTCCTCAACTATAGCAGTGGAAAAATGGTGTACAATTATAAGCTAGGGAGTTTTACTTATACTGTTTTAAATGTAGTAATACTTATAAATAATTTGTCTCTGTAAGCTATAAATTACATTAATGGACCATGTGGGTTCATCACTGACATGGAAGCTCATTGCTCACCCAGATCCCTGCACAATTGTGTATGCTTTAATCCCAGAACTCTGCAGGCTGAGGTAGAAATGGCGTGATTTTAAGGCCAGGCTGGGCTGTGTAATGATTCCCTGACTTAAAATAAAAGTCAAATTCTTACGTAATTCTTGGAGTTTAATGAGGAAGCCATATACTTAAGATTTAACCAGTGAAAGTAAAAGTAAGTTGGATGGTGATTAGTCATTTTTCAGTTGGATCATTAGTATTTTATTCAGGACCAATATGATTTGTTTAAAATTTTAAACAGCCAGTAGTAAAAATATATTGTGAATTTTTTCCCACTTTGTATTTGATTGTAAAATGCCTGAGGGCTTAAGTTTGATTGCCTTTCACAGTTTAATCTAAGAATGGCGTAGATACAGTGGAAATGGTTTTCCTTATCTCTTTAGAGCCGCCTTTCTGGTGAGTACTGCTTTATAATTTTCATATCATGGCTTTATTTTTTTAGCCTAACTGAAACATGACAGTGATCAAAGAAGAGAGCAGTCAGAATTTTCACAGCTTGGGTAGTAATTGGATCAGATCCTTAGACCATTGACATTTCCCTATGTGCCCTATTTGGGTTCAGCCACCCCTCTCATTTTCCTAAAGGATCATATGCCCAAAAATGTTGAACACAGATTATTTCCTTTGCTGAGGAGAAATGATTGTTTTACTTAAAATTATAGATTAAAATCTAGGGACAGGAGAGATGGCTCAACAGTTTAAGGCCATGCCATAACTCCAGTTTGTGGTGGTATACACCTTTAATCCTATCACTTGAGAAGGGAGAGGCAAGTGGATCTCCAGGAGTTCAAGGACAGCCAGGGCTGTGTAGAGAAACCTTCTCTCTAAAAAAAGAAAAAGAAAAAACATGTCATGCTGGCAGTGGACCTAAGCTCAGTTCCCATTATCCGTATCAGGTGACTCACAACCACTTAGTTCCATGAGGATCTTGGACATACGTGCTCATGAGCACATACACATGCACATAATTAAGAAATACATCTTTTTAAAAAAAAACAAATCCCACTCCCTTTTTTTTAACACAGTACTTTTTTTTTTCCCCAGTGATCTTGTTTCTCACTGCATAGGTGAATGAAATAATAGAATTGTGTTCTGTTCTTGAGCAGTTTTAATCATTCTAACCCTGCATGGAAAACTTGGGGTACAAATACTGATTTCTAGCATATGTTTACCTGTGAAAATTAGCCCACAAATCCATTTATTACTGTCTTGTTTAGTCATTAGCCTGTGACAGAAGGATTTCTTTCCCTCTTGTTTTTGGCCACATTCTAGATAATGTCAGTATATTTATATATACATTCCGTTTCTGCTATGACCTTTGTGAATCAATAAAGTCGATCCTGTTGCTTTTAGTATAAACAATATTAGTTTTCTAAAATCTGGAATTCATGATGTAGGTGTGTATGGTAATGTATTCTAGATGAGCTCTCAACAAAGTCTTGAGTCTGAATTTGTGTCTTTAAGATTTAAAGTGAAATAAATTTCTAAGGAACTCTGTCCTTTCCTAGCATGGATAAGCAGACTGACAGTTGGTAAGTATGTAACTTCAAATGCATGTAGTGGTAAGGGTGAGTTGCCAAACTGTACTCCAAGACAATTAGAAGAGAACAGAAATTCCTGAATCAGTCTAGGAACTTTATATGTATATTTAATGTTTGCTCCAAATATGTGTACTCAAAATGATTAAACTGAAACACACATTACTCATTTGTCTGATTTCTTTTTGTTTGTTTTTGTGTTTTTTGTTGTTGGTGGTAGTTTTTATTTTTTGATATAGAAATTTAAGTGATGCTACTTTTATGTTTAAAACCTTTTCCTTGAGGTGTCAATACATGACTATTGTAATTACCTTAAAGACAGTTTGCTTATATGTATTCTAACAATACAACATTGACTTGGAGTTTACTTAAAACCTTCTGTTTTTCATTTCCATTTAAAAATAAGCAAAATGTGGCAAAGGGGAGAGAACCACTGTGTAATTTCTGGTGCACAATTTTTTTGTTATTATTTTTTTAATCTATGTGTCTGGTGCATCCACATGCAGTCTTTCTTTTGAAGCTGAAAGAGGATTGATTCTTAGAGCTGGAGCTTCAGGCACTTGTAACCCATCTGGTGTGGGTCCTGAGAACTGACTGAACTTAGGTCCTCCTGCAAAAGGAGTGTCTCTTTAACTGCTGAGCTGTCTGCATCCCTTAGCCAGTGCTTTATAAGTTACGGGGCAGTACTGGAATTTGCTGGAAGAGGGGGCTTCCCCCCCCCCCTTTTTTTAATGTGGGTGTCCTCCCCCACACCCACCACGTCACTCTGTTACATTGTAAACTATCCTAGGCACACCAGAGGACAGCCGTGGAGTTTGTTCCAATGTGGGTTGTGGGAAGCCATTTCACCACCCTCTGGTGTTGGGTTAGTAACAGAAGGATAACGGGCTAAAGTGAAGTGTTGAATACCATGGAAAAGATGATTGTTTCTGGGAAGTAAGTCATTTCTTTATATCATTGTTTTCTGAAAAGTTACAGAAATGGGTCTGCTTTTCTTTAGTCTCAAGTGTCAAGTTGGACTTGGAGAAAATGAAGAGCAAATCATTTGGGGGATATAATATGATTATGTGGAGGATCTTGAGCAAAGCACCAAAAGGAAGAATAGATTTTCTAGCCTGTGTATGATTACATGGTGCATGAACAGAAATCTTGACCAATGTCATTTTTTATGTAAGTTCACTAAAGGTGAATTATATGCTAGCCTTTAATTTACTAACACTGGAACTTTGTGATAAAATAAAAATTTCCCACACAAATAATAGTGTATGTGATACTTTGTGTCTCCTGGCTCAGGAGCATTAGTTTACATAGTGTATTCTTCTCCAACCCTAGTGCGCATGTACACACATGAGACTGTTGGACTTGGGTATATACTTAAAGCATTGTAGTTGAATCCCACTGAGTGGGATCTCTGTCCCTGGCTTTTAGGAACTTGCTATGTAGACCCTTTTCACCTGGAATTCCCAGAATCCTCCTGCCTCTTATCTCCCCAGTGTTTGGATTGAAGGTAGGCACCAAGCTGAGCATAAATTCCATTCTTTCATCTTCTATAATTTCTATATTGTGATACCTTTCTCTTTCCACATGTGCCACATTTTAGATAACTGGATAGATCCCTAAGCCTTAGCAACGATTAAAGTAATTTGATTACAGTGGTTACTTAATCATTGTTTCATGTATCCTACCTTAGGCCTAGCAGTGCCGCTTGTACTTTGCACACCCTTAATCCCAGCACGTGGGGAGGGAGAGCCAGGCAGATCTTGAGTTTGAAGGGAGCCTTAGTCTACTGGGCAAGATCCAGGACAAACAGGGCTACTTGGAAACCTTGTCTCAAAATAACCTAAATAAGTTAATTAAATAATATTGTATCTGTGTGTGTGTGTGTGTGTGTGTGGATACTTTTTCTTTGTACCACATGCATGACTGGTTCCCACAGAGGCCAGAAGAGGGTGTCAGACCCTTGGCCTGGAGTTACAGATTGTTGTAAGCTACCACGTGGGTGCTGGAAATTGAACACCAGCCAGCCCTCTTTGGGAGCACACAACTATCTCTCCAGTCCTCACTAAATCTTTGCGGGGGGCGGGGGGAGAGAGCTGAAGATCTAACCCAGGGCCTTGCGCTTGCTAGGCAAGTGCTCTACCACTGAGCTAAATTCCCAACCCCCAGACTAAATCTTAAAAGGTCCAGGCTGTTCTAAAACTTAGAATTTGGCATGTTCAGACGCCCACCCCCAGTAACAAATTACATACCTCTGCTACCAGATCTTACAACATTTCTGAAACCCATACGTATCCAAAGGCACTTAATTGTGGGATGCAATTCAGTGGCCCATTAGTTAACTGATCTCATTTTTTGCCTAGATAATACAAGAGTTCTTTATTTGTAGGATTTTAAACCTGAATGAATCATGGTATCCTTTTGGTCAGGATCTTTTGGATTCAACAGAGGACAGATGTCAATTGGGTGAATAATTACTGTAAACATTGAAACTGTAAAAGGAAAAAGACAATTGTACTATTAGAGATCATATACAGACCTCGTTAGGCCTGTGTGTGTGTGGGGGGGGGTGGGTGGTGTCAGGGTTTCTCTAGCCCTGGCTGCCCTGTCAGTGGTTCTGTAGATGAGACAGGCCTCAAACTGCCTGCCTGTGGCTTCTGAGTGCCAGGATTAAAGGTGTGGGCCACCACAGCACCTCCACTTTAGGACTCTTACTGAAGTTAAAATAGGAAAATCCGTGCCCGGCCACAAAACCTAAGAACACCCTGAACCGTTGGTTTCTGAATATACTTAGGTAACGCTTCATTATTGATTTCTATTGTGGGTAAAGATTAGCTTACTCCATCTCTCCTGTACTTTATCTCTTTGCGATTTTTTCATGTTTTGTTTCATAATTGCTTTTCTCAGTTGTTTGTAGAGGATGTCTCAGCTGAATCCATAAGGACTGGGAGCACTCACTGGTAAAGATACCATCCTATTCACCTGTCACTTCTTAGGTTTTATGTGGACAGTCAAGGTTGGGACATAATGCATTTTCTGTAAACAAGATTGCATTTTGTTTCTACACTGAAAAATTCTGTTTGCTTGCAGCCCAGGCTGGCCAGAAACTCAGTATGTGCTTTACTCTTTGCAGGTTCATTGTCTTTTTTTTTTTTTTTACAGAAAAAAATATCTCTATGATATTTTGAGCTATTAGTCATTCCGCCTGAGCTAACAATAGCTAGGATTAAGGGTGTGTGCCATCTCAACCAATACATTCTGTTTCTTAGCAATTAGTTGGTTTATAAAAAATTTTTTTTCCAGATATAGTTTCAATTACACCAGTCCTTGAACCCTCTTGTAGCCAGGGATCACCTGAAACTATTAAATTGTTAATACTTTGTGAGTGTGCCTGTGTTACTTTATGTACCAAATGTCTGGGTGCCTGCTGACAAAAGAGGGTATTAGCTCCCCTGGAACTGGAGTTGCAGATTATAATATGGGAAAGGAATCTAGATCCAGTACAAGAACAGCAAGTGCTCTGACCACTGAGCAGTCTCCCCGGCTTGCCTGGAGCTCTTGATCCTTTTGTGTTTACATACTAGGTTCGGGGCATTACAGGTGTATGCACTTCCTTGCCTTAAAAAAACTTCATGTGGAAATTTGTACTCCCATATTTAACCTTACTGTTGTGAGCTTATATGAATTATTTTACCTGGGAATTTATATGGCCATTAAGCTGAGGCCCTGAGTTTGATCCTTGGGATTTCCATGGTAGGAGAAAAATGACACTCCCACTTTGTACCCTGACCTCCACCTGTGTCCTGTGGCAGTCACATAAATATTAAAATTTTTTAGTCTTTAAATTATTTTTTATTTATTATGTATAGTGTTCTGCCTGCATGTATGTCTGCACACCAGAAGAGGGCACTAGACCTCATTATAGATGATTGTGAGCTATCATGTGGTTGATGGGAATTGAACTCCGGACCTCTGGAAGAGTAGCCGGTGCTCTTAACCTCTGAGCCATCTCTCCAGCCCAATTTTTTAGTCTTAACGACGTGGTGGTATACACCTTTTAATCCCAGCATTGGAGAGGCAGACACAGAGGCAGACAGAACTGCCAGTTATCCTGGTCTATATAGAAAGTTCCAAACCAGCCAGGGATACATCATGAAATTGCCATGAGCTAATACGTAGCCAGGACTACATGGCTCAAAACAAAACTGAGGCCCCCCCCCAAAAAAAAAAAAAATCAGAAGTTTTACTCTGTGGACCTTTGTGTTTGCAGGTCTTTCAGTTTAGCCTGGGCTTTCTTAGATTTCAAATGTAACTACAGTAAGACAATCTCTGAGACAGGGTCTCACTATGTAGTTATGATTTGATCTGTCACTCACTATGTAGACCAAGCTGGCCTTCAGCTCACAAAGATATGCCACCACAAGCAGCTGTCCCACTTTCCCAACTGCTATATTCTGCCCCCCCCCCCCCGACACTTTATGTGACCTGTTAACTGTGACCTGTGTTAACTGTTGGATAATGTCTGCTTACCTAGCTAGAATTTTCTAATGTGTATGAATGTTTTGTCTTTGTGTGTTTGTGCGCATTTGCGTGCCTGGTGCCCATGGAGGTGAGAGGAGATAGCGTTGGATCCCCTGGAAATGGACTTACAGTTTCAAGCCATCATGTGGAGCTGAGAATTGAATCCAGATCTTTGCTCTTAACTATTGAGCCATCTCTCCAGCCCAGCTCACCACTAGAACTTCAGGAAAGTGGGAGATGTTTGTTTCCCCCATAGTCTGTGTGGCAGTGCCCAACAGATGGAGACACTCAGCATGTAACTTAGTAGATGAATGAATGGCTCAACATGAGAAAATCCTTCAGTAGTAGTGGCTAATGCCTATAAAATCCTAGCGTTTTGAGAAGCTGTGGTAGGAGGATCCTTTATGTCCATCATGAGTAATGGTGGAAAAACATGAGAATCTTATTTGCTAGGGCTGTAGACTGAAGAACACTGGCTGCTTTCAGAAGTCTGGGTTTGATTCCCAGCACCTAAATGGCAGTTCACAGTTCTCTGTAACTCTAGTTCCAGGGAACCAAATAACCTTACGGCTTCCACAGGCACCAGGCCCACAAGTGGCATACAGACATATATGCAGGCAAAAAGCACATAAACACTCTAAGAACCATATTTGTGGGCCAGTGAGAGATTCTAGTGGGAAAAGCATTTGCTACCATCCCTGATAATCTGATTTTCATATCTGTTCTCCATGGTGGAAGGAGAGAACCATTTCTTGGGATGTCTTCTGACCTTCACATGCACTGTGTGTGTGTGTGTGTGTGTGTGTGTGTGTGTAACTGAGGGGATGACCATTGATAGTGTTTAACAGAACTTGCTATGTAGGCCAGGATGGTCTTGAATTTACAGAAATCTATGTCTGCTTCCAAGAGTACTGGATTAAAGGAGTGCGCCACTAAGCTCAGCCCAGTAACTCAACTTTTTTGGTTAGTTTCCACTGAAACATACTCTAGAATGTATCTGGGTAAGGGAGACAGGGCCCATACAGCCTGAACTAGTTTTGAGTTCATACTATTAAACTTTTCTCTGAACTTTTAAGGGGAAACCCTTGCAATTTTATGCATATTCATAATTGGATTGCATATGATTAAAGTCTGATGTATCATGGAAAAGAACACATCAGGGCAAAGGTTTACATAATCCAAGTCAATCAACCCAAACAGAAAACCACCTACTCTACCCTTTAGCAAACAGTTCTCCTCTTCCATGAGATGAGAACACAAACAGGACCCGAGGCCCTTGGGTACTCCAGTGCAATAGGGCGCAACTGGCTTGCAGCTTACCTGACCTGGAATGTCACTTTGCTTCTGAATAAAGTTTACTTTCCACTTCTCAGTTTGTGTGCACTTTGTCAGTTCTTTCAGTAGGGTGACAACCTGAAAATCCTCAGTAACAAAAGCAAACATTTAGTGAGTTAACATCAGCCTTGGGGTGAGGGATTTTATTTCACATATTAAGAAAAAGATCTGAGATATGAGTGATCCTACAAACATCTATAAATCCAGTTCCAAGTGATCTGGTACCTTCTGAGTACCTTTCAGGCGTGTGCACCCTATGCACATAAGCCCATGGAAACACAAATACTTTTTTTCTACTTTCCTTGCAATCTTTTTTGGTGTGTGTGTGTGTGTGTCAGATTTTATTTTATGTGTATGGGTGTTTACCTGCATAAATATCTTGCAATACATATATGCAGTGTCTGAAGACCAGAAGAAATTTTCAGGTCTTTGTTTTGTTTTGTTTTTGTTTTTTGAGACAAAGTTTCTCTGGGTAGCTTTGTGCCTTTTCTGGAACTCACTCTTTAGTTCAGGCTGGCCTCGAACTCACAGAGATCCGCCTGCCTCTGCCTCCCGAGTGCTGGGATTAAAGGCGTGCGTCACCACCGCCCAACTGATTTTCAAATGTTTTAGAATTAGATTTAGAGTTGATTGTTAGTCCACGTTATGGGTGCTGGGAACTGAATCTGCACCTCTGGAAGAGCAGCCAGTGTAACTACAGAATCATGTCTCCAAGCCTGTGATAGTGTACATTCTTTTTTTTTTTTTTTTTTTGGTTTTTCGAGACAGGGTTTCTCTGTGTAGCTTTGCGCCTTTCCTGGAACTCGCTTTGGAGACCAGGCGTGATAGTGTACATTCTTAAGTTTAAAAAAAAAAAAAAAATTGATACTGCAAGAAATACCTACCTAGAAGACTACAGGAGGTCAATAGTATGATAGAAATCAAGTATTTTAAGTTTAATGAGTCCTGTTTCTCTGAGCAAGGCTCTGTAGCATGATGTTACATTGTTTTTCTTGTTAGTGAATAAAATGGCAAGTTGCAGTCTATCCCTGGTAAAAATGAAATATCTTGGGGTCAACAAGATCTCTCCCTAACAAAGGTGATTGCCCTTTAGGTTTCTTGGGGGTGGGAGGTGGGGTGGGCTTTTGATTGTTTTCCGGGACAGGGTTTGGCTATCCTGGAACTCACTCTGTAGGCCGAGATGGCCTCTGCCTCCTGAGTGCTGGGATTAAAGGTGTGGCATGTGCCACCACCACTTGGCAGAAGTATCTATATTTAAAGACAAAATTACAGTGTGCAGTTTTACAGTGTTTCCTAAGTTGTGAAAGGACAGATGTGTCCCGAGAAGAGATAATGTGTTGGCCACACCTGAGGTCAATTTTGGAGACAATATATTAGAGGCAGCCAAAAGCTTAGAAAATCTGTGGTTCACAGACTCCCTCCAGAATTATTTTTAGCTATTCAGTCTTTTTTTTTTTTTTTGGTTTTTCGAGACAGGGTTTCTCTGTGTAGCTTTGCGCCTTTCCTGGAACTCACTTGGTAGCCCAGGCTGACCTCGAACTCACAGAGATCCGCCTGGCTCTGCCTCCCGAGTGCTGGGATTAAAGGCGTGCGCCACCACCGCCCGGCTCTTTTTTTTTTTTTTTTTTTTTTTAAAGAACTATTTATTGCCGGGCGATGGTGGCGCACGCCTTTAATCCCAGCACTCGGGAGGCAGAGCCAGGTGGATCTCTGTGAGTTCGAGGCCAGCCTGGGCTACCAAGTGAGTTCCAGGAAAGGCGCAAAGCTACACAGAGAAACCCTGTCTCGAAAAACCAAAGGAAAAAAAAAAAAAGAACTATTTATTATGTATACAGAAGAGGGTGCCAGATCTCATTACAGATGGTTATGAGCCACCATGTGGAATTGAACTCAGGACCTCTGGAAGAGCAGCCAGTGCTCTTAACCTCTGAGCCATCTCTCCAGCCCTTCTTTTTCCTTTTGCTTTTTGAGACAGGGTTTCTCTGTGTAGCTTTGGAGCCTGTCCTGAAACTCACTCTGTAGCCCGGGCTGGCCTTTAACTCACAGAGATCCACCTGTCTTTGCCTCCCAACTGCTGGCATTAAAGACCTGAACCACCAACCACCTGGCCAGTAGTAGTGTTTTTAAGGAAGACATGAAATTGGGTAGATAGGCAGGTGGGAGTGATTCCAGAATGAGTTTGGGGAGGGAAAGAATTTTACATTGGAAAAGTGGAGAAATAGGAACAATCAGCTGTTGGGGCTGAAGAGATGAGAGATGGCTCAGAGGTTAAGAGCACTGGCTGCTCTTCCAGAGGTCCTGAGTTCAATTCCCAGCAACCACATGGTGGCTCACAAACATCTGTAATAAGATCTGGTGCCCTCTTCTGGCATGCAGACACAATATAAGTAATAACAACAACAACAAAAAAACCAGTCGGGGGGTGGTGGTGGCGGCGGCGCATGCCTTTAATCCCAACACTCGGGAGGCAGAGCCAGGCAGATCTCTTGAGTTGGAGGCCAGCCTGGTCTACAGAGCAAGATCCAGGAAAGGCACCAAAACTACACAAAGAAATCCTGTCTCAAAAAAAAAAAAAAAAAAAAACTTTTATGGTGATCCAAGGGAATCATGGTTATGGTTCTTAAAGTCATAAGGAAATAGACATTTTAGGAAGGGATATGTTGGTATACAATGCCAAAGTTTATTCAATAAATAGAAATTAGGGGCCTGAAGAAATGGCTCAATAGTTAATAGCACATATTGTTCTTGCAGAGGACCTGGATTCAGTTTCCAGCACCCATATGGTGGTTCACAACCATCCATAACTTCAGTCCCAGGAGGGTCTCATATCTTTTGATGTCTCTGGGCACCAGGCATATGTGGTGCTCAGACATACATGTGAACAAAGCACTCATACACATACAAATGTCTAAAAAAAAATACAATAAAGACGTCTCCATGTGACTCCTGCCTTGATAAGTTCTTCCATACTATCTTCTAGACAAGCTCTGTTTCTGATAGTTCCTGAATATTACTACACCTCTCACCAAAAAAAAAAATAAAAAAAGTCCTTCAGGTTCTTACATGTGTTTTATTATGTATGTATGTGTTTGTGCTCTGCTATGCACTTGCTATACCAGAAAGTCAGAGGACAACCTGCAGGAGCTGACTATCTCTCTCCACAATGTGGGTCCTAGGGACCGAGCTCCAATATTAGGCTCAGCAGCGAGCCCCTTACTTGAGTCATCCTGTTTACCAATGTAAAATATTCTTTTTTTTCCCCGGAATTATTTTTTTGCATATGGGTGTTTTGCCTGCATGGATGTCAGGGCTTTGTGCATTCAGTGCCCACAGAGGTCAGAAGAGGGCATCAGATCACCTGTAACTGGAGTTCCAGAAGGTTGAGCCTACATATGGGTGCTGGAAATCAAACCCAGGTCCTTTGGAAGAGCAGTCAGTGCTCTTAACCACTGAGCCATTTCTCCAGCCCTATAAAGCAGTGTGTGTGTGTGTGTGTGTGTGTGTGTGTGTGTGTGTGTGTGTTTTAAAAGATTTATTATGTATATGATATTCTGCCTGCATGTGTGCCCACACGCCCAAAGAGGGTGCTGGATCTCACTAAAGATGGTTGTGAGCTACCATGTAGTTGCTGGGAATTAAACTCAGGACCTCTGGAAGAGCAGTCAGTGCTCTTAACCTCTGAGCCATCTCTCCAGCCCCCCCTTTTTTGTTTTTGTTTTTTTTTTTTTTAAATTTTTTATTATGTATACAGTGTTCTGTCTGCATGTATGCCTGCAAGCCAGAAGAGGGAGCCAGATCTCATTACAGATGACTGTGAGCCACCATGTGGATGCTGGGAATTGAACTCATGACCTCTGGAAGGGCAGCTAAAGCTCTTAACCGCTAAGCCATCTCTCCAGCCCCTGTTTTTGTTTTGTTTTGACACAGGGTCTTACTCTGTAGCCCTGACTGCCCTACAACTCATTGTGTAGACCAGACTGGCCTCCAGCTCACAGGGATCCACCTGCTTCTGCCTTCCAAGTGCTGGGATGAAACTATGCTTGGTTTTAAAGCATTCTTGACATGTACTTTTATTCAATTTACAGGGGTAAAATGGATTAAAAAAAAAAGTAAACCTGGACCAGCTGTATACCCACCCAACACATGCTTGACCTAAAAGTTGCTACAACAAAGAGGAATAATAGTCTGCTGATCTGATTTACTGGCTTGTAAATACTCAGATCTCCCCTCATTGATACCAGTTGTACATCTGCCGCAGATAGGCTCCTCCCCTAGCATTCTTCTGTTTCTGCTGGTGAGAGAGAATTTGTATCTTACAGTGAATATGCTGTACGCCAGTATTAAATTTGATGAGATTAGGTGAGAATGCTGTTATGATGGTAGTGATTTTGAATCTGTGGTTCCCAGATTTCATGCATCATGAAGAAAACAAGGAGGGCTAGAGAGATGGCTCAGCAGGTTAGAGCTCTTACTGTTCCAGAGGACTTGTGTTCAGTTCCCCAAACCTGTGTTGGTGGCTCACAAATGTCTATAACTTCAGGAGATACAATACCTCTGGTTTCTGGGGGCACCTGCACTCATGTGCATATACCACTGAAACACACACAAATCATGAAAAGTATAAAAATAAAGTCAGGTGTTGTGATACATGCCTTTAATCCCAGCACTCTGGAAGCAGAGGCAGGTGGATATCTGAGTTCTAGGACAGCCAGGGCTACACAGAGAAAACCCTGTCTAGAAAAATAACAACAAAATGACAAAAACAAAAAACAGAGTATTAAAAATGAATTGCAGAGAAGAAAGCAAGGGCTATTCATTCCTGAGTGTGTGTGTATATATATTTTTATTTAAAAAAATCTTGAAGAGAGGACCTCATTAGGTAGCTCTGACTGTCCTGGAACTTGCTATGTAGACCAGGCTGACCTGGAACTCCGAGATCTGCTTGCCTCTGCCTCCAGAGTGCTGGGACTTAAGGTGTGTGCCACAATGCCTGATTTACTTTAAAAAAAAATTTTTTTTTAAAACAGCGTTTCTCTGTGTAGCCCTGGCCATCCTGGAACTCACTCTGTAGACCAGACTGTCCCTGGACTCAGAGATCTGCCTGTCTCTGCCCCTGAATGAGTGCTGGGATTTAAGGTGTAAGCCACCATGCATGCCTGGCTTTTTTTTTTCTTTTTTTTTCTCTCTCTCTCCTTCAAAAAGAAACAAAACAAACAAACAAAAAAACTGAAACAACAAAGATACCTCACAAAAATGAAAATCAACACAAGCAAAAGGCCAACAAGACAAGAAAAAAATGCCAAAGCAAAGCAAAACAAAACGTTTACAAAAGTACCACCGAGTTTGTGTTGTGTTGGCCAACTGCTCCTGGGCATGGAGCCTGCCCTGGACTGTGTTTGATACACCCAGTGAGACTCCACAGGAGAAAAGAGCTTTTCCCTTTGCCAGAGGTTAGCAATTGCAGATAGTTTTTAAAAATGTGGTAAAATATATATGCCATGAAATTATTTAATTTGCAGGAACATAGATGAGTCTGAAGATCACCATGTTGAGTGAAAAAAATAGATTAAAAATTGCATGTTTTTACCGGGCGGTGGTGGCGCACGCCTTTAATCCCCGAACTTGGGAGGCAGAGGCAGGCAGATCTGTGAGTTCGAGGCCAGCCTGGTTTCCAAAGCGAGTTCCAGGAAAAGGCGCAAAAACTACACAGAGAAACCCTGTCTTGAAAAACAAAAAAGAAAAGAAAAAAAAAGAATACAATAAACTTGTGGGAATATTTAAAAAAAAATTGCTTATTTTCTCTTATATGTAGGATCTAGATTTAAACACACACACACACACACACACACACACACACACACACACACACACACAGGACAAGAAAGAAGAAAGGACTATGTGAGGGAGGAAATGGAACTGGGAGGAGACAGGAATAAAGCACAGTGATGTATTTATGGAAATGTTATAGTAGAACCAGTTAGCTTGTATGCTAACTTAAAAATTAGTTTAAGAAAGTATCAACAGGGGCCGGGCGGTGGTGGCGCACGCCTTTAATCCCAGCACTCGGGAGGCAGAGCCAGGTGGATCTCTGAGAGTTCGAGGCCAGCCTGGGCTACCAAGTGAGTCCCAGGAAAGGCGCAAAGCTACACAGAGAAACCCTGTCTCGAAAAACCAAAAAAAAAAAAAAAAAAAAAAAAAAGAGAAAGTATCAACAGGGGCTGGAGAGATGGCTCAGAGGTTAAGAGCACTAGCTGCTCTTCCAGAGGTCCCGAGTTCAATTTCCAGCACCCACATGGTGGCTCACAACCATCTGTAATGAGATCTTGTGCCCTCTTCTGGTGTGCAGACATAATGCAGGCAAAATACTGTATACATAATAAATCTTTAAAAAAACAAAGAAAGTATCAACAGTAATTAATACAAGATCTTCATGGTTGGGGATTTATTGATATTTATTGATTTGTAGACACACCTGGAGGACATTATACTAAGGAAAGTCAGGCAGCTACAGAAGAGCTAGAACTGCAAATCCCACAAAAGTGATGCTAACCAAACTCAGAAAACCATAGGGGAGGACAGGCTTGGCCGGGAACGGGGCAAGCACAAGTGGGTCGGAAGTCCCCACTGTGTAAGATGAAAAAGGCCAACAATATTGTAGTGTACATTTCAAAATGTATTGAGAACAGAGATTTCAGGGTGTGATGTTGCACGCCTTTAATCCCAGCACTTGGGAGGCAGAGGTAGCCGGATCTCTGAGTTCAAAGCCAGCCTGGTCTACAGAGTAAATTCCCTACAGAGAAACCCAGTCCCCAAGACTGAAAGCAATCAAACTAAAAAATCCCCCAAACCCAACCAACTAACCAACCAACCAGCCAACACCCAAGAGCAGATTTCATGTTATGTGGGTTTTATCATAATAAAAATAAGTATTATTAAAGTATGCACACCTAACATAAAATTTACTATCTTATTTTTTTTCAAAGTCATTTGGAGGAAACATGTTACAAGGCATTGACAATCAAGGAGCAAGTGTGGGCCTCTCAGGGAACACTGAGCCTGGGGCTGGGTTTGATCCTCAGCATCACCTAGGGCCTGGTGACACTCGCCTGTAATCCCAGCACATCAGAGGCAACAGGAGCAAGAGCAGAAGTTTAAGGTCATCTCACATCATTATGAGTTTGAAGCCTACCTAGAGTATTTTGGGGGAGGGATCATTTTAAGTACACATTTAAGTATATATTTACATTGTATTCATGGTTTTTTTTTTTTTTTTTTTTTTTGGCTTTTTGAGACAGAGTTTCTCTGTGTAGCCTTGGCTGTCCTGGAATTTACTCTAGACCAGGGTGTCCTTGAATTCAGAGGGCCACCTGCCTCTGTATCCCGAGTGCTGAGATTAAAGACATGTGCCACCACCTGGCTGTTGTGGGTTGTTCACCAGAGAAGACTGCTTGGACATGGGTTTAAGTCAATAGAAAGCCAACTAATGAATAGTCAGCCAGCAACTTACACTGGGTCTTTGTGATCCCAGTGTATCCCTGAGCCTTTCTCAGGGTGAGCTTTTTTTTTGTTTTTGTTTGTTTTTTTTGTTTTTGTTTTTGTTTTTCGAGATAGGGTTTCTTTGTGTAGCTTTAGTGCCTGTCCTGGAACTCACTCTGTAGACCAGGATGGCCTCGAACTCACAGAGATCCACCTGGCTCTGCCTCCCGAGTGCTGGGATTAAAGGCATGCGCCACCACCGCCCGGCTGCAGGGTGAGCTTTTAAGCACAAAAATATATCCTGAGTTGACATACTTCAGTTAACAAGAACAGTTAGCCAAAAGTGGAATTACAAAAGCCAAAAACCCAGGTTAGTACATTTAGAGACTTTCCCAGAACTAACAGATTTTGATGGATCAGGTCTTTATTTTCATTTTGGCAGGTGGTGGTGTCTACGTGCTGAGTTTTACACCCTGAATGGTAGGTACTTCCACCATGGAGTCAGTTGTACTAAGGTCTGGAGGCCTACAAAGGCTGGGGCTCTGTTACAGTAATAATTAAATGAAGTAGGTTTCTGTTGCTGCTGTTGTTTGGGGAGTGCTAGGCTTGACCCCAGAACCTTCTGGATGTTAAACATGCTCTACTACTGAAGTATTGCTACAGCTCCAAATTTTTCAAAATAGTTTTACCTTCATCTCATAAATGTATTTAGGCTGCACTACTAGTTGGTAGCAAAGTGAGACATTGAGCTCCATGTTTATTTAATTTGAAATTCTATTCTTGCTTTCTACAGCCAGAAAAGCATCCTTTGGGTAATGTGTCTGAGCAGGCTGCAAAAGATTTGCCAGCCAGCCAGGCAGTGGTGGTGGTGCATGTCTTTAATCCCAGCACTCAGGAGGCAGAGCCAGGTGAATCTCTGTAAGTTCGAGGCCCTGCCTGGTCTACACACACAGTGAGTTCTAGGACAGGCTCCAAAGCTACACAGAGAAGCCAAGTCTCGAAGAAAAAAAAAAAAGATTTGCTAACCTTCTGATAAGAGATATTATTTTAGAATAAAAAGGGTAACTGGGGACAGATGGTTGTTTCCATAGTGATGCTGTGATTGGAGTTTGGTTTTTCTGAGCCAATTGTTTATTTCACATTATTCTAATTGTACCTAGTCTGCACACCATGTACTTTGCTATTTAAATAAAATCAAGCTGTTTTGTGATGTAATTTTATATTTTCCATTATACCTTCAATGGAGAACCAGTGATAGTAGAGCTGGCCATAATGTAGACCAACAGTAAAAATAAGTGTAAGGAGTCTAAACTCTATGTACTTCTTCTTCTTCTTCTTCTTCTTCTTCTTCTTCTTCTTCTTCTTCTTCTTCTTCTTCTTCTTCTCCTCCTCCTCCTCCTCCTCCTCCTCCTCCTCCTCCTCCTCCTCCTCTTTTTTCTCCTCCTCCTCCTTTTCCTCTTCCTCCTCCTTCTCCTTCTCCTCCTCCTCCTCCTCCTTCTTCCTTTTAAAGATAAGAATGTATTACAGGCAGCTGTTTTGGGGAGGAAGCCACTGTAGACATTTACAGTACAGGGTATTTCCCTGATAGCCAGGAAAAGTTAGAAGATATTTGGGGCCTGAGGAGATGGCTCCGTTTTTTCAGAAGACCTGAGTTTGGTTTCCAGCTCCCATATCTTCGGCTTTCCACCACCTGTAACTCCAACTCCAGAGGATCCACCTCCCTCTCCTAGTTTGCACAAGCACCTATACTCATGAGCACATCCCATAAACATACTGCCCAGAGCTAGGCCTTGAATCCCAGCACTTGGGAGGCAGAGGCAGGTGGATCTTTGTGAGTTTGAGGCTAAACTGGACTCCAAAGTGAATTCCAGGACAGCTAGGGGCTACACAGAGAAACCCTGTTTTGAAAAATCTACCAACCAACCAACCAACCAACCAAAAAACCATCGAACCAGACAAAACCATACACATATACATAAGAAATAAAAACGACTCTTTTAGGAAAAGGTATTTGCAAAGGAGACTGGGTTCCAAGGCTGGGAGGCAGGCAGTTTTTAGGAACAAAGTCAGTCTTTTTTGGAGGCATTTGTATTTCCTGGCATAATATTCTTCTTCCCATTTGTCAGCTGAGTTTTATGTCTGCTTGGCTTTGCTGATTCCAAGTGACAGATTTTGATTTCAATTCTTTTGGCCAGCTGAGCTGGTTTTTCAATTCCAGAACTGGCCTACCTAATTTCTTTTTTCTTTTCTTTTGGTTTTTCAAGACAGGGTTTCTCTATGTAGCTTTGGGACTTGTTCTGTAGATCAGGTTGGCCTTGAACTCACAGAGATCAGCTTGGCTCTGCTTCCCGAGTGCTGAAATTAAAGGCATGTGCCATCACTGCCCTGCTTTTTTTTCTTTTTTTGAGACAAGTCTCACAGTTAGCCCTAGTTGGCCAGGAACACTTTATGTAGACCAGGCTGTCCTTAAACTCACAGAGATCAGCCTGCCTCTGACTCCTAAGTGCTGGGACTAAAAGTGTGCATCATTACATACTGCAGCCTACCTAATTTCCTTAAACCAGGACCCATAAAACTTCCGTTAGTGGCTAATTTGTGACAGCTCCTATCCCACTTCAATCCATTCAGCAGTGGCTAAGGTAAGCAGAGTCACATGGTGTAGAACATGGACATTTAAGGCAGCAGAGGCCTGAGACAGGAGATACTTACAGGCACTAATATAACATGTATTTGTGGTTGCCAAGTGTAAGTCACTGTTGTAGGAGTAGGAATATCAACTGTCAGCAAGAGAAGGTACCTTCTGGAGGAAGGAAGGAAGTGGAATGAGGGGATGTTTGTTGAATTGCAGGAATATGATATCACTTTTAATGGAACGGTACAGAAAGCCTTTTTTGTTTTTTTTTTTTTTTTTTTTTTTTTTTTTTTTTTTTTTTTTTTGGTTTTGTTTTTGTTTTTTCGAGACAGGGTTGTAAACGCCCTGGCTATCCTGGGACTCTGTAGACCAAGCTGGCCTTGAACTCTCATAGATCTGCTTGGCTCTGCCTTTCAAGTGTTGCAATTAAAGGTGTGTGCCACCACAGTCCAGCCAGAAAGCCTCTTTGTTGAATGTTCTTCGAGTTGAAACCTAAAGGACATGAAGGGAAAAGGTGAGAGTGATGGAGGATGAAGGAAGAAGGAAAAAAGATAAGACAAAAAAAGCTAGTTGAGCAGATCGAGAAGGCCAAAAGTGGCGAGATGAATGTGGAGAAGTGGAATGTTAGGGAACAGAGTTTGCAGTACTTTGTGGAACAAGGGAGATCCTAGCCAGCATCTCCCAAGCCCCTTACACTAGCTACATGCCAAGAGGATGTGAAGAGTCTCTAAGTGGGAAGACCAGGACAACTGTAAGAAGGTGGATATGAGCTTTTGGTGATCCCAAGAACTTAACACTCCTGAAAATTACTGCGTTTATAGTCTACTTAAGTTTAGACACGTGGCTCTCAATATAGCCAATAGATGACCACTAACCAGCAGTTTGGGATCCTTTCGATATACTTTCCTCCTTAGTATTATGTAAGGAAGAAAACATTCATCATTAGATTCCCATATTATCTCATATTCTTACAGCAACCTTGTGAGCTGGGCTTCCTAGAAGGGAAAGCTAAATATCAAAGCAAAGAGCCTGTCGAAGTCACTGTCTATTAGTAGCTAGCCTATAATTTACAGCAAATATGCCATTTCCAAGCCTATTGTTATTTCATTGCATTTTCTGGATAATTATTCAACTGAAATGGTTAAGAAGAGATACAGAGCTGGGCAGTGGTGGCGCACACATTTAATCACGGCACTTGGGAGACAGAGGTGGGCAGATCTCTGAGTACCAGGCCAGCCTGGTCTACAGAGTGAGTTCCAGGACAGCCAGGGCTACACAGAGAAACCCTGTCTTGAAAAACCTATTAAAAAAATGATACAGGGTCAGGAAGATGAATCAGCAGGTAAGGGTACTTGCTGTCAAGCATGAGTACCTGAGTATTCGCCATGATTTCTGCAAGTGTCCTGTGATCTCCATATGCATGCCATGACTTGTGAGTTTCCACATACAGAAGGACAGAAATAAATATAAATAAAAAATTTAAAGACTGCAACAACACATTAATCCAATATAATATCATTAGCTTTACATCAGGTTGAGAAAGGAGGAATGCCCCCTTTTTTTTTTTTTTTTTTTGAGACAGGGTTTCTCTGTGTAGCTTTGCGCCTTTCCTGGAACTCACTTGGTAGCCCAGGCTGGCCTCGAACTCACAGAGATCCACCTGGCTCTGCCTCCCGAGTGCTGGGATTAAAGGCGTGCGCCACCACCGCCCGGCTGGAATGCCTTTTTTGAGGGGGGAAAAGATCACAGTATTACACTGAAGTACATAGAATTTCAGAGTTGAGATAATTTAGAAGCCAGTTCACATGACACAATAAAGTCAGAAATCCTGCTACCAGCTTGATGAGATTTTATCCGGTTTTCATTGGAAACCACACTGGGGTTAGGAATATATCCCTACCAGTTCTCAGCTGTCAGTTACTATTAGAGCATCACCAAATCCCTTATTCCCTTCAGTTTCCTTAGCTATTAAAGAATTAAATATCTTCTTCATGATCATTGACAGATAAAAGGAGACAGATATGAAGATTGAATAATCCAGTCACAGAGGAGTGCAATGTTGGTCCTATTTACAGTTTGTTTTATAGCACAGCTACTTCACGTCTGGATTGTCACCTCTCTGTATTGTTTTAGCAACATCCTTAGGTTAAATCTTAGTGGTCACATAAAGTATGCCTTTTTCCTTTCCTTGATATCTTCACAGATATCCGATTACAGTTGAAGGAATTAAGAGATACGGTAGGAAAAATTCTATTGTTGAGCTGGGAAGCTGGGGTGAGTCATCTGTGTGAATCTCAAGAACTATTTAGATTGAATGAGTGGGTCAAAGATCATTTTCAATTCTTAATGTGAAGCTGTGTCCGAAGTTGGAAAGGTAATTTGGGAAAGAAAATGTACTGTGACACTGGTGATTTCATTAGCACTGGAAGGGAGTGTGTGTATATGTGTCCTTTCTGCAAGATACTTGAACCTGAACGGTGCTATTCCCTGCCACACAACAGGCAATTTGAAAGGTCATCTATCGCTACGCATGACTGGTTGAACGTGAATACTATAAAGATAGCCAAGCAACTTCGCGGGAACACCGAGCCTCTTTTGGGGAGGTGGGGACTAACTTCGGTCTTGTCTCTTCAGAGCTGGCCGCAAGATGGTGCTGGGGAGCTCGCATGCCACTGGCGGGACGCTCCTGATTCACCCGCCCGGCAGAGAGACTACAACTCCCGGGGTGCTCTGGGAAGGGAGGCGGGGGTCTCGGGGGGGGGGGGGAGGGAAGCGAGGGCGGGCCTTCCGGGTGTGTGTTTCCGGCGTCGGCGGCCGCGGCCGGGGACGGTGTGAGAGCGGTAAGATGGCGGCCGCAGCGGTGGTAGAGTTCCAGAGAGCTCAGTCTCTACTCAGCACCGACCGGGAGGCCTCCATCGACATCCTCCACTCCATCGGTAAAGGTCCTGGCGCCGTCCCCGCGGCCCCGCCGGCCCGGCGCGGCCTGTGTCGGCCGGAGGCAGCGGAGAGGGGCCGGGCTAGCCGGCTATGGTGCTGCTGACTCACTGTGTGTGAGGGGGGCCGGGCCGGGGGCGCAGGCCGCTCGGGGCCCCCGGGAGCCCTATGGCTTCCAGTCGGGCGGGAAGCCCCGAGGCAGCCCGCGCGTCCACCTGCTGGCTGCTGACTCACGGTGGGCGCCGCGCAGCGTGGAGAGAGGGCCGGGCCGGGTTCACTACCCCTAAGGGTCCCGGGTTGTGGCCCGCGAGCTGGCCCGCGGCTGAGAGCCACTGCTGGTTACACACTGGTCGCAAAAGTGTGTTCTTGAAAGGCCTGGGCGACAGTCGCTCGGGACTGGCATTTCCCGCCGTTGTTATCAGCACAGGTTGCTCCGGGTGGGAGCGGAGCGCGAGCGCTTCTCTTGGAGTTTTCTTCCGCGGGACGGGACGCTGGGAGCTGCTGCTTACCCCCAGCCCTGAGCAGCAGGTTCCAGCACAAGAGGACCACTTCTGGGTGTGGGGAGTTGAGGGTGCCACACACCTCAGATTGGCCTTTGGTGGAGGTGGCCAAGACGGTCTTCTGTCCGGTGTAGACTGTGAGGAGGCGAAGTGTCGGGGTGGGACCGCCGGGACAGAGGAGGTGACTAATTCTCCCCAGTAGGGGTTGAAGTTAGTTCAGAGTTAGTTGTCTGTTGTTCTGGGAACTCTTTGGAACCGGCCAGCCCCACATTGTTGGAGAAAAAGAAAATTTTAGCATCATAGTGTGATTGTCTTAAACCTGAGGGCAACAGGAAAGTTGAAATAGGAGCCTTCAGCCGGTCGCCTTCTACTGGAATTCAGGTGTGAACAGGAATAAATGGATAATGGCAGAGAAGGCTTTTTTTTTTTTTTTTTTTTTTAAATATTCAGTCCTGAAGGGTTCAGTTAGGGCATGAGGAGCTTCTTGTGATAATGTGGTCTTTTAATTGTATCCTGATTCGGATTGGCTCAACAAGTAGTTAGTGAATGCACTTGTATATAGGACTTCCAGGATGTTGGTGCTTATGTTGACTTACTGAGTCTGTTGAATTTCAGTTCTCAACACTTGCACAGAGAAAGGACAGTAACAAGAGCTTGATGGCTTTATCTTTGGGGGACTGGAAAAGAAGAGGCGATGATGCTCACGGTGTGTTTTGAAGGAATAATGTTGAGCAAGTGCTTTTCAAAGTTCTGATCCTAAATCAGTTTTAGAACAGAGTACCAGAGCCATCCAGTTGTTGTTACGTAGGTATTTTTCTGTGAGCACACGCTAATATTTAGAAGTAATCTGAGGAGCATGAGTTTTAACGCCTAGTGCTTAATTTGTTTGCCTTTCAGAAAGTAGAAATTACTGATAAACGTTGCCATTAGAGTATTTCTTGGTTGCTCACCACACTACAGGAGAGTCCCCAGCACGCTCCCTGTTAGAGCTAGCTTGAGTCATGATGGGTGACAGCCTCACTTTTTCTGGACTCCATCATGAAATATCAAAATCTTGGTTTTTGTCAAGTCATGATGGTTTATAAGAGCAGTGGTAATTAGTGATGATCACCAAAATAAGCACTACAGACTTTGGAGAGGCTGTCTGAGGTTCACGTGACTGAATAATTATTAACAGTTGAAAGTGGGACAGACAGAAAGTTATTTTAACAGGACCTGAATCCATTATGAGGCAGCAGTCTCTCATAAGTGTAACTGTTGAACATCACTGAAGCTTTGATAGGGATTTGTCTAGAATTGCTTTATAGAATTGTTTATTCCTAATAAATACATCCTTTAGCTAAAGCTTTCTATAGACTTAAAGGTTTATTGAAAGACTTGGTTTATAGTCATCAATAACTTTATAATTTGATTTTAGTTTGTGATAGGTAAATGCACGGCATTTAAAAAAATCATGCAACATAGTGTCTAGCGTGGGGCTCATCACCATAATTGGAAAGGATTTGCTTTAGTTTTACTTTAAGCAAGCACAGCAGAAATTTCAGTGTCTAGGTGAGGTGGATTCTAAGGGATTGATTAAAAAGGCTCACTTGAAAAGGACTCTTTTTTTTTTTTTCTTCCAAGACAGGGTTTCTCTGTGTAGCTTTGCGCCTTTCCTGGAACTCACTCTGTAGCCTAGGCTGGCCTGGAACTCACAGAGATCCACCTGACTCTGCCTCCCGAGTGCTGGGATTAAAGGTGTGTGCCACTACCTCCCGGCATGGAATCTATTTTTGTATTATTACTATGATGCATGTCCTATAGATATTTGGTCATTTTACTTTCTTAGCTCTTATTTGTTCGGTAGTTTCATTTGGGAAATAGACTAGAGTTCATAATGGGTCTTATAAGAGTAAATTTTCCCCTTTCTTCATTTTTTTTTAAATCATAATTTTAAGAGTTTCTTTTCTTTTCTCAGTGAAACGTGACATTCAGGAAAATGATGAGGAGGCAGTCCAGGTCAAAGAGCAGAGCATCCTTGAACTGGGATCTCTCCTGGCGAAGACTGGACAAGCTGCTGGTAAGTTTTACAAACGGATTGTACCTATAATGCTTTTGAAACACCAGATGGAGTTTCTCTTAAAACACCGGACTACACCTAACACCCAATTCATTTGTGGCATTATTCAGTTTTATTTGCCTGACAACTTGTTCTTTAGTTTTGTAACAGTAAAGTGAGGGGAAAGTCCTGTTTTTGTTGGGATATAGTAATTTGTGATTTGTTTCTTATTTTTAAATTATCACTGTATTTCATTATATATGGGCAGCAGTCTTCAGCAGTTTCATTGACTAGCTCTGGTATATTTAAAGAGAGTGACTTTAGGCTCTTCATTTAAAAAAAAAATGGCTATGGATTTTGTATCTAAGTGACTCACTTTTTCTGATGCAGAATGAGTAAGACATAAAATAATGCCTTCCTAAGACTTCTTGGTGCCTGGGACTGCTGTATATTGTTGTTCAGACATCTTCGTGGTAACTGAACCATTGGCTGGCTGAGCTTGAGATGATAGTTCTTGAAATAAGGAGAGTCCTGTTGACTAGAAAGGGCCTTTGACCAATAAAGTGAAACTTAAAATGGGTAATTTTTGTCACTTAAAGTGAACTTAGAGGGGCTAGAGAGATGGCTCAGGGCTTCAGAGCACTTATTGTTCTTGTAGAGGATCTGGATTCGGTTCTCAGCACTCACATGGTGTCTTATAACTATCTGTAACTGTAGTCTCAGGTGATCTGGTGCCCTTTTCTGACTTCTGAGGGCACCAGGCGTGCACATGGTACACAGACATATTCATATACATAACATAAACCATAAAAGAAGTTAAGTTGAATTTAGAATTTTTTTGATTAGAATGAAGGGAGTTCTGGTAAGTCACTTCATGAGTTACTTTCAATTTATGTAATAAGCAAAGAGAATGGTAGAGATAGTATAACAAAATGTCTTGAACTTATAAACTAAGATCTTTTGCAATTAATGATTTATCTTTTTAATTACTGGCTTAATCAGTAGAAAGTGAAGTAAAGATGTGGATGGTACATGCTTGTTATCTCAGCACTTTGGAGGCAGAGGCAGGCTGATTTCTGTGAGTTTGAGACCAGCCTGGTCTACATAGTGAGTTCCAGGACAATCAGGGCTATATGGTGAGATCCTCTCTCTCTCTAAAAAAAAAACAACCAAAAAACAAAACAACAACAACAAAAACAACCTTGTATCTAGTATATACAGTGAGTGTTTCAGTGATTTTTCTCTAATGAGGTTACTGAAATTTCATGCTTCTCCATTCTTGCTCTCTCTAACACGTGATTAGTTAGGGAATACACTGCTTCACTTGTTGGATTTTTTTGGGGGGTGGGGGAGGGAGGATGAACAGGGTTTCTCTATGTAGCTCTTGTTGTCCTGAAACTCACTCTGTAGACTAGGCTGGCCTTCAACTCACAGAGATCTGCCTGTCTCTGCCTCTCAAGTGCTGGGATTAAAGGTGTGTGCCATCACACCTGGCCACTTGCTGGAATTTAATAGGTGAAATATAATAGTTTTCAAAAGCTCTTTTAGTCTGCTTACTGTTTTCTAGGACAGTTTTATCCTTATGGGTCGGTATTCACAGAACAGAAATCCTAAGGATCAAATCCTGTTGTATTAATTTACCTGTCTTTGCAATTAATTATTTTAATTATTTGATAGACTTCTGTTGACTTTTAGCTTTGAAAATAGGTCTTTTCCCGTAATGTTCAGTTTTCTTTTTTTGTTTTGTTTTGTTTTTGAGACAGGGTTTCTCTGTGTAGCTTTGTGCCTGTCCTGGAACTCACTCTGTAGCCCAGGCTGGCCTGGAACTCACAGAGATCCGCCTGGCTCTGCCTCCCGAGTGCTGGGATTAAAGGCGTGCGCCACCACCGCCCGACCATGTTCAGTTTTCTTTATTGTGCATTTGATAGTTATCTGGTAGTAGGCTAAGTACCCTTCCTAAAAAATTTAAGATAGGATTCCTGGTGGAAAATAGTACTTGGAGATCAATGAATAAGATAAGGTCTGATGTATAGTAATGATTGAGAGTAGTTCTGAGCATTAGCAAACCAGATGCCTAAGCTCAGGGTCTGTGGACATTTTCTCCCAAGACTTGATAAAAAAAAAAATCTGCTGAGTCTGTTAGGTTCTAAGAAGGAGATTCTGATTATAAATTGCAGCTAATTCCAATGAAATTGGGAATATGATTTTATGAAATTAAAGGAATATACAAACATGGAAAGAAACTGAGTATGTATAAGAATAAATACTCAATAGTAATAGACTAAAGTAGAAAATGAGATTTAAAAAAGATAGTTCAGATCATTTGTTCCTCTGTTGAGGTAAGAAGAGCAGTATTTAGAGAAAATAATGCTAGCAGATGCTAGAGATAAAGGCAGACACCTTAGCTCATGTCTCACTTCTGCCTTTTCTAGGAAGGAAAATGATTTTCAAACAGAAAAGATAGAAATAACATCAGAAAGAGAATTAAAGACAAGGTAGGTGAGAGAAGAGAGAGCATATGTTCTTTATGTTTCTTTCTCTTGGTTCTGACAGTTTCTGTCTTTTGGCATCAAAGGAGTACTAGCAGATACAAGTGCAGAACCACTTACTCAGAGGAGTAATGAGGATGAAGTATATGAACACTTAGAGTAGGCAATATTATTACACTTTTTGGGAAGAACAGCCAAGGCTGTTACACAGAGAAACCCTGTCTGGCGGGGGGTGGGGGGGGGTGGGGGTTGGGGGGGGTGGGGGGGAGAGAAAAAAAAGATGGGAATAGACTGCTTTCTGAATATATTAGTCACTAAAATATGGAAGAAAGAATATTGTATTAGACCACTACTTTTTTTTTTTTTTCCTCTGAGACGGTTTCACTGTGTAGTTTGGTGCCTGTCCTGGATCTCGATCTGTAGACCAGGCTGGCCTCCAATTCATAGAGATCTGCCTGGCTCTGTCTCCCCAGTGCTGGGATTAAAGGCATGCACCACTGCTGCCTGGCCAGGCTACTTCTAATAAGCAATCACGAACTAGGGGTATATGTAACTCAGTAGTGGAATACTTGCCACTCAGGAGCCCCCTCCAACCCCTACATGCACATATACAAACTATGCTTATGTAGAATAATTAAAATTTAAAAAAGTAAGCTGGGAGGTGGTTGTGTACATCTTTAATCTCAGCACCTGGGAGGCAGAGGCAGGCGGATCTCTGAGTTCGACGCCAGCCTGGTCTACAAAACAAGTTCTAGGACAGGCAGGACTGTTACACAGAGACACCCGTCTCAAAAAAAAAAAAAAAATGTTTTGTGTGTGTGTCTTTTGTTTTTTAGAGACAGGATTTCTTGTCTGTTTTGTTCTTTTGAGACAGGATATCTCTCTGTAGCCCAGGCTATGTCAAAGTTACTATGTAGCCCTTGAACTTACTCATTGTGATCCTACTGCCTTGTGAGTTCTAGATTTATAGCACACGATAGCAGGCTAGGATTTTTTTCTTTTAAGGCAAGAAGAATTTATGTTGCCAGTGGTTCCAGAGTTTTCAGTCATTGTAGTGGGAGGGTATAAGATGGAACAGAACTGTTCAATTCATGGTA
Organism: Peromyscus californicus insignis; assembly: GCF_007827085.1. NCBI lineage: Eukaryota > Metazoa > Chordata > Mammalia > Rodentia > Cricetidae > Peromyscus > Peromyscus californicus. Next base: position 42,349,955 of record NW_026294551.1, on the reverse strand, counting down.
GATAGGAAGGAGAGAGAAAGGGCACAAAGAGGAGTTTGATGAGAGAAAAAAAAATCAGTGTCAGCTGGAGTTATTATGGAAGACTCAGTAGTTCCTTAGCTGGGCCTCCAAGGGCTACATAGAATTTATGTAGATTAGAAAGACATCTTGGATGGGCTTCTGGCATGAAGACAGCTTGAAAGCAGGCTTATAGTGAGTGTATGAGCATAAATAAGAGTGGAATGGAAAGAAGTTCAGACACTGGAAGTCAAAGCTCAGTCCTGGGGAGTGATGGGTGACAGTTCTCATTCTGTGTAGCTTCCCCTTAGCACCTCTTGTAGTTCTGTGCACCCTCTGAATTCAGGCAGATGAGGGTTTCAAGGACGCTGAATTTGCATTTTCAGGAGGGCAAAGTTTGCTTGCCCTGAATTAGAGTTCTCAGGAGGATGAGTCTACAATTAGAGAATATTAAAGAGACACCGACACTAAGGCAGCTTCAACCTACATTCCCAAAATACTTCTGGTTTAGTTAAAATATTGTCTAGGAGTTGGAGAGATGGCTCAGTAAAGAACACTTGCTATTCTTTCAAAAGACCCAAGTTTGATTCCCAACACCCGCATTGAGTGGCTTACCTGTAACTCTAGCTCTAGGGGCATCTTGAGTCCTCTGATCTTTGACTTCTAAGGACATTTGCAGGTGCACATAAGCATAATTAAAAACAATAAAGATAAATCTTTAAGCCAGGCGTGGTGGTGCATGCCTTTAATCTTGGCACTTGGAAAGCAGAGGGGAGCGGGAGCTGGAGTTGGAAACCTCTGCCTTAGGGAAGCAACCAGGGCATGGATTTGGAGTTAAAAACATTACTCTTGTGACTTGATATTTGCTGGTTGTGAGCAGGTGATTTTGTCCCCGGTGGGCAGGTGCACAGCATGTTTCATGTTCTATAGAACTGTTCTGTGAGGCCAGAAGAACTTTACTGTATATCTTTGATTAAAATGGAGAAATGAGGCATAGATGGGAGTTTCCCACAAGTGACCCAGTGAATAAGTGGGAATGGAATACAACTTTGGTATGTAACAGTATTGTTGGTATTCCATTACCTGCTGTGATTTAAAAGTTGTCCCCCCCCCCCCCCTTTTCAAGACATGGTTTCTCCGTGTAGTGCTGGCTGTCCTGGAACTCACAGAGATCTGCCTGCCTCTGCCTCCAAGTGTTGGGATTAAAGGCATGCACCATCATTGCCTAGCTAAAAAAAAAAAGAAAAAAATTTAAGACAAGGTCTCACCCTGTAGCCCAGGTTGACTTAGAACTCATTATGAGGCTGACCTCAGAGTCAAGGTAATTCTTCTGCCTCAGCCTCCCAAGTACTAGGATTATAGATGTGATCTACCACACCTGGCTTTGCTGGACAATATTGTTAAAACCTCATTACACTGAAACCAGGCGTGGTTTTTGTTACAGTTTCTCAGTTTTTTTCCCCAAATATTTTATTTATTATTGTATTTATTTGTGTATATGTGGGGAGTCCATGCATGCCATGTGCTTTTGTGGAACTTAAAAGACAACTTGTAGGAGTTGGGTGTCTACACTGTTTGGTTCCAGGGGGCTAAGATGGGTAAAGCAAGCACCTTTACCCCCTGAGGCTTAGTTTTTTTAAATGAACATTTTGGGGGCTGGAGAGATGGCTCAGTGGTAAAGAACACGGGCTGCTCTTCCAGAGGATCTGGGTTCAATTCCCAGAGCACCCACATGGCAGCTAACAACTGTCTCTAACTCCAAGATCTGACACCCTCACATAGACATACATTCAGGCAAAGCACCAATGCAAATAAAATAAAAATAAATTACTTTAAAAAAAAGTGAACATTTTGTTTCTAATATTAAAATTTACATTTTATTTTCTAAATTGCCACCCATACAGAGCTTGGAGGACTCCTGAAGTATGTACGACCTTTCTTGAATTCTATCAGTAAGGCTAAAGCAGCTCGCCTGGTCCGATCTCTTCTTGATCTGTTTCTTGATATGGAAGCAGCTACAGGGCAGGAGGTAAGTTATAATAATGAGAGGAAGTAGATGATATGGAAAAAATGTTTCAGTGAAAGATGCCTACTTCACTGTGGTACTGTGTGGAAGGGACAGCTGGGAGGACGCTCAGGACTTATCATGTCAGTTTCTCTTTGTTACAGGGCATTTGATACTTTGAGTCTGTTCCATGCTTTGCTTTGTAAGTGGAGATTGTCAGTGGTCCCTGGAATCCTCATTACATCAGGGTCACAAACTGATTCTTGTCTTTGAGGTATTGTATTGCCACACCTTTGTAATGTTTTCTGTGTCTGTGGTACCTTTCATCTGTGTCACAAAGTTTCTTATGAGCACCAGTTAAGCTTGTGGCATCCTTTTCTTGTCATGTTTTGTGTGGCTTATGTGCCTTTATTAAGGGGTGAACATCCATCTGTTGTGTTTGTTTCATGTGTTGGGAAGTGACTGATGTTTCTATACATGTTACAAGTTTAAACTGGACTTTGAGCTGTTCAAAATAGATCGTTTCTGGAACTAGTGTTTACTGAGTGTTTATAGTAGTCCTGTAGCCAGTAGGGATACAGTTGGAAAAACGCATTAATACTCTCATGAGGCTTGTATTTTAAAAGGGAAGGCAGATGCTATATAATATGTATGATAGTATATCAAGTCAGGGGCTGGAATTGCCAGTTGGCTCTATGTCTGATTGTCTGCTTTATCTTAGGTGAGCATGCAGGTAAAAACAAAAGTCCACAGTAGTATATTGGTTGGAGTGAGGGATTTCAGAAATCGAGGATACATGGATTGATCCCACTTAGGAATTATATTTTGTTAATTCTGGTTTCTTGCTTCGATGATGCTTTTTTATTTTTTAGACTTATTTTATGTGTATCAGTGTTTTGTCTGCATGTGTGTATGTGTACCATGTGTGTGTCTGGTGCCCTTTGAGGGCTAGAAGAGGGCATTGGTTACCCTGGAACTAGTGTTATGGATGGTTGTAAACTACCATGTGAGTGCTGGGACCTGAACTCAGGTCCTCTGCAAGAACAATAAGTGCTCATGATCACTGAGCCATCTTTCCAGCCCCACTGGGATGATTCTTGGAAGCCAAGCTGCAAACTTCATTTGTAGGGCAGTCTTCAGATTTACTTGTTTGTGGTTTATGATGGTAGGTCAAAAGTAGATAATTTTTAGATAAATGCCTTTGAATCAAAGTTTTATATGTATTTTGGTGAATTAAAGAAAACATAATTTTTAGAAATGTTGATCTTATCAAGCCCTAACTTGTTTTCTAAACTGAACTTTGTATTCATGAGTTCATCTTGTGTCTGAAGTAGGACTCCTTAAAACAGGCTGACCAATGACTAATAAAGGCTACTTTGAACTGGACAGGTTCAACATTACTGAGGCTGTTTCTTTGCTCACTGAAGTCTTTAGATTTGTTCCTCCCTCTCACAGGTGACTGGGTAGAACCGCACCTGGTTAGTGTTCACTCTTTTACTCCTTTTTTCCCCTTCAGTTTTTTTGAGACAGTCCCATTTATGTAGCCTTGGTCGGCCTGGAGTCACTATGTAGACTGTCAGATGGCCTGGGATTCAGAGAGATCTGCCTGCCTCTGCCTCTGGAGTGCTAGGATTAAAGTCGAGCACCACTGTGCCTTTAATCCTTTGTGGAAGTACCCTCAGCTCCTAACTTGGTGCTCTCATTTACTTGATCAGTGGGACTCACTGGCTTTTGTTACACGGTTCCATGTCTGGGTAGGCGCTCTCTTAACTGTGTTTATACATTGCAGTTGTTTGTTTTCTCCAACAATGACCTTCTTCCTTTTCCTAGAGTAAAAGGAAGTTCTCAGGCAAGTTATTCTTTTAGAAAATTAATTAGTTAAATAATTAATTTGTCCTTTTTAGAGATGTCTCACTATGTAGTCCTGACTGGTCTGGAACTTTCTATGAAGACCAGCCTGGGCTCACAAACATAGAGATCCTGCATCTGCCTTCCAAGTGTTAGAATTGCAGGTGTACCCCATGTCTGGCTCATTTGTCCTTTTTAGTCAGGATCTCATAGCTCTGGCTGGTCTGGAACTTGAAATCCTCTTGTAGCCTTCCAAGTGTGGGAATTACATGTACTACCATGCCTGACTGCATTTCGTCCTTTTCATATGTGTGTAACTTCAGTGTTTGGTAAAGGCTTTTTTGACATTGAGCAATTTAGCTTTTATCAAAAAAATCCCAAGTCTCATTCCATTGATTGGATTTTTTTTTGATAGTTTTGTGGGTTATAGGTTATTTGCTATTAGAAAAATCCCACTTTGTGTGATATATGTATATGTACCCATGTCCTGTGATGGATGTACATGGGTCAGAGGATGGCTTGTTGAATTACAGGCATGTGCCACCACACCTGACTTCCATACCTTCTGTCTATATTAGATCTCTCTCTCTTTCTCTCTCTCTCTCTCTCTCTCTCTCTCTCTCTCTCTCTCTCTCTCTATTTTTGAGACAGTGTTTCTCTGTAGTCCTGGCTGTCTTAGAACTTACTCTGTAGACCAGGCTGGCCTTGAACTCAGAGATCTGCCTGCCTCTGCCCAGTGCTGGGATCAAAGGAGTATACATCACCACTTGGCTTTATATTAATTTTCTTTTTATCTATTTTGTTTTGTGGATTTTTTTTTTTTTTTTAGTTTTTTTTTTTTTAAAGATTTATTAATTTATTATACAGTATTCTGCCTGCATGTGTCTCTGCAGGCCAGAAGAGGGCACCAGATCTCATTACAGATGGTTCTGAGTCACCATGTGGTTGCTGGGAATTGAACTCAGGACCTCTGGAAGAGCAGTCGGTGCTCTTAACCACTGAGCCATCTCTCCAGCCCGGATTTTTTTTTTTTTGAGACTGTCTTACTGTATATTGATTGGCTAGCATTGAACTCACAGAGGTCCATGTGCCTCTGTCTCCTGAGTGCTGAGATTAGTGTGCACCACCACTGCCTGGCTTACTTTCAGAGAAACCTTACCAAGTAGCATTCTGAAAATGCTGTATCTCTTCTGCCCCTGCCCGAGCCTTCTGTTGTTCTCCACTGTCAGCTGTAGGTAATGCATGGTTTTCTGGAGTACAGTATACCACAGCGGCGGCGTGAGCCTCCTGTTCTCAGTGCTGTGGAGCACTGATTTGCTGAGAGTGCCTGCTCCTCCTGCTGTGCCTTTCCTTCTGTAATCTGTCTCAACCTCATTTTCTTGTACATTTTTTCCTGTTAATGCTGGTGTGATCTTAACTTTTTCAGTGACCCACATTGTATTTTGTATATGTTATATTTATGATTATTTTACATTATATGGCAATTATGCATTTGCCTTATCATCTTTAATACAGTCTCAGTCGGGAATTATTCTATACCTGTAGTAACTCAAGGCTTTCCTCATTTCTAGTATACTTCACATTCTATGGCTACTTAAAAAATTTTTTTAGATTTATTTTATGTGTATAGGTGCCTTGCCTGCATGTATATATGTGCACCATGTGTGTCCAATGCCTTGAAGAGGTCAGAAGAGAATGTTGGATCACTGGAATTGGAGTTAGAGACCATTGTGAGCTGCCATATGGGTGCTGGGAATCGAACCCACGTCCTCTGCAAGAGCTACCAGTGCTCTCAACAGCTAAGCGGTCTAGCCCCTTTAGCCCCTGGAATAGTGTGTCTTAAAGGAATTACAATTTTAGTACAGTCAGACCTTGGGTGCTCAGAAAATTCTTTCTTTCTTTCTTTTTTTTTATTATTTTTTTCGAGACAGGATTTCTCTGTGTAGCTTTGGAGCCTGTCCTGGATCTCACTTTGTAGACCACGCTAGACTCGAACTCACAAAGATTCTCCTGGCTCTACCTCCCGAGTGCTGGGATTAAAGGCGTGTGCTACCACCGCCTGGCCAAAATACTTTCTTGAATTAAGATATGAGTTGGTATTTTTGTTTTTTGTTCTCCAAGACAGAGTTTCTCTGTGTAGCAGCTCTGGCTGTTCTGGAACTCACTTTGTTTACCAGGCTGGCCTTGAACTCACTGAGATCCTCTTGCCTCTGCTTCCCAGATGCAGGGATAAAGGCGTATATACCACCATGCTTGGCTGTGGTTTTTTTTTTTGTTGTTGTTGTTTTTGTTTTTAAATGTATGGACATTTCGTGTGTATGTAACTCTGTGCACCAGGTACAGTGTCCTCAGAGGCCAGAAGAGGTTGTCAGATCCGTGGGGACTGGAGTTAGACAGTTGTGAGTTTCCATGTGGGTACTGGACGTTGAACCTGGGTCCTTTAGAAGAACAGATAGTCTCTTATCGCTGAGCTGTCTCTCCAGCCCCCTAGAGATGAATTTATTTAATGGATTTATGAGCATATCTCACTTTTCTTTTTGTCTAGGTGACTGAAAGGTTTTTGTTGTGGGGAAATTGAGGCAGTGTTTATTCTTGCTTCTTTAAAGTTTTCCGGGTGATGTGAAGATAGAAGGAGAGCATAGACGGCTCACTGTTGCAGTAGTACTGAGGCCTGAGGCAGAGTGGAGGTTTGAGAGTATTGTTAAGAAAGCTAGACTTGTTAAAGGGCTTTTCATCAAGAAAATGAGGGGAGGGAGGGCTGACGAGATGGCTCATCCGGTAAAGATGCTTGCTGCCAAGGCTGATGACCTGAGTTTGATCTTTGGTATCTACAGGGTGGAAGGAAACACTAAGTCACTCAGACCAAATAACTATGTAGCAAGCTCCATGACCTTTAAATTTTTGCCTTGGGCTGGCACTGGTTTCATAATTAATCATCATAGATAAAGCAAACCTTACAATCTGTCATTGAAAATAGATTTCAAATTCATTTGTAAAGGCAGACATTCTTGTTCTAGGAGAATGTCTATAATGACCTTTACTGAAGTCTGGAGGTAGGGAAATTTCTGGTCCTAGCAGCTGATACATGACCTTGTGAAAATCACTTAACATCTGGATTATCAGGGAAATGAAGAGTAGACTTGACTGCTCTTTTGCTTAGTGATATTTCAGAGTGGTTTTTTATTTTTATTTTTTATGTGCATTGGTGTTTTGCCTTCATGTATGTATGTCTCTATAGGGTGTTGGATCCTCTGAAACTGGAGTCACAGCTGGTTCTGAGCTGCCATGTGGGTGCTAGGAATTGAACCTGGGTCCTCCAGAAGAGCAGCTAGTGCTCTCAACCACCGAGCCATCTCTCCAGCCCTTCGGATATTTACTAATAAGTACTACATAGTATAGAGGAATGTCCCAATTTCTCAGCATTAATTTTGTGAATTTGAAAAAGTACTCCTCCTTAAAACTGATGGACATTTCTTAGCCTCACAAGTAATTTTCAACTTAATATTAATAAGTCATTAATAAAATGACTTAAGACATTTTCAACAAAATATTTTCAGTTTGCCTGGTCTGTAGCGTGAATTCCAGGAAAGTCAGGTCTACAAGAGAAATCCTGTCTCAAAAAAACCAAACCAAACCAAACCACACACACACTACACATCACATAACTATATATAGCATACACACACACACACACACACACACACAGTGCATACTATATATACTATAGACTATATATACACTATACACACACACACATATATTCACTTCATCCATATCATGAATATATCTTGAGTTTGGCTTTTCAGGACACCACACAAAACTCTTAAGGTTGTGATTGGCTTGTTTTTTGTTTAGTTTTTGTTCCATTTTACCGTTGTTGGAAGTCAGTTGTGCTTAGCATTGGAAATTAGATAGCCACCAGGGGGCTTCGGTGATGAGGAGTTAGGAAGGTTTCCTTGATCTCATCCTAGTGAATTGTCTTGATGTTATTTTTGTTTACTTAATGAGCTTGTCGATCCTGTCATGTTGGATTACTTCCCTTACAGCATCTCTCAGGAGAACTTTGAATTTACATAAGAACCCATTGCATTAGCAGTTCTCCAGAAAGTTCAGTTTCTCATTTCATCACCTTATGTTCCGATTAGCAACCTTAATTTAAAAAAGAAAACCTTACTACTGAAGTGATAGGAAACCTGCAGTCCTTCATGTGCGTTCTGTCAAAGCTAGAATGTTGTGGGTACCCAACGGCATGTGCTCTCTGATATAGAATGCTACATTTTGTGACTCTGTACATCTTATTACTGTTTGGGTGGCAGGCAGAACTGGGGATTCAGAGCTTTCTTAAATGTGTTAAGCCAACTCTATGCTCTTCCCTTTTACAGTATCTGTTTTTCCTGTATGAGTGATAATAAATTGGCTAGTTGTGCTTAGTGAGAAAGAGCAAGCTAGATGTTTGGAGCCTTACAGCTAGCTGTTAGGAAGAAGACTTTGTTGTTTTGTGGTTTGGTTCTTTTCTAGACAGGGTTTCTCTGTGTAACTGTTTTGTCGGTCCTGGAACTCTGTAGAACAGGCTGGCCTTAAACTCAGAGATTTGCCTGCCCCTTCCTTGAGTGCTGGGATTAAAGGTGTGTACCACCACTGCCTGGCAGGAACAAGACTTTCTTGTGCTTGGAATTTCACCTCTTTTTACTAGCATAGTCACAATATTTTACCTTACTCTTTCCAACTATTCAGGGAGAGATTTGTGCTTTAAAGATACCTATGATGTTTTTTTAAAAAAAAAAAAAAAAGACATTCCAGGGCTATGTATTGAGTATTGAGGAATTCTGAATATCTACTAGGAAGGTAGAAGAGAAAGCTCCGCCGCCCCCGGAGCTGAGGACCGAACCCAGGGCCTTGTGATTGCTAGGCAAGCACTCTACCACTGAGTTAAATCCCCAACCCCATAGAAAGCTTTTTCAAAAGAACATTTTTTTGTTTTGTTTTGTTCTTTTGAGACAGGGTCTCACTACATATCCCTGGCTGACGTGGAACTCACTGTGTAGACCAAATTGGCTGGCCTGGAACTCATAGGGATCTGCTTGCCTCTTCTTCCCAAGTGTTGGGACTGAAGGTGTATACCACCGTACTGGGCCTAATAATATAATTTTTAAGAACCAAGTTGATTCTTCATCACAGTATAACCATGTTAAATGTTGAAGTATGGTGGGCAAGCATATTACGGACCAGCTCTTAAAAAAAAAATGTGGAGCTGGAGAGATGGCTCAGCAGTTAAGAGCACTGGCTTGTCTTCCAGAGGTCCTGAGTTCAATTCCCAGCACCCACATGGTGGCTCACAACCATCTTTAGTGGGGATCTGATGCATAAAGGCATACACTCTATCTAGAGTACTCGTGTACATAAAATAAATAAATAAATGAATCTTAAAAAGTGTTGAGGTATGGTAGGCAAACGTACTATGGACAGTAAATAGAGCAAACTGGGGAATCTGAAAGGAGGGAGTTGAAGCCTTTCCACTTCCAATGTGTGGTTAATTGGAAGAAGGTGGACATCAAGTTACGTATATTGTCTCTCTTGCAGGTCGAGCTATGTTTAGAGTGCATCGAATGGGCCAAATCAGAGAAAAGAACTTTCTTACGCCAAGCATTGGAGGTAGGTGCCCACCTTAGCACTGACTTCAGATCTGTAGCCTTAGATAGATAAGATGTGAGGATAAGTACCACCCTGATGGAGGAAGCATCTTGAGGAGCTCTGTATCCCCGTCACCTGAAGATTGTTGATAGTGCTTCCACTTACGGGAATGTCCCTGGTAGAATTATTTTTTTAAAAATGACATCATCTTATTCTATAGCTCAGGATGACTTTAGATATTTAGCAAACTTCTTGTCTCAGTCTCTTAAATTTTGGGATTATAGATGTTCGCCACTGTGCCTGGATCTAAATTTTTCTTTTTTTTTTTTTTTTCCCTTCAAGACAGGGTTTCTCTGTGTAGCCCTGGCTGACCTGGAACTCACTCTGTAGACCAGGCTGGCCTTGAACTCAGAAATCTGCTTACCTCTGTCTCCTGAGTGCTGGGATCATAGGCATGTGCCACCATGCCTAGCTAAATTTAAATTTAAATTATTTTTATTTCTTCTTGAAGTTTTAAGGCACTTTTGCTGTTTGAGTATAGAAATAAGCAGCAGTGTGGTATAGTTAACAGTCATTTGGCCATAGTAAGAAATAGTACTGGGCGTAGTTGAGTTGACTTGTTCAACTTCATGTTCTCATCAGAACATGTATATTCAACAGTAATAGTTTGGTAACTGTCATTCTTTGATTTCTTTCTGTGGATTTCCCCCTGTTTCCTTCAAGCAATGCCTTTTCTCTTTCCTAGGCAAGGCTGGTGTCTTTGTATTTTGATACTAAGAGGTACCAGGAAGCATTGCATTTGGGTAAGTAAACTGGTAGAAATTAATAAGACATCTAAGCTAGCTAAATGATATTCCAGGCTTGGTTATTCTTATTGATTGTTAATAATCATACTTTACTTGTGTCTAAGAAGCATTTCAGGTAGTTTACATTCATAAAATCTGTCACAGTAAAGTTCTGTAAAACTGGGGTGGATTGCTCAGTGCTAGCATTTACCTAGCATCACTGGGAATAAAGCTTTGGGCAGTCAGCTGGTGTTCGTCTTAAATTTACAGGACAGACATCAGTTTAAAGCTTTCAGTTTAGAGCAGTAAAAGCCTTATCATTGAAATAGTAGCTGAAATTTCTTTTTCTTTTTTCTTTCTTTTTAATTTTTATTATTTATTTATTTTTTCTCGAGACGGGGTTTCTCTGTGTAGCTTTGCATCTTTCCTGGAACTTGCTCTACAGACCAGGCTGGCCTGGAACTCACAGAGATCCGCCTGCCTCTGCCTCCCGAGTGCTGGGATTAAGGCATGTGCCACCACCGCCTGACAATTTCTTTTTTTTTAGTTTCTTTATTTTATATATAATACCTTACTAAATTTCAGGTTTAATTTTTTTTGTAATGACTATATTTAATTTAATTTATTTATTTGGTTTTTCAAAATAAGGTTTCTCTGTGTAGCCCTGGCTGTCCTGGAACTCCCTCTGTAGACCAGACTGGCCTCAAACTCACAGAGATCTGCCTGCCTCTGCCTCCCCAGTGTTGGGATTACAAGCATGTGCCATCACGCCTGGCTTATATTTTATTTGTTAATATTTATTTATATTTAAGTGTATATGTCTGTGTGAACATTTCTACATCTGCACATACCTGCGGAGGTCAGAAGTGTTAGATCCCTGGAGCTGGAGTTACAGGTGGTTCTGAGCTGCCTGATGTGGGTCTGGGGAACTGAACTTGGATCCTCTGGAAGAGCATTGCATACTCTTAACTGTTGAGCCATCTCTCCATCCCTCCTATATTACTATTTGTAGATACTTAAAATCTATTTTATTTCTATTACGTATTTATTTATTTAGAGAATGCACACATGCAAATAGCATGGTGTGCATATGGAGGTCAGCGAACAACTGGAGTTGGTTCTCTTCTTCCAACCTGTGGATCCTGGATTGAACTCAGGTTTGGTGACAGGCCATGAAGTCTTTTTTGAAATTTGAAAAATTGAGCTGGGCATAATGGATCATTCCTAACATCTTAGCAGGCGGGAAGATCAGCTCAAAGTCATCCTTGGGTATAGCTAGTTTAAGGCCACACGATATGAAACTTGGTCAAACGTCCACAAGTGGAGCTGGCTCAGTTGGTAAAATGCTTGCTGTGCATGCACAGGGATCTGAGTTTGATTTCCAGAACTCAAGTAAAAAGCCTGGGAAGCAGAGACAGAAGACTCCCCCAGGCTTACTAGCCAGTCAGCCATCCTAACCTGTGAGCCAGGCCCACGTCTCATTGAATGACCCTGTCTCAAAAAAACAAGCCAGACAACTCGAGAGGAATGCCTGAAATTAGTGGTGGCAAGTTGTATAGCTTAGTGAATATTCTAAAACAAACAACCCACTGAGTTATAGAACTTTGTTGTTGTTGGTTTTTGTTTTTGTTTTGTTTTTTTAAGACAAGGTTTCTCTGTGTAGCCTTAGCTGTTCTTGGCTGTCCTGGAATTCATTCTGTAGATCAGGCTGGCTTTGAACTCACAGAAATCTGCCTGCCTCTACCTCCCAAGCACCACCACTGCCAGGCAGAATTATATAACTTTTATTTATTTATTTTTAAATTTATTTATTTATTAAAGATTTATTTATTTATTATGTATACAGTGTTCTGCCTACATATATGCTTGCAGGCCAGAAGAGGGCACCAGATCTCATTATGGATGGTTGTGAGCCACCATGTAGTTGCTGGGAATTGAACTCAGGACCTCTGGAAGAGCAGCCAGTGCTCTTAACCGCTGAGCCATCTCTCCAGCCCCTATATAACTTTTATAAGGTTAGTTTTGATGACTAGGGAGATAGCTGTCTCAGTAAAATGCTTGCCATGCCAACTTGAGGACCTGTGTATGAACTCCAGAACACATGTAAAAAGCTAGGCGTGGTGACACACACTTCTGATCCCAGTGCTGGGGAGCAGAGACAGGACAATCTACAAGGAGAAAAGAGAGAGAATGGACTCCCACAGGTTGGCCTGGCTTCCACATATATATTTTATACACAAACACACAAAAGTCAAGAAAATGAGTGTTAATATTTTTGGGAGCTGGAGTGTTTCTCATTATTATTTTAATGTTTGTATTAGTATATATTGATTATGTATAGAGTTTCGTCATGACATTGTCGAGAGGTATATATGTCAGTTGTATTCACCTCCTCCTGTTACTCTTTCTTGTCCCTCTTCTACTCATGCTAATCTCTTTCCTTGTCCCGGCTAGCTTCCCTTCTCCTCTTAGGTGTTCGTGGTTTTTTTTTTTTTTTTTGGGTTTTTTGAGACTCTGTGTAGCTTTGCGCCTTTCCTGGAACTCACTTGGTAGCCCAGGCTGGCCTCGAACTCACAGAGATCGGCCTGGCTCTGCCTCCCTAGTGCTGGGATTAAAGGCGTGCGCCACCACCGCCCGGCCAGGTGTTCGTGTTTTGTAATCGAGCCCTTTTCATTAAGGCTGCTGTTAGGATAATGGTGAGGGTTTGTTTGCAGGACTATGAGCACCTCACCAGTAGGCACACCATTGAAGAAAATGTTTGTTTTTCCCTCATCAGTCATTAATTGCAGTTAAATCCTCCTTCTGTGATCTTTAAATAGCCTAGAAATTTTCCATTGCTTGTTTCTTTTAGATTTACTTTTATGCATATCAGTGTTTAGCCTGCATGTATGTATGTATGTATATATGTGTACATGCCTATGGATGGTGTAAGTCACCATGTGTATACTGGGACTTCTGCAAGAACAGCAAGTGTTCTTAACCACTGAACCATCTTTCCAGTTCCAATTCCCACCTCCTCTTTTTGAGACAGGTTCTCATAAATTCAGGCTCCTCCTGCTTTAATCCCCTTTTGCTGGGATTACAGGCCTGTGGTAACATGCATGTCTCTACTTGCTCTTTATAATAAGATCCCATTTCCCTTATGATTTATTAAGTTAAAAATATTGGCAGTATTGAATGTTTATCCTGCAAAAATGTCAATTCCATTTATTTATTATTTTTTAAATTTATATATATTTGGAGGCAGGGTTTCTCTGTATGTCCTGGCTGTCTTGGAACTTGCCTTGTAGACCCGGCTGGTGTGTTTTTCACAAAATCTCAATCATTTTATTTCATCAGTAAAGACTCGGGAGCCAGATCTTGGGGTGAAAGCCTGCTAGTTCAGAGAGGCAGGGGAAACACCCAATTCACCTTTCCTCTTCTACTGTCATTCCGGAAAGAGACCAAAAGAATACCCTCCCTTCTCCTTCCTGTGTGTCTCTTTCTCCCTCCATCCTTCAGACTCCCTCTTACTCTCTGATTTTTTTCTTGTTCACTTCCTGTCAGCTGATTGCTTGCTCCGCCTCTTGACCTATGGTTGACTTTATTTAATCCTGTTTATAATATTCAAGCAGAGAGCTCTTGGATTAAAGGTATGTGCTAGGGCTGAGCCTCACCACAACCAGAAACAGGTTTTTCCAGTAAATAATGCAATCTCAGGGTTCACAGTGTGATCAAATATCTTGCGACAGGTTGGCTTTGAACTCCACCTGCCTCTGCCTCCCAAACACTGGGATTAAAGGTGTGTGCCATCTTGGCTGGCCTATTTATTTATTTTTGAGATGGGTTTCTCTGTTTAGCCCTGACTGTCTTGGAACTTACTCTGTAGACTAGGCTGGCTTCAAACTCAAGAGTTCTGCCTGCCTCTGCCTCTCAAGTGCTAGAATTAAAGGCATGTGCCACCATGTCTGGCCAACAGGTTTTAAGGAGATAGTAGTTTTTTTTTTTTTTTTTTTTTTAAGCTAGCTTTAGTGAGATATAATTCAGATTCATAACATATCTCTGTGTGTGTGTTTGTGTGTGTGTGTGTGTGTGTGTGTGTAAGTGCCAAAGGTCAGTCTTGGGTGTTGTTTCTCAGGATTGTATAATTTTTTTTTTTTTTTTTTTTTTTTTTTCTGGAGACAAGGTCTTGTGGAACCCTAGCTGGCCTAAAACTTTTCTATGTAGAGTAGGTAGGCTGGCCTCATCTCAGAAGATCCACCTGTCTCTTCCTCTGCCTCCCGAGTGTTAGAAATAAAGGTGTGTGGTACCATACCTGGCTTCATCTTGTTTGTGAGACAGGGACTTGGAGCTCATTGATTAGGGTACACTGGCTGACAGGTGAGCCCCTGGGATCCTCCAGTCTCTGCCTCCCCAACACTGGGATTAGAAGTGTGTGTCATCATGCCTCGATTTTTACATTGTTCTGGACTCTGGGTGTTGAACTTAGGTTCTCAAGTTTGTATGGCAAGCACTTTATGAATTGAGTTAGTCCCCAGCTCCCAAAATTCACCTTCCATAGTTATATAATTCAGCAGGTTTTTTTTGTTTGTTTGTTTGTAAAAAGTATATTCACTAAGTTGTGCAATGACCACTACTAATTTCAGAACATCTCCATCACTTCAGAAAGAAGCCATCAGCTGTCACTATTCATTAATTCTTCATTCCTCTCCCCATTTCCCAAACCCTGGACAACTACTATTTGCTTTCTGTACAAATCTTCCTGTTTGGGGGCAGTTCATATGAATGGAGTCATATAATATATGGATGAATAATGAAAGGTGGTCATCTTTTGCTTTGCATAATGTTCTCAGTATTCACCCATGTTATCACATGTGTCAGTTGCTAAGTAATTGTCCCATGGATGTAGTGTGTATGTGTTTTCCCATGAGTGTATATGCATATGTGTGGAGGCCAGAGGTGTCTTCCTCAATCATTGTCCACGTTAATTTTGAGACAAGGTCTCTCACTGAGTGTAGGTGTTCGTGGTTTAGCTAGACTTGATGGCCACTGAATCCAAGGGATCCTTTTACCTCTCTCTTCCAGTAACCTTTTACTTGGGTGCTGGGGGTCTAAGCTCATGTTAGTGTAGAAGCCTTTACAACTGAGCAGTCTCTTCAGCCCATGGCTGTAGCATATTCATCATTTGACAGACTTTTGTCCCTTCCCTTTTTGTTACTCGAATACTGCTGTTTCACATGAACCCGTTTTTATTTTGAATACTGGCCTCCAAGTGGGGTTACTGGGTCAACTGACAGCTATAGTTTTTTGAAGAGCAACCAAGCTGTTTCCCAAGTGACAGAAACATCCTCATCAATACTATCTTTAATTATAGTTTTCTTTATGTATATAAAGTAGGATTTCCTTATGGTTTTGCATTTTTTTTTTTTAAAGATTTATTTATTTATTATATATACAGTGTTCTGTCTGCACATATCCCTGCAGGCCAGAAGAGGGTGCCAGATCTCATTACAGATGGTTGTGAGCCACCATGTGGTTGCTGGGAATTGAACTCAGGACCTCTGGAAGAACAAACAGTGCTCTTAACCTCTGAGCCATCTCTCCAGCCCTGGTTTTGCATTTTTTAAAAGATGTATTTATTTATTATGTATACAGTGTATCCCTGCAGGCCAGAAGAGGGCACCAGATCCTATTACATATGGTTGTGAGCCACCTTGTGGTTGCTGGGAATTGAACTCAGGACCTCTGAAAGAACAGCCTGTGCTCCTTAACCTCTGAGCCATCTCTCCAGACCAGTTTTGCATTTCTTTTTCTTTCTTTCTTTTTTTTTTTTTTAAAGATTTATTTATTTATTATGTATATAGTGTTCTGTCTGCAGGCCAGAAGAGGGCACCAGATCTCATTGTAGATGGTTGTGAGTCACCATGTGGTTGCTGGGAATTGAACTCAGGACCTCTGGAAGAACAGCCGGTGCTCTTAACCTCTGAGCCATCTCTCCAGCCCCCCCCCCTTTTTTAAATATATTTTATTTTACTTTTATGTGCATTTGTGTTTTTGCCATGGGTGTAGGGGTCCCCTGAAACTGGAGTTACAGACAGGTGTGAGCTGCCATGTGGGTGCTGGGAATTGAACTCAGGTCCTCTAGAAGAAAAGTCAGCGCTCTTAACCCCTGAGCCATCTCTCCAGCCCCAGTTTTGGATTTCTGGGGTTTTTTTTTTTTTCTTTTTTTTTTTTTCTTCGAGACAGGGTTTCTCTCTGTACCTTTGTGCCTTTCCTGGAACTCACTTGGTAGCCCAGGCTGGCCTTGAACTCACAGAGATCCGCCTGGCTCTGCCTCCCGAGTACTGGGATTAAAGGCGTACGCCGCCGCCGCCGCCGCCGCCGCCGCCGCCGCCGCCGCCGCCGCCGCCGCCGCCACCGCCACCGCCACCGCCCGGCTAGTTTTGCATTTCTTTAATGATAAATAATGTAGAGCATCTTTACATGAGAAGTATCTATTCAGATCATGTATGTGGCATCTGTGTGAGCAGATATGTGGCGGTCAGAAGACAGTCCAAGAAAGTCAGTTCTTTCCTGCCGTTTGGTTTCTGGGGGTTGAGCTCAGGTTGGCAGACTAGCAGGCAGGTGTATTTACCAGTTGAACCACCTTTTTTGTTTGTTTTTCAAGACAGGGTTTCTCTGTGTAGCATTGGCTGTCCTGAAACTCGCTCTGTAGACCAGGCTGTCCTCGAACTCACAGAGATCCTCTTGCCTCTGCCTCCCGAGTGCTGGGATTACATACTGGGTGTACATACCACCACACCTAGCTACCAGTTGAATCATCTTGCTGGCCCTGTTTTTATTTTTTTATTCTTATCGCTTAGCACTGGTAATTTACAAATACTTAGTCCTATCAGTTAGGATTGATACTTCGCAAATATTTTCCCCCATTCTTGTGAGTTATTTCTTCACTTTTTCAGATGTTCTCATTTTGTAGTACAGACTGGTCTTAAAGTGTGTGTGGTGTGCATGTGTGTGGGTATATGTGTGTTCACATGTGTATGTGTATTCATTTGTTTGTGCATGTGTGTGTGGGTTTGTGAACAAACACATGTATGTGAGGGGTGCAGAGTTTGACACTGGGAATCTTTCTCAATTGCTTTGCACCTTATGTGCTGAGGGAGGGTCTCTCACCTGAACCTAGAGCTTTTGGATTCAGCTTTGGGAATTCCCTGTTTCTACCTACCAAGTCTGGTTATAGGCGTGAACCAGCGTGCCTGATGAATTTTTTTATTTTATTGCTGGTATCCTTAAGTTTTGTGCCGGCAAATGGCCCAGCAGGTGGAGGTGCTTGCTTGCAGGCCTGAGGACCATGAGGTGGCCGGTGAGAGCTGACTACCAGAAGTTGTCCTCTGACTGCCACATGCCTGCTGCGGCACGCCTGGGCCTGGGCACCTGCATGCGCGTGTGCGCACAGTAAATAAAGCTCACGTCAGTTATAATGACGTCCTGTTTATCCATTTTGCTTATCTTCTTTTTTTTAAATTTATTTATTATGTATACAAGTATTCCACCTGCATGTATGCAGGCGGGCCAGAAGAGGGCACCACATTTAACTACAGATGGTTGTGAGCCACCATGTGGTTGCTGGGAATTGAACTCAGGACCGCTGAAAGAGCAGCCACTGCTCTTAACCTCTGAGCCATCTCTCTAGCCCCTTGTTGCTTATCTTATTGGTACAAAATTAATATAAACTCTTTAGTTGTCTGTCTTTCTTTTTGAGACAAGGTCACACTATGTAGTCTTGGGTGGCCTGAACTTAGAGATCTGCCTACTTCTGCTTTCCCAGTGCTGGGATTAAAGGTGTGCACCACTACACGGCTCTGTTTTAGAGGTTTTATAGTTGTAGTTCGTTCGTTCGTTCGTTCCATCCTTCCTTCCTGTTTTGATATAAGATCTCACTATGGGGGCTGGAGAGATGGCTCAGCGGTTAAGAGCACTGATTGTTCTTCCAGAGGACCCGGATTCAATTCCCAGCACCCACATGACAGCTTATAACTGTCTGTAACTCCAGTGCAGGCAAAACAACAATGCACATGAAATAAAATAAATAAATTAAAAAAAAATCTCACTATATAGCCCGTGTTGGTCTGGAATTAATTATATAACCCAGTCTGGCCTCATGCTCATATTCCTATTTCAGCCTCCTAAGTGTTACAGTCACAGGCATGCATCATAGTTTTAGTTCTTATATTTAGGCCTTTTATCCATATGACGTTAATTTTTATGCATGGTGTATAAATGATCTGTTAGTCTCTTCTGAGATGGAGAAATCAAGTGTATTTGGAGAATATTGGCATATATAAAACTCTTTCCTCCCCCATGAGCCCTTGTACCCTGATTTCTTTCTGTTTTAGCTGGTTGAGGCAGTTTCTCCCCATGTAGCCCAGTCAGGCCTTAACCTTGTTACCGAGATTACAGCCAGGCCTTCCACATACCTGCTTCCAGTGCTTCTCACACACTTACAGTCCTTTGAGTGCTGGATGGGGAGAGTCTCACTGTAAATTTTAGGAGTCAGTGGATAGGACTCTTAGCTACAGTGTTGTGGTTAGAATAAGAGCTTCAGAGATACATAGTTTTCTTTTTTTTCTTTTTTTTTTTTAAGATTTATTTATTTATTATGTATACAGAAGAAGGTGCCAGCTCTCATTACAGATGGTTGTGAGCCACCATGTGGTTGCTGGGAATTGAACTCAGGACCTCTGGAAGAGCAGTCAGTGCTCTTAACCTCTGAGCCATCTCTCCAGCCCATAGTTTTCTTTTGAAAGTACATTAGAGGAAAATTTAATTCTTGCGTGGGCTGTAAAGGTAACCTGTATGAGTTTCGGAGCATTTCTTTATTACTGCTGTTATGAGTGGAGAGTGAAATTTTATGGTATTATCATGTTAAGATTAAGGCTAACAAGGGAATCTAGACAAAATGCCAGCTCCAATGCATGTAGTTACGGAAGGACCATTGGAGGCTTGTTAGCTTCTGGCGTAGGTGAGAAAATGGGAGCCCCAGGCTCAGGAAGAGACCTTGCCTCAAAGAAATCTGCAGGAAGTGGTAGAGGAGGACACCTGGTGTCCTCTTCAGTCTCTGTGCACAGAGACCTACCTGCACATACATGTGCATATATAGTCACAAAGACATACAATCACAAATTTAAAACTTTTTTCTTTTTTTTTTAATAAGAAAATCACGTGTATGAATGCTTGTCTGCATGTAGTATATATATATGTACCACATATGTTTGCATGGTGCCCAATTGTCCAAAGGAGGGCATTGGATCCCCTGGAACTGGAGCTACAGATGGTTGTGAACCACCTTGTAGGTCCTGGTATTTGAATCAGGTTGTCTGCCAGGGCAACCAGTGTTCTCAACCTCTGAACCATCTCTCCAGCCCGAAATAAACCTTCTTTAGGGAAAAAAGAGGCTGGAGTGGCAGCTCACACACACCTTTAGGCTAGCTTGGTCTTCATAGTGAGTTCCAGGCCATCCAGAGCTGTATAGTAAGTCACAATCTTAAAAGAAAACGAGGAATGCCAGGCGGTGATGGTGCATGCCTTTAACCCCAGCACTCAGGAGGCAGAGGCAGGTGGATCTCTGAGTTTGAGGCCAGCCTGGTCTACAGAGCAAGTTCCAGGACAGCCAGAGCTACACAGAGAAACCCTGTCTCAATTCCCCCGCCCCCCCCAAAAAAGGGTGATGGTGATAATAACCTAACAAACAGATATATGTATATTTTCTCCTTTTCCAGGTTCTCAGCTGCTTCGGGAGTTGAAAAAGATGGATGATAAAGCCCTCTTGGTGGAAGTACAGCTTTTAGAAAGCAAAACATACCATGCTTTGAGTAATCTGCCGAAAGCCCGAGCTGCCTTAACCTCTGCTCGAACCACAGCCAATGCCATCTACTGCCCCCCTAAATTGCAGGCTACCTTGGACATGCAGTCAGGTAAGAGGCATAAGGGTGCATAGGATGCATTTCCTTAGCCCTTGCCTTATCTTTTTTTTTTTTTTTTTTTTTTTGGTCTTTTTGTTGTTGTTTTTTTTTTTTTTTTCCAGAGCTGAGGACCGAACCCAGGGCCTTGCGCTTGCTAGGCAAGCGCTCTACCACTGAGCTAAATCCCCAACCCCGCCCTTGCCTTATCTTATGGGTGAAAGGAACGGGGTGGGTGGGGTGGGGCTGAAGCTGGGAAACAATTGGCTGATTTAACAGACTAAAAGGCCGATTTTCTAACCAGCTTCTTCCTATTAACTGCCTTAAATAATGAAGAACCTAGTTATCAGTGCTTGTCTAAGCAACCTGGCTGTCCGAGCCATACCTTAGGGGTCTCACTTAATTTATCTCTTAGTCACTTACTAAGAATGGTAGCATTTATCTTCCAGACTGGCCTACCTTATGTGTGTTTACCAAATCTAGTCTCTTGGAGACTTTTGGAAGCTTGTAGGATTTTTTGAATGGGTCTCATGTCAGGACTGTTGGAAGATAATCTTAATTTCAGATGTTCTGTCTTTACACTTGAACCTTGTGTGCAAATGCCTATGCATCCTTCTAGATCCAGTTTAGCTGTCTCTTCTACAGACTTCCTTTGTTCATTCTTTGTTTTTTACACAGGGTCTCATTGTGTAGCTCTGGAACCAGGTTGGCCCTCAACTCACAGACTCACTTCTGCTGCCTCCCCTGTTTTTGCTTTTGAACTAACTTACCAAAATATAGTTTGAAAATTTTTTTAAGGATTTATTTTTATTTTACATGAATGGGTGTTTTGCCTGCATGTATGTGTGTGTACTTCATATGTGCCTGGTGGCCAAAGAGGCCAGAAGGGTGTTCCTGGAACTGGGGTTACAGATGGTTGTGAGCCACCATGTGGGTGCTGGGAACTGAATCCAGGTTCTCTGCAAGAACAGGTGCTCTCTCCAGTTCCCCAAAATCTGATATTTTGTACACACTGTCATACTAAGATCCATAGGAGCCTTGTCTGTATATTTTCTGCTTGGCACATGGAAGGCTCCCTTTAATGTTGATGTTGAATGACTAGGTTTTGGCTTTTAAAAGTAAACATATTCAGGCTGGAGAGATGGCTGAGCAGTTAGGAGTGCATTGGGCAGCCTGTAATTCCAGCTCTAGGGAATTTGATGTCGTCTTTTAGCCTTTCTGGGCATCTGCACAAACAGATACATAAATAAATGAAAAAATAAATCTGAAAAAAAAAGTAAACATATGCCAACAATAATACTTCTCTTGCTAATGTTTTCAAGGAAACAGCATATTTGTTTTTGGGGCCTTGTTTTCTCTCCCCTCCCTCCCTCCCTCCCTCCCTCCCTCCCTCCCTAGTCTCTGCTGGCTTTGAACTTGGAATTCTTCCTCAGCCTCCTGAGTGCTGGGGTTATAAGCATGTAACCCTATGGTGCCCTGGTCACTTTTCTCCCACAACCAGATTTATTGGACTGACTTATTCTGCCCTATTGGTATACTGGGAAATATGGGGAAATTCTGATATTCGTTAAGCTTGACAGTTTTAGCAGTTTGTTGTATCTTTCTTCTTCTTCTTTTTTTTTTTTAAGATTTATTTAGAGCTGGGCAATTGGGCAGTGGTGGCACACACCTTTAATCCCAGCACTGGAAAGACAGAGGAAGGTGGATCTCTGTGAGTTTGAGACCAACCTAGTCTGCAGAGTGAGTTATGGGACAGTTAGGGCTATTAAAAAGAGAAACCCTGTCTCAAAAAACAAAAACAAACAAAAAGATTTATTTAGTTCTATTTTATGTGTATGGGTGTTTTGCCTGCGTGTATAATCTATGCACCACATGTGTGTCTGGTGTCTACGGAGGCTAGAAGAGGGTGTTGGATCCTCTAGAACAGTAGTTACACATGGTTGTGAGCTACCATGTGTATTCAGGGTCTTGGACTCAAGTCCTCTGGAAGAGCAGTCAGTGCTCTGAACTGTCTCTGCAGCCCCAGTTGTTGTGTCTTGAGGGAGTGTTCGTTGGCTGTAGAGGGGTGTATGTTTTCCTATAGGCCTCTTTAGTTAAGAACTGTTAATAGAAGGATTTGACTCTTCCCTCAAGGTAGGAGACTTTGGGTAAGGTTATAGGTAAAGATAGAGGTCCTTAGTTAAAGGTTAAGCCGGGAGTTTACAGCCACTGTGCATTGGGTCCCAGGTGCTACAGGTGAAACTGATTTTCTGGGGTCAAGTTTGAGCAGCTTCATTTACTCTCATCTGCTAAGTACTTTTATATCTTGATCTGAAGAGTGTAGGGAAGCACTGTGGTAGATGGCTGGGGCCGAGGTCCTTAATGTTACAAAGGGGAGTTAAGCTAATGTTAAGAGAGAAGTACTTCTTAGTCTCTGGGGTACTGATTTCCATGTTATTCCAGATGAGAGTAGGGGGGATGTAGTCATTTCAACCAACATTAAGCTCACCAGGAGCAACCAAATTGGGATGAACTTTCGATATTAGCCTAAAGAAATACTGGTTAGCCATGTGCAGCTGTTTATGGATTTATACACTGATTGCATATAGGCAGAAGCACATCCAAAAATGAGGTATATTTGAAAGGAAAGTAATAAACATGTTGGGGAAGATTACCAATTAGGAAAGCTGCTTCAGTATGAAAATTCTAAATTTAGCTAGGTGTGGTAGCACACACCTTTAGTCCTAGCATTGGAGGTAGAGGGAGCCTGCCTGATCTACATAATGAGCTCCAGGACAGCCAGAGCTACATACATAGTAAGACCCTGCCTCAAAAAAAATAAAAACAAAACTCAGCATAGAAAAAGCTATGTTAATGATTATTTTTTGTTTTGTTTTGTTTTGAGACAGGGTTTCTCTATGTAGCCCTGGCTATCCTGGAACTTGCTCAGTAGACCAGGCTAGCCTCAGACTCCGAGATCAACTTGCCTCTTCCTCCCAAGTGCTGGGGTTAAAGGCATGCGCCACTAACACCTGGCATGAAACTTCTTTTTTATTTTAGTTTTGTTGCTTTGCTTTTGAGCTACAATCTCATAAAGCCCAGAATGGCCTTGAAATTGGTTTGTAGCTGAGGATGACCTTGCACTTGTGATTTTCCTGTTTCTACCTCCAAGTGCTAGGATTACAGATGTTTGACACCATGTCCAGTTTATTCAGTGCTGGGACTTGAACACAGGGCTTTGTATGTGCTAGTTGAGCATTTTCCTAATTGTACTATATCCCAGCCCAGAGTTGATGTTATTAATTGAGGTCATTCTTGTGTGGGTCAGTTCACTGGCCTGTGCAGGTGATACCATGGAGGCTAAACATTTGTTCCAGTGGTAGTAGGAATAGGTGGTAAGAAGCATAGGGAAGACAATACAGTGTGTGGTTTCTAGGGCTCCTTTTGAATTGGGTCTCTTACTCCTTTGGGAATTTAAAAAAGGTGGTACTGAGCAGAGGCCAGAGACCTGGGGCTCTACTGTAAGCTCTTAGGCGCTGGCTGTGACTGGGCAGTTTCTTTGTTTTCACTTGATGCTGTTGGGGTCAGTTTCTAAGGCTTTTTACAGCTCTCCTATGGCTCTGCTATTTTATATGGTTTTTCTTCTCTCATTTCTCTGTCCAGGCATTATTCATGCAGCAGAGGAGAAGGACTGGAAAACTGCTTACTCATACTTCTATGAGGCATTTGAAGGCTATGACTCCATTGATAGCCCCAAGGCTATCACATCTCTGAAGTACATGTTGTTGTGCAAAATCATGCTCAACACGTAAGTGTACATTAACCAAGTCTGTGCTATAGCAGAGATGGCTTGGGCAGGGAGTTTGGCCACTTATAGATGCAACTCTAGCTGCAGGCTGTGGGGCCGGTTGACATAGAGTGGGTGGTCAGAAGTGTTCCACATCACTTTTGCTTGCTAGTGTTTCAGACAGATTTTAGAAACTGCTTAACTGAGCTGGGAGGGGTGGTGCATGCCTTTAATCTCAGCACTAGGGAGGCAGAGGCAGAGGCAGAGGCAGGTGGATCTCGGTGAATTCGAGGCCAGCCTGGTCTACAAAGCAAGTTCCAGGACAGTCAGGGCTGTTACACAGAGAAACCCTATCTCAAACAAAACAAAACAAAACAAACAAACAAACAAAAAAACAAAAACAAGGAGAGAGAGAGAGAGAGAGAGAGAGAGAGAGAGAGAGAGAGAGAGAGAAAAGAAAGAAGGAAAGAAAGAAAAGAAAAGAAAGAAAGAGAAATTACTTAACTGGGAAATTTTCTTTGGAGAATTTCTCACTCTTCAAATATTCTGTCCTCACAGGTATTGAGCATAGGACAGAGCTCAGGAAATAGCTGATAGGCCAGTGTTAGTCAACTGGCCACCCAGAATGGGGAACATGGAGCCCAGTAAATATTTGAAAAAGTGGACTATAAAAGGCATGATAATAAACCGTGGTAGGGACTGAACCCTATGTCCCTAACCTAGGATTGTGATTTTAAAATTTTCTTAATTGTATATTTGTATTTATTATTGTTATTGTTGTTGCTGTTGTTATTATCATTATAATTATTATTTGAGGGGGTATTTCAGGGGACACAGGATCTCATGTTGCCCAGGTTGACATTATCTTTTTTTTTTCTTTCCACTGGCCTCAAACTCATAGAGATCTGCTTGCTTCCTAGATGCAGGGATTAAAGGCGTGTGCCACCACCTCCTGGCCTTAACTTTTTTTAAAATATATTTTTGAAATTTGTTTTTATTATATTGTACATGTTTCTTTGCACATGTGTTTCTCCTGAATGTATATCTGTGCACCACTTGGATGCCTGGTGTCCAGAAGGCCAGAAGAAGGCATCAGATCTCCTGAAACTGGAGTTAGAGATACCTATGAGCATCCGTGTAGGTGCTGGGAATTGAACTCAGGTCCTTTGCAAGAGCAACAAGTGCTCTTAACAACTGAACTATTTCTCCAGCCCTGGTCTTAACTTTTTATGTTGATGTCACATTTCTGCTGTCTAAAGTGTTGGAATTGCTTCCCAGTGCTGGAAAGTAAACCCAGGGCTTAAGGTATGCCAGGCAAACACTACCAACTGAGCTACATCCCAGCCCCAGGGTTGTGCTTTCACAAGACCCGTTATGCTGAGATTTGACTCAGACTTAATATTCTGCCTGTTATTTTTGGGGGTGGGGGTGGGGGTGGGATTCAGTTGGTCTTTCTTCTTTTTTTTTTTTTGCGATAAGATTTCACTATGTTGTCCAGGCTGGCCTTGAACTCATAGAGATCTGCCTGCCTCTGCCTCCATAAGTTATATGCTACCACACTCAGCTGCCCTCTTTAATTTTGGGAGGTTTTTACTTTTCACTTTTAGCTTTGGCCAAGAGTGAAGAAAATGTGACTTCTGCAGTGTTGGGACATTTGGGTTTAGTTGATTTTTCAATGTGTATGAGTTTTTACAATGCAATTCTGGTAAGTAGTTCACCTAACTATGATTAGAATTGCGATGTCCTGAAGTAGTTGACCAAATATATCTTTTTTTATTTTTTTGTAGCCCAGAAGATGTCCAGGCTTTGGTGAGCGGAAAGCTTGCACTTCGGTATGCAGGGAGGCAGGTAGGGAATATTGTGACTGCAATTCTATTCTGAGCCCAGCTTATTGTCAAATTCATGATGTTTGATGAGACCAGTGTTCTTCAGGTCTCCATCCTGCCTTCCTTACCCCTTGTCTTCCCTTAGGCTCACTTATTGGGCTTTCTTGAAGTAAGTGTTTAGCTCTGTTATAGACATAGGTAATTTGAGGGGCTTACAGAAATATATTGTAGCATTCGCTGGTAGGTTACAATTTGTCTTTGTCAGATCTTCCTGTTGTGAGTCTGGCTTGTAAATATAATGGGTGAATCTCACATCTTGATTCTCTTGAGTCAGAAGCCTGGTGAGATCTGGTACATGTGTGCTTGCAGGGAGGCCAAACTACGTGGTGTAAGAACTAGATTTTGAGTATTTCTCAGCTTATTATTTTTCCGTTCATACCATGAATTTGAGTATAGTTTCAAAGGTGGCCTTTGATAGTTGGTCATCCTTTTTATATTTGAGTAGATATGAATGACTTTTTAGAGCACACAGTTGTAAGGATGATGTCTCAGATATTTGTCCTATCTGCTTTTTGTTCTTTGGCTGTCATAGTTAAATAAAAGCAGTCATTCTGAATAGTATAGTTGTTTCTAAACAATGAACAGATTAGCTATCTACCTAAATCTGTGGAGTACTGTTAACAAAAACAGATTTCCTCTTTCTCTGTAAGTGATCCTAATTGGTTTTTCCTTCACTAAAAGTTTCAAGTCAGTTTAGTTCTGATGTTGGGAGTACTGGCTTTTATGTAGACACTTTTCTTATAAGAACTGGAGTTGAAGCCAGGTGTGGTAGCGTACAACTTTAATCCCAGCATTAGGGAGGCAGAGGTAGGCAGATCTCTGAGTTCTAGGCCAGCTAGGGCTACATAGTAAGACACTGCCTCAAAACAAAACCAAAAAAAAAAAAAAAAAAAAAAAAAAAAAACAAAACCCAAAAAACAAAAACAAAAAAAACAACCAAAAAATAAAAACAAAATAACAAACTGGAGTTGTAGAGTTGAGACAGGATCTGTAAGTATTCAGAAAAAGGACAGGTAGCTAAGAATGGTGGACGAAGATTTTGAACTTTGGTCATCATTATGCTGGAGACAAACTCTGCTTCTGACAGCCTTGTGCCATTTAGTCTGTCTGCCACTAGACTTACTAGCCTTACTCATGACACAAGGAGCTGCCTCTGTTACCTTGTGCCTCAGTGACAGCTTTCCGAAGAAGCCAGGCTGATCTAGAAAGATGGGTGCTGGGGGAGACTTTTGATAGTTGGAGGGACCCTTTCATAACCAAGTTAGAAGCTTCTCTTGGTTCTTTCACATTCAGTTTTGGCATGATACAGGGTTTTAATATTCAGGTGTGATGTGTGGACTATTCATGCCTGAACCCCAGGCCGACCTCGCTCACTCACTTACTCACTCACTCAGTGTCTTGTATCAAAGCTAGCAGAGTGAACCGTGATAAAGCCCAGGTATTATCGGGTTTGAGGACAGAAAGAATTGGGTGGATGTGGAGATAAGAAATCTTGGAGTACAGAGAAAGAAATCACAGTTCTCTTGTTATTTTCTCTTTTAGCTTCATTCTCTAGAGAATCCTTATCCGGGTCTATCCTTTTGGGAAACTTCTATTTAAGTCACTTCACATTTCAAAGGGAAACTGGTTGTCATGCAGTGATATTCAATACTTCTGGCTTTTCTTCCAAGGCCTCTTAAAAAAGAGTGGTGGAGGGGATAAGTTATTGTTTTTATAACGTGCTTATGAGACCTTGGGTATATGTGAACATGTAGGATAGATCACTTTTATGATTTTTTTTTATTTTTTTAATTCTCAGACAGAAGCGTTGAAATGTGTGGCTCAAGCTAGCAAAAACAGATCACTGGCAGATTTTGAAAAGGTGAGCATGGGTTGAATTGATGAGGAATGGGTGGAGAAGAAGGCCATTCAGCTGGGCAGTGGTATCATCCCAGCACTCGGGAGGCAGAGGCAGGCGGAACTCAAAGGATCTCTGTGAGTTCGAGGCCAGCCTGGGCTATAGAGGGAGTTCCAGGAAAGCCAGGATTGTACATAGAGAAACCCTGTCTCAAAAAACAAAAACAAACAAAACCCCAAAAAAGTTGCAAAGATATTACATGTTGATTCCATGTGTTTTTCACCCAGAACCACATCAAAACCAGGAAATAGTTTTGTATAGTGAGTGGAGTGCAGTGTTGAGCTGTATTCAGTTCATTAATGTATACTTTTTAGTTTCACAGTTGTCATTTGGAGCTGGAGAAATGGTTCCCAGGTTAAGAGCACATGCTCTTACAGAGGACCTGAGTTCCATTCCCAGTACTCACACAGGGCAGCACATACCTCCTCTCTCTCTAGCCCAGGCATATCCTAACCCTCTAGACTCTGTGGGCATGAGTGTGCGCACATATACACACACACATTAAAGAAAAGTTGTCATTCGGTTTCGCACAATAAAGTTACTTACCTCTACTCTGTGGCAAAGTGGTAATTGGGGATGCCCAAACCACACAATAATCATGTCTTGTGGCCTAACTGTAGGCCTTGTTCTTCCACACAGAACAGCTGTGGGTATCCCAGGCCTGCTTTGTACTCTGTGAGCAAAAGAGAAGTTTTTGTTTTGTTTACTTGTCTTATTTTCATTTATTTATTTTTGGTTTTTTGGTAGACAGGGTTTCTTTGTGTAATAGCCCTGATTGCCCTGGAACTCACTTTGTAGACCAGACTGGCCTCAAACTCATAGAGATCCGCCTGCCTCTGCCTCTTGAGTGCTGGGATTAAAGATGTGCGACAGTATGCCTGGTACTTGGTTTATATTTTGAGAACTCAACAGAAGTCCTGCCTCATTGTCCCAAGTGAGGGGATTATAAGTGTGAGCCATTACCCAGCTCTCAGAGAGAAACTTCAGGATGATGCTGTAGGCTTTCTTTTGCTCATTGGGAAGATTCAGAATGGAGAAACACTTTTAAGCTTTAGGATGAGTCTTGTATCTTTTCTGAACTGGTGTTCTCTTAGTCTGAGTTTAGTAATCAACTTAAAAACCAGACCTAACCAGCTAGGCGGAGGTGGCTCATGCCTTTAATCACTCAGGAGGCAGAGGCAGACTGATCTCTATCTATAGAGTGAGTTCCAGGACAGCCAGGCTGTTACATGGAGAAACCCTGACTCAAAAAAACAAGAAACAAAAAAAACCAGACGTAGATCTGCAATAAGAACTACTGTAAAACTGGGCAGTGGTGGCGCACACCTTTAGTCCCAGCACTTGAGAGGCAGAGGCAGGTGGGACTCAGAGTTTGAGGTCAGCCTGGTTCATGCAGAGTTCTAAACCAGCCACAGCTGCATATTGAGACCCTGTCTCAAAAAACAATCTACCAAACAAAACAAAAACAAAAACAAAAAACCAGATGCTTGGAGACAAGGGCCACATGGCTTTGACCTTCCATGTTAGTCATTATTTTATCGGCGCCTCCCTATTACTAGTTAGTATGATTTGTCTACTTCTTTTAGTACTGTAGAGCAGAGCCAACGTGAGGCTGGGACATTGAAACCATTACTAAAGATAAATGGATCAGTTACTTTAAAATAGTCTATAATTTTGTCATAAAATGTTTGATGGAATACTTTTACTCATGGCTCTTCTGTGATCAGATACTCGGGAAACATTCAAGCAAAACAGAATGAGAAAGGCGTTTTGCTTTCTTTGCCTGCAGAGCCATATTGTACTGTTCTCACCAAGCTCCTAGGAGCTACTTGTCTAATTCAGCATTTTTCATTATTTAATCTCAGAATTCTTTGAAATATATGCTGAAAAATAGGTGCGCAGTTCATTTGGCCTCTAAGTAGAGTGTCTTGGCTTACACGATTAAACTTTAGGACAGGAAGGTGGTGGCTTCATGGTTTAGTTGTTCATACCCTCCAGATCGCCCATATATGTACATGTACACACACACACACACACACACACACACACACACACACACACACACACCCCTCAACCATATAGTCCCTAGGGCCAGTAGACTTCTCAAGAGGCTAGGAATAATGACTTTAAGGTATTGTGCCAGTCTCTGGTATGAGCTTTGTTTTTCAGGCCTTGACAGACTACCGGGCAGAGCTCCGGGATGACCCAATCATCAGCACACACTTGGCAAAGTTGTATGATAACTTACTGGAACAGAATCTGATCCGGGTCATTGAACCTTTTTCCCGAGTACAGGTAAGACTCTTCCTGGGAATTTTCTTAACAGTTTTGGGCTAGATGTTATAGCTGTAGCCACCTCCTTTTCCATATTTGCCCAAAATAGAAACTCACTTTCAAGGGTATGTCTGTTGGTAAGAGGCCACCAAGGGCTTGGACTTGTCTGGATGGGAAGTGAATCAAGGAGGTGCTGGTGGAGTAGGAGGCTGTGAGCTGGCCCTCCCTGTGCTTCTTGTAGTCACTGTCCATGTGGTCAGTGTTTTCTGTCTTTGGTTCAGGGGACAGGAGTGCATTCTGTATAGTAAGGGCAGGGAAGTGGACAGAGCAGGACACTAAGCCAGACTCTGTGGCTCTTTCGCTTGAGCAGCCTTAACAGACACACCAGTTGTCTCTCTCTTTATTTTTTATATTGGAGATAAATTCAAACTTTCAATGTTGCTGTCTTTCTTTTTAGATTGAGCACATATCTAGCCTCATCAAACTCTCCAAGGTAAGTTCTCAGGCCTGTTAGTTGGTGGGAGTGAGGGGAAGGTGGGGATGGAGGGTCTGTCTTCTTTGTGGGGGAACCGAATGTGGGCTCAGAGCTGGAGTTGTGTTATTGCCATTTTGGGCCAATCCTTTTTTTTTTTTAAGACTCGTTCTTGCAAAACTTTCATGTCAGGCTGGTCTCTGATTAATGGATATTGGTCCCTTTAATCATATACTTTGATTTTAGGCCGACGTGGAAAGAAAATTATCACAGATGATTCTTGACAAGAAGTTTCACGGTGAGTAAATGTCACATAGGAGGGCCTGGTCAGAATTTGAAGGGTGTATCTTTAAAGCAGGGCTGAGTTTCTCTTGTGACAGTTCTTTGGAGCCCTGGCTCCCTTTGAAGAACATGTAAGGGGATGGAGAGAGGATTCAGCAGTTAAGACGCTTAATTGCTCTTGCAGAGGACCCGGGTTCAGTTCCCAGCACCCACACCGCAACTCACAACTGCCTGTAACTCTAGTTTCAGGGGATTTGACACCCTCTTCTGGCCTCCGAGGGTTCCTGCATGCACGTGTGCTATGTCTACTCACACAGGCTCACACGTGTACACATTAAATCAGTAATAGAGGTTTTTTAATAAAAGAAGTGAGAGTATGTATAGCAAATATGTGCTGGGAGAAAAGGAGACAGCTAGGGAGTGGGGTCCTTTGTTACTGTCTGTTGTCTCCTTTTACCTGGTTTGTTGCTGTTTCTTGCAGGGATTTTGGACCAGGGGGAAGGCGTCCTTATCATTTTTGATGAACCCCCAGTAGATAAAACTTACGAAGCTGCTCTGGAAACAATTCAGAACATGAGTAAAGTAGTGGACTCCCTCTACAACAAAGCCAAGAAGCTGACATAGGTGAGTGCTGGCCCCGGGCGGGACCCAGGGCCGGGCAGCGCTGTCTTCTGCCTGCTGACACTGACCACCACCTTCTGGTCCTCACGGCTTCCCCGATTGACACTGCTCTGTCTTCTCTTGCAGAGTTGGATCTGTAGCGGTCCTTTGGAGAGTGTGTGTGGCGGGAGAGTGACCCTTGGGGAGATGCTAGGAGATTCTTTTCTTTCTGTTCTACTTTTCGCTCGGAAAGTTTTTAACCTTCATTGGTGCATCTGTATCCGGCGATAGGCGGCCAGTTCTCATGTAATCAGCACTGGCCAACATGGGAGTGGGGAAATTGCTTAAAAAAAAGAAAAAAGAAAAAAAAAGATTCTAAATAAAAGGAAAAAGGCTTACACTACCTAAAGCTGTGCTCTCTGCCTCCTGGGAGAGGGCCGCAAAGCCAGGCACCCCACCAACCACTGGGGATCCTCATCCACCTGCTGGGCGCCACCTCTCCTCCTCTTCAGAATCGGGTGTTTGCTGACCATCAAAAGCAACGACTTTTTATTCTGTTTGTACTGAACCAAAACAAACAACTGTGTATAGACTGCTGTTTTCTTTTTTATTTGAAACGAGGCGTTGGTGTTCTTTCCCTGCCTTCTGGCCCGTCCACCCTTCCCTCTCTGACATTGGCTCCAGCAGACTAGCTGAAGGGCCAGCTGTGGCACCACCACCACCACCGCAGTCCGGCTCTGCTCTGACCTGTCAAAGAATGGGAACAAGTCCAGGAGCTAGTGTCCACTACGGCCACACGGGTGCGCAGTGTGGGCCTCAGCCCTCAGGGTGCCTGCTGTGCATGTGGCTTCTTTAACACAGTAACTAGATTAGACATCCGTGTTTTCACCGTCCCTCCCCCCCTTTGCTTTCCTCTCCTCTCTCTCTCTCTCTCTCACCCGGGAGACCATTCCCTTTCTCTTTCCTCCAGAGGAGTTGGGCTGTCTGAACTCCACCTGCTGCTCGCTCTCCCTCCACACCCTTCTTCCTGCTCTCAGATGGACCCATCCCTTTTCAGAACAGTGACCATCGGGAATGAGGCTGGGTGGGGTTTGTGTTTGTCCTTTTTTTGTTGGGGTTGAAGCACCCTCACGTCCCCTTCCCAGAATGTCTTTCTCTGCCTCTTAAGAAGAGTGTGAGCCGACGACGGGGTGACAACGGGGTGGCGCTGTCTTAGCATGCTTTCTTCCGACGACGCAGTCCCCAGCAGGCCCCGACGCCTTTGCTGTCCCCACTGCGCTGTGTCCTTTCTCACCTCTGTCTTTCCCTCCTCCTCCTGCCTCCTTCCTGCTGGCCTCCTTTCTCTTTCTTTAGAACCTTTCTCAGATTATCCTTCCAGGTTTTGGTAATAGATTTCTATTTTGTAAAAGGATTTTGTTGTACCAGGTTTTGCATCTTCACTGAATCTGACTGGCTTTTATTTTCCTCTTCAAAATCAGGTTTTTGTTCTCAACCACCTTCTCTCCCCATCATGTCCAGTCACTGTTTTGGTTTTGGCACCATCAATATCAAATGTACAAACGGTTCTTGCTAACCAACACCAGGTATATCTGATGTTCAGATGAGTTCCAATAAAATAATTTTTTTTTCAAAAGGAGTCTTTTCTTGAGTGCTGGAGGGTTTCCAAGCAAGTTCAAGCATTCCATGTGGCCCCTTCTGGCTTGGTCAGAGCTCTAGTCATTACTTAATGAGAGTCTTGTAGCCATGCTGGGAGTCTGTATCTGGAGACCTTTGGCAGGAAAGTTGACCTGTCAGGGGTGAAGTCAGAAATGGAGCTCAGGTGTCTGTTGGGGCAGGAGGGCCAGTGAAGACACGTGGGCTTCATGTCTTCCAAGTCTGTCTGCTTATCTCCTTGTCTATGGGAGGTGCTAGGGTGCTAGGGTCTGATGGAGACGTGTAGGGCCAACGTCCCGATGGCCAGCCTTCTTTACAGTAGTGCTGTGGAATGTCCAATAGCTGTTTTCATACTGCCCTCAGACCCCAAGAGTGGGTCTTCTGAGGGACTCCAGCCTCGGGGGCACTGCCAGCCCCTCTCCAGTTTAGCAGTTTCCAGGTGTAGCTGTGTTCCTCTGTATAATTTTACTTTTAGAAAGTTTTGTTTCTGTAAAGGACTTTAAAAATCTCCATGGGGATGTGGAGCTGGAGCAGGGTGGGGCGGGTTTCTCAGACCTAGGAAAAGCCCATGCAGCTCAGGACAGGAGCCCTCAGTGTGATGATTCCAGAGCTGCCCTGTCTGGCAGAGCTGCTAGGCATGTTCTGTCAGGCCCTGAAGTGAGGCTAGTTCAGACGGTAACCACAAACTATCCTTTAAAGGCTTAGTGTGAAAGAAGTGTTAAGCAGCTTACTAATTTTTATATATGCATCGGAATATTCGGGGCATCTTGTATTAAATAAAATATATTAAAATTCACTTGTTCTTTTAATGTAATTAGAAAATAGCACATTACCCATGTGGCTGGTCAATATGGCTCTCAGTAACCTCTGTTGGGTTGTGCTGCACTGGACCATCATAGCTTGTGCCACGATTTCCCCTCCCAGGTCTCACAGCCAGCTTAGCTTCCTCCCCACCCTCAAGGTCTGGCCATAGGTTGGCCTGGTTCTGGGCTGTCTAGCGGAGGGTCCCCATTTAGGCATTCGCCTTCAAGGTATTGGGGCTTTGTTGGGCATTAATGAGACTGCTCTGGAGAGTACCAGCCAAGAGGGCAAAGAGGGCTGCTCTGGTTCCCTGCCGTGTGCTGGTTACATAATCTGTGCTGCTCAGAAGAGCCACTAGATGCTGCTCTATGCCCTCACAGGAAGTCTTCCTCAAGAACCAGGGTTCCAAAGCTCTTGGGTGGAACCCTCTCTGTACCCTCTGTCCTGGGGCTAACATGGGAAGTGGTATGTGTACAGCAGATCTCTACTGTGGTATTGCATGGGCATCCCGCCTTGCAAGACAGCTAGATAGGGTTTGGGGAAAGGAGGCCGGCTGAGAGTGAAAACATCTTCCCTGAGCTATCTGAATACTGGGAAGAAAACCTTTCTGCACAGTTCGTCTGGCTCTGCCTTCTGGGCTCTTGATTGTACATGTCGGGCAGATTAGATTACCTTTCTCCTTTGCTTCCCTGTTAGAACAGTGAGGGAGGGAGCTAGGTGTCGGGAGGCAGAGGTGGGCTTGAGTGGGCAGGGGAACTGTGGTGTGTGATGGCTACTCATGGTTGACTACACCTGGGTTTAACTAAAATCCAAAACTGGAGGGCACACCAGTGAGGGATTTTTTGCTTAATTTAAAGTAGGAAGATCCATTTTTTTTTTTTTTTTCTTTTTCCTTCGAGACAGGGTTTCTCTGTATAGCTTTGCGCCTTTCCTGGAACTCACTTGATAGTCCAGGCTGGCCTCAAACTCACAGAGATCCGCCAGCCTCTGCCGTGTGCCACCACCGCCCGGCGGAACATTCATTTTTAATCTGGATTAATTTAATCTTGAGGTGAGAAGACACATGCCTTTAATCTGGGTCTCAGACAGAAAGACACACCTTTAATCCAGGCCACACCTGCTGGAAGCCTATATAAGGACATGGAAGAAGGAAGCTTTTGCTCTTGCTTGCTTGCTCTGTCCTTGCTAGCAAGTCCATGTCTTGGCTGGCATTAGAGCCTCCTTCAGGATTCCAGCGTCTGCTGAAGGCCAGCTGAGACATCCAGCCTTTCAAACTGAGCAACTATTGGATTCTTGGACTTTCTGTCCAATAGCCGACCATTGTTGTGAGTTCTGTTGCTCTACAGAACCCTGACTGATAAATTTGAAGCAAGCTTATCAAGTATGACCCAGGTGGGTAGGGTTTCCGGCAACTTCTTCCTTCAGCATGTAGGTTGGTAGAACCATCCTACTCCTGCTACAAACATGACTTTGCCCCGGCAATGTGAGGAGGCTAGGGTAGCTCACAGAGAGGGTTTTGAAAGTAATGGGGAAGGGCTGGCTGGACAGAAGATATGAGAACATTCATCCAGCCATGCTGGAAAAAGCCCATGAACTCTAGGATCAATTGTAAAAGAGCTGGGATTCAGTTGCAGGCAACAGCAGGCCCACATTTTTCTAATAGGTGGATTGCAGCCTTCAGAGATCTGTGTATATTTAGGGAAGCAGAACACATTCAACTTTTGCTCAATCCTATAATTTGAAAGAACATAAACATGAAGCCAGCTGAGAAGCTGGAGGAACAGGCTGGCTTTCAGCGTCACCTTCCCAGGAAGAGGCATTGGGCTGGCGGGGCTGAAAGACCCTGGGCAGATGACATAGAGCCCACTGTGAAAAGGAAGAGCCAGGGCAGCTCCTTCTCAAGAGCAGCTAGGGCTGCTGACAGTCTGAGCCATGAGGCTTGATCCCAGTGTCAGGGTTGAGCGGGGTCTTGCAGGGGTGATTCTGTGGCGCTAGTGTGGCTGAGCCTCAATTCCAGCAGTGAAGCCTGAAGCAGGGAGATTGCAAGTTGCTAGCTGGCCTGTGCTACAAGGAAAGATTTTAAGTCAGAGTCGCTTGGATTGAACGGGTTAAGGAAGCTCCTGCTAGTGTGAGTTGTTAGAAAGCCAGTGTGGCACCTGCCCTCAATCCCACAAGTACTTGTGTACTGAGTTGAAGCCCCGAAGCTCTCACCGAGGCATGTGGACCAGCCT
Organism: Peromyscus californicus insignis; assembly: GCF_007827085.1. Taxonomy (NCBI): domain Eukaryota; kingdom Metazoa; phylum Chordata; class Mammalia; order Rodentia; family Cricetidae; genus Peromyscus; species Peromyscus californicus. The sequence goes on along the minus strand of NW_026294551.1, from coordinate 42,313,889 downwards.
CCAGAATTGAGCCGACACTTCTTTACTTTACAGATTACCCAGTGTTTTAGCTGTTGTGTTCCAGCAATAGAAAACAGGTCACGACTATGTTCTATGAGGAAGGGCACACAGCTAAGCTATCCTTCCTGGGTGTTTGATGAGATCCTGGATTTTTGTTGTTGTTGTGTTTTGTACAGCACAGTGCATTTTCTGTTCTGGTCACTAAGGTCCCTAAACCTTTCCACTCCTGTTGGCAGAGAAATCGCTGGGTACACAAAGAAAATGGCACTTTCTAACCTGGCAGTAATGAGCCTAATGACTCAACAAGACTCCTGTTTGGGGTAGTTGGCTCAGCTGGCGCAGGTGTCTTGTCAAGAATTCTCTAGGTCCAGGGACCGGAGTTAAGGGTCGGTCGGTTTGCGGCTTGTTTGCCAGTTGGAGTCTCCAGAATCAGTCCAAAATGAGTGACTGGTAAACCGGCAGTCGCCTTTGTGAAGGGTATGGAGGAGTGCTTGGGAGCTATGCGTCCGTGGTCAGAACCAGAATATTCTGCACTGTTACTGTCCTCCAATTTCAAAACGGGCAAACCAGAGGCTGGCCTGAAGGCGCAGGCAGCTGCTTCGATTTTGACACAACCGGTGACAGGATCTGTGGGCCGTCCTCGCCCCTCTGGCCCGGCTCTCCGAGTCTTAGGGGATGACTGGCTTTTACGGGATGCGGCTGTCCCTTACCTGGCACCGGGGCCACTCTTCACAAGGCCGGCGGCCTCGGCGGCGGGGGCCGCGGCGGGAACAAAGGCAGCACGTGTCTGGGCGGGGTCCGCCCTTCGCCCCGCCCGCCCGGCGAGCTCCGCTGCGCGGCGCCGGGACTCACGAAGCCGGGCTGCGCCATGCGGCGCGGGCGGCTTCGAGGCGGGGACCCGGCGCCGCGCGCTCCCGCCGCCCGCATGGGGCGCGCCCACTAGAGGCGCCAGCGTGCGCCGCTCGAGCCGAGGACGCGAGTGGCCGCGTCGCGGCGGCGAGACCGAGCGGGCGGGCGGGCGTGCGTGCGGGCGGCGCGCGCGACCCGGGAGAGGCTACCTGCCTGCGAGGCGCGCGCCGGGGCGGGGCGGGGCGGGGCCAGCGGGCGCGCGCGGCGGGGACGCAGGCGGGGGCCGGGCGGGGGCGGGGCCGCGGCGTCTGCAGAACCTTGGACAGAAGCTGCGAGCCGCCGCCGCCGCCGCCGCCGCCGCGCCGAGCCCCGGGGCCGCGGCGCGCATTGCGGAGGGCCTGGGACGCAGCGCTGCGCCTGCGGCGGGAGCCTGCCTGCGGGTAAGCCTGCGCGGAGCGGGGCCGTGCGCGCGGCCGGGTCCGGGTCCTGCGGCGGCGGCCGCTGCGGCGCTCGGCCGGTGCCGCAGTGGAAGCGCGGGCTGGGGCTCGGTGGGGCCGCGCGGCCCGGGGGTTCGGGCCTCGGAGGTGCGGGCGGAGGGGCGCGGCGCGGAGCCCCGCCCGGGGCTGAGAACCATCTTGTTTTCCACGCAGATCCGCAGGGCTACACGCGTCGCGCGCGTCCCGGGAGCGCCTCCTTTCTCCCTGCGGCCGCTTCAGGCTCGGTAAGCCGTCCCTTCCCTCAGGCCGGCAGGCTGGGCGCGCAGGGGCGCCAGCCCCCGCCGGGCGCGCAGTGGCACCATGGGCACAGTGCTGTCCCTGTCCCCCAGCTATCGGAAGGCCACGCTGTTTGAGGATGGCGCGGCCACGGTGGGCCACTACACGGCCGTGCAGAACAGCAAGAACGCCAAGGACAAGAACCTGAAGCGGCACTCCATCATCTCGGTGCTGCCTTGGAAGAGGATCGTGGCAGTGTCAGCCAAGAAGAAGAACTCCAAGAAGGCGCAGCCCAACAGCAGCTACCAGAGCAACATCGCGCACCTCAACAATGAGAACCTGAAGAAGTCGCTGTCGTGCGCCAACCTGTCCACATTCGCCCAGCCCCCGCCGGCCCAGCCGCCCGCACCCCCAGCCAGCCAGCTCTCCGGCTCCCAGACTGGGGTCTCCTCTTCCGTCAAGAAGGCCCCGCACCCTGCCATCACCTCTGCAGGGACACCCAAACGGGTCATCGTCCAGGCGTCTACGAGTGAGCTGCTACGCTGCCTGGGCGAGTTTCTCTGCCGCCGGTGCTACCGCCTGAAGCACTTGTCCCCCACGGACCCCGTGCTCTGGCTGCGCAGCGTGGACCGCTCGCTGCTTCTGCAGGGCTGGCAGGACCAGGGTTTCATCACACCGGCCAACGTGGTCTTCCTCTACATGCTCTGCAGGGATGTTATCTCCTCGGAGGTGGGCTCGGACCACGAGCTCCAGGCCGTCCTGCTGACCTGCCTGTACCTCTCCTACTCCTACATGGGCAATGAAATCTCCTACCCGCTCAAGCCCTTCCTAGTGGAGAGCTGTAAGGAAGCCTTTTGGGACCGCTGCCTCTCCGTTATCAACCTCATGAGCTCCAAGATGCTGCAGATCAATGCTGACCCACACTACTTCACACAGGTGTTCTCCGACTTGAAGAATGAGAGTGGCCAGGAGGACAAGAAGCGACTCCTCCTGGGGCTCGATCGGTGAGCCCCTGTCGCCGGTATCCCGGCTCAAGGATTCCATTCGTTTTAAAAAATTTATTACGAAACGAATCAAGATTTGTGTACAGTATGTGTCTAGCAAAGCCACCAAGGGCCTCTTCCCATGTTCTCTCCTTGGGTTTTTTTTTTTTTTCTCCCTCGGCCCTTTCAAGAACTCTGGGGACTTTCGAACTCATGAACCTTGTGCAAACCCAGAAGATGCATTCAGAGCCACTTAGGCTGCTGACCACTCACTTTCGGGGGCTCGAGGGACTGACTTGCCTGTGTCACCTGTCCCCATGCTGGGTTCAGAGTAGATGAGGCTTCCCACTGTCCCGTGATGGGAGCCGCAGTGGGGCTGGTGGCTGTGGCCCAGGAGGAACTGACCCTTCTTTTCTGGCGACTGTTTCATTCTCCCAAAGGCTCCTGGAGCCAGCTGTCCTGACTCAGGCTCCAGGAGGTTCTCAGTGAGGCAAGCTGTCCACTGCCCTGGGGCCTCAGCGCAGGAGCCTGGAAACGGGTCTGGTGCAAAGATTGTGGATGACTGTTGACGGTGCCCGGCCGGCCGGCCTGCCGGCCCTGTGTTGCTGCTTGGCTTTTGGGCTAAGGGCTTTTCTTACTGGCAGGATGGAGCTTCCCCGCCCTGCCCTTTTGTCTATGCTCCCGGCTCCCACGTTAGTGTTGGTTAACGAGGTGGTTTGTTATTAGATTCCTCTCTCATTTTGGGTCCCAGCTAAGGGGGCGAGGAGAAGCTAGAGGTAGCTCCTTTCCTGAGTGAGTTTTTCATTTGAACCACGCAGCTCTGTCACTCTGCAAAGCCAGGACAGTGGCAGGTCCCCGCGAGCAATGCTGGGCAGGTGGGTGCCCACTTAAGTGCTAAGGCCTCTTGCTGGTGAACATATTTGTCCTACAGAGCCGGGGGAAGGTGAGATCAGTTGATGGGGTGTCGTGGTCATGGCGTCTCCCACCCCTGCCCCATTAGTTTAAAGCTGTTTCGGAGCAGTTCGGTTTCTCCCTGAGATGAAGCTTTGCCCTGTGCAACCTAGCAAGACGGCTGCATCTTAGAGACAATTGCAAGATTCGAGTGTGACTCCTGATGGCTTTGGAAGCTTGGTGACTGTCCAGCTGAACACTTGCAGCTGCTGGGTGTGGTGCCCACCTATCCCTGGTGGCTGCAAAATGCACTCTGTGGACTTTACTGATTTTTCTTTCTAATTTTCCCAAACTGGTGGCTTGGGGTTTGGAATCGGTCCAAGAGAAGGGAGTGAGTCTTCCTGCCTGGCCCTCACTCCAGCTTTGGGGAACAAAGAGCAATGTGAAGATGCTACCGAGGATTTCCTCTTCCTGTCCTGTTCCCCAGGGAGCTCTGGGGTTAGGGGTTACATTAGGGAAAGCAGAGGTTATCTTACATAGGATTAGGTTCTAGGTGGCTGCCAACTTCTGCACAAGCACTACTGAAAAATCACATAAAGAGAAAGCTGTGAAACTGAGGTCTCGATCGGAGAGGCCTGGAGCAGAGCCTTTCAGCCAACGTACTCACAGAGGAGGGGAAGAGGACCTGACCCACCGGGACTGGAGAGCCTCTTCTCGGTCCCTCAGCCAGGTTCCTAGAGAGCAGATCCTGGGCCCTCGTGATCTGTCTGTCGAGGAGCTGTGGAGCTCTGCAAGGCTTGCTGAGCACAGGCCTAGCTGCAGCCTTTCTGGCCGGCCTGTCTTCAGATTCCGCTGCCACGGTGACCTACCTGTGCAGGGAGCCCCCGGGGCAGCTGGCCCCTGGTGTGGTGGAAGAGGAGCTTCACGCGTCCAGTCTGAGGAGGAAGGGGTGCATGTCTGTAGCCTGCCCAGCTGCTGAAGCCGGCCTGGAGCTGTTCACGGAGCTGCAGTCACAGGATTCCAGCTCTCGACTGTTTCCTTCTCTTTGTACTTAAAAAAAAAGTTTGGTTTTTGTTTTTTTTTTAAATGTTTGAGGAGGTGCATATTTCAGGAGTGGTCGGTGGCTAAGGAAGGAACTCCCTAGTTCCATTGTGAAGCCTGTGTGTTCTCTTCCCTGCTCTGGCCGTCAGTACTGTGTAAAGGAACAACCGATAGACTTTAGTGTTCGAGCAATGAACCATCTGACACGCTGCTATGAAGACACTTTTAAAACACACACACACGCACACACACAATAGAAAAGAAAAAAAAAAAGAAAAATGTGAAAAAAAAATCTACAAAAAACCCCTTTTATTCTTCGTTGCTTTTACAGTGGTACTGTGCATGCAAACCGGGAGCATTTTGTGTCTTAAGAAAAATAACCTTAGAACAGATGGCTGTGGGGATCACGCCGTGCCGAGAACAAGCCACTGAAGCATAGTTCAGGACTGGGTTTTTCTCTTTTCCTTACAACCCTGCAGGGTCGGTATATTCTTTCCATGCAGTCGTTAGCATTTAGTTTTGTTCCAGCAGTGTTAAACTTGCAATGAAAAGAAAACGTGCCATCCCCTGCCCCAGAATTATCCATAGCTGTACATCGAATACTGCTAATTACACACATGTGATGTATGTTTTTTTTTTTAGTGAAATTTCTTCTGTAGCTATTCTTTGACCAAACTGTGGATACTGTTAATTTATATTTGTCTCATTCCGTATGTATGTATGTGTAGCGTGTTTGTGAGTATGTGTGGTTTATAATCTGACGAGAGTCATGAAACTCAGTTTGGCTGTAATTTAATTCCCCTTCCCTTATTTTTATTTATTTTTGTACTGTGCTGATTCAATAAAATGCACTGACCATCCATTACATCAACCTCTTTGTGACCCGCCGTTTGGGAGCATGTTAGGGGTGCCTTTAATGCATGATTTGTGTATGTATAGGTTTGTACAGGTGGAGGGGGGCAGTGAGGGAAAGGGTGGGGCAGGCTTCCATGGTTAAGAAAGCAGCACCAGGGCGAGCCAGCTTTGGCTTAGTGGCTGGGCAGGTTCTCCTCAGGGGCTTCCTTTGTGGGGTCACAGGACAGGCAGCTCAAGCCCCAGAGGGCCAGTCAGGTTTAGGCATAGCATGGTCAGTGTTAGCCACCTCAGTCCCACTTGGGCATCTGGCCTTAGGCTGCATGTTGAGTCTTGGCACCAAGGCTGCCGCTCTTCCCTTCCCTGGGCCTGCCTGCTCAGTGTCCACTGCCCAGATGCCAGCAGGGGTGGGCAGGTGTCCTGGCGATCCAACAGTTGAGCTCCTGAGGAATCTAGCCCTGGGTCTCCCGGGTATGCCGCTACCTCAGCTTCTGTGTCCAGCCGGGAAGAGAGCAGCAGGGGCTGGGAGCCCGCAGCCCCTATGGTCAGTGACTGCAAGGCCCTGCAGTGCTGAGCTCTTGGGTGCTCGGGTGCCCCGGGGCCTCCACCTGACCTGTGGCCTGCTCCTGGGAGCTGCCTTGGAAGAGGCCATGCTGCCCAACAGCTGCTGTGGGAATCCGTACCGTCTTTTGTGTGGACATTTATCTATTTCAGAAACATGTTCCCTTAGGATTCTAAAATGCAGCTTCAGAATGGCGGGAGAGTGTGCCCGGACTGAACTCCAAGGCTGCCTCCTGCCTCCTCTCTCACACAGCGTGTTTCTCACTCCCTAACTTTGCTGTTCAAAAGCCTCAGGCAAACTATCCCCATTTTACATAATCTGTGCTTAATTCTACTTTCTGAGATGGCAGTTGACTAAGCTAAATTTTTGCCGTTTTTCAATGATAAACAGAATGCCTTTAAAAATAAGATTTAATGCTTTATTGCTCTTGATGGTAAATCAAAATATGCTTTAGAAATAAAGTTAATTTAATGGAAAATAGGAATATATGCACCAACCATAGAATCGAGAGCCCCCACTCCAATGCATACAATCACTGTATCCTGTCCCTTTCCGGAACCATGCTCATTCACACCCCAAGTTCCAGGCCCTTCAGTGGCCACACACTGACTTTAAGTCCTAGGAAAGTGCTTGTGGACAGGGCAGTTCCTCAGTGGAAGGGTCTGGCCTGGGTCAGGGGGTCCCAGGCTGCATCAGAAGGCGAGAGGGGAGCCCCCACCCGCAGCCCCCACCCGCAGCCTCCGACCGCAACTCTTTTGGCATGACCTGCTTTGGTGTGCATGAACACACGCGAGCATATCTAGTGTAAAGCAACGCGCAGGGGCAGCAAGTGGGAAGGAGAGGTGACGTTCCAGCCGGATGGTTCTGTCGGCGTCGGTCGGCAATTGGCAGCCTGGCTGGCGGCACCCCCGCGCTGCACAGGCAGCTGACCACGCTGGGAGGACGAGAAGGTTCCCGAGGACGGCTCCGGGAATCCGTTGCCAACTGCCCGCAGTGTGAAAGGCCCACAGCTCAGCAAAAGGGGTTAGGAGACCGGGTGGCTGGAACCACCTTGGTCGGCCAGGTGACTCCCTCGGGCCCTGGGCAAGGCACAGGAGGTGGCACACAGGCACTTGGTGGGTTAGGGTGGCAAGGTGAGGATTCGCGGGCAGAGTCTGGCGGAAAGTGAAGAAAATGTGGGCCTGGCTCTGTAAGCTGCCACTCCTGCTGGCTGTCTGCCCCCAGCCTTCAGGTTACGCTCTCCTAGCAAGCCTGCATTGCCCACAGCCTCCTCATCCTCGGCAGCCGAGGCAGGGAGCAGGGCTCTCAGGAAGGCCTCTGCAACAGGCATGCTCTTTGCTGGGCAGACACTGGCAAACTGACAGCCCTGATTTCCAGTGGGGCCCAGGGGCCAGGCTCCAGCAGGCAGGTATGTGGCATAGGTGGGCACCCTGGCCTGGCCCGCAGCGCCAGGACTCCACGCTCTTTGCTGCCGCTGTCTTCCGCCTCCCACAGCTGTGGGAGGCTGGGTCCCGTGTGCTCTGGCTCCCCACGAGTCCCGGTGAGGAGGAGGCACAGCTAGAGGGTTAGGGAAGGGCCGAGCTGAGCCCTGCCCTCTCTTTGAACCTCCTTGCTAGGTCCCGACAGTGCGGTTGTAGCAGAGGGGACATCTGATTAGCAGCCTGGCGATCTGCAAAAAGAAGGTTAAGATAACTGGTCCTTGAGTAGCAGCAGGTGTCTCTATGGGAGAAGTGGTCAGAAAGTCTAGACCTGGAACCTTGGTGGCAAAAGTTCTCCCAGGGGCAGCTCTGAAAGGAGAGACCCCTGGCTGAACATGGCTGAAGGATGGGCTTCACAGGCAAACCTGTTCACCTGCTGCCTTTGGCTGCTGGCTGCTAGGGGTACGGCTTGTGCCCAGGGGCTCTGAGCTAGGTCCCAAGGGCTGCGATCATGTGGGGGAAGGAAGGCATGAGGTGGAGGTCACAGAGCAGGGCTAGTCCTCTGCTCACGGACACTGGATCCAAAGCTCTAGGAGAACGTGTGTTTGGCTGGAGAAACTGTTCTGTGCTCTGGGCCACCCATCCCTCTGCTGGGTCAGCAGTGGCCACTGGCCCTTTGCCAGCTACAGGTACTATCCGGTTGCCTGTGAGGTGAGAAGTGGTCTAGCTGTCAGCCCAGGAGGCTGCAGAGGGACTTTGGTTTCCGAGCAGGGACTATGGAAATTTGCGAGAACAGAGGCAGGGGCAGAGAGCCAGGCAGGACACCTCATGGGCAGGGCTTCAGGGAAGGCAGAGGAGCCCTGCCCAGTGGAGGCCCTTGCAAGCTGATTTCTAGTGGTAGTAGAGGGCATACAGCAATGAGCTGGGCTCCTGGGATGCTGAGCAAGGGGAACGTGTGTGAGATGGAGAGGCTAAGGGCCTGGCCGGCCTGATGCCAGGCCTGGTGCCAGGCCTCCGGTGTGCAGCAGTCAGTTCCCCGGGACACTGAGGATGAAGCCCGAGCGGTTCTTGGTGAAGTCAGGCTGTGGCTGATTAAGCCGTGTCTCCACAGAGACGGTGCATTTCTTCCCATGCAGGCTGCACTGCACCGGGTTGGTGACGTTCACTTGAAGGTGGCGCTTCTCACTGCAAGGGAAAAGATAGGCCAGGCAGTCAGTGAGTGGGCAGACACAGAATCGTGTGGTTTCCTTGGCAACTCCCAGGGCCCTGCCATTTTCCAGGCTCCTGTGGGGTGGCAGTTTCAGGGTTCAACCTGCTTTCTTCCCAGGTGCCCACAGAGGCTTGGAGGGGGCCCAGAGGAGGTGGGGGGAGATAGTGGCACCGAGGTGTGTGTTACGGCCGGCAGGTGCTGGCCAGGCAGGACTGCTCATCCAGGGAACCCTGTGTGCTACTGGACCAGGGAGGCGGCGGATGTGACTGTGCCATCGCTACCAGGCCTGGGCTGCGTCACCTGGGCTTTAGGTGTTGCAGGAAAAGGGTGTCAGGGCTCTGACTCAGGACGGTTATCTCTGTTTGCCAACAGGGAGACTGGGACTCCCCCCTAGCCCTTCAAGGACTGTCTGCCTTGAATCCAGCTGGCGACTTGTCATGGAGTCTGGCTGTCAAAAGCGGGTCTGAGGCTGAGCCCTGGGGTACAGTAGATCTGTGATCCCAGTTACTTGGATGGTTGAGTCAGGAATACAGTAAGTTCAAGGCCAACCTGGGCTACAGAGTGAATTTACAGCTAGCCTGGGCAACTTTCTGACACCCGGTGTCGAAATAAGACCTTGGAAATAGTCCTGGAGATAGAGCTAGATCGGTGGCAGAGCATCTGCCTAGCATGTGTGAGGATCTGGGTTTAATCTCCGGCGCTACCCCAGCCAACCAAATCAAAGCAGGGCTGAGTTGACTCTACCCGTGAAGGCTGTTCCCACTTTGGAGCTGGGGGAACCAGGCTTTGCCACAGAGCCCAGAGAGCCCTGCAGACGGTCCCCACTGCCCAGCTGCTTCAGAACAGGCAGGTGCATGGTATCTTACTTCCTATCCACCAGGAGGCCTGAGCAGGGTCAGCCTGGGAGCCACAGCCAGGGCTTCCTCACTGAGTGGAGGCCCCTTTGGGGGTGACCTGCTGTGCTCTCCACGCTGTGGAAGTGGAAGCCCTCGCCTCCAGCAAACGCATACTGTGCTGAATGTACTTGAGCTGCCGCTTATTTTAAAAGCTGGGAAACTTGTGAGTAGGCTGGCATCCGGCGGGTGTACACACATGCCAGCAATCCCACACTGCACCTCGGCTTGTGCTGCATCACTTTTCTTTCAGTGGGGAGGGGAGAGAGGAAGGCTTGCTGCCTTAGGAGCTCCCAGTTAGGATGGACAGCCACACTTGGTTTCTCTGCCTCCCTAGGGATTCCGTCGCTGTTGCTGAGGAGGCTGGTGAACAGGCTGGATCGTCTGAACACAGCTGGTCCTCCGGTTAAGGTCCTCCCAGCACTGAATGACGAATACCGAGTGGCCATGTCCACCTTGCAGCAGGAAGCCTGGGCTGAGACCGGCCTGCACAAGCTTTCCCTGTACTTGCCAGGCCCACTGGATGGCCCAGAAGACCCAGTTGCTCAGATGCTCATCAGGCTGCATGACATGCGACTGCTCCAAGGGATCAATGTGCTAGGCATAGGTGCTTCCTGCAGCACTGACCCCAGGGCAGCGTGTCCAGGGACACTTGGTGGCACCTCCTACAGAAGGCCCCAGAGTTGGAGAAGCTAAGGTACTGTTTCCTGCCTGCCTCATTAGTCACGATGTGGAGGCAGTAAATGGGACCAGGAGAGACATATGGGCATTAAGTACCAAATACTTAATATCTTGTCAGCCACAGCTAGAACCTGAGCTTAGACAGATATTTTTAACCAGAGTTGGACATAAAAATAGCGGATCCCGTCAGAGGCAGAGACTCAGGTTCTTTTCCATTCCCTGGGGAGTCAGGGCCTCTGCAGGTTAGCTATGTGGCTCTTGGCTGCCCCAGGTGTGTGGGGGTCCCCTGCGGCCTCACACTGGCCCACAGCAGGCAAAGTGCCAGCTCTGAGGGTGCCTCTGAACAAGATGGCTCCCGAGCTCTGTCAGCCACCCCACTTCTCCTGTCAACCCAGGGCTTTTGGGTCCTGCTCTACTAAGTCCTTTGGGGGCCACCATCCTGCCCTCCTCTTCCTGGTGGGGCTAGTAAAGCAGTGTGCACACTGGGTTCTCTCAGATTCTCTGGGAATGGGCTCTAGAGGGGTCATATTCTGTGTCAGCTTGAGAAACTCACATGCGGAGAGTCCCCAGCATGTTGGCCATGCTCCTGCTGCTGCAGTGGCCCTCCTGATATGACCTTTCCTCAGCCTGGTCCCTTGGCCAGGGTGTCATCAGCAGGGTGGCCACGGTCTCCCTCCTTCCTCTTCTTTTGGGTGTTTGGGGACGGCTCTAGTTTTGGTGGGGACATCGAGAGGTGGGGAGAGCATTCCAGGAGCGTTAGGACGCATCTTGAGAGCAGAGGTTAAGAGGCCACAGACTCCCCTCCCTTCCTCCCTTCCCCATTTTTTGTCCCAGTCAACCAGTCAGTCCACAGGCAGTGGAGAGTAAAACTGGCTGAGACAGGACACAGACAGAGGGGAGGAGGGGGACCGTCCTCTTTCTCAGGGACTTCCCAGCAGAGAGCTGAGCAGAACCATGCCTGGGAGGCCCAAGCATGGGCCACTGAGGTGGCCTCCCTCCCTTCCAGGTGCTGCTGGAGGAAGGTCGTCTGTGAGGAGGAAGGCAGGAGCCAGGGAACTGGATTCTTCTGCATTATGATGCAAACAGCTCTGGGCCCCTTTCTCTGGCATGCTACCATCTCTGTGCCAGCCTGGGGTGGCTCCCTACCTCCCAAGGAGGAGCTCTCCCCCGACCCTGGAAAGTGGCTGGTCATTCTCTCCCTCCACGGCCAGAGCTGACCCCCAGCCTGCCCCAGGGAGCTTGCTGGAGTGGCCATGTCCTGATCCTCTGGTGACATGGGACGTAGTCAGAGAAGGGCCCACGTACAGATGTGAGAGGCTTTTCCTCATTGCCACCCCTACCCCCAACCACACAGATCCTGTGTCAAACATCGAACTCCCAGTTCCCAGCACCACCCTCCATGGAGTGAGAATCAATTAGGACGTATCAGGAAAGAACGCACGCCATGCCTCCACATCCCTCCCTCGTCTCTTCTTCCCCCCTTTTTTCTTTTGAGACGAAATCTCTCTATACATAGGTCAGGCTGGCCTTGAACTCATAATCAATCCTCCTGCCTCAGCGTCCTGATGCGGGGGTTACAGACATGAGCCACTGTACCCAACCCTCCATCCTAGATTTCTGGGTAGTGTGTTCTGAGCCCATGAGATCGCTTTTGATCCATTTGGGATCTTTAAATACGAGGCTGGGGCTACAGGCCTGGGCTCTTGGGCTTGCCGGAGCCCCTGTGAGTCTCTTTACAGCCATCAGGTGCTGTGAGAGTCTCTTCTTCACCCATGCTGTGCTGGGGACAGGTGAAGAGTTATTTCATCATCATCATCATCATCATCATCATCATCATCACCACCACCATCATCACCATCATCATCATCATCATCACCATCATCACCACCACCATCATCATCACCATCATCACCATCATCCCACCATCTGCTCTCCAGCTTTTACCCAGTGTTTACCTCAAGGTGCTGAGCCCTAGGAATACGGAAAATTAGTGTATGTTTAGAGACAGGGTCTTTTCCTGGGCCCTGGGAGGCTGCTGCAGGCTGGGGACCAATGCACAGAGGCCATTTAGAAAGTGTGAGCTCCGTCTTTGGGAGCTGCGCCCCTTCCCTCAAGTGCTGAGGACCTCCAGGGGAGCTGGGTCGGGAGGGCCACTGTTAAGGCTTGGCTTATGCTCTCTGCACATGTTCATGTAGCTCAGAAACCACAGGCTGCTTCTGTTTTCAACAGCCCCTGCCTGGCGCTGTATATCCTGTGCATTCTCAGCTTGTGTTTCAACCTGACAGGTGTGGGGGCCCTTCTGCCATATGCATGGCTTGACTCTCCATGTTTGGAATACAGGTGCCTGAGGGGGAGGGGTCTCAGAGGGGCTGGAACACTGTGCCTGGAGGCCCAGGAGGGCTCCTTTACTGATGGACAATTCTAGCCAGGTCATTGGTTCTGGGCCTCAGTGCACTGCAGACAGCCCACCCCCACACTTTGTTCATAGTTACTCCAGCCTCACAGTGGGGTGCGGGGAGGGGGCAGTGTGCTCAACTGGTCATGGTCCTCCTAGGCCCCAAACACCCACTCAAGAACCTCATTCCACACGCAAGATGGCCAGATGGCCTGTGGAATGGGAGAGTCCCAAGAGACAGGCAGCTCCTCAGAAAAGAAGTACTCGGTGTAGTCACTGTGATAAACGGGATGTCCCCAGGCTCCTGCTCTTTTCCTTGGCATGGCCCTGAATGACCTGGTGCCCAGCCGTCTTTGTGAGGCCGCTGTAGAGTTTGGAAGAGGAGGGAGTTGAGGTCATAACAGAAGGATGGGGCAGAGAGAAACAGCCCTGGGGGGTTCCGCTGCCACCCACACAGTGTATGTGCAAAGCAAAGTCCGGCTCCAGCCTCACAGTGCCTCAGTGTACCAAACAACCATCACATGGGCTAGCAGTTCCCTCCCAGGTATGTGCCAAAGAGAAACGAGAATGGGTGTTCAGACAACACCTTTGCATCAATTATCACCGCAGAAACGAAGTGTGGTATAGCCATTCACTAGGACATCATTGTTCAGTGGGATATTATTCAGCAATAAAAGGAGTAAAGTATCAATACAGTAGTGAACTTTGAGAGAAGCCAGCGACAACAGGCCACACACTGGAAGACCCCATTATAGGAAATACCCCGCTAGACACATCAACAGAGACAGGGCAGCTTAGCTATTGCAAGGGGCATCAGGGAGGGCAGGGGTGGCGGGGCTGCTTAGGAGGTTTCCTTTTGGGGTAGGAGAAGTATTCTATAAGTGGACAGAGGTAAAGGCTGTAAAACACGGTGTCCACAGTAGATATGCTGTTCAATGTGGGAGCTTTTCTACAACAGGGTTTAGAGGCCAGAAAGGAGAAAAGGTGGTTTTAAGGTAATAATTAATTAATTAATTAATTAATTAATTTACAGGGTTTCTCTGTGTAGCCCTGGCTGTCCTGGAACTCACTCTTATAGCCCAGGCTGGCCTTGAACTCACAGAGATCCATCTGCCTCTGTCACCTGAGTGCTGGGATTAAAGGCGTGCGCCACCACTGCCTGGCTTTAGAGGAAGTTCTTATTAAGTTCAACCAGATGGCTGAAGTACAGGAAGACTGACCACGGTGGCGCACACCTTTAATCACAGCATTCAGGAGGCCGAGGCAGGAGGACTGTTGTAAGTTTGAGCTAGTTTGGCTTACAGAGTGAGACTGTCTCAAAATAACCAAAGCAGCAAGAGGCTTCGTGGAGCCCTGGAGCCGGCGTGCAGGAGAGCGTGCTGCCCACGGGAGCAGTGCCGTGGCTCTGGCCTGAGCCCCGCACACACCGGGGGCTTTACAGAATCAGAGTTCTTTCCTCATTTGAACAGAGAATGGACAGGAAGACAGGGTATCTCCCTCTGATGGTGTGCCAAGCCAAATGACAGCTGCTGAGGGAGGCTGGCTGTGGGGGAGGGGCCTTTCCACCCCAGCTTCTGTTACAGGATTTAGTGCCTCAGCAAACTGTGGTATTTGGGGACTTTGATGTCATGTCATCTGTTCTCAGCCATCACTGCAGGCAAATGGCCCCGATCAAGTGACTTTCTTTCCTTTTTCACTTAGACTCCTGTCTTAGACTCAGGAGAGCAGCTGGGGGAAGAATGGATCAGCGTGACAAGCCAACACGGTCCCAGAGCTAGCTGTGCACCCACAGGCCCTGCACAAAGAGGACAACCACGTGTGTCCAGGAGCTGAATCAGCCAGAAGAATGTCCCTCCTTGTCCAGGCCCCTGGCCAGACTGGAGCCAACCCAAGAAAGTGGCCCAGGAGATCGCAGGCAGTCCGGTAGGGTGCCTGTCCTTGGACTTTGGGAGGGACAGGAGTGCCCCCATGAAGCTAGGGCTGTACAGGACATGACCAGAGAGAGATGGTCCCAAAGAGATGAAAATTCTCACATGCTGTGCACCTCACCCCAGCGCCATGCCTCACTGGATGTCACTAGGGCGTTAAGTACCCACTCTAGCTCACACTGAGGACTGCATGTCTGTAGCTCTCTCCTGTGTGCTTTGTTTCAGGAAGCAGGTTTCCCTGCTGATGGAGCCTCAGCAGGTAGCTCTTTCCAAACCCTGCTGGGGAAACACTACTTCTGTTTTGGTCAGGGTTGCACCACAGCTGCTTCTAAAGTGAGCCCAGGAGGCTGGTTCCTGTGGAGGCTGGAGACGGGGTGCTGCACTTCCTGTCTCTGGGGTCCTTCTCTGTGTGCAGCTGTAAGGGACAAGGCAAAACCACACAGCAGTCATGAAACAGCTGGGCACACTGGGGTTGCACCCATGCCCAGGGTCTGCCTCTGCCCTAGCCTGAGCTGCTCTGGTGTCTAGACCTAGGCAGGGGAACCCACCCCAGCCTCATCATGTCCTTCCTTCTTCTTAGGTGCTTCTAGGTCCCATCTCTTCCCTGTCTACATGACTCTTCACTGAGTATTCAGGGTATGCTGTGCACTGTCCAGAGCAGTGATTCTCAACCTTCCTAAAGTTTTGGCCCTTTAATACAGTTCCTTATGCTGTGGTGACCCCCAACGTAAAATGATTTTCATTGCTACTTCATAACTGTCATTTTGCTACTGTTAGGAATCATAATGTAAATATTCTGGGAGACAGAGGCTTGTCAAAGGGGTTGCAGCCCACAGGTTGAGAATCACTGGTCCAGAGAGTGCACATCAATGGACCTAGAGAGCCAACTCCTGCACCTGACTAGAGATGTTAAATTAACATCCTGTGCTGGGGCCCGGGCCACACAGAAGAGGCACCTGGTCACGGTGGTTGAGGAGAATTTCCCCAAGGAGGTGGCATCTGGGCCGAGTCTCAAGGTTAAACAGGGCTCTTGCAGGTGTCTCCCTGGCTTTATTTTCTCATTCTCGGTTACTGCTGCACGTTCATTAGACTTTATGTTACCACACAGTGGGAACACCCACCCAGGTGGTTCTAATGACTGATAATGACCTAATCATTGTCCACATTCAAGCATGAGGTTCCAGCACATTCTTAGCCACTTCTGAGAGACCCCTCAACACTCCACAGGCAACTGAGTCTTCCCATGAAAGCAAACTGAGCACACTCTGTGGGCCTCATCCCTTGTCAAGCCTGTCAAGAGCCCAGCCTAGACATCCTCCTCACAGAGGCCAGCAGCAGGGAGTTGCCAGCTCAGCTTTCTTTGCCTCTACTCCCCACGCAGACCAGAGCCAGTTCTCCAGACTGCGCTTTCTCAGCCTCCTCTGGTGACCCTTGTTGCCGAACTGGTTTCTCTCTTCTCTGTCCCTAACCCTGCTTGCTTCACATACATTCCACACATCCTCTGTGCTGTGAGCAGTCTGGAACAGGCACCCAGGGGGCCTGCCCCTCCCTGCCGTCATGCCATTCACTCTCCATTCCCTCACTCCTCCCAGCTCTCTCTCCAGCAGGGCCACAGGCCTGGGGTGTGGGCTCTGCTGTGCTCATCCCAGTAAAGGACAGGCCTGGAAAGCCCAGCTCCTGCTGCATGCATCTCAGTGTTGGAGGGATCTACAGAGAGCCCGGGAGCCACAGTGGATGGTAAAGGAATAAAAAGCCAGTTCAGGGGTTGGGGATTTAGCGGTAGAGCACTTGCCTAACTCTGAAAAAAAAAAAAAAAAAAAAAAGACAGCTTCGAGGTGGCAGGGGAAGGGAGGAGGCTGGGCTGGGGCCCCCAAATGGCTGGCTGGAGCAGAGTCATGGCCAGTACCACAAATGAGAAGCAAGGAACACAGCCTGTGTCTGGAACCCTCCATAGGCTGCCCAGTCTGTGCAAAGAACACAGAAGCGACTTGTCTTCCAGAGTGGAGAGAAGACCAGGTAGGGGACAGGAAGAGACGGGGCTCCAGCCCTCTGTGTCTCTGAGGAGTAAACCCCCTGTGGACCACCAGAGGCAAGAAGACAAGAATGCTGCTTGCAGAGGACGCATGGTCTCCTCACACAGGCTCAGCTGCTGTGTGATCACGGAGGACCCAGCAAGTGATAGGGTCTAGAGGGTCCAGGGTAGCAGGGCTGGGGACGGAAAAACTCAGACCATACAGCTCTCCTCAGAACTATAGTGAACGTGCCTCACTGGTGACTTAGGACAGTGTGAGAACTGGGAAGTAGAACCCACAGGCTCTGGGTTTGGTCCCCAGCACTGAAACAAGACAACGTGGAGCTAAAATCCTGGATGCCAGCAGCATGGCAGACAGCGGGGTGTCCCAGTGAACACTCCATCCAACTCCTTTTATTTGGGGTGATGGGGAGGAGGAGGGTAGACGCTGGGCTTTCTTCACAGGAACACAGGTGAGAAAAAGATCAAATGAAATATGGACAGAGGCTGAAATGGTAACTCTCCAAGAAGGAGAAAGATGAAAACCTGGCCTCCCCAGGGGAAGGTGCAGGGAACAAAAGAACCTAAGAAACATGAGAAGAACAAAGTCTCACCAACAGGACCACCCAAACGTGAGCAGAACATGGATGGCACCATGTCAACTGCATGGGGAAAGCCTATGAGGCCTCAACCCTATGAGGCAGCTGAGGAAAGCTGGGCATGGGAAAGATGGCCTCCAGGGAAGAGCACAGCAACTGTGTGTCCAGTACCTAATGGTCAGCCCTGGACACATAGCAGTATACAGGCTCAACAGGTGTGCTTTATATATATATCTCAACAGTGAAAAAAGAGGCCTTGAATTTGAAGGAACATGGAGGGGTATACCAGAGGTTTGGAGGGAGGAAAGGGAAGGAAGAAATGGTCTAATTATAATCTCAAAAAACCATTGTGGTGGTTTGAAAGAAAATGGTCCCCAAAGGGAGTGGGTGTGGCCTTGTTGGAGGAAGTTTGTCACTGGGGAGGTAGGTCTCATGTTCAAGCCACACTCAGTGTCACAGTTCACTTCCTGTTGCCTTTGGATCAAGATGTAAGCACTCTCAGTTCCAGCACCATGTCTGCCTGCATGCTGCCATGCTTCTCGCCATGATAATAATGGACTAAACCTCTGAAGCTGTAAGCCAGCCCCAATTAAATGCTTTCCTTTATAAGAGTTGTCATGGTCATGGTATCTCTTCACAGCAATAGAAACCCTAAGACACACATGTATAATATGTATATTAATTTAAGTAATAATTATATGTATTTAAACATATATATATGTTTAAAACTGGGCCAACAAGGTGGTTGCTGCCAAGCTTGACAACCTGAGTTCAGTTCCCAGAATCTACATGGTGGAAGGAGAGAACTGACCTCTTTAACATGCTCATGCATGTGTAAACATACAAATAAATGGAAACTTTAAAAAAAGAATGCACAACCATATAGAATATGCATAATCTTGAATATACAAATGTAATAAACTGTACAAAATGGATAAACTGTTTAAATAGATAAACTGTTTAAAGATATTTCTCAGGTTGACCTAAAATATTTAACTCTAAGCTACTTAAAGAGATATATAAATTACAGCTGGGTGGTGGTGGCACATGCCTTTAATCTCAGCACTCAGGAGGCAGAGACAGTCAGATCTCTGTGAGTTCAAGGCCAGCCTGGTCTATAGAGCTAGTTCCAGGACAGGCTCCAAAGCTACAGAGAAACCCTGTCTCAGAGAAAAAAAAAAAAGACGTATATAAATCACAATGATTGGACTGCAGAGATGGCTCAATGGGTAAGAGCACTGGCTGTCCTTCTTAAGACCCAGGTGTGGTTCCCAACACCCATAGGATGGCTCATAACCATCTGTAAAACCAGATCCAGGGGATCCAGTGCTTTCTTCCGATCTGACCTCTGTAGGCACCAGACAAGTGCATACAATACAGGCAAAACACTCACACACATAATAAATGAAGTCAACCATTTAAAAATGCAGTAAAATCAAAGTAATGTTGTCATGGGTTGTACCAAATTAACACCAACGTCTTGACCCTAAACATGTGTTTAGAGATAAGGCTTGTTCTACCACTAGGCTGCACCCCCAGCCAAAAGTGGGCTCTTGATCTGAGAGACACAGCTTGCTCTCTGCCTCCCTTCATGTCAGGACACGAGGAGGCAGCCCTCACCGGACCCTAACTGTGTGCTCTGAGCTGGACATGGAGGGAGCTGTGAGAACACGCTTCTGTTTGTCAGCCAGCCCATCAGACTAAGGGCAGCAGAGAATACAGGAGTGTTATAAACATCATTTCTTGACAGTCTCACGACAGGAGGCAGGTTCCGTTTTCCGAGACAAGGCCCAAGGAGATTTAGAACCTGCCTGGAGTCACAGAGCAGAGGTAGGACTCAAACCTAGTTACACAGGCTGGAGTCTTTATCTCAGAATATCATCATTGTCTGTGCTCCTGAGCAGTGGGCACTGAGTACTGCCCATGTCCTATCAAGAATGCCTGTGATAGGGTCTGACACAGGTTAGGAGCACACCAGTGTCGGTGGATGATTTTTTTTTTTACAATGAAAAGATTAAGAAAGCAGTTGGATTGTCAGGTGGTGGTGGCACACGCCTTTAATCCCAGCACTCGGGAGGCAGAGACAGGCGGATCCCTGTGAGTTCGAGGCCAGTCTGTTTACAAAGTGAGTTCTAGGACAGCCAGGGCTGTTACACAGAGAAACCTTGCCTTAAAAACAAAAACATAAACAAAAACAAAATAAAAATCAACAACAACAACAAAAAACAAAAGAGAAAGGAAGGAAGGAAGGAAGCAAGCAGTTGGAGTTAATTGAACTATGAGACACTACCCAGAAGATATGCCCAACACCTATGCAACTTTCAAGTGGGGTTGTTGAGCGGGCGGATGGTGGTGGGTGAGCCATCAGATCCAGATGTGGGCCCAGAGGTGGCTAGGGGAGGTACATGTGTGCTTCTGGCACCTTGCTCTGTGCAAGGGAATGTTTATATGTGGTGTGAAGAGGCACAAGGGACACTCACTATCACAGGATGCCTTTTGAGACTTAGAGGGTCCTCCTATACAGTGTATCTACCTGCCCTGCAAACCTTAATGCCCAGGAAATGCCTCGTTTCTAAGGAGATTCTAAGGGAGATACAACATTTGAGAGGATGGAGAATATGTGAGTGGGTAGATTTCCCCCAGTAACAGGGGTGAGTAAGGGTCTCACAGATGCCCGCCACTGTCACTTTATACAGCAGGACTGGTGGAGTTCGGAACACGACCTCCATGAACATGCTGCTCTTCCATCCTGAGGGTTGATGGAGATGAGTGGACCCTCACTCTCTGCACATTTCTTAGTGTATGCCACCAGGGGCTGTATTTCCAGTGATCACTAGGCTGCCTGCTGGCTACTGGTGCTTGGCAGCACGCCTCGGGCTAACTGTTAGGGGTCTTGGGATGGGGCGGGGTTGGAAATCATCCATTTATTAAATAAAAATCCATTTATTAAGGATTTATCCTGCAGTAGGTGCTGCATTAGGCACTGGACATGCGTCATCTCATTTAATCCTTCCAAAACTGTCGTGGGGACTGCCATTACCTTCCCATCATAGAGGAGGAAGCAGAAGCTTATGTCAGCTTCTCAAAGCTGGGAAATGGCATGTCCAGAGTATCTGCCTCTCCAGAGACACTTTCAACCTCCATTCTGTTCATCTGCACTTAAGTGCTCTCTTAGCCTTGTGGAGAGCGTGGCCTCTGCAGCATGGAATTCGCCAGCTCTCGGCCCTGGTGAGTCACAGGAAAAAGCACTTCCATCTGTGGCTGTGGTTGGACGGTGACCCATGGCCACAGCTCCCATACCTGCTCTCCCTGGGATTAGACGCTGACTCACGGCCGTGCCTTCACTACCGGCTCTTTCTGGGATTGGACATTGACCTGCAGCCATGACCCTGTAGTGGCCTGCTTACCTCTCTTGCCTTTTTCCTGTTGGGTGTTACTCCTTCAGTGCCTCAGCTTCCAGAAGACAGATGCTTCCAGACACGGGTGATGCTGTCAGAAGGGGTACTCTGCCGGTGTCTGGAGAGTGTGTATGCAGTTTCTGATTTCCTGGGGTACCTTTCCCCCCTCTTCAGTGCTGGGACTGTGTACCAGGCAAGCCCTCTCCACTGAGCTCCACACCCAGTCCCTCAGGACACATTTTGTGGGGAAGATCATTGCTTTGTGGATATTCCCAGGTGCTGTTTCTGTCAACTAAAAGGTAAAAGTCCCTGTTCCGTATGGACCCCAGCAGCTCTCCGCTGGCAAGGCGGGTGAAGACATGCTGGAGGTTGCACTCGCCCCTGCCAGAGCAGGGGCCATGGTTTATCCCTGCCGCATCAGAGCTGCAGCCGTGGGAATGCTCCATTTGAACTCCAGAGCATATTACTCTCTCAGGGCTCACGCCTTCATCTCTCTCAAAATGTCTGGATTAATGCTGTATATCAGGGAGAATGCAACCTTCCAAAGATGCAGCTGTAGCCACAGCTCTCTCAAATACAAACAATAACAACAACAACAAAGCCCAGAAGCAACAAGCCATCAACAATCAAAGCCTTTCCTACAAGAGAAAAAGGCCAGCATTCTAGCAGAGCCCAGCACAGTGTGTAGGTAGCATGGCTTCATTGGCACGCCTGGCCGCGGCCCGTCTTCTCTCAAGAAGCCCTGGTCCATGGCTTCTTCACGGTTCTCTCCTTCACCTTCACATCTCTTTACGCTTTTCGGTATAATGTCCTGAGGAATGCGTTCTGTATCTGTTTGAGAGTTCTTTTCCACCTCCGCTGTGCTGAGGCTTTTTATTTATTTATTTTTACATCTTTGCTGTTTCCTGCTTACGTTTCTAGTTCTCCTTTCTCAACACTTCTGGTCATAGCACCTCCAGTTAGCACCGTCTGTGCACACTGGTGTTTATTATTTTCTGTTCACGTCGTTAACGAAGGTGCTAAATAAGACTGGATGGAGCCTGACCAGCACCCACGATTTCTTCTGGGCACATATCTCAGTGGCCTGTCAGGAACAGTGGTCCATCCATCCGAGCTTATTCAAGCTCACACTGTTCAAACCATGAGTTCTGTTCATCAGTGGCCGGAGTCGCAGGACTTCACCGGAAGCCAGGTGAGTCCCAGTCGCTGCCGCCTGAGAGTGGGTGAACTTCACACAGTCCACATACAAATACACCAAGGACGGAGATATTACAAAGACTTGCCAAAAGAACAAAAGGATAAGACTTCACTGGGCACGGGTTAAAGGATTGAGCTTCTGAACAAGGTTGGGACTAAGAACAAAACAAGTTTGCTAGGAACTCAGGAGCCCCTGGCTGTCTCTTCTGCTGAGTTTCTCTTTTGTGAGACAAGTTCTCACTATGCGGCCCAGGCTGACTTCCACCTCTTTATCCTCTAGATTCAGACTCCCAGGCCCTGGTTGAGCATGGTCTTGACAAGCTGTTCTACACAGTGAGACGAGAACTCTGGGGTACAGGACAACAATGAAACAGCCTTTGTTCTCCAGAAGCTCACAATTTGGGGAGGGAGGCAGATGGGCAACAAATAACTCGCATGGAGGGTGTGACCCTGCCAGGGCCATGGGGGCTCTAGGAATGAATTGTGCTAAGGATCCTATGGCTTTGTAGGCAGACGCACTTCCCCGTAACTCAGGCTCCCAGCACTCTGGTGAGGGGAAGAAATCGGCACCTGTTTCTGCACCTGACTCCCTATGGGCATGGATTAAGACCAGCGAGCGAGCGAAGGAAGTAGGTGCCAAACACACCGCGCCTGGTGTGCTAGGGCTGATGGTGACTCACCCACTAGTCACTAATAACATCCCTCAAGTTCCAACTCCCTCTCCCCTGGAACTTGACTGGATCTCCTCTGCCCATAGGAGGTGGGGGGGGGATTTAGACAGTGAGCCCAGGATTCACACAGGTTTGGGAGAATGTGGTAGAGATGAGCCCAGCCAGGTTGGCAGGCAGCCGAGAGGTGAGAAGTCCATGCTGAATCGGTGGGCAGTGAGAATCCTTGAGGATGCTGAGTAGAGAAGATGAGCATGCTTATCTCATTCCGTGTGCTCACCACTGTCTGAATTCTTGGCTGGCTTATGTCTGTCACCGCTTCCATCCCCCTCCAAAGAAAGCTCTATGGGAGAAGGGGACCTTGTGCCAAAAGGATGCCTGGCATACAGTTGGTAATCAAGAGAATCACCAGTCCAGGGAACTGACAGAGATGAGACAGATAATGTACAAAATAGGTGACTGGGGCATTTCGAGGGAGGAAGATGAATTGGGAAACTTAAGTTGGGGAGAAAGGGTCAAGGTCATTAAAAGGGCAAGGCAGTCAACAGAGAAAAGCCTGAAAGGGAGAACTTGGCAGCTGACTAACTGAATGTAAAGACCTGGCTCCAGACCTTCAGTTTGGGCCGTGGGGAAGGAGCCAGAGAGAAAGAAGACGGCCTTAGGATAGTCCGATGACAACTCTGGAAAACCCACAGGGTTTCACGATGCATCATGCAGACCCAGGAGGACACAAAACCCACACCTTTCTCCCTCACAGGAAGAGGTGTGACTCAGGAAGGTGTGTCTCACAGAAGGACCTGTGTTATAAGTAATTCATCAGAAAGACTACGGTATTATAGTGGTCTATGCTGTGTATGAAAGGTAGGGTTGGGTGTGGTGGTACACACCTGTAATCCTATCACTCAGAAGGTGGAGGCAGGAGAATCAGGAATTTAAGGTCATTCTTAGCTAAACAATAAGTTCAAGATCAGCCAGGGCTACATTAAGACCATGTCCCAAGAAAACAATAAATGAATGAATGAATGAATGAATGAGCTGGGTAGTGGGGCACGCCTTTAATTCCTGCACTAGAGAGGCAGAGGCAGGCAGATCTCTGAGTGTGAGGCCAGCCTGATCTACAGAGTGAATTCTAGGACAGCCAGGGCTACACAGAGAAACTGTCTCAAACAAACCAACCCACAAAAACCCAACAACACCCCAAACAAAACCGCAGGCAGGCCTAACCTCCAGCCGCCTGGGTCGGTCACTCTTGGCCTTTTAAAACTCTTTCACATTTCTAACTTAGTTTAGGGTTTTTGTTGTTTGTTTGTTAAGTGTGTGTATACGTGTGTGTGAGTGTGTGCACAAAAGTGCAGGTACCTGTAGAGGCCAGAGACTGGTGTTACAAACAGTTGTAAAGTGCTTGATGAGGGTGCTGGGAATTGAACTCAGGTCCTCTGCAAGATCATGCTCTTAGTCACTGAGTTTTTTCTTCAGTCTACGATTTTCAATATTGTTCATTTGCATTTGTTGTTGTTGTTTTTAAGACAGGGTCTCACTGTGTAGCCCTGGCTGGAACTTGTTATATAGACCATGCTGGTATCGGACTCACAGATCCGACTGCCTTTGTCTGCTGAGTGCTGGGACCACAGGCATGCCCATCACCATGCGCTAAGCCTTTGCAGTGATCGTTATCTGAAAGTGTCTGAGCTTTAAACACACTTCTGGAAGGAATAGGATCATTAGGAAGGAGAGGAGGAGGAAGGGAGAGTGGTTTAAGTTATCCAAAACTGGTGGATCTGGAAGAATTTAGAGGCTGTCCAGTGACAATCAGCTGGTTCTGATTTGTTGAATGATAGTCCGAGTCACCATTTGAGGGCTGCCAGAGTGCCAGACTGTTTACAGCCTGGAAAAGTCTGAGACACTAACTTCTAGAGCTTCTGTAAAATATCCCAGAGTCAGATGGTCCAGCAGGAAGAGACTGGACAGGGCCTTCCTGGTTCTATGTATTTCTGGGAATGTATCTTAGTCACAAGAGGACACAGTAGGAGTCCACAGAATCCGAGTCTGGAATTAGCTAACCCAGGCCTTCCCTTCCAGCTCACTGGCTCTGGGACCTCTGTGAAGGCTACCGACACATCTGTCTTACAGTGGTCGTGGTGGGAGTTAGAAGGGAAACTTCGTGCAGGGCGGCAGCTAGTGCAGTATAGCATGGACACGTGTCCCATCTCTGGCTGCTAGTGGGGCAGAGTGCCTCCAGGAGGGATGTAGTCAGGCATGGAGTGCTGGTCAAGCATTCAGAAGCTGGAGCTGATGGCTCAGTGGTTACCTCATGCATAAGGCCCTGGCTTCCATCCTCAGTAAAAAGACTGAGAGTGCCCTTGGGCTCCCATCACAGACCTCTTCCTGTTCACCTCTGGCCTCCTAAGAAACAACTCAGCATCATGCTGCTTTGGTGGGAAAGCTTGTGGGTTCCAGAAGGTGCTTTTAACTTGTTCTTGGGTATTTTAAAATCCCATACAAGCTGACAAAGGATGGTGCTTTCCTCTCAGCATTGATAATCTGGTACTTTTTATAAAATTTCCACTTCACTGTCACTAAACTCTGCTGCCCACCTCGGCAAGTGTAACCCATGGGTAACCTCATTAGGGAGCAAGTAACTGGGGATTTTTGTACTAAGGGGGAATTCAAAGAGGTTAAAATAGAGTAACTCATAAAGCAACCCCAGGACACTGAGAGGAAAAGAACAACGGCCCACTCTCTGCCACCTGTTTGAGAATGGAAGTATTTGCACCTAGTGATGTCAGCTAAACATGTACCTGGTCTCATTGTGGTCAGGGAGCCTCTACCTTGGGAGCACTATTCATGGAAAATACCGCCCCCCTCCCCCAACACACACTTGCATGCTGCTACGAACAGAGGCTAGGCAGGGCTCCTGTCAATATGTTCTGCATGCTGCCTACTAGCTCTGCCTTTTCTATTCTGCATTTGCTATTTTAAGTGAGTACATAATGCATCAATCTTCAGATTCTTACTTAATGCCTGTGCTACAGAATGAGGACACAGTGATCACGTCAGGCAAGCAGAACAGTATTCCAACAGAGGACACATTCCACGCAGCCTCACTTCCTCTCCCCTCGGACAGGGCATTTATTTCTGGCACAATAATGAGAGGGGGCCAGTGACCAAAGTCCAGTCCTTCTTACTCAGGAATCCCACATCACAGAAGCCACTGGCCATGCTACTGAGGGTGGACACGTCACAGGCCCTCAGAGACTCAAGCTCATCTGACTGCTCCCTCTTGTGTGTGCACACCCTTTCTTTTTCTATTTTTTTTTTAAGTTCCCAGAAATGACTTTTTAGATACAGTCTGGAGCTTGCTGGCTGGAATGTGGGTTTTTCAAGCCACATGTGTGCTTTTCTTGTGTGCCACAAAGAATTCTCATTTTCTCAGTGATCACTAACTTGATTTAAGGACCCAAGAGAAGCTTTCACGTGCCTGCCCTTAGTATTCTAAGAGATTTCAATGTGAAGTGTCCTCATATGGCTTCTTGCCAAATTTGGTGTGACTTGAGTGCAGACACTTCTAGTAGGTGGTCAACTGCAGCTCCCACCTAGGTGGGCAGTTCAGAAGGACTTCCCTGCTGTGTGTGTTTACTGGCTTCAGTGACTTCTAATGCAGGTCTTATTTACTTCCTACAGGGTCACGGGGTGGGGGGTGGGGTGGGGGGGTGGAGTAGGTTGAGGAGTGGGGGATGGAGGGGACAGCTGAACAATCTGCCACTGCATTTGTTACATCCCTTGGCTTGGAAGTAGGTTAGTCACATTTTTCAAAGACTGACTCTATCTGGCTGGCATAAGCAGGTGGGTCCATTCCCACCAATCCCTCCTTTCCTACTCATTTATCTCATATGTATCAATTAAAAACGGTACAACAAATGGGACTGAGTAGGTGTGCAGGTGAGTCTATTGAAAAGTGAATAATTCAATAAAGGCTCCATACCAGTGCTTTCTAAAGAACTAACTCATAGCCTCAAGTGACTCAGCCATCTAGAAGGAGACTTGGAATTATTGGCCCAACTTCATTAGCATGAAAACAATCAAACCAAAGGCAATCTTCCTCTGGGGCGAGATGTTAGACACCCTGAGTAATATTTAGGTCACTGCTGCCTGGGCAAGTCTGGAAAATGGTGCATGTCCTGATTAGACAGTTCCATGTCTGTGTTAAATGGCTGTCACAGGAGGGACCCAGAGGCTTGGACGGGAAAGAGGCTCTGCGCTCAGCAGCAGTCTTGAGACGGTGTGAAGCAGGCCATCTTTGCTCACTTTATCTACCTACAGTACACTAGCGTCAACCTTGCACCTGAAATCCAAGCTCTGGGGCTGCTGAGTACATTCCCATTTCTGGGAGACTGCACAGCAACGCTCGACCTTGATTACACCTTAGACGCTGAAAAGTAGCTGAGAAACAGTAGCCCTGAAAGTGGCTGGGCCCTTCCCACAAAGTGTGGTGAGTGGAACTGTCAGGGTTCCCCATGTGATCACTGCCCTGGGAATGATGGGACAGGAGCTAGCCTGGCTTCGTCTCTGATAAATGCCCTAGTTACCAGCCTGAGAAACAGCTTAGCAAATGACAAGGCTCCTGTACCCACCTCCTCTTGTCTACTGGGGACACAGTGCAAGACCCTCAAAGGTCTGAAATCATGGAGAGGCATTGTCCTTCATTTACATACTAGAGTTTAACAATAACAAAACACAACACTTACGAACAGAATATTGTAATAAAAGTTGTTTATAATTTATAGAATGGTGGGAAGATAGCTCAGAAGGTAAGAATCTTGATGCACAACATGAGGTCCTAGGTTCAAATCTCCAGAGCCCACATTAAAAATCTGTGTGGTCATGTGTCCCTGTAACCTTAGTGCTGGGGTTGGTACAGGGACAGGATTGATGGGGCTTGTTACCAGCCAGAGTAGCTCCAGGTTCAGTAAGAGACTGTTCGGGGAATACACCAGACAGTGACAGAGCGGGCCAGCCATACCCAACACCCTCCTCTGTACCCTAATGAGCATCCACTGTGCACCGACGTATGCATGGACATGTGTATGCGTGCACCCTGCCTCCAAAACACACCAAGAAAAGAAAGAAATGCACTGCTGGAGAACCGAAGAGTCAAAACCAAGAAGCCCTGGGCTGAAGGGATGGCTCAGGGGTTAGATGCTGCCACGCCAGATCTGAGTGTGATCCTGGGACCCCCAGAGTGGAAGAAGAGAACAGATCCCCACAAACTGTCCTCTGTCCCCCATCTACGCTCTGTGGAGCATATTCCCCATCAAATACACAGACAAATGTAACTTAAAAAATGTAAAACAACAACAATAACAAACATACAGAAGGCTTATTTCTGCACTTTTTTTTTTGAGACAGGCCTCATACAGTCCAGGCTGGCCTCCAAGGTCTACTCCTTCTGCTCCATCTCCCAAGTGCTGGGATTACAGATGTGCACCACACACTCAGTTTTATGTGGTTCCAGAAACCCAGGGCTTTGTGTATGTTAGGCATGCGGTCTACCAAGCGAGGCCTCCAGCTTTTCGTCAATATTTTTAGATTGTAGTTGACCTTGGGTAACAGAGGGTAACCAGGGCTACTCTATACATAGATTAATTAACCAAATTTCATTCTGGCAAATTCAGAGGTAAACGAGAGAAAGTACACACATCATACAGAGTACCTTTAGAGTGCTTTCTGAAGGAGGGCCTGGGAGCTCAAGAGGCCGTGGGGATGAGCGGCTCTCCTGTCACCTGAGTCCTGGGCCTACCTGCCACTTGGCTATCACCCTGTTTTTCGTTATTTCTCATCTTTTCATTTCATTCAATAAGCAGTCACCAAGTCCTGCCAAAAGTCAGACACGGGGTCTTGGAATGAGGAACATAGTTTAGTCTTGACCTCTCCCTTGATGACACTAAAAACATTTTACTGTAAGAAGAAAAAAAAAGCAGCTAGGGGTGGTGGCACACCTATAATCCCAGCATTTGGGAGTAGGGACAAGAGGGTCAGGAGTTCAAGGTCATCATGCCTACAGAGCTAGTTCTAGGACAACCTGGAATAGAAGAGGGCTATCTACCACTCCCTCCAAAAAAACCCAAGCAAGGATATTGTATACACAAGTATAATGTTCACCAGCACCCGTGTGTGTGTGTGTGTGTGTGTGCGCGTGTGTGTGATGACTTTGAAGCTAAAACTCCAGTCTTCAGCCCTTATGTTCATTTCTGATGTGGGAATGATGGAATGGTTGTTACAAAAGGTACTGGACAGCCATTGATTCAGGGCATGGCAGGAACAGCTCAGGACTCTGGCTGCTAATCAGCTTCACCCTGTGCACATCAGGTGTAATTCTCAAACACGCAAGAGGTCCTTCCAAAATACAGTATTAACACAAATGCCTTGAGCTGGGCGTGGTACCGTGGGCCTTTAATCCCAGCACTGGGAGGCAGACAGGCAGATCACTTAGTTGGAGGCCAGCCTGGTCTACAAGAGTTCCACGATAGCCAGGGCTACACAGAGAAACCTTGTCTGGAAAAACCAAAACACAAAACAAAAACCTAGGGCCAGCAAGACAGCTCAGGTGGTAGAGGTGTTTGCCACCAAAATGACCTGAATGCCATCCCTAGAACTCATATAGACTGTCCTCTGACTTGCCACCAAAACGACCTGAATGCCATCCCTAGAACCCATATAGACTGTCCTCTGACTTGCCACCAAAATGACCTGAATGCCATCCCTAGAACCCATATAGACTGTCCTCTGACTTCTACACTCACACCGAAGAATGCATATGCACATTCATGAACACACACAAAAATAAATAAACACATGGAATAAAACACAGTAAGTAGAATGATTTGTGAGGAAAACATTAAAAACACCATCATCCAAATACCTAGGGCTGGAATGCAAGTTAGTCAATAGAGTGCCTGTCTACACGTAGGAAGCCCTGGTTCTGATCCCCAGCATTGCATCAATCAGGCAGGGTAGGCACTCCTGTAACCCCAGCATTTAGGCAGAGGCAGGAAGAACAGGAGTTTAAGGTCACCTTTAGCTACATAGTGAACTGGAGGCCGGTTGAGTGATGTGAGACTATCACAAAGCAAAACAACAACAAAACAAGTACCTATTTGTGCACTGAATATAGTTAGTATCCTGCAAAGTTTTAAAACTTTAATTAGGCCATGGTGTATTTGGTGGAGATATAAACCCTCCCTTTTTGAGATGTCGCTAGCCTGGAATTCCCATGCTCAGGTGACTCTCCTGCCTCCGCCTCCTGAGTAGATCAGAGTAGCTGAATAAAAGCAATGCATTGGAACTGCAGTGTTGCCTAGGCCAAAGTGAAGAAGGGTTGGAGGCTGGGGTCATTCCTGTGGTCCCCCTTCTAAGCTGGTGGCAACGCTAACCAGTTAGCACACTCTCTCTTGAAACAATTCCCCCTTCTCAACCAAGAGTTCACACTCCAGAGGTCCTGGAAGTTCTGAGCTGGGGTCACAATTCTACTTTATAGAGTTCTAAGAGACCAGATAAGTGACTCTGCAGCTGCAAGCCAGGTGTAGGATGGGGCTGCTGCCAGGGTCCCTGGGATCCGAAAACCAGCACCTATCCACAGACACCACCTTCCTCAGCTAGCTCCCACCAAGTGCAATGGGACATGGAGATCTGAAGGCACTCGCTCTGGATCTTTCATGAGCAGCTGTGATCGCTTCTAGCACCACTTCCCACTGTTTGAGCATGGGAGCAGCCCAGGCAGGGAACAGGCAGGCACCATGCCCATCCCTTTAGGTCAGCGGAACCATGGCCAATGAGACACGGTGCCCAGAGATGGATGACTGGTAAGGGGAGAGTGTTCCTGCCAGGCTCTAACTCTCACTTCTCTAAAAGGCTGGTCTCAAGTGAGGCTTTAGGATCCTAAGCTTGGGCTGGCAGTGGGGCTTTCTCCCTCCCTCGCTCTCACAGGCTTTGTGGTTGGCCCTGGCCTGGGTGCTGCAGGTGTAGGGCAGCAGAGGTTAGTAATGTGGGGGCCACAAAGGAAAGGGGCAGGGAGAGGATGGCAAGGGGAGCCTGAGCTAGACAAAGGGAATCTGCGCCTCCGAGGAGGGTGGGCTGCAGGGAGGTGGCGTGGCCAAGGCTGCCGCTTTTAGCTCTGCCACTCTGTGGTTGCCATGGTAACACAGGCCTGGTGCTTCCATCTGACATTAAAATGCTGCTGCCGGCTGAGGGAGCGGGTGCTGTAGCTGTGGGTGGGAAATGTGCTCAAACACAAACACACACACACACACACACACACACACACACACACACACACACACGCCCACCAAGAAGGCTGGTGTGCTTACTTCAGACTATGCATCATTTATAGTGCCCCTCCTAGCCTGCCCTCTCTCCCATGGTGGCTTTGTTTGTCTTTCTTGAGGTGATAATTTGGGGTGTGGATCATCTGCTTGCATACTGATGAGCTCACTGGGGTGCTCAAAGGGAAGGGGTTTATGGAGTCCGTAAGATAAGGGCATATGATTACTGTATGAGAAAAGTATAAAGTAACAGGGAAATGAGCTTCAGGATTAAAAACAAACAAGCAAGCAAACAGAGAGACAAGGGTTAGGCAGAAAGAGTTAAAAGGCAAGGCAGCGAAAGAGCTACCCTCCAGACAGCTGCGGGTTGACCCTGAGGAAACCCTGAAGGAAGGCTGGAGGCCCTGGGGAGCCATCCCGCAGCAGGGACTTCACATGATAATTCTGCTCAGATTCCTCCTCCAGAGAAGAAAATCAATGTGTATCTCTTTTTGTCTTCCTTCCGGACGCAGAGCCCAGCCTCGTGGTGTTCTCTCTCAAGCTGTTCCAGCACCAACAAGAAAAGCTTGCCAATCTATTCAGATGGCACAGCTGAGCTCACTCACTTCTGTAACTGCTCAGCCCATGGTGGAACCTGCCACACACAGATGAGGGTGACTGGCCCTGCCACTCACAGGTGGAGGCCACAAAAGACCGGGGTGCCCAGGGCAGGCTTCCCAGTGCAATCAGGCCCAGAAACGCCCTGGTGACACCAGTCTTGCTCTGAACTCACAGTGTTAGGGGAGAAGACTGGGGACTTTTTGAAAACTCAGCACACTATGGGGTAATGCATCCGCCTTTTCCCACAGGTACTCTCTCCCTTATGACATACCTCTCCTGGGTCTGCAGCATCATGCTTTGTCAGATGACAAAGAGGTGAGCTGATGAATAATAGGTGTGTGACACATTGCTGTGGGCTGCTGGGAGCT
This sequence comes from Peromyscus californicus insignis, assembly GCF_007827085.1. Lineage (NCBI taxonomy): Eukaryota > Metazoa > Chordata > Mammalia > Rodentia > Cricetidae > Peromyscus > Peromyscus californicus. The sequence goes on along the minus strand of NW_026294551.1, from coordinate 42,282,314 downwards.
GACTCCCAACTCTCAACTGCTGTGGGAGTCCCAGGAATCAGAGGGCAGGGTCTGACTGGAGTGCTCTTTCCAAACCACACTTCTGGTCCATTTAGACTGAAGCTGTGTCCATTTCAACAGCCCTCAGGATTTCATAGTCACCCAGGGTAGAGCATCCTTCTCCAAGCCTTCACTCAGCCATGGAGAAAACTACAAACAACACACATCAACTGCTGTGAGTCCTGCATTCCAGAGCTCAGTCTTCCAGTCCTCAGAGGAAAGGCAAAGTTCATCGTCCGGCAGCAGGGGGTTGATGTGAGGATGGTTTGGAATGGCAGCAGGCAGAGAATGAATATGATATGGAAGGACAGAAAAACACCACAGCTACTTTTCAGTGGGCTTCCTTAAAGACTGAACCTCAATTTGGAAGCTTAGAATCCTAGAACAAAACCTTGAGTTGAGCTTTGAGCAGGGCACATGCAAAGCAATTGTGGCTGGAAGGCTATTTATTTCCTCCAGACACTTCCCTTGGGGACAGATGGCCTGTGCCTCCCTCACTGCCTACTGCAATATTCTTGCATCCTGACAGTGAAGAAGGCTTTTGTAAACCATGACAACCAGCCTACTCCTTAGAAACACACCTAAAATAGGGACAAGGCCCAAGCAATGACTTGATCCTGCGGCCTGACCACGTGCTGGGAGAGTGGAGTGCTCTTCCTTTAGAGGTGACCTGTGTGGAACAGGCCCACAGAGTCCCACATGACTGTGGAAAACTGAAGAGAACCCAGAGGAGGAAGTGAAGAGTGTGCTGAGCCAGCTATGATGGCACACATCTGCAGTTCCACGCAAGATGCTGAAAACTTCAAGGCCAGCAAAGTAAGAGAATTTCAATTCTTCATATAAGTCCTCCCCATGTTTGGCAGCAGGAGAGTAGGGAACATTTCAATACAAACATCAGTTAAGTCCATAACCTTACCACAGTATGGGGAAAGTTGGTTTGCTTATGGTTACTTCTGGGTTTATACAATTCTACCAGTTAGCTTAGATTAGATATAGCTTAGCTCCTCTCACATGCTTACAATACTCAGTCTAGTAAAATTCATACATCCTGTCAGGCAGTGGTGGCACATGCCTTTAACCCCAGCACTTAGGAGGTAGACGAATCTCTGTGAGTTCGAGGCCAGTCTGATCTACAAAGCGAGTTCCAGGACAGCCAAGGCTACATAGAGAAGCCCTCTGTCTCAAAAAACCAAAAACCAAAAGCCAATGAACAACAACAACAGCAAACAGAACAATTATATATTCCTCAGGACCAAATAATTTTATGTTTCGTGATTAAAGATGAATTCACTAAAAACGATGAAAGTACAAACTCTGCATGGATTATCACCCCATTCACTGTCCCTCCTCCTGTCCTACTGTTCCAACCTGACATTGGCTCCTAATGTTGAGCAGGAGCTACCATCCTTGAGTCAGGAAGCTTTCGGACCCTATCAGTGCCCTCAGTGGTGGCTGAAATGAAAGATTTTACTCTAAACAACTGTAATGTCCTGAAGACCTTTTTCCTTCCTCTAGATAAAACTACTAAAATGAACACAATATACCACAAAAATGAATCAATACGACATATTGTTTAACAACTACTTATATAATGATTTCATATTAATGACTCTTTGGAAATGAGTAATGTAAAATCCATAGTATTAAGATCCAAAGCAATGTGTTACTAAGAAAGAAGATCAATTAGTACCTTTTACTTCATTATTATTATTATTACTATTTTTTATTTTTATTTTTATTTTTTTCAAGACAGGGTTTCTCTGTGTAGTTTTGGTGCCTGTCCTGGATCTTGCTCTGTAGACCAGGCTGGCCTCGAACTCACAGTGATCCTCTTGGCTCTGCCTCCTGAGTGCTGGGATTAAAAGTGTGTGTCACTACCACTCAGTCCATTTTTATTATTTTTTAATTGTGTGTGTATGAGTGTTTCTCTGCATGTGGTATGAATACCTGGTACCTGTGGAGGTCAGAAGAGGTATAGGCCATCCTGGAACTGGAGTTACAGATGGTTGTGAGCCATGATGTGGGTGCTGGGAATCAAACCAGGGTCCTCTGCATCGAGGGCCTTCTTAAATGTTGGATGTTGTCTTAAATGAATTCAGTGATTACAGTGCTCAGGAAAACCCCGGGTCAACACATTTGGCAGAGCAGGTCCCCTGCCTCCTGCACAGACAGCAGAGAGCCGCGGAAGGTATGTAGGACAGAGGGAAGAGATGGCGAGAGGAGTGGGGAGGAGGAGGAGGTCAGTGTGGCTCGGTGCGAGCCGAGTCTGTGAAGCACAGGAGCAGTGGGAGGATGGTAAAGAGGACAAGGCAGACAAGGGAGGTGCCAGATTGGCCTGTGTTCCATGTACACATCCCACTGATTGCTGGTCTCCTTGCTATCTGAGCATGTGTCCTCAGCCACTTACCAGCACTCACTGCCTCTGCACGCCCACTGCACATAATGAAGGCCCAGGAAGAGCCAAAGAGGAAGGAAAGGGAAAGGAGTGTACTTAGCACAGGAGTGGCCTTGGTTATAATCTAACAGCTTTATTTCACAGATAACCATGTCTAGAGCTGGCTGTAGTTGTACATGCCTGTGATCTCAGCACCAGGGAAGCTGAGGCAGGCAAGATCAAGAGTTCGATGTCAGCCTAGGTTACAGAGCAAGATCCCATCTCAAAAAATAAAGCAGAAGAGGGAAAACAAAACAAAAATCAGCCAACCAATCAAGCCAACAAGATGCCTTCCAACCACATAGGTGGTTAGCGGCAGAAGAACACTTGCACAGGACACCCAAGATTCCCACTCACTCACTCATTCACCCACTTACCCACTCATCCACTCACTCATTTCTCTCATATGAGAAAGGGAAGAAGTATAGAACAGCACCCGAAAGGAAAGCACACAATGAGATCCACAACAGAAAGAACTCCACAGGAAACCCAGAGGTCTCTAAGGAGTCACTCCAGTCGGTCTTCATGACCAGCAATACCTCCAGGGCCACACTGTTGGAGAGAGAATGACTGGGGGCCAATCCTGACTGGTGCTAGACAAGCAGGGGTCAGCGGAGCAAATGCCTAACCTCTGCTTGCCTCATTGTCCTGGGCCGTAAGCTGGGATCTTGGGAAGATGTAAAATGAATGGTCCAGGCCAGAGGGTGCTCTCAGCACCATGCCTGGAGTGCCACAAGAGCCTCCCAAGCTTGCACCGTGAGTGTTACGATGATGCTCACAAAGCAGGACAACTACAGGGCAATTCATTTTTCTTACAAAAAAAAAAAAGTCAATGCTTTCATACGCTCAGGAAAGCAGATCTATTTCCTCTGGTGCTAAATGAGCATATTTATCTCTGAAGTTTCCCACACTATAACAAACATCCCTTTTTTGTCTTTGATGGACCATGTTTCCTTCTGATGTCACCTCACTTTTTTCCCTTTGCTGGTGAGAAAGTCCCAGTTTAGTTTCACTATTAAAAAGAGTCATTTCTCGGTAGAGCACCCAGGCCCTCCATTCTTTTGCTCAGGTCACTGGTTTAGGCTTAGGCTGGAAACAAGGAAGCTATTCCTACTTCATTACTTTGGTTTCCCTTAGGCAGTCAACTCAACTTGGATTACAGCTGAGATTAGAAACTGGAAGAAGTCGGTAGTTAATATCTTGGCCACTATTTGTGAAATCACCTGGACACGTGGGGCTCTGAGGGCCTGTGAGATCTCCTGGGCCACCGAGTTGGTTCCTCTGACACTCACTCAGAGGCCCTAGGATACCCACCTCCAATCTCTTTCCCCACATGCAGATCTGTGGCTTGCTGAGTGTCAGTTTCTGGTTATTTTTAGCCCCACTGACTGCTTGAGAGAAGCTGCTGCATGGTGTGCAGCTGTGGAAAGCAGCTGCCACGGCTGATTATTTGACTTTCCTCCGCCAGTGAGTTCTAAAATCCTCCCTTCTCCAGGTATCTCACAAGCTTTTTTTCCAGGGGATGACATCGGATCTGTGCATCCGATCACCTGTTCCAGTGGGGGACATATTCAGAATTCCATCACAAAGGAAGATTTCAAGTGTTAAGATCCAAATGTTTCTGACCCATAAACACCGGGTCTGGGGCAGAGGCATTCTGCTCAGTTTTCTAAGATGAGCTCCAGGGAGCTTCTGTCCTCCTAGAGATTCTGATGCCACAGAAGCAAGCAGGGAGAATGAGGCAGCTTGCTAGTCTGCCTGGAGTCAACAAGGCAGCCACCGGGCTGAACTACTCTACCCAGGACAACGGGACCAGATCACATCCTCTCTGCTCTCTTGCATGTCTTTGCATCTTGACACACACACACCTTCTTGTCTTTCTCTTGAGGATGCTCAGCTACAGCATACAGCTGTCTGCCATGATGCTTTTGCCTTTAGCCTTCTGCAAAGACTGTTTCCAATCTATGTGGTGTTTAGACTTGCTTCTAGTTGTTATTTTGGGAGCCTTTTCCTGCTCCCATGGCAGAGTCACCTGACCCTTAGCCACATTTCCCCTAGGGCTGTACGTACCATCATTGTTAGGCATCTATTTTCCTCTTGGCCCAGCACATAGTGGGGCTCAAAGACAGCTGGTTGATGCTGTTTGGACTCATCAAGAACCCCCCACCCCCACAGATATTGTTTTGGACATCAAATGTCCCCACCCCCAATGCTGGGGATGGAAGTCACAGCCTTGTACACACTAGGCTGTTCTGCCACTGAGCTGCATCTCCAGCCCCAAATTCCCTGTTCTTCAATTGCCTCTCCAAGCTCCTATTTTATTAGCTCAGTGTCTGTTCAAAACAAGTCCTTTGCCAATTTCCAACCAGAAAAAGAGCTTCAATGAAGATATGTATGACTGTAGACTCCCAGACATGTCTGTGCTAAAGATACACACACAGGTAAAGAGAGAAGAGCTGGGTTGGCTAGCTGGGCCCTTGTCACTAGCCTCTTTGGTTTTTGTTTGTTTGTTTGTTTTTTCGAGACAGGGTTTCTCTGTGTAGCTTTGCGCCTGTCCTGGAACTCGCTTGGTAGCCCAGGCTGGCCTCGAACTCACAGAGATCCCCCTGGCTCTGCCACCTGAGTGCTGCGATTGAAGTGCTGCGCCACCACTGCCCGGCATTTTTTGTTTTGGTTTGTTTTTTGTTTTGTCATTAGCCTCTTGAAGCTTTCTTTTCTGTGGGCTGGGAAGCCTGAACCCCTGTTCCCAAGGCATTCTTGACAAGGAGTTCGTCCAACCACAAAACTTACCCATTAACCTTTTGGAGCTGTTCTTGGCTGCCTTTCACAAGAACCCCTCTTAGGGCGGTGAGGAAATTCAGAGTTACACATATTCTCAGTGGCGGTTCTCCTTCTCTACCCAGCCTCCACCCTGCCAGACAGGGCCAGTTGAAACACTGACTTCACGTACAGCACTCATGCTGAAGTCTCTTTCCAGCCCTCCACCATCACAGTATGTGGTGTAAGATACACGTCGCCATTTTAAAAACGGGCACCTGAACAAAGTCTCCACCCAAACAGGGGCTGCAGAGGAACCCTCAGGGCACTCAAAGCTGTGCCTGCTGCTACCAGATCTACCCTGGGGTTTTATTGGCTCTTCTTTGCAGTTTTCTATCTTCATTCACTCTCTGTGGAGAACAGAGCCTCCTCTTCTAGCCCTGGGTGGCTCCTATTGAAGGACTATGTTCCTCAGCCTCAAGGATGCACCTGATCTGGGCCCCATTCCCAGCGACTCTGGTCTGGGAATGCACCCTCACACACATGAGCCTGGTGGAAAGAATGTGGTCCACCCTGGGCCAATCTGACACTTTGCTTGGGGTTCATATATTCTGAAGTAGAAAAGTTTCCCCCTTTTTAAAGGCTGCTAATCTGGCTGAAAGTAAGTGTGCCTAGGCTCTCCCTGTGCAGAAGCACACAATACACAGAGCTCGAGAGTAGAGTAAGAGAGCCAGGCAGGAGGGAGGAAGCAAAAGTGTCTCAATCGTCCTAATTCCTTGTTCTACGGCTTCACAGCCCACAGGGCTCTACAACCTGTGAGCTCCTTCCAGGACAAACACCCATGTGCGTGCATGCATGTGTGTGTGCGTGCGTGTGTGCGTGTGTGTTTGAGATAGGGTCTCAAGTAGTCCACGCTGGTCTTGAACTCACTATATATCCACTGATAGATGACTCTGTATCCCTGACACTCCTGCCTCCAGTTCCCAAGTGCTGGGATTCCCAGGCTGCTCTCCAGCTTCATCTTGAATCTAAACTGGTCACTTCATCTGAAAGAATGATTTACATACCGAGCTTGCTCTGTGCCACAAAATACTGCCTGGTGGAGAAAAAGAATGTTGGTGGGAAATGGTTCTCCAAAGGTCACTTTTTTTTTTAAGTAAATGGCATCAGTCCAGCATTTAAATATGTTAATCCCCTTTCTATCCAGGCTCAAGGCACTGCCTGCCTCATTTGTAAAGTACACACAGATAGCCATGTGCACATATTCTGATGAGTGCTGGAAAAGCATTCATGAATGTGGGCTACATCATTCAAACACCTGACAAGCATCAGCACAGGGGAAATACAATCAGAACACACCAGGCAGGGATGCTGACATGTTGGGAAAGGCAACTGAGACAATGTGTAAGCTTCTAGAGTATTGTATTGCTTGCTTACACGAGGAACAACTCATGCCTCAACATTACTCTCGGATTCGCAGAATCACTTTTATTATTTTTTATTTACTTGTGCATGTATGTGTGCACATGGGTGACTTTGAGTATGGGGTCAGAGGTCAACCTTGAGTGTCATTCCTCTGGAGCCATCCACCTTGATTTTTAAATCAGGGTCTCTTCCTGGCCTTCGGTGTGCTGAGTATGCTGACCACCAAGTTCCCAGGGGTCTGCCTGTCTCTGATTCCCCAGCACTGGGATTACAATCACATCACCTTCTTCTTCTACTTCTTCTTCTTCTTCTTCTTCTTCTTCTTCTTCTTCTTCTTCTTCTTCTTCTTCTTCTTCTTCTTCTTTTTTTTTTTAAAGACACGGGTTCTAGGGATTGAACTTAGGTTTTCATGCTTATGTGGCAAGCTCTTTATCAACTGCACATCTCCTCGTTCTCATTTATGCTCATTTTTCTTGTCTACAATATCATCTATTGTAAAGCATCATTACCCAGGAGCATCTTATCCACTGTGTGGTCAGACTGGCATATTATCAAGGGATGGCCCTGGCCCATTCCTCGGGAAGGCTTCAGATGAGGGTAAAATCCACAATGGTGCAATATCCAGAGGCTTAACTGTGAGGACTGTAATCATTGCTACAGAGGGTGAAGCACAGAAGCCGCTGAGGAGGGTGGGGACGGTTCTACTGATGCTCCTGACAAATGCCAGGGCTAATATTAACTCCTCACTTTGGGGATGGGATGGGTTCCCTTTCCTAATACACACACACACACACACACACACACACACACACACATACACACACACATGCACATGCATACATACACTTGCTTTGGTACCAGCTGGAAAGCCACAAGAAATGGGAGTGAGAGAACAAACAGTGTAATCTCAAGACCTTACAGCTGCTGTGCTTTGGTCAGTGGGGAGCAGCAGGTGTGGGTGGCCTCAGCCAGCAGTACAAGTACAAGCAGAACGGGAAGCGAACACACGTAAGTTTTGTTCTCTAGAAAAACTAAAATCATTCGACTAAGTCCATTCAGCTGCACCCAGTGGCTTTTGCAAAGTAACACAAGACACTTAGTGAGCTCTGAGAATGTTGTATACAAAGGGAGTTTCTCAGGGAATCAGCCGTGGTGCTATTTCCACACAGGCTGTTCTCTCTGGTGCTAGGGTGCTATTTTAAATCCATCTAAATTTCCAAGTGAGTCATATACTTTGGGAAAAGAGAGTAACGTTTGGTCTATGTGACAATGTTGTTAAGGCACACAGGTGAGATCAATGCCTCTCACTGCAGCACGGTCACTAAGTTCCTGCTTTATGACCTTGTACATAGTACTTGTTGCAAAGTGTACCTTCTCAAAGTATATTCTTTGAGAAAAACAAAAAACACCAAAGGCATACTCTTTGAAACAAAGACTTCAACCTCAGTGACAAGGGGGAAAAACCAATTATTCACACTTGTTTAATATGTATATATAACACTCAATGACATCTGTATAATATTTTTCTTAATTACATATGTTTGTTTCTGTGTGTGAGTACGAGCACATGTGTGTAGGTACCTATGAAGTCCATAAGTGGGTGTTGGGTCCTCTCCAGCTGGAGTGACAGGTGGCTATCCACTGCCTGTGGTGCTGGGAACCAAACTCAGGTCGTCTACAAAAGCAGGATCCCTCTTGGGCACTAAGCTGTCTCTCCAGCCCCCAGTACATCCAGAATTTTAAAAGCTCTCTGAGTGTTTTCCTTGCACGAGCAGGTCTGTGCAACCTGAGGGAGAAAGGCTAGTTTCTCTTCCCCACTGGACTCTATTTCTGAGAGCATAGCGGGGCAGTGGGGCTGGCATGGAGACTAGAGCTATGGGTCTCTTGGGTATAGACTCTGATTCTCCTCCTCTGCAGGTCTAGAAAGAAGGAAACAAAGGTGAACCCCAGACATAAAAAGGAGATCCCATTGAGCTAGGCTAGTCTGCTTTTTTGGTTGTGAGCCTCAGCCTTTAATGGCTGAACCATCTCTCCAGCCCTGTGTTGGGGCCATTTTGAACTCCAAACTGATTTTTTTTTTTTTTTTTTTTTTTGGTTTTTCGAGACAGGGTTTCTCTGTGTAGCTTTGCGCCTTTCCTGGAACTTGCTTTGGAGACCAGGCTGGCCTCGAACTCACAGAGATCTGCCTGGCTCTGCCTCCCGAGTGCTGGGATTAAAGGTGTGCGCCACCACCGCCCGGCTCCAAACTGATTTTTAAAATTGTGATCAATGAATCAAATCTATGGCTGCTTGGGTTACAAGAATGATGAATCTCAGGAGCTGTCTTTATTTCCCAGATTGTCCAGCAGATAATTCCAAGTGGTTGGTTTCTTGGAGTTAGGTTGGGGCTGGAGGAATGACTGTGAATGAGGAGATGTTATGGAGTATGTGGTTTGCATTAGTTTGTCTTGTCTCTCGGGATCTGAGTGGGTAGCAAGCTGTACTTTCCTGTTTGATGCCCTCGGGCACTGGCTGGGCTCCCGCAATTGTTACAGACTGCCTTTTAAAAGTGCACTGTTCAGGATTTCATTCTAATGCACCAGGAAAAAGTCCCATGAACTGCATCCTTTCACAGTTACAGACACAACAGTTCACACTTCTTGTCAGCAGGAAGTAGATTTGGGGGGGAAATTCTATTTTTGGAGTTGAAAGGCCACCTTTGACCCAGAAATGTGTGGTTGGATAAAAGCCATTTCTTCAGCTCTGTCTTTCTTGATTTGTCCAAGGAATGGAGATGTGTGCAGGGTACAGCTTCGGCAGGCACGTTTCCTCCCAGGGCTTTTGGATGACCCATATTAACAATGGCTCTACAATTTTATATATCCAGCTATTTATTTTGGTTTTGTATGACACGGTCAATTAAATAATAATCAATTCAGAATAAGCTTCCTTTTGGAACTTTTATAGTCTTTGTAGAAATAAATGATATCATTTTTTAAAGAATTATTTATTCATGTATTTAATATGCACTGGTATTTTGCCTGCATATACTCTGTGTGAGGTTATTGGAATTCCTGGAACTGGAATTACAGACAGTTGTGAGCTTCTATGTAGATGCTGGGAATTGAATGTGGGTCCTTTGGAAGAGCAAGCCAGTGCTCTTAACTGCTGAATCAACTCCCCAGCCCCAGACATTATTTATTCTTTACTCATGGGGTTGACAACTCTAGTCACACAGCCTCATCTACTTGACTGCCTGCTTTGTAAATAAGGTTTGTGGAAACATGATCATGTCCAGGTGTTTACATATTGTCTGTAGCTACTTCTGTGTCACGGTGAACAAACAATACTATGGCAAAGAGAACATGGTTTGTAAAACATAAATCAGTCATTACCTGACTCTTTACAGAAAAAAAAAATTGTTGATCTCAGATCTGGAAGATAAATTGAGGGATTAAATAAATGGTCTTTAAAAACAGGAATATTAATCTGGGCATGGTGACTCACAGATGCCTCAGCAGGACGCTCACCAGTTTTGGGCCAATATGGGCTACTTAGAAAGATCCTGTATCAAAAAACCAACCAACCAAGAAAAAGGTGCAACTATGAAATGACTAGTTTGGACTGACAGCTGGGCATATCAAAAATGATAAAGTCTTGTTATATATTGTTTTGTGGTTTTTGTTGTTGTTGTTTCTTCTTAGTTTTTTGAGACATGGTTTCTTCGTATTAACAGTCCTGGCTATCCTGGAATTCATTTTGTAGACCAGGCTGGCCTCAAACTCAGAGATCCACCTGCCTCTGCCTCCTGAGTGCTGGGATTTAAAGGAGTGTGCCACCACTGCCCAGCTAAGTTTTGTTATATACCGTTGATACAACATGGATAAACTTTGAAAGCATTGTGCTAAGTGAAAGAAAGAAGCCAACCATATATTGTATGATTCCATTTATATGAAATGTCCAGACTAGGTAAATCTATAGGGAAAGAAAATAAATGGTTCTTTGAGAGCCAAAGGGAGTTGAGGAGGGATAAGGAGTGATTGTCAAGAACTTTCCATTAGAGGAAATGAAAGAAATTCCAAGTTGCTCCTGGTGATGCATAGGAAGCCCCTGTTCAGCTCCTGCACAGAGTAGGCACTCAACACATGCGTATTATGGGTATGCACCAAGAGGTGGGAGTGTCTCCTTATTCTGACTCCCCACAGGCAGGTTAACTCAGTCTCGGCACTCCTGAGTTAATGGAATAACCTCCACTTGCTGAAGGCTCTCTAGACTGTCCTCTCCTCCTCCAGGAGCATCAGAGCTAGGAAGTACACTCACTACGCATTTGCCATCTCCAGTGGCACTGGTCTGTCTTCTTCCTGCCTTACTCATTCCTTCTGCTCAATGTCTTGGGGAGTGAAAAGAAAGGGGCCATTAGAGAATTACTGAGGCACCAGCCATACTGGAAAGTCTATTCCAGGGAACAGAAGCAACCACTGCCTTTCACTACCAGACTAGGGACCTGTCTACTCTGCCGCTCTGGCTAGCCACTGTTGTACCTAGTCTTAGACACACACATGTGCAGACCTGCCCACTGTCTGCTTCCCACAGTGTGACAGGGAGGTGAGGCACACTGCCTGTCTTGTGACACCAGGCAAGCCCTGTTTCAGCTGTGGCCTTGTCAGTTATTAACACTCTATTGATGTGCATGTCCAGACAGACCTAATGGGAAGGTACATCTAATGAGCAAAAACTGTCATGTTTACAACTTGCAGCTTGTGGAAAATGCCTTTGCAAACTCAGTGGGAGGCAATGCTCAGAGGCGGCCAGCAGTGTGGGGACCCAAAGCAGTGACAACTTTATACAGACTGCCTCTCCTGTGTTCACAGTTCAGTGGTAAATCCAAGCAGGGCTGTGTGAACTGGCGGGGCTAGCTGGTGGGCACAGCGAGAGAAAAAAAAAAAACAAAACAGTATGGCATTGAGCTCCTGTTCTGATCTGGGGAGGTGTGGTTACAAAGAATTCCACTGGTTATTTGATGGAAGTTATTTAAAAAGGACTGCTAGGCTGCTTAAGCCTGGAGCTGTCTAGGGAAGGGGCAGCGTAGGTGCTGTAACAGACTGCGTGGGTAGGAGGGGCGGCCTGCTGAAGCGTCATTAGATAATCCTGTGTATGTTAAGGGGCTTGCTCATTCACATTTCATGCTGGTGTTATTTAAGACAGACAAACAAACAAACAAAAACAAAAAACACTGCCCAAACTGTATGAACAACCAGACAAAATGCAGGTATGTTTTAAATCAGTGGTTCTCAATCTTCCTAATTCTGCAACCCTTTAATGCAGTTTCTCATGTGGTGACCGCCAACTATAAAATTATTTTCATTGCTACTTCATATCTGTAATGTTGCTGCTACTATGAATTGTAATGTAAATATCTGTGTTTTTGGATGGTCTTAGGTGACCCCTGTGAAAAGGCCATTTGACCCCCAAAGGGGTCATGACCCACAGGTTGCGAACCACTGTTTTAAATGAGTTTGAACATGAGGAGGATTGGGCTGAAGCAGCTTCTGAAGTTCTGGCATCAGTACTGGCCATGTCCTGAGCAAGATGCTTACAAAACACACCAGGCTTCTCTAGTCTCCATTGCACTTGATAGGTTAGGGATGGGAAAATAAGAATAGGCCAATAACTTCAAGAATTCCAGGAAAACATCATTTTGCAAGTCAGTCCATTTGCCTACAGACAGGTGAGTATCATAAGGTGGTCATTTCCCTTTAAATTTATTAATACAGAAAAGAACCAGCCCTGCCTAGCCAGTTACATGTATGAACACACACACACACACACACACACACACACACACTTCCAACTTTCTCTGTATGTTGTGTAAGCATAAAAACGTATGTGTAAGACCACACAAGACTGCCCACCTCCTGGGTTGATCTGGTATCATACTTGATAGAAGATAGCCCGGATGTTTTCGGTCCTCTGCTGTTTTTCTTGCTCTAAGTGCTTCTCGGTGCTTCGTAACTGAGCAGAGACCTGGCCCACCTGCCCTTGCAACACTGGTCTGCAGTCCTTCCTTGCCTCAGGGAGGCAGAAGGAAGGTGGTGAGGAGGAATCTAACTACCACCTTCCAAGAGTCTAGCAGGCAGAACGTCCTCGTCTTCCCGTCCTGCCTGCTCATGGCCCCTGTCTGCAGTTGACTGGAAGGCTGCATGGTGAAGACTACCAGCTGGGACGGGAGAGCATGACTGAAATCTTGACTTGCTATCCACTAGCTGTTGGTGCCTCCAGCCAGTGACAAGCTCTCCAAGGCTGAGTTTTCTTTTCCATAAAAGGGAAATGAAGAGGCAGAGGCAGGTGGATCTCTGTAAGTTCAAGGCTAGACTGATCTACATAGTGGGTTCCAGGATAGCCACAGTGAGACCCTGTCTTGGGGGAAAAAAAAAGACAGAAGGCAATATTTATCCCTAGGGCTACCCCAGGCAGCACGAGAGAGATGTACATAAAGCCTCTGCCTCTGGGATGGTCCCCAGCAGCAGCTGAACCGTTCTATCCTCAGTTTGTAAACACCTTGAGGATCCAGACCCCACAGGGAAAGGCACATAAAGAGGGATGGCATGCTATCCCACCTCCTACTCACAGGGCTCCTGGGAGGGCACTAGCACCTTGTGCCCTCATCCAACCCGAGGTAACTGACTAAGCTAACGTGATATCATTCTACCAGCCCGACGGCAGACTATCATTAGTGAGGATGGCCAAGTATGGCGCAGTTCATTCTAATGCATTCTTACCTCTTGACTCAAATATGTGTGTGTATGCATGTATGCAGGGCTGTGTGGAAGCCAGATGTCAACCTTGGGTGTCATTCCACAATGTTTTTTGACACAGGGTCTCTCACTGAGACCTGGAGCTCACCACAGGTTGGGCTAGGTTGGTTGCTCAGCAAGCCTGAAGGACCTGCCTATTTCTGTCCTCCCAGTGCTGGGGACACAAGTGTGTGCCACCACACATGGTTTCTTTTGTAGGTGCTGGGGATGGAGCTTAGGGCCTCACGCGTGCCTGGCAAGTGCTTCACTGACTGAGCTATGTCCCCAGCCCCTCAGTTCAAATTTTATATGCCCCTGGCCACAGATGAGACTTTAATTCTGGAAGTGATCCCAGTGATTGACCCCTGCTCCATATTAAATGCTTCTCCCTGTACTATGATGAAAAATAAGACTAGGTGCTCTGCTGTTCCCCTTTCCTTCTGTTTGCACATTACTAGAATTTAAGGTCTTTTTCTTAGGGCTGTTACTTTCTAAAGGACCTGCAGTGCTCAAAGCATGTATCTGAAGCCTGAGCTGAACTCCTGCGACCATGCATTTCCTTAGGTTTCTCATGAGGACTTGTGATTCCTTCACACTCTGAGAATAACAGTAAGGCAGCCCTCCCAGAACAGATTCTGTCTAGACTCCCTCCTCTTGGTATACTGCCACAGGGCTCCCAGGCTCCTAGTGCCTCACAGAGCACCTGGTCCCTTCCCATGCTGCACTGGATGGAAGATCCTCCCCAACCCCCCATACACACACACTGTGGGATGAGCCACTCCAAGGTCTCAACAGTAGCTCATCCACTCTCTGGCTTTCCTTTGGAATTCGGTGATGAACTCATTAAATCACCAACTTGTTGTGACAGGAAGTCATTCAGATGCTGATGCCATTGCCATGGAAACCATCCCTCTGCTCCAAGCTCTGTCTGTCTCTGCCAAGGAGCACTCCAGCTCCATAATTACTGTCACCCCGAATAGCACAGAGCCATCACGGAGCGAGCAGGTCCAGAAGCAGGGGCACACGCAGTCTATTCTGCTTTCAGATGATGAATCCTTGTTGGTTTTAGTATTTTTAGCACATATTTCTGTTCTGTAGCAGTTGTCTTTTAAATTCCTGCATGCTGGCTCCTTCCCAGCACCTTTCCTAGAGAAAGCAGACAAAGGAGCTGGGGTGGGGGGCACACAGCTGCTAGGGATAATCATTTGAAGAGAACCCGCTGCTTCCCTAAATCTTTATGCTCCTAAATATGGCAAATGAGTTCACATGCCTATAGGAGAGCCCCCGAGGAAGGTATGCACCCCCCCCCCCCACCAGTTCACAACTGGCAACACCTCAGCGTCATATAGACAGACCAAGGTCCAATGGCTTATTCAGAGATGCAACCGGACAGCTGAGGGCAACTGGCTATGTGTTCTGTATGGGTTGGCTGGGTGTTTTGCTGATCTGCTCCATTGCAGCAGACTGACCACGCTATAGAAAAAGGAGCATTTGTCTTGCTCCACGAAGCAATCAGGTCTCCCTTGTGTATTTACAGCACACAATATACAGTGGAACATCAAACAATACGTCAGTCACCGAGTACCTGACAGAGATGGCACCAGGCAGTTTACATTGTTTCCCGATTTAGATTAATCTCCATGAAAACCCCACGAGGCAGGTATTTTTATCCCAATTTTACAGATAAGGAATGTGACAAAGCGATCAGGGGAATGGAATAAATGCCATGCTTTCCCATCCTGCCTAGCTGTTAACATATCATGTGGGCTGTGTCCTCGGGCATAAAGGTGGCTCCTGTGAAGTCAGGAGCCTGTGGTTCCTAGAATCACAGATATGCAGACTGAGAAAGGCCCTTCACCAATATCTTGGCCCGCCAACCAGCACATCCCAAGGGACTGGCAGCTCTTGGGTTAGGTACCCGTAGGCATGGAATTTCTACTGCAGAGCATTCTGAGTTTGGGCAGGCTGGTTTACAGCTCCTTGGATTGTTCCTAATGTGGACAGAGTTGGTACAAAGCCCCAAATCTGCCTTTTTGGGCTTATGGTCCACCAAGATGGCTGCAGTGAAAGTTTATCCTAAGAGAAAGGGGCCTGCTGAGTTTACTAGTACAGACCCGCAATCCTTGCACTAGGGAGGGAGAGGATCAGGAAATCAGAGCCAGTCTGTGCTACATGAGGCCCTGCCTCAAACAAAACAAAACAACAAAGAAAAGGGAATGGGAAGGAAGCGGGGAGGTGTACAGAGGCTCTCAGCAGACCATCGCCTTGAACTCTGCTGCGTATGAGACTCCAGAGGAGAGATCCCCTGAATTTTTATCTAGTATCATCACATACACACACACACACACACACACACACACACACACACACACACACACACACACACACACGCTGGCTGTGTGTATGTATATGTGTATGCATATAACACTAATTGCATGAATTAAAAACAAATATACACTTTAGACTTCAAAGGTCAGCAGCAATCTCTGAGTCATAATAAGTGAATTCATCCCTTGATGTTGAGGTTTGTGACACATACATAGTGTCAATGGCCTGCCTGTATGACGTTACAGCTCTTTGATCCATGCATCCTCTTTCCCTTTGGTGTCAAGTGAAGGCCACATTAGCTAATTAGATACATGCAAGACTGTGAAGAGGGACGAAACACCATGTGAAAATGACTCTCCTGAGGAGTACTAGTCTACAGTACCTTCTAAGACAGTGAATAATAATAATAATAATAATAATAATAATAATCCTAAGACAGGGTATCTCTGTGTAGCTCTGGCCATCCTGGAATTAGCTGTCTAGACCAGGCTGGTCTTGAACTCAGAGATCTACCTGTCTCTGCCTCACAAGTGCTGGCATTAAAGGCATTCAGTAAGTGAGGTAATAAAAAGCTCAGTACTGGGGGCTGGAGAGATGGCTCAGTGGTTAGGAGCACTGGCTGTTTCTCTGAGGTCCTGAGTTCAATTCCCAGCACCCTTATGACAGCTCACTACTGTCTGTAATTCCAGTTCCAGGGGACCTGATACCTTCACACCAATGCACATAAAATAAAGTTAAATAAATTATTAAAAATGTATGAAAAATAAAAGAATTTAAAAAAAGCTCAGTACTAATGGTATGTTAGGCCAAATCTATTTTATGATGAATATTATAATGAAATAAATGATTTTCTATCTTTAAGCAGAGATTCCTTTCTTAAGCAATATGCCATATTAATTTTTCAATATTATAGTGCTATAGTTTTGTTGTTTGTGTTTACTATCTCAGAAAGATTAAAGCAAAATTTCCATAGTGAATCACTGAGGATTAGGAAGGCCTCTATAACACTGCTAAAAAAGTACAAATCATAAGCCAACATCCAATGTACATATTCTTTGTAGATTTTTTTTTTAGGTAGTAAAATGTATTTATATCATTGCTACTTAAAAAAGTTTTAGGAAATTGCTTATTACTAGAGGAATAGAAATAAGTGAAGAAATTTAAAAATAATATTTTTGTTTGTTTGTTTTTTCTAGACAGTGTTTCTCTGTGTAGCTCTGGTTTTCCTGGAACTCACTTTATAGACCAGGCTGGCCTCAAACTTAGAGATCCATGTGCCTTTGCCTCCTGAGTGCTGGGACCAAAGGTGTGTGCCACCAGCACCCAGATAAAAATAATCTCTTTACCCAATCTGCTACCAGTCCTTAATATTATCTGTAGAACAGAATGACTCTAGAATTACAAGTTATCTCTATGGTTGTAACAGTTGAAACATTTTATTTGCCATCATAAAGCACGGAGCTATGGTATGATATTCAGAAGTGAATGAAGTCAAGTTGCAGGTCACACATAGTCAGATTACATCCTTAATTCTTTCTTTTTTTATTTCCCATTCTCCAATTCATTTACTTATTCTTAACTCTTTCTGGATACAGCAGCCAGTCTTGCGCATGATATGAGAGGAAAACCACCCCAAAGGGAAATGAGTCACTTAGGAAGGCCAGAAGACCAGAAAGGCTGAGGCTAGCTGGCTAGACAGAGACTCAGCCTCTCCTTTCTGCCTTTTCACTCATGACTCCTGACAGCACCACTCTGCCTGACTCACCAGAGAGAAACATGGCAGCCCATCCCACTTTGCTCCTGCTCATTCTCCACGTCCCTCACATGCAGGCAAGACACGCAGACAGGACACTCAGGCTCTGGGAAGTGGCTTTTCTTTAGCCATTTGCCCACCCTAAGTATGGTGGACCTGGCCTAACGTGACACTGCTTTGCTCTTCCTGAGATGGCACTACCATCTTGGATGGCAGCTCACTGCACAATTGCACTCCATCGTTTTTCACTGGAATAGAAGCTCCATGGCACCGAAACTCAGTCCATCTTGCCCATCCCTTCTGGGTCAGTGCTTGGTACATTATTGGTACTCAATAAATACTTACTGAGTGAATCAAAGAAGTATTTTTTAGTCTCTGTTTTCCTTTCCCTGAGCCTGTAAGCATGCTCAAATTTCTTCCATCAAATAAACCAAACAATCCACATATCCTCTGTACCTCCTACCACCAAATGCCCTCAAATTAAACCAGACTAGTCATAGCCACTACCTTCTCTTGCCCACGCTTTACAACCAACTTTCTTAAGAGCAAATCAGCCGGGTGGTGGTGGCGCACGCCTTTAATCCCAGCACTCGGGAGGCAGAGCCAGGAGGATCTCTGTGAGTTCGAGGCCAGCCTGGGCTACCAAGTGAGTTCCAGGAAAGGCGCAAAGCTACACAGAGAAACCCTGTCTCGAAAAACCAAAAAAAAAAAAAAAAAAAAAAAAAAGAGCAAATCATATGACATATTTTCCTTCTGTCCTGCTTCTTGCTTAACACTGTAATCCTCCCCTTTCCTCCCATCTATCTGTTCATGCGCCCTTTCCTCTTTTCTTATTTCTATTCATCTGTTCTTCCCTTCCTTCTCCTTCCTTCCTTCTTTCCTTCCTCCCTCCCTTCCTCCTTCCCTCCCTCCCTCCCTCCCTCCCTCCCTCCCTCCCTCCCTCCCTCCCTTCCTTCCTTCCTTCCTTCCTTCCTTCCTTCCTTCCATGAATGCCTACTGTGTCCTAGGCACTAGGCTGGGACAAGGCGGTGTTGAAGATATAGTCTCTACAGTGGAGCTGCTCTTCATTTGGTGGATACATACTTGTATGTAAACTTAAGCTTCTGGGGCCCAAGTTCCATTTGAGCTAAGCAATGTACTAGAGTAAGGAAAGCTGTGGATTAAAGAGACTTTTGCTAGGGAATCAGCTTTACACCAAAGAAGTAATAGGAAACATAACAATCAAACTAAAACCAGTATTTGGAACAGCATTAACTATTAAACAATAACAACACAAGACTTAAAAAAATAAGCATGCCAGGCTGGTGAAAGGGCTCAGCAGTTAAGAGCACTGACCGTTCTTCTAGAGGACCCAGGTTTGAATCCCAGCACCCACATGGTGGCTTATAACCATCTGTAACTCTAGTCCCAGGGGTATCTGATACCCTCTTCTGGCCTCCATGGGCACCAGGTATGCATGAAGTATACAGACATACATGCAGGCAAAACAGCTATACACATAAATCAGTAAACAAAAAATAAAAACAGGCATGCTGTAGGCTGTTTTTGGACATGGCCCCAGGAAATGTTAACCTAAGTCCTCTGTCACTGGGGGAATCTTTCTTAGAAAAGTCTCAAAAGCATTGATAACTATGCGGCACACATAAGATGGCATATTAGACTGGAGGTAGGAATGCCAAGGAGGAGTAAACTCTGAGAACCAATGGTCCAGTTCTGGAGAGTGACAGACCCGATGCTTTTAGACAGGGGACAACACTTGAGGTACTTACTGAAAGACAAGTGGCTCCTCACCATGTGGAGGGACATTTGGCAGCAGTACAGGAAGTGGTATATTTAACTACAAAGAGCTGAGAATGGACCTGCTCTGCAAGTGCAGTCCAGCAGCAGCTGAAACAGGAAGGAGGGCTGGGGTGCTACAATGATCCAGTGAAGCAGAATATCCCTGCCCTTGACCCTTCTTTCTCTTGGGTTCACTGTCATTCTGAGTTCTCTTATACTTCTGATAGACTCTTTGCTTTGCTGACTGATTCCTCCTTCTCCAGGTCCCATCCTCCTTTTGAACTAGAGTATCCCTGAGTTCCTTCTTGGCCACGGTTTTTTAAACTTCAACATTTGTCTTGTATCAGTCACTCCTACTCCTTCTGATTCCTTTTCAGTGTTGGTATCTACTCTATTAACCTCCCCAACCCACGTAGTTCCCAAGGTCAGGATTCCTGCAGCCCATTGCTCAGATTCTCAATGCAGACTTACTAACTTCCTTACCGAATTCTTAGCCTCCATGCCTCTCTTCTGCCCAAGGCTCCACCTGCCCCATCTTTACAAGGCTAGATGATCTGCTCAGGTACCCAAATGAACACTTGCTCATCGAATCTGCAGTCACTCACTCACTAGCCCTACAGTAAGCCTTCTGAGTCTGTTAAATATGCTCCTTCTTGAAAGTTCCCCTGGGGTTTTCAGCTGACAGGGAGTTCCTTCTCTTGCTCCTCCTCAAGGCTGAGAATCACTGCTACCATCAGAGGATGGTGGTTGCTGTATGATAAGCTGTGGGACACCAGAAATAGGGGACACCAGAAAGCAGGTCAGCATCCCAGGCATGCCCAGGACCTTCTTGTCCAACTGCAATACCCAGTTAACTGGTTTCCCTGATGCCAGCTCCTTCTCCCCAAAGTGTGTCCACAGTCCCATAACTGTCTATTAAGTAGGAGGCCTGACTAAAGCCAACATATTATTGAAATTTACAAAATAAAAGCAGGCAATGTGGCTCAGTGGTAGAGCCAATGACTGCCTAGCATTTGTGAAGCACTGGCTTTGAGCCACGATACAGAAACACAGACAGAAATTAGATTTATAGAAGCATGAAAGAGAAAGAAGGGAATAAAAGTGGATTGTTGGGTGGGGAAGATTTCTTTCTTTTCTTTTCTTTTTTTTTTTTTTTTTGAGACAGGGTTTCTCTGTGTAGTTTTGGTGCCTGTCCTGGAACTCACTCTGTAGGCCAGGCTGGCCTTGAACTCACAGAGATCAGCCTGGCTCTGCCTCCCGAATGCTGAGATTAAAGGCGTGCACCACCGCCGCCTGGTGATTTCTTTCTCTTTTAATTTCTTTCTTTCTTTCTTTCTTTCTTTCTTTCTTTCTTTCTTTCTTTCTTTCTTTCTTCCTTCCTTTCTTTCTTTTTATTTATTTATTTTTTGAGATAAGGTATCTCTGTGTGTCCCTGGCTGTCCTGGAACTTTCTCTATAGACCAGGCTGGCCTCAAACTCAAAGATCCACCTGCCTCTGCCTCCTGAGTGCTGGGATTAAAGGCATAAGCCACCATGCCTGGACTTTCAAAAAAAGTTTTCATGCAAAAGATAAAGGAAAAGACAGGTTTGACCACATAAAATACAAAACTTCTACAGAAAAGATAACACAATTTGAAAAGACAAAGAGAATGTCTTCAACATGTATGATAGCTACATGAAGTGCTCTTAAGCACCAAGGGTTGGAAAGATGGCTCAGCGGTTAAGAACACTGCTCTCCAGAGGTTCTGGGTTCAATTCCCAGCACCCACATGGTGTTTCACAACTGTCTGTAACTGCAGTCTCATGGGATCCAATGCCCTCCTCTGGTGTGCAGACGTACACTCAGACAAAACATTCATAGACATACAATACATAAATAAATCTTTTTTAAAAAAAGGACTTCCTGCTGTCTGTGGATCCAAATGTGGAACTCTCAGCTACCTCTCCATCACCATGTCTACCTGCATGCCATCATGCTTCCCAAAATGATGATAATGGACTAAACCTCTGAACTGTAAGCCAGCCCCAATGAAATGTTTTTCTTTATATGAGTTGCTGTGATCATGGTTTCTCATCACAGCAATAGAACCCTAAGACATACAAAAAAAAATTAGATTCCTACCAGTGCAAAAACATTAGTACCAAATGATACATTAATAAGAGACAAAGACTATGAATAATTCATAAAACACAAGGATCTAGTAGATCCATATGAATGTGGACTAAACAATGGGGGAGACTGTTTCTTCTCTGTCAGAGTGCTATCTGGGCCTGTTCCTAGTTGGTAGAAGCACAATACACACAGCTTTATGGGGCAGAGTTAGAATGTGGATAAAAGGCCTTGAAAAACACATACCTTTAACCTCATAATTCTCTTGCTAGGATTTTTTAGTAAACAATTACAATAGGAATAAACATATCTGAGACTAGTTCATAGCATTGCTGGGAATGCTGAAACCTGGGAGTATTCTGGATGCTCGATAACAGAGGCTGGTTAAATAACGCATTTTAAACATCTGCAGGAAGAGGCCAGTTAGTGACATAAGAAAACATTTTCTCAAACTTTCTTTGTATTGTTAGGTGAAATAGCAATTAGAGTGTTCTGGGCCCATGCATTTGCTATGGTCACTGAAATGATGAAAACCTATCTATAGTTCTGCTTCAGTTACATAAGTCTGTCACAGACTATGCAGATACAGGGCAGGTGGCTATCTATCCCTTTAAAATCAGCTTTGGTGGGACTGGAGAAACAGCTCAGGGGTTTGGAGCACAGGAGAGCACTGGGTGCTCTTCCAAACCATCTGTAACTCCAATTTCATGGGATCCAACACCCTCTTCTGGCCTCTGCAGGCAACAAGCACACACAGAGTACACAGACATACATGCAAGCCAAACACTCATACACATAAAAAAAGTCTTTTTAAAGAAGTATGTACTGCTCTTGCACAGGACCCAAGTTTAGTTTCCAGCAATGCCGTGTTGGACAGCTTTCAACTGCCTGTAGCTCCAGGGGATCTGACACCCTCTTCTGGCCTCTGTGGGTACCCACACTCAGATGTATATATCTACCATATCTACCTACAGACACACATAAATTAGAAAGGAAAATGAACTTTCTATTGTTTACATTAAGGCATTTACAGGCTCCTTGTGGAGTCACTGTTTTGATGCTGTTTCTTTTCCAGCGTGGCTTGGTGCTCCTAGAGACTTCAAATAGTTTACACAGAAACAATGCAGGACAGTCACCCCAGTTGAGGCAGCTGAAGACAGATGTTGTAGGATGACAAGTGACTTATAGAGCAAATGTCAAGCTTGGGGTATCAGCACTGCAGTTACTGCTCAGTGAGATAATGCGAGCCCCTCACTACTATCCTTATCTTTGGTGAAGGTGGCTTGCCTGGGCAGAGCCTGAGATGTTCTGTTGGCTTAGTTCTGGGTTAGTCACTAGCCCTAGCTCAGCCTTTTGAGTCATACACAATGGGGCTCAACTACTCTGTGCACTAGACTTGAATGTTATGCAATTTTCAGGTATCTAAAAACATTATTTTGATTTTTTTTCCAAGACAGGGTTTCTCTGTGTAGCCCTGGCTGTCCTGGAACTCCCTCCCTGTGTAGACCAGGTTGGTTGGTCTCGAGCTCACAGAGATCCACCTGCCTCTGCCTCTTGAGTGCTGAGATTAAAGGTGTGTGCCACCACTACCTTTATTTTGATATTGTTATCTCAACACATTAAAATTTTTCCCGTGTTTATTTTTACTTTATGTGCATTGGTGTTTTGCCTGCAAATGTATCTGTGTGAGGGTGTCAGATCCCCTGGAACTAGAGTTACAGGCAGATGTGAGCTGCCATGTGGGTGCTGGGAATTGAACCTGGGTCCTATGGAAGAGCAGCCAGTAGTCTTAACTGCTGAGCCATCTCTCCAGCTCCTCTCAACACATTTTTTAAAATGAAAAATTATCCTCATTGGGAAGGAATTAAATTTGGTCTGTGGGTCAGTGTGGCTTAACACAGCTTATTTGGATGGAACAGCCAACAGCAGCAGTCTGGCAGGCAAGGCCTTTCCTGACTCCAAGAGTAAATTCCAGCCCTGAGTGCCTCAACCCCTGGAAATGACCAGACTGGAAAGAACCATGGGTGCTAGACAGAACTCAACTGATGGTGCAGCAGCTCTTAGGAGCAAAGAGCATACTTCAAGTCTGGTTAAGTGTTTTATTTCTCACTATGGAAACACATTTTATTAGTGCTTTTTTCACTCAGGATAAAGAGGAGAATAAGCAAGGCATAGCCACCATCATATGCCCACACCTGTGGTTTGAAAACAGCAAACAAACTGCTCTCATCTGAGGACTCACTGTCAGTAACAGGACTGCCAATAGCAAGGAGCCCAAAGCCAACACCCCCCCCCCCCCCCCCCCCCCCCCCCCGCCCCGTGCCACCCCAGCGACATTCTCCATAACTCAGACAGACTTTCTCTGTGTAACAGTCCTGGCTGCCCTGAAACTCGCTTTGCAGACCAAGCTGGGCTCGAACTCACTGAGATCCGCTTGCCTCTGCCTCTGCCTGAGTGCTGGGATTAAAGTTGTATGCCACCACTGCTTGGCTAAAGCTTACTTCCTTTATGAAGGAAAAGCTCTTCCAGGATTCTCGATTTCTTTGCTACAGAATGATTTCTCGAGGAGACCAAGGGAAACAGGCCATTGACAAACCTGGCACTCCTGCCTTCCTCATTTTCCATTTTAAAATGCACCTCTGTTCTACATCTCTTACTTGTGCTTTTCATAATACCAGTCCATATCCCAGAGACTGTGTAGTCTTTGGCACAGGATGTCAGGGTTAGAATGCTGTAGCCAGACTTACTGAGTTCTTGTCTCTCCCGATTAGCTCTGACCTTGAACAGGTGACTTCAATTCTCTATGCCTCAGATAAGATTCATCTCCTAAGCCTGTGAAGTTTCTATGAATTAAGATAGGTACAGTGTTCGGATTAGATCTGCAGGGCCCTGTGTGGGTTCATGCTCTGGACTGCCCCAGTTTTTGTGCATGTATGACTAAAGCAAACAGTACTAGCTACTATCAGTCTACACATGTTCTCCTGGTGTTTCACACACAGAATGTGCCTGTGTGTGAATGAGTGTGCATGTCCACAAGCATTTAAATGCGACCTTCAGGCTGGTTAGGTATCCATTTTGTACTGCATTTTCATGAATAGACTAGAATTAACAAAATGAGCTTTGGGGCTGTAGAGATGGCTCAGTGGTTAAGAGTGTGTACTGCTCTTGCTGAATACCCAAGCTTGATTTTTAGCACCCATACCGGACAACTAACAACCAACTGCCTGTAACTCTAGCTCTAGGGGATCTGCCATCTGCTGCCTTCTTCTGGCCTCCACAGGCACCTGCACTTATACACAGAGGCCATTTCCAAGCCTGGCACTCCTGCCGTTCTCATTTTTTATCTTCTGGCCATCACAGGTACCTTCTCTCTCTCTCTCTCTCTCTCTCTCTCTCTCTCTCTCTCTCTCTCTCTCTCTCTCTCTCACACACACACACACACACACACACACACACAAATAAACATATACATTTTAACTATGCATGTGTGTCTGCCTGTTTATGGGTCTGTGAACGTGAGTGTAGTGCCCATGGAGGCCAGAAGAGGGTGTCAGATCCCCTGGAACTAGAGTTACAGGAGATTGTGAGTTATCTGATGTATGTGCTGGAAACAGAACTTACATCCTCTCCACGAGTACTACATACTCTTGGCTGCTGAGTCATCTCTCTCTCTAGCCCCTCAAGTAATACATTTTAACAGCAATAAAAAAAACCCCAAATTTAATGTAACAGAATCTAAAGATATACTAATTTGATACTCACATACTGAGAAATAATGGTGGGAAAATATTAAAAGTTTCTGTTTTCTATAAGTAAACTATTATGCTTCTTGCCCTGCCCCTCCTGGTTTTTCAAGACAGGGTTTCTTTGTGTAGTTCTGCTGTCCTGAAACTCACAGAGATCCACCTGCCTCTGCCTCCCAAGTGCTGGGATTAAAGGTGTATGCCATCACTGCCCAGCTCTACTTTGTTTCTCAAAGAGCAGAAAATTTGCATGTATAGTAGAAACAATGCAATTCATTACATCCAAGTCTTGAGTCTGAGGCAGAGAATTTCAGACAGCATTCATTGACATTGTATGTTGTGATGGCATGCACCCTGCAAAGTGTACATGTTGTATACAGCACAGAACAAACAGCAGGGTGATAATCCTCAGATAAACACAGAAACACCTTTGGTTCACTACACAGTGGAATTTGAGTGGGGTTTGGTTGGTGTGCTCAGAAATCATTTAGTGCTGCCAAGACTTTTTGTTTGTTTGTTTGTTGAGACAGGGTTTCTCTGTGTTTCTCTTGGCTGTCCTGGAACTTGCTCTGTAGACCAGGCTGGCCTCTAATTCAGAGATCTGCCTGCTTCTGCTTCTGGAGTGCTGGGATTAAAGGCGTGTGCCACCACTGCCCGGCTGCCAAGACTTAAAAAAAAAATAGTTTGAGTTATTTGTTTTTAGTGGATATGTACGAGTGTTTTGCTTACATGTATGTATGTATGTATACTGTGTATGTGCCAGGTATCCACAGAAGCTAGAAGAGTCTCAGATTCCCTCGAACCACATTTACGGACAGCTGTGAGACTTCATGTGGGTTCTGGTAATTGAACCTCTGCAAGAGCAGCAAGTGCTCTTAACTTCTGAAGCATTTCTCCAGTCCCTGTTCTCAAGGTTTTTGAGATCCTACTGTTTAAGAAGGTAGGATCAGCCAAGGGTGGTGGTACCAGTCTGTAATCTCAGGGAGGTGGAGGCAGGGATATCAGAAGTTAGTTGTCCTTGGCAACATAGCAAGTTCGAGGCCAGCATAGGCTACATGAGCTCCTGGTTTTGTATCCTCCCTCAGCATGTGCACCGGATCACTAGCAGGAGCCGCTTCAAACTGTCTTAACTCACAGGTTAAGGGTCTGCTGCACTCAGGAAGAGCTGTGAGGGATAGAACATTGGAGCATTCACTGCACATGTGAAATTCAATCATACCTTCAACTACTACCTGTCAGTTTATTGTTAATTTACTGTGCTTAAGTTTTTATTAATTTTTTTTGGGAGGTTAAGTATGTTCAAGTTATCTATAATTCTTGCTGGCTAAACAATCCATGGGAACACAAAAGTAGTGAGAGACTGAGGTGTGCCAGCAATGGAATAAAATCTGCTTTCACTTCTCCTGCAGGATCTGGAGGCCGGTGCGCTGCCTCCAACCTGCCCACTGGCCATCTGGAGATGACACGGAGAAGAACTTGCCATGTTGCAACTCTGGCTTCCCATGACGTGAGCTGCCACAGGCTCTGGAGCTCAGGTGAGGCTGTGAATTGAGACAGATGACACATGGTGTGACTCCTCTTGCCTCTCACCCTGTTCCCTTTGCTAATCAGTCAAAAGAGGCCGAGCAGGGGGGCTGCCAGTCACAAGTTTCTAGTTACTCATTGCATTTTGGAGACAGGGCTCTGTCAGCTTTCTGCCCAGTATCACCAGGGACATCTGAGTCAGAACCCCATCTTGTTCTTTCCTCTCTAAGCCAACACCCCGTGCTTAGTAGTTTAGTGTTGGTGTGCCGGGCTTGGTCAGGTAAATTCCAAGTCCTCCCAACTTTGGGTGGGAGGCTGCTACCCTGTGCTAGGTTCCACGGCTGAGTCAAATGAAAGTGAGACGCTCCCTGTTCTCCATGAACTTGTGGCTCATTTCTGGGGAGATGACAAGCTAAAGATGACTATAAACCAGAGGAAACGTAACAGTGACCACAAGCCATAATGGAGAGCCACGGAGATCTGGGGCTGTGGAGTAATTCTATCTTCAGCCTTTACCCTGAGGAAGGAAAGGATGGGGGAATAGGGGCAGCTCCACAGGCCAGGAGAACAGGCTGGGTTGCTCTGTGGAGCTTGTGGAATGACTTCAGATCACACCTTAAGAGCCAATGAAGTGGGAGGTGGCACACGCATACACAAATAAACAAGTGTGACAAAACATTTTTTCTTAAAAAAAAAAAAAAAAAAAAGAGCCTGATACGGAGGAGTGATCTAGTTGGAAATCTAACTGAGCCCAACCTCATTAGGAAAATACTTTTTGATCCATTTATTTGGAAACAAAGTTGAGTGGGCTCAAAATAATAAAGCTATAACTGTGGTTGTCACCTTAATGACAGGAAGCATTTCTAATAATCTATTTACTCATTTGGAACCTCAAATATAAATTTCTAGAAAGGGATTTAAAGGCAGCCTGTGGGCCAGATATGGCAGCACATGTCTATAATCTCAATATTTGTGAGGTGGAGGCAGGAGGATCATGGGCCAGCCTCAAAAAAAAGGAAAGAGAAAAGGTGGTCTTATTCTTGGGTTTTCTCCTTTAAAACTTGTTAGCCAACACAGATGTGTGCTACACCAGGCCTCCAAGACACATCTGTCTGATATTTCTACAACTCTAGACAAGGACTGTGTGGCTCTGAGTCTGAGGTGGGGAGCAGCAGAGCTGTGCAGAGGGCAGACAGACTGGATTTCCAGGCCTGTACTTGGTCCCCTTACCAGGGCCTGGGGTAGTGTAAGAACAGCCTATGATGGGGCTGTTGGCCTCTGGGTCCTCAGGTACACCTGTCAAGGAAATAGTAGCTTCTGGTTGAGAGTAAGGGGCTCCTGGGAAGGGTCACAAGGTGGAGGTAGACACAAGTCAACAGGAGAAAAAGAGGAAAATGAAGCTGAGTTAGGTAGAGCATTTTGTCTCGACATCCTTAGATGGCAATCTTGCTGTTTTGTTCAGGGTTGTCATCTAAGAGCAGACAACAATGTTCGGCAAAGGAACTCTGCTCAAGAGAATACTCTGAGTGAGGGAGTGAGTGGGTGCAGGGAACTAGACAGCTTTTGTTCTGTGGTAGCCATGATGAAACTTGCCAGCATCAGTTGAGCATCTACAGCATGCCACCCTGGTGCTTAGCCGAAATCCAGGAGACACATAAGAGCAACTGTTATCCTCAGTTTATCAAAAGGAAACAGTACAAAAAGGCTATGCAGAGGATCCAGTAAGGACAGGGACAGACAGTTGAAGGCCACCTCAGCTTCTGACACGTCATACTGCCTTTTCAGCACAAACATATCACTGGCCTGGCTTCAGAACAGCTAGCCCCTTCAAAATACCTTGGCCACTGTGGGGTCCGTTCTCTGTCTTTGCTGTTGGTTATCAAGTACATACAGCCTTGTCAAAAGGCATGTGCACCAGGAGTGGGTGATCACAGGACATCTTAAATGTGTGTTCTACTGAATGTGCCTTGTGTAACTAAGGCCATGGCTGGTTCCATTGCCATGTTTGAGGACCTCAGCTCTGAGCCTCAGAGGCTACACCCCTATCCGAGTCATCCATCTCAGAGATTCATTCAGTAGTTTCACAGGCTCCAATGAGAAGTGTGGGTGGCTTGGTAAAACCTGTTTGCAGAGCTAACAAAACAGTTCAAAAGGCATGTCACAGTGATGGGTGTGTCACAGTGATGGCCAGTACCAGTTTCCTAGATGATGATTATGCAAATTCCAACCTAAATTTGGGTGATTGGAGATGGTTGGTATTGTTACCTTTTCTCAAGAAAACTTTGAAGTTTCCAAGTATTTGTTAGAATTCTTTGTGGTATCAAACAAACAGCCCACAAACCCTGCCTAGTCTCTGCTACCCCAAAGACAAGTTGATAGACAGGGAGTAGGCAGCCGGTATTTTTGAAAATTACTAAGAACTTAAAAAAGCTAAGACACAGGCCATGGTTTAGTGGTTATAGAGCCTTATGAAGAGGCCTGAATTCAATTCCAGATCAGACACGATGGCAGGAGAGAACCAACTCCTGAGAGTTGTCCTGATTTCCATGTGCTCACCATGGTGAGTATGAGTGCACACACACTAATAATGACAATAAAAGGCTAAGGCATGGCCAGCAACCTATGCAACTTGGTGCAGTTCAAAACGATTCTAACTGGAAACAAAGACATTCTTCTAACCAATATTTAGGCAAGTTTGAGTTGAGAATATGCTAGTTTTTAAAACAAGTAACGCTGAACTCTATCCTGCTCTGTAGAGAGGTTCTGTCTAGCCTCTTCTTTCTGCAAACTATCTTCCTCGTGGCTGAGAGGGTTCTCTTTCTAGAGCACAAATCGGACTAGTCCGTTCACCTTAACCTACCAGCTCCCCAAGTGCAGTGGACAAGTTAGTTTGCCATGGCACTTGTCATGTCTGGGACACTGTCACCAAAGGAGATGTTTTATTAGTTGTGGTGGGTTGTCCCTGGCAGTCACTTACACAGAAGGTGCCTGACTATTGCACCAACCTCTCCTGCTTTGACTCTTGCCACCCAGGGAGTGTGGGACAGGCCCCATCTTTCCTTAGCTCCCTGCCTGATGTGGATGACTTACAGCCATCTTCCGGGCAGCCCCACGGCAGAGCTGAGGGTCTGGTTCTCTGCTCCTGTGTCCCTGATGTTTTTATGCAGGTGCCCTTTCTACATGTGAGCTCCGAAGGGCGGAGGCTTCAAGTCACCCCTGACTATCCCCAATTTACAGAGAGTATTTTCTGTTCTATGTGCTTGGTCAATGTTAGCTGACAAAAAAACAGCTATGCTAGATAACACAAAAACCAAAGCTGGGTCTGTGTTGTAAGTAAGCGTTTATGACAGAGCCCCTCGCTGTCCTGGTATCACAGAAACTTCTACTCATTTCCACATATGTGCATGTGCAGAAGACACAACATTCTGTGAGCAATCTGTTCTCTCAGGGGTGAAGACATTGGGCAGGCAACCGTAAGTCACTTCCATTGTTAGCCAGGCACAGCTTTGCTTTAGGCCAAAACCTGCTAAGCAGTGACTAACCTCAGAAGTGTTCTGAATTATACTGGACTACAGGCTCCCGGATTTAACTCCAATGTGGTGCTCTCAGATCAGCACAACCAATTCTGTGTTAGCACCTGGCACAGAAGACACATGTGTGATTGTCCTGGGTAGCCCTTCCCATTCTAACCTACTTCCTAAGGTGGTGACCTCCCAAGGGAATGAAAGGCCACTCCCAGACTCTGACCTGAGAGCGTCACCTCCCACTGGCAAAGCTGCCCTCCCAGGAAGAGTTTCCACTGTGTGTGAAATGCCCTCCCAGGAAGCTGAGCTCCCACAGTGTGAGCAATTCCCTTCCAGGAAGCTCACCCCCTTTTCTCAGTGTTTTCCTCTCCCCAAGCATTACTGCTGCAGGTGAACTAGAGCCGAGAACTCTTCCTATCTAGCTAAATCTGCTTTTCCAGTTCCTTACTGAGTCAGGAAGGAACCACAATTCTACAGTCACCTCTCACGGCTTCTCAACTGCTGTGGATCTGTAGTATGCATCATCAGAATTTAGTAGAGAGCCAGACAACAAAGGAAGAGGAGAGAAAAAGATGGGAGCATAGGGTGAGTCACCAGACTGGACAGCTATTTCCCACAGTCCCTGAGAACCAGAATAAAGCAGGGTAGGGGAATTGGGGGTTGAAATAGGACCAAAGGTCCCTGGCTCCCTGGGATAGTAAAGTCATTACAGAGATCATCGGGGGAATGTGGACTACCTTCCTCTGGAGGTCTTTAAGCACACAGCTGTAATTAAGCAGCCAGAGATGAGTTCCGCTTACCTCTGACCAGTGCTGAACACGCCAGAATCTCTCACCCCAGTGCCACTGCAGTCACAGCACCCAGAACTTGGTGCCCTGGCGTTACCTATCCTCTTCCTGCCAACTATTTTTCTATTTTTATGGTATTGCTAAGGATGGACAACAGATCTTTAATCAGTCTTTGATTGTCTAGTCAAGCTTCCTTGGTTATAAAATGTGGAGCAAGGTCATTTCCCCCTTCCACCCTCCTAATGCTGTGAATCCATACCGCCACACGCTAGCACATCCTGCTTTCGAAGCCACTGCTGTCAAGTTCAAGGGAATCCACAGTGGGATGAAATCACACTTGACATGATTCTCCGTTTGGATGGACTCTGTAATGCCAAAGTTTAGGGTGTATGGTATCAAGTTAACTATCGGAGAGTTAGAGGTGGAACTTGGGTGTATTTTTAAGGTAATATTGTTTCTAATACTCACACACAGATGAATGTAGGCACACACATGAACACATGCATGCGTGTATACACACATGCACAAGTGCACAGACACACATGTATACTTGCACACACACTCACACAGGCACACACATATGTACACATACACGCATATGTCTATCAATACTGTGTATACTCTTCCACGAAGCCATCCAGTACCCACACCTGCTGTTAGAGACTAAGGCAAGGGAGAGGAGGTGGGGATAACCTGAGGCTGGAAAAAGCAGGCTGGCTAAAGCGGGAGAGGGCAAGAGGGAGCAAGCAGCTTGTGCAAAAGGGGAAGCAGAGGCCACAGCCACAGCAGCAAGGCTGAGAGGGCAGAAGGAAAAGGAAAGAAAATGCCAGGTTGAGAACGGCTCCTGATGAAACGTGACTTGAAACAGTGCTCAGAAAAGACCCAAAAGGGATCTTTTAAAGCCCAAACTCGCTCTCCTCCTGCCTCAGTTCCTGAGTGTAGGGATGACATGAGTGTGCCACTATGCTCGGCTCTTTGGGCCATCCTACCAGCCATGCTTGCAAAGGCACACTGGAGAGAGGTGCTCAAGGCCTGGTTGGGTTGGAGAGAGGGTATCAGGAGGGAAGGGTTGGGATAGGTGGGAAAGAAGACTTGGTTGGTAAAAAAGCAGTCAGTTAACAGATCACAAAGTGAAATCAATACCTGCACCTTCCCCATGGCCTACCCCTCGCTGGGACTTTCTTAATGCTTCTCTTAGACTGCTTCCTGTTACAAGCTTTTTCACCTACCCATGAACTCTTGATTCCATTAAGTTTGCCAAATGTCCCAGAAAACTGTAAATTCTGGGGGTCTGGGATAGGTAATCCCCTCTTCTCTAGAAGATGGCAGGACAAAGAATAGGGTTTGAATTAGAAATATTGAAATGTCTAGGTCAAGAGAGAAATTAACTCTTTCTTCTGACATTGGTAGCATACTGACTAGTACCTTCTAGAATATTTTTCAAATGGAATTTCTTTATAACCTTGTGAAGAAGGGATACTTTCAACCCTCTTTTCCCCTGTTGAATTAATTTTGGGCTATCAGAAACCACTTTCTCTTGACATTCAGTACATGTGATTTGCTGAGGCAGTTAAAAATATTACCTTATTAGCTCTTAGCAGAGGAACCCACGCAGGGTACAGATGAAAAGCAGATGAAAAGCAGTCCTCTGACCCACTGCTACCTTCTCACCCACTTGTCTTAAACCAGGCCTATTTTTAATCTGTTTCATGGCTAACTCCACTGCACACATCTGCACACAGATGCTGCTCCTTATCTGTCAGTGTTACCTATTACTCAGTGAGTTCCTTTAATGACAGACGACAGGCTTCCATCGTTAATAACCACCTCACCTACATCTTAACGCATGTATCCACCCCACCTCTCATCTTTTTTTGTTTATTTCTTGTTTTGAGACAGGGTTTCTCTGTGTAGCCCTGGCTGTGCAGGAACTCTCTCTGTAGACCAGGCTGGTCTTGAACTCAGAAATCCACCTGCCTCTGCAGAGGTGTGCGTACCACTGCTTGGTTTTATTATCTTTTTTTAAAAAAGAATTATTTATTTATTATGTACACAGAAGAGGGCGCCAGATCTCATTACAGATGGTTGTGAGCCACCATGTGGGTGCTGGGAACTGAACTCAGGACCTCTGGACGAGTAGTCAGTGCTCTTAACTTCTGAGCCATCTCTCCAGCCCGGGTTTTATTATCTTGATTACATCAAATAACATCCTTAAGTTTTGCTCTGTCAACAAGAGACGGTAAGAAACTGATTTTTTCATTCCCCATGTTCTTAATTGAAGACATTTAAAAGCACTCCTACTTCCCTCCAGACTTTTTTCCTTTTCTTTGTGGTGGTGCTAGGGATAGATTCCAGGGTCTTGGACAGGCTAGGCAAGTGACCTTACACATGCTACCACTAATCTGTATCTTCAGCTCACTTCCAGCACTTCCTGCTCTCAATGCTCACTTTCTATCACATGTACTTGGCACGTATCTAAACCCGAGGCTCCTTTTGGTCCAGGTCAAATGTCCTTCTTATAGTTCTAATCCCAGTATTCTTAACTGACCTTGTCCATGTAGTTCAATTCTTTAAAATTAAGAAATTCACGAGGCAGGTATCTGGGGTTGCAAATTCTTACATCTTATTTATTTTGCATCTCTCTGCACCATGTGTATGTATGTATTCAAGTTCACACATACATGTATGGGTGCATGTGTAAGTGTCTGAGGTTGACATCAAGAGTCTCCCTTCATTGTTCTCTATCTCACTCATAGTGGAGATTGAACTCAGGCACCTTTACCTGCTGAACCGTCTTAGCTGGCCTCTACCCTTTTATTTGACACATCTATCACCGCTGGCCTCAAATTCACTACGTAGCTGAGGGTGACCTTAAACTTCAGATCATCCTGCCTCCACCTCCGGAATTCTAGAGTTACAGGTGTGATCACCCTACCAGGTTTGTGTAGTACTGGGGATCAAACCTAGGGCTTTATGTGTGCTAGGCTATCATTCTACCCCTGACCTATATCCCCAGACCTATTTTGTTCTTTCACCTACTTACTGGTGAAAGCTTTGGATGAGTCCAACAGAAATTAAGGATATTTCATTATGGGTCCATTTATTTATATTCAATTTTGTTTAAATAAGTTAAACAGAATATACATGTAGAATGATTGCATCCTACAAGAAAAGAATACTCTAGGGATGAGTTAATGAAAACTAACCTTGCTATTACAACCTCTCAGCGACATGGGGAGCCTCTCTACTAAGTGAGCTCCCTCTTCCCACTTCAGTGGGTAAATTCCAAGGTCTTCCATCACTTCTGGTGGGGTCAACTTCTCCTGTTTTCCTTAAGGATTCCTGTTTCTTCTTTGGAGTTTCCCTGGATCCTGTTCTTCAGAGAAATGACTGCTAGGTTGAGGGGGTTAGGAATAAATTTATTACGCAGCCCCTAGAATTCCCAGGATGACTCTCTAGTGGCAATCTGTTGTGGTGCCAGCATCCCCCATAGAAATGAGAAAGAAGACAGGGCATTTTCAAGACAGGTCCCTACCCTGCATATCACCTGTAGTACCTTGGTATTTTGGGTTGCAACCAATCAATGCTCTCATGTGAGAGATGTGAAGACAGTGAACTTTTGCAAAAACAATGTCTTCAGAAGCCTTCCTGTGCTTCCTTGGTGCTACCCCACTATAGAGAACCCACTAACAGAACCTGAGGATAGAACTGCAGTAGAATTAGCCCTTTTTAGGTAGATCGGGTGAGTCAGGGAGAAGGAAGGGGAAACTTGTCAAAGAGTACTCTGGCACCTGCCAGCAGCTCTCCTGGGCTGTTTGACAGCAGGTACCAAGCAGGATAACCGAAAAAGACGACAATCATTTTAAGGACAATTCTCTAATACATATCAAAAGTTGCCCAGATATGGTAGTAGTTCGTGGGCTTAAAAGACATGCTGCTGAGGTCATATCCTAGTTTTTCTTCTTTGAGATAGTGGGTCTTGTTTTGTTGCCCAGACTGGCCTCAAATTTGTGACCCTTCTGCGTCAGCCTCCTGATTACTGGGATTACAGGTGTGGGCCACCATGTCCGACAATATAGTTTCTTAATCTAATATCAGCTTTGATTTCTTGCTAATTCTCTTTCAGAAAGGCTATGTGAGTCAGATTATTAATATCTATCAACTCACACAGATTTTTCAGGGCCTAGATGTTGGTTTTTAACTCTTTCCTTTTGCTGAAGTTGCACTTCTGATTTGGATTCTTCTCTTTGGAATACATGGCTATTGTTTAACAATGATGCATTTATTTATCAAGGGCTCTGGGGGCAGTCACACACAATGATGCCTGGGATTTACCTTCCACTAGTGAGAGTTGGAAAGCACAGTCTAAGGAAGAATCCAATGGGTGGAACTTTCAAAATTCAGAAACAGGTTTCAAAGAGACCCTAGAAGTAGCCATCAGAGAGCCTGGATTTATAAAGGCGATATCAAGATATGGCTTTGGAATCTCATATATATATGAGATTTATATAAATATATAAATATATATTTATATTAAGTTGTTTGGTGATTTTCCTTTTTACAAACCCATAAGAGCTCCATTAAATTGCAACCAAATCAGGATCACACAGGAAGTGAGTCATGATAGATGGACTGTCAAGAATCTCCACGTGTTACAAGGCTTGAAAATGTTGCTGCCTCTTCTCAGGGTTCACCTCTGCTCGGCTATGGAATGTCTGTTTCCCTTAACGTGGCAGGAGCTTTGCTTATCTGGGACTTAGCACCGGCTGCCCACATTTAGAACACTAATCCCACCTCATTTGCAGCTTCTCGCCTACAGGTCACACACCTAGAGCTGATTTTCTTGAATTTGCACAATATAAAAATTAAACTTGTGAGTCTGCATCACAGGATTCAGAAAAGAGAGGTTAATACCTATTCTTCTCCCTTTCTTTCCCCTCTTCTTCCATCCTTTTAAAATCAATTTTAAACACTCAAGTACATTTAGTTAATTTAACAAGTAGCATATACCACAGTTCTATAGGGAGCATTGTTATTCTTTCTCTCTTTCTCTGTCTGTCTGTCTCTCTCTCTGTGCCACCCACTTCCTTCCAGGCTGGGCATGTCTTCCTCTTCTTCTGAGATGGTCCTTTCCTTAAGTACCCTCCCTTTCTGATCACTTCTAAGTGCTGCCCTACAGTTCTATCACAGTTTCTTCTTTCACTGTATTTTCTTTCCTAGGTGATTTTTGGAAAAAATTCAAGTTCCAAGTTCCTTGACTGCGTGGTTAAGCCTAGCTGTCTTTCTAGTACTTTTGGCCATGTTCCTTCCTATAACCTCTGGTCTTGCCACAAGGATGACTCAGTGCTTTCAGAACACAGCCAGGCTATTTCCAAATATATTCTTTCTGTTTTTGTCATGCTGTTTTCTTCTCCCACAATGCACTGTCCTGTTCCACCTGGGCATACCCCCTGTACCCAAGATCCCAGAAGCTTTTATTTATGGCTTTATTGAAGCTTAAATTCCAAAGTTCTAAACTATACAGTTGGATACATTTTGAGATGTACAGATACTTATAATAAAACCATTACCTCTTTCAAAATATCTGCCATGCCCAGCCTGCTTTGTCTCATTACAGAGTGAGGTAGGGATAAGAGGTTTTGGTATGCTACCATACACTAGGATGAATACATACACTAGGGTGAACGCAGATTATGATAATATATGACCTATTTTAAGAAGATAGGAGTTTGAGTGTTTTAACTGTAAATGATAAATGAATAGACAGATATACAGTATGTGGGTTTTTTCTTTTCTTTTTGCTTTTATTAGTTTGTTTCTTTTTTAAAGATAGGGTCTCACTGTATAATCCTGGCTGCCCTGTAAACCATGCTGGCCTCAAATTCATAGAGATCTATCGGCCTCTGCCTCACAAGTGCTCGAAATGTGTAGCACTTATATCAGCTACTGGGATACCAGGCTGTCCTGGAATTCACTATATAGACCAGACTGTCCTTGAACTCACAAAGATCCACCAGCCCCTGCCTCCCAAGTGCTGGGATTTGTGGTGATATATTGTGTAGTCCAATAAACTTGCCTGAGGATCAGAGGACAGAGCTAGCCACTAGATTAGACATAAAGGTCAGGCAGTGGTGGCACACACCTTTAATCCCAGCACTTGAGATCTCATGCCTTTGCTTGGGAAGCACACACGCCTTTAATCCCAGGAAGTAATATGGCAGGGCAGAGAAAGGTATATAAGGCACGAGGAAACAGGAACTTACTCTCTTTAGGCTGAAGATTTCATAGAGGTGAGAACTAGTGGCTGGCTGCTCTGCTTCTCTGATCTTTCAGCTTTCACCCTGATACTTGACTCTGGGTTTTTTATTAAAAGACCATGTAAGACTTGAACAACAGGGATTGAAGGTGTGTGCCACCATGCCCAGTGGGAATTTGCTTTCTGATTCCTCTTATCATGGCTCTATTTTTTGCTACGTTTTTATGATTTCTATTCTCACTGATTTCTGCTCTAGTTTTTGTTTCTTTTCTTTCACTTTCCTTGGATTTTCTAATTTTTTAAGCAGAAGCTGAAGTCATTGATATGAGATTTTTTTCTTTCTTTTTCCTAATCTAAGCATTTAGTGGTATATATTTCCACCTAAGTATTGCTTTAGCAGCATTACATGAAATTGAAATGTTTTATTTTCACATAGTTCAAAATAGTTTAATTTCCTCCTTGACCCATGAATTAATTTGGAGAATGTCATTCGTCTTTTGTTTAAAAATGCTATTTTGGGGCTGAAGAGATGGCTCAGAGGTTAAGAGCACTGGGTGTTCTTCCAGAGGTCTTGAGTTCAATTCCCAGCACCCACATGGTGGCTCACAACCATCTGTAATGAGATCTAGCACTCTCTTCTGGCCTGCAAGCATGCATGCAGACAGAACAATGGATACATAATAAATAAATAAACCTTTTAAAAAATGCTATTTTGTTTTTATGATTTGATTTATTGTATTTTTAATTATTTGTGTGGGTATGTGCACATGTGTGTGGGTGCCTATGAAGTCACAATAGGGTGTTGGATCCCTAGAGCTGGAGTAACATTAGCAAAATTAGTTATGAAGTAGCAATGAAAATTATTTTATGGTTGGGATCACTACACCATGAGAAATTGTACTAAAGGGTCGCAGCATTAGGAAGGCTGAGAACCACAGCTCTAGCTCCCATTTTTTTAATGTGTGTGCATGATGGATATTTAGTGTGTGTACGTTTGTGTGTGCATACTCGTATTGCAGTGTAGGCAACCGCAGTACAGGTCCTTGCCCTCCACTTCGTTAGAGACAGAATTTCTTGTTTACTGTTGCACATATCAGGCTCACTGGCTGGTGAGCCTCCAGGTTTTCTCCTGTCTCTGCTCCCAGCTTGCTGTAGGTGTACTGGTTAGAGATTTGCACTACTGTATCCTGCTTTAAAAACACTTTTTTGGATACTTTTATTTTATGTGTATGTGTGAGGGTGTGCCCTGCTATGGCATATATTTTCTTTCACCACGTGGCTTCTAGAGATTGAATGCAGACTGGCTGAAAGCACCTTTACTGGCTGAGTCATCTTCCTACCCCCTTTAATGAGGGTCCTGGTTTTGAACTCTGGTCCTCATGGTTGCACGACAGAGGCTTTTTCCACTGAACCATCTCCAGCCCAACTTCCATTTTTAAAAAGGGGGCTTTTCAAAGATCTCTTTATTGTTGATTTTGAACTTGATTTCACTAGGTTAGGGACCTAGAAACCTTTTATAATCTTTATAATCACGACACAACACTATGGTCTATGTTTGCAAATAAGCACTTAAAAGGTGTATTCTTATGTCAGGTAGGATGTTTTGTAAAACATGCTAGCATTTTCATTATGGAAGTGCTTTAAATATGTTCCTCTACTGTTCTTGCCTACAGGGTTTCCAATGAAGCTTGTCAGTATCTTTATCTTTATTCCTCTGTATGTAATGTGTCTGCATCTGATTCCTTTTAAGACCTTACTTTAAATAACTGATTTTGAGAAACCTCACTGTGATGAGTCTATACTTTTCATTATTATTATTTTTGTGTTTGAGTTTCATGGAACTTTTTGAATCTGTGGTTTATAAAGTTTTACCAAAGTTGGAAAATTTTGATCATGATTCACTCACTTATCTTTCTTGCTCTTCCTGGTCCACTGGCAACTTCATTTGCATGCTTTTAGGCCATCTGAAGTCATTTCACAGTTGGTGATCCATTTGTTTTAAAAATCCCACTTTCTCACCGTGCTTCACTTTGGACAGTTTCTGCTGTTAGGTCTTCAGATTTACTGAGTTTCATTTCTGCACCACTGAGTGGGTTGCTAACCCACCCATTGCTTTTGGTATTTTGTGATTTTAACTTTTTGTTAAACATGGTCATAGTAATTACTTCTATATCCTTGATGGCGGTTTCTAACATCTGTGGTAGCTTAGGTCAATTCCTTTGCTGTTTCTTTTCATAACAAGTTGTACTTTTTTTTTTTTTCTTCAGGCTTAGGACTTTTTGGCTGGATAAATAATGCATAAATTGTGAACTCGATACTAGGTAATTTTATATTTCATACATATTTTTGGGCTTTTTAATGGGTTATGGTTATTTGTAAATAATTTAGTTCTTTTTGGGTGTTTGTGTTAAGATTTGTTAGAGGAGACCACAGCT
Organism: Peromyscus californicus insignis; assembly: GCF_007827085.1. Lineage (NCBI taxonomy): Eukaryota > Metazoa > Chordata > Mammalia > Rodentia > Cricetidae > Peromyscus > Peromyscus californicus. Next base: position 42,242,646 of record NW_026294551.1, on the reverse strand, counting down.
ATGTTTGGTCTAGAGCCAATGAGTTTCTCACACAAAACTCCTGTTTGTGTCTATCATTGCTGACCCCATTGGTCACTACAGGTGTCCCAGCCCACTGTTGGGATGGGCACTGCTTTTCACTGTCTGAGAGTCCTGGGTGCTGGCACCTCTCATCTTTTGGACTGTCTTTTCTTCATCTTTGGGTACTTTTCTTATACACGTCTGCTGGGCAGCTCATGAACCAAGAGGAACCCTGACAATGTCCCAGAGTTCTTCCTCTGTGCATCTCTCCTTTCTGCCAGAGTCCTTCAACTTCCAGCCACCCTGGTCTCTCCAGCTCACAGGCTCTGTGCCATGGACTGGCTACCCTCTCAAGGCTGGACGCCGGGGCAGCTCCAGCTCCACTCTCCTTTTCTGCATTCAAGGATCACTGTCCTTCACTGCCTGATTATGGCCTTAAAAGCCGTTGCTTCCTATACCTGTTTTTGGAAGGAGGGTCAACAGAAACTTTATTCTAGTAAATGCACCTTGGATAGACGCCTACACTTTAGAGATCTTTTTTTAGGAGGTTGCACAAACAAGACTCTCTTTGATGACCTTTTCCTAGAATTTTCTTCAGTTCTTTCAGGCCTGACTAAAGATGTACTTTGATCTTTGTGCTTTTTATCCCCCTAATAATTTATTTATATAATTTTATGTGCATTGGTGTTTTGCCTGCAGGTATGTCTGTGTGAAGATGTCAGATCCCTTGGAACTGGAGTCACTGGTTCCTGGGAATTGAACCCAAGTCCTCTGGAAGAGAAGTCAGTGTTTCTAACCACTGAGCAGTTTCTCCAACCCAAAAGAACATTTTTTTTTGGTTTGGTTTTTTGAGCCATGGTTTCCCTGTGTGTAGCCCTGGCTGTCCTCGAACTCAGACATCTGCCTGCTTCTGCCTCCTGAGTGCTGGGATTAAAGGTGTGCGCCACCACAGCCTGGCTTGACCTTTGTGCTTTAAGCTAACTTCCTTATGTCCTACAAACCTGTTATGAATTATACATTCTCCCCTTGTTAGACCATGCTAGATGGAGAAGGTTGGTTTCTGTATCCCCACATATGACATGATGTCTAAGATGTGACTGAGACCAAAGAAATAAATATCAATATACACATGCAAATATACATAAATTTTTCTTGTTTCTATGGTGCTAGCTAACTAACACTGACTTGTATATTACTTTTTATCACCTAAATCATTTAAAAATGTACAGTTCAGCAGCATTAAGTATATTCATGGGGGAGAGGGGGCTGGAGAGATGGCTCAGTGGTTAATAGCACTGGCTGCTCTTCCAGAGAAGCCAAGTTTGATTGCTAGCACCCATATGGTAGCTCATGACTGTCTGTAACTACAGTCCCCGGGGTCCGATGCTATCTTCCGGCTTCTGAAGATGTTATACACACAGTGCACAGACATACATGCAGGCAAAACACACAAGTATATTCAGCCGGGCGGTGGTGGCGCACGTCTTTAATCCCAGCACTCGGGAGGCAGAGGCAGGCTGATCTCTGTGAGTTTGAGGCCAGCCTGGTCTATAGAGCAAGATCCAGGACAGGCACCAAAACTATATGGAGAAACCCTGTCTCGAAACCCACTCCCCCCCCCCAAAAAAGGGAAAAAAGTATATTCACATTTTGTAAAACCTATTTCCATTTTTTTTCATACTGCAAATAGAAATGCGCCGGGCGGTGGTGGCGCACGCCTTTAATCCCAGCACTTGGGAGGCAGAGCCAGGCGGATCTCTGTGAGTTCGAGGCCAGCCTGGGCTACCAAGTGAGTTCCAGGAGAGGCGCAAAGCTACACAGAGAAACCCTGTCTAGAAAAAAAAAAAAAAAAAAAAAAAAAAAAAGAAATGCATGCCATTTTTGAAATGAAAGAACAGGGTCTAGAGAGATGGCTCAGTGGTTAAGAGTACTGGTGCCTTTTCCAGAGGCCCAGGGTAAAGTTATCAGCACCCAGATGGTGGCTTACAACCATCTATAACTCCAGCCCCAGGGGATTAGACTTTCCCTCTGGTTTCCTCAGTCACCAGACATATACTTGGCACACATACATACATGTGGGCAAAACACTCATACATATAAAATAAATTAAATCTAAAAAAAATATGGACACATAAAATAAATGAAACAAATTTCTTGAGATAGGTTCTTGCTATTGTAGTCTTGGCTGTCCTGGAACTTGTGTAGACTAGGCTGTCCTTGAATTCACAGAGACTGACCTGCTTCTGCCCAAGTGCTGGGATTAAAGGCGTGCATGGCTGATACAGCTTTTTTTTTTTTTTTTAAACCATTTGGATAAACCTTGGGATAGAAATAACTGATGAACTCAAGACTTACAGCTAGCCGCCAGGCAGTCAGGACCAGAGTCTATGATGCCTATTTCCCATCAAACCTTAGTCTTATTGGTTCTATTAATTCAACACATTTGCTAAACAGAGAAGGCAAAGAACTGCATGAGTCAAACAAGGCTCAGATATGAACAGTTCCTAAATCTAGAATTAAGGCATACTTTAGTGAAGCTGGGCTTGGGTTTTTTTCATTTGTCTTGGTCAGTAAGTGAAGTAATACCTTTTAACAAGTTGTTCCTGATACTTTTCCAGGCAAGGACTCTGCTGAGTCATGTGCTGTGCGGCCACCGTCCCTTTCCATTGACACCTATATTTCTTTTCTCATTACACTCCAGTCAAGTTCTTTCCTTTTCTTTTAGACAGGGTTTCTCTGTGTAGTCCTGGAAGTCCTGGAACTCGCTCTGTAGACCGGGCTGGCCTCGAACTCACAGAGATCCGACTGCTTCTGCCTCCCGAGTGTTGGGACTAAAGGTGTGCGCCACCACGCCCAGCTTCATTTTTTTCATTTTTTAAAGGACATTCTAGCTATGACATCTTATCCCCTGAGACCAGGATCTAACACTTTGCTACATTTCCCAGGGATTCTGTCTTACCATGAATCAAACTGATTTTTTTCTATCATGAAAACTTCGTGAATTTACTGGTTAAACTACTTGCTTTGTTTTTGGAAGAAATGATTAGATCTAAAATAATTGCACAACATTTGAATAATTTTCCCATAATAACAAAATGCATGAAATTATAGAAAAAATGACATTCCTTTCTTTGGACCTAAGTTTAAAAGAAGACTCAAAATAAGGAATATTAAATGTAGGGCTGGAGAGATGGCTTAGTGGATGCTGTTCAAGGTGTTAGATTCCCAGCACCCCACAGCTGGTCACAACTGTCTAACTCCAGTTCTAGGGGATCTAATGTCCCCTTCTGACCTGTGAGGGTACCAGGCACATACACAGTTCACAGACATACATGTAGGCAAGACACTCCTAAAAATAAAATAAACAAATTTTAAAAAATCAAATGGCAACAAACCATTTTCCTGTCAGGTTTTTTTTTTTTGTTTCAGACACTGTAGAAAGGGAAGTCGGAATAACAATGTGTCAAAGAGAAGCTTAAGGGAAGAATCCTTGTTATCTTTCAAAGAGAGGCCACAGGACTATACAGAAAAGTCTGGGACCTGCAGAGGATGAGGCCACCAATGCACGCACGGCATGTGGGGCCAACCGAGCCCGTCTCAATGTTTAACCCCGGCTGCACCATCACCCTAGGAAAATTCAGCGAGAAAAATTGGTATCATCTTATGCTCTTGTCTCTAGTGGCTTCCTATCTGTATCCAAAGCTGTGTGTGACTCAGAATTACAGGCACTGGAGTCTTGGGGACACACATGGACCCAGAGGCTTTCCTATTCCACGCATGCACATGACATGCTGTGCCTAAAGGCAGAACTTCACATTTACTTTGCTGTGATTTTTAAAAAAAATTGTTCTAGCCTGACAAGATGTTCTGAATCCAGATTCTGCCATCCACAACGTAAGCCATTCTTCTGGGGCTGTGTCCTTGCAAATTCAGAGAGTAGGACTTCATTCAAATTTCTGAAAAGCGTGATTCCAATTAATTTTCACCATGCTTACACTGACTTTTATAGCTTTTCTCCCCCTAAAACTTGAAAATTATGGCTATTTTAGAAATTAGTGGAAAATTTATATTAGGTTCAACAATTGTAATAAAAAATGGTACTTGGAGTGGAGACCCAGGGCTTTGGGTGTGCCAGGCAAATGTTCTGTCACTGACCTATACACCCTACTCTAGATATTTTGAGATAGGGTCTTGCTACATAGCTACATAGGATTTCCTGAAACTTGTTATGTAATACAGCCTGACTTCTAACTTATGATCCTCCTGCCTCAGCCTTCTAAATAGCCAGGCTTACAAGTGTATGCTACCACACCCAGCTAATATACTTGTCATTCTGTGATCTTTTTTCACACTAGCAAAACCAGGCCCATCTTCAGCTGTCTTCATTATTTGGGCCCATTCTTTCTGCACAGCTGTTGAGTTTCTGAAGGTGGAGGTTCAGTTGGACATGCCTCCCTGTGTTCTCTGGCTATGAGTCATCTGAGCCTGGAGGTCTGAACTAATAAAGCGCCCAGCTGTCCTTGTTTTTCCTTGCTGGGCTTTACATTCCCCTTAGTGCTTCTGTTCAGCTTTAAACACCAAGCTCTCAGTGGATACCATTACATGACACCATTTGCTCTGAACAGTGACGTCTTTCCGTCCCCATTCCACAAACAACACTGCTTTCCCCGTTTTTGTTATTTTCCCAAGATTCATTAGTTTAGGATTTTCTTGGATCTAGGTGACAGAAACCCATTCATAAATAAAAAGAAGCTTGCCAAATGGCAAATTCATCAAAGTTTCAATCTGTTGAAAGACCAAGTTTGCCAAATGTACCAAAATTTGCATACTTATCAAAGTGGTTTTTGTTGGGTGCACCATCAGAGCTGGGCTCTGAACACTGTGCTCCTGGGCCTCCAGACTCTCACTCACCTTCAGCCCATTTCCTCTTAGTCAGACTCTTGCTCCTGCTGCCCCTCAGGTTCCCACCCAGTGTACTTGGCAGCTGGAGCACAGACTCTTCTCTTTCTCCCTTGTCTCCACTGTTCTGGCTACTTCCAGCTGGAGCATCATGGCCTAGAATAGGCTGTTTTAAACTACCGTTATGAGAACAAATGGAAATCGGTCACTTAGAGCTCTATAGAAATTTCCCAGCTGGGTGTGGTGGTGAATGCTTTTAACCCCCCGCATTTGAGAAGGCAGAGGCAGGTGGATCTCTGTGAGTTCAAGGCCAGCCTGCTCTATATATTGAGTTCCAGGACACAGGAGAGATTCTGTCTCAAAAACCCAATAAATAAAAAAATAAAAATAAAAAGTTAAAAATCCCAAAGCTACTAACTGCCATTTTTTTCAAATAGGTCCATTTTGTAAGTTAGATGAGATACTTAAGGGCAGATTTGAGAAAATACCAAATATCAAACAAGTAATGACTAACTGACCTTCAAATTCAGCTGGACTAAAATTTCCAGTGAATGTGAAAACCTGTGGACTTTCCCAACTGTTTTATAGTTTCAAATCTGGTTTGGAAAGCATAAAGTATTGGTTTCTAGACTGGGGATCTATCTGCATGACCAAGAATGTAGATCGGTGCTTTTGGTATCATACCCCAATGTCTGGTACTGCTCTTTGGATACAGCTTTGTGGACTTCTGTGCCTTGAGAGCACGATACCTGTATGGAACCATCTCACAGAAGGATGCCCTTCCCTGACCATCCTAAATAAAATACAGATGCAAGTCTTAGTATAATATACTTTTCTGCTATAATTCCTTAAAAGACTAAATAAACTAAAAAGCCTTAGTTTTTTCCAACTTGAACATTTCTTAAAATGCTGTTAAGGGGGAAATATGTGTTAATTTAACCATCTATTTTCAAGTATGCAGTACACTGTCAACCATGTGCAATGCACACTGGTGAATTGTGCTTCTGACAAATAGTCCCACTTCAGATTGTACAAGCTTTTCAATCAAGCACAGCATCCACTCTGAAGACTGCAACGTAGTTTCCCCTCCCCCACCCACTGCCATGTATGCAGACCTGGGCTCAGGGAGTCAGCACTTTGATTCTCAAGGACTGCATTGAGGTAATATCTGTGTCATTAGGCTTTGACTCATTGGAGATATATATGAATTAAAGATGTGATTATTTTTATTTTGTGTATATGATCCCCTAGAACTAGAGCTATAGATAGTTGTGAGCCACCATGTGGGTGCTGGGAATTGAACGCAGGTCCTCTGCAAGAGCAACAAATGCTCTTAACTGCTGATCCATTTCTGAAGCCTCCAGTTTTACGTTGTTATATTTACCATCTCCCCATTATTTATATGAGAAAGTTCAAATGCATAGATGTAGGACTTTATAAACTCTGGCTCATCTCTTCTAATCTCATTTCTTTGATTCTTTGCAATCACTCACTTCTCCAAATGTACTAGGATATTAACCTTCACCAAGATTGTGCATTCTCCTTCCTTCTCTGGGGGGAAAAATCTTGATCCACCCTGCAAATGGCCACTTCTCTGAAGTCTTTCTTATAAGATTAAGAACTGTTTAAGGAAAATGGACTTGAATAGCCCATCTTTATGACACCCCCTACACCCACAAAACAACATCTAGTGGTAGGTGTTTTGTGAATGCATGCTGAGTGATGGCATGAAAACGGAACAGTGTTTACTGCAGATAAAACACTTAGTTAAGTGTGCTGTGGTTACATAAAATCCTGATCCCAACAAAGCTCATAGGACCTGAAATAAACACATTAAGAAAGCTTTTAAAAATCCCATTAGAGTTATAGCTGACATTCATGTTAGAAAAAAATCAAACATAGCACAAACCAGGGTATTATTCACTAATTATCTGGTGAATTTGGGAATACCTCAGTATCTCCATTTTGACCTACATTGTAAAGTTCAGTGCTATGGCCTTTCAAAAACTAATATGACTATTCTAAATGTCCTTTATCTACCTGTGGAGAGACTGAAAAGATGTACTTTGGGATTTATTTCTTTCAACTTGAAAGGCAATGATGGACACGTCACAAAGCAAATAAATAGCTTTGATCTGCACAAAAATGCCCTAAGAAAGCCTCCATCATAAAGGCAGGTACAAAGGAGGAAGCCTGTGTACCATGCACCCTAGAGGGAGCTCTGTTCCAGAAGGCAATGGCTCAGGGTCCATAGGCACAGTGCAGAAGGAGAGAAGTAGATCTGGTTCAGTGTTCACAGGAGACAGCAATCTCTACTGTTTGATTTGGGCCCTGGCTTAGTCACACAGAAAACCTTTAAAATCTCTCTGTGCTCTTGTTACCACAGATGGCTCTGAGCATATGTATAAATAGCTTGAGTTTGTTATGTGGAAGCCTGCTATTTGCACATGGGGTTTCCTATCTGGGAAGAGGCAGGTGGGGCCCACTGCAAACTTCTTACAGTAACTAAAAACCATTACTTAGGATGATTGACACCTCCTTCTGGGACAAGCAGATGTCACAGACAAAGCCTGGTTTGTGTGATTCCTCTGCCTAGTAGCATTTCTAATCTCTATTACCCCCTACTCCCTTATCCCTCCAAACCTTCCCCTTATCCTGGCCTTTCTTTACAGCAGATTAGGGGAGATTTAGTTTGCATTTTACTTGGAAATAACTTTTAAAACTTGAGGATTTAGTGGTTTAATTAAAAAGAAATCTACTTTTGGCTGGGCATGGTAGTGCACTCTTTTTTTGAGGGGGGAGGAGGGTTCAAGACAGGGTTTCTCTGTGTAGCCCTGTTGTCCTGGAACTCTGTAGACCAGGCTGGCCTTGAACTCAGAGATCCACCTGCCTCTGCCTCCCAAGTGCTGGGATTTAAGATGTGTGCCACCACTATCCGGCAGTAGCACACTCCTTGAATCCCAGTATTCGGGAGGCAGAGGCAGGAGGATCTCTGTGAGTTCTAGGCCAGCTAGGTCTACATAGCAAGTTCCAGGACAGCCAGGACTACACAGAGAGACCCTGTCTCAAAACAAAAAAAAACAACAAATAAAATAAGACAATAACAATAAAAACAACAGCCAAACAAAAAACCTACTTTTGTCACGCTGGCTTCAACAAACTGGCCACAGTGCAATCTGCTGTGTTCAGCTGTACATCTTCCTGTCAGCTAAGAAGCCGGCACTGCACACACTTGGTTGTGTATGAACTCGTATTCCTGGAGGAGATGCTTTAGCAGTCCGGGGGAAGGCCTGCAGCTTGCCTTTTGAGCAAGTACCCTCACGTAATGCCAATGCAGAGGACTTTAGGGAGCCCCCTGACACATAGAGGAAGCTTGTCATTGCTTTCTCATAATGGAGGCATGCTTGTTTAACTGCATGGAGATACCACAATCTACTTAACCATGTTTATCTTGATGGACTTTCTTATAGTTTCAATGTATTTACAATTTTAAAAAATGCTATGCTGTTTTGTCTTTTCTGTCTAGGATCCTTTTCACTTCTTGTGTGTCTGTGTGGTAATGTGTGTGCATGCATGTGTGTGCAGGTAAACTTGCTTGTATGTGCACATTTGGAGGCTAGAGGTTGACATTAGGTTTTCCTTCTGTTTCATTTTCTGAGACAGGACCTCTCAGTGAACCTGGAGCTGCCTATTTGGGCTAGACTAGTTGGCCAGCAAGTCATGGGGATCTGCCCATCTCCACCTTCCAGCACATGCCTCAGTGCCTGGCTTTGAGGGGAATTAGAAGTCAGAGTCTTTTGTTTTTTTTTTTTTGTTTTTCTAGACAGGGTTTCTCTGTGTAGCTTCGTGCCTTTCCTGGAACTCACTTTGTAGACCAGGCTGGCCTCGAACTCACAGAAATCTGCCTGCCTCTGCCTCCTAAGTGCTGGGATTAAAGGCGTGCGCCACCACCGCCCGGCAGAAGTCGGATTCTTATGCTTGCACTTTATCTAGTGAGCCATCTCCCCAGTCCACTTCTGCTTTTTGTAGGAAGGACCAGCTTCGCATACTTCACATCCAATACTTCACATCCAAGCACGAAGACATAACCTCATCTTCTCTCAAAAACGGCTCTTCTCCCTCTCCTTGCATTGATATTCTGAGAAACACCTATTTTTCTGGTCAAAGTGACGGCATTGGGGAGGTATTCCACCCATGCTATGATAATCTCATTGCTCTGGCTACAGTCACTGGGCTAGTGGGAACATCTCCCTGTAGATTATGCCCTTACTCACCCTGAGAAGATTTGCAGACATTTCCAGTCATATGGAAGGAGCTACTTGGGGAGAGTGAAGATGGTAAACAAGAAGATGAAAGATGGAGGTTGTGACAGGCCTTAAATTCCTAATCATAGCTGTCCCTCTGCCAGGGCGTGCGGGGGTGGGGGGTGGGGGGGATACACTTCGTGAGGTGTTTGGTAAACACAAGTGACAACTCGGTTGGGCATAGAATTTTTGAGCCCTAACCTTTCCCTCTCAAAAGACTGAAGATGTTGCTCCAGGGGATTGAGATATTTACTGCTGCTGTGAAAGTGAAAGCAATTCTGTATTTTTGTCCTTTGTAAGGGAATCTCTCCTTATTCCTGGTTGTGTGTGCGCGCGCACGCACACACACACACACACACACAGTGTTAATCCTTAAATTCAAAGCATTGTCATAGTAACACATAGCCATTCACTAGAACTTCATGTAAAATACTTGCAGTACAGAAATTTTAAAGTTTTACAGAATATAAGATTCTCCCGGTAAGATGCATCTTTTTTTTCTTATATTGCTAAAATGTTGCCTGTTGTAGCTATGGCAATCTGTCAATTATAAGCCCCATTTCAGAGACGTTAAAATTAAAAAAACACATAGTTAAATCTGTGAGAATCCAAAATCCCTTTTGCTCAGCTGTGTCCTTTTCAAGTATACCTGCCATTTGAATCTAAGGCTTTTGTTTTCAGCTTTCTCTGATGTTTTCTAAGTCAGTGTTCTTGGGGCTGGAGAGATGGCGCAGTGGTTAAAAGTGCTTGCTGCTTTTGTAGGGGACTCAAGTTCTGTTCCTAACACTCCCATCAGGTGGCTCAGAGTTGCCTCTAACTCCAGCTCCAGGGGCATGATGCCTCTGGCTTCCTCTGGCACCTGCAACTCAAGTGTACATCCCCCTCCCACCCCACATACACACATGAAACCACACAACACAAAACCTTAAATCACCGTTCTCTTCTGTGTACTGCCTTGTCATTATTTTCCAGATCTATTTTCTGCAACATCAACTGCCGTTTTCATACTTTAATGATGACTTACTGTCTTGAAAATCTTTGGCTTGACTTGAATACCTGAACCCCTTCAGCTGTTTCTCAGTCAGTGTTTTCATTCATCTCCATGTGTCCTATATTTTCTTGAAGCAGACAGTTTCTATAATATGAATTTCCTGTTATAATTCTTTTCAGAAATAGGCTTTTCTTTTAGCTCTTATTTACATCTCTCCTGCTGTTAGTATCTGTCCTTATAGGCTCCCGACTAAGAAGCCATCTTGCAGCCCTGGGGTCCTCACATGAAAGGGGGCACATGGGGCCTTTCAGGTTCTTTCTTCCAGTCCACCTGTTTGTAGTTAGAATCCCTGGCTCAGCTTTTAAGCTGGGGAGCTGGTTTATGTGCACAGCCGCCAGTTGTGGTTTCAAAGTCTTTTACTTATTAAGAAACTGCTGATCTGAGCAGGAATCTCGACATCTTGCCTCCTCGTCAGCTCACTGACAAGGAGAGTCTGGAATTATTTCTAGTTGTTTAGTTGTTAAAGAAAAGTGAGCGAGAAGCTGCAACCCTCAGCACATCACATACCCGTGGCTCTTCCAGCTCATAAACTTTTTAGTTGCTGACTTTATATCTGAAATACCTAATCATTCGGTCCCTGGATACACTGCATTGCTTAGAGCTATACTATGAATAGTATAGGGGAAGTGGTATTCATAAAGGGAAGGGCACTGTAACAGGATTCTTCCTGTCTTCTACACAAGATGACTGGGTTACCATCTTCTGGTAGGCCAGGTACACAGGTCTGTGAGGAAGGGTCAGAGGCATCCTACTGCCAGCTGGCCCTCGTTCATGGCAGTTACCTACTTAACAGTATTCAACTAGTATTTACAGAGAACCTTCCATGTGCCAGGCTCTGCTGAAAACACAGGGACTGCTGTGAAGAGAAGAAACAGAGTCTGTTCTGTGGACTCACATGTCAGCCAGAGTGCATGCAATAAACACACACACACACACACACACAGGAAGGGTATGTCAGGTCAGATGCAGATCAAAGTGTGTATATGGGGGAGAACTCAGGCAAGGCAGGGGAGAAGACTGTAGGATTGGGGAAGGGCTGCTCCCTCTAGGGCAGCCAGGGAAGGCTAAGGCTGTCTCTGTCAGTGGGCCAATGTTTGAGCAGTATTTCCAGTTTCTACACTCCTTCTCTGTTTCCATGTATATCTCTCCTGGAAGCAAAGGAAGGTGAATCATGATCACTCACTTTTAACCTGGATTACTTCAATAATTGTAATTTTAAATAGCCCAAGATGAGCATGGTGACACACTCCTGTAATCCTAATAGTTGAGGAGGAAGACTGAATTGGAGGCCAACCTGGGCTACATGGCAAGACCCTGGAGGTAGAAGGAAGTAATCATATACTCCATTGAGACAGGTCAAAGTTAACGAACAAAAATCCAGGCATAGCGTGCATATCTTGAATCCTAGTACTGTGAGTTCGAGGCCATCTTGGTCTACATAGTAAGTTCCAGAACAGCCAGAGATCCATAGTGAGATACATAGTGAAAAAAAAAAAAAAGAAACAAAACAAAACAAGCAAAACAAGCAAAGAACAAATCCTCTATGGTTGGCAATCTGGTCATTTTCAACTGTGTTTATTTTACTTGTAGATTTTGAGTTGGACTATAAATTATACTGCCAAGCATCCAGGTCTTTGGGGGAAGCACTTTAGAAATGCCTATCAAGGGTCATGAAAATGTTTCCCAAGGAGAGGGGAGGCATAGGGCATAGCAGGAAGGGGCTGGGCAGGGATGGGATGGTAGAGGGAGTGACGGTCAGCTGCTAAGACTCCTGGGATGTGACTTTCTTTGCTTCCTCCACCATGTGTTATAAGGCTATTTCTCTCCTGGACACTTTATGTCCTACTTGGGAAGTGACAGTCTGCTTAGTTTGTTTGTTTGTTTTCTCAAGACAGGGTTTCTCTGTGTAGCCCTGGCTGTTCTAGAACTCTCGCTGTAGACCAGGCTGGCCTCGGAAACTCACAGAGATCCACCTGCCTCTGCTTCCTGAGTGCTGGGATTAAAGGCATGCACCACTGCGGCTGGCTATGCTTACAGTTTTATGGAGAGTTAAAGAGGAAAAAAAAAAAGAGAACTCCATCTAGAAGCAGGTCAAATGTCCAGACAAATTTAGCAGCAGTGCCCCTTTCTTAAGGCAGCTATTATGCTGCTTCACACCGCTTGTGAGAAGCAAGGTAGCAGCAGATGGCACTAACTTCTGCTTTCACTGCAGACATAGAATAGGGAAAAGGAAATTTCCATGCCTGAGACTGGGGTTGTACTAAGGTTTCCAGCACCCAGACAGGCAAATGCCTGGACAGCTGCTTAGGGCAGATGGGTCCTTTGACAGCTTAATATTGCAGTTTTTGGTGACTCCTGTGTTGGGAAGGCCAACATGACACCATCTGTTTACTGATGAGCAGAATCCTCACTACCGGCAGGTAGTCACTGCTGAGTGAAATGCAAACCAAGAGGCAAGTTCATCCTTTCTAAGGATGAGCAGACTGGTGTGGCCAACCTTGCCTCTACAGCCTCAGGAAGCACAGCCTCTCCGTGTCCCTGTGAGGCGGGAGACTGGGAACAGTAGTAATCCCAGGAGGATCAAGATATAGAAATCCCACAAGATACATCATTCGATTAGAGAGTTCTTTTGTTCTACTTTTCTGACCAGAAAAAGGAATTCAGAGCCATCTATAAATACTAAAAACAAGCTTCCATGTATTAAAGTGAAAAACATTTGATATCATATTTTCTGCTAAAGGTTGGCAAGTGAGCAAGCAGTCTCAATGCTACCTTTCTTCCACGGTTGAGGTGTTCCTTCTCCAGAGGGAGTTGCCTATTTCCTGCATAGCTTTCCGGATACAGTTATGTGTGTATGTGTCTACTTATACCTGTAGCAAGGTGCATCAACATGCATATCACCACTTAAGTAAAAACACTGCAACAAGAGATATTTATAGTACACATACTGAGGAGGAGGAGGAGGAGGAGGAGGAGGAGTGCTCCAAGGTCTGAGATAACAGGTACAAGGCACCACCTCAAGCTTCCAATGTGGATTATAACATAGATGTGGAGTTTGTCTCTATAAGAGGTATCTGTGTTCACACAAATGGTGGCTGACCACACGTACCATTTTGCACATTGCCTTGCCCGCCCCCCCTTGAGAAATGGCTTTGTGTCAATAGAGGGAGCTCTTGTTGTCCTGCTGGTTTCATGTGAAAACAAAGACACTGAAAAGTCCTGCAGGAGGCAAACCTGGTACTTTTGCTGGCATATCCCAAACACATCTGACTTTAGGTCTTTGCTGGTCTAGGTGAGATTTCTCATCTGTGGACTACAGCCAGGACTAACTGGCATGGTTAGTTTCTGGGTGGTGTCTGTTCTAATGGTTTATCCTTAAGCCATACTGGTTATCTATTAAGTAATCTTTTTGTGCACGTGTGTGTTCTAGGAATTGAATCAGAGGTCCTGAACTACATCTCTAACCCTGAATAATCTGAGTGTCACCTTTTAGAAAATACTTTCTTAAAGACTGTTTTCTGGGCAAGGGGTATAGCTCAATGGGAGAGCATGTGCTTAGCAGGTGTGAGTCCATGCCCCCACCCCATTCATTCACTGTCTTCAGATGCTTTAGAGCACATGAAAAACAGGTAGTGCATGCTCAGGGAGGCAGGAATTCAGTACAGGTGGAGTGAACACTGCAGGAGAAAGGCTTATCTATACTGAGATGGGGTTAGTTTCACGACTCTCTGTGATGGTATTTTATTTGTGCACCCCAATAAAGTTTATCTGAAGATCAGAGGAAAAAGCCAGTCACTATATTAAACATAGAAGTCAGGCAATGGTAGCACACACCTTTAATTCTAGCATTCAGGAGACAGAGATCCATCCAGATCTCTGAGTTCAAGGCCACACTGGGAACAGAGCCAGGCGTGGTAGCACACGCCTTTAATTCCAGCACTAAGAAACTCTGTCTCAAAAACCAACAAAATGAAAAACAAACATCATGAGATTTGCCTATGGAAGGAGGTAGGCTTAGCTTTGAAGATTTACTGGATAATATTTGCTACAAAAGCACTGATTCTAGGGCCAATTATTATTTCCCCTCCTGAGGCAAGATCTTCCTGATTCCTCATACACATACATGTGAAGGATGGGGTGCCCATTCTGCTTGAAAGGACCTTTGTTGTCCCTTGGCTGGGATTAAAGGCGTGCGCCACCACCGCCCGACTTAATCCCAGCACTCAGCACTCGGAGGCAGAGGCAGGCGGATCTCTGTGAGTTCGAGGCCAGCCTGGTCTACAGAGACAGTGTTTCTGTGTAGCTCTGGCTGGTCAGGAACTTGCTATGTTCACCAGGCTAGCACTGAAATCACAAAAGTCTACTTGCCGCTGCCTCTTGAGTGTTGGGATTAAAGCCTTGTGACTATCTATGCCTGGCTCTCACTCTTGATCCTCCTGTCTGTGTGTTATGAACGCTAAGACGACAGGAATGTGCCACCACACCCAGCCATTTTGGCTTTTTATTTATTTATTTATTTATTTTTATTTTTATTATTTTTTTTAAAGATTTATTTATTATGTATACAGCATGTATACCTGCAGGCCAGAAGAGGGCACCAGATCTCGTTACAGATGGTTGTGAGCCACCATGTGGTTGCTGGGAATTGAACTCAGAACCTCTGGAAGAGCAGCCAGTGCTCTTAACCTCTGAGCCATCTCTCCAGCCCCCATTTTGGCTTTTTATATACATAGGAAGCTTATTCCTGCATCTCCCCCTTTCTCTATCTGCCTTTGCTTACTTTCTTTGCACAGTTTTCTTGCTGTTTCCTTCTGGCATCTTACTTGTCTTTCACAGGGAAGCCACTTGCTGAAATGTAGCTCTTGAGGAAAGAAGTTACTCAGCTAGGTTGCGCGGTGGTTTCAGTTTGGGTTAGGGCATCACATCAGCCTCTGCCATGTCCTCTGCTCAGGACACCCGTCCCTCAACTTGTATATTTCTTTGTCATTAGGGTCATTATGACAAGAAACTGCCTTAGGCCATAGCCCTGCTGAGTGCTGGCCATGTGACCACTTCTGTTCTGCAGCTGTCAATCTGCTTTCTGTCCCCCGACCTGCTTCCCCATTCCTGTGCTTACTCCCTTTGGGTATCACTCATTTGTGATGAGTACTGCCTTTTATGAAATACTGCTTTTGTCTTCTGCTGGGAAGGTGGAATTCTTTCCTCCTTCAGTCTGGTGAGCACACAGGTAGAGCAAGCTTTCGAATGGACTTGCCTCCTTGCGTTCTAAGGTTACAGTCTCCCTGGTCTACGGGTTTACATGTTGTGCAGTTTTGAGATGCATTCTCTCTGAATAGAATTTCTTAGAATATGCTTTAGGGAAAATCTAGAAAATAGTTATCAAGAACCCAACCCCTCTGCCCTCTGGATTTTCATCATTAATGCAGGTACAAATAAGATTACATGCCATACCACTATGCTTGTAAAACACACTGAATTGTGATGATCCCAACAATGATAAGAGACCTGACAATAAAGGACAAAGGCCAGAAAAAAATAAAAACCATTTTTCCTCATCAAACAAGTAGCAGGTTGTTAATTATAACTCTAAGTTGAAATTTCTTCTGGTTTTAGGAAAGAGAGATTAATACTTTATTACTAATTGATCTCCAAGTTCATAACAGAAAAACAAAGAATAAACTGGAAAAAAAGCCCTGCCATCTTGTCAACTTTCTTCTCCTTATATCTAGGAATTTTGAAGAAATCACAAATTCTTTCATAGGTTACAAGTAGGAGGCACACACCTAGGAATACGTATCTGCATGCTAGAAGAGAGCCACCGACGGGTTTGATTTCCGTCATGGGGAGAAGACATTTAATGCAGGTTAGAATTTACTAAACAAGAACTCAGACGGAGACAAGAATACTTCAATTCCTCAGGCAAAACCGACTGTATTCATTAGTACAAGTCTTCAAGTAATAGATAATGAGCTCTGACTTCTTCTATTGTCCATGCTTTGCCATGACTAAATATTTACAGGAAAACAAGCCTGCTTGTGTGAGTTAGGGATGTTTACTGTGGAGACTTCTGTCATAGTCTTCCACTCTTTGGTATGTTTCCTATCTTTACAGTTCTTTGGCAGATGCAGGGGGTCCATTTGGCCCCCAGACTACAGGATGGTGCTAGCCACACTCAGAGCCAGGCTCTTCCTTCTCAGCTACTGCCCCACATGCTAACTGTCTCTCATAGACACCCAGAAGTGTGCTTTATTAAGTCTTAGGCATCTCTCATCCAGTCAAGCTGACAATATGGATGAACCATCACAAAATCTACATATTTATTGATTTTTTTAAAATCAATTCTCTACATTCTGCTTTTTCTACCAGAAGATAACTAAGCATAATTCATAAGTTATATATACTTAAATGTAAAATATTTAAAAATCCATTTCTTTCTTTCTTTTCTTTGTAGAATACAAGGTTTAATAACAAAGAATAGTGTACTTAGGAGGCAAGGGCAGGTGGATCTCTGTGAATCTGAAGTCAGCCTGGTCTACATAGAGATCTTGTCCCAAACAAATAAAGACTGCTTACATTATACTATATACATTTTACCATCAAAAATAAAGACAGAAGAACTTGTAAGAACAGGTATGACACCAGCAAGGAGCCCTGAGCATTTCTGAGAACGTGGGAATGCCTTTCAGGAAGGAAAGAAACTGACACCTGTACCATTTGACACCATTGTTTTGTTGTGTGATCTTGTTCTCGCACCAAGATGGGGTGGGCGAAAGACAGCAAACCACAATGAGAACATTAAATTACGAGACGGCACTGCCCCAATACTTCATGGTCACTTAAGGAAAAAAAACTCCATCTCCAACATTTCAACAAACAACCTGACAAACTCTATCCCCCTGCCTAAAATTATTTACTGACTAGTCCCCATCACCCCAGGGGAATCTGTGGCCCATATTATTTTTAAAAACATTTATTATTTTTATGTGTATGTGTATAAGTGTCTTGCCTGCATATATGGCTGTGCACCATATGTGTGCATTGCCCACAGAGGACAGAAGAAGGCATCAGATTCCTGGAATTGGAGTTACTGATGGCTGTGAGCTTCCATTTGGATGCTGGGAATTGAACCTGGATCCTCTGGTAGAGTAGCAAGTGCTCTTAACAGCTGATCCATCTCTTCAGCCTATATTTCTTATATTATTGTTCCAACCACTTCCAGCCCCTTCGCCAAGATACCATCCTGCTTTATAGGGATTTTCTCAGAATATGCTGTCATAATTATTGCTATAACAATTTCTGCCTGTCCTGGGAATTTCTTCAACCTTTATGGACCTATATGCTATCTTAAATCCGCTTTCTAATTTGTTTATAGTCATGGCAGACACACTAACTGATTATGTTTGGGATAAATACAAAGCCGTGGCAATAAGAATAGAAAGTAACTTCTTCTATTGTTTGGATTGGCAGCAACAAACTAACCATGAGGGAATCTCTCACTGTTGGCAAAGCTAGATACTGGAAAAGTAGAGGATCATTCCCAGACTTGAAACTATGGCTGGGTGCTAATTTCACCTCCTATGAAATGGATGCTTTAATTTGTCCTTGTGAAGGAAAATAACGATATATTCACATTGGAACAAAACAAGCTCAGTGATAAGTATGATTAAACATTCTGTGTATTTAAAACTCATCTTTCAGTTACAAAAATAAAATTTTACCTCTTGAAATGATTCACCAGGACTCCAACAAGTTCTCCAATTCGACTCTCATGGGTTGGCTGTTTGCTGAAAAGGCAGACAATGAGGTCTTTGTTGTCTTTTGTATGGAACACTACGAGCTGGTCCTTTCCATTGGAGACACTCAGACCAGTCAACTGCAAGGAGACGACATGCAGAACACTATTAGGATACCTCTCAGAAGAACGAGTTAGGTCAGGTTACAGTAATGATGCTGATGGCTTTTGCCTTTATCAAGTTCCATGAAATAAATAAGTAGGTTTAAGAAAATGAAAAAGGTAAAAAATGAATGAGATTGGAAATCAAGGAAACAAAAAGACGATTCTTTCAGAAAATGAATAAAATTGACAAGCTTCTAGCATGCATTTACAATAGAACTATAGTCTTTTTCTATCAACTACTACCTATTTATAAAAATAATCTGAAGAGCTTCTGTAAGGCAAAGGACACTGTCAACAGGACAAAATGGCAGACTACAGAATGGGAAAAGACCTTCACCAACCTCACATCCAACAGACTGCTGATTTCCAAAATACATAAAGAACTCAAGAAACTAGATACCAACAAACTAAATAATCAAATTAAAAAATGGGGTACAGATCTAAACAGAGAATTCTCAACAGAAGAGTCTCAAATGGCTGAGAAATATTTAATGAGACATCCTTAGCCATCAGGGAAATGCAAACCAAAACGACTCTGAGATTCCATCTTACATCTGTCAGAATGACTAAGATCGCCTTTAATCCCAGCACTCGGGAGGCAGAGCCAGGTGGATCTCTATGAGTTCGAGGCCAGCCTGGGCTACCAAGTGAGTTCCAGGAAAAGGCGCAAAGCTACACAGAGAAACCCTGTCTCGAAAAACCAGAAAAAAAAAAAAAAAAAAAAAAAACCAAAAAACCCCCACAAGCTCATGCTTGAGAGGATGTGGAGTAAGGGGTACACTCCTCCACTGCTGGTGGGAGTGCAAACTTGTATAGCCACTTTGGAAGTCAGTGTGGCGGTTTCTCAGAAAACTGGGAATCAATCTACCACAAGACCTAACTATATCACTGTTGGGCACATACCCAAAGGATGTTTAAGCATACCACAAGGACACTTGCTCAACTATGTTCATAGCAGCTTTATTTGTAATAGTCAGAACCTGGAAACAACCTAGATGTCCCTCCACTGAGGAATGGATAAGAAAATGTGGAACATTACACAATGGAGTATTACTCAGCTGTAAAAAACAAGGTTGAAGACAAATAGATGGAACTAGAAAAAAAAAAAAAAAAACATCCTGAGTGAGGTAACCCAGACCAAGAAAGAAAAACATGGTGTATACTCACTCATAAGTGGATATTAACTGTAAAGTAAAGGATAACCAGGCTACAATTCACAGAGGCTAGGTAACAAGGAGGGCTGAAGGGGGGACACAGGGATCTCACTGGGAAGGAGAAATAGAGGCAATCTCCTGGGTGGACTGGGGGTAGGTAGGTGGGGATGGGAACTTGAGGGATCAGGTTGGAGTGGGAACAGAGGGATAGAGTAAGAAACCACTGGAAAGAGGGGGACTTCTTGGGGTCAGGTAAAAACCTGGAGCAAAGGGATCTACAGGATGACCCCAGATAAGACTCCTAGCAATAGCAGATACATAGCCTGAACTGGCCATCTCCTGTGACCAGATTGATGCCTAGCCCAATTGTCATCAGAAAGGCTTCATCCAGCAACTGATGGAAACAGATGCAGAGACCCATAGCCAAACATTAGGAAGTGTTCGGGGAATCCTGTAGAAGAGGGGGAGAAAGGATTGTAGGAGCCAGAGCAGTCAAGGACACCACAAAAAAACTCACAGAATCAACTACCCTGGGCTCATAGGGGCTCACAGAGACTGAACTGACAACCTGGGAGCCTGCATGGGACTGACCTAGGCACTCTGCATATATGTTATAGTTGTATAGCTTGGTCCCCTGTGGGACTCCTAACAGGGGGAACGGGGCTGTCTCTGACTTTTACTGGCTTTTGGGACCCTACTCCCCATACTGTGTCACCTTGCCCAGTCTCAACACATAGGGAAGTGCTAGTCTTACTGCAACTTGATATGCCATGTTTTGTTGATACTCATGGGAGACCTGTCCTTTCCTAAACAGAAACAGAGGAGGGGTGGACTGGGGGGTGGGAACAGAGGGAGGAGTGGAGGGGGGAGGAGAAACTGCAGCTGGGCTATTAAATAAACAAATAAATTTATATAAAAAGAAAAGACAAAAAGGAGAGGCATTATAACCAGAACTAGGAATTCAGGGGGCTATCACCACAGACCACAAAGACATCACACATAAAAAAGGATTATTTGAACAACCCTAGGTATAACAGCATAGTCAACAACTTAAACCAAACAATTCCTTGAAAGTACAAACTACTAACCCTTCCTTCCTCCTTCAAGTAGCTTAACTGATCTGTATTTGTTGAAGAAATTAAATCTCTAATTAGAAATATTTCAATAGAAATTCCAGGCTCAGATGATTTCATCAGTGAATTATACCACACATCTAAAGAAATACCATCAATTCTCCATATTTCTTCTAGAACATAGAAGGGAACACATATAACTCATTTTAAGAATCATTCTGATACCAAAAATAAAGATAGTATAAGAAAATAATAAGCTGATACCCTCCATGAATTTTGATATAAAAACATTAGCAAACTGAATCCAATAACATATTTGAAAAATATACATTGAAACAAAAACAAAACAAAACAAAAACTAACAAACAAAATGCCTGGCCTTACAAAGACATTTTAAAAGCTAAAATCTTTAGATTTTACTTAGAAATCTAACAAAGTATGTGTGTAGACCTACATATTGAAAACTATTGAATGCTGATAAAGTCAAATTACAATACAGATAAATGAAAGAAAAAAGACCCTGAACAAAGGAGGAAAAATACATTTAGAGACTAGAAAATTTGATAGTGTTTAGACGCCAATTTTCTACAAATTGATCTACAGATTAACATAACCCCAGACAAAATGTTTTGGTTAAATATTAAAAAGCTGATTCTGAAGTATCTATGGAAAGTCAAGGGAACTCGAACAGCCACAGAAATTTTGAAAAAGGAAAGCAAGGCTGGAAGACTCACATCACTGATTTTAATAATATTTATAAAGCTGAAGTCATCAAGACAATGTAACTTGAAAGAAATGAAAACTAAGATCAGGAATACAGCCACACAACTATGACCAATGCATTGCCCACAATGCATTGTGCAAAGATGACTAGGCAGAGAACAGACAACTTGGGATATTTGGGCATCTACATTCCAACAGAAACAAATATTTATTCAAATCACATCCCTCACAATTCAATTCAAATTGGACCATAGGTCTAAACATAAAATGTTAACTATAAAACTTCTAGAAGAAAACTAATGATTGGAAATTACCTCACCCAAAGAAGGCATATGAATAGCAAATGAACATGAAAAGATGTTTAACATTCTTAGCAATTTAGAAGATGGCAAATAAAAATCATAATGAGATGCTACCACAAACCTGCCTGAATGACTAAGAACAAATTAAACGAACCATAACACAGACAGACGCATTCACAAGTGTACACACACACACACACACACCCCAATTAATGAAAACCTCAAACCTTTGTTAACACAAGAATTAAACATGGTTGCTTACAGCAGCTCTATATGAATGCACCCCAATGAATGCAATCGAATGCCTATCAATAGATGAATGGATAAACAAACCGAGAGACATCTAACAACAATACTCAGCAATGAGAAGGAACAAACTGATGACGCAGATTACTCTATAAGCATAAACATCAAAGGTATTATGTTAAGTGAAAGCACTCAGTCTCCAGAGGTTACGCACACATGACTATGACTCCAATTATGAGTTTTCCAGTATGATGGAGCCACTTTGTGTCCTGACCAGAGCAGTGCTTACTACAATATCTTAAGACTCATAGCCTTATATACCAATCTCACACATGAAAGCCAATTTTATTATGTGCAAAGTAAAAATTATGGCTCCCTGGCTGTTTGGACCCCAAGGCACCCTACTTTGGACAACAAAGCAGACACTAGAGTGATCTCTCATTTTGGGCGTTTGTTCTCCCATTGCAGGCAATACTGATGTGCTACCTCCTGAGTACCTCTGGTGCCATGAGTGAGCAAGCAAGCAGTGGGGACCAGGCAGCTGCAGGTCAGGGCACATGCTGAATCTAGCAAAGATAGAAACCTCATTCTCAGGGGAGTCAGTGCGGTTAGATTCTGGAGACTGCCCAAGCACAGGAGAAAACTCTTGAGTTGTAGACATGGAAGGCCAGGGAGAGCCATACATTTTACAGATGAGAAAAGCAGGGTTCAAGGTGCTCAGCTGATGTGTTGACCCAGAAACTAGAAATCAGGCCATGAATTGACTCACACCCACTTTTTCCTATCATACTCAGTTTAATTTCTTTTTGTTTTTCTAGTGCTGGAGATCCAGCTCAGAGCCTTGAGCATGCCAGCAAGTACTCTACCACTGATCTACACTGCCAGCCCTATCATAAAGCTTTTCCAAATACCACACGTAAATGAACACAAGATTCTTAAGTCAGTATTCCTATGAAAATATTTTCAGAGGAGTTGAGTTCTCAGGTAGATTTTGTTTGCTTGTTTATCGTGTGTGTGGGCACCCACAGGCCACACGGCATGTGTGTGGAGGTCAGAAGACAACTGGTGGGAATTGGTTCTCTCCTTCTACTACGTGCATCCCAGGGGTGGAAATGAGGTCACCAGCTTTTACCCACTGAGCAGTTCCATCATCCCCTGGCTGTGGTGCATTTTAACAAATGTCAGGTCAGTGTTTAATGGAGAGCATGGAAAACAGTACAATAATTGGAAATCGTTCACTAACCTCTGTACAAATGGTTGTCTGAGGCTAGTGGTAAGACAATACAGCAATTTCTCTGCCACTTAGACATATTGCATCCCAATGATTTTTGTGTGATTAAATTAAAAATATCATTTTCATTTGAAAAAGCATTTTTATGCCTATGATGCTTCACTGTCATTTGATTACTTTATTTGCGAAATCCAAAATTGAATTTATGCAGCACTTCACAGGAAAGCTTGATTAAAGCCTAATAAAATGAGAATTAGAGTAGCAGTTAACTGCCAGTGCTTCCCAGGAGCGTTAGCTGCAGGGGCTGGGGAGAGCAGCTGGAGGCATCATGCTGCTAGGATCCCCACTGGAGCGCACACACACACACACACACACACACACACGCACACACACACAAGACCACTTCCCAGAATGCACTTCCTTGCCACCACCTAGTCCATCAGAGCTTCTTTTCCCATTCTCTATCTTTCCCTGTGGAGGAAGGAATTTGTTCTTTGTGTACTTAGGGTGTGTCAAGTCCTGGAAGAAAGAGAGCAAGCAGCACTTAGCTTGCTCCACCATACAAGGAAATATTAGGTCTCCCTGTCTGGAGGCAGACAAACAACACTGAGAAGTCTCCTTCTGTTCTGGAAGACCGCATGGTGAGTGGGAGGACTGTGGGGCTGAGGGAGACCTGCCTGTGCAACCCACTTCAGTCATGTGATCTCAGACACCCGTTCAATTTCCTGGGGACTCAGCCTCCTCTTCTGCCATCTCTCTGGCCCATGGCATGGAACTCTTCTTGATCCTTCTGCCTCAGAGCCTTTCAAGTGCTGAGATTACAAGCACTGCCAGGCCTAGATGACAATTCTTACATTATTTAGAGTGCTCTATTGCACAGAAAAATGTGGAAGCCATCCTGATTACTTTAACTCTGGTAGCAAGATCTGATGAAGCATAAACGTTTCATGTTCTCCCATTCTCATGGTCTTATATGAGTGCCCCCTCCCAATCAGAAGTGAGTTTCATGAATACAGACGGGGAAATCCAAAATAATCAACAAGCTGAATTCACAAGTGAAAGATGGCTTGCACTAGGAAAAACACTAGTAAAACTCAGGTGGTTAGAAGGCCACATCTTCCTGTTATTTGTATAATCTATGCTTGTCTAACTAGAGTTCATTCCTTGAGGTCAGACTTGATGGCTTTCAGTTCTTTAAGGTAAGCATACAATTCTGGATATACATTATTTTTATTTTACAACACCTCATGTATACAAACAATACCCCTTTCTACAGCAAGTGGTAAGGGCTCATATGTATTTATTATTATTTCATCATTCTTATTGGTTATAGCTTTTTCTGACTACTTGGTAATCTGTGGCAGTAAAGTGTGGTAGACAGAGGAGAAAACAAATTTTCTCCTTGGAGTTAAAGTATGAAAGGCCTCAGATCTGGCTGATCACAGAGAACTCCACCTGGATCTTTTAATATAACTAAAATAAAAAGCTTGTGTGTGTGTGTGTGTGTGTGTGTGTGTGTGTGTGTGTGTGTGTGTGTGTATGTGCACACGCGCGCGCACATGCATGCACGCACACATACACATAGGTGCTGGGGAGGTCAGGAGAGAATCTCCTGGAGCGTGAGCAGTCGTGAGCTGCCCATGTGGGTGCTGAGAACAGAACTTGGGACCTCTGAAAGAACAGAATGCACTCCTAAACTTTGAGCTCTCTCTCTAGTTTGTAATGTGATTTTTAATTGATAGACATATGCCACCTACATCTTATTTTTATAAATAGCAGGTAAAAAATAAGTAATTGTAAATTAAAACATATAACTCCACTCCTATACAACTTAAGAGCACTTCCAGAGAACCAGCACTCACATGGTGGTTCACAACTCTCTGTAACTTTAGTTCCAGAGGATCCAATGCCTTCTTCTGGCCTCCAAGGGCACTGAATGCATATGGTGCATACACTTACATGTAGGCAAAACACCAATATTCATAAATAAAAAAATTGAAAAGAACTTAGAAAAAAAATTGAGACATTAACTGCTGGTAGGAATGTAAATATGTTGCCATTATGGAAATCAATATGGAAATTCCTTCAAAAACAAGAGAGCTACTAACTAATTCAGCCATAGCACTCTAGGCATATACCCGAAAGAACTGGAACATAACATACCTTGCAAACTCATGTTTGCTGTGGCACTGTTTACAGCAGCCAAGCTCTGGAACCAACCTAGAGTCCCATCAATAGATAGATAGATGGGTTAAAAGTGGCATATATACTTCGTGGAATTTTGCTCAGTAGAAAGGAAAAAAGAAATTATGTTTCTTGAAGAAAATGACCAAGACCGGAGATGATTATGTTAAGCAAGGCAGACTCAAAAAGACAAGGGTTGAATGTTTTCTCTTATGTTTAGAACCCCAGACTTCTCCCATATGTGGAATCTAGATGTATATGATATGAAAACGGCAAGGAGACTAGTCAGGAAAAGAAAGGAGATTAGTGGGAGGGAGATGGGAAGTGAATACGGTCAAAGCACATGGCACATGTGTATGAAAATACCAGAAGGAAACTGCCATTTTGTATAATCGGTATATGCTAAAATTGAGGTACAACTTACAATATAATTTGCATGTGGCCTATTTGTAATATTTAGTATACAGATGGATGATTCTGACACCAAAGTCAAGATACGAAATATACCTTCACACCAGTGTGTTCCCTCAGGCTGTTCTTTTTCATTTTTCAGGCTTAGTTCTGGATCTGCATAAGACTGACTTCAGTGTTTCTGGGGGGTGGATGGGTGGGTTGTGAGACAGTCTACTCTACAGTGCAGCCAGCCTCAAACCAGGAGCAGTCCTCCCTCCGGCTTCAGTGTACAGAGCCCCAGGACTTCAGGTGTTTTAGCCACTATGTCCCGCTTTAAAAACTCTTATTGGTTACCAAGATGACTATTCAGACAGTTAAATCCAAGGGTCCACTGTAGTAAGAACAAACTCACAAAATACTGAACTATCTCCCTATCCATTATTTATATAGGTATCTACTACTAGACTGAGAATTTCCTATATATATATATATATATATATATATATATATATATATATATATTGCTCTGGTCCTCCCTGACCTCTGGCTCTTACGGTCTTTCTGCCTCCTCTTCTGGAACGGTCTCGGATTCTTGGCAGGGGGATGACGGAGATGTCCCATCTGTGGCTGAGCACGCCACTGACACTTGGTCTCTGCATTTTGATCAGGTGGGAGTTCTTGCTAACTACTGTCCACTGCACAAGGAAACTTCTCTGACGAGTTCTGAGAATTGCACTCATCTATGACAAATTCTAATTTTTAAAGGTGACATACCAGCTAAACACTATGCTGCTGGTCTTAAATGGGCTATTTAAATTCCTTTTATTTTTCCATGACAGGATTTCTCTGTGTTGCTCTGGCTGTCCTGGAACTCATTCTGTAGACCAGACTGGCCTCGAACTTACTAAACTTTTATAGTAACAGAATGTAGGTCCCCCCACCCTGCCCCCACAATTACCTTTGGGCTGGCAGTGCCACACAGTGATAGAGCACTTGCCTGGCATGCTTGAGGCCCTGGGCTCACTCACTCACAGTAATTAAAGTACTTGACAGGAAGTTTGAAATTTCAGCTGTGTTGGTTGCTGTGGCAGGGAGGGGCCATTGTCTGCTGAGGGCCACTGTAACGGTCACTTTCCTTGTCTGTTTTGCTTCCCCTTCCCCTCCCATGTCTTTATACCTCAACCAGAGTGTGTCCCCATGCACATGTCAGAGAAAACTGGGGGCCCTGACAAGGACAGCTGTAAATCCCAGAATCTTAAAAGTGAACTAATTTCTGAAGCATGTGTATCACAGAATCACAGGCAAAGGCTTAGGTGCTTCATGACAAAAGACCAGTAACATAATAGGCCGTGTCACGTTGAAGAATTCACTCTTCAGGGACCACTGAGAACTTCCTGGGAGGAGACCACTGTGTCTTGATTCCCTTGGGGGATGATTGTTCTAGATTTACTCTGTGGTCTTCTCAGTAGGAGGCCCTCTTCTCTTAGCTGGCTACAGCCCTCTCAACACACATCTCAGAGGACCATAGTAACTTGGGGATTTCTCCCCTCCAGAGAGATGTGGGTGTTGATGAAATCAAAGTGGTCATGAAATTTCTCCTGGTTCTGCTTATATTCTGATATATACGCTGGTTCTTTGAATTTTTTATTCTCTACTTCATTTCTTCAGTTTGACTGCAGGGCTATAATAATTACGCTCTTTTGATCTCAATCAACAAATTGACTTGGCTGTTTCTCAATGGAGAACACTCTGTTTATTCTGTTTTCCCTTCCGACACTTGGAAGGCAGCTGGGCTGGCTCTTTACAGGGCTCCTTGTAACGCCTCACTTTCTCCCTCTCCCCCTCACTTCTCTCTCTCCCCACTCTCGCTTTTCTTGTTCCTGCCTTCTTGTCTCACTAAGATTTAAATCCCGAATCTTAACGATACTGTTTCATCATGGACATATCACACTGTTTGGGATAACTGAGAGTTTATCTCCCTGTAAACAACCATTGGTCAAAACAACTAAACACTTGGCCCCAAGCCACTATCTAAGCAAGCTGACTGTCCTCAGGTGACCATGCTGAGAGGAAGCCAAGCCTCACAGAGCACAGAAATTCTGGCTCAGCAGTATTGGTTTGGGCAATCCCAGCTCTGGGCCAGGCAAGCATGAGGGCTTCGGTGTTTTCACAGCCCGTTGTTTACCTTAATCTTTTTCTGCTGTAATAGCATGATATCACAGTATCACAGGCAAGGCAAGCCACGATGAAACAAGGTTTACTCTGGCACATAGCGCTGGTCTGTGGTTGAGGAGACACATTTGGAGTCATCCTTGCTAGCAGAATCCAGACATGGGGCAGGATATCTCTTGGTCTATGTGTGAGTCTCTTAGGTCTCTCTCTCTTCCAGTATAGCCACCAGTCTTCAGCATGGGCTCTACTCAGGACCTTATCTAGTCATAACCATCTCCCAAAGGCCCCACCTCCAGCCACATGCTTTGATTAAATTTCCATCCTCTTAGATGTCTATAACTGGGATTCAGTTCCCATGTGGATCTCACAGGAGGTAGACGGCTCTCAGGTACAGGAGGTGCTGAGAAGCAGCCTTAGTATCCTCTCGGCTGAAGCCCAAGGCACCGTGGAGCAGAGGTGAACTGGCCTCACTGACCCTTTCCAAACTCAGCCCACAGAATCTGTGAGCATAAGATGGTGATTTAATTATTTATTTCTCCTGGGCCTGGGATACTTTGTTACCTAGCAACAGTCACTGGAATAAAAATATGGAGAGAAGAGGGGATGCCACCGTAACAGCCCTAACACAGTTGGCATAGGCTTTGGGAAGTGGGTAGGAGGTGGAAGAGGAGCCTCCTGGGGGACACTGATGGGTTTCTAGGAGGTGTGACATGAAGGCTGCAAGTAAGGGAAGGAAAACAAGTCCTCGGACCAGGAAAAAAGGTATTCTGGTTACTTAGGGGGCAGGTAATGTGACAATATTAGTGTCAATGAAGAAGTAGGGATAGAAAATGCACCAGCAAGTGTGGTGATCCAGATAAAGAGGTTTCTAGACAGAGTAAGGGAAATGCCTTCTGGCTTCTTGCTATGAAAAAAAAAATGTGAGAGGAAAGAGAAGATCCTAATAAAGAACTGTTCATCTTTCATGCAGAATTTGAAGGAAATATAAAGAAGCCCGCAATCGCTGGGCTTCAAAATACAACTGTTCCTTATTCTCAGCTTCTCCAGATGGCAAATGATTCTCAAATTAAGAAATGGTTTCAGGGCAATGGATCAAATCCAGATCAGGATTGTAAGATCTGTTGTCGCAACCTCAGAAACATCCAAAGCATTGCTTCAAAGAATGTTCCAGGCAGATGAAAGGCACTGAAAAGATCTTTAGGGCATGTCTTGTGAAATTTCTCCACTGAGACCAGTGTTCCAAGAGTCTCGAGGACCTTGTTCACAGCAGCACAAGAAGCTCAAACACAGAGCAGATAGTTTTGCAGATTCTCGGCTGTGTTCCTTCCCTCTAATAGACTAGACCATATATGAGATGTATGGTGGCTTCATTCTGATTCACAGGAGGGGACACAGATTTCAGACTGTACTTCAGGAACAGAAATCACAATGCAGATGCTTCTGAACCCCTAGTTTCTGTGGGGAAGTAGTTAGGTTATGAAGGCAAGCTGCAAACACAGATGGCCAGCGTTGATGAGCCTACCATTCTCTCTTCTTTGAATGGGCATCCATGGAGAGTAACCATCCCAGTCCATGGGACAATTTCTGTTTAGCTCACCAGTCTTTTTTTTTTTTTTTTTTTTTTTGGTTTTTCGAGACAGGGTTTCTCTGTGTAGTTTTGCGCCTTTCCTGGAACTCAGTTGGTAGCCCAGGCTGGCTCGAACTCACAGAGATCCACCTGGCTCTGCCTCCCGAGTGCTGGGATTAAAGGCGTGCGCCACCACCGCCCGGCCAGTCTTAATATGGAAGGAATTCTACTTAGGGGGTGGAACCTGGACTGAATTAAATGATTAAGGTCTTGGTTTTTGACCTTGAAACCTTACACCATCAGGGGACAAAACTTTGGGGGAATCTTGGAGGGGGGAAGAACAATATTTAATTTATTTATACACACGCACATTCTTTCTCACATTCTTACATACATTTGGTTATGGGGATCGAGCCATATATATACACTAAGCAAGTGCTGTGTACTGTAACTACAGCACCAACCTTACACCTTTTAAAAAATTGAGTCTGGGATGTGCGGTGGTAGCGCACACCTTCAATCCCAGCACTTGTGAGGCAGAGGCAGGCAGATCTCTGTGAGTTCGAGGCCAGCCTGATCTAAAAAGTTGAGTTCCAGGACAGCCAGGGCTACACAGAGAAACCCTGTCTCGAACCACCCCCCCCAAAAAAAATTTTGAGTGCTGGGCACTCAACCTATGGAAACGCCTTTTTTGTTTTTGTTGTGTTGTTGTTGACACAGGGTTTCTCTGTGCAGCCCTGACTGTCCTGGAACTCACTCTGTAGACAAGGCTGGCCTCAAACTCAGAGATCCATTTGCCTCTGCCTCCTGAGTGCTGAAATTAAACAGCTCTAAAATGCATTGCATTTTATTTAACTTAGTGTGTGTGTGTGTGTGTGTGTGTGTGTGTGGTGGTCAGAGGACAACCTTCTACCTCGTGGGTTCCGAGGATTGAACTCAGGCTGTTTTGGCAGCTGGCAGCTTTACCTGCTCGGTCCTCTCACCAGTCCAGGATAGTTTATTACTCAGCAACTGTGACCAAAATATGGAAATTTTTTTTGGTGGGGAAGGTGTTTAGAATTGAACCCAGGATCTTGTTAAATACATGTTCTATCCTTGAGAGCTACACTCCAGTCCCAGCAGACATACTCATTTTATAAATACGTCATGGAAAGAATGTATAGTTTGTACCTAAGACTTAATTTCCTAATAAACAAGTATCCTCTTGACAAATTTATTGTTTTTAACATGACTGAAAAAAAAGCCTCTATTCTGGAAATATTTTCTACCTGAATTAAATAGAACCAAATACTTATTTTATTCTCTTAAGGACTCAGCATTACGGTGGTGAAGACTAATTAGTGTGTTTTAAAACAGATGCATATTCAGGGATGCTGGAGTCCCCACGACCACACTCCTGGGCAACATACTCAAATTTCATACTAATATATATATGAACCACTTGGAGTTTTAATGGTGAAACAAAACCCATTATACAAAATATGAGCCTTGGACAATAAAAAAATAGTCTCAATAGAACTGATTTTATACACAAGTGCTTGTTATGAGCCTACTAGTACTGATCAATATTATTCAGGCCAATGAAACGAATTATAATCAGCTGATTAAAGGGCTAAGTTTACATCATTGACTGGCAAGGCCTTTGAACCCTTGATTATAATACCTTGATGTAAGCCTCTCCATAAAACTGTTTGGTAAGTTTCCAATCCCAATCCACCTCACTGCACTGAATAAATAACATCTCCTTGTCCAACTTCGATTCTTCCAAACACCGACACATCCTGACAGGGATCAAGGGCACCATCAACAAGAATGTTTACAGCCTATATATCATTCTCATTGCAAATGAACTGCACACTTTAGAAAATGAAATATAAATTCATCTAGCAAGTGACACAGGATGAGCTGGCTTCCTTTTTTAGTCCTTGGATCCTTTATCCTGATGTGGGAAAGGCCTTATTTATAGGAACCACACTGGGCTCTTTCCATGTTTGGTCTGAATGTCAAATTCCTTACTAGGAAGGTAGTTAAAACCTAGTGTGGCTCATGGGCAATTGTCTTCTTTTTGTTGAAATCCTCACATAGGACACTGGAGGTCTCTGCCCTAAGAACACCTGGTACTTTGAGTACTGGAGCTTATCTTATAACCAAATAGCAAAACAATTCTATAAAAAACTGAATTTTTAATTTCAAAGAGGCTGCTCTGGGGAAATAGCTCCAGAAAGCACTTCAATGAGATCTGCAAGACCAAGCCATCTAGTGGAAGTCAACTGTATCTCCTCTGAGTGTTTGTTCCTTCACTTTTGGCATTCATATATTGCAGCCATCAACATGCATGCCTATGGCAGATGGGCTCTCTTTTAATTACTGCCTCAGATTTACTGTGCGGGTTTGGGAACCATATAATCAAATTCACCACCAGGGTACATGAAGCAAGACGAATGGCCCAAGAGGGCACTCCTTTAGAACAAGCCGGCAAAGCTAAGTGCTTAAACCCTGGCACATCTATTTTGACTATTCAAACTTACATTCTGACTGTGGCTCATTCGGGCCAGTGGTTCCCAACTGTGGCTGCACATTAGGAGCACTGGGGATATTCTGATTTGTTTCATTTGGGAAGCTTCCCAAGTGATTCCAATTGTATAAGACCACTGATTTAGATGAAGCTACTAAATAATTGGGTCTTAGATGGCCAAATTATTATTTTACAAAGATAATTGTTTTACTAATTGATTCTAGTTTTTAAAAAATCTATTTTTAATTTATTTTTCTCTTTCTTAAAATACCAACTTAATTAAGTTGCTTTCCTTATTGGTCTTTTAATTGAAATTCTTTATCTTACCAATTAATGACCCTCCTGATGCAAAAAGATTATGCACTCATCATTTTAGGTACACCGTTCTGATCCTACCTTTGCCAACAAGTTGAATCTATACACATTAGCTTATCTCTATTTCAGGAATGATGGGTGATTTCAATTGTACTCTGATCATTTTGGCCATAGTGCTATGAGATGGGATTGTACTTGCCTCCATCAATCACACTGTGGCAGGGATTCTGAGGAGTACTTTGTAACCTGTAGGAGAGGAAGGGAATCTAATCCAAGACATACAGGAGGCAGCAGATAACACACCAACACATATGCATGCATGCAGACATGTGCACACACATGTACACGCACATGCACATGTGCTGGGGAAGCCCTATCAATGCTCTCTGCCTCTTTATCTGAAAATGGGGTCTTAATATTGCCTCATAGAAAGGATAACAAAATTATTTAAACTGCTACATGGAGAATATTGAACTAGTGCACACAGAGAATATTTTTTAAACTGTTAATTTGAATGAAGAATGGCTCAGGAATCTCTTGTGTCCTATGTCTTCTCTCTACTTCTTGTGCTACAGCATCCACAGAGACAATTCCCAGAGTCCCTGAAATGGCTTCCATACCTCTTCTCATTTCAGTCCAGAACATATCACTTAAAATCATCTACAGCAGTGGCTCATGTAACCCTTTATGGGGTTCTCAATTTGTGGGTAGTGACCCCTTTGGGGATTGCATATTAGATATTCTGAATATCAGATATTTGCAATTCATAACAGAAGCAAAATTACAGTTATGAAGTAGCAATGAAATAATTTTATGGGGGGGGTGTCACCACACATGAGGAACTGTAGTAAAAGGTTGCAGCATTAGGAAGATTGAGAACCAATGTGTCCTAGTTAGGATTTCTACTGCTGTGAAGAGACATCATGACCACAGCAACTCTCTCTCTCTCTCTTTCTCTCTCTCTTTTTTTTTTTTTTTTTTTTGAGACAGGGTTCCTCTGTGTAGT
This sequence comes from Peromyscus californicus insignis, assembly GCF_007827085.1. Classification (NCBI taxonomy): domain Eukaryota; kingdom Metazoa; phylum Chordata; class Mammalia; order Rodentia; family Cricetidae; genus Peromyscus; species Peromyscus californicus. Next base: position 42,209,614 of record NW_026294551.1, on the reverse strand, counting down.
TTTGGTGCCTGTCCTGGATCTCACTCTGTAGACCAGGCTAGCCTTGAACTCACAGAGATCCGCCTGGCTCTGCCTCCTGATTGCTGGGATTAAAGGTGTGTGCCACCACTGCCTGGTGACCACAGCAACTCTTATAAAGGAAAGCATTTAATTGAGGTGGCGGCTTACAGTTCAGAGGTTCAGTCCATTATCATTATAACGAGGGATATGGTGGCATGCAGGTAGACATGGTGCTGGCTACATCTTGATCAGAAGGCAACAGAAAGTGTCTGTGACATTGGGCAGTATCTTCAGCATAGGAAGCCTCAAAGCCCGCCCCCACGGTGACACACTTCCTCCAACAAAGCCACACCTCCTAGTAGTGGTACTCCCTTTGGGGTCATTTTCTTTTAAACCACTACACACTGGTTTAAGAACTTGGAAAAGGGCCAGGTGGTGGTGGTGCATATCTTTAATCCCAGCACTCAGGAGGTGAATTTCTGCGTTCAAGGCCAGCCTGGTCTATAGAGAATTTCAGGACAGCCAGGGATACACAAAGAAACTGTCTCAAAAACAAACAAACAAACAAACAAACAAACAAACAAACAAGAACTTGGAAAAGAGGGCTGGAGAGGTGGCTAGGCTGTTCAGAGCATTGGTTGCTCTTCCAGGCAATCTAGGTTTGATTTCCAGTACCCACATGGTGGCTGGCAACTATAATTCCAGTCCAGGGGTCCAATGACCTCTTTGGACCTCCATAGGCATGAGACACACACACACATGGTGCAGAGACATCCATTCAGGCAAAACATCCATAAACATAAAAATAAAAACATCTTAAAAAATTTGGAAATGGAGTTGCAGAGATGACTCAGTGATTAAGAGTATTGGCTTCTCTTCCAGAGGATCAAGGCTCGATTCCCAGTGTCCACAGGCGGCTCACCATTTGTAACTCAAGTCCCAGGGGATCCAATGCTCTCTTCTGGCCTCCTCAGACACCAGGCATGCATGTGGTGCAGAGACATACATGCAAGCAAAACATCCGTACACACAAATGAATACAATTTTAAAAGGAGTAAAAAATGGGAACTAAATACTTATGCCCGTCAAAGAAAACACACAAGAGCTGGCATATACCTATGGACCCCTGTGCCCTTGGACAGTCAGTTCTTCCTGAGCAGCACAGTTTCAGCATTTAATGCTGGAGTGTGGTGATGGGTCTTCCCAGCCTCTAGGGCTGCTAGAAATGGATCCCTGTGGCTTAGCCACTCAGCTGTGGTGTCTTGTTATAGCAATTGGGCCCACTAAGACAGACGACTCCACCCTAGATGGCTCTCCAGACAAATGACTGTCTATTGGGCTTCTCATTTGGCATTCCCCAGACACCTCAGTGCAACCTGTTTCAGGACTATTCTTTCCAGGACCTCTGCCTCTTTCCCTACACTTCCCATCTTGGTGAGAAGTCAGGACTGCTATCTACTCAGGCGTCCAGGAAGAAACTTCTGACGTGTGACTCGCTTTTCTCAATGCCCACAGCTTCTTGTTTGTGCACCTGAGTAGCGTTTTTCACTTTTAAAGATTATTTTCATTACTCCCTGCCTCTCTGTGTGTATCCCATGTGCGTTCAGTTGCCTATACAGGCCAGCAGAGAACATACACTCCCCTGAAGTTGGAGTTACAGGTGGTTGTGAGTCACCGAACATGTGTGCTGGGAACCAAACTCAGGTTCGCTGAAGAGAAACAAGTGCTCTCAATCCCTGAGCCGTCTTGATAGGCCCTTGAGTAGCTCTTGAACCACCACCTGCATCCCTTTCTCATTCGTGTCTGAATTGAGGCTTTTGTGATTTCTCAGCATGCCACAGGAGCAGCTTTTCAACTGCTTTTCCTGTCTCCAGTCTTAGCCTGTCCAGTTCACCCACCAGCAACCATTTATCGAAGACTCACTGTATGGAGGGAAGTGTTCTGGGGTTAAAGTCCATGGTCTAGTGGGGAGACAGACTTTAGACAACCATGTAATGTGTCAGGTGGTAGCAAAGAACACAATAATAGGAAAGGCACAGAGAGGGATAGCATGGAGGTCAATGCTTCATCTTGGAGTACTCCTTTGAGGGACTATGTGAGGTGCCCACACAGTTGTCTGAGAAACAATTCTGCAAGAATAAGCCACAAGAGTGGAGAGCCAACAGTGAGGCCCCAATGCTGGCTTCCTTTTGTTGCTCTGACTTCTTTAGGATTGCCAGTTTGCAAGGGGCTTGAGAGCAGTTTATGGTTGCTGAGCACTTCAGTTAGCCATGTGATGGGAACTATGCTATGGACTTCACATACGCTATTTCAGGTGTGCTTACAACGCCCACTGAGGGTGTTGGTGCTCGACCATGACCTGTATACTCCCACAAATCCTAATATCTGTGTTCTCAGACTCCACTGGCTATGATTGCATTTACCTCATGTACTGAAATGGTCTTTAAATGCAAATAGGGCATTTTCATAACTCCTCCAACTTTGTGAAAAGCCAGGATCTGAAATGTCAAGGATGCTGGAGAGCAGGAGTGGAAGGGCAGATGCTGGAGGTGGCTTCTGAGGCAGGAAAATGGCTGCTTTCTCTACAGTCCAATGAGCACTTTAGCAAAGTGGGGCAAGATACCGGTCAGTTGTGCTGCCCCTGCAGGGCAGTCCCTCAACCATGGTACACAGTAACGAAGTCTCTGGGTAGGTATAATTCCAATAAAATAGAATCTTTTTAATGTCTGTCATTTAGAAGATCAGATTCTTTCTGTAATGCAGTTAAACTTCATTGTAACAGTTTTGTGCAAATAAAGTTTGTTCTGGATCCAGCTAAAACCAGAGAAACTCATTTACCAGATGCCTATCTAGGGCCACAGTTTGGGACCAGCATGCTCCCCGCCCCCAGATTGGGTGGGGTGGGAGCCAAATGAGATGATGTACGCATTATTATTATAAAGGATGGAACCACTGATTGATTGATTGATTGATAGATTGATTGGGTGTTTTTATGTGGATTAGGTTAGTTTCCAACTATTGAGGCTCCTGCTTGAGCTTCCATAATACTGGGGTTACAGGTGTGTACCACAATGTCTGGCTTATATTACTCTTGTTTAAAAAAAACCTTTTCAAAAGACTGACCTTGAACTTCAAGGAAATTTGACTTTTGATAGATCGTGTGGTGGTTCATGTCAGCAATCCCAGGACTTGGGAGGCTCAGGTGGGAGGATTCCAAATTTGAAGGCAGCTTGGGATACATAGTGAGTTCAAGTCCAGTCTGATCTAAAAAGCAAAATCTTGTTTCAACCATAACCATTGCTGCCTCCTTCTTTCTTCATCTATTTGGGCAGTTATGAAAAAATACCCAAATTGGATGTTTTTTAAACAATGTGAACTTATTCCTCACAGTTCTGGGTGTTAGGAGTCCAGGATCAGAGGGCAGTAGATGTTCAGACAGCCTTTGGGCAGCAGACTGCTGACTTCATGATGTCCTTGTGTGGTGAAAAGTGTGAGGGTCATTTCAGCCTCTGATATAAAGTCATTAATCTTGTGAGGGTAGAGCCCTCTCCAAGGGCCCATCACCTAATACTATCACCTTGGGACTTGGGATGTGAGCACAGGAAGTTCAGAGAAACAGACCATTGTCCCTGCTCTGTCTTTTTCTCTCACATATACATATACACATATGTCAATTGACTGAATCCAATTTGCAGACAAATCCAAACTTTGAACAAATATTTCCTCAGGAACTAAAACAATAGACAGACAAACAAACCCCCAAACAAAAAACAAAAAGGGCTAGGTGTGGTGGCATATGCCTTTTATCCTAGCACTCTAGAGGCAGAGAAAGTGGATCTTGAGAGCTTAAGGCTTGCCAGGGCTACACATAAGATCCTGTCTCAAAAAGCAAAAATGACGGGGCTGGAGAGATGGCTCAGAGGTTAAGAGCACTGACTGCTCTTCCAGAGGTCCTGAGTTCAATTCCCAGCAACCACATGGTGGCTCACAACCACCTGTAATGAGATCTGGTGCCCTCTTCTGGCCTGCAGTCACATATGCTGTATACATAATAAATAAATAAATCTTAAAAAAAAAAAAAAAGCAAAAGTGACACAAAACAAAAAAGAATTTTTCCATTAAAAATAAAATAAAGAGTCATAGCAGTAACAGTGAGGAAACACTCACTGAGGGAGTAGAATAGGCATGTTGTTGTAACAGGCCATAAAGGTGCTTTCTGGTTCTGTGTGTATGTGGTGGTCCAAACATCAAAGTGGAAAGTCCCCTTGATTACAAGACTGGCACTTGAGACTGAAACGAAGCTGCCTAGGGGAACGTTTTGGAGCAGTTCTCACCTTCCACTAGCCCCTACTCCTCTCCTTCATTTCTTAGTAACATCCCCGGGACTGGCTAGACAGTTGTTGGTCTGAGAAGCTTATGAAAGCATCATGCTTTGATCATTTCTTCACTCACCTCTTGTGAAGATTGCTGTGTACATGGAAACACAGCATAACGTGTATGCATTTCTCTTGTTAATCAGCATTTGTATCACTTGGGTCCCCCTGTCCATCCAAAGAGCCCACATATGGACAAAGCAAGGTACAGAGATCCTCTCTCCCCCTTTGTTTATAGAGAGATCTGAGTCCATCAGCATTCAGTAGAACCTGGGTATCAGGATTTTTAAAACCCCACTAGAAGCTTTGGATGTGCTCATGATAGAGCATCTCGGCACGCCTGAGGTCCAGGGTTCAAATCCCAACAAAACCAAAATGAAAGTCCCAACACAAAACCTCCAAACCCCACAGACTATTCTCGTGTGTGCCTCAGGGTCCCAAGAACCCCAAGTCAGAACTGAGACAGCCAAATTAAATCTCTAAGCATCAGGTTAGGATTGAAAGGGCCGTCTTCCGGTGCAGTGCCCTTCTCACAGGGGTTGTTCAGGGAAAGATGGGATGGTGTGAACACAAGAATGATGAGGCGGCTCTCCTCAAAGATGCTGCTATTACCACCCCCCCAGTGGAGATAAAGCAATTGTTTTCTTTCTTTCTGTTTACACTAATGGACCATTCCTTGGGCCTGCTGATATTCAGAACAAGGCTGATGTGTGAGTTAGGTCTTGATTCTCCAGTTTTCAGAAGTTTTACTAGTAACTTGTCCTCAACAGGTTAAGATGAAATGTTCTAGAAAGCAACCATTAAAATATAAGGAAACAAGGATAATGCAAGGAGATAGAGGCTGACAGAGGACACAGCCAGAAAAAGCCGAATTTTGTAGTTAACCTGGGCTTTGAGGTCAGAAAAACTGTACTGAAAGCCCACACCAATGACCACCTTCTCTGTGAACTGGTATCTTCACTTACGAAAGGTGCTTCCTGAATAGGCTTCTAAGATGAAGATATAGCAGAGTTAAGCTACCAAACGCATTAGCTATGTGACAGATACTAGTTTCATCATCATCATTATTATTATTTTTTGAAAATGAAATATTAGGGCTGTGGCTATAGCTTAGTGATATGCAAGACCCTGGGTTTGATTCCCAGTACCATTTCTTTTCTTTTCTTTTTTTTTGGTTTTTCAAGACAGGGTTTCTCTGTGTAGCTTTGCGCCTTTCCTGGAACTCACTTGGTAGCCCAGGCTGGCCTTGAACTCACAGAGATCCGCCTGCCTCTGCCTCCCGAGTGCTGGGATTAAAGGCGTGTGCCACCACTGCCCGGCCCCAGTACCATTTCAAAGAGATTTTAGTTTTGTGTGTTCTTCATAAATGGGAGGCAGCAGGTAGCAGGAGTTGGATGCTAGGCTGAGCAGATGTGGGTGTGAAGCCCAGCTCCATTGTTTGGGAGCTTAGAAGTCTTGGCTGGGCTGCTTTCCCTTTCTGAATGCAACTTTCTTCTTGAGAGCAAGACATTATAATGACTGCACCTAAGGGCTGCTGGGCATGCGTGCCAGGCATTGTGCTGCACACTAGCTGGTGTCTATCTCCCAGGGAGCAGGAGGTGTCATAGACAGATTTCATGGAGTACTCCTGCATTGTCAGTGTTGTCAAATGCATACCATGGAGAAAATGATCAAAAATGTTGATTGCACAGAAGAAAGCTCTGATGAGACAGCTACTTATTTCTTTTTATGGTGCTGGGGATCGAACCCAGGGCTTCATGCATGCCAGGCAAGTGCCTTACCACTGAGCTACAGCCTCAGTCTGACAAGACAGTTGTATAAAGGAAACCTAGGATTGCCTCAGCATGGTGATGTCTATTTTGCAAATGCAGAAATCTGTTTGTATATATGTCTCTGTTTGGGGCTTTGTTTTGAAAGGATCTGGCTTTCAGCAATCTGATCTCTAGAAAAATGTGTGCTTCCTTTCTTATACTTTAGCTCTGAAAAGGCTTTGCATTTCTTTAACAAGATGGCTTTTATAGGAATCTTGCCTGAATGATTTTTTGCTTTCAGATACTGTGTTGAGAAATTGAAAATCTTTGAAATCTGAAATCGGCTTTCCAGGTCTAGTATTGATGAAGACGGACTCTTCCTGGTTTCTGAAAGAGACTATTGCTTGATTTGCTTAGTACTGTTTTGCATAAGTTGTGGTGGCTAACAATTGTAACAAAAGGCGTGTACTGCACACATGCCACACATGCCAGGAAAACAACGAGCAGAGAAGCTCTGTATGTGCATTTCTCCCTCTCTCTTTCTCTCCCCCCCTCTCTCCCTCTCTCTCTCTCTCTCTCTCTCTCTCTCTCTCTCTCTCTCTCTCTCCCCTCTCTCTCTCCCTGTCTCTCTCTCTCTCTCTCTGATTAATAAAAGTTGAGCGAGAACATGACTCAGATACTACATTTCAAAGAAGATTTTAAACACCTATGGTCACTGAATTCAGCAACAGAATCACTGAGTGCTGAAACTACAATGGCAGAAAGACTGCTTTGTCACTAGCGTGATAATGAGAAAAGAATCCTGAAAAATTCACTCGAAACCTTAGCACCTGTATTTTTCCAAATTTATTTCTAATATAGACAGAAATTTCCGAATATCTAATTTTGCTCAGCAGCTTCTTTGTTACAACAGGCAGAAATATAAACATTTGCACAAGATGTTAAAAATAATGGAGCTCCCAGGGCCTGCTGAGAATTAATTAGGAAGGTAGATTTATTACCTAAATAAATAAATAAACCCAAGTGCTACTCAGAGTGTGACATTAAGGGATTATAAACTTCCATTAAAGGGGACTAATAAATATAGTGTTTTAAAAGCTTGAGGGAGGATTGAGAAGGGAGAAGGCTAGCACACACCAGCTCAGGCAGTGCCAGACAACAGCTGATTGCCTCTGTTGGGGTTACTATGGAAACGTCTTCTCTTGGGACACTGCCAGGAGGAGAGGGTGCTTTAGAAATGGTGGTGGGGAGCAGAGCAGGCTGGTGGCTGGATTTCAACAGGGCTCACCTCCTGTCTACGTTAAAAGGACAATCAATCTCCCAAACAGAATGAAATCTTCCTAGCAAGCCACGTCAAACAGAGTAATAAAGCATGGAGTCTGGCATAATTACAGTCCATTGAGCTCTACGGAACCTGCACATCAGTTCAGATAATTGTCTCTTTCCTCTTCCCTGTTTGTTTTGTATTTCACACAGAACTAAAGGAGGGATGAGAGTAATTAATTGGCTACTTCCTTAGCCCTCAAGCCTATACTGATAAAAGGATCTATATCAAAACAACATTAATGGGCAGATTCAAACGTTTTCAGACTAATTCATCAGGCAAAACTAACATTCACCAACAAAAGGAGGGTGAAAGAATTCCAGTGGCACTCAGGCTAAGTGTTTCAGCTTACTGGAAAGCAGCAGGCAGATTTAATGTTTATGTAAATTACGCCCAATCTAGGCAACCTTCTTCCTGAGCACTGGTCTGGGTGCACTAGTGTCTACATGAACCTGAATGGCAGAAGTATTTGTTTATTTATTTAAGCAACATGCCCTAACCACGGAGAGCCATCTTTTCCATCAGCTTAACCCTGATTTCCCAGGATAATTCTCCAAGCCAGGGGTGGTGATCAAAGCCCGGGACGCAGCACTGCCAGTTATGCAGGTAATGTAATATCTTCCTTTGTTCTCCTATCAAGTAGCAGCCACAAGTCTCTCAGACTCACAACACACTCAAATCCTGACTGTACTGTCCCTTGCAAAAATTTCAACCTTTTTTGACAAATACATTGGAACTAATACTGTAATTTGAAAGCACAATATACAAATATGGTACAGAAAGTGACCGAGGGAAGACACTGATTTGACAGCGACACAGACTGCAGCTGGCTGAAACCCTAACCCATGTCCGCAGTGTTGTACACAGAAAGTCACTTAGCTCCTAAAGGAGTCACCTGTAACTGGAATGTTTCTCTCTCAGATCACTTTTACTATTATGTGACTATGTTATTTGTGAGGACAGTGTTTGCTGAAAACATTCTCAAGGATCTGTTATGATGTCCTATTTTTATCTTTCCTGGGATGATTGACCAGAACCACTGTTAATGACAAATGGTTGTACAGTGCTTGCTAGTCAGAGGGGAGAGAGGTGCCAAATGTATCCTTAAAAAATTTGCTTAGGTTTATAAAAAAACAAACAAACAAACAAACAAACAAAAAATAGCCTTTACCACCTTAATATAAACTAACAGAGAGTAGGGAGGGAGTTGTGTTAAGGATAGAGAATTAGTGAATATTGAGTTATATTATTTTAGGGCAATAAAATACATTATATAGCTATGCACAGATCAGAATGGGTGAAATGCAAACGAATGGACAATATCAAACAGTGAGAATGTGGAGAAACAGGCACTCTCATTCTGCTTCGAATACAAAATAGTACAGCTATGTTGGAAGAAAACTGGCAGTTCTTACAAAGCTAAACTGAGTCTTCTTTGTGACTGAGTAAGTACACTCCTAGGTATTTATTCAACTGTTCCAAGAGCTCATGTCCACACAAGAAACCTGCATGAAAATATTTATAGTAGATTTATTCATGACTGCTCCAAACCAGAAGCAATCAAAATGTCTTCCAATAGTGAATGGATAAACATATTGTGGTATCTCCAAATAACAGAATATATTTGTGGTGGTTTGAAAGAAAATGGCATTATTAGGAGACTTTGTTGGCTTTGTTGGAGTGGGTATGGACTTGTTGGAAGAAGTGTGTCACTGTATAGGAGCTTTGAGGCTTCCTATACTCAGAATACCACCCAGTATGACTGTGAGTTGACTTCCTGCTGCTTGAAAGATGTAGCATTCTCAGCTCCAGCACCATGTCTGCCTGCACGCTACCATGCTCCCTGTCATGATGATAATGGACTGAACCTCTGAAACTGTAAGCAAGCCACCTCAATTAAATGTTTTCTTCCTAAGAGTTGCCATGGTCATGGTGTCTCTGCACAGTAATAGAAAACCTTAAGACAATATTGAAAAAATAGGAGCCATCAGGCCACAGAAAGACACAGGGAGCCTTAGATGCTTACCGCCAAGTGAAAGAAGCCAATCTGAAAAGTCTACACCCCACATGGTGCTGACATGTGACATTCTAGAGAAGGTACAACTAGAGAGACAGGAAAATGGTCAGTGGTTCCCAAGGGGTTAGGGGAGAATGAATAGGCTGTGCATGAGATTGCATGTGAGTGTCTCCATCTCTCCTGACAGGCTTCCCTCTGTCGCCATCCTTAGCATCCTTTCTCTTCTTGTGGTGTGGTGAATGAGTGTTAGGTTGGAATGGGGGTGAGTTCTGTTTTGATTTGCAGTGCTGGGGAATCAATCTAGGCCTCTCACATGTAAGTCAAGGACTCTACTATTGAGACACAGCCCCAGCCAGACTTGAACTTGAAAGGAAGGGACCTGGGAAGTTACTGTAATCTTAGAATTCATAAAACTGTGCCCAACTGTAGCAAAAATACTAACTGGTACCAGGATAACTAGCAGACTGATAGATCATGATACAGAACCAGAAAAGGACACGTGGAGTACTTAATTTATGATAGGAGTGACACCAATGAGCAATGGGTAAATGAAGTCTCTTCCCCATGGAACATACACACTCAAACATCATAAGTCACCGTTTGTGAAATAACACCACTAAAGGACTCATGGCTTCAAGAGGGCCTCACAACAGAAATGAGAACAAGGCTGGTATCACATGAAAACTAAAATTCAGCTCGAACCATTCTTAAATGTGAACATATATAGTTCCAAGTGCATTTAAAATATTTTAAAACTGAAGCAGTTAAAGGCTTCCATCTAAGAGCTAGACCGTGACAACCTAAGGACAATAAAATACTCAGGCTTAATATTTTGCCACATTTACTTCAAGATTAAAAACAAAACCAAACCAAACTTGATGCTCCATTTGGAGGTCCCCTTTGTACCCAGCTTGCCTCTTAGGAGGAGGTAGCCATTCCACTGTTGTGAGGTTAGTTCCTCCCTGGAGCAGGTGCGAAGCAGAGGCTGATGAGTAAGCAAGGTTGATGTGGGAGGCCAGAGAGGATAGCAAGGTAGAGGGCCCTGGGTCAGGAGAAGAGAGGCGGCTACTCCTGTGGGCAACCGTAGCTTGCTCTGAGGGGAAGCTCTGAGAGATGATCTTGGTGATAAGAAATGGACCTTGGGTATGACACCCCCATGCCCATTGCTCACTGCATTTCCAATCTATGTGAGGGAGTAGGGGCTCCAGCTGAGGGCAGATTCTTGAGAAAGATGATGGCTGCTGGAGATTGGGATGATGTGCACAAAAATGGCATGGGGATACCAAGTGACATGGGTGGAACACTGAAACATCTGCAACACTGGATCCATCCCTCAGATGTCTACCTTCCTAGAGTAAATGTCATTGGTCTTTAAGATATTATATTGTTAATGCCATTGAGAATGTTTATGAGAAAATGACTATAAATGTAAATTGGTTTTACAATTTTTATTTATAGTCAATGCAAAAAGGAAGATGGGGGCTAGAGAGATGCCTCAGTGGTTAAGAGTCCAGAATGCTCTTAAAGACCTGAGTTCAGTTCTGAGAACCCATATCAGGTAGCACACAACCAACTCCCTCTTTGGACTCTGTGGATACCAAGTATATGTATGCACACATTCACACAAAGATACACATATATACACATCAATAAAAAAATCTCTGGAAGTAAAAAAGGAAGACACTTCAGTTTAAAGAGTTGTTTAACTATTTTTTTTGAATTTATATCATGAACTTGATGGGTTCCCCTTAGTAGGAAAAAAGGCAAAGAAATAAATCACATACCATGATGATTTATTTTTGTTTGGCTTCATACCTCCTTAGACGTTGACAAAGTATAATTTTCTCCCTTGTCTACCCTCCTATCCCTCCTACTCTAAGTCTGCAGGCTGTTAGGCTTAAATTGTGGCTGATATATAAGATTGCAGGTCTTGGCTAAGAAGGTTATATACCATCTAAGGTCTTTTCTTAGCTTCAATCCATTGGCCTTTCTGTTGAAAAGAAATGAGGAGTATGTATGTGGTAGGGTGGGGGTGAGATGGAGGGCACCACAGTAAGTCAAATCCCAACCCCAACAACACTGGCTATTCACGAATGCAGGAACCATTCAGCACAGCCAGGAATGCTTGGTCTCTTTTGTCCCTTACTACCAAAGGACCTCAGAAGTAAAAAAATAAAGCCACAAAGCAATATGCTTCCTATTTCTTTTTTTCAGGGACCAAAGGGATTTAAAACATCTTTAAGTAATACTCCTTACAGACCCTAGCACTGTATAAACACAGACTCCCTATTTAAGAACTAGTAGACAGAAAAATTGTCCCACAGATTAAAAGATCCAGTAGTCTAGTAGAAGCTTTCTAAAGAATCAGAACAGACACATGTAAAACTAACACTATTAATCAGGAAAAAAATATCTGAGCCAGATGTGGTGGCACACACTTGTAGTCCTGGCTACTCTGGAGGATCATATCAACTCATGAGTTTGAGATTAGCAAGACCCTGTCTCAAAGACAACAATAAAAATGAAATTTCATATTGAGATTCAGGAAGATACCTAACAAATTTCATGTTTCAGATCAAAGTGATTATAGATTTGAAAGCCTAGGTATAATGGTGAGCTACAGAGTGGACGTAGATCAGAAATCATACAACTAGCAAATTAATGTTATAAAATATATTGGTAAAAACTAACTTTTAGGAACTACATAAATCTCATAATTTAAAACAGTAGTAGTTGGGGCTGGAGAGATGGCTTAGTAGTTAAAATGTTTATTGTATATGTGTGAATACTGAAGTTTGAAACCTCAGAAACCCATGCAAATGCCCAGTGGGCATAGTGGCCCACCAGTAATTTGAGCCTTTGACGGCAGAGATAGGGGATCCTCAGAGCAAGATTGGCTCTATCACTGAGCTCTGGGTTTGATTGAGAGACCCTACCTTCAATGAATAAGGTGGAAAGAGTGATTGAGGCTTCCACATGCACATTCACACATGCATGTAACTAAAAAAATGCATGGAAAAAAATTAAGTAAAAGTAGTAATGTTTCCATAAAGTAATTTCCTATTGTTTTTCTACTTGATTCCATGTCCATAAAACATTTATAAAAGTCGAGCTGGGAGATAGCTCACTTGGAACAGGGCCTGCCATACAGCATACAGACCTGAGTTCAAGCTCCAGAACCCACATAAAGAAGCTGGGTAGAGTGGTGTACATTTGTATTCCTGGCACTGGGGAAGTGGAGACAGGAGGATCCCTGGGGGCTACTTGGTGAGCTCTAGGTCAGTGAGACCTTTTCTCTAAAACCAAGGATGGCTCCTGTGGAACAACACCTGACCTCTATGTGCACCCTTGCCCACATGTATACCCACACAGACACACATCATTTATAAAAGTAAATAAGAAAATGCATTATGTACAAACACATTTAAACAGTATATTACAGTAGGAATAGATATCACATAGAACCACTCTTCTTATTTTTAAAAAATGCTTTGGTTACTCTATCAGAAACTTTGACTCCAGAACTCCTCTTTTTCTCTTTTTTTCTGAGGTTTTTCGAGACAGGGTTTCACTGTGTAACAACAGCTTTGGCTGTCCTAGAACTCACTTTGTAGACAAGGCGGGCCTCAAACTCACAGAGATCCACCTCTGCCTCTAGAGCACTGGGATTAAAGGCTTGTGCCACCATGCCTGGCACAGAACCACTGCTCTTACCCTTAAAAATGTTTTAGTTACTTTATCAGAAACTTTGAATCCTATTACAGAAAACTGTGCTTTGGCACAACACAAAATTGGTATAAAATCCCAGGAAGACATGGGGTCCCCAAAGCCACAGAAGTCGCATGTGTAGCTCATCAGCCTCTGTCTATGAAATAGGAGTCTTTTATTTGATGCATACTTACATTGTACAGAGGGATAGTCTTCATCACTTTGTACTGCTTAGTAGGGTCCATTTTATACAGGTGACGGTCAGTGACAAAAATTGCTCGGTCTTCTACCTTACTAAATCGATTCACCTATAAGAAAACAAACCAATAAGCCATAGTATCTTACAAAAAATGGAGCCAAGTTGTGTTTGGAAATACCTAGGTTCAGAGGTGGCTGACCATGGAGATGAAATCACAGTAGAAGGTCACTATGGATGGCACTCTATGATTTCAAAGAAACAGTAGTTTCCAGATGTATAGATGTGTAGAGTTTGGCAATACAATTTTTTTTTTTTTTTTTTTTTTTTTTTACAGCTTGAAAGGGAAAACACAGCAAATGTAGAATTTGGGGACTAGAAATATGAAATCTAGACTCTGTCAAGGAAATGATAGTACTACCCACAGACAGGGAGAAAAGGTTCTGTGAATCACCTGTCTGATAAGGGACTTGTATCTAGAACAAATAAAGAACTAATTTAACTCAGTAATTAACAGATAATCCAATCTACACCACTTATGCCTGAAGCCCTGGGCTATCATAAGAACCTGAGATTAGTATTTGGGGATGAGTGCAATAAGCAATAAATGAAAATAAAAATATGAAGAAAACAAAAATGACATTATGAAAAAAATACTCTTGTTTCTGCAGAGCACTACTTTACTAGACAGAGAGTCAGAGAATACCCTAATTTATAGCTACTTTGTTTTCCTAAGAGATAAAATTAACCATGGTACATTGTACAAATTGTGGCTTGTTAGGGTATTTCAGATAATATTTTAATCAATGTACCTGGATTAACATTTAAAAACAGGTTTATTCATTTATTTGTTTATTTAATGTGTGTGTGTGTATGTGTGTGTGTGTGTGTGTGTGTGTGTGTGTGTGTGTGTGTGTGTGCCTGTGTGAGTTTATGTGCACCATGTGGATGCAGGTGCCCTTGAAGGCCAGAGGCTGTTGATCCCCTGAGACTGGAGTTACAGGCAGTTGTGAGCTGAATGATATGGATGTTAGGAACTGAGCCTGGATCCTTTGCAAGATCAGTATGTGCTCTTAACCTCTGAGCTATCTATCTCTCCAGCCCCAACATTTTTCTGAACCTCTACAATGTCAAGCTTCTCACTTATTGAGAAAGGCAAGCAGACAAAAAACAAGCACAAGCAAGCTCTACCCCAACAGAAAGCACACTGTGATATACTATGTCATTCACATGTATAGTCTCTACAGTCGTTGCACCCTCTCCCTGTTCTTATTTCCAAGATACCAATGAAGAAGTGTGAGGTTAATCTGAAAATACTGTGCTTTGGTAGGATATTCAGATAGTTGTATTCAGACAGGCAGGGCAGGACAGTGCACTATAGACAGAATGTAGCAAACTAAAACTCAAACTTGACATGGAAATTTACCTTATCTTTTTTGCCTGGTTTTAGCCATCAGTCAATTCTCTAAACAGTTGTTCTATAATAAAAGCATGTTTTTTAGTCTTCAACATGACAGCAAGTTGTGCCTATGATTAAAATAGACTTTACGTGATAAGCGTATAGTTTGTGTTCTTGGAGGATAACTTTGCATGGCATCTGTTTTTGCCAGGACGGACAACTGGCACTTCCCAGAAGATCTGAAGCACTGAGTGTGAGATCCACTTAGCTGTTCTGCACAGCACTGACTTTATGCAGAACTTTGTAAAAGGAATGGTTCCATGGTCTGTCTGGCTGGATAAATACTGCAAACTACAGTTCCCACTATGATATCCATAGCTTAGAAAGTTATCAAAGGTTCTGAGAATTTTGCATGTAAGTAGTATGTTTAACCCAGCATTTTCACAGTACATTTTATCTATGTAATCCTTTTAAAACAAATACCTATTAATATTCAACAAAACACTGGTTCTATGAAAGCCAGTTTGGAAAACACTCATCATCATTTTCATCATCCTTGTGCTATGTAGATCAGAGAATATCTAGCATAGAACCTAAATAAAAAGTAGAAATAATGCCCATAATCTTTTATGGAATCATATGGAGAAACAAATGAGGTACAAAAGAATATAATTTTAAAACCCTGTTACACAATCTTACAAGATGATTTGAGTTGAGACAAAAAGGCCACATGTTCTTTCGGTGATATATGAGTTAATCTAAAAAACAAGGGAAAAAAAAAACCCTTAAAGCAGAAATTGTACTGAAGCTGTTCAGAAATATTCTTTCATATGAATAAAATGCAGTTTCTACAGAGACTAACAAATATTTACCTTCTGTTTCAGCAACTCAAATCATCTTAAAACATGGGTCAGGTAAGTGTGAAAGACATCGTGTCTAACAGCAAAAAAAGCTGCAGATTGCTTAACGTGACTCTATCGACACAGAAAGGAAAACCTTCAACGTACACAGGTGAGTTCCTGCTTAACATCAGTACAGTATGGGAACACTACTTTTACTTCCTATTTATTTTCTCAAAGTAATAGCAAAGCTGGATTGCAGACCCAGAATTAGATAAAACTTCACCTTGTTTCTTGTACCTAAAGTTAAAATCCTCATCCCAGAAAGAAAATCCCTCAGCACTTCAAGGCAGTTGTTTATAGGTTCAGTGGTTTCCACAGGGGGTCGGTGGGTGGTAAGGCTGCTCCGGAGACAGCGCAGGGCAAGCCCAGTGCTGAGAGGAGCTATTTGCAGTAGCTCCCACCTTAAAGAACACTGTATGACAACTGTCGGTAGCGGGAAGCAGCTGCTTCAAAATAATCAAAGCACCAAGAGGGGGGCTTTTAGGAAGCGTATCAGGTTTGCCTTGGTGCTCCTTTGGGACTGAAAGATTCTACAGAGGACATTATTACAGAGGAGCAAGCACGAAGAAGGGTGTTTGGGATTGAGCTTAGAAATACAGGACTATCAGTAAGAATTCTTCAGTGTTTACTCATCAGGACGAAAATGTCAGACATTAAACTGTCCTCCCTGGAATGAGAGGCAGTCATTGCACCAGGCTTTTCTTTCTGTCTTTGGTTTTTTCGAGACAGGATTCCTCTGTGTAGTTTTGGTGCCTGTCCTGGATCTCACTCTGTAGACCAGGATGGCCTCGAACTCACAGAGATCTGCCTGGCTCTGCCTCCCAAGTGCTGGGATTAAAGGTGTGTGCCATTGCCCGGCCGGACCAGGCTTTTCTACAGATGGCCAGGTTCTCAGAACCACCTGACTCTCTTTAACTGTTCTGATTGCCAGATACCATGATATCAGAAATGAGAGTGGGTATAACCTCACTCCCTAGGTGGTGGTACAGGTACATTCCTGTGTTGTATCCACACACAGGAAATATGACTGAAACTCTTTTGTGTTGGTGTGTACATCTGGATAACAAGTCTTCTCTTGATTGTGTCACTAGCCTTAGGTCTATTTAACAAAACGGAGTTCCTGAATTCCAGAGTTCAGAACTAGAATCTGGAGTGTAGAGACTGGCTGACAATACTGTGAATTTTCCTCAACGACATTTACTTCAGGCTGAGTCTGCTGTCCTGTTGTTCATATCACTTGGACTTGAACCCTTCTTTAGAACGTTCAAACGCTGACCACGACACCGCAAAATCTGAACCATGCTGAATGTCATGCCAGCACTCAAGATGTTCAGATTTCACAACATTTGAGATTCTGAATGTTCAACTTGTATTGTTGCCCTGGCTCCCAATACAGAGAGTTCACAAAGCCCTTGTAATAGTAGTCATGGAGGCTGGTTGCCAAGACCAGGGCATGATTAGAAGGCTGAACTTCCATTCAGTAGCTCTCCTCCCCAACCACCTTCAGAGAGAGGAGAAAGGCTACTGCTAGGGACTAAACTAATTACCAGTCAACAGTGATCTAAACAACTCTGCCTATGCAATGGAACCTCCGTGAACCCTGGACGCTTGGAGAGCTTCCCAGATGGTGAAAGCTTCCATGGGGCAAGAGGGTACAACATTTCCTTTTAATTGTGGTGGCTAGACCATTGACATTTAATATGATGGTCAATGGGTTAGGTTTAAATTTATTATCTTTCAACATATTTATTTGTCCCATTTATTCTTTGCTTCCTGTCCCACAATTCTGCATTTTTTAGACACGCTAGGCGAGCACTCTACCACTAAGCCCCACCCTCTCATCTCCTTGATGTCTTTCTTTTTTGAGATTTATTTTATGCATATGTGTGTTTTGTCTGCATGTATGTATGTGCACCAAGTGTATGCCTGGTGCCCATGGAGGCCAGAATAGAGTTCCTGACGGTTGTGAGCCACCATGTGAGTGCTGGGAATGAACCCTGGTCTGCAGCAGTGCTCTTTAACCCCTGAACCATCTCTCCAGCTCCCTGTATCCTTTCTTGACTCCTTAACAACAACTTGTTTTGTTACTTTTTGGTTTTGCCAGGATTGTACAACACAGTTATAATGCTTGATTTTCTCCTGATACTACTATACTCTGTGGAGAGCATAAAGCCTTACACATTTCCTTTTCTCCTTCCTGCCTGAATGATGTCTTCTGACTCTCCCTACAGTATTCACCCTCAGATGTGCCTGAAAAAGCCTGTCACCAGTACTTGAAAGATATATTTACTGGGCATTCAATTCTAGGGTAACTGCTCTTGCTCCAGTGCTTCTGACCCCCTCTCTCCCTCTCTCTCTAAAGACAGTGCCTAGGATCTTCAAGTCTATTTACATGGGTCTCACAAGAAGTCAGATAGCTACATGATTTTTCTTAAGGCTTTATTTGGGTTGTGTTTTGTTGTTTTGGGTGTGTATAGTGTGGGTAGTTTTATTGATATCTCTTCAATTCACTAAGTTTTCTTTTAAAGAAACTGTCAATTTATTTTTGTTGTGTGTGCATGTGCCAAAGATGCACAGGTGGGAGGTTGGGGGACATCTCGTGGAGTCCTTTAGCTCCTTTCACCTTTACTTGAATTTCAGGGATTGAACTCACAGGACACCAGGACTGGGCAGCAAACACCTTTCCCAGCTGAGCCATTTCAGTCCAAACCCACTAATCTTTCTTCTTCAAGGTCTAATCTATTGTTAATCCTATTGACTGCATTTTTCTCTCATATTTTTTATGTTTATAAGTTCAACTGTCAGTCATTTAAAAGTCTTCAAGGTATTTATTAAACATGTCTGATCTTCCCTCTAGCTTTTTGAATATATAAAATAATGTGTTAATAACTGCCTCAATGCTCTTGTCTGTGTCTTTTGGGATGACTGAATTTTCATATCTTTATCAAGTCAAGGTCTTGTCTGTAAGCTTGCTGATGGATGTTATGCATTCTGACTTTTACCTTTGAACGCTGGATATTTCTATAAATGTTTTGAACTTTTTCTTGTGTGCTAATAGGCCAGAGACCTTTGATCCTTTCTAGAAGTGCTTTTCAGGTTTCTTCTAGAGGACGAGCAGGGCTAATCACTTCCCGCTCTGCTGCAGAGCCTTGTCAGGGCTCTTACCTGGTGCTCCTGAGGTCTTCAGTTTGTGTGACCTAACTGACCACCAGCACTGTGACCTCTCCTCTGGGGGGTGGGGTGGTGGTGGTCCTTGCCCAACCAATAGTGGTTTCCTTCTGTATGTGTCCTGTACCTGATGTCTAAACCAGATCGTCTAAACATCTCAGGAATCCTTTCCATGCAGCATTCTCTTTTCTTCTACTCTGCTCTTCGCTCTACGTCTCCTCTGGAGGTCTGCTTCAGTCCTTCCCAGCTCCCAGCTGTCTTTTCAATTAGGGAATCCACTCGGCTGTGCCATGGCTCCTCTGCTCACCCATGGATTGGAACGCCCTGAGACACTGACTGTCTAGTGGAGGCCATTCTCTTCACTTTCCCCATTTTCTTCTGTGGTGTGAGGGATGGAATGTAGCCTTGCACATGCTGGGATAGTCCTCCACCACTGCCATACCCCAGTTCATCTCACTCTTTCTTGTATTTCAGGGATCTTTGTTTTTTCCTTGCTGATATTCACTATCTTAAAAACTATCATTTGATACTTCTTGCCCTTTCTCTTCCCATGTGTATCCTTTCTCTATTCATTTAAACCAGCTACACTATAGTCTTACTGTGTACATTCACAGTTTACTGAACTAACTTTTATCAGCTACCACTACAATCTCATATGTACAGCTATAGAAATATATTTTAAGGTAAATCTAAGATGTGGAGTTTTGAAGTAAGCAAGTATGGACGTTTAAAATTTTGATAGCTATGCCAAATCGCCTACTCAAAACGATCTAATACTCCAGGCAACAGTGTTCCCCTAAATCCCTGCAAACACCCCTTACTATCAGTATTTCAAAGTGCCAAACTTAGAGCTGGAAAACCATATTTCATTACTCTGATCTGAATCATATACTGGAACTAAATATTTTTCTTAAGATTTAAAACAAAGTGTTTGTTCTGAGGTCTTTGCTACCTTTAAATTTCTTCTTTATATGGTGCCACATTTACAATAGTATCTTTTGTTAAGCCAATGCATGATTTCATTAACATATAGAACTGTATTGGGATTACTTTATAAACTTCTTTTATAATTACTCTAATTTCTTCTCTCCCTCTATTTTAAATAATTGTGTATCTGCATGTGTGTCTGTGTATGGTATGTGTCTGAGTACAGGTGCCCATGGAGGGCAGTGGTGTCAGGTGACCCTGAGGCTGGAATTACAGGGGATGGTGAAAGACACAGGGGCTAGGAACCAAACTCAGGTTCTCTGGAAGAGCAGCAAGTGCTTTGACTGCTGACCTTCCTTTCAGCCCCTCCAAATTTAGTGTTTAAAGTATCAGTGACATCTGTGTAAAAGGTAGTAAATATTGACTCAATAAAGAGCAGGCTGGGATTGCTGTGAAGGATACACTTGTAGTAAAATACAAGTCCCTGGCCTCAAGGAAGCACACAACCTGTTTAAAAAAGAAATGCTGATCAAGCTGGGCCTGGTGGCACACATCTGAAAACAGCACTGGAGAGGCAATTGGGAAGGAGTTCAAGCTTACCCTTGGCTACATAGTGATTCTGAGGCCAGCCTTGGCTACATAAGACCTTGTCTCAAAAATCAAATGAAGAAAAAAAAAGTAGTTATTCAAGACTACTCCTTTCCCTCAGGAAGGCTTCGTCAGCCTAACTCTAAAATGGTCATGTTATCCTTTCCAACACATCCTCAGCACAGGCTGACAAAGCTCACTGGTGCCGTACCAAGCTGCACGGGACTCCTCGTTTTCACTGTGGCCCACACATGGGGGTTTTTTTTCAGTCAGTCTTCTCCTTCCAAGATAGACTGCTTCAAGAGCGTCTTACCTTTCGGACATGACAGGAAAAGAGGACGTTCATATATTTGTCCTTGCGTTTCAGTTCATTAGCAACTGGCATGAAAGTGCCTGAGGTCTGGGGTGTATCTGGCTTCTGAAAGAACAAAGGAACAACAGGATAATTCTTAGACTGTAGGTGCTCAGTATATTGCGTTAGAACTATACATATACAGTTTTACAGCATACCTTTTATCTCTCACTCAGATGTTAGACTAAAAAAAGGTGTTACTATATCAAGGGTCCCATTAAAAACTTTAAATTAGGCAACAAGAGAGAAGATGAAATGGAGCTTTGGGAATAATATAAAGGATGTAATTAAAAATGGCTGCTGAGCACTAGGGAGAGCAGGCCCTGCACCTTCCCTGGGCAACACAATAGAGGCAACCCTGTTGGCGGAGGTGTGGGTGAGCCAGCCCCAAAGTTGTAAGCATGGGAGAGCTGTCCCCATTTTACATCTGGCAGACCAACCCTATAGCTGCCCAGGCCCAGACCCAGGGTTACGACATGGCCTGCCCCAACATCCACCCATCTATGATCTGCTGGAGCACGTGAAGGGACCTGACACACTGACCCAAAGCTGTAGGACTTCCCTAACACAGGGCAGCAGAGGGATGTCCAGGAAGAGTCCTAGTGGGGGCCCAGCATCGATCACATAGTGGAGACCAGGAGCCATGAACCAGGCCAGTAACTCTTTTCAATGAACACTTGGAAGCAGAGATGTATGGACAAAGGGGTATATGGCATGACTTGTTGGGTTGTTCTAAAGCTTCTAAGATGAGATTTTAAATTTTTTCCATTTTATTTTTCTTCCTTTTTTCTCTTGAATTTTGTTTTATTTTGGGGTGTGTGTGTGTATGCAGTGGTGGGGTGGCAGATGGGAAGGGATGGGGAATGAATAGGATCAAGATACATGATGTGAAAGACACATAGAATAAAAAAAAATATGGCTGCTGACGCCAGGTGTTGTGGTGCATGCCTTTAATCCTAGCACCCAGGAAGCAGAGGCAGGTGGATCTCTGTGAGTCTGAGGCCAATCTGGTCTACATAGTAAATTACAGGATAGTCAGAGCTTTGTAGAGAGACCCTGTCTTAACAAAAATGGCTGCTGAATAATTCAAGGGAAGATTGAAGTGGTCAAGGGCCAGGTTATAGAGTATGCTAATAAATGTGGATATAACCTTCTTCAAAGTAGACGATGCATCAAGTACTGTACATTTAAAAGCAACAAAATCTTTTAATTTAGCACCTCTCAGAGAAATTACTTAGTTTCTTAAAACATCTCTCTGTAAGATATTAACTTTGCTTTACAGTGCTGGGGCTGGAACCCAGGCCTCAAGCATCCAGCCTCCTTTCTGTAAATTCTTAGGGAAACATTCTTTGCAGAACTGCACAAATTCACACTGTTCACCTGGACTTACCGAAGCAAGATAGTTGCCTTCCCAGGCCCTCTGGAGCCCAAGGTCTGCCCTTTGACCTTTCAACATTTCCATGGCTGCAACCTTTGCCCTGACCTGGGGGAGGTCTGAAGCAGGTATGGTCTTGATGAGTTGGGATGCTCTCCATCTACAAATAAGATGGATAGGCCTTAGATACTCATTTACTCCCCCAAAGGATTTTAAGCTGTCATTAAGTAGCATGAAATAACTGTATATTATGCTATAAAAGGTAAAATGATTACAAAATATATCCAGAAGTTGGTAAAACATAGTTTTCTATAGATAGAAATTTTGCAACAACTTTATTGTCTGTGTGCTCTGAAGTGACTAGAACTCAGTGGCTTCCGGCTTGTACAATACTTGTTGGGCACAAAGCAAACAGACATGCTAAATACCTTGAAGTCCAGACCTTCCGGTACCACTCAACCAACAAGAACTGTGTAAAACTGAATGTCTGAACAGTCTGAGATCACACTTCTGGTCCCAAGTATTTTCAATACGGGACACTCAACCTGTGTTAATTGTTAGGTCACAGAAACATGGATTCATTATTCATCCAACCGTGTCCTAGCACCATGAAAGTCCAGGTCCTGTTCTATGTAGGGGAAGCACTGCTAAAAGCAAACCAGTCCAAGAAACTTTCTTCTAGGTGCTTTTAGAAGTAACAGAGAATAATAAAAAAAACACACACATGGATGTGTGATGGGGATTGGATACCTGCTATGGCAGGAAACAACAAGAAGGCAGAAGGCCTTGGAAGGAAGGCACGGGTAGGGTGGTGTTCACATGGGTGGCTAGAGAGGGTCTTTTGGCAAGGATAGTGAATAAAGCTATACAGGAAGATGCCAGACATATGGACAGTTGAGCAGGAGCATACCCAGAAGGGACCACAGTATTGCAAGGGCTCTGAGACAGGGATTGCTCAGTGAGTTATGGGGGCAACATGGGATCCTGAGAAGATGAAACAGCATGGGTAGGGAAAGGAAGAGAAAAAGTCAGAGTGAGAGCTAGGGATGAATGAGTCCACAGAGCCACAAGGTGCTGTGGGATGTTCTGTATGGCAAATGTGTTGCTAATTAGTTAATAAATAAAACACTGATTGGCCATTGGCTAGGCAGGAAGTGTAGGTGGGACAAGGAGGAGAATAAAGCTGGGAAGTGGAAGGCTGAGTCAGAGAGACACTGCCAGCCGCCACGATGACAAACAGCATGTGAAGATGCCAGTAAGCCACGAGCCATGTGGCAAGGTATAGATTTATGGAAATGGATTAATTTAAGCTGTAAGAACAGTTAGCAAGAAGCCTGCCACGGCCACACAGTTTGTAACCAATATAAGTCTCTGTGTTTACTTGGTCAGGTTTGAGCGGCTGTGGGACTGGCAGGTGATAGAGATTTGTCCTGACTGTGGGCCAGGCAGGAAAACTTTAGCAACAACAAGGGTATCATCAGGACTCTGGTCTCTCCTCTTCATGAGGTGAGACAGCCCTGCAGGGTTCTGCCCAGAGACTGGATGACCTGACTCATGCTTTAACAGGATCACTGTCATTGCTGTAGGCTAGGGTCAGGAAGATCTGCTAGGAGGCTACTTTGATAGAACACACACCAGAGGGATGTGACTCAGTTCAGAGAGGTGGTGATGGAGGCAAAGATAAGGGTTGATCTAGATGCATTCTGGTGGAGGACCAATGGTATTTGTGGATGGATTAGACTGTTGGGAAAGAGGAAGTTTAAGGATGACTCCAAGTGTTTTTTTATTTGTTTTTGGCATCAGCATCTGTAAACAAACCAAGAATACTCCTGGTTGAGAAGAACAACAAAAGTAATTCTATGCTCTTAGCAGCAATTTTGTCTCACATGACATGCCTGTTGTCTAAAAGCACAATGAACTGTCTTTAATTGAATGAACAGTCAAGGTCAACGATTCCTAAACTATGTTCCCATGGAACACTAGAGTAAGCTTCAACTAGAATAAAAACTTTACACTGAAATAACCAACTAATGAAAGAATAAGGGAAAGCCTATACAGCCACGAGAACAGGGGATGTCAACACACTGGCTATGAAGACTTTCTAGCAGATACGAAGCAGGTGCAGGTCAGTGTGGACCACTGTGCTCAATACAGGGAGATGAACTCTCAAGGATAGGTTTTATGGTAAGACGCAGAAGATCTTGAGACCTGAGTAGCAGGGCTCAGAGCAAAGGCAGGAGGTGATGGCTGTAGTGAGGTCATGGCTTGTGGGGTCAGCCATGGTAGATTATAAAATACTAAACAAACATAAAGGCTCAGACCTTCAGTGAGGGACTCCCCCTCCCCACTACGGCCCGAGCTTTTTATGGCCTACCAGTGCTCGTATGAGACAGACTGCTCTGAGTCCTTGCCCAGAGGCTAGAAGAGTGACAGTGGTCAAAGTCGGGAATATGGTGACAGGCAGGCCCTACAGCACTAAGTGATCTGCTTAACAACTGCCCCAGTGGCCCTGGAGCTCCATGACACTGCTAGTAGGAGAGACTTTAATCTGACTGCTGCTCTCTTTCCTACCATGTGCCTGGCCACCTTGTCGGCTTTAGTTCCCACAGTGGCCCAAGATAAGGCTCACATCTGATAGAGACCCTCAACACAGAAGCACAGCTGGGCTTCAGGCATCTGACCTGTGGCATGGTGAGAGCCACATGGATTATTATTCTGGTCATACAAGCCACAATACATAACTTCAGGTAGGCAGCCATAAAGACCAGCTGCCTCAGTGACAGGAAAAGGACAAAACTGGACATAGAGCATGCTTAACCACAAAAAATTACTGTGAGGAAAGGAATGATCCTAACACAATTAGAAAGAACCAGGAATGATGGCACATGCCCACAGTTCAGTACTTAGGAGGCAGAGGCAAGAGGATCAGAAGATCAAGGCCATCCTTGGCTACATAATGGAGTTTAAGGCTAGTTCAGGTTATATGAGAACCTGTCTCAACACAAGACAAACAAATAAAAAAGCAAAGAAAACAAAAACAAAGTAACACAATGAACACACATGGAGATTCCAGAAAGACGAAAACAAGCCCATTGGAATCCCTTAGCACACATCTCCTAGAATCCCACAGAACCAAACATTCAAGATCACAGTTCATAAACTACAGCTTGTTTCGAATATGGCTCAAGGGCTGTTTTTATACTGCATGTGAGCTAAGAGGAGTCTTTACATTTTTACATGTTTAACAAAACAAAGACTATGTGAGAGACCATATGTAGCCTGCATAGCCTAAAATACTCAAGGCCCTTTACAGAAAAAGTTTGCCTGACTACATGAATACAAATGGCAAGATTCATTCAGAGGTGGGGGTGGGGAGAGGGGAAGAACAAACAGTATTTTCATGTACTCATCAACTATGACCCTTGTGAGAAGGCTGGGACTGGCGTTCCCATTCTTCCCAATTGTCACTGTATCCCTGGAAGCCTGGTTAGTGCCCGCAAAACCCCAGGTGTTCGGTAAATATTTGCTAGATGAGAAAATTTAATTTTATACAAATTAATCAGTTCTAGACTTAAAATAACACCAAAACCTAAAAAGAGGCCTGCTCAGGCCAGAGTATAATATGAAATTAATCACTATCATTTGCAGTCATCACAAATATTAAACAGGGGGTATAAATTGGCGCAGCTACTATGGAAATCAGTGTGGAAGTTTTCCAAAATAGAACTACCAGATGAACTAGCTGTGTCACTCCTGGGCATACACCCAAAGGACTCCACATCTGACTACAGAGATACCTGCATATCCATGTTCAGTGCTTACAACAGCCAGGATATGGAATCTGCCTAGATGCCCAACAGCTCATGGATACAGAAGCTGTGGTACGTACACACGTACACACGTACACGTGTACACACACACACACACACACACACACACACACACACACACACACAGACATTCACACACACAAACCAGAATTTTATTCAACTATAACAAAAAATGAAATCTGCAGGAAAATGGTTGGAACTGAAAAATATTACTCTAAGTGAGAGAACATAGACTCAGGCAAATGTCCATGTGCTTTTTTTGTTTGTTTGTTTTTTGAGACAAGGTTTCTCTGTATAGCTTTGCGCCTTTCCTGGAACTCACTCTGTAGACCAGGCTGGCCTTGAACTCACAGAGATCTGCCTGGCTCTGCATCTCAAGTGCTGGGATTAAAGGCGTGTGCCACCACCACCCGGCCCATGTTCTTTTTCATATCTGGATCCTAACTTCAAATTCTTAGATTTATATATTTAACATGGCATGTCTGTAGAGGTCAGGAAGCCAGAGAAGACTATGGTGGGGGAGGCTTTAATAGGGAGGAGGATGTAGGAGAATACACGGGACATGAAACAAGAGGGGGCATACTGGGGTAAAAGGTTTAGATGATGGATGGGAGAGTGGGCTGAGCCAAGAAAAGCTAAGGATGCATAAAAGCGAGTAATGGAAATGCACTACTTTGTAAGATAATTTAAAAAATACAACAAAAAGGGAGTTTGAATAAAAGTGCTCTGTAGGTATAGAAATGTTACTCACAGAGGACATGCACTAGTAAGTGAAAATTTCAGTGCCAGGTATGGGATGCCTCCCTATGAGTTATCAGTCAGGAGGTTCCAGCCCTCCCCCACCAATGACACAGGCTATTGCTGTTTCTCAAGGTTGTCCACCATAAGTAGTTGGTGACCCTGAAAAGACTACACACACTGGTTGTAGGACACAGAGACATGAACTTGGGACTGACTGGGAAACTTCCTCCCTGATGGCTAGCTTTTATAGTGCTAGAAGGTGCTATGCAGGCCACTGGGGGAGAAAAGATATCAATGGTCTTACCCAGGGTGGGAACCTCCATGCTACAAAGTAACCTGCCAGGCAAGATGTGCCCACTAATCCAAAATGGTGATATTTTATTTGTATTAAAATGTTATTTGTATGTTAATAAATAAAGTTGCCCGGGGGTCAGAGCTATTAGCAAGCCATAGGAAAGCAGGGCAGTGGTAGCGTACGCTTGTAATTCCAGCACTTGGTAGGCAGAGTTGGGTAAGTCTCTGTGTGTTCAGGGATACAGCCATTATTGGATACACATGCCTTTAATCTTAATACCAATCATGGAAAACCTGGAGGCCTATACAGACAGGCTGTGAGGAGGCGGTCATGTGGTTGGGTTTACAACCAATGAGAAGGTAGGACAGGAACTCTATATAAAGACTTTAACACAGGGGTAGCTCTGGTTCGGAGAGGTAGGACCACCGCAGGAGGAAGGGTAAGGTTTTAGCTCTTAGCTCTGACCTCTTGGCTTTCTTCTTTGCATTGGTTCTGTGTTTCTTATTTAATAAGAAGGTTGGTTACATCTACAGCACGACTAGTATGGAGGCAACCAACCACTTTCTGATTAGATTTGAGGAATTCTCTGCAGGAGAGAATTTGACTACCACTATAAACTTAGTCAAATGCCCGCGGCTGGAGAGGTTATAGGCCCCAGAGGGGAATCGACTATTGTTGTTTTTCTAAATGGTCTTGTTGTCAAATTGCTTGCTAAATATATGTTTATACTCATAGGTTTGTGTTGCTTTCAATTTCAGTCAGAGAAGTCTCTTTTTGCAGTGGGCAGTGGCTAGTGCAGGTATTTATAACTGGTCAAGGCATGAAAATAAGTGACATTCAATGCTCGGCCCTAAATGGGACATCTTTATTACTTCCTCCCCACAAGGCTCAGGGAACACTATGGAAGAAGGAGTGGAAAGAATGTAGGAGCTGAAGGATGAGGAGTGTTGTGAAATGTTTTCTGGATGTGACAGGGCCATTGGATTTATGAACTCAGACCTATACAGGATCAAGCCAGTCAAAATTCCATTATGGATGAGGGAGAGGCTCATGAGGTTCTACCCCTAGCTAAGGAGCTATTGGCAGTTGCTGGCTGTAACACATAAATCATGATGCATACCTGTAATCCCAGCACTTGGGAATGGGAGGCAGGATATCAGATGCTAAAGGTCAGCCTTGGCTATATAGCAAATTAAAGGCTAGCCTGAGATATATGAGGTATTGTAACACTCACACACACACACACACACACACACACACACACACACACACACACACACACACACCACTACTAATTTTTTCAAAGTTACAAAGCTAGTCCAAAGAGAGTCAAAATATGAATTGGTTCTGGGGTCTGTATTCCTTATCCTTCTATGGTGCTGCCTCTGTGTGTGTGTGTGCGCGCACTCACATATGTACTTGCACTACAAATTGCATGGGCAAAAATTTAGAAGGGCATTAATATTTCTAGAGTGGTTATCTGAGAAGAAAGAAGAAAAATAGGAGTGAATAGTATGGTGGATCTCAACTTTATATATAGCATATTTCTCACTTAGAAACAATGAGTATGAATTTAAAAACAGCTTAAGTACTTTTAAAATCTGTAGAACATCCAGGCAGTAGATAGTGTTACTAAAAATTTTCTCTGCACATGAAGAAACTTGTCAAGACTGAAAGTTACTACTGTCAGTGCTGTATCTGACAACTGAGGGTTGCTTTCTCTGCTTTCCCTTAGTTTATATTTTCTGTCCCTTTTATTGCTGTCCCCTTCCCTTTGTGGCACTGGGGACTAAGTTATTGAATCTAGGCCTTGTGCATGCAAGGCAGGTACTTTACCACTTAGCTATGTCCCCAGCTCTCTTTTTACCTTTTGAGGCAAGGTCTAAGTTACCCAAGAACTTGAGATCCTCCCACTCCAACCTCCTAAGCAGTTACGGCTGTGGGCCTGCACCAACAGGTCTGCATCGTATGGCTTTCATAAAGTGCAAATGAGATACATATTCATGAGTTTCCTGTCATGTGACTTCTCTATCTTTGGGTACAGTCTATTAATAGAGAGTCAACTCTAATGAAGACTAAAGTCTGATTTAGCATATATTTAAAGGTAGTTCTACATTCAGAATATCAAATAGTGCTTTTTAAAAGAAATTATATCAAATGACTACATTTGGGATCTGTTAGTTTGGTTAATGTCACCAGATGATTATAGTTAAGACAGCACTAGATGTCATCCATACTTCATATCTATGGGATCTGCATCCTTGGGTTCAACTGGCCTCAGATGGCTAGTATAGTTAGGTCAACAATGGTTGTAACTCTGTTGAACACATGTAGAGATTTTCTTTCTGATTACTCCTTAAACAACACAGCAATGACAACCACATACAGAATATTTATGTTGTATTATGTATTAGAAGTAATCCAGATGTAGTTTAAGGGATACAGGTTCTACTAAAGTACTACAACATGGATAGGTGTGGTGGCACACACGCCTTTAATCCCAACACCTGGGAGGCAGAAGCAGGTGAATCTCTGTGAGTTTCAAGTCAGGCTGGTCTATAAGGGAAGTTCCAGAACAGTCAAAATTACATAATAGAGAGAGCCTATCTCAAAACCAAAACAAAGAAAAAAAAAGGAAAAAAAGAAAGTATCACAGCATTCTATGTTAGGAGGTTGAGAATCTAGAGTCTATGGGAGCCTGGACAATTCTCTGAAGATATGTGGGGCAACTGTCTCTGCTGCACACATGCTGTCAACACATAAGCTAAAAAAACTGAGGAGGAAGGACTTTATCAAAGACGATCTCGGATTCAGGGCAGGCCACAAAAAAAGTCAGCTGGGAAGGTTCAAATTTTCCATGGGTATTCATTTTAAAAAAGCATGACCTAAAATAGTTGTTTTGTCCCTTGGCTGCACTCTAAAGCCACCGGGTACTGTTAAAGACCTGGGCCCCATGCTCAGCTCCATCAAACAGTCTCTGGTGGGCCTGGGACTCAGGAACTCCTGAGTCGAAGGCACAGTTGGACTGAGCTGCTGCTCTGATAGGATCAATGTGACTTGCTAGTTTGAAGTATGTGTGTTGATTTTAAGAAAGTTATTTATGTCTTTTGCTAATGACAGGAAGTGGGGGACAGCATGCTGGTAGTTTATCTTAAGTGTGGCTTAGATCCAGGAGTTGTGACATGTTGCTGTCAAGTGCTACAGGAAAATTACGTTGACAGTTCCATTACTTTGAGAGGTGAGCAGATGTCCTTTGAAAACAAAACCAATCAAACACAAGATAGAGGGGTAAATGTCACAACAGCAAAGAGCTGAGCCAATACGATGGCCTAGGATTTGGGAGTGGGCCACTGTACAGGAATGTGGTACTTGCCAAGTTATTACCTATTAAAAATTGACTGCAGAGCCTCCTCAAAACGGCGCAGAACTTTTGGTGGGGTTGGCCACTTCACATGCTTCCCGTAGTCTTTCATGTTCTTGACACCATGGAAACGTCTGGCTACCTCGTGGATGTACGACTTCACTTTATAGCGCCGGTAGTACCTGATTATTGTCAGAGCTGCCTTGGTCCTCTTGTACCGCATTCGGGCCAGGGTGCCACGCCACACCTTCAGGACAGAGAAAGAAAACCAAAAATGTTGCAGGCTGACTGAGTAGTAGGTGACTTTGGCATTACAGATGGTTGGTTCCTCTCCTTAACCAGATCAGCTGGCAAAAACCTGCTTGGTGAAATAATCAGACAAAGTCTGTTGATTCCACTTTCCGACAATAGATGGCGCCGGGAACCATGGTCCCCCGCCCCCCTCCATCCCTCCAGGACCTAGCCACTCATAATTCTACAGAGAAGTGTGTGTGGTATTTAAAGTGGTTTTAACTTTATTGTCACGAAATGAAGAAAACCAAACTGCAAGTATCTGTAGATAGATAAATATTTTAGGAAAGCTGAAGTCAAGTAAGATGAGTCAGAGCCAAATGCCATAAGCATCTACAGTGCTTTAGGAAATGGACTTTCACACAGATCACACACACCGGTGGTAAGTGGAATGCCACTTTGGGTTTGCAACCGGATTTACACAAAGCCTACGCTCCCACTCTCTCTAGGCACGAGATAAAGTCCTGAGAATTTAATATATTCGGGGGGGGGGATCAATATCACATGAAGGGCCAAAGAGATCATCAGTATTATATGAAGTTTTCTTGCATGTTTCAGCAACTCAGAAATTAATCAGACAATATATAAATGCCAAATTTATCTAAGCATCCAATCAGAGATACTTTTTTTTTCAAGATCCTGTATCCATATACTCCTATTTTGCAATCCCTTGAGCAAAGCTGAATTTGATGTAATCTATGATTGAACAAGGCCCTTTCCCTATACAGTCTCTCAACCACCAAATTTGCTTTCTTCCCTACTGTTTCCCTTTTCTGTTCTTTTCTGCTGTGGAGTCTTTGTGACCTCAGATGACTAACCATTTTTTCCTGCTAACTGCTACCCCCAGACCTCCCTTGCTTCTCTATTCACTGCTGTGCCTTAACCTCCCAGTCCCGTCCTTATTTCTCTCCTTGTCCCGGACCTGGTTTCAACCTAAATTCAAAGGCTACAGTGTGGGTTCTCCAGTCTCTCTCTCAGGTTTCCTGCAATTCCTCTTGAATCCCCATCTCTGCTCCCCAAACTCTCCTAAGACGCATCTGCACTGGCTCCTTTATTTAGTTGTTTCAAGTCTTCTGGCAGACTCCGAGTGTTCACTGTGAGCTGGTCATGTTCTCCCTCTACAGTCTGCGGCAGTGTGTGCGCACAGATTTGTTTGCACACCACATGGGAGGAGGTTATCAAGGGAGCCCGATGGGTTAAGAAAAACGCAACACACGAGGGAAACGTGGTGTGTGAGCAATGTGTGATGGGAATCTAGAGTTCACGAATGGCCAGTACTGGAAGACAGGGAGGCGATGACAACCCTCTCGTTCTCTCTCACGTGGCATGGGCACAGCAGCCCTTTTTAGTCTCAGGGGCTCCTTCCTGTAGCCGAATGTGCTGTACAGATGGCTGTGCTACGCCCCCACCCGAGTGCTAAAATAAAGGCCCCTTCTTTGGTATCTTGAGAAACCAAAGGAACACAATTAGAGGGTGGAAGTGTGTGATTCAATTTCTCAGGCAAAACACATTTTTAAAGTTTCATACTGTTTGTGGCTTTGCCTTTCAGAGGGGAGAAATTAAAACTTTTCTGGTGCCCATTCTATGTACAAAGTCAATCTTTTAATTCCCAAGAAGTATTTTATAAAGCTTTTTATTAAACAGTTTTGGTTAGATTCTTTAAAAAACATTCTGGGAGTGCTTTTCAAGGACAGTCTTCAAGTTCATTTGTGTTGTTGGTTTATCTAGGGTTTGGATTGTTAAAAAAAAAAAAGTATAAAAATGCTTAGAATAAAAGATCTTTCTCTGACACCTGCCCGTACTTCTCTACCCTACATGCTCATTCTTCACAAACTATTTCAGCTGTTTCTTGTAGCTAGAGTTTTCCTGCTGGCCCACAGTCAGGACAAATCTCTCTCACCTGCCAGTCCCACAGCCGCTCAGACCCGACCAAGTAAACACAGACACTTATATTGCTTACAGACTGTATGGCCGTGGCAGGCTTCTTGCTAACTGTTCTTACAGCTTAAATTAATCCATTTCTATAAATCTATACCTTGCCACATGGCTCATGGATTACCGGCATCTTCACATGCTGTTTGTCATCATGGCAGCTGGCAGTGTCTCTCTGACTCAGCCTTCCACTTCCCAGCTTTATTCTCCTCCTTGTCCCGCCTACACTTCCTGCCTAGCCAATGGCCAATCAGTGTTTTATTTATTGACCAATCAGCAACACATTTGCCATACAGAACATCCAGAGAAGTTTCTTCTGGGACCCGCTGTCGTATCTGCAGATAATACACACATACTGTTTTGTTCTGATAGTAAAAAGTGGACATTCACCTCTCTCACCACCACTCACACTCTGTCCTTTCGACAGCTGTCAAGTTACTTTCAGGGGTTGGTTTTTTTTTTTTTAGGATACACCATACAGAGAATAATTCACACCCACATGTATTGCATTATATTGTGTATGGCATATAAAATGGGCTTATCATTGGACAAGGGAGTATGGCTATGCTCCCATTACCTTGTAAATGTGCTTTTACCCATAGTTTAGACCTATGAGTAAAATTTCTAAAACCTCTGACTTAACTTTTTAGTATACCTTGTGCTAACTTTTACCAAGTGCTATCCTAGGCCCATCAAGTGACCAGCGACACTTTTTAGAGGGCAGGCTCATCCACAGAGCCTTTTTCTTGGAATGTTCCCTGTGACCTTATGCTCCTTTGGCTGTTGCACAGTTCCTGCCCCGAGCCTTTACAAACCACTCCTCCATACTGGCTTACTGAGGCTTGAGCTTCGTCTTGGCTTCCTTCTCTGCAGCCATTTCCACATGGCTGGTAGGTTTCTATTCTCTTTATTATCCTTGGAAGTACAAAGCAGTTGCTTAAAACGTCTGCTTCTCAGGGTGCAGGGGCAGAGATGACAGGGCGCTCTGGGCACAGACTTCCCCTGTCCGAAGCCTGGTGCCCTCACAACAGCTGAGCAGACAAGGGCAAGTCCCTCCACCTCTCTGCACTGTAGACATCTTACCTGTAAGATGGGATGGTGATGATGTTACCTCAGTGCTGTGAGGGTGAATAGAGACATGGAAAAAGGGAAACAGTGCCTGGCCATTGTCAGAGCTTGCTAGGACGGTTTCAAAGTCTATTCCGTCACCAGCAGGCTGCAGGACTTTTTTTTTTTTTTCTGTAAATGCAGACATGTTTGCTTCTGTCACATGTCAATGTGACCTGAAAACTCGTTAAGGAATGTAAGCCATTCATTTTTCCACATTCAGATAGTGCTCTATTGGGTGTTACTCCATGCTTCCATCTACAAGATGCATTGAACCCATGGTTTGCCTCCTGTACCCAGTCTTCTAGCTACCCAGGACGGACAGGAAAGGTGTCTTGGTTTTGGGTCATTGTTGGTATAGTCTTTCGTTAATTCTCAGAAATAATCACTTCACTAAGTCTGGAACTATGTGGCTTGTGGCTTGATATTCATCTTGAGAACATTTCTTGGTTGTAACAGGTGTAACAGTAACTGCTAATAGCTGCTTCCCCATTCCTCACCCTCTTCTGGATAGACCAGAAGGAGGGAAGACAGAAAGTCCTGCTGACTCTTCCTGCCTGGGGCAGGAGTCTTTTGGGTGGAAGAAAGGCTTTCAGCAGAGGGTTCTGTTTTAACAGTGAATGCTGACACCTTCAAAGCAGCTCTGACTTTTCAGACCCACCCCCCTGTACTTCTCCAGGCTCCCTTTTTCTCTTTGAAGAATATATTGATGGTTTTTTTTTTTTGGTACCCTTCTTCCAATTGGGTCCAATTTTTCTTTTTTTCTGGATGACACTTCTGCAAGTTTATAATATGAAGTTGTTCCTGTTTGGCTTCAGAGTTGAGGGCATATTCTTTAGGACTCCTTGGAGAAAGTGGCTCATGCATTTTTCTTTATAATTATAGTATGACATTTACTTTGAAAGTGTATTGTTTCTGCTTTGCAAACACAGCATCTCATTAAGAAGACTGTTCCATGAACCCTCATGTGTCTGTGTGGGGGTGTTGCGGCTGATTTTCCATCCAAGGGTTAGCAGGATGAAAATTAAGGTGTAGACCAGCATGGTGGCGTATGCCTTTAATTCCAACACTCAGGAGGCAGAGGCAGGCTGATCACTGTGAGTTTGAGGCCAGCCTGGTCTACACAGAGAAACCCTGTCCAAAAAAAAAAAAAGAAAAAAAGAAAGAGAAGACAATGATAATGATGATTATGGTATAAAAGCTTTTCATTTTTCATCTCTGTTTAAAGCTGCACAAACTCTGCAGCTCTGTTTAAAGCTGCATTCCTCGGGTGTTTGGGGATCTTGGTTATCTGTGCTGAAGACAGCCCAATTGGAAGCTCTGTTCATGAGCTTTATGGATGGTGGACTTTCCTACAGTGGCTGGGGACTAGCCATTTGTGAGGGACTCTGGAATGTAAATATGGCAAAGCACTTTTCTCTTTGCTACTAGGTTTCCCTGAGTGAGAGAGAGACAGGGAAGGCGCATGTCTCACTCTTCCCTATCTACTCTTTCATTCAATATTCGTGGATTCAGTATTGTGTCTTTCTCTTGAGTCTGGTGTCCCCAAGCCCAGGACTTATCTGAGTCACCGTCTTTAGGCAGTAAACTTGGTGTCATCTATGAGAATGAGATTGAGGGAGTCACCAGCTCTTTGGTGTCTGAAAGGAGCCCTGGTAGTCCTTTCTTTACTCAGCTTTTCACTAGTCTCTTTCTTCAGTAGAGAAGGCACCTGGTCCTTCCCACAGCTCTGGGAGAGGAACTGGCAGCTTTTGTTGTCTGCGGACAGGAATTTCTCCACCTTCTTGGGGCAGTGACCATGTGTTCACTTCCAAAGACTGTTCCTATTGCTTGTCTGCTGTCATGTGCACTATGGCTCTGCTTGTCCTTGTGGCTTTATTTGCGGGTTAGAACTACCCTGCTGTTTTGGGGCTGTGGAGAGGAGATATAAACACAATCTCTACCCTAGTCAGGGTTTCCCAGTAGCATCTGGATTCTGCGTTTTCCTTTGGGTCACACTTCCTCAGTAGTCAGGCATTTCAAAGCAGCATCTGGCACTCATTACAGGTCAATTATGAACCTTTGCTTTAGTTTCAGAAGAGGCCAGCTTGTCTCATGTGTTTTGTTTTCATTTTTATTCTAGCTGTCATGGGCACTGGGTCTTTCTGTCTTATGTTTAGTACAAATCACTACCTCAGACCTTTCTAGTGCTCTCTGGAGTGGGTATTCTCTTGGTTCCCACAATTAGAATTCTTCAAAATTTAGCTTCCTAAGCCATCCATATTTAGGGACAATTTTAGAGGGCCTTTCTCCATTTCTATGCTCAAATGCCCAGCTAGTTAATTTAACAGGTTATATCTGTTAAAGAAGTAGTAGTGGTTAAGAGGGTATATTTAAGTACCAGGGTGAACTTTGAGCAAACTGTAAAACACATATAATTTATCATTGATACTCACATACTTTACCCAATTTAGAATGTGATAGTTATATCCAATTTGGCCCCTTCTAAGAGCTTTTTAGAAAGAATTTTTTTAAAAAAAGATTTATTTATTTATTATGTATACAGTGTTCTGCAGGCCAGAAGAAGGCACCAGATCTCATTGCAGATGGTTGGGAGCCATCAATTGATTACTGGGAATTGAACTCAGGACCTCTGGAAGAGCAGCCAGTGCTTTTAACCTCTGAGCCATCTCTCCAGCCCTAGAAAGGGTTTTTTAAAATTAATTTTTTGGTTAGCACAGGAGGAAGTGGGTTTCACAGTGGTATTTTCATACATATACAGAATTATACTTTGTTCCTGTCCATCTGCCATTGCCCTCCCCTAGCTCCTTCACAGGTTCCTTCTTCCCCTCAGGAGACCCCTTTCTGCCTTCATGTCACACATATCCTATTGTTCTCCCCGGAGTTATTTTAAAGCAAGCCTCAAAGACAGAAAAATATTCCTCTTTTCCTAAAATATCTCTTTGAGGAATGAAATTAATAAAGACCCAGTGTGCTATTTTAAAACATTTTTATCAGAATGGCAAATTAGTATGTATCAAGAAGATAAAATCTAGTGGGTATAATATATGTTTTTAGTACAATTCCTGAAACAAAACCCCTCAGTATTATATATAAACTAATAATATTCTAAGATGACCGATGGGTGGGAAATCTAAAAAGCAATGAGGTAACTAAATCTTCAGTCAATAAACAAATGTAAAACAATTTTTAAAAAGGAGACACAGAGAAGCACATGTGAATGACTACCATTATAAACCATCCTGATGAACCAAACTATTGTCACGGGGTGGGGTGGGGTAAGATGGGGAGGTATGCCTGGTAGAACATAATTTAGAAATGATCGGGGCTGGAGAGATGGCTCAGCGGTTAAGAGCAC
This sequence comes from Peromyscus californicus insignis, assembly GCF_007827085.1. Classification (NCBI taxonomy): domain Eukaryota; kingdom Metazoa; phylum Chordata; class Mammalia; order Rodentia; family Cricetidae; genus Peromyscus; species Peromyscus californicus. The sequence continues at coordinate 42,172,619 of NW_026294551.1, read as the reverse complement.
TGGCTGCTCTTCCAGAGGACTTGGGTTCAATTTCCAGCACCCACATGGCAGATCACAGGTATCTGTAACTCCAGTTCTAGGGGATCCAACACCCTCATACAGACATACATGCAGGCAAAACACTAACGCATGTGAAATAAAAAGAAGTAAATTTAAAAAAATGATTATCCTGGGCTGGAGAGATGGCTCAGTGGGCAAAGTGCTTGACACTCAAACATGAGGACCCAAGTTTGAATCCTCACAATCCACATAAAGTCACATAAAGCCAGATGCAAGCACATCTATAATCCCAGTGCTCCTACAGAGAGATGGAAGGCAGATACAGGGGAGTCCTGGGCACCTGCAGGCCAGCTAGCCTGGTATAGAGCAGAAAAACAAAACAAACAACAACAACAATAAAAAACCCCAAGAGACCTTGTTCCAAACAAGGTGAAAGGCAAAGAATGACAGTTGAGATTATTTCATGACATTCACAGATGTGGTATGGTGTATGTGATTGCTCGCGCGCGCGCGCACACACGCACACGCACACACACACACACACACACACACACACACACACACACACACACAATGAGATTAAAAAAAAGTCCATCCTTGAGTTGCTGTCACAGAATCTGGAACACTATCTGAGGCAGGAACCTTTGTTTTGGCTTGCATACTTCAAGTACAGCCTCGCCCAGATCTCTTAGCTGACATGGTGTGCAGCCCACTGCTGCTCACTACTGACTCCAGCAAGGCAATGACAGGATCTGACAATCTCCTTGCAATTCTAACTTGAGGTCATTTACTCCTACGGGTACATCTCAACATTAGCCCCATCCTAAACGGCAGTTATTTTGCAGACAAAAGGAAACAAAATTGCCTCAGTTAACAGGCTTAGTAATTCTGAGGGACTGATATCAGGACTCAATCTTGTTTGAAAGGAAATACTCTGTGGAACTGTATTGAAGTGACTGCTTGCTTTTGTTTGGTTTTAGTTGCTTGAAAGCAAAGGTACAAAATTGAACTTTACAATCTTCCAGGTCAAGACAGTTCTACACTGCTTTTTGGTAGAGAACTATAGTGTTTTGGTCAAGTCTTATGAGTTTGAGATGATCGAAAGTTGTGGGGTGTTTCAAATTTGTCTCCTTAAAAAAATTACCTACTACATCTTTGAGCCAGATGCTTACAAATGTTCTCAGTTTTGAATGGTTCCCTAGATACTCAAAAACCCTGAACCAGCTAAAGGTATGTCTTTCTTTTGTAGAGTCCCCATTGTGAATTCTGAAAAAGGCTTTTTGCAATGTTCCTTTAAGTGGGGGTTTAATATTCATTAAGTTTGGAAAAGCTGGACACTGAAACTCCTTTTTTGGAAATTTACAACTCACATTAGCATAATAGATGCCTGAGATGTTCTAGATACATAAGCCTCTCATATACATTTACATAACATTTATATTTTTAACACATACTTGACTGTAGACATTTCTGTATATGTAGACACCTCATTTTGAACACAATCAGTGTGTGCCTCTCTAAAACATGGTACTTTGGCACAAGGAAAGAAACCAAGAAAAGCAAATTCAGGAAGGCTCTCTGCCTTCTACCACCTGCCTAAAAGTAGGTCATACGTTTTTTTCCAATGAGAAAGTGACTCTCCTTCCCAGGAAGATAAGAATACTCAGCTCAGCAAGGAAGTCTCTATACTCAGAAGTGTTTGCATCAGGTTTTTTCTACAAAGGACCTTATCTTCCATTTGCTCCCTCCTCTGGTTATCGATTCCTCACTACCTGCCCAGGTACTGGCCTATAACCCCCAGTCCCCTTTCTTTTGTCTAGTGCACATTGCATTGCCCTTTGCTGAAGTGGTACCACCTCCTCATCTAACCACTTCTCCTTTAGGTTTTTCACTACTTTCTTTTTGTGAAGCTTCTATGCATGTAAAAATATTAACATTAATAAAAATTGTCCGCCTTTCTTCTGCTAACCTTTGTTCATTTAGCTTACAGACCCTAGCTACTAGACTTCAACAGGTAGAGAGGAAAAGTTATCCCTCATTTACAATTTCCAAAGGATCACATATTTTATTTATTTATTTATTTACCTTTTCTTTGTTTTTAGGAAACACAATGAAGTATTATGGTAATGACACATAATATCTGGAATTCCCCTTAGATAGCCAAGTGCAAATGTACACAAAAAATCTGTATACAGCTATGTCTCTGTGTGCACGCTTCATCGACACACACACAGAGACCCAAGAACAAGCATGACAAAGCAAATACAGAAAAATTTAACATTTGGGGCAGCTAGGGGAAAGGTGATGCACAGAAATTCTTTACATTAACCTTGTAAGTTTTCTCTAAATCTATAATCATCTCAAAATAAAATAAATTAAAAATTGTTCTTAAGTTATAGAGAAGAAATTGAAGGATATATTTCTAACAAATTTTCCTTAAGTGAAAATGGTCTTTATATGTGTGTATGTATACACACATACAGACACACATTTACAGTTGAAGTAGTAGGCCAGTGAGATGTTCAGTAGGTAAAGATGCCTTCTGCCAAGTCCGATGGACATGATTTTGATACCTGGGACACACATGGTAGGAGAAGAAAACAGACACCCCAAAACTGTTCTCTGGTTTCTACACTTGTACGATGGCATACATGTACTAAACATACATAAACACACAAATAATAAATGCACAAAAATTTAAAATTGAATTGGTGATCTAAATGTTCCTTATTTATCCATGCTTTCTGAACACAGGTGAAGGTATATACATCAAACTGAAAATGTTATTGAGTGTTTGAGTGTGTAGATGAGTCTGTGCTAGTTAAACAAACTGGAAGTTAAGAACACTAAGCTAATTTTTTTTTACTCAGTTCTGGAGTTACACAGAGAGTACTACACAGGGCTATACTCAGACTGAGTCACATCAGAACCTGAGGAAAAAGGGAAAAAAATGAAGAATGTGGATCTTGCTTTTATTTAAAATTCTGAGTTTTGGTAACCGACCCCCCCACCCCCCATTGATTTGAGTTTTAAAAATACTGTGATGAAAATAATCTACCCTGATTAAGTTTCTGGCACCACCTTAAATTTCATCTCCATGGAGTGTCTATTCGTCTAATCATAGTCCTTTACATAACAACTGACTGGGTTCATCAGCTGGCAGCCTGGGGGAAGGACTCCATGTAAGGTGATTTGCATATGTTATCTCATTTAACTCTCTTAGTGGTCTAAACAGACGACCTCACAGCAGATACTAAAGCTGTGTCTCAGGCTGTCTAGTTCCAGCACTGACCACAGTGTCTCCTGAGGAGGCACACTGGCAGCAGTGTGATGTCCACAGGGCAGGCAGTCTCATCTGTCCTTCTCTCTGAGCTTTTCAAACAGTCAACAGGAGTGCTGGTTTCAAACACAGCCCAGTCTGCACTCTTCGTGTGAAGGTGGACAGTCCCCAAATCACCAAGTCTGAACCGACACACTCTCTTTCTATGGCACAAAGAGAACTTCTGTTGTGAAGCTTTCACGAGAAGAGGTTTACGATGTTGTGACAGAGAGATGGAAAGGGATCTATACACTACAGCTAAGGCTCTTACCAAAAGGTAGACCATGGTTTGCCGACAACCATATACACCTCAAGAACTTTGCCTTATCTTAGGGTTATGAAGGGAAATTATTTTGTTGTTGTTACTTGGGGCTTTCTTCACTGTGCTCTGATGGACTGCTGTGAGGAATTACACAACAGAGTCAGGGTTTTCATAAGAGAGTGAATCGTCACTTTGGCAAATGGTTTTGATGGATGAAAATATATAATTTAAAATTTGGCAATATAAAAAGAGTAGACTCAATGATAGCTGAGCGATTTTCCCTTAGCATTCATAAAAAAGTTAACTAAGAATTAACCATGATCATCATTTTGGAAAAATATAGTATTTGAAATTGGTAATTATTTTACTTCTTAGCATATAGGCCCAATTGAGATACTAAACATTCATCAACAATAATTCATTTTTAATGGGAAAAAGAACAAACAACATTTACTATATGCCTAAAGGCATGAGAGTTAGACTCTAGCAATAATACTAATTATCTTTCAGGTAACTTAAGTTTCCACATCTAAATATCAGTTATATTTCTATTGCTGCATTAGTTGGAAAATACTTTGTATCTTTATAAAACTAGCATTTAGATAATTTTCTCTTTCAATCTTTTTTGACTTGTAAAATATTATGGCAGCTATAGATGTACCTAAAACCTATGGATGTCTTTTTCATTTTATAAACCATTGTCAAATACCTGTGGTACAGATGGCTTTTTGAGGGAGCAGAGAGGAAAGACGAGGCACCTATATATCCCTCCCTGAGGTTACTAGAAACAACCAACTCCTTAAAAAGTAAGACAGACCTAAGTCAGTAGGTTATAGCAATGCCTGGTCATGTTTACTAAGGCATTATCCTCAGTAGTAAAGACATAGAATCTGGCTAGTGTCCATAACAGAGAAACATCCACAGATAATGTGATGTATACACACCATGGAATTTTATTCAGTCATGGAGAATGAGATGATTTCATTGGCAGGGAAATGGATGGAACTGGGGATCACATGCTTAGTGAAATAAGCCAGACTCACACAAATACCATGTATTTTTCATATGTGGATCTCATATTATACACATACACTATGAACGTAGAAGGGGTCTATTTGGGAAGAGGAGGAAAACTAGTAGGGAGGAGGACAGGAGGGGAAAATGGTGAATGTGGTCAAAATACATGATATATTTGATCAAAACTGTCATTATGAAGCCCACTTCCTGACTCTACCTCTTTTTCAAGACATGGTCTCACTATGTAGCTCTGGCTGCCCTAGAACTCACAACATCCACTTGTCTCTGTCTCCTGAATGTTGGGATTAAAGGTAAGTGCCACCATGTTTGGCCTTTCATTAGTATTGCTTTTTATTAAAAACCCCTTTAAAAGGCTCCAGCCGAATGAAGTGTCCAGTACCTCAGAGCAAGGTCGCTGCTAGGAAGTCCAGCACTGCTCAGGTGGACAGCTCCCTGACCGGCTCTGCAAGGATAGAAAGAGCCCTGCTCTGCAGGGAGAAGCTTCAAGTTCTTCTACCCTCGACATCTGACCATCTTCTACTGGATGGTTAACTAGGGAATCTACCACCGACTGTAACAGCTCCCGATAAGGAGTACGTGTCATCTCAAAGGTCTCTTTTGCCGTGGCTTAGGGGGGTGAGGGAAAACAGTGCACTAGCACTCATCTTGTGCTAGGCATCTGACAAATTAAGGACAGGCTTTTTAAGAGGACTTAGTTTTGGCTTGATTGTAAATGTGCTATTTTGTTTCTCTCATTAATAATTCATCATAAAAAGTAGGACGTAAACTTAGGGTAAGTCTGGGCATATACACTTCCATTCTTAAATGCTTGGTTTGGGAACATGTTTCAGCCCTATGAACCAAACAAACTTCTGCAGAGAAGTTCAAATGATATTCACAGCTCTTGCTAGCAGCTTGGCTCTGGAGTAGGCTATGGAGGATTGTGCCAGAAGGTTGTTTGTTGAGACACCAGAGTTCCTGACCGTAGTTTGGCATCCCAACTTAGCACCATGAACCACTATGACAATGAAGCTGGATAAATACACTTCTTGAGAGAGGATTTCAGATACTGGGAAAGGGAATAACCTGGAAAAGACTTCTTATTTACTTAAGCTAGAAGCTAAATGTGTTTCATCGTTATTACTTCTATTCTTATATTGTAACTGATGCTAAGGGGGAATGGCAGGTAAAGGAACTCTAAATGTGTTTCATCTTTATTACTTCTATTCTTATATTGTAACTGATGCTAAGGGGGAATGGCAGGTAAAGGAACTCATTATGGACAGAAACCTTTCAGCAATGGCAGTTCACACAAACAAGCTGAACATAAAGGTCAAATAAGAGGACCAATACTAGTCACCAATAAATTACAACAACGAGATACTGCTCAGGGACCATGCTTGGCTACCTGGGCAGGTGGTTTATCACACAGCAGAAGACACAGTGTGTCAAGTACTTCATGCTGTCCTGATACAAAGAAATGGAACTATACTTGAAAAATACAGCTAAAAGGAAATACTGAACGTGCTCAGTGATGTTCAAGTGTTATATCCGCACACAGATATTAACTATCTTTATTAATGAAAACCCTGGGCTAAGGACGTAGCTCAGCTGATAGAGTGCTTGTCTAGCATGCATGAGGCCCCTGGGTTTGATCTCTATCCCTGCATAAAACATACATGGTGGTGTATGCCTATATTCTCAGTACCGTGTGTGTATGCCTGTATTCTCAGATCCGTGTGTGTGTGTGTGTGTATGCCTGTATTCTCAGCTCCATGTCTGTGTGTATGTCTATATTCTCAGATCCGTGTGTGTGTGTGTGTGTTAGAGGCAGCATGATCAGAAGTTCAAGGTCATCTTTTTTTTTTTTTTTAACATTGTGAGCTAGAGGCCATCCTGGGCTACATTAGACTCCATCTCAAAACAAAAACAAAATACAAAGTAAAATAAAACAAAAAACAGAGCAAATTCTACTGGAAATATAACATTATACTTGTAGTTTTGAAAAATCCTGTCATCTATTTCTTTCCAAAGAAGTGTTTTATAACATATTTTTGAAATTTGAGGTTTCCTATTATATATTAAGAACATAAAATAATGGAACAAGAATGAGTGATTTTTCAACCAACTTCCATTACTGTTGCCATCTATCACTTTATGCATAAACTCCTATTTCATCAGCCATTTGCAATTCCTTTTCTAAATCTGTGCATTTCTTTTATTTATTTCTTTTATCTTCCAATTTTGATTTGTGTAGGGTCTTTACAAAAGAAGATTGTATTTTTGTCAGTCATTTTTAAAGCATTTTTTTCAGTAAATATGTTGGTACTATTAATGTTATGCTGCCTTACAGAAGTCATTAGGCTGTAAGAAATGAAGTCAAGTGTATTAATTTCTTTTATGTCTATATAAAATTTCATAAAAAGTGAGGTCATATAACAACCATCACATGGTCTGTACTGCTTTTTGTTTGTTCATGTGATCTAATATCCTATAATGTGGCTCTGGAAGGTCCCCATAGTAGACAATCCAATGGAACACCTAACCAATACCCTGTTGTGTGTTGTGTTTTCTTTCTTTGCAGTTATAAATAACAGCATTACCCTCATATATAAATTCATGTGCACAAATGGTTCATAACAAGGTTTCTAGAACTGGAATTGTGTTTTCAGAAGTACTCATTTCCAAATCAAAAAGCAGGAGATAAATTTGGGGCACATTTAAGTCATACATCAATACATTTTTATTCATGAATGCTCAGTTTGAGCAACAGTGTTCTATCAATAAACAGTTACAGAGAACTAGCTAAACTGATATTATTACAACAATTAAACTACTTTAAATATAGTGTTATTCAATCAAAAACTTCATTATCCATTTGAAAAATATTTTTTTACCATTTTCAGATGTGAGTCTATGTATATCTGCATGTGTGAGCACACGTACATGAGGGAATGCATGCCCAGTTCATGCAGGGAATCATCCTTAACAGCTCTTCTACTTTATTCATTGAAGCAGGTCTCTCAATCAAACCCAGAGCTTACTGACATGGCTAGTCTCCCTTGTGAGCTTGCTCTTGGGATCTCTTATCTCTGTGCATTCAGAAGCTGGAATTACAGGTGGACTACCACACCCCATCTAGCATTTTACATGGGTTCTGGAGATCTAAACTCTGGTCCTCACAAAGCACTTTAACCCCTAAGCAATCTCCCTAGCCACCTGCCACCCTCCCTCCCACCGTCAAATATTTTTAGACAGCGTCTCACTGTGTAATCCAGGCTGTCCTCAAACTCAGGATCATCCTGCTCCTGGAGTGCTGGGATTACAGGTTTGCACCACCATGCCTGGCTTGAAATTTTTCTTTTGAAAATGGTTTCCTTATTTTTTCTTTCTTTTTTTTCCCCTTTTTTCTTCGAGACAGGGTTTCTCTGTGTAGCTTTGCACCTTTCCTGGATCTTGCTCTGTAGACCAGGCTGGCCTTGAACTCACAAAGATCCACCTGCCTCTGCCTCCTGAGTGCTGGGATTAAAGGCGTACGCCACCATCGCCTGGCTCATTTTTTTCTTTTTAAAAAGCCATCACATACTTATAATTTTACATAGTAACTGCAAGACTTTTTGTATATGAAATAAGCTAGCCTTCTTTTATTTTATAAGACTGCATTTTGCCTTTTACCACATCCTTGATATAATTATTAGTTTATGACAATAAAACATGACAAGAATTTTACTCAGTGTTTCTGGGGGAAATCAAAACAAAACAAACACCCCACTACTCCCAGGTCTTTTGAAATTGTCCAAGGATTTAGTAGTGCCCCTCCCAGAACAGTAAGCTGGATTGCTGAAATTGCTAACTACAATATTGCAACCACAAGAGGGCGCGAGATCAAGTAAGAAGGTGGTATTTCCTATGCCAGTCTGTAACGCAGACAATAATAGGTCCAGCCTATATTGTTTGCTCCCAGGGTCCGTGGAAGGGTCTAACAACCAGCTGAGGATTCTAATCTGAGGTATATTCAATGAATCTAAGCACATTGAGTTCTTTAGTCCATTTACTTTATTCTAAGTCAATTCTATCTACACAGTTTCTTTTCTATTCCCATACTTAGCTCCTCTCAGTCCCTCCTGCTCTCAGTCCCTCCTACTCTTCTCTCATCTCTATCTAGTTCTTTCTGTCTCTGTCCTCATCTTTGTTCTTCTCAATCAATTCTCTCTAGTGCTCTCAGAGAACTAGTATATATTCATATGCAGCAATTCTTTGGCAAAGCAATGTGAGGTTTGAAGTTTTCAGGGTCGCAGAAAGAGGTGATAAGGATCCACACATAAAGCAATAATTGTCAGTTTCCAATTACAACCCAAAAGGGGAGTGACTAAAAGGGAGTTCTCTGGTAGGGTCAACTAAAGGCTAAGATCAATTAGGGAATTTATGTGCTCAAACTATAATCTAGAAATGGCTAGGTAGAATGTTAGAGGTCAATAAGTCACAAGAAAGTAAATGTCTTTGGCGCCGCTGTTCCCTGCTAGTCCTGGCTGAAGCTGCTTTCTGGTAGGGAGCAGGACATATGCTAGGTGGCTAAGCAACCTATGTCAGAGCATGTAGCATTTGGTTAGTAAAAGCACTTTCACTCAGAGTAATTGCTGAGGAGAAAATCTAGAAATAGCATCTGGTTGAGGAGGAATTAAAACTTTTTTAAAAAAGAAAAACAACAACAGCAAAAAAACAACTTAATTTGCACAAGAAAGAAGTTTGGCACCTATCACCTGCCTGGCCTTGGGTCAGTGGGAAGTAACCGCCTTAACTCAGTAACTAGCAAATGACTAAAACATCATCCCAGGAATTTAAGCAGTAAATCTCTTAAGTTAGGGTCTTGTGTAAAAAATAAGGAGTTGAAGATTTAACTATTAGTGGTTCTTTTTTCTATCTGTGGGTGAGATGAGCTAATGTTTATCTATGTGTAGTTTTGTCCTTGGAAAAAGGTATCGTTGCTGAAATACTTTTGTCTGGAGAATGGCCCTGGCCAGATATATGTTAATGAAAAATAAACACAGCTAGGGACAGTTATCCAATTACCCCAAATGTATAAGGAAAGTTTTGCCCAAGATTGAGATGCAATCGTGAGATTACATGTACACATAACATGGAAATACATGATAAATGGGGAGACTCATATCTGTTATTGCACAAGAAGTTTACAAGAGACAGCCAACTCATTCAAAAGGCAGTAATTCCATAACTCCTTGCATGACGTTTTCCTCTAACAGAACCCTTAGTTCTGACAGGTTGGCCTTCTGAACTCTAGTTGTCACTTCTGTATACGCTCATCGACTTTTGCTACCAGCGGCTCTCATTAAGTCTGGCCAGCAATTTTCTGTTTCTGCAACTGGACAGGAATGGTGTAGTGATGTGCTTTGAGAATTAAGAGCTGTAAGTGTCTGGGCAGGAACAGCTGTCAACATCTGGCTTTCTCAATTCTTTGGTTGCTGCTATATTTAGAAATGATGTCCCTCATCTAAAATCAAGTATGTGTCCATAAAATGATTTTATGCTTTTCTTAAGATGTAAGTTACATGGGGATGGGAGGACTCCCAGCCAGGGCTTTTATCTCCTAATCATTCTATGAAAGGCAGTTGGTAGTGTATATTCTAAAGATTATCTGTAATTTACAAGTGTGGACTGCCTATAAGAGCTCTAGATTCTTTGGAACACAAATTAGTTGTCAGCTATAGCCGATGGACATAATAAAGGTGGATCCATTTCTACATGAGTAGGCAGGGTGTTAATCAGCTAGTTCCCTTCTGGTCAGGCACTAAGAAGGGTTAACATCAAATTTTCATGAAAAATATCTCTGAAACAAATTTAAAAAGTCACCGAGTTAAAAAAAAAAGTTACTTGGAAATAAGCTGGGGAGATGAGCAGATAGAGACAGAGATGCAGCTGTGTGCACCCACATAACACAATTATTTGATTATAGAAGACTTAAGCTACAGTGGAGAGCCTGCCACAGTTAACATACCAGTCAAGCCAGTAGTTTTGTAGAGTCAGGAACATCTACCTCAACTTCAGACAGCCTTTCCAGTAAACACCAGCACTAAATTGCCTATAGTTATGTCTGTATATGATCTAAGGAATTATTTTAGGATCATCAAAATCTACCTTCCTTTTGGTCTTTTTTTTGGTCCCTTCTTGACTGCTTGTGATGAATATTTCATGGAACTCTCCCACAGTTGCCCTCAGGTGTCCTTACAAAAACTCAATCCAAACCCAAGCTCCAGCTGACACCTTGCACAGAGATAAACCCTGCTGCACTGAGCCTTGTGCAAGGTGGTGGGAGTGCAGACACAGCCAGGCTGCTGCACAGAAGGCCTTCAAATGATCAAGCTCTGTCTTTGCAGGATCTTGGCTTGTGCATTTCTTTGGATTTAGTCCTCTTTTTCTTTGATCTAATCCTAGGGTCAGACCTTGCCATTCTTTAAGCCTCCTCAAAGAAGTCTTCACAGAGCACCCTGGCTACATGCATCCTGGTCCTGAGGGACCTTCCTCCACTGTATTACACATTTTGTAGTTATTTCTTTGTTCACATGGTTTGTTTCACTCCTTGACTGGAATGTATGCCTCACAAAGACAAGGTCTATTCCTGCTTCACTCAGGACTGTATTTCCAAAAAGTGTCTGATGGGAAATACAGGTGTTAAATTAATCATTATTGGCCTGAATAAACTAAGCATATTTATTATACATGAGAGTTGCTTGTCTGAGAAACGGTCAAATGGGAGTTGTAAGTAGGGCTCAGTAATTGTGGGGTTATTAGAGCTTGGAAAGAAGAGTTCATCCTCTTGCACAGCCATGAGGAAGAGCCAAGCCACTCGGGAATGTTCAAGACAGTAGAGACTAGGCAGCAGTCATGTTCTTAAGTAGTAGAGAACTTTAAGAGCAATGTTGACAGCCACAGTCTAGAGCAGTCTAGCAGCATGTTCTAGAGCAGTCTAGCAGCATGTTCTAGAGCAGTCTAGCATGAATAAACACCAACATGAAAGACACCTGGCCACTGAGAGAGCTGACAAATGGGAAAGTCTGTGTTTCGGTGAGCATTCCTTTCAGAGCAAAAGGATTTCAATAAAAATGTAAAATCTTCATGTTAAGCTGGTTCCCAGTATAAAATGCAGATATTATAAATTAACTGCCTACTTCCCTCTTCATTTCAGTTTTAGGAGTCTAATGAAAAATTATTTTTCTTCTTCTTCTTTTTTTTTTTTGACAAAATCCAATACCCAAGTGTCATTTGTCAAGCGACTGAGGAAAATGCCCACCCCTACTCTCTTTGGAAGTGAAGTGGCTGAGAAAAAAGCCCATGAGCTCTAATGTGTATTGTTTCTGCCTTCACTGGGCCTGTGAGAAAAACAATTCCTCTTAATGCTTAAATGAAGAGAAGTGGGGGAGGGAAGACTGGGAATTCTATAAAAACAAAAATAAGTGAAAATTATTGACTAATTCTATACTGGTCCTGAAATTAACAAAAATCTGTAAGTAAAAACATCACATCGAATACCAAAGTTATTGACCTAAAGTTTATATGACTCAATGAATTTCTATAATTAGGGTTATATGGCTTTTTATTTTCAAGTTTTTAAAAATAAAGTTTATTAAATTAAAAATTAAATTATACTTATTTTAAAATTCTCATCCCAAAAGAGAAGCCATCTTTGGGTTAGACTGATTAGCTAGCTCTCCAACACTTGGCAAAGGTGACAAAAGAGGACACAGCCATGGACAAAGCCCTGGCTTCACTGCAGCTGCTGTGGGAATTTCCTATGGATGGTGACCCAGCGGGCATGGACCCTTGAGAGTCATGACATTGCAGAAGCAGGTGGCCCAGGCAATCTTAAGAGCTCCCATGCTTATAGAGAGTTAACCGCTACACTTTAAAAATCATGCAACAGTGTTTTCAAGGTTCTTCTCATTTGGGAATATATTTGGTTGGACCAAGACCATGACAAACATAGCCCCTTGCCCACCTAATAAGAGCCAGAGAAAACTATACTTTCACCAGATAATTTGTTTTCCCACATATGTCTGTTGCTGACTTAGACTTAGGTCATGTTTATCTTCATACACCTTGGAATTGGTTATGTTATGGCCCAGCAAGCACTGAGTTTCTCCTTCCTGTCCTTCATGGATGACCCTGTTGATGTCACCTACTTTTGGCCAATGGGATGTACATGGACATGACCCAAAGCGCTTGAAATATGTTTAAGTCAACCTTGTCTTCTCTATGAAAAGAATATGGCTCTATAATCCACTAACTTCAGAAGAATGAGCCACACATGGCACCAACCCGTATGTAGGTAAGACTGGCCAAACTCCAGAAACAAGCAAGAAACAAATTCTATTCCATTTACTAAGTTCTAGGTAGTGCAGTAGGCTGAATAAGGGATTCTAAATGATGTCTTCTTTCCAATCCCTGAAACCTGTTACTTGAGTTGGGAGATAAGTTTGAAGCCCTGATGTCTTCTATATCCTCTGTTTCCATTTTTACTGGATGTTTCCAAATGTAAAGTCACGATTCTTATACCAGTTCAAATGAGAGAATCTCCAATGAAACTGTGCAAAGAAATGTAGTATGTGCATCAATCATTTCTCTCCCACACCTTTTCTGCTTTATATATTGTGGTTGACAGGAAATCAGATAGCACATGCTTGGTGGAAAAATACCATTTCTTTACAAAACACCACCATCGAGGGTGTTTTCTACTTTTCCATGAGTCAGTTTACAATAACTTATTTTCTGTTTTTTTACTTAGGAGGCACATTGAACTGAATTTTATTCAGCTGTTCCACAGATAAACACTAACAGTCTCCACACTGCAGACTGCAGAGGACTGAGGGTAGACATTATTTATCTAGTAGATTCAACTCACTTTTAAGAGAAATAAATCTCCTTAGGCCTTTTCCTCTAATTTTGCTAGACTGAGTTCCAGAAGAATAGTGAAGAACCCCACACGTGAATTTACAAGTGAAAACTAGTCTGTAAATTCTTTGCTAGGTAAACAGACTGAAGACTGTTGGTTTGCTAAATGGCACTGAAGAAAATATGGACCCAGGTGACATGACTTAGTCCAGATGTTTCTGACCCAAGGAATTACACAATATTTATAGGCTGAGCTTTTAAGAGATGATTGATATTAATACTATACATATTTTACATGGTAACAGTCTAAGAGTTTACATGAGTAAGGCTTTGGACAGGGTTGAATAGCCTGGATTATCTGGTTGGACCCTAAGTGAAGTCACATAATTGACAAGGATGTGGCAGTGGGAGAATTGAAGATGCAAGAACAGACAGCACTGTTTCCATGAAGGTGGATGGCAAGGATAGAGATTGGAGTGATGTACCCACAGGCCACGGAATGGAAGTACCTACCAGAAGCTGGGAGAGGTAGGGGACTGACTTCCTTCACCACCTCTGGAGAGAACTCTTGTAACAGTTTCTTTTGGCTCAGTATACTGAATTCAAACTTCCCTCCAGAACTGTGAAAGAATACCTTTCCACTGTTTTAGCCACCACGCTTGTAACAATCATGTCCAGTAGTCCTAAGCACTAACAATGTGATTATAGAGCATAGTGAGGCAATAGCTTGACCCAAATCCAAATCAGCAGTATTAGTAGTAACAGAAAGTAGAGTGCTTAAAGAGTACTCAGACTATGTCAACTATATTAACTCATCTAACACTCGGAACTATACTCCTAAGTACAGCTTCATTTCCCTTTTACACACAAGGAAACTGAGCCACACATGATCAAAACATGTTGTCCCGTGGAGCTGAGACTGGAACCCAATGCTTTATGGTAAACTAAAGTGAAGAACTATCTGTGGCTAGGAAGACCACAGTGGAGGCTAAACATCAGCAAGAAGTTAGTGATTATTCAACTTGGGAAGAATTAAAGATTTGAGACTTTTTCTCAGCTTAGAATAATTCTTGCACATACTAATTACTCCATTTCCTTGGTATTGTTAAGGGGTCTCACTTGAGTGTACATAATAGCTCTCAACTACTCACTAGTATCTGTGTTTTCGTACATAAAAAAGCTAGCTAGTCAGAAAGAGATTGTAACAGGCACTATGCTGGTGGTCTTGTGTGGAACCCAATCACTCATGTATCAGGATGCCATTCCCTCAACTACAGCTAACCTAGTTGAAGAGATAAGACAGACGGTGGCACACACCTTTAATCCCTGCACTTGGGAGGCAGAGCCAGGCAGATCTCTGTGAGTTCAAGGTCAGCCTGGTCTACAGAGCAAGATCCAGGACAGGAACCAAAACTACACAGAGAAACCCTGTCTCGAAAAACCAAACCAACAAACCAAACCAACAAAAGATTTAGATACTGAGTAAAGAGCACAGAAATTATAAAACACACAGCATATATATATATATATATATATATATATATATATATATATATATATATATATATATATAGAGAGAGAGAGAGCGCTATGTTCTTATAAATCACCTAGCTGAGAGATTCTCTGCCCTGATGTCTCATGGTGTACTTTAGGGACATTCATACCTGCAGCACATTCCCAGGGGGCATACAATCCCTAAGATTGTACTTTTTGTTCACTCAAGAAAAAAAGTATCAATTTTAAAGAAATGACCTTGAATCATTCCTACTCATAACTCACAATGTATAGCTTATCAGTAACACATTTCCCATACTGTCTCACATCTACGACAAATGTGCCTCATCAACTCTATAATTTTACAGATAAAAGTGAGGATGACATGGGCTCATGGGTCCTGTCTCCCACTAAATCCACTACCTTAACCCCCCCAAAACCAGTGGAGAGAAGTAAAGATAGCTATCTAGATGGTTTCACTGGGAGGACTACAGTGGGAGACACTATCATTTGAAGAACACTGAGAACAAGGCAGGCAGAACATGCAAAAACACCGTTGTGAGATACAGATACGTCAGCAGATTCAGTAAAGTGAACAACGATGCCATCCCTTGTATGAGAGGAGATGTAGTTGGTTGAATAAGATGCTGGAAGAGTCTGTTTTTAATTTGTAAGACTGAAGGGTTTATGAATAGATGAACAACATTACTGACTCAGACTAGAATGTTGTACAGTTAAGAGTCAAGAAAGGGCCGGGCGGTGGTGGCGCACGCCTTTAATCCCAGCACTCGGGAGGCAGAGGCAGGCGGATTTCTGTGAGTTCGAGGCCAGCCTGGGCTACCAAGTGAGTTCCAGGAAAGGCGCAAAGCTACAGAGAAACCCTGTCTCGAAAAACAAAAAAAACAAAAACAAAAAACAAAACAAAACAAAAAAAAAAGAGTCAAGAAAGGAAGCTTGGCAGGTCACTCAGAGTGGGCTGGGGCATCTCCATGTTGTATGTAGCTGGTTTTCATATGAGAATACCCATGCACAGTGCATAAAACATGACTTTGAGTTCTAAAGCTGTGCATAAGAGAGAGTTGGACAATGACTGGGCTGATGTTATCTTTAATAAAAATTCAAAATGTATTATTTTTAATGAAAACTTAATTAAAAATTTAGGCTGAAATGAGATTACAGCTTTACGTTGTTTCTATTTATAACCTATTCATTTAAAGCTCAATAAACTCACAAAGAACTCAGCCTGTAAAAGTGAACTTAAATGATAACCGCTTGATTATATCTTAGTTCTCCAAAAATATTCATCAACTTATTTTCTGCAAATGGTTCATTTCCTATCCATACAAATATAAAATAAAGCCATTTAAGATAGCTGACTATCCTGACTATATTAGCTTACAACTCTATATTCAATATCCTAATTTAAATGAAATACCCTAAGTAAATATCTTATTTTACAATTAGATTTCTCTTCCTTCTTTTTTTTTGAGACAAGTTCTCACCATGTAGGCCTGGTTGATCTGGAACTTACTATGTAGACCAAGCTGGCCTCAAACTTACAAAGATCCACCTGCTTCAGCCCCCTAAGTGCTGGGATTAAAGGCGTGCGGCACCATATCAGAAGTAATTAGATTTTCTTAAAAAGAAAAATACAGACTCCCATTACTCTACTAAATTTGGATAGACCATGATGTTTGGCAACATTAAGACATTCTGATAAAACTACTGGATAAAAATAGTCCTAAATTTTCTTTATTTATGAACAAAGCCCTGCCCCCAAAATGAGTTATCAGTTCTACTTCACTTATGAGTATGTGAGCAGACAATTCCAAAATGAACAGCACGGTTAAGAAGAAATCATACTTAGCATCTTATTGTATAGTAGTTATTTTCACCTACCATTGTCATGAACATTTTGATGTTCTTTTTTTTACATAGTTACTGTTATTAAGTTGTATTGTTTTGTTGCATAGATGTCTAGTATATACAACTAGTGTCAACATTTAAGATTTTCCACTGTTTTCTACTTTCATAAGAAATGTTATAAGAAATTTCTTACAAATAAATTTTATATACATTTTAAAGACTTTCCTTAATATTAATTACTAGAAGTAGAGCAGCTAGGATAGAGGGAAACACATTTTTAGATTTAAAAAAAAACATATTGCTAAATTACCCCCCTGGAAAGCTCTCACCACTTAACATGTGTATGATGTATGCATGTGTTCATTTCTGTATACGAACATGCTTGTAAGTGGGCAAGCATAGGCCTGCTCACACATGTGAAGGCTAACGGTTGATTCTGGGTGTCTTCATCTATTGCTTTCTGCCTTAGTTTTTGAGACTGTAACTGAACCTGGAGCTCATCAGTTCTGCTTCACTGGCAGTTTCTGACTCACATACATCATGTGCAGTAGTTTCATACATTTGCTAAGCAAGAGGAAGAAGAACAAGCAGCAGGTCAACACTGAGTGCTCATACTTCGACGACATAGATCTCATTACATACTCACTTTGTTAAACAGTTAAAGTTCCTTAGGTTAAAGATATGTGAACAAACTAAGTATGCTAGAGAGTATTTTTTTAACTTGTGCTAGGGATTATGGTTCAATGATAAGACATTTGCTTTGCAAATGTTAAAGTCAGGGGCCCATCCCCAGCACACCACACCACACACAGAAACCCCCACCAAAACAACAACAACAGGGGTTGGGGATTTAGCTCAGTGGTAGAGTGCTTGCTTAGCAAGCGCAAGGCCCTGGGTTTGGTACTCAGCTCTGAAAAACAAAACAAACAAACAAAACAAAACAACCAACCCCCCCCCCCCAACTAGAAATTCTTTCCTTTAAATGGCAGTTATTTTTCATGAAGTGGTGAATAGCCATTATAATAAAATATTTGGATCTTCATAGGAATCAGAGAAGGCCGGCCAAGCAGTGGGGCAGAGGTGTAGGCAGGAGAGGGAAGTAAGTATGTTAGAAAGCCCAAACTGAAGATGGCTTCTGGAGCTGAGTATAAAGCCCTGTGCTTCCTGGCAGTTTCAATAAAGGGGAAACTTAATGAGTTGCAAGGATTACATGATTTAGTAGGCATGTTTAATAAGACAGGTAACTAAATACTCCTTGCACCCAAATACGCCCTTTGTATCTTTAAACAATCATTTCTGTTAAGGAAAGAGCAAAAATGAATTGCTCAGTAGCAACTCGATGGCTTTTGTTTGGCGTGTCTGTGCACATCTCCAGCTACACTTGTGATTTTATGTTTCTTATTCATGAGCGGGCTCCTCTGAGTATGGGGTAGCACGAATATTGTGATTTAGTGTAAACATCTATTCACTAAATCCCTTTCCTTTTACTAATGAATGCTTTACAAAGAGTCAATCTCTTAAGCTTGTAGCAATTAAAAAAGAAAAGAGCAATGAAAATGTAGCCATGTTTCCACCCCCCACCTCCCTACCCCCATTTCCTGATACCACCTATAGGGGCCAGACAGTGTTGTCATGGAGACAACATCTGTTGGGCTATGAGTGACAGGTCTCAAGAGAGAAGTGTCTGAGAAAGGGAATATCTCAAGTTAAAACAAAAGTGAGGGAAAAACCAGCAAGCTGTTTTCCTGACACAGTGGAGACTCAACTGAAAGGTGTATTTTAGCCTAAGAGAGAAGAAAATGAAGATCCACCCCCCCACTTTCATCTAACACAGGAAACATTTTCTTTCCAATGGGGAACAGATTTCTTTTAAGTAAATCTGAAGCATATGTACACATCTTGGCATAATTACATTTTAAAATTGGGATTCATACTGATGCACCAAATTGGTTGCCGTAGTAATGAGCTATCACCCAGGCAACGGGTTTGCTGCTCTTTCTGGAGAGCAAATCATCTGTATCCAATGTGGGGAACGGGTTGGGGAAGGGAGGCAGAGGACACTTACTGGTAGTGGGGGGAGTGGGCCGGGGAAGGGGAATAGATGACATTTGCCATATCTATGAGAAGATAAGTAAGAGACAAATTGATTTTGACAAATCATCATTATTTTCCAAATATGTTGTTATCATTTTATTCACCAGCAGGGTGGGGGAAGAAGGGTGCTGAGAGCAGCAGGGGAAGAATGCCTTGTGGTTTCGGTGTTAAATTTTTGCTGAAGCATTTTTACTTTTCTAAAAGGCTGTCATTTGTCAAGGTGCAGATCAGCTGTTGCCTTATATCATAAATATCATAAGTTTTCTTTAGAATAGTACTTGTACATAGTAATATTCTAATAACACTGTCTAGTAATATACAGGATAAGTTTTCAAATTCAGTAGCTGAGGTCTCCTAGATGTTACAGAAGATAAACACACCTTGGTTTCTTCATTAAGAACACACATCCCTTCCCAGACTGTTTTTGCTTCCAAGGATTATTAATAAATGTCTAATACACTTTCCTGCTGGAGGACTCTGTTCCTTAGATTTTGTTCTGTATCCTGTGCTTATCCCAGTCTACTTTAACACACTGGTCACTTCATATTTAAAAACTGCTACTTCCTTTCTTCCCTTCCACTCCCACCTGGCTGCCAGTCATTTCCAATTGAATGTCTCGTATACACCTGAAACACATAATGCCTACACTACTAATATCCGCAAAATATATGCCAGTGACGACACCTTCTCTATCTTAGTCATTCATGACATCAGCTATCTAGGACCCCAACTCAGAAGAATAGGAACCCCTCATTTATGCCTCATATCAACCTCCGATTCAAGCAACTCTCATGGTCTGGTAATTTCCTCTCATCTCAGCTACCACTAATGTGACTGAGGCCTTCATTAGTTTTCTCCACAGTATAGCATCAGGCTCTGAATTGGCTACTCTGTTTCCCCTTTGATACAGATCTATTTAAAACTCCAAAACTAGCCGGGCGGTGGTGGCGCACGCCTTTAATCCCAGCACTCGGAAGGCAGAGCCAGGTGGATCTCTGTGAGTTCAAGGCCAGCCTGGGCTACCAAGTGAGTTCCAGGAAAAGGCGCAAAGCTACACAGAGAAACCCTGTCTCGAAAAACAAAAAAACAAAAACAATAAAACTCCAAAACTGACCACTACACAGAGAAACCCTGTCTCGAAAAACAAAAAAACAAAAACAATAAAACTCCAAAACTGACCACGCCACTTTTCTCTTACTATTTCCATGGAATATGGTAAGACACTAGCTGATAGCCCTACTGATACATAAACATGTAACAGCTACAGCTGAGCTTGCAAGAAAGTGGGAGGTGAAGACAGAAGCATTCCCAGGAGCTCAGGGCCCTGCCCCCTAGTCTGGTATATGCAGCTGAAAACAACAAAGGAAAGCAATTGAGTATTCTTCAATGTACTTAAAAATGTGCACACCTCACCAGGGGCCAGGGGGATTCTAACCCCCTGTCCCTGACCGCACTCCAGAGAAATCCCCCAGCCTGCACCATGCTGCCAAATGCACAAACCAGGAGTCTGCCTGGTGCCACGGGCAGGCAGGCACTATAATGATCCTGATCCTGATCACATGACAGGCAGATCTTTGTGATGAGGAGGCATGGCCCAGCATACCACCAGGGTGACCTGAGTGGGACAAGGAGACGTCCATGCAGGTTTGGGGCTATCCAGGCTCCAACAAGAAAACAAGGCCTACCTGGTACCTTGCAGTACCAGCCAGATGGATGCTATTAGTGTGAGCAGAGATATGGTATGGTGGTTCATGGGAGAGAGAGAGAATGGTTCAGGTCCTTTGGACAGAGGCATATCTGAAGAGATGAGTATGGTAGTATTTTATTTGTACTGAAATGTGATTTTATTTGTATGTTAATAAATAAGGTTGTCTGGGGGTCAGAGCTAATAGCAAGCCATAGCAAAAGTCTGGCAGTGGTAGCACACACCCTTGATCCTGATCACATGACAGGCAGATCTCTGTGTATTCAAGGATATAGCCAGCATGGAGACACACGCCTTTAATCTCAATACCAACCATAGAAGACCTGGAGGTCTGTATAGATGGGCAGTGACGAGGAGGTCATGTGGTTGGGTTTACAACCAATGAGAAGGCAGAACAAAAAGTCAATAAAAAGGACAAACACACAGGAAGTAGCGCTCTTGTGGAGAGGTAGGACAGCAGTGGCAGTGAGGGTAAGGTTTTTAATCTCAGCTCTTAGCTATTGCTCTGACCTCTTGACTCTCAACTCTGTATTTGGCTCTGTGTTTCCTATTTAACAAGACGGTTACATCTACAGATGAGAGAGGAAGGGAGTGGGCTGAGATGGTGAGGGAGCTGAACCCTTGACCAACGGCAACATACAGGAAAGCTTGCTCTGCACTTTGTCTGGGCAGCACAGCAGAGAGCACCCTGTTGTTAAGAGCACAGGTGAGCCAACCCTGAGAGTGTGACCTTGGAGACCTAGTCCCACTCCTCATCTCCCACATGACGGCATGGGCTAGGGAGAGATGCCCTCCCTCCACCCTCGTCCCTCAACATCTAAGGCAGGTGGGAGAGTTGACCCTGACATAACAAGAGTGGGAGAGCAGGCCCTGCACTTCGCCAGGGCAGCACAATAGAGCCAACTTGGTTAGCAGGGGTGTTGGTGAGCCAGCCCCAAAGATGTGAGCATGAGAGCTCTCCCCATTTCTCATCTGTCTTGTGGTGACAGGGGCTGAGGAATGATACCTTCCCCACCCCCCTCCCCACTGCCCATCAATGCATGTGGCAGGTGGGAGAGCTGGCCCTGTGGTCATAGGAGTGAGAGAGCTATCCCTGACCCCCACCAGCTGCAACACTCAGGAGAGCAGGCCCTGTACCTCACCAGGGCAGCACAACAGAGCCAACCATGTTAACGCTAAATGTGGGTGAGCCAGCCCCAAAATTGTGAGCATGGGAAAGCTGTCCCCATTACCCATCTGTCTTCCCTGCACAGGCAGGGAAGAGTTGAGTTGTTTCCCTCCCATCAATGCCTGGGGCAGGTGGGAGAGCTGGCCCTGGAGTCATGAGAGTGAGTCAACCCTGTCAGTGCAAGTGTGGGTGAGCTAGCCCCGAAGTTGTAAGCATGGGAGAGCTGTCCCCATTTCACATATGGTGGACCAACCCTACAGCTGCACAGACCCAGACCCAAGGATATGACTTGGCCCACCTGACCTGCAGACCCAAAGCTGCAAGATCTCACACAACACAGGGCAACAACAGGATATCTAGGAGAAGCCCTAGTAAGGGCCCATCATTGATAGGATAGTAGAAACCAGAGGCCCTGAACCAGACCAATGATTCTGCAATGAACACTTGCAAGTAAAGATAAATGGACAAGGGGGTTCACAGCATGACTATGTCATACTGCAGCTTACATGATAAGATTTTAAAGTTTTTCCATTTTTTATTTTCATTTTTCTCTCCCTTTTTTCCCTTAAATTTTGTTTTATTTGGGGTGTGTGCAGGGACAGAGGGGGGATGTAAAGGGACAGGGAAATGAATAGGATCAAGATACATGATGTAAAACACACATAGAATAATAAATTAAAAATGTACGCACCTTACAATCTAGCATTTCTAATCTGGTGTTTATGCTTTGAAGCAGCAGTTCTCAAAGTGTGTTTCAGGGGAACCCTGGACATTGCTGAAATCCTCTTAAGAGATCCTTAAGAACAAAATAATTTTCTAAGAATAGAAGTAGGCTATTTGCTTTTAAAATTCTCATTCCCTCACAAGTGCACAGCTGAGTATTCTAGAGACCAGCTTGGTACATAATGACATCAACATTCTTACAGATCTATGCCTGCATGTTACTGCAATACACAGAAGTTTCTAAAATGAGCTCTCTGGAGTCCTCAGTGAAAGCAGGTTTTCTTGCAGGCAAGAGAACATGCACAAAATGCTAACTGCAGCCATTTGTGAAATGATGAAAAACTAAAAACCAAATTGACCATTATTAAAGTAAATATGTGAACTAAAACTTTTGTTTTTCATACAGGGTCTCTCTATGTGGCCCTAGCTGACCTGGAACTCAGGCTGGCCTTAGACTCACAGACATCCATCTATCTCTGCCTCCTGAGTGTTTGGGATTGAAGGTGTGCACCACCATTCCCAGATATACGGAAACTTTTAAATAATAAAAACAAAGAACTATGAAGGTTAAGTAGATGGTCACTGTACTACCCTAAAGAGAAATCTTAAAATGTGCAACCCCAGCACTGGGGAACTAATGCAGGAGGATTATGAGTGCAGGCCAGCCTGGGCTACATAGCACTACTGTCTTAAAACAAAACCAAAAGAACAAAACACAATTATGCTAGGTGGAAAACAAAAGCTACCTCCAAAACAAACCACAAGTCAGACAAAACACCAAAAATCAAATCAAGAGCTGAAAATTATGCACAGGAGAATGTAAGGAACAAATGCTTTAAGCCACGACAAAAACAAAACAAAGCAAATCTCCTCAACCCCCCAAAATTTGTAAATCAGGTTGCCAGCCTCAACTAGCAGTTACTAGTGAGCAACCTTGGCAGGATGGGAGTTTGTAAAGAAAGTCCTGAGCCAGCTCTATCTACCTTGTTAGTAAACATTTGCACACTGGCTATAAGACTGAGGGTAAGGCTATGTCCTCCTTGGTGCTGTACTAGCTAGCTACCCATCTGGATATGTGAATGAAGGGCAAGAGCTTTCCTGCAGAATGGGAAGGGCTATTTTAGTCATTCCAAGGACTAGTCTGCATTTGTTATAAGAAAAACAAGTTTGCTGGGCGGTGGTGGTACACGCCTTTAATTCTAGCACTCAGGAGGCAGAGCCAGATGGATCTTTGTGAGTTCAAGGCCAGCCTGGTCTACAGAGTGAGATCCAGGACAGGCACCAAAACTACACAGAGAAATCCTGTCTCAAAAAAACACAATTCTTCACAGACCTGGAAAGAACAGTACTCAACTTCATATGGAAAAACAAAAAAACCCAGGATAGCCAAAAGATTCCTGTACAATAAAACAACCTTTGGAGGCATCACGATCCCTGACTTTAAGCTCTATTATAGAGCTACAGTAATAAAAACAGCTTGGTACTGGCATAAAAACTGACATGTGGACCAATGGAACTAAACTGAAGATCCTGACATTAATCTGCACACCTTTGAACATGATTTTTGACAAAGAAGCCAAAACTATACAGTGGAAAAAGGAAAGCATCTTCAACAAATGGTGCTGGCATAATTGGATGTCAACATGTAGAAGATTGCAAATAGATCCATATCTGTCACCATGCACAAAACTTAAGTCCAAGTGGAACAAAGACCTCAATATAAATCCAGTTACTCTGAACCTGATAGAAGAGCAGTAGGAACCTGATAGTAGGAAGTAGTCTTGAACGCATTGGTACTGGAGATCACTTCCTAAATATAACACCAGTAGCACAGACACTGAGAGAAACAATTAATAAATGGGACCTCTTGAAACTGAGAAGTTTTTGTAGGGCAAAGGACATGGTCAATAAGACAAAACGACAGCTTACAGAATGGGAAAAGATCTTCACCAACCCCACATCTGACAGAGGGCTGATATCTGAACATATAAAGAACTCAAGAAATTAGACATCAAAATACCCAACAGTCCAATTAAAAAATGGGCTATAGAGCTAAACAGAGAATTCTCAACAGAAGAAGCTCAAATGGCTGAAAGACATTTAAGGAATTGCTCAACATCCTTAGTCATCAGGGAGATGCAAATCAAAACGACTCTGAGATACCATCTTAATCCCGTCAGAATGGCTAAGATCAAAAACACTGAAGACAGCCTATGTTGGAGAGGATGTGGAGCAAGGGGAACACTCCTCCACTGTTGGTGGGAATGCAAACTTGTACAGCCACTTTGGAAATCAATATGGCACTTTCTTAGAAAATTGGGAATCAGCTGGGCGGTGGTGGCGCACGCCTTTAATCCCAGCACTTGGGAGGCAGAGGCAGGCGGATCTCTGTGAGTTCGAGGCCAGCCTGGGCTACCAAGTGAGTTCCAGGAGAGACGCAAAGCTGCACAGAGAAACCCTGTCTCGAAAAACCAAAAAAAAAAAAAAAAAAAAAAAAAAAAGAAAATTGGGAATCAACGACCCAGCTATACCACTCCTGGGCATATACCCAAGAAATGCTCAATCATACCACAAGGACACATGCTCAACTATGTTCATAGCAGCATTATTTGTAATAGCCAGAACCTGGAAACAACCTAGATGCCCTTCAACTGAAGAATGGATAAATAAAATGTGGTACATATACACAATGGAGTACTACCCAGCAGAGAAAAACAATGACATCATGAGATTTGCAGGCAAATGGATGGAACTAGAAAAAATCATCCTGAGTGAGGTAACCCAGACTCAGAAAGACAAACATGGTATGTACTCACTCTAAGTGGATACCAGATATAAAGCAAAGGATAACCAGACTGCAACTCACAACTCCAGGGAGGGTACCTAGTAAAGAGGACCCTAAGAAAGACACAGGGATCGCCCAATGGCAGAGAATTGGATGAGATCTACATTAGCAAACTTGGGGTGGGGTGGGGGTAATGGAGGGCAAAGGTCGGGGGAAAGAGAGCTTAGAGGAGCGGGAGGTCCCAGCTGGATCAGTAGCAGAGTGGGAGAACAGGGAGGGAGATACCATGATGAATGAAGACTCCAGGGGAATAGGAAGAAGCAGAGTGCTAGAGAGGTCCCCAGAAATCCACAAAGATACCTCCACTGTAGACTACTGCCAATGGTTGAGAGAGTGCCTGAGCTGACCTGCTCAGGTGATCAGATGGCCGAATACCCTAGCTCTCATGATAGAACTCTCATCCAGTGTCTGATGGAAGCAGATGCAGAGAACCATGGCCGAGCCCCAGGTGGAGCTCCAGGAGTCCAATCAGTGAGAGAAAGGAGGGACTGTATGAGCGAGAGATATTGAGACCATGATTGGAAAAAGCACAGGGACAAATAACCAAACTAGCAGAAACACATGAACTGTGAACCAATGGCTGAGGAGCCCCCATGGAACTGGACCAGGCCCTCTGGATAAGCAAGACAGTTGATTAGCTTGAACTGTTTAGGAGGCCCCCAGGCAGTGGAGCTGGGACCTGTCCTTGGTGCATGGGCTGGCTTTTTGGAGCCTAGGGCCTATGCTGGGACACTTTGCTCAGCCTTGGGGTAGGGAGGAGGGGACTGGATCTGTCTCAGCTTAGTCTACCAGGCTGAGCTGACTCCCCAGAGGAGACCTTGCCTTGGAGGAGGTGGGAAAGGGGGGTGGATTGGGGAGGAGGGCTGGGGGGTGGGAGGAGGGAGGATGGGGGAATCCGTGGCTGATATGTGAAATTAAGTTAATTATAAAATAAAAATATTAAAAAAAAACCCCAAAAGGAACAAGTTTCAATATTTTTGTACAAGACCTTGTATCTACATTTGTCCTAGGAAGTTTATTTTACCCATGAACCTTAGCGTCAGTTAATTCACTTTAGTATTAACAATCCAGCTCTAATAAACTCCCCCTGTAAAAGTTGTCAGTCCACTACAGATTAACATCTGTCCTTACTATAAGCGTATTTTTTTAAAAAGACTATTCCTTTTTAAAAAGGTCACTGTGGTGGTTTGAATGAGAATGGCCCCTATAGGCTCACATATTTGAATATGTTGTGCCCAGTTAGTGGAACTGTTTGGGAAGAACTATGGCCTGGCTGTAGGAAATGCATCACTGGGCTTTGAGGTTTAAAAGTCCACACCATACTCAGACCCCCCTCCCCCACCTCTGCCTCATGCCTATGGATCAGGAGATAAGTTCTCAGGTACTGCTCCAGCACTATGCCTGCTTGCCTGCCTGCTGCCTTACTCCCCCTCCACCCCATGATAATCACGAACTCTAACTCTCTGGAATTGCGAGTCCTTAAATTAAATGCTCTCTTTTGTAAGTTGCCTTGGTCATGGTGTCTCTTCACAGCAACAGAAAAGTAACCGAGACAGTAAACAAAATAACAGATTTTCCTGGACTCAGGAGGTGCAGGCAGGAGGATCAGCAGTTCAGAACAATCCTAGTGAGTGTGAGGCTAGTCTTGGCTACCCAACATCCCTGTCTTAAACAAATGAACAATCCTCCCCCTCCCCCATAAAGCGAGAGGCTTTATTACGGCAGTTTTGTTCCTATATGTCATTATGTATACTTTGTTCTAACTCATCCCTCCCCTTTCTTACCTCCCTTGTCCCTTCCTTTTCCCAGATAACCTTCCCTTTCATGTGTCACATGCACCCCCTGCCTTCCTTAAGATCTCTTCCTCCCTTCCCATGGTCCCTTTTCTACTATAGCAGTAGAAATACATTTTCAAATAAAACAGAGATCTAGAAAAGCTAAGATTCTGGCAAACTTTTGGCATCCCCCCCCACAAGCCTTTTCTTCTTAGCTTAGGTAGGATCCTTTCCTGAACCCCTCTGGTAGTCACTACCTACTCTAGAGCATCACAATTTCTCTATCTTACTGGTCTGAGTGTTAACACATTTCTTTTGTGTTCAGCTTCTTGTGGGTGGAACCTGGTCTTGTGCATTTTCACATCCCAAATCAGAAATAATGAACAAATCCATGCTTGTTACTCGTTAAAAAAACACTACAAAGATACAGTTAGAAGCTACCGTCCGATCAAAGGTACACTGTACTTCTTTTAACGTTCAGGCAAGGTCGAGTCCATACTTGTGAGCACGTATTTTGTGAACGCAGCAAAGTGGACAGGCCACAGGGCTGGCTGCACACTAGTGCACCTCCTTTGCTCTGTCAGCAGTCACATCTTTCCTATCCCACCCATGACTCACAGATCTCTTCTCCCGGAGAGCACATCAGAATACAGTACTCACTGACCACGTTTCTTTACTGTTCGTGTCAAGAGCTGACACATGCTCCCAACATCAGCACTTTCCTCCACTTGTATTAAAAGCATACCTCTGTCCACATGTTTTACAGTGAATGATTCAGACATTGTTGGCTGTCTGCTAAGGTTGTTTAACAAAGGAACTCTGCCAGCTTTATTGGCTTCCCCATCATCACCTCTGTGGCTGGTTTTACAAACAGTCCTCCAAGTGTGTGAGTCACACCTATTTTGCCTCACAGTGGGGAATCCTGAAAGATGCCACTATTGGGCAAGTGCAGTGTGTGCATGGGAGGTAGGTTACCGGGTTCAAGTTCCAGTGCCAGCATTCGTCATCTGAGTGACTCCATCTAGTTACTTAACCAATCCACGGCTTTAGTTCCCTTAGTTACCAAATGAACTTGGTTAAAAGATTCTCAAAAGATGTAGGTAGTATATAAAGTAACTGGAAGAGTATCCATTTTAGGAAGCTTTTTGGTTTGTTTTTTTAAGGGTAAAAGCATTTTTTTTGAGAAATAATGATTTTTTATTTTAGTCTGAGAATAACAAAGCATGTGGTTGGTTTCACATAGAAGGGAGAGGGCTTTGTTTAGAAGACTGTGAAGTCCATATGGCTTCCTTCTTCACTTGACAAAGCTTCACAGAAAACAGTATCTGTGAGGAGGGGGCAAGTGGACTGCAGAACCAAAAAATCCTGGTTCGAAAAGGATTCTGTTCAGTCTGTCTTGTGGTTAGTTTACTTAGTTCTGTATACAAACCTTGGAGGCCACTTATAATTAACAGCGATGTTATTCTCTGTTTCTGAATTCACAATTTTCATTATAAGCTTATATGTTAATGAGCCACCTTAATTCTTCACAAGATTGTTCTTGTGATGGGGGCTTTATTATAACCTAACAAGAAGAATGCAAAACACAACAAAAATGTAACGAATAAATGCAAGAACATACAGATAAAGTTAAATTGTTAACCAAGACAAACCAACAAGGGCAGTCCCTGTGATACACGGGCCACCTTTGAAACATGGTGATGGGATGGCCAAACACCCTAATTGTCCTGCTAGAAACCTCATCCAATGACTGAGGGTACCGGATGCAGAGATCCACGGCCAGGCCCCAGGTGGAGCTCCAGGAGTCCAATTGGCAAGAAAGAGGAGGGTTTGTGTATGAGCGAGAATTGTTGAGACCAAGATTGGAAAAAGCACAGGGACAAATAGCCAAACGAATGGAAACACATGAACTATGAACCAATGGCTGAGGGGCCCCCAACAGGACCAGGCCCTCTGGATAAGTGAGACAGTTGATTAGCTTGATCTGTTTGGGAGGCATCCAGGCAGTAGGACCGGGACCTGTCCTCAGTGCATGAGCTGGCTGTTTGGAACCTGGGGCTTAAATGTGAGAGCAGCTAGTCATATATACAGGAAAAGCAAATCCCAGAACAAATTCCACAGTCTATCACTAACACATGTGAAAGAAATTGAGGGAAAATAATCTCACTTCTGCTCTTTATATTAAAAAGGATTTGACAAGGTAGAATATACAATTAGTAAATTAAAAGTAAAAAAATGACAGAATAAGTAAAATTGAGACACATTTTATTATGGGGAAACAATAAAATGCATCACTAAAGCTGACAAAGAAAAACATAGTAAGCATAAGAGGGAATAACTGCAGAACCTGCATGACTTTCTAGGGAAAAACTTATCAAAATTGATTTTACAATAGATAGCAAATAAAAACAAATCATCATAAAGAACAAGAAAAAGCTAGCTGCCAAGGTCCTATAATCCTAATATTCTGTGAAACTGAGTATCAAGTTGGCTTGGCCTACATACTAAACCCCTGTCTTAAGCAAAACACAGCCACAAAAGCAAACAAAAGAAAACACAAAGCCTCAGGAAAAATGTTGTTATGTTCACACAAATGCCCCTTCCAGATAACTTCCTAACAAAGTGAATCTGAACAGATTAACTTCAATTCCAGTTAGCCTGTTTCCAAAGACCGAGCAAAAATAGTATTAGATCTAAAAGAAGACAAAAAAATAACAGCAAAATCATAAGCAATAATTGGGCATGGGTATACACTTTCTCCAGCACTAGGAAGACTGAAGCAGGATGACCATGAATTCAAGCCTGAGTTACATAGTCAGATCCTGCCTCAAAGACACCAACCAACCAACCAACCAACCAACCAACCAACCAACCAACCAACCAGCCAACCAGCCAACCAGCCAATCAGTCCAAGCACCACAAAAGCCCATCAGAGATGAGCACTGAGGATTAAGGGAAACGACCTGAAGGTCTCTGGCAGGTGTATGAGAATAGTTCAGTGTTTCAGAAAATAAAGATCCAAATTCACAATCACTCATAAAAAGAAAACATAAGTGGACAATGGCAATATTCAAAATGCAATTGGTACAATGAAATTGTTTGAGGATTAAACAGAAATTTGTAGTTTAGTTTAAAAGTTATTTTACATTCCAGGAAAAATGAATGGAGACCAACACTTAGAAACACCTTGGCAACTGTAAGGGAAGAGAAAATTTTTATGTCTGCATATGATGCAATCATTTACTCAGGAAAACTAGTCAACAAATATGAATTAAGAAATGTTTCACTCTGGATGCAGAAAAACCAACATAGCTAATATTATTCTCTGCGCCAACATTACTATATAGAAAGTATAATAAATCCATATCAGCAACAAAAATAGTAAAGTATCTATGAATTAATCAATAATCCCAAGTCCTCTTTTGGTCTTAAAGCCAATGAAGATGACTTAAATAAACATTTTGTACTCATAGTAAGATGATTTAATACTGCACAATTGTTAATCATTTTAAATGATTCTGTAAATTCAAAGCAATCCTAATAAAAATTACTGCTGTGTTTACTGACCCCATGACACACATTAAAATTCACATTGTGGAATAAAGATTTATATGTGATCCAATCCATTTTAGTAAAGAAAAGTACAGAAGGTGAGCTTGTCCTACTGCACACCAAGACAGGGTTTCTTCAGCTTTTCTTGCTGTGAACCCAAGAAAGTTTCAGGTAACTCTTAGGTATATATGTAAAATAGGTTTACAAATCAAACATTTAATAATAATAAGCCATAAAGAAATTTATTTTCAAACAACTCTTTGGAATACATATAGTTTTATCATTTATTAAAGATGAAAGAAAATTTGTATACTAATGAAATGGACACAGGAGCCAAAGTTCATTTACCAACTTTTGTTATTGTTGTTTCTGGGTCTTTTTTTTTTTTTTGAGACAAGGTTTCTCTGTGTAGCTCTGGCTGTTCTGGAGCTTAGAGTTCCCCCTGCCTCTGCCTCCTGAGTGCTGGGATTAAAGGCGTGCACCACCACCCTTTTTTTTTTTTAAAGGAAACTCAAGTCAACCATTCAAACAGCATTTTTGTAAGATCAAATATTCTAACATAATACATTTAAGGATACACTAATTCGATACAAGCTGAAGAGTGAAAGTATGAAAAATATTGTTATTTGTAATTCAACTGTGTTTCCGTAGAGCAGCAAACATGCATGCACTTTAACATTGCAATTCATAGCATAGGGTGATTTCAAATCTGAGCTGAGATGTTTCAGGCAGCATTGGCTGGTGATGGCTTGTACAGGAGAAAGTGGGTGTGTCATGTGTTCCGAATCAAGGCTGCAGCAAAGTTCACAATTCAATATGGGTGAACCCTGCCTCAAACACCTCACATTCATTATATATTTAATTCTGAATTAATTTTTGCTCATGGTATATGTTCAGAAACCTTTTACTGTTATCCAAGTTTTTGTGCCCCCTACACTTAGTTACTTAATCATGTATGGGCTATAATCCACAACTTAAGAAGCTGGGTACTAAGACATATATCAGTAAAATCTGTGTGGCATTAATGCAAAAACATCAAACAGAAAACCTGGAACAGAACAGAGCACCAGGGAAAACACTATTCACAACATGAGATAAAAGTAGCTCTAAAAATCAGAGGACAGGAAAGGAGGTGGCGTGAGACTGTAACAGGCCCCCAGACCTTAGCACAACGGATGCCATGTTAGAGGCACCACTCTGACCTTAAAACCAACACCTGCCAACCGAGGAACAAAGACCTAATCCAATAAGGCCAATCCATTGTTCTGGGAAAGTTCCTAAATGTACTAACCTTGCCTGTTAGCTTCCAGAGTTGTGTTTCTCACTAATTGAAGTGTGACAACCAGGATGTGGTTTTAGTTCATAAAAGACAAAGGGCTGTAAGGCTCAGGGCTGCATAATTTGGGCAAGTTCTCCATATAGCCACCAGCCAGCAATAAAGACTTCCTTTTCAGCTTTTAGAGTGTCCGTGTGGTGGTCTCTGGTGGGCTTACCTCACAACAAGAAGACTGGCTAGCCATATGAAAGAAAACCAAACTGATTCCTATATGAGGCTACTTAATAGATTCCAAAAGAATTAAAGACCTAAATGTAAGAGAGAAATACATCTAATTCTTGAGAGAAAAATATAAGAGAGTATTTTTTGTGACCTAGAAACAAAGGAATTCTTCTCAAATGCAATTCAAAAGCCCACAGTATAAAGCAAAACTGAAGAATCTGATTGTGTCAAAATTGATTTTCAACAAAGCACATTATGGACACATTTCATTTGAATGTCTATAAAGTAGAAGGATATATTTATAATGTCTAAAGTGGATATAAGGTAATGTTAAGAATACTCAAGGAATTCTTACTCATTATCAAGAAGACACCAACTTAAAGAAAATGGGCAAAAGACATACAACAATAGACACTTCATAAAATGTATAATTATGCATATATAAAGAGGTTTATTGGAATTACCCCACAATAGGGGGATAATGCTCCAAACAGACACCTCATCTAGCAAATAAAATCCTCAGTACCAGGAATATTTTAACTATTTTTGAGTTGACCATTGGGGTCACATAGACCCCCTCAAGCTTTACCAGCTATTGCCAGTACTCCTAGTTACCCCCCAGAACTTAACCATAAGACCCTATTGCTGAAGACACTATACATACTTGAGTCACAGAACAAGGAGACATCAAGCTGGTATTAACTTGGAAGCTTCATCACTACAGGCTAGTGTTCACAGGTACTTGGAAGGTACTTGCATGATGCTAGAAGAGTAAGCATCAATCTCACAAGCTTTGAATCCTGCAAGCTATAATTCCTGGCCTGACAAGACAGGCCCACTGGTGAAATAGTTATGAATGTTATGGGAGTAATCAACAACTTTCTGATTGGATCAAAGGCCCTCTCTATGAGATGGAACCCATATCTGGCACTATTAAAGGGACCAAGAACCTGTGGATAGATAGGCCATAGGCCTTAGGGGAAAACCCAATACTATTATTTTGCTAAATAGACACAGTATTAAATTGATTCCTAAAATGACTTTTTGTTATACTCATAGGCAGAGTAACTCTCAGCTCTCCCTCATCAGAAAAACTCCTTGCAGTAGATGGAAATTAACATAGAGACTCTTAACTAGTTAACATACAGAAAACAAAAGACTGTGGAATACATAGCTCTAAATCAGATATTCATATTACACCACTCCCACCAAGGCTCGGGGACTTTTTAAAATTTATTTATTTGTATTTTATGTATATTGATTGGTGTTTTGCCTGCATGTATGTCTGTGTGAGGGTGTCAGATTCCTTGGAATTGGAGCCATAGACAGCTGTGAGCTGCCATGTGGGTGCTGCAAATTGAACATGGATCCTCTGGGAGAGCAGCCAGTGTTCCCAAGCACTAAGCCATCTCTCCAGCCCAAGGCTCAGGGATTTTTGCAGAAGAGGTGGCCGAAAGACTGTGAGAGCCAAAGGTTGTTGATAATATCAAGGAAATAGTGCTTTCCAGATCCAACAGGGTAGATGTACATATGACCTTAGAATATGTGACAACATAGAGAAGACCTTTGTAAGCTCAATCCAAACAAACTTTCAGCACTGAGGAAGGAAGTAGATACATAATCCCACCATAGCTGAGGAGCCATTGGCATTTGATACCTACCAGGAAGGAGAGTCAGTTTCCTTCAGTGACATGACCTAATAGGCTGACCACACACCAGTGTAGGCTAAGACTCTCTAGGCAGCACAAACTGGACTCCACAGGGGGAAAAAAGTAATCTTGAAGTTCAAAGGCAAGGGTTGTGAGGGGTAGAAGAGTGGTAAGGAGAGAAGACGATGATGATGATGAATGATGTGTGTGTCTGTCTGTTTACTGAAAACACATTGTATGAAATTCTCAAATAAAAGTATTACAAAAGATACAAATAAGCAATATACAGGAAACACCCCCAAACAATCAATCAATTATTGAAATGCTCAAGTTCAACAGTAATAGGGTAAATAGAATATAAAACAACAATGAAATGTCATTGTACTGATTAGTCTGATAAAATATAGGGAGCAATACCATACTGGTGGGGGATACGGGCACACAGTCACCCTCACATAGATAACCAACAGGTAGTGGTTGTACAAGCTGGTAGTTGCTATGAATAGGAACCTGACAGTACTTATGCCAATTTTATATAGAGATATGCTATGACCCTGAGCTTCTTCACAGAAGAACGCGATTTAAAACACACACACACACACACACACACACACACACACACACACACACACACTTCCTTATTTTTTATTTTTGAGACAAGGACTTTTTCTGTGGCTCAGGCTGATCTAGAACTCACTATGTAGTCTAGGCTGGTTTCAAACTTGTGATCTTCTTGCCTCAGTTTCCTGAGTGCTAGGATTACCAGTATGAGCCATTATGTCTTGCTCACACATACAACATGTTTTAAATGGAAGCTATGATGAACAGGCATGGGGATAAAAGGAATGAACACATGCATGCAATGAGAAGGCAGCCTTGAACAGATCAATGGTGAGCGCTACAAGCCCATGAGGTGTGGAGTCAGCATCCACATCTGAGGTAGTGGTGGTGGAAGGATTGCTTATGGGATGGTCGCAAACATATTGGGACAATTTTTGAAATGTAGGATTTTTCATGTGCCCTAGGCATGAAACAGCTTTGGCCACCAAGCCAGGCATCAAGCCAGGACAAACAAAGCACTGCCATTTGCTCTGCCCCTGACTAAGAACACCACCACCACCACCACCACCACCACCACCACCACCACCACCACCACCACCACCACCACCACCACCAGTCTCTGCCCACTGCCAGGGTGTGAAATAAAACAAGATTGTTAAAAAGTCCTTTAAGCATTTAAGCTGAGAGGAAAAAAAATGTGGCATTACAAAAGTAGACCAATTAGATGCCTAGCTTTAAACCCCAGAAGACAAAATATCTTTTGAGTTTTGAAGTTGCATGGCCAAATACGTTCTGCATGTGAAGGGATAAAATGTGAAAGTGTGTGAAGACCCACAGACTATACCATCCACACACATTTCTTGAATTAAGAAAAACATCTAGCAAAGTTTTGAGTATGCAGAGACCTTCTTACATATAAAACCTGAAGTTACCTTTTGTAGGAAGAGGACAATCCTCACAAGCATCTGGGCACGGAGTTCTTCCAAGGTGAACAACGTACGGGGTGTTCGAATGAAAATTTTGGTCTTCCCATAAGCTACGTCATCCTGAAAGCCACATCGTTCTATGAGTTTCTTAACAGCCTCTTTGTCTGAAGGAAGGTCATGGTTAGGCCAAGTGAATTCAGAGATCATCTTGTACCTGGGTGAAGAAAGAACAGGGCACAAATCAGAGGAGGGAAAAACTGCATCGTCATCTTAACAGAAAAACTTCTCATCAAAACTTTAGTCAGCTGTTAGGAGAAGCGAGTTTCTTCAGCCTAATGAGATGAAGAAGAGAATCTTCTTCACTAAAACACTCCTTCATGATAATTCTTACTAAACTGGGAATGAAAGGGACTGCCTTAATCTTTGGAAGGCTACTTACCAAAAATTTAATAGCAATTATCATCTGCAAGTAGGTGACCTTGGAAGCACTCTCTTTACAGACACAAGACAAGGATGCTTCCAGTATGGGGACTCAGCGCTGCTCTGGAGGTCTAATTAGCCCAGTGAGGAAGAACAGAGCTGACAATGGTTATAAGAATATGACTGACTCTTCAAGGAAATCAAATGGATCTTGGGATGAACTCCCCCCACCCCAAGACGGGGTTTCTCTATGTAGTTTTGGTGCCTGACCTGGATCTCGCTCTGTAGACCAGGCTGACCTCGAACTCACAGAGATCTGCCTGGCTCTGCCTCTCGAGCGCTGGGATTAAAGGCGTGGGCCACCACCGCCTGGCTGGATAAAAATCTTAAAACTAGGAGAAAATGAAGCAGTGTTTGGTCAACACATGAGAATGAATTGCATTTTTACATCTAAACAAGATCCTTGCCATGTGAGTCTATCACAAAGCAACTCCTTACACCACAGCTTATTTCACAAGTGTAAGACAGAAGTCACATGTCACAACCTCAAAGTGACATTCCACCGCTTCTACCATAGTCTGCTTTGTTGGAAGCAGTCATGAGCTCCAGCAGATGTTTAAGGGAGTCACACAGGGTATGAGTACCAGGAGGCAGGAGGCAGAGCATCTAAAAATCCTGCCTGCCACAGAGATTTCCTCCATACGCTAGGCAGCACTAACATGGAGCTAAATTAAGTGATTTTTCTCTGCTACTGAATCTGAATTTTATAGTAATTTGAGATTTTCTTCTCACTCAGGTTACAGAGTTATTTACTGATGCTTCTAGTAATCACATTTTCCTTAGTTTCAAACATTTTAATTAATATGTAGTAGGAGTATACAATAAAGGGTTTCACTGAGAAACTTCATACTGTATACAGCATACTTTGATCAGTTCACCTTCCCATTGCCTTCCTTAAGCCTGTTCCTCACCTCCTCCTTCTAGTTTTCCTTCTCCTTTCATATCTTTTCTCATCCCAAGATTCCACAGATGAGAGAAAACAGGAAACACTTTTCTTTATGAGTCTGGGTTATTTTACTCAACACAATCATCTACAGTTCCATCCAATTTCCCGAAAATGATGTGGTGTCGTTCTTTGTTGCGGAATACTAACCCACTGCACATCTCTCCATGTTCTGTATGTCTTCACGTATTGACGGGCACCTAGGCTGACTCCCTAACCTTTTTTTCTGTGAATATTGCTGATTCCTCAGAGTATGTACGTTCAAACTGTGTAGCTGAATCATATGGTACTTGTATTTTGTTTCTTGGGAAAACTCCATTCTGATTCCCCTAATGTCGGTACTAATTTATACTCCCTCCACAATGTGTAAGTGCTCCTTCTCTTCCTGTATTCTCACTGTCTGTGGTTTGTTTTCTTGAGAACAGCTATGAGACTGGAATGGGATGGAGTGAATTTATTTTGTAATTTTTTGATGGCATTGTTTTAAAATATACTCTGGAAATTGATCGGTCTGATGAATAGTTATCAAATACTTTCTTTCATTCGATAGGCTATGTCTTCTCTGTTGTTTCTTTTGCTTCATATAACCTTTCTAATTTTATGCCTTACCATTTGTCAATTTTTGCTTTTATTTCCTAAAGCTATTAGATTCATGTTTAGAAAGTCTGTGGTTGATATATTATGCACCCCAATAAACTTATCTGGGGGTCAGAGAACAGAACAGCCATTATATTAAACATAGAGGTTAGGCAGTGGTAGCACACGCCTTTAATCCTAGCATTCCAGAGGCAGAGATCCATGCGTATCTCTGTGAGTTCAAAGCCACACTGGAAACAGCCAGGCATGGTGACACACACCTTTAATCCCAGAACTTGAGATCTCATGTCTTGCTTGAGAAAGACACATGCCTTTAATCCCAGAAAGTAATGGCAGAAAGCAGAAAGGTATATAAGGCGTGAGGACCAGGAAATAGAGGCTTTTAAGCTTTTAGGCTTTTGAGCAGCAGCTCAGCTGAGATCCATTCAGATGAGGACACAGAGGTTCCAGTCTGAGGATTCATGCAAACAGGATCGGCTGAGAAGTTGGCGAGGTGAGGTTAGCCGTGGCTTGTTCTGCTTCTCTGATCTTTCAGAATTCATCCCAATAGCTGGCATTGAGGTTTTTTTTTATTATTATTAATAAGACCATTTTAGAAATTTGTGTTACAAAAGTCATTGCCTATGATTATGTTGTAAGTATTTTTCCTTTTTTAATGTGTGTGCACACACCAGTGCGTGTATATGTGGAAGTCAGAGATTGAAGCTGGGTATCTTCCACTGTTGCTTTTTATGATATTTTTATTTTTAAAAATCAAGGTTTCTTGAGGACTGGAGAGATGGCTTAGTGGTTAAGAGAACTGGCTGCTCTTTTAGAGGGTCCAAGTTCAACTTCCAGCATCTACATGGAGGCTCACAACCACCTGCAACTTCAGTTTTAGGCAATTCGATGCCCTTATCTGCCCTTCATGGGTAGCAGGCATGCAAATGGTGCACAGATATACCAGTAGACAAAACATCCATATACATAAAGTAAAAAATTATCAAGGGTTGGAGAGATGGCCCAGCAGTTAAAAGTATCTATTGTTCTTCCAGAGAAGCAAAGTTCAACACCTAGCACCCATATAGTGGCTCACAACTATCTGTAACTCCAGTTCCAGGGGATCCGATGCCTCTGGCCTCCTCATGCACCTACACTTAGGTGCACAGATTCATACACAGAAATACACACACACACACACACACACACACACACACACACACACACACACACGATTAAGAATAATAAAAATAAATATAAAATTAAAAAATAATAATAAAATGAAGTTTGTAAACCTGATTTTATCCAGAATGGCTCTCCAGCAAACTCCCAGGACCCTTCCTGTCCAATCCTGTCTGGCAGCATTGGGATTACAGATGTGCACTGCCACAGTCAGCTCTATATTGGTGCTGGGGATCAAACTCAGTCTTCATTTGCCAGTGAGGCATTTCCTTAGCCTCAGATCTTGTAGTATGTTACCTAATTTCAAAGATTTGGCTCTGATATGAAGGCCTTTGATCCACTTTGCATTGGTTTGGTCTAGGATGGGAGGCAGTTCCTGCAAGTGGATATCCAGTTTCCCTAGCATCATTTGTTAAAGATAATGTTTGCAGCACCTTGGTCTCCTCAGCTGCACAGAATGAGGTAAGATATTGTTTCCCATGGCAGCTGGTTTCAGTAACTTAAAACAAACATATAAAATGCTTAAGAAATGTACCTGGTACACAGAACAAGCATTTAAAAAAGCCATTGACTATTGTTATAGTTCTCTTGAAAAGTTTAAATATCCTAATATCTCTTCAACATTTGGCCATTTCTTCAGTTTGTTTGAATAATGCTTCTTCTTTATTCTCTTTTCTTCTTGTACTGACCTTAGATGGACCTTGCCTCCCTTACAGCAGCTGGAGATGTGGCTACTTGTATTGGTCATTATGCCAAACTCCTAGCCATGTAGCTACACTGACCCACTTGGAATTCATTCTTCTCATTCACTTTCTCTAGGCCTCCTCATGTAGCTCAGGCTGGTCTCTAACTCACTATATAGGCTAGGCATGGACAATCCTGATGCCTCAGACTCCCAATGCTGGGATAACAAATATATATCTGCACACCCAGCCTGGGGTGGCTTTTTTTTTTTTTTTTTTTTTTAGCTGAGGCTCAAACCCCAGGGCCTTGCGCTTGCTAGGCAAGCACTCTACCACTAGACTAAATCCCCAACCCTGGGGTGGCTTTTTAAAGGGCAGCTCAAACCTCACTAGGTTGTCTTTGCTTTTAACTGTGACACTGGGTTACCTCTGCACCTTCATAACATATTTAGGAGTAAGATATATCTTTAAGGTTCACTGAGAAAATCTGTCTGTCTGTCTGTCTGTCTCTACTTCCTATCTTGGTTGTGCATTTGCTATTTTAAAATTGTTTAGTTAGCCGAGCTGTGGTGGCGCACACCTTTAATCCCAGCACTTGGGAGGCAGAGCCAGGTGGATCTCTGTGAGTTCGAGGCCAGCCTGGACTACTAAGTGAGTTCCAGGAAAGGTGCAAAGCTACACAGAGAAACCCTGTCTCGAAAGACCAAAAATAAATAAATAAATAAATAAATAAATAAATAAATAAATAAAAATAAAATTGTTTAGTTTGCTTTCTGATGCTGTGATAAACACTGTGGACAAAAGCAACTTAGCAGAGAAAAAGATTTATTTCAGTTTATACTTCCAGGTCACAGTCCATCATTGAGAGAAGTTAGGGCAAGGACTCAAAGCAGGAACCTGGAAGCAAGAGCCATGAAGGAATAATCTCCATAGATGTGGCAACTGGCCCATCTGATTTGACAATTCCTTAATTGAGGTCTTTCTTGTCAGGTTGTATCAAGTTGACAATAAAAATCAGCCAGCACATACATACACATTTTGCACTATTTGAGGGTGTTTGGGGTAGGAATGGGGTATTTAATATTGAGCCACTAAGACTACTGTATTGGAAGTTTATAGGTTCATGGGGGATGGGGTGGGAATGTGTATGTGTATGAGCGCGTGCGCGCGCACACGTGTGTGTGTGTGTGTGTGTGTGTGTGTGTGTGTGTGTGTGTGTGTGTGTGTGCAGGTACACATGTATGTGATGTATAGGTATGTGAGGACTGGCCATCAAGTGTCTTCTGAAATCTCTCTCTATCTTGTGTTTTTCTTTTCTTTTTTAAAGATTTATTTATTATGTATGCAGAGTTCTGCCTGCGTGCATTCCTGTAGGCCAGAAGAGGACACCAGATTTTATTACAGATGGTTCTGAGCCACCATGTGGGTGTTGGGAATTGAACTCAGGACCTCTAGATGAGCAGTCGGTGATCTTAACCACTGAGCCTTCTCTCCAGCCCTTCTTTTTTTTGAACTTTTAAAAATGATTTATTTATTTTTATTTTATGTGCATTGGTGTTTTGTCTGCATATATGTCTGTATGAAGGTGTCAGATCCCCTGGATGGGGAGTTACAGGCAGTTGGAGCTGGGCTCCAATTGAACCCAGGTCCTCTGGAAGAACAAATGTTCTTAGCCACTAAGCCATTTCTCTTACACCACCCCTCCTCCCCCTTGTCACTTCTTCCCACCTTATTTTTGGAGAAACAGTCTCTCATTGAACGTGGAGGAACAGTCACTCACTGATTTGAACAGACCGGCTGGTCAGCAAACCCCTAGAATACTCCTATTTCCATCTCCCTAACACTAGGGCTATAGGCGTGTACCCATGCCTGGCTTTTTATGTGGGTGCTGGGCATCCGCACTCAGCAATTCATGCTTGTGTGGTAAGGACTGCGCTAGCTGAGCTGTCTCTCTGGCCACTTCAAATGTCTGTTATTCAGTTTAATGTTCACTCAGATGCTCAAACCAAAAGTCTACTTGTCATTCTTCATTCTGCTTGATTCCTGACTCACCACAGTCCATTCATGTACAAGCCGCTCTTGTCATCTAGCCCTGAACACATCCTGAATGTGTCCACTACTCCTCTATCTACAGTAACACACTGCTGAAGACACTATTTGTAAGCTATCTTTTCTAGACTTCTGCAGTAGCAGAATGGGCACATGGTCACCATGGTGATTCCCTGAAGACATCTATAAGACATACTACTCCATGCTTAAAACTCACTCATTTC
This sequence comes from Peromyscus californicus insignis, assembly GCF_007827085.1. Classification (NCBI taxonomy): domain Eukaryota; kingdom Metazoa; phylum Chordata; class Mammalia; order Rodentia; family Cricetidae; genus Peromyscus; species Peromyscus californicus. The sequence goes on along the minus strand of NW_026294551.1, from coordinate 42,131,124 downwards.
AAAACCTCAATGCTTTGGTCTAATTACCAAGTTCAACGTGAGTCAAGCCCTGTCTCCTCCTCTGCTATCTCACACCAGGCCTGGCACTCAGCATCTTTAAACTATACTGGTTATGTGATTCTTAAAGTGCCATACTCATTACAGAGTAGAACCTTTCTGCTGCTGTTCCCTCTGTCTGACCTTCTCTCTTCTCTCACCTTTAGGTTCTCCTGGAATTTACCTCTTTAGAGACTCCTCTGATCTGAATCAGAATTTTCTGATTTAAGTTTTTAGACTTATTTTTTATTTGTGTTTATGTGAGACTGTATGTATGCTATTTGTGCTCAGGTGCCCAAGGAAGCCTGAAGAGGATGTTGGATCCCTGGAGCTGGAGTTACAGGAGGTTGTATGCTATCATATTTGTGGGAGCCCACAGAGGCTATCTAGTGAGAACTTACTCAGGGTCAGAGAGTCTGAGCTTGCTTTACCCACCCAGCAGGGCTGTGTAAGGAGATGATTTGGCCATGGGCGTGTTTACCAGGTGTTTGGAAGGGTCTACACTTGGCTGTACGGTGTGCTTTGATCTTGCAAGGGGGAGGTCTTTTGTCTCTCCTCTTGGATTATTATAAAAAGCTCTTTTCAATAAAGGATGAGGCTACTGGGTATTGACCCAGGCCCTACCGAGCCTATCCTGTGTTTCTGTCTTTTTTCTCATTGTCTAGGTCTCTCTTTTTACCTAATATTTCTTAATTCCTCTCTTCTCCACCCAAGAACCTTCAAAAGGTGGGAGTTGGATTCCCACAGATGGCGCCCTGAATGTGGGACTTAGGTATGGAGGATAAAGAGAAGGAATATCACAGAGCAGGGGGCACGCCCAGTAATGAATTATAGGAGGCGGTGATGTTCTATTCTTCAGGAGTAAAAGTGTAAATATAAAGCAGAGTAGTTAAAGTTAGGTTGCAGCAAGTATCTATCTCTATGATTTTTTTTCTCTCTCTATTTAGTAAGTTAGGTCTAAAGTTGTAAAAAGTTTTGGAGAAGGTTTAACTTAGGGTAGAGTAGTCCCCCCCTACTCCTCCCACAAGCACAGACTGGACCTGGGCTGCAGAAAGCAGCGTCCAGGACTGAAGAGACACTTTGAACCTGGCAGTCTGAGAATGAAAAGCCGCTTCAGAAACTGCCAGCTTCAGAAGCCCTCACTACAAGCAGCAGCAGCAGCCCGGCATCAGCAGCTGAGACATCCACTGTCTTAGTTCAGTACTCTATTGTTGTGAAGAGACACCACAACCACAGCAGCTCTTATAAATAAATCATTTAATTGGGGCTTGCACACAGGTAGACATGGTGCTGGGGAAGTAACTGAGACTTCTACAACCAGATCCACTGGCAGCATGAAGAGAGAAAGATACCGGGCCTAGCATGGGCTTTTGAAACCTCAAAGACTACCACCAATGACACACTTCCTCCAACAAGGCCACACCTATCCCAATAAAGCCACACCTCCTAATCCTTACAAACAGTACCACTCTCTAAGCAGTCACTATATGAGCCTATGGGGGCCATTCTTATTCAAACCACATCCCCACATAGTTGCTGGAAATAGAACTCAGTTTCTGTGGGAGAACAGCAAGTGCTCTTAACCATTGAGCTACCTTTCCAGCCCCTGGTTTAAGTTTTATGTATTTACTCAATTTTTTTTTGTGTGTGTGGAATCTGTAGTCCAGAATGTTGGAAATGCTTAATGAACATTTAAAATAATTAAACTGATGAAATTGATGACATTTCCTAACTCCCAGTTGTCAAATGTCACTGTCATTACCAGCCCTAAATCAATAGTAGCACTATTTCACACCAAATGACTCCTAGAGCTAGGTGCTGTTCTAAGTGCCTTGTAGCCTTCATCCCAGTCATCAAGCACCCTTCAAGGTAGTTACTACTTCATCCTCATTTCACACACGAGGAAACTGAGTCATGGAGTCACATAGGTAGAAAGTGGTAAATCCAAGATTCAAACTGGTTAGATTAATTTCAGAGCCTCCACGCTGAATTTATAATAATGATAGTAATTCTGTATCAGTACTGATAGTAGTACTGAATATCTATTATGTGCTGGGGACTTGGACTTTTACTTAATTCTCACAACAACCATTCAATGAATTTTTTTTTTTTTGAGACAGGGTTTCTCTGTGTAGCTTTGGAGCCTGTCCTGGATCTCACTCTGTAGACCAGGCTAGCCTGGACCTCACAGAGATCCGCCTGCCTCTGCCTCCTGAGTGCTGGGATTAAAGGCATGCGCCACTACCACCTGGCCTTTAGTGAAGTTTTTATATTCATTTTATAGATGCAGAAATAAGATCAAAGAGGTGAAACACCTGGCTTGGGAACAAGTGCGAAGTAAGTATTGCAGCAGAATCCTACATAAGACTCCAAATCCATGTTCTTTCTCGCATTTCCATTAAAATGACTGAACTCTCTTCCAGGGTCTGTAAGCTATAAACTCAGGAACTCTGCAGATTCTGGAGAAGTTTCTCATATGTACAGTTTCCCTTACTTTTCTGTTCACTTAATAGATGCTTGCAGATGGCCTAACATGGCTGCTGTATCATCATATTTCTGAGTGCAATTAGGTTCTGCTGCATACTCCACCCTTACCTGTGAAGAAACTTCTCATAGGTCTGGCGGAACGCAAACCCTGCCCGGCGCACTCTCACGTTCTCCAGTAATCCAAGGTATTCTACCTGATGGCGGCAGCGCTCATCATCAAATATCTGTGGGGACTTCTTGTCGTTGGGTTTGATGCAACGTACATAGTATGGTTCCTAAAGAAATAAATAAGCAATGAGAGAATTCACTGTAGACCTAGAGGAGGGATGCTAGCATGTCATTAGTGTCAACTGTGTCAAATTAAGCTCAGTGCCTCGGATCACCTGGGTATTTATCTGTGAATGAAGCATTCTTCCTTTCTGCCCCATTCAAAGTAGTTCTCATGTAATCACTGGTTCATATTTTACTGTTTAAGACTCATCAGAAATAGTAGAAAGGGGTTAAAGCTAAGGAGAAAATAATTAAGATGTGTAAACACTGAGAGTTTTGTATTTTTACAAATAACTGATACATTGTATATTTACAAATAACTCAAAAGAAGAGAAAGTAGCTAAAGATCAACTGTGACGGAGATCCTGATGGATTAAGGTCAGGTGGTCTGAGAGTGCAAGTGCTCCCTAAGTGTCAGCCATTGCTCTTATATTATTATCATTGCTGTTGTTGCATTAGTTTGTGCTTCTAAAAGAGATTAAACTTTATGGGTAACAGAAATGTTATAAAACCATCTATAGGCATTAGTGAGTCTATGAAAGAGCCCCACTAGAAACTTTCCCTCTATGCCAATCACATTTTGTACCAGGCATTAGATTACGACTCTTGTTAAATATAAAGCCGTGTTTGGCATAGATCCGGTACACTCAGGATAATGAATAAATTATCACTGGATGAATCGAAGAGGTCAAATATATCTCATCTCTTCTCTGAATCCATTATCCAGCAGACACACAGATGCACCTTAATTAAGATAGAGTTCTACGTAGTTATATTAGGTAGTTTTGAGCACTGTGGAGGGAGGGCTTGAGATGCAAAGGGTGGCGAATGATTTAAGTAGGAAAGTTTTGAAGAATGTGAATTGATTTGCACTTAAATAATTTTCAACATCTAAGAAAGAAGTTATAATCATATATTTATCATGCTCCCTACACCATAAAAAATAAAGTTGTTTTCTTCCTTTTTGCAAATTCTGCTGTATTAGCTTCCTACTGTTGTTGTAGCAGATTATAACAAGTTCAGTGGCTTAAACTAACACAATTTGATTATCTCACAGCCGTGGAGGTTAGAAGTCTGAAATAGGTTTCAGTGGGCTAATGTCAGGGTGCTATGGAGTTATTACTTTCAGGGACCTCGGAGATAGCTTGTTCATCTTTTCTGGTGTGATGGTAAATCTTGATTGTTAACTTGATTAGACTGAGATGTATCTAGGAGACTATAAAGTGCATTTCTTCACTATCTGTGAGGGTGCTCAGAGGGAGGATTAACAAAGGGGGATGGGAGCAGCCCAGCCTTAGAGGCTGGGGAAGTGACTGGAATAAAGGGAAAACAGACTACCCACAGCACTCTGCTTCCTGGCTGCCATGGTAGGAGCTGCTCTGCTCTACCACGTTCTTCTTGTCACAATGGACTGAAAACCAAGAGACAAAACAAAGCTTGCCTCTTTTCAACTTGTTCCACCAGGTACTCTGTCGGAACAATGAGGCCTGACTAACACATCCAGCTCTTAGAGGCCCACATTCCTGGGCCTCCTCTCCATCTCTTACACAGCAATGGCTAGCTGAGTCTTCTCATGTCAGCTCTCTGCTTCTGACTCTTTTGCCTCCCTTTTCCTTAGCAGAGAGCTCAGTGATTATATACTGAACCCACCTGGCTGCCCTTGGATAATCCCTAACTTTAAGGACTGCTAGTAAGACCTTAATTTCACCTTTTCTGTATAACACAGTCACACAGGTTCCTAAGTTAGGCCATGAAAATCCTGGGGGGCATCTATGGAATAAGAAAAATAAACTAAATCTGGCATAATAAAAGGCATGGAGAATAAATTATGCAGCCAATGATTTAATCAGCGAAACCCCTATTAAAAACTCACAACACTTGGGCTTTGAGGATGTATTGATGTACTGGGTGAATGGTACAGCCTTACTCCTTGAGGACAGAAAGCCACTGTGCTTGGATCTCACTTCCAGCCTTTGCCAGACTATTTATCTTTTCATCTGGCTGTTTGTATCCTTCATAATAAAAGTGTTATCATACGATAGCATTTCTAAGTTCAGTGAATCATTCTAACAAATTATTAAATGTAAACAAGGGCCAAGGGAACTCCAAAAACTGTATCCAAGTCATACAGAAGATTGTCTGAGAGACCTCACTTGAAGATGGCATTTGAAATAAAAATCAGTCTTACTAGCAACTTTGCCCTTTAACTTCTTGGACCAGATGACAACTTGGGCTAGTAGTGTCAGAAGGGAATTTAATTACAAGATCCCCAGCAGGTATCAGAGTTGGTGCGACCAGTTAGGGCCATTATTCTGTCTAGCATATCTGTCTTTATTTTAATCTTGTCATCTATGGGAGAGTGAAAAATAAGACCATGATATTTGTAGCCTATACCACTAAGGGGTAGGAGTCTCTGAATCAGGGCTGACTTTGTGACTTGCTTTACCAATACAATACAGAAGTGACACTAAGTGACATCTGGAGAGGTATCCATGAGAGACACTGCCTCTTTAGCATGTAAACAAGCCAAACACTGCATGAATAAAGATATCTAATCAGCTAGCCATGTCATTTAAGTAAGATATCTCAGACTGTCAGCCCTGGTTTACTGATCTTTCCTTGTTGAGCCCAGCAGAATTGCCCAGCCAACTCACTGAATCGTGAGGAATAATAAGCTGTGGTTTCCTTAAGCACTGTATTTCAGAGCAATTTGTTATGAATCAAGAGATAACCGATGGCCAGGTGGTGGTGGTGTAAGCCTTTAATCCTGGCATTTGGGAGGAAGAGGCAGGTGGATCTCTGAGTTCAAGGCCAGCCTAGTCTACAGAGCTAGTTCTAGGACAGCCAAGGCTACACAGAGAAACCCTGTCTCGAAAAACCAGAGAGAGAGAGAGAGAGAGAAAGAGAGAGAGAGAGAGAGAGAGAGAGAGAGAGAGAGAGAGAGAGAGAGAGAGAGAGAGAGAGAGAGAACACTGATGACAGGCTTGGTGGCACACATCTTTAATCCCAGCATCAGATCTCTATTGAGTTTGAGGACAGCCTGGTCTACATAGTGAGCTGTAGGCCAGCCAGAGCTAGATAGTGAGACCCTGTCTCAAACAAACAAACAAACAAACAAACAAACAAACAAACAACCCGGTAACTGTCTAATTCTGGAATACCAATAGTTACATTTTAAATATTTTTGTATATTTAAGCAGAGGATCAATATTATTATAATGTTTAATCATAATTCTACTTTCAAAAGTAGCCATAGTTGGTAAAATTTGTAGTAGTTTTCAAATGGAGCATTTATACATAGCTTACTCTTGAAAAGGCTCATGATAAACTCTAAACAAACTTAGTGATATGGGGAAGGAGGAGAGGCCACTATTAAGTGAAGATCTTGTGTGAGTCTTTTGGCACAGAAGACCTTACTGCTTGTGAATAAACCAATTCAAGTGGCACCAAGCACAATAAATACAAAGTGCTTTTAGATCCGTCTGCATGTCCGGTGCTGGTGCAACACTGCATAGAATTGGCATACCTGCATCTTAGTTTCTCTGCTATTAACTGGTGTGATTATTTCCTCTTTATTGTCAGTTCAACTACATTTAGGATCACTTAGGACATTGACATAGTACACTTCTGGGTGTGCCTGTAGGGACAGTTCTGTAAAGGATTAACCATTATGGAATGTGGGCAGCCACCATATTGGCTGGGGGTCTGGATGGAATAAAAGGGGGAAAAAGAAAGACAGCTGAGTATCAGCATTCACCTTTCCTCTCTACTTCTGACTCTCTATGATGTGATCTAGTCTGCAGTATCAAGCCTTCCCCACCAACATGGAATGAATCTTCAAAAACAATGAGCCCATATCAGTCTTTCCTCCTTACATCCTTCTGTTGGGTATTCTGCAGGCATGCAGTGTACACACACACACACACACACACACACACACACACACACACACACACATTATCTCTGTTGCTCTTGATGTCTGACTTCAGCCTTTCACAGAGGACATCCTCAGTGTGATTCTGATCCTTAGAAACTTGTTACATTTACCTGACATGTATGTTTTGTTTGTATTAAAGATAGCTTATATTCAGTAATCTGTGTAAGTCCTAGTAGGTCAAATTTGGCTTCCATATTGTCTAACTAGGATTTGAGTTCATTGCTTTTGAAGATTCAGTCCATCTTGGTGGGGAAGGCTTGGTACTGTAGAATAGTTAACGCACACACATATGTATATACACACATATGTTCACATATATTCAGTTACATACAGAGACAATGAAATAAAGAAATAAATAATGAGGAAAAAAAGGGATGTTTCAAACAGACAAATGGAACAAATAGCAGAAAGATGTGACAGTTCTAACATGAATGAATAAATTCCCTAAACATTTAAAGCAAAGACTGAAAGTATATGAAGTGAGGAGAGGCAGATAAAGTTAGAGTCAATATGGTTTTGAACTTACCTTTCAATCCAACAAAGAAATTAGTAAAGATGCTGTTAAGTTGGACAATATGAAAGTCAAACTTTGCCTCCTGGGACTTGCACAGATTACTGAATATAAGCTATCTTTAATACAAACAAAACATACATGTCACGTAAATGTAACAAGTTTCTAAGGACCTGAATCACACTGAGGATGTCCTCAGCTGAAATGCTGAAGTCAGACTTCAAGAGCAACAGAGATAATTAGGAAACCTTCATACTTGAAAATTAAGAAACATACTTCTGAATGATTGAGAGGTCAAAATGATGAGGTGAATCAGAAAATACTTGGAACTGACTACACATGATATGACATGGACAAAGCAGTCAGTGCAAGGGACCACCTGAGACTTTACTGAACAGTTAAGTGGGACTGCACCAGCACTGAGCAATTGCATACAGGAAGCAGAAATACCATGAGACACTAACAACCAACCAGCAAGTGGGAAAGTCCTTTCAGCCTGCTTAGTGATGTAAGTCATTGAATAAGGAATCTAGTGGAAATACTTCCTCTACATTTAATCAGCATTCTGTCTCAGTTTATAAATGCCACCTCCTCTCTCACTTATAAATATCAAGACTGACTCAGCCTAAGCAATCCTAAATTTGACAAATTAGTGTTGTATAAAGGCTAAATTGCCAGAGTTCATAGTGATCTCATTCTCTTAACCTGTCTCCCTAGGTTTTATGTAAAAAATATAATTTGTAGAAGTATGCCAAATGGCGTACACATTAGCTAGAAGGTAATGCATTTAAATATTGCATCTATTTGATCTGCTTTGCAGACTGATAGTCAAGGCATATTCAAATTCATTTAGTAATTTACTGACTATCTGTTGGTAGCATTTTACAAAGCTACCAAAAGGTACATAAAGTAGGACCTATTCTCCATTTCAAAGGTAGTCCAGGTGAAGAGAGAAGATAGAGACATGCCCCATGGAGTTCCACTTCTGGGAAAGGGACGAGGTGGTCATCAGCTTCCCTGATGAAATCCTAAAAGACAGACACTAAAGAAAATACGGGGAAAGGCCTCTTGCACACGCATCTCATAAAGTGGTAAGGAGATCCCTGGCCCAGATCAGAAGATATCAGCCCAAGAATGAGTGCAGCTGCAAGGCTGCTTCTGGATCCTGGTGCAGACCTTTCATTGCTGCTAGTGAGCTTAGAACGGTGGCGAACACTTGGCTTCTCTTTTTCAGAAAGAGTCTTTATTATGTCTTTGTTCTTGGAAAAGATATTCTCTGAGTACTGAATTTTGGTTAAGTCATTATCACTCTGCCTGATTACTATTCTTTTGAAGCTAATCTATCTTTTCTCTGGCTGCTTTTTAGAGACTTGTACTGGGGGATGTCTTTCTGTATGCCGTGAATATATGTTGTTCCCATTGGTTGATAAATAAGCTGCTTTGACTTGTGGCAGGCAAGGCAGCTTAGAGGCAGGTGGGGAAACCCAAGGAGAGAGACAGGAAAGAGAAAGGCAGACTGGAGGAGATGTCAGACTGCCATCCTAGGAGCAACATGTAATGGGATGCAGGTAAAGCCACGAAACACGTGGTGATACATAGATTAACAGTTATGGGTTGAGTTAAACAATAAGAGCTAGCTAGCAAGAAGCCTGCCATAGGCCATACAGTTTCTAAATAATATTAAGCCTCTGAATGATTATTTTATAAGCGGCTGCGGGACCTCAGGGCTGGGCGGGACCGGAGAAACCTTCTGGCTACAGACTTGTCTTTGAACCAGGTAAGGTAGTACTCACATGCAACCCCTGCACTTGAGAGCTGGTGACAGGAAGACCAGGAGTTCCAGATTATTCTACCTCTGGAAGAGCAGCACGAGCTCTTAACCTCTGAGCCATCTTTCCAGCCCTGTGAGACAGTCTTTCACTGAACCTAGATCTTACTGTTTCAGTAAGAATGGCAGGCCAATGAGCCCCTGGGATCTGTCTGTCTCTGCCCTCCAGCACTGGGGATATAGAGATGTACCAGCAAACTCAGTTTTTACATGGGTGGTGGGTTCTGAACTCAGATCCTCATGCTTGACTCCAGGGAGCCATTTCCCCAGCTATGGATTCTATTTGTGGTTGTTTTGGTATCAGGAGTTTTCATCTGGGTCTGTTTAATCTCACTCTAGCATATGACATCTTAAGTCACTTAAAAAAAACTTTCATTATTTTTATTTTTTAAAGATTATTTTATTTTATTTTATATTTTATTTTATTTTATGTATTAAGAGAGTTTTGCCTGAATGCATGTATGTGCACCACGTATGTGCCTGGTGCTCAGAGGGGTCAGAAGACAGTGTCAGGTTCTCTGAAACTGGAATTATCTATGATTGTGAGTCACCATGTGGGTGCTGAGAATTGAACCTGGGTCATCTGGAAGAGCAATACATGCTCTAAATCATTGAGCCATCTCTCCAGAGGACTCCCCTGCCCCTGCAGCTCCTATTTTCCTTGGATTTTTGTGTGTGTGTGTGTGTGTGTGTGTGTGTGTGTGTGTGTAAAGTCTTTAAGGTCTGATTTGAGGGTGATAGCCTCAAGAAAATAATCGTATTTGCTTCTTTCAGAAGTTTGTGGCAATATAAGACCTGGACTATCTTAAGCTGCTGGCTTGAAGCTTTTTCAGCCCACTTAGGTAGTATGAATGTGGGCTGCAAATCTCATTAAAGCTGGCTTATAACTGCATATTAACAAGAAAGATTCACTGCCTTCCAATACTTGATACCCTTGGCTAAGTATCAAAGGCCAAGATAGGCAGTTTCCTCATAGACAATAGAGGGTTATTTCTAACTCATTCTAGATGTGGCCCTTTGGGGATGTAAGTCTTTGAAGGTGTGTAGGGGTGTGTGTGTGTGTGTGTGTGTGTGTGTGTGTGTGTGTGTGTGTGTGTGTGTATTATCACTCTACTACTTTGGGTAAGTCCCAGATTTCAGTTCAAGGACTCAGCCCTGAATGCTGACTAACCATCCTCAGAGTTCAGTAGTTCAGCAATCCTCCCAGGTGAAAAGGCAGCTTTAAGGCTGTGCCTCCACTCAGTTGATTTCTATCTTTGCACAGCCCCTGGTTTACACATCACTTAATGTGACTAGTTTCTGGTTCCATTCAGAAAGTTGATTTTTTTGTTTTTTGTTTTTCGAGACAGGGTTTCTCTGTGTAGTTTTGGTGCTTGTCCTGGATCTCGCTCTGTAGACCAGGCTGGCCTCGAACTCACAGAGATCTGCCTGGCTCTGCCTCCCAAGTGCTGGGATTAAAGATGTGTGCCACTGCCGCCTGGTGAAAGTTGATTTTTTTTTAAAAAATTTACTCAATACTTGTGTTGTTTCACAAGTAAGCACTGTATTTACTATGCTGCCAAGAAAGGCAACTTTCAGACATATTGTTAGGATCTTTTGTCTGTGTTCCTCTGTGAAAATGAGCTGGGTGTTAGCCTCTCTTCCCACCTCCTAAACAGTTGACAGATGCTGTGGATTACTAGTTTTATAACTGGTATCTGTGAAACCATCAGGCCTGACACTCTTGGTGGAGGTGGAGGGCAGAAGACTTTTGATTAGTGATTTGGGATCCTCAAGGTTACTATTATATTCTGATTTTCATCTTGAATCAATTTTAACATGCTCCTAGCAAACTAAATTTTAAAAGGTGCTAGCAGCCAATTATTCATAACACACTAACCTCTACCATCAGAGGTTATAACAACCCTTCATTCATCATTCTGGTTTTTTAATCGATTTTATTAGAGATTTTGTCTATTTACTAGTTTTTTTGATTTCTCTATTATGGTTAATTTCTGCTATTACACTGTCTTCTTCTCTCTTTAGGTTTGGAGTTTGTCTTCTGGCTCTGAGTTGAACTTACCCACTTTCAGTCAGCTTTGTTGCTTTACGACGGCATAACAATTGGCTCACTTTATCAGCATCCTACAAACGCTGACAGAGTCTTTGTCAAGCAGTCCTAAATATTTTATAATTTTCATTGTGATAGCCTCTTAAATCTGTGACTTATTTAGGAAAGCAGTTTATTTTTAGAGTTTTTAAGCACATTAAAATAACTTGCTTTGAGGAGGGAGAATATGTCTGTACACATATTCTTTCAAAATAGTTGCATCATTATGATCTAGCATGCGGTCAGTTCTAGCAAAGTGTCCCATTTATACTTGAAAGACATAGATATTTCCTAATCCCTGGGTACAGGGTTGTGTTGATGTATCAGGAAAGGTTGGAATTTGGTTTTCATGGTTCCTGGGTTTGAGACAGGGTTTCAGTTTGTAGCCAAGTCTAGCCTGGAACTTGCTGTGCAACGTAAGCAGGCCTTACAGTTGCAGTCCTCCTGAGACTGCATATCTATATCTATATCTATCAGCTTTTAAAGACAACGCTTCTTTCACTAGTTAACTGAGTAAGTGGCCTCCCCAAAGCAGTCAGCTCTTTCCGGTGCTGAATGCTTTCCTCCTAGGTTCGACCTCTTCTCACTGGCTGCAGCAGGTTGAAGATGAGAGATCGAGAGAAAAGGAGAGATGAGAGAGCCGGGCCGCTGATGGCATTCTAGCCGATAGTCCCATGTTTCTGGAAATGAAACTTCACAAGAGGATGGACTGGGCTTCTGTGCTGCCAGTGGAGGAGGCTAAGAAATGATGGCGGGAAGAGATGGAAAGCTATTGAATAGCTGGTGGCATCTGCCTAATGTAACCACGGTGAAGTAGAGATGCAAATTAATTCTTTTAGAAGGAAAATAGATTTTTTAAAAAAGATAATAACAGAGAAGAAAACATATAACAAAATTACCAGAAGAGGAAGATATAATGAAAAGAGCTAAAAATAACAAGTCCCAGAATTCTGCTAATTTATCAAACCTGTCAACAGAGCAGTTAGGAGCAGAAATCTGTTCTTTAAGGGAGAGGAAAATAAGACTCGTACTTAAAAATAAAATAGAAAAATAGCCAGACTCAAGTTATCAGACAGCATCAGATCAAAGCAACAGCAAAAATCAGAAAGAATTGTCACTAGTCATTTGTGGAGTCCAATCATTTGAAGCACTGTGAAGATAAAGTGTATAAGCTAAATTTGTGTTTAAACTCCTTCTGGCCATTTGCTATTCACACACAACACATGGACGGATGGTGCATGACTACAGTTGCATTCAACTGTCTCTGACTCCATTCTTTGCCCTCTCTGGCCAAGCCCTGCCTTCCAGCACAGGGTTCAGTTTATTTTTCCAGGCATGGTGCATCATACATATAGTTAAAACCCTAATGGCATTTTCTCCCTTGACCTTAACTGTAGAATTAAAAAGTTCGAATTTAAGAAAGGAATACATACATCTGGGATACAAACAATTATTTTACTCAGTTTTTTTTAAAAGTAGGAATAAAAATTCTATTTTTCACTTTATATATTATATAAAAAATAGTGAACTAATACTGTTCAACTTAACTAAGGACAATTACCTAAAAAGTAAATCACACATTCATTCTCCACATTGTCTGTCAAGAGGGAATCTATGAATTATAAAAGATATTTAGAAAATAAAATAATTACCTTTGAAGCAAGGTTGTCTACTAAAGCAATCATAGAATTTTTAAATAAGGTGGCAGCGGTCAGAGGTCTCTTGGTCACCTCTGTAATGCTCAGTTTGCCTTCGGGCCACATAGTCTTCAGCACAGGATTTGAACTGAGAAACAGAAAAAAAATTTTTCAAATGCTGCATTAAACGAGGTGGATAAAAAAGGCCAATTAGTCCTGCCAAGCTGTGTCCTGGGAATCACAGTGCACTACAGATGGAATTCACAGAGCCTAACTGGAAACAGTGTTGCATCCAGAAAACTATGATTATATAATGGCCAATAGTGCACCACAGAAAATTTCCAAACTGTAGCACTTTAAAAAATTCTTTAAACTTCTTTAAAGTGATATCTATTAAATTACTATGTAGATCTCTTGCATACATAGTTAATGTGGTTCTTACAATACACACACACACACACACACACACACACACACATCTTATATAAATACATACATATACAACTGTAAAATGCAGATTTTATAGTGGCTACAAAATGGAGACAAATCGCTAGCAGGAAAATGGTTCTCAGTGTCATGGCAGATAATAGGAGAGTGGAAACATCTTCTAAGAGGTAACAAATACACATCTAAGGACACAAACATAACCACTCTGTTGGTCTCCTAGCAAAGCTGTCTACTGGAGCTGGATTTCTGAACACACTCACAGGCAGTGCTAGTGGTTCCAGCGCTATCTGGACATCACACTAGGGCTACCATGATCCAGTTCTAAAAATGCACTTCAGGCCAATTCCATGTGGAAGCCGCAGATTGTCGTTTGTCTCTGTGGAGATGTTTTCTCACAAAAGTTGTGTAGTGCCTCGGCTGGGATTCTCCTCCTGTTTCATTTTGGGTGCTTTGTACTTTAAAGTAGCTGGAACTGGAAATGCTGCTTCATTGGGGGAACTTGTCGCGTCAGAATTGTTTTCTTACAAATTTGGACTTAGAAAATGACAATAATTAACATAGGAATTCATTGCTAACTGTGCTTATTCCTCCATCATTATGCCCACTTTCCTTCCCCTTGCGGATAACTGAGTTGGCTCCCTAAAGCACACAATGAATTTCTGTTTCATACTTGCTCAAAATAATCACTGTGAAATGGAGGAATGGATGATACCAGGGGGCAGAAGTGGTGATATGGGTCTGCGAACCCAGACAGGGCCATACTTCTAGTCACCGCCACTGTGTAGGACCAATTACACCAAAAGAGGCAAGAAAACAACACGAGGCTCTTTGGTTCATGGATTGGATAGTCTGACCACTGTACAGCTCTATTCCATCATTTCCAGTCACACTCATAAAAATGACCACATCAAAAGCACACTGTTTTTCCTTCCTTTTAGCAGAGAAGTAATTCAAGTGATGGCCCTTCACTTCTGGTGCACAGGGTTCCTACAATGCCTTTCAAATACCTACTGAACAGAACTTTCAAAGGTAGAAAACTGCTGTATGCACTTTGAGAATTCTTACATGTGCCAGCAGAATGAGGACCACTGTTTGTTTGTATCTGTGCAGTTTCTAGCCCAAATTCTTCCTCTATTGACTGTAACTGTCAGCTGTAACTAGAAACTATTCTCATATTATGTTGTAAGTGGAGGGAAGGAGGAAAAATTGGATTCTTTTTATATCATATTAGAATTGACATAAAAAGAATCCAAACAGAGTCATTTTAAGAGAGACTTTTCAGGCCAGAAAGTTATAAATACAATATTATCAAAACTGTTTTTTAGATATCTTAAATACTTGGATATTTTTCTTTTCTCTTTTAGATTTACTTTTACCTATGTGATTATGTGTGTGTCTATGTGAGTGTGTATGTTACATGTGTGCAGATGTCAGGAGAGGTCAGAAGAGGGTGCCAGATCCTCTGGAACTGGAGTTACAAGCAATTGTGTGCTACCTGATATGGCTGCTGTGAACTGAACTTGGGTCCTCTGGAAGAGCAGCCAGCTCTCCAGCCCCTAGAATCTAATTTTTTAAAAAAGAGAAACAAAACCAGAAACCCAACATCTATAAAAGGTAAGGCAGATCTTGACTGAGCAACAAGAGAATGAATAAAAGTTCATGCACTTGGCAGGCCACCCACCTGCCCCATTCTTCCATTTACAGACACATGTGTACATAAGAAAAAACATGCGCATCATTCCTGTGTGCATGTGAAACTGTTGGGCTCTAAAGAACTAGAGATCCAAGGGTCACATTAACCTATACAAAAAAAGGATGCACTCAGATTTTGGGAGCTTAGTCAGCCATAGAAACACCCAAAAGTGTTCATCTAAATGCCATCTCACAGCAAGTCTTTCCCATTACAAAGACATATGCAATAAGCGACAGTGAGCAGACATTTAATCTTTTTACTGCTTTGGAAGATGATAAAATGGATTCACCTTGCCCCAGCCCAGGTACCAGTAACTGTTAGTTTTATCTAAATTCCTTTGTTCTAACTCTGCTTACCAAGCACCAAGCAGACTGGCTTCTATGGGTAATATTTTTCATTGTCAATTAGCAAGCAAGTTTCCACTGCTGTTTGGCTTCCCGTGCAGGTTTTTCCAATAGAGAAAACAGCCTGTCATACCAAAGCAAGCAGTGCACTCTATGTGACTATTCAATATTTCAGGAACTACATCCATGTGTTACTTCGTTTCTACTCTAGTCCTGTGCTCCTAGGCTACATTAGTCTACTTCTGAGAGGTGGTGCTCTGTCAACTGATTCTCCGGGCCATGATAAATGCACAAAGGTAACAAATACCATTTTGTGTTCCTTTTTTGGACACAAGCCTGACGACACATTGTGACATCGCCACTGGTCAAGTGTGGTTACTTTTCCCAATTTAACATTTTTTTACAAAGAGAAATACTACCCTCTGCCATTTGTTCTTCAAATGGGTGCATATTACCTGATAAACTGAACACTGAATCTCTTTTCTGAAAGCCACTTTCTCCCATGCCCAGCTCTTGCATGGACTTCCTTTCCTATTTCAATGTCTCTATTACTTTCTACTGTTGCCAGCTCCATTCTCATTCTTGGTGGCTTCAGCATCCACAGACAAGCCATTTTAGAGCAAAAGATCTTGAGAGAAATATTTAAACATCTTGTGTCCATCTTTTCTTTTCCTGTTTTCTCCCAATCCCATGTCAATCAGACATTTGTCTTGACCACTGCCCAGAAATTAGCATTTTTTCAAGAGTTCCATGAATTATCCCATGAGCAATCTTGGCACCATTCCTGTTTTTTATTTGATATAGTTTATCACTGATTTATTCTGCTTTAAAAAGATTTATTTCATGTGTATGTGCCTGACCCCATGTACATCTAACACATTCAGTGCTGTGTAGGTCCAGAGAGGGCATTGAATCCCTTGGAATTGGAGTTATCAGCGGCTGTGTGCTGTCTGATGTGGGGGTCCTCTGTAAGAACAGCAAGTGAAATTAATTGCTGAGCCATCTCTTAAGCCCCACTTTTTTTTTAATCTTAAAGTACCCACCTCCCGCTGGGCCTCTGTGACCCTGGATTTCTTGCTTTCCCTCTATCTCATAGGGTGCCCTCAGTGTTTCTTTGCTAGGTTCTGCTTTGACTAAATGCTGGGCCATTTAGCGATTAATTATCCTGTTCTTTCCATTACTGTTATTTTTTAAATCTACTCGCTCCTTGGATAACTCTTCTAGTCCCATGCTCTAATACACAATCAGCATACTGACATCATGAATGGGTACCTCTAGTCCCATCTTTCTGAAGATGCAGATGCAACTGTGCAGTAGCCTTTTTGGCATTTTCACTTGGGTGCAGCATGTGCTTCAGCCTACTACATTCAAAGCATTCCTTGTCTTCCCACATAAGGCTCCAGCATCATATCTGGGTTCTGGCTGTGCATCAACTCATTCCTTAGTTCTCCTTTCTCAATATTACCTGAGATGACCACATTCACCCCCTCTGTCACTGCTAAGCCAGCCTCAATTGGTCTCCCTAGTTCCACTCTTGTTCGTGACTATGTTTTTTACACAGTGGCACTAGTGATGTCTCTAGTACAAATCACACCAGATCTATGGCTTCTCCTCTTCATACTTTGGTCCTTATGTTGGCTCACAGACTATGGTTCTGGTCCTGCCCACCTATCTACATTCACTCCTTACCATTCTCCCCAGTCCTCTCTCTGTTTTTAGCATACAGGACGTTCTTGCTGTCCTTCCTGCTGTCAATCCTCTCAAGCTGACTCCTCCCTAGAGGCCTTGGACCAGCTGTTCTCTCTGCCTCCAGACAGCAGTGTGCTTGCCTCTCTCACTTCAGATAGTCAGCTGCTGGATGCTGCCTCTGGTTGGCCGTCCTATTTAATGCCTCCCTTGCACTTCTACTCTTCATCTCTCACCTACTTCTGAAAGTTACTTGCTTGTTTATTATTAGAAAAGGAGCAGTTTCTAGACTGTTTTCCCAGCTGTATCTCAGAGCACAGAAGGATATGTGGCTCAAGAGTACATACTTCTGTAATCTACTGAGTGAACAAGTTCTCTAATCTACAGAATGATGGCCAAGAAGCTTCTTCTGTCTTCCTGAATCTTCTCTCCATACTGCATTTACAGTTCTATCCCTTGCCTGTTTTGTTCTGTATAGCCTTTTGTCTTTAGGTGGTTTGTGAGGACATTCTACAGCTCAGTGAGGACCAGGGCTCACTGAGGCCAGGTGCTAGTCTGACAAAAGAGCAGCTCATACCTGGGGACAAACACTCTGCAGTGGGAATCTGTGTAGGTAACAGTTTTAGGTGGCCCAGAGGCTACCTGATACTCATCACCTCTGACCTGCTTGGGGACCACTAACTACACTGGTACATGTAGAGACAACCCAAGGAGAATTAAGACAAATCTTACTGGTAGTAAGAAGCCCCTGCCCCACGTCTACAGATTTTATAATCCTGAGGTCATACACATTTTCATTCATTAAGCATAACAAAGCAGAAAAGGCTGCTAAAAACTCTTAAAATTGTCACTTAAAAGTAATCACGTGCATATACATACACTATGCAATGGTAAAGGTAATAAACAATCATACCTGTTATACATGAGACGTTTGAAATCTTGAAATAAAGTATCTTTGTTTTTGTCAATAAAACCAATGGCAGAATAGCTGGAGAGAAAACAGAATGCATGTATCATTACATGTAAGCCACGCTTGAGCTTTTCTAGAAGTTCACAGGCCTTTCAGCGATCAGTTTTGCAATCCAACTTCTAAAAGCCGGTCCACTTAGCTCTGAGGTAAAGGTCACAGACTTTGCACACTAAATAAAAGGGACTCTGCTTCTTTCTTTCAGAAGGAGTGAACACCAGTCCCATCATTCTGAGTAAGAACATTGTTTTGTACTGGCTATTGCTTACCTCAAGAAGATGACTTCAAAATAGAGAGTTGTATTTATCATCCAGCATGCCTAAGATAAAAGCAAAACAGCACCATACAGGAACTAATTGTCTCATCCGTGGGGAGGTCAAGTGGCTTGCCTAAGTACCACTCAGTGTGCAGGGTATAAAAGAGTCCAAGGAGAACTGCAAAGGACGGTAAGAAGTGGATAAGCAGAGGAGAAAAGGACCGGCAGACCGTGTGGGGCAACAGGCAGAATGAAGGGCAGGAAGCAGGCACATGCAGGAGCATCACGGAGAACCAAGGCTGCTAGTCACAGTCTGCAGGAAGGCAGAAAGCAAGGCTTTGAAACTCCAGCTAAGATGGCAGGCAGCTGGGGAGAAGAGCCCACGGCAGGGGAACTGTACTGCTGCAGTGACCGGAGAGGCCTCTACGGGGGGCCATGCTGCGGGTTCTGGGTGACCCAGTGAAGGCTGGGTGACTGTGCAAACAGAAACTACATGTTCTCTTGTCTGTCTCCATTTTCTTTTTCAGAATCTCATTAACACTTCTCAGGCTTCTAACCCTAACCTTTTTTTTTTTTATTAATTTATTTTGCAATACAATTCAGTTCTACATATCAGCCACGGATTCCCTTGTTCTCCCCCCTCCCGTCCCCCTCACCTTCCCCCCAACCCCCCCCCCCCCCCCATTCCCATCTCCTCCAGGGCAAAGCCTTCCCCACAGACTGAGGTCAACCTGGTAGACTCAGTCCAGGTAGGTCTAGTCCCCTCCTCCCAGGCCGAGCCAAACAATCCTGCATAGGCCCCAGGTTTCAAACAGTCAACTCATGCAATGAGCACAAGATCTGGTCCCACTGCCTGGGTGCCTCCCAAACAGATCAAGCCAATCAACTGTCTCATCCATTCAGAGGGCCTGATCCAGTGGGGACCCCTCAGCCATTGGTTCATAGTTCATGTGTTTCCATTCATTTGGCTATTTGTCCCTGTGCTTTATCCAACCTTGGTCTCAACAATTCTCGCTCATATAAACCCTCCTCATTCTCGCTAATTGGACTCCCAGAGATCCACCCTAACCTTTTACTAAAGCTTGCAAAACAAAAAGAAACATTCCAGATGTGCTGTCCACAGGGATTTAAAGGTCACCACATCCAAAATTATTTTGTTGCCTGCCTAACCTAGGTCTTCTTCCCAATACCATCCTGTCATTTTTAACTGAACATTTGAAATCACCCTACTCTTAATCTATTGTTAAATCTACAGACTGAATTTCAAAGACCACAGTATAGTGTTCAAGTCTGACTGTGATTTGATCTCGGTCTACTTTTCCAGGCGTTTCTAATCTGTACTATAGAAAGGATACACCCCTGCTACTTCCTGAATATTTTTTCACCACCCTTCCCACTTCTTCCTTTAAAAATAATTCCTAGCACCCGAGCCCAGCAGCATCAGCCTCCCGGGGCTTACTTACCACAACACCTAAAAATATGATAGTGTTTTCTTACTTGGAGTTTGTCATAACAGTTGCTATGACTCATATGGTGATTATTATAACCATCTTTTCTTATGCACACACATTTATATGTACACATATATATGCTTAAATATATATAACCACATACATATGTGTATATTTTGTATGGAAAACTCCCTGTGGTCAAATACCATGCCCTATAAAGCATTGTACATATAGAAGATAATCTATAAAAACCCAGAAGAGGACTGAAAGGCTAAAGGAGAAGCCTGAGGCACTGAATGCCAGTTGGAACTCTGGACCAGCAGCCTGGAAACGTAGCTGCTGCCTCAGTTCTCCCATAAACATGGTATGAGACTTTGGGTCAGATGTCTACTCATCATGTAGAAGTTGATTCCTCTGTAAAACAGGTGGACTTGGGGGCATAGGCCTCTGTCCAGCTATGCATTCACACCACCCTGATTGCCAGACAACCGCCTGGAAGTGGGGTTGGGCTTATTTTAGTGGGAGGCATCTGAGTGTGACTTGTCTTTTTTCCTCAGTACTCTACAATCTGGGTACAGGACCAGAACGGTGGGAAATGGTACATCTTGCAATGATGGCTAGTTTGACAGAGGGTAGTAATTTTGAGCCATATTATTTTATGATTCTAGAATTTTAATTTAGTCAGAAATAGACATTAAAGTTTCTTCAAATGTCTTTTCAGCATTTATAAAGATAATCATTTGCTTTTGTCTTGATTAATCTCTTCTTGTAATGGGTTACGTGGGAAGAATTCCTAACATAATAAAGAAAGAAAAAGGTAGAGTTCTTTAAACAATAAGAAAAGGAACAGGGCTTAATGAAGAGTGAATGTGTAACAAATACAGCAGCTGAAAGATGACCCATAACAAGTGACAGTCACATCAGCCACCTTCCTGGAACTTGGGAATGCTGTCTTCTGGGGTAAAGAGATGGAATTATGTTAAGGATCTTGAAAGAAGGAAATAATCTAATAGAAGACCTGGGGAGGGGGCGGTTGCAGAAATGCCACCAAATTCTTTTAACATAGTGGCAGGGGGTTAACAATGGAGCAATGTACCAAGGAGGTAGTCATAGAGGGTAGAGCCACAGCCAAGGAATGCCCATAGCACCAAAAGGCAAAAAAGGGGGCAGATTCTCCCTGAGAGAAGCAGATTTCACCAGAAAAGGTGTAGTCTTGCCATCACCTAATGCTGGACTTCCTGCTTCCTGAATTACGAGACTACTGAGAGCACAAACGTCCGCTTCTGTAGCATCTGTCTGTGTGGTGCTGGGAGCCTCACCTGTGCCAGGGGAGCGGTCTACCAGCAAGCTACACCCCCAGCTCATGCAGCTGCTGTTTTACGTCACTGGCTTGTGATAGCTTGTTACAGGGACACCTGGCACCTAACGTACCAAGGTAGTTCTCACACCGATTAGTATTTTCATGTCAATTGTTGTTTTTATTGTAACGCAATAAAAAGTGCAGCTTGTAAGAACTCTGTTTCTCAAACACTAGCTGACAATAATATAGTAAAACTTCTTTTGCTTGTGCAGCTACTTGTAGTCCTGCACACACTGGGTATCCTGCGGTTCCCTCCCCAACACTCTCTCTGCTCTCTGTCTACAGGCTTTCACTTCTGGTGCTGAACTTGCTAGCACACTGCTTCCTCCGGCAAGACTTCTCCAGACGCCTCATTGCTTCTATAATGCCACGTGCCTTCCCAGCGAAGTCCTTTCCTCCCTTCCTGTGACAAAGATGCATCTACTTGTATCCACTAACCTCCTGGTTCTTATGGGCAGAACCCATCTTATCCACGTGTCCACCCTAGACCCTGACATGTTTCCAAGATTTATTGACACAGTGGCCTCTTTTTACTGAGTTCCAACCACATGGGGAAGTATACATGGTCACACAACATATGCTCAAACCAAATGTCTGAGAAACAAGGAAGAAATGAAGCTCGTGCCACTTTCTTCAAATAAAGACTAAATTATGCTGATCTAGAAAATGACCCCCCCCCCAATAAAGCCCCACACACATGAAAAGAAAACCAGCCAACAGTGTCTCAATCCTGTTTTCCAAAGTAAGGCTGCATGCAAATCATCATGCTAGGCACTGAGTAAGATACTCACACCACATCACCTGCATAATGTCGGATTCGAAAGTCCCGATCAAACTCCAGGATTTTGTCTGAGGCACAGGTCTAAGATAAAGAAGGACATAAATTTGAAAAAAATGACATTTTTAACTCCTAAAAATACATTCCAACTTAATATGACCAAGCATCACAAATCATGCTATCTAAATGAAATCACATTCCCTGGTGTCTGTTTAAATACATGTCTGACAGCTGGGAGTAGTGGCTCATGCCTTTAATACTAGCACTTGGGAGGCAGAGGCAGGCGGATCTCTGAGTTCGAGGACAGCCTGGTCTACAAAGTGAGCTCCAGGAGAGCCAGGGCTACACAGAGAAACCCTGTCTCAACAGCCCCCCCCCTCTACCCCCCACAAAAAACAAAAAACATGGCTGACAAGGTAAAAAGCTTTTGACAGAAACCCACATAGCACACAGCTGGCCTCCATTTGCTGGCTGATCTAACAGTAGACATGGCCAAGTAGCCAGGTCTGGATAATGGATGTGAAATGTGGCTATTCCATGCTCAATGTGGTCAGAGGTTGATGAATGATGCCCTTTATTTAGTTGGATGTAAAGGATGGTCCCTAGCAGGTGGGGCAGCCAGCAATGGAAGAAGTATGGCTCTCTGAGAAACAGACATTCAATGTCTTCTAACACTTAAATCCTTCTCTTCCATGCTCCACTTGGGAGGACCACACCGAGGGCTTACTATCAGTAAGGCACGTACATTCCACAGTTCTCACAATCTACTCTTAAAGTATAACAATGTCTCCCTCACATACATGGAGACCGAGACGCACTGAGGTAGGCAGTTGGCACTACATTACATTGCTAATAAGTGGTTGCCCTGGAAAGGCTTCAGGAAATAGGAAGTGGCTTGGCTCATCTGCCTGCTGAGCCAGACTCCAGTTTAGGTATTCTTCACAGAAGAGCAACCTTGCATATCTGTTTCTCATTGAAGGGGAATACTTTATGAAATGGCAGGTTTTATATGGTCCTGGATTTCTTCATGACTTCCTCCAACTTTTCTTTGCTACAGTAGCCCCCAGACAGGCAGATGAGTAAAAATCTACACGATACCACTTAGTATTGCAATACTAGTACCATTTAGATGCTAATGTCACACAGTACACAATCCTATCCAGGACAGTAGGCTTCAGATGCTAAAGAAACAATGTCTAAGAGTTTCACAAATGAAGAATTGCAGGAAATCGGAGGTTTGCTCTGTCTCTTTTAATAATTATTCATCTGAGAAAGTAGAGAGTTAGATGAACTTTGAGACCAAAGCATCTAGTATAGAGGACTCTCCAAAATATATCCTCCCCTGCTCTCTCAAAGATGTACTTTACTTTTAATTGTGTGTGTTAGGGTTGTTCATTGTGAGTATGGGTGCCATTAGAGGCCAGAAGAGAGCTTCAGATGTCCTGGTTCTGGAGTTAAGGCAGTTGTAAGCTGCCTGACATGGGTGCTAAGAACTGAACTCTGGTCCTCTGCAAGGCTGTTATGCACTCTTTACCGTTGAGCCCTCTCTCTAGCCCACCCCCTCACTGCCCTTTTGAAAAAAATCCTTTAATTTGTAAAATTTTTGAAGGAAAAAGACTCAAATTACAGGCCATTCTCGTATTTGGATAAAATGCAAAGCTGTGATTTTCCTCAACACACAAAAATTATATTTTGCTATATACTTATTATTTAACCTTTTATTTTAAAATATTTTATGGTTGTTTGGATCATGTGACTGCCTCTCCATGGTACCTTTAATGCAAAAGGAAGATTCTTATCCCCAAATAAAAAGCCAGCAATCTTTTATTTAATAAGCCAGTAAGTCTATCTGGTCAGTTAGCAGTAGCAAATGATACCTGGCTCAACATACAACCCAATAGCATTATTTAACAAAAAGATGTGTAGTGACTTAAATGTTCTGACAGCTTGGCTATGTAATTTCTTTCCTAAATTCCTCAAAAGATGGGGCTGGGGAAATGACTTGGTTGCTGAGTGGCTGCTGTACAAACACGAGGACTTGATTTGGGTCCCCAGCACTCGTATAAAAGTTGGGTACAGTGGTGTCTGTAACCCCAGTGCTGGCAGAGCAGTGAAGCTTGCTGGCCAGCCAGTATAGCCCAATCAGGGAGGTCCAGGCTCAGTGAGAGACCTTGTCTCAAAAAATCAACTAGAAGGCCGGTGGGTAAAGGTGGTTAACACCATGTCTGAGTTTGATTCTTGGAAGCTACATGGTGGAGAGAACCAACTCCTGCAAGTTGTCCTCTGACTTCCACATGTGTGCCAAGACATGCATGTACATGTGCACATATGAATACATAAGTAAATAAATGTAAATTATCTTTTTTAAGTTGGAGAGTAACAGAGACGATACAGACCATTGACTTCTGACCTCCATATGCTCACAGAGGAACACATACACATACCACATATACACAAATTCTCCAGAAGAACACACTTTAAATAGTTCCATCTCAGTATTTGTCCAAGGGATACTAAGGGATGGGGGAAAAAGAAGTAGGTACTTGGTCTGTTGGGAAACTGGGACTTCTACCAAAAAAAGGAATGAATGAATAAACAAATAAAAGAGTAAGAAATCCATACATAAATTACTATTTAGCATTTCCTATCAAATCATTAGCAAGTGGTTAAACATAAGATGTTCAGTTGCCCTTAAGAATAAGATTCCAGTTTGGTGTATGGCATACACCTCTACCACTAGTTATTTGAGTAGTTGAGGATCTCATCAAAGCCCAGGAGTTTGAGGTCAGTGTGGGTAACATAGAGCTAGAGTCCATCTCAAAAAAACAACAACAAAAAAAACCCAATGAGATTATACTTCAAAAGTATCTGCTTGAGGGGCTGGAGAAATGGCTCAGTGGTTAAGAGCACTGGTTGTTCTTCCAGAAGACCCGGTTTCAAGTCTCAGCACCCACATGGCAGCTTACAACCCGCTATAACTCCAGCCTGAGGGTATCTGATACCTTCTCCTGGCCTTTGAGGGCACTGCATGCACATGGTATACAGACATGCAGGAAAATACTCATACACATAAAATAAAATGAAAAAAAATTATCGTCATTATTTTTTTCTGACAAACTTACTTAATTCAGTTATATAAATGGCCAGGGTGAAAGGTAGAATAATGATTTGGGGTGTCATGTTTGAGACTTGCAGATATCCATTTAAATAAAAACAATTTAAGTAATATTTATTCAGTAGGATCGTGACCAGTTCAATGTAATTTCACTAACACTGCCAAGTATCTAGAGGGTGCAGTAGTCGATGAATCTCCAGAACCTGAGCTGTGATGACAACAGGCATCTCTAAACTCCCTCACAGATAGGAATTTGCCCAGATAAAGGTGCCCTTGAAACATCTCCCTGTGACTTAGGTTTCTTTTAACTTTGTGCAGTTTTGGGCCCAGCACCAAGGACTAGATCTGTCGAATGAGAGGCATTTAATTAGACCTTTGAGGATGAATGAGAACTGGCTGAGGGGACCAAGGCCCTTAACAGCAAAGATCAGTCTGCAGGAGCTGAAGACCAAGTTGTAGCTATAAACAACTGGCCTGAGACAAATGTCAGTCAAGAAACAATTTTAAGATGATTTACACCTTCTCTAGTTAATTGTGGAATTTCTCTGTTCGGGTTATATAACTCTAAAGGGGATGTGGTTAGGAAGTAGATTTATTCATGAGACAGTGGCAACGTGCCACAAATTTACAGAAGAACAGAAATGCCTGCCCATTTCTCTCTGGATGTGAAGGAACAGGGCCTGCTTTCCTGGCAGCGCCTGGTTACTAGACAAGCTTGCATTTGTAGGGAAGACTGGGATGATGAGGAGGTATCCCTCCCCAACACAGAACATCTAAACATACTGCATATAAGGTCTAGTACAAAAATCTGATAACCACAACTGCCGCCAATTATTATACAGATGTGATTTATTTGTGACACTTTTAAATTGTGAAAAATGGAGAGCTGGAAGGATACTCAATACACAGAAAAAATGCATTTCTCTATAATAGCAGGGACGGCAGCTAGAATTTGTCACTTTTAGGCAAGTCACAGGGTCTAAAGAATGCAGCACACATTCCATATTTAGTAAATGAGGATTATGGTGAAGAGTCAAGGACAAAAGCAATTTCTTATGCCAGAATTACCAGATGCAGACATAAAATTCTAGCACATGAACAAGGACTCAGCACCTATTGGTTATAAATGACATCATGCTTTCTAAAGAATCGTGTTCATTTTTCCTGCATCTAGCAAATTCCACAGTCTGTAGCTCCCTCTCCTGGATACTATAATTTTTGTCAATCCCTTCATTGTTATCAGAGAAGCAGAACTCACCCATGGTGATACATCATTTACCAGACATTCATGCCTTTCCCCCTTATTTGAGTGTACATTCTTTTAACCTAATGTGAAGCAATGTTGCCCTGTCAAACAACTAGCAAAAATCTCATAGCTCATTATTACCTTTCGGCTGGAAAAATGACCATGTTTGCCCAATTTATTGTTTAGGGCCTCAAGGAACATTCCGTCGGTGACTTTGCCAACATTCATACAAGCATCGTCCAGGATTGCAATGATGCCTTTGTGCTGCTGCTCCACAAGGTCCACAATGATCTGGTTGTTGAAGTAATCAATCTGTAGGACAAGCAAGAAAGCAATGCCCAAGAGAATGGGAACCCTGATGGGCAAGACACACAGGTGTCTCGTTTTGTTTCACAGACTTGTGTAACACCCCAGTGTCAAAAAGGCAGACAGCATTAGTGAGGTCAAGCGCTAAAATGAGCACACATTTTAACAGAGGGTTCTCACTTACTGTCTGCATTCCCCTTCTGCCATGAAGGAAACACCAGGGTGACCATGGACTGAGGCAAATGTGATTAATTCTTGTCTGAGTCCTTCCTGTCTCCCAGTCCTACACCCAGTCCCACTCCTTCAGTCTGTGAGTCCCCAGTCTGTTGACCATTAATCATGAAACAGTTTCCACTAAGTGCTAGCAGATAACCTGAAAATATCATTTGATGTTCTTCTGATGATGAAGACAAAGTACTCCACAGAATCTGCGGTTCTACTCATGTGACATGCATTGACAAAAATCCAAAAAAATTTCCTCTAGTTCCCCCAAAGTTAGAAAGCATATGAATCTAATACTTTTGAAACTTTTCAAAAATTAATGGAGACCTAAGTATATATAGAAGATAAAAATAAGCTTTCCACTTGCTTCCACGAAGCAAATGAAGTGAAGAACTTTGGGCTTTTTTGGAATTTCAGCATATACAAGGTGTTGACAGAAATCTCCTACCACCACCTTCCTGCTCTGATGGGCAGCATAGACACAGCCTTCACAGGCCTCTCTCAGGCAAGCTGTATGTCACGAAGGTGAGTCACCGATGAGCAAACATTTCAGTACTGTGTGCTGATGTATCGCATCTCATGTCAGAGGCAGCTAACTAAGCATCGTCTCCGTTACCTCCTGAAAGCTCTACAGACTCACAGCAGAACACGACGGTGTCTTATGGGCTCCAGCTTCAGGCTTTCATATCTACAGGCCTATGCAGTCATTTGCTGTGGCTTTCAGCTCCATTTCTAGTCTTTTGTGTTTTTTTCTGAGTTTCCTTTGAGATGAAAGCCTGAAAACTAAGTGACATCCCACCCCTACTCCCCTCCCCCCGCCCAGTTTTTTTTTTTAAACACTTTTTTGGTTTGTCTGAATCATTGATTCTCAACTGAGGTTAATATTTTCTGTGTGGATATTTAGTAATGTCAGTGGACAGTTTTGATTGTCATGGCTGGGGAATACTATAGGTGTTGAGGGGTGAAGGTCAGGATGTTGTTAAACCCTCCAATTCAAAGGACAGCCCTACTACAAAAGTTACCTAGTCCATAACTTCAGTGGGGTAGAGAGACCTGCTTTTAAACAGTGATGTAATTATTGTGGGGAGTTATTGTATTTTCAGTTAGGGAGAAAAGTTATTTCCACCTTTAGAAAAATATTCTAAAATACACAAATGCAGGAACCTATCACCAGCTGACATTTCAAACATTAGGACTATGAAAGTAAGTTCAAATGTATTAAAATTCCAACTGTATCCCTAGAAGGCAGTGATTTTGCTGAAGATTCTAGTGACTCTTGGTTTTAAGTTTAATGGTGCTTCAAGCATTACTTACAGCATGCCTTTTAAAATCAGGTTTCTCTGGTAACCTGGAATGCCCATGAGTTTTTACAAGACAGAAGAGAGATGGGGGAGTTGTGACAGAATGGCTATGGACATGGAGGTCTCGTGTCACATCCTCATTCTAAATACAAACACCTTTAAGAGCAGTTTTCTTGCCTATGCCTATGGAATCTGAATAACAGACTTTATAATTAAATTTGCTATAAAACTAAACTTCAACTATATTATGTCTATATAAAATAATGTATACAATACATTCTTAGAAAGCTTCACATAAACAATTGAATTGCATTTTAACTTTACGAGAGTTCACTAGGGTGTCAAGATTTCAATAGTTAAAATGATTTGTAGGGGCTCCAGAGATGATGGCTCAGTGCTTAAGAGTTCTTACTGCTCTTTGCAGAGATACCTGATTTAGTTCTCAACACCCACACCAGATGGCTCACAACCACTTGTAACTACAGTTCCATGGGTTCCTATACTCTCTTCTGACCTAAATGGAACCTGTAACCATGCAGTGCACATATATACAAGCATGCACACACATAAATAGAAATTAAAAATATATTATTTATAAACTTTTGAAGCAAATGAAATCAGAGGGATAATCAGATTTTATGAACTCCTGGTAGGCATTCACATATAAGCCATGAAACAGACTGTGGAGAAAAACTAATTCTGAACACTAGATTTAATCTCCAATACACAGAATACATAGGTACACAGAAATGTGTTAATGACACTTCAGGAATTGGATTAGCATAATCTGGGCTGGGAAACCTTATGGAAAAAAATGCTTACTATGGTGAAATTGCTCACTCTTTTCAACAAAAGATTTCGAAGGAGGAAAAAGGGGTGAGGAGAGAAGGAAAAAGCCCAGACCTATGTGAGAAACCTATCAATCAATCAATCAATCAACCAATCAATCTTAATGCAAAATCCTTATCTGGATCCAATCACGCAAACTGTCACCATCAACAACAACAAAACAACATAAGAAATAGGAAATGATATTAAAGGAATTGTTATTAATTTTGGGGATGGGATCAGAGAACTGCGGTAACAGTTTTTGTAGGAGTATTTATTTCTTAGAGAGATACACTGAAAATCACAGATGACGTAATGTGACGTCTGAGTAACTTCAATGTCACCTGGAACATGTGAGGAAGGCACAGTGGCATGAGTAGGGCAACTCAGCATAAACGCTAAGGCTGGGTTGGTGGCACACATAGTTTATGTTTTCCTCTTACAAATGTTCGAAATGTTCTATAACAGTAGAAGAATCACAATGCTTAGAAGTTTGGGGTTCTGAGGGAAACAGAGCTTGAAATATTGGTGCACACCAACATGTTGTTCCTGTCACCTAGGAGTTGGGTTCTGTTCCCTTCGTGGTCCAGTCTGTTTCAGTTCTTCCAAAGCCCATCATCTCTAGGGTTTCTGAGCTTTTCCCAGGTGTTTCCCTGGATTAGACACTGCTGCAGCTATTACTCTTCCCTCAATCAACCAAGCCTGTGGAGCTTGATATTCTGATTGTTAAAGGAGTTTCTGCTCATTTGGTTTAATGTTTTGTGTTTTTGGTTTTTTTTTTTTTTTTTTTGCCAGGGTCTTACTACGTAGCCTTGACTGGCCTCAAACTTGGAATTCTCCTGCCTCAGTCTCTGGAGTGCTGAAATTACAAATGCGCCACCACAACCAGTTTCAAAGGATATTTTGGATCAGTACCTCCAAATTATACCTGAATAACAGGTTTTATAATAAGATTCACACTAAAAAAAAAAAAAAAAAAAAAGCCCTCAGCTTCAGTTATATTGTATATTAAACAACAGGTTTATTCTTAGGAAACTTCACATAAACTTAATTGAGTTATATTTCATTTCTATTTATTTAGCTATTTATTTATTTAGTTTTTTTCTCTGTGTATCCCCGACTGTCCTGGAACTGAGAGATCTGCCTGCCTCTGCCTATCTACTGCTGGGATTAAAGGCATGTGCCACCACCACCTGGCTTGACCTATATTTTAAATAGCTATGAGAGGTCACTGTTTAAAACAAACAACAGGTAGCTCTCTTTTATAATAAAACTCACAACTCTGGTTTATTTTAAATATGTAAAAATTTAAGCTAATATATTAAATGAAATTTTATGGCAGTCTAATATTTAACACATGTTGGAAGGCAAGGATGCAATGTGAGGCAGAAATGCTATTTATTATACCACTCTCTCTCTCTTTTTAAAATGAGTAAGTAGAAATAGAAATTAGGAAGGTATGAATATAAAATAACTTTAATAGGACATTTCAAATAGCTTTTTACTGCTACTGTGCTTGCTATCAAAGAACAAATGCGGGCGTGCTTTTTATTGTGCAGTGAGAGCACACACAGTTTATAAAACTCGGCAACCAGGCACAGCAGGGAAAGCCTGTAATCCCAGGGCTCAGGAGGTGGAGGGAGAATTAGAGCACAAGGTCATGCTTGGTTTCACAGTAGGTTCAAGACCAGCCTGGGAAACATCTGACTATGCCTCAAAAAAAACCCCAAACAAAACAAATTACAAAAATCTCTCACACACACACACAAAGAAACAAACAACTACAAGAAAACACCAGAAAGTTATAGAAAACCAGTTTTTAAAAGCCTACTCCCAAAATTGTCTTACAAAAGCGAATGTCCAAGAAGAATACTAAGTCTTATTTCTGTCAGGGGCAGGTGGTCTGCTGTCAGAGCATGAGAAAGCCCAGGGAGCCAGCCTTTCAGTCCCGCCCAGACCAGTGTCACTTCCTATCTATAGCGCATTGGCAGACTTTGCCTCCGACAACTGCAAAGGTTCACAAAGAGCACGAGAAGAGAGGTGACAGCAGAAGGAAGAATGTGGAACTGGACAGGAATAAAGCGTTGCAGCATTCCAACGCACAGGCTTCGGAAGGGCTCATCAACAGCTGAGAGCAGCTCACTGCCACTTAGTGCACGGAGGAGAGACAGCTGGGTCTGGAAGGAAGCTCATCTAAGTCAAGTCGAAAGAGTGAACTTTGAGCGATGCTAGTAGACTCTAACAGACAAAAAGCAACCAGAAAGCCATGTGGCATCAGCTACACAGCTGATGTGAGGCTTAAGGCTGTACTGAGCATGTCCTGGGCACCAACAAGGCAGGATATCAGATTAGAGGAATGGCACCGACTGGACTAGCATGGCTGGATTAGCCGATCTCAAGGAGGATGGCTCGGGTCAAGGGTTCAAGAACCCAAGAAGGTCAGGAGGAACGCAAGGTGGGCAGCACAGGGAGACACTCCTCACAAGGGCACTCACGTGTTTCCAAGGGATGCCTTCCCGCTGGTACTCTTCCTGCTCCTGCTTCAGAACCAGCTGAATAAACAGCTGCTGCAGTTTCTCGTTGCAGTAGTTAATGCAGAACTGTTCAAAGCTACACGAGATGGAATATGTTAGGCTTAAATACCAAAAAAATGAACAACAGGGTTTTAAGTATCTTACCCAGTTTACCTGTTGTTGTCAAAGATTTCAAAGCCATAGATATCCAATACACCAATAACAGTGTTTTTCCCATGAATCGTGGTGTCATAGTTCTTGACCTCGATAATGTCATTGATGCGAGTAACAATCCAACAAAAAAGGCGTTCATATATTGCCTGTGAGAGACAGAACATCATAAATTCTTGTCTGTTTGGGAATGAGTCCCTCTGTTTGGAATTGGGATGTCTTCAATCCCTTCTTCTTACTGTTCAGCACATGTGTTATCGCCTAAGTGGAACAATTAGAAATTTATATAACCTGTTACAGAAACAGCTACATGATATATGCCAACCTGAAGCAAGCAAGCTGGATTTAAAAAAAAAAAAAAAGATTTATTTATTTATTATGTATACAGTGTTCTGTCTGCATGCCTGCAAGCCAGAAAAGGGCACCAGATCTCATTACAGATGGTTGTGAGCCACCACATGGTTGCTGGGAACTGAACTCAGGACCTCTGGAAGAGCAGCCAGTGCTCTTAACCTCTGAGCCATCTCTCCAGCCCCACAATCTGGATTTTTAAATAGGTTATTGGTTACTGTTCGTATTTTAAGACTACTCTCCAGGCACTTGTCCATGTCTTACTATATCAGCGCTACATCTGCTCTTCTCACCTCTAAAAACTGTTCTACCAACACTGAGCTACAAGTAAATGGCCTTGGGTACTTAGGAATTTATTCCCTCACTCACCAAATATTTGCTGAGCACTTAGACATATAGTTTGTTGGAAATACAGCACTAAGTACCCAGAAAGTTGTAGTCACCAAGGAGTGGAAGGAATAGGGTGAAGGAACACACGCACGGTGTCTGAGGTGACTTTTAAAGTGTATTATGTGTGTCTGTATGTGGGTGAAGGTAAGTGCCCTTGGAGGTGTTGGTTTTCCTGGCGCTGGAGTTACAGGTAGTTTGGGTGGTGGGAACTGAACTTGGGTCCTATGCATGAGTAGTATGTGTCCTTAACTGCTGAGGTATCTCTCCAGCCCCCTGAAGTGACTTAATTTATTCTGTGCTCAGGCAATCCAGGGAAGGCTTCTCTGAAGAAGAGACCCTTGGCCTGAGCCAGCAGGAGGACTAAACAGAGCAAGATGGGAAGAGAGTAACAACCCAAGCCGAGAAATGACATGTGCAGACCCTGTGGTTAGAAGCAGAAAGGGGTGAAGAACTCATGAGGCTTGAGAAACGATGAATGTGTTGGAATACGTAAAAATGGCTGAAGAGAGCAGAAAACGAGGCAGGGGAGGTAAAGTGGTGCCAGACCTGCTGAGGTAGGAGCACTGACTCTCTCATCCCCAGTTGGTCTAGTTTGCTTTTCCAGCAGTGATACTCAGAGGCAGGAGCCAGAAAGTCTGTTTCTAAAAGCCCTTAGCCCACTGTCAGGGATGTCTGAACACATCCTCACGGGATTTCACTTAGGCTGCAACCCACGGACCAAGTTCAGTCTCACCTTGGCAAAGGCGTCTCTGCCGTAGCTAGCTTCCTGTTCCGTGTGCTGCTTGTCGATGATGTCACGGCCCGTGGCCACCGTCCGGTACAGAAGGGCTTTCTCCACCATGTCTGTCTTAGTAGAGAGCAATTCTGCTATGACAGACACGACCTTGCCATTCTCAATGAGTGGCGTGTCACCATCTACTATAAACTTTAAATTGCCCTATATCAAAAACGAAAACACAAGACACCATTTCCAGTGAACGTCTGACAGATCATGAATTCAAGTGACCTTGCTTGTACCTACCTTCCTCAACAGCGTGTCAGATGTGGAAGCCTAGCACATCTCTTTTCCTCTTTTCCATACATGTGTCTATCCTTCCATCTAGCATACATTTTTGATGGAGGGTCTACATTTTTAAGTAGTCATGTTCACAGATACTTTCTGCCATTCTGGTCTACGTGCTGGCCTCAGA
This sequence comes from Peromyscus californicus insignis, assembly GCF_007827085.1. NCBI lineage: Eukaryota > Metazoa > Chordata > Mammalia > Rodentia > Cricetidae > Peromyscus > Peromyscus californicus. The sequence goes on along the minus strand of NW_026294551.1, from coordinate 42,097,714 downwards.
TGATCTGCTGGGCCTTGGAGGCCACTTGCAGCCATCTGTTTCAGAGGCATCACCATTAGGCTCGGTGCTGAGTTCAAGGTCTGTGGCTCTCACAGTCCAGTGAACTGAGCACGGGCTCCAAACCTGTAGTGGTCTGGAGAACCTCTCAAAATATAAAATGATGAAGAAAATCAGAGCACATTTTTCAGAACACAAGCGAAATTTTCATAAAATAAATTACTTTTGACAAGGAGCAAAATCTTCTGGAATAGTACCCTATTTCCACAGGGATATGATGTACTTTGAGAGTCCTTACTCACCAAGTGAAGAATAGCAGCCAAAATTTTATATACTGTTTGAATCTCCTCAGGTTTGAATCCGATTACTTTCATGGCATCGGCTACGACTTTGAACTCGGCAGCATCATTGATGGAAGACTAGACATGAACATGAAGATCTTAAGTCACAGACATTTCACATGAGCATTAATCATGAAACAAAAGTGTTTAGCCAAAGTCTTGATGCCTCTGTAGTAAGTTACTTTGAGGGAGATAAATATTAAAAAAAATTACTTTATGGTAGAAACATTGTTTAGATGTATGAGGCCTATTTATGTGTGAGAGTTGTCACTTAAAATAAGCACCATGCACTCTTCTGGAAGCTTCTGTCCTGAGTTGGCTCACAGAAGATCACAGCTCTATGTGCCATAGAGGCGGTCACACGTGAAAATGTTGAATGTGGGAACTTGTAAAGTCCATGGGTGGTTACTGCATTTGCAGCTCTCCCACAGGTCCTCTTGTGTAGGCTGGCAACAGCTTTCATACCATATAACCAGGCTTCTTATTTCCCAGGTGAGGAAAAGTAGCACCCAGAGCAAAGCCACCAGCTGCAGCCACTTAGCAAGCTATTAAATAGTCCAGGACCATACTTCATTATTATTTCTTCTCATGTGGTAAGTGTCTGTCTGGTAAGATATAGCTTCTAACTGGAGCAGAGGTGCTGTGGATATCACTCTATATAAATAAAACACTGATCGGCCAGTAGCCAGACAGGAAGTATAGGCAGGACTAACAGAGAGGAAAACTGGGGGAACAGGAAGGCAGAGGGGAGACTGCCTGGAGCCGCCGCCAGGACAAGGAAGATGTAAGGTACTAGTAAGCCACGAGCCACGTGGCAAAGTATAGATTAATAAAAATGGGCTAAATATAAGAGTAAGAGCTAGACAATGATAGGCCTGAGCTAATGGCCAAACAGTTTAAATAATATAAGAGTCGGTGTGTTTATTTTATAAGTGGGCTATGGGACTACCGGGGCTTGGTGGGCCCGGAGAGAAAACTCTCCAGCTACACAGAGGAGCTCAATGATGAATCTGTAGCTCCGGGAGATATGCCACTGCTTGGATGGATAGTGTGCCAACAGATTCCACAGTAAAGAGTGGCAACTGCTTATATTACAAGTTTTCTCAGAAGCAGCTCTGGACTAACCCTTTTCTTAACAAGTTGCTCCTCTTGCCTGGAGAGTGCCCTGGTCTGATGCTTGCTTACTAAGGAACGACATACAAAAGCAAACCTTCTCTGCCTGAGGAGCACACGTTCCTTTGTGTCTCAGGCACAACCAGTCAAGTTCCTATCCCCATCAGTGTTTTCTCACTATGGGATGGACGCTCAACCTTATTGAGCCTCAATTTTCTCATGAATTACAAAGACAGAGTAACACACTTCTTATAGGTTGCTGTCTGGTCTCTACCATACCAAAAAATACTAAAATATCAGAGACTGCTATTATAACTGCATGTTGAGACTGTAGTTCTGTCCCATGAAAATAAATTGCGGGCTGTTTTCCGACAGCCATTCCTCTACTATTCCATTATTCCTCATAGAACAAGATTTGTTTAGTCCTCTTGGAGCTCATCCCTGATTGGCTTGCTCCTAGCCTCTGGGGGCTTCATGCTTCTAAACTGATCACGGCCATTATCCTGGATAGTTTATAGGCAACTGGACACAAACTAGAGTTATCTGAGAAAAGGGAACTGCAGCTGAGAAACAATGGCCTGCAGTTGAGCCTGTGGGCATTTTCTTAATAAGTGATTGATTTGGGGGCAAAGACCATTGTGGTGACGCCACTTCTAGGCAGGTGATCCTGAGGTGTCTAAGAGAACAGGCTGAGTAAGCCATGGAGAGCAAGTCTGTAAGCAGCACTCCTCCATGGCCGTGTGCACTGCCGGAGTTTCTATTCTGACTTTCCTGGATGATGGACTACAAGCTGGAAGCTGAAATAAACCCTTTACCTCCTTAAGTCGCTTTTGGTCATGATGTTAATCACAGCAACAGAACTTTAAGACACACGTTTTCTTCCCTCATCAAGTGAGTGGTCAGCCACAGGCATATGATGCTACTGTGATCAAGGAGGCATGAGGAAAAGCACATGAGGGGCTGTGTAAGGGGAGGGGCTCTAGGGAGACATAAAGTGGCAAAAACAGAGCATTTCTTTTGCCTGTGAATACTGGGGACTGCTGATGACATTTTGAGACCATGACAAAAGCAGACCAAGAGAACAAGCCAGTTTACTGAGTGAAGCAGAGCTGTAAGTTTGAAAACCCATGAACCCCACCTGGGTCTCTAGCAATGTTCCCGAGGCACTGGAGTGACCATCCCAGCACTTGCTGTCATACAGGGTTAGTGAATTCCTTACTGTTCAGGAAACTCTACCTGAATTTTCTCTTACTTGTGACCCAAGGTATCTTAATTGTTCATGAGTCCTACATCCTAAGATTAATTAAAATACATGTAATATTTTATGAATATTAAACTCCTACTTAATTTGTATGGAGGAAGTGATTATGTTGTTATATAATAAACATAGGTTTAAGTAGGATTTGTTGTATTATTTTGTTGCAAGCCATTACTAATTATCATCTCTACATGGTAGAATTTAAGCATGTATCTTAGGGTATTTTGGTGCTTTTTTGTTTTGTTTTGAATTTGTTTTGCCTGCACGTATGTCTGTGTATCATGTGTGTGCCTGGTGCTCATGGAGGCCAAAAGAGAATACTGGATCCCCTGGAGCTGGAGTAACAGATGGTTTCTGACCTGCCATGTGGGTGCTGGGAATCAAAGGAGGGTTCTCCGCAAGAGCAGCCAGTGCTCTTAACTGCTGAGCCACCTCTCCAGTCACTGAGCCAGCCTCTAGCTTAGGTTCTGAGTATGAGCACAAATTCTTTGTTTTTGTCAGAAAGGAAGGGGGAAAAAGTCCAAATGGAAAACAAATAAAAACAATACCAAAGATGAATTTTATTTAGAAAGAAGTTCAAATATTAACTTAATACTTAGTAGTAAGCTACATGACTTGGCCTGAAGTAATTTTGGCAATAAGATGATAATCTGATTGTAAAGGAATAGCCCAGCTCCTAGCTGTAAGTGTTGATTTCATAATCCTCTCTCTATATTTAAGTATTTCTGGCAATGCTGAGAAAGTTGGACCATTGCCTTCTACTGTTTTATTTTTAATTCATTTTCAGCCAAACATTTCTACTCTTAGAAAAGTATAAAAAGGTAGCATAACCTAAATGCCAAATAATAGAAAATTAACTACAAAACCTAAGTATCATTTATTTCTAGGAACAGCAATAAAAATACTGCTAAGCCAGTAATAAGGGTATAACTAGCATAAGTGGAATAATAATTTAAATAAAAACACTTCCCACATCTTTTTTCTGAGATCTTTTTATGCATCGTCCAACTAAAATCACGAGTGCTTTTTCTTGTTTGAGCTAGGTCTGGCTGTGTGGTTCAGGTGGATTCAGCATCTTCCTGTCTCAACCTTTTGGATACTTAGGTTACATGCATGCGCCACTGTACCCTGCTGGCAGTGCACTTTTTATTACAGAAGAGTTAAAAATACAGAACTGCGGGGTCCAAATATGCATACTCTTACTCTTCTGGAAGCAACAATTGAAACCATGACCCAAGCCTGCCATAGCTTCTGCATTTCTATACCTCGCTTCTAGCAGACTAGGACACCACCACATTTACTTCTTCCTACACTCTCACCAGCCACCACATTGTTAAACTGGCTGTGAGACCAGTAGAAGAAAACTCATTTAAATAGGAGCAAGAAAATAGGGCCTGCAGATGTGTATGCAAGTGCCTGTATCCAAGGGAAGGGAAAACAGGGGTCCTTTGGAAAGATGACTAACAAGAAAACCCAAGGGCTACAAAACTATTTCTAGGATAATCACAATCAATATTTAAAAATAATGGGAAACTGGGTGGTGGCGGTACATACCTTTAATCCCAACACTAGGGAGGCAGAAACTGTGGATCTCTGAGTTTGAGGCCAGCCTGGTCAACAGAGTGAATTTCAGGACAGCAAGGGATACAGAGAGAAACCCTGTCTTGAAAAACCAACAAGAAAAAAGTGGGGAGAAAATCAAAGTGCTTTTTAATTTTGTCATAGCAACATGCCTTTGGTCAAATCACACCAACTCTTATGAGGAAGGCTTTCTAGTCCTCAGTGTTTTTATGGTTTCAGCTAAATGAAGTCAGATTAAATATTAAGAGAAAACCCTGAACACGGGGAGAGGAACTTTTCTGCTAGATGAGGACAATACAGTCACGCAAGGTTATTTAGCCAGGTGCTCAGTTTAGTGGTGGAATACATTTCGGACTGAGATTTTGAAAAGCAGAGCAGAGGACACTCCTCTGCCTGAGGGCAGCGGAGGACCTGGGTGAACAGCTCGTGTTCCTTCTGCCTCCTCTCCTTTCTCAAAGAAGAAACTTACCTTCAGCTGTGCCCCCCCACGGATGTAGTTGTAGGATGAAAGGGACTTCTGCAGGTGTAGAGAATGCAGCATCTGCTCAGAACCTCCCTGGAGCAGCTGGAAAATATTCAATTTAAATTAAACTGCTGTGATGGCTCATTGGAGTTATCAACTTGGTGGCACTGGAATCAACTAAAGATAAGCTGCTGGGTACCCCTGTGAGAGATCCTCTTGATCAGACTCTTTGAATTGAGAAGACACCCTAAGTGTGGGCAGGGCCTGTGAGGAGTGGCAGCCTAGATAAAAGAGGTCCAAGGGAAAAGCTTTGCTTTTCGTTTTTGTATTTTGCTGGTCCACTCATCCACTTTGTTGCTGCTGTAGCCACAACCACTGCTGCTGTATTCCTTTGCTGGCACCGGAATTCAGTTTCTTCACACCTCCAAGGAAGACAGCAGTTCCAGGAATTTTCAGGCCTTCAGCACCAGACAGGGACTGCTGAGGCACCCAGTCCCAGGGGCTGAGCAGCTCCTGGGTTCTCAGCCTCTCCAGTCTCCAGCACGAAGACAGCCAGTGCTGGACTACCCAAAAAACATCGTGTAAGCCAATCTAACAAACACTGTTTTAGCAAACAGTCATTCTTCTGGTTCTGTGGAATTAGTTCCTCCTGACTAATCCACTGTCAAAGCAAATACTGATCTCCCAAATGTCAAATATTCTTAGTGGTGAGCTAGTTCCTACTCATTTTCCAGGCTTTATACATTTAGGTCCTTCTGTTAGATGCTTTGAGGAGATTTTTGGATTTTGTTTTATTTTGTTGCTGCTGTTCTCACTTATAGATAAATGGCTTATATATATATATGTGTGTGTGTGTATGTATATATATATATATATGTATAGATAGATAGATAGATAGATAGATACATAGGCAGAGTGTTACACAGTTACAAGGAATATCACTTAAAATGTCTCAGCTCATTCACAACAAAATTGGTCTAGAAAGTTCTTGCTCAGAATGTCATAACCTGTAAGAGAATTCCTACCTGAGGTGCTTGTTGCTCAGCAGTGTCACGCTGCTGAGTTTAGAAAAGTCAACATTCTGGAGAAGAGGTATCAACTGACAGTCACGTGGAGTCCCACGTGCTGCACAGCTTTTCCTCAACTGTCACCGTCAGAAAAGAGTGTGACTGACAGCTGTGACTCTCACACAGACTGACGATACTTCTTAGTAACTTCATCCAACCGGGAAAGACACTGGCAAAAGCTTAAGTTCTTGAAATAAACAATTCTTTCATTTTATAGAGAAATAGTTTATCTGAAATCTAGCAAACTGTCAACAGAAACAAAGTCGTTACCCTTTTGTGCTATAGAGCATGCCTTCAGGAGGGGTTCTGCACTGAACAGTAAGCTCTGGCTTACTTCAAATGTACAGTTATCAGGCCTTAAAGAATGATTATTTCAGCCGGGCGGTGGTGGCACACGCCTTTAATCCCAGCACTCGGGAGGCAGAGCCAAGCGGATCTCTGTGAGTTCGAGGCCAGCCTGGTCTCCAAAGCGAGTTCCAGGAAAGGCGCAAAGCTACACAGAGAAACCCTGTCTCGAAAAACCAAAAAAAAAAAAAAAAAAAAAAAAAAAAAAAAAGAATGATTATTTCTTATCCAACATACCAGAACTTGAATGGCATTGACTAGAGCAGTTACCTAAACAAACAATGTTGTATTCAACTGTACAGTCACCGTTAATCACCTTCAAAGACAGTTACACAGAAATCAATCCTTTTAACTCATAGTTTTAAATGTGTCATTGCATGCGTGTTTCTGTTGGTGTGTGCATAGAGGTCAGCTTTGGCTGTGTGTCATTACTTGGGTTCCATTCACTGTTTTTTAAATTGGCCTGGAGCCAGCAGTCCCCAGGACTGTCTCTGCCTAACTAGGACTGGACATGGACACCACCGATCCTTTTTTTTTTTTTTTAATTCAGTTTCTGGGAACTGAACTCACAGTAAGCATCTTATCAACTGAGATAGCTCCCCAACCCCATAGTTTTAATTCTTTAAAACCCCAAATGTAACTTAATTAGGTCAACAGCCTATTTAGTAGTCTTGGTTTATATCACTTTGAGCTTCAAAGACCATATTAACATCAACTTGCTCTATAAGAGCAGATGTGCCAAATAGCAGGAGGGCTATTTAAGAGTTTGTTTCAAACTCTAACAACATTCCCAAAAGATGATTTGAGTGTTGACAGCATAGAGGATAATTCTTTCTTGAATTTATAAATCCTGCTTTTGTTTTTAAAGTAATCATATCACCCTACACCTATCAAGAGTGACGCAACCAAATTTACATTCTCATCTCGAGAACTCTCAAGTACAGGAGTAGTAACTCAAGTCAAAAGAAAAGGAAATCGGCTGGGCGGTGGTGGCGCACGCCTTTAATCCCAGCACTTGGGAGGCAGAGCCAGGCGGATCTCTGTGAGTTCGAGGCCAGCCTGGGCTACCAAGTGAGTCCCAGGAAAGGCGCAAAGCTACACAGAGAAACCCTGTCTCGAAAAACCAAAAAAAAAAAAAAAAAAAAAAAAAAAAAGAAAAGAAAAGGAAATCAACACATCTAGAAGGTGCCATAGCAAAAGCTCTCACGGTCATTACTCTGTTCCTCCACTTTGAGGAAATGCAGGTGATGCCCAGCCTGGGCGCATTCAGTTGGCTGGCCACCTACCAGCTCTCACAGTGCTCACACTCAGTCTCTTAGGTGGGGTAGGATGTGTTCATGCCTGTACATACATGTAATTTGTTTGGAGACAAGGAAAGCCAGAGAGGCATAGGACAGATGAGAGTACAGGAGAAAGGTTTCTCAGCACAACCAGGCAAATGATCAGTTCTCTGCATAAGGAGCTGATGACTAACCTGATAAAAAGAATGGAAGCTTCGTTCTCCCGGCTGTTGCACAATCACACGAGACTAAGAAAAAATATTTAAAAAAAAAATGGTTAATCTGAAATGTAGGTATAAATGACACGGAAGCAACTTTCTTAGAGAATCTTGTATTCACAGTGCATTTAAAAAAATCTGTGGCCAAAGCTTATCAGAGATGGGTGCTCTCTATGGTTTTCCTGGCACTATTTTGATAATTCTTTATATTACTTAAAATGGGGGTGCCTTAACATTCATGAGGAATGAAGCCATGTTTGTTCACCCTGGAGTCTAAAGATAGTATGTGCAAGTGGTAGGAACTGAGGGGGAGAATGGAAAGGAATGCTAGGGAGGAACATTCTCAACATTCCCTTGTCCAGAGTCTGCTGGTATTTCAAAGAGCAATGCCTCATATCCTATAATAAAATCAGTCAACATGATCAGGCCCTCGGGACTTGGCTTAGACTCTCCAAAGAGACTGCTCAACATGTGTGCTCATTCAAGTGTTCTTTTTGATTAAATATTACACACAGCAGAATCACGAAACATTATGGAGAAGAGATGGGTAATACTTGGCATCTCTTGTTTCTGTCCAACTGACTCTGATAAAGCACTTATTTCCGAAATAGTCAGCCTTGATGTAATAGATAAGAGAAATTACAGTGCCATATGATGCTGTGGGGTCACTGGGATAGGGAAGCCCTGAGTTGAGCATGGCTTAACTGGACCAAGAGAAGGAATGCCTGTGTCCTGCTGTAGCCAGTTATATACCTTATATAGCAGCAAGCAAACAGAAACCAGGGAGGAAAATTTCAAGTTAGTTACAAGCAAACTAGATGGAGGATGGTAACATAAAAAGTCTAGGTCTGAAAGCTGGGCATGATGGTACACTCCTGTAACTTCAACTCTTAGAAAGCTAAGGCATGAGGATGGTGAGTTACATGCCAGCCTTAGTCACCCAGGGGAAAGGAGGGTGGGAGGGAGAGAGAGATTTAATTGATTTGAGTTACACCTTACCCAGAAATTGTCATACATTCTTCCTGTCCCATACACACCTCAAATCTGCATTGACAAAGTCTAACGTTTTCTAACTCGATATAACAAGTCAGTGGTTCTCAACCTTTGGGGGTTGAACGATCCTCTTGCAGGGGTTGCATATCAGATATCCCCTGTTTCAGATTATGATTCATAACAGTAGCAAAATTGCAGTTATAAAGTAGTAATGAAATAATTTTATGTTTGCGGGTCACTATAACATGAGGAACTGAATTAAAAGGGCCACAGCATTAGAAAGGTTGAGAACCACAGCTAAGTGCTCATAAGAGAACATAGGAAGACAGCTTCTTACCATGGAAGGCAAACTTGAAGAGGGATAATAGGATTAAACACACTTTAAAACAATAAATAAAATTTCACAAATAGTATTTTTAAACATTCAGCTCTCACAAGCATCACCCTAGAAATTTAGCACATTTACCTTTTCCAGCAAATAGTTATTGATATGTCCCCCAATAGGGTCTCCCTTGAAGTCAAAGTTGATATCCATGTATTTTCCAAACCTGCTTGAATTGTCATTACGATTGGTTTTGGCATTTCCAAAAGCTTCCAAAACACAGTTTGACTTCAGCAACATATTCTTCACTCTAACAAAAATATGTCAAAGTTATTTGAAAAAATTTCAGAGATGAAGACATTTAAAAAACTGGATAAACCTTCACTTCATTCTAGTCATTCTCTCGTTTCTTTTTCGCCGACAAGAGTCCTCTCACATAGTCATACCTGTAGGAATAACCTGCCTCTGACATGACCTGACTAGTGGACCATCGTCTCTGCCACTAATCCTGCAATGAACCCTTCAAACTGCCCATAAATGACTGTATGCTTCACAAAGGCATGTGTGTAGGAACTGCTTGCTTACAAAGGAAACCATTAGATGGCCCGATATGCTCCAGAAAGACAGTAAATTTACATAAGCCTTATCTGCTATATAGAAATGAAAGTAATTTAGTTCTCAGCTAGCTATTCTCCTGGGGTCCAAAAAAAATTATAAAAATTTGATCAAATGTTCACTCTCAAATTAGACTGCAAAATGAAAAATCAGAAGTGGGAATATGTCACAAATTTTTAAAAGGATTCTTTTGACTGGGTAATCCAGTTACGATAAAAATGCAGAGTCCACACAGTATCATCAAATCTAAATTCTCTTTCTTCACATCACCCAGCACCCTAGATTTGAGATGTCTAGCTGCCTGTGATGTATAGATAGATGAATTGTGACTCATCAGTGAACTAATATTCAGCTTTAAAGCAGTCAACCAGGAAAAGGCTGTACCACATAAGAAACCAGTCATGTTGCTTCATTAAAAAACAAACAAGATAACCACTCATTCATTTTTTTACATATTTGTTAAGCAAACACTGTATGCCAGGCACTGTTCTGGTGCCTCACACAGCACAGAACAACTAACTATGCTACTCATCTGACTGCGAACCCAGCACAGTGCAGTATGAGACCCTTTTGCACAGGAACCTAACTTTGGCTCCCAGCATCAGTGGGTTATGGTTGTGATAGCAATGGGAAGTCATGGGCCTACCTTCCAGGGCCCATTTCACTCAGAGCACAATTTTTAAAAACGGAGCAAGGAACCTGCAGAGGCTTGGACAACAAAGTCAAGCTGTGCAAATTCCAGTACTCGGCTGAAGTTGAAATCTGGCTGGAACCAGGATACTTCCAACTCTTTCAAAGCAGTTTTAATATTTTTTTAACTTGGTAAATCTGGAAATTGATATAGCAATAGAAGGAAAAGCAGAAAGACAATATGCAATGTGAAAATCAAAGCAATTTACACATAAAAAAAAAATGCTTGACGACTGTCAATTTAGGCCTAGCCCAGTCTGCACATGATGCCCAGCCCTTACCTTTCTGTGTCCCTGATCCCTTACCTTTCTATCTCTGCTCTCTGGCTGGGGTTGGTGATGGCGGCGATATACTGCATGATGTACTTACTGGCCTCTGTTTTACCAGCTCCACTTTCCCCTGGAGGGAAGAATTATGCAGGATTTTAATATCGTAAGGTAAGCCAGGAGTAAGCTCATTGTCAACAGAATAGTTTAAACCTTTGATGGTTATTCATTTAAAATTGTATGTTACATTTTCTTCCACCTCCCCCATCCTTCTCTTTCTCTCCTCCTCTCCCTTCCCTGTTTCTTATTAAGTTATTTTGTCCTCAGCTACTTCTAATAGACATGAACATGTCTTAAAAAATGACAGAAGCAAAATTATAAATTACAAATCAATATTTAGTTAAGGAAAAATATATCAAGGAGGAAATTGTGTTAGACTAGTTCCTTAGACTAAGCAATCACTCCTAAGTACAGCTGAAACAAAGTAAGGTGCTGATCCAAACAGTAGCTACAGCTACATTCATATAACCTTGTTTTTTACAGAAAACTTATTTTAAATTTAATGGGAATAAAGTAATTGATTACAAAAATTAGAGTCAGGTGCTCACAGGTCCAGAGACCCAGAAGGCTGAGAAAGGTAGCTTGAGCACAGGGATTTCTGAAACCAGTTAGATCCAGTCTCTTAGTATAAAAAAGGAAAGAAAGAAAAACAAAAATCTTAAGCGCCCCCAATTACAATAATTTTAGTGAAAAAAGAAAACACCATGTTTGAGACACTAGGCATCATGGGAAGTGTGACAATGGGTACAAGTGGTAGTATTGGAGGGAAAGATTTAGAAGTTCCTTCTACTTGTTTAAACACCAAAACTTCACTTACTAAACTTTCTCCCAAGGGAATTTTTAAATGTAATATAACCAAATGTATCAATCTCCCAAGGCTTTAAAACTATTTTTTACAGATTATACTATGTGTTAGGACTAAAATTGGGCTAATAGATCGATAAAGAATTAGATAAAAAGAGTTAATTACATAATGGAATTGCTAAAGAGAATGTGCTAGTTCTATAGAAGCCCTAGTGAAAATGTGTTCACTATACACTGCTAAATGGAAAAACTAACTTTGTGATAGCAGTATATGATTACAATTCTGTATTTTTACTTATTTATGCACGTGTGACTCTATATACCTACACAGAGACAGAAAATATGCAAAAGGACACATACTAACCATCTGCTACTTCTGGAATGTTGGGGGACAAGACGTTCAAGAACAAGTGAATTTTTCCCGAGTCAGATGGGTCCTAGAGGAACCTCCCCCGACAAAAAAAATACAGGTCTTGCCATTGCACATGGTTGCTCACTAAGACTTGATAGTAAGACCCTACTGCTGAAGATACTATCTATATACTTTGGTCACTAGAGATGTAGAAATCAAGCTGGTACTAACGTGGAAACTTTCTCTCTCCTTGCTTGCTTGCTTTCATAGTACCCAGAAGGTGCTATGTAGGCTGCTGATATTTGGTGTTCATCAACCGTTTTACCCTCTGAGCTACAATAATGGCACAAATGTTATGGGGTTAACCAACTACTATCTGACTGGACTTAAGGCCCATGCCACAGGAGGAAACTCATGCCTGGTTCTGTAAACTTAGCCAAGAACGTGTGGCTAGGGAGGTCATAGGCCTAGGGGAATCTACTACTATTACTTTTACGGACATAGCCTCAAACTGCCTTCTAAATACTTATCTTTATACCCATAGACTAATGCAGCTCTCAGTCCTCATCAGAGAAATTTCCTTTTGTAGTGACAGTTAACACAGATACTCACAACTGGTCTAAGTGCAGAGAATAAGGGTCTGTGCAGGGCTTAACCATAAATGGGGTATCTATATCACAAAGCTCAAGAAGCATTGTAGAAGAAGGGGTGGAAGGATTTGAAGGGCCAGAAGTTAGGGAGGACTGCTGTGAAACTGTAAAACACGAGAGGTCCCCCATACTCATAACTCGCAATAAGTAGCTATGGTTGTCTGCAGCAGACCCTACATGAGATTCATGCCTGTCAACACTCTAGCAGGGAAGGAAAAGGAGCTCCTAAGGCCCACCCCTGGCTGAGGAGCTACCAACAGTTGATGGCTACCTGGGGGAAAGAACATCAGTTTTTTTTCAGGGATGTGGCTCCTGGTAGGTTGACCATCCTTCAAGGGATGGCCCTACACATGTGTATAAAGGTGTCTAATATCAACTAGATTTGGTAGGTTTTAAGCAAAAAAAAAAAAAAAAAAAGGCATGAAGTTGGAAGGAGGAAATGGTGGTGGTGAGAAGAATTGGAAGGGAGGGACTTGGGGATGATAATAATACAACACACTGATAAATGATAAAAATACAACGTATGAAAAAAAGAGTAAAGGACTTTTTATTTTCATTCATAAATTTGTATAACTGGTTAACTTTTTAAATTTTAAAAATGTTTTAGTTATTTAAAAAACAAAACAAAACAGTTTAGTCCTGGGCTATAATTCTCTAATTCTAACATGAAGTTATTTAATCTTCTGATCCTTAACATTCTTATCTGTAAAATAGAAAAATAACTATGCTACATACCACTTAAAGTTATTTTGATAACCAAAATAAAATAATGGTCATAAAAATATTCTGAAAAGCACAAAGCCACTAAAGTAAATGGGAAGTATTATTAGCACCCACAGAGATTGCCACATCTTGAGAGGCCATCCTGGGCCAGGGAGAAGGTATTTTCCTTGTCCTCATTTTACTAGGTGAGATGCTGCAAAGTACTCAGCACTGAGTTGCTAGGCTCCCGTTCTGAGCATGTGGGCTGCAGCTCATCCTCTCCTCCACAAGGCTCAGGTCCAAGCTCAGGAAGCCCATTCCCACCTCTGTCTACACCAGAGCGCCGACTTCCAAACTCCAGTCTGACTTTGAGTTCACCCCTCACATTTGGCATGTAAGTGCATCATTTTCTTTGTTTCATTCTGTTAACATCTGAACTATTTTTGTGTTATTTTATTTGTTATTTTTTGTGTGTTTTGGATAGGAAGAGTCATATCCTATGCTGGCTCAGTCTACAAATGACCAAAAGGCATGTGAGTATAATATGCACTCTTTTTATGAGATGAGGTCTTGTTATGTTTTTCAGGGCTGTTTTGAACTCCTGCATGTTCAAGCAATCCTCCTGCCTAAGCCTCCAAAACCAAGACTAGAGGATGATCAAACAGGGTAGAAAGACTTCAGTATGTAGTGTTCATTACTTTTCTGGGCCCTATAAAATATCTTAGGTTTCTAAGCTTAAAGGAGCGTCCATAATGACAGTAGGGAGCTGTGATTAGGCATCCAAAACAGGAGACTGGGAGATTTCATTTTTATTCAAATGCGGGAAGCAGAGAAAGTGAAATGGAAGTGGGGTGAGGCTATGAACTGTCAAAGCCCCACCCCTCCTGCAGTGACTTACATTATCTTGCAAGACTCTAAGTCCCAGGATCCATAACCTCCTCATATAGCACCACCAACTGGGAACCCAAGTGTTCAAATACTTGAATCTATGGGGGGTAGTTCTCTTTCAAACAACCACGTGCTTTACCCTAAGCAGGCTGAAATTCCACTTGCCACATAAGCAAAAAAGATAAACTATTTCTAAAACAACAATAACAACAACAACCCATCAACTGTGTGAATTCCTGAGTATGTATGTATAAACAAACAAACAAATAAATAAATAGCTTTTGACATCGGAACCAGGGTCCCCTCCAAATACCTGATATCATAATACAGGTGTCTTTTGATCGCCTCTTCATAGCCTTGTAAGCAGCGTCAGCAATAGCAAAAAGATGAGGAGGTCTCTCATACAGCTCACGACCTTTATACTGCTCAACTGTGTCCCTTCCATAGATGTTCAGCACCTTGTAGGGGTTCACAGAAACGACTACTTCTCCAATGAATGTGTAGATGCGTCCTTTCTCAAATCTGCACAGAAGCAAGAACAAAAGGTAGGTGGGGTGGGTTCTTTCCTCTTATTACCAAACAGGCTTAAATGTTCCAGAAACTGTTTCTGATCTGATAATTCATCAGTTCTCAGTTTACTTTTAAAGACCACATTACAGCTGGGTATAGTGGCTAGTGTCTGTAGTCCCATTTCCTAAGAGGCTGAGGCAGGAGGATTGCTGTGATTTTAAAGCCAGTGAGTTCCAGGACAGGTTAGGCTACAGAGGGAGACTCTGTCTTAAAAATAAATACACAAACAAAAACCCAAAGACTATGTTTGAGTCAGGCATGGTAGCTTACACTTAGCTCTCTTAAGCCTGAGGCAGGAGGATTGCTGTGAGTTGGAGGCCAGCCTGAGCTATGTAGTGAAGCTCAAAACAAAACAAACAAAAAACAAAACCCAAAACAAGAATGAAAACAAACCAACTAATAGTAGAGACCATAGCTGATGTGGTACCCTTTGGATGTCACTAGTGAAAAAGACCAAGGGTTTAAAATTCAGGCAAGAAGAACTTAACACTTAGAAGGCTGTGGATTTCCTGTTTCCATACAGAAGGTCAAGCAAGAAGAGGAAAAAAGTTGGAGAAACCCTCACAGCTCTAGCAGGATAAGAAATAGAAGCTAAATCAGGTCTTCGGTTTTACTTCACTGGATTTTCAATTACAAAGAGGCCTGTTCACATTTATTTCATCTCCCTCTAGAAGTCTCACTAAATTGTCAGTAAAGAAATAAACACAGTAAAATCCACAACAGAGAACGGTAGAGGAGACACTTTTGGTCTAAATCAAATTGGTTTTTGGAGTGACTGCCTAGAATCCTGTGGTGTAGATACAGCACAATTTATTCAGTGACCTTCCTTCCCTCCTGCTACTATGAGAAACACTGCAGAAAACATCCTGGACACACAGCATACAAATCAGTGAGAAGGACTCTCAGGGAAGTGTCTGTATTTTTAAGGTCTATGTAATATGATCCAATTTTTGTATGGGATCATATTTAAGTATGTTTGTCTATCTATACATACATCTGACAAATAAGTATATGCATGCATGGCAAGATATTATACAGCACATGGCATGTTTATCCTTATATACAGACAGTGGGGTGATAGGTATGGGTGAATGAAGAGGCAGGTCAGAAGAAGCCATGAGAACAAAGTAAAATTTGCAAAAGCTCCATGACTAAAATTGTAAATAGGGATGATAAACCTGCACAAAAATTTAATATAAAAACATAGGAACCCCACGCATACTATTTACACAGTAACCCATACCTCTAAGTGTGTACAAACCAGATCTTAACGGTTTCTGCACAAGTGATTGTTATCAATACACTCTATCTGCTGAAAGGCACAGGCAAATACAGTCATCTTTCAGCATCCTTTGGAGATTGGGTCTAGGAGCCCTCACAAATAACAAAATCTGTGGATGCTTAAGTACCTTGTGTAAAATGTCCTAGATCTGTGTAAAGCCTAGGTATATCATTCTCCATAATCTGTAGGCTATAATAATTCTTCATACAAGTTATATGCTATCTAAATAGCCCTTACATTTTTAATCTGCAGTTGGCTGGTTGTAAGGATACTACATCTATGAATATGGAGGGAAGATTGTGTCTCACTTTCAAGAGTTGAATGAAGAAGGCTCACACAGGCAAAATGCTGGCCCATGGGTAGTGTGTCTCTAAGTACCCCGCTGTTTATAGCCAATGGACAAGGAGAAAAAAGCATTAGGGCCTGAATGGCAAGTTTTTAAAACTTCCTTCCTTTAAGATGGAAGTTGTCAGCTATAATTAACAGTGGAAACAAATAAGTACCAAGATTTTTATCAAGTAGTTGGCATGTATTTAAATAAGAGTTATCAACCAGTGAGGTTTCCTGTGCATTTTTCTATTGTGGTTTTTCCACTGACAGCAAAAGCACTGACTTTTGGGTCCTTCACATCTAGGCCTGAGTGTTCACATTACTAACTTAACAGCGGGGAGACCTTGTGAAAACTATACCCTCCCTGTGCTCCGGCCCTCTCCAGCTGTTCAGTGGTAATAATTATACCCCTCTAGCACCCCTGAATAAGTGCTTTCCCCCTTTTTTTTCCAAAAAACAGCAATTAATTTTATACTTCTATTATGCTATGCCTGAAAGTGATATTTGTATATTTTAAGACAGGTTCTCTGGCAGCCCAGGCTGGCCTTGAAATATGTAGCCAAGGTTGGCCTTTCATTCCTGATACTCCTGCCTCTGAGCAGTTCTGGGGTTGCAGGTGAGCATAGATTCTTTACCAAGTGTTTTTATTTTTATTAATACTTCCCCTACTCAATAGCCTCCATAGATGAGGAATAGACTAAATGATCAAAATGTCATTCCTTGTCAATTGACTGCAAGTCACCAACAAGCTATCTATCTATATAACTTACATTTAAAGACCCACGAACGTGAAGCTGGGGAGATGGGCTCAGGGGTTAAGATTGTGTACGGTTCTCGCAAAGGACCAGAGTTCAGTTTCCAGCACTCATGACAAGTGGCTCACAAGTGACTGTAACTCTCAATCCAAGGACTTCAATATCCTCCCCTTTGGTCTCCAGGAGCAAGTACATAAACCCTCCCCACAAGAATATATATTTAAAAAACCCACAAAGAAATAAAAAGTAGGATTCAGCACTCAGGTCTCTCTGGTTGGATCTGTAAATATGTAAGACATGCTCAGAAGGCATGACCAAGGAACTGAGAAAGATGGGGTTGTTTAGTTTTCAAAACTGCCCAAATAGAAAAAAAAATGAAAAGGAGCAACAGGCTGTTAAGGAAAAAGTTACCTCATGAACTTGATACTGCCTCTGATTCAGAGGCATAAGCAATAATGTATGTGACAGGGTGTTATCTCATCCTCACTGTATTTAATAATGCACTTTCTCACTGAATAGTTCTTACGGCCACAAATGGAATAGTCTCTAAAATTCTGTATTAGTTCAAATTAAATATTTTGTTTAATTAAATCGCTAAGCATCATATCTTCAAGATATAATTAAAATAAGTGCACAGTAGCAGATGTGGGGGCTTATACCAACAACTCCAGCACTTGGGAGGCAGATGCAGGAGATCAAGAGATCAAGGGCAGCTTGGGCTACCTTGTTTCAAAAAGGTATAAAATGTAGAAATCATTTCTTTATAAACCATGCTATTTATAATCATAATATTTATGCTATCTGTTGACTTGAAGACTGTTTCAGAGGCTCAAAAATATGATATTAAATAAATGCTTCAGCAATTTGCAAAAATGATAGAAAGTTGCTTTTGAAATTGTAAGCTGGTTATCAAATGACTTTAAACTTGGTTAGATTTCAAAATAACCACTAGATGGTGCCATTACACACGCTAACATCAACTTGCCATTTCAGATGCCTGAAATGGTGCCTGAGGGTGGAAAAAACAGAAAAGTAATGTAGTTAGGCCCTTTCAGGACTTCCCTGGGGAGGATCTGCAGTAATTACACTAGAAGACACCCTGCTCCAAAAGAATAATGAAAGCATTCCTATGATCTTTGTAAACCTGTTATGTAAACCTGTTATGACAAAGTGTCTACTTCATAGACTACAAGGAAGGGGTCGAACCCTGGAAATTAAAAGAGGAAAAATTAAAACAAGAAAGTACTGTACATCATAACAACAGAGTATAACAGCAAAGAGAATAAAACCATGTGCTATAGTAGCAAAGATTATCACACACACACACACACACACACACACACACACACACACACACACAAAACCAAAAAAAAAACAAAAACAAAAACAAAAACAAATAAACTTTCCAATGAGGAATCCTAAAGGCACAGACAAACTCTATTCCCAGGCACACAAGGTCTGGTCCTCTTTACTTGACTCCTAACACCAATACCACTTCTGTTCATGAGCGCTTCTCCCATCATCTATCTAGGTCTTTGCCTTTATGTTTTTTTCCTGAGTTTCACTACCTGGAATCTCTTCATCCTGGTCCCCTTCCTGACCCACACTCAGCATACTCCCCTCTCATTCTTCAAAAGTCTGAGAACCAGTTTCTCTGTGGAGTCCTACTTGATACTCAATCTCCAACACCAGTATTATGATTTTCACTCACATTTTCCCCCTCAGAACTCTCCCAATCATTAAAATAGCTTAATAAGACAGGGCATGGTGGCACATACCTTTAATCCCAGCTGAGGCTGAGACAGGAAGACTGTTGGAGTCTGAGGTCATCCTGGATTATATATCATTATTATATATTATATATATATATACACACACACATATATATGTATACACACATACTTGTCTTAAATTAAATTAAAATTAGCTGGACAAGGCACACCCCTGTAATCTCAGGTCTTGGAAAGTGAAGGCAGGATGACCAGGAGTTTCTGGTCATAGTGAGCTTGAGGACAGCCTGGGTTACATGAAATTGTATCTCAAAAGTTAAAAAAACAAAACCAACCAATCAAAAATAGCTTAAATATTTCTTTAAAATGTAAATAAAAAAATTATTGAAATGACTAGATATTTTCATTCGTTTCTAAATGAAACAAAAGCTCTAAAACATTTTTAACTAATGTGTGGCAACAGGAAGACACATGTACAATATCCACGAGCTCTGAAATATTTTGTTGTTGTTAAAAGTATTCTAGCCCATTCACTCACATCACTTGCATATAGGGCCATCTGCAGCAGTCAGTCAAGATGCAGCAGCCCCTTCAGACCAGTCACAGCAGAGCATGTCTACAGCCTACACACAAGGTGTGCACAGGTGTGCGTGTGCAGGCAGGGGGAAGGTGGCAAGAATGCCACGTTACTATATTCACAGAGCAGATGATGTGACATGATAGTCTCTGGAAACCTGGGGGAATAAGTTTAAATTTGATGTGTCTGGACACCAAGAATGAGCAACAAGTTTTATAGTCAAAGAGAACAAGAAGATGCTTAATGAAGGGTGTGAAAATAGAAATTATAGATAGAGAAATTTTCAATTATTTTAAGGGGAAACTGAACTGAATATGAAAATTTACCAAATAAAAGGGATAAAATTTTTTTTTTCTTTTTTTTTTTTTGGTTTTTTCGAGACAGGGTTTCTCTGTGTAGCTTTGCGCCTTTCCTGGAACTCGCTTTGGAGACCAGGCTGGCCTCGAACTCACAGAGATCCGCCTGGCTCTGCCTCCCGAGTGCTGGGATTAAAGGCGTGCGCCACCACCGTTATTTACACTGAGTATAAGACAAAAAAAGAGTAACTGCAGACACTGCTCTCTAATGTACTTCAAAGCACATGAACTATGAACTCTAGCAACAAGGGAGCTTTCCAGTGATCACATCTCCTACCAAGATCTCCTGCCCCTGACTGGCTTTGACTTAGGTGACTGCTGAGTGTTCAGTATCCTGATTGACTTGACTAAGCACAACCGAGGCATGGCCAGTTAGCTTCTGTCCATCTCCAGGAGAATCTGCTGCAGAGCTGGCATCTACTTGCTGTTCTTTTCCCAGCAGGGGATCTACCCACTGTAAGTGAACTCTGCCTCTGGACACTGGTGGCGTTATTTAGAGCTGGATTGTTCAGTTGTTAGATTTCATTTTCTATGAGCTGTTTCCCCACTTTTTATGTGTAAACAATAAACCGTTCATTTGAAAATGAAAAAAAATCAATAACTGTTAGAAAAATAGATAGCAGCTTTGGAAAACAAACAAATGAAAAAAATTACAAGGCATTAATGCGGGGAATTGAACTGTGTTCTCCAAACAATATATTAGGAAGTCCTAACTGTCCTGTAATAAGATCATATTTGGAAACAGGGCTTCTGCAGATGTAATCAAGATGAGCTCATTAGGGTGGACTTTAAAGAAGGGGAAATGTCACTCACATGTGGACACAGATAGAGCCATGTGAGGTAGCACAGGTCAAGGAAACAAATACCATCAAGCTCTACCATCTATCTACCTGCACCGAAGCTAGACGAGCCTAGAAAGGGTTGTCAGAGAGAGCTTGGTTCTGCTCAGACCTTGATTATGGGCTTTTTGTCTTAGGACTATGGACAATAAATTCCATAGAAACCCTAGAGACAGAGTTTTATCATAATAAATTCCATGAAAATTTATTTCCTTACAAAAAGAAATTCAAATCAAATCAGTAGGATTCACCTTCTCTCCTACGATCAAGTGACTTGGCAGTGAATGGTGTTAAGAACTTGAAGTCCTGGGCATTGCTTATCTCTATCACAGGTACTGTCATGATATGACTACTGTCACTCCTTCTGATCTACTTTCCACATATCACCAAATGTGTCCTGAAAACACACAGCTACTAGAAATGCCTGGTCTTCAAACATTTCAGCAGGAAGCCACAGTCTTGCCAATGTGACATCCAGACAGCGGTCCATGTCACACCAGTACCCCATCACTGTATGGTCTGGCCTCGAACACACAATTCTTTCTCCATCTCAAAGCTCACACCTGTTTGTTTCCCTCATGGTGGTTGTGACAAATAGTTTTTAGGGGAACAGAGGCTATAACTGCCCTGTTTACTGTTTTACCTTTGGCATGTAATATAGTCTGTATTACCAAGGAAAGGTTAGATATTTAGTGAATAAAACCAATAATGAATGGGTGAATCTCTAGCACATCTCTTTCTTTCAGGAATTGTTTTGTACCCTGCTTATAGACAAAATTCAGGTTATCAGGTATGATATGAACAGCCTTAAATCATCTAACATCATTTTCCCCTATTTATATGGTTAATTCTAGCTTTTGCTGTCTGTTAGCTTCTAAGTGTCAAAAGTGAAGGGGAGGTGTAATGATAAAGTGGCAGAAAAGGCCAAAGTGAGTTGCTAAGAGATCATGCCATGCAACAGATCTAATGTAGGATGTTTACTGGGAGAGGGAGGAGAGAGCAAAAGGATGCCTTGGAGTGGGAACATGAGAGAGAGCTAGACAGACAGAGAGACTGGGAAACAGAGAGAATGAACAAGACAGAGAGAAGAAATAAGACAGAAAGAATCTGGGGTGGCTGGGGCCTTTAAGGGTGGCCCCGTCCATACACAAGTCTACACAACTCGTAGCAGTGGGTGATGACAAAAGCTGTGGCCACATCTGCCTCTGCAGGTTGGTGGGCCTGCCAAATTTATAACAGGAGGGATAAAATACAACAAAATGTCATCTAATACCTAAAAGATGGGCCATATATTCATGTCCCCACAGAAAATAATTGGTTCCTCTCTTTATGTGAGGAACTTCAAAGCCAGGAAAAATAAAAAAGGTACCTACTCCAACTCAAATCTGAGACACTATTTTCACTGCTGGAGAACATGGCTGCAAAATACGTGGGGCTGAGTAAGCACTTAGGGGCTTGTCCCTGAATGAGACTAATTTTCTCTCTTTCTCGGCAGTCATTAGTTGCCTGTAGTTCTTTGTCTAGTGGTGGAACTCTGTGAAATCTCCCTCCACCCTTTCTCCATTAGCATGTCTACTGATATTGGCATTGTTTAGGTCTTGTTCAGGCAGCCATTTCTAGTCTCACAGCAGACTTTCTGGTCTTCTGGCTCTTATAATCTTCCAGGATGGTCCCTGATCCTTAGGTACAGGAGTTGCCCTGAAGTGGTATACACACAAACAACAAAAATAGACTCAGCAGATTGTATTTATATATTTGTGCATCCATCCCCCCCCTCAATAATAAAGAAAAGGAGGCTATTAATTTGAGATGGAGATGGGGGCAGGGGAGGGATTGGAGAGAGACACATGGGAGGGGTTGAAGGGAGGAAAGGGGGAAAATGTTATAATTGTATTTTAATTAAAATATATTAAATAAGAAAGAAAAGTAAAAAATAAAGATACAGTTAGAATGCCAGTTGGGTGGCAATAGCCTATAGGGCTGGGGTAGGATTCTCCAGAAGGCTGTATACTTCTTAAATCAGAGCCCATTATAAGGTACTCTTCCTCTTATAACCAGGATTCACAGATCCAGGAATTGAGGAATGAAAATAAAAATGGTTCCACTCACTGTCACCCCTAGTGGCTCACTAGGAACACTTTTGCTTCCTGTTTCTACAAGCTTGTGTTCGGCAGGCCTAGAAGTTTTGGTTCCAGAGTGAAGAATGCTTCTGTCAGGAGGCACAACAAACACCCCATTGAATTGGAAGTCAAGACTTCTCCTGATTCTGGGCTCCTGATGGCTTTGAGTCAACTGGCTAAGAAAGGAGTAACAGCAAGAGGTGGAGGTGTTGACTGATCCAGACTAACAAAGGGAAACTGGACTGTCAGAAATGCAGAAGATCTTTTAGCACACCTTGTTACCAAGTCCTGTGACTAAAGTCAATAAGAAACTACAACAACCCAATCCAGGCAGGTGATAAATAGCCCAGACCCTTCAGGAATGAAAGTAAAGGTCACTCCTCCAGATAACGAACCAAGACTCACTGAAATGCTTGATGAGAGCAGAGGAAATACAGAATGGGAAGAAGAACGTAGTTATAAATACCAGCTTAAGATCATGTTATTGGCAACAGAAATAAGGGTTATAATGGACATGACTTTTTCTGTCCTTTCTGTTAAGAATATTCTTGTTCACATATTAAATAGAAATTTGTGGCCTTCTTTTTTCTATTTATCATTGTAAATAGAATGTTTTATTATGTAACATCGATTGAGATCATATTAGAAGTTAAGTGTTGGTAAACCTACATCATGATATTAAACTAAGGGACATTACAAGATTAAACATTCCTAAAAGGACTTTGCTACCAAAGTTCTTAGGAGCCCAGAAGAATGCAGTTCAAGTCTTAGACACCAGCCACTGCTGGAACTGCAAGTTTGAATTTTGTCCTTGCTGGGTGTGATTTTGCTTGGTATGACTGTTCATTGCTATGGCCTTGTCTTTTCCCTTTTGGAATAAGAATCTCTACTTGGTACCATAATATGTTGAACGGATCTAACTTAGTTTTGCTATTTATGTGTGCTTACAGCTAAGAGACTTGCAACTTTTAAAGCATGGGATTTTTAAAGGTTTGGGGGGGATTTTAAAAGTGGATTATATTTGATATTATGAAATAAACATGAGACATAGGAGAAAAACAAGTAGGTTTGAACTGGAATTGGAGGAATCATGGACTATGGAGTAGAGAGAGGAGAGAGGAAGTAACAGTATGCATGTGCATTTCCTAACTGTACACTCAAGATGCCAAGAAGGAATAACACCCGGGTGTAGGTGTGCAAATACCATTCTTACCTGAGAGGATCCAAGACTCCATGGAAATGAACTGAAGTCTTCAGAGACTAAAAGAACCACAAGATGAATCTAGAGTATCTTGTAGAACCAGAAAGTAGAGAAGTGCTCAAAGAATGACAGATTGAATGGGCCCCCTGGAACCACCTAAGAAACTGGCATGAAAAGAAGTGATGCCAGTGACAGATTTTAATTCATGGGACACAGTAAACACCCAGCATGATGCAACTAAAGACATGCACGAGAAGGAGCTTCTCCTGCAGGACAGTGTCAAGGCATACAAGTAGAAGGGGTGACGTTAGAACATTATCAGTAGATGCTGAAACCAGCAGTTACAATCTAAGGGACAGGATATTTACATAGCCTCAGAGTACTTCCCCACAAACCAACTCTTAATTTCAAAGGGAAAAATGATAACTTTACAGCACAGGGAGTTCATGAACAGTAAAGCCAAGTTATTAAAATTAGAACCACCAATTCTAGAGCAAACTCATACATGCTTGTGACGGTTAACTTCACTATCGACTTGTGACTGGGCCACAAGGGGCCCACAGGCTTAACTAAAAGGGTATTTTGGAGAGGTCTACATGGGCATTTCTAGGTGAAATTAACCTTCTAATTAGTGGATTGCTTAAAGTATTTTCCTTCCCCAGCCTATTAAAGATCTGAAGAGAATAAAACACGATTCAAAACAACAAAACCACAGTTTATTCTCTTGTCTGTATCCGAGCTGGGGCACCAAATTTTCTGCCTTTGGGTTTAGACTGGACTTGATACCATCAGTTCTCTTGGTCCTCGGGCCTTCAGACTCAAGCTGAAAACTGTGCCACTGTCTTTCCTAGGTTTCCTGTCTGTCAGCTGCAGACAGCAGACTTCCCAGCCTCTATAAATGTATAAGTGAACAGATACCTAACAGTAAATCTCTCTCTCAATCTCAATTTCTATCATATTTATCTTTCATATCTGATTAGATCTCTTTTACCAGAGAACCTAAGTTAATACAGATTTGGGAAACAAGAGCAATTCTGGAGGAAATTTAAAATGTGAGAGTTTTCTGAACTGCTGTGAAGTTTCTAGAATAGGTCCTTTAATCTGATTGAGGGCTCTGCTTCATATGGTAAAGACGGAGTTCATAGTCTATTGGGAAGATGAGATATGCAAAACAAAACCATTGCATACTCTTTGTCAGCCATTTATAAGAAGAAGGCAACTGGGAGTCTCTGTGTATAACACCCCTGAACATTTTTAGAAATCCACAAAATGTGACATTCGTGGGTGGATCTTAATGTTGCTGGACAAGGTACTGAGAGAAAAGGGCAAGCTTAGGGATCCCAGTTGGACTAAAGGGCAGCACACATGGCTTGAAGGAGACACAGAGCAGCCCCAAGACTGAGAATCCAGAGGCCAGCAGGGCCTCCTGCTAGGACACAGGGAGGAAGGCACAGCAGCACGTACGGCAGCCCCAGCCCAGAACCTGAACCTCAGCCAGAGCAGTGAAGGCTGGAACTAGAAGACAGTCTACAAACAACTGCACAGGGCCTGCTCGAGAAAACAAAGCACAGCTGAGTAGCATATTCCAGATTGTAGGGTGTTAAGGAGATGTGACAAGTAAATGCGCGGCACACTCCTAGTTTGAATCAAGAGTAAGGGGAAAATTGCTTTGGATATTACTGGAACAACTGATAAAATATGAACATCAACTAAGAGTTAGACACTGAATTGTGACAAAATTACACTTCCTGATTTTGATCACTGCACTGTGGTGAAAAGAACATTCTTGTTTTTAGGAAACATGCCTTGAATTATTCAGTGGATCATGATGTCTCCAATAGACTCTCCAAAAGTAAAAATAATTATATGCATACATAAAAATATAAAAAGAGAAGCTCAGAAACAGAGAAAAATACAAAAACTGGTGAAGGATAAAAGGTATTTTTTATACTATGTTTTCCATAAATCTGAAATTAAAGGATGAAATTAAAAGTCTAAATCCCAAGGCTCTTTACACAGTAAGTTTAAGTATCAGTTAGTGTATTAGCTGTGACAAGGTGATATAAACTAGTAAAAGACTCAAATGATATAAAAGATAGACAGTGAAAGTATTTCTCTTTCCCTCTTGGAGGTAATCACTGCTGCAGCTTTCCTGTGAAATCTTCAGGAATAGTTTATGTATACACAAATGTGCATATGTAGGTCTTAATTTATTATTAGTGTGTGTATAGATGTATGATTATGTGTGGGTGCATGTATGCCACAGCACACATGCCATCAGTTCTCTCCTGATACCTTTGCATAGATTCTGGAAATTGAACTCAGGGGTCAGGCTCAGCAGCAGGCTGCAAGTGCTTTTATCTGTTGAGCTAACTCACCACCTGGTAATACTTTTTGCTGTTTTTTTTTTTTAAATTAACATAAACACATTTTTTTCCTAACTAAAATATTTATCTTGGCAAAAGTCTCATATAAGAATAGAGATAAATAAAAGATAAATAAAAGATAGATAAAAGTTTCATGTTTAAAGGACTGCACAGTATTGAGTTCATACCACTGACATTCACATTGTTAACCAATACTTGTTACTGTGGACAAAGCAAGTGTAAACATATGGTATTTATTTTTCTTTGGGCATATATGCTTGTGTACCTGTATAACACACTTCTGTGGTGAAAAGTGCTGGTTTAGAGACCACTTGCAGGAGCTGGAAAGATGGCTTGCTGTTCTTACAAGGGATCTGGGGTCAGTTCCCAGCACCCACATGTTGGCTCACAATTGTTTTAACTCCAGTTCCAGGGATTCCTATGCCTTCATTTGACCTCCATGGGCACTAGACATGCACATAGTACATATATATACATGTAGGCAAAATGTTCATACAATATAAAACAAAATAAATATATCTAAATTTTTTTTAAAGGCTACATGCAATTTATAATTTTGATTTATTGCCAAATTCTTCTCCAACGAGATACTATAGTTTATAATTGTATTTCCAATGTGTGACAGTTTCTGGCTCTGGGTGTGGACTTATTAACTACTGATCCTGGACTGTGTTGAAAGGAGAGCCTATACTGCAAAGTCCACAAGACTTTGACCCCCTGGATTGCCTGCTCACGCACTGCTCACTGGGGCGCCAGCCAACTCAGTGAGGGTCAGTCCACCTTCCCAGTGTTTGGAGGAGCACTTCTCCCAAAGGCAAAAGCATCTTTTTCTGCTTCCTCTGTCAAAGTCATGGTTTCTATGCAATTGAATCACTTAGTTTATCCACTTTGGAGGACTATGGGCAAGGACTATGTGTTGGAAAGAGAAGGGATTTTCAAGTCACACAGTCCTGGGGCCTCAGGCTTGAATCCAAATTACTGACTGTATGTATTTATATACATATTTGAGTAGTCAGTAAGTGCCCAGGAGCCTGGCACTCAAGCCAGAGCTCAAGTTGAGAGGAAACTGAGAACTATGTTATACTGTTCCATGCTTTATATAAATTGACAGTGCCACATAGTAAGCACAATAATTGAGTTTAAAAATTAACTATTTTTAAAACTATTCTTTTGTTCTTACTTTCCTCTCCACAATCCTTAATCATGAGGTTTCAGAATTATTTGAGGCAATGATAGAGATAGAAAGAATTCCACAGTTTAGAGGAGGAGACCTAGCCCAGCTTTAAAAGTCAGAGTTCAAAGACATTCCCAATGATCATGCTGCCTGACATTTGAGTTATTTGTAATACAGTTGCTATACAGGCAGTTCCAGGCACTTCTTGATTTCAGTTGTCTTAAAACCACTTTGAATGTTTATTTTTATCTTCTATTGACACAGAAGCCTGCAATTCACAACATGTATGAGAACTCTGGCTAAGCATAGTGCACTTGTGTAGCAAACGGATGCTCCTGGGCCATCGATAGCACTGGAAAGTGGCACTGACACAAATGCCCTCTGTTTGTGGCCGCTGGTTAGCACTAACTAGATCAGTGATTGTGTTACCACATCTCTGTGCCTCGTATTTTTCATCTGAAAATTAGGGCAGTAATGGTACTGTTAGTCAGGTCTCTATTGCTGTAACAAATGTAGTGATGGTTTATAAATATAGATAAAGGGTTATTTTGGCTTTGGACTTTGGAGCTTTCAGACTGGGTAGCCCTTACTGCTTCAAGCCCTTGGTAAGTAGTACACAATGGTGGGAATGTGTGGCAGAGCAAAACCTCTCATCTCAAGGACCAGAAAGCAAAAAATGGTAAGGATAGAGTTGAGAGTTCCATAATCTCAAAGGCATAATAACCTAATTTATGCTTCAATAATCTAAAGATCACCCAACAGCTCTTAAAGCTTCTACCACCTTCCAATAAGGGAAGGACCCTAGTTTTACTACAAGGGTCTTTGGGGGACATTTTACAACCAAACTAGCTGGGCATGGTAGTTAGTGCATTACCTGTAATCCCAGCACACAGGAGGCTGAAGCAGAAGGATCAAAAGTTTGAGATCAGCATGGGCTACACATAGCAAGTACAAGGCTAGTCCTGCTGGCTATAGGAGACCCATTCCTAAAAAGCAATACGCCATCCAAACTACAGCATATAACCACCTCACAAGATTGTTACAATAAGTGAGATGCTCCACACGAAGTCCTCAACACACTATTGGTGCAAACTAAGAGCGTAATTACACTAAGCACGATTTTTATCAGCAGCATTCCTCTAAGTCTTTTAAATATTCTTATTGCTGTCTTTGCATTCATTTGTATTCATGTGTTTGTTCATCCAATTACTATTGGTCAGCACTCATATTTCAAGGTTTCTGAGCCATAAGTAATAAACAGCTGACCATTTTTGCCTTGCTGCAAGTAAGAAAGAGAAGAGGCAACCAAATGTGTACTGCACTGGTGGAGGAAGGGACCAAGTTCCTGAAGAATCCAGAGCAGAACAGGTGATGACCATATCCTGGAAGAGAGAACAGGGGAGGACTCTGGGAAAGGAGAGACTGACATATATGAGGCCTTGAAACCATCTGAGGGGTCTGGAGCAGAAGTCTGTGGTGGATCATATCTGCTTTGGTACAAGAGACTGAGTACCTGCTGACTGACCATTAGGGGGCTACTGTAATAATCTCAGGAACGGATGGAGCTTCAGAAAGATGGAGAGATGAACGGGATCTCAGACAGAAGAACTGCTCAAACAGGTTAACTTACTGATTACAGGAGAAAAGGAGGTAGAGGGGTTAGGACTACTCACATGAGCAACTGAGCAGACCACAGTGCTGTTTATTTATGGACAGACAGAAGAAGAAAAAACAAATTTTAAGAGGTGGCTATGAGGCTGGGGCGGTGACTTAGTAGCAAAGTGTTTTTTGGAAAAGCATGAAGACCTGAGTTAGGATCCCATCCACATAAAAGCAGAATGTGGTGGTAGCTGCATGTAATCCCAGAACATGGGCAGAGGTTTCACTGGCCAGCTGGCCGGCCAGCCAGCCTGGCCAATTAGTGAAAACTGTCTTAAAAACAAGGTAGACCTGGCTAAAAGTTCAGAGAATAAGCAAGTGTGGAATGCTCCACCTTAAGCCAGACGTCCATATTCCCATCACCTAGGACTCAGAGAACACTGAGAAGAGAGGAAGGAAGACGCGCAGAGGCTGGGGAGGAGAGACATGCAGCAGTGTCTTCTGGACATGACACAAGAACTCACTGCAGCTGCAGTCACCCACACAAGACCTATACAAAACCAGGCTTTTCAACACCTTTTCATGGAACAGGGAACAGCCCGTGAGGCTCTACCCCTAACTGACTAGTGACAGTTAATGGTGGCTGGAGAACGGGTGTCACTTTCTTTAGTGGTGTAGTCACTGAAAAGTTGCCCACACTCCAGTGAACAACCTCTCACTCATGCTCATGCAACCCTAATTTAACTCTGTGGGTCACATGCACACAAAAGACATGAAGGTGTGTATGTGTGTGTGGTACTTGATGGGAAGAAAGGTTTCATCGGGGGAGAATGAGACGAGGTAACATGTTGAAAGAAACTGAAATTCATTACATGCATGTATGAAACTGTCAATGAATAAAAAAACTAACAACAAGAAGGCCATCCTCAGTGCTGGCTGGCTGTCATTTACATTGAGACTTCTGCTTTGGGGCTGTGGAGGTAAGCCTCAGGTGAAGGAGGGAGGTTAGGCTGAAGCACACACACTGCTCCCGTGCTGGGAGTGTCCATGGGATACACGGACGTCACAGTGCTTACTGAATGCCAACGCAACTTCTTTGATGCCAGCCGCCCCTGGGAAATCAGAATGTCAGGTAATACCCCCAGGTGAATATTAATAGCTGCTCCTTGGGGGCCTCTGCATAATGGCTGGGCATTTGGGAACAAAGTTTTGTGAGTTAGGAGAAGGGAGCTGAATTTATAGAAGACTAAAGAATATATAAAAGATAAAAGACACCACCATTACCACTCTGCAAAGAGTTTTCATCTTTAAATGGTATTTGAGATAGATTATACAGCTTTGCTCGTATGTCAGAACCTCTCCTTAGTGCCAGGGAGGGCTAGATAGGTTGTTCTGACTTCCTGGTGCACTGCACTGGGGCCAAGGCAGTTTTCACAGAGGCCGAGACCTGGAGCCACCAAGAGATTTATTATTACATTCTCTACATTTAAATGGGCAGCCTGTACTCAGACTACCAAAGTCAACACAAAGACAAATACGATTTGGACCTTTAGTACTCTGCTTTACCAGCTGGTCCATCTCCACTTGTGAAAATAACCAAGAGTTATCTATACTCAGGAACAGCAGCCATCAGGAAGCAAACTAAGAGAGTAAGAATGTGGTGGCAAAGAAAAGAGTCAAACTAGAAACAGATCAAATACACCAGGAAATGGAAAAGAACAAATAAATTTTCCTACTTTCCCCCTTAGCTCTTCTAGCAGATATCAATTTTATTTTATTTTTTTATTGTTAGATAAAATTGAGAAAGGAATTTATGTAGGTGGATCGGCTGCCAACTGAAGACAAACACTATGTAACATTTGTTTTTTGTCCAAGTGGCACTGCACAGGAGCTTCCTGGGCTGGAGGCAAGCTCAACCTTACTCATCTAGGCCATGACCAGTTTCTTTAAATGCCTGGTAACATGCTATTACACAAAGGAACAGTTAAGACTACTTATAAATAGCATTAGTTTCAAATCTTTACTTAAACAAGTCCCACCAGCCTCTGTGAATAATAATTGAAACTAGATGATGACTGAATAACTAAAAGTTTTAGCATCCTTACTTTTAAATTTCAGAAAATAGTCTGTCTTAAGTTTTTGCTTATATAATTCCTCTAAGTTTAAAAACAAGGGTTTGGCCAGTGTATCTGGCACAGCCAGGCTGAGAATTCAGTTGGCTCACTGCGTGTGTGGTGGGGTCACAGTAAGGATTCTATCAGTGCACTGAGGTGTCCAGCAGGGCCAGGGTCTATGTTGTGGTCTGTTTGTATACATGGTGGGGAAATTAGTTACATATAGGAGGATTGAGTAAAGAATATGTTGAGGATAATGGAAGCTAGGTTTGTCTATACTGCAGAAGGAAGTTATAGATATGGAAGAGGAAAGGATTCATATGAGACGAATAAAATGTGGGATACTAATATGAACTCATGTTTACTGTAGACAAAGAAACATCTCATGATATTCAGAGGACCTCCAAAGACACTGTGGATGTCCAAATTCAAAGATGCTCATTTCCCTTATATAAAACTGTGTATGTATATATAACCAATGTATATCTTTCCATATACCTTAGATCATCTCTATATTACTTATAAAACCTAATATAGTGCCTACATACCACTTCATTACATAGACTCAGTATGATACACTGTAAATTCAAGTTTTGCTTTTTGGAGCTTTCTGAACCATCTTATTTTTCAAATATTTCCCATCTGCAGTTGGTCAAATCTGTGTATGTCAAACCCACAGACACAGGAGCTGACCTTGCATGAATGCACCCTGCCCATTCTTCAGCTCTGTTTGCTAAGGAGCCTAAGGGTAGTGATATGCAAGGAACAATCACACCTGCCACCCAGATCCTCATTCCCACTGAGCTACACCCATGCACAGCCCTATCAATTTTTCTTCTCACTCTTGGCAGTATGGTCTATATGTTTTATCCTGACTAGCCTTCAAGGATACACAGAACCATTGGTTACAAGGGACATAAATGGGAGTGAACTTGCGACACTGATCACCACACATGAACAACCGGATTATGTCCTGTGGACAGTGTGGTCACTTGTTAAGATATCTAACATGTCGGTGCCTTTGCATCAGCTCATATGGATTCTGCTAATAAGGTCCTTCTTTGTGTACTTCCAGTGCCTTATTAGAACAGCATACTAATAAATGAAGGCAGATACAAATGGTTTCAGTTGTTAATTCATACAAACATATTTCTCAAAAAGTGTTTTTGCTGAGCAATGCAAATTTATCCTTTCAGTACTGGG
The DNA here is from genome assembly GCF_007827085.1 of Peromyscus californicus insignis. Taxonomy (NCBI): domain Eukaryota; kingdom Metazoa; phylum Chordata; class Mammalia; order Rodentia; family Cricetidae; genus Peromyscus; species Peromyscus californicus. The sequence continues at coordinate 42,065,472 of NW_026294551.1, read as the reverse complement.
GGTCAAAATTCCAAAACCAAAGGTGCTAGCAGTGCCTGCATTCCATAGTGGGGCTTCAGAAGAAAATCCATTCCTGCCTTTCCTAACTCCTAAAGGCTGCCTGCATTCCTAGGGTTGTGGTCCCTTCCTCCATCCTCTGCTATGTCCTCTGCTTTTCCTGACTGTCCCTAAATTTTATTCTTAGTATAAGCTATAGGAAAATATTTTTTTTCCTGAGGAAGAACATGATAATCAAGTAGTTTGGCATTAAGTTTTTCCTATCCTCAAATTCTGTTTAAAATATAAAAAGATCACTTCAAGAAGAAAAAATTTTCTCATTGTTGGAAATCTGTGTTGGGAGTTAGCTCTGGGTTTTAAAAACAACTTTCACATTTACGAAATCTCAAACTTAAAACTTGTTAAGTAAAACATTAGAACTAAACTCCCAAGTATTTTTCACTCAGATGATCCCATCCATTGTGTTTTTATAAACATTATTTTCATATATTTATGTACACATCCATCCAAGTACATATAAGTACACATAAAATTATAACATTATCAAAATCTATTGCTAAGATCAAGCAATTGATTTCAACCATAAAATTTATATATCATTATATTCTTCAAATGATACATAGTTCAAGTAATAAAAGATAAAAGATATTGCAAAACCCAAATGTTTTGTTTTGTCTTGCTTTTCAATTGTTGAGTATATCACATGATTACATGCCAATCTAATAATCAAGCAGAAGCACCAAGAAGAGTTAGAGATCTAAAGAAGAAACCAGGGAGCCAGATAGGTAAGTGACAGACAGGAAGTATGCCAGGTGGGGAACGGTAGAGAGCTGGACCAGTGTGTTCCCTGTAGAAAGGAAGCAGCGGGTTTACTGGCAGATGGCTCCCATTCTAAAAATGTAGATGAGGTGTGGCAGAACTTCTGATTTTTCAAGAGAAGCTGCAAACAGCTTTTTGGATTTTTTTTTAAAGGGTATTATTCTGTCTGAAATTGAAACTAAAGTTTAAAGAATATAAAACTGGCTTGAGGGAAAAAAAAAAGAAAAAGAAACAACAGCTTGCATAAAACTCATCACATCAGCAGCTAACAGGTGTAATAACAGTCCCCATTTAATTTGTGGCTGTGACTCATCAGAGTTCTAACGTAAATAGGTGATACACAGTGTGCAAAACAATGAGAAAATGACCCTGCCCCAAGGATCCTGGAGTCAATTCTCTTGCAAGGGAAGTGATGCAACTCCAACTACACTCTGCTGGCAGGGATTGAGTCCACATTACAAAACAACATCTGCAAAACAGAGCTCTTAAAGGAACCTTCCAGAGTATTCCCACTTAGAAAGAATCTGCTTCAAAGTAATTACTAAGAAGCTAGTGATGATTCAAAAGAACAAAGACTTTGGTTCTGACTTTTTTAAAGATAAGAACACAAATAAGGAGCTGGAGAGCTGTCTCTGCAGTTAAGAGCACTTTGTGCTTTTGCAGAGGACCTGAGTTCAGTTCTCAGTACCCACAACCTTCTACGAATCCAGTTTCAGGGGATCTGATATCCTCTTCTGGACTCTGAAGGTTCCTGCACTCTCATGTGCACATACTCACCCCAACCCAACCCAGAGACACATAATAAAGATTAAAATAAATCTTAAAAAAAGACGAAGAAATTCCCTTTGCATTCAAAGGCTGACTGTAAGATTTATGTAGAAATACCAGCATTTATACATTGCATACTAACTACTATGACTGTTGTTTAGTTTATAAAAAAAATACAACTGATTCAATGTCTATTTTTATTTTTATTTTATTTATTTATTTATTTTTTTTGGTTTTTTTTTTCGAGACAGGGTTTCTCTGTGTAGCTTTGCGCCTTTCCTGGAACTCGCTTTGGAGACCAGGCTGGCCTCGAACTCACAGAGATCCGCCTGGCTCTGCCTCCCGAGTGCTGGGATTAAAGGCATGCGCCACCACCGCCCGGCTCAATGTCTATTTTTAAACATTTTATACTGTAGCACTTTAAAGTCTTTTCCACAAGGCTTTTCTAGGTTCTGCTAGTCTTAAGTCACTTCCCTCCTCCCACTGGGCTTTCAGGACAATTACTGCCTCTAACTTCTCTGCCAATTTATTTCTGTTGTCTCAGGGAACTCTTCCATTGCTCTTTTAAGCTAGTAAGTATTTCTACATGTTTATAGTATGTTCTACATTCATTCTTAAAATAAATATTAATTAAAATGATGTTGTTTGGTCTGTGTTATAGAAAGACAACGTTTATAGAATTTTAGGCAATTTGACATTATGATGATAGTCAAAAGTGAGATTTAGTGGTCTTACATTGTTCAACAAGGTACAGATCAGTGTGGATTCTCTCAAACACATGCTGAGGTTGCATGAGGAAGTAGTGTGGACCCAGCAGTTAGTTATGGACAGTAGCACCAGGTTAGAAAGAATAATATTTAAGAACATTGTAATAACTCTGGCTCAAAAACATACATAGATCAGACAAAACATAAGCATTCTATTCACAATTTGTTGCTTGTTATGTTTATAGTCACTTCGTTAATCAGGCATTTCTGCAATTTAGTATAGTATTTTTAGCTAAATTAGATACCCTGCACTGAATGTATACCCTTAAATTCAAATATCAAAATACAATGTGCAGTGCAAAGACATTACACCTTGGGAGGTCAGTAGGTTATGAGTATTCCATGGGGAATGGGAACAGAGCCCTGAGGAAGTGAGGCCCATGTGAGGGGACAGGCCTTTGTGGGATACAGAGCCTGAGGGAGTCTTGATCCTTACTACCCCCAGAATCCTGCAGGGTAAATTTTAATTGTTTATAAAATATCCAGTTTAGTTGGGTGGTGGTAGCACACACCTTTAATCCCAGCACTTGGGAGACAGAGCCAGGTAGATCTCTGTGAGTTCGAGGCCAGCCTGGTCTACATAGCGGGGTCCAGGACAGGCACCAAAACGACACAGAGAAACCCTGTCTCAAAACAAATAAACAAACAAAAATAAACAAAGCAACAACAACAACAAAACTCAACCAATTTAGGGTATTATGTTATAGTATCCAAAAAAAAATAAAGATATTAAGGAAGTACAATGTATTATTTATTTTTAATCCCAATATCATCTTAACCATTTGCAAAACAGGCTTTCTAGACTCTTCTGTCCAAGGAAAACAGACCTGTTTTGAATGTGTGGTCACAATGAAGTAAATTATCATGATGGAAGCAGGTCTAAAGAAATGATGACCAAGTATAAGTTATAATTTCCTCATATGTTGGGTCTGTTTTTAGAACCAAAACTGACAACAAAGATGGTCAACTGAGGAAGCAATTAAAAAAATCAAAATCAGACAGTACTGCCATAGAAAACAAAGATTCCCCAAACAAAGATAGTTCTTAATGACTAACTTTAAAAAAGCTGACATGCATAAGGCAGCTTAACAACCACGGCCATAGCTTGCAAGGACACTAGGCTTGGAATGGGGCTGGTAGCACTAGCCAAGGACACGTTTCTAGGAGTTGCGACAAGGGTCTGTGTTCTTTGCAGGCATCTCAAAAATTGGCTCTTATGGACACAGGAACTCAAACCACATTCTGAGGACTTCATGTTCATTACAAAGCTATACAAAATGCCAGGAAAAAAACTATAGGGCATTTCTTTAGTATGTGTGAGAGCCTAGGTTCAAATACCTAGCTTCCTCTCAACCCCAATGGTACCTTCTGGAGTTTAATGAGAGGTACAAATTCATGATTAATAGGTTTTCCATACCCCAATAATAGGTTTCTCTGACGACGCAGTAAGCCAGATCAAGCCAGATTAAAAAAGGGAAAGACCAGGTTTATTTTGGGCAAAGCAACTCCCAGGTGAGTCCTTCAGCCCCCAGAGATTGAGGTGGAAGAAGGGGCAGGACAAAAATCACATGGCTGAACTAAAGCAGGGCGCTTATGTACCCTGTAGTCTATGGGTGATGACGTGACTGCCACAAGCTGGGTTTGTGCCCAAGTATAGTATGCTTTAGGGGAGGAGCTACCATAGCCACCAAGAATGCAGGACTGGCCTTTTTGGAGCCTTCTCTTCGTTGGAGATTCTCTGAGAGGGTGGGTTTGGAGAGGCAGGAGTAGGGTTTTCGAATGGGTGAGCTTGAAGTTCCAGTGAACCATGATTATAAATTAATTTTATTCCACCATACCTACAGTGCCATGCTATTTTCTATAATTTAAGTTCAAATGTATTCTTTTATACATTTAGGGCATTTACCATTTTATACATTTAGGGCATTTATCTGTGGAAAGTGAATCTTCGTATTTTGAATGTCTAAAGAGATTAATATAGGCGTGTGCCTGTGTGTGTTGTGGCTGTGCTTGCCTCTGCACACATGTGTGGGAGCTCCAGGCAAACATCAGGAGTCTTCTCCTATGGGTGATGACGTGACTGCCACAAGCTGGGTTTGTGCCAGGATAGGATACGACTTCTGCACTCCACCTCTTTATTACTTGGTTGCAGTGTGCACATATGCCAGTGTGCATGAGGGCACCAGAGGACAACTTCCCAGAGCTGGATCTTGCCTTCCATGCGGTTGAGATGGGGACTCTTGTTTCTGCTGCTGTGCTGCATCCTCCCTGGAATTCTGGGCAATTCTCCTGTCTCCACATCTAACCTCACTGTAGTTGTGCTAGGAGTAGAGATGCATGCCACTGTGCCCCACTTTTTAAGTGGGTTCTGAGAATCTAACCAAGTGCCAGGCTTGTGCAGCTAGTGCCTTTACCCACGAAGCCATTTTCCCAGCTCCCCCACTTTATTTTTGAGCCTGGAGTTCCTGTTTCAGCTAGCCTGGCTAGCCAGTAAGCCTCTGGGATCTGCCTGTCTCTGCCCACTCCACCAAATGCTGCTGCACCTAGCTTTTATATGGGTGTTGGGGTTTGAACTCAGGTTCTTACGTTTGCATAGCAAGCACTTTACCTCTGAGCCATCTCTCCAGCCCCAAGAGATTAATGTATTTTAAAGCCGTTTCTCTTGGGAGCAAAGATTACATCAACTGTTACAGTATTTTCACACTGCCAACGGCGTTTGGCTTTCCATGGCGACACTCGTCAGCTCCTTACTTGCTCACTATGAATGGATTACTTATTTCTTTGCCTGCCCTTTGGTTTCAGTGTATTCAGGAAAGGAGTGGTGCAGAGTAAATGGTGAATGGCATTTCCTATTTTGTAAAACTGTTAACAATAAGCCTTAGCTAACATGAGGGAGGATAAACATGTGTGGATTGTATAGTTCTCCCTGTATGTTACATACATACTTACATCGTAGGATTATAGATTAATTTCATTTGAGGAAAATTAATAGTCACAAAACTTAGATTTATCCAAGTTATATTTACTCTCATGGAAGATTTTATAGTCAGTTCAAATCAGATGGGAAAAAGCTCCATAAAATTAATATAATTCTACTATTAGAATATTAGTTAATAATGCCTTGTATATCATTCCAGAAATTTCATATGCCTGTAACTTGTATACTTAGTTTTAAAGATACATTATATAAACATATAACATGTTTCACTGTATAAACAGAAGTACATGACATCTATCATATCATTGCATCTATATGTTGTTCTTTTCAGTCACTATGCCTTAAACACTATGGCAAAGATCACCGCATCCTCCCTCTCTTGCCTCTTGCAGTTAGGCAGGTCTATGCATCATTTCTGGCTAACCGACCACTGTGGAACGCAAAGACCTGGGCCAAGGCACAAAGAAGCTGGTGTGCACATGCTTTGGTGATTAAGGAAGCTGTGTTTGAGATGCAGAGTCAGCCACAAGATCGAAGTGTACATGCTCAGTCACAGCCCAGAGAGTCTCCCAGATCCATTGAAGACCACAGATAAGTGAGAAACTGCTTTTGTTACATAAAGGCCTGCACCTTCAGAGTAGTGTGTAGCTATAGCAATCCTGTCCATATTAGCATACTTGCATATTCCCTTTTTCCTTCACAACAGCACAGGTAACTGATGTATTGGCCCCTTCTGATGTACTTTTAGACAGTTTTGCTATTATTTCCACAAATAATGCCATTATTAATATCCTTTGACCTACAATTTTGCTAACACATATAAATATTTCTGCATAGCAAATTCCTTGAAGTAAAATTGATAGGTCATAGAATAGAAAATTTAAAAGAAAATTAAGGTAGGTATGGTGGCACATACCTATAACCCGAAGCACTTGGAAGGATGAGGCAGGAGGATCAGGAGTTCAAGACCATGCTCAGATATACAGTAAGTTCAGATAGATAGTATGCTCATATACATAATAAGTTTGAGGGCATCTTGGGCTACATGCTATCCTGTCCCCCCAAAACACCAAATGAGAAAATATATATATATATATATGGCAATCATCAAAATTCAAAGTATTTGAGAGGAATTGCAGAGGGTGGGGGAGAGGGGTCTTCTTCATATCTTACTCCACAACTTCTAGTATTTATAGTTCCCCAAAACTATAACCACAAAACAATCAAGAGTATTCATTTTCAATCAATTTAAACTTTACAACTATGAGAAACTAGCCAGCATATCTTTTTTTTTTTTTTTTTTTTGGTTTTTTTGAGACAGGGTTTCTCTGTGTAGCTTTGCGCCTTTCCTGGGACTCACTTGGTAGCCCAGGCTGGCCTCGAACTTTTTATATATAATTTTATTTAAATTTTTTTCATTTGACATACCAACCACGGTTCCCCCTCCCTCCCCCACAACATCCCTTCACCCCACCCCTATCCACTCCTTAGAGAGGGTAAGGCCCAACGTCTACATCCCTCCTCGGTCTGACTTCAGGGTCTCCTTTAGAACTCTGTGTGTTTGTCCATCTGTTTCTCCTGCCAACTGCTTCCCACCCTTCCTTCCTTCCTTAAGTGCTTTTGTCTGTCTGGGCACTCTTCTCCATGGCTTTGTCCACAACCCATTGTCACAGGTCCCTGAGTCAGGTCACCTCTCATCCTTCCACACTTCTTAGAGCTGAATGCACCTTCCAGCTGTGTTACTCTGCCAGCTGCTTCCTGCTGATGTCTCTTGTACCCCCTACATATCAACACTCTAGCTTTGCCCTACTGTTTACTTTCACCATTCATGTAGCCCATTCCTGTACCTTTGGGTAAAGATGACCATAAGAGAAATCTGGAACATTCAATATGTCTTTAAATAATTCTGTCTATTTATCACTGTATCCTGGGCATATTGGTGGAACTACTTTGGTTCAGAAGTTGTTTTGATAATTTAATGATTTGTAGGCCTTTTACAAAGTAGATGAACTAAATAACCTAAGTTTTCAGTGTTGATTTGATTCTAACCAGAATGGCTACCTGACTTACCATTACACTGACTTGGGCAACTGGTGGACCATGAGTAAAGCCAAGAGAAGTGGACTCCTGGAGAAGAGAAGGAAGAGGCCATGGCCATCAAAAAGAGGCGAAGAAACACACAGGTTAAGGAGAGACTGCAGTAGCATCAAGAGTCACGGGAGAGGGGTGAAGCAGAGCCTCTGAATGAAGGAAAACAGCATTCTGAAAGCGACACTTCTAACCCTGTGGGGACATTCCCACTAGCATGCCCCGAAGGGCTCTTCACATGCTGCGGGTTTAAAAATCAACCAATTCCTACAGCCTAAAGTGACTCATTGCACCTAGTGTGCACACTTCTTAGTGTCCATGACTGTCTCCGTGGCCAGCTAGGACAGGAAGCCAAAGGAGGTTCTTCTTTCCTATCCCTGCCATACCCTAAGATACCAGCTGGCCTCTCATTCCTTTCCCCTCTGCTCCTGCCTCACACTCAGCCTGACTTGACTTGTGACAATACCATTAGCTTCTCTGACTCTATTTTACTACATTATTTGATTTGTTTTCTTCCAATTATAAAATGTTTTGAACAGTGTAGCTGGCACTCTACCCGTGCTCTTATCAACCTTCCTCATTTGCCTAGAGCTTTGGCTCTGTTCAGGTATTCTGCATTACCCAGCTATAGAACACTGTCACCAAATATGGAAGTATAGACATTGTCCAAGTAAGCTACAAGTTGGAATCCCAGTCCTCTTGCTAGTGATCTATTAGGAATGATCTGAGTGAAGACAAGGGGGAATTTTCTTCAGTGTTCTCAAAGGCACATATTATCTATTAAAAAGAATTATATACATATACACATATGTATATACTGTGAGGTGTGAGAGGAAGACTAAAAGAATAAGTGAAAATACTGATAACACGGCAAAGACCAAGGTCATGAGAACATGAAGCCAAGAAGCCACATCCACCAGTGTCGGATCCATCCTAACTCTGGACTTCTGGTTATAGAAGCTTGACTACCAGGGAAGTAAATTTGGCTTTTGAACTCTGAGTTTGAGCTTCCTGTGGGACTCTGAGGTGGAAATGAGATCAAAGGATGGGTGATAAAAGAGGAACACCAAGACTTAAAAACTGGTACACAAGTGATGGAGATCCACAAAAGTGGTTGCAGTCATCTGGTATGACAAGTGACTCATGATAGCTAAACACTATGCAGTACTCACAATTTTAAGAGTTTCCACTCCCATTTCACATTTGGGAAAAATGAGAGCGAGCAAGGCCTAAAACCCTTGTTCCAGTTTACCTGCACTTAAGGTTTTACTTTGCACTCCCTGCACTGGTCACAGCAATGGAAAAAACAAAACAAAAACAAACAAACAAAACAGAATCACACAGAGCAGCAAAGAAGTAGAGACAGAGCATAACCAAGAAAAGCAGCTTCAACTGGTGTCAGCCTAAAGTAAAGATTTCTCTAAGCCAGGAAGCTGGAAAGCCACCGAGAGCACTAGCTCAAGGCGAGGAGCTGCCCAAGACGGCCCTAAGGAGCCTGTGTAGAAGTTTTGCATAAGGAGAATAGTATGTGCAACATATTCTGCTCTCAAGCTCGACTCGACACTAAGTTACAAATGAGGAAAAAGAATATTTATCAAGTACTTATAAAATGTCTACCAGGTTAGGTAGAAACCTCATGTGTGTATTATGTCATTAAATCCTCATAGCAATCTTAGCTATAACTGCAACATTATTTCTTCATGAATAGTTTCATCAAGCAAATGGAACAAATGTGAAGTCATTCAAACCCATCATCCACTTCTGCAGCACATCCTTATTAGTTCAACTTTGGAAACACATTCAGCATTCAACAGCTTCTCTTGTAAATGGTCATTAGCACTATGGATTTCCCAATCCTTGCAAAGATATTCAGGCACTGTCTCACCTTTAGTATATCTTCCAATATCACCCTGTAGATAAGTCTGTACAGGCCTGGGTTCTTACAGATCCTATTACTCATTTGTGTAACAAATATTTATAGTGTTAGGCAACGTGCCACATTAGACATAATAGTGATCAATATAATCATGGCTGTCACCATCCAGACAGCCCAGGAGAGGAATCAGTAAAAGGAAAACAAAGAGAAAGAAGTGTGGTAACAGAGAAAATGAAAGGAGATGTCAGTTCACAAAGGAAGGGTACTATAACTAGACATCAAGGCTCTGAAAAGGCAATTCCAGGAATAACATCTAAGATGAGAAGAAAGGATGGATGGGAATTACCAAAGGGGTGGCAGGGAAGTATGGTGGGAAGAACAGAGCTCAACACAGATCACAGCAGGTCAGTGACAGGAGGATCTGAGAAAGATTAAGGTGTCTTTAAAGAATAGACAGACGTCCAGTAAGGCTGGAACACAGCATGCAGAATAGATAGTAGAGGGAAAGGGAAGGGAAGGTAGTAAGAGACAAGATAGGAGAATGGACGGGTGATGACACAGGTCTTCTAAGCTCCACTTAAAAGCGTAGGTTCAGCATTTGGTGTGCTGATGTAAGTCAGGAATCCCAGCACTGGGGATGGCAGGGTGGTTGCCTAGCACTTGCAAGGCCCTGGAATTAATCCCTGCACTGCTAAATAAATAAGTTCTATCCCAAGAGCAAGGTCCAGACCCTGAAGGATTTTGAGGTGTGGGTTCAGCACTTTGGAAAGCTAATTCTGGCTTCAGCATGAACACATTAAGTTTGCAACCAGTGAGACTTGTTGGGAGATGGTTGCACCCATGAGACTTCACTGACACTGTAGCCCTGTATAATCAGATTAGAGCTATGTGAGTTTAGGCTGAAATGTGTTCATCTGTGGCTGACAGAGTCAAGATGCTGTGCAGAGATGGGCACAAAGACTGACTGACTGTATTTTTGGCTTGGATTAGGAAGAAGGTAGTAGCTTTAGGTAATAGCTTTTTTTGTTTGTTGGTTGGTAAATTTCTTGTAATGGTAACACCTCTTAGTAAAGTGATTGCCACTATCCAGGTCTGAAGTATAAATAATACTCTGGGGCTGACATTTTAAATTTACTTCTCGTTTTATTTCTCCTACATTTATAAATAACAGCAAATACTCTCTGGATTTGTAAACACAGAAATGTGACCTTATAAAATGGTGTGGGAGGAAGGAGGATAAACACGGACCTACTTAATCAGAGTAACTATTAGTTGGCTGTTAAAAGAGGAGCCAAGTAACTTGGAATAATGAAAGCAGGACTAAGAATTAGCAGACTTGTTTAAATGAAGCCATGCTTCTTTCAAGTGGGATGCATTACAAATTAAGAATAATGAATCACTCTTAGAAAATAAATACTTTGGGATTGCTGTATAGCCTATTAAAACTCGCCTTGGTATAATGCTAATTTCAATAACAAATTCCAAGCTTAATATTAGCTTAATATAAGAAGTTTATTCATAACCCCAAAGTATTCCAATATAAATACTTCTGGGACGAAATATTGGGCCTTTGCATCATACAACTATTTAGTGACCTGTCTGACAAATATTCTGCCACATCCAACACATGCCTTCCTCTAGGGTATCAATGTCTATTCAGCAGAAGGGGTCAGAGAATGGGGAAATCAGGCATAAACCATCAATCTTGTGATACATATAGCTGCAAGGGAGGGGTGTCCAGGAAGAACATGAAGTACACTTTGATAATTTAGTTAGCAGACTCTTTGTACAGACAGTAAAACTCTGAGGGCAAGGTATCTGACAGAGCAGATTGCTAACAGTATTAAACATGACACCTAGTCAGAATAGGGAGGGTTGCATAGAGACAAAAGCAGAGCCCAGAAAGACAAGGTAGGATTAGACAGAGAGGCAGGAGTCTAACAATGTTCTTGACCATGGGAACAAGGCTTCAATGGTAAGAACTAATACAGGTTTCAATGGCAAGAACTGGAAACTTCGATATTAATAATTACTCTTGCCCTTGGGAACTTTGAAATCATTTAAATAGTTCTTTCAGTTTCTCCATACCTGATTGCTATAGGACTATTAAAACCAAATTTAAACAAAGTTTGCAACAGATTGCAATTCTTATAACATTACGTTTGAATATTAGGTACTGTGATATGCCCACCCTAAAACTAAACCCATATTGGTGTTTAATTGTGAGGTACTGAGAGGATGGAAACTTAGTCTGGCTATGGTGTTTAGCAATTTTGATTAGGTCGTCATGGTAGATAACTGTGACTGAAGCCTGGTGGTTTTATAAGACGGACTGGGCAGATGATTCAGTAAGTCAAGTCCTTGATTTGCAAGTATGAAGACCTGAGTTTGGATCCCCAGAACCCACATAAAGCCAGACATGTCTATAATCCCACTACTCTACAATGAGATGGAAGGTGGAAACAGAAGAATTCTCCAAGCTCACCAGTCAGTTGGCTTACTATATACAGGAGTGAACAAGAGACCCTGCCTTAGACAAAATGGAAGCTGAGGACTGACACCTGAGGTTGACTTCTACCTTCTACACACGTACCATGACATACACATGCACAAGTACACACATACATACACAGAGACAATTATTCAAGGGTGCCTAGCATGTTAAAAAAACCTGGGTTCAATTCCAGAACTGAAAAAGCAAGCAAAGCAAAACCAACCAACCAACCAAAGAGGGTGAGAAGCCAGAAGACATATACACACCACGTTCTCTGAGCCACTTCAGGGCTCTGCCATCAAGAAGGTCATCATCAACCTTAAACCAGAACTGTGAGCAAAATAAACCTCTCTTCTTTATAACCCAACCAAGCTGGGTACTGTGTTATTAGCAACAGAAACAGACTAAAATGCTAAGGTGTGTGTGTGTGTGTGTGTGTGTGTGTGTGTGTGTGTGTGAAAAAAATTAATGAAACTTTCCTTTCAAAATACTAAACTATATATTTGCAGTTAGTGAATAGTGAATTCCATTGTATTTATATCAAAGCAGTCAAAATCTAGCAATGAACACTTTCGTTGAAGACATTACAGGTAATTCCTGACTATAACATCAGACAGGAGTTTAAAATTCAAAGGCCACATTTATTTTCATCATAAAAAAATAGAATTTTCTCTTTTTCCTTCAAGTATAATATAATTGTTTTGAAGACTGTAAAAAGAAAACTCATAATTTGTTTTTCTAACTAAAGAAAAGAAAGACAACTATAAAAGAAAGACCAGACATATTTTAAAACTTTTTGCTTAGGTAAAATTGTCATAATTCATATATATACCATAAGCAAGTAACTATGACTTAATTTTCTACTTAATGAGGTACTAAGGTATACTATGGTCAGCAAAACTAGTCTTTTATCTGCTAGCTATTTCACAGTAAAGGAATACCTGTAAGTTTTTTGATACTAAAAGATCTGAGAACTGATAATTCTGCTGGGACACAGGAAAACAATGGCCACATCATTTAATGGATCAACAAAGAGCAATCTAGAAGTCTCTCCACTACACACAAAAGATGCATCTACATTTTATGCATTGAAAACTACTATTTTCCACTGAGAAAATGACTCAAGTTTAAAAACTGGTTTTGTCAGCTAAACAGAAGAGCTCACATTTCCAAGGAAAGTAATCTCAGCTATGAAAAGCTGGCAAATCGCAACTTATTTTCAATTTGAAAAACTGTAAAGAATAGCCAAGTAAAAGAATTTTAGTGGTGGTGTTGCTACCCCTGTAGCTTTTCCTCTAAACAGGGTTCAAGTACTATCCTAGCAGCCAGCACTTATGCAGCGTTACCAGGTTGGGGACTGTGTTAAGTGGCTTCCATCTGTTAGCACCTGAGCCCTCACAACATACTTCTTAAAAAAACATGTCTGATTTCAAGAGGTGGAGGTACTCGCCCAAGGTCCTTCAAGTATGTGAGAGGAAGAGTGGAGACCCCCCTCTCCACTTCTGGAGTCAGTGCTCTTAACTTGCCCTCACCTTGCCCTGCAGAGCCTCCGCAAGCAAGAGGGAATTCTGCTGACATTCACATCTGCAGCTCCACTGTACAGTAGACCCTGGCCCTCTTCCCAGCACCACCAGGTTGGGGCTCCACACAATGCCTCTTCATGGAAGGAGGGCTGGCTAAGTAGGTGGCCACCAGCAAGAGCAGCTCAGTGGGAAGACATCTCAGTTCCGATTACATTGCCATGGAGGAGGACAAGGAAAACCTTATCCAGTTCAAAGATCAAAATGTAAGACCTGAGCTTCTAGCCTTCTTTTTAGAACAGATGCTAAAAGAAAGACTGTGGTGATATTTTGTTTGTGATCTAACAAATAACGCTTGCCTGAAGATCAGAGTGCGGAGCTAAGCCAACCAGTTAGCCATAGAGGCCAGGAAGTGGTGGCACACACCTTTAATCCCAGCATTTGGGAGGCAGAGGCAAACAGATCTCTGCGAGTTCAAGGCCACCCTGGGCTACACAAGACTGATCCAGCCAGGCAGTGGTGGCACACACCTTTAATCCCAGCACTAGGGAGGTTGAGACAGGAAGTGATATGGCTGGGTGGAGAAAAGAAATGTAAGTCGGGAGGAGACAGGAGCTCAGCTTCCTTCAGGCTGAGGATTTCACAGAGGTAAGAACTAGTGGCTGGCTGCTCTCCTTCTCTGATCTTTCAGCTTTCACCCTGATATCTGACTCTGGGTTTTTATTAATAAGACCAATTAGGATTCGTGCTACAAAAGACAAAGGTGGTAAAATAGTGTCAGAGTCAAAAGAAGAATTTTAACATGCTGTGCAGCCAGGAAGACCCGAGATCATGTTCTGTTCCGGCATGGCTGTATCTTCAACCTTAACTGAGAGTGAGGGTGGCTTACTCACAAGCATACAGTGATCACTAAATGAGACTAAGTGGGCAATACAATCCTAGAGTCCAGCTCTCTATGCCTGAGAGTAGTGAACTAGAAAAACTTTTAAATTCTTTCCAGCGAAAATCTTAGGAAGTTGTGTTTCATCTTTGGATCCAATTTTTTTTTTTTTTAAAGTAACCCAAACAAAATTCTACCAGAGAAGTTGATGTCACCTCTTCCTTGCTTTTTCCTTAGCCTGGACTGTTTTGTTTTGTTTTTTTAAAGGAATGCTTGGAGAATATTCAATCTACATAAAAGAAAGTCAGCAGTAGCTGAACAGTGACAGCAGCTGGTTATTCACTTCATTCTGAAAATGTTTGCCGCGATGTTGGCTAAAAGCGACCTGAATTGACACAGCAATAATTCCTCATCACACAGAAGTCAGTTCCATCTTTTTTTGTTTGTTTGGCTGGTTGGTTGGTCGGGTTATTTTGCTTACAAAACAGGAGGCTATGCTGACTTATATTTGATGTGAAGAGACACACAGGATCTCTCAGGAATCCTGGGAAGAAATTGCCAGACGTAGTGGTGACAGACCGTACAATGGTTTCCCTACATTTCTCTCTTCTAATTCTATTATTCCCTTATAAAATAGTTCCCTCTGCTTTGACAGCAATTTTCACTTCTTCATATATTGAAATGGCAGGTGTATTTGACTTAGCATAGCCCCTCCCATTGTTCTCTAAACAAAGCACAATAAACCTTGATTACGTGCGTGTTTGTGTGACCATGTATGCTTTCTGTAGATAGCCAAGCTCTCTTTAGATTATCAAGAATCCAATGATCCCAAAGGAAGAGATATACTGTTTTTTTATTATTGTTTTCTATTTTGAATCCTGGAGCATATGCTGAACCATATGACTTGGACATGTACGCTGAAGTAATCTATGAACTGGGTATTTTAAGTGTTTACATTACTTAAGATTTTAGGAAGAGAAAAATAGAACATTTTCTTAAAAACAACAACAAAAGTCCTTCTCCACCAAATTTCCTTTGAACTTCCTCAGAAGCTACCTGCCCATATCCATGTGCAGATTCACTGTTCCAAGTTGGCATTCTGCTGTTAACTTTTACCAACAAGTCTTGAAGTTGTCCAGTTCCCAAGTCCAAATTTCTAGCAAAATAACAATGCACCAATGGAGCTTTGACTACTATGTATGAGTCAGACACTGTTCTGAGGACTTGAAATGGATTAACTATACTATTTTTAATCTTTAAAAGAACATTATATATAATCTAATTTACAGAGAAAGAAATTGAGGCACAGTGGCTCCTGAGTAGTATGTTCATAATAAAAAACTATTAAGTGGCTGAACCTAGACATATGCCTAGTGCTTCAAAGGACTGTGCTGAAGTTCTGCATGGGGCATTTGCAGCTGTTATGTCCCTAGGCTGGCTATCCCAGAACCAAGTCCTCTTCCAGCTGGGGGTGGGAAGGCTGGGCCATCAGGGGAGCAGGTGAATCAAACTACACTTCCTGCTGAGCAAGGCCAGGAAAGTAGTCTCTCTTTAAGAGGGAGTCCTTGCACTTACTGTTTTTGAGAATGTAAACTGGTACAGCCATTATGGAAAATAGTCTGGAGTTTCCTCAAAATTTTGCTCTATTGTATGATCTGGCAGTCCCACTTCTGGATATATATCCTAAGGAAATTAAATCACTATTCGGAAAAAACATCTGCACTCCTGTGTCCATTATGCTAATAACCAACTGTGAAAACAACCCAGGTGCTGTTGGTGAATGTGTAGATTAAAAATAATATCACACACACACACACACACACACACCCCTACACAAAGATGAAAGAAACCCTCTTAGTTACAACAATGTGGTTGAATCTAGAGGACAATAGCTAAGTGAAGAAATCAAGTTCTGGAATGCTCTCACTTACAAAGTGGATTCTTTAAATCCAACTCACAGACACAGGAGGATGGTGGCCATGAGGGCTTTGGGATGGGGGAAGGGAAGGTTTGGATCAAAGGGTACTGACTTTCAGTTCTAGATGAAGAAGTTCTAGAGACCTAATGTGTGGCACGGTTATAATATTCAATAGCAATTTGTTTTTGTTTTTCAAGACAGGTTTTCTCTGTGTGCCCCTGGCTGTTCTGGAACTCACTCTGTAGACCAGGCTGGCCTTGAACTTAGAGATCCCCCTGCCCCTGCCTCCCAGACTTCATGGAAATTCACCAGCAGAAACAGCATGGCAACACTACCAAGAAAAAAAAAAAACAAGTACAGTAGAGAATTTTGTACCCGAATGGTCATTTCGGGATGAAGACATCAGGCAGGGATTTGAAACAGTGCAAGGATGGAAACAATATGCCTTCCACGAGGCCATCCTAAAGGTTCGCGATGAGTGAAAACAGCGAAGGGATGAGTGCAGAAGTTGAAGCACAAAGACTGGAGGCAAACACTGGACCCGCTGAAGGAGAGAACATGGTGCTGTAAGGGAAGTGGCAGCAGATGTCCAAGATAACAAAAGGAACAGAAATCACCAAGAGAAGGAAGAAGAAAGGGAAAAGATCACTAAGTGTTCCAACTTCTTTTCTTCCAGATAGGATCACAGAGTATAGTTAGAATTCATGGTCTTAAGAAGCTTGTGTTACCATCTGAAGGTTTAAAAGCCAACATGTGCCTCACATAGATGACTGCCTGGCTCACAGCCCTTTATCTTCCTGTCTCACTAACAGAACCCACAGCTAGGGTGACACCAGGAAAGGAGTCTTGTGAGAATTCTGCTCAATGATCCATGAATTTGGGTTTCTAAGAATGCTTTGCTTCTCCAATAAAGGCACCTGTTTTCCTTTCCCCCTTTTCCCTTCCTATCTAGAACACAGATGAGCAGCTGGATAGGAGGCAACCACCTCATGATCATGAGATAAGTAGGAACATAAAGTCACAAACCAAGACCAGCTTATGAGAGGACACCTGAAGTCAAGGACACTAAAGACACTCTGTAGCTATAGATCCAGCCCAAATGTTGAGCTCTGGGCTGTTCATTTTATGGGAAGAATAAACCTCCATTTGGTTAAGTCACTGACACTACTTCTCTCCACAAACACCAAACACAATATTACTGAAATACAAATAGGAAGACTAGTAATCTGAACCTAGTTACCAAAGCCTGGGTGAGGAAGCAGAGAAGGAATGTAAAGCTGTAACTATAAAGGCAGCTTACTAGAGGGGAGTATTTCAAACTAATTGCACCTCCTCAAATGCTAAGAGAACGAACACATTCAACAAGTGTAAAATTACTGCAGAGGCAGTCAGGTGAAAAAATTCACTCAAAGCCGGGCGGTGGTGGCGCACGCCTTTAATCCCAGCACTCGGGAGGCAGAGCCAGGCGGATCTCTGTGAGTTCAAGGCCAGCCTGGACTACCAAGTGAGTTCCAGTAAAGGCGCAAAGCTACACAGAGAAACCCTGTCTCGAAAAACCAAAAAAAAAAAAACCAAACAAACAAAAAAAAATTCACTCAAGCTAAGACAGAACTAAAAGCAAATGTACCTGTCATGTCAATAAACTATCATATAAAGCTATCAAAAAGCATGTCAAACTTTTAACACAGTAAAATGAAATTATTCACTGTATATGAGAGATTAAGAACAAAGCAACTCTGCAAGTTGACATCAATTTCTCCAAAAGTAGACTTAAAAAATTAAAGCTACTATACTCAAAAGACTAATGAACTTTCATCTGGGAACTTGAAAAGTTGTGTTTGAAGCTCAATTCTTGAAGACAAAAACAGATTTTGGGTGGGTGACTTTTATGGCAAAGCATGGCATCGTGGGTCAACACACATAGTTGCCTAACATGATGGTAGCAGCTTACTCACTGTCAGGCAACTGGGCAGCTGTTCCCTAGGCATTCTGCACATGGTGTTTTATTTAATCTTCACAACCCTGTGAAGTAGTACATCTGCTCCTATTCTACACATGAGAAAACTGGGACTCAAAAACAAACAAACAAACAAACAAACCCAACTACATCATTATCTGAAGTCATACTGCCAGTAAGAGATGGCTCAGGTTGGACCCAGGACCTCTTTCTCCAGGGCTAGCACCTTAGTCTAACTAACTATACTAAACTGCTTCTTGTCACACACATTATAATGAAGCAAGATGGAAGCAAGTCTAGAGACTCTCACTCACCTGGGAAGCAGGTGATAAAGACCACACTTCTAAACAATGCCTAAAGGATGGACTGTTCTACTAAAATTAAATCTTCATCATCACAGGCTACACAAAAAACAAATTCCAAATGCATTATCAATTTAAATTAACAAACAAGCCTATGGAAATAATAGAACAAAAATGTTTTTAGGTGAATATTTTCATAACCTTGAATATAGAAGGCTCTTTTATAATCATGATACCAAGCCAAAAACCCATAAAGGGGGAGCTGACAGATTTGTCTATTTAAAAATTTTAAATTTATATTTGGCAAAAATCATCACAAACAAAATTGAAAAGAAAAATGGAAAAATATTTCCTATTTATACAGCAAGGGCTTGCTTATAAAAGGTTATTAGAGCCGGGAAGTAGTGGTGCATGCCTTTAATCCCAGCACTTGGAAGGCAGAGGCAGGTGGATCTCTGTGAGTTCAAGGCCAGCCTGGTCTACAAAGAGAGTGCCAGGACAGCCAGGACTGTTACACAAAGAAACCCTGTCTCAAAAAACAAACAAACAAACAAGTGGTTAAAAATTCTGAGAATCTAAATAGTTAATGCATCTTGGAAAGGGGGATCAACCCGGGAATGTACAATAAAATACTGGCATTGGATTCTTTACCTACTAGATTAGAATAATGCTTACAATTATCTGCTCTAGGATTGAGGGGAAAAGGGTAATAAGTGAGGTGATAAGGCTGTGCCACTAAATAATGATTAAGAGACTATCCGATACAAGCCCCTCAGAGAGCAATTGGTACCCAGTCTCAAAGAGTCACCACATGACAAGACTCCACTATTATACTGCAGTCATACTGTAAGCAGTCATCCTACAGGAATACTGACCACATACGCAAAGGCACACATGCAAGGCCATTTACTGTAGCATGTAACAACCAATTCTCATAAGCATTAACAATATTCCTGAAAATGAGAAAGTTACATTCAAACTGAAAAACATACAGCCACTGGAAAGATGAGGCAGAATTCAGGATATGCAGACCTGGAAGAAAGGGCTATACTGTATTAAATGGAAAATGAAACTACACCATAGACATTTGGTGTGATCTTGTATCTTCTCTCCCTTCAGCTCTTCCCTCCCCTTTCACCTTCTTTTCCTTCCGACAGATACACGCCAATGCTGGGCGGATCATGCTGCCTGCATGCCCTGGGAAGACCAACACCACACTTCCAGTGCTGATTCTAGGGGAGTAAGGTTAGGGGGAGAAAAGGGAGGGAGCATACTTCATGTTTCACATCACTTCTGGTTGTTTGTTACTGGCATTTTTCTTCATAATTATGAAAAAATAAAGGTGATAAATCAAAATGAAAGTAATGGGAAAAGGTTCAACTAAAAGGTTTTCTCTAAAAAAAAATAGCAAATCTTTGTTATCTCTGCTGTGGCTTATGTGAAAGCTGTGGGGCTGGAGAGAGAGTTGAGCAGTGAAGAGCTCTTGCTGCTGAGTTTGCTTCCCAGCGCCCGCCCACATCAGTGGCTCACAATAGTCTGTTGCATCACTCCAGTCCCAGGAAATCTGACTTCCTCTTCTGGCCTCTGCAGGCACCTGCACTCACAAGCACAAACCACACTCAGACAACCAGGTGCACATGCATGCGTGCGCGCGCGCGCACACACACACACACACACACACACACACACACACACACACACACACACACAATTCAAATCTTTAATAAAAAAGAAAGTGTTGGGGGCATAAAGGTGCTTGTGCTCAAAGAGAAGCACTAAGAGAACCAGGAATGTTAATGATGCAGGGATGTCTCCTCAAGGGAGGAGACACAAACCCAAACCCCCAAACCGAATACCTGCATGCCACCCGGAAAGCTGAGAGTGGAGGCTGCTAACAACCTGGTGACCTTTTTGCCATCTGAAGGGACAGGCCTCACCCTAATTCTCTAGAATGGTTATTCCAGATTCTTCCCTCCCTAGACCATTACCCATCCTTAGGGTAGATGTCACAAGTACTTTATGGCCTGCTGACCTCTATGTATGCTATCAGTCAGAGACCACACTAGAATCTAGTAGGCCTTTTAGCTACAGAACCTCACGGACGCATGTACTTTGTAAAAGAGTCTCTATGTAGTCACACCTAAGCTTTATTGTACACCTGGAATTGGTCTGGTTGCTGCCTGGAAACCTTTCCCCAAATTGTACTATGTTTTCAGTCTGCTGACAATGGCCGGCCTGGCATCAGACTCCCTGAAGTCTGCTCCAGGCTGGTGAAGTCCATCCGCACTGCGTTTTCATTCTTATCTCTTTCCTTTCGGTTTGTTTTCCTGTGGGACACCTGCAGGGACCCCATCAAGAAAGAAAACTATGGTATCAAAAACAAGCTGTTGAACTTGTTCTTTATACAGAAAAATTTCAGACCCAAATTAACTACTGTTCAAGCAAAAAATCCTTATAATATATTAAAAACTCTGAGTATTTCTTGTTTCAGGACAAAGCTTCTTAAAGTAAGACCACATGATCATGTGCACAGAGTTTTAAAATCGCTGGTATTTTTAATCTCCTAAGCATGACAGAAGTTTACTGTTGCTTCCTTAAGACAACACTCATTCACAGGTGACAGAGGGTGGTCAAGTGCTATGGGATTATCTGTTATTACTTTATTCCTGGAGCTGGCTGCCTGGGGAGAATCCTGAGGTACTTTAGATCTACCTGAGACACTTTCTTTTCAACAAACCTGGAATAGCTTGCGCTTTCCTATATTGTGAAATATTAATTAAAGATGTGCTACATTCATTCATGCTGTGGGATATTTGTTTAATGATGCGAAGATGTGTTGCATTCTTTTATGTTGTATTTGTTTAACTCTGTGAAGCCTTGTTATGCTGCCTGTCTAAAACACCTGATGGTCTAATAAAGAACTGAATGGCCAGTAGCTAGACAGGAGAAAGGACAGGTGGGGCTGGCAGGCAGAGAAAATAAAAAAGGGGAGAAATCTGGGAAGAATAGTCGAGGGGTGAAAGAAGAAGAAGGAGAGGAGGACTCAAGGGGTCAGCCACCCAGCTACCCAGAAAGACACAGAATAACAAGTAAAGAAAGGTAGACAGAAATAAAGGTAAAAGCCCAGAGGCAAAAGACAGACAAGATAATTTATGTTAAGAAAAGCTGACAAGACATAAGCCAAACTAAGTCTGGGGATTTATGAATACTAGTAAGTCTCCGTGTGAGTTATTTGGGGCTGGGTGGCAGGCATCCCAAAGAGCAAAGAGTAAAACGACTACGAGGACAGCCACTCCCATCGACTCCCGAGCTCTCCACACTCCTGCTTTCAGGGAACTTAGCCAGACTTCACAGGACCTGCCCGGTTCACTTGTCTGCAATCAGCATACACATCTCCCCTCAGCACAGAGCTGGGGCAGGAAGCCAATAGAAATTTGTTGACATGAATGAATAAATGCTTTTAAGGCATGTGGAGAAAAGTACAGGAACACAACTACAGCAGTGGCCAGCTACTACCTTAGGAAGAACAGGAGCCTGAAGACTGAGTCTCAATTCTGTATCTCTTAGCTTGATAAATTATATTGTTAAAAATGTGCATCCCGTCAGTAAGTTATTCAGTAAAACTGAACACCAAGTAAATTACACAGCACATACTAGATTGCCCGCATTTTCATTACAGGGTCTCACTGTGCAGCCATGGTTGGCCTTGAATTAGTGACACTCCTGCTTCAGAGCACTGGGGTTATAGAAGACTTCCATTTAAATAGAAGGCAACTAGTACCAATTGTAAACTAGTCTAGTCTGACAAATATCAGATTACCTTGGGACAGCATGGTAAAATACAGTGTTTCCTTGTACATATCTCACACTGCTTCATATTTTTTTTGCTAAATTCTGATATAACTGTACTTGAACAAGTACATATATTTTAACTGTCTCCCCCTATGTCCTGCAAATTTCTTAAGAACCTTAAGAATATAAGGTAGCATGGTCAGCTGTAGAAGACAGTATGTAGTGCCTCAAAATTATAAATATAAAATTACCATATGAGCCAGTAGGTGCCAATTGTAGCTACATACCCAAAAGAACTGAAGATGGGGATGTGGACAGATATTCATACATCATTATTCACAGTAGCATTATTCACAACATCCAAGAGATGGAGACAACTCACACAGTCAAAGAGAGATGAATGGAGAAACAGAGATATATGCACATAATGGCATATTACTTAGCCATCATGAATGCAATCCTGAAACATGCTATAAATGAATGAACTCTGAAAACATTATGCTAAGTGAAACAAGCCAGACACAAAAGCACATAAATTGTATCATTCTACTTACATGAAATACCTAGAATGGTCAAACTCATAGGGATAGAAAGAAGGGTGGTTATCAGGGGCTGGAGGGAAGGAGGAAAGAAATGGAGTGAGACAGGCAGGCATGCAGTTTGGAGATGGATAGTGGGTATGGCTGCCCAAAAACGTAAAAGTACTAAGTGCTGCTAAGTACTAAACTGTACTATACTTTGTATGTGTTACACTTTGTTATGTATAGTTTACAACAAGAGAAAAGCTAATAGGAAATATTTTATTTTTAAAACAGACTCAGAAGACTCATATACAAAAATATGCATATATTTGTGATTGATGTATTATGTAACAATAACAATTAAAGAAAAGGGGGCCAGGAATTAAAATGGAGTTAGAGGCATGGGAGGAATTGAAGGGAGTAAAGGGAATGGGGAAATTATGAAATTATATTTTAATTTTTGAAATACTCCCCCCAAAAGCCAAAATTTTTCTTTTAATTCATTTAAGAGATTTAAGGGATTCATTTAATTTAAAGACAAAAACAAACTATATCTTGAAACCTCCAATCTATCCAATCGACATGGGAAAGAAAGGGGAGGGTAGAGATGTGGCTCAGTTGGAAGATTACCCGCCTGGTACACATGAAGCCCCGAGTTTGATTCTTAGCACCACATAAACCAGTGTGATGGTGGTGCATGTGTGTAACACTGGCATTCAGGATGTAGAGAAAAGAGAATCAGAAATTCGAGGTCATCCCTCCTTGTCTACACAGTAAGTTTCAGGCCAGCCTGGGCTACAGGAGACCACGTAGGGAGGGAAAGAAACTAAATTTAAGGACAAAGTAGAATTTACAGTCCAAAGACAGATCATCTGTGACTATATATAGAAGGAATAGTCTTTTATGCCGAATCAATATGGAAAGGAAACTTAAGAAATCAACTTTTAGGGTTGGAGAGACAGATCAGTAGTTAGGAACACTGGCTGCTCTTGCAGAGGACCCAGGTTCAATTCCCAGCACCCACATGGTAGCTCATAACTTTGTAACTCTAGTCCCAGGGTATTTGATACTCACTTCTTGCCTCTAGAGACCTTGCACACACATGGTGTACTGACATACATCCAGGCAAGCATCATATATGTAAAGTAAAATCTCAAAATAGAAATTTAAAAGAAAAGAACTTTCTTCTAAGCACACAAATCTTTTTGGGAAACTGACTTAGAGGGAAAATGTCTACCCTTACTTATCAACTGTATTTTTATTAAGGATAAAAGGATAACATTGTGATTCATCCAACTTTCAAACAAGCAGTTTCAATTTCTGCAGAAGACTGCAGAAGCCATGGCCAATTGGAGACAGCTGTTCTGAGCCCAGTGCCCTTGGCTGGTAGCATCAACAATGACTGGACCATGACTGCTTTCCTTCTAGGTCATAGCCAGTTTTCTATCAGTGTGCAGAGATGTTGTGTCTTGTGTTTCTGTCTTGTTTTGGTTGTTTCCCAGTTCCACCTATGGCAGTACACTGCTGTGTTCTGTTGTTTCCCAACAGGGCTGGAATGTCTTTTGAGCAGTAAGTGGGAGGTATTAACAGCACTCTGTGGTCTGTGTCTCCAACTTCTATGTGAAATAAAAAAAAAAAAAGATGGCAATATCTGACAAAAGAAAAAATAAACTTGGCTGAGTTGGAGCCACAGTGTCAGCAGCAAAAGCCCAAGATCACAATCACTACTACTGGGCAGAGAACAAGACATTAAGTATGGGAGTGGCTCTAAGCAAGATGAAAAACACTTGATGTCTGAGTCAGTGTCAGAGTGGACAGTCAGCGTGGGAGTCAGCAAACTACAGCAGGCGCCATTGTCCAGAAAGGTCCTGGGTGACAGGTAGTTGCCTGACAAGTAAATTGGATTCTCTTTATTCTTTGGAGTCATCAGGCCGGGACATACCAAGCAATGGATGAAGGGGCACTTGGTGGTGCTAAGCCAGGTTCCATTTTCTTTAATTCTGTGTTCACAAGAAGGGTGGGAAGATGACATTTGGGAGAGAAAAAGGGACAGTAATCATACTCAACTTTTCTTACTATTTAAAGGAGTCCTCAGAGATAGAAAAACTAAGCTACTCTGAGTCTTGCTTTGTGCTAGGGGGCAAAGCAACTCTACGTACATTTTCTCACTTATTCTGTTTTATATGTAAATGAAAAAATGAAATAAAAGGAGGACATGACTACTCCTATGGTAGGGAGAAGATTTTATTGTAGCTATAAGGGGGAAGTCAGGCAGAGGGAAGAGTGCAGGCTGAACATGGCCAGCAGGCTAAAGTAGAACACAGAGAGAAGGGGAGGGAATGCAAGAGGGGTGTGGCTAACCAAGAGACAGGCATAGCCAAATCTGCTGAGTTGTACAGGGATCAGGCTGGAGGAAGGGAAGTCCAGCCCCTGGGAGGGAGAGGTTTAGGGTAGGGGGTGGGATGAGAAGTACTGGGAGGAGCCACAGGTACTGACTGAGCCTTGGGGAGCTGGCCAGCGTGGGCTTTGATATGTTAATAGGCACCTCAGCCATTTGTCCTGGATTTCTTAGACCTAATAGGTTTTGCTGGTTCTGTATTATTGCATTCCTATTTTGCTGCTATGGAAACTGAGGCACACACATGTTGGATAAATTTCCCTAAAACCACACTATTAGTAAATGATACTCTGGAGGCAAAACTTGGGTCTGACCCCTGTGCTGGAGACTTAGTCACTGGGCTGCACCACCACAAATGCAGACAGATGCGAGAAAATAAGTTGGGAACAAAAATGGAAGTGATGGAAAGAAAATATGCTACAGCGTGTGCCAAAATCAACTACAAAACATTTACTTTTTTTGATGAGATCTTGAAATAGTAGCAAAAAACAGACGACTAATAGGGAGGGGCTGGACAGGCATGGAGCAAGGAACTGATAGACAGCAAAGGGCCATTTCTGTCCAAGACTGCTGCTTCCATTGCTCCTCTCTGTAGCTAGAGTTTTTCTGCCTGGCCCACAGTCAGGACAAATCTCTCTCACCTGCCAGTCCCACAGCCATTCAGACCCGACCAAGTAAACACAGAGACTTATATTGCTTACAAACTGTATGGCCGTGGCAGGCTTCTTGCTAACTGTTCTTATAGCTTAAATTAATCCATTTCTATTAATCTATACCTTGCCACGTGGCTCATGGCTTACCAGCATCTTCACATGCTGTTTCTCATCGTGGCGGCTGACAGTGTCTCTCTGACTCAGCCTTCCACTTCCCAGCTTTATTCTCCTCCTTGTCCCGCCTATACTTCCTGCCTAGCCAATGGCCAATCGGTGTTTTATTTATTAACCAATCAGTAACACATTTGCCATACAGAACATCCCACAGCACTTCTCCCACCCTCTTGTTGATAGATTTTGGTTAGAACATCAGGTACTTCATCTACAGATGGATGTAAAAACTGTGGGCTCAACTCAAAAGTCATTTCTTCCACTTCAAGTTATACTCACAGGGGTTTGTGAGGTCCTAGAAATGGGGACTGTGTGGTCACAAGGCTATGCCTCAGTGCTGATACCATTTAGGACACGGAATCAGAGTCTCCTGTTCTCCCAACACATGAGAAGTGAGGAGAGGCTCAGGCAATGGAACACACACCTTGTGGGATGTCAGAACAGCAGAAAGGATATTTCTAGTAGTTATGGATGAGCTGTTCTGTGAATCTAGCACTTGGCAGGCTGAAGCAAGAAGATCTCAAGTACGAAGCCAGCTTGGGCTATATACTGAGGCTTTGTCTCAAAACAACAAACAAACAACATTGATCAAATAATTTCAAAAATAAAAGAAGAGTTGATCCAATGAGTTTAGAGTTATTTTAATTAGTATATCACTAAGGAAAACTAAGGGCCCAGGCAGTCTCCTATAAATAAAGCAAATTATTAATATCTATTTTAGCTTTCCTGAAACAAATTTCACTCTAACACAGCTATGCTCTGAATAATGGAAATAAGTGAAGAAAGTAGTGAAATTAACTAAGATATTCATCATGAAAGCAAAGTTCTCTATCCAATGAGAATATGCAAGATGTAGGAAATGACATTCTCCAAACTGTGACTGAGTATAAGGAAATACTTAAACTGTATGTGCATATGGTGCCCCAGCTGCTGTCACTGGGTAACTGGAGGATGGCTGTAAGCAGGGTCAGCAGAACTATGTCTCAGAGACAAGTGGGCATTATGCTGACAAAAACCATGCTGAGATACAAGCAAGGTATTAAAGACACTGGAAACGCTGGGCCTAGTAGCCCAGGTCTGCAGTCCCAGCTACTTGGGCAATTAACACAGGAAGAAAAATAACTCAAGGCCTACCTGAGCCTCAGAGCAAGTTCAGGGTCAGCTGGGGTGCTTCTTGAGACTCTGTCTCAAAAGAAAGAGGGCAAGGGAGGTAGCTTAGTGGTAGAGCACTTGCCTGCTATGATGTGTGAGGCCCTGGTTCAAATCCTAGTACTACAAATAGAAAAGGAAAAAAAGTGTTTTTTTTTTTAAAGACACTGGTGTATGTATTTCAGATATAAGCTACTTTTTTAAAGCATATGAGAATTTAAACTTAACATCTCTAAGTAGATTCAAACTTTAAAAAAGGTCAGTTTGTTGGTCTATCCATCCATCTGTCCAATCATCCATCCGTTATCACTAAATTGAAGAATTACATTTTTTTCTTTTGATACTAATTTTCTGGGTTTTTTATTTGTTCGTTTGCAAGTTTTAAAAGATACAGATACAAGGGGTAGGGGGTAGTGATGGTTCATCTTGACTGGGATTTAGAATCATTATGGAAATAATCTCTGAGCTGTCTGGTGAGGAATTATCTAGATTAGGTTAACTGAGGTGAGATGACCCATCCTAAATGTGGGCTGTACTATTTCACACACTAGGGTCCTAGACTGAATTAAAAAAAAGAAAAAGAAAAAAAGCAGGGCCTTTGATCTCTGGTCTCAACATCTACACACATGGGCACGTGCATGCACACTCGCGTGCACGCCGGCATACACACACAAATAAAACAAAAATAAAAAATAAAGAAGAAAGCAAGCAGAGCACAAGTGCTCATCACTTTTGGCTTTTTTGTTTTTTGGAGACAGGGTTTCTCTGTTTAACCTTGGCTGTCCTAGAACTCGATCTGTTGACCAGGCTGACCTCGAACTCACAGAGAACCACCTGCCTTTGCCTTTTGAGTGCTGGGATTAAAGGCGTGTGGCAGTGTGCCGTTTCTTGGCTTCTTTTAAAAATTGTTTTATTCTTTTATGTGTATGAGTGTTTTGCCTGCATGTATGCCTGTGCACCACGTGTGTGCCTGGTGCCTGTAGAAGCCAGAAGATGGTGTCAGATCCTCTGGAACTGGGAGTTACAGTTATGAGCTGCCACATGGGTTGGATGGAACCTGGGTCCTCTGGAAGAACAGGCAGTGCTTTGACCACTGAGCCACCCCTCTAGGCCCACACTCTCTGCTTCTTAACTGTAGATGCGGTGTGAGCTGCTGTCTCAAGCTCCTGCCAGTGTGACTTCCCAACATGATGGCTACACCCCTGACCCAGGAGACGAGGAGAAACCTTTCCTTCTTAGGTTGCTTTTGTCGGACATCTCGTTGTGACAAGATAAATAATGTACACATTAAAGAAAGATGACATTTTTAATAAGTATATTAATGACTTGTGATCAACTGATACAGGAAAGTGTGTCAAAAATTAAAAAGAAAATAGAATTCAGCACATTAGTAAGCAACAATTAGATATGAGAGTGCTAATAAGAAAATACTTTTAAAATTCTGCTGAGGAGGAGAATAACATTTTGAATCATATTATATATGTTAGAAACAAACAGTCATTTGTTACTTTTTAAAGTTGTAATATTGTTTATTCTTTTTTAATATATATTTTTTATTATTAAGAAATTTTCTATTCATTTTTACATACCAACCAAAGATCCCCTCCCCTCCCTCCTCCCATCCCCCAGCTTCCCCTCCCCCCCATCCCACACTCCATTCCCACCTCCTCCAGGGCAAGGCCTCCATGGCGAGTCAGCAGAGCCTGATACCTCAGTTGAGGTAGGTCCAAGCACCTTCCCCTGCACCAAGGCTATGTAAGGTGTCCCATCATAGGCAGCGGGCTCCAAAAAGCCCTAGGGATGGGTCCTGATCCCACTGCTAGTGGGTCCCGTAAGCAGATCAAGCTACGTAACTGTCTCACGTATGCAGAAGGCCTAGTCCAGGCCCATGGAGGCTCCACAGCTATTGGTCCACAGTTCATGAGTTTCCACTAGTTCGGTTTCCCCATCACGGTCTTGATGCCCTTTGCTCATGGAATCACTTTTTTTCTGGGCTATAGCATGCTGAGTTCTTCCTGAAGGAAAAGCTCTGAAAAGTTCCTCTCTGCTGTCATCCCAGACAGCACAGCACTTGCCCAGTTTGCTCGTGGTAACTGAACACTGGGGAGCCCAGAAGCCAATGGAGCAGTAAGCGTTTTGGGGAAACCAGAGACTTCCCAATCCAATTCCAATATCTGGTCAAAGAGGAATGTGATTGTGTGGCTGTCACTAATTTGGTTCGAGAATGATAGTTTGTGATTGTTGACAAGAGGAACATAAGCTCAATCTACATAAACGAGGTTTAAAAAATGTAAGTATAGGGGCTGGAGAGATGGCTCAGTGGCTAAGAGCACTGATTGCTTTTCCAGAGGACCCGGCTGAGCTCAATTCCCAGCATCTACAAGGCAGCTCACAAATGTCTGTAATTCCAGTTCCAGGAGACCCAAAACCTATAGTAAAACACCAATGCACATAAAAATAAATAAATAAACAAATAAGTAAATAAATAAAATCCCAAAATGTAAGTATGATGTGACATCAAATAGTAACAGGAAAATAGCAGTGAAAATGCTTTATTTATTAACCCCCAATTCCTCATGGAATTGGATTGCTTCTCTATATGCCTCAAAGTAGTTTACATGGGTTATTTGTACCTGGGCTTACATATTACTCTTAAACAAATATTTAAAGTTCACCGGTGACCTGCTGGTTTCTCTTCCTGGAATTTGAATGGCCTCTTCAGGTAACCAGAATGCCACTGTTATTATACACAGAGGTGGGTGCCTTTCACTATCTCCCTCCTAACCTTTCCCAGGTGAATTGGTAATGGAATTGGCACTGGAATCACACAGGCATGGTCCTCATGTAGCTCAGCCATGATGAGCTGCATTTCTACAATCATCTCACTAGGCATCTGCAGCCTTGAGTATGAAATTGCACAGTAGGTCATCTGTGCAGCTAAAAGATTCACTCAAGGAGCACAGTCAGACATTCAGCTCAGCCTGGCAGAAAGTGTTTCTACCAGCTCAACAGCAACTACCCCAGGTGCAGCCATACTCAAATGCACTCCACAATACACACTTAGCAAATGGTAATAAAACATGTATGCAAGGCTAAATATTAAAAGGACAAAAGACTTAGTAACTAATAAACAAATCCTCATTGCTTATCACTATAATCAAGATGGGTGTTTTACTATACTTTTTACCAAAGTTAATAATATTCAGAGTTTTCAAAGTAATAGTCTGTTAAACAGAAGAGCAACAGAAGCTATGTGTTTTAAAGTGTTTAGCAATAAAAAGCAAAAAAAAACAAAACAAAACAAATGACTTATGACTTCCAATGTTCTTATAACTATTAAGTCAAAATTGTCTGACATATTCTGTATTATTTGCTAACTATATAGTTTGTATTTGCTAAAGCTCAAGTCTGTACTGGTTAATCTTGATTGCCACTTTATTGAACTGAGAGATACCTAGGATTAGTAAAAGCACACTTCTGGGTATGTCTATAAGAAGATTTCTAGAGATGATGGGCATGTGGGACCCAACTTAGTGGAAAAGATCTGTGCTGAGTATGTCTGGCACCATCTAACCATGGTTGAAATAAAGGCAGGAGGAGAAGCAACCCATCCTTGTGGACTCATTACCTAGCGCTCCCTGCTTCCTGGCACAGCAAAGCTCTACTACATTCCCATTGGCAAGCTCACCAAGCACTGAAACCTCTGAAGCCATCAGCCAACTGCACCTTTCCTCTCTCAGTTGTTCTATTTGCCATAGCGAATAAAATTCCAACATACAGTCTGAATACACAGCAATGTGGAGAAAAGCAAGCTAAACAAAGAATGAATGAATGGATATTCCGAGTAAAAAAGTCAAGTTCACCATTTTTACTGAATTGAGAAAGAGGCATGCTTTATTTTTAAACTAAAAGTAAAAC
This sequence comes from Peromyscus californicus insignis, assembly GCF_007827085.1. Taxonomy (NCBI): domain Eukaryota; kingdom Metazoa; phylum Chordata; class Mammalia; order Rodentia; family Cricetidae; genus Peromyscus; species Peromyscus californicus. The sequence goes on along the minus strand of NW_026294551.1, from coordinate 42,034,546 downwards.
TTAAATGAAAAGAACTTATACTGTACACAATTTAGGAATCCTTTAAAATGCACATACCTCTTGGTTTCAAGTTAGCAGCTTAATTTATATAATCTATAAAGTGTTTCTGTGCCTACAAAACACAATCTGCAATTTCCCCCATGGGATCATTACATGAATGTAAAGTGGTGTATTTTATGACAGTCCCCTGAGTCTTCGGTGTTTAAGTCATAAACCATAAAAAAGTAACAAGTTCACATAGAATTAAATTTGTATTTCCAGCATGGACTTTCATCTTGAACCTCACAGTCATAAATCCAACTACCTCCTTAGTATTCAAACTGACTTCCTAAACTTGCCCCAAAACTATTCACAGGGTCTCTCTGCACAGTCCTGGTTGTCCTAGAATTCGATGTAGACCAGGCTATCCTTGAACTCAGAGATTTGCCTGCTTCTGCCTCAAGAGTGCTGGGATTAAAGGCGTGCACCACTACTGCCCTGCTCAACTATTCTTGACCTCTACCCTCCAGCTCTGATTTTTGCCAACAATAACTACCTTCAAAATACACCCAGAACTGGATCTCTCACCACCTCTGCTACCATCACCTCATTGGGATTATTTTTTGTATACGCATTATGTGGCAAGTACATGTTCATGTATGGGATATGTATCCATGTGGGTGCCTGTACGTGTGTGTGTGTGTGTGTGTGTGTGTGTGTGTGTGTGTGTGTGTGTGTGTGTGTACCAGATGTTGCTGTTGGGAGTCTTTTTCAATCATCTCCCCATTTCATGTTTTGAGACAGAGTCTCTTACTGAACCTGGAGCTCAGTGGTTAATTAGGCTAGACGGCCAGTGAGCCCCAGGAATCTTCTTGTCTCTGTCTCCCCAGTACTGGGATTACAGGAATAGGCCACTGCACCTAGCATTTCTTATGTGGGCATTGGGGATCTGAACTCAGGTCCTCATGCTTGCCTAAGGAGTACTTTGATGAGCCATCTCCCCAATCCTTCACTTTGATGATGATTATATTGCTATATAGCTTCCTACACTGTTTCCCTTCCCCTGCTTCAGCACATTGTCAAAACAGCAGCCAGAGGGATTCCATTCACATCCAAACCACATCATGTCACTCCTGTGCTCCATCAAACCTTCCTTTCAACTTTCCTGATGCCAATATACCCCCTCCTCACTCTCGATGCTCCAGCCTGGCACAAAGGTGAAACCTGATAAATGTTTGCTTAATAAAAAAATGAATGAACTCCTCAAAAATTTAACAATATTTGATATTGTGCTGAATTTGATAAATAATAAGCACAGCAGATAGAAGCCCAGAAATTGCCATTAAATTAAAGAGGGCACTTTAAGAGATATGGCAGGCTGTCCAATCATAAGTTATCCCTGTCACTAGGAAAACAGTTCTGGGCAAGTAGACACAGTACTCATCAAGCGAAGATATCCTACTTCCTGACCCCACCCCTGCCAAGATCACATGGTGGCTATAAGCAAAGCCAAGATCAGCAGAGACTATTCTCCAAGGCAGCATCCTGTGAATTATCACCAATTATTTTTCCTCAACTAAGCAACCAATTGACACCTTTTTGAGCCCAACTCTAACTGCAGTATTCTTCCAGTCTCCATGCTTCATCAACTACCACCTAAGAACTACACTATTTCCTAACTACATCCTACTACCTGTCCTTCCATTTCACTCAGCATACTGGGGCTAGAGTTACCTTCTCCAAAGCAGATGCTGTTCCCTTCCTTTAATTTTGTCAAAAGCACGGGGTGTTCCCAAACATACTGTGACAGGTATATCAAACACAGCTCCATCCTCCCCCCATGCCACTCCCTGCCTGGCTACTTGAAGAATATACTTTAGTCCATCTTTCAATACTCCACTAAAATGTGACCTCCTCTGTGGAGCTTTCCAATTCCCTGCAGAAGAATATACTTCCTCCTCTGTGCAGCTATAATATTTGCTCTGTTTCTGTCACAGCATTGAAAACATTGTTACTGTTCACATAGATTCCTTTTTATCACTATACAAGAGACACTGTGCGCTTTCCTCTGGTAAGAGATTATTTGCTTACCTTTGTTTCAGAGTGCTTGAATTTTTGTTTTGAATGTTGTATTTGTTTAATGATGACTCTTTATATGTTCTGGCTCTGAGTCATTTGTCCAACACACATACACAAAAATTTTTTCAGACTATGGTTCATCAATTAGGTGTATTCTACTGCCTAGTCATTCTCCTATAATTACTAATTACACATATAGACTGTTTCTAAGGGTTTTTTTTTTTTTTCGGCTGTAATTTAACACTTTGTTGACTAAAATCTAAAGCTTTCCCTATATTAAACTGTTTCTTTTATCTAGATTCACAGATGGGTAGAGTCAAACAAGTATGTGACTACTTGATACTGATACAGACTAAACGTGGCTGCTTCAAAAAGAATCTTGTCATTTGACATTAGTCCAACAATGCTTGAGTTCACTTGCTTGCCATGGACTTACGACTCTGGCTTTAAAAACAAACAAACAACCCTGGCTCGAAAAACCAAAAAAAAAACAAAACAAAAAAAAACAAACAGACAAACAAACAAACACTTTACCAGTCTAATAAGGAAAAAAAGACCCTAGTACTTCATTACTTTAAGTTCTATGGATCTAGTAAAAGTGAAATTAGCCATTCACATGTTTGCTATGATAAATATTCTGTTCATGTGTATATGTGCATTTATCACAGGGTCTTCACATTTAATCAAGATAGTGAGCTTTTAAAAAATATTTTATTGTGTTTTATGTAGTTCTATATTTACAGCAACTATTTCCTGAAGTCTAGTGTGCTTTTAAAAGTTTAATGTAGGTAAGTCTGTGTTTACACACAAGCTTAGGAAAGGCTCTTTCCTAGAACATTCCCTATAAAGTATCCACTATAAATGTGAATATTTCCCTGTGACTATCCATATTAATTATCTTAAGTTTTTTAATTTAACCCATTATTTCCTTAGCAACTTTTGTAGATAAGGGGCACTAGATTAGACTCATGTCTAAGTTTTCTTTATTCAAATTAATAACCAATGGGGTAATAACACTTATCAAATACCTATTCCTTTCTGTGTGGCGTTTATGATGCACATTATACCATTTATTCAGTTTTTATCATTATTTTGGGACTATCTTCTTAGTTCCATGAATGCCTATTTTTACATCATCATCATGCTTGTTACATCATTGTTGCCATCATTACTTCATTTGATTAGTATTTGTTGTGCAGATGCAGCATGTTAGCTCTTAGAGATAAAAATGGTAAGAGGCATTTCTGGTTTCTGTTCTTATGGTGATGACCGACTAGTAGTGGGGGTGTGGAGATAAGCAGCCAGACTGAAATGCCGCAATATAACAAAAGTATGAGAGACCAAGGCAGTGCATAATGGGACTCCCAAATGGACTTGGCTAATGAAGGAAAAGTTTTCTGGGGGTATGATGCCTGGCATACCAAAAGAAACACCATATTGAAAGATCTACAAATGAGAGAGAAAGATGGTACCAGGAGAGTTTGAGAACTGGCATCCTGGCTGCAGCAGGAGGAAGAGGAAGCTGTGTGTGGGTGGCAAGAGCTCAGGCCCTGGAAGGGTGGGGCTGGGTAGATCTTAGGGACCTTAAAAATGACTCTGTACTTTATCCCGAGGGCAGGGCAAGCCAGGACACCCTGTAATCAGGGAGCAAAGTGTTCAGATATGCATTTTAGGAGGACCATAAGATGAAGAATAATTTACTAAAGGAAGTCAAGTACAGCCAAGTACAGCCAAGGAGCCTGTTTAAAGGTGCGTGAGGAAGATTAAGGCCATACTAATACTTTCCTGCAGTTTCCTAGGAAATAACTCTGGTATTATTTACACAAGTTCCTTCCTAAACACCTAATTTCACCCTAGCCTAATTTATTTGGAACTGCATTAAATAATTAATTTATGAACAATTACAACTTGATTATATATCATTTCTCCTCAGGTTTTTGAAGAATTAGTGCTAAGCCACTTCTAAAGAAATGGTACATCTTACATCATATGTTTTCATAAAGATGATATAGTTATTAGTAGAACAACAAAAAAATCGGAAGGGAGAAAAGGGCAGGATAGGGAAGTTTTGATAGTATAGGGACTAAAAGTATAGGGAATGTCAATAACCAAGGGAGACAAAAGCAAAAGGGAGCAAATGTATGCTGAGAAAGTAGGCTGAGCCTTGCAGAGAGCTACCAACAGCCTTTTAAACTAATCATTAAAAGGAAGCCTACCTGGGTCCCAACAAAGAAAACCTTGTTTTTAAAAAATCTGAAAAGTTAATTTAAAAAGCAAAACCAGACCACTGCAACCAGAATTCCAAAAGGCTGGAGTGTTAGAAGAACAACAGCAAGCCACAGTGACAGGACTTAAGAGCCAAAAGACACTTGCAGAGATTTTAAGTGCTTAAAACTGGGCCAGAGGAAGAGAGCAGCGACTTTGTGGCTTCACCAAGTCATAGCTTGGGTTCTCTCCTCGGGAGGCTAAGCTGTGCAGCAGGAAAGCTATAATATGGAGGAAAGAAGACCTCCAAGAGCCGAGCACTGAGGGGAGACTGGGGAGGAGCCTCACCCTGTAAGGAAGGCATTTCGTTCTTTTCCTACTCTCAGGTCTGGACAGAGTGCTGGGCAGAAAGGACAAAGGTGAAAACCTACACATTCTGTTTGAACAATATTTATTCTCAGTAATTTTAATGCATCTGTTCCCACAGGAAATGTGCTACTCTGAAAATGAGTTGAGTCTTATCTTCTAACAGGAGTACTGAGCCATCTCCTTCAAGCCTGGAAGATTTGATAGTCTGACAACATTATGAGGTAGATGATGCCAAAAAGACACAGTTCTGCACTTTCTTATCCAGGGCTCCTTTTCAAAGCTGTCTTCTTCAGAAAGAACACTCACACACAAGATCTTGTTTCAATTACAGTTTTCTTGTTACTCTTTTTATGTGGGCTGAGAGAATCTAATTCCTTCTTTCAGGAGATGTTTATCCCACTGGAGGCAATGGACCTTTAAAGATGAAAAGACAGATGTACTTTCTGTCCTCCTGGGGCTTTTGCATGCACAGGCAAATAATTAGATAATTGCAGGATAGAGGCTGGAATATTAGTGGAGCACACAGGAGCAGCAGCTAGGGACTTCAGGAAGGCAGCTGGAGGAACCGACATCTATAATAAAGTTATGATGGCCATCTCAGGGGACCCACACTGGGACCAGGTGAAGAACTAAAGCCAGGCATATGTTACAAATGCATTCTCCAGGGCAATGGAGAGCACTGTAGAATAGTTCTCAACCTGTGCCCAGATTACAGGTGTACCCACCAGTCAGAAGCAGTTTCACCCCTTTTCCTCAGGGGCGGAATTTAAACCACTTTGTGTGGGTCATGACTTGAAAGAGTGGGATTCATTACTTGCAAAAGAATTAGGAAATGTTGCTTTGGCCTTTCAGCAGTAATTCATTTACATAATTTATCTCTCCTTTCCCATTCTTCATTCTTTCATTACTTGCCCCCCCATCTTTAATTCTTATATAGAACTTGATTGCCAGCAATTATTAAATATATGTATTCTGAATTTTTGCCACCAAGAGAGAAAGATGATTTCATTTTAGATATAAAATTCTGGTGAAGAACTTTGAGTGATCTAGCTCGGGTTAGGTGCCCACTTCTAGACCAACTAAGGCCAAAGGATAGGGTAATTTTGTATTTTAAATTGTGTACCCTGTTATAGGAAGGGAAGAAGAAAGAGCTGGTGAAAACATGGCCCAAAGGAAGCAGAAGGTGGAACCAACAGAGGCATTGCTCTGAGAAGCAGAATCTGATGCAGGAGAGAAGGAGAAGGACAGAAAAAAAAGATTAGCAGTGGAAAGACTGCTTAAGAGATGTTAAACAAAGTGAGGGCAAACTTGGTGTGGTGGCATATGCTTTTAATTCCAACACTGGGAGGCAGGGACAGGTAGGTTTCTGTGAGTTCAAGGCTAGTCTAGTCCACAGAATCAGTTGGAGGGATAGGGCCAGTCAGGGATAGACAGTGATACCTGGTCTCAAACAAGCAAAACAAAAAGAGGGCGGGCAGATCAGGGAGACACAGGAATACCTGGTAATTTTAAGATTTGACTAAGGTTAGCAACTATATATATGCTGATAGTAGCATCATTTTTGTCAGCAAATCCCAGAAGACCAGATATTGGAATCCTGAAGGCAAACGTAACAAGGCAGCTTGAGGTTGGGGATTTAGCTCAGTGGTAGAGTGCTTACCAAGCAAGCACAGGCCCTGGGTTTGATCCTCAGCTCAAAAAAAAAAAAAAAAAAAAAGGCAGTTTGATAGTTCCAGTACTAAAGAACAGTGGGGGAGCGCAGTGTAAGGGTGAGAAAGGATAGGACGAGATTGGGGTGACACTTGGGTCAGAAGAAAGACACAGGAAGCAGTATGTGAACAGGACTCTGGGTGAGGAATGAGAAGTATGGAGTTGGGGGGACGTTGCAAGGTTTCTGAGACAGCTGAACCCAGCAGTGCCCCAATGGACAAGGGTTCTCTAGGAGATAACTACACACTGGATTGATGGGGTTTCAACTGTTTTTCTTGAGAACTTTTAGTTATTCCTCATAGTCTTGGAGCATATATATGCTTTCAGTGGCCTTCCTATGCTCTCCCCTTTTCTCCTCCTTCAGGAACTACTGCCCAGGTGACCTGTCCCCATCACACAAAGCTGCATGCCACTTCTGAGATGCACCTGGTATCCCAATTTCCACCTCTAGTGTCTTACATGACTCCTCCCCACTTCTATTCATAATGGTCTTGCCTGTTCTATATACCCAGACTTCAGAAGTTCACTTCAAAATCCTAGTTAGAATCTGCTGCCTCTAGGTAGCTCTCCAAGAGTCTCCAAATCACTTTTTCTTCCAATACACAGGTACACTGGTGAGTTTTTGTCAACTTGACACAAATGTAGATCTATCTGGGAAGAGGGAATCTCAACTGAGTAACTGCCTCTCTCAGATTGGCCTGTGGCCAAGTCTTTGAGTCATTTTCTTAATTGCTAATTGATGTAAGAGGGCCCAGCCCACTGTGGGCAGAGCCATCTGTACGCAGGTGTGCCTAAGCTGTATAAGAAAGAAAGCTGAGATAGCCAGAGGAAGCAAGCTAGCAAGCATCCTCCTCCATGGCTTCTGGTTCAGTTCCCAGCTTGGCTTCCCTCAATGATATACTGGAACCTATAAAATGAAATACACCATTTCATCTCCAAGTTGGTTTTAGTCAATGTTTTATCACAGCAACAAAAAGCGAACTAAAACAATAGGTTTTTAAATCCCATGTCACTATACTGTCAAGTATTTCATTTCTGTTTTTCTTTTAAGTTCTTTGGGATGGCTCACATCCACATCCTCCACACTTGGATGGCTGAGGCAGGAAGATTGCCCCCAAGTTCTAGGCCAGCTGGGCTTCAAAGCAAGGTACAAAAAAAAAAAAAGTTGCTAAATGCAACTTTTTAGGCAAAGTAAGCATATGAGGGTGTGGGTGTAGATGTGTACCTAAGAAATACTCTTGACAGAATACTCAGCCAGTTAAAGGGCTAACCATCTTAACACTAAAGCTCATAGGGCATACTGCATGTCAACACAGAACCCAACTCTATGGCTAATGAGCAAATGGAAAACTTATCTATACAGAATGCATCTAAAGCTATAAAAATAACATACACAATTAGGAACAGAATGCTGAATGAGTCAAATGGAACACTTACTACTGACCACTAACTGGCCTAAAGTTTTCTAGTCACTAAATCATGTTTTCTCTGTGGTATGTAAAGGAAATCCAAAGTCACCAAGTTTTTACTCCTCTAGCATTTAGGGAGATGGAAAAGATAGAGATGAAAGAGGAAGGAGTCACAATCCAGAATCAGGGTCAAAGGAAAGGCAAGGGGTCTCAAGAAGACAGTGAAGGCAGAAGGCCAGGTCTATAATTTCCTATGGACACACATAAATTCATCTAGTCAACTTAAGATTAGCATGAAGAGAAGCCTGGTCATGACATGAAATGCTTTCCATCTTCAAGTAAACACGACAATATTCATTTTGGAAGTGCTCCTGCTCTGTTCTTGGTTGAATTAATATTGTTCATCTCTGAGGGCAATCCAGTGAGAAATAAATGTTTAATGTCCAGACATTTTTATCCCTTACTTTACATCTGAGAATCTATTAAATAGAAAGGGCAAAGACACTTATAATGAGGATATTTACAAAAACATTTTATTTATTTTTAAGTATGTATCTGTTTAAATGTACACTACATGTTAGTGTGGTGCCCACAGAGGCCAGAAGAGAGTGTCAGATTCCCTGGAACTAGAATTACAGGCAGTTGTGAGTTGCCTGGTGTTGAGAAACAAACTCAGGTCCTTTGGGAAGACCAGCAAACACTCTTTAAAAATGAGTATTTATTATTTTATGTGTATGTGCCTGAGTATATGTATGTGTGCCATATGTGTGCAGGAGCTTATGGTGGTTAGAAGAGGGCACTGGGTCCCCTTACTGAATTGTATATGGTTTGTGAGCCCAATGTGGGTGATGGGAAATGATCCCCAGTGTTCTCCAAAAATAGTAAATGTTCCTAACCACTGAGCTAGCTCTCTAGTTCCAACAGCAAACAATCTTAATTGCTGAGCCATCTCTTCAGCCCTTCGAAAGAATTTTAATAGCAAGGTAACTATAATCAGCTCACCATCCAATTGACTAAATATTCTAGCATATAGAATATAAGAATATGTGAGATAAATGTGTAAGATAAATAAAAAACATACAAGTGAAAAATGCAAATTTACAGACAGCATTTATAAGTGTAATATCATTAAAAATAAGTTTTAAATGATATATTGATATGTATATTTATATACACACATACATACACACATACATACACACAGAAGTTTTTGTTTGTATATTTTATATTTATGTCTGAACTTTGTACAAATTTATATCTGTGTGCTGATTAGTTTTATGTCAACTTGACACAAGCTAGAGTCATAGGAAGAAAAACCTCAATTGAGAAATGCCTCCATCAGATTGGCCTGTTGGCAAGTCTTGGGGGGGCATTTTTTTTTTCATTAATGATTGATGTGAGAGGACTTAGGCCACTGTGGGTGATGCTAACCCGGGAGGTGGTCTTGGAGTGTATAGAAGAGCAAGCTGATTGTGCCATAAGAAGCAAGCCTAAACAGTGTTCCTCCATCAGTTCCTGCTTCCAGGTTCCTGCCTTAAGTTCCTACCCTGGCTTCCTTCAGTGATGGACTATAAAGTGTAAGTTGAAACAAACTCTTTCCTCCCTAAATTTCTTTTTGGTCATGATGTTGATCACAGCAATAGAAACCAAACTAGGATGGTTTGTAATTATAAAGCTACAGATATTTAAAGTAAATCTTACCTACTGACATGTAAAAATGTCAATACATTTAAAATTTTAATTATATAAGCAAAAGCTACATATTTCTGTCTTTGTATGTATGTGAGGCTGTTTGAGACAGAAGTCTTGTTACAAACCCAAGCTGGCCTCAGACTCTCAATCCTCCTGCCTCTGCTTCCATCCCTAAGCACTAGGACTACAGGTATGTGCTGTCATACCTGGCCTATATTTCTAAAACAGACCAAGACAAAACAACAAAATCCCTGAAAGGCCTCATCAACCACTGACAACAACCAACCTGGGTAGCAAGATTTTGAGTGTTCCTTATCACTTGCTGTCTTGCTCTATTTTTTAAAATGTTTTTCTTGGTGGCGGTGTTAAGATAGGGTCTCATATGAAACTCAGGCTGGCCTCTTGCCTCAGCCACCTCAGTGTGACTTTAAGGCTTATGCTACCACTACCATCTTTACATCATTTTCCAAAAACCATAAAATCTATATATTATTTTGTAAGATTCTCATTTTAAAACTCCATTTCAATTTCTACTTAGAAATTTTTTGAGAACATAAAGGAACAATGCCTCCACAATAATAATCAAGTTTGCTTCCTTTATCTGCTTAATAGACTCTAGGTTTATACCTGCTTTAAAAAATGCTCAGCATTCAAACAAGAGAGGTACTGATAGCAAAATGTGAGTGTTTCCAGTTTTACTATGATAAAACACAGGGGTCTCATAATTTTGATAATATCATTTTATATTTCAATTTGTGATTTTAAAAACGACTTTGCATGTATAACCATATTTGGTTCTGAAGGCTGTGAAGATGGTGGGGGGCGGGTGTGATCCTCACTTTAAAGAGAAGTTGCTTGAATTAGAAGAGGTGGAGGGGTATGTCCAGAGTCTCATGCTGCTGAATGATAGTGTTAGCCTGTACAGTCCTATGTGTCAGCCACTAACCACATTGAACTATTTAAGTTTAAATTCCTTAAAAATCAGTTGTGTTCTGTAATTACACCAGTCACATTGCAAGGACTCAATAATCACATGTGGCCAATGATGAATATTCTGGGTCTTCCAGAGAAGGAAAGTTTCCATCATAACAGAAGCAGTGTGATTCCCACTCCAGTAGCATTTTCCGCTCATGTGGTAGCTTTCCACACCCTTATTTTCCTTGCTTTGAGGAAGGCAAAGCATTATATGGTCAACTTATTCCACCATAGCATGACTTCTGAAATACTGCAGGGGAAACTGTGCTGAACTCAAGTGCCAAAGATGGTTGGTGTAGAGAACACTGAGTGACAGATGAGGGGTAGATGATGACCCTGAAGCAAGGGACAGTGTACTTTGTAGGCGGCCTGCCTAGAATCTGTTTACCCTCTTCTTCCATCTAAATGAACTAGAATTTTGCCTCAGAGCTCAGAAAGGTTTACAATGCAATTTGGACTTGATGAAACAAGATGGGAAGTTAGCTGCTGGAGATACACCCTTGTATGGCTTTGGACTTGACCTCTGAAAGGGCAAACTGCAGAATACAGCACCCACATGAGCATCATCTTGGGAAGTACCCAAAAGTGGGGGCATATCATGAGCTCACACAAATCTATCAGCCATTTAGGTATACCTGATCAGCACTACAGCAAACAGTATATGCAAAGCACATCATGAGGTTTACTAATGGAGTATCCACAGCTGAGTACCCATGTTTTCTGGGAGAAAAACAGAACTGTGTGCTTTGTGGGTTAAAATTCAACCATGTGAAACATAAGATAGCCTTTCAACAGTAAACAGTATTATGAAACTACTTATTTTATGTATTAAACATCGTAAACTTTCAAATAATTAAACATTAAGGAGGCACACTGGCAATGTAAATATAAAGGGAGCACAGTAGCTAGTTATACTTACAATCAAGCATTCAGGAAAACCATAAATAATTCAGACAAAATAGAGATTAAGGACAGTGTAATTCTGATTTTTGTAGAATTTGTATAATCACAACACTGAACAATATAACCGCTTAACAACTACACTGAATTCAGTTGTTTGATGCCATTTAGCCAAAAGCTTTTAAAGGAAGTCTAAGTTTACGATCTCTTTCTGTCTTGGGGATGATTCAGAAGTGTAATGACAACTCTGCCAGACTTCTTGAAAGAAACTCAGTACAAAGAACTGCTGTGCATTCTTCCCTGGGACAAACATGGTGAAAGTTAGGCGTGACTGCACGCACCCACAGTCACCTGTCGCTCTGTTCACACTCACCTGGGAGGGAAACCACAGCCCAGGGAAAAGAAACTGCAACGCTGATTTTCAGCAGGAAGATGGTGGCTGCTTGTCACTTTTTTTAAGTTAAAGATGTGCTGCAGGACATGTTTTGAAACTTTTGAACTGTTTCATGAAGAACTTAGAAGAATGAAAAGGTAGCTATTATATATCCAAAATCTGATTTACTGTTGTGCTCAGCACAAAACAGCAAGACTTAGTAAGAACTAATGGTGGTTTGCACAGAAAGTAATCCATCTGCAGAACAATGTCCTAACTGATGGTCCAGAGCACAAGCGCTTCTTACAAGATACCTGCTAAGGAACATTTCTGTCCATGATGTTTCAGAGATGATGCTCCCATGGCTACACATACAATGCCTGCTCTGAAAACCAGGCCCTCTTCATTCCACTTAAGAGTTAATTCATTTGAGATTAAGAGAGTTAAGAAGTAGTGAATGAAGCTTGTAACAGGAAAGTATACCATTAAACTTAATGTTATTAGGGGCAGTTAGCAAAGCCCAATAAGGACCTGGATATGATGCTATCACACAATGCAGTGTAGGATGGCCTGCTTGATACAGCTGGGCTGTGGGCACATTAAAATGCTGCTTGGTCTGAGGAAACACCCTTTGAGGTATGGAGGTATAATGTCTGTGACTTTCTCAAACAGTGGGTGGGGGTGATAAGGCAAATTCAGACAAGTGATGTAGCTGAATGAAAAGCATAAGGGAGTCTTGTAACTTCCGTAAGATTTTCTGCTACATCAAAATAAAGAGTCACTCCAAAAGCTAATTCATCCTTCTGCTGTGTTTCCTTAAGAAGACAAGTAGTTCTGTTGGTATCTGAGAATGATCTAGAGAACAATGTTTGGATGTTACTGAGGAAGCACAGTATTGTCATTAGCTCTCCAGTGCTACCCTAGCTCTAGAGCTGACCTTCATAGTAGAATACATAGATTCTTCATAGTAGAATACATTCTTGTCAAGCGTGGGATTGGCTGCTGACTTCAGCTGGAACCACTGACTGTCACCATCTCACCACAGTCTATGCTGTGTCATGAATGTGTCTTATTAGCATGACAGGGAGCTGGCTCATTCCACACAGCTGTCCTCTGTCTCATATTTGTTCTTGAAAGTATATGCTTTATGAAAATAAACTCCACAATAAAGAGGTTCCTAGGTGACCATGCCAAGCCCCCTAACAAGTTATGTACCATGCAAAGTTACATAAACATAAGAAAACACAAACTTTCAGAAATTAACAAGTAGTTAAGACATGTAAAACTTGGCACAGAAGTCCCTTAAAAAATTAAGCACACTCATCTTACAGCTGTGAAAACACATCTGAAGCCTGGATTGTTGGGTTTCATGTGCTCTTACCATTTAAAACAAAACACAGAAGGAGACACACTTTGTGTCATGAGTTGTCATCCACAAATTATATGTCTAACCCTGGAGCTTATTTTAGAAACACTCCTCACTAATTTGCCTGTGTTTTTGAATAGCAAGTAATATGTTTTCAATCATGAAAGGTTACAGGGAAATTTTTGTGGTTAAAAACTGGCCCTTTGCTGGCATAAAAAGCATCAGTCTTTGAGCAGTCCTCTGGGAAATAACTTCTTTTTTTCATCATTGTTAAGAGGTCTTCAAATATACTTAGTAGTTACTGTTCTTGGGGATGTATGTTGTTTATGTCCACTGAGCACTGATGTCACTTAAAGCTCTGGAAGAGACAAAATGAGAGCAAGCCTGATAAAGAACTCTGACTTCACAGTAAGAGAACCAAACCATGTGAACATTCCTCTTAAACGAATCCACTGATGGTTAAGTGCACACTGCCCTTCTTCCAACAAGAACCCAGCAGGCCTCCTGACACTGCACTGCTTGCCCAGTTACATATATCAAAGAACGGAGACATCTCATTCTGATAAAATTCTAGCTCTCTGGGCAGTGACGGTGCACACCTTTAATCTCAGCACTTGGGAGGCAGAGGCAGGTGGATCTCCATGAGTTTGAGGCCAGCCTGGTCTAGAGAGTGAGTTCCAGGATAGCCAGGGCTACAAAGTGAAACCCTGTCTCAAAAAAAAAATTGTATTTCATATAACTTTTTCTCAAGTAAAAAACTCTTTACATAAAAATGTCAGAGAAATATAAAAATGCCCTCACAGAGCCCTCTATTTGCCGCCTCCTCCACTGGCTCTCCACATCTTCCACTGACCAAACATTCGTGCTTCTTACAACACATAGTCATTTTATAAAGAAATAACCTGGAAATGTTTTTATTCCTCCCTCCTCAGCATTATACACATCCTAGTTTTTCTCTGTTAGTTTAAGCTCTGTCATAACAAGGATATACAAGTGTTTCTACAGCTTAACGACAGCACAGGGAGTTTGAAGGGAGGGTCCTGCCAAGGCTTGGTTAGAGCGTGGTAACCAGCTTGCTGTGTGTGCTGCTTAAGTTGCACTGTTGACCTGAGTGATTTTGAAAGCACCTAGAAAACACACCTCAGGTCTTTCTGGAGAGGTTTACCTGAGCAGGCAAGACCCACCCTGAATATAGATGGCACCATCCCTGGGCTAGGGTCCCAGATGGAATAAGAAGGGTAAAAGGAGAACGCCGGCTGAGTACTAGCGTTCATCTCTCTGCTTGCTGAGTGTGGACAGTGTGACCAGCCGCCCCTGGCTCCTCCCCCTGGATGAACTGTACTCTCTAACTGAAAGCCAAGAAGCTGCTTTTTGTCAGGTATTTGGTTCCAGGGATGAGAAAAGTCACTAATCTATCAGGTGAATCACTCTGTTTATCTAATTTACCAGACCATCAAATCTTCCTATACTCACTTTATGGTTAGATAAGTGAATGTATGAAAACAAACAACCAAACAGCCCACATTGTTCTCAGATGTACATTGGCTGGTTACTTTGCTTTTCCCCTGAACCTGGACTATTAAGTGCTGGGGAGTAAAAAAAAAAATATCAAACTGCCTCCCGGATTGGCAAGTTGGAGGCTTTACAATCAGTCTGTGGTTTTCAATGGCAGGAAGGCCTTCAACATGGCTTGATGAGGCATGTACTTCACTGCTACCCACATCAGAAGGTATTTGCTCTTACTTCAAAAGTTGATATTTCTACCATTCCTCCCTGGGAACCAATGTCTTGTCTTTTGTCATAGAACACAATGAAATCTATTAGAAACTCCTCCAATCCCCTCCAGCCACTTAATATCTCATCTACTTGCACATTAACCATCCTTTGTCCTACCCAGGAAAAAGAAATGACTCACGAGCTCTAGACCCCACATCGACTCACTTCCATGTCTTGTTCTATCCATTATCAACTCCTATTCCCACAAATGTGCTTAAAACTCATATTAAAACAACTACCACAATACCTTTCATCAAGCCTGTGGTCCCTCTACTTATGAACCGCCCCTGCCCCTTGTCTCTTTGTAACTAAAAATCTGGAATAAACTATCCACTTCAGGTACTCCTCAGCTCATTGTAACCTAGCTAACTCTTTACCATTATACTGACATCTCCCATTACCAAACCCAATGAAGTCATCCATTCTTTTTTTTTTTTTAATGTGACCTTTCTTCAGCATCTACTACTATTAATGCTTTGTTCTAGAAATCTCACAGAGCCATTGGTTTCTTTTTGTACCATTGTTTTATGATTCAACTATTTCTTGCATGGACTTTTCCTTCCATAAAACCATAAAATATTAGAACTATCTATCACTGGTAGTAGATATTGATACAACTACATGGAAAAGATATTGAATAGATAAAATATTTCCCAATGGGTCACACCTTTAATCAAACTCTGTTACTCCTAGAAATCCATATAAGATAAGATTGTTGTCCTGGCTAGTTTTATGTCTACTTGACACAGGGTAGAGTCATCAGAGAGGAAGGGGCCTCAATTGAGAAAATGCCTCCATAAGCAAACCTATGAAGCATATTCATTCATTCTCTCTCTCTCTCTCTCTCTCTCTCTCTCTCTCTCTCTCTCTCTCTCTCTCTCTCTCTCTCTCTCTCTCTCTCTCTCTCTCTGTTTTAGAGACAGTGTTTCTCTTCTTAGCACTGGCTGTCCTGAAACTTATTCTGTAGACCAGGCTGGCTTTGAACTCACTGAGATCCTTCTGCCTCTGCCTCCCAGGTGCTGGAATTAAAGGCAGTGAACCACCACTGCTGGCTTGAGCCATCTTCTAAATTAGTGATTGATGGGGGAAGGCCCAGCCCGTTGTGGGTGAGGCTACCTTTGGGCAGGTGGTTCTGGGTCTATAAGAAAGCAGACTGAGCAAGCCATGAGGAGCAAGCCAGTAAGCAACACCCCTCCATGGCCTCTACATCAGCTTTTGCTTCCAGGTTCCTGCTATGTTTGAGTTTCAGCCCTGATTCCTTCAATGATGGACTACAGTGTGGAAGTGTAAGCCAAATAAACCCTTTTTCCCCCCAACTTTCTTTTTGGTCATGGTGTTTCATCACAGCAACAGAACCCTAGTTAAGACAATTGTGATCATCAATAATAAAAGAAATAATCCTTGCACAGAAACATTAAATATTAGGTTACTTATGATAAAAGATGGTGTTATGTTTAGACTTACAGTAATGTTACATAGCAAAAATATAATGTTGTCTAGTTTTAGTTAAATTATATGGGAAATACATAGATAGGGGAAAAGGTCTGGAAGAAAATGTTCCAAATACTAGAAGTGATTTTCTTGTAGATTTTGAAGCTCTCCACAAGGATCATGTATATCATTTACCTATTTGAAGGAAAAAACAAACATTTTAAAAAGAAATCAAGGGTCAACTCTTGTTTAGAAAGGTGGTATCCACCTTCACTTCTCACTCAATACATTTCCCAAGAGGTCATCTCACATGCTTCAGAAACCTCAGCATCTACAGAGGGCTCTCATACCACATCACCAGGAAACACCACCCTCCTCAGCTTCAGCTTCTACTACCACCTGGCCACTAGACAACTCCATATGAAGACCAACATGAGTAACAACTTCAACCTGCTATCCTGCCCTTAACTAACATTCCAAACCTCCATTCCTTTTACATTGATAGCTCTTGTCAAAAGCTCTACCTTCCTGAAATTCCTACTTCGGGCAAGTAGGTGAGTCATACAAGACTCCATCAACATCCAATCAAATACTCATAACAAGGCCAATCCAGTCTATCTCTGGAATATAAAACTATGCTTCCTTTTCTCTTCCCACTTCCTCATAAGTCTCACCTGAACTTTTTTTTTGGCGGCGGGGGGTGGGGTGGGGTGTTGGAAGGTGGTGCTTGCTGGGTATCAAACCCAGAGTTTAACATATGCTAATCAAGCACTAAACCACTGAACTATATCCTCATACCTCACCTGAACTGTTTAAACAGCAATTTCCTAAGTGGTGTCTTTACCTCTAGCCTTAGGCACACAATTATCCTCTTCATTAACAACAGAGTCATTTTTCTAATGTATAAATTGGATCAAGTTATTCCCCTGTTCAAAAAAATCCTTCAATGGCAACCCATCATCATGTAATAAAATAAAAAGTTCTTAGCATGAGACTTAATGAACTTATCCTTTCAATGTCCACTGGAAACCTCCTACTCACCCCTTAGTTCAAATATCTCCTCTGGAAAACCCTACTTTACCCTTCCAAAACAGGAGTATTCTTCTCTCAGTTCCTGTAGCATGCCATCCTTACTCCTACCACACTACGGCTCATGTTCCTATGATTACTTTTCTGGTGTCTTTTCCTCTGTACAAGAGTTTGTTCATCTTTATGCCTCTACAAAGATGACAGATAACCAAATGTACAAATACTTTTATGAATAGTTTGGCTTACAGGGTAGATCAATTGTTCTCAACTTGTGAGTTATGACCCCTTTGAGGGGTCGGAGACCCTTTTACAGGGTTGCCTAAGACCATCAGAAAACACAGATGTTTACATTATGATTCATAACAGTAGCCAAATTACAGTTATGAAGCAGCAATGAAAATAATTTTATGGTTGTGGGTCACCACAACATGAGGAACTGTATTAAAGGATCACAGCATTAGGAAGGTTGAGAATCACTGTGCTAATAGTATGCAAGTTTTTAAGTTGGTTTATGAAAACCTTCCCACAATGTTCTTTCCTTTCTTCTAAACCAAAAGCCTGAAAGCCACCTTTCATAGCTACTGGTTTCAAAAATAGGCAAAAATTACCTTAATTTTCTAAAAACAGAAAAATAACAAATATTCTCTTTACTAGCAATTCAACAACTTTACCATACTAGAATTAGTACAAGCCAAAGAAAAATAAAATCTTTTCAACTCAAGGAGAGTTACTTTTCATTTCAAACATGTGCTTTGGTAACCCTTATTAATTTATTAATCAAAATTATCAGGAAGTTCAGACTCACAGGGGGTTATAAAGGAATAAAATGCATCTTGGCAGAGTAGTGACTAGTAAAAAGTTATGAAACTCTGAAAAACAGATCTCTTCCTTACTTAAGCATTCAAAATTCCCCATGGGTGAGTCACCCCCTCCAAGAAAAGCTAAGCCCCACCTGAAATAAACCTGGATGTGAAGTCTGCACATCCATGGAAACCAGCTGCAGTGTCTGCTGGGTAAAAAGAGGAATCACAAATGAAGCACTAGCAAACAAATAATCCTAAATGATTCTTGCTTCACCTCGGGGTACACTATACACTCTATTCAGGATGGCAAATGACATTTTATTTGACAAGTACTAATAATATCAGATCGTTTGTACTTCCTGTATACTGATCAACTGAGTTCAACACAGCCCATGAGGAAGCACACCTCATAAGTGTGCAATTCTTGAAAGGCAACTAATTCAATATGAACTAGAAATTTGAGAAGCAATGAACACAAGCTAAAAACTAAACAGGTTGTAACCATGGCAATGGCACACACATGAACTGGAGGTTAGAGCTGAGACACTCCCTTGGATGAGCGCACTACCTAAATCCACTCTAATCCAGAGGGTGTGCTGGTATAGTTCCTATGGAAACACCAATGTATGACACACAAATATGCATTCATTTCTGTGTGAGTGTGGACACACAGACCTTTGGTAGTTGGTATTCCAGTCAATGCAAATGACTGAAGCTATAACATACCTCCAACTATCATTAACAGAGTGTAGGCTAATCCTTACTGGTTGGAGGGGATTTATTGTATAAAGTGAAAGTCCTTCTACCAATTTTCAATCACTTCCCAAGTTTGGTAGTTTCCTCATCACTTCCTGGAAGGCTCCTTGTGGTCAGTCCTCTTTTAAAGCACATTTGGATTGCAGTAGAATATAACAAGAAAGGGCATAGATCCAGAGTGCAAACTGGATGAGCACACTCCATCTGTGTGGAGAACAGGAATTCACGGCACCCTGGAAGCCTTCGTTAGCCTTTGTCATTAATGCTTTCTTTCCCCTCTCAGAAAGAGCCACTGTCATAACTCCAACACTACCAATAAGGGCTGCTCGTTTCTGAACGTGACAATGGAGGTGTGGAGTAGGTATTGCCTGGAGCCCAGCTTCCTTCGCTCAGTGTTATGAAGTGATTTGTGCTGCTGTGTGTAGCTATAGTTCATTCACTCTTGCTGCTATGTAGTAGTCTTTCAATACCCAAACTCACTTTCCCATCCCATGTTGACGGACACTCGTGCTCTTGCCAGGTTTTGACTTATTCCTTATTCACTTTAACACTAAACCTAATACTTCCATTTCCCACTACATCACATTGTTTTGGCACACCTCTAAAGACTTTCTCAATTATACAGATCAAAACAGTTCTTCAGAACCAAGCTAAATGACAGGAAGAGTAACCATGACAGAGTAAACAATGCATGCTACAAAACACACTCATCCCTGAAAAACATGGCATAGAGTTCTTTGGATGAACTGGTCTGAAGCACTAACTTTCTTTGGTCTGCGAGACAGTGGCCTATAGGACTAGCTTTCATTGACTAAGAGTGTATTCATTTTTAATGCCTATTCTCCAATTCTTTCTAAGAAGGCAGTTCTGATGAGATCACACCAGGAAAACAGTACTGAACTGAGCAGCTTTAAAGAAAAAAATATATTTTAGCTGCCACCTCAATATGCATTTAGACACGTTATGGTGGTTTGAATAAAAATGCTCCCCATAGGCCTATAGGGAGTGGCACTATTAGGAGGTATGGCTTTGTTGGAGGAGGTGTGGCTTTGTTGGAGGAGGTGTGACACTAGGGGGTGGGCTTTGAGGTCTCAGAAGCTCAAGCCTGGGCAGTGTGTCACCGTCATTTCCTGCTGCCTGCAGATCCAGACATAGAACTCTCAGCTAACTCTCTAGCACCATGTCTGCCTGCATTTGGCCATTCATTCTGCCATGATGATAACAGACTAAATGTTTAACTGTAAGCCAGCCCCAATTAAATGTTTTCATGGAGTTGCCCTGGTCATGATGTCTCTTCACAGCAATAGAAACCTTACTTATGACACATGTCTTGGCTTACTGTCTTTGGGGACAGTTTAGTAGATCACACATCAGCTAGATTATGGTCAGTGAACACCCTTCCTCACACAGCAAGGTTTCTGCTGTATGGTGGAGAGAAATAGACAATTTAGGCAAAGAGCATAAGAGCTTTCATTTCAACCCATCTTGTACCTCTCTTCCCTTTTAATCTCAATCTCTCAGTTTCTCTCTCCTCCCTCCACACTCTTTGCCTCCCCCTCTGTTATATTATTATTACCTACTCAACTCCCTAGGCTTAAAATATAACCCCAGAACCCCAAAACTCATATTCAACCTCTCAGGGTAACATCTTGCTCTCCCTGCACAATAATCTTCTG
The DNA here is from genome assembly GCF_007827085.1 of Peromyscus californicus insignis. NCBI lineage: Eukaryota > Metazoa > Chordata > Mammalia > Rodentia > Cricetidae > Peromyscus > Peromyscus californicus. Next base: position 42,014,018 of record NW_026294551.1, on the reverse strand, counting down.
GAAGGCCTCACTACCACTCACTGTTCCACCACTACAAATTACTTCCTACCTCCACCCTCCACTGAAGCCATTCTCTGATGGCACCAGTGCTCCCCTTGAGGCTGTCTCTAACTCCCTAGACATTCTTGGGTGTCCACCCTTGTCAACCATTCTGTTCTTCTCTTGAATCCTATACCACCTCACTTGCTGGCTTTCTTCCAACCTCCCTGGACACTCGTCTCCTGGCTCCTCTTAAGGTCATTACTATTGACAGTCCTGTATAGGACTTACGTTTCTTGAACCAAGGCACAAAAAAGCACTAGTCACCCAAGCCTGATGACTTGAGTGCAATCCTCAGAACTCACACACAAGTGAATAAATGTATTTCTCAAGGTTCATCGGCTGGCCATTTGCTCACACTTCGTTTGTTTCTGACCATCTAGGTCTCATACGTGTTCTGTGATCACCTCCATATCAACTTGAGTGCTCAGAAGCACTCTTCTTCAGTATCTTACAGACATTACCAGCCTTCTGAAGCCTTTATCATGTTAGGAAGCTGTGCTGGTCAGTAGTTGATAGGTCATGAGCTTTGAACTCAGCCAATTTGGTTTCAAATTCCCAACTGCCTCTTAATTCACTGTGGGTTTCACATCTATAAAGCTTATTGTGTAAAACTGAGCAGATTAAAAGAGATAAGGAATAAAACCCCTCAAATATAGTTCCATACACTTAGCAGTTGTCTCAATAACTAATTTATCCCTACTTTCCCTTTCACAGAAGCTGGCCCTTCTTCCCTAACTATAGTAGCTTTCCCCCCATCTGCGGTTTCCTTTCCTGTGGTTTCAATTACCGGTGGTCAGCTTATAACCCAAAAATACTGAATGGAAAATTCCAGAATAAACAATTTGTAAATCTTAAATCACACGCCATTCTGAGGGCTACTTGAACATAAGCACTGGGACAGCATCAGTCTGAGAACTAAGCTAGCTGCTGTCTCCAAGACCCTGCCTGCTCAGAGGCTCTCTTCTCCACACCAGCTCCTCAGGTATGGACCCCCTTCATTTAGCTTGGGCTCCAAACCCTAATCTTGGCCCCTATGGCTCCCTTACCCTTGACATGGATACTTACCTTGCTCTGCCCTGATGACATTCTTCAGGAAAAGGGGAAGCACTTTTACCTACTGGTACAGATTCTATCTTCTGGGATCTTCCAAAATAGCTGTTAGTTCCTACTCAAAATATTGTAGTTTTTTTTTTTTAAATCATGATCTATATCTTATTTTCTTCAGTCACTCCTTAAATGATTTAACGAGATCATGATTGGAAGAAGTACAGAGACAACTAGCTAAACTAGTGGAAACACATGAACTGTGGACCAATAGCTGAGGAGCCCCCATGGCACTGGACTAGGCCCTCTGGATAAGCGAGACAGTTGTTTAGCTTGAACTGTTTAGGGGCCCCAGGTAGTGGGACTGGGACCTGTCCCTAGTGCATGAGCCAGCTTTTTGGAACCTAGTGCCTATGGTAAGACACTTTGTGCAGCCTTGGTGCAGGGAGGAGGGGCTTGGACCTGCCTCAACTGAATGTACCAGACTCTGCTGACTCCCCATGGGAGACCTTGCCTTGGAGGAGGTGGGAATGGGGGATGGGTTGGGGGGGGAAGGCTGGGGGGTGGGAAGACAGGGGAATCTGTGGTTGATATGTAAAATGAATAGAAAATCTCTTAATTAAAAAAAAAGTATCTCTTCACAGGAAGCATTCTTTTCTGAATGAACTCCAGCCTATCCACATAGCTTATGAAAATATACAGAGGAGACACTCTTGGTCACCTCCTAACATTCCATTCCACCCATACAATTCTTTCCTTTTTAAAATAAGCTGGCTGTTCAGGTACAGAATTCCTTCTACACAGCCAGGAAAATGTTGCAAAAGTAAACGCTATCCTCAGTTCCCAATGATTCTAAATTAACCTTGATAATCATGCACCTCTCACCACTGACAGGCTTTAGAATGGGCATGCAACCAAATACTGACAAATTATATGTGTGAAGAGGTCTGCTGAGAGCAGAGATGGGACATGAGACAACAGACTGTGTCCAGGTGGGATGCACAGAATTACAGCAATGATCTGCACCAGGAAGAGAACGGAAGCATTAGAAGGATAGGACCAAGAGAGTCACAAGCTGGGCCCTCGGGGCATGGCAGAACCGCTCATTTCCAGGCTGCTTGGTTTGGTTATTGTGTTTCCTTTTGATTTAAGCCGCTGCGGTCAGGGCTTCTTTTCAACTGCAGCCAACTGCATTCAAATTGACACAGAGTGAGAGTAGGAACTACTCATCCCTGCAGGAGATGTGGGAGGAGGTACAGTGGCACTTCCAAGCCCATGGATACAGCTTGGAACAATGCTGATACATAGTATAGACTATTAAGCCCCTCTTCTTGTCACCTCTACAAGTTACTTTCTGTTTGTATTGTTTAGTTAGTATTCACTAAAGAACTAGTGGTTACTTTTCACTCACACTGTTTCCTTTCCACGGTTCCATGTGTTCAGATCTCTGTAAGCAACATTTCTTATAAATAATAATAAAGGAAGTTGAATAGTTAACTAAATTACAAACTGAGATAGGAAAAGAGAGGAACAGAAAAATGAATACAGAGTACTTGTGGGCCACGTCACCACTGCATGCTGTTTCTCATTTTGTGCATTTGTACAGGAGTGAAAAACCTGGAGTATTCCCTTCTGGTGTTAAATTTTGACTCGGAGAATTTTCAGAGAATTCATGGCTCGGAAATACTCTCTCAATTGAAGCAGAAAAAAAAAAACCAATTATGCATTATCAAGACTCACTTCAAGTCAAGAAACAGTCTTGTTGCACTAGAGAGCACACCTAGGCCTTTATTTATGTTTACTATCACACTAAAGGAAACACGGAGAAAGCAACTGCCAAATCTGTGCTCAATTCACCATCTTGGTGAAAACAAACATTCGGAAGAGCAGCTAGACCTGGGGAGTTTGGGCAGTAAAACTAAAGCAAGCATGTGTAAGAGTACGCTTTCACCCAATACTGCCATCTTGTTACAAGATGTATTCCGCCCCTCAATTGCTTCCACGGTACTTAAGGTCTGAGCCTTCACTTCTGAAGGCCTTTAGAAAACGTGGTTTCTGACTTAGTGCTCCACTGTCACCTGTCCCCACTTTGCTTGCTTCATTCCACCCAGATTCTAGTACCACTGGGCACTTTGCAATTTTGAAAACATGTTCAGAGTCTGCTTGTCTCAAGAGATTTCCTTCTCTATGCTATCCACATGTGATTAATTCTGCCTGGCCTGGACCCCTCCCCATCTGATTCTTTGCCTCCTCCCACACTCTGCCACACACAGATTCCTCATCCTTCTGATCTTAAAGTCAACTTCCCCACGAAGTGCCTTTTCTGTGGCACGCTCTTAAACTTGCACACATTAATATCCCTGATGAAGAAACCCTGCATTTTTCCTTCAACTCTTCTCGTTGTTTACCAATTTAGTATGTCTTCCTGTTGGTTGATCAGCTTCATAAGCACAGAGGCCATAGCATCTTGAGTCACTCTTATACAGAAAGAATAAAGAAGATATGATGGTCATAATTCTTCCAAAGGTCCCTTAATGACACGGGAAAGCACAAATGTTGCTATGCTACATAAGAAATCAATCTACAAAACTACACATTGAGTAAGTAAAAAGAGTCCAAGATTTTCAATATTTTCATTAGTTGAGAATCTCATACATGTATACAATGTATTTTGATTATATTCACCCCCTACTTCTCCCCTAACACCTCCCAGTTCCACTCCACCCCTGTCCAATTATGTATCTTCCCTTTCTTTTTAAAAACTAACCCACTGAGTACAATTTGTACTGCTAATATACTCATGGTCCTGGGTCATCCACTGGAACATGCTTGACCTCTTAAGAAAAACTGAAGATTCCAAATTTTAAAGGGCATATACTTATATATGTATGAAAAATTACAAAGGAAATGTATTAAAGTATTAACAAGATATTACACACACATATATACACACACATTTGTGTATATGTGCATACAGCATGCATGTATATATAGTATATGTATATATATATATATATATATATATGCATGTATGTTTGTATGTATGTATGTATGTATATGCTGGTGTATGTGGAAACCAGAGATCAATGGTCAGATGTCTTCCTCTACTCCATTCCACCTTCCTGTTTTTTAGACAGTCTCAATGAGTCCAGAACTCACTGGATTGGCGGGATTGGCCGGATTGGCTAGGCAGTGAGTCCCAGTGATCTGTCTGTCTCTGCACTCTTTTTTCCCCATCCCTCCAGGGTTAGGTTTGCAGACGAGCACCACTGGGGTCCACTCAGGGCTTCCCGCTTACGAAGCAGGCATTTTACCCACTGAGTCATCTCCCTCCTCCAGAATTTGCTTTTTTAATTGAGAACCTAGATACAGACTGGGCATGATGGTGCATGCCTTTAATCCCTGCACTCAGGAGGGAAAGGCAGGAGTTCAAGGCCAGCCTAGTCTACAGAGTGAGTTTCAAGACTGCCAGGGCTACACAGAGAAACCCTGTCACAAGACACCAAGACAACAATTACCTGGACACAGTAAAACAACACACAGCATGGCAAAGGTGGAGGGAAGGCCTATTCATGGGATGATAGAACAGAAAACACAATGCAAGGATGAAGAGTAGCATATGACTATTACACAACTAAACTATAACAAAATGGCAAACATGATTATTTGGCTGTTCTACTTGTCAATATGCCAGTCAGCTCACATTACAGTCATACCCCATTTTGCTTCCTCAAAGCACAACCCTGGGCTGAAAGCACACTTGCTTGGATAATGGCTGCTGATCTTGTGTACACAAGAATCACCTGGACATCCTGAGACTCATAAACCAGTCTCCAGGAAATGGAGCCCAGGAAGTCTCTACCGGCGGGCACTTCTGATACAATTCAGACTATGAGCAGCCCCTGCCTAGGACAAACTAAGACAACATTAAGGAAGTTCCTCCTCATCAAAGGTTTCAGATAAAACAGGAGCCTAAGAGGTAGGAGATGCAAATGGAAACATGGCAGCTGCTTGCCACAAGTCAGCAGGCAATCAAAGTGCTTACAGTGTGGAAAATTCTACTCCCATTCAACCACACACATAATCCAAATGCCAAGGGCAGTAGTAAGTTTCGAGTGGCACTGCACCTACCTAGAACTCAGCCTCCTGAACCAACATACCAAAGTAATAAAAAATGGCTCTCAGCTGAGAAGACAAGACATAGGCTTCTTAAAACTGATGTCCCACAAATGACACACAAGACCTATCTCATCGGAACATACTCCTTTCTTCTATGCCCTTCTAATGAGCTTATCCGACTGCTGAACCCACAGCAGATTAGATTTGTACATTAAGAGGGGAGAGAAGATTCACGGGGAGGCAGATGGAAATAAATCATGTAGACTTAACCATATACTCTAAAGGTTAAATTATTTACATCAATTTGGGGGGAGGAGAATTATATACAATGGCTTGAAAACAATTGTTCAAAATTATGTCCATGATGATGAGTTACTAAAGAAAAAGTAAAATCACATCTTCACATTTTCTTCTTCTTTTCTGAATGTGCATTGGTGTTTTGCCTGCATGTACGTCTGTGTGAGGGTGTCGGATCCTCTAGAACTAGAGTTACAGACAGTTGTGAGCTGCCATGTGGATGCTGGGAAATGAACCCAAGTTCCCTGGAAGAGCAGCCAGTGCTCTTAACCACTAAGCCATCTCTTCTCGTCATTCTCCAGCACAAGAGAACTTTTTTTCTTTTTTTTTTTTTGAGACAGGGTTTTCTCTGTGTAGACCTGGCTGTCACTCTGTTGACCTGGTTGGCCTCTAACTCAGAGATCTGCCTGCCTCTGCCTCCCAAGTGTTGGGATTAAGGGCATGCACCACTATGCCCAGCTTGATATTTTCTACAAAGAAGCAAAACTGAGGGAGCACTTATACCTGAGCACCTGCAACATGTTAAGAATGAAACACTCTAGCTGGGCACGGTGGTGCATGCCTTTAATCTCAGCACTCAGGAGGCAGAGGCAAGTTGATCTACATAGGAATTCCAGGACAGCCAGGCCTACATTGTGAGACCCTGTTTCAAAACAAAACAATGCACATCTCACTTGGTAATAGCCTTGTAATGTAAGACGCATTCACATTTTAAGGCTAGGCCATGCAGACTCTGAGAACCAAAGCACCGAGAGTGGTGCAGCCATGTATAACTACAGAGCTCATTTGTCTCCTTGGTTTGTTTTATATGGCACTACCACTTTTGCTTTTGGTTGGGAGGATCTCTAATTTTGGGGTGCACATGTTTCTGAGGCTAAAGCTCTAAGTCTGTAGCAGTAGTTTATAAGCTGCTTTCTCAATGCCTGGTGCTTTTTCCAAACGGAGAAATCTCTGGAACCTCAGTCCATAGCAGAACTGCTCTGCTGAAAGCCACAGAAAGCAGGTGGCCCAAAGCCTTATTCGACCCTACTTTGAATCCAAGGCTGCTCCTACGCACCTCTCTGGCCAGGAATAATACAGAGTACTGATTTCTAAAAAGCACCATGAAAATAAGTATGGTCACTGGACTTGCTATATGAAAGTGTCTGCCTTGTGGACACTCGACAAATGATAAAAAAGCTGAACGAAGGCATCACGATGCTGTGAAAAGTTGGGGGGTATGGTGAAAATGCAGTTAACTGGCTAAAGTGAGCAACAATGTCTGAGTGTTCAATGTTACAGGACACTTGGCCATGGTTTCTACCTTATCTTATGGCTCAGGTATCACATGCCTAAGTTCTACAACTCTTTTTCCTAAGACTCGTGTGTGTGTGTGTGTGTGTGTGTGTGTGTGTGTGTGTGTGTGTGTGTGTGTGTGTGTCTGTAGAGGCCAGAGGAAGGTGTGGAATCCTCTCAGGGCTAGAGTTACAGGTGGTTGTGAAACTGCCCAATGTGGGTGCTGGGATCCAAACTCTTAATCACTGAGCCATCTCTCCAGTTCCTTTACAAACTTTTGAAAGAAAAAAGAGGGAGTCACCATTTCACAAAGACCCCCAAACATATTATAGTACCTCCTCCCCTGAGAGAAATGCTAATTTTATTTTCCTATGTTCCCAAAGACTGAAGTTACAACAGAAAAGTCATGATACACAAAACACAACAAGGAAAAGGCATACAGTAAACACAGTAAATGAAGCTGGGCACAGTGACACAGGCCTGAAATCCAGTGTTCTAGAGGCAGAGGTAGATGGATCATCACAAGTCTAATGGTAGGGTCTTTCAAAATAAGTCTAAGTGTTCTCGACAGTGTTTGACCTTTTTAAAAATTGACTATGGCATTTTTCTTGACTTGATACTGCAGACAAAGCAGGTCTGAAATGGGCCAGTAGCCTCAGACAGCCGCTGCAGATGATCCTCCATGGTACAAGTCCTCAAAGCCGACTTTGTGGTCACAGAAAGAAAAATTGTTTGAGTTTCTCTTGGTGTCTGCTTCATTGTTTTAGGTGAAACCATTTTTTTTTTTTTTGGAACCAATTAAATTGCTTCTATTGCTTATGTGAACCTTCTGTGTAAATGGTAAATTATTATTTTTTTAATCAAGACAGTAATATAATCATGGGAGAGATATGGAAAGGAGAAATTAAAAGAAAGTGTGTTTGCTCCTTCGTATGCCTTACAATCATTCCGGAAGGACATATTAGAACTTGGTACTAGGCCTGTGGCTCCTGTAGGAAAAAATCATGTTCAGCAGTAAGCAGTCTTTCTAGTAAAGCGTAACAGCCATGTTAGAGTCAATGCTCTAAGCACACGAAAGTGAGCTCTACTGCTATGCTGTGAGCTGAGCAGAATGTGGGGGGAGATGAAGGGAGTCCTAGTTAGTCAGAATGGCAACAGCCATGTTAGAGTCAATGCTCTAATCACACTAAAGTGAGCTCTACTGCTATGCTGTGAGCTGAACAGAATGTGGGGGAGATGGAGGGAGTCCTAGTTAGTCAGAATGGCAACAGCCATGTTAGAGTCAATGCTCTAAGCACACGAAAGTGAGCTCTACTGCTATGCTGTGAGCTGAACAGAATGTGGGGGGAGATGAAGGGAGTCCTAGTTAGTCAGAATGGCAACAGCCATGTTAGAGTCAATGCTCTAAGCACACGAAAGTGAGCTCTACTGCTATGCTGTGAGCTGAACAGAATGTGGGGGGGAGATGAAGGGAGTCCTAGTTAGTCAGAATGGCAACAGCCATGTTAGAGTCAATGCTCTAATCACACTAAAGTGAGCTCTACTGCTATGCTGTGAGCTGAACAGCATGTGGGGGAGATGGAGGGAGTCCTAGTTAGTCAGAATGGCAACAGCCATGAAGCAGCTGTGTGGGGACTGTAAGTCGGGGTACTTTCTAGGGTAGAGCTAGGACATGGGGGAAATCACAAGGGGGCACAGTATGGACAAGGAGCTAGATGATGGTCTTGATACACTTTTTCAACTGTTCAAGCCTCTTACTGGAATCCTTTGCTTTAAAATGCCCTGCTTTCCACAAGTAGACCATTCCATTTCATCAGGAAATGTTGGAAGCCATGATCTAATTCACAGGCTGGCTCACAAACATCTCCCGCCCACAGTGTCATGATCCCAGTACACAACAGTCTGGGTGCTGAGTCTCAGAAGTTCAGTAACTGAGCCTAAGATAAAGGGAGGGGAGATTTCCTGTTCCCTGTCCTCTTCTAGACTCAGATGAGCCAGCAATTGTAATTGTGCAAAGTTTTCCTTGGCCACTCTCCCTTGTCACAAGGACTAGCCTCCTCAGGAATAAACTGAACTACAATACCGTGCACACCCCTTCACAATGGCATTTAGCACTCCATCCCAGATCTGTCTCCTCAGCATCACAAAGCAAACTCACTTCTCAGAAATGAAAACTCTAGTCCCTCATTCCAGCGGAGGACCACAGAGAGGCATGAAAGAGAGTAACCACACTAGGCCAATGTACACTAGTGTGCCTAGGCTGCCTCAGAAGTATGTGATCCCAGAGAGGGTGTGTGGGTGAATATCAATGTCTTGTTCTCCTTTTGGTTTTATGAAATATACTCTATATCCCAGGCTGGCCTACCCAGAATGGCTTTTAACTCAGGGTTATCCTTCTGCCTCAGACTCTCTCAAGGGTTGGGATTATACATGCAAGTCACCATGCCTGGTAGTATATGACTTTTTAAGAGAATTTTTATGAATTCAACTTAATCTCTAATTGTAAGACAACTTAAGAGAAAACTAAAAAGGTGCAGGCATTATGGGGAAAGAAGCTTTGTGCAATGGAAGCTGGCTAGCAGCATGGCCAGCCCATTCACACTGAGTAGGAAGAAACAGAAGAAAAGCCATCCAGGGAGGCTCAGGCAAGAAGGCAGCAGGAAAAACAGTTTCCAATGAGAGACAGCTCTTTTCCACCAAGGGTCTGCTCAGCTTGTGCCTCTTCTAGGGAGTATGCCCAAGCCACTTCCAATCTCAATTCTCAATCCTCCCTGGGCTGTAATATATACATATGTACAGCTAGCTCTTCATTATGTTGTCATCAGTTCTTTTAAAAAATATATCTAGGGAGTACTTAGAATGATGAATTATCTGCACTGTTTACTTGGGCTCCATATTTCATTTCACATTGATTCATTCATTAATACATCCTTTACCCCAATAAGCTATCTCTCAAAGAGTGACTTCCACAGGAAAGCCCTAGTAAAGTACTCAGGACAGGGCTCAGAGAGAATTCAAGTAGTCTCCAGCTTAAAGCTGGGGAGTACAAGAAAATCATATAGAATCCACAGTTACATAAGGAAATTGGTTTCAGGGTTGTTTTATTTTTAAAGACTCTCTGCTTACAAGTTTATCACATGGCTATCAGTGTCTAGATCTGAGGACCAATGCTACCAACTCGGAGGAGAGCAAAGAACATGGCATGAAGAATCAAATGTTGCACAAGTGCTTGCTGTGGGGAGTTTGAGATGGTTTTCAGGAAGTAAACAGAGGTACTCTTGCAGAAGCGATTGTTTTTGGCGGCGGTTACAAAATGAACTGAGCATGGCCAGGGAATGTTCAGTCCAAGGGGCTGGACCAGGGGGTTAAGCATTCACTGAAGACCTGCTGTGTTCTGGCCACCTATTCAGACGCTATCACTTAATTTTACAATAGCCCATTATTCCCATAAGGGAGGCTTAGAGGAACCAGGTAGAACATGGGACACATCTTGCTTTCTCTACAAGGCAACCAGAATACTTCCCAGGACCTTTTTCATCCTTGCCTCCCAGATAAAACCAAAACAAATGACTCCTCCATTTTACTGGGGGAGGAAGAACACAGCTACTTCAAGCACTCACAGGGGCAGGGCGGGGCAGGGAGGGAAGACACTATGGGAAGGAGAAGGGAAGAGTCAACATGAGTGAAGTGGAAATTAAACGAAGCCCTGACCAGACCCTTTCCACACAGATGATTTCATCCCAGTAACCCTAGAGGGTGATCGCTGTCCACACAGAATGACACTGAGGTCTAGAGAGCCTAAATCATAGTGCTAGTAAAAAGCAAAAGGAAACTGAGATTGGGAGTTGGGGCAGGCAGGCTTCAAAGTCTGCGTGCTTTCCACTCTCCCTGTGGCAAGCATTTCCCTTCTCTTCTACCACACAAATGTCCCCAAACTAAAGTATGGAAAACATAGATCTCTTCAAGAGCCCTAACCAATAATTATAGAGCAGTCAGATGAAAGAAGCCTGTTTCCCCAGGAAATAAAACTGTCAAGTCTATCAAGGGATTTAAAAGAAAATTAGAAGGAGGCTTACCCTCTCACTCCAACCTATGAATAGAGCTGACATTTTCAGTGATGTCAGTGGTTGTATACATGGTGGAAGCTACCATTAGGGTTGGAGCCACTGAAGACCACAGAAGTTCCCCCTTGAAATGGACTCAGTAGTGCCTGGGCAACAACACAATGGCCCAACCCTGTCTTTAGGAAATGATCAGAAAATGGGGTTAGTGTTTGATCAGGGTTCTGTTGGCTGGGCTGGCTCAGACATTGGTGAGAACATCCCTGAGCTGCTAGCTCTCCACATAAGGCTAGCTCAGAACAGAGAAGTGCATGCAGATCATTATGCAAACCTGTCCATCTATAGCAAATGCACCGGTCCTGCTCAAAGTCAAGCAAATCTAAGAGTCAATCCTTTCCGAAGCCTGTAGTGAAAGAAACAAATAGTGACTTCGGAGTGCTTGATTCCTTCCACATCTGGCTCTATTTGGGAGCTAAACTCAGCAGAAGTCTACAGGGTCAAGAAATGACCCTGAATAAAAATAGTCTTGGAAGTCTGTCACAGAAGAGAGGAAACAAGGCGGTGGGGGTGATTCACTCCAAATGGCAGCTCCAAAACCCAAATTCCCATTTTTGTTCCAATCTGAAGCCAATGTGCAAAACAGGCACAGAGCAGCCTGTCCATTTCCAAAAGCAGTTGCCAAAGAATTTTATATGGAAGCCAAAAAGATTTAGTGTGCCATTCACCTCTCCTCTAAATCTAAGGAGGAAGAGTTTGAACTGAAGCGCTGAACCCATGGTGGGTTTACATTGTGTGAAGGCCACCCAGGGTCTGGTAAGGAAGGGAAAACTTTGTTCACCAAAGTTTCCAATGATTCAATGGCTTACTGGATGTGGGCAGAGTTCTACGGCAGCATGTGAGTCGCTAGCTGCTGTCTGCCTATTAAGTTCCATAACTCCCCTCCTCCCCAGCCCGCAAACAAGGATAACACTGAGAGGGTTATATGCCTTTTCTTCCTCTTTGTAGGGGAGGGTGGTACTGAAGATTGAACCTGGAGCCGCTGAGTGCTAGGCCAAGAAATCTACTGAGCTACATCCCTAGCTTTCTCTTTTTGTTTTGGGTGTTTGTTTGAGAAAGAGAGGGGTGGGGGTTCCACACAGCCCAGGCTGGCATCAAACTCACTAGTCGACACTGGCTCTCAACTCCTGATCCTCCTGCCTCCACTTCCCAAATCCTGGGATTACAAGTAATTTGGATTACTGTGCCCAACCACAGCCCTCTTTTTTCTTTGCAATTTGAGACAGAGTCTCCATAAATTTCAAGTCTGTCCTTGACCTCACTCTGCAGTTCATACAGACCTTGCTTACAATCACCCTGCTTCAGTCTCCCAAGTACCTGGGGTTATAGGCCTGTATGACTGACATACACTTAGAATTGAGAGTTCTTCTGGCCGAAAACCATTTACCCAACACTTGACTACTTGAGTTGTGCTGAGCACACAGGTGCCAACTCTGTGGCATGACGGGAAACAAAAAGCCTGCTTCTCAGTCACTCACACCTTCCCTGTCCTAAGCCCTCTACCCAATTTTATAGCCACAATTTGTATTTTCTTAAAGATGGTTCTCCAACAGCACTGGGTTTCAAAGTACCAGAGGACTTGGGTCTACCTTCAGAAATTCTGTCTTTGACTGACTATGCCACAGGTTAGCAAGGAAAGAAGTACACACGCAGAAAACAACAGATGTGATCAAGACTTTTACAGTTGTGAACAAGTGTGTCTGTGCCCTAGGTGCACAGAGTATCATCACCTCTGTCTTGTGGGATTGGGAAAGACTTCTTAGAACTGGTCTAGAGGAGGAAGAAAGGGTGTGATAAGCAGGGAGGGAATGAGGGCGGCAGTGAGGGGGAGCAGTCAGTCCAGGGAGTAAGAACAGCCTAGGCCAGAGGTTCTCAACTGGAGACAATTTTCCCCAGGTGTAATTCTTACATCTAGTAGGTAGATGTTGTTAGATACCCCTCAGGGCATAGAAGAGCCCTCATAATGAAGCCTTATCCACTCACAATGTCAACAGCCTCACTGGAAAAATCTGCTCTGAGCAAAGACATAATAGGCACAGGTTAAAAGAAAGAGGAACTGGCGTGTAGCTCAGTGGTAGAGCCTAGCATGCATGAGGCAATGGGTTCAACCCCCCGCACTACAAAATAAATGTGGCTGAGTTGATGCTTTATCCTCAAAGTAGCAACAGCAAATGATGGTAGGAAGCCTACCACATTTCACATCAACTGAGAAGCACATTTCTCAGAGACAGTGATCTCAGCTCAAGTCCACTCCTGAACCGCAGCCCACATTTTGCATTTCAGCAGACAGTTATGTGAGGGTGATGAGGACCAGCTAGGTGTTCCCTGCCATTCACCTAACAGTGCACTCAGAAAGGATCAGAAACTGGTGGGGATGCTGGAAAGACTCAGGAACAGGAATAGGTCAAGCTAGAAGAGGAGGAAGCCAGGGCTCCCTGCCCCAAACAAGTGGCTACAAGGAGAGCAGAATGTGGCCTGAGTGTCAGGGGCGGGTCTCAAGTGGATTGTGTCTGATCATACAACAGGAAGCCCTTGCTAGGAATCACACTCATGGGCACAGACCATTTAGAAACCGAGAAAGGACTTTGCCACAACCACCTCCACTGAAAAATTAAAGAGAAATAATAGAACAAGCCTCTTCTTTTCACAGGAGACTTCTGGGAGGGAGAGAAGGGAGCCTCAAGACACTGGGAGATTTTGTTACAAGAGCAAGAAATACAAATTGAATCTTCTCAGATACGCTTACTCACACTAACCGGCGCCATCTCTTTAACATTACCCTGTCCATATACACACACTCACCTACATCCATTTTTAGAGGGGGGTGCTGAGGAGATAGTTCAGTCAGTAGTGTTTGACTTACAATTAGGAAGTCCTGAGTTGGACCCTGAATGCAAGCAAAAATTCCAGACAGGTGTGGTGGCACTTGGAACCCCAATGCTGGGAAGGCAATCACAGGTAGGTAGATCCCTGGAGCTCTCTGGTTAGCTAGCCTACTTAGTGAGCTCCAGGCTAGTGAGAGACTCTGTCTCAAAAGTATTTTTAAAGGTAGATAATACTTGGAGTTGGCCTACACACACACATGCATGCACGAATGCACGCACGCACGCACGCACGCACGCACACATGCACACAAGCTCGTGCAGGCAGTATGAATAGAGTAAAATTACAGTGATTGGAGTAAATGTTCAAAAATAAAGCTTTAGTTCCAAGAGAGGAAAAGCAGAAAACAATCCAATTCTTTTGTTGTTGTTGTTGTCTTTTCCTTTAGATGGTGCCAGGGTCTAAACCCAGGGCCTTGCCCATGCTAGGTTGCACATCCTATGAATTACACTACAGACCTACACCACTAGCTCTGAAAAGACAATTCCAAACTGAAAATGATATTTAAAAAGTTTTAAAATTATTTATTTATTTGACTATTGGGGCAGTCTTATTATGTAGTCCAAGCTGGTTTGAACTCAAAATTCTCCTGACGTGGACTCCGAGAAGCTGGGATTGACAGGTGTACACTGCCACACCCAATGTCATAAAAGTTTCACTAAAAGTAACTGAAACATTCCTCTCTTCTCTAGCCACAATACAGAAACCACAAAGGAATGTACTGTGTGCCCAGCACAGTGATGGAAAATTTCCACTGCGGAGAAAATTAAAATCAAGTTTTGATGTCACAGACGTCTGAAGTAACTGCAGCCTTTGGTACTTCATACTGTACGTTACAGACCCTAAAAAGGAAGGAAGCAGTCTGTGCAGAAGAGCCAGGCAGAAATCACAGGACCAGACATTCCAGTATAAGGAGCATAAACTGGAGCCCGTATGAGGAAAGGCAGGAGTAACAGGAACCCTTCAGGAATTTCATTTGCATCCACCTGCATCCACCCCTCAATCAGACACCTCCCATTTCACCTGCTGACAGCCAAAAGAATATACCAGGTGGAACCCAAGCCACCCGTGTTGAAACCTTTTTAACGTCTCATCTTAGTATGTGGTCTGCCAAGGTGATTCCTGGTCATCTGTAAATAAAGGGAACTGGAGAGCCAAAAGACACAGCAACAAGTTCCAGGAACTCACAGTTAAATTCAGTCAGGGACGGGGGATGACAAGATGACAGGAAGTTTAAACTATCAGAGAGGGTGGTTTTAAATCTGGGTTGGGATTTATAGCTATAAAAGAAGGTATGGTGCCACCCTTAGCTGGCACTATGTTTAAGGCTTCAGGGCATTAACAGCTGAGCACTTGATGATCTGTGTAATGAGAATCATAGCCAACTCTCAGAGTTACACACATACAAATGTTGGCTGCGGTGTCACACACCTGTAATCCCAGCACATGGAAGCAGAGGCAGGAGGATCATGAGTTTGAGGTCAGCCTTGGTGATGTAGTGAGACCCACCTACCCACCCAAAGCAACAGAAGCAGCAAACACAATACAGGTATCTAAGCACCCTGGATTCTGATTGGCAGGGAAAAGGCGGACTGGAAATCTGAGCATTAGCCAGGAATCCAGCTAATGAGAGCTCATGATTCCTCCCACAGATCCCCAACACCAACTCCTCTGCAGACAGCGCAGCTCATTCACTACCATCTAAACACAGTCAGCCTTCATGCCACCCTCCCCTACTCATGCCACTGTATCCACCTGGAATGTTCTCCACCCACAGGTCTACCTAGATGAGCACTACTCATCCTCTGGGACTTAGCTCAACTTCTCTTCAGGGTGGTTCTGAGTCAAGCTGTGGCGTTTCTCCCTCTTTTGAACTTCCAGAACAACTACGTTTGTGGAATCACTTGGCAAATGGCCATCTTAGCTCCGTAAAGCTTGTCTCACTTTCTGTTTGCTAAATTAATAGCAATTGCCACCTTTCTCCCCATGTTCACTGGCATCTGTTCCTTAGAGATAAGGGACAGATCATACTCCTAATTCTTTGCATCCACCCATCTCATCCTCCAGAGTACCTTAAACAAAGTTCAATTATACCACTCTCTGCTGTGAACACACAAGTCAGGTTCTCCCTAAAGATCTAATAATTCAAACCTTTGAAAGCTTGCAACCAATGAATGTGAAAGCCTTAGAAAAACATTCTAAATGTTGTCCTTTGATTTACTTAAAAAGAAGAAAGCTGCAGGGCAAACTTAGTAGTAGAACACTTTCTTGACATGCAAAGGCCTGGGTTAGACACTCAGCACTGGCAATAGTAATAATGATGGTATTCATTTTTAAAAGCCACAACCATTGAACTCTGTTGCAGAGGGATGGGGAGGTGATTTTCTTTCCTTTGCCTTTTCTCTTCTGTTGGGGTGGGGGGTGGTTTGTAAGACAGGATTTCACTATGTACCCCATGCTAGACTCGAATTCGCAGGTTTCCTGCCTCAACCTCCTGAATGCTGGTGTTACAGGAGCAGGCTACCATATCTGGCAAAAGGGAAGTTTTAAAAACTAGTTTAACTCGGACTCTAAGCCTTCAACTTCAAACTCAGAAAGTTCCTCAAAGTTCTGGCTACTGCCACACCATGTGTGTCGTGCATAGGCTGTATGGAAGTTAAAATAAGACACTGTATTCGTGTTAACTGTTGTGTCATGCATGGAGCATGTACTTAGCAAATGTACTTGATGTCTGATAAAATGCAATGCTTAGTAATTGACAGCAGCTTACTTCTAAAGAGACTTCTCAAAGCACACAGCTCCATCACGGGGGAAGGGTAGAATCTCAAATAAGTTGGAACAAGTTTAATTTGTGAAATTATTATTTTACATAACTCTTTCTCTACTTTATGTGCAACTTGAGAAAGCTTTTAACAGTATTGCTAATAAGTATTTGCCAGGAAGTTGTCTTTGGATTTATATATATTAACTAATTTAACCTCAAAATGACCCTAGTCTTAAAAAATGATAAAGATACAGAGATGTTGAAATAAGATATCCATAGACCATAGCAAGAAAGTAGACAAATGAAAAGCTGAATCTCTGTCACTGACTCTGAACCACCATAGTACTGCTTATAGCTATAATTATATCATTTTGATTAAGATGGCATTTGAGGCCATTTATATAAAAGTTGGGCATCTAAACTTTGGCTTAAAATGAACATATAAAACATGTTGTCACATGTTAGTAATTCCAGAACTCAGGAGAATGAAGAGGATTGCTTTAAGCTTGAGGCTACACATAGGAAGACTATTCATAAATAAATAAAAATAAATAAATAAAATAAAAACAACCAACCCCCCAGACAAGTGCATCATGCTATTATAGTGCAATGGATACAAATTTGTAGTTGGCTTTCTGTAACTGCTGGTTCTATATTCTCAATCAACTGAGAACTGAAAAGATTTGAAAAAAAACTATATCACTATATCAGTGCTAACAGTGTTGTCTTTTTCTTGTTATTATCCCCATATAATATAATATAATATAATATAATATAATATAATATAATATAATATAATATATGACAACTATCTACATAGCATCATGGTGTATTTGGTATTCTAAGTAACCTAGATATGATTTTAAAAACAGCAGGGGCTAGAGATGTAACTCAGTGGTAGAGCACTTGCCTAATGCATACAAGGCCCTGAGTTCAGTCCCTGGGACTGCAAAGAAGAAAATACAGGAAGATATGTGTAAGACAGGCTATGCAAATAAGACTCCCTTATCCAAACTTCATTTTATGCCGTCTCAGCTATATGCTATCAATGAAGGTGACTATGACATAAAACCATCTTTTGAATGAGAAACCACAAGAAACTCGACCTAATTTTTATTACGGTATAGTGCTATAATAGTTCTGTTTTATATCAGTAATTTTTAATCTCTTACTGTGTCAAATTTATAAAGTTGATCATAGGTATGGTGTTATAGGGGAAACATAGTATACAGGGTTTATCCACTGGGGGGTTCTTGTAATATATGTCCCACAGACACAAAGGGGCTACTACTCTTGTCAGTTTACATTAAGGACTCAGGCATCCTCTAACTATAATTTAATGCAGTCTTGATAAATTACCCAGACTGACTCTAAACTCACATTCTCCAGCATCACCCTCTCAAGTAGCTGGGATTATAGGTGA
Source organism: Peromyscus californicus insignis (assembly GCF_007827085.1). NCBI lineage: Eukaryota > Metazoa > Chordata > Mammalia > Rodentia > Cricetidae > Peromyscus > Peromyscus californicus. The sequence continues at coordinate 41,996,053 of NW_026294551.1, read as the reverse complement.
GCATCCTCAGGTTTTAGAATCCACAGGGACTCTCGGAATGGACTTTCTGAGGACGGATGCAACACTCTATTTAGGAATATATCGTGTATCTTTGAGACTACTACCCTAGGAAACTCAGAGTTCTAGAATATAAGCACTGAAAACTCCTGGAGGTCCTTGTTACTTTATAATTAAGAAACAGAGGCCCACAGACAAGGTCAGTTTATGGTAGGCAGGTGCAGCCTTCAGGCAGGTGTTCCTGCTTCACACTCTTGCTCCAGACACTAGGGAGCCTGGTACAGAACAGATGAGGGCTGGTGATGCAGCCCTGTTTGTTGATAGAGGGATTGCCTAATGTACTAAGCTCTAGGTTTGATTCCCAGCACTACACAAATCAGGTGTGGTAGTGCACACCTGTACTCCCAGGATACAGGAAGAAGAGGTAGGAGGATCAAAAGTTCAAGGTCACCCTAAACTATATAAAAGAACTGATGAAACTATCTGTTTTGTGGTTCAAAGAGTAATCTAGGTTTTTTAAATTGTGAAATTAAGGTTGACGGTGAAAACCTAATTATGATTTTCAGGTTTTAAGTTTAAGGAGTGATATTTGGCTATAAACTGTACAAGCAACAGACAAAGCAAACTTCTGAGAACGAATGAACACATGAACACACACACACACACACACACTTTAAGCTATTTAGAAACTAGATTTCACTTTTTTTTAAAGTCAAACTGCTTTAATACTCAGCTTACATATTGCTCTATCAAAAATGAAATAATCACATATAGAAGACTTTCTAAAATAAGTTCCTCTTGGAAGCCCATTTTGGGGCATTGAGTTGTGACTAAATTCTCAAAGATGTCAGTAACACAAGGGCTCCATCCATAACTGCTTGAAAAAACTGAAACCATGGACGCCTTGTCAAATTCAGACAGTTTATCTTGGCACTGGCAAGTACAGCAGTCTCTTCGATGTCTGGAAACGTGTCTAATTACGTCGAACGAGTAACTAAAAAATAGCCCGTGTCCCGGAACAGACAGCTCAGGGTTCACTCCATAGCATCCTGAATGGCAGGATGGAACCATGCCAGGGGAAAAGTGGGGGGAAGAACGAAAGAAAAGAAAAGCAAGCGTGAAAGCGGGAAGAAACGCCAGCCTCTTTTAAAACAGCCCTCCCTCCCGTTTTCCTAGGGCGGTCAGGGCCACCACTCCGCTCCTGAAAGTTTTTCTTTTTCTTTATTTTTGTTCCATTAAGTCATCAGGTCCCGCCCTCATCTCTTACCTGGAGCAGGGCAGGCTGGTGCTGCCCCAAGCGACCTCAAGCTCACCACGCCTCTATCGCCCCCAATCCGGACACCACTCAGGGACCACCCCAGACCCCTAAAAGTGCAGCCCTAGACCTCATCACACCCTGGAGCCCCAAGGCCGCACCACGGAGGAGTCCTCTCTCGGGGAGGCGTGACCACCCCGCGCCGCGGACCCCCCTGTCACCCCTGTCCCGCACTCCTTCGCGGGAGCCGCTCGCCCCCCCCCCGTGCACCCCGAACCCCCGAGGCACCTCAGCGGCGCCCCCTCTCGGGAAACCCCAGCATGGCAGCCGCGACGCGCTCACCTGAGCCTAAGGTTGGCCATGAACTCGGGCATGGAGACGGTGTCCATCAGCACGAAGTCCGCCTTGCCGAATTCCAGGCTCTCCTGCTCCGCCATGGCGCCGGCTCAGGTGGGCGCGCTCGGGCCGGGGCGGGGGCGCGCGGCACGCCCGGGAGGGGTCGAGCCGGAGAGAGGTGGCCGCGGCTCCTCAGCGCTCGGGGGCCGGCGCGGCTCTGGACGGGCGAGGCCGGCGGCTTCCGCTCCTCCCGCGGTGACTGCGGGCTGTGTGGGGGCCGTGGTGGCGAGACGGAGACGGCGGCGGCTGGTCCCGCCTCTAGCCTGGGTCCGGCTGGGCCCCGCCCCGCCCTGGCCGCTCGGGCTCCGCCCCGCGGAGGAGCCCGCCCAGCCGCGGCCCAGCCGCCTCCTCACCTGGGCGTCGCGCACGCGCGGGGCGGGGACGCGCTCCGGGCCAGCCGCGGCGGCTGAGCGGCAGCGCCCCCTAGAGGCAGGCACGGGCATCTCCCGTGAAGGGGTGCTGTGTGCGGCTGACTCCGGGTGACATAGGCCTTGCTGCCTTCTTCAACCCCTTGCCCAGTAGTAGATAGCAACAGAGTTACAAACATCACTTGAGCGGCTTTGGCGCGAATTATGATTCTCTCACGCTCTCCTGGGCTCGCGTGCTACCCACCACCCTTGAAGTGGTGGCTGAACGGAGATGGCGATAGTCGCGATCACTTCCAGGTCACCAAAATGCTCACAGCTACTCTAAGCATTTTAGCAAACTTAAGTAGCGTGTCACACTGCTAGGAAGTGGAGAAGCTGCGACTTCATGGAGGTTATTTGATTTATGAACCCCCGCATTTAGCCTTCATGGTTTACTCTTCCTCTGTTTGCAATGGTCCTTTATTTTCCCTTCCACTCACTGGAACATGCCATCAGACTTTACCTTGTACTATTAAATTTTTAATATATGTATGAATCATCTCCTCAGGATGATTGCAGGTTTCTAGCACAAAAGACCACGTCCTAAACTTTTTGATATCCCCCTCATTACCCTACACCGTCCAAGTAGCTATTGTACGGGGTTGTATTGTATGTAATACAACCATGAAATTAGGTCTATGGGTTGTAATGAGTTGTATGTGATCTCCAACTTAAAGACAGGCTGGGAGATCTTAAAATGTTTCTTTTTTCCAAACATAGACTATTTTCCTGATGGAAGTACATTGTAAGGGACATTGTCCAGCACCTGCAACTCTCCAGGCCTGTGTCTCTGTTGGGACCATCTTCAGTGCAGAATCTATTAGGAAATCTAGAGGCCTCCAGGACCTGGCTGGGCTTCAGCTCTGTGGCTGAATTTGAGATGCGTAAATTAGACTGAAGAACCTTGGCATGTTTCAGCTGCCAACAACCCACACTTGCCAAGAGAGGGGACGGTGCCTTGATCATTTTCATGGAGCGCCTCTGCTGTCAGAAATCCACCCCGATCCCTGGCACAGCAGAGCTAGCTGGGCTGCACTGTAGCTACCATGTGTAGCTTGCTTTCTTCACGAGATGTTTGGATCTCGTTGTGCTTCTCTGTAGAGGAAGAACTCTGGGATAGATACTTCCAAGGTAGGACTGTCCTATGCATGGGTCATTTGTGAGAGTGGACCAGTGGCTAAGGAGACACTTACATAGAGTGATTCTGCATTCCTACAGTGTTCATATCACTGTACTTTAATGTAAGCAGGACTGAATTTGTAAAGGGAAAGAAACAGATCTCAAAGTCTGGGCCCTAAGAAACAGACCCCAAGTCCTATCAGTAAGTGGATATATATGTATACCTTGTACATGTGTGTGTGTTCCCTGAGTCTGGGGTTATTGAAGATCAGGGTAAAATGCTAGGCACTAGGAAAAGAGACACAAAAACCTGCAGAGTACAAGAACAGGCAGGGAATGGAGCTAGAGCAGGGTGCTATGTGGTTTCCAAATGGCTAAATTTGGAGAACTTTATTATAGTCCTTGTCATAAACAGGAGCCTCAAGTCTAAAATGTATGTACAATCTGTGCAAAGATATTCTGTAAGTTCTTGTAGAAGTCCAGCTTAGTATAAAGTCAGGCATTGAGACCAATGAGTTTCTTTTGATGAACTCAGAGCTATCGAATGAGGCCCACTGTTAACTAACTTAAATCAGCTTCTAGATTCTGATGTAAATTTTTTATGTAGTTACGTTGTACACTATAAAGAGAATTCTGATTCACATGTTCAGAGGCAATTTGATACTTGTACAGTTTTATAGCTAGCCTTCTAGTGCTCGGCTGTGTCCTTATTAATCAATGATCACACAAAGCAGAAATGGCACAGAAGGACTAAGTATCAAGGACTATATTCATGCTTGCTAAACTAGAGCATTTTAGCTCACTGTGAATCTCTTTCATGATAAAGTGAGAATAGAAATGCATTTGGATAGGTATGTTTCATTATGGTTTAAGATGTACTAAAAAATAAAATAAGAGTTTAAATCACCAATAGTGACATGTGGTGACATTATGAACTTTCTGATTGGATCACTTGAAAAAGACACAATATCACTTACCTGCTAGAAATACATAAGCTGAATGTGGTTGGGAAGAAACATGAAGCAAACCCAGAGCAAGGAGCATCCTGCAAAACAGTTGATCAGCAGCATCCATCAAAAATACCAATGGTGTGAAAGACAAAGATGCCAACACACTGGTCCAGATTAGTTTGTAGCTGTTTTTTTTTTTTCTCTCTCTGACTCTTTAGGGGTCCACCACACAGCTCCCAAATTGATATACAGAGACTTATTCTTACTTAGAATGCCTGGCCTTAGCTTGGCTTGTTTCTAGACAGCTTTTTTTTTTTAACTTAAATTATCCCATCTACCTTTTACCTCTGGGCTTTTACCTATCTCTATTTCTGTATATCTTTTTTTTCTCCTTCTTATTCCGTGTCTGTCTGTGTGGCTGGTCCCTGGCATCCTCCTCTCCTCCTTTTCTCGCTTTTCCCTTCTGCTTCTTCTCTCTTCTCTTTATTCTCTCTGCCTGACAGCCCTGCCTAGCTATTCAGCTCTTTATTAGACCAATCAGGTGTTTTAGGCAGGCAAAGTAACATGGCTTCACAGAGTTAAACAAATGCAACATAAAAGAATGTAACACATTTCTACACCATTAAATAAGTATTCCACAGCATAAAATGTAGCACATCTTAAAATAACATTCCACAACAACAGTTGGCTAAAGAGACATCACAGCTGAAGGCAATGCGTGATCCTTAAGCCAGGAGAAGGTAAGGAAGCTGCTGGGGAAAGGATGCAGTGGACTAAGTTAGACAGTGTCAGTGTTAGTATTCCTAAATTCAAGTATTGCGCTGAGGCTTCACAAGAGAGCGTCTTGTTCTGAACAGACATCTGTTAAAGTCTTTACTGATAAAAGACATGGTGTCTCAAACTGCTTGGTAAAAAGGGTTTTCAGAACGCCAGCTTTGGGTCAGTGTGAACACACAGTATGCAGGCCTGGTCAGGCTTTCTGTAAAGACAAGGTACAAGACAAGGGCCGCCGGGTTATCAGTGAAAATCAAGTCTGGGTGATCTGCTTTGAGTGTTTGCTCTCTTCCAGGTTCCATAGCATGTTTCTGGTCTGTCCCACTCTCCTTTTATCTCCTTCTTCCAGGGCTCTGCATCCCAGCAAGACAATGTTTCTGGTCTGTCCCACTCTCCTTTTATCTCCTTCTTCCAGGGCTCTGCATCTCAGCAAGACAATTTTTTTTTTCAGCACGAGTCTAACAAAACAGAAACAAGAAAGAAAGAAAAAAAAACAGCCATGAAGAATATTTAAAGGACATTTTATAGTTATTTTATGATCTTGAGTTATTATAGAGCTGAAACAGTAAGGAACAGTAAGGCAAATTTACAGTGCAAAGTAATTTCATGATGTATTTGTAGACATACAGAGATCATTTGGGTTCTGTCGCAGAAAGTATTTCAAACACATTGCCTTCCTTTTTATGAGTAAGCCTGGATTTGAACTCAAAATGATACATCAAAAGCAGCATGTAGACTCTCTGAAGTTTTGCTTGTTTGTTTTGGTGTTTTGAAACAGAGTCTCACTATGTAGCTGAGGCTAGCCTTGGACTCAAACTTGTAGCAATTCTCCTAAGTGCTGGTATTATAGGCCTAGGTCACTGTGCTAGTTAGTAGTTGTTTTGTGTGTGTGTGTGGGGGGGGGGGGGGGGTTCAACTTGACAGAAACTAGGATCCTCTGAGAAAAGGAACCTCAATTGAGAAAATGCCTCATCAGACTGCCCTGTAGGCAAGCCTGTGGGGTAATTTCTTGACTAATGACTAGTGTGGGAGAGCCCGGCTCACTGAGGGTGGTGCCACCGCTGGGCAGGTAGTCCTGGGTTGTATAAGAAAGCAGGCTGGGCAGGCCACAAGGAACATACTGGTAAATCCCCCTCCTACATCCTCACCCCCGGTCTCTGCTTAAGTTCCTGCCTGCAGGTTTCTGCCTCGAGTTCCTGCCCTGCCTTCCCTTTAGAGCGAACTCTAAGTTAGGAGGTGAAATAAACCCTTTCTCCCCCAAGTTGCTAGTGATCATGGTGTTTTATCACAGCAATAGAAAGTAAAGGAAGACAGCCATCACACCCAGCTTCCTCTGTAGTTTCTGAAGCCTAAATTTTTTTTTTTTTTTTTCGAGACAGGGTTTCTCTGTGTAGCTTTGCGCCTTTCCTGGGACTCACTTGGTAGCCCAGGCTGGCCTCGAACTCACAGAGATCCGCCTGGCTCTGCCTCCCGAGTGCTGGGATTAAAGGCGTGCGCCACCACCGCCCGGCGCCTAAATTTTAAAAGTAAAAATACATCCCGTACTGGCTAGTTTTATGTCAACTTGACACAAACTAGAGTTAACTGAAAGGAGGGGACCTCATGGAGAAACTGCCTCCCTAAGATCTGCCTGTAGAGCATTTCCTTAATTAATGATTGATGGGGGAGGGCCCAGCCCATTGTGCATGGTGCCATCCCTGGACTGGTGGTTCTGGGTTCTATGAGAAAGCAAGCTGAGCAAGCCATGATGAGCAAGCCATGATGAGCAAGCAGCACTCCTCCATGACCTCTGTCTGCATCAGCTCCTGCCTCCAGGTTCCAGCCCTTCTTGAGTTTCTGCCTTCAGAGCCTTTGAAGATGAAGTGTTATATGGAACTGTGAGTGAAATAAACCCTTTCCTTCCAAGTTGCTTTCGGTCATGGTGTTTCATGGTGTTTCATCACAGCAATAGTAACCCTGACTAAGGCATGCCTTCTTTGATGACGTTGATGAATTCTTTTCTACCACTAGACCATTTCTCCCCGGGCAGCCCCCACATCCTGATACTCCATGGGAGCAAAGAAAAACGAAAAGTAGGGGTCACTGCTGTAAGCCCCCCTGGAAGTCAAAAAAGGACTTTAAAATGAAAACAAGCATGGTGGTGCCCACTTTTATGTGTGGTGGTTTGAATGAAAATGGCCTCCACAGGCCCACGGAGTGGCACTATTAGGAGGTGTGGCCTTGTTGGAGTAGGTATGGCCTTGTTGGAGGAAGTATGTTCCTGGGGATGGGCTTTGAGATCTCACATATGCTCAAGCCAGGCTTAGTGTCACTCTCTCTTCCTGCTGCCTGCCAATGCTGATGTAGAACCCCCTGCTCTCTCTCCAGCACCATGTCTGCCTGCATACTGTCATCATTCCCACCATGATGATAATGGACTAGACCTCTGAACTGTATGACAGCTCCAGTTAAATGTTTTCCTTTTTAAGAGTTGCCATGGTCATGGAGTCTCTTCACAGCAATAAAAACCCTAATTAAGATATCATGCTTTGCCGGGCGGTGGTGGCGCACGCCTTTAATCCCAGCACTTGGGAGGCAGAGCCAGGCGGATCTCTGTGAGTTCGAGGCCAGCCTGGTCTCCAAAGCGAGTTCCAGGAAAGGCGCAAAGCTACACAGAGAAACCCTGTCTCGAAAAACCAAAAAAAAAAAAAAAAAAAAAAAAAAAAAAAAAAAAGATATCATGCTTTACTAAAAACTTGTGGACTTTGTTTTCTGAAGCGACTGTGTAAAACACATACACAAAATGGTTTTCTGGGCAGACTGTCTCCTCTCTTCTAGAGGTGATCTCTTTGTGGACTCCAAATTAGGAAGCCTTGTGCTAAGGGGAAGTTCACACTACAAGTCCTCATCACTGGAGAAGGAAGAAGAGTGTAGGGAAATTACCATCAGGATCATGTGAGTCACCAAACAGGGACTGTCCCAACAACTCACCCGCACAGATTTCAGGCCACAGGCAAGACAGAGTCACATAGAGGATGTGGACATAGCCTGGAATTGCCTGTAGAACTGTTTCTGCTTGTGATGCTTCTGAAGATAAACATCCAAATTCTCAAGGAATTTATCCTCCCCAACCCTGAGGTTCACCCCACAGTACCAGGGACCAGATCTTGGGCCTTGCATATGCTATGAGAGTACTCTACCACTGAGCTATACTACACTCCCCAGCCCACACCTTTCTTAGCTGCCAAGCTGTTTATCACAGTGGGTTGGAATTGACTATCTAAGCATGTCCCCTAAGCTCCCTGGGAAGGGGACATGCTCCTCGAACCTTGTCTGGTGCCCAGTAGGTACATTAATTGTCAAGTTAATTAGCAAATAGATTTGTGTGCATGTGTTCTATTGCAAGCGTTTTTCTCTAAGCCTCCAGCCAGGCAATTACTAAGTCACTAGCTCTTCTGGCCTTTGGAACTATTCCTAGAACCAGTAGTAGATTTGACAGTATGAGAGGAAAAAGATTTTACAATCCATCCGTGAGTTGACAGTGCCTTTTGGTAAGATGTCTCCAGCTTTAAAGCATGTGAGAGTTATTCAGGGAGCTGGTCAAAATGCAGATTATGATTGGGAAGTCTAGAACCGATTGATTTCTTTCTTATTTTCTTTCTTGGTGTCAGCAGGACCTCACTGTACTACCCTGGTTGGCCTGGGACATGTGACAATCCTTTGCCTCAGTCTCCTGAGTGCTGGGATCACATGCATGAACTACATGGGTAGTTTCTTCTACAGACCCAGCATAGGCATCCCATATCCTATTAAGGGGTTGCTGTTGATGAGAAAAAAATGGGAGAGGGAAAGTAAAGACCATCAAGGAGGAGCCTCAGGCGAGATCTGTTCTTGGTGACCTCTGTTTCTACCCCACTCTGAAATGGGGAGCTGGTTGCCCTCCTTTTCTTCCTTCTTCAGAGTGTAGTTTGGACGGGGGGGTTGTTTTTGTTTTTGTTTTGTTTTGTTTTTCAGGAAGAAAACCATTCCAATGCCTTTCTTCCTTCTGACAAAATAGCAAGTAGCTATTATTTAGTCACTTGTATATTTCTATGAGGTCTGTGACTCCTGATTCCCAACTCCCTCCCTGAGGCATAGAAAATAGAATTCCTCTTCCCTGAGGTGAGTCAGAGAAACACCGATCTTCCACTTGTCTGTCTTGGAGCAAAGAATACATTTTCTAACTTCCTATCTGATAGTATATGTTAAGACATGTACCCTCTTAGAAGGGTCCTACCCCAACATGTGATACAAGGAAAGGCCAAGAAGAATGCTGGGCTTCTCCATCAGTCTATTAACATTAGGTCATGTCCTTTCTGTCCAACTGTATTTCCACAAGAGTGTCCATGCTTCAATCGTATCTGTGCAACAAACTCTCTGTGAAAACCCAAATAGGCTTCAGGGATTTTCTGGTTAGCTGAACACATGGCAGGTCCTGGAGGGTGGTCCACAAAGGGCTCTATGCTCCTACTGTGCTTAGCCCTTTGGTCTCTGCATCCATACCCTTTTGTAGCTGTGTGTGTGTGTGTGTGTGTGTGTGTGTGTGTGTGTGTGTGTGTGTGTGTGTGTGTTATGTATATATCTGGCAAATGTGTTTCCATGAGTTCTATGAGCTAATATAGCAAATGAAACCCAAGGGAGGCATTGAGGTGACTCTGACTGATAGCATTCTTTTGGAAACATAGGTAAAGAAACTTGGGGTTTCTGATTGGCATCTCAGTGGAGACAATCTTACAGGTAAGTCTCTCTTACCTACCGACAGGTATAAGTAAGTGTTAGACTTGGACTAGGGAAATACCCATCTAGTGTCCATTGCTGCAGAACTGCTTGTGGTAGTGGAGAGGCAGCGTCCACTGTCAGAAGTCATCTGTGATGTGATGTATAATAAGAGAAACTGAGTCTGGATTCTTTCATTATTGTCAGGAGAGCTTCAACATTGATGTTTCAGGACAACATCTAGTCTTCCCCAGATTCCCTTTTTCCTGACTTCATCTATAATCCCTGTCTTTCAACTCGTGAGCTGAAGTGGTACCCATCAGCTAAAGTTAAGATCATAAAATAAGGCTGGGAGATGGCTAAGCTGGTAAAGTGCTTGTGATGCAAGCAAGAGAATCTGAGCTCAATCCCTTCCATCTGTGTGAAAAGTCAGTGGAGTAGCACACATTATAGTCCCTGCTCAGGAGAGGGATGGATGGGAGGAGCTCTGTGGCATGATGGCCAGCTAGCTATTCTAGCTGAGTTGGTGGCTTTAGGTTCAGTGAAAGATTCTTATATATATATGACACTGAATGATTGAGGAAGATACCTGATGTCAACATCTGTCCTTAACACATATATGCACACAGGTGCATGTGCACCTGCGTAAACACATGCAACCCCACACATATGTGTATGCACATGAGATCATGAAATGAGGTGACATTCAAATGGAGCATGACTGGCTTTTTCCAGTTCCGTTCTTCACACTATCTGGAGGTAGAAACAATACAAACCATAGTTGTATCCCAGTTCTGACAACTGAACCCTAAAGAAATGAGACAAGGGAAAAGTTTCAATTATTTAAGAGCTAGATCAGCAAAACCTAGGAAACCTCAGAGGTCATGTAACCCAATATCCCCTCCAGCACCTGAATCCCTTGTATAATCCACCACTCTGTCTAGACCTATCTGTGCCACTCAGGCTTCCCCCGTGCCCAGCAGGTGTCTCCATGTGAAGACACCCTAATGTCCCCATTACTCCACATGCCCACTCCTGCCCATATGCCAAGCAGCTCTTAACTGTTTAATCTTGTGATCTCGTTACTCATTGATCCCTGTTTATGAGCTTGGTTTGTCCTTTAGGTCTGATACGCCATTAAGATAAGACCAGGTGGCAGTGAGGGATAATCAAGTTGGGGAGCCAAGGTCAGGGCCAGACAAACCTACTTTTCTCAAGTAGACCTCCCTCTTGAAGCTTCTCTCCAAAGAATTCGGACTCTGTCTTCACAGATTTTTTTCTTTGTTAATCTGTTCTTTGAGACAGGGTCTAAAGTAGACCAGGCTGGCCTTGAACTTCCTCTAGGGCTGAATATGATTTTGAACTCTTGATCTTTCTGCCTCCACTTTCCAAGTGCTGGTTTACAGGTTTAGTTGGCATCATTCGTCTATTTTTCCCCCTAAGACACTTTTTCAATGTCTCAGTCTGACCTTGCTCATCTCTTAATAATGTCACAGACATTCTCTCCTAATGTTCCCATCCTCTCTAATTCTCTAGTGTCAAGTATTTCTAGTATATCTGGTATTTCTAGTCATCTGTATTGATTAGCATTTGGCCCGGAATAGCACTCTCTTCATCCTCATGAAGGTGGTATTGAAGCGTTAGGCACCTGTACCAGAGGTGTAGGATAGGACTTAAAGTTCTGAACTTTAATAGCACCCCAGGAGACTCTACTGCATGCTGTGGAGGAATGTTTATTTAGGAGTTCAAATTTGAGCTTTGCCACCTACTAGTTATACTGCCCTAGGCTTATTAGCTCATTTGTATAAGCCTCAGTGCTTTCATTTTGAATAAACAGATGATAAAAATCCTTCTCAGTGTGTTAGAACCGCAAAACAAAGTGACATCTATAAGATGCTTCATATAATTCCAGGCAGGTGGCAAATGCTAGTTAAACACAAGCTAGCATTGTTGTTAGTGTCTTTCTTCCTTTCTCTCCAGAACAGGGGTGTTCTTAAATGACAATAATTTATGGCATGTCCTTTAAAACTTTAGAAAAAAGTCTTATTTTATGTGTATGAGTGTTTTGCCTACATTTATGTACATGTGAGCATTGTATGAGTGCCTGGTACCCACAGAAGCCAGAAGAGGACACTGGGGGTCGAGTTAGTGCTCTTAACTGCTGAACCATCTTCTCCCTGCACGTCTGTTTGAGCAGGCTGGGCTTTCTGCTGCCTGTGAGTCTTATTTTCCCCTGTGTGACTCTTGGTTTCTAGGGGTAGTTTATTATCATTCCCATGCAAAGCCATGATGAACTTTGAAATCAGCAGGTAATAAAAATCTACTAAATATTTTTATGGCTGAAGGCCATCTGGCTGAGTCCTCTGTGTTACCCACCTCCCACCCCTGCAGCATCAAATCTGCCTGTCTTCCCTTCCCACATGTTCTCCAGTGTCCTTTTGCCATATACTAGCACTCAATCAATTCCCTACCTGCCCCACCCTTCTCATTTCCCCATTCGGTGTGAAGATTGCCATCCCACAGAGCGTTAAAGCCTCGGATTCAGCTTAGCACAGTATACAAGCTTCATAGCCTGGGGAGATGGCTCTTTCGGTGAAGTGCTTGTTAGTTACACAAGCAGGAGGACCTGAGTTCAGATCCCCAGCACCCATGTAGAAAGCTGGGCACAATAGTGTGTGGACAGAGACTAGCAGATCCCAGAGGCTTACTGGCCAGCTGGTTCAGTTGAGATAGCAGGCTCCGGGTTTAGGGAAAGACACTGTCTTAAAAAAATAAGGTGAGATGCCATCGAGGAAAATACCCAACATCATTCTCTGGCCTCCATATATATATACATATATACCGGAAAACACATACTCATGCACACACACAAATACATGCTTCATAGCATTTTTAATGAGATAATGATAAATGAGGCTGAGGACATGAGCGTAAGGGTTGGGTAGTAGGTGGGAGCCTTAGCTTTGTCAACCAGGCAATAGGGACTCATTTTCGCCTTGCATAAAATTGTTCAGTTTTTCTGTTGTTGTTGGTTTACGTGATCTTTGGGGGGGGGTATCTATTTTACTTCACGACTCTCCAAAGAGTATCAAAGCAGTAATTCAGAATTGAACCTATACTGTGGACAAGTTACATTTGACATTCTCATCAATGAATAAGCAGCAACTATTTAGAGCACCCATGGGTTGTTGACTCTTAAGAAGCGGTCTCATGTATCTCAGATTGGCCATGAACTTTCTAGGTAGCTGAGGAACTTCCTGAGTGTTGACATTATAACACTGTGCTGGGAATCTGTAACCATGGGCTCTGTATATGCTAAGCAAGCATATACCAGCTGAAATTACATCTCAGCCCTACAGCTGTCTCTTGGCATCCATGGTGGGGGGGGACTTGTATAGATACTAACTCTATGGATGCTCAAATCCCTTATGTAACATGGTTTTCTGTTTGCATATAATCCAACACATTCTCCTACCTGCTTTACCATTTTTGAAAAAGTTTTTATTAATTTTATATGTACATGTGTGGCCTGAATGTGCACATGTGTGCAGGAGTCCTTGGAGGTCAAAAGAGACATTGGATCACCTGGAATTGGAGTTATGGACGGTTATGAGCCTCTATGTGGGTGCTGAAAACTGAGTCCAGGTCCTTTAAAAAGATACTAAGTCCACTTAGCGCTGAGCCACCTCTCTAGCTCCTCCTTAGTGATTTAAGACACCTCAAGATTATTTCTCATACCTTTTCCCCTATAAGTGGTACAAAGCCGCAGGTACACTATGTTATCTAGAAACTAACAATAGGAAGCCTGTGTTTTCAGCATAGATACGCTCATTTTTCTGAATACTTCCAATGTGAGATTGGCTAAATCCATGCATCCAGAACCCACAGAAAATGAGGATCAATTGTACTAGGTGTGGGCTGTGGCATTCAGGGTTTAAAGGCAGTTTAAAGAACACAGAGCTACAAGGAAGAACTGTAGGGCTAGCTCTGTCACTCACATGCTCTATATGACCCTGGGCGAGTGTCCTCCACCTTCTAATCCTCATTCCTCCTCTGTAAAGTGAGAATAGTGCTGATTCCTCACTTTCAGTGGTTGCTATGATAATTAATCAGATAAGGGACAGTAAGCACTTAGCACATAGTCTGGGACATAGTTAGGGTTTATGAACCCCAAGACCAGTACTATCAGTCCCTCCATCGTGGCTTTGATGGGGACTAGTGGTGGGGAAAAGAACATTCTAGTCTTGTTGATCTTTTCTTTTGACACCCCGTTTCTTTAATATTCTCTTAATTGGTTGGTTTATGTCACACCAGTCACTTCCTTGTAGCTGGGGTGTTATAATAATTGCAGAGAATTCGCTGCCTCTCTGTCTACAGTTTCTCAATGTTTCTGTCTTAAAGGCACAGTAACTTCCTGCTTTTCTAGTCAAGCTTTGTCACCTGAGTTGCTAATGCTGTTGCATAACCAGGTACTCTCCCCTCCCGTGAAGTATTTTTTTTCCCTCCCAGGCAAATATGAATGCCCAGGGTGTGAGTACAGCCTCTGTGAATGGCTGCCCTTTCCACACCATCCTCAGATTTATAAAGCTGCTCTAGAAAGGTTTCACAGGCGAGTGAGTTCAAAATCTGGCTGGTCATTGGATTTGCCCTAGCAAATTACAGCTTCCGATGCTTTTGAATTACCATCTTAGTGGCTAAGAACCACCAGAATGAAGACACATGGAGTCAGGCACACGAAAAGAACAACTTCTGGATGAGTGTTGCCTGACAAACTGATGGCCATTGTACTAAGTAACTCGCCATTAGCACACATAAAGCCCTGGGTTCAATCCCCAGCACCACAGAACGGGGCATGGTGGTGCACGCTTGTAATCCCATCACTTGGGAGGTACAGACAGTAGAATCAGACATTCAAGGTCATTCATGGCTACATAGTGAGTTTAAGGCCATCCTGGAATACAGAAAATGAGAGAGAGAGAGAGAGAGAGAGAGAGAGAGAGAGAGAGAGAGAGAGAGAGAGAGAGAGCGCTAGCTTTCAACATGCATTCATCTGCTAAAATGACATAAAGTTCCCCGAGGAAAAGAATTAAAGTGTATATTCTAGTCAGAAAGAAGAAGGAGTGAGTAGGCTAACTCAACCACTGGGAAGAAGAGAAAAACCAGAGACAGGAGAGAGCCTGTCCTAGTTAGTGTAGGAAACCCCACAGCTGTGAGCTGGCTTCTCTGTGGAAGCTTAGAATGGCCAAGAGAGGTATCATGTTAGAGGCCCTGGGCGTGCTCTTGACTTTGACTCTTCTTATATGTGCATTCTTCACACACTGCACTCCTCAGAAGTTATTAGCAGACAGCTTCTGTGAACTGGATCCAATGATGGCTGCTATCTTTCCCACTTGGCTTTCTCTCTGTTGGCAGCAGCCACAAAAACCTGAGTCCCGAGCATCTCTCTCTTCCATCAATCAACACACTGTAAGCTGATTCTTAAATGCTGTCTCCTTTTCCTGCAGCCCAGTGTGGGCCGGAGCTTTGAAGAGTTGAATGTACCAGGCCTTCATCAAATGATGCTGGATATTTAGAATGTTCTTTAGCTGGGTGGGCATTTTCATTTCTTCCTCCTGCCTACTCAACCTCACCCCAGGGCATACCCATTGTGGAAAACAAAACAGGGCTGGCCTGGCAGCAGTGGTTCACAACTGGGGGCAATTTTGTCTTCCAAGAGCTTTGCCTGGGGACATTTGTGGTTGTCATTCTGGGAGGGACGATGTTACTGGAATCTACTGGGTAGAGGGAATGGACATTGCCCAACAGCCCACAGTGCTCAGAATCATCTCCCATAGCAAAGATCTACCTTGGGCACTCCTTCCCCTTCAAGTGATGGAGAACTTCCAAAAATGTAAGGAGGTTCGGTGAAAGATGGGCTAGAGTTTGATTTTTGAATTTTACTTCTTTATGTCCTGTAAAGTCAGATACTTACTGTAGCTAGAGTTTTCCTGCCTGGCCCACAGTCAGGACAAGTCTCTGTCACCTGCCAGTCCCACAGCCGCTCAGACTCAACCAAGTAAACACAGAGACTTATATTGGTTATAAACTGTATGGCCGTGGCAGGCTTCTTGCTAACTGTTCTTACAGCTTAAATTAATCCATTTCTATAAATCTATACCTTGCCATGTGGCTCGTGGCTTACCGGCATCTTCACATGCTGTTTCTCATCATGGCGCCTGGCAGTGTCTCCCCGACTCAGCCTTCCACTTCCCAGCTCTATTCTCCTCCTTGTCCCGCCTATGCTTCCTGCCTATCCAATGGCCAATCAGTGTTTTATTTATTGACCAATCAGAGCAACACATTTGCCATACAGAACATCCCACAACAACTTACTTGTATCATTGTGTCATGGTCCAGTCTTGAAGGATTGGAAGTGTAGCTTAGTGGTACAGGACATGCTGTATTTCCCCAGCACCAAAAAAATCAAAACAAACAAATAGCAAAAAACAAAAACTTAAATGTTTTGTCTGACTCACAGTCCAGTAATGTCGTTTGGAGTATGTTGCTTATAGAAGAGAATACAATGGCTGGTAGGAGGAGAGAAGGCATATGATATACTAAGCAGGGTGTGTCCACCATAGCACTGTGGACATTTCAGGGAAAGGTAGCTTCTTGTTGTGTGGGTTGGTTCTGTGCATTGTAAGGTATTAAAGGTATCTCTACCCACTAGATACCAGTAGCATCATCTCTCCCAGAATGACAACTATAACTGGCCCCAGACATTGCCAAGAGGGCGAAATTGCCCCCAATTATGAATCACTGCTTACAGGCCTGCATGAGGCTGAAAAGGCTGGCTGCGTGAGGACTCAAACTAAGAGTCCTCTAGGCATTTCCAACACTTTTCCATATCATAAGGAGTCTTGGCCTGCTTGTCACTGTGTGGGCCCGGCATGCCTCATACCTCTCTAAAGGCCTGGTTCTGAGCCTGGGGCCAGCTTCTCAGGGTGGTGTGAGGATTAAAAAAGATAGTGGATGGATCAGTGTATTGAGTATCATTGTGTAATACAAATCTGCTGTGGGAACGCAGATGGAACTATGTTCAGGAGGGTTTATCTGGGCTCAGTTTGAGGATACAGGCCATCACGTCTAGGAAGGACATGGTGGGACCAGTGGCTCTGACTGTGGTGGCAGGAGCTTGAGGCTGCTGGTCAAATTGTATCTATAGTCAGGAAACAAAGGATGCTTTCCCCTGGCTCTCCTCCTTTTCTGTCAGTCCAGAATCCATGAATGGTCAAGGTCAGTCTTCCTTCATTTAAACGGTTCTAGAAACACCTGTCTAGACCTACTCAGAGTTATGTTTCCATGGTGATTCTATATCATCTTTTTGTTTTGTTTTGTTTTGGTTTTGGGTTTTCGAGACAGGGTTTCTCTGTGTAGTCTTGGTGCCTGTCCTGGATCTCACTCTGTAGACCAGGCTGGCCTTGAACTCACAGAGATCCACCTGGCTCTGCCTCCCCAGTGCTGGGATTAAAGGCCACCACCACCTGGCTCCATGGTGATTCTAAATGCAGTCAGTCAAGGTGAAAATGGAAACTGGGCTGGTAAAATGGCTCAGTGGGTAAAGGTGCTTCCTGCCAAGACCAATGACCTGAGTTCAAACCCCAGGACCCACGTGGTGGAAGGAGAAAACTGATCACTGAAAGTTGTCCTCTGATCCCCAATAAATAAATAAACTAATGTAATTTTAAAAACATTTTTAGCTGGGGAGTGGTGATGCATACCTTTAATCCCAGCACTCAGGAGGCAGAGGCAGGCGGATCTCTGTGAGTTCAAGGCCAGACTGGTCTACAGATCGAGTTCCAGGACAGCTAGGGCTGTTACACAGAGAAACCCTGTCTCGGGGGTGGTAGGTGATGGGTGGGTGGGGTAATTAAGGGACTGGAGATGTGACTCAGCAGTTAAGAGCACTTACAGCTCTTGCAGTGGACCTGAGTTCAGGTCCCAGCACTCATATGGTGGCTCACAATCACCTGTAACTATAGTTCCTGGGTTCTGATGACCTCTTCTGGCCTCTGAGGGCTCCTGAATGCATGGGGTACATATTAACTCACAAAGGTACACACACACACACACACACACACACACACACACACACACACACACAATAAATATATAAATTTTTAAAAATTTTAAAGAAAATTAAAATTTAAAGATCTGTATAGTTAAAAAAAGAAAATGAGAAATGAGATCTCTGTTGCAAATGGGCTCTCTGTCTGTCAGTATGAAGGAGGGTTGAGAAGTATTTCTAAATGATTAGCATGAGAAGACACTCTGAATCTTACCTCCAGCCTTTCCTTTCACAGGCACACACACACACACACACACACACACACACACACACACACACACACACACAAAAAAAAAAAAAAAAAAAGGAAAAAGAAAAAAATGGAGGGCGAGAAGATGTAAGTCATACTCACAACACAAGTCATACAGGCCCCAGGAACAGCGTGCCTTGGCCCTCCGTGGAAGCAGAGCCATCAGAAGGGACACAAATACACCAGAGGTGGCACCGGAGGGGGAAGTGATAAAGGATGGGCAGGATTTGAAAGGCAGAGTGGGCACTGGTGTGGGTGGGATGTGAAGCTCAGGGAACCAGCGGAGGAAGGACAGAGCTCCCACTTGGCTGCAGATCAAATCTCACAAGGAAGTAGAGGGAAGGGACGTTGGCAGGCAGTTGAGAAACGTTAAAGTAAAATGTCCGCAAACATAAACCATAAAGCGCGAGGTGCTTTCTAAACTAAAATAGTATTCTCCGTCTTCAGGGGAGGGGGGGCCGGGGCCGCGGGCATTAGAAATGAACTCTGCTTCTATTAGGAGGAGCCCAGAGGTGAGAGCTACTGTAACTGGAGCTGGTCCGTTTCTTCCTACAAGGGTTATCTTTCTCACCAGCCACACCCTCTCTTTTCTCTCCCCTCTCCCTTTTCGCAAGAGGCCGATAAGTGCAACTGTCTAGTTTCTTTATCATGCCCCTGTCGTCCTTCTGGATGGTTTGAGCTGTTCTGTGTGTGCTGGAATCCACGGTAGCCCTGAGTGCTGGGAGTTGAGGTACACCCTGAGTTGTTCACTGTGGAAATGTCTGTGACACCCCTGTGCCGTTTCTCTCCCGAAGCCACCCAGCTTCAGTGGGTGCTCCTGGATCTTGGATGTGCCGGGCTGTCTGGATGATTGGCACCTGGACCAGGGGAGCCTGAAGGCATTAGATCATCTTTGAACAACTTCAGAAGAGCTGTCATCCACAGAGATGTCCTTGCAGCAATCAATCGGAGCCTCTCAGAAGAGCTTTTGATTAAATGAGGTCACCCTGCATGGCCCTGGAGTTAAAATGACTACGTTTGTCAAAAACAAAACAACGACAACAACAAAAATAACCTTGGCTGTGTCAGAGGGCTGGGCTGGAGGACAAGTGTCTGAAAAAACACCTGCAGTATTGGGAATTTACTGCTGCTCACCTGGCCTCAGGTACCTGTGCCTAACCTTTAACTTGTATTGTGAAATCATTTAGACACACCCATGCATATTGTGTGTGTGTGTGTATGTGTGTGTGTGTGTGTGTGTGTGTGTGTGTGTGTGTTTTGTGCTCATTTGTGGCTTTCTAACTTCCTTGTTTCTCTCCTGTTTTGAGATGGCCCACTGTGTTTTTGGAGGATACAGCTCAGCTGATAACATGGGGTCCCACCACCTCTCTCTAGACTTGGGGGTGGGAACTAGTGCCCCGGCCCCAGTGGAGATAACTGGTGGGGTGTGGGGAGAAGAGCTTCAGTGGGTTGAATCCAGGCATGGGATCACTGGAAAGGAAACAGCGTGGCCAGGCTTGCAGTGTGGCTTGGCGTGGCATAGTGAGGAAGGCTGTTCTCTGTTTGTGGCCTAGTCTCCCAGAACCCCTCCCCCAACCTGTGTCTTTGGTCACACACTCTTAGCTTTTACTGCACTTCAGTAGATAAATTGATAGAGCTCTTAGGAGTGCCTAGAGGGACACCATTTAGACTACTGGGGGAGGGGAAGGGTAGATGTTTAAATATCTCTACCATGACACAGAGGGATTTTAGAAAGGGAAAGTGTGTTTTGCTCATAGGCTCATGGTATTGGTTGTCTAGGTCACACTTACATATGACAGCAATGTATACATTAGGTGTGGGCAATGTATACAATGGAAAAGCCGGTCCCGACTGTGGAAAAAGCAAAGCAATTATAATAGCATGCTAATGCATTGAGTATGGTACACAAAGACTAAACGGGATCACATGGAATTCTTCAAAAGCCTAGGTGAGAGGTGAAAAGGATGGAGGGAACTCCCTGAGCAAAGGCTTCCAGGCAGGCAGGATGGCTTTGAGCCTCTTTTTTTTTTTTTTTTTTTTTTGGTTTTTCGAGACAGGGTTTCTCTGTGTAGCTTTGCGCCTTTCCTGGAACTCACTTGGTAGCCCAGGCTGGCCTCGAACTCACAGAGATCCGCCTGGCTCTGCCTCCCGAGTGCTGGGATTAAAGGCGTGCGCCACCACCGCCTGGCTGGCTTTGAGCCTCTTGAAGTCACTAAGGGAATCCAGAGCAGTCGCTCTAGCTAGCAAGTAGGATGTGCAGTGAGAGGCAGGCTAGAGAAAAAGACCCAGGGCAGAGTCTTCAGGGTGTGGACTTTCACCTGAATATGGAAAGGAGCTGCTGAGGAATTTTACCCAGGGAACGACGTCTTTGGCCTTCTGGTTTTGTTTTGTATTTTAGTTGAATTATAACCTGTGGTAAAGTGTATAAATATTCAACACTCCTTAGAGTTTTGTGCATGAATACTCAGACTAAGACAGAATGTGACCATCACAGACTTAGTTTCTCAGGCCATTTGTTGCTGGGGCGTTGAGCATCGATGAAGCAAGTTCGGAGAAGGGAAGAGGAGTTTGAAAGGCTTCCCATCTCTCTGGAAGAGTGGTGGTGCTGGCCTGGACCTGAGTGGAATCACAGTGGGGCCAGAGGGCAGTGAGAAAGGGAAGTAAATGCTGGAGATAAGAGCAATTAGACTTGCTCTCGGGGTTCGAGGGAGGAGCGAAAGTAGAGATCCTGGTTCCTAGGTGTGGAGTGTGAGCAGTGTGGCTAGCGTGGTCCCCGCTACAGAGATGGAGCAGGCTAAATGAAGAACAGACTTTCCAGGAGAGGGAAGGATGGAACATTCCATTCTGGACGCATTAATTTTTAAATACCCGTGAAAGATGCAGGTAGGGACGTCAGCTAGATAGGAGTGGGCCAAAGATACACAGCTGAGAAATATCTGCTTAGACATAGAGGTCAGCCAAGTGAATGGCGTTGTCTAGGAAAATGGGGTAATGCGGAAAGGCAGAAACAAGCCAGAATTGGAACAAAAAGTTATAAATATTTAGAATCAGAGTGGAGGAGCCGACAAAAGAAGTCTTTTCATGGTTGCAACCAAAATACCTGCCAGAAATAAAAGAGGAATGGTTTATTTGTGCCCATAGTTCCAGACAGTATGGCCCATCACTGTGCGGAAGGCATAGTGGAGTTTGAACCTGCGGGAGGCAGGAAGCGGAGAGCATGCCCAGACGCAGGGACCAGATAGACTTCCTGCCCCTAGGTACCCACTTCTGTCAGCCAGGTCCCAACCTCCCAACACCATCACCAGCTGAGGAACAAGCATTCAAACCATGAGCCCATGGGGAACATTTTAGATTCAAACTTAAGCAAAGGTGGAAAAAGCCGAGAATAGGAGGAGATAAAAAAAAAAAAAATCCCGTTTGGTGTGCTCCAAGAACTCTCCCGAGTTGATCTCTCATCTTCACATACGTCTTTGCATACACATACCCTCGCACATGAGTGCGGGCACACTCAGACACACACACACACACACACACACACACACACACACACACACTAAATAGTTAAGTAAATGTTTAAAAAAATTAAGATGAAAGGAGACAGGTACTCAGTACTTAAAAGGACAGGCAGGTAACTGGAGAACCACTGGGCATAAAAAATAACAATAATAAATAAGTAAAAATGTTGTTTTAGGGGATCTCATACATCCCAGGCTGGCCTCAAACTTAGTAGGCAGTAAAGGATGACTCCTGGTCCCCCTGTCTTTACCTCCCAAGTACTGGGGTTACAGGTGTGCGATACAAAGAAGGGTTTGAATATTTTTTTTACATTGGAGGTCTTTATTTTCTTTATTTTAATTTTCTTTTCATTTTACATACCAACCACAGTTCTTCCTCCCTCCTGTCCTTCCCTCCCACCTCCCTCTTACCCGCCCCCCCCATCCACTCCTCAGAGAGGGTAAGGCCTCCCATGGCAAGTCAACAAAGTCTGGCACATCAAATTGAGGCAGGACCAAGCCCCTCGGCCCTGCATCAAGGCTGAGCAAGGTGTCCCACCATAGGGAATGGGCTCCAAAAAGCCAGTTCATGCACCAGTGGTAAATCCTGATCCTACTACCAGGGGCCCCACAAACAGACCAGGTCACACAGCTGTCACCCACATTCAGAGGGCCTAGATCGGTCCCATGAAGGCTCCCTAGTTGTTTGTCCAGAGTCCATGGGCTCCTACTAGCTCAGGTCAGCTGTCTCTGTGGGTTTCTCCATCATGATCTTGACGGCCCTGCTCATACAATCCCTCCTCCGTCTCTTTGACTGGACTCCTGGAGCTCTGCCTAGTGCTTAGCTGGGATCTCTGCATCTGCTTCCATTAGTCACTGGATGAGGCTCTATGATGACAATTAGGGTAGTCATCAATCTGATTACAGGGGAAGGCCAGTTCAGGGACCCTTTCCACTATTGCTTGGAGTCTTAGCTGGGGTGGGTCATCCTTGTGGATTCCTGGGAATTTTCCTAGTACCAGGTTTCTCCCTAATCCCATAATGACATGACTCCCTTTTTCAAGATATCTCTTTCATTTCTCTCCCTCTCCATCCCTCCCTGTACTTGACCATCCAGGTCCATGTTCTCATCCCCCACCCCTCCTCTCTTCCCCCTCCCAATTTACCCAGGAGATCTTATCTATTTCCCCCTCCCAGAGTGATCCATGCGTGTCCCTCTTAGTGTCCTCCTTGTTACCTAGCTTCTCTGGGGTTGTGGATTGTAGCCTGGTTATCCTTTGGTTTACATCTAATATCTACTTATAAGTGAGTACATAACCGTGTTGTCTTTCTGGGTCTGGGTTACCTCACTCAGGATGATTTTTTTTCTAGTTCCATCCATTTTCATGGCTTGAAGTTTTAAAAAGAAATACTAGAGTCTGTTTGTGGTTGGTAATTCTCAAGCGTGGTGGAAGGAGAGAACCACTTTTTGAAAGTTGCCCTTTGTCCTTTGACCTTCACACACATGCCATAACACTGCTGTTACCACCACCACTACCACCACCACCACCGCCACCACCATCACCACCACCACCACCACCACCACCAAGTTAAATTGAAATGTTAGACACCACCACCACCACCACCACCACCACCACCAAGTTAAATTGAAATGTTAGACAGTGAGACCTGGACGTATACGGACAGATGGCTGTCCAGTCATGAGTACCTGGCTGAGATTTGTGATCATAAACTGAAATTGAAACCAGATCTGCGTGACTTTCTCTTACTGTATGCTGGGGTGCCAGTTGGGGCTCTGCCAAGTAACAGCAGAGGATTAACTCTCTGTTGGACCATTTGACAAATGCCTTCCAGAAGAGCCAGGGTATGAAGGGAGTAGGAATGTCACAAAGCTCATGGGAAGTACAGGAGCCATCAAGCCTCTCTCTCATCTGGGCCCCCATGGAGGACTTTTCTCTCTGTAGCATGCTCTGCTAACAGCTTAGCTAACAGCTGAGGAAGGGCACATACCTGAGAAGCAGTGGTGACACCCAGTGACGGCTCCTCGAAGTGCACCTTGGTGGATATGGGCTGGGAGCGGATCTCCGGGAGGCTGTCCTTCTGTTCTACTCTGAAAGGCCTCAAGCTCTCTCTCCAGTTATCTCCTGCAGGATCCTGTGTCTGTGCCCCATTATTCTCAGGGATGGCGAAGCTGCTGTGTGGTGCGAGAGCTTGGAGTGGAGTGCAAAGGCACTCTAAGTAATCTGGGGCTATTAGCTCCAGGGCCCAGACTTTACTTCTCTGCTGGGTTCCTGCTGGCCAGGGACAGACTTGCCTCCTGGATGCTGTGGCATTCTAAAGCCCTGTCCAGATTCAAACAAATGCTGGGCAGTGCCTAGACTCTTCTATTTCACAGCAATCCTGGGGGAATTTCCCTCTTGACTGGCTCAAGGGCTGAGTGAGGGTTGTCCCCTTCTCCATCACCTCCGAAGAGCAGCCTTCCCTGTGGGTTCTCAGACATCATACTGTCCCAGGCTCTTTGTCCCAAGTACTAAGATCTGGTTTTGTCTAGAGAATCATGGTTCCTCTGCAAGTCTGTTACCCAGCTGTTACCTATCACAAATCCTGGGTTGGACTTGTGGGCTAAGAAGCTGGCTATCCCTTAGTTGGAGGCTATTCTTAAGAAAATAAGAATAAAAAGATTTGGGGCTGGAGAGATGGCTCAACAGTTAAGAGCACTTGTTGCTGTGGCAGAGGATTCGGGTCCACAAGTGGTGGTTTCACAACCATCTGCCCTCTTCTGACCTCTGTGGGCACCAGGCAGGACTGTGGTGCCCTTACATACATGCAGGCAAAACACATAAAATAAAAGACATATTTTAAAAATATGTATTTTATTATTTTTAAGTGTGTGTGTACATGCATTTACACACACACACACACACACACACACACACACACACACACACTTGAGTGTAAGTGCCTGGAGCTGGAGCTGGTTGCCTGATGTGGGTGATGGGAGCTAAACTGGATTCTCTGCAAGAGCAGTATAGGCTCTTTTTTATTTTTAATTTTTTGCTTAGATTTATTTATTTAGTTAGTTGATTTTGTTTTTTGAGACAGGGTTTCTCTGTGTAGTTTGGGTGCCTGTCCTAGATCTAGCTCTGTAGACCAGGCTGGCCCAGAACTCACAGAGATCCGCCTGGCTCTGCCTCCCGAGTACTGGAATTAAAGGAGTGCATCACCGCCGCCTGGCAGATTTATTTTATTTTATGTGTGTTGGTGTTTTTCTAGTTTGTCTGTGTATTATGTGCATCCTGGGACTGGAGTTATGGAGGATCATCAATCACCATGTGGGTGCTGGAAATTGAACCCAGGTCCTCTGCAAAAACAAATTTCCTAGTCACTGAGCTGTCTCTCCAGCCCCTGTTTGAGCCCCTTCAACCCAAGGGAAAAATACAGAGGATCAACATAGGGGAGCTCCCTTTGCAACACCTTTTTGTCCCACACTCTGCTGTTCTGATATAAATACTTAAGGCTTTATTATCAGGTATTTACACCACACACATGTCATAAGATTGAAGGAGAAAGAGAAACTTCATAGCAGTGTGACTGTAGAGGTAAAGTGACCGACCGCTGATGTCCTCCTAAGGCTGGGAGAACACACAGAGAGGTGGGTACAGAAGAAACACCCCAGTCTTGAGACAGACAGATTTGGCTTCACACCCCAGCTCTTCCAGTTACTAGTTGTGGATCCTGCAGCATGCCCCTGGCCCTCTCAGACACTCAGTGTCCCCAAGGGCTTAATCCCTCCCTCCCAGAACAATTGAGGTTCCATGTATGGAGCACCTGGAACAGAGTAGGCACTCGGTAAATGCTATCCTGAAAATTCACTGATTTCGGTCATGCAAAATGATGGGTTAGGGAAATTAATAATGAACCAGGCAGGTGCTGTGATAGGGACTTTGTAGAAATTCCATGATTATTATACTCACCCCTTAAAATAGACCATTATTCTCCCTGACTTGACACAGGAAACTAGGACTTGAGAAGTTATTTTATAGCTAGTACACTGGAACTTGAATTATGATGTTATCCAGGACTTAGCTTGAAATACATATACAACCCCAGGGCTGGCTCAGTTGGTAGAGTATGACCTGTGAGAAGCCCTGGCTTTGATCCCCAGCTCTGCATAAACTGGTGTGGTGACTGCTGCCTGTAATCTCAGTACTGGGAGGTGGAGATAGTAAGGTCAGAAATTGGAGGTCTTTTTGGGGGTACATGGGGAGTTTAAGGCCCCTTGAGGTAGAGACTCTAAACACACACAAACCTACAGACCACACCCCAAAGTAGCAGCAGTTACAATTACTGTGATGTTGGTGGGTCAAACAGAACCAGAAATGCAAATGACTTAAAGTGTTCAATCCATCCTTAAATCAACTTCATGTGCATTAAATAAAATATGGGATGTTAATTCTCCTTATACACATCTAGCTGTCACTCCTTAAATATTTAAAGCAAAAGAAGTTTCCATTTGCTCTGAAGTGAGATGTGGCACAAATCTAGAACAGGCAGAGGAAGGCTGCGCAATCTGTCTGCAGAGTGTCTTTTGAAAGTTTTAAGAATCTTTGCCAAGAGTATATCTTTCCACCCGCCCAATTGCTGAAGTACATATGACCTAATGACTTCAGGGGACACCCCCGAAGAGGGTCTGTCTGCCCTTTGGAACAGCCACGTTAACTGAAAGGAAATGCACACTTGACCTGTAGCCCAATGGGGACCCTGGCTCGCCTGCCCTGCTAGCTCTCAGGCTTCCTACCAGCTTTTCCGGTCTCCCTTGCTTCCTGGTCCTACCCATGGCACTCCGGCCAGCTCTAGCAGTTGTTTGCTTGAGAGGTTATGCTTTCTGGCTTTGTTCCTGCAAGGTCTCAGAGAAGGCCTGATCTGTGTGTGTATGCACAAGCCCCTCCCTGACTGGTGTGGCTCTCCTTGGGAAAGCCATTGGCCAGTCCGTAATAAAAGGGCGCAGGCACAGAAAACAAATGGACTAAGAGTCATTTATTAATTAAGCTAGGGATTTTTAAGTTGTGCCTCTTTACAAGGCTGGCCTGCTTGCTCTGTTCTGTGCTGGTTGGTGTCTCAGTGTGTCCAAGAGTTTCTGGGTACTTATCCCTCCTGCTCCCCGCCCCCCACCTCCTCCAGGGGCTGCCACGTGGTCCAGCAGGCCTTCCAGACTGAGTGTGGGTCTTACGTTCGTTCGTTCTCCCACTGGACTCTGACCGTGACAGTGGCTCAGCTTTCCATTCATTCTTTGCACAGATTCTTATTTAGGCACAAACTCAGTGTCAGGCAGTACTCTAGATACCAGGGGCCAGCAGGAAACAAGAAAGTCCCAGCCCTGGCTGACATTAGATCCCAAAAAGGGAGAGATTGTGAACAGTAACATCAGTAGTGATTTGCTCCATTAAAAACACGTGTCCAGGCCGGGAAACAGGCATGATGGGAGGTGCCCCAGGTGGACTTCTCAGTGGAGGCAGGAGCAGACAGCTCAGCAGAGGGAGGGAGGAAGGCGCTGGGATAATGGAGGGAGTGTTCCAGACAGAGGGAATACCAAGGCCTGACATTGGGTAAACAGAACCCGTTTTTCTATGCTATCCTATGATGAGCAGTTATTTCATTTTGAAAAAAATATACAAAAGTCTACCATCTAAAACACTTTGAAATGTACAGCTCACTACCCTTAAGGCATCTGCATTTTGTCTTTTGTTTGTTGGTTTCGGGTTTTGGTTTTTTTGTTTGTTTGTTTTTGAGACAGGGTTTCTCTGGGCGTTTGCATTTTTTTTATAAATACCACCACAATCCATCCCCAGCACTTTTTTTTTCTTTTCCATTTTCTTAAACCGAACCCCTGGACCCATTCCACAATAAGTCTTCCTAAGGCAAGATAGAAAGACAGAAAATTACGAGGCATGGCAGGGAAAGGCGTCCCTCCAGAGTCTGGCTGAAGCCTCTAGCTAGCTGGAAATCAAGAATTCCAACATAATTAGCATTTGCTTAAGATCTTTCTCTTTTCTTAGCTGAAAAGCTGCAATTTTTTAGGAATCTCACCTTTAACAGTGAAAGGACATATCCTAAAACCCTGTGCAACCTCAGTGGCTCCTGATTTTATCTTATCACATTGTAATTCTACCCAAGGTACCTCTGGAGCCATCTTATAATCACATTTATCAAAGAGGATAGAAAAAAATTGCTGGGATAGTGAGGTGTCTGAGGGGGTAAGGATACTTGCCACCGTTCCTGATGACCTGAGTTCGATGCCTGGAAGAGAGGGCTGACTCCTGCTAGTTGTTCCCTGGCCACCACCTAGATGCCATGGCACATGTGTGCCAACAGCCAACACACTCACGTGAAAGCTCGTGTGCACGCGCGCGCGCCGTGTTGTGTATCTGCCTTCATTTCTGTCCACCTTATTTTTTCCTTAATTTAAAATTTTTATAGTGTGGCTGTTTTGCCTACACGAATGAATGTATGTGCACTACATGTGTGCCTGATGCCTAAGGAGGACACAAAAGGGTGTTGGATCCCCTGAGACTGGAGTTACAGATTGTTATGAGCTACCATCTGGATGCTGGCACTGAACCCTGGTCCTTTGGGAGAGCTACCAGTACTCTTAACCCACCCCCTGTTTACCTTATTTAAAAGACAAGGTCTTTCCCTGAGCCCAGAGCTCCTCAATTTGACTAGACTGGCTGGACAATCAGCTTTAGGGATCCTTCTGTCTTTGCATCCCCAGAAATGAGGTACAGCCACCATCCCTAGCTTTTATCTGGTGCTAGGAATCTAAACTCAGACACTTTTACAGCAGATACTTTATTGACTAAGCAATCTCCCCAGCCCTTTCTATGTTTAACAAACTCCAGCTCTGCTTCATACTGACTTGCCTTTTTTTTTTTTCTGTACTGAAGTCAAGAATCCCATTGACTTGAATTGAGGTTCCTAGAAGATTAAGGCTCCTCCTCACGTTGTGAGGGCTGCAGTGTGGAGTTGTGCCTCTGTCCCTGACACCACTGGTATCCCTTCCCTTACCCCAAAGACTACCATTATTTTACTTTTTATGTGATGAACGCTGTATGCTTTGGATGTTGTTTTAATGAGAGTTCTCTAGAGGGACAGAACCAAGGAGATGAAAAAATACATAGATGCACATATGTATCAGAGTTTATTAAGTCAGCTTTAAAATAGTAACAAGAGCCAAATCATACCCGAGAAGCTGAGAACCCTGTAGTTACATGGTCCTTGAGGCTGAATGCCTCAATACTCAGAGTAGTCCCACAATAGCTGTCTCTCATTGGGTTTGGCAACTGGCAATTGTTCGGTCCACAAGGTGGGGTGCTTCAGTAGTTCCAGTCTGGCACTGGAAGTCCAGAAGTTTCCTGGGGAGCTGAGAGCTGCTGATCCCTTGTCCATGAGGAAAGTTTGGAAACAGTTCTGCTATTAGTGAAGGAATCATCACCATCATCATCATCATCATCATCACTGCCATTATCATCATCATCATCATCACCATCATCATCATCACCACCACCACCACCATCATCATCATAATCATCATCACCAGCACCATCATCATCATCACCAGCACCATCATCATCATCATCATCATCATCATCATCATCATCACCAGCACCATCATCATCATCATCATCATCATTATCATCATCATCATCATCACCAGCAGCAGCAGCAGCAGGAAGAGGTGGAGGAAGAGTACAAACCAACTCTGAGGCAAGAGGGAAGGCCAAGCGAAAGATGATCTTCCTTCTAATATACCCTTTTTAAAAATTAAAAAATATATTTGTTTAGATTTATTCCATTTTATACATACACCTGTCTTTGCCTGCACATATATATGTGCACCATATGCATGCCTAGTTCCAGAAGGGGTCAGAAGTCAGCATCAGATCCCCTGTAACTGGAGTTGTGGATGTCTGTGAGCCACCACGTGGGTGATGGGAATTGAACCCAGGTCCTCTGGAAGAGCAGCCAATGATTTTCACTGCTTAGCGTATCTTCAGTTCCCTAATGTATGCTCCCCGACTTTTTTAAATCTAGGCTGCTACCAGAAGGTGCCACCCACAGTCAGGATGAGTCTTCCCATATCAATCAAAGCAATCAGGACAATTCTTCAGTTGGGGCTACCTCCCTACTCAGATGATTCTAATTTGTGGCAAGTTGACATTAAAACCAACCATGATAGATAAGAAATGTTCCTCCAAAGCTCAGGGTGGGTCCCCAGTACAGCAGTGTTCAGAGGTGAGGCTTTTGGGAGTATATTGGATCATGAGGATATGAAAGCTTTAGGATGTGGAGCCTAGTTAAAGAAGTAGGTCACTGGGGGCATGTCCTTGAGGAGTATTGTGTCCCTTGTTCTTTCCTCTTTCTCTGTCCCTTCCTGCCCTATTCATTCTCTTTCTGCTTCCTAGGCCCTACCCAGCACTTGAGGTCAAGGGACAAAGTTGGAGGGGATGGTCAGAATCCTGCCCACTTCCTAATGTGACTCTTTATACTTTCCTGATGATTCTATGGGCACTGATGTCCTTTCCATAGGTCCCATTTCCATGAGGGACACTGTACTAGACCCTGTTACTTGCAAGGGAGGATACTGAATGCCAGACACAGTCTTCTCTGATGGTTCTAGAGACACTTCAGGGGTGTTGAAATGGCACAAGTTCTAGAACAATGGGAGACAGTGGGCTGGGAAAGGTATGTACTATCTAGAACCCCCTTGTCTGCCTGATGGATGGGTAGCATGTGGTTTGTTGGAGTGGGTTCATATCATCAGCTCTGGGCGGCTGCTTATATGTTTGTGTATATATATATGTGTGTATATATATTATGCTTATATATTAATAAATGCTTCAAGACTACTACATCTCTTGTGTGGCCATAAGATTTCAGAGCTGGCCACAAGAATCATATAGTTTAACTGCATCATCTAACCAAGACAAACAGAAACAGTTCATCTCGGAGAATCTCTAGGAAATGAAGACGCTGGCCCAGTGTTCCCTTCTGATACTTGCGGCTGGGCCGTGAACTTTCCCCACACAGTCACAGTGCTCCAAAGGTCTTTATGAAAGCACTTCAGAGGGTGCTAAAACCACTCCCCAGCCTTCTCTTCCAGAGAAGACACCCTGAATTGGAAGCAAAGCTCTTGCCCCTCCTCTTCCCAGTGTTACGGATCAAACTCAGGGCCTTGTGCACGTTGGGTTCACTCTACCATTAGGCTGTGCCTGTGAAAGCTGGGTGTTGACATGGGGTGTCTTCTTGTACCAGTTAGGTTTCTATTGCTGTGAATGCCATGGCCAAAAGCCGATTGAGGAACAAAGTTCACCTTACAGGCTGCAGTCCTTCCTGAAAGGAAGTCAGGGAAGGAACTCAGAGCAGGAACCCGGCGGCAGGAACTGAAGCAGAGACCTCAGAGGAGTGTTGCTTACTGGCTGACTCCTCATGGATTGCTCAATCTGCTTTCTCATACAACTCAGGACCAGTGACACCCCTTCCAGTGGATGGAACCCTCTTATCACATGTAAGAAGTCCTATATTCAATCTCTAGCAGGGCAAAACAAAGCAGAACAGGAGCACAAGCACACCAAAATAAACAAAAACACCAAGCAAACAAAAAATAAACAACCACACCGGGATCTTGATGAGCCTACAGGCTCTGGTTTGCAGATACTGCATCCTATTGATGGAGACCTAATCTGTATCCTTGTTCCTTGTCATCGTAGGTCCTTGTAAGTGGGCTTATCTTAGACCTGGACACTCCACCCACGCTTCACTTGGCCCACTCAGGCTCTGCCTTTTCCTCAGGACAGACCAGGAATGTGACCATCTGGAGCCCATTCATTTCCCCTTGTAAAACATGGTCTTGATACTCTAGAGCAGTGATTCTCGACCTTCCTGATGCTGCCACCCTTAAAACAGTTCCTCATGTTGTGGTGACACCCAACATAAAATTATTTTCATGGCTACTTCATAACTGTAATTTTGCTATTGTTATGAATCGTAATGTAAATATTTGTGTTTTCCGACCTCTGTGAAAGGTCTACCCGAAAGAGGTTGCTATCCATAGGTTGAGGAATGCTGCTCTAGACTTTGGGATCCCTACCCAAATAGCCCTCAGTCTGCTTCCTAGGCCTGTGGGGACCTCTGAGATCCTAAACTGCTGCCATCAGCTGTCATCCTTAGGCCTAAAGGGCAGCCTACTGGTGACTGTTAGCGGCCTGGACTGTGTCCTGACTGATGAGGTGTGACCTCTTTGCAGTCCGATATGTAGGATGGGATCATGGCCACGACTGTCTGCCAGTATCCTGGCTAGAACAGTGATTAGCAAGAGTCTTATGTCAGGCTGCTGATTCACTGTTAGCCCTGGGCCAGACTCTCCCCTAGAAAATGCATGCTGTGTGTCATTGACCCTGACACCAATTCCCAGGATCTTTACAGAGGAGGGCACCGAGGCACAGAGAAGGGAGGTCGAATTGCCCACCACGGCTAGTGAGGCGCTGCAATCAATCTGCAGACAGCAGGCTGGGGCAGCGACCCAGCACTGTAGGAACTATGGGAACTCCTACCCCCCATCCCTGGATGGCCAGCTGGAGCACAGTGGGTGTGGGCGCGTGGCCCTCGCGCTACCCTCCCGCCCTGGTCTCCGTGGGTGCACGTGGAGGGGTTCTCAGGTCGCCAGTGACTGTCTCCCAGCTGCCCCGGCCTCCCCGACGCCAATCTCCGGGCGGCCAGGGGCCTGGCGGGGACGGCGGCGCCTGGCAGCGGGGGATTTGGGTGCGCTGGCTGGGCCGCCCCGCCGGGGGTGGATCTGGGTCGTCGGCCCGCCCGCGCTCCCGGCATGCCCCGCTGCTGGCGGCTGCGGGCAGCACTCGGACTTGGCCTTGGGGGACCGCGGGGAGCTGTCGCGCTCCGGAGCCCCAGCTGAGGTGGGTGAGCACGCGAGCAGGGAGGTGTGGGGAGGGTGCTCCCTGCGGGCTGCCGGGAGCCTGCTTTGTTCCGCCCGGCAGCGGATGCGGGGCAGCGCACAAGTTGGGGATCAAACTTGAGCGCGCGCTCTGAGCGGTGGCAGCCTTCCCTAGTGGTGGCTGGCAGGGCCAAGGCAGAGAGAGGGGGTCATGGAGTTGAGTCCTGATGGGTTTAGAATTAAATGGAGGGGGAGGAAGAGAGAGAGAGATGGAGGGAGAGAGATGGAGAGAGAGAGAGAGAGAGAGAGAGAGAGAGAGAGAGAGAGAGAGAGAGAGAGAGAGAGAGAGAGAGAGAGAGAGAGAGAGAGAGAGAGAGAGAGAGAGAGAGAGAGAGAGAGAGAAAGAGAGAAAGAGAAAGAGAACATGGAGTTGAGTCCTGATGGGTTTAGAATTAAATGGAGTGGGAGGAAGATAGAGAGATGGAGAGGGAGATGGAGAGAGAGAGAGAGAGAGAGAGAGAGAGAGAGAGAGAGAGAAAGTCACCGAGATAACAGAGAACACACAAAGGAAGAAATGCACACAAAGGAACGCCCACACAAGAGGGATCATGAAGGAAGGCTGAGAGAAAGTTCAAGAGAGCACAGACGCTCAGCTCAGAGAAGAAACTGCTGGAGGAGAGAGAAGGAAGGCAGGGGGAGGCTTGGAGGAATGGGAGCATGGGAGAGAGGTTGTGGGAAGCCTGGATAAGGGGATACTGGAGGGAAAAGTCTAGAAAGGAAGACATGAATACGGGCGGAAGAAAGAAAAGGGTTAACATGGATAGACAAGGAAGGACAGTATAGAGTGTGTCTAGACCCTTGTACCTCTCTCCCTGGTTTTCCGACAGAGGTATAAGATGAAAAAAAAAATCCTCCTGAGAGAGCAGCCTTGGAGACCTCTGAGGGGACTTCCTTGGCAATTTAAGCTAGTAAAAATCTATCTAACCCATCCTGTCTACTTGGCACTCTTGCCCACCCCTCAAAATCCAGCTCAAGCATCCCCAGGTCTGTGAAGGAGGCTTTTCTAGAAAGTATCATGCAAATGTAGTATCTTAACTATCCAAGTCTGCACATAGCCCATTAGCATAGAGCAGAATCCTTCTTTCCTACCAGTTCATTAACATGGGGAAGGGGGGGGGGGCTCTGTTTCTTCTCATCTTTAGTCTTCAAAATTCAGTGTTGCATGTAGATGATCAATATATGCTCCCCAGGTGACCATCAAGAGAGTTTGAGTCCCTGGAGACATGGCACATGGAAGTGATGGACCATCCTGGGGTCATAGAGACAGCTAAGGCAGAGCAATCTTTTTTGTAGGTGAATAGACTAAACCCAGGGAGGGGAGGAGACTGCTCAAAGGGATGCAGATGGGCATTTCCCCAAGGTGCCCTGGCTTGAGTTTAACATACACTGATAGGCCACATCATATTTCAGTAAGTAATGGCTCACACGTAGGAGGGTGGTCCTATAGAATTGCATCATGTAAAGACACCATAACTGGTCTTAGTTTGTGTAAGTTTGATCTGGGCATTTGACAATGACCACAACACCTGGCAATACATTTCTCAGAACAGAAGCATGTTGTTAAGCCGTACCTGACTGTTGGTGTGAAAGAGCCTCCCAGATGGTGATAGGCAAGGAATGCTCCACTCTGCTTCTAAGTGTCCAGCACTGAAAGGGGCAGTCAGAACCCACTGTAGAGTTTTCATTCTTCCTTAGAAAGGAAAGGGAAGGTGACTGTTGATTTCAGTGTAGGCAGGTGACTGTCTGCTGGTCAGCTATGTAGACTCGGACAAATTCCTTTACCTCCTGGAACCTCAGTTTCTTCATCATCAAGTAGAGGTGCCAGCACCTGCCTCATACGGCTGTTGAGAGACAAATTAACACACACACACACACACACACACACACACACACACACACACACACACACACATGTCTGATCTGGAGGGGCTCTGCACTAAGTACAACCCCACCTTCTGTTTCCATCGTAGTAGTCCTTCACTCACGGGTTCTGTGACGTGAAATCATCCATGCCGGTACAAATGTGTCTCAAGCTTCAAAAGTTATCTCGGTCTAACTGGAAAATAATCTCTTATCATAAAGGAGAAGGGAAATTCGGGCATGGCATAAGCTGCACCTTGCTTCAGTCTCTTGGGTTTGCAGGTGACTTGAGGGGGCCTGCCTACCCTTTCCATCCTCCTTCGCCATTTCTAGCAGGGAAGACCCAGCTGCCCCTCCATTCTTTGCCTTGTCTTGACCACATCTGCTTGATGTTCTGGTCTCTCCAGCTTCCACCTGCTCAGAGGATGTGAGTGGATTGTATGTGGGAGCCCCTGGAAGCATGGAGACTGTGGTGATCGTCGCCATAGGTGTGCTGGCCACCATCTTCCTGGCCTCGTTTGCCGCCTTGGTGGTGGTTTGTAGGCAGCGCTACTGTCGGCCTCGAGACCTGCTACAGCGCTATGATTCCAAGTGAGTAGACTGTGATGGGGAGGAGAGCTGAGCACTGACAACAGAAAGCCAGCAGGCCAGAAGCAATTTGGTGCTGAGCCACTTCAGCTCAAACTATTCTGTCTTAAATGGTTCCTGCAGGTCACACTTCCTACACAGACTTCAGAGCTCAAGAACATTCCTTAAGCTGGGCAGTGGTGGCATACACCTTTTAAATTATTTTTTTATTCATCTATCTATTTTATATCCTTGCCATAGCCTCCCCTCCCATTCCCCCCCCCCATTCCCACCCCCAACCCCTTCCTCTTCCGTCCCCATCCAGGAAAGGGCAGGTCTCCCATGAGTATCAATAAAACATGGCATATCAAGTTGCAGTCAGACTAAGCATCTCCAAATGTATTAAGGCTGGGCAAGGAGACCCAGCAAGAGAAGTAGGGTTCCAAAAGTCAGTAAAAGAGTCAGAGACAGACCCTGTTTCCCCTGTTAGGAGTCCCACAAGGGGACCAAGCTACACAACTGTAACATATGCAAAGTGCCTAGGTCAGTCCCATGCAGGCTCCCTGGTTGTCTATTCAGTCTCTGGGAGCCCCTATGAGCCCAGGTTAGTTGATTGTGTGAGCATTCCCATGGTATCCTTGACTCTTCTGGCTCCTACACTCCTTTCTCCTCCTCCGCAGGATTCCCGAACTCTGCCTAATGTTTGGTGGTGGCTCTCTGCATCTGCCTCCATCAGTTGCTGGATGGCACCTCTCTGATGACAATTAGGCCAGGCACTTACCTGCTATTGCTAGGAGTCTAAGCTGGGGTCCTCCCCGTAGACTCCTGGAAGATTCCCTTGGGTGGCACACATCTTTAATCCCAGCACTTGGGAGGCAGAGGCAGGTGGATCTCTGAGTTTGAGGTCAGCTTGGTTTACAGAGTGAGTTCCAGGACAGCCAGGGCTACACAGAGAAACCCTGTCTCAAAATCAAACAAAACAAAAAAACATTCCTTAAGCACACCAACATCCTGAGACACCACTTTTTCTGTTCATTCAGTCACAGAGAAGTCACTGAATGGGTTTGCCCTGACATGAAAGCCCCATCTTTGCGATGCTGGCCACCTCATTTGGCAGGGGGATGAGCCAAATTCCTTTCCAGCCCAAACTCTGGAGACGGAAATCTGATGCCCACACTCAGGAACACACCTAAGCAACAAGTGTTCCGGATCACGCAGTCCCAGCATAGGGGTGCCTGTCTCCTTCATAATGCATGGTCCTGTGCAATTGATTTTGTAAGCAAGGTCAGTTTAGGAATTTTTGAATGGAGAGATCTATAAAGGACATTAGCCACCAACCTTAAGCTTCTGATGTTTCTTGATCTTAACTCGGTCAGTATCTCCACTGAGTGGTTATCAACCTGTGAATACCCATTTAGATGGTCCTGAAGGCTCTGCTTTGCAAGGAATGTTGCTATAGTTCTACAGAACCCTGCTGTGAAGGAGGAGGGAGTTTTATTCAGAGGAGAGGGTGGTTCCCAAGAGTGATTCTGTGTACCAGTTAAGGGACACAGATAGGCTTGGGTGATCACAATGTCAGCCTACAAGCCGCCTCTCTAAATTGTCTATGCCTTTGTCACCATACCAAAATGTGTAAGATAACTCTGTGAAAAGAGAAAAGGTTCTTCCGGTTCATGGATTTAGAGGTTCTGATCCACGATCAGGTAGACTCACTGCATTTAGACATTGGATGGAGCTGCCGGCTGGGAGTTTGCGGAGAGGCAGACTGCTGACCTCATAGTCAGAATGCAGAAAATGAGGAAAAGGAGAAAGCCAATGTCTCACAATTCCCTTTAGGGTCCAGCTTCAAAGACTTCAAGCCTTCGCACTAGGCTTCACTCTTGAAGGACCCACCTCCCAATAGTGCCATCCTGGGGACCAAGCCTTTAACACACAGGCCTTTGGTGGGGCGCGGGGGGGGGGGGGGGGCGGGTATTCGACTTCTAAACTATAGCAGTGGCTGTGATGAAAAGAGTGTCAGCCACAGTCACTTGTCATGACACTCTAACAGTGATCATTCCTTCTAGGCCCATTGTGGACCTCATTGGCGCGATGGAGACCCAGTCTGAGCCCTCCGAGTTAGAGCTGGATGATGTGGTCATCACCAACCCCCACATCGAGGCCATTCTGGAGAATGAAGACTGGATTGAGGATGCCTCGTAAGGCCTCAGGGAACTTTGGCTTTCTAGCCCTTTAGGGTGACAAAGGAACTTTTGGGTTCCTTTACCGGAACACGCCACTGTGTATCCAGAGCTCTTCCCCATCCTCCTTGTGAGGGATGTCAGCGTAGGACACGACAGTGTTTGTTCTTGTCCCATGCCTCTTACTTTGTAGACTTGAGCACCCAGGTAGCTAGATGTGTGGCAGCCATCATTACAAAGTCCCCCAGTGTGGTTGGGTCATGCTTGGACCTGTCCAGGGATTTTGAGTCAGCTCCAGGTGGCCTTTGTTTTCAGTGTCCCACAGAGGACTGCACTTTGAGAAGTGTGTACCACTTCCTTTCATGTGCATGTGCGTGTGCGTGTCCCATTTAGTTTAACTAGGGTTGCTTACAGGAATTATTTGTAGGAGCATGGCCATCCCAAAGTGGCTATACCACTAACTAAAGAGAATCTCTCTCCTTTTCCTTTACCCAACAACCATTAACTGCCTATGAGCCCTTATGGATGATGGAGCCTCATAAGCTCCTCCCCTGAATGAATGCCTTTTGACTTGGGTTTACTAAAGAGGAACTCACCAGGCTGAATCTAGGGGAAAGGGCATGTTGGATACACAGAGATATAAAACGTTGAACTTGGCAGGTGGGGACAGAGCTGGCTGGAGGAGTGGGTGGATGTGTACACCATAGCATGGGGGTGGGGTGGGGGCTGTGCTTGAGGTGGTGCCTTCTGTGCTCACCTGGTGCTGGGTGGGGTAGCTAGAAGGAGTTGGGCTCCTTAGAGCAGCACTGACACTTTCCTCTTGTCTCCTCAGGGGCCTCATGTCCCACTGCATCGCCATCTTGAAGGTAATACTCTGATTTCCCTGTGAGGCCAAGGGTGGTTGTTGGAGGGCCCCAGGTGTGCATGGAATTGACCTTGCAAGCAGCCCGTGTTAGCCCCGGCTGTCTTTCTACAGTCTGCTTCCATCTCTTCCTATTGGGTCTGTTTTACTTTCACGTTCTAAAACTCTTCTTTAGACTTTCGCTTATCTGGTCCTCTTAACACAGTGGCCTGTGGAAAGGACAGCTTGAGGGTCTCCAGTAATAATTTTACCAACCATGGGAAAGCTGGGTGTCTGAGGCCATGGAGCCGCTGAAGCAAATGAGGCTCTGGCCTCCCTGGGATCCTTTGTTTATTAACACCGAGCTCAGTCCGGAATGCGTTCTGTATCTGGGTTTCAGTTACTAGAAAGTCTTCCCTGGCTTCTTTGGTGACAACAGTCAGACAAATGGGATAATCAAGAGTTAAAAAAACAAAAACCCAAGCTACAGGTTCTTCCACTTGGAGGCAGACTTTGGTCTTTGAAGGCCTGAAACCTTTGGAAAATTACATCCAAATTGCACTTTAGCCATTTTCATAGTTTCAGCATTCATTTCTCAACTCTTGCCTGATATCATCCTTCCTAATAGAATAATAATAACATGCAAATGTTGAACAAAATGCTAATATGGGTTTCTGCACGTCAGTAACCTTATGTCTTTGTCTACTAATTATTCAAGATTTCAAAAGAGACAACTCGGTCTTTTCTCTAGGGTCACTCAGTACAGGATATTAAAAAGTCCTCTATCTGCCTCTTCCTTGGCTACCTCTGTAGGAAATTGTTGCCTCAGAGTCCGGAAACTCCTTGGATGTATAAATATGGCTGCACATACAGATATCATTGTGGACACAGATAGCTAGGTACACTGACTGGAGCAATAAACCATGTTACATTTCCCTTTGCCCAGCCATGATGTGTCCTGGGCCTGTTTTTTTTTTTTTTTTTTTTTTTTTTTCTCCTGTCCATCTCCATCCAAGTTCTCCATCCCACTTCTGGGACTGGGGAACTTGGATTTAAAAAAAGGGCTTCTGAGCTTCATCTTGAGACCCCAGAATGCCTTTGCTCCGTCATCTCCCCGGAGCATGAAGGAGAGTGTGAGTCCTTCCTCCTCAGCGGTTTCCTAGGCTTCTTCCTGCTTTTGTTTTCTAGTAGCAGCAGGTAGTGGGGCTTCTTTGCAGGGATAGAGGCATGCTTGGTTTCCGCATGGGGGAATCACAGAAAGAGGCAGTAAGCCTTGGAGGTGGCCAGCGGCGCTGGCGGAAGAGGAAGAAGCCCACGTGCTGTCATTTTGCCTCTGCCCTGCGGTTTCCGGGGCCCTTTCATTATCACCTGGGCAAACCCACTACTAATACACAACCCTCAAAAACTGCCAGCATAGGAGGTATCATTGTTGCAGAACGTGCCCAAAGAGAACAGTTGCCCTTTGTTCAGCCCCATTTCTGCGGGTGCCCCACTGGAGATATTATCCATTTGGAAGTCTAAACCGTGAGGGGAGGTGAGAGAAAGCACTCCCTACCAGGATGGTGAAGTCAGAGCGCGTGATTTCTCTTAGGTGGATTATTCCGGCTTAGTCCTCATTGAGCTGAAGTTCTGCCCTTGACCTGGGTGCCCCCCGCCCCCGTCCACCCCAACTATCACCCGGGCTGTTGGCTCTTGTCTCTTTTCCACCCCATTTCCTCTCATCATTATGTAGGAGCCAGCTCAGTGGCCGTGCCCAAGGTGGGGCCGGATTTGTCTTTGTCAGGGTGGTAGGACCCTTCGTGTGGCGTGGGGGGTGGGGGCAGGCCACCCCTCATCACCTCTCTCCTCCTTGTTGTATTAGATTTGTCACACTCTGACAGAAAAACTTGTTGCCATGACAATGGGTTCTGGGGCCAAGATGAAGACTTCAGCAAGTGTCAGCGACATCATCGTGGTGGCCAAGCGGATTAGCCCCAGGTGAGTGGTCAGTGGTTGTGAGGTCCCACACTCCATGGGAGGGGGGGCGCGGGGGCGGGGGGGCGCGGGGGGGGGGGGGAGGCTGAGATAGCCAGCAAGGCTAAGCAATGCTCTAACACAGTAGGTCTGGGTTATCAGACTGCCCAGTGTATGCAGAGCAGCTCAATATGGGCA
Organism: Peromyscus californicus insignis; assembly: GCF_007827085.1. Classification (NCBI taxonomy): domain Eukaryota; kingdom Metazoa; phylum Chordata; class Mammalia; order Rodentia; family Cricetidae; genus Peromyscus; species Peromyscus californicus. Next base: position 41,955,963 of record NW_026294551.1, on the reverse strand, counting down.
TTCCTAAGCTGAGGTGGTCACCTGCCATCCCCGTTACCAGCACAAGCCCTTTAACAGCTCCACGGTAACTGCGCTGACAGTCTGCAGCTCCGCAGTGACCACTCTGGTTCTCACCTGGTCGGCCTCCCTTCCCTTGCTACACTGTGGCAGTCAGCAGGCATGTTTCCTGCCGGCTCCTATGCTACTATCTCCAGTGACTTCCCAGCTACGCCATTAGGTCCAGCCTGTTAGCTATCCTGGGAACTGGTTTGAGGGCTACCTTCCTTTCATGGGGGCTCTCACGTGCTGCTTGGTCCTCAGCCTAGCACTGGGTGGGAGGTGAAGCCACAGGGCATTCAGAACTCCCGAATTCCAGGCTGTCTGCAAAATCCCTTGTGGGAGGTACCCAGCAGAGCCCCAGTCAACAACTACACCCCCTCAGCTGGACTGGATTTTGCAAAGAAAAATAAGGCCCTTTTCTCCGAGCAAAAGGCTGTGCTAAATGTGTGCTGCCACCTAGTGACTGGTATGGGGATTTGCTGTCAAATGACCCGCTCCAGGAAAAGTGTTCTTATCAGTCACCTGACCCCTGTGCCTTGAACGGGCCTCCACTGTGCATTCCTGGTGCCTGGATTAAATCACAAACAACCAGTCATTTCTGTCTGAGTGAGCTGTCTGGTAAAGCTCAGGAGGAGCAGCCTGTAAGATCCTCTGAGAAAAACAAGAGTTGGTGTGCTGGGACTCTGTCTAGGTAGTTCCGTGAGGTGAGACGGTGAGGAGGATGCAAACCAGAATAGCTTCCGGCTTGGGAGATGCCTCATGGGTGTCACTACCTGGTTTGCATCAGCCCCTGCATGAGACACCCCCACCCAGCCGCCAGCTTGTGCCAGGCATTGCGGCCGCGCTCCCACCATTTTTAGGCTGTGCGGTGCTCACATCCTCTGGATCCTTCCTTGTGCTTGTTACCACTTCTGAGACCCATTCACAGGGCCTGGACAGGTTATGAACAGGGTGTTGGAGTGCTGAGATTTCTGAGAGGGGACACAGTTAACAGTGTGCCAAGGTGAGCGTGTGGCATGGCCAGGAAGGTAGAGCTCCCTGCTGAGCACCTGGGACAACCTCCTTCCTGTCTTTTTGCCAGTCAGCTGCCTTCATGGGTTCTCCCTCCCTCCGGTTGATATTTGTCCCCATGTCCTTGTCTTATTTTCTGCATCTGCCATGATGATGATGATTTATTAGTTCAAGGATGCTGAGGACCACCATGCCTTTGCACCAGCTTGTCAGCTCCTCAGGCCTGAGTGAGAACGAGGGCTGTATTTTTCTTAGTGCTTTTAGAAATCAAGCAATACAGCTTTCATTCTTTTATTATTATTATTATTATTATTATTATTATTATTATTATTATTATTATTTTACCAAGGAATCCATGGGAGCAAAATCTTTCATCCCACAAATCAGAGCAGGTAGAAACTTAAAATATTAGTTACAGACTATGCAGCATGGAAAAGACACACAATGGAGTAGTTTGAACCCAAATTAAACTATGACTTTTTTAAAAAAGTGTTCTATGTCACTGTATTAGCATCTTTTAAAAAAATACAAAAGTAAAAAATGCTTATAAAAATTAACCTACTGCAGGAATCGATCATCTGAAAAGGGGAATGCTCCCTAATTTCATCCTTCCCAATTTGGAGATATAGCCACCGTTAAATGGTGAACATTCCTTTAGACCTTCCCTCTCTCGCTGTATAGCTTTGGTTTATTGTTCATATTTATATATGCAGAAGGATACAGCCTGCTCATGCTTGCCAATTACCTTTTAAATGTAGCAGTAATCCTGAGCATCACTCCGTATGTATGACCTCACATATTTTAACCACCGGAATGAAAGCAAACTCGGAGAGCAGAGTATTTTCCAAGCAGAACCCCAAGTCTTTCTGTTAGACTCTGTCTGGGCATGCAGAAGCAGCTAGAGAAAGGACCCCTGAAGGGTGGGTGTGTGATACCAACAGAGAAGTCTAGTGTGAGGATGGGCAGGAAGGAGAGAGAGAAAGGAACAAGAAGGTGAAATACTGACAGTTGTCCCTATTGCCTCCCCTCAGAGTCGATGATGTCGTGAAGTCAATGTACCCTCCACTGGACCCCAAGCTCCTGGATGCACGGTGAGAGGGGAGAGGGGGATCACTCTTCTTTATCACCCCTCAGGGTCGCTATTATCAAGCCTGCCAGGCTGGCTGCCTGGCTTCTTCAAAGAGGATGGTTTTTCAGATTTCCAAGGCCACCCCTGGCTCTGGGTTCACCCCCTTCCACGTCAACACTGAGCCAACCCGTGAGTTGAGCCTGGCAGGTGATAGAGCCCAGACTTCTTCCTGAGCCCCCAAGAGGAGGGAGCAAACCATGTATCATATCAGGCTTGGATGTGCATGCTTAACTGGTTATGCTAACTTGGCCTCCCTGCCCTTCGCTCCCCATTCCTCCTTCTGATCTTTGGACTCAAAACCAGCCACACCTTGCTGGAAGCACCGCCCAGCAGGGCTGTGGCGAGCCCAGCAACAAGAACATGTAACAGGTCAGCCACAGGTGGAACTCACTCCCCATCAGTCATCTCAGGAGCCTCTTCTCTGGACCCTCCTCCACCCCACAGAGTGCGCTCAGCCCTACGCAATGTAAGCCCATTGAATACCTACATGTTGTCTCCATTTGATTTGTGAGACTCCCATGGACGTGTTGTGTGATGGTTACCAGGTGGCTAGTAAGTCATGACGCGCCTGCTTTGGTTACTCTGCCCTATTCCCATCGCCACTCAGCTTTCTCCATGGGCTGGTAATCGATAATGGAGCCCTGAACACACCTGGCACTCTCACCATATAAAAATTATTTCATAGTGAATTTTTCAATTAAAAAAAACCCCACAGAAATAACAACAACAAACAAAACCTTCCTCTTCAATTTGATTTTCAATTACATTTTCTTTATCATTGAGTAAGCCAGCCCTGGGCTTATTGATTTGTGATCAATAAGAGATGTTCACTGAAGAGGGATATATATAGCCCATCTTTAAGTGGGCAGCAGTTGGAGATCTGCTCATCCAATTGACCACATCCAAACTGTTTCATAAAACACCCTGCTGGGAGCTGTTTATGGCTGTGTTGCTGAAAGCCTGTTCCACCATCTTAAATATGTTTACCAGACGCAGCTCTTCAGTTTCCCCTTGGAGCTTTGTCAAGCTCCTCAAAGGCTCCAAGACAGTTAGCCTTGTTTAAGCCAGCCGTCCCCTATGTATTTCAGCGTGGACCCATTGTGTTGCATAACCGCCCACCTTCCAGGAGAGGGTCTCCAGTTTGGGGAACACTAATCTAGAGTGTGCACCCATTTGAGTTTTTATGCAAAGTTCCCCACTGTCTACGGAGCCTGATCTTTTTTCTTTTCTTTTTTTTTCACCCCAGGACAACCGCTCTGCTTCTGTCCGTCAGTCACTTGGTGCTAGTAACCAGGAATGCCTGCCACCTAAGCGGGGGCCTGGACTGGATCGACCAGTCACTGTCTGCTGCTGAGGAGCACCTGGAAGTCCTCCGAGAGGCAGCCCTGGCTTCTGAGCCGGAAAAAAGCCTTCCCAACCCCGAGGGCTTCCTGCAGGAGCAGTCGGCCATTTAATCTGCAAGGCTCCGGTCTCTGCCTCCCCGTGGCTCAGCCGAGCCTTCCACTTCCTGTAGATTTAGTTGTTCTCTGGAGCTCTGGCATCCAGCCCCGGGTGCTGAGGAAAGCCGAGAGCCTCATCCTGGATGCCTCCGCTGCAATGGCAAACAGTGGCTGGAGAGTGGCAGTGTAATACCACAGTTAGGGGGGCTGCCGTGTACCTCTTCAGCAGAACACAGAGAGCTGCAGGGCTTACTGCTAGATTTAGTTCGTTTAATGTTTCCAAGAAAATTGAGTTGCCCTCTAAGAATCAAGAGGCTTCACACTGCATTAGGATTTCTGGCTTCTGAAAATCAAGGTGTGGCAACTCGCATCTGCGCTGTAGAGAACAATCAGAATGAAGCCGGGGATCGATCGCCTCTTTGGGGAATCCTTGAACTCCCCTTGCTGGTTTGTGTTCAGTCCTTGGTCCCTGAAGCATCCGAGCCCCTCACCCCCATGTGTCTTCCCCTTTCCCGTTTGTGTTAGAAGCCGAGGAAGACAAAGTCGATTGTTTCTTTTTAACCACTGTGCCTGCAATTCTACTCTACGACCACTAGGTGAATAGTAAATTTGTTCTGTTTTCCTCAAGCGTGGAGTTACTGAGTCAAATGTATATGTGGGGTAATACGGCAGAATGTGTGAGAACTGAGGATAGAAGGAGGGAGTCTGGGAATCTTGAAGGTGCTGTGCCTGTGTGTACGTGTGTGTGTGTGTGTGCGCGTGCGCGCGCTGCGCGCGAGCACATACTTAAGAAGAGTCAGGCACAAGTGATGACACTACAATAAAAGTGACTTCTCTTCCAGCCGTGACATCTTTGTGCCCCTTTATTTCTGGAATCTGTTTTGCAAATTTGAAAAATGAGAGGCAATTTTTTTTTATTGTTTGTTTTTTTGAAATTGCAGCCTTGAATTTGATCCTCCTGCCTCAGATTCCAGAATACTGGGATCACCAGCATCCAACACCACTACCTACTGATAACAGGCCCTTTTCTGACCCGAGAACTCAGTGGGACCCAGCTGACTCCAGATTGCATGATTTCCATCCCACACATGTAGGGGAGCCCAAAGAATGTTCTTTCCACATGTGCAGAACCCGCCTCACTTTTGGAAGCTGGGCCTGGCTTGCTGCTGCCCAGATCCTATCCGCAACATTAGACATTGTTAGAGCTGCCTCTGTCCCTGTTTTATTTTCTCTGCCCTAACTCAAGTCAGCAAACACTTTAGCTTGATATCGGGGGTACCGGGAACTCAGTCTTTAGTCCAGGATCTTGTTTGTCTGTGATTAGATATTTCATTCTCTCCTGGAGAGAAGGCAGCTCTGACCAGCACAGTGTGTACCAAGGCTACCAGAACTACCCATTTTGGATTGCAGGGTGGATTCCAGGGGAAGCTTGTCGGCTCTCTCCTCCCATCAAACCTGAAAGTGTGTTATGCCGTTAACTCCTACCCTGCTGGAAGCTGTGACTGGGAAACGTCCAAAATAACCCACTCTGCCTTTTCTGCTCGAGGCCTCCACAAATAGTCCTCCACAGTCTTGCTTCTTCCCCTTTAAGATCCAGCGGCATCACTGGATGTGTGCCGAGGTTGCAATGGCTGCTACTGTGCTAAATGTCCCGCGCGCTTGAACAAGGAACCTAAGCCAGAGAGAAGCAAGTCTAAATGGGGATCTCAGTCACCATCTACCATGGGTGGAGGATGGGGTGGGGTGCTCTGAGTTCTCTAAAGGGACATCCACATGGCCTGTCACCCATCATGGTATGGCCCCTGTCAGGAGGACAGGTTGCTCAGGACCCGAGGAGTGTCTGGGGCTGCGGGAGGAGAGGATGGGTGTGTTGGCGAGGGGAGGTGTTTCTGCACTGGGCAGATTTCCTTCCAGTGCTGTGTGAGTGAGAAGTGTGTGTACACTGCTGCTGCTAGGAGCTGACAGGCAAGGTGGAAGCACTCCTCTTGACCCTTGGGGATCTGGCTGGAGTCAGCGCTTCCTTTGGAGGGATGGATGGTAAGTACCAGGGATCTCAGGAATGTCTCTGCTGGGTGCGGTTTGCCAGGTAACAGAAGCATCTCAAGCCCCTAGCTTAGTAGTGTCTGTGGAAATGGTGATAGAGCCATCCTGTATGGTGTGCCCCTCTCTCATCCTGAAGTAGGACCACTGGACTCAAACCCTAACGAAGAGACCCCTGAGGGATCCAGCATGAAGAGGGGAAGCGACTTGAAGTCAGAGTTAGGTCTGAATTTGTGCTTCGTCCTTTACTGTGTGAGCTGGGACACGTCCCTCCACCTCTATGGTCATTAACTTTTCTCATCTGTAAAATCAAGGTCACTGTCTTCTCAGGTTGATGTGTCCATCAAATGAAATGGGGTGCATGAAATATCCAGCTGTACCCCTGGTCCTGACTAGCCAGGATCAACTGCTGTCTTGGCAAGGCTCTGCGCTCTCATACAGGTGGCTCTGGAGACATCACTTTGGTTGCCAGGGCTGTGTTCCAGCATCCATGCTGTTTGTGGGTGACACTGAGTGGTGAACATCTAAAGTTGGATGCTAGAGAGATGACTGACTCAGTCTATAAAGTGCTCAACCCATACAAGCGTGAGGACCTGAATTCAGATCCCCAGGACCCATGTAAAAGGCTGGAGGTGGCACACATCTGTAATGCCAGTGCAGGGGGAGGGTAGAGCTCATTGACCAGCCAGCCTAGCCAAATCGATGAGCTCTGGGTTCAGTAACAGACCCTGTCTCCAAAGGTAAGGCAGAGAGCCATGGAGGCCATCTGGCATTGACCTCTGGGCTCTATATGTAGGCACACAGTTTACATGTACCTTCATGCACTTAAGTAGTGTGTGTGCCTGCATACACACACACACACACACACACACACACACACACACACACACACACACACACACACACACCCCTCACTGTAGTAGGGAGAGTAGTCTTATTCCTGCCCCACCTTAACTATGTTTAGGCCACAGAGACATTCAGGCTCCTGGCTCCTCAGTGGTCTCTCAATGTTGAGTGGACTGGCTTTGTACAAACCTCCGTTCTTCCCCAGAAGCCTCCTCCTGCTGTGAAGTCTGTGGGACTGTGCTCCTGGCATACAGCTTGCCCTAGTGGTCTCTGAACCCCTTCACTCTGGAGCTCCCTTCTCTTCCGGGACTGTGCCCACAGGGGCCTGGCATTTAGAAAATGGTTCCAAGTTCTAAGGCGCCCAGTTGCCTTCTGACCTTGGAAATGTGGGGATCTGTCAGATGAAGAATTTTCACTCAATGTCTGCCTCCCTCCCTCTTTTTCTGTCGGGGCCACCGAGGGAGCTGCTGTGCTGGATGCTGGTGACGCGGGGCGAGAGGCACAGCCCCTGCGCTTGAGGGGTTGGAGAAACAGGAGCAGCGGGCAGACTCGGGGCTGAGGCCAGTGCTGTAATGGAGGGGCCAGGGTGCTGGCTGGTTTTTATGTCAACCGACACAGGCTAGAAGGAGGTGGGAAGAGGGAACCTCAGCTGAAAACATGTCCCCACCACATGGACCTGTAGGCAAGCCTGTGAGGCGTTTTCTTAGTGATTGATGTGTGAAGGCCCAGCCCATTGTGGGTGGTCCCACTCTTGGGCAGGTGGTCCTGAGTTATATAAGGGAGCGGGCTGAATGAGCTATGAGGAATAAATCAGTAAGCAGCATTCATCCTTTGTTCCTGCATATGTGTGTGCGTGCGTGCGTGTGTGCGTGCGTGCGTGTGTGTGTGTGTGTGTGTGTGTGTGTGTGTGTGTACATGCACAAGTGAGCACACACCAGAGTTACCTTCCAGCATCTTTTCTCAGGAGATGTTCACCTAGGTTCTTACTTATTTTTTTTGCCAGAACTTTGATGATTAGCCGCCCAAGGAGCTCCAGGGACTTCTGCCTGTCTCTGTCTTCCAAGCGCTGGGATTAAGAGCACATGCCACTAAAACGTTTTTTAGATTTGGCTGCTAGAGATTGAACTCAGGTCCTCATACTGGCCTCCACTGACTTAGCTACCTCCCCAGCCCTAACTTGGATTCTTATTACCCCAGTTTTCAGGGAACGAGACCAAGGCCTGCCTGGAGAGCTCTGTTGCTTTTCATGAAAGAAAAATCAGAGCAGGAGCTTTATCCCCTTGGGGTTTTGTTTTATTATTACTTATTATTATTGTTTACCAGTACTTCTCCCCACCCGGGTGCAGGAGGAGGAGAAATGAAAATAACAGAATACTAGAAACAGAAGTGAAGAATGATATAAGAGTCATCCCATTCTCTTCTGCTTCTGATATTTTTCATTAAGATAATGGCAACTGTGACCCAGGAATTAATTTTATGGCCCATAGTAGGTTACAACCCACAGGATGATAGAACATGGGCTTGAAATGAGGGATTTCTTCTCTATCCAAAAGCATTTAATTTTATCCATTTTAAGTAAAACTCACATTTACCAGCATAGTGGCAAAAATTTATGGTGCAAAATGGAATCACTAATTTATGACATGATTGATTAGTTCAGAGTCATCTGTTGAGCATCTCTCCTGGATTAGGCTCACGGATACAGGGATGAATAAAAATATAATGCCTCTCATGAGACACATATAATCTAAGGTGGACGGAAAGCTGTAAAGAGTTGTTCTCAATATTGCCTGTAAGGGAAGGGGAGTGTAATGGGAATTCAGGGAAGGAGTGCCAAGCCTACCTCAGAAGTTTCTTGAAGGTTGTAACTTCCTAGAAGAATTGTCAAGGAGTGGGTGTCAGGAGAAGATGGGTGTCCAGGAAGGGTACAAAGGAGGCGGCAGAGCATCCAGGAAGGCAAGCCATACAGGCACAGCATTGCATTCCATACTACGATCCTTACTGCAAGCATCATGTGGGAGGTGTGGCATGCATGGGTTAAGCCAAGACAAGGAGGCAAAAACTAGAATCTGGAGAGTCTTCTGGACCCTGCAAATTTTTTTGTGTTTTCTTCAAGAGCAGTGAGTGATTCTCAACATGTGGGTTGAGACCCATTGGGGTGGAAGGACCCTTTTATAGGACCCTTGAAAACCATGGATATTTATATTATGATTCATAACAGTAGCAAAATTAGTTATGAAGTAGCAATGAAGATAATTTTATGGTTTGGGGGGGTCACCACAACATGAGGAATTGTATTAAAAGGTGGCATCATTAGGAAGTTGAGAGCCACTGTCCTAGATAGTGTCCAGATATTAAAGTCACAAAGGTACTTCCTTGCAATGCTTGCTTGTAAACCCAGCACCCCTGCACTCAGGAAGCTGAGGCTGGAGGCTCAGGAGTTTGAGATCAGCCTGTGTTACCAATGTGTTATCATCAGTGGTAGAGCGCTTGCCTAGCAAGCACAAGACCCTGGGTTTGATCCTCAGCTCAAAAAAAAAAAACAAGAAACAAGTTCTTACTGCTTCTTGGTGTGGTTTGAATAAGAATGGCCCCCATAGGCTCATATATTTGAATACTTGGTCCTCAGGTGGTGGAACTGTTTGGGAAGGATTAGGAGGTGTGGCCTTGTCAGAGGAGGTATGTAACTTTGGGTGGGCTTGGGCATTTCAAAAGCCCACACCATTCCCAGTTAGCATTCTCTCTCTGACTCTTTGGAGATCAGATGTAAACTCTCCCCTACTGTCCCAGTGGCAGGCCTGCCTGTACCATGCAGGCCCCTCTGACCCTCTAGAACTGTGAGCCCCAAGTTAAAAGCTTTCTTTTGGAAGTGGCCTTGGCCATGGTATTTTGTCACAGTAATAGCAAAGGAACCAAGACACTTGGGAAGCAGCCAGCACGGCATCCTTACCAGTCTCACTGCTTGCCCTGACCAGGTGCTGCAGATCAAACCCAGGGCCTTGTACAAGTTAGACAAGCTATCGACCGCTGAGCTGTATCTCCAGCCTTTCAGCTTCAATGCCCTGATTCGGTAGGTGAACGATGGGAAGCATTGTATAAATTTGCATGTCCCCGAGGACTGCTGCAGTTAAAGATTTTTCATGTGTTTATTAAGCTATTTGTACATAGTCCTGCCCTTTGCCCATTTCCCCTCTGGGATTTTAGTATTTTTCTTATCGATTTATATGAGCTCTTTATATTTGAGGGATAACAACCTTTCATCATATTTATTGCATAGACTTTCCTCAGTCTTGTCATTGCTTTTTAGTTTGGTTTGGAATGGCTTCTGACATCTCGAAGTTTTTAATTTGGTGTAGTCCAATGTATCGATTTTCTTTCCCTTGGTGATTTCTTCTATTACTTTTATGCTTACAGAATTCTTCCTCATTCAGAGATCAAATAAATATCACTGAAATGTTTGAAGCAGGAGTGTGTCATGGAGGATGATTGATAACAATATTCACAGGTTGGATGTAGGCAAGAAAAACAAAACAACACATCCAACCAGGATAAGAGAAACCAAATCGTCTTTTATTCCCACAAATTCCCCATCAAACCTGTCCCAAGGTTATAGGTGGGGACATTTAGGGTGAAAGGAAGGTTGACAGAGTGGAGGGGATGTATGAGCAATCTGGAGAGGCTGGCAGGTGGGAGTCATCCATGGAAGGAGCCATGTGTCCCCAGGGAGAATATGAAGGAGCAAGCATTATCTAAGCACCGAGTACTTTTCCTACCTGGGGTAGGAAAAAACCCAAGCCAAACCCACACATTTCTGCCCTTGTAGGTTTATAGTCTAATGAGAGAAAACAAGTATCAAGAAAATGATTGTTTAAAGAAATGTAAAGTAAAAGGTTCTAAAATATTTTAAGGAAAGAGAAGCTTATGAAAGATTATTAGGGATATGAGCATATCTAGATGTCACTCTGAGCATATCTAGATGTCACAAAGGGCTTCCACTAGAGCAAGGAGCGGTGGCACCCACCTACTGTCCCAGCACTGGGGAGTAGGCGGAGTATATATTCTACACCAGCTTGTGTTATTTACCAAGACGACACAAAGAAGACTTGCACAGAGAGGTCCTCGATGCACTGTTTGAGGTTACCCAGGAGCTCAGACATGGGGGAGTGGGGATGTACAAGCATATACAAAGGTTTGTTGGCAGAGTGACAGCTGAGTCCTGGCCAGTGTGCTTGGAGAGAAGATGGAAAGAAAGGCACATGAGCATGCGGCATGAGCTCAGATCACACCAGACCCTGTAGGCTACATGAAGGATTGTGGGCCTCAGCTGAAGAACTGTGAAAAACCTGTTCAATGATTTATCCAAAGCTGGTGGGGCTGGAGTGGTTTGGGGGTGGAGCCACAATCAGATTTGTATTTTGAGAAGATCCCATTGACTAGGTGGGATGGCGCATGCCTATAAATCTAGCATTTAGAGTCTGAGGGATGAGGATCTGTTTGGGGCCAGTTTGGAATATGCAGTAAGATGAGACCCTGCCTCAAAAGCAAAAGAAAGAGCAAAGAGATTCTTTTGGTTTCTTTCCTTCCTTCCTTCCTTCCTTCCTTCCTTCCTTCCTTCCTCCCTCCCTTCCTCCCTCCCTTCCTTCCCTCCCTTCCCTCCCTTCCTCTTTTGAGGCAGGTTCTCATATAGCCCAAGTTAGCCCCCATCTCACTTCAAAGCCAAGATGGCTTTGAACTCTTGGTCCTTTTGCCTCTACCCCAAGTGCTAGGATTATGAGCACCACGTGGCTCCTTTGTTTCTGTGTTCTGAATATTGATATTGGCCCAATTCCTATGTTGATCTGAGTTGAGTTAAATGTAACGAGGAAAGCTCCAGGAACGCTGCGCTGAAGCTCTTTTCACAGGTCATTGCCGTTGGACTGATGAGCATGGGTGTGAGGCTAGGGAGAGAGTGTGGAATAGAGAAGAAGGCCATGAGGAACTCAGTATTTGATATGACCTCAGATCAGCTCAAGGCTCTATAGAGCTATCCTGATGGTTAAAGGGAAAAGCCGTATGTCTGGTGCCCGGCACACTATAAGCACTCCAGGAATGGCAGGAGCATCTTCTCTCTCTCCCCCTTGACCATGCCAATCCTTGTTTTATTCCTCTCTCCTTCCTGGCACCATGAATTATAGCTCGACACTCAAACCTAATCCTCCTACCAGGAGACAGTCTCCTGGACACATCAGGTGTGACCTGTTCACCTCTGAGACCCAGTCCAGGACAGCCTGCCTCTTGACAACTGTCTGAACTCCAACTAAGGGGACTTTGGACCTGGGTTTAGTGTTCAATGCTGAGTGAGCTAATTTTCTGAGTGTATATAGCAACATCCACTGGAAAACTTACACCTGAGGAGAATCACTTATTGCATTTCTGTTGCAGTTTGTAATCTTTCCCAGAGAACCCACACAGTGATTATCTCAGTTGCACATCACAGGATTTTTCATTATGAAATGCATTTGCATATTTTGTTTACCTGTAATCCCTTTCCCCTGCTAAAACAATAGCATTCTGAGTAAACATGCATATGGATAGCTTACAAATTCACCCTACTCTTTTACATTAAAAAAATGATTTATTTTTATTTTATGTGCATTGGTGTTTTGCCTGCATATGTGTCTGTGTGAAGGTGCCAGATGCCCTGGAACTGGAGTTACAGACAGGTGGGAGCTGCCATGTGGTGCTGGGAGTTGAACCTGAGTCCTCTGGAAGGGCAGGCAGAGCTTTTACCCACTAAGCCATCTCTCCAGCCCCCAGTTAATCCTCCCTCTCGATCACAGGATCCTTTCTCTTGTCTTCCCCTTTTATTTTAAAATCATGAGTTTTCCCATCCTGGCCAGAGTCTTTCCTGTGTTTCCGTTATTCTCCATATTCACAGCTCCATTCTTTATCTCCCTTTTAGGCATTTGCCTTCGCCTCCTCTCACTAATACCGAGGCCCTGGCCCTGAAAGTCTGTGGTTCCTGCATGTCCAGAGCCTCGAATTTCTGCCTATTCCTCACCCCCTGTCTCTGCCGCAGGTGCTGTTTATTCTGCACCAGACCTCCCTATTCCTTTTAACTAGAGATTTGTTATGCAAGACAATCTCATGATCACGCAGCCTTGGCCAGATTCTGCCTTTGCCCCTGGCATCTTAAAGATTCGCTTCTGTGGCGGGGTCTCAAATCACTGCTCTTCTCTTCTTCTGAATAATATGCTTCCCTGATTTCTCTTTCTGTATCCTTGATCTCTACCTGCTGCCTTCTGTATTCCTCCTCTCGTTAAAAACGTGGAAGCTGCCTACCCTGAACCTGTCTCTGTGGATTCAAAGGCTCATGCCCTGCACTTTGACCTTGAATGCTCACCGCCTGCAGCGTGCCTGCAACTTGGGGGTACGTTAAAAGTACGACTGCCAGAGTCCCAGAGACTCTGATGAAATGGTCTGAAGTGGGCCCCAGCCATTGTCATTGTTAATAAGATCCAAAAGTGCAGCTCAGATGCAAACCACTCTCTGGCCTAATGGATGAGATGGATGCCGAAACAAAGGCTTTTAATACAAGGCAAAGGCAGATGTAAACAGAAGGGGCTGCCGGGGAGCAGAAGAGTAGCTCCTCGTCCAGCCTGCCAACTGTAAACGCAGTGATGGCTACCCAGGGCACAGCACTCCAGGCCTGACTCATTGCAGAAGACTTGTTCATAGAGAGCCTCATCTTCAGTCCCCCCTTTGATTTAAGAGACATCAGTCTCCCCAGAGTTGCTTCTGTCTCCTTAAGCAGAACAGCCATTATGAACATGGCCTTGGGAGTCCAAGACTTATTTAAAAACTAGCTGTGTGACCTCTGGCAGATCACTTAACTAGTGTTAAGTCTCCGTAGTCATTCAATAACGTGAACCTGCATGTACTTGTGTATGTGTGAGTTGAGGGAACTAGTTATGCAATATATCTAACCCACTGCCCTTACATATAAAAGGTGCTCAAAAATTGGGATGCTACCGCATACATTTGGAGGTACCACATATTCACTCATGATGCTCAGTGATCCTTCTAGTACCCAGTGTTTGGGTGATTATGTTTGCCATCATCCCTGCCCAAGGAGGATACTCCATGTGGGTCCATCTTCATACAATCCCAAGGCTCTTGTCTGGTCCTCAAGCCCCCCCTCCCGCCCCCTCCCGTGCTCATTCCACCTTGGGCTCTTTCTTTTCTCTTCTCTCAGCTGTTTGTACCTTCTCTACCTTTACAGTCCCTACCAACACTGATCCCCAATCCCACGGTCTGGTCCAAAGCTTATCACTGATCAGAAGGCGGTATCTCTCCCACAACTTCCTCTGTTTGAGTCACTGTGGCTTCTCAGACCTGGTAGGCTGCCACCCAGAATGTCTTCAGAGTGGCTGGTGTCAGTGTGTGTGATGAGATGCTAGCTAAGCAGGCGAGTCCTGCTGGGCTTTCCAAACTCATTGTTTGCTGGGATAACTGTCTCCAAGCAATCCAAGACTCAGCATCCTGAGACAGTTTAGAGAACTTGGTAACCCAGACCCCAAGCACTGTGGGCCTTTTATGTTCTTTTTTAAGTAACTTCCAGAAAAATATTCTGTCCTTTCTCCACATCCTGGATTCTACTTTACTTGGACCTTTCCTTGCTCCTTTTTGTTTATTTGTTTGTTTTGTTTTTTGAGACAGGGTTTCTCTGTGTAGCTTTGTGCCCTTCCTGGAACTCACTCTGTAGCCCAGGGAGGCCTCAAACTCACAGAGATCCGCCTGCCTCTGCCTCCCGAGTGCTAAGATTAAAGGTGTACTGCACCACCACCGCCGCCGCCGCCGCCGCCGCCGCCGCCGCCGCCACCACCCGGCTCCTTGCTCTTGAAGTAACACTATGAACAGTGCTTTGGGTTCCCTCTTTTCTCATGGGCACCTCGTTGGTCTGTACTTTAAAAAATGTATTTATTTTACATTGGTGTGTGTGCGTGTATATGTGTGTATGTGTGTGTGTGCCATGCATGCATGCATGTGCCACAGTGTGCATGTAGAGGTTATAATACAACTTCTAGGCATCGTTTATTCTCCACTGTGTGGGGCCTGGGGATTGAACTCAGGTCGTCAGGCTTGGTGGCAGGGTGCCCTCACTGGCTGAACTTTGTTCTTACAGTTATCTTATAAATAATAAAAATCCTTGACAGAAACAACATAAGTGAGGGGCGGTTTCCTTTAAGTTACAGTTTTAGAGAGATTTTAATCCATCATGGCGTGCGGGAGCAGCTGTGTCCGTGTGGTAGAAATGTGAGGTGGCTGCTTGCTCATATGGTGTGGACAGGAGGCAGAGAGCTAGACTGGAATGAGGCTCCGGCTCAACTTCTAAGGTCTGCCCTTAGTGACCTACTTCTACCACGGAGGCCCTGTGTCCTGGATATACCACAACCTCCCAAAACAGCACCAGGAGCCAGAGAGCAGGGGTTTAAACTTGGAGCCTGCGTGTGGGCACTCTATGGTGGCCCCTTTCTTTTGGCCCCCTCGTCCCTCCTCATGTTTCCACAGGATGATTTGTGTCCAGCATGGCTCTCTTCATGCTGTCTTTTCCTTTTAATGACTGGAATTCTGTTCATAGAGGCTTCTTACTTGGCTCTTAGATTTTTATTTATTTACTTCTATCTATCTATCTATCTATCTATCTATCTATCTATCTATCTATCTATCTACCTACCTACCTACCTACCTACCTACCTACCTACCTATCTGTCTACTAATTGTTTTTTCAAGACATAGTTTCTCTGTGTAACAGCTCTGGCTGTCCTGGAACTCACTCTGTAGACTAGGCTGGTCTTGAACTCACAGAGATCCACCTGCCTCTGCCTCTCAAGTGCTGGGATTAAAGGCATGCACCACTATGCCTGGCTGGCTCTTGGATTTTTAAAAGTAGTGATTTCAGCTCAGTCCATGACTGTTACCGCTTCTCTCTCCTCTTCAATGTTTAGTAGTAAAGTGGAAATATATATCTGGATTTTTACTTCCAGGGCTTTTGTTTGCCTTTCTGGACAACCTAGCTCCACTTATGAAAAATGAACAAGATTCTCTCTTTTTTCCCTTTTTTTCTCCTTCTCATCATTGTCTTTCTCCCCCCATCTCCCTTCTTCCCTGACCTTAGTCTTTCTCTCTCTCTGTAGCCTACACTGGCCCGGTACTTGGGAGCTTCGTGCCTTAGCCTCCTGAGTACTGGGATTCCATCCATACATCACCACATTCCAGTCAAAATTCCCCTTCTCGTGGTTGCTGTTGTTGGATGGATCACTTCCTTCCAACCAGATATGACTTTGTGTACCCCCACGGCTTCACCTTGAGAGAACATTTCCCGTACCCATCTTATTGAAGCCCTTGGACACCCGAGAGATCCTGGGGAGTGGGAACTATTCTGATTTTTTTCCATCAGGAAAATGAGACTTGGCAAGGAGGAATCTGAGGTGGTTAGGGAAACTCACTCTCTGAGCTCATGCATCTAGAAAGGGAAAAATTGGGGAGAGAATGTGTGCCCAGGAGTCACCTGAAGTGACAACTGAACAGCCATCCTATGTGGAGGGCAAGTGCTGATCCTGCTTTTAGGAAGGTCCCAGATTATCTCTCTTGGGGTGAGCCTGTGAGCCTGACCTTCTGATCTGTTGGGTTTCATGTTCTAGGGGGGCAGGTGAACTGCCATGTTCTATTTATGCTTAGGAGTTGCCCACAGGGACTCCAGAACAAGACTCAGCAACATCTTCTTTTGTACACAGGTTACAGCGAGGCCTGCAATGTTTTCCTAATGGCTTTCCAGCTCTGACATTCTTTCAGTCACACTTCTGTGGGTTCTGAGTAAATGAGAATGCCTGGCTACCGGGACAAATTTTCCACCACGCCACTCAACTTCAGCCTTGCGCTTCCTGCACAGGTGGGGTCAGGTACTCTGTGCATGGGCGTGTGTGTGCGTGTGCGTGTGCGTGTGCGTGTGCGTGTGTGTGCATATAGGTGTGAATGCTCAGGATAAATAGGGATTTGCTGTTGCCTGAGCTAAGGCTGTAAATAATAAATAAAAGACCTTGGTGTTTAGGCAACAGCTAACATTTTATTCTTCATATCTTTCTCTAGAAATTCCACCCCAACTTCCTCTCCCTTCCAAGTGGTGGCGTGCTAGAGTATACAGGGCATGTTTTTCCCCCTGTTCCTTGCTCCTACTTAGGGAGAAATGTCTGGACTAAGGGTGGGGCTGACATCACCACCAAGTCACCTCTTCCTAGCAGACAGGGCCACTGCAATCCAGAACCAGAAACCAAGCCAACCACTTTTCTGCTCTCCAGCCTTGAGGTGCAGGGGGCCCTTCTCCTACCACGTCAGTACGGAGTATGTGTGATTCTCTTTTAGAAGGCTTTTATCTCAGGCTCCTGTAGCCTTGTCCTCTCTCTGCTGGTGTGCTTCGGTGTTTGTGTTGGTGAGTGAGTATGTTTTCACATGTGCATCAGAGTTAAGAGTTAGGAGGTCCCACTTCCAAGTCCAGTCTGACCTAGATTCAACAGAAATGATAGGGAAGACCTGTGGGTTGAGAGCTGGAATGGGCTTGAAGAGATGACTAGGCTCTGGTGTATTTGATTTCCCCGAGGCTCTGGATCCTTATGTGTTTTATGCTATCTGACCTCCTTGGAGCTCAGGAGAGGAGGGAACGTGCTACTGGGATCCACTAATGTACATTATGTGTCAGGCGTCCAAAAAGTCACAAAGATACAAACACTGAGAAAAGTTCAAAGTCAACGTACTAAGATCGTAAGTACAAAATATGCTTAGGACAGGTCCGTGGGGAGGGACCTCATCTCATGTCTTATGGAACTCATGCTATGAGTGTTGTGTGTGGTATTGTATTCCCCCAAATATTGTGCATGCTAATAAACTTATCTGGGGGTCAGAGACAGAACAGCCACAATATTAAACATAGAGGATAGGCAGTGGTTGCACACGCCTTTAATCCCAGCACTTGGGAGGCAGAGCTAGGCAGAAATCCATCTGTTCAAGGATACAGACAAGCATGGTGACTCACGCCTTTAATCCTAGAGGTAGTGATGGTAGAAAGCAGAAAGATATATAAAGTGTGAGGACCAGGAACAAGAAGCATTTGGCTGGTTAAGCTTTCAGGCTTTGAAGCAGCAGTTCAGCTAAGAGCCATTCAGATATGAGGACATAGAGGCCTCCAGTCTGAGGAAACAAGACCAGCTGAGGATCTGGCGAGGTGAGGTAGCTGTGGCTTGTTCGGGTTCTCTGATCTTCCAGTTCACCCCAATACCTGGCTCAGGTTTGATTTTATTAATAAGACTCTTTAAGATTCATGCTACAGTTGTGGAATTGCTAAAGCCAAGAGAAAGTTGAAAACCCAAGTGTCCTCACAGGGCTTGGGCTCCTGCTTCCTATTGGGAGATTTTCTAGATGCCTCCCCATGGGATTTCATATAACCTTACAACAGATGAACAACCTTGAGACTGGAATGGCTATTCCCCTCCACGCAAAGCTCCAAAAGGCAGAGGCACTTGCCCAAGGTCACAGGATGACTTGGCAGCTGCTTTGGTATGGGAACCCAGATCTCTTGAGCTACTCTTTAGATGCTTGTGACTACAGCACGGTTTGCTCAGTTTTCTTTTTACAGTTTGGCTTTGTGAGCTAGGGTCTCACGTAGCCCAGGCTGGCCTCAACTTGCTAGCATGGCTTTGAATTCCTAATCTTCCTGCCTCTACCTCTAAAGTGTGGGGTTTATAGGTATGTGCCACCTTGCAAACAGTTTGCTCTGTTTTATGGAAGGCAAACCTGGCTGTAGCTTCTGAGGGACTGATCCAGCACTCTTTGTGATGAGTTGACATTAAGGACAGTTCTGGGTCCCCAGGCCTCCTGCTAGTGATGCATCCTAGCTGGCTGGACTCCTGGTTGTGACCCTGTACAGCTATCCTTTTTTGTACAAGAAGAAAAAGTTTCCTGCTTAGGACAAAGTTCAGGAAACAGCCCCGCCCAGAAGGTGGGGCTGGGTGCTACATGGCTAGTCAGCTGCCACTCTGAATGGCTGAGCAGAGCCCCTAAGGGCAAAGACAGAGCAAACTGTGCATCTGAGTTTGTGGCCCATCTCTCTGGGTTCCAGGCTACCCCTCCTCATTTGCTCAATATTGCCCTCCACTCTTGCCCTGGAGCTCTTGCGGTTGGGAGTTCAGAGGTGCTACCGTCCTCATAGCTTTTATTCTTATGGCTTTTCCAGAAATGTATTCGAATCCCACGTATGTCTGTCTAGTAAAGATCCCTGTATAACGAAAGGAGCTATAGAGACACACCTCTCATCCCTTCCCACTTGGTCCAGCAGTCACCTCCTCCCAGCTATGAATTGAGCTGCTTCCTCTGCCTAGAACAACTTATCCCATCTTTTCTTTGGGTCTTCCTGAAGATATATCTTGTTGAGTATGGTGACACACACCTTTAACCCTTACCCTTGGGAGGTGGAAGCCAGAGGCTCAGGAGCTCAAGGTTATCCTTGGTTACATAGTAAATTCAAAGCTACAGGAGACTTTGTCTCAACAAAAGATACATATCTAATGTTGCCTAATATGACATGCTAACATGCATAAACATTGAGGGCAAGATATGATTATTCATTCATCTCATCTTTTTAGCAACCCTAGAGCATAGGTATCTATGTGGTTCCCAAGTTGCAGGTTAGAAAAATGAAGTGCAGAGACATTAAATTACTACTCAAGATCACATTGTTAGTTAATAGATTTGAGATTGTGCCTAGATCTAGTCCCAGATACAACCATGTTATATATTCTCAGAAATGTGTCACTAGGCGATTTCATCATTGTGTGAAGTCACAGAGTATACTTGAACTAAAGCAGCTGTGAGGTCACGGTCATATACGTGGTCTGTCATTGACCAAAACATCTACATGTGGCACATGATTGTACTGAGATTGGCAGTGGGATGTAGTGAAGAGGCCTTCATTGAATTAAAATCCTGGTCCCTTGTGTATATGTACCACATTTTTTCAATCCATTCTTCAGTGGAGGGGCATCTAGGTTGTTTCCAGGTTCTGGCTATTACGAATAAGAAAATGGAGTACTACTCAATAGAGAAAAACAATGACATCATGAAATTTGCAGGCAAATGGATAGAACTAGAAAATATCATCCTGAATAAGGTAACCCAGACTCAGAAGGACAAACGTGGTATGTACTCACTCATAAGTGGATACTAGATGTAAAACAAAGGATAAACAGACTACAACCCACAGATCCAGAAAAGCTAGCTAACAAGGAAGACCCAAAGAAGGAAACATGGATCTCCCTGGGAAGGAGAAATAGATGATATCTCCATGAATAAACTGAGGATGAGGGGTGGCCAATGGAGGGTAGGGGATGGGGGATGAGAACACAAGGGAATGGGATGGTTGAGCTGGAACAGGGATGGAGTGGGAAAGCAATGAAAGAGATACCATGATAGAGGGAGACATCATGGGATATGGAGAAACTGGGTGCTAGGGAAGTTCCCAGGAATCCCCAAGGATAACCCCAGCCTGGACTACTAGAAGTAGTGGAGAGGGTGCCTGAACTGAACTGGCTTACCCAAGTGACCAGATCAGTGAACACCCTGTTATCACAGAGCTTTTCTCCAGTGACTGATGGAAGCAGATGCAGAGATCCACAGCCAAACACCAGGCAGAGCTCCAAGAGTCCAGTCAAAGAGAGAGAAGAGGGATTCTATGAGCAAGGGCATCAAGATCATGATGGGGAAACAGGCAGGGATGACCAAACCAAACTAGAGGGAACTCATGAAAGTTGGATCAATGGCTGTGGAGTCTGCATGGGACTGTGCTAGGCCCTCTGCATGGTGAGACAGTTATGTAGCCTGATCTGTGGTGATATTGTGTCCTCCAATATATCGTGCACCCTAATAAATTTATCTGGGGTCAGAGAACAGAACAGCCACTAGACAGACATAGAGGCCAGAAAATGGTGACACTCACACCTTTAATCTTAGCCTTCTGGAGGCAGAAATCCATCTGGATCTCTGTGAGTTCAAAGCCACAGTGGAAATAGCTAGGCATGGTGACTCATGCCTTTAATCCCAAGAAGTGATGGCAGAAAGCAGAAAGGTATATAAGGCGTGAGGACCAGGAACTAGGCTGGTTAAGCTTTTAGGCTTTTGAGCAACAGTTCAGCTGAGATTCATTCTGGATGATGACTCAGAAGATTCCAGTCTGAGGAAACAGGATCAGCTGAGGAATTGGCGAGGTGAGGAAGCTATGGCTTGTTCTGCTTCTCTGATCTTCCAGCATTCATCCCAATACCTGGCTCTGGGTTTGTTTTTATTAATAAGACCTTTTAAGATTCATGCTACACTGATCTGCTTGGTGGGCTCCCTCCCTGGTGGTAGGACCAGAATCCATCCCTGGTGCATGAGCAGCCTTGAGGTGGCGAAGGGTGGGGGGATGCTTGGACTTGCCTCTACTGGATGTGCCTCCCCATGGGGAGGCCTTGCTTTCTTGTAGGGAGGAGTAGGGGGTGGGTTGGGAGGGGGAGTTTGGCAGGGTAGGAGGAAGGAAGAGGGGGATCTTTGATTGGTGTGTAAAATGAATAAAGGAAAAACTTTCTTAATAAAAAATAAATAAAGTAGAATTCAATAAGTGAAAAATAAAATAATAAAATAAAATAAGATCCTGGTCCCACCACTTAAAGCTTTGTGAGCCTGGTGGTAGCTTAGCCTTTTTAAACTTCTATTTTCTCATCTCTAAAAAACAGGACAACACATCCAATAGCTTATAATAGCTTATGAGCGTTGAGAGCAATAAACCGTAAACACGTTGATCCTTTATGAATAAATAATAATAAGAATTCCCTTCTCTTTACATCTTCCCATTCTGGATCAATGAACTGCAGTTACTATAAAACTCCAACCTAGATGATGCCATCTGGAATGGACCCTAGCAAAGACGGGCAGGGCGCTAAACCCAGAGTAAGGACTGCAACTGCTCAGAACCTGCCTGGCAGTCAGTCACAGAGGGGCTGCTTCTTCTCCTGCCCATTCTCCCTGCTGCCTTCGCCATAGCAAAGTCTAAGCAAAGATGAGCAGAGCTCAGTGCCTCGGCATTTTCCTTGGAGCTATAAGCTAGGTGGCCATTGACGATGTCTGACCAATCAGACATTGTTTTAAAAAAAAAAAAAAAACAGACTTTTTTTTTTTAATTCCTTCACAAAGGAGGAAGCCAGTCCTCATCCCATTTCTTCTATCTTGCTGCTTAGAAGGCAAATGTGCTAACTGGAGCTCTGGGGAATCCTCGGGGACATCAAACCTGAAGAATGGCAGTACCTTCACATGGCCTGAGTTCTGTATCTCCCACAAATGATCTTCAGTCTTGCTCAAGCCCTTGTTACTTGGGTCTATTGTCAGTTGGAACTGACAACATTACGTATGGATTAGCACCAGACAGTGAATGTTGAAGTTCAAGGTGAGCCCCTTAGAGACAACTGTGGTATTTATTTCTGTCTGTGCTAATATTGGTGAGGGAACCTCAGATTTATTTCCACTTAAAATTTCCTTCCTCCCTCCCTCCCTTCCTTTCTTCAAGGTCTTATATATTCTAGGCTGGCCTGGAGTCTGCTGTGTAGCCCAAGAAGACCTTAGCTTTCTGATTCTCCAGCTTCCACCTCTCAACGCTAGGATGGCCATACGCCACCACGCCCGGTTCACATGGTGCTGGGGGTTGAACCCAAGGCTTCTACATGATAGATGAAACACTCTACTAAATGAGCTACATCCATGCCAAACAAAACTTCCTGAAGCCTTATAATAACTTCTCACGCTTTGGGGATCTGGGTCACTTCCCTCTAGAAATCTGAAAGTCTGGATTGTGGCTTGCAGAGGGTGGTGCTCAGACTCGGGTGGCCTGAGTTCTGTCAACTTTCCCCCTGTAGCAATAGAGGGACCAGCTTGTTTGGTTCAAAATGTGGGTCTCTGCACGTTATTCATCCAAACTCTATGCTGGGGGCTGGGGAAGCCTGAGAGAGCCAGGGAGTCTCAATGAGGCTGGCTAATAATTTTTTCTCTATTCCTGCTGCTCCCGATGACATGTTTTGAGATTGATAATTTCTCCTTAAAATTGTTCTTCCCTTTGCTTTTTAAAATTAATTTTTTCATCACAAAACGTTTCAAAGATCAGACAAGAATTGAAAAAAAGCATAATTTCCCCACCATTAAACCGTATCAGATCCTAACATTGTGTCATATCTGCATCAGATCTCATTTAAAGGAATAAAACGTTGCCGATTTAATTCAACTGTTTATCCTGCTCCCAACCCTGCCTTCCTCCTCCTTCCTCAGAGGTGACTATAGTCATGAATCAGGTACTTATTGCCCTATGTATGTTTAATTCTGTTACTACGTATTTATGCATCCATTAATACAATGTAGCATCATCCATTAGGGTTCTAAATTTTAGGTATAAACTGGAACTTCTCATTGGGTATTCCATTGTACAAATATTCCCAATGTGCTCCCCACTGGCCTGCAATTAAAAGTTTGGCTGCTTCTCTTTTTTTATATTCTATATGCTGTTGTGAGGAACTCCTGTGGCTATTATCTGGGGCATGCATGTGTGTGTGTTTCTTTAGGGCATCTGCCAACAAACTATAGCCTCTAGAGAAAAATCTGGCTGTCAACTGTTTTCTATAAGGGGCCACAAATTGATATTTTTTTACATGTCTTTTAAATTTTGAAAAACATTTTTATTAAATGTGCGCATGCGTGTGTCTGTCATCACAGTGCACTTGAGCGTGTGGAAACCAGACTCCTCCTCCTTCTACGGTGTGGGTTCTGGGCATCAAACTCAGGTCTTCAGGCTTGGCAGCAGCTTATCAGCTGAGCCATTTCACTTGCCCTCCTCCATGTCTTCTGCTTTAGGATTTGAATTTAAAATTATGATGAAATATATATATATATATATATATATATATATACATAATGTAAGATTTACCACAGATAAGTATATTCACATTGCTGTGTATCCACTCTTGCCATCCAGCTGCAGAAGTTTTTCTTTCTTATTTTTTGTGCATGTGCACTTGTACACACATGTGTGCAGAGGTTGATATCAGGTTGTTTTCTCTAATGCTCTCCACTTTTGAAAAATCTTTATTACGTTGGTTTATTTACCTGTGTGTGTTGGGGTGGGGGTGGCACAAGTGTGTCATAATGTGCCTGTGGAGGTCAGAGACAAGTTTCGGGAATCAGTTCTCTCCTTCCACCGTGTGGGTTCCGGGGATCTGACTGAAGTCATCTGGACTGGCACCAAGCATCTTTATCAACTGAGGGATCTCACCAGAACTTACTTTTATTCGTGTGTGTGTGTGTGTGTGTGTGTGTGTGTGTGTGTGTGTGTGTGTGTGTGTGTTGGGGGGGTGAAGTGAGCGATCGAGCATGTGTGCTTTATGCAGTGGAGGTCAGAGGTCAGTTTTGGGAGTTGCTTCTCACCTTCCGCTTTCTTAAGACAGTGTCTTTCTGCCTTCTGTTGCTAGGTAGTGCATTCCAGGCTAAAGAGCCTGTGAGCTTGTGGGTGATTCTGCCATCTGTGCTTCCCATTTCTAGGAGTACTGGGATGTAGGCACCCCATCATTTTTTTTATGTGGGTTTGGGGATTAACTTGGATCTTCAGGCCTGCATGACAAGTACTTTTACCCACTGAGCCAACTCCACAGACCACTCACCTTGGTTTTTGAAACACAGGGTCTCTCACTGAACCTGGAGCTTGCTAATTTGGGTAGATGAGCTCCTAGCAAGCTCTAGGGATCTACCTTTTCCACCTTCCCAGGGCTGGGATGACGGGGCACATCGCTGCCCCTGGCTTTTACATGACTGCTGGTGATTGGACTCAGGTTCTCATGCTTGTGCTTCAGGCACATTACCAGCTGACGCCATCTCCCCCAGATCCCCTCAGAGCACTCTTATCATGCTAACCAGAAACCCTAGCTATTAAACACCACCTCCTGAAACACAGTGGGCAGGAACCCTTTCCGGGCATGTTCGGCTTCTTTTTTTCCCCAAAAGGTTTTAGCGGAACCAAAGGAGAGGGCGCTTGATAGAGAGGAGAAGCATAGGCAGAACCTGACAGTGCTCCTCAGTTGAGAGTTTGGTGAAGCCCAGGCAGAGAGGAGTGAGACAGTCAGATAGACAAGCAGGCAGGCAGACAGACAGACAGATAGAAACACACACATGCGCGCGCTCGCAGACACACACACGAGAGAGACAGAGAAAGAGAGGAATCTGCAGATCTTGGAGGGCTCCTTGTAGTCTTCAAGTGAGTATTGCTTAGCACATGCACACAGGGGAACTCCTAGAGCTGAGGAAGACCACGGTGAAAGATTCAACAAAAGACTTGACAGAGCTCACTCAGTGTCAGAACTGAATTCTCAGCAGCCAGAGAGGAAAGACCTCCTGTGGGGAAGAGGAGGAAGCCCTGAGTGCATGAAGGCCTGAGCTCCGGTGTGTGTAATGGACACAAGTTGGCCATGTCAAGGACTGACGCCTCAGACCCACGGGATAATGGCAAAGACCCCTGGGTGAGGTCCAGAGGACTGGCAGATCTTTTCTCTGGTCCAGGCATGGATGTTGATAGTGTATGGAAACACTGTGCAACCGAGCTCACTGCCCCCATATTTACAGCTTGAAGACTGTTTTCCCACAGAGACTGCTCCTTACGGAGATTAGCTAAACCTGTCTTCTTGATTCAGCTGTATACCATAAACCCTGCCTCCTTGATTCAGTATGCAATAACCCTGCCTCTCTGTTCCACTGTATATAATAAACACGCTGAGCTTCTGGGGTGCTGCAGCGTCTCCATCAGAGGCTCCGGGCTGCCTGATCCCTACTTCTTTCTGTGTGTGTGTTCCTCATTTCTTCTGACTCACTACTGCTCGTCAGGGCTCCAGGACCCAAACTGTGCAAGGAATCTACAACCTCCCAACTTGTAAGGCATTGTTCAGAATCCTGAGAGGATTATTGTCTCAGTGGTGACTAAGCTAGCCCCAGACTAAAGGTTGTTCTGTACTTGCCTAATGACCTTCGGAAGCATGCCTTGAAAACTCAAGTTGTTTCCAGTGACTTAAACTAAACTCAAAGTTCAAAACTATGTAAATTTGCTTTCTTTTGCTATGATTCAACACTGTGACCAAAAGCAACTTGAGGAGGGAAGGGTTTCTTTCTACTTACAGGTTAATCTGTTCTGGAGGAAAGCCAGAGCAGGAGCTGAAGCAGAGACCACTACAGAGGAGTGCTGCTTAGGGCTTGCTTTGGGCTGGTGATCAATTATCTTTCTTATACAGCTCAGGGTCACCTGCCTAGGGATGGTTCCCCCCACAGTGGGCGGGACCCTCCTACCTCAATTAACAATCAAGAAAAACATCCCACAGACATGCCCACAAAGCCATCTGATGGAAGCAATTTCTCCAGCGAGGTTCTCTCTCCCAGGTGTGTCAAGTTGACAATTGAAGCGAGCGACAACAGCTATTCAGCAATATAAAATTCAAAGGGTTCAGCAAAACTGCCAGGGACGTAAAGAAGTAGGAAAAGCATGAGCCACAATGAGGAGGAAAAGCCATCCACAGAAACAGATCCAGAAGTGTCATAGGTAATAGACTTACCAGATAAGGACATTAAAACAACCATGAGAAATTGACTTCATAAGCCCGAGGAAGAAGAGATTATGAGCATGTTCCCAAGAGACCTGAGCAATAGGAAAAAGATCGAATCAAACCTGGAGAGGTGGAAAAGGACAGGGGCTGAGCAAAGAGCACATTAGACACAAGAGGAAGATCAGTGAACGTGAAGACACAGGAAACAGGGAGCATTCAAAGAAACAGAAAACAGTTTCAATCAACTGGACTTCATGTCAACATGAAATATATATATATTCCCTGAAAGAAAGAAGAAATGATGATGGTGGAGGATAAATGTATTAGAAAAACAGTAACTGAACAATTTTCTAACTTAGCCCAAAGTCTATAAATCCTCACACATAAAAGTCTCAAGGAGGGCTGGAGAGATAGATGACTTAATGGCTAACAGTGTATACTGCTCTGCAGAGGACCCGATTCAGTTCCCAGAACCCACCCCCGGCAGCTCGCAATCGCCTGTAACTTCACTTCCAAGGTATCTGACACCTTCTTCTGGCTTCTGCAGGCACTTGCACTCACACAAATATACCCACATACAGACAGACAGATCGGCATATATTAAAATAAAAAACAAACTCAAGGAAATCCAAACAAATATTGACCCTAACACTTGCCATGCAGCTGTTGGTGAGGCATTATACTGTCTGAGCAGGTTTTCTTGTAAGTCACGATAAAGTCTGACATATTAAGCATTTGTTCTGTCCCAGGGACTGATATGAAATTTACACTAAAACACTATGGTTATTGTGTCCCTTTTTTGTTTGTTTGCTTGTTTGTTTGTTTGGTTTTTGGTTTTTCGAGACAGGGTTTCTCTGTGTAGTTTTGTGCCTTTCCTGGAACTCACTTTGTAGACCAGGCTGGCCTCGAACTCACAGAGAACTCTGCCTCCCGAGTTGTGTCCCTTTTATAGGCAAGGTCTTTGAAGGATCTTTAAGCTGAGGCCACTGAAGATTTCATAGGTAAGAGCCAGATCTCAGACCAGAGCCTGAGCGCCTATCCCCCATCTTTACTTCATTCTGGGATGCTACAAGATTAGAAAAATGATAGTAATCACTAACTCGGCTTTAACAACAATAACAATAAGGCCAGGCAGCAGTGGCACATGCCTTTAATCCCAGCACTTGGGAGGCAGAGCCAGGCGGATCTCTGTGAGTTTGAGGCCAGTCTGGTCTACAGAGGGAGATCCAGGATAGGCACCAAAACTACACAGAGAAACACTGTCTTGAAAAACCAAACCAAACCAAAACCCCTCCATAAAACCCAATAATAACTTTAAAGTTATTTTGTATGAAGAAACTAAAAAACACCAAAACCAACTGCACATTTCCTGTACCTCTGCCCCTAGCCACTACTTTCTTTTGTTTCTATTTGACTGTATTAGGCACCTGATGTAGAATCACACGTTTATTCTTATGTGTCCAGCCTATTCCAGTAAGAACAATGTCTTCAGGGGTCACCCATGTTGAGTCATAGTGAAAATTTCTTTCTATTTATTAAAATTTTTTCTATAAGCTCAGGCTGGCCTCAAGCTCATAGATATCCTCCTGTCCCAGCCTCCAGAGCACTGGGATTACAGGTGTGAGTAACCATGGATGATAGAATTTTCTTCCTTTTCTTTTTAAGACTGAATAATATCCTATTGGATGTATATGCTGTATTTTGTTTTTTATTTAATCCACTGATAGATGGCTTTTACATTTTAATGTAAACATTCTATATACATGTTAATGTAAACACTCTTATAAAGTATAAGAAGACTATTTTGTGGCAAGTGAAAATGGAATGCAACTTACGTTTTAGAGTCCATTAAAAAGTTTTGTTGGAACGTGGCCACTGGCATTCATTTAAGTGTTGTTTACCACTGCTTTTGTCTAAAACAGGAGGATTAATTAAGTGGTTACAACAGAGACTGTACAGTACACAAAGCTGAAAATATTTACTATTTGGTCCTTTACAGAAAAAGGACCACCATCTGCTCCCAGTTACGTAATTACCTTGAGGTGCAATAGCTGAGCCTTAAGGAGTGTAATATTCAGCTTAACTTGGTGCTGTGAATTCACTCTCCAAAGTGATGGGGTGAAGTAGCTCTTGAGACTTTGTAAAAATTCCCCCAGATGGTGTGTGTGTGTGTGTGTGTGTGTGTGTGTGTGTGTGTGTGTGTGCACGCTTGTATGCACTACTACTCCAGCACCATGTCTGCCTGCGTGCCACCATGCTCCCTGTCATGATAATGGACTGAACCTCTGAAACTGTAAGCGAGCCACCCCAATTAAATGTTTTCTTTGTAAGAGTTGCGGTGGTCATGGTGTCTCTTTACAGCAATAGAAACCCTAACCAAGACAACCATTATTGATTTCAGAAGGTCTTAGCAATTTGTTTGAGGCAAACAGCCTGGTTGCAATTTGTAGAAATGAGTCACAGGTGACCCTTACCCTATATGGCCACTCTTTTCTACCCTCTGTAGGTTGTCTGAGATAACGATACACACACAGAAAGGAAAAATACAGGTCAGAGGCTAGCCCTTCTCCATGGTGTCACTTAGGGGTCTCAATCTGCTATGTCTGGCTGGGACTAGGTTCAGACCATTTCCACCACGGCCGTGAAGGCAGTGATGGAGACAAGACATGGGAGGTCCCATTGCCAGCCCTGCTTGCTCTACCTGTAGTCAGTTAACACCCAGAACCCACTGGCTACTCCATGTCCATGGACAGGTTTCTCATTAGATTTCTCCTGCAATGTAGTTTGTTTCTGAGACAAGGTCTCATGTAGCCCAGGCTGGCCTTGAATTCCTGATCCTCGTGAGTTCTGGGGTTAAAGGCATGCAGCATTATTCCTGGACTTATTTATGAGGCACTAGGGTTCTGAGCCAGGACTTCCTGAATGCATGTATACACTCTACCGACTGAGCTACGTCCCCAACCCTTCATCACAACTTAATAGTGTCTGGATTTTTGTCCTCGGCACCTAATTAGATTATCAGCATAGTAAAAACTGTGCTGGGAGGTCACAGACAGTCGGTGACGCTCCCTTTCATTCCTAGAAGGCAGGGTGATGGGCACGTGGAAGATGTAGGAGACTTGGTGTCCACAAGGGGCGCCTGGTTCTCTGTTGTACTCCAAAGGCTAACTAACAAGTCACCTACCAGGGACCCTCATCTGTGCTGGACAGTAAGGAGAGTGGCATGTAAGGAGCCAGGGCTGGTCACCTGTGTCCTTGTCTACCCCTCGCCACATGGTAGCTCTTCCAGGACTGACGTCATGTCTCTTGCCTGCTCAGTGCAAGCTGCTTAGCCATCCCGTGCTGGGCTCCCAGGAGCTGGAGGAGTTTTGGTGACTTTGCTGTTTTTAACCCTTGTGTTCTCTTCACCTTTTGAACTCAGCACCTCTGACCTTTGCCTTCCCCAGGGGCCCAGCCCTGGAGCTGAACTCCTCTCCCTACTTAGCTCTGCCCTGACCTCTGACCCAGCTTGTTCTTGTCTCCCCATCCCTGGACTCAAAGGAAGCTAGTGCTTTTTAAGACCAAACATGATGTTCAGATGGTGTATTTAGATAGAGACTGGAATGTTTCCATTGCCTTTGCATAGACTGGCTTCTGCCAATGATAAAAAACAAAACTAAACAGGACAACAACAACAATAACAACAACAACAGTAGTAACTACAGTCGCCTGGTCTGGGGAGATGAAGGATGAGGAGCAAGGTTCGTGGGTTTTTTTTTTTTTTAATATTTGAAGAATGGCACTTGGGTGGGAGCTGCTGGCTACTCTTATGTGGGTGCCTCTGTGTCCTTCATCACATCTGCCCTCCTGTCTCTGTTTCTTGTCCATGCTCCCCCTTCTGGAATACACACCTCAGCTCTGGGCATGTTTGCAGGGTGTTGTTTGAAATGGAGCTAGCTCAGAGTGCAGTCTAACCCTCCGTGTGGGAGTGCCTTTGCTGGATCAGATCTGCATTTCAGATCCCA
Source organism: Peromyscus californicus insignis (assembly GCF_007827085.1). NCBI lineage: Eukaryota > Metazoa > Chordata > Mammalia > Rodentia > Cricetidae > Peromyscus > Peromyscus californicus. The sequence continues at coordinate 41,925,773 of NW_026294551.1, read as the reverse complement.
GTGGAGTGGCTTAGTGCCAGTCCCTCCCCCAGGATTGTGTCTCCTGGGGTTTTGAATGGTGAGCTTTAGACTTCTAGCCTCAGGACTTGGCATTTCATAATGTTGAGTCTTTGCATAGCTTAACTTATCTACATTCTTGTTGACCTTTAATCAATAAAAGATGGTCTTGGCTTAAGTGTGGAGCAGAATCTGTTTTATAAGACTATTTTCTTCACAGGTCTCTGGGGCAGGGAGATGCTGTTCCCACTTTAAATGGTTAAGAGCTGCTTTTAACCTCTCTTGGCAGGTGTATTCTTGGGTGTGTGATGGAGGGAGGGAGGGAAGGAGGGAGGGAGGGAGGAACGACTGGAAAACATGTTATACCTTGATTGAATACCCAAGGTTAGCTTTTTATTTATTTATTTTTTAGCACATAAAATGGTGTGTGTGTGTAGATGGGAAATAGTTAAGGCTAGCAAACATATTTTCTATGGAAATATAATGGAATTTGACAATATTTCATAATTTCTCTTGGACATCTTAAATAAGGATGACGATGAGTTCAAGTGAGCAATACACTGACTAGGACCCTTTCAGACTTTTAGATTATATAACACTTATTAAACACTTACTGAATGCCATAACACTTATTAAACACTTACTGAATGCCTTATCTTGCTTGAAATCTGCAGGCTTCTATTTGGTCTGCCTTTCTATCATCCATATTGACAACTAATAGATAATGGAAGAGGAAGTATTTGACCTCTGATCAGGCTTGGCCTAGAAGCTCTGGTATCTCCATGTTGTAGAGACAAGAGCTGTTCAAATGATTCTTCCAGTGGATTATTTTTTTCCCTTTCCAACAGAAATAGTTCCCCTAAGGATGAGTTGTTAACAGCAGCAGACCTGTGTGAACCCCTATGTCCAACTTCTTTTCACTTTACTAGGCTGCCTGCAAAGCCCCAAGGTCCATTGCTGCTTTATGGAAAGTTCTAGAAAATGTGATTTTTCTAGCTCCCAGGTTCTTCTGCCTGAGGGTTGTGAATTAATGCACTTTTAAGTGAATTACAATTGAATAGTCTCTCTCTCTCTCTCTCTCTCTCTCTCTCTCTCTCTCTCTCTCTCTCTCTCTCTCTCCTCTCTGGTTTTGAGACAAGGTCTTGCTATGTAACCCAGGCTGACCCTGAACTTGACCTCCTCCTTCCTTAACCTCCTAGGTGCCAGGATTACAGGCATGAACCACCATGTGTGGATTTTTTCCTACTGTGTGTAAGGCAATTTTACACTCATTAGTCACTTTTTCCTCTCATACCATAGTAGGAACAATGAAGCAAGAATACTCAGCCTCATTTTATAGTCGAGGGAATGAAGGTGGGGATACTTGCTATGATTTGGGAGACTCAATACTGTAAACAAAGGCTTTGAGAATGACAGGCACTTGGGGGCCCATTTAGATCATCAAGCTAAACTATCTTCTTCTACATGGTCTAGGGTAATGAGATAGCCTGTCCAACATCACACAGAAGGTAGGGACAGAGAGAGAGAGAGCAAGTACTGAGGCTGCTCTGTACTGTGAGTGTTTCCTGGTTTTCTAGACTGTGAATGTTTCCTGATTAAAACCCCTGGACTGAATAATTATTTGCTATGATGGCTGACCAGTGCACTGCAGGACGCAGGATTCCTGATTGCTACTTTCCAAGTGCCAATAACTTCCCTTGCCCCAAGTTATGATAATACAAAATATCATCAGACATTGCCCTCATCCCATGGGAAGACAAGTCGCATCCCTATGGCCCACTGACAAACACACATCTGGAGCATAGCTCTTCCTTTGAAATCTAGGAGAAAACTGCTTTGGACGTTCAGTGGATAATATCTTTCTTCCCCACTCCACTCTGAGCACAGGAGGAGAACTATGCTGGGAGCTATGATCTCAGCCCAGGGAGAGCAGGTCACAGAGATGTGCAGGGGAGGAGCCAGAGTTCAGACAGTAGAAAGTCAGCCCTCTCAAGGGCACACACCATTATTCTCATTTCACAGATGAGACATAAAATTGTGGAGGGATGAAATCACTGTGGGTCGTGTCTGACTTCTCTTCCCCACACTGGAAGTGTCCCTGCAGAGGACTTCCTCTCACTGCCCCTCAGTTTGCACTCAGGCCTGTGGGGAAGAGTGTCAGTGAGCTTCTGTTACATACTCTATTAATGACAAGGGGATTATAAGCATGCACAGTTATGTTCTGGAAAGTTCCCTCTGGCCCTATGATGGCTCTTATTTCTATGGGCCCTAGAGACACTCACTTTCCCCTTAGGGATCTTTATCCTCATGTTTAGAAGGTCATGTTTTTATCCTCATACTTCTCTGAACTGTATCAGTAGAGAGCAGCCTTCCCATCAACACCCCAGTCTTCTCATACCCCAGCCCTGAAAACAAGTAAACAAGGGAAATAAAGGTTCTTGCAGGCCATATTTATTTATTTTTATTTATGAGTATGCATTCCTGTGTTTGTGCCACATGTGTAGGGTACCAGCAGAGTCCAGAAGAGACTGTTGAATCCCCTGGAGTGGGACTCACGGGTGGTTGTGAGCTGCCTGATACGGGTGCTGGGAACCAAACTTGAGTCCTGTGCAAGAACAGTACACACTCTTAATCTCTGAGTCATCTCTCAGGCCCTAGGTCATATTTATTTTAATTTAAAAAGAGACAGCAGTGTTACTGTATCCCAAATAGGAACACATAGATTTTTATAACCCAGGTTAACTTGTTTTATTGCTAGAAAGGATGCAAATAAAAATGATCTTTAATCACTGAGATGCTAATGACGGGGACTCTTTTGGCAAACGGAGGCATGGAAGCAGGTTTCTGACCCTTTATCCTAAAGCCCATCATGAACAAAATGAGATGGACCTCAAGTGAAGCATCACTGGGCATGGGTGTGGTCTCAGTACTCTCCTAGGGTCTGATACTGTGTTTTCTATGTGTACTCGGAGAGTGCCCCCTGGTGGTACTAACCTCAAGTTCCACCAAAATGAAATGGTGTTTTGTGGCTCCCAAAGAAGGGTTGAAGAGGCTTATTAAAGGAGTACTTAGAAACTGGGGCTGCTAGTGCAAGCCTGCAATTTGAGCTACTCAAATTACAAAGGAGCTAAGATAGAAAGATCCCAAGCTCAAGGCCAGCCTGGGAACTCAGTGAGATGTGTCTCAAGATAGACTATAAAGAGGCTGGGGATGTAGGTAGAGTGCTTGCCTAGCATGTCTGAGACCCTAGGTTTGAGCCCCAGACCTTGGAGGGGGAATGAGTACCCTGAGAATCTCATCTTTGCAACTTTCTAAGTAGCTGTGGTGGGTCTTTGGGCATGTAGTAAAAAAGGTTGTGTTTTGGAGTCAGGTGTGGCTCAAAATCGCCGTGTCCAGGCTATGTGCGCCTTGGCATGTTTCTAGTGCCGCCCCCAGACTCATTTTCTGTACAACTAAAGTGAAATGCCTTCACTTCGGATTTGCTTTAGGAGTAGAGGAAGGAAATGGGGGCTGGAGGAGTGGTCGAAGTTGGAAAGGTAGAGCCTGATCGTGCGAGTTCATGCACCGCACTGGGGTCTCGCCTTGACCTTCATAGCAACAAGGAGTCAGTGGAAGCCATTAGGAAAAGGTGACACAAGGATTTGTTTGTTGGAAAGATAACCGTTGGTAGGGCTGACATTGAGGTGGAGGGACTCGGGACTTTGGTCACAACAGTGGAGCTGGGAAAGGCAAGAAAGTTATCTTGGAGGCAGAATTGATGGATTGTGTGACATACTGGGAGGGGAGAAGGTGGCGCACGCCTTTGATCCCAGCACTCCGGAGGCAGAGGCAGGCAGATCTCTGTGAGTTCAAGGCCAGCCTGGTCAACAGAGCTAGTTCCAGGACAGCCAAGGCTACACAGGGAAACTTTATCTCAAAAAACCAACCAAACAAGCAAACAAATAAACAAAAACCAACATGCATGGAGGTAGCTTCTCAGAAACCCCACTTGATACTCACCACATTTTTGTGAGCTAGATGTCATCATTATCATCATCTTCTATAGAGGGAAACTGATGTTCAGAGGGGTTAAGCGACAGATACACAGCCAAGTTAATAGGGTGTATTATCTAATTCTGGCCATAGCTCTAGGATCAATCTAAGTCCCACAATTCAGTGTGCAGCAAGTGCCAGAGGGAGAGACAGTCTGGGTCCAGTATTAGATATGTACTGGGCCTCCAGGTTGTGCAATCTTCCAGTTGCTAGGAGTCTCTGATAATTAGAGTCTCCAGGTTGCTAGGTAACCTGAGTTGCTAAGAGTTCCAGTTTATTATAGGTCTTGGGCTGTTAGAAGCCCCAGGTTATTCAGATTTTTCAATTTATGAACAGCTTCGTGTTTCTTGAAGGCCCCCAGTTGCTGGTGACATAAGCTTTTAGGGGCCTGAGGCTCCCAGGAACCTGAAGTTATTGAGTTGGTAGTCAGTCTTTTGGTTGCTAGAAAGCACAGTATTTGAGAGGCTCTGAGTTTGAGGACAGCTTCCGAAGGTGTCAGTTTGCTCAAGGCCTCCCTCTTCAGCACCCCAAGCTGTTCAGGGGTTCCAAGTTACTAAGGGCACACACTCAGATATACAAGTCTCCCAAGTACTGAGTGATGGGTCAGCCAGCCTGCTTTCTTATCACTCAGCCATGTTCTAGCTAGCCAGACAGCGGAAGGGGAGCCGCATGCTTCTCTCACAGTGTTTTCAAATTTTATTTTGTTGTAGTTGATCTTGTTTAGCTCTCATAACAGTATGGACCCTGGTTGTTGGATCCTGATTTGTCCCGATTCACAGGACTCTAAGGAATCACTGAGGTTACGATGATATCAAGCTCTTTAGAGCAGGAACTTGACTCAAAAGCAACCAGATGTTCAAACAACTTGGATTCTGTTTCTACCGCCCTTATTTGCCTTCCAGCTAGTCAACTGTTAAGATTATGATATTAGGCTGTGGACAGTGCCGGAGTTGACAGGCTCTTAGAGCAGACTGAATTAGCCTGTGTTTTCCTTTTGTAAGAAACCTCCTATTTTCCAATAGTTATTGACACAGGGAGTTGCGACAATATTGGCGATGCTGTGTTTTCTTCGCTCAGTTTCCCGCAAGAGGAAATAATACATGGCCACACTGGAATAGCAAACTCAGGACATGGACTTTACTACAGGGCATTTGCTCACCAATTCCATCAAGCCACAGAACCATGCCATCACAGCCAAGTTCTGCCCTCTCACTGCTCTGCAGTCAAACACTCCTGAGACCTGTGCCTTTAAAGGCAATCACTTACCCTCTTTCCAGAGCTTTCGGTGTGCTTCATCCATTAAAGCCAAGGAAATAAGCATAACACCATCCTTGATCTTGAATAGCACACAGACAGCCGGTACGCCACAAATTATAGCGCGAGGTGGTAACTCTTGAGTAGGGATATGCTGAGACACAAGGTCCTAGATTGGGGGTCTGAGGAGAGAGAGCAGTGGATTAACCCTCTCTGCAAACTTGGTAACACTGGGCTGGTTTGGACCGAAGGGAAATGATTTGGTACCTAACGAGGAAAGATCACTTTGGGGAGAAGGCAGTAATTTAGACTTCCAGAGCCCAGCTGATGAGGTGGGGATGGGGCTGGGGTAGGAGGAGAGATAGACTATCTAAGACCGCCTCGGCGGGGTCAGCAGCCCTGTGATGAGTGATGAGAGCTACGGAAAGGCTGAAAATAGAGGATGGGGCTCAGTTGACAGTGTTTGCTCAGCATGCATGATGCCTGGCTTGGATCTCTAACACCATATAGACTAGGCATGGTGGCACATGCCTGTAGTCCCACTACTTGTGAGGTAAAGGTAGGAGGATCAGAATTCTGTTCAACATTATTTTGAACTACCTAGACAGTTCATAAATTGTCTGAGCTATGTCAGATCCTGTCTGAAAAACAAAACAAAACAAAAAATGGGAGAAAGAGGCATGGTGTATTCAGCCATGTCATTTAGGAAGAACCCTCTGATGTAGAGACTAATGGTCCAGATATAATGTCATAACATACCAGTGTTGGGAGCAAACGTAGTGAATCATCTTTGACCGTGTGTGTGTGTGTGTGTGTGTGTGTGTGTGTGTGTGTGTGTGTGTGTGTGTGTTGTCATTGTCTCAAAGGAAAGAATTCAATCCAGAGACACAGACACAGTTTAAACAGAAGTTTATTTAGCAGAGCAAAGTGTGTACTTCAGAGACAGGCTGGAAGGTGCTGTCCTGGAGAGGAGGAAAGCAGCCAAGTTGGACTTTGTATTATGAAATTTCAAGAAGTAGTTATGACTGTTAGGGAAGTGGGTACCTTATTCACAGGGCAATGTGACCCCCTTTTCCTCCCAAGTCATGGTGGGCCAGATCTCCTTTGAAAAAGAATATTTCTTCTCATGATGCTTTGGAAAAGCCCATGAGGGATGTCAAAACCACAGTCTATTTGATAATGAAGTCAGGGTCTTTTGCGGATACAGGGTGAGAAAGTCCCCTGGCACCTTACGCTATAGTGAGAACAACCTATCTTCAACTCCATGGGTATTTAACCACAAAGGCCATCTTAACCATTAGGCACACAGCTACCAAGACACACACAGTTTTCCTTGGTTGTATCATACCTAACTCCTTACCTACTCAGCATCACCTGGGAGGAGCTGAGCTCAGGGTGGGTATAGGGGGCTGCAAAAGGATGGATAAGCTCTTCCCCAAGACTACTGATTTCCACTTTTCTTTTGTCTCTATCAGTTTCCTCAAAAGAAAATCCCCACAATGCAAGTCCTGGGCGAGGATGAGGAGAGCAATGCTCTGTTTATTCTGAGATCTTATGCTTTTGCTATATCGGTGAGGGCCAACACAGCATAACTCAGCTGGGGGCCCTGAGTGGTCAGAGCCAGCTTGTGCTGTCCCTTTGTGAGCCTTCAGGCTCCTCCCAGAGTCTTTCCTGACAAGGGAAGTTCTTCAGAATATGGTTTCTTTGCAGCCTCCCCACACCCGTGCCTAAGCACAATCGTGAGAAGCTGTGTTTTGCTGAGTGTACTGTGGATGACACTTTGTGTGTTGTCTAATGAGTTATCAATGATCTTGCCTGGGGGGCTCTTTTCATTGCACAGTGGGGACACTGAGACCCAGCAAGGACAGCTAACTTGCCAAGGCCATAGAGCTGTTTGTGAAACCAGTACTCCAGCTTAGGTCTGGCTGCTGCCTTGTGTTGTAGGAATCAGGAATCACAGGGGTGAGGGGAGGGAGGAACAGTCTGCAGTAGAATTAATGTGGGTGGATGGACTCTGCAACTGTTAAATATTCTACCAACTTCAGGGGAGTATATCAGTCAGGGAGCTCCAGGAAACTGGTATCTATCTATCTATCTATCTATCTATCTATCTATCTATCTATCTATCTATCTATCTATCTATCTATCCATCTATCTATCTATCATCTATCTGTCATCTGTATATATACACCAATAATCTGTAGAGTCTAGCATTTATCTATCATCTATCTATCTATCTGTCTATCATCTATCTATCTATCTATCTATCTATCTATCTATCTATCTATCCATCTGTCATCTGTATATATACACCAATAATCTGCAGAGTCTATTATCTATCTATCTATCTATCTATCTATCTATCTATCTATCTATCTATCTGTCATCTGTATATATACACCAATCATCTGTAGAGTCTAGCATCTATCTATCATCAATCTACCTGCCTATCATCTGTATCTATACATCTATCATCTATAGAGTCTAGCATTTATCTATCTATCATCTATCTATATATCTATTTATCTATCTAATATCTATTTATTTACTATATATATACATATATCATCTATAGATGCTATCATCTATATTTATCTATTTTCTATTAATCTATTATCTAACTTTTCTTATCTATCATCTATATCTATCTTCTATCCATATATTATCTATCTATCTATCTATCTATCTATCATCTATCTATCGATTATCTACCTATTTATTCACCCATCTATTTAATCTGTCAACCTATATAGGGGGAAAGATTAATATGGCAAATGGAACTGGCTCACTCACTCATGGAGACAGCAAGTCTCATGATGTACAGACTAAGTTCTTCAGCAGGAGACCCAGGAAAGCAGATGGCTTAGTTCTGCTTTGAGTCTGAAGTCCAACAATGGCTTTCTGCATGAGAGCCTAGAAGCTGTCTGGTCCATGAGGCTGGATATCCCAGCAGTCCCGATCTGGCACTGGTGGTCTTGTCTTCAATCCAGGTGAAGGCCTATGAGGTTTTGGGTTCTGATGGTACTGACGGATGGAGGTGGCATCACCAGCAACAGCAACAACAGAATAGCTGATTCCAGATCCAACAAATTGACAATTGGGCTTGTCCATCACAAAGCATGTCTTGTCCAGCCTCAAGTCAGGAGGAGCCCTGCCCCTCACGATGGGAGGAGGAGATTTAGCTGGTAAGCAGCAGCAACAGTTGGTCGCAGTCAACTGAAATGTACTTAGACAGTCTCAATATTATTAACATGCCCAGGGGCTGGAGGGATGACTCAGTTGGCAAGCATGAAGACCTGAGTTCAAATCCCCAGAACCCAAGCACAAGTTGGATGTGTAGCTTTAGTACCTGTAATTCCCTGAGCTGCTACTGTGAAGTTGGAGGTGGAGACAGGAGAATACCTGAAGCTCAGGGGCTAGCTAGTGTGGCATGGACACTGGGAAAACACACACACACACACACACACACACACACACAAAAAAAAAAAAAAACAAAAAAAAAAAAAACAAAAAACAAAAACAAAAAACAAAAAAAACAAGAGACAGTCTTAAACAAGGTGGAAAGTGAGGACTGAAACCTGATGTTGTTTGCTAACCTCCACATGTGCACTGTGGCATGGGTGCATCCACATTCACACACATGCACAGGACACATACATGCTCACTGTATGGACGTGTGTGTGCGCGCGCGCACACACACACACACACACACACACACACACACACACAATTATCAACCTATCTAGTGTGTTAGTGAAGAAATGGTTCAGGCCTCCCTGTAGGGTTTGGGTTGTGTGCGTAAGTCATCTGGTGGATACAACAGCAGTCACAAGCAAGATGGCTGCAGCCCTGACAAGCTGTGTGCTTCCAGCAGGGCAAGTGGCTTAGCCCCGCCTACCTCAGTGTCATGTGACTCTGACCACAGACCGAAATCACTGATGGAAAGAGCAGGCGGCAGCTCCGAGAGAAGAGGGCTGTTCTCTTCTCAAACTGGGTCCAACTGCAGCCAGTTTGGGGCGGGTTGGCTGCGGGTCTTTATGTTGAGCTCCAGGCTCCCCCTGTGTGTGGTCAGAGGGGGGTTCAAGTTTTTCCATGGTCCACAGGGCACACTCTGGGCCAGCTTTAGTATTGTTCTGACTGAGTTCCTTAAAATAAATCTTTTAAATCAATTGCATAATCTCTCTCTTCCTTCCTTCCTTTTTTCTTTCTCTTCCTCTCTTCCTTTCTTTCTCCCTTTCCTCCCTTCCTTCTTTTTAAAACTCCCCTAGCAGTTTTTGATTTTTTTGGTTCTTGACCCTGGGGAAACAGCTGTGAGAGACACCTTGGGCTTCTGCTGACCTGATGGGAATGATGGTGCCGGTGCTGTCAAGACTGGGGTAGATGGCCAAGTTGTGAGTCAGCACCAGAGCCTGTGCAAGAGCTTAGGGGACCCCTAGGCAACCCCAAGCCGTGGAGAGAGTGTGTCGAGCATCTGAGGTGCTTTGAGGAGGACTAGAAGCTAGCTGGGGAACAGACAGACAGGCCTTGACATGCAATACAACACCATACAAGGCATATGTGGAACACTGTTAGAACTGTGGTAGCAAGAGTGGTCCTCAGCCCAGGGGGCACTTTCAAATGACCCAAGAGCATCAACAGCTGGTGGCCTGGGCCTCACCCACAGGATGCCACTGGCCTGCAGATGGGGTCCAGGAGTCCGTATCATGTATAAATCGAGGACAGACGGTATGGTGAGAAAAATGTGAACTTGGAGTAAGTTGCTGGAGGATCTCTGCTAGGCTGTGGTCAAGGCTGTGGGCTTGCACTGCTGAACCAGGAAAGAAGGGCAAATGACTGACTAGAGACAGAGAGAGCCACCCAGCCCGCAGTCGGCCCGTTTGAGCTGTTGTTGCTTCCCACCCCCGTTTAAAAGTGAAAGTCAATAGGGACATAACAAAACATACCGTAAAATAAAATAAGTTGAAAGAATACTCAATAAAAAGAAGCGGCGGAATAGTAAAAGCAGACAGCCAATGCAGTAAAATCGAGAAAAAAAAAAAAAAAACAACCCAAAACAAAACAAAACTCAGGCAGACAGAATCACCACCAAGGGCCAGGCAATAAAACAACAGCTAAGATGGACTGATGCAGGCTGGTGGGCGTCTTTGTATTTTGCTCCACCCCGGCAGGGAGGGGAGATGATTATTCACGTTCTATGGGGGGAGGGAAACAAGGTCTGGGGAGATGACGTCTGTGGCTGTAGCTGACAGTGCTGTCGGGGACAGGGTCAAGTCTCCACTTGGCTGACGAGGAAATGGAGGTCAGCTTACCAAGACTTGCCAGCTGGTCAGGGGAGGAGCAGGACACTGAACTCACCTTTCAGTGCTCTAGGTTTTCAAGGTATTTTTCAGCGTGTGTGTGTGTGTGTGTGTGTGTGTGTGTGTGTGTGTGTGTGTGAACACATGTGCCATAGCACACATGTGGAGGTCGAAGGACAACTTCAGGGGTTTGCTTTCAGGGTCTCCTTGTTGATTTTTCACCATCTGCAACACGCTAGCTAGCCTTGGAGCATCTGGGAATTCTCTGGTCCCACTTCCTACCAACCTGTAGGAGTGCTGGGGTTATAGATTCCTGTGCCACGTGTCTGGTTTTTATGTGAGTGCTGGGAATTTGAACTCAGATCCTCATGATTGTGGAAAAGCATTTTAAACCACTGAACCACCTCCCCAGATTTAGGTTTTATGGTTTTTGAACTTAAGTTCTGAGCTCTTTCTGCTGAATAAATGTTCAAGCCTGGATGCCTACTGGAATCATCTGGTGAGCGTGTAAAAAAATACTTGTCCGATGAGACATTTCTGTGGACGGTCAACAGGTATCTGAAAAAATGCTTGTTGTCACTAGTTATCAGGGAAGTGCGATGTAAAATCACAACGGAACCTCAGACATTCCAGGTTTGTTGTACAACAACAAGCATTGATGATGTGGGAAAATGAGAACACACAGTGACCTGCCTGGAGCTGTGTTAATGGAGATAAGTCAGTCCACATACAGGAGGACCCTAGAGGAGTCACTTCATAGAGGCCAGGAGTGGAACAGTGGGCACCAGGACCAGAGGAGGGGCACATTGGGAGTTGCCAGTTAATGGGCACTAAGACGCAGTCAAGCAAGATGGACAGCTCCAGCGGCTGACTGTACAAGTTTGTCCTGTGCAGCCATGCTGATAATTTATTGTGCGCTTAAAATTTTAAGGGGACAGATTTCCTGTTTTAAGTATTCTCATAGCCTTTTTGAAAACCTGACTTATGGACTGAGCAGGTTGTATTTATATATTGAGGAATATAATATAAACAATTCAATAAAAAGCCATGAATTTGAGAGAGGGCAAGAGGGGACACCTGGGAGGGGTTGGAAAGAGGAAAGGTAAGGAGGAAAATGATGCAACTATATTTTAATTTCGAAAAAAAAATCATTGAAAAACTAAGTAAACTTAACTTGTTATTACAACTTAGCTACTGCGGTTATTTTGAGATATATATCTATTTGTCTGTGTATCTATGCATCTATCTGTTATCTATCATAATTAAAAAAACATACAGGTGGGGCTGGAGAGATGGCTCAATGGTTAAGAGCACTGGCTGCTCTTCCAGAGGACCCGGATTCCATTCCCAGCACCCACATGGCACCTCACCACCACCTGTAACTACAGGAGACCCAGTACCTTCTTCTCGTCTTTGTGAGCACTCTCACATGTGGTGTGCAAACATACATGGGGCCAGAACACCCCCACACCGAAAATGTAAAAAAGAAAAAACATGGGTGCTCGTGATGGGACAAGTTCAGTCCTAACATGCTTGGTCTGGGCTGGGCCAGGAAGATGGGATAAACTTAGAACACACAGACACACTTGGGACTTCACTGTGCTCTGCATGGTGATTGCTACTATCTGCTGAGCTACCAACCCTGAGTCCTAAGCCCTTGATAAACACTAATTAAGCTTTCCTAATCCCATGCTAGGTAGGGATTACCACCTCCATTTGGGGTTGAGGAAAGAGAGGGGGCTTAAGCTTTTTCCTCTGCAGACTCATCTGGTGGTACTGTTACCCGTGTGGGAGCTCAGGCCTGCAGCCCCGTCAATAGATTCGGTGTTTGTTGCTGCCCTGCAGCCAGGTGCTCCCATGGGTGTCACAGGCTGTTCTGTTTCACTTCTCTCCTCCTCAGGCTTTAGGAACAAGAGTGTAACTTTGGCCCTGGGCCTGTGTACACGGAGCAGTTGTCATCGAGATAGAGGAGGGAGATGATTTGTGGAACAATATTAAGAAAGAGTTTTTCTTTTCTTTTCTTTTTTTTTTTGAAGCGAGTTCAGTGGTGGGATGGGCTGCCTGGAGGCAGTGGGCTCACACAGTCGCACCTGGGAAGTCACGTCTGTTGGGAGGGCAGAATCATCTCTTGAAGTATTGTGTGTGTGTGTGTGAAGCAGAGGAAGCCAGGAAGTGCTGTGATTGTATACCTCTAACCTGGACAGAGGAGGTAGCACAGTTGGTGTAGTGTTTAAACACCCTACCTGAGGTTCTGGGTCTCATCCCCAAACACGACATAAAACTGGCGTGATGACACATGCCTGTAATCCCAGCACTTGGGAAGAGGGGCAAGAAGATCACAAATCCAAAGTCATCCTTGGCTGGAGAGTGAATTTGAGGTCAAACTGAACTACATGAGACCCTGTCTGAAAACAAAAACAAAAATGAAAACGAAAATCAAAACAGAGAAATAGATGCCTCTAAAATGCTCCTGGACCTTGAAATTGAAGGGCACAGATGACCTCGTCGAAGTTCAGTGAGGGAAGCATGTTCTAGAAGGTGAGCTCATAGAGCCAGGGAGTTCTAGGAGGCCCTAGGTCAGTCTGGAGCCTGCTTTCTCTACCCTTCTCTCAATGCCTGGTGCTGGGCCACTGGCAGAATTGCAAGGGGTGGTCCTGAGCTGAAGCAGGACTTAGAACCACAGCTGCTGCTGTCATTGTCACCACGGTTTCAGCTCTGGTAGGGAGGACTCTTGATCTGTGAGCCCTACTCCCTGAGTCCTGGTGGTGTTAGCTAGAGGGGCTTGGGAACAGGGAGGTGGTGATTGGAGATGGAGGGAGGGAGGGAAGGAGGAAGGGATCCTGTTCTAGGACAGAGGCTGGGCAGATAGAGAGAGAGATTATGAATACAAGATTTTGCTGGCAGGTCTCTGGTCTATGAGTAACCACCAGGTCCGACTCCTCAAACCTGCGGACCTGCTGGGAACTGCTCTGGATAAACTTATCTTGAAGTCGCTTTACTATGAAAAACACTAGAAGATCACAAACACTCACTGGGGAGTGGTGAGCTTGGTTTCCTCATCTATACATTGAGGATTAATCCCAACACTTTGAATGGTTAAGAGGATTACATGAGATTAAGTCAGAAAATACCCATAAAACACCTGGCCCCACAGAGCTGAAGGACTCAACAAAGGTAATAATTATCTCCCTCCCTCTACTCTGAGAAGGGCTCATACTCTGTGACCATGACTTCAGTGTACTTGAGTTTAAGAAGTATCCATTGAACAGCCACTCCACGCCAGCAGCTCAGCCTGCCTTTCAAGATGGGAAGATAAATAGGACCAGGCCATTGTTCTGTGGAAGCTCACCTTGGGGGCGGGGACTGACATATATTACAATCCAGTGTGGAGTTATTCTACTTGTCTGGGGAGATGGTCCCTGCCAGGAAAGTATCACTGGGCACTCATCTTGAATGTGACTCATCCCTGAAGCATCACTAGGAGCTATCTGTGCAGAGGCAAAGAGAGAGCTAAAGTGTTGGATAGCAGGCATCACCAGAAGAGCCAACGATGTGGTATCGCCAGAATGGAAGATGTGTGAGTGAGGGATGAGCCGGCTTTACTGGGTCATGGAGGGGCCTGTGGACCGTGGTTGGGAGCATTAATGGCAGAGCAGTTGAAGAACACTGTATGGCCAGGCTTTGCATTTCAATTCATTCTGGTGCATGTGATATGTGTAGGAGAGTTTGGAAGAGGTCCACCCTGAGCATAAGAACACCACGAGGGAAGGCGGAGTGATGGTTTAAACTTAAGGGAAGATTGTATTCTTGGAGGGAAGGGTCAACAGGGCGCTGGCGTTGCTTGGCTCTGGGTAAATGAAGGGCATTGGTGGGAGAAGTAAAGGACAACATCCATGCTTCTAGTGTACTGGGGGAGTCAGGTGCTCTGTGATGGGGGCAGAAGACAGAACAAAGAAGGGCAGAATTTGGTGGGAACATTATTTCTTCGGTGAGTTTAGTTTGAGTTGACTATTGGGTATGGACGAGAGGTGTCTAGGGGTCAGCTCCTTCTCAGTTCTTGGACAATTTGCAATGGAAGGCCATGATCCTGCAGTTGATGTCACAGCAGCGGTGTCCTAGACCTTCCTGGTGTGGAAAAGAGGAGGATTCAAGATAGAAACAACTTAGCATTTAAGATTGGACCAGAAGTGGGTTATTCAGAGGAGGAGAAAGAGCCGCTGTGGGAGGGGGAAGCCTGGATGAAGGGAACATTATGGGGACTTCAAAACTCTGATTTCAACAGGGAAGTGGTTGGCAGGTGAAATGTCCCTGAGGGCTCCTGTAAGGTGAGGCAGCAGTGGTCTCCAGCGGGTGAGGAACTTTATGACTCCAGATTAGCAAACAAGGAGGAGAAAGGTATAGCGGGCACACCTGTAATCCTGACAGCTCATGAGCTCCAGTCTGGAAGTTGAAAGTCATTCTGGGCAATTGGCAAGATCTTGTTTCAAAATAAAATGGACATGGGGACCAAGGGTCTGGTGATGTAGGACAGTGGTGGGGTACTTCCTTGGCATGTGAAAGACCGTGGGTCTAATCTCTAATACTAGGAAAGAGAAAAGAAAGAAAAACAAAAAGAAGACAAGATGAAGGAACAGGGAGGCAGTGGTAACTTTTCTCTCAGAAATTTGGATGAGAAGAGCAGAAAAGAGAGATTGGTACAGACAAGGAAGAGAAATGAGCAAAGACATTTTAGAAGCTGGGGCCCTAAGCCTGAGCATCCGCATGGAGTGAGGAGGAGCAGATAGAGATAAGTTTGTGGATGCTGGGAGAGGCATGCCTGACAGAGTACGGCTGCGAAGGGAAGAATCGAGCTCAGGGTAAAGAGGGATATGGTGGATGCACTACTGAACCCTGGTTGGAAAGCCTGTCACATGGAAAGCCAGTGGCCCAGAGAAGAGCGTAAAGAAAAGCAACCTGGAAGGAGATAGGCCAACATCATCAGATGCCCTGTATGAGAATTCTGAGAGGCAGGGGATATTCATGAAGATCAGGTTTACATTCAGAAACCAGCATTTCCCCAGGAGCCTGAACCAGGCAGTCTGATGCTTTAATAATGATCTAGTGGTGGCCTCTTCTTATCTTTGAGAGCAAGTTGCTCTAGGCGTGAAGATCATGTCCTGAGAATGAGAATAAACCCACGTGCAAAGCTATGCTTGTAATCACTTCGTTATCTTCAACATTTAGTGTGGGAGGTTGGGAAAAATGAACACTCATGTTTTTAATTTTTCAATGAGCAGGGTGAGCACAAAGCAGCCATTTCCCTTATAGCATTTTTAACACTCACTTAGTTTAGGTTGATCCTCCCCCTTTCTCCCATATCCCTGTTTCCTCATGCCAGGCTCAACCCTTTCACTGCTAGCAGCCCATATTCCATTTTCTTTTTAAAAAGATTTATTAAACATTTTAAATTGTGTGTGTGTGTGTGTGTGTGTGTGTGTGTGTGTGTGTGTACATACATGAGTTCTAGTGCCTGTGGAGACCTGTGGAGGGCATCAGATGCTCTGGAACTGGGGTTACAGGTGATTCTGAGTTTCTTGATATGGATGCTGGGAACCAAATTCAGGCCCTCGGCAAGAGCATCGCATGCTCTTAACTGCTGTGCCATCTCTCCAGCCCCCCACCCCCTTCCACTTTACTATCACACGAAGGACACCCATTTTGGAGATTGTGTAAGTATGTTTGGCCTTGGTGATGGTGGAGAGGAGGTTGTGGGCAGAGTTTGTGAGAGACAGGAGTAGCTGTGTTTGGTGGCATGGTCAGGGAGAGATTTGAGCAGAAGGCTGCAGAGGTGGGGAAGGATGAACTAATGACAAGATGAGGAGGGGTGAGGTCAGGAAGCAGCAAAGACAGTGGCGTTGGAGGCCAGCAGGCGTGAGGAGGTGAAGGAACCACGAGGCTAAGGGTCAGCAGTGGCTGATGTCCCCATCACATGGGAATCTGCCCACAGAGCCAAGTGACAAAGAAAGCCGAGCAAATGGGATGGGTGAGTTTTAGGGATGGTGATGATGGAGAGTTCAGTGCCTTCCACCTGAGAGGGCTCCATGCTGTGGCCTGAGGGACCCTGATTCAATGAAGGCTGACAGATAGAAGCCAGTGGCTGGGAAGGAGACCCCTAGAGTGGGCCTTCAGGAACCTTGTCCAAGGCTTCAGGAGCATGCCTGATGTCCCATCAGGGATGGAGCCTTGTCTTCTGTCTACCCTTTCTCTTCTTTCCCAGGGTGCACTCAGACCCTGTTCTTCTTTCCTTCTTCCAAGGGGCAGCTATCTGGACCCTTGGCCAGGGTTGGTGAACTGTCTGCCATCCCACAGTTCAGCCCTCTATATCTGCCACCACATGGAAGCTAGGAGCCAGGCTCTCAGAAGACAGCTGTGCCCACCTGGAATCACTTGGCTGGCCCTGGCCTATCTGCTCAGCTGCTTGCTTGCCTCCAGCAAGGCCAAGGTCTTCAGTCGCTGTGAGCTGGCCAAAGTGCTGAATGACTTCGGTCTGGATGGCTACCGCGGATATAACCTAGCTGACTGTGAGCACCCTTCTCTCTTCTACTCAACCCACTCCCCTGTCTTTCTTCCTCCTCATTCAAGGGTCTTGGAGGTTTTCTGAGCTTAATCCTTCTTTGTAAAACCAGAAGTCAATGAGACTACAGGTGGACAGCACCTACTTCCTGAGTTAACCACCTGCTAGGCAGACAACAGGCAACCAGATTAGAACCAACCCTGTTGCTAGTCAGGAAGTCAAAGTAACCAGCAGCTTAGTAGGTTACACTTTATCTTGGCCATGAGGATCAAATATGCCTGCTGAAACTTAGATGGCAACCTGAACAAATCTATAATACCAAGCATTGTACACAAGAGGCAGTTTCAGAAGACTGTAAAGTACAGTCACATCTAGATTCATTTTGTCTCTAGTCCTGGCCTCCTTTGTAGAGCCTGCTTTGTGTCTTCCTAATCTTGCCTCTAATGTTTAGCTCTTGTAAATCCATTCAAGAAACGCAGCAAGCCTTTCTATATACTGAACAATGAGAAAGTGGCAAGATTGACGTCCTGAGTCAGGAAGGCTGAGATCAGTCCCGACCCTTGCTTTGAGGTAACGCTATGTAATTTCAGGGAAGTCACTTTGACCTCTGACCCTAGATTGCTCCATCTGCAAAGTTAGATGGGAGGATACTTGTTGTTGTTTCCTTGGGGTAGAGGGAGCCAGTGTCTAAAACATTTATCTGTGAACACTTTGGTCCGTGGTGGTCCAACCCCCTGACCTCAAAGCCTGTGTCTGCCCCTCTGTAGGGGTCTGCCTTGCTTACTACACAAGCGGCTTCAATACAGCTGCTGTGGACCACGAAGCTGATGGAAGCACCAACAATGGCATCTTCCAGATCAGCAGCCGGAAGTGGTGCAAGAATCTCTCCCTGAATGGCCCCAACATTTGCCGGCTATACTGCAGTGGTGGGCTAGCCTCTTTTTCATAGTTTAGTTTTCTTCTTCTGTCTTTGTCTCTGTGTGGAGATCCCCCAGGGGGTGGATAAAGGGCAAATGGGAATGGAAGATCTTCTGTGAATTTAATTTGGGGTCCAGGCTGAGAAATGGTCTTAGAGCTACAGTCATGGAGGAAAGTGTGTGTGTGTGTGTGTGTGTGTGTGTGTGTGTGTGTGTGTGTGTGTGTAAGGGTAACATGTGTTTCCAGAGATGGAGGAGTGGTGTGTGTGTGTGTGTGTGTGTGTGTGTGTGTGTGTGTGTGTGTGTGAGAGAGAGAGAGAGAGAGAGAGAGAGAGAGAGAAAGAGAGAGACAGACAGACAGAGAGAGAGACAGAGAGAGAGAGACAGAGAGAGACAGAGAGAGACAGAGAAATAGAGAGACAGAGAGAGGGAGAGACAGAAAGAGAGACAGAGACGAGAGAGAGAGAGAGCACCCTGTTCTCTGCTCCCTCACTGTGTTTCCCTCCTCCTACTCCAGATTTGTTGAACAATGATCTCAAGGATTCTGTCATCTGTGTCATGAAGATAGTTCAAGAGCCCCAGGGTATGGGCTACTGGTGAGTAACTCCCACTGGAATTGTGCAAGTTGTGGCCAGGACTGGAGGATAGCATCAGGGAACTGGCCTAACATGAGTATCCACTTTTTCCTAGGCAACATATTTTCTTGGCTTCATGAAGCAAACTTCACAACCAGTGTTGGTAATTATGAGAATCCAGATAATTACAGACGACACAACTGGAGAGAATAACATTGGCAATCACATGACCACACAGCTCAACCCAAATTTTATATAAAAGCCCAAAGTATAAAATAGATAGTAGATGAGGTTCTTTGCTTGGATCATGGGTAGGGCTCTGGAACCTTCCTCTACCAGTTTTTTCCTTACCTACTTTCAGAACTATGTCCTTTGAAATCTTCTCCCAATGGGGAGTTTGTCTGAGTGTTGCACTGGGTTCTGACCTAGAGGGTTAGTTCATATAAGCACCTGGGTCACTTGCTTCACAGTTACCCAATCTCTTTGGATGGGGCTTTTCCAATGAGTCTCCAGCCTCCACTCCACTCATGCTTACAGAGGAGGAACCAGTAGGGCAGGGCAGAATCTGGGAAAGGTGAACCTCTCCAGGGCTGAGGAACATCCAGACCACGAACAGATTGTAGCAGCTGATAAGGTTGGGGAAGGAACTTTAGAAGACCTTGGAGCAGAAGGAAGGAGAGAGTAATGATGGGGTAGAATTGGGGCATCTGTTGGATGGTCTTGCAGGAGTCTAGGTGGCACATAGGGTCTGGAGAGGGACAGGTGTACCAATGGTGGATACAAGAGAGATTAGATATAAGGGGTGGGAAGGGATTCAGGAGTAGATGAGATATGGTCTAAGAGAAAGAGGAGGGGGTGAAAATGACTGAATCATGAGATATTCCAGGCATATTATTTGAAATGGACACTGCTTTGTGGTCTGAGAATAGTTGAAACCCTAAGAAGTGAGTTTGAGGTAAGGCCAGCTCTGTAGGACAGAGTGTGTTTATAACTGTGTTATAAAAGGGACAAGGTCAGGTCCGGTGCCAGTCCAAGAGCTTGCAGCCTTGGTACCCCTATTGTGGAGTGGAAGACCTGGTCCTAATAGGTGAAACTAAAGAGCATCTCTTTTATACACTTGGAGTAAATTCCTGGCATGGATGACTCTTGCGGGTCTGAGGCTAATTGGAGAAAGTGGGTCCAGAAGGCTCAGTGCTGTCCATTCCTGTCCACTCAATGCACTGGGGATGCAGGTATACAAGATCTAGGTAGGTGCTGAGCTTCCGAGAGAGCTGAGACCTATCTTTGTCCTTGAGTATCTTACAGTCTAGTGCAACAGACAACCAACCTCTCTTGGTCGACAGTTATTTAGAAGTCTTTCCAGTGTGCTATTGATCATTAGGCTCATTGACATTGACATTGTAAAGGACACCAGTTTTCAGATCTTGGGATGCCTGAGAACTTTGGACCCCAGGATCCTGTGTTCTTGCTTGTCTTCCTTAAGATGTCAGATGTGATAGCACTGGGGAGACAGTTAAGTCCATGAGAATTGCTTGTCATGCAAGAGTGAAAACTTGGTCCCCAGGACATATATGTAAAAGCTGGGCATTTGGTATTTGTAATCCCAGCACTAGGGAGGTAGAGACAGACAGATTTCTGAGGTTCACTGGCCAACCAGCCTAGCTTAAATTGGTAAGCTCCAGGTTCAGTGGGAGACCATGTCTTAAAAAATAAGGTAGACACTTCCTGAGAAATGACACTCAAGGTTGACATCTAGCCTAAGACACACACAGACACACAGACACACACAGACACACACAGACACACACACACACACACACACACACACACACACACACACACACACACACACACACACACAGAGGAATGGTCCCAAAAGAATATAAGTCAACCATGGAAAGATTTAGATTGGCAACCAAGACATGATGAGTGCACGTCCAACCATGTACCCTGGGTACATAAGTCTACATCACAACCTGAGTTTTTAATTAGGAAAATAGGGGAGATAACATTGACCCAATCTACCTAATAGGCCAGCTGGGGGCAGGAGGGAAGCAGTTACAAGTGGGTGAAAGTGGGTGAAGGGTATGGTGGCATGTAAACTGTGTGAAGGTCTTTACACATATAAGGTGGCCTCACTGTTCCCCGAAGCACTTGGGTGTAGGAAAGGAACTTTGTACCTAGGCTCCAGATTCCAGCTTCTAACCCTTTGATGAGGACTCAGGGGTAAGCCTGAGCACACTAGTGTGTATCTCCCATGGTACAATAAGTCAGCTAGACTTTGACTTTTAATGGCCATTCTCTTCCTTAGAAAACATCTCCCCTAGGTGAGCTCAGCTTTTTTGTTGCCTCCCATCCTCTTAGTCCCTTGCTTAGCCTCTTAGCAACTTTGCTTCTCTTTAGTTTAGAGCCCTGTACCTTTCCTGCTCTCTGAAGCTGATGTGGATTCTTTTGGGGGGGGTGGCGGAGACAGGGTTTCTCTGTGCAGCTGTGGCTGTCCTGGAACTCACTCTGTAGCCCAGGCTGGCCTCAAACTCACAGAGATCCACTTGTCCTCTGCTTCCTGAGTGCTGGGATTAAAGACGTGCGCCACCACCGCCTGGCTGCTAATACGGATTCCTTTCCTCCTTGTTTTCTATCCCTAGGGAGGCCTGGAGGCATCACTGCCAGGGCAGGGACCTCACCGACTGGGTGGATGGCTGTGACTTCTAGGACCTTCTCTGGATGGACCAAGTCGCACACAGCTGGCTGGGAAGTGTGGTTGTGTTCCTGACGCAGGCTTGGGAAGACAAGCCAACTAATAAAAGTCTAATTTTACATAAGCACGTGTCCCAGCTTTCTGCAGGTCTGCAGGCACCCAGCTGGAGCCAGAGCCATCTCTTGTCTTCTTGTCTCACGTGCCCCTGGGCTTGGCTTCAGGTGGACTCCAAAAATCTATCACGGAAGGCTTGGGGACAAGGTCAGTGCCTTCCTTCCCCATATCTGGCAGAGTTTGGGTCTAGAGTCACCAAATTTATCAAAAGCCAAACCAAAGCAAAAAATAGGATTAATTTGGATTTCAGCTACACAAGTAGCTTTGATGTACATGTACAATTCAAATCTTGTATGGCTCATACTGATATTGAAGGACCTACTTGTGTATATGAAATTCAAATTTAATTGGGAGCTGCTGTATTTTTACTTGGTAAGCCTAGATAAGTCTGGTGTTGGGAACCCTTGGCACATTTGGAAAGTTCCTGGGGATGCTTACATTCTGCAGTTCTGGTTGTAGATGTGGCCATCATGTCTTGGCTCTCACTCTGGTGTCTTCTCACATCCTATGGTCATGAGGTGGTGCAGAGTGACTGCAGGTGTGTGAAAAACTTCAGCGGTGTGTCCCCTCCCTAAGTTCTGTCCAGTGTGTCTCCTGTGTGCATGCGTGTGTGTGCGTGCGTGCGTGCGTGTGTGCGTGCGTGCGTGCGTGCGTGCGTGTGTGTGTGTGTGTGTGTGTGTGTCCTGCTTTATTAGTGCCCTCTAGAGGCAGGAGAGTCAAGTGTCACTGCTGGTCACTTCTTGGAAGGGGAAGTCATCACACTCTGCCCCTAAGAGGCTGGAAGATGGAGTAGAACTTGCCAGTGGGTTTAGAGGGTAGCAAAATGCAGAGTGGCTTTTCCAGTGTGTGGAAAGTTCTGAGGAAGGCAGCATTGCTCCCACTGACAGGGAACTCTGTCTCAGTTACCAGAGACATCTGTATTTCAAGGAGCAGCATAGGCGGAGTCTCGAGATGGCTTGTCCTAGAGCACTTGTCCTAGAGTTACTGCTGTTGGGATGGAACACCATGACCAAAAGCAGCACAGGGAGGGAAGGGTTTATTGGACTTACACTTCCTTATCACTGTTCATCACTGAAGGAAGTCAGGACAGGAACTCAGACAAGGCAGGAGCTGATGCAGAGGCCATGGAAGGGTGCTGCTTACTGGTTTGCTCCTCATGGCTTGCTCAGCCTGCTTTCTTATGGAACCCGGTACCACCATCCCACCCACAATGGGCTCCCACTTCAATCACTAATTAAGAAAATGCTCTACAGGCTGGCCCACAGCCCAGTCTCACGGAGACAATTTCTCAGTTGGGAGTCTCTCCTCCCAGATGACTCTAGCCTGTGTCAAGTTGACATAGAGTTAGCCAGCACAGCAGGAGAGATGATGGGAGGATGATGTGTGAGAAGAATGGGTCTTGATTTCAGACTGCAGCATCCTCTAGAAGGGCTTTCACTGGATCCTGTGTGGGCTCAACTGTAAGTTGAAGCATGGTTGGTGGCTCCTCGGGGGATGCCACCCAATGTTCCCTTCCTCCAAACTGCTGACAAATACTGGGGGGGTGGTGGTGGTGGCTGAGAACCTACAACTGATGAAATAGATCTGTTTCCATCTACTGCTGGACTGGTCAGTGAATGATAAAACACAGGAGCTGTTTATCCAAGTGGACAGTGATAAAACATCTTGCTAAGAGGTGACATTGATGACTAATGGATCTATTAAATCACACAAATATCCTGTGCTGACTATGTGCCATGCATTATCTGATTTATACCTGGGGACAATAATAAAGATGTGGGTACCACTATCATCCCCATTCTGGAGATAAGGACACAGATTCAGGGAAGGACAGTTTGGACCTGAGTCAGTCTGACTCCCTGAGTGTTTGCAGTCACTATGCATGGATAAGGGGTTGAGGCTCTGGTCAGAGACCCAGGACTCCTCTATCTTGGATGCTGTAACTTCAGATGTCTGTACCTGCATTGCCTGATAGCTCCAGTGGGCCTCATTCAGTTAGTCTGGGAAGGGAGCCCAGGAATGGGTGGAACGAGGCTCTTGGAACGGAGGGGAGAATTGTTAAAAGGATGTGGAGGATGCCATCATGGCCTCAGGCCTCTTCAAGGCAAGGCTGAGCAGTGTCAGATCTGGATAAGGGGACCCTGGAGGCTCCAGCTAGAGCATTGATTGGGGACAGGTGGAGATGGAGACGGCATAGCCAGGAGAGTGTGTGCTCTGATCAAAGTTACAAAGGTCTGACTTATGGTGAGGGTTGACAGTGCACCAACTCACCTAGGAAACTACAGGAGTGCTGGGTCCTGAACCCAGTGCCTAAGAGAAATGCTTAGGTCTGTTAGGTACTCTGATTCCATCGTGGTGTCTCTCCATTTCCCCATCACTCTCCCCTACAGTCTTCTGATCACTGAATCTTGTCTACTTGGCCTTTTTTATTGTTGTATTGTGCATCCCCCACTCACCCCGTGTGTGTGTGTGTGTGTGTGTGTGTGTGTGTGTGTGTGTGTGTGTGTGTGTGTAGGTCAGAAGTTTAACCTTGGGGGTGTTCCTCAGACACTGTTCACCTAGTTATTTATGCAACAGGGTCTCTTACTGGCCTGGAACTCATTGATTAGGATAGGGGGCTGGCCACTGGGATCCAGGGATCTTCCTGCCTCTGCTTCTCTAGCCTTAGGGTTACAAATAGGTACCCCCATGTCGGGCTTTTTCTTCTTTTTGCCTGTAGGTTCCAGAGATTAAACTCAGTTCTTATGCTTGTGTGACAAGTGATTCTCAGCCTCTGATCTCAACAGCTCTGGAAACTACCCCACCTTCTACCCACAGCCAGCAGCATTAAATCAAGCCCTCATCTCTTCACTGGGACAGTTGTAAGGGCTGTTTCCCCCCCTCCCCCCCTCCCCCGCTGTTTACCTTGTCTCACACCACTGCGGCTCCTCCACTGCTAGCTCTCTTATCTTGTCTCTGACCACAGTGTCTTTTCTCACTCTCAGCTTGAAACTCAAGCTCATTCTTGGTCTAGGAGGGCTCGGCTGACCAGGACAGAGTCACCTCTCAACTCTTCCAAGCTTCTGCTCTAGCGCAGCGCCTCTCAACCTGTGGGTCGCAACTCCTTTGCAGATGAACAACCCCTTTCCCAGGGGTTGCATATCAGATATCCTACATATCAGCTACTCACATTATGGTTCATGACGGTAGCAAACTTGCAGTTATGAAATAGCAATGAAAATACTTTTGTGGTTGGGGGTCACTACAGCACGAGGAACTGTGTTAAAGGGTCTCAGCATTAGGAAGGTTGAGAGCCACTGACTGTCAGCTGGTTTCCTGAGATCAGCCCTCTTTTTCATACCTGCCTCTTCATTCATTAGACTCGCGTTCACTAACTCTGTGCTTTGGATGCACTGAGCTGCAGGGCCTCGGTAGCTCCCAGGAAGGCCATGGCATCAGAGTTTTCAGTGACTATTCCTTTCTTCAGTCAGAACTTACCTCAGTTTCAGCTCCTCAGAGTGACTCTCTGGTAATAGAGCTGAAGAAGGCACCTCACTCTTCCCTGTCGCTGCCTTACCACGTCCCTCCATCAACAGTGATTTCCTGAACATCTGAAAACACACACAGACACACAGACACACAGACACACAGACACAGACACACAGACACATGGACACACCTACAGACACATCTCCAGTTTCTTCTACTAGATTGTAAGCACCACAAGAGCAGGAACTTTGTGTCTTTTGTCTCCAGCATTTAGAACAGCTGAACAGAGTACTCACCAAATGGATGAAACCACTGAAGGCCCAGCTGGTATGTGAATGAATGACCAGAAGGCACTCCGTTGTTTGCTGAATGAGAGAATGAATGGGTTCTGACACCTTTAATAAAGCCACGATTCATTCGATGGTATTGCTAAGAACTATCCATGCTTCCCTCCAAGTGGACACATAGCTTCTCCGAGCCCTCTTGGAGAGTCTCCCTGCCTCTCCAGGAGATCACTCTAGCTGCTCTTTATCTGAGTCAGACCTGCTGCCTGCTCAGTCATGTCTGTCAGCTGAAGGAACCCAGCATGGTCTGGCCAGAGTTGGAGCAATGGGTTTTCTTCCTAATGTCAGCAATCTGACCTTGGGAAAGTGATGCCCAGGAGTTCAGCATTCCTTTTGGGCCAGAGGAACTAATGAAGGTCACTCTGAATGCTGCAGGTAGCAAAATGACCATCACATTGCTTGGCATAGTCAGGCTCAGGAAATGCTCCTGTGAGCTCCAGCTGCCTCAGGGACCAAAGGGTGCCCCCAGGCCCTACCTACCTAGAGACCTGCACTGTGTTCTTTTCACTGTTTGCTGAGACAGAGGAGAGGAGAGGGTACGAAGAGAAAGAGGAAAAGGAATTTGGATAAAGTGGCAGAGGTTTCTATGGCGTTTGGGAAGAGTGTCAACTTTGGTAGGTGTTGCCATTCCAGACTAGAATGACTCTAGGAGACAGATATGAAGCAGGATTTTCTTTGTCATTAGCCAAAGTATGTAGCAATGTTCTGAGGTGACTGGCTAGCTGTCTTCTATCTGTAAGTGCAGGTCAGGAGGCAGAGTTTCCTGGTGGCTCTAGTAGGCTTTGCTGATGTCCTTCTTTGGCTGAGGTCACTGTGCTTTGCTCTTCAGTCTGTGCCCTCTGAATACTCTGGGACTAGGAAGGTGGCCTCTACCCAGACAGAACTCAGCATTTCCTGAGATCTGTGAGTGGCATATGTGCTGCCCTTTGCCTGGCTGGACATTAAGACTAGAACATCCTCTATCTTATGAGCTAGAGTGTGGCTATGAATTCTTTTGCCACTCCAGTAACTGTCAGTCTTAATCGAGTCAGCATGTGGGATGGGACTTCTTTGTCTTTTCTGATGTAAAAAGGTCAGGCATCATAGGGTTGTTTTCCAGAGTTTGCCTAAGAACCTTCTCGGTCAACAGAGGAGAGGGCACAAGCTAGAGTTATCAGAGAAGAGAGAACCACAATTGAGAAAATGCATCCATAAAATTGGCCTTTAAGCAAGTCTGAGGGTATTGTCTCAATGTATGATGGGGCACAGGGGGCAGTGCCATCCTTGGACTGGTGGTCCTGAGTTCTATAAGAAAGAAGGCTGAGCAAGTCATGAAGGGCAAGCCAGTGAGCAGTATTCCTCCATAGCCTCTGCATCAGCTTCTGCTTCCAGGGTCCTGCCTTGATTTCATTTATGATGGACTGTAATTGGGACATGTAAGATGAAACAAACCCTTTTCTACCCAAGTTGCTTTCAGTCATGATGTCTTATCACAGAAATTGAAATCCTAACATCCCTGCTTTAAAAAAAAAAAAGCCAATGAAATCCATCAGCAAGAACATGACTGAAGGTTCAAAGGTCATCCAAGAACATCGCATACACATTTCCCTCCTCCTCTAGCAACCAGGCCATGAGCACATCTGTAAAGCAGGTGTTGTGGTTGCTGCTCATATATTCAGGCCTCTCCAGCCCTCGGAATCTCCACATGCATAAAATCATTTTATGAAATTCCATTCCTGAGTTTTCCTGTGCGTATTCATTTTCTGCTCACTCATTCACTTTGCCATCTGTGAGAATGTGCTCCCCTCACACGCTGCAGCAGGTAGCAAAGGGTTAAAAAATTGAGGAAAAAAATTGAAATTGATCAAACCCTATCTTTTGTTTTCCCTTCTGCAAATTGAAAAAACGACAGTCATTATGCCATTTGGGGAGAAGAAACATCAATCCCTCTTTGTGTGCTGGTGTGGGCTCTTTTGCAAATTAGTCTCCACTTTCTAGACCACAGCCAGCATCCGTGGAGCCATGGAGGGTCACAGATAGGTTGCAGGTCTTCAGAACCCTATGATTATATGTAAAATCTTATGCCTGTCCTCATGGTCATGAATATCTTTCCTGGTGGGAGAATTCATAGCTTTCAGTTTATTCTAAAATGAGTCGGTGATCCAAACAAGATTAAGAATCGATACGTGCCGGGCGGTGGTGGCGCACGCCTTTAATCCCAGCACTCGGGAGGCAGAGCCAGGCGGATCTCTGTGAGTTCGAGGCCATCCTGGACTACCAAGTGAGTCCCAGGAAAGGCGCAAAGCTACACAGAGAAACCCTGTCTCGAAAAACCAAAAAAAAAAAGAATCGATACGTTACAAGAAGCAAAAAGAAATGAAAAAAACCACGAAAAAGGTGTCTTATGTACCTGCATGCATGTGGTGTGTGTGTGTGTGTGTGTGTGTGTGTGTGTGTGTGTGTGTGTGTGTGTTTGTATGAAAGTGCTTGTGCATGTTCATTTCTCCCTTTCCTGTCTCTGCTTGGGGTCCCCTGACCTGTGTCCAGTCTCCTAAACTCTGCCCATTCTAACCTCCTGGGCCTGGCTTATACCTCCTTTCATGCCCCTTCAACTGGAACCCAGATCCATCTGGCTATTCGCCAGTGTTTCCATCCAGACTATGAACTTCATGAGGGCAAATGCCTGGTACCCAACAGTCGAGGTGAACAAATGGTGGCCTCTGCTCTTCATGCTTCGGCTATTGCCTCTGGTTTGTTTTCCTGTTCCTTCCCCACCTCTGCCAGGAAGCTTGCTCTATGCAATATGGGGACTTCCCCCACTGTATGTGGATCAGGACCAGCTGAACTCCTGCAGAAGGAGTTCTTTGGCCTCTCTGAACCCCCTTTCGCCTCTTTAACTGGGGAATTCAGTCACTGGGGCCGACGGAGCCTCCTGGCTGCACATTCCAGGAACGGAAGTCTCCAAGTCTGTGAAGGACGTGATCACCAGGCTTCTCCTTGGACCTCTCTGCTCAGGTGTGCTGAGGCAAGCCTCCTGGAAGGAGCACCACCTGGCAAGCTCACCCCTGTGGGTGGCAGGGTCCCTTTGGCACCCCTGTTAGGAGCTGGACCCCCGGGGGACTCCAGTCTCTCAGCAGTGCTTGCTGCTCTAGAAACTGCTCTCTAGGCATGTTCACGGTTAAAACATTCACCAAAATAGCTTCAAGCTGGAGAGAGGAAAATAAAATAACTCTGGTGTCTTTGCCAAAAACAACAAAGCAACAGCCTGTGCGCGGCCAGCTCAGTCCCTGGCTCAGCTTGGATGCTCACAGAAGGACTTGTTCGTTTTGCTCCACTGACTGTAGCCGCCTCCTGGACTCTATCTGTGAGGCCTCGGGCCACCCATCAATTTATCTCAGCCTCCAAGGCCACTGAGAATCCAGCCTTGAGGTGTGGCCATGCGACTGTTCTCAGCTCCAAGTCTTTGTGTCATTTTCAGTGATTCCTTAGACTGTGACACATGCCTGAGCGTCCTCTGCACACCTGACCCTTCCTGATTATCACTCAGAAAACATCTATATAGACATTTCTTAGGACACTTATTTGAAATGACAGCAATAAAAACATTCCACCACTCACTGGAATTTAGACTACCTTTTGTTAATGATTGATTGAGACCTGGATATTGGTTTGTTCTTTTGAATTTCATTCATATGTGTGTGTGTGTGTGTGTGTGTGTGTGTGTGTGTGTGTGTGTGTATGTGTGTGTGTGTGTGTGTGTGTGTGTGTATGTATATAAACATTTAAACGGGTTAAGTACATAGACTTACCCTAAACTGAAAAAAAGCCAGAACACCCAAATCGGATGGTATACATAGATGTGTGAGGCCCAAAGCAATACAGATGTGTCTGAACAGTCTTTGCACCATCATAAAATGATCCCTCTCCCTTATTTATATTTTTCCTGGAAGGAAGCTAGAATTCACTGAAGCAGTTCAAATAGCATCTTCAGTTATCAGTTTTTAAAAATGTATGAAGTCGTTCAATTAGAAGAAGGCAGAGGCATCAGACAGGCTCCTAGCTATCCAAATAGACATTCCACTTTGTTCCTGTCACTGATGGGAGCAAGTCTGAGACCAGCCTTCAGACCCCTGTCCTTCCAGGTTTGACGGTCCAGTCACCAGTGGGACACTTCCCAGCTGGGTGAGGCAGGGGTGAGCTTGTCTCAGGAGAGACGTCTATGGCCTGGTGAAGTCTGAAAGAAAAATCACGCTTGGCTTTGTTTGCTCCAGGTGAGTTATTGTGGTAGGTCTACAAATAGAGTGGAGCGCCTGGGAGTTGAGGGCACAGCCCCTCGTTCTGTGGGTGACCCAAGTCAGTCTCTCCACACCCCAGTTGGGGCTATTGATTTGGAAGACCAGGGCATTAGGCTATGTAGTCCACTAGGCAGAATAATTGCCCATGAAGATGTTTACATCCTGATCCCTGGAACAAGTGACCTCACATTGTAAAGAGGCTTCACAGATGTGCTGGAGGGAATAACCTTGTGATGGAGCAGGTTGTCCTGGACTGCCTGGTGGGCCCAAATGTAGCTACAAGTGGAAGAGGGCAGGAGAGGAGGTCAGAGTTGGAGGGAGGTGTGACTATGGAGGGTCCTGGTGATGTGACCTGAGAAGACTCAGCAGTCCGAGTTACCTTGAAGAAGCGGGAAGGGGCCATGAGTCCAGAAACATGGTGGGCCTCTGGAGGCTGGACAAGGTCAGGAAGTGTATCCTTCCCTGGAGCTTCTAGAAAGAAATGCACCTTATTGCTGTCACCTTAGCCCAGTGAGACGGGTGCCAGACCTCCCAGAACAGTAAGATGGTATACTGTTTTAAACAACATTATACTGTGACTTACTTCCTCCTCGGTAGAAAACAACACAGGAAACTTTCCAGACATGCCATTCTGCATTTGTAAGAATTGTTAACAGTTTGGGCAAAGCCCGTAGAGGGCTTGGGTATATGTGAGCGTGGGGGCGGGCACTGCAGCAGATCTCTTTCCCAGCTGTCTTTGCAGTTTTCATCACACCTGGCCATGCTTGTGTGTGTGACAGGTGTATATATAGAACTTGTTCCATCTGGTGGCGGGTACTGTGGTCACAGCACTTGGAATCTGAAGGGGTCTTATACCAGACATTACCTGGTCCTGCACCTTCCCAAAGGTAAAATAAGACCATCCTCACATCAAGGGAGTGAACCCAGAGAGGGCTGGAGTGTCACTGCAATCATCTACTGAGAGGAAAGGGCCATGGGCCACGGTGGCACACTCCTAGTTGTGAGATTCTTCAACTCAACACGCTGGAGAAATCACAGTGTGGTGAGGGGTGGGGGAGAGAATGACACAGAGCAGAGACTAGGCCCCTGAACCCCTGTTCTGACCTGTACTATCCATGAATATGCACATGGGGGTAAAGACACAAGCCACACCAGACCTGTCTGCACTGCTGGGGCAGACTCTGGCTTAGGGGTGCTAGGGCTTTGGGGTCGGAAGTAAAAACCTAGCCGAGAGGGACTGTCACCATGGAACCAGCGTGCAGTGATTCTGCCCAAACAAGAAGCTCTCATTTGCCACCCAGAGGCTTCAAAGGGGCATGCAATCGTGATCAGCAAAGGTTCCTTCAACCTTGCGTCCCATTTGGATCTCCTCTTTGGGGTCAGAGGGAACAAGGTGCTTCAAATGTGACTGCTGGAAGGACAAGGTAGGTCAGTTTCATGGGGGTAGAGAATTGGGCTTAAGAGAGGGTCAGATGGGGGTGAGTGAGAGGTCACACTGACTCTATGTCTAGCCTGAGCTCACAGACAGGGTTGGGAGCATTCAGGGCAGCAGAGAACAAGGGTCCTCAAAGTCTCTGCTAAGGTTTTCTGACATGGGTAGCCTCTCTCTCTCTCCCTTTTTAATAACACTTATATTGGGTGGTATCCTGCAGAACATAGGTTTTGACCTGTTTGTGGATCATGTAGTAAACTAATTAAGTTGTGACTCAGAATAGCATAAAATATACAGTACACACACCTTGTACAGGTAAGCGCTGTCGATGAACCTTGTAAACACAATCTCAGTAGTTTTGGCTGGCAGGTCTGAGGCTGTCGTTAGCCCTCAGGGACCGAAAACTAGATGCTGAGAAAAGGCAGAATGATGTGGCCACTTCCACAAGACCAGCTTTTAATATGACTGTGGTTCGAAGCACGAATAAATAAACTCCAAAGAAAATGGAAAACCCAAACCGAACCTTAGAACATCCAGACTGAAGACCATAAAACAGAGCAAACCAAAACGATCTTCAACAGACGAACAAAAACAGCCCCCACCCCAAACAAAACAAAAGAAATCAAACTCTACAGCTGTGTCACAGGGTGAGGACGACATGGCTCCACGGACGAATACTGGGGTCACCCAGGCCACTGTACCACCTCCACAGGTGCTGGGATAAGAAGGAGGTTGGCACTGGTCACCTTTAGTGCAGGAGCCCCATGGGCCAGTTTGGGGGACAAGGGTTCGTGGGCAGGTTAAGAACCTTCACAAACAACACAAGGATCAAACGTTGTAGAGAGTTCGGTGGTTTCCTTTTTGACCGTGCAGTTTTGATTCCAGAGCTGGGCTCAGGGTGGCTTTGGGGCTGGAACCTGGTCCCACTGCCGAGGCAGCAGAGTGGACTCTGGAAACTGCGTGGAGAAGATATCATGTACAAGACAGAAGTGGAGGTGGCGCCGTGAGAAGTCTGAGCATGCGGGTGCTTTGTACATCTGGCAGTGAGATGTGATGGCAGGTTAGTTCTTGGACAGTTCCGGAGTGGGACTCATTGGTCCTACAAGGGACAAGTGGCAGGGCCCGGGACGATTCATGTCAGATGTGGCCAGAGTGAGGTTTGGCAGAAGTTCGCAATGTGTGCATAGGGGGGGCTCTTGCTTCTTTCCGTCATCAGGGGCCATCCCGTCTGAGCTTGCTGTCCCCTGTCCTGGGTCTTGGGCCTTAAGGTCTGTTTGGAGGTGCCGGGTTGCCTGAGGTGTCAGCAGGCAATCTCTTCCAGGGTGCCCAAAGCTGTCTGCAGGGGCACATTCACAGTGTGGCTGACGGTTTCAGAGTGATTCGGCATCGTGTCACAGGTGCTCTGCAGGGGAAAGAAAGGGGGCATGTCTCACTCATTTAGAAAAATCGACTGCAAAGTCCTGTGAGGCAGGGTGGGATCCTCTAAAGGTCGGAATCAGAACTGATCAGAGCTCCAGGGTTGGCCCCGGGGGATACAGAAGAGTCCCTGAGCAGGGTGGACCTGAAATGCTGTACATCTCCCGAAGCTCCCAGGCTGCAGTGTGCAGATGGTTGAGAGAAAAGGGAGGAGGAAGGGCCAGGCAGGAGGTTGCGCCAGGGATATGGTGCTGGGGTTGGTTCTGGACAGGGTAGGGTGAGGAGTGGGGGGAGTTGATGGAGACAGAGCTGGGGGAGGGGAAACAGGTGAAAGGTGGCTATGACTGAGGCATTCTAAGGAAGGAAGGGCGGTGGGGAGGGAATTATGGCTTTTCGAGCACTCAGTCTCTGAAATGCAAGTACAATCTCTCTGAACCCTATGAGACCCCTCTGAGGCTTTGTGATCCTATGCAGATGCTTAGGGAGGCTTGGGAACGTCCCCCAGGCACACAGCTAGGACTCTGAGGACCTAGGCTGTGGACAAGACAATTGAGACCAGAGCCTAGGCTCTTTGCTTCTTTGCGGTTTTCTCCCTTAGCAGAAGCTCACCTTCAGGAGTCACGAGAATCAAAGCTAGGCTTCTTGCCTGGGAACTGTGTAATGAGACAGTATCTGGAATAGAAATGGGAGCCTGACAGAAAGGGCTGGAATCCATTTGGGACTAGTACATTTTAGTGAAGCAGTGGCCACTTGAGCATGATTCTTACAAGGCTGATTTGGGATGTAGTATGGGAAAGAGAGCTGGAGATACCCGCCTCAGTCAACCAAGTCCTGAGCCCAGGAGTGGGCTGAGCTATGGAAAAGAATAATGGACAGGCATGAAAGTGAAGGGCACTGCCTCCGACTATAGAGAAAAGGCAGAGTGATCCAGTGGTTAGAGGCACTTAAGGTTTAGTCCCAACACTTAAAAGCTATGTAACTCTGGCCTCTGGGCCTCAATGGCATCAAAGGCCAAAAGAAGGTAAAGACAGACCTTCATCTCTGGTGGCTGCGATGACAAGACCCAACCCCAAACGGTGCCCAACCTCTAGCCAGAATGCAGTAGTCAGTAGTCGTAATGTGTACAATTGCTGCTACTCACTGCATGAGGCCTTATACTCCTTCAAATAGATGGAGGTCAGTGACATGGGCGCACTTCCCACTCTTAGGAAATGTGGAAGTAGACATAGGGACTGTCTTGTAGGAGTACGGGAGGAGGGGGACAGCCCTGTGGCCTGAAGAAGGATCCACCCTAGAAAGCATCTTTTAGAGTCAGCTCTACTCATGGCTTAGTCATTGGCTTTTGGGATATGGCCTAGCTGGAGTGTCCTTGGATTTGGGGCATGAGAGGGTGTCACAGGTCATGGAAAGATGGGCTGAGATTCAGGTCCTTCCTGCCCCTACCTGTGTCTCGTTTCATATTGCCTACACAAGCTAGCCCATGGAGAGCTGTTCTTACCATGTTCTCATCATGGCTCCCTTCCTCCTCTTCTTTGCCAAGCAGATCTAGTAGCTTCTCTTTGATCAGCTGTAAGAAAGACAGGAAGTGGACTGTCAGGCTGGGAGGATGGTGCAAAGGTCAAAGGGTATCCTTCCTCAGGGCTGAACCAGGGAACCACATAGGCAGTGACTGTGGGCTGTGACTGTACATATGACGGCGAGAGCCCTGCCGGGTGGACAGCTCTAGGGCCTCACTCTCTCAGGCTCTCCTTTTGGCCTACATGTGATTTTGTTGCTCCAAACAGAGCTTGGAAGAGGGTTGGGGAGGGCTCTGCCTTGCTGTATGGACCACTTTCTCCAATGGATAAGCTAAAGGTGCTGATATGCCCAGATCCTCATGGGTCCTAGGCAGCATTGTGGGACCTCTTTCTCATTGTGTAGCTCAGGTTGGCCTCAAGTTTCACCATCCTCCTGTGCCAGCCTTCCTGGTGTTGAGATTACAGATATATGCCACCACACCTAGGTTCTTTATTCACATTCAAGGACTGATACCTCCAGAAGATGAGGGCATGCCCAAGGGTTATAACACTTCATTTGCAGCAATTAAGGGTAGTTCTTAAATATGCTATCTAATGTGGCTCAATTTGCCATTCACTTTGTACAGCTTTTCAAGAGAATGAATAAACAATGCAGAACAAAAATCTGGACTTATTTGGGTTGTAGTCTCATCGTGCTGAGGGAC
The DNA here is from genome assembly GCF_007827085.1 of Peromyscus californicus insignis. Classification (NCBI taxonomy): domain Eukaryota; kingdom Metazoa; phylum Chordata; class Mammalia; order Rodentia; family Cricetidae; genus Peromyscus; species Peromyscus californicus. The sequence continues at coordinate 41,891,181 of NW_026294551.1, read as the reverse complement.
ACACGTGTCTCTGGACTGGTCACAAGGGGCTCTACTGAAATGATTGCCGAGGGTATTTTGCCTTCCCTGGGAGGCCATGAGGAGGCTGAGAATCAGAGTCCCAAGGGACTGTGCAGTGTGGGAATGCTGGAGGACTTTGGGATGGCCACCTGTTTCAGGGAGGCACTCCCAGCCCGGTGTGAATTGCCCATCTGTGGCCAGGGACATGGAGGTCTCCAAGTGATCACCAGAGCAGGGCAGAGCTGGCATGGAACCTTTTCCTAGGTAGGTTAGCCCACTAACTCAGCTGTTCTTCAGGTGGCTGGTCATGCCCACCTCTCTGCCCAGATGAACCATGGGCAGAGTAGACTGAGGCAGGCTCACTCTTGCCTGGGGTTAGGAAGTTGTAAGAGCTGATATGGTCCAGGGCCTCTGTTTGAGAATCTTTCAGAAACCTGGCCCCAGCTGCCTCTAGAGGGTCACATCTCCCCAGACTGTGAGTGGCAGAAGCAGTTAGTGGACACTGTGATCTCACTGGGGTCTGATGAGGATTCCAGGGACATGTGCCCCCTCCCTAGGGCTGGCTAGGCCATGGAAGACAGGCCACTCAGAGGACAGGCTTGCAAGTGGTGTGTGCTCCTGAGTATGTTGTGTGTGGTATGCAGATCTGTGAATGTGGTTTGAATATGTGTGTGTGCTCACACACGCGTGTGCGCACACGCATGTTCAGGAACACATTGTGTGAATGCATGTGGGATATGTATGTTTAAGTGTGATATGTGTGTGATGCATGTGCGTGTAATATGTTGGGTGTGTGATGTGTTGCATATAGATGTGGACTACCCGGGGTATGAAACTCTGCCTTGGTCCCATTGTGGGTGTAAGGGACTCAGGACTGGCTTCTGAACAGGCTGGCCTCTTCTCACCCCTCCACTCCCACTCTGTGGCATAGGCCAGGCCCAAGGAGAGGACTAGAGTTGCCATTTCTCTCACATCTACCTCTCCTAAGACTCCTCCTGCCTTATGCTTTGGAGAAGTGGCTTTGTGTGTGTGGATCAAAGCTACTGCCTCAGCCCCGCTTGGTTCTGAGTCTGGGTGTTCCGCCATTTAGTCATTTCCCCAAGGGTACCCCCAAATCTTACCTCATAAATATAATCAAAGAGCTCTAGTATTGTAAGGATACTAGCACCAATAAACAATCCCATCTGACCACCAATGTCACCTGCAGAGGAAGGGAAAAGACCAGAGATTGGGTTTTACACACAGATCCAGGAAGGGGTGAAGAGACGATGAACTCGGAAGCCGGAGCTCTTGAGTGTGCCCCCTCCAAGGGAAGCCTGGGCCTCGTCACTGGAGGGCCAGTCCTTGGACAGGTCCACCTTCACTCAGGTATATCACTAGCCAGCAGGGTTGGGGCTGATCACTCACTAATGAGGCTCATGGGTCTGTTTAGGGAACAGAAGAAGTTCTGAGTGAATGTGTGTTGTTGATATGGGTACCGCCATGTCAAGGACCCCAGTGCCTCTACCTCATGGGAGTGGCAAAGCCTTCCCTGGGTGAGGCTCAGAGGGATGGGAAAGCCTGCCTCTGGTCTGTGTGTGAATGTTGATAGTGTGTGCAGAAAATGTCGACCATAGCTTTCTCCCCTAGATGTTCACAGCATGAAGACTGCTCCTACTGAGATTGGTGGAACCTGCCTCCTTGGTCAGCTGTATCTAATAACCCTGCCTCCTTGTTATCTATATGTAATAACCCCACACCCTTATTTAGTTGTATGTGATAACCCCACCTCCCTGGGCTCAAGATGGCTTCCGTTTGTTCCCTTCCACCCCCATTCCTCTAGTGCAAGTTTACTGGGGAGTGTGTATGTCTGCGTGAGTATGCCACGTGTGAGGTGTGCATTGGCAACTGGAATGCAGCCAGTATAGACAGGATGCAGAATGTGTATAGGCAGCATGTCTGATCATTGATGGCTTTATGTGAGTGCATATCTCTGTCCACTTTAGGCACACAGAATGTGTCTGTGTGTGTTTGATAGATGTGCCTAGAGTGTGCCCGAATGTGTACAGCATGTGTAGGTGTAGGTGTGTTCCTGTGTGTGCCTTGCAGGTGTACGTAATGAGTACATGGACATATAGGCATAGATTGTGTCTGCCTAGGTTTGCTGTGTGTATGGATGTGCCTCTGAAGCTATGTGGTGGGACACAGGGCTGTGCAGGTGTGCGTGTGTGCATATGTGTATGTGTGCACGTGCGTGCGTGCGTGTGCATGTGCGTGTGCATGTGTATGTGTGTGTGTGTTGGTTCAGGAGCATCATGGGTACATGGACCTGTAGGTTGGTTTCAGTGTGCATGTTGTGTGTGTGTGTTAGCACGGGGGTATTGAGTGGTGTGCATATGGGGTAGTGGTGAGAGAAGATTGAACGGGGCCTGATGGTTGAAGGTTTGTATGTGGCACACACTTTCCTCACAGGAGGCACAGATGGCGGCACCATTTCCTCACAGGCTATTCTGGGCGGGAACAAGATGCTGGGAACAAGCTTATCCTTATATCTGATGCAGACGTGACAGATTCAAAGCCTGGACCCTTTTTGCTCTTTCTCTCTATCTCTGTGTGTGTGAGAGAGAGAAGGGGGAGGGAGGGAAGGAGGGGGAGAGAGGGAGAAAGGAGGGAGGGTGGGATGGAGAGAGGGAGAAAGAGGAGGGAGGGAGAGAGAGGAAGAGAGAGAGGGAGAGAGAGAGCAGGAACACATCTATGCAAGCTTGATCCTCTTTGAGGAGGGAAGGGGAAATAGCAGACCTTCCAGGGGTGAGTGCGGGGCGTGACCTGTGCTCTGTGGCTCAGGGCCTTTAACCACAATAACCTCCATGGAGGCCCGAGTGACAGCTACCTCCACAGAGCTGGCATTGAACAAAGGCTTTGTCTGTCTCCTCCTAGATGAAGCATAGAATGCTCCCACGGCTCTGGTCATGCCAGATGGGGCAGGAGTCCTGGCACGGTGACTATGTAGGTGCCACAGACTGCTACTGATGGCTGAGCTAACCGCCACAGGGAACTAGGTATGATGGTTCATCTCCATCGTCAACTTGACTACACTGGAGACGACTAAGTGGGGTGGGCAACTCTAAATATGGGAGTGGCCGTCCCATGGGCTGGGGGCTTGGAGATGGAAAAGGGAAAAAGGAAAAAGGAGAAAGGAAAGAGTCTGCTGCTCCCTCCCCGCTCTCCCTCCTTCCCTCCCTCCCTCCCTCCCTCCCTCCCTCCCTCCCTTCCTCCCTCCCTCCTTCCCTTGCTCCCTTCCCTCTCTCCCTCCCAGCTGTTTTCTGGCCGCCAGGATGTTAGCTACTCTGCTTTATCACCCTGTTCCCACCACACTGGACTGCAAACCCTGGAATCATGAGCCCAAACCAACCCCTGCCCTCCTCCAGCTGTTTTGCTCGGGCGTTTTCACAGTGATGGAGAGTCAGAGGACACAGTGGGAGATAGGAAGCCTGGCTTGCAGAAACCGGACAGACGCTCAGCACGGGGAAGCCCCCTCCCTGCCCATGTCCTCACAGCTGACCTTCGGACGTCCTTGGATTCAAAACCTGCTCTTCCTTCTACACTTTCAGGTGGAAGCTGCCCCTCCCAGGACGCTACTACAGCTCCGTTCAGTCTCAGGGACAACAGCCATTACCACTGTGTCCTTTCTTTAGAGTGGGGCAGGAGGGAGCACAAGTTCACTTGACCAGAATGTGAGTGTCCAGATGGGCTAGGGCCAGGGCTGAGCTTAATTCCTTGGGTACACCATGTTCCATCAGGACCAGGGCAGCCAGTGGGAACTTGTGTGGGAGTGACAGTCAGGTTGGTGGCCATCTGGAGAGATCAGCTCTTCTTCCCTGTTTGAGAAAGGGCTCTGGGTCCAGGGGACAACACTCAGCTTCTCAGTGCATTGTTGTCCCGGCTCCACCAGGGACTCTGATAGTTTGGATGCCTGGGGACCAGCCAAGCTGGACATTCTCTCCTTCCACGCTTCTGCTAGCGGCCCTGGGACGCCGACTCCAACCTAGAGACAGGCTATGGAATCCAAGAGGGCAGGCCTGTAGACATCCTGTGAGACCTCTGTGTTCACTCCTGGCTGCACGGAGGAGACTGAGGCCTTAGGCTAAGGATTGAACTGGACCTCTAGCCTCTACTCAGCAAGCACGGAGAGAGTAACTAGTACATTAACAAGTTTGCCTCCTTGGGAGGCTTCTATGTCTGTCGGCCCGCCTCCCGCCCACCTCCCCACCCCCATCCCTCCCCAGAGATGTGGAAATGTATGTGACAGACATTCCAACTCACCAAGTAAGGCAGCAACTTCATACGTCTTCTTCTGTTCAATCGTCTCGTAATTGAGCGCTTCAAAAAATATATCCAGAACAAGAATGTTCTCTCTGCAGAGGGAACATTAAACACCACACACAGTTAGAACCCTCAGCATTCACGGGACGGCTAATGCAGCTTTCCTGTGGATGGATAGAGAAAGGGAGGCCGAGGGAGCTGCCCAAAAGACGAACTCCAGAGCCAGAGGCTCCTGTCATCTGTGTCCCTGTTTGTCCTTACATCTACTCCATTCTCTTGGCAGCCTTTCTGGGAGTCCAGCCCACACCCAGGTCCTTGAGTCTTCTGGGGCCTGCTTGGTTTTTAGCATGCAAATGAGCCCAGCAATCTCCTGATTAGGCTGGCCTCAGTTTGGGTGCTTGCCCCAGCGGAACATCTAAATGGTTATGGCCCACTCCTGAGAGTCCCCGTTTTCTCCTGAGACCCCTAACAAGTCTCTCGTGGTGGGAGGCCCTGACCCGGCATTGTTCAGTGGGTTGCCAGAGCTGGGGAGGACTGGAGGGAGCGGGCCTGCGGCTGGCTGAGGGGATTCCTGGCAGAAGCCCGGCACTCCTTCTGTGACTTTCCTGCAGGCAGGTGTGTTAACGAGACACATCTTGGCAGTGAAACTCATCCCGACTTGCAGAATGCCTGCTAAGCAGCAGGGCCGGGTGTTTCCTACACTAGTCTCCTTCTGTGGGGCTTGACATGCCCTCCATGCCCCTTGTTTTAACCCGTTGAGCAGCAGTCATCTCAGGAAGGGGCCTGGCGACTGTCCTGGAATGGGAGAGTGGCTGGGAGAGAAGGAAGCAAGTGCCTTCCACACCATGGAACTTTACAGCCATGAACAGGCTCCCGTTCTCCCATCCGGCTTCCTCCCTGACTGCTGCCTGGAGGGTCTTTCTGAAACTGTTATGTTGATTCAAATTAAAGAAGACCACGATTCAGTTTCTCAGTCATACAAACAACATCACAGATGCTCCACAGCCATGCATGCATGGCCAGTGGTTACCACATTGGGTGCCCCAGTTGTAGAATCTATCATTCCAGAATGTTCTATTGGGGAGCAGAGCTCAAGAACACAAATTCGACATGGGCTATTGTCCTTCCTCTTGGTTGTCTGCCCGAACTAGGTAGTAAGACCTAACGGTAAAGACATCACACATATTTTGGTGACAGGGCATAGAGAATCAGGTAGGAACTGAGCTGGAAGCTTCCTCCCTGCCGGCCAGCTTTCAAGGTGCTATGCAGGTGCTGAGGTAGAAAAGTCATCAGTGGCCTTACCCAGCTGTGACCCCTGTGAGAGACAATACTAACCAGCCGGGGAAGATATACCCACTGGTGCAATGTGGCATGAAGGGTATAGGGGTAACTAACTGCTTTTTGATTGCATTTGAGGTCTGTTCCACAAGAGAGAATCTCTATTCACTACTGTAAACCTTCTCAAGAGCCCATGGCTGGGGAGATCATAACTGCCTCCCCCCCCATGGGCGGGGGTCGTATGTACTTTTGTTTTGCTAAGTGGACATGTGTCAAACTGCCTTCTAAGTACTTATATTTATAACCCTAGATGATTGCAGCTCTCAGCACTTGTTCAGAGGAGCTTCTGTTTGCAGTGAGCAATGCTAACACCGAGACTCATAATGGGTTGAAGTGCAGAGAATAAGTGATTGGTTTTTTTTTTTGTTGTTGTTTGTTTGTTTTTTGTTTTGTTTATTTGGTTTTTTTTGTTTTTAGGTTTTTTGTTTGTTTGTTTGTTTTTTAACTGAAACCTGACCTGGAACTCACTCTGTAGACCAGGCTGACCTCAAACTCGCAGAGATTCACCTGCCTCTGCCTCCCGAGTGCTGGGATTAAAGGCGTGCGCCACCACCGCCCGGCCGAGAATAAGTGATTGTTAAGGGCTAATCTCTAAATGGGACACTTATACCAACCCCTCCACCCCCCACCCTGGAAGGCTTGGGGAACACCATGGAAAAGAAGGGAGAGAGAATGAAAGAGCTGGAGGACAGGGAGGAGTGCAGTGAGACGCTGACCTCTGGACGTGCCGTGGCCATCCACTGTGCTCGTGGACTCAGCTGCTAAGGTTACCTGAACAAGACCTGTACAAGACAGGGCCCATGAGCATTCCTTCAGGGATGGGGGAGGGACTCAAGAGGCCTCACCCAATGGTTGCTAAGTGAGAAGTAGTTTTCTTCAGTGGTAGAGCCACTGGTAACTTGCCTGTACTTCAGTAAATAACCTCACCCAGGCTCATGCAAGCAAGCCTAATTAAGCTCAACAGGACACACAAATACTCCCCCAAACAACAACAAAACACACAAAAGTGAGGAGGAGGAGGAGGTCTTTGGGAAAGAAGAAGAGATTCTGTAGGAATAGGAGGGGCGTTGAAAGAGTGTAACAGCGTGTGAAAATGACCACAATACATCACATATATTATGAGATCGTCAAAATAACTTAATAAATAAGTAGAATACATATTTGATGAGCTGGGCATGGTGACATAGGCCTATAATCCTAGCACACGGGAGTTGAGGCAGGAGGATCATGAATTTGAGGCCAGCCCTCCAACATTAGTGAGACCCTATTTCAAATAAAATTATAAAAGGCAAATTTGAGCTTGTCATCGACCTTCTAAATGGTCAGCTGCTCCCTAGTCTAACACAAGGTCCCTCCCCTGAACCTCACCCCCACTCACCCTTAGCTCATCCTATGGGACCTGTGACACGTCCATCTTTCCCTTAGTCTCTGATGTTCCCTGTGCCAACTCTGCCCTAAGTCCCCCAATGGGACACACTCTCCTGTTCATTTACCCCATGTAAAGGGATTTTTTGCACCCCAGATCCGAGCCAGAAGGATCAGTGGTCCTTGAGCAAAGAATAAGAAGAAGTTCTTGCCATTTGGGGAGCTTCCCACTACGACGAGTGTACAGGGCGGCAATAAAGGACTCAGAGTGGGAAAGAAAGTTAGAACATGGGGAGGGGCTGTCTGTTTAAGTCTCTGAAGAGACCGGATCCCAAAGCCTGAAGACATCAGGCTATGTCCTGCTGCCCTGCATCTCTCCATCTGTGCTGTGGCTGACAGGTATTTATTTATATAAAGTTTCTTCCAGCCCCCCAAAACCTACAAAAGTCAGCTAACCCTCCTGTTTGGGGAATTCATCTGAAGGCTTTCTTTTCTGGGTCCCTCCCCAACCCCTGCCACCCACCTCTTTCATCATGACTTTTTTTTTTAAATGATTAATTTATTTTTATTTCATGTACATTGGTTTGTCCATATGAGGGTATTGGATCCCTTGGAGCTGGTGTCACAGACAGTTGTGAGCTGCCATGTGGGTGCTGGGAATTGAACCCAGGTCCTCTGGAAGAGCAGTCAGTGTGCTCTTAACCACTGAGCCATCTCCCAGCCCCATGGCTCTATCTTTACCTCTCTTACTTTTTTCAGCTGTTCCTATCAATGTTAGCGCCTTTCCAGGCTTTAAAGGGAAGTCCCTCTTTCCCTTCAAGGTCCTGACCCATGGTTTTGACATCCTGTTGTTTCTTTCTAATAATTTCCCACTTCAAGGCCTGATCATGCTCTTGGATCTTTCTCCTGATACATCTAGTTATTTTTCTTCTTCTTTTTAATATTTCTCTCTCTCTCTCTCTCTCTCTCTCTCTCTCTCTCTCTCTGTGTGTGTGTGTGTGTGTGTGTGTGTGTGTGTGTGTGTGTGTGTGTGTGTGAGACAGCAGAAGCCAGAAGGCATCAGATCCATTGGAGCTGGAGTTACAGACATTTCTGAGCTGCCCGGTATGGGTGCTGGAATCCGAACAGCTCTCCCAGCTGCTGAGCCATCTCTCCATGCCCACCCCTCTTAAACCTAATTCTTGACGGATAGTTGTGTCAGCTCCTTTCCTGAACGGAACCGCTCACTTAATAGCAAGTCACATGCTGAAGCAGTATTATAAAGGAAAACACCACAGTGCCTGGGGAGGAGAACAATCTAACCTTCTAAGACAATGCTATTTAAATGTAGACAGGTACCTCGAGGAACCAGCTAGGCAGAGTGACAGGAAAAGTGTTTCCAGAAGAGGGAACAGAAGGCTCAAGACCCACCAGGAGAATTACATGTTCTTTAGAAAGCTCAAGCTTTCCCTGAACCTTACCTGGAACAAACTACAGTCAACTACGGTTATCCCTTAGTGTCTGCATATCTCAATTATAACCAACATTGTCCCAGATGTCATTGCCCTATGTGGCATTAAATCCTGCATTTATCTCTCCAGGAGGCTGCAAGCTCTTTGTGGCTTTGTCTTCTGAGCTTGGCACACAGCAGGTGCTCAATTAATGTTTGCTAAATTGAGCTAACTGCTTGCCTTTTTGCCTCTTTCTGCATGCCCCCTCCCCATGCTCTCCCTTCCCACTTAACTTACGAGATATATTTTTCAGATTTGTTAAATTTCTTCTCCAGGTACTTGGCTGACGTCTTGCTGGGGATCTTCACCATGGAGAGCTCTTTGTTGTATCGGGTCAGGTTGCAGGGTGTCCTGCAGAGACAGTAATTGCTGTCCTTTTCTGCCAGGAGGCCTGGAGGAGAGAGGAGAGGGTCTCAGGCAGGCCTGGGTGGGGGCGAGGATCTCTGGTCCAGCATACCCAGATTCTAAGCATTAAGAGAGCAAGCCGGGCGGGGGAGTTGGGCCCCAGGAAACTGGGCTAGGGAATTGCTAAGATGGGATTGTGTCAGGGGGGCTTGTTTCCTTTCTGCTTGCTGTTACTGTCCTCTGGCACTTTCAAAAGTGTTGATCCATTGCCACTTTTAGGGAGACAGTTCCACGGTAGGCCTGGCCCCTCCCATTCCCAGGACTTTCTCCTGTGACTAGCATCAGAGTTCTGACCCACAAAGTGGGCCACCATGGAAATTAACATGGAGAACGCTGTGCTTGGAGCTCAGGATTTCATGTTCTTCTTGCTGGCTCTCTTCATAACCAACGCCATGCCCTCTGCCTACTGAGAGGCTACACAGGGAAAGATCCTTGAATCCTTTTCCTGGAGCAACCTAAATCCTTCCCTCCACTCCCCACCTCCCCGACACCCAGAACACAGCTCTCCCTTTCCTCTCCAACCAGACCAGGTAGCTGAGGCACTGCTGCCCTCTGACAGGCTCTTTTTAACCAGACTTTAGCCAGGGCCTTGAGAGTTGGCTTCTCCACCGCTCAGCCCCGCTTTGGAAAGAAGCCTGCCACCTCGATACTCCATCACCCTGGCCTGCCTCCAGGAAGAACCCCAGGCCTGTGAGTAGCAATACTCCCCTCCTGACATCTCCGCTGTCCTTCTGACCCTTCACGGTGCTTGCAGGCGATGAGTCCCTGACTGCCTGCTACATGCTGAGATGAATACCCCTGTTGCAGTCACCTTGATGCTTAATCGCAAGGGTCCAAAAGTTTTCTTAACCATTAGCAAGGAAAACTTTTCCTTTAGCCCCTCCCTCCTCCCCTCCTTCTTTTGTTCTCCCTCGCCCTTATGTCTCTTTCACTTGGTTTTGTTATCTTGGTTTATTCCAAAGAAAGACTCTGCACATATTGTAAACCCTGCCCCCACTTCTCAGGCCATCTACCACAGGAGTCCAGCTTTGCCCTCACTTAGTGCTACCAAGTGCAGCTGCTGGAGGACCTGGAGTGTGCAGTGTTTTCAGTTCTGTCTGCCTTTTCCTGGGACTGGAGCGAGGGGAGGTAGGCAGACAGCAGGACAGCTGCTGAGCTACCCCAACCCCTGCCTCTGTGCCCCTCCTCCCCCCCTGCTTTCCAGCTGGGGAGCCAGCAGTTACTTTAGACCTGGAGGTCTAATGAGAGGAGGAGGGTGGGGGAAAAGTGGGGAGCTGGCAGCGGTGGCATAGTGGGGCTCGGAATGGCTTGTATTTGCACACATGGGATGGGAGAGGACCTCCCCTCTCCGCCACTTCCTCTCCCTGGGCTCAGAGTATGGGTGGGAAGGACATGCTGCTTTCAGATGAACCTGGTCCTTCCGTGTGGCTTCACCAGCCTCCTTCAGGTGACCCAGTGGCCCTTCAGCCACCCTCTCTCCATCTCTGCCCTCTCCCTGTATCCTCCACTCCCTGTGAAATCTACTTCTCCATCACCACCTCTGTGTCTCCTCTCCCTCAGGCCCCTTGCAGCCCACATCCACCTGTATGGTTCCCTCCTCTCCTCTCTTCCAGCTTCCTGCAGCCACCCCATCCTGCAGGGCCTCTTTGTGCTCATCCCTTCCCTGCTCCGTTTTCCATGGCTGACTTCTGTGTCCCTACCAGATGACCCCACAATCACCACGTCACCTCCCACCCACTCTGTCCCCAGTACTGACCGAGGGCAGGCTCTGCACACTCCTTGTGCTGCTCAGGGGTACAGAAAGGAGCATCTCCTGCAGGGAAGGAATGCAAAGAGAGAAACAGCGTTAAGCACAAACGAGCTATGCATGCCAGTGGCACCTCACTGGCCCAGGCAGTGAGTGATTCCCAGCACCTACAGGGATAAGCTGTCTTCAGGGGACAGTTTGGGGTGCCACTGTTCAGTGTCCTCAGAACTGGAGGTGACTTCTGATTTGCTGTGAGGAGGAGACCATGAGACCTGCCTGGCTCACAATGGTGGATGATGGGGTAACTTGTCTGGAAGACTGGGGACAAAACAAGGTGAGGGTGGACTGAGAAGAAGGTTCCTTCTAAGCCAGGCCCCATGCAGTCTCCTTGAACCCTTGTGTTAGGCTTCCAAGTAGAAAAACATGGGGCTCAGCACCGGGCCTTCCAGACAGTGAGCTCCTGGTGGTAAGGTGGGGTTGGCACAGGGGTCTATGCCACCCGGAGACCGCTGCTTCTCAGCACACCACACTGCCATGGGCAGCCTGGGGTGGCTCTGTGCCTCCTCACAGGCCTGCCTATCACCTCATGAAGTTGAGACACTGGTAATGTCACTGCTGGAATGACTGCAACCTCACTTTATCTGCTTGCCTCCTCTGGCTCAGGTTTCATGGAAAAAGCTCACAGCTGGGGGTTCAGTCTGGGCATCAGGCAAGCTGATGCTCGTCTTCCTAGTCTTTCTCTCTGGAATCTCTCTGTAGAACACTAAGATTTCTTTTTTTTGTTGTTGCTGATTGTTTTATTTTCTCCTCTTTTCTTTTTTTCTTCATGAAATGCTTAAAGCCAAGATCCACTAGAAATGTCTTTTTTGAACCATTTTTCCCCAAGTCCTTTTTACAGCATCAAAGAGCTGGTACATTTCCCTTTTCCAATAATAACATGTTAAGTGATGTGGTTTCCATTTTGCCCCGTCTTCCAGGAAGCTCATAGGCAATTTTAATGTCATTATTTAAAGCAACACACATTTCTCCTCTTGTACTTTTGTAGGTCTGCAGTCAGCCACAGGCATCATTGGTGTTGGGAGAGTTATATTCTTTTCTGGAGGATCTAGTCCAGTGGTTCTCAACCTTCCTAATGCTGCAACTCTTTAATACAGTTCCTCATGTTGGGGTGACCCCCCAACTGTAAAATCGCTTCACTGCTACTTCGTAACTGTAATTTGCTACTGTTATGAATCATAATGTAAATATCTGATATGCAGGATAACTGATACGTGACCCCCAAAGGGATCATAATCTAAGATGAGAACCTGATCTAGGGGGACAATCCACTGCCTTTGTAGTTTCTACAAGTCCCTCTCTGAGTCTTCCCTCAGAGCTACCTCTGACGCCAGCCATGGGAGCAATGTTGATTTCAAGGTCCAGAGTGGCTTGATTGGGCCCAACTCCTACGTCTTTCTCCCCTAATGTCAGTGGCCTCAATAGTATTGGCAAAGTCTCTCTGGACAGAGGCAGTTTTAAAGATCAACAATTCCAATCTTGGATGACTAAGAGCATTACCGATCACTAATGAAATAATTCGGAATTCAGCCATGAGGAGACTCACCTGAGAGCTGTCACAACAAAAACAACGGTGATGGTCTAAGTCTCCACCAGAAGGATTGTGTTAAATAAGCTTAAATAATGTAGGGCGTAAGCACAGAAGAGCAAATATCAAAAGGGACAGCATTGCTCCAAGCACATAGTAGGTCATTAGTAGACATGACTTGCTCCTATCTCCTTGTGCACTAATATAACCACCACTGACTTTTGTTGTTTTTAGAGCATCTTTACATCTTTTTTTCTTTTTCTTTTTCTTTTTAAGATAATGAAAGTAAAAACAGAGAGGGTTAGTAACATGGGCCAGCCACACAGTGAATGAAGAAGCCTGAAATAGAAGCTAAGGTCTATGCTCACAGTCCCAGTTGCCCCTCCTTGCTATCACTGTCCTGCCCAAACCAGCTCCCATTCCACAGTCCTGCCTCTGACATGCTGACTGCCTCTAATGAGATGGCAATAAGCGTTATTAGGCTGACAATGGAAATGTCTGCACAGGCACATTTATTTGCTCACTAATAGACTTTTGCCACACTTGAAAGAGAGCTAGACATTTGGATGCAAGAAGGGAAACATCTGGGTGAAAGCCACAGACATCTGGATGTTCAAACAGGCACATTATCAGGATGTGTGTGGATCACGAGCATCCCATTATCTGGACGTTGAACTCAAGAGGCAAGAGGAGCAGACAACTGGCAAGCATATGGAGCGTGGAGATGGAGGTGATGTACACATCTGGGCCCCCCTGCATACCAACCAGAATGCTGCTCTGATTGATGGATGGACAGAATATTTCCACCTGCCCCTTGGTTGTCAGGTACCACAGTCTCCCTAGAACAATATTTCTTTGCATCCTCCAGGAGTGGGTGAGCTGTTTCCAGTCAGGGTGGGAACCTCAAAGGTTCTGGGGGCTCTGACACCCACCTGGCATGTGGACCATACGGCAGTTGCAGTTCTCCACAATGTAGCGGGTCTCACAGTCAATCCGACAGGCGGTGATGCTGTAAACAGGAAAGAAGTCGAGCCCCATCTCGGAGGACCGACACTCCCCCCATGGTGGGGGCAGATACGTGAGCTAGAAGACAAACAAGAAGGAGGATACAATCATCCCTGGCAGAGGATGCTTGCTCCGTTTCCATGGACTCGGTGGCACGTTGGTCTGCCTGTTCAACGGGCAATTAAGCAATAAGTATCTTCAGCAACCTAAACCCCACTGGCCTTTGTGGACCTTCACCATCTGGATACCATATGGGTTTTCCCACCTTATTTATTTATTTATTTATTTATTTATTTATTTATTTATTTATTTATTTATTCAGCCAATTTTCAGGGAATTTTGCTCTCATTAGTCTTTTTATTTAAAGATTTCATTTTTTTGTGTCCATGTATGTGTCTATGAGTATGAACACATATGCATGCATAGGCCTCGTAGAGGCCAGAAAAAGGCATTGGATCCCCTGGAGCTGGGGTTCCAGGTGGTTGTAAGTCACCATGTGGGTACTGGGAACTGACCTGAGGTTGTCTATAAGAACAACAAATGCTCTTAATGGCTGAGCCATTGCTCCAGCCCTGTCCTTGGAGTCTATTCTCCAAGCTGTGTCTTTCCACATCAGTGTCAACTAGTGGTACTTGGAATGACCCATCTAAATTCTACCTTGTTGGCTGGGAAGACTGGGGCTCCAGACACAGACCTGGAGGATAAGTCACAGAAGAGGACAGGGTAAAGTGACTGCAGGTTACAGCCACTGTTATTTATGGTCCTGATCATGCTGTGGATGACACCCCAGTATGGACAATGTCACTCCTACTCTCAGAGGTCCAGTAACCATAGATTTTCGAACATCTATTGTACGTGCTTGAGAGGGATGCGGAAGGTAACAGATGAGAGAGTTAAGGGTCCTGGGGCACTTTCTAAACTATTGCTATGAAGTTAAGCAAACTCTTTATGCCCAGTTTTCCTTTTAAGATGGAAGAAAAAGAAAAACAATAAAATGTGCACATTTGGGGCTAGGGAGATGGCTCACTGGGTAAAATGCTTGCCACACCAGTGTAAGGACCTGAGTTCAGATCCTTAGAACCTGTGGAAAGTCCGTCATGGTGGCAGCACACATCTGAGCGCTACCATGATGAGAAGTAGAGACAAGAGGGCTCCTTGAAGCCTGGCGGTCAGCTTGCATGGCGTACACAGTGGAGAGCGACAAGAGACAGCGTCTCAGACAAAGTGGAAGGTGAGGGTGACTCTTAAGCTTGAACTCTGATCCTCCATACTCAATATGGTATATGCACACACCCCAAATCCTTTTTTTTTTTTCTTTTTTGGTCTTTTTTTTGTTGTTTGAGAAAGGGTCTCACTATGTAGCTCTGACTGTCCTGGAACTCACTCTATAGAGCAGGCTGGCCTTGAACTTGCAGAGATCTGCCAGCCTCTGCCTCTTGAGTGCTGGGATTAAAGGCATGAGGATTAAAGGCACCTGGTCACACTACAAATCCTAAGTGCACAGTTGGAGTTCTGTCAAATGTGTATCATCTACCTGTGTAAACACTGCATCAGCGAAGACATGTGACATTTTTATCCCTGTAGAAAATGAATTCATATCCTTCCCAATCAGTGCTCCAGCGCCCTCCCGGGCAACCACGCTCATGAATTCTGTTACACTGTCTGTCAAGTCTCTTTTCAAACTTAGATAATTGACAGTTTGCCCTATGTACTTTTTTGCCAGCTCCTTTCACTCCAAATGATGGTTTTGGGGTATTCCACATGGGGTGGGCCTGGAGTTCATTCCTTTTTTTTTGCTGAGTCATTCTTTAACATAGGAACACTCCTGGCTTGTTTATTCATTCACCTAATGATGGGTGTTGGGATTTGGTTCTATATTTTGATAATTATGAAGAAGACCCCATGAATATTTGTTTAATTAGTTTATAGGCAAGGTCTTGTATAGTACAGGCTGGCCTCAAACTTGTTGTGTAGCCAAGGATGATCGTGACCTCCTGATGGTCCTACCTCCATCTCACAAGTGCTAGGTCACAGGCTTGTGTGACCATACCTAGCTGAGTGTGGTGGTTTGAATGGGCATGGCCCCTATAGACGTGTTTGAATGCTTGGCCCATAGGGAGTGGCACCATTAGAAGGTGCGACCCTGTTGGAGGTCAGAGGGCAACTTGCAGGAGTTGGTTCTATCTACCAGGTGGGACCCAGGGATCAAACTCAGGTTGTCAGGCTTGGTGGCTGGTACTCTTACCAGCTGAGGCATCTTCCCAACCCTCCGCTGTTTTATTTCCAGTAGGAGTGAATGACAATTGTACTCTCTCCACATCCATGCTGGCTCTTGTCTCTTTATTGGTTTTAGCCATTTTTGTTGGGGTTCAACTGTAGCACCTTGGTGTTTCTGCTTATAGTTCCCTGATGATGATTTTTGAGCATAACTTTGTGTTTTATCAGTTATTCATATATTGATTTTCTGTGACATATGTTAGAGTCTTTTGCCCTTAAAGAAACCCTGCTTGTTTTTTGTCTTTATTATTGAGATATAAGAATTCTCTGGAAGAATGGTCTGAATTTAAGGTCTGAGATAATGTGAAGCATACATCTTTTTCTCTATAGTCTGGGTCTTCTTTTGTCTTAGTGGTGTCTATTTTTTCCTACTTTAAAAACCAGCTTTAAGAATACATAATTTACATGATATAATAGATCAAATTTAATGCATAACTTAATGCATTAATTTTTTTAGATTCATTTATTACATGTGTGTGAATGTTTTGCTCATATGTATATATGTACAATGTGAGTACCTGGTGCCCTCAGAGGCCAGAAGAGGGCATTGGATCCCCTGAAACTAGAGTTGCAGGTGGCTGTGAGGTACCACATGGGTGCTTGGAACCAAAGTCCAGAAGAGCAGCAAGTGTTCTTCACTGCTGTACCATCTCTCCAGCACTTTGAGTTTTTAAAGAAAATGCATATCCTTGTGATAATCACTACAGTCAGGACATAGAACACATCTAATCTCAAAAGCTCCCTACTTAAGATCAGATCGCCCCACCCCCTTTGCCAACCCTCAGGCAACCATCCATCTGCTTCTGTCCTTATTTTATAAATGAGTTTCATGTGCTCTAGGATCACATAGAAATAGAATAACAGAGTATGGGTTCCTTTGTGGCTGGCAGCCTTCTTTTAGCAAAATGTTTTTTGACGTCTATTCATACTCTTGAGTGTATCAATAGCTTATTCTTTTTGATAGCTTGAATTTTATTTCTTTGCTTATAGTTTTCATTTTTGCCCACTGTTTTGCTTAAAATTTTCAATGTGATGTTGGAAAAAAAAAATCCCAGCGGAGATGGGTATTTTCTGGCCTCGTTTCTGATCTTTGAAGGAAAGAGCTCCTTATTTCTTCATTAATTATCTTTGATATACATTTTTACAGGCTGCCTTTGTTGTATTGAAGTTCTATCCTATTTCTAGTTTGCTAGAAAAATAGTTTTTTTTCTATTTTTATTTTGTTAATTAAAAATTTAAAAATTGCATGTATGTGTGTGTCTCTGTGAGCATCAGGTGCATGCAGGAGCATGGAGACACCAACAGAGGATACCCCCCCCCCCCAGTAACAAGAGAGGGAACTGGAGTTACAGGCAATTATGAACTACCATGTGGGGGGCTGGAACCCAAACTTGGGTCCTTAGCAAAAGCATCAAGCACTCTTAACCACGAAGGCATCAATTTTTATTTCTTTAAAGAAAATCATCAATAGATACTGTGCTTTGGTAAGGATGTTTCCTGCTTCTTAGAAAGATGATCACATGATTTCCCTCCTTTATCCGGCTAGTATGGTGAATGGCGTTGATTGTTCTCCAGATGTGGAACCCATCTGCAGTCCCAGGACAAGCCCTACTTGCTCATGACTGACTACCTTCTTTAGATTCTGCCATGTCTAATTTGCAAACATTTTCAAAAGAAGTTTTGCATCTGTATTTAAGAAGGATATTGCATTTATTTTTCTTACAACACAATTTTAGTTTCTTTTGTACAATTTTGGTTAGCGTAGGTGAGTTGTGAGCAAACTATGCGACTCAAAATGACCTCTACCCTAGGATCTTCCCCCTATCCAGTCTTCTGAGTGGTAGGATTAGAGGCTTGAACCACCATGTGTGGCTTTAAAATATCCTTTTAAGTGTTGGTATTGGGATTCCGTTAATTTTATAAAGAGTTGTGAGCTGTTCCCTTTGTCTCTGTTTTCTGAGTTTGTCTAGACATAGTATCATTTTTCACTTAGATGCTTGATTGAGTTTACTAGTGAGGCCATCTGGACCTGGTGTTTATGTGTGTGCATGCAGATATTTTCAATTATAAATTCAATCCCTTTAATAGAAGCAGAGATATCAAGATTTTCTATTTCTTCTTGCACTAATTTTGGTGACTTCCGTTTTAGAAAATACAGTATTTTTATTTATTCTTTGAGGAGTTCATACACACATACAATGTATTTCGATCTTGTTCACTCCTTACTCCTCCCTTAACTCCTCCCACACCCCTCATCTCCCCTCCCTTTGGTAACTTGTGGGGTTTTTTTTTCTCCCAAGGAATGTGCTGACTTTGTCTAAAGTTTTGAGTCATTGCATTTGTATGTCACGTCCTTCTGTCACTTCAAAATGCCTGTTGAAGCTGTTGGGATGTCCCCTCCACGCAGATGTTGGTGATTTCTGTTTTCTCTCACTTGCCTGGTTCTTGACTCCTGATTTAGTTACACTTTGGTCAGAAAACCTACCCCTTGCAGTTTCATTGCTTCAAGACATATTGAGATTTGTGGTGTACCTTGATGAATAAATGCTCCACAGACATCCCTAAGTATTTACATTCTGAAATTCTTAGTTATTATTTAATTCCGTCTTAGAAGGGTTTCTCTTGCTGTGATAAAACACCATAACCAAGAGCAGCTTGGCGCAAGCGTGTGTGTGTGTGTGTGTGTGTGTGTGTGTGTGTGTGTGTGTGTGTGTGTGTGTGTGTGTGTGTGTGTAATGCCAGCTTACAACTCTTAGGTCACACTCCATCACTGACAGAAGTAAAGGCAGGAACCTGGAGGCAAGCGCTGATGCAGAGGCCATAGAGGGGCACTGTTTACTGGCTTGCTCCTCGTGGCTCGCTCAGCCTACTTTCTTAATACCCCAGGACCAGCCTAAGGGTAGCACGATCCCCAGTGAGCTGGTCCTCTCCCACATCAATCATTAGTCAAGACAGTAACCCACCGACTTGCCTACAGGTCAGTCTGTGGAGGTAATTCCTCAATTAAAAGTCCCACTTCCCAGACAGGTCTATGTTTATGTCAAAAGTGTCAAAAACTAACCAGCACAATTTCATAAAAGGCAGTTAAGTTAAGCTATTTGATAGTGTTGCTCAAATCTTTGATACCTTTAATAATGTTTTTGCTTACTTGTGGTTTGGACTTGAAATATCCCCTATATGTGCATGTGTTCAATGTTTGGGCCCTAGCTCGAAGTGCTCCTTTGGAAGTACCCAGAGCTTCAGGAAGTGGGGCTAAGCTCTAGGAAGTGGGGCTAAGCTTTAGGAAGTGGGGCTAAGCTCTAGGAAGTGGGGCTAAGCTCTAGGAAGTAGAGTTAAGCTTTAGGAAGTGGGGCTAAGCTTTAGGAAGTGGGGCTAAGCTCTAGGAAGTGGGGCTAAGCTCCAGGAAGTGGGGCTAAGCTCTAGGAAGTGGGGCTAAGCTCTGGGAAGTGGGGCTAAGCTCCAGGAAGTGGGGCTAAGCTCTAGGAAGTAGGGCTAAGCTCCAGGAAGTGGGGCTAAGCTCTAGGAAGTGGGACTAAGCTCCAGGAAGTGGGGCTAAGCTCTAGGAAGTGGAGTTAAGCTTTAGGAAGTGGGGCTAAGCTTTAGGAAGTGGGGCTAAGCTCTAGGAAGTGGGGCTAAGCTCCAGGAAGTGGGGCTAAGCTCTAGGAAGTGGGGCTAAGCTCTGGGAAGTGGGGCTAAGCTCCAGGAAGTGGGGCTAAGCTCTAGGAAGTAGGGCTAAGCTCCAGGAAGTGGGGCTAAGCTCTAGGAAGTGGGACTAAGCTCCAGGAAGTGGGGCTAAGCTCTAGGAAGTGGGGCTAAGCTCCAGGAAGTGGGGCTAAGCTCTAGGAAGTGGGGCTAAGCTCTAGGAAATGGAGCTAAGCTTTAGGAAGTGGGCTAAGCTTTAGGAAGTAGGGCGCTCGAGATGTCCCTTTGAAGATGTACCTGATTCCTGGTCCCTTCACGGCCATGAAGTTCTGATCAGGTGCACGGGCCAAACCGTCTCAAACCATGGGCTAAAAGAACTTCTCCCAACTTGATGCTGTCTCTCTCTGGCAGGCTGGTGACAGGTAGGCACGAGTTACTAATACACTGCATACGCATCGATGACCGAGGAAAGAATGTTGAAACTTTTAACTACGTAGTTTGTTGGTTTCTCACCTTGCCAATTTTTATCTGTGTATTTTTGAAACTTATTAGATGCTTTTCTGTTTAGGACTATTACATTTTGATGAGTTGATCTTGCTACCATTGTGAAATAATCACCTTTATCACATGTAGCATCCTTGTCTTGGGGGTTTATGTGCTAGACGTGGCAGCTTCCGAATGCTACTGTTCATATTTCTCAGTCCTTTCCATCCCTGCCTCGTTCATTCTTTCACTCTGTCAGGATCTTTATGTGCTAAGGCATGTTGCATGTTGCTATTCAGTCTACCTAAAATCTTTGCCTTTTAATTGGGCATTGAAAAATCTTTGAGATTTTATTTCGATTTTATGTGTATGAGTGTTTGCCTGAATATATGTTTATACACCTCATGTCCATGGAGGTCAGAAGAGGGTATCAGATCCACTGGAACTGGAGTTATAGACGATTATGAGGCATCCTGTGGGTGCTGGGAGTTGAACTCAGGTCCACTGGACCAGTGCTCTTAACCACCAAGCCACCTCTCCCTTACTAGGGAATTTGTGATCTATTTACACTTAGTACAACCCTTGATATGCGGTTACCATCTTGCTCTGTATTTCCTGCTTGTCTCCATTACTGTATCTTATTTTCTTCTCTTTCCTGGCTCCTTTTGCATTAGCAATAGTTCATTCTATATTCCCTGCTGGATTTTGATTTATATCACTTTGTACTGTTATTTTTAATTGTTGCTCCAGGATTTAACACTATCCATCTTTATTTTTATCACAGTCTACCTTGAATTAATGTTGTTGCATCACATGCAAGTCTGTTTACATATTTTGACTTTTATGCTGTGGCTCCTACTACTTCTACATGTACTAAAATGACTTACTGTGGAACACCGTTCAGACTATTTTCGCCTGAGTAGTCCACTAACTTTTAAAACAGTTGATGAGAAGGAAACTTATACTTTATATTTACCACATTCACACTATTTTCATTATTCGTCATTTCCCCCATAGATCATACTTTTCCATTTGATGTCATTTCCCTTTGGTTTGAAATCCTTTTCAACATCGCTTGCAGAGTGGCTTTCCCCTGGCAAACTTCTTCGGTTTTCATCTGTCTATACAATGTCTTAGTTTTATTCTTTCTCAAGACTATTCCGGCTGTGTATGCCATTATAGCTGGGTTAGCTCTCTCTTTGAGCATTTCAAAGATGCTCCTTCTCCCTCTCCTGTTCCCCACTGTTTCTGATGAGAACCACTTATGATTCTCCATATGGATTATTCATTCTCTGTGTCTCCCTCCCCCGATTTAAGATTGATTCGCTATCTTTGATTATGTAGGATTTTTGGCAATATCTTGCCTGAGTGTGATTTTCTTTGTATTTTTATTGCTTGGGTTACTGAAGATCATGGATCTGTGAAATGATGCTTTTGAACAAATTTAGAAAAATATGAATCAATATTTCTTTAATTATTTTCCTTCTTATTCTTTCCTCTCTGGAATGCCAATTTTATATATGCCATGATCTCTCTATATATAGGTGGCATGGACTCAATATATTGTCACTGGAGCCCTGTTTATTTTTTTCAGTAATTTTTTTTTCTTTTTGTATTCCATTTGAACACTATCTGGTGTGTGTGTTGGGGGTGTGGGTGTGCATGTGTTCGCGAGTAAGTGTATGTGGCAGCCAGAGGTTCACAGTGGGTGTCTTTCTCAGTTACTCTCCACCTTATTTTTGGGCAATAGTCTCTTGCAGGACCTGAAGCTCACAGATCAGGGTAGGCTGGCTGTCCAGCGAACTCCGGGGATCCGCCTGTCTCCCTCCCCAGTGCTGAGATTGCTTTGCTATACTGGCTTTTTACATGGGTGTTAGGGGTTCGAACTCATGTCCTCCTGCTTGCACAGGAAACACCGAGCCATCTCCCAAGCTCCCAGCACTCAAATCATTTCTCTTAACGTGTCTTCAAATGTGATGTTTCTTTTTCTGTCTCATATCCGGTCTTCTGTTGATCGCACTCAACGATGTATAAATGTCAGATACTGCATTTATCAGTTCTAAAATATCCATTCGGTTTTTTTTTAAAAACATTTCCAAGGCTTGCCTTTAAAAAAAAAATCTGTCATTATTTACATCCTTTTCTGCAATTACTTAACAGGTTTAATATTGTTCCTATAAACTTACTTCCTTCTAACACTGGGGTTAGATGTAGATTTGTTTGTTTCTTTTGTTTCTGATGATCTTTCACAGTTTCTCCTTTTTTTTTTTTTTTTTGGTTTTTTGAGACAGGGTTTCTCTGTGTAGTTTTGGAGCCTGTCCTGGATCTCGCTCTGTAGACCAGGCTGGCCTTGAACTCACTGAGATCCTCCGGGCTCTGCCTCCCGAGTGCTGGGATTAAAGGCGTGGGCCACCACTTCCCGGCTCATGTTTTCTCTCTTACTCCGTGGGTCTAGCCATTTTTGTTTGTAATGTAGGCATTGTGGGTAGATCTCTCTAGAGACTTTGGGTACATTATCTTCCTCTGTTCAGTGGTGTTCTAGACGGCACTTAAATTTATGGAGAACCGCTTTGGTTTTGTGGCTGGAAGGGTGGATATAGTTTGGTTTTGCTGGTGATCCTGTGATAGGATCTCATGCCCAAGGATAAACACTTCTGGGGCTTCAGTGGGAAGCGTAAGCTGTTGGTGGGGTCATTTCTCCCATACAGTGGCAGCTGCTGAAATGACTGCTCAGCTCTCTCAGCTCTTGTTTCCTTCCCAGGCTTCTTACTCTCTATCCATTCACATCATGTTACAGATTGAGCCTAGGATTTGAGGAACACTTATGTAAAAATCTGGAGCTGCCTCTCTGAGTCCCTTCTTTTCCAGAATCTCCCTTCCTGTTTCCAGTCTTTTTGGCAACCCTGAATTCTGGTTACTGGCTCATTAACTCGATGCTTGCTGATCTCTAATTGAACTCCAGCCTCGATATTCTTTCAGAACTCTGAAGTGTCCATGTGGGAGAGGTCAGGTAAACAAGCCTGTGTTTCACCAAGTGTGACTCCAAGGCCTGTGTACTCTCCAGCTGCTGCCTGCCTTCCTTTCTCTATAGCACAGCCGAATGCTGACTATAAAATCTTGTATCTAGAGTTTGTGAGAGCTATTTCCAGGAGGGCTGGACTGTTATTAGCTGCTCAGCACTACTGGGAACATAAAGTCTCTATGCTTATTTAATTTAATATTCACAGGCCTCTCTTGATGCAGGCATTCCTATTTTTATTTTATTTGTGGGAAATTAAGTTTCGGAAAAGGTTAAATACATTGTATAGGATTATACAGCAGCGAAGGCTGGAGCCAGCAGGTGGTTCCAGGAATTTCTGCTTCCACCATTGTGCCTGTCGCTGCCTTACATTCCCCTGTCCACAAAGGATCAACTGGAAAGAACCAGAAGCGGTCCATGAGGACTACTCGGAACTCCTCCCTTCTCTCCTGCTTTCCTCTTTGGCATCTGTGAGCAGGCCTCACTTCCACACAAGCTTCCTGTTGGACTTGGATAAGTCGCTGCTCCCCTTTGGACCCAGTTTCCATAGGAGGAGAATGTTTGAGGGTCAATTACCCCTAAGCAGAAGGCTGATATTCCAGGGTTTAGGATGCATTGTGTAGCCACGCTGCTCAACGCTGGCTTCCAAAAGCAAGAAACTGGATTTGGGAAGGATGTGTCAAGTCCTTTTGCAGGGTCTGGGACTTCAAAATGATGTAAGCTAATTTTGTCGTGGTGATGGGGCATAATTTTCTTTCTCTTTTCGATTCTCTCTCTGTCTCTGTCTTCCCATGTGTATGTGCATGCGTGCGTGCGTGCGTGCGTGCGTGCATGTGTGTGTGTGTGTGTGTGTGTGTGTGTGTGTGTGTGTGTGTGTGTATGTGTGTGTGAGCCTATTTGTGGTGTGTGTATAGGCTGTGTGTGTGACTACATATGTGAGTGTGCATGTGCATGTGTACAAGTGCATGCAGAAACCAGATGCCAGCCTCAGGTGTGGTTCTTCAAGAACCATCTGACTTGTTTTTCGAGACAGGGTCTTCTCACTGGGACCTATGGCTCATGATTCTTCTAGGCTTGCTGGTGAGCAGGCTCTAAGGCTTGTCTTGTCTCTGCCTGCCAGAGTGGCTGGCATTTTTAAAAATGTAGGTTCTGAGGACTGAATTCAGGTCCCCATGCTTGCATGGCAACCACGTAACTGACGGAGCTAGCTACCCAACCCCCTGAATTACTTTTCTTCTACTAAGGTTTGTCATCCATGCTGGGTGGTGGTGCATGCCTTTGAGCCCAGCACTTGGGAGGATCTCTGTGAGTTTGAGTCCAGCCTGATCTACAGAGTGAGTTCCAGGACAGCCAGGGCTACAGAGAGAAACTCTGTCTCGAAAAACCAACGAAACAAACAAACAAACAACCAATCAACCAACCAAACAAACAAAAAAACGAAGAACAATCCCCTCCCAACAACAACAACAACAACAACAACAACAAAATGTGTCATCAAAATGAGGGGGAAGTAGGTGTGGTCTGATGGAGCTTGTTCATAAGCTAAACTTCCCTTGAGGTCACAGACTTCCCCGCTTTTCCCTCCTAGAGGTCCTGATGCAGGTACCCTGACTCCTCTGCCATGGCTGCCTCATCCTTTGCTCCATCAGCACTGCTGAAGCCCCTCACAGCATCAGCAGCGGGGAACGTTAGTGTACACAGCCACAACTCTTGCTTACCAACGAGTGTCTGGAAGTGGGTTGGAGTATTTGTTTATCCCAGGCAAGTAGAGCCTCAAGGGACCCTGAAGCACTGTCTTCAAATATCTGAAGGACTGTCTCAGGGAAGAAGAATTAGGTTTGTTTTCTGGCATCCCAAGGGAAAGATAGACACAGGAATAGTTGTCATGAGGGAGGCAGAGATGAAGATAACATTTCTTGACGTTGGAGGCACTGTGGTGGCATGTTAAATGCATTAACTTATTTAATTCCAAAGAAGGATTTGTTCTCAACATAAAGAGAACTTTCTAATCCACCAGTTTGACTCGATAATGAAATTATCCTTATACTCTTGGGAGTGAATCCGCATTGGCTGGGATCGGAGGAGAGAGATTCAAGTATTGGCTGTGCAACTGAATGAGATAATCTCTAAAGTCTCTTCAATCCACGTCTAATTACAGGCCCCAAATCTGTTGTAACCTGAGAATGACAGACCGTGGAATGACCCGAGCAGTACTTTGAACTCCACCATTTCGTGGGCGAGTGTGGCTTCCTGTGTTCTACAGCATCTTCAGCTGTACCCCTCGGCCCCAGCTATCAGTCTCCTCATCTGACTTAATAAGATAGCCCCAGTGCTGCACAGCCATGGCTAGGTGTTCATCAGCATCACATTCTGGTTTCTAGTACAGTCCTTCACGTATTCTCCCCCCTTACCCTCCACCCTTGTCTCTTTCTTTCAGTAGGGTCTCAGGTATCCTAGGCTGGCTTCAAACTCACTGCTAGACTAAGGATGACCTTGAGAATCAGATCCTTCTGCCTCCACTTCCCAGTGGAGTGCTAGGATTTACACCACCAGACTCAGTTTTATGTGGTGCTGGGGATTGAATCCAGGGCTTTATATGTGCAGGACAAGCACTTCACTAATCATGCTGTTATCTCCAGCCTTATCTCTGGTTTTCCTTTTCCTTCATCAAACCACCTCTGTTCTCTTTACCATTCAGCTTCGTGGGCCAGAGAAGCTCTGCCATTTCCGGCTAGCGGTTGGGGAGATGGTTCAATGGGTGACTGTTTTGCAAACACAGGACTTGAGTTTAAATCTCACATAGAAAGCTGAGTGTGGTTGTGTGTTGTGTGCCTGTAACTCCAGCACTAGGGGCTTAGGACAGGTAGATCCTGGAAGCTTGCTAGCTAGCCAGCTTAGATGAAGACCCTCCTTCATACATGCACACACACACACACACACACACACACACACACACACACACACACACACCCCCACACACACACCACATGCCTACTTTGTAATGCAAGTTAAAAGATCACTAGCTTGATCTTGGGGTCTGGATCTAGGAGAGAAAGCTAGAATCATGACTGGTAGAGCTCATGATGTGTAACAAAGCTGGCAGGATGGATGAGCCAGTTCAGGGAGAGAGGAGAGACACCAGGATTGAGTTTTGAGCCTTGCATTTACTGACAACACTGTGTCATGGAACTGGTGGCTTCTATAATTGTTTAAATTTATGGACCAAACAAAGAACTGAGAACTCTCTGCTGCTCGCCGTTCATTGCTTCAGGGTATTGAGGCATCTTTCCACAGGCTTTTCATTTGATATAGAGTACCTGATGGTTGCTCCTCCTCTGCCTGGGGGCAGGCATCCCTATGTTGTTCCTCAACCTCTGAAGGTTTCAGACGGTCCCAGACCCGAGGTCTGAGACTCACCAGCAGGTGGCGCTACAGCCCGGGGTGCTCTTTGGAGAGCATCAAGCTTGTATCCTAGGCCATGATCAATCTCCCTGTCCCTGTCCCTGCTGTGTCTGCAGCCCACTGTCTGAGGCTCTAAGTTAGGCGGAGATGCTGAGAGGATGGTGAACGTACTGAGGAATGCATGCCTTCTGCTCCTGGAAGGCTAACAGGGCACAGGAGAAGAGGAAAGAAGAGAGAGACAGGGAGGGCCACCTGGCACACGTGATGGCCACCAAATACCCACCCGAGTCTTGTATCAGCCCCTTAACTTCCTGCTTCAGGGAGTGGACATATTGCTGCCTTGAATGCTATCCCTCTCTGTCCTGGAAAACACACCCAGAGTCCTTGCCAGGGCTAAGCCCTTAGTTTTGTTCTAGCTCAGCTTCCTCTTTTTCCTCACACTGTGGAGGTCCTGGCCTTGTTAAGAGTTTATACTCTGTGGTCTCTAGACTAAGCTGGATTTGATGGTCACACTGTACTCACTGAGTTGGGGGAACTTGAACACACGGCTGGGCCTCTCTGACATCCTTTTCTGTATGAGCTTGGATCTTGAAGTATTACCTACCTCAGAGGGATGCTGTTCGTGTGACCTTGATAAGTATGTGTATGGGTAGCCTGGCTGTGACCGTCAGGTGATATCTCTCCAGCGTCTGCTCCGCACCATGATGGTACTCTTTGCTGCGAGCAAAGAACTGGGCAGGAGGAACTCAAGGGAGGAAGGGCTTGTCCGAGCTCACAGGGTTAGAGGGTTACAGTCCCCTCATGGCAGGGGAGACACGGTAGAATGGCTTGGTTTGTGGTGGCAGGAGCTGGAGGCAGCTGTTTGTTATCGCACGATGCCAAGCAGGAGGCGAAAGCAGACAGAAGAAGGGCCAAGCTGTACCCTTCAAGCCATACTCCCCAGTCAGTGGTCTATGTCCAAAAGCTAGGTCCCAAAGTCTCCAGAACCTCCCGAAACACCACCACCAGCTGGGGACTTAGTGTTAAATAAAACACATGAGCCTGTGGGGGACAGTTCCACACTCAAACTAACAAAGACCTTGTATAAAACTCAGCTCTTGCTTAAACTCTGCAGAAATCCCACTCACACAAGATGATGGACCACGGGAAGATGTCCGAGGGAGCGGGAGCAGGCTTTCTCTCTTGCCTTTTCACCTTGCCCCATCTTGCCCCATCACTCTCTTCTCCTCTCCTTGCCTCCTCCTCAGGTGCTTTCCTGTTCTTCAGGAGCAGAACCAGGCTGTTCCTAGGCAGTGTCGTCCTCCTCTGAAGTCTTGGCATATGGCCACATCCTTTCTCAGAGTCTCACCTCACCACGGTATTTTCCCCGGGAAAGGCAGCTCTCTCCTGAAGACGAGTTCTTCGGCAGGATGTTACGATTTTTCTGCCTTGTTGCATAACAAAATGGAACATCCCCAAGAGTGTCTGATGCATGATGGATGTTGAAGAAGTCAAAGCTACAGTCCCCGTGGGGGTCCTTATTGTCATCCCGTGTTCCTGACTCAGGGGTGGGCTCATGGGACACAGACAGTGGGACTGATAGTCCACCTGGCCATGTCCTTCTATCAATAACTCAGAAATGCATTTTGGGGCTTGCCTTGTGAGGACCCAAGTTTGATTACTAGAATTCATGTTAAAAAAAAGCTGAGTATGGTAGCACACACGTGTGCAGATGGACAGACAGGTGGATCTCTGGGGCTCACGGGCAGCCTAGCCTACTTGGTGAGTTCCAGACCAGTGAGAGAGCCTATTTCAAGAAAAAACCAAAGTGGATGATGCCTGAGGAATGACAGTGAGGATTCCCCCCGGCCTCCACAATCCCAGGCATGTGTAACTGTGCACATACATGTACCTGCACACATATAAACATACACAGATAACACACAGATAAACACATTCTGGTGAACTGTGGCCACACCCTTATTTTACATGCCTTCCTGGGTCTTCTATATGCAGTCCCTAACTGCATGTTATTGGACCACATTGTCAAGACTGACTGCACCAGCCATGAGATGCAATGGCTGAGGTTGAGAGAAGAGGGCTGCTGGGTAGGCATGGCAATCCCTCAGAGCCCTAGTTATCAGCCCCACAAAACCAGGGGTCTGGAGTGTATAGTTGCTAAACTCTTCCAGCCCCTTCAAAGTCTTCTGCAGTCGGAGTGCAGGGCAAGCCAGGGCACAAGGTGGTGAGTGGGTGGGCTGCTCTCAGACGACTTGCCTGCTTTAAATATTTGGCTCAGAGTGTGTTTTCTTCCCCCTTTCCGTCTGGAGAACTAGATCAAGACAAGGCCAGCATGACCCTGGCTCAGAGCCAGCAGCAAGCCGTCACACTGGGAAAACCTGCCTTAAGAGCCAAAGGGGAAAAAAATTCCCTTTCTGTTCTGTCTCTCAGAGAATGCAGTCCAAAGGGTGTTGGGCTCGCTCAGCAAAACTCCCACCAAGGAGGAGGTGCTCAGTCAAGATGTGGCCTCTGAGAGGGTGCAGGAGGCAGGAGCTGGGGTGTAGTCCAGGCAGTTTCTTGATAGGAGCCCCGGGTCAGTGGTCCAGCCTCATTGGACAAATGCTTCTTTCACTTCCAGGATGTTTCAGGTTGCAGCGCCTACAGAGGTGAGTGGTGTACTCACATGCAAGAGGCTTCTGTGGCCCTGAACCCTTACCATCATCTTGAGGCATGTCCTGAGATATCTGGGGCCATTTCTCTCTTTCATCCTCTAGACAGCAAAGCTGAGGGGTAGCAGGATAGACATGACACTTTGGTCTCCATGGGGGCCTTTATTGGGGCAGGCTCAGTACTGGGTCACATTTGAGTCTTAGACTAGCCCATAGTTAGGTTTTCTCATGTGACCTTGGATGTGACATTCAACCTCTGTCCTATCAGTAAGGGGCCTTGTGCACTGAGGAGACCCTGTTTCATAATCTGAGGTTCTCTTGCTTTTAGCCATGCCCTGTGAATTCTTTCCCCACGTCTAACACACGTGCAAACTTCTGACTTGCCCACCCAGGAGGAGGGGAAATCAGAGCCTGCTTTTTGAGCTGTAATTTTGAGTTTGATGTTTTTATTGCATCCTGCCGAGTGATTTAAGTGTGTTCACAAATGATTATACTGTGCTCCTCTTAAACAATTCTAAAATCAAATAAAACACTAAAATCAAATCCACCAATCAGTTGGTAACACAGACATCAAAGAGGTCTCGGGGGAAACATGTCCTTTCAGGCAGCCAGAAGGGAGGAGACACAGTCCTCCTGCCCCCACCCCGGATCACTGAAAGTTCACCCCACAAGGTCAGAGCAGGGGGGGAATGGGCTCAGGAAAAAGCAAACGTCACTGCAAAGAGATGGAGCAATAGAATCTCTCAGTTGGTGTGAACCTACTATGTGTCTGGCTTTGAGGTAGAAGATCATCTCTCTAAATCCTCACAATGACCTGGCGGGAAGTTTTACTGCCCCAATGACCACTGGTCAGCTGGTATTTGCTGAGTCCTTGCTGGGTTCCAGGTACCGTTCAAAGCATTTTACTGGAGTAGACCCACTGAATCCCCCCACACCTGCCATATGGATTGGTGCTTCGATGGTCTGTGTTGAGTATCTGGCTAGATTGGTCCAGAGGGGGTAAGTGACTCTGCTCGTGTGGCTAGCGGGTGGCCGAGCAGGGATTAAATCCCAGCAGTCTGTCCTTCCCATGACTACCTTACAAGGACTGTATAGTCTAAAATAACAAACCACAGCAGGGTGGGATCCACAGGGAACAGGGGTCATTACCACGTGGGTGGATGGAGGCTGATGATGCAAAGATTTAAAGGGTGGCAACACTTGCTCTTCAGACCCTTCAGTATGGAAAACATTGAATGGTTTAGTTGTACCAATACTGCCAGTGAATGTCTGCTTTCCTCATTTCACAAAGGATCAAACTTCAGTTGCTTATGAGGGGCAGGATTCAAACTAGCGTCTGCCTGACTGCAAAGCTCCTAGACTAGAGTCAGGATCCATCCAAATCCAGGCTCTGCTGCTAGCCCACTGTTCTCAGTAGAGGCTTCACCTGAAGCACATGGGCTCAGACTAGATAAGGTAATGTGCAGTATAGAGTAGATGGTGCTCTATAAGGCACCCCAGGTGACTGTGCCCTTTCCCTTCATCCTGGGCATATGACAGACCTTACCAATCAATCAAAGATGATGGCCCCAGGACTTGTCTAACCACCACCATTTGACTGACATTGGAACTGAGAGCAAGCCTTCCATTCTGAGAGGCTTCAAATGCAGATGCCATCAAACCACACACTGCTAAATATTCTCACAGAACAGGCAAAGCTCATTACGCACTATAGAAATACAGAACGACTTCACCTTCCCTGCAAGCACAGTGATTGGATTTGCTCTCTTAAGCAAAAGCATCCCAATTAGTGTTTGGACCAATGGTACCACAAAAGGATTTTACCCAGTCAGAAGTCCGCCACTCTCTGTCCCTGCCTTGAAGTTACCAATATTGTTTGTTGTGCCTGCTGAAAGGGACTCAGGAGCAGTAGCAGCTGATGTAGCACTTTACCAGGCAACAAAAATCAATTTAAAAAGTGAATTATCCATGATTTGTGGCAAATAATAAAATAATAAGCTTGTATCCATTGCAAAAATGTCTGTGAGTGGAAAAGGATGTGACAAGAACAGAAAATGTAAATTGGCTCTGCAGAAGAAGAATGCTGCTGTGTTTTTGAAAGACTGCAATGCATCTCACTCAAACATAACTTTCACTTTGAGCCTCGCTAGGTCTACATATTCCTTGGGGGCATATGAGAATCTTTCTAGATATGGTGTCACAGCTACAGAGACAGCTTCTGCAGTTTTATTTTCATATATATATATATATATATATATATATATATATATATATATGTGTGTGTGTGTGTGTGTGTGTGTGTGTGTGTTCATCCACCCATCATCTGTCCACCCATCAATTCCTTCAATATCATCCATCCACCCATCTATCCATTCATCTATCCACTCATCCATCCATCTATCTACCCATCCACTCATCCATCCATCCATCCACCCACCCACCCACTCATCCATCCATCCATCTGCCCACCCATCAATACCTGATATCCATCCATCATCTATCCATCCATCCATCCATCCACCCACCCATTCATCCATCCATCCCATCTGCCCACCCATCAATCCCTCTGATATCTATCCATTCATCCATCCATCCATCCATCCATCCATCCATCCATCCATCCACAACATCTTCCACATGTCCAGAGAACATTTATTAAGAACCCAATCTGTTTCAGGAACACTGCTGGGAACTGAAGATTTGATGATGAATAATGTGGTTCCTATGCCCATGGGATAAGAATCTAGGAAGAATAGACATGACCTAACAAAGCAGGAACTGTAGAGGAGCTGTAAAGTACAGGAGTGCAGGGCATCCGAGAGGGTGTGGTTAGACCAACTAGGGGAGGGAGGCACAGGAGAGACTTCATGAGGCAGTGGTTGGAACTGAGTAGAAAGAATGCAGGATGACCAGGCATGGGAAGGGTATTTTGGGTAGATGGAACTGCATGGACAAAGCCATGTTTAAAAAAAAAAAAGAAAGCATAGCATATAGAGGCCTGGCCTCAAGGAGGACCCCCAGGTCTTGCATCAAGACTGGCATATGAGTGTCAGGCTATGGCCAGTGCTTGGTGTCTAGGGAACAGGCCTGACATGGTACTAGCTGAGTGCCTGAAAACTCTCCTGCAGGACACACATATCACAGTAGGTATGCCCCTGAAGAGTTAACCCCTCCATCCTCTATCCAGTGTCACAGCTTTCTTGGCAGAGGCATCTCCTGAGTGTCTGTGATGATGACATGGTGTTATAATCACATCTGGGTAACTGCTGCAGATGCTGGCACTTTCCTTGGTGTGTGATCTGCTGTTTGGGATGGGGCAGAGAGACACACTGCCAGGACAAAGGTGGGGAGGAAACTAACTGGAGTGACAAGCCTCGCTGGAAGTCACACTGTCCTGGCTTGGCCACCTGCTTCCAAGGGCCAGGCATTTCATCTCTCAGAGTTCAGCTGTTTTTAGGTCCTCTGGTTCGGGGGCAGGTTCTTGCTTACGTGTGGCTTTGTCCTTGCCTGTTCAGGACCCAGGTGGTCCCACACTGGACCAGTTAGTGTTGGTGACATAGTCTTGGGAGTC
Source organism: Peromyscus californicus insignis (assembly GCF_007827085.1). Lineage (NCBI taxonomy): Eukaryota > Metazoa > Chordata > Mammalia > Rodentia > Cricetidae > Peromyscus > Peromyscus californicus. Next base: position 41,858,902 of record NW_026294551.1, on the reverse strand, counting down.
CTTCTCTCTGACTCTCCCTCCCTCCCTGTAAGTTCTGAAGTGGTGATTTGGGTTCCAAACTGTCCTCAGAAAATTCCTGGGTCTAGCTTCTGCCTTCCAGTATCATGAAATGAACAAAGAAGAAGAGGCCGGCGGGAGCTACCTTTCTATGTGAAACTGGCCCTCTCAGAGCTCCTGCTGCTGGGGTACAGCCATGCAGGCGATAGACTACAGAGCAGAAACCTCCAATTCCACTCACATGGCTCGAGGCATGAATGACGCCTCCAGGGAATACACTGGGTGGGTCCCGAGCAGTCTGCTCCCCCCACTGCATTCCCATCTGGCTTCATCTGCTCCTTGGCTAGCCATCCATCTCCAATCCCCATCTTCCCACTCTTTCCTCTTAAAATACATTGCATTTACATGGCACTGGGGACATTCTTGTAGGCGTGGGAGAGGTAGTGCTGGAGATGGGGTCAGAAGTGTTGATGGGTCTTAGATCCACTTCCATTCACAGTCTTTTCCTTTTCTCTCTCTCTCTCTCTCTCTCTCTCTCTCTCTCTCTCTCTCTCTCTCTCTCTCTCTCTCTCTCTCTGAATGGGTGGCTTTTATTATTTTTCTCTTTTAAGAATAAAAACCAGCCGGGCGGTGGTGGCGCATGCCTTTAATCCCAGCACTCGGGAGGCAGAGCCAGGTGGATCTCTATGAGTTCGAGGCCAGCCTGGTCTCCAAAGCGAGTACCAGGAAAGGCGCAAAGCTACACAGAGAAACCCTGTCTCAAAAAAAACCAAAAAAAAAAAAAAAAAAAAAAAAAAAAAAAAAAAAAAAAAAGAATAAAAACCAAAGAAACCTAAGGTTTTACTTTATCTTAGTCCAAGCCTACTTCAGACTAGTAATCCTCCTGCCTCAGCTTTCTAAGTCTTCCTACTGCTGAGATTGTAGGCATGTGAAACCGTACAGCATTTGAAGTTAGAGTTGGCTTCAGGTTGGTATGTACTGTCCACAGGTTTCCTCACAGGAAGCACAGCTCTGTGCATTTGGTACAGGTTTGGCTTCAGTTCCACTCACTCTTGGAGCTGAGTGAGGATGGAAGGGGAAGCGTGAGCCCCCACATGGGTACCAACCAGGGTGCCAGAGTCCCTGCGTGTGCAGCTAACGGTCATGCTAATTTTCCAGTCAGGGGTTGGGTAGCTCCCCTCTGTGGCAGCTGGTACTCCATCCACAGAGGCTTGGCCCAGGCATCATCTCCTCCCTTGGGACATACTGCAGTGGCAGGGGGCCCACATGACAGGAACAACCCCGGAGCCCATGCAGGGAAGCCTGGAAGGCTCTCCTGACTGCATTGTGACATGCTGTGATCTAGGTCTGCAGCATCCCTGAGCCCAGATGGCTGAGTCAGAGACCCAGTCACACTGAGCAGCTGTCACGAGATCCATCATTTATCACTTGCTGTCTTCCTCGAGCTTTTCACGGGGGAAATGGTGGACTTCACCAGACATAAAGGATGATGTCTTCAGGGGGATTCTGTGAGGGTGAGCTATGAAATCTGAGGTTCATCCTCTTGGCACTTGGATTATAGAGGGGCTGGGGATATCTTGGATCCTTGCAGCTCAGCCCTTGCATCAGCTGGGCCCTGCTTTATGTCTAGGCGGGCTCCCTAGTTTTGATGTTGGCGGCACCACACTGTGTTCTGCAAATCCCCAAATAATTAATTTTCACAGGAGCTCATACTCTGTTGACTTACCAAATGCAGCGTTCCTGTCCCCATCTCTAGCAATACCATAGTCCTGGGCACTTCTCTCTCTCTCTCTCTCTCTCTCTCTCTCTCTCTCTCTCTCTCTCTCTCTCTCCATATGTTTCTGTGAGGATGTCCTTATGTGCATGTGTGTGGACACACAGGCCAGAAATTGATGTCTAGTGTCTTCCTCTACAGTTTTCTACGTTGTTTTTTGAGATAGGGTCTACTACCAAACTTGGAGCTCATAGATTCAGCTAGACTGGCTGGCTAGCAAGCTCAGGGATTCTTCTGTCTCCACCTAACCACATGATCCCGGGGTTACAAACACATGGAACCATGCTAGGCTTCTGCATAGAAGCAGGGGACTCAAACTCAGGTCTTCAAGCTTGCATGGTAACGCTTTACCAACTGAACCATCTCCCTCGCTCTGCTAAGCCCAGTTTCTTACACAGGTCAGAGCCACGTCATAACTCAAAAATCCACTTTCCTTTCCACGAAACCATGCCAATTTGTGCAGATGAGTTGTGGATCTTGGGTGGTACTTTTTAAAAAAATTTTTTATTTATTTAGTGTGTGTGTGTGTGTGTGTGTGTGTGTGTGTGTGTGTGTGTGTGTGTGTGTTTGAGTGTATGTATATGTGCCACGTGCATGTGGGTGCCTTTGGAGGCCAGAAAATGGCATTAAAGCCCCTAGCAAAGAGATATAGATCTTATGTGGGTACTGGGAATTAACGTAGGTCCTCTCTGAGAGTAGCAAATGCTTTTAACTGCTGAGCCATCTCTCTATCCCCCGACCTTGTGTTAATTCTAATGGCTGTCAGGATCTGTCCATGAAATAATTTGAAGGAGAACTGAGTAGATACTGCCTTTCATAGTTCTAACCTTGACTCTTTGGCCCGTAGGAAGAGTTGCTGTGACAAGATCAACACACTACCTGCCTCTGGAGTTTAATGCCAATGGAGTCCACTATGGGCGGTGTACCTACTCCTTATTCTTATGTTGTAACTCTTCTCCCAGAGTGACTGTATGGTAAAACAGGACTTGTAGGTGATTAATGTTAAATGGGGTCATAGGGTCTGTCCTGGTGTCTTTATAAGAGGAAGAGACAGCAGACCTCTCTGTCCCTGTGTATCCGGAGACTTTCTGAGAGCATCATGGGATGAAGGTGGCTATCTGCATGCCTCAAAGAAGGTCTTGTCAGAAACAAGCCTGGCATCTTGGCCTCCCAGCCTCTAGAGCCATGAGGAAATAGGTACCTTTGGCTTAAGCCTCTGAGTCGTATATACATTATGATGTATATAAGTGAGTGGGCTTGGTCACTTTCCAGGTGACTTACCAAGTGACTGGGCTTGGTCAGTGAACTCTTCTTTCCATTTTTTTTTTTTTTTTTTTTTTTTTTGTTTTTCAAGACAGGGTTTCTCTGTGTAGCTTTGCGCCTTTCCTGGGACTCACTTGGTAGTCCAGGCTGGCCTCGAACTCACAGAGATCCGCCTGCCTCTGCCTCCCGAGTGCTGGGATTAAAGGCGTGCGCCACCACCGCCTGGCTCCGGTCAGTGAACTCTTGCTTGAATGCATCCTTCACAACTAGTTAGAAAGATTTCCCTCCTAAAACCAAGGTCATGGGCTAAATTTCTAGATCATTCATATCTATCCTAATGCATGTGTCTCACTCACCACGGTGGCTACTCCTATTTAACGGTGGGGGAAAATCAAGTCGAGAGGTTGTGACCCAGGTCAGAGTTACTGTAACCCCTAAAAAAGCTTTTCTTTACAACTAAAAATAGATTCCATGCATGGTGGAATCATGGTCTTGAAATCTGTTTTTGGGTGAAAGCCACAACCCCTGGACAGGAATTCTATCTGGGTCTCAAGGTTCCTTCCCTGGGCTTAGAGTCTTTGATGGTCAAGCTCTACTGTCAACTTCACTGGATTTGGAATCACTTAGGAGACACACCTGTGGGTGTGTCTGTAAAGATGTTTCTAGACAGTTCCAATTGGGAAGACCCACCTAGAACATGGACGGAACCAGTTTATGGGTAGGGAGTGAGTATAAAAGGGCAGAGGGAAAGAGCTAAGTGGCTTCAGCTTTCACCCCTGCTCCCTGGCTATGGATGCAACGTGAGCAGCTGCCTCACCCTCCCGCCCCCCCCCCCCCCCCCCCCCCCCCCCGCGTCTTTCCAATCTCGCTGGGCTACATCCCTGTAAACTGTCAGCCAAACTCTCTCTCTCCTTGCTTGAGCTGCTTTCTGCCAGGCATTTTGTCATAGCATGAGAAAAAGTAACAAAATCAGAGTCCCAGACTGAGTGTGGATCTCTGTCCACAGTCCATAGCTCTGCTTCTAGGTAGGACTATGAGGTATGGCTGTTGAGAGTGGAGAGTCTGGACCTCCCACCAAAAGAGAGCCAGATGGCAGGATGGGGCCTGGTCACAGGTTCCTGCATCCTCCTGGTTGGATCCTGAAGTGACATGAACTTTCATTTTTTCAGGTGGGGCCCAACAGAGCAAGGTCAGTGCACACAGAGAATATCTTGTGACTTTCTGGAAAGATTGCCAGGGGAGTAGAGAGGCAAGGGAAGCAGGTGGTATGACATGTGATGTTGTGAAGTCCATGGGATTTTAAGATTCGGCAGGTCTGGATTCTCATTCTCAGTTCTGTTTCTGTATGTGTAGGCACAAATACCAACCCTCAGGTTTACTGTGGGGACCAAAGGGGTGGCCTGGAGGAATATTAGCTCAGAGGGTTCACAGTAGGTGCTTATCAGCACAGGGGAGGAGGTGGAAGGTGCATAGTAGGTGCTTGTCAACATGGGGGAGGGGTGGTAAGAAGACTGGGCTGCAGTCTTAGGCAGACCTGGGCTTGCATTCAGTTCCTTCGGGGGCTCACCCAGCTTCCCCATCAGTAAGTTGGGAATAACAGCTGGTCATTGCTATGAGGACTCTCTCTCCCATCAGTTAGGAGGTACCTGTTTCTAGCTCCAAACATGTCTATAATGCCTTGTCATCAGTGACCTCTTAGCACTGTGTTTTAGTTTCCTTGTTTCCTAGTGGCACATAGAATACGAACAGTTCTTATAGTCATCATGGCTGTCTTAGATTTGATGAGCTCCATCATGACTGAGCTCATGGCTACCAAGGGCTCTCTGCACAATGCCTACTGTGGAGCAGATGCTCAGTTAATTGTAGCTGTGGTCACTGTTTCCCATGGGATCGTTGAGGAGTTTAAAAATATCTCTGAGCCTTGCTGTCCTCACTCATACAATGACTATACTGATCTTCAGGGGATAGGGTCAGATGTACTATTAAATATGCTAACACGTAGACCGAGGCATCCACCCCACCATTTGGAATGGAACAAGAGCTCAGAGATATTCTTCTTTTTCAGGGACAGCACCTCCTTTTGTGGAGTGTGGGGTGGGGAGAAGGTAAGTGTTCCCTTGGCCTGAGCTCTTGGGACCGGCTGGATGAGATACCTCTAGCTCAGTGCTTCCCCCTTCTGGGGAAAAGTAGAGCCTGCAACTGGGAAGATGTAATGAGAACCCTTTGAGAGTCTCTTCATACCCCAAGGTGGTGACCGCTGGAAAATTCCCCAGGGTACAGATATAAATGGAGAGACTACTTGCAGCCCCCACTCATCTCTCAGGAGAACTTGTCCCCGTGTGGGAGATGTTTAGCAGCAGAGTGTGAAATGAAGCATCAACATCCCGTGTCCTGAGGGTCCAAGAGCTCCATTCAGAACTTAGTCCTGACTCAGGATGACCATGACCTCTGGATATCTCCTCTACACGTTTTAGAGTCCCCATATTCATAGTTAATGCATGTGCAGGGTTCATTTTAAAAAAGTACACTCAGAAGCATGGGGTCACCACCTACATTTGCCTTCTCAATGGCAGAAGCTTCGGAGAGAGTGTGGGAAGATCATAAGCAACACTGACTTCAGTCACAAGATGCTCAGATGCCCTTTCTGCTGCTCCAGTAAGATGGTCTTTGGAGCAAGCCTTCTCCTACAAGTCTGTACCATCTCAGATAAGCAGTTATGAGTGTTTAGACTATAAGCAACTCTGGGGGCTAGCCTTCCAAAGCAGAAAGAGTCATACCTAAGTCTGCCCTTTGCTCAACTCTCTGAGACAGTGCCATGGCCATGGTGGGAGGTAAGAAGAGTGGGGGTATTGGCACTCTGCAGAGATGAACTCTGGGGGAGGGCTGTTGGTATCCCTGCCACACAGTGAGGAGACTGCTGCAGGGACATGAAGAATCTTGCCTAAACTCCCACTGTGAGGTGGAGAGTCTGATGCCGAGGTCAAGAACCATTCTCCTATAGTCCTCACAACCAAGTGGTCCTGCTTGTTCTACTACCACGTCGTAGCTACTGTCCTAGGTTTTATTTGAGACTCATTGGGAGATTCCTGTATGTCCCAGGATGCTCTGCTCAAGGCCTCTCTCCCTATTGATGTATGAAGACATGCCACCACCCTACAGATGAAAAGACTGATGCTCACAGATATTAAGTGATTTGCTCAAGGCCCCTTGAGCCCACTTCTTTAGGCCCCTGGTTCTGTTGCACAGTGAACTATCTGTCTCTCCATTTCAAACCCTGCCAGCTCCCTTTCTGGGTCACTACCAAGCTTCTTGTTTGAGGGAAAGGATGATCTCATATTCTGAGGACTAGACCCCACAGTCAACTATCACATTGTTATGGCCCTGTGGGTTTAAGTTTGAGCCTATCCTGGTTGCTTAAAAACAAACTTAATTCCTGGAGATTGTAGCTCCATTGGTAGAGTGCTTGCCTAGCATGCATGAAACCCTGGGTTCCATCTTAAGCAGAAAACTAGGCATAGTAGTGCATGTCCATCATTCTAGTGCCAGCAAAGTAGATGCAGGAGGAGGAGAAGTCCAAAATCATCCTTGCTGCCTGGAGAACTCAAGGTCATCCAGCGAGACGGGAGACTGTCTCAAACCATGACTCCCCAACCTGATTTGTCTCTGGTGCCTTCCTGAGAATCCCTAGGTGGGCACATGGGGGATGATGTTAAGAGCATAAAGATGCACTATGTTGGAGGGAGATAGCCTAAGCTTGGAAAGTCTTCCTACTTGCAGGCTGGGTGGCCTTGAGCATGATGTTGACCCTCTTTGAGTACCAGTTATCTTCATATGACACAGGACGTCAACCTCTGTCTTGGGAGGACTTTTATGAGATGACATGCAAAGAGAATCCCACATTTCCCTAATGATATAGCAGGTACTTAATCGATTTATATATGTATATGCACACACACACCACACACACACACACACACACACACACACACACACACACACACACACACACATTCTTTTTTTTGCCTGAAGCAAATCTCATCGCTAAAAATCCACCCAAGTTCTCTCTGACCAAGAGCAGGGATTACTTTAATTATTTAAGGATCCGTAATTGCCCCAGGTTTAACCCTGGGTCCTTAAGTGGCAGCTACATGTGTGGGCTGCCACGCTTGTTTAGGAACCATTAGTTGCTTGACAGTGACGTTAGTGGGAAGAGAGAAAGAGCAGGACCCACGTCATTGAAAGTTGGTGCCAGGAGCCGCTGACTGCTAAGAGCCAAATGGGACTTGAGAAAAGAAATAGATTTGAAAGACTAGCCTAAGGAAAAACAATTCGTTTATAAATATCCGTCTCACTCTTCTTCCCAGGAACCCATTCTCCCATGGTTCAAAGCAAGCTATAAATGCAGAGCAGGCTGCCCCCAGACGTTTCCCCCTAAACTTTACAAGCGCAGTGACAGGTGATTGGAATGGGCCTTCCCCATGTAAGGTGCCAAGGTTGTAATTGCTAATTCTTCTGGCTGTAATTTATCCTGCTGTCCCTCTGGGTAGCTAAACAGCCCTGATCACGAGGTGCCCAATCGGCTTATAAGTCTTCTTGATGAATCACTCTCATTCTCACGCTCCTTTCTCCAGGCTGCGGTAATTCTTGACAACTGCCTTACAGCTCTTGTCTCCTGTGGCTGCGGAGGGGAAGAGCCATCTATTAGGAGGCACACATGGAGAGGAGGGAGCTCCCGGTGTTGGGGGATGGTAGGTGGAGGCAAAGCTCTTTCCTCAGGATGGAGAAGATGGTGGTAGAGTCTGTGCCCAGTGACCTCTGGGGTGTGAGACCCACCTTGTTTTAGGTCATGTGTGTGTGTGTGTGTGTGTGTGTGTGTGTGTGTGTGTGTGGTGTTCCTGCATGCATGTGTGTTGTGTCCTGTGTGTGCATAATTGCAGGTGGGCCTGTCTATGTGGGCCAGAGGTCAGCCTCAGTTGCCCAGGATCCACCTATTTCCACTTCCCTAGCACTGGGGTTAAAAGTGTGTGACCCCATCCCATGCCCCCAACCCTGTTATTAGCACAACCCATCCAGACTTTTTTTTTAAATGTAGGTTATGGGGTGGAGCCCCTGTCTTCATACCTGTAAGGAAACACTTACTGACTGTCCTATCTCCTCAGGCCCTGTGTTGGGTTCTTTGAAGCAAGACCTCAGATAGTCCAGGCTGTCATTGAACTCTCTCTATACGGAGCAGAGGATGGCCTTGAATCTGGATCCTTTTGCTTCCATCTCCCAAGTGTTGGGATGGTAGGTGTGCCTCACAGCATCTGGATGATGTGGGGTATTTGGGTCAAGGCAAGTTCTGCATCTTCATTAAGAAAACATTACATGCTGACTTGTGAGCATCTTGCTCAGATGAACCAGGGCGTCATTGCACAGCCTGTGAGTGCCCCATACTGGAGGTCTCATCTTTGTCCTGTGTTAGATGCTTTTCCCAGGCCCCCTCAGTCTTGTGAAGCACATGGCTGGCTCTCACCTATGAGAAAGGCTGAACTGAAGTGGGACTCCTGGGCTAAGGCTAGACAGGCTCTTGGAGGGGAGCGGAGCCACAAGATGGGAGGATCCTGGGTCCCTGAATGACTTCACGGAACACTGCCTATTACACTGGGGGGGGGGGGAGGATAAACCTTCAAGGTGCTGTCACTCAGACTGAAGGACTGATCGTTATGGAAGTGAGCCTCCTCCTGCCTAATACAGGCAGTACTTTAAATGAACTCAAATTCTCCAACTTAAGGAAGTGACAAGTGGCAGGCTAATGGGGGGCTAACAAGATGGAATTTGCTAACCAGATGGTATATTGCAATATACTTTCAATAGTCGTGTGGACACTCAGAGTATAATTTGGAGAACAATAGCTACATGGAGTCATAATTTTTAGGCCTGATAAATTGTTCACATTGGGAGTTAGACGGAAAACACAGTCTTTTCACAGAATTCTCTTCCCTTTTCTCTCTCCTCTACCAAAAGTGTATGACCTACAGATTCCATCTCCCCAAGCCAACACAGATGCCTCCTGTTCTCCACAAGTGGAGACTGTCACTCCCCTCTCTCAGATCACTGCAATAGCTTCCTAACTGTCCCCCCGCATCCCCTGTGCACATAGGCTCATCCCAACCCTATCTTTCAAAAGAACTTCCTTTACATTCATCTATTTATTCATCACACACAGGTATGATGACATGCACGTGGAGGTACATCCGGGGACTGAACTCTGGTAGTAAGGCTTGGCAGCAAGCCCCTTTCCCTGCTGAGCAAACCACTCCATCTTTCTACGATGCAGACCAGGTCGTGCCCTGTCCCCAGTAAAACCCAGGATCTGTGCCCTTGACTCCACTGTCTTCCCTCCTCCCCCGAAAGGTCTTAGGACCTCCCCAACTTCCCTCTCCAGCTCTCTGACTAGCTTGTACTTCCTCCCTGTTGGTCTGCACCCATCTGTCTGGGGCAGGCTCTGCTAATGCTCTTCTCTCAGGACCACACTCGGTCTAATGCTCCTGCCTTTGGCACCTTTTTCCAGGTCTGAGCTTTACCTGTCACATCTTCTGCATGGCTGGCATGCACACCTCCCGATTTTGAGAAGGGAGGTGGGGGGCAGTTTTCTTTTCTAGAGTTGGCCTAAGGCTGTGTCTCAACTGATGAAACCTCCAGGCCCTGTTGCTGCCAAGCCAGTTACCAAGGCAACTTTCCCTCTGTGGGCCCCAGTTTCTCCATGAGTAAAAAACGGTCTCTGTAGGCTTTTCCAGTTCAGCATCTCAGGATTCTGTGATTTTTTTTTTTTAAACCATGAACACAGCATGGTCATGTGAGGGAGATCAATACTCAGAGTTTTCCTGAGCTGTGTCTGCGAGCTACAATTCGTCAGGAGACTGTCCGTGGGGACACACGCGCCTCACAGCTCCGCCTGATGCCAGAGAGAATTTATCGTTAAGGAAAAGCTTATGGTGCAGGTTTATCGAGTGCCGCTTCTAAGGCATCCATGACTCATTTATCAAGCAAACACAGCTTCCTTATTTAGGCTTCAGGCAGTTGGCTGGGGTAAGATGTCCTCTTTGATTGACCCCGATGAGAAATAGACATGATCAATTACGATTCAACACCGGCAGAAAGGTCACCGGCCAGTTGGTACTCTTGTCTCTCCTCACGTCTCTACTTATCTGGGCCTCTTGCTTCATGGATGTGAGATGGGCAAGAGAAATGGACACACTGCATGCTAGCCCGTGATCAGGCACAGGGAGCTCTGTCAGCACCGGACTAGCTTTGGCCCTTTGGCCCAGACCATGTCAGTTCCTGGCTGAAGCTGCCCTGCACGGATCTCTGAGGGGTGAGGCTGAGGCAGTGTGTCTGTCCCAGTGGGCCAAGAATACAAAGCAACAGAGTCGGTTGAACCCAATGGAGTTCCACCGCTGGGTTTAAGAAGTCCCAAATGGTGAGAACTGGTGGCTGGATACGGCGCTGACAGCCCTTTCCTGTCAAATGCCTGGCCTCAGGCACATGGAGTCTAGTCTCTGATGACTGTGTATGCAAAGATTCCCCAGACACCCCTCAGCGGCACATGAAGGAAGTCCTCAGTTGTCGCTTTTTCTTCTACTCCTAGCCTCCCGGTTCCCAAAGAGTCACTTCTGGTTTTCAAGGGCCTCTGAGAACTTCCCACTCCCGATCTACCTCACATTCCGATGTCACAGCTATTTTCTAATAGGGATTACAAACTCCACCTCTTCCAGGAAGCTTTCCTGGCTTGGCTTCCCACATTTCTGCTGTGGGTTCTGGTTTGTTTAGTTGTACCTGCTTCTCTTTCCATTTTCTGATCCAGACTTTCTTGTCTATGACACAGACCTGTAATTCCTTCCGTGTCCTTTCTTGTCCATTCTTGACTCCTGTCATATTTCCCATCTGATTATTGGGTACTTAAGTGCATGCAGCCTTGCGCTACCACTGTGTGTGTGTCTGTGTGTCTGTCTGTCTGCATATGCACAAGACATGTGTGCATGTATATGTGCATTGCCCCGTGCACAGAGGCCAGAGGAGAATGTTGAATGTCCTGCTCCATCACTCTTCGCCTTATTCCCCTGAGACAGGGTCTTCCATGCCAACCCTCCTGTCCCCACCCCTTCCTGAGACAGTGCTGGGGTAGGAGAGAGCATGTGACCAAGCCCAGCTTTTTATGTGGGTTCTGGGCATTTGCTCCCAGGTCCTAATATCTGCACAGCAAGAGGCCTTCCATCTGAGCCACCTCTCAGCCCCTGTCACTTTTCTAGGGTACTGCATCTTTTTGTCTGTGCCGAAGGATATGAGGTTCATGGGAACGGAGCTTTGTGGGCAGCTGATACAGGACACTCTGAAGGTATCCACTTGACCATATACTAAAAGTTAGTGGAATAAATGATTCCCTAGGGTAAAGTGCAAATCGTGAACCCAGGCTGTGGGTTCTGGTTTGTTTAGTTGTACCTGCTTCTCTTTCCATTTTCTGATCCAGACTTTCTTGTCTATGACACAGACCTGTAATTCCTTCCGTGTCCTTTCTTGTCCATTCTTGATGCCTAGGGTGCCTTTCTTTCCATGAGCATCGTCCTTGAGGGTGAGGTTAAACAGCCTCTCCTCAGCTCTAGCCAGTCTTCTCAAACCCCATAAGTTTGAGTTAACCCTTCCTTTAGGCTCCCAGCCCTCTGTGCTTTTCCTCTCCTGGACTTGTCACAAAAAAGGTCTTTAAAAGGTCAGACCCCTTACCACTAGCCTGCTGTCCCAGACTCTAAGTGCCTAGAATGAAGCAGTTTGTTAAGCATGGATGAGTTCCCGCAGTGTGCAGACACATGGTTACTATTTGTTAAGCTGATGATGGTAGGTGGGTAGGTGAATGGATGGATGGGTGGGTGAACAGATGGATGATGGACCATGAAGTCCTACTGGCAATGTACGTAAGGATATGCAGGGGATACAGGAATAGATTTGAAGCTAGGTGTAGTGATGAGCATCCAGGACTAGATCAGGTGTCACACAAGGTGGTCAGTGTTTGGGAGAAAGTCAGAGAGGACCATGGGGTTCTCAGGGTGAGGCCTAGGAAAGAAAGGAGTTGAGCAGTGGTGGCATGCGTCACATGTCATTAAGAGGACTAGGAGGGTCCTAGAGGTGCTTGTCCTGGCCAGCCATGATCCTACCATCAAAGAGGCAGTGGTTGCCACTGTCATTATCCTCCAACCCCACCTAGGATGTCTATATCCTCACGTGTGTTTCTTCCTACTTGCACCAGAAATAAACCAAATGCTTGGTGAATCAAACAGGAAATGCAATGAGGCCCCACAGAAGTTCTTATGACGAGCAGGGCTCTCTGGCTGAGTGTTCGTGGTAAATAGAGTTTGTGTATGGGTATGCATGTGTGAGTGTGTTTGGTGGAGGGGTGTTACAGCATTTATTACAGCATTTCTTTAGTACTTTACTGTTTTTGAAGGGACCTTATCAAAAGGCACATTCTCACCATCTGGGGCAAGATAGAAATTTTTGCTTTTCTGCCAAGAGAGGGTTCTTTAAGTGTTGGTGTATTGATGATGCTGGTCCACAGATGAAACTAAATGGTACAGGAGAGGTAAAATCAGTGTCTGACCCTGGGAAATTAATGGATGTTTTCTTTGAAGATAAATATTATCTGGATAGATGGCTGCAGAATTGTGGGATAATGGAAATGCTAGAATGTCTGAGAGGGACCAGAGTTAACATCACAGTCCATCAAATCCAAGATGCTAACCAATTTAAGGCACTCTGCATATTACCGAAAAAGAAATTCTACACCAGTGGTGAGAGGCCATCCCTTGGAGAAGTTAAACCGGGTGGACAGAAGAGAGTCTTTGTGAGGCTTCCACTTTTTTGCTCTGTGACGGCTAGGTTGGCAGGAAGCTGAATCCACACATGCTGTAGTTTTATTTCCTAGGGAAGGTGCTGGAAGCAGCATCAGGCTCCGGTGGAGGAAGGAGGATTCTTTGCAAGCTGTAGACTTAGACTGCCATTTCCATTGTCCACATCAGGCTGAACCCATGGGGAGGAATCTAGTATCCCCCAGAAATACATTTCTACCCAGAAACCTCCAGCCTGGGCTCTGGGCCCGTTAGTTATCTGATTTTCTATTCAGGACATTTTTTCCCCCTTTCTATTCAGGAAATTCGTAAGTTAAATTGAATCCCAGGTGGCACTCCGAGCCTTTCTGCCCTTGGCCTCTCTTCCCTGCAATCCAAAGCACAGCACTAACTTTGGCTTCCCTGGCTCTCGTCTCCTCCGTGATAAATGGTGGAATTAATTGAATAGCAGGGCTGCATCACCCAGGGCAGTGTGCTCAGCCTGGGCTGAACCAGAATCACCTGGAGATGTTTTTAGACACCACAGGCACGCGGCACTCACCCTAAAGACCAGAATCCAGTCCCTTTGCCAGGACACCAGTATTAGTATAGAAGCTCCTAAAGGGTTCAACTCCTGAAGCTAGGCTGAGAACCATGCATTTGTCCACACTATCAGGAAGATGGGAAAACGGAGATCAGCAAGGCTGGGTGATTTGTCTCTGGTCACACAGCTGACTTGCAGAGGCAGGGCTAAGCTTCGGTTTGGGGGTATTGTGACAGTCTTTATTTAAAGCTCTAGGCAGTCCATCCCATGAGTCTTGGTTGTAGGCACAAGTAGCCACACCAACATGTCCAAAGACACACAGTGAGTGCCACACCCCCGGCCATAGATTTAGACAGATGTTAATAATGGAACTTAGAGAGGAATTGAAGGAAAAAGGCTGTAGTTAACAATGACAGTTGGGATGCTCTGTGGTGACAGTTTGGGGTAGGGGTGGGGAAGGTAACCCCTTTCTGGCTTGGATATAGAATTCAATCTCCTTTGGGGAATAGGCATACTGACATGGTTCACATGCCTGGTACCCCAGTCTTTAGTTATGCTGGAAGCCTCAGGGATTCCTTTCCTATGGCCAACACCAGAGAGCCTGATGTTTCCTTAGGCAAGTGCTGGGGGTTCAGGGACAGGTGGCCTGGGCTGCTCTACAAAGCTTACCTGCCAGTAAATGGCAGCAGGAATAGATGACGTAATGGAGGGTGGGGAAGATGGCCTTCAGGAAGAAATCAATGCATGATAGGGATGTACGGAGATGGGGGGATACACTCAGCATACAACACATACTCGTATGAAAAGTTAAATAAATTTCAAAAACAAGTATTTGTGTGTTGGGTGATCAGTTGGCTTTGTGTAAGGATTCTGTCTCTCAATCCTGTCCTTAATGAGAGTCTTCCAAGACACAGCAAGGAGAAAGCACATTTCTTGGTGCTCTTTTGGATATTGTTGAATAATTAAACATTGGACTATGTGCTTTTGGAATATTACTGTTTTAAAAAGTGCCCCACTTTGGACAGTAAAATGAAACATTATGTAGCTTCAATAAGAAAGAAATGAAATTAATGTGAGGAATGAAACATCCTAGGCAGATGGGTTGCTGTCATGGGGTGGGAGGCAGTAGAGTTTTCCCAGCCTTTCACCCCTGCCAAAAGTCACACCAGCTGTCACCTATGGCATCTACTAGAAATGCTGATCATCTGTGGGGGGTGGGGGTGGGGGCTCCAGCCACCTTGAACTTTGGTCTTTGGATTTTAAAGTGACTTTTTGATCAGGCTCTGTGGATGGCTGTCGTGTGTGTGTGTGTGTGTGTGTGTGTGTGTGTGTGTGTGTGTGTGTGTGTGTGTGTGTGTGTTTTTAGGTTGAAAAGGAGAGAAACAGAGGCCTATAGGGGCTAAGGTATGGCTGTCAGCTGCCAAACTCAGAGCTCTGGGTCCTGAATAGCAAAAGGATCACATGCTCCTCTTTAACCATTGTGGAGTCCTCCAGTTATGGATGTACCTACATCCATGGAGGCGTGTTTGAAAGGCTATCTGTTGGCCTACAGTCAGACAGCCTGGTACAATGGTGTGCACTGGGCCCAGCAACAGCCATTTAATGACATCTAGCTGGTTCTGACACATTCTGGCACCCTAAATATTGGTGCCTCCAGACTCTCAAAATATTGGCTGCTTTCTTTTATACCAGACTGGCCTTCAACTCTCTATGTAACTGAAGATGACCTTGAACTTCTGATTCTCCTGGCTCCATTTTCTGAAGGCTGGGATTATGGGCCTAAGCCACCACACTTGATTTATATGATATTGGGGATGGGTACCCAGGGCTTCCGGCATACTAGGCTACAGGGTTGGGCCTGGTTCATACTTGGAGAAGAGAAAGTTCATTTTCAATCAAGAATCCATTAACTCTCCAGAGAGCTGCAAGGACTGACTCTGATCTGAGGTCTGACCTCTAGGGCTGGTGTCTGGAAGTTGCAGAGGCCGGACATCAGCAGGCCATGGCCTGAGGCCCTGTGTTTAGACAGGCCGGCCATGGAGCCCCAGGTCAGCCAGGCTTCAGAGGCCTCTGCTGTGTGCGGCTTTATCTGGTACTTGAGGAGAGGGCCTTTGGCAGGAGGACAAGGGCTGACTGGGGCAGTTGTGCTGACTCAGAATGGTGAAGTTGTATGCGTTTCCAGAAGTTAAGTATACGCCATTTTTTATAAAGTTGAATTTGGAGGAACTACCTACGAAAACATTGTAGTAAATTATGAGGGGGATGCACTCTGCGTGGCCAAGTAACTCACTGTCCCATGAACTGTATGCAATGACAAGTTAGCTGCAACTAGAAAATCTCATCAGTGATGGAAAGATTCTCAAGGACCTTCATACACATACGCTTGTTTATCCCCCTTATTCCTGGAAACCTCTGGAGGGCCAGAAAACCAAAGCACAGTGGCCCGAGGCTGGCAGGCCTGAAGTTGGAACCCTTTCTTGAAGCTCAGAGGTGTGGCAGATGAGAAAGGCTGGGAGTTGTTTAGGAAGGTCTGGTGTTGGCTTCCATATGCTGTTATTTGTCGCCAAGAACACCTGCTACGCTCTTGGAGCAAATTCAGACATCTTCCCTTCCCCGAGCATACGCACGAGCTAGAATTGTTTATTCTGCCCTTCTGAGGAGTAGGGAAACAGTTTTGCTTCTTGCTCTCTTCAGTTTGACGAAGCCCAGGACAGACCCCTCCCCCCTCAAGATTTATTTATTTTATATGTATGTGTATTTGCCTGTATAAATTTATGTGTACTACCTGCATGCAGGGAGCCCAAGGAGGCCACAAGGGGGCACTGATCCTCTGGAACTGCAGCAATAGGGAGTTGTGAAGGGTCATGTGGGCCCTGGGACAAATGACCTGATCTGCTGATCTATCTCTCCAGCCCACCCCATGTCATTTCCCTCTTGTCTGTGGCTCTCTGTTGTGTGGTCACCATCTATCTGACATTGGTCCCTAACTATATTTATACATAAAAGTCTTTGGGAAAAAGTATACTTAGTATATTTTTCAGGATCATTATGACTGTCCATTTGCCCTGATCTAGTAATTTTATCATTCTAGAAACTAGCCAAAGAAAGGAATTAAATAAATCAGCTAAGGAAATAATCTCCCAGCCTTGTGCACAGTTATTCAGTGGAGTATTACCTACAGGAGCAAAGACTGATAAAGTAATTAGAATATTTGACAGTAAAGGGACAATAAATCAATGAAGTATCTGTTTGACAGAAATATTACGTGGCCATTAAAATGATGCATATGGAGAGTGTGTAAAAGCAGAAAAACTTTCAACACAGTGTAGTGATGTGATCCTAGTTTGACCTGTACTATTACAACTCTAGAAGCTCCTCACCCCAGCCGCCACCCAACCCCCCCCACCCCCCCCCCCCCCCCCCCCCGCCACCACCAAGAATGTACTTTGGAAGATATCTGAAGGAAATCCTCTAATGTGTCCAACTCACAATGTGTTTTCATGGTTAAAATTTTATTGCCTCTTTCTCTTTCTTCCTTCCTTCCTTCCTTTCTTTTTTTCCCCCTCACTTACACATGTACATGCCATGGTATATGTGTGGATGTCAGACAATTGTTGGAATCAGTTCTCTTCTCCCACGTTAGGTCCCAGGGATCAAATTCAGGCCACTGCGCTCGGCAACCAGCACCTTTACCCACTGAGTCAGCTGGCTTAACCATTTTCTGTCTTTTCAACACAAGACAAAGTGTTGAAATGATGCTTCATTTATGAGGTGGAGGCAGGATAAATCCTCTGCATGAGACTGTGGGAAGTGGCAATGAACGTGGGCCCAGAGACAGATCTGGGCTTCGGTTAGAACCTGGCCAATTGGAAAGTTTGTGGCCTGGGGCAGGGCACTAGGTTGTCTGCATGTCAGTTTTCCTCACCTGGAAATGGGAACACATCACACTAATGGACAAAGCTGTTTTGAGGGGTGGGTAGAGATGTTAAATTAGTTCACTAAAGGCACTGACACCTTGTAGAGGCTCCATCTTCATCGTGAAGGATTCATGGAATGTCATTAGTCAAGTGATACCTGGGGAGGATGAGGGGCATTGTCCCTGTCCCTCTTCACCGCCCAGCTAGGGCCACGAGTTAATCTAGCCAGTGCATACTCTGGTGTGCCTGGTGCGGGCGTGGCGACAAGGGAATGGCTTTTGTATCAATAGTCTCAGTCCCACAAGTGCTCACAAGCTGAGGCAGGAGAACAGGAAACGAAAGGTAATCAAGATGCACAATGGAAAGAATAAAGAGTGGAATAAAATGAAAAAAATCAATCTATTACATTTTTAAGGTTCTTTTAAAAAAATTTTAAATTCCATTTAGCCCTCACAACAGTCCTTTGGAAAGGAATGTCATTTGTCCTGTGTTGACAGATAGGGTCTGAGCTATGAAGACCCCTATTTGAGGTCCCACTGTAGAAGGAGGCTGAGCTGGCTTTGTCTCAGGCTTGGCATACTAAGTCACACATAAGACCTTGACTTCTCACCATGGTGTCCTGACATGCTACCTTTCCAGCCAGATTTGCTCTGGGGCAATGTAAACTCACTCTTTTTTTTT
Source organism: Peromyscus californicus insignis (assembly GCF_007827085.1). Classification (NCBI taxonomy): domain Eukaryota; kingdom Metazoa; phylum Chordata; class Mammalia; order Rodentia; family Cricetidae; genus Peromyscus; species Peromyscus californicus. The sequence goes on along the minus strand of NW_026294551.1, from coordinate 41,840,869 downwards.
TCTAGTGAAGACAAAAGGTGGTTTTATTGGCCAGGGATGGCAAAGAACTCTTGGGATGGGGAACCACTAGGAACTTGAAGTCCACCCAAGGCAGAAGTTAAAGCCCATGGTCCCTGGGGGCCAGCAGGACTGCTGTCTCTGCTGAGACACTGCTAACGCTGGCATCTGTGGTGTGTCACCAGGCGCCAAGACCTCTGAGCTGATGGATGACATTATGCAGCTGGTTAGGTCAGGCTCGGAATATTGGAGAAGGCACCTAGCCTCACGTTAGCTTGGCGGGAGCATGAAAGACGCCCTCTTGAGTCATTTGAGGAGATTAACACTGTTTTAGCTTCCTTTCTGTGGCTGTGATAAATATCCAAGCCAAAAGCAACTTAGGGAAGAAAGGATTTATTTGGATTCCAGGTTACAGTCCATTATCTTGGGGATATCAAGGCAGGAACTTAAGCATTATATCCATAGCAAAGAGAGACTAAACACAGGAATTCTCACTTCTTAGTAGACAGCTAGCTTTCTCTACTCTCACACTGTTCAGGACTTCCTGCCTAAGGAATGGCACCGCCCATAATGGGTTGGGTCTTCCTATATTAACAATCAAGATAATCCTTCCCAGACATGCCCACAGGCCAACCTGATCTAGAAAATTCCTCATTAAGATTCTCTTCTCAGCTGTGATTCTAGGCTATGCCAAACTGACAGTTAAAACTAACCAACACAGATAAGTATTGAAGATTTCAAAATTAAAAAAATCAGAGTCAAGGAACCAGGAGCAGTGAAACAGAAACTTGACAAGCCACCCTTCTCCACCCAGTACATACTTGCTTTGTATATGAATAAACAGAAGACTCAGAGACATCCCAAGGCCACACACAGCAAAAGGAAGCAGCTGTTAGTCCAGGATAAAGTCAAGCAGGGCAGTCATTTGGAAGTGATGAGACACCTACTGTATTTGGAAACCATGCCCTGAGCATTAAGTCACAATCACTCACTAAACGAATATGTTCTGGGTGCTGTTGGGTATGGGGAACATAGCAATGAATGATTTGGAAGGTGTCCTTTAGGTGCCTCCTGATTGGATGGGTGACAGAGATGCAAAGAGACTATGGGGTACAGGTGGGAAATGTTTCCTTAGCAATAGATGGGAGCCTAGGAGCCCAACCCAAATTTAAAGTGGCGAGCTAGTTACCAAGCAGGCCTTCAGCAAGGCAACAAGGCAGTAGGAACCACAAAGAGAGAAGCCCCAACCCCTGAGTGGGCTAGGTCTAGGTCTGTGGGACTAACAAAACACTCAACATGGCTGCAATAGAGTCCTTGTGGGTAAATGATGGACACTCATGTCAGGGCTAGGGCTGGGCAAGGGCTGGAAGCTAAGGACCCTGATGTTGATATCTCTGATGTGCCAACACCTCTAATGGATAGTAGAATCACCAAGAGATGCACAGTTGATTCACAGGAAGACCTCCATGAGCATCTGAGGAGGCTTCCTGTGAGGCAGCATTTGAACCAGTAGAGAGAGAGGTGCTGGCTCTAGACATTAGGAGCTGGAGGAGCCAGAATTCAGGGAAACAGAAGAGAGTGGGTAGAGGCGCAGGATCAGGAAGCTGAGATGCAGTGTGGGTTCTATCTGAAAACTCCATGGTAGCCTACATCCAGATCACAGAGGCCTTCAACACTGGAATCATGGAGCCACACGATTCTGTAGACAGTGAGGAGCAACCAAGGGTGCTTGGGGTTGGATGGGGCAGGGCCAGGGATGCTTGTGGAATCTGACTGTATGGAAGGCTTCAATTACTCCAAAGATATCTGCTCAGGTCTTCCATTAGGATAGGCACGGACAGGGACAACAAGCTTTAGAAAGAAGAGAAAGGGGCGGGGAGATGGCTCAGCCAATGAGGTGCTTGCCATGCCAGCATGAGTTTGGATCCCCAGCACCACCGTAACAGCTAGGGATGGTTATGTGTGGGTCTGCGATGTAAGCCCTGGGGGAGCAGAGACAGAAGGATCCCTGGAACTCACTGGCCAGACAGCCCGACAGAAGCAGTGAGCTCCAGGCTCAGGGAGACCTTGTCTTAAAAAAAAAAATCAGCTGAAGAGTAATTAAAGAAGATACTTGAAATCTGGCTTCTGCATGAATGTGCACACAGTTTTGTGTGCATACACATAAGCACATATACACATGCACACACACACTCATACACACACATACACATGCGTGTGTGCGTGTACAGAGAGAATTTAGGCTGGGAATATAGCTCAGTAGTAAAGTGCTTGCCTAGCATCCACAGGCTCCAAGGGTCAGGAATGGGGGAGAGAGAGGCAGGGGAGCCTCATTAGCAATGTGGGAAGGTGGACCAGGGCAAGACACTTATACCTTCAAAGTCCTCCCTGCCGGGTGGGAATCAGTTCATTAACTTCTCCTCGAGCATCCTTGCTGAGACCCTGGGAATCCCAAATAGCAGCCGGGGCTCAAAGAGAAGACTAATTAGATGCAGTTTCTGCTTGAGGCCCCAGAGACAGGGTGCCATGTAAGACCTGGCCTATGAGCTTCAGGGGCCAGAACAGCATGGTTACACAGAGATCCTTGGCTGCTCAGGCCTCCCAGAGAATGCAAAAGCGGGGTCAAACCTGGCAAGTGAGATCTTCTGTGGCTTTTGAGTGACACGCTTGGTTGAAAGGAAAGAAGTACAAAGGGGGTGATGGCCCACCGTGACCAAACATCCCAGACTCAAGCGCCCAGAATTTCTCAGGAGATACCTTGGTCTGGGACAAACCAGGATGGTGGAGCGCTCTGGACTTAGCCCCTACAAGCTGCAGGAAGGACACAATGGAGAACTCTAAGCAGTCCTAGCCCCTCACCAGACCTTCTACCGTGAACTCATTGGCACTGTCATTAGTAAATTTCTCTTACGGCCCCCTTTCTGTCTATAGAATCTTCCACGTCAATACTCTCACCCTCAGTATTGGTAAATTTCTTTTCTCCTTTTTCTTCGGCATTCTGGCTGGAGGTTATCATGTTTCTTCTTCCTCCTCTCTCCTTCTTCTTCCTCTTTCTTTTCTCCCTGCTTGTCTTCTTTTTCTTCTTCTTGGAAAGAATATGGGACAATTAATGAATTTCCATGCCATCCTTGAACAGGCGCCATGCCGACCTCTATTGTCCCAAGTTCAGCTCACACGGTGCTGGAGCAAGCAACACTTTTTTCTTGAAAATCCTTTGTCTGTTGCTTTCCTGTTTCTACTTCAGACTTCTACCACAGTCTTATTTCTCCTTCATTTCGGTTTGATTTGTTCTTAGTTTTGTTTATTCTTTTTTTTTTTTTTTTTTTGAGCTAGCATCATTTGGCTCAGCCTGGCTTGAACTTGCAGCTGTCCTTCTGCCTCAGCCTCCTGAGTGTATTACCAGGCCCAGCGTGCTCTTCTTAGTTTCTTAATCAGGAGGCCAAGGCCATTGACTTGGGACTTTCCCTGTTTGCCTAACAAATTTCTTGATTCTATACACCTGCCTCTTGGTGACATTCTGATAGTCTCCTCAGAAATTCCACGTGACGGGTTTTCACTTTATTCTCCTCAAAATGCTTTTAATTTCACATTTAATTTTTTCTTTGGTTCATGGATTATTTAGAAGTGTGTTATATTGCCTCTAAGTAGTTGGGGATTTTCTAGGTATCTTTCTGTTACTGATTTCTAAATTAATTCCATTATGATCAGAACTTATTTTGTACCACTCGAATCATTTCACGCTTACTGAGGCTTGTTTGATGGCCCATGGTAAATGTTCTGAGTATACTAACGGGATGTGTATGCTGCTGTTGTCATGTGGGGTAGTGGTTTGAATGAGTATGGCTTCCATAGACTCAAAAGTTTGAATGCTCGGTCCCCAGCTGATGGAACTGTTTGGGAGGAATGAGGCGGTTTAGTCTTTTCAAAAGAGGTGTGTCACTGGAGTCTGGCTTTAGGTTTCAAAAGACTTCTGCCAACCTCAGCATGTGTTCTGTCTTCTGCTTGTGGATCAGAATGTAAGCTATCAGTGGCTGCTCTTGTACCAGGCCTGCCTACCTGACTTCCTGATCCCATGCATCTCGCCTTGATGGTGACAGACTCCTATCTCTCTGGAACTGTAAGCCCTGGATAAACCCTTCCTTCTGTAAGTCCATCAATCAACTTCTATGCTGCTCATATCTTCTGTGACCTTGCTGATCTGTCTACTGACCTACTTTTTATTTTACCTGTGTATGTATGTGTGGTATGAGTGGATATGTGTGTTTGCATGTATAGTGGCATGTGTGTACAGGTGTGTGTGTGTGTGTGTGTGTGTGTGTGTGTGTGTGTGTGTGTGTGTGTGTATGTTTAGGCCAGAAGTTGACACTGGGTGTCTTCTTTGATTGTTCTCACTTTATGTACTGAGGGAGGGTCTCTCTCTGAGTCCAGAGCTCACAGAATGCCCTGTCTCTGCCTCCTGAGATCCAAGATTGTAAGTAGGACCATGCTTGTCCATCTTTCATGTGGGTGCTGGGCATCTGAATTCTGTTCCATATACTTGAGTGGCAAGCATCTTATCTGCTGAACTATCACCTTAGTCCCTGTCTTATTACTGAAAGGATATTTATTAATTTTGGGTTTTTGAGAGGAGGACTCACATGTTAGCCCAGGCTGGCCTGGAACTGCCTCATGAGTGCTGAGATCGTAGGTTTGAGCCACCATGCCTGGATCAATTATTATCTCAACTGATTTTTTTTTTTTTTTGGTTTTTTGAGGCAGGGTTTCTCTGTGTAGCTTTGTGCCTTTCCTGGAACTCACTCTGTAGCCCAGGCTGGCCTGGAACTCACAAAGATCCACCTGCCTCTGCCTCCCGAGTACTGGGATTAAAGGCGTGCACCATCACTGCCTGGCTCAACTGATTTTTTTTCCCCTCCTGTCCTGTCCATTTTTGCTTCAGGTATTTTGTAGCTTTGCTGGTAGTTGTGTGAATGTTTAGGATGGTAACAGCTTCTCTATGAATTGACCTTGTTATCATTATGAAATTACCCTCTTTGTTCCTGGTTGCTCTGAAAATTTACTTAGTTTGAGCTGGTAGAGTCACTTCTTGAGTAGTATAAATATCATATATATTCCCTTAAATTCTTAAGATTTACTTCTTATGTATGAGTATTTTGTTTGCATGTATGTGTGTACCCTACATGTGTGACTTGTGTGTGATGCGTGACACTGTGCCCAGGAGGAAAGTCAGAAGAGGACATAGGATCCCCTGGAACTGGAGTTACAGATGATTGTGAGCTGTCATATGGGTGCTGGGAACTGAACTCGGGTCCTCTGCAAGAGCAACAAATGCTCTTCAACACCGAGCCATCTCTTCAGCCCCTATTTCCCTACTCTGTGTGTGTGTGTGTGTGTGTGTGTGTGTGTGTGTGTGTGTGTGTGTGTGCGTGCGCACACAGTGGGTGTATGCACATGGAAGTCAGAGGACAATCTTGTACTTAGAAGTCATCTGCTTTTTTGTTGTTTGTTTGCTTGTTTGTTTTTGAGGCAGGATCTCTAACTAACTTGGTGCTGCAGATTAGGCAAGGCTGGCCGGCAGCCCCACGGGTCCTCCTGCTTTACAGCTTCCTCTCCAGAGCAGAGATCACAGGCACACACTACCATGCCGGCCTTTTTATATGGCTCCTGGGGATTGAACCCGGGTCCTCACGCATGCAGGACAAGTACTTCAATGGCTGAGCCATAGCCCTCGCTTGTTTCCCTATTTAAAAATTATATATGTGTGTGTATATATGATTCCATGCATATATGTATATGTATTTTTTGAGACAAGTTCTCTTTATGCAGCCCAAACTTGTCTGAAACTCAGGATCTTCTTGTTTTGACCTTCTTGGTACTGGGATTACAGTGTGTATCACCATGCCCTGCCCTCTCTTCTTTCCATTAAACTCTGTGTTTTTACACATAAAATAGATGTTTTAACAACTAATACATACTGAGGATTTGGATTTTCCATTCAGTCTGAAAATATACTTTTTAATTTTCATCTTCATATCACTTGCATTTGATGCGGTTACTGATATGTTGTATTTTTCTGTCATTTTGTTAGATGTAGTCTATTAATCTTATTTGTTTTTGATTCCTGTCTCCCAAATCTCTGGCTTCTATTGGGCTAATAGAACACAGGCTAGTTTGCTTTTCCTTCCTTGCTTCCTTCCTTCCTTGCTTCCTCCCTTCCTCCCTCCCTCCCTCCCTGTCTCCCTTCCTCCCTCTCTCCCTCCCTCCTTCCTTCTTTCTTGACAAGTCATCAAACTTCTTAAGTCGTCAAGGATGACCTTGAACTTCTGGTCTTCCTGCTTCTACTCCCCATTACAGGGTTTTTACAGGTGTGCACCACCACATCTGCTTTATATGGTGCCCAGGATCCACCCTACAGCCTCATGTATGCCAGGCAAGCACTCTACCCAGTGGAGTCTCATGCCCTCATAACCATGTGTTTGACAACAGTTGACTTCTTTCCCGGTTCCATTCTATCCTTTGTTGAATAAGCAGCTATAATGTGTTTTTCTGACATGTTGGTTGTTTGGGGTTCTCAATAAGTCTATCATCAAAGTCACTGGTCATAGTACAGCTTGGATTAGTAAAAAGCATGGACTAGGATTTCCCTGTATCTTCCTCTTGGCCTTTACATTACGGTTGGCACCCATTTTGATTGAACATACATTATAAGCTTTGTAAACCAGTATTGTTATCTAGGCTTTTAATTCTCTTTAAGTACATTTAAATAGTAAGAAGGCGTTCTCTCTATTTACCACCATCTTCACAGTTTCTGCTGGTCTTCACTCCCTTTGAGTGAGTCCGTGTTTCCATCTGGTGTCATTTTCTTTTCACTCAGAGGAAAATCGTTTGGCATGCAGAGCTGCTGAAGATGCATCTGCTATAGTTAGATCTGCAGCTTCTTTGGCTTTTGTATGTCTTACAATTTTTGATTTCCTTTCGGCAGATATTTTCATAGGGTATAGAATTCTAGATCGGCAGATTTCTGCCCCCTCCTCAAGTCAGCCCCTTGCCGAGCTTACTCTGATCTCTCCTCACTTGCTGGACATACAGAAATCGACCGTCATCCTTATTCTTCTTCCTGTCTGTAACGTGTCTGTTTTCCTGGATGCCCTTAAGATGTTTCTTCTTATAATGGTCTTGGACAATTTTGGTACAGTTTTCTCCAGTTCTTGTGAGGAGGTCTGAAGTTATTTGAGGTTTTGGGATCTAAGGGTTTATATACTTCATCAAATTTGGAAAGGATCGGCCATCGTTTCATCAATTTTTCTGTTTCCTGTGACTCTAAAAACACATTATTCAGCCACTTGAAGTTATTCCACAGTTAACTGGTAGTCTTCATTAAAAAACTCCTTTTTTTTTCTGTTGCATCTATATTTCTCAGTCTTTCTCTGTGATGCCTCATTTGCTGGTAATCCCCTTCAGTGTGTTTTCAGTCTCAAGCACTGTGATTTTTTACCCTGTAAGTTAAACTTGGGCTTTTAAATACGTATAATTTATGAACACATTTTTATTTTTATAAATGAATAACTCTCCATGTACATACATATATATTCTATGTTTGTATTTTGAATAAATAGACTAGTCTTTTTGGCCAACTCCTTGTGTCTGTATGTAGATGTGTTTCTCTCTCTCTCTCTCTCTCTCTCTCTCTCTCTCTCTCTCTCTCTCTCTCTCTCTTTCTCTCTCTGTTTGAGAGTATGTATATACCACGGTGCATGGTGCCCATGTGGAGGTCAGAGTGTCTGTCCTTGTCTTCCACCTTGTTTCCTGGAGGATATCTTTGTTTTCTTTGCTTTTTTTTTTCTGCTATGTATGCTGGGCTAGCTGGCCTGCAAGCTTCTAGGGGTTCTCCATGTCTCTACCTCCCATCTCCCACTAGGAGTGCTGGGTTACAGATACTTCAGCTACGCAGGCAGCATTTCCATGGTTCTGAGGGTGTGAATTCAGGTCCTCATGCTTGTGCAGCAAGTGTTTTTTTTTACTCACTCAGCCATCATCCCCGCCCCCGCCCCCTTGACTGTTTCTACTATTTTTTAGCTGTGGGTTGTTTTATACTGAAAGATCACTCTCCTGTTGCAGGTATTTTTCCTGCTTCTTTGTATGCCTGGTAATAGTTGACTGGATGCCAGACTATATGGAGTTTACTACATTTGCATATTGGTTATTTTTGTATACCTATAAATATTCTTGAGAATTTTTCTGAAACATATTGAAGTTACTTGGAAATAGTTTGATCTTTTGGGCTTTGGCTGTAAGATTTGAACCAGAATAGCACTTCATTTAGGGCTGACTATTCTGCATTACTGATGTGAGACCCTGGTGGAACCTTTAGCCAGCGTCCTTTGGATTATGAGGGGCTCCAGTTTGGTTGGTAGGAATGTGACTGCTGGGCACAGTGTCCAGCTTCATGTGACGGCTGGTCACTGTCTCCCCTGATCCCCTCAGGTCTTTCTCCTGTGTGTCTGAGCAGTTTTCTCACGTGTGCTGCATCAGGAGCCTGCTGCCTTCTCAAGGAGCTCATCTTTGGTGTTCCATCTCTTCTTTGATATTTGATATTTGGTCTCTCAGTTCCACACCCTTTGGTGGTGGGGTTACCAGGTGCCATCTGGGTCTCTCCACCCTGTACTGGAGCCTGGAAACACTCAAAGTCAAAATCTAGGACAATCATAGGGTTCACTTTCTTATTTTTCATTTCTCTGGGGTCATTTTTGTTGCCAGAGACTCAGAGCCTAAAAATTGTTTTCCAAATATTCTGTCTTTGTTGACTGAAGTGAGAGAGGAGATTCATAATATCTCACTATACCTTGTCTGGAAGAAAAAGTCAGGGACTCTATTACTACCACCAACAAGCCTAAATCTTCCAGACACAATTCTAATTTCCATACCATCCCAAGGCCAAGACACATTCAAATAAGGTGCATAAAACTACTACATGCAATGGCCTCCCCACCTGGGAGAGGAGTGAAGATACTTCACAACTGAAGGACTTGTATGAGTATTACCAAACCTGACTCTCTCAGGAGCCAAGTAAGATCATTACATTACTAGTCTATTTGACAGAGAACCAACCTGAAGTCCAAAGTGATACTGACTTGCTCATGGCTGCCTAGACAGTTATGGGTGGAATTTGGATTGTAAGGGAAGCCTCCTGCCTATTCTGAGCCAACTTCTTTCCTGCATAGTTTCCATTTCTCATCTGAAACGGCATGTTCATTGGCCCACAGGGAAGAGGATGAGTAATCCAGTTTTCTGTTAGAAGAGATACAGGAAAGCAAAGCTACAATAACCCCATCTCGGGTGGGCTCCTGGGCAGCTGCATGCCTGGTGCGTAAGGCATGATCCTGCGCTTTGACTGTTGCTATCGGGTTTGGATCAAAAGTTCGTGACTTTCCTTTGAAGATTTCAGCAGTGACTGACGACGATTTCTATTCAGATCAGTTGGAGAAAGGGTAAGCCTGGTGGGGGAAAACCAGAAATGAGGGCTCAAACAACAATGTCACTCACCAGGAAGTGGTGTAGCTTCTTAGGAGCTGATAAAATAAGGCATTGGTGCCTTCCAAGAGAAGCTGGCATTGGAAAGAGATGTGCACTGAGCTGGGGAGGTAGCTCCGTGGGGAAAGGGGCTGTTGCCCAGTGTGAGGCTCTGAATTGGGACTCTAGAACCCACATACAAACCAGGCGTGGTGGCGTGGTGTGTCCCTGAATCCTAGGCCTGGGGAGGCTTGCTAGCTGAATCAGGGAGCTTCCGGTTTTGTGAAAGACATTGTCTCAAACACAAGGTGAAAAGGAATAGAAGTTGACTTCTGACCTTCGAAGGTGTAGACACGGGCAAGCACACCTTCACACACATGTGCACAGACATGCGTATAACACACACAGACACACAAACACATGCATGCTAAACAATAAGAAAGAAGCATGCAGCTCTGAAATGAGTTCTTAACCAATGACATGTCCTCTTGTCTCTCAGGAGTCCTGTCTACTTGGAGTTTTAAAAACACAGGAGGAGTGGTAGACAGAGCCCAGGCATGAGAAGGTGAGGGGTCTGGCTTCAGATTGCATCTGCCCACTACCAAACCTTAGTTTCCTCAATGGTCAGGTAGGCCCAGGGAAGCCTGTCTCCCCAAGCCATTGTGATCTGGTTGTCTGGCATTCTCTGTCTGACTGTCATACAGGGGTCCTGAGAGGCTAAGAACAGGAGTTACAGAGCTGGCTGTGGTGGCTTCCAGTTGAGGAGCTGAGATGGGATGCCGGGAGGATATTAGAGACTTCCTGTGACAGAGAGGTTTCTGGGAAATGATAATGAAGTAACAAAAGGGGAAAGAACATCATGTTGAATGACTAAACCAGGTCAGAGATCATCACAGCAGCTTGCCCTACCCAGTCTAAAGGAGAGTGCCCAGACACCTCCAGCTTTGGGCAAGTAAGGGTGAAGCCATAAGGGGAGGGATGGAGAAAGAGGAGGGGAGGAGAGAAGAGGCAGCCCCTTGATGATCAGTACTACACTGTTATTTTTTTTTCTCGACCCTTCTGTGGCTCTCACCAGCCATCGGCCTTTCCTGGTGTCACATTTAGTCTCTGCTCTTTGTGTCTCCCAGAGTTCCAGCCAAGACGGAACCCAACACTAAAGGAGAGCAGACTGTGAGGAAAGATGCCAAGGCCAGAATCACTCCTCTCTCTAAGTGACGGTGCTACAGGGCTTCCCCCCATTCTTTGGTGTTCTGCAGTCAGTATTTGCTAAGATTTTTATGGGGAAACCAGAAGCAGCCCCCCAGGCTCTGGCTGCTGAGCTTTCCCACATTCCTGGTGGTCCAGGCCCTCAAACAGTCCCTGTTGCTCTTTAGGGAGATGCTATGCGTTTGCTGGGGAAAACGTCTCTGTGCCTCCTCTTTGCCTTACCCTGGACTGCTGTAAATGTCCATTTCTGTTTGCTGAGCTGAGATCCTTCCTCACCAGCACAGAGGAGGCCTCATTCTATGCCTGTTTTCTATGCTCTGTGCTCTTCTCCTGCCCTGTTCTCTGGCCAGAGCAAAAGCAGAATATCCCCAAAACCCTGAAAGCAGAATTTCTCGGTGGTTAGAGCCAAAGTCTTGGAGGAAAGCCCATCTCAGCTCCAGGCACATTTCTTGGCTCTCTGTGTTCTAGTTTTATTTCCTGCGGAATGATATTTGGTCATTTCTACTTGATTAGACTTGGGGGCACACCTGTAGTAATGAGAGCACTACATCTAGGAAGGTTCTAGATCTTGTGAAAAAGACTTTCGAGGACTCATCACAGTTTTTGAAGACTGATGTCTCCTCTATCGCCATGACTTCCTGAGAGGTAGGGAGGCCCTACTGCTCTTTACAGCGTCTGAATGAGGCTGGGCTCACACTCTTCCTTCTTGCCCACTGAGGAGGAACCAGGCATACTTCTATGACAGGCCAAGGTAGCCTTCCTGCGCCCCGTCCCAATCACCCTATTGGCCACAGAAGTAGCTTCCCTAATGGTGAGGCTAAATGTAAATGCTTGACTTCCAGTGTGGCCTACCTAGGATACACTTCCCTACTGAGCTGACACTAGTCACGGCTTCCCATCAGACTGTCCGTGTGTGTGTGTGTGTGTGTGTGTGTGTGTGTGTGTGTGTGTGTGTGTGTCCCACATATTTATGTGCTTTTGGAGACCAGAGAATAACTTTAAGAGTCATCCTCAGGACCATCATCCATCTCTTTTGAGACAGGTTCTCTTGTTGGAAATAAGGCTAGACTGGCTGGTGAGGGAGCCCTGGGGATTTTTCAGTCTCTTCCTCCTCAGGGCCAGGATTAGAATTGTGTACCACCACACCCTGCAGTTTTATGTGAGTTCTTGAGATTGAACTCAGGTACTTGTACTTGCAAGACAAGTGTTTTACAGACTGAACCCCACTTCTTTATCAAGCTTTTAGACAGAGATTCATGAGCTCAGTCTAATTCAGTAACTCACCACATATCGACAGAGCCTCCAGCGAGGACTCAGCCTGGAGGTGGGTACTAGATGTAGACAGGAGTCTGCCTCAATCCCAGAGACAGACATACAAGTTCAAGTGTTGTTTCAATTGTCTCTACATGTGTGAATGGAGGCAAACATGGTGTGGAGTCAGTCCCTGCTAGGACCTACAGATTCTTCCATGAGCTTTGGAAATTGTGTTTGTAGACCTTGGGACAAAAACAGTAAGTTCGCCGGGCGGTGGTGGCGCATGCCTTTAATCCCAGCACTCGGGAGGCAGAGCCAGGCGGATCTCTGTGAGTTCGAGGCCAGCCTGGGCTACCAAGTGAGTTCCAGGAAAAGGCGCAAAGCTACACAGAGAAACCCTGTCTCAAAAAAAACCAAAAAAAAAAAAAAAAACCAGTAAGTTCAAGAAGAGACAGAAGTCTTTACAAAAGTTGATAAAAAAAAAAAGGAAACTTTGGTGCCATAGGAGTCCATGACCTCTGTAGGTGCTGGGAGGAGAGGTCAGGGGTGACAGAGGCAGACTGTCTGCGGGGGAAGGGGTAAGAGGTCACAGGAACAGCTCAGAGAGAGGCTAACTGGACCTTCTCTGTCTCTGTGTGTGTGAGTCTGTATGTTAGGTGTGAGGTTCAAACTACAAGACATACTTGTTACTAACTACATTATGCTTGTCCTTTAAAATGTATCACACAGTTTATATAAAAATATACAAATGAGCCCTTGTTAGAAATTCCCAAGGAGCTGGAAAAAGAGATAAATAAGTCTTTCTGTACACAACCTTCCCTTTTACAGTTCTCAGTTCCTGTGACCTTCTCTACAATGCTCCTGTATGCTTAGATGCAGACATGTGCATTTGTTAAATAAGTATAGATTACTGTGTGGGCACTTTGAATACAAATAGGACCACACTGAATGTATTGTCCTACAATTCACTTTTTCTTTTACTATCCTGTCCTGCAATTTTCCCCTGAGGGCCCTCCAAATCTTCCCTGCCCCGTTTAACTGTGGCAGAGGGCAGGGGAACTCGATATGCACTCTTCCTCTTTAATAATCTCATTGATGAATATGTCTCTGACTTCTTGCTCCTAAGAACTACTACAGAAAAGATCACCATTCATGCTTCTTGGGGTGCATGTGTATGATTTCATGTGGGCAGTCTAGCCTTATTACCAACAAGAGAACCTGTCTCAAAAGAGATGGATGATGTTCCTGTCCCTCTGTACATTCTCCACAGTTATCTCATTGTCCTCCCCACAGATAACCTCTTGGTTGGTTCCAGCCTCTCCTCTACTTGTCCTTGCTGGGGTCCCTTTGGCCCTTAAACAGACCCAGGCCAACTCTGTTTTCTGGGGTCCCTGAGACTTTTTTTTTCCAAGACAGGGTCTCTCTATGTAGTCCTGGAACTCACTCTGTAGACCACGATGGCCTCCAACTCAGAGATCCATCTGTGTCTGCCTCCTGAGTGCTGGGAGGCAGATTAAAGATGCGTGCCACCACTGCCTAGCTCCTGAGACCTATCTTAACACATGGAGCACATAATCTCAAGAGTGATGACTTTTATTTCAGAATGACTCCCCCCCCCCCATAAGAGGAACAGCTGCAGGGCTCAGAACAACTACGGAAGCATTATTGCTTAGCTCTGTTGTCTATTCATTTATCAGTCTACAGTGTTGGGCTCTGGTCTTGTTGCTGTGGAAGCCTGGTCTTCAAAGAGTGTTCTTTTGTTGGGCGGGGCAAGACACGCACACAGCTTGTTTGATTAAATACATGTATAGTGAGAGCCAGTTGGCTGCTGCTGCTGTGAGGGGGTGAAGGGGTGGCATTTTAGCAGGTGGGAGCCTGGAGGTACTTTGGGGGCGGAACACTCTAGCAGAGGAACACTAAGATTTACCAGTGCACAGGGAATGATTACTGGGGCTGTCCAGCTTGGTTGTCACAACATAAACAAATCCAGGGACTCCTCCAGCCCTGATAGCAAAAACAAAACAAAACAAAACAAAACTCAGTAACTGGTTTTCAAGCATGCAGGAGGAGGGGAGGGAGGCAAGAAAAAGATGTCTTTTCAGGTCCCCTCTCCTGTGCCTCTGCCAAGGGAGTGTGGGAACCAGTGTGGCTGTTCCTATTCTTTCATTCACCATGGTTGGCATCTCTAAGAGATGTGTTTGTGATTAGGATTTCACCTTCCCAGTTGGCCAGGAAAGACGAGACAGCTTTTGACCTATGTGTGGAAGTGTCCTGTACAGATTTTCTTACCTCTTATTAAAAAAACAAAAACAAACCCCAAACCAAAAACCAAACAACTCCAGAAACCAAACACTGTGCATTTGAGAGTTCAGACGGCAAGCTGCTCATGAATCAAAAGATAATACGGTCCTGGCCGGCAGGACCCAACCAAGGAAGGTTCTGATTTATTAACTTGTCTCCGGAGTAAGATAAAGTAGGTGAATCAATAGACACTGGGCCTCCTCCCCTCTGCCTCTGTCCAAGGAGGAAATCAGGCCCGGAGAAATGAACAGGAGAGGGGAGAGAGGGTATGACACTTGGGTAACACACAGTGACAGGTACACGGTGGTGCATCGTGTGGGAGGTGGGGTGAGTAGGGGGAGATAGTTCTGGGAAGGGGGGCAGGGCTGGGAGGGTGAGGGAGGGAGGGAGGTTCTGCCACATGTACTTTACAATGATCATAGCAACCCAAGGGGTGGACTGGATAAGGTCAGGATGGTCAAGAGGGGGACCCAGCAAGGCAGCGCTGTGTTTCTTACCCAAGTGAAATTGTGAAATCATGAATTGAAATTGTACCTAGGATGGGGATAGTACTAGCTAGCAGTTATTGGGTATTTACTGTGTACTAAGAGTTATTCTAGAGACGTTGTGCGTAAGAACTCACTTAGTGAGACAGGAGCCATCATTATCCCTAGTTTACAGATGAGGACAATGAGTTACAAGATGGTCTATCCAGCAAATGGGGATTTGTCCTCAGGCCATTTACAGGGTTGGAGAATCTAGGGAGAACAACAATTTGGGGTGTCGACTTGGAGACATGGGAAGACATAGTTGGGGCTGTTGATTTGAGGCCGTAGGACTCCAAGGACGTTGTCTATAAAATCTAAGGAGGGGTCATTAAAGGGAGGTAGCTATAGGAATCCTAGGGCAATATCCATGGAACTTCCATGAAGAACGACCCTTCCAAAGAACGACTCTTTGGGTCTGGACTTCAGGAGAGACATCTGATCTGGTCCAAGGGTGGTAGGGTGGGAATCATAAAAAAGGGTGAACTCACTTAGGGATATGTGTGATATCCCCCACCGTAGATATCTTGGAGTGCCCAACATGTAAGGGTGAACAAGGCATGAATTGTTTATGAAGAGGCCCAAGGCCAAGAAGGCAGAGAGGTGGAAAGAAGATACGGGTGGTCAGGAGTGTGACAGGGAAGGTATGACCATCCATCCACATCCACGTGAGAACCAAGACGGGACAAAGACTGAGGAGGAGGGGTTGGGGAGACGGCTTAAGCATGAGGACCCGAGTTCAGATTCCCAGTACCCATATAAAAAGCTGGACTTTATGGCCAATGCTTATAATCCTAGTACTGGGAGGATCCTGTGGGCCCACTGTCCCACCAGCCTAGCCAATCAGTGAGCTCCAGATTCAGTAAGAGACCCTGTCTCAAAAAATAATAAGGTGTAGAGTGAGATGCCCAACATGGACCTCTGGCCTCTACATGTGAGCACGAGTGTGCCCATGTACATATGCATGCAGCACACACACACACACACACACACACACACACACACACACACACACACACATCCTGAGCATTAACCTTATTAACGAAGGGGTTAATGTCAAAGATTTCGTGTTCAACCTTGCTGAAGGGAAGTTTCTGTGGCGCACTGGGCTTGAAAAGGAAGTGAAAGAATCCGCCTAAACAAGCATGGCAGACTCTTCAGGAAGAAGATAAGAGGGAGAGACGGCAGGGCTGAGGCAGGGGCACACACACAAAATGATATTTATCTATAATAAATGGGCACATTTTATATGACTTTTTGGGAGTCTTCCAACACAGCTGGACATGGTACCTAGCTCATCACATCTCATCAACAATTCCTTTAAGAGGTCCTTCTCACCCCTCCCTCATTCCCTGCCATTAACTCCATCTTGAGGAAAAACAAGCTCATATCGTACAGAAAAAATGTTGAAAGCCTGGGGGAAATCCAGAGATATTCCTACTTTGGGGGATGCATGGTAATGGTGATTAAGTAGCTAAGCTGGTAGATGCTTAATTGATTCTTATTTTCAGTCTACTTGTGGGAAACAATGTACCCTGAGGATGTACGGGGAGTAGCCACACACTAAGCTGTCTCCCCTTCTGGAACTCTCCCAATGCCTCAGAGGCATTGGATCCAGCTCCAGCTCCAGCAGTTTGGAAGTCACTGAGGACATGTACAATAAATCCTCTCTACCGCCTTGAGAGACAAGGGAAAATACAACTGGCCAAGCCTCCATTTCTAATGGGGACGGTGAAGTGGATACTAAGACCATGGGCTGGCTGTCAGGTTGACAAATGAGTCTTCTCTTTTGAAAGGCACACGGGAAGTTGAATTCAGAGGCTCCACAAGAACTGTCACAAGCCAGAGGTAGGCACCTCCCACCCAGCAGCTGGGCCTTTTTATTTTGGGGGTGGAGGAGGATAATGTTTCTTATGATCCTCAAAGGGTTTCCCTCCATATGCTGGAAACATAGCTAAATACTAAAGCAAAGAGGAAGGGTGAGAGCCTTCTGATAGGAAAACCTGACTGTCAGCCACACCGGAATTAGCCACAACCTGAAGTTGTTGTCAGGGTGTCTGCCTGGGAGGCCAGCGCTGGACATGGTTTGATAGCTTGGTACTTTCACATGGGTTTACTCAGTCACCAGAGTTGCATATCTGCTGCCAGGATAGAACCCCATTGCCTGTCTCTGGTGGTGGAGGCTCTGGGATATTTATTACAGGGGCCCCTGAGCTACCCAAGGGAGCATTTTTCAGGTAGGGACATACCTTAGTTTAACTGGGTTTAAGGCAAATGCACATTTAGAAAAGCAATCTTTGCTTCGGTATTTAGCCAAAGAGCATGCTCTTTTGTGATTACAATATAAATAAATAAATACTAAAGCGTGTGTGTAATTATGCGTGGGCGGGAGGACTTTTACTATATGAGAGGACTTTCTCACGCTGAGCACTGGTTCCTCCCAGTCACAAGTGCCACTTAAGGGCCCCTGCTCTGGAGTCAATTTTCCTCGTGTGAATCATACTGACCTTCCAGGAATGGGCTTTCTGTTCCACTATCTTGTCACCTCTGGCCTACTTGCAAGGTTTCCTGGCACTTTGGGTTGAAGTAACAGCATCTTGGATTGTGGGCAACATGGCTGCCATATTTCCCCGATGAGCCACAGAGTAAGTATTTATCAAGAAAGAGGATCACTTCCCATGGTTATGGGAGACCCAATTAATTCCCCAAATGAACCTCCCGTTTTGGCAATGACAAAATGAGAAAAGCTCATTTTGAAATGAGAAAATGAGAAAAGAATCATGCCATCTATGACATTCAATGTTTGAGCACCAGGGTCCCTTTGATAGAACAAAGATGTACAGCTGAGGGTCAAACACCAAGCTATACTTGGCCTGACGGGATTTCTTCCCCCTTTGTTAAAACCAACACCCACCTGTAGCTTCTAGGAGAGCAGAAACTTCGTCTGTATTGTTTGGCACGTTACCCCTCCCCCTGCTGCTCCCCCTCCCCAGTAGCTGCTCAACAAATATTTGCTGAACAAATAAATAAAACAAAGCCACGTTATAAAAGACATGAAAAGCTGGAAAAGAAAATGAATCATTCATAATTGCCCCACTGTGGGTATTTTGGCTTATTTCCTTCAAGTCTTATTTCCTGTGAATATGCTCTTTTCTATACATGTAAACATAATGTATTATTAGATTTAGCTCTGGGATGTGTTTTTGTATTTCTCTATTAATATGAATGAAATGATGAAACGAGATGATGCGGAAATGCATTGAAGACTATAAAATGTTTAACAAATATCTTGTTATTAGTTATAATAAGCGGAGAAATACGGAAATGAATGAGGCTGACTTGCCATTAGTACTCTGCAGCACAAACAGCCGCTCCGCCCTTGGACGCTGCAGATAGGTTTCTCTTCATCCTGCTCACCATGGGGAGCCCCTCTGTCTCATCTTGGCAAGAGAAACACTGACTTAAGCTTCTTAGGAATCATCTGCTCCAACTCCCCACCCAGCCTAGAATTTTCTTCCATGTCACGGAAAGAGGATGAGCAGAGGAAGCCTAACCATGTCTCTCAGTCTGCTGAAGAACAGCCTCCACCCACGCTCTCCTCTCCAACCTTTGCTAGCGGAGAAAGAAGTTATGGCTCACCTGCTGAGGAGCACAGCACACTTGCTCTGTACATGAGCAAGGTAGACCCCAGAGGGCTGTCTCGGTAGGCACATGCAGCAGACCACAACACCAGGTTTGCTTGGGACAAGTCATAACCGTCCTCTTCAGCATCCAAGAACTCCCTGGCACATCTATTGACCTAACCCATGCTTGGCTCTTTAAAGCCGTGTGGGCTTGCTCCCCCTGTCCAAAGGAATGCTGCTGCGAGAGCTCTCCTTGCTCACATCCCAGCCTCTTCACTGGCTCTCCATCTCGACCTCTGTAGGCCTGAACTAACACTGACCCAGTTTCTGACAGCTCATGGCTATATCCTCAGGGTGGCTCTTACCCCCCCCCCCCGAAGGGGTCACTCTGAAGAAGGCAAAGTGCTGTCAAAAGAATGAACCCTTCCATTTATGTACCCCAGAGGATGGATGGGGACCAGTCTCCCAGGCTCTTTGTGGGGAGAGGAACCCCACTTCTGTCAGCACCAGGAGCATGCCCTGATGGCTTTCACACGGACCACACCCCGTTTGGGTTTCTACAGTTTTTCACGTCTCTGACTCTGCTCAAGTCCTTTCCATAACCTTTCTTCGTCGACCCTCTAACTCCCAATGATCTCTGTACAAATCCAAGCTGAGGGTCATTTACTCTGGACACTTGGCTCTATTATAGAAGAATACTGCTGATGGAAATGTGGCTTTGTTTACATCTGGCAGGATCCAGGAGCCCACTGAGGCTAAGACCTTAGGCTTCAGGCTCTCTCAGGCTGCCCGTCTGTCTGTCTGTCTGCCTATACTGGGCAATCCAGAGTCTCACTCTTCTTGATTGTCACATCCTTAGCCCAAACCTTGGCCCAGCTGTCCATCTTGAGTCTTTCTTTGCCCCCACACCACTTATCTCCATCTCTGGGGGCTGTGGAGTCCAGAGTCTATGCCCCTGCCCCCAAATTACCATCCCTGCCACATACTGCAGTGGAGGCTGACCTTGGCCTAAACCAACTGACCAGGCGTGTGCACAGAATACAGCATGTATGAGATGGGCAGTACTAACACTTCCTCAGAAACTTAAAAATCTTAGCTAGTTTATTGACGGATCTAAAGCCAGTTTTTAATTCAGAGTATCACTTTATAATGTGGCTAAAGAGCTGTGATCAGCACCAGGCGAAACTGATCGCACTCTAATAGCAGAGTCGAACTCTAATAGCACGGTGGGCTGAGTGGTGTGACTTCATCTTCAGGCTCTGCAATCATATCTCCCTGTCTCACAGAAGGCATCAGGAGCCTCCCACCGCACACCCAGGAAGCTGTCTCGGGTGACCTGGCTGGGGACTCCCTCTCACTCCAGGCAAAGCAAACAGCAAACATCCAGGAAGTTGGAGAGAAATCATGCTTGTCTCTGGCTGTTGGGCTTTGAGACTGCCTCCCTACTGAGAGTCCGAGCTCTCCCTCCTGAGATGTTAAAGCCCACTTTCGACATGAGTGGTGCCAGCCCTCTCCCTGCTTCTCTGCAGATCCCGCTGGCTGGGTGGGGCTCTGCCCAGGGCTACATCAAAGGGTGGGCGGGAAGTCCACAGAAGAGGCTTCACTCTTCTTAGGTAGGGAGGGCTAGCGGCTGCTCCATCCCTTTTCCTTTGTAGGCTACTTTGAATTTCGTTAATACAAATGAGAAGACTATCAAACTTGGCTTAGTGGTTTGTTTTAACATTCACTGGCAAAAACTAACTAACTGACTAACTAATAAAAGGAGTGGTGGAATGTTCTGGGGGGGGGGAAACTCAACCATTCAGTGAAACAAAAAAGTAAGTTACACTTCTTGCACAGGTGACTTTGGGAGTCAACAGAAGGTTCTGGAGCACCGGTGAAGACATTTACTTAATATTTTCTCATTTCTCCTCCACATGCTTCTGAGGTAGCTGGAGTAACCTGATGACCCATGATCTGGGGAGCATGGGGAACTTACCCTCTGCTCTTGTGTGGCCACGAAGGTCTGGAACCCCGGAGCCACCCCAAAGCCCAGCTCTTGGATGAAAGGCGGCTCAGACTGACTGTGGATCTGAACCTTCACTCCTGCTTCAAACGTTGTTTCCTCTGAAAGAACAAATATGGACAGAGCCGTGGGTCAGGGACAGCAGGTGCTCATGGGATCCTGGGGCTGGGCAGCTCTCAGGAACACTAAAGGTGTGGTAGGAATAATGGCTCCACATCTTCAGCACTGAACCCTGAGCCTGGGGCTTTCCATAGAGATGGGACAGTGGAGGATCTTGAGACAGAGGGCAACCTGCATTGTGTGGATGGGTTCAGTGTAGTCGTAAGGGTCCTCCTGAGAGGGGACAGGGACCAGAGTTAGAGAAAGAAAGCATAGAGGCCATGCTTCTGGCATTAAGCATCTGGCATTAAGTCACCAGCTAAGAGATGGATGAAGTTTCCAGAAGATGGAAAGTGCCAGAGCATGGATTTCCCTGCAGAGCCTCCAAAAGCAACACAGCGTACCCTTGTGGACAGTCTTGGTTTTATTGGTTTTATAAGCCTATGAAAGACTTTAGAAAGTGTGTGTGAGTGTGTGTGTGTGTGTGTGTGTGTGTGTGTGTGTGTGTGTGTGTGTTGTATATTATATGTGTGTGAATAGCTCAGCCATGTGGGAGCCTGTGGAGGCCAGAGGCTGAAATCAGGATGTCTTTATCAGTTTCTCTTCATATCATCATCATCATCATCATCATCATCATCATCATCATCATCACCCATTACTATTTTGAGACAGTACCTCTCCCTGAACCTGCTGCTCAGTATTTCTGCTAGGCGGGATAGCCCCTGAGATCTAAGCGATTTTAAGCCACAAGTGCTGGGATTACAGGTGCACACCACCACATCCAGCTTTTTTACATGGGTTCTGGGTAATTGAACTCATGTCTTCATGCTGGCATAGTACTTTATCTACTGACTCATCTCCCTAGCCCAGGACCTTAGGACTTTTTATCTTTATTGTATGTATGTATGCATCTATCTATCTACCTATCTATTTTTTTTTTTGAGACAAGGTCTCACTATGAAGCTTTGGCTGTGCTGGAACTCATTATATAGACCAGGCTGGTCTCAAACTCACAGAGATTCACCTGCCTCTGCCTTCCAAGTGCTGGGATGAAAGGTGTGTGCCACTACGGCTGTCTAGAATTTTCTAAAAATATTTATTTTTATTAAAAATATATATATGTGTGTGGTATGTGCACATGAATGCAGATACAGAAACCAGAGGATCTGGAGTTGAAGGAGATTGTAAATTACATGCTGTGGGTTCTGGGTGCTCTTCCTCTGGAAGAGCAGTGCATGCTTTTAACCAATGAGCCATCTCTCCAGCCTGTGACCTTAGAATTAAAAAAAAAAAATTGTGTTGGTTCTGTTACAGCTGGAACATGAATCTAATTCAAGTCAATTAGGCTAACTCCCTGTCTCAGTCACTGTATTTGTAAAAGGTGATTATGAGATGAGTAACATCCCTTAGCAAGCTCCCATCCAGCCTCCTGGATAGAGTCTCTGAAGCTCTTATATTTTATTTACTAAATTCTTTCCTGGGCCATGAACAGGAGATGAGAATGTCAGGAAGAGAAAAACAGTGTGTAGAATTAGAAACGAAAACACAGGGCTTGCTTGAATGCCTGCCTCCTCTGAACTTCAAGAGATGGGCACCCAGAGCAGAGGCCACCCTGACAGCTTGGGTGGGAGAAATGGCCCTTGGCAGTGACTGGAGAGGCAGAGCCTGGCTTCTCGGTAAGTTGTGCTCACGACTGGTGGAGCGGAGCAGGCACCATGGGGACTGCATCAGCTTACAGATGAGGTTCTAAAGTACAAACCTGTACAGCTCTCCTTCGGCTTATGAGAGCCTGGCTCCGCAACCCTGCCCTCCCACCCCCACTTCCGGCCTTGCTCTGGACACAGTTCTGTTCCACAGCCCATGTGGTCAGGCCTCCTAAGGCTGCCTGGATTGGCTGTTGCTGGTTCCTGTAGCACACACACACACACACACACACACACACACACACACACACACACACACACACACACACACAGATCTCCTGCCTCAAATGGCCTTCTGCATTGTCCAGCTGATCCTTACTGAATTTGCCTTGAAGGCCCTCAGCCCCACCCAAAACAACTCCTGTATCCATATGCCAGAGCTTCTGTCACACTCTGTGTGGCACACTCTTATCTGCCTGTCTCCTTGCTCAGACTGCAGCATCTTGAAGCCCAGAACTGAGCTTGTCTGTGGGTCTCAGAGTCCTTCACCAGGACACCCAGGGGTACCTGTTGAATGAATGAGTGGGTACTCTGTAATTGAAGCATATCCGTTTACTAATAGGCAAGGGCAGTCTGGATTCCAAAATAAATGTTTCAAAAGAAAAGAATGAGGAGAAGGTGGGTACCTGCAAAATGGGGGGGAACTGGAGTAGAGGGTGGGGATTAGGGAGGGAGGAAGGATATATCAGTGCTGGGTCCATGGCTTAGGGAAAGTTTGGGGGTGCACCAAAGCTGCCAGAAGAAAAGGGCTGGGGGCAACTACAGGAATATTAAGACTATAGAATGTGTGGCAGTCACTGACTGAGGCAGTCTTGGTCTGTGGTTTGGAGCTGGATAAGACTCCAGGGTCAAGGGTGTATGGACAGTGGGATCCAGCAGGCAGAGAGAACTAGAGAAAAGATAGGAAGCACTGTCATAATTTAGATAAGGGATCCAGTGGCTGATATGGGGCTTCATGAAAAGAGGACCTTTGCCAGGATAGGGCTTCATACCCTGGAAAAGAATCATAGGCAAGCTATCTATGTATACACCCCTCCTCCTTCCTGTGGGTCAAGTGTTCCGTGGTTTCTTTACCCAGGTTTCCCTATCTGCGATTGTATCAATGAGAATGGCCTCCATAGGCTCATCTATATTTCAATACTCCGTCCCTGGTTAGTTGAACTGTTTGGGAAGGATTATGAGGTGTGGCCTTATTGGAAGGAGTGTATTACTGGTTGTGGAATGTGAGGTTTCAGTCACTCATGCCATTCCCAGTTAACTCTCTCTCTCTGCCTCCTGCTTGTGGATCAGGATATAAGCTCTCAGCTACTGCTCCAGCACCACCATGCCTGCCTGCCTGCTGCCATGCTCCCTGCCACAAGGGTCACAGACCTTCTGAAACTGTAAGCCCCAAGAAACTCTTCTATAAGTTGATCATGGTGTCTCTTCACAGCAACACCAAGTAACTAAGATGCTATCCAAACACCCATACACACAGGTTCCTGTTCACCTATGGTTTTGGATCACCTGCTCACTGATGGTGAGATACAATTCCTCAGAAGAGGACACTTTATTTACCCCCCCCCCCCCAGCCCCTGGCCTCGACCATGGCTGGTATATTCTCAATGAAGGTTTTTAGGACAGGGAGGAACACTGAGTGATAGAAGGGTATCCAGTGGTCCACTTACGGCAGCTCTGCTCTCTAAACTCTGCCCAAGACAGGGACCGAGGAGCCCAAGCACAGGCCAAAGCAATTGAGAACAGTGGGACGCTGAAGTCACAAGGATGCTTGTGCGGCGAGGACGTGAATGATTTCAGGGAACCCTGGGAAGGAACTGGCAGGCTGCCCGAATTTGTTTCCAGCTAGTTGGAGCTGCTATACAACTGGGCTTAGGAAACCTTCTAGCCAGTAGAGACAGGCTCAACGCACGGCTTGTGGCCTCCAGGAAGAAATGAGAAATGAAGCTTTTCTGTTGGAAACGCCACGAGTAATGGGCAAAACAATCAGCCTGGGGAACCTGACCAGTGAGAACTGCCCGGGAATAATCAGACTGGGTTAGGGGTTTGCAAGAGGCCTTGGTTTATTCTAGAAGCAATAGTAGTTGTAGCAGAGAATAAAACCAAAGCAATCTCATTTTATTTTACATCAACAGCAACTGGATGGATGAGAGGAGCAGAAGATGGATGACTGTCTTTCTCTCTCTCTCTCTCTCTCTCTCTCTCTCTCTCTCTCTCTCTCTCTCTCTCTTTCTCTCTCTGTGTTCATTGCATTCATGCTGTATGTACATGTTTATACGGGTGTGTGCATGTATACATGTAGGTACACCTGCACTATGATCATTGGGTGTCTTTCTTCAATGCTCTCCAACTTATTTTTTAAAAAGCTTTCTTTCTTATCACTCCCCTCTCCTGTGTGTGTCTGTGTCTGTGCGTGGGTACATGCATACCCATGGGGCCTAGAGGCACTGGATCCCCCCTGGAGCTGCAGTTATAGGCTGTTTTGAGCTGCTCAACATGGGTGCTAGGAACCAAGTCCAAATTTGAGCCTTCTGCCAGAGCAGTGCACACTCTTAACAATTGAGTCACCTCTCCCGGCCCTTCAAACTTAATTTTTAGAGACAGGATCTCCTACTCAGCTGGAACTCCTCACAGACTTGATAAAACTAGCATGTCCAGAAACCTTCAAGGCTCCACCTGCCTCTGCTCTGTCAGCTCCAGCCTTACAGATGTGTGCTGTTCCGCCTAGCTTCTGTGTGGGAGCCATAGACCCAAACTCAGGTTGGCGAGGTTGCCTCACATTTACCAACCGAACTGTCTCCTCAGCTCCCAGTTTCTGCTCGTCTAGACTAGTGCTGTGCAGAGGGAACTTCTGCACGGAAGGAAGCATGCTCTGTAACTGTGAAGTGTGTGGCTCCAGTGACTGAGAAACTGGACCTTTTTATTTTAACAAATGGAAAGAAATTGGCAGAGCCTCTCTGTAGCTAGTGACTTCCCGGAGAGCATGGTGCTGGCTCATCCAACCACGAGCCTTCTCAGGGCTACAGGAATGATGGTGATTCCACCAGCCACTATTCTGCCTTCTTGAATAGCTTTCCCTGTGTCTCCTTTGTCCACACAGGTTCTGGGCTACTTGGGTGTAGGTCTGAACAGCAGACTCCGGTGGATTTGTGGGTGGATCAAGCTGTAGTCCGAGGTCATCCAGCTCGGCTTTCCCCAAGTCTCGTTCTCATGTCTCTAGATAGATTTTGCTTCTGTTCCTCCTCCCTAGAGCTGCCCTTTGTTTCTCTCTGCACTGTTCTCTAGATTGCCTTTGAATGGCAGCCCACTCCAGACCCTGCTCCTCTGCCCACCCTGGGTTCTAGAATACTTATTGAAATTACCTAGAGAGATCATATATTCTCTCTCTCTCTCTCTCTCTCTCTCTCTCTCTCTCTCTCTCTGTGTGTGTGTGTGTGTGTGTGTGTGTGTGTGTGTGTGTGTGTGTGTGTATGTGTGTGTGAGTGATACCTAGGATGAATCTAGGATGAATCTATCACTAGAAATTCTGACTCAGGCATTATAGGAAGAACCAGGAACCTTCACTTCCAGGTCATCTGAGCCACATTTGGAGAAACAGTGATAAAGCCCAGAGAGAGAATGACTTCCCAAGGTCACACAGCAAGGTAGGGGTGTAACTAGGGCTTAAAGTCAAGTCTCTTGTTTTTTGTTTCGTTTTTTGGTCTTTTTCGAGATAGGGTTTCTCTATGTAGCCCCAAATCTCTTTAATTTTAATCTAGCATTCTTTGTGTGGTTCATTCAGTGTGAGCAGGTGCCCTGAAGCTCTGGGGGTCTGAACGGGGAGCGATGAACAAGCTTATATATATATTTCATTGTCAGATCCCCAAGTCTGCCAGTACAGGGCTGACACAGAGCAGAGCTTCATAAATGTTGAATGAACAAATGAATGAGGGGCTAACCTCCACATATGCCTGGCCCTGGGACCTGATGCCTCCACCTAGGTTCTGGAGGAGCAGGGAAGCACCAGTGCCTGGGACCCACAGCTCTCACCTGCTGAGATGGCAGGTGGGACAGCCTACATAACAGCCACCATGAAAACAGTAGCTGGGACCACCACATAGAACAAAATGCCAATGTGGGCCCCTTGTTGAAAAACAGTGTAGGGGTTGGGGATTTAGCTCAGTGGTAGAGCACTTGCCTAGCAAGCACAAGGCCCTGGGTTCGGTCCTCAGCTCTGGAAAATTAAAAAAAAAAGAGTATAAAAAATAATAGGATGCCAACATTTACTTATAAAAATACATTCCAAATAAAAACCCCCAAGAATTCCCGGGTGGTACTGACAGCACCACACGAAGCTGGTGGCCCCTTCTGAGCAGGGATCCAGTGTGCCTGCCCTGATAGCCCTACTGTTGCTCACATCACTCTGTCCAAATGCTACAACACTGCCCCCTTCAAAAGTGCAGGCCCCTCGCTCTGAGAAGGATTTGTTTACACATCCTTGAACACCGGGATTCAAAGCCTCAGAGATGGAAAGGCTGAAAGAGCAGAGACAAAAGGAAAGCTCCCCCACACACAGCCTTAGGAGCCCATGCTCACTGGGATGGTGCTGAACCCCAGATAGCTGAACATGAACGATCATGCTGAATCACCGGGAGGAGCATGGCTCCACAGAGTTCAGCCTGCAGAAGCCAGCCTTCTCTGGGAGCACGGCCTGGCATGCACCAGGTGAGATGTACCTGGGGAGGTGTTTTCTGTGTGCGCAGAACGGATTTGGGAGCTCTGCGGGAGGAGGCAGGAGCGACGGGCAGAATGCATAATGGGGCAGGGAAAGTACACGGCAATAAAGAAGCTTAAATCTTTAATCTTTGCAAATTACAGGAAACACGCGGAGGAAATAAGCACTGGAGAGAAGGAGGAAGAACGCGGCTCTGAAAAGCGGAGGGAATTTTCTGGGCTCAAGCAAGGGATGTGTTGCTACAAAGCGATTTTGTTTTGGACAAAACTGACTTTATTACAGTGACTATGTAGGGGGTTTTGGGGGGAGGCAGCTTCAAGGGCAGCTTGAGACAGGAGGATGGCACTCTAGAGGAGATGTCTCCCAGTGCAGGATGGCCTTTGCAGGATAGCTGCTGCTCACTCACTCCTGTGCCATGTCTCCCCACTGCTCTCTGCTCTGGGGCGGGAGTGGGGTTATTGAGGCTTGGACTGGGAATTTACTGGTGGTGGATTCTCTCTTGCCCTCTGGCATCTGGTCGAGGAGGTAGTCAGGGAATGATGGATCAGGTAGAAAACTGGTAGAGAGAGGCGTCTCAGGCTGGCGTGTTCAGCCCCTGTGCTGGCTAGTCATTTTGTCAACTTGACACAAGCAGGGGCCATCTGGGAAGAAGGAATCTTTTTTTTTTCCCCCCCGAGACAGGGTTTCTCTGTGTAGCTTTGCGCCTTTTGTGAAACTCACTCTGTAGCCCAGGCTGGCCTCGAACTCACAGAGATCCGCCTGGCTCTGCCTCCCGAGTGCTGGGACTAAAGGCGTGTGCCACCACTGCCCGGCGGAAGAAGGAATCTTAATTCAGAAAATTCTTCCTATAGGCAGTGCCACCCCTGGGCTGGGAGTCCTGGGTGCCATGGAAAGTAGCCCAAGGAAGCCATGAGGAACAAGCCAGTAAGCAGCACCCCTCATCGGCCTCTGCATCAGCTCCTACTCCCATTGGAGTTCCTGCCCTGACTTCCCTCCGTGATGAACTGTGAAGCGGAACTAAGCTGAAATAAACCCTTTCCTCCCCAAGTTGCTTTTGGTCATGGTGTTTTATCACAGCCATAGGAACCCTAAGGCGGCCCCTGTTTGCCAGGTCACTATGGTCAGCTGTTTGTCACTCTGGAAGGCCACAGCTCAGACCGGGGTGGTGGGGTGGAGGCTGGGAGTTTGGGAGAGCTCTCACTCTGCTCTTCGTTGTCTTTCTGATGCTGTGATAAAATACTCTGACCAAAACCAAGTTGGGGAGGGGAGGACAGGGCTTATTTGGCTTACAGTGACAGCCCATCATGGAGGGAAGCCAAGGCAGGGGCTTGAAGCAGAACCAAGGGGGCTGCATCCTCTCACATAGATCATTAATCAAGAAAATGCCCCAAAGACGTGCCCACAGACACATCTAATGTAAGCAGTTCCTCAAGGGAGGTTTCCTCCCCCCACGTTAGTCTGTGTCAAATGGGCCCATGTTCTCTCTGACTTCTGACAGCGGCTCTCTCCCCTCTTCCCTCATGGGCAGTGTCCCTCCCTCCCTCCCTGTTCTCAGTCCCAGACACTGAGCACCCCTGGCGCTTTTCAAAGCTTTTCCTATTCTTTTGTAAATAGTCCTGGATTAACCTCTCCTCCTATTATCCAGTCTGAGGGTGCTCCTGAGTTCTGCCTAGGTTCTGGTTGGTAGAGCCCCCATGGAGTCTCACTTAACTCCTGAGAGACAGTAGAGTTCCCACTGGGCCACTATTCCCAGAAGAACTGTCATTTTGTTGGGGCATTCTTAAGGGTAGAAATCTCTCTCTCTGTAGATTGTATCACCAGGCCTAGGTTCATACACACATCCCGCCACCTTCCTCTACACAC
This sequence comes from Peromyscus californicus insignis, assembly GCF_007827085.1. Classification (NCBI taxonomy): domain Eukaryota; kingdom Metazoa; phylum Chordata; class Mammalia; order Rodentia; family Cricetidae; genus Peromyscus; species Peromyscus californicus. The sequence continues at coordinate 41,812,076 of NW_026294551.1, read as the reverse complement.
CCCTTCAAGGCTCACCCCTGAGATGGTGCACCCCTTTCCCAAATGAGTGAGCCAGACGTTTTGAGCAGGCAGAAACGCATGGCTCTCCTACCTGGGGGATGAGAACCACAGAGAACCTGGGATGGATGGTGAACTGCTTGGAGGTTCAGGACTAGGCAGGGTAAAGTCAAATCCATCTCTCAGACCTCTCACAGGTTATTCACTTTCTGGGAGTCTCACTCCCCCGCTCTCCACAGAACCAATTCACAATCAAGCCCTGGCCTCCCTGCTCTTTACCTTCTTGTGTGTGGCTTTACTTAGACACTTGGTGCCTCTTGGTATCCCTGGCCATGTTCTGTGCTCGGTTTCGGTCCACTGAGCCTGTGTAGGCCAGGATCCTGAGCCTCTTGGGTTTTCAACCTTCTCTGGGACACATAAACCACAATACTGGTACGAGAATAGTAAGCTTTGGCTTTTCACAGACTAACTGGATTTTTCCAGTCATGCTGTGGCAGCTGCCTATGTCTCCATGGCACTGTATTTTATTCATTTTTTTATGTTATGTTCATTTTTCTGATGAAGAAATCAAAACCTAGGGAAAGTCACAAACAGGTCTAGAGCCTAGGGTTTGTGGCTGCAGAGGATTTTGGTGTGATGAGGTCTCTAGAACCTTCATCAATTCAACAAACTTGGCATTTTTCGGGTGAGAAGACTGGGTGGGGCTCACGGAGGAGGGAGTGGCCAGGTGGCAGCCAGATAGCACCAGCATCCAAACGTCTGGACTCCTCACATCCCTCTGTCCTTTATCAACTGGCCACATGACTCATTGCCCCCACCGATAACACGCCCATAGTCTGCAAGCTGGACAGGGATGGAGGGGAGAATATTTTAACTAATGGTGGGCTCGGCAGCTCCTGCTCCTCCATCTCTAAGTTCTGGGGAAGCTTGGTGAGAGTTTAAGAGTGACCGTGGTGCGGACAAGAGTCCCAGCCCTGGTCCTCAAGAGACCAGGTAGACAGGGACTGTTGAATGCTCTTTGAGTTCAACCAGAAGCATTGTTTTGGTATCTTTGCCTGTGCAGGCATTTGAGAAATCAGAGGGCCCCAAGATCTGGCAAGGGAGACAGGCAGGCTCATCACCAGACATTCAGGCATTGGAACCAATGATCCAACTGGTTTCCAGTCATGTGGTGTAAGAGCCATGTGGTCTCAGATAGGTTGCATTCTCTCTTTGGAGTCTTACACCCTTTTTGTTGTTGTTGTTAAACTGAAGTGGGGGCTGATCTACTGGTTAGTTTTAACTTTAACTTTCTGTGAGCTAGTGGCTGTGGTGCTCAAATATTTGAATACTTAGTCACCAGGGAGTGGAACTGTTTGCCAGAATTAGAAGGATTAGGAGGTGTGGCCTGGTTGGAGGAGGTGTGGACTAGTTGGAGGAAGTGTGTCACTGTGGGTGGGCTTTGAAGTTTTGAAAGCCCACCCCAGGCCCGGGCTCTCCTGACTGGGCCTGTGGATCAGGATGTAAAGCTCTCAGCTACTTCTCCAGTACCATGTGTACCACCATGCTGCCCACTATGACAATGATGGACTAAACCTCTGAAACTATAAGCAAGCCCCCAATTAAATTTAAAACCTCATAAGAGCTGCCACGGTCAGGCTGTCTCTTCACAGCTATAGAAAAGTGACTAGGATAAGGGTGATGTGTAAATCTCTTAATCTCACTGCATCTCATTTGAAAAAATAGATTTAAAAAAATAGACATGGCTGTTCAGAACTCATGTCAAGTCAGATGGGGCTGATTTTTTCCAAACCAGGAAACCATGAATGGCTGTCTATCTAAAACTGGAGTGTGCATGTTTGGCCTTTCTCTTTGCCCCTGCCTGGTAGGCAGACCCAGGAAGACAGAATCCCCGAGTAAGAAAAGCCAGATGGGCCAGAACAAGCCCCACTGCTTCCGGGTGACAGTTTGAGGCTACTCCAGCTTCTGGTGGAAGACAAATCAACACTGGCTCCCCTTCCTGAGTGGCTTCACCTGTCTGTCCTAGGCCACTGTGACATGTGAAGCATAGTGTTCTCACGAGTGACTGGTGATCTAGGAGGCGCTATTGAATGGCTACAAGAGTTTGGGGAAAGTTGCAAGCTCCAATCCCTCCTGAGGAGGCTTGGAACACACTAATATTTAAAGACCCTAGGACATCCTGGAGGAAAAATGTGACACTTGGTTGAACTGTTATCCAGAGCAATCTTTTAAATATATATTTCTCTCTCTCTCCCCTTTTCTTTCTTTTTCTTTTTTCTCTCTCCCTTTCTTTCTCTCTTTTTCCTTTCTCTCTTTCTCTCCCTTTCTCTCTCTCCCTCTCTCCTTCCTTCCCCTCCTTCCTTTCTCCTTTCTTTCTGTGTGTGACTGTGACCTTGTGTGTTTGTGTGTGTATGCACGTATGCGCAGCTGCCAATGGAGACCAGAAAAGGGCACTAGTGTTATAGGCAGTTGGGAGCTGCTTGATGTAGGAGTGAGGAACCAAACTTAGGTCTCCTGCGAGAGCTCTTAACTGAGAGCCATCTCTCCAGCCTGATACATGTTTCATTTTAAAGTGGAAAGGACCAAGGTAGACCCAGTTAGATGTGGATCCCAGTCCTGGTTTCAATACTTCTTAGCCAGGACACCATGGGAGAAACTTGCTTCCTGGCAGCTGTTAAATATATTAACCGGTGAAAAGGTTAGAATTTCCTTGTGTGTGTGTGTGTGTGTGTGTGTGTGTGTGTGTGTGTGTGTGTGTGTAGGAGGATCAAATAGCACCTTCTAAAATGCAGGGTCAGATGTCCATGCTGGAAAGAGATAGGAATGTTACATTTTGGTCAGGCAACCAAGAAGTGTGGCTCCACTTCGGTTTCTGTTAAACAGAATCTTGGCAAAGCAGGGATCAGTGAAGGGGCCAGGTATGGAGTTCATTCCAGTTTCGTTAGGAAAAGATTTACCCCAAGGATTTTTTAAAAAAAAATAACATGTTTCCCTATTGCATTTGGGCTCAGAGATGATAAATTGCTTGATAAGAAGGCTTGAAAGAAGGCTGATCACTGGGTTGGATGATCAGCACGTGGGAGACACCACCTTTGAAATGCCACTGGGGAGGCCCATGTCTCTAAAATTGTCGAGGCAGTTAGTGGATGAATATGATTCTATTTATGAAAATTTTGACAGCAGAAGTCAGGTTTGGTGAGGTTGCTGAATAGATCTTGTAGTGTATTGACCGATAAGTTTACACAAATTCAAAACCCATCCTAAGTGATACAGAATTCATAGCAACCTTGTTTGACTACTGTGTCAATCAGTGAATATAAAAACATGGAGGTTTTCATGTGTGGTGATCTAAGAGAAAGCTTTTGCTGTTCAGAAGGCTTTATCTAGCCTCTGTGTGGTGGGAGACAGTGGTTTAGGCCTGAGCTTTCTACAGCTGAGTGTCTGTGAGTCTCCCAGGGACCTTGGTGCAGTGAGGATTCAGGGCATGTCTTGAGATTCTGCATGCCTAACAAGCTACTAGCTGAGCCTAGGCTTCTGGATGACTACTGACTTCCAGACCTGCATTAATAATTATCGTAATAATTATTATCATTTGTGTGTGTGTGTGTGTGTGTGTGTGTGTGTGTGTGTGTGTGTGTGTGTGTGTTGATGTCCCAAGGAGGCCAGAAGAAGGTGTTGCATCACCTGAGAGCTATAGGCAGTTGTGAACAGCCCAACATGGGTGCCCGAACAGAACTTGGTTTCTCTGAAAGAACTGCAAGTGCTCTTAACTGCTGAGTCATCTTTCCAGCTCCCACATCTGCATTTTGGCAAAACACAGCAGGCCAGTTACCAGATGGTTTGGTCTCTACCTAGAAGCCAGTCTAGCACACTCTGGGCTCATCTTGGCTTTCTTCTCTATGTACTGGAGATTTCAGCAACCCATAACCCCACAGCCTCCTCTAACTCCCATGTATTGCTCAGCAAATGGGGAAACCAAGGTCATTTTTCTCTGCAGCTCCCCTGAGACACTCTTTTCCTCCCTTCTGAAACTGACTCCACCTCCCCTGTTCTCCGTTTTTATTCTAGTGATTATAGCACCTAATGACACTCACTCATGTTTCCTGACCACAATGTGAAGACTTGGCCACTCCTTAGACACTGGATATGAAAGGTGTAAGAAGAAAAGATTTTGAACCATGACAGAATCATATATGTATTCCTCAGAAAGTCTCAGGGTTGTGCACTCTTGAAAACCTAGCCTGGACCTTCGCCTGTATCCCTGCGATGCCCGAGCACACGGTGGGTGCTCAGTGAAGATTTTTTAAAGAGAAGAGATGAGCGTCAAGGGTAGATAGATCGGTTTCATCAGCTCCCTGGGTATTCTCTTTGGACTGCTGGCTGCCTGACCGGGACCTCTAGCAAGATCATATATGCTTTCTGCATCACACTGAGCAAGTCTCCAGCCAGATAAAAATCAGCTTGCTTCATAGATGCCTGCCTCCAACAGTGCATCTAATTAATAGCATCATTCCTCCTGAGTCTTCAGGCACCTGTGGAGATGCCCATCCAGCACAAAGCCCTTCTCTGGGAGTAAACGGGCCAGCTCAGCTGGTGGCTGCATGTCACTGTGCTCTGGACTCTCAGGATTCAGGCCAGAGTCACTGCCTCTTATTCTTGACGTCCTTAGGACCTGGCACCATGACAAGGGTTTTTACTGGGAGCAGAGATGCTGGAGAAACCATGGCAACCATCAGCCTCATTCCTGCCATGTCACATTTGTAATGGGGGGTAGGAAATGTACGCTCCCTGATGGCTGCCCAGGCCTTCCAGCGATGGTAAAAATTTATGGTTATTTTTAATTTAACTTTTATATTTATCAAAGCAGTCTATGTACATAATTTTAAAAGCTAAATGGTGCTGCAAGGCACTGAATGATCCATCTCTGCCTCCCCCCCCCAACTAAGTCCCACTCCTCCGAGGCATGGACTTTAAGCCCACTCCTTCAGCTGTGTTTTCTGTGTTCACGTTCATGTTCCACAGGCGACAACTGCTTGCCAGTTACGTCCCGATGGTACAACTTTGACGTGCTTTCTCCTGAGTTCTTACCATGGAAAATGAATATGTGGGCTTCTTCCATGGGATGCCTATGCATACTTCCTTTCTGGTCACTCTCAGAATATCAGGACGCAAGTATACGTTTTGGTTCAATTAGTGCTTAGCTTTTACATAATTATGACTATATAAATGTTGTCCCCAGTCCAGTCTTGTAACGTAGAAAGGCTTGTGTTTGTGTGATCTTGTGGGTGTGGGTACGTGTGTGTGGATGGATGGCACGTGTGTGAAGGTCAGAGAGTAACATCAGGTGTTGTTCCTCAGGTCCCTTCTCTCTTCTGTTTGAGACAAGGCCTCTCAGTGGCCCGGAGTTTCATCAAAGAGGTCATGCTAGCTGGCCATGGACTCCCACCAGTCCCCACCTTCCATCTTGCTATTGCTGGGCTTTTAACCACAAACCATTGTGTCAGCTTTTGGGTTGGGTTCTGGGGATTTGAAGTCAGGTCCTCGCACTTCTGAGGGAGGCGCTTTACTGACGGAGTCATCTCTCCAGCCCCCCAGATGGTCATGGTCTCTGTTTTTCTCATTTTCCCCCGTCTTTTGGTTTTGTGTGGCTTGGAGTTCTGCCTGCTAATCTCTCCTATCTCCTCTCCCTGGAACCCTGGCCTGGGAGCAGAACTCTGCAATGCCTATCAGGACGGTGGCCAGATCCACAAAAGTGGTCCCTCCTGGAGCCCACAGCTGCCTGCTCTGCTCTGGACTCACTGCCCCCTCCTCACACCTGCCCTTTGCTCCATCCACATCTGGAATTCTCCTTAAGCAGGGGTTCTCTGTTTCCAAATTCTCACAGGAGCCTCCTCCTGGCTTTATTCTCTCATCCTTTAGTAACTTTCTAGAAAAATCTACCCCAAACACATTTTTTTCTGAAGCCCAGTTCTGTGCTCACACCTCATTTGCAGTCTGGTGAGTGTAGGATCCTATACCAGACAAGAAGGATTGTGGCCTCACCTCTAGAGATGCTCTGCCTCCTGTGTGTGGTCCTGACACCTGATTTTAGACCCCAGGAGGATGACCATTTCCTTCTTCTCCAGAAACATTTAAGATGTCCTTTTTTATTTCTGCCAGCCCAGATTTTGCGAATGTGTGTCTTGGCCTATGTGCTCTGTCCCCACCACAGACAGGACTTGGTGACCCTACACAGGAAGAGTTGCATCAATTCCCTCTCAATGTCCACCGCCCCCCTCCGGCCCTTTGATTCTATCATTATAGAACTCCTGCTATAGAGATGTGGGATTTTTTCTGCATCAATTCTTTAATTTTTATGTTTTTTTCCTCTCCCATTTACATCTGTTGGTCTTTAAATTTTCACTTTTGGGGTAGAATTGTTAAATTTCAGCCTTCCTATAGATTGCATTTTAATATATGCAATCAGATTTCGATTTTCAATTTCTTTTTCTTCTTCTCAAAATGTCCCTTTTTAATATAGTCCTGTGCATCTGTGGTTGTATTATTGCTTCTTCTCTCTGCTGAGGATGCTAATTAAATCATTTTGATGCTTCTGTTTTGTGCATTTATTTTTTCATTTATTAAATACTATGTATTACTTAATATGACCAAGGTTCTTTTCTAAACCCATCATTTATATTAACTCATATTTCAACCTATCTAACAACATGATAGAGTAGATATTATCATTCCCAATCTAGAGGTGATAAAACATGCCCAGAGAAGTTAAATAGCTCACCTTAGGCCACACAGCTAGGAAGCAGCACAGCTGGGATTTGAACCCCAGCAATCTGGCTCTACAGCTTCTGCAACAATTTCTGCAATAATTTCTACCACACACTTTGTTTGTTCGCTTTTGGGTTCTTAGTTAGTGTCACCCCTCAAATGAGTGGTATCCCTCAAATGCCTGGCTTTGTGATTGTCCCTTCATGGGTAAGAGGTACTTAAAGGCTGTAGACTTTCTTTGTGGCTCTTTGGGGACTTGTCAAGAGATGTCACACAAGCATGATCTAACTAGGTCATTTAGCCTGAGCTCTCTAACCTGTCCTGACCTGTCTCTTTAGCTTCCAGGCATCCTCAGACCTCTGTGAGGGGTGGGTACAGCAGATAAGCCTGGCTGGGCATTCCCCTCTCAGTAAGTAGGATTTTGACTCCTTGTGCTATTTCCCATTTAGCGCCTCACCCTGTCATCTGCTGGTGAGGTGACCACCCCAAGCCCAAAGTCCATCTGTTCCAGTGTCACCTTCTGCTGGGGTGAGAGAGACAACTCTGTGACTGTTTGGGTCACAGAAAGATACTGGACGTGCTCACAAGTTCATCCCCCAGAATTGGGAGGCCCTGCTGGTCAGAGGTTGCAATCTACCCATGGCCTAGCAGCTCTCTCTGAGCTCAACAACATGGAGGACTCCCTCCCCATTGAGGCTTCCTGCTCTCTACCTGCCCTTATTTGGGGAAGGTCTCTAGGCTTGGAGGCCTGCCCTTATCTGAAAGTTGTCCCTAAGCCTGGATGCCTGATTTATCTCTTGTGTGACCCTTGGCATAGTTCCCTGCCAGAGCTTTTCCCCCTACTGCCCATATGGTATTTAGACATTGTGCTAAGAGCTTTACAATAGGATCGTGCTTCCACAGATGATAGCTAAGACTGGTACTAGGAGCTTTATAACAGGAGCGTGCTATTTAATGCAAATTAGGTGATTCTCCAGCTACTGTGCCCAATCTTATATATTCTCTATGCTCTGGAATAAAGCTGAGCTGACTCACTGAAGCTGTCCCCCAGAGAGCTATCTCCGTCGACCCATAAGCAGGACCCACGAGCCATCAGACCCTATTCCCTCCCCCCTCGTGGACCAGTGACTGATGATCCCTGAGGAAGAAAGAGAACCATACCCTAGACTTTAAATGAACCCCCTAACTTTACTTCAGCAGCGTATTGTCTTATTTAGCAGCTCTTGGGGGGGGCGTCTGGCCCCTCATTATCTCTGGGGGGGGGTGGTCTGTGGTGGGAATGATGGGGTCCTGGCTGATTTATCAAGGTTCAAATCAGTTACTAGCAGTCTCCCTGATTCCTATCTTCCACACTATGACATCTGCCATTGTCCCAGTGGGTTTACCAAAGACAGTGCCTTTGGTGCCCTCTGGGAAGGCTTTGGGAGGGAGTGTCTAATAAATTTGAGTGTTCAGCCCACTGTGTTTATACATAAATCTCTCCTGGCAGCTGCCCTGAGGCTCAGCTGCTCCCCAGGCATGTTGGGACCCCCTTTCTCCATCCCAGCAGGAGCGGGGTGAGATTCAGAGTAGCTCTATGAGCTGGACACAGGCATAGCATCAGCCATCATGTTCCTATCAGTAACCTCCAATCCCTCTCTAATCCCCCCTCTTTGATTTTTTTAGTGTGTGTGCTTGTGTGAGTGTGTGGTGTGCATGTGGGTGTGGGTTGCACATATGGAGGTCAGAGGCCAACTTTGGGTGTCATGCCTCAGGAGCCTTCTACCTTTTAGGTAAGACATGGTCTCTCACTGGCTGGAAAGGTCCCCACATAGACCAGGCTAGGCTAACTGGGTACAGCAAGCTTCCAGGAACATTCCTGTCTCTACTTCTCATCTCTTTATCTCTGCAATGACAGGCCTGTGTTGTCACACCCACTTTTTTATATGGCTTCTGGGGATCCAAACCGGGTCTCTCACATTTGCAAGGTAAGCACTTTACTGACTAATCTACCCCACCAGCCTCTCATCCAGTGGTTTTCAAACTGGGTTCCCCCGGAGCCCTGGAGCCCTGGGCTTTCCCGGAATGGACCAGGGTTGGCCATAGGGAGAAAGGGAGATAAACAGACTGGAGTCTCCACCTCCAGACGACCCAGAGAAGCTTCGCTCTCATCTCTTTTCTATGTGGGGAGCACCTTCCCTTCAACATAATGAATGATTCCACTCTTAGAAAGGCAAGGGGACCAGGAAGAAAAGGAGGCCGGGCAGACCTGTCACCATGTCTATTACCCAAACCACTCCTCTTCAGCTATTTTTCCAACAGGACTTTGACAGTGACAATTTGCACATTGAAAGAGTTTGGTGGATAGAGCATTGCTGCTCTGGGCTTCCGATGCAGTTTTAAGCTTAATTCAGCTGCTTCATCCACTTAACTAGGCTGCCCCGGGGGAGCTCACTCAACTTCTCCGGGACCTTGCTTCTTTTCGTCTTTCACTGGGCGCTGTAATACCTCATTACCAGGGGATCAGGAAGGGGTCATGAGACAGAATGTTTGTGGCACACAGTAGCTGATCGTTAATGCTTGTTTCATCTTGGCTCTGGCAGTATGCATAATTCAAGTGATTTTTTTTTTCTTCATCAACAAATACTTATTGTCCTGTGAGATTCAGATCCAGGCCTCTAGGGGCTTGTGTTTTAGTGGCAAGGGACAGACCAAAATAAACCAATAAATCAGTAAATCATGTAGCATACTTGAAGGTAGGACACGTTATGGATGCAAGGACCACTTAGTTGAGCAGGTGAGAGGTAAGGAGTGAGAGTAGGTGAGGTCACAATTGTAAAAACAGTACCCAGGGTATTTAGGCCACACCCAGTAGGTGATAACAGAGCAAAGACTGAGCAGAAAAGGCAATTAGCCAAGTAGGTATCTGAGTAATAGATTATAAATAGAGAGAATAGCAAATACAGATGCCCTGAAGGAAGACAGTCCTGGAGCACTTCAGAAGCATCAAGGAAAGCCAGTATATTCATTGTCAAGTCAACGAAGGAGGCATTAGGAGCACGGAGGACCCAAAGGATGATGGGGGCTGGCTTTACCTTGCTACAGCACAGATTTCAAAAATAATTCCTCTGCTCAGAAATACATCTGACATAATATCACATTCATGCATACTTAACACTAGGATTTGGGAAAATCAAAGCAGATTAAATTTGATTACAACAGTGTATTTTGCATTGAAATCAACCAGAGGTGGAAGATCCTGGAAGAGGGGGCCCTGGCTGTCATCTTTCTTGTGTTTGAGCACATGCACTAAGAACTGAAGTCCCCTAAGCAAATTCTGGTTTCTTCAGATACAGCCCCTCTCAACCCTCTTCCTGGCTCACCTCCTCCAGCAGAGTTCTCTGAGGGACTCCCTCCTCTCCACCTCCATCCAACTTCCTCAGTGTCTATTCAGAGTCCCCACTAGAAGGGCACTCAGTTGGGCCAATAACTACCTTCTTTGCTTTTTTTTTTTTTTTTTTTTTTTTGGTGTGTGTGTTTTTAATGGGAGATCAGTGGTGCAATCAAAGTAGTCTAGCTGGTGTGGCAGGATCTGAAACATAAAAATCTTAGTAACTGCTAAGAGCCACATGAATACATATATGCATAGAAAAAGCCTGTGTCTAGTGAGGGAGATGGGTAAGGATTCAGGGGGAGGCAGGTGAGAACAGCCAGGGTATAGGCACCTTGGTCCCAGCACTCTGAGCTGCAGCCCTCTCCTCCTGCTGGCTGGTGGTTGGAGCTTGTCTCAGATTCCGAGGGCAATGCAATTCTTTTGATGCCTGAGCGTGTTTGATTCAGGCTCCTCTCATGTGCAACCCAGATAACCCACTGCCTATTTCTTTTATCTTTGAAGTTACTCAGAGGTATCTACACACAGTTTCATTTTTAACAACCTCCCACCTGTCTTCAATTTAATTTCCGTTCGAAAACTCTGGCCGTGAAATCTGTACTTCTCTGGTCTAGGATGGCTTTTTCCAGAAGTATATTTTGTGAGCTCCTTTATGGAAAAGGAGGTTTCCATGGCCAAAGGCATTTAGAAAATAAATGCTGCGTACAATATATCTGTCTTGGAGATTCATGATGTAGCATATTAAAGAATTCCTGCAATGAATAAAGGTGGATTACACGGTCTAACCAGGGCTCCCTAGATTCTTTTACTGACCCCAGATTCTTTTTATTTGTGGAACATATAAAGTCCCAGAACTTCTGATGCTCCACAGGACCCATTTGGGGGCACCCTGTCTAGGTTCACATGCAACATCAAAATGGGAGATTGTCAGGGTGCCCCACTTAGAGATGTTTGATGCCCTGGGCTCCTTAATATGGGCCATTAGCAGCCTGGTGGAAGGGGCATTTGTGATCATTTTCATGGAGTTACCTTCTATTTACTAAGCATGAGGCCATAGCGGCTGCCTTTTTCTAACACATCACATGTGTGGTCTGCCAAACTAGTGCCCTCTCTTTAGTTGAAATTACATCCAGAGGAGGGTCCTTGCTTTGCCTTTGATTCTTTTGCTGTCTGAGAGTGAAGCTGTCCACAGGCAAGGCAAGAGTCTCAAAGATTCTCTTCCAGCAGGAGGGGGTTTTCCCATACCAAGGCCATCCAGGAGCCCTTGTGACAGTTGTGAGATTTCTAGATTATCCTTTCCTGTGGAGTATGAGGAGCGCTCTTCTCTGAGCCCCCAGCCACCCTGAACAGCCAATGAATTTCCGTTGTATTCACTGAAGTTCCTCTACTTTTTCCAAGACACACGGCTAGAAATGGAAAAGCCAGATTTGCCCTTTGGTCTGCCTCAGCCTGTGAGGCCGTTTTCTCTGTTCTATTACACTGTCTCAGTCCTCACACCACCTGTGGCCACTCCCATGGCAGTCATTTTTCTCCTCCACCATCACGCAAATATTTCCTAGGGGGACCTGGGCTCCTTCCTTCAGGAATTGAGAAGTAAGGCATCCACGGAAGCACGATGGCATCTGTGTGGGTTGCTTCAGGTGGTTGTGGCAGTACTTTGCTCATAGACCTCAGGACTAACAGCCAAGTAGATATCTATGTCCCTACTCAGATAGCTTCACAGAAAAGTGTCCCACTGAAGTTCATCACCCAGGAAATAAGCAACTTTAAGTAATCAATGTCTCTCAGAGGCAGTCATTGCTCAGTGGCTTCTCAGTCTAAAGAAACATAAAATGGAGGGGTCTGATATAAGAATCCAGAAGTTCCTACTGGGTGGCCTTGGGGAAGGGCCTTAATCTCAATTTCCCTATATAGTGAGCACAAGGAACTCTGCCTGACATTCAAGGTCATGGTGAGGGGAATGGGCAAGGGTGAGTGGGCCAGAAGAATGTGAGAGGTTGCTATGGAGACAATATTGAATGGAACCAACTACAGTCTGATGAAGGTGTATTCCAATATGCTAACTGCTCCACAGTATGGTAGCACAAGCCTCTTGGAGATATTCAGTTTTAAATTAATATATTAAAAAGGTGATATTAAACATTTAGTTCCTCATTTCCCCTAGCCACAGACAACATACTGAACAGCACAGAGAACATTTCCTTGATCCCAGGAAGTTCTACTGGACAGTGCTGATCAGATTCTCCCGTGACCAGTTTCTTGCCCCCACCTGCTTTCTACCCATTCCCTGCAGAGCCTTGAGTTGCTGCTCGGTGTCCCCCAAATGTCCAACTTCAAAAGAGAGCATAGAGCTCCTGGCAGGAGTGAGAGTCAGTTAATCTGCTTCTAAAAATGTAGGGCCTTCATCTTGCATCTTCTGCATCTTTGACAACAACCCAGTCCCTGCTCCATGTTAGAAATGAGGCTTGTTCTTTATCTCAGTGAAGAACTTCTCTGACTTGGCATAGTTCATGGTCAAGCCTGATTCACAACAGGCTTGGCTTGGCTGTGAACTTACTGAATGATGTCAAACACATCATTGTTTCACTCTGGGACTCAGGTAAACAAACAGGCTGGCCTAGTATGGAAGACCTCTGAGGTTCATTCATCACTCGTGTCTGTGGAGGATGCTGACTTCCTAGGTGGCTCTGATGACAAAGCCCTTGCATCATCAGAGTCCTTTCTACCAACAGCTGGTGTTCAGGTTCAAGATCCTACTGATGTCGGGACCTGGGCTGCATGAGGATGTCTGTGATGGAGGTCCTGGCATTGTGTGTGCATTGTCAGTACATATGCTTCTGTTCCCAAATCAAGGGATCAGGATAGCACCTGCCAAGTGGCCATGGAAGGACATGACTAAGTTCTGCTTAGGCAGGGCTTCAGCCCTCACTTGATATCCCTGTTTCTCTCTTTTCCTCCAGGTGATTCAACAAGCAAGTATGTTTTGGCTTCTGTAAGGAGGGATACCCTTTGGGAAACTACCCCTAGGACTTAGGGTTAGAAAATCAGAAGTCCCATGGTCCAAGCATTCAGCCTAGCCTCAGAATGTTCTGAAAAGCCTGGGCCAGATGACCAGCTCTCGGGGATGCCAGAGCTAAGTGGGAACACAGACTTTTATTCTGCTGCACGTAGGATAGGGAGATTTTACTTCTCAGCTGAAGCCGCTGAGAGATACCCATCATGTGGGGTCAATGGCCACGGTCACCTCTCTCCATCGGGGTACTCAAATGAGAGGTGCTGGGGAGAAGGAGACAGTTCCATTGTGGGAGAATGCTTATCATTGCAGCTGGTCATCTTCAGGGTAGGAAGCCTCCTGCCTCGGCAGCTGGAAGGCAGGGCCACAGAGAAGCCGGGCCTCAGGCTCTTCCTCAGTGAGAGTAAACATAGGGTGGGGCAGCAAAATATAGAGTCAGAGCTGACTGGCCTCTCTCTTCCTCAGCTCCAGCCTGAAGGCTCAGGTTCTCCCTTCTACTAGATCTGTTATCTACTCCCTCTTCTCTATTGGTTTCTGAAGGCTCATCTCACTCTCTCAGCCACAGTCCCTGTGGTGGTTTGAATAGGAATGGCCCTCATAGGCTCATATAGTTGAATGCTTAGTCATCAGGGATTGGCACTACTTAAAAGGATTATGAGGTACGGGCTTGTTGGAAGAAGTATGTCACTGGGGTTGGGCTTTGAGGTTTCAGAAGCTGAAGTCATACCCAGTGGCTCTCTTTATTCCTGCTGCCTGCTGATCTGGATGTAGAACTCTTGGCTCCTTCTTCAGCACCATGTCTGCCTGGATGCTGGCATGCTTCCCGCCATGGCGATAATGGACTAAACCTGTGAAACTATAAGCCAGCCCCAATCAAATGCTTTCCTTTATAGGAGTTGCCATGGTCATGGGTGTCTCTTCACATCAATAGGACAATGACTAAGAAAGAAGTTAATACCAGGGAGTGGGGGGATTGTTGTGATAGGCTTGACCATGCTGTTTGTTGGTGGAGTATGGATTTTAGGATTTTGGATTAGGAAAGCAGTTTAAATGGGACTTAATGGGCCATATTAGTAGGACCATAGAAGACAGTGCTGAGGGCAATTTGAACTGTGGGGGCCAAGCTCAAGAAGTTTCAGTGTGGGAGAATATAAGTAAGTGGCCCAGAGTCCATTCTTGTGATATTTTGGCAAAGAATTGGCTGCTTTTTGGCCTTGTCCAGAAAAATCTGCCTGAGGCAAAATTGAAGAATTTTTGATTAATGGTGTTGGCAGAGGGGATTTCAAGACAGCCTACTATGGACTGTGTCATGTGGTTATTAGTGGCCACTCTTATGCAGATCTGTAATGAAAAGGAGCAAGATGAGCAAGGAAAAATATAAAATGTACAGTTTGAGGAGAAAGGGAGCACCAGGAAGTGTGATGGAGCTAAGTCCAGTGCTCAAAGAGATAAAAAGTTTAAAGAAAAGTCTGATGCTAAATTGCAAAGAGGGAGCAGTGACCTCCTGGTGAGACCCCACCCAACTAAACTTCCAACTAGTGCAAAGGAATTAAAGAAAAGCATAAGCTGTGAAGGAAACCACAGAAAACAGAAAGCCTATGAAAATGTATTTGAATGAGGGGGCCAAATTCCCAGCAATCAACAGAACTTGGCAGCTTCAGCTACATGGTTCTGTCTTTAGAGTCAAGGATATTAGAAAGGTGTTGTGGAATCTCCCTGTACAGCTAGAGAAAGCTGCTGAGGCCAGGCATGTGGCAGAGGTGTTCTTGAATGGAGGCCTAGAGAGATCATTGCATGAAGCTATGAAGGTGAAGCCTGGATTGTGTTAGAGAGCCCAAGGTGAAGCCTGGATTATGTTGGAGACCCCAAGATACTGGAGATGCCAGAGCCATGGGATACTTGCTGAGAACTACAGACTAAGTGTAGAACCCAGCCCAAGAAAGAAAAGTGTGTCCCAGTCAACAAAGCTGAAAGTAGTTGGAGATCTGAAGGGCCCTTTGACATCAGACATGGAGATGCACAGTTTGGAATTTGCCCAGCTGGTTTTCAGACTTTCTTTGGTCCAGTATTTCCTTCTCACTTTGCTTTCTTCCCTCCCTTTTGGAGTGGTAATGTATGTCCTGTGCCATTGTATGGTGGAAGTGTATGATCTGCTTTTTGATATTAATTTTACAGGAGGTTACAGTTAAGAGATTTCCTTGAGTCTCAGAAGAGACTTTGAACTTTGGAATTTGAAACAGTGTTGAGACTGTGATAGACCATGGGGACTTTTGAAGTTGGACTGAATGCATTTTTTTTTTTTTTGCATTATGATATGGCTATAAGCCTATGTGAGCAAGGGAGTGGAATGTGGTGGTTTGAATAAGAATGGCCCCTATAGACTCATATATTTGAATGACTGGTCACCAGGGAGTGGCATTATTTGGAATAATTAGGAAGTGTGGCCTTGTTAGGGTGGATGTGGTCTTGGAGGAAGCTAGGGGTGGGCTTGGAGGTTTCAGAAGCAAGAGCTAGGCCCAGAGGCTCTCTCTTTCTTCCCTCTGCCTGAAAACCCAGATGTAGAACTCTCAACTACTTCTCCAGCACTGTGTCTGCCTGCATGCTGCCATGTTTCTCACTGTGATGTCAATGGACTAAGCCTCTGAAACTGTAAGCCAGCTCCAATTAAATGCTTTCCTTTATAAGAGTTGCCATGGTATTGGCGTCTCTTCACAGCAATAGAACACTTACTAAGATATTCCCTGCTGTGCCTCATGCACAACATTACTACTATATGGATCCTATTTATATCTTTGGCTGTTACTCTTGGACACATCTTGATATTCTCTTTCTGGTGAAATTCTAGAAACTTCCTGCATTCCTTGGCTTATGGCTACATCACATTGCCGTCTCTTCCTGACCTTCCTATGACCCTCCTATAGACAACTTTTTGATGGCATTAGTCTCACCTAGATAATTCAGGACAATCTCAAGACCCCATTCAAAAATACCCTGTGTCCCCAGAGCCTTTTCCTGTGTCCCCACTTCTACTGTGGTGCATTTCTTCCTTTTGCTAGGTTGTGATCAATGACTTAGTCTCCCTGCCTCCCATGTGGTGGTTTGAATGAAAATGGCCCCCATAGGCCCGTAGGGAGTGGCACTATTAGGAAGTGTGGCCTTTTGGATTAGATGTGGCCTTTTTGGAGAATGTGTTTCACTGAGGGTAGGCCTTGAGGTTTCAGAAGTTCATGTTAGGCCCAGTGACTCACTCGCTCTTCTTGCTGCCTGCCAATCCAGACGTAGAACTCTCAGGTACCTCTTCAGCACCATGTCTGCCTGCATGCTGCCATGCTTCCTGCCATGATGACAACAGACTAACCTCTGAACTGTAAGCCTGTCCCAATTAAATGTTATAAGAGTTGCTGTGGTCATGGTATCTCTCCATAGCAACAGAAGCCTTAACGAAGACACACCATAACATTCTTACTTTGATTGCTAATGATAAACTACAGAATAAAAATAATGAATACTTGAACCAGGCACATAAAGAACTCCAGGGCCTTACATGGGCATGGTGCCATATCCCCAGGTCCATGTCCATTGATTTTTCAACACCTCATAGCTTCCTCTGCTTGTCCCCAGGCATATCCTGGTATCCTTTTAGTTGGACTTCATGAATAGATCTGGTGTTTGGGATGGCTCAGAGAGGAATATGTTGGTCTAGTCCACCCTCTTCTCCCCAAATCAATCCACTCACCCACCCAACCATATCAGTTCTTTTGAACCTTCTTCTATATCTCCTCTCTCTGTTTCCTCTCTCTCCCCAGTACTCACATCCTTTATCCTCTCCAACCTGGAAGAATCTGAGGGAAATAGGGGCATAACCATGCCAGGGACAGCCTCACCAACTGTCAGAATATCACTAACCCCTTGCTAGAGAGCAGTCCACCTGACTCACACCAGCCTTTCTGGGGGAAGCCTGCATCCCTCACCACCACCCGGTGCCAGTGTCTCTGGGCCCAGCTCACCTGTCTCTCCCCAGATGGGCAGGTACTCATCTTGCTGAATGTCCAGCATGATCTCCAACCCGTTGCCCGTCCCCCCCTTGACTGTGGTGAGCAGAGGCTTGCCGTCCTCGCCTGAGTTAAACATGTAACACTTCCCATATTTTGTAAACACCTGAAGGAGAGAAGAGAGAAAGAGAGAAAGAAAAGCACATGGTGACATCACATTGAGCTCCAGGGATGGGCAAGACCCTAGAACTGCCACAGCAGGCTGGAGTTCCTACAGCCCATTAATTTTAACCCCCTTGTACCAAAGATTTCTCCAATGATTCCTTAACTTGTCAAATGGCTGGGTGTTTGCCAAGTAGGATTTTGGTATCAAAGAAGAAACATGGGTATTCCCTGGGGTTTGTTGAGTGGTATTTGATCTCTTCTCCTTCTGGGCACTCCCCCTTGAAAATGGCACTTACTTCCAAGCATTAAACATCATCTTAAAACTCTTGACCCTCTAAGCCATACCCCCAGCTTTAGACTCCTTCCTAGGCTGCAGACACAATGATACTACTTCTGATAAACACCTCCTAGATGTCCCACAGATGCCAGGTACTCAGCCTGTCCCAAAAGGCACAGGACTTGCTCCAATATTCTACTGATGTTGCTATTTCCTCCATATCAGAAACATTTTCTTCTGAAGGCTGGAACGAAGTTCATTAAGAGGCAGAAGTAATGAAACTTACAAGGCACAGGAAGTAAACAAAACTCAGAAATTACAAGACGTTTCTGCAGCTCACAAGAGTCACAAGGCACTTCCGCAGGGCTTTATAAGTAGTAGCAATTGCTGGGCAGAGGAGAATCTTGTACAGGATTGAGCTTCCTGGAGGTAGGATAGGGAGCTCCAAGGATGAAGCTTCATGAATTACCTATCAATCATGCTGGGGTGAGCTTTTTGGTGATGTCACTGCTTTTGGGCCATCCATATTTTGTAAGCAACCCTTACTCTGCTCGGTGGTAACCCTAACAAAAGGCACTGGTTCACTAGGCTACACTTGGGTGGGACTTTCTTTGTCTTCAGTGCCCCAGGTGAGTGAGTAGACTTTTGTTTGCCTCTCCCCAGGAAAAGCCACACAGCACCTCAACCAACAGTTCCCAGAATTCCTATCATGGGGAGCAGCATCTACTTCTCAAGGGGCTCAGGCTAGACCTCCCCGCCCCAGTCTCACTGTCCAGCTTTTCCTTTTCTTACCCCGTACATAAGCAGCCAGCAAGGTTCATCAATACCCTTCCCCATCTCTGCTGGACTCTAGGACTCGGTCCTTTCTTGTCCTAGCTGGCTCGTGGCGTTCCAGACATCTCTCTCTAGCCACCCTATAAGCTAATCTTTCTGAAATTGAAACCTTATTGTGTTGATCCTGTGCTGAAAATCTATCGAGGCTGGTCATCTCCTTCAGGCTAAAATCTATAACCTCTTCACCTGGCCTCCTAGGATGCGCTCTTGACACACCTGCCACCTTTCTGCCCTCTTCCTGCCTGCCTGAGCCTGCAGGCATCAGGAGATGGTCAAGTCCATGGTCTTGGGGACTGCATCTGCTTGCACATTCATGCATCTTCCCCCAGTAGCTCACACAGTGTCTGGCACACAGACACCATAAATATATGTTAAATGAATGGTTGGAAGAGAGAGTGGAGGTGGAGTCAGACCAGTAAATCTGTGGCATTGGAGCACATCCTGCTTGTCTACCTGCTTCTGCCTTTCTACCTGCTGCTTCCGCCACCATTCTCCTCTGCCTGGACAGCCGCTCACTGTCTCCAAGGCTGGACTGATGCCTCTCCTCCTCCAGGAAGACTTTCAGGCTGGGTGACCCTCCCTTCTTGCCTCTCCTGTGTCTTCCCCATGGCTCCCATCATACTGAATGCACCTCTCCTGAACTTGACTCCGCCTTTCACTTCTGAATCCAAGCCCTTAGCTGACACACAACACGGGCTTGCTCTATTTTTGCCTGATGAAAGCATGATCACATAAAGATGTCGTGTGGAAAAAGTCCAGGGCAAGGGATGAGAGATCTTTGTCCAAGTTTTCATGTTGTCCCTCAGTATTTTGGTATTGAATGAATCAAATTAAACTTTGTATGTCACGGTTCCTTGGTCTGTAAAATGGGGGTTCTAGTCCAGGCCTCTGTTGCTTCTCAAGGTCATTGAGAGGATCAGATGAGATAATTCATGCAAAAATGCTCTAAAAACTATGAGCTTTCTGAGCTTTCTGTAAATGCTATTTGTGTGTGTGTGTGTGTGTGTGTGTGTGTGTGTGTGTGTGTGTGTGTGTTTCTTTTTTTTTGTTATATAACCACTTTGCAACCTCAGGCTGAAGCCAAATACATCTGGCAAGATTGGCTGGAAGAAAGCCATGTGGACTGGATTGGATTCCTGCAGCCACTGAGATCTGGGTGCAGGCCACTTCCCTCTGGTTCCCTGCCATTCAGTCAGGGCCAGGTTTAGAGCAAGTGCATTAGGGACTGCCTTTCTTAAGGGCCACAGGAATCCAGGAAGACCAAAGGCACCATGGGTCAGTCACCGTGTTGAACTTTGTTATTTTCAACTGCATTTGGCCTTCACAGCTGTGACCGTGGATGGGTATCGCAGCTCCCTCTGTGCAGAGATAGGAACCAGGGCCAATTACAGTCTCACAACTCACAACAAAAGAAGCTGGAATTCAAATCCATGTCTCTCCCCGGGTGTGCTGTCCCAGAAGGAACACAGGGGTCTGGGTCAGCGGGTCACCTCCCAGAGGAAGCACCTTCCTCTCTGCTCCAATTTGCTTCTTTTTTATCAGCCAATCATTACTCACGTGTGTGTGTGTGTGTGTGTGTGTGTGTGTGTGTGTGTGTGTGTGTATGTGTGCTCCTACAATGTGCAAGGAACAGAGTAGTTACAAAAACAGGACCTACTGTCTGCCTTTAGCATCTGCAGGAAGGGTAAGTAGAACACAGGGCCTACATCTTCTCCATTAACAACTCCAAATCGTTGGCTAACTGTGCTGTTTCAAGATGACCAAGTTGGTCCCTCAGCTTCATGGTGGGGGAGAACAGCTAGAGTGATGCAAAGTCCAAAGCAAACAGTTTCTCTAGGAACTGCACTTTCTCGTCACTGGTGCACATAGTGATGCGACTCAGCTAATGAACCTGTCCCCTTGGAGAGACGCTCTTCAGGCCCCTGTAACGAGCCGAGTATGTTAGAGTGAGCACATCTATCGCAAGTGGTTGAATATGTCAGGAATGACTTCCGGGGTGTTTCAACAAAGCTCTCCCTTCTTTTTCTTAATTTGTGTAGACACTCTATAAACACCCAGTCTCTAAAACGGCCCATAATTACACTTGGCCTATCCGCACGGCAAGATTTGTTGGTAAAAGTAAATTCCAGTTTAGTGCCTAATTATTGCATATCCCAGCTGCCCCAATTAACTTCTTTTTCCTCCACTATTTAACCCTTGACCTTTAGAATGTTGGGCTGAGGATAAAATGTACTGTCTACTTCTGAAGTCAGCCCAGATCCTAGCTCTGCCACACAGGTGCTGTGCCAACTGACTTGATAAAGGCAGTAATTCCCCTCACCCCCACTCTGAGCAACAGAGGAGAAGGATGGACTGTGGAAGCTCAGTGTGGTCTAGGAGAGCATCTCATGCATCCCCCTTCCTTTACAGATACGGGCATGAAGACCAGGGAGGTTGTCAGCTGCCCTAGGTTACACAGTGAGGATGTGTCCAAGGGAAACATTGACTCCTCATTGAAATTTCTCTCCTTTTTTGTTGTGGCCTCCCTCAGTTGGACAGGATGTAGGGGCTTTCTTTGGTCCCTCCCACATGAACTTCTGTTAGCTACTGGTTGTCTGCTCTATGCAGGCTCAGTGGGAGCTGAATCCAGGGAGCTGTCGTCTTCCTCTGTAGAGAAGGGAGTGGAAAGTCCCTTATAGTAGGGTGCACAGAGATTTCCACCCTCCCCCTTGGCAGGCCCTTGCCAGGCTGAGTCCTCACTCCAGTCCAGGTGGTAGATCCTGTCAGTGCCCTCATATCAGGCTGATTTGCTGCCCTTACTCCTGGGGTAGGGTGCTGGGGCACGTTCTCCAGTCTTCCTGTGTGAGCTGATCTGGCAGAGTGGGTCAGGGTTGGGTACCAGGCTGACCATTGTCAAGTCTGGTGACCAAGGGGTGGTCTATGGCGGCCAAGAGCTTCTTCCAAGGCAGGCTGTTGTGTTGCGCTTCCCTCCAAGCTCAAAACCTTCCATCTCGGAGGGAAGCTCATTAAGAGGTCTACAGGGAGGTAAAACAACAGGATGTTCTAAGGGGAGGTGCAACACTCCATCCCGCAGGGAAACTCATTAGGACAAGGAGTAAACAGCTCAAAATAGCTTCAGGAAGTCTGTGGAACTGACCAGTTCACGGGGCCCCTCTCTCCACAAGCATATATAAGCTGTGAAGTTTGTGGAGACACTGTTAGATGAGCTCAGCTGCCCAGAAGACTCCCAGAGCAGCCAAGCAGCCTGGAAGAAGCAGAGCTCGGAAGACCTACCTACAGAAGACACACCCCATCCAACCCATTGAGCGGCTGCTGGCTGTGCAGCACACTCCCGGTTTCTTGCTTTTGTGAATGTTCAGTCATGCTGCAGTGGGCTTTGGGTGGAGTTGTCTTCAAGTCATTCTTGCTCTTGCAAGTAACCTCCCACCCACATTCCTGTAAGTAACCCCAATAAAACTCATTGGTTCACCAGGTGAGATGGTGGTGGTATCCACACTTTGGTCTGTTTTCATTGGTTCCCTGTCTGGGGTGAGTAGACTGGTTCCCATCTCCCCAGGAATAGTGTCACACAGCACAGACCCTGCAGGAAGAAGCCCCAGACCCCGTGGAGTCTTATGCATCCTCCTACTCCCTTCTTCCCCTTTATGTTTCACACTTTCTTGGCCAATTCAGTTCCAGGAGGTCCACAGGCTCTTCTCCCCCAGGGCCTGTCCACAGGCTGTTTCTTCTGTCTGGAATATTCTCCCCATGTACTTTGTATGTATCAGGCTTTCGCTTAACAGTCATCTCCCCAGACATGCCTCATTCACCCATCTCTGTCTCTGGCTCCAAGATCTCTTTGGGCACAGCCTTCTTGCCTTATTATCTCACACACACTGTGTTTCTCTGCCATAGGGTGTAACTAGATCATTATTTATTTATTGGCTATGTCTTCCTCTAGACGATAAGCTTCCAGAGGACAGGAAGTGTGTATTTTGGTGAATGGGTGAATGAATGAATGAGTGAGTGAATGCATGGGCTCTAAGGTGTTGCTGCTCCACATCCCCTTGTCTGCCTCTGTCAGGTGCACTTGGGAGCTGGCTGGACACATGGTTCTGTCCAGTGCTCATGCTGAATAGTCTTATCCAACCCTCCCCCCTCCCTTGTCTCCTAACCAGCTTCCTTTTTACCTGCACCAAACATATTTGCATCTCTACGGAGATGGAGATGCTAGAACAAATAATTCTATCAGGAGCTAAGATGATGGAGGAGACAGTTTACCTTTATGTGCATAGCCCCGGGGGCTCTGAGAAAGCACAGTGCCTACTGGCTGGTGCCTCTGCTGCCTCCCTTCCTGGGCTGTGGAGTCTGCCATTCCCGTCTTGTTTTTCCAAGGATTATTTCCCTCCCGGCTCAGCATCAAAGGCTGCTGAGCTATTTACACAGAGCACAATTTTTCTACAAACTTCGGACAAGATGCAGCTCTCCTTCCCCATTTCAGGACATAATGATGGGTAAGTGTAACACACGCTTCAGATTTACACCTTATCGCCCATGGGCAGAAAATACAATTTATTTAAGTCTAGACTGTCAGGCCAAGCTCTCTGCTTCTCCAGACCTGCCATTCTTCCTGGCATTTCTCTGCCTTAGCGGTAAGAGCCGACAGCCCCGTTCGTGGTTAGCAGGGATAGGTTTGCCGATTGCTGCAAGTCTAAAGTAGCTTTGAGTTGGATTGGCTTCTAAGGTTTAAGTAAGAATCAAGAAATGTGCATGCTTCAAACTGGAATCTTTAGATGAACTGAGAATATGACTCATGACCATGATGCTAATTGCTAGTATCTTCATGATGCATTGTTCTTAGACTACAGCGTCTACAAACCCCTTCAACATTCTGAGTGGCTCCATGAGATTGGAGGGAAGAAAGCTGGCAATTCTGGAGTCTGCTCAGTGCTACCCGTGATTGGCACTTTCACAGGTACTAACTATCTCATTCTTCCTTAGGTGGTCCTAACCATCCAGAGAGTCAGACATCTTATATGGTTGTGGAAATAGAGACTGGGATCTTTCTGTCAACAAAGTTAAAAAGAAGGAACCAGGGGCTGGAGAGATGGCTCAGTGATGAAGAGCACCTACTGCTCTTCTAGATGACCCAAGTTCAATTCCCAGCACAGACATGGCAGCTAACAACTATCTATAACTTCAAAATCTGACACCCTTGCACAGACATACATGCAGGTAAATCATCAATGCACATAAAATAAAAATAAAAAATTATTGAAAAAAAGAAGGAACCATAGGATTTCCCAGACAGACAGAATGGGGTCAAAGCAGCTTGTCAAGTCTGTGGCCCTGAATAATCATGGGCCATTACTAGGTCCAGTTTTCTTTTTTTGTAAATGGGGCATCATAATCTCGCTTGGGTTACAGAGCCTAATGGAGAGAATGGCCATGGCTGTGCTTGAGAAACTGGTAAAACAGTAGGCACCATCACTTTAGGGATCACACCAGAGAGAGGATCTGTGCTCATCCTTTCAACAGAAGAGAGATGTGCTATAGAAAGATGCACTATAGAGAGATGTGCTATAGGAAGATGCACTATAGAGAGATGTGCTATAGGAAGATGCACTATAGAGAGATGTTCTGTAGAGAGATGCGCTATAGTGACATGCACTATAGTGACATGCGCTATAGGGAGATATACTATTGTAGTGGCAAGAAGCAGGAGACTGAGATGAACTGAAGAATGGTAACCTTAAGGCTCCCATCTTCTGTATCCCCACTCTACCAAGTTCATCTTAAAATGGTTAGAGGAACAGAAAATGGTCCTGTGCTGTTGACGTCTTGTTTCTTAATAGTGCTAAGCTTGTAGCTAGAAGTCTGGGAGAGCTAGTGGGATTTTCACAGGCTAACGAGTCCTGGGGAAAGCTCAATGCTTTCACACATACAACATAATATGAAATCTACATTTGGATCTCAACAACTAAGTCAGATGTAGATGTTGGCCAACCCCAACTGGATGTTCTAAATCAATGAAGCATGGGGTCAGGGGTGGGGACAGTGTACCTGGCTTTCCAGAAACTCTTTCAGCAGCTTGGATGCTGTAGACTGGCTTTGTTACCTTCCATCTCCCCTATAGTGCCTTAGGTGACAATGGCCCTGTACCTACTGTCCTTACTCTGCCCTGTGATGACAAGAATACAGTCCTTCTTTCCAGATAGGGAGGGTGAGGCCCGGGGAGGCTGAGTCAGGCAACACAGCTGGTAGTCGGAAACCCAGGGTGAGTCTCTTTCTTATTCCAAAGTCCTGTGCTCTTGGCCTCACTGTCTCCCAAAGCTGCAGCTCACACCCAAATGCCTCTCCCAGCCTGCTCAGTTCCCAGCAGACTGGCAAGCCAGTTTCTTGCCTAAGGCTCTCCCATCTGGCAGTGGAAAAGACATATCTCAGAGTCAGAAGAATTCTAAAAAAGTGCCAGACACTCCAAATTTCTCATTTCTTACATGGGGAGTCTAAGGCTCAGAGAGGTGAAATAATTTATCCTGGAACACACCGCTACTCTGGGAAAGGTATTAAAATCAAACTTGGGCTTGATGGCTAAGGCCAGCTGTTTGCACCTGTCAGAACCTGGACACCATATTTGGGATCCTTTCTGGGGCACTGCACTTGGGCTGCTGGGCCCTGCTGTTGGGCCTGCATCTGGGTTGGCATGAAATGTTGGGGGATCCTGACTCACAGGTTACAGGAAATACAAAGTGGAGTTCTTGCTGGGAAAGGTCAGGAATGGCTGAGACCCACAAAGACACAGTCTTTGGTCAACTTTAAAGTGTAGACAACATTGCTACACCATGGATCTACTTAGGAACATCAATTATGGAGAAGCCCCTTAGGAACCATCGAAGCATCCACCCGGCAGCACGCACCTGGGCCTGCAAGCTTGGACCCTTCTAACCTGCTCGTTAACTCTGACCTGTAGGGTGTTTTCTAGGCAGTGCGCTTCTCTTCCTGGCTTACATATTACACTCAAAGGAAACAAAATTGCATGACTTTAAACATCCCCCGAGCCTCAGCCTCATCCTCACTCCCCCATTCAATTTTCTTTTCAATGAAATCCCTGGAATTTCTCATTGGGCTGGTTTCAGCCAAGATAATGTACTTGTTAAGAGTTCATCATTGAATTTCCCCCCCCTCTTTGAAGTTCTTCAAATACATTTCACACAGTGGCAAAGTGAAAGGTCTTTATCTGACTTCCAGGAAACAAGATGAATCTGTCTTTTGTTTTCTGAAGTTGCAGTAAAGGTGTTCGGAATGAAATACAGTGAGAGAGACGTATTAGCACGAAGTCTGAGCAGCTGGCTAGCTCTGGGAAGGCCAGGGCAGTATTTTGTTCAAGCACCTGCTTGATAATTCATTTGTTCTTGCAGTAGGATGTTTTGACCACTTCTCGTATTCTAAGAAGTGTGACTGTGCCTGTCCCCCACCCCAAAAAGATGATGCTGGGGACTGGGAGCTGGGGAGGTGATAGTCAGTGAAATGTCTGTTGGGCAAACATGAGAGCGTGAGTTCAGATGCCCAGCACCCACATAAGAGCTAGATGTGGCTGAGTGAGTCTATAATCCCAGCACTGGAAACATGGGGGGAGGGATGGGAGTCGGTGGGGGGGCTGGTGGAGTTCACTGGCTTGCCAACCTGAGTGAATTGACAAACTCCAGGTTTCATGAGACACCCTGTCTCAAAAATTAAGGTAGAGAAGTGGTTGAGGAAGACACCGAATGTTAACCTCTGAACTCCACAGGCATCTGAAAACAGGTGCAAATGCATCCACATGAGCACACACCACACACACACACACACACACACACACACACACACACACACACACACACACGACTTTAGCAAACACCCATGAGAGCACCTCCATGTGGCAGATGCTGTTCCTGAGAGTGAGAGACAGAGAAGATGCAAGCTCTCTCTTGTCCCGCTACTCCATCAGGAGACCTCCCTCTTTCCCGGAACATCAGTCACGCCACTGAGCATGTGCCGTGAGATGAGTGGGCACTGTGCCAACTTCTTTAAGCACGCTCTCTTTTAAGATTCCCAGAGCTCCTTGGTGTGTCATTCTCCCAGCTTGCAGATGTGGAAGCTGAGAGGCTCTGGAAGGTTGAACTACAAGCGAGGGAGTGCCCTGCTGATGTGTCACTTTATGTGGAGGAGCTCTTAGAAGAGGGCTTTGGTAAGTAAGCGATGGGCTCAGCTGTTTGTGGAAACAGTCAAGTTCCCAGAGGCCCAGAGGACAAGGTAATCACAAATGGCTGTGTCAGTGGATAAAGAAAGGGGGCGAGTTTATGAGTGTGCACAAAATTTTCTGCAGGAAAGAGGGATGATAACTACAATTAATAATAATGTATCACATATTTAAAAATAGCTTTAAAAAAGGATTGAAAAATCTTTGCACCATAAGGAAAAGATAAAAATTTTCAGGGAAAGATATGCTAACTAATTTCACTTGATCATCCACATACAAAGAGGCATCATTTTGTACCCCACATATATGCACAATTATCACTTGTCAATTGAGAAAACAGAAAAAACAAACAAACAAAAAATCTAAGAGGCTTAGCATTATTTGAATGTATGGTATGGTTGAGAGACCCCTGTGCTCAAAGCCCATCTGTCACCTTTTTATCCCATGTGACATTTGCTGGGCTAATTCCTCTTAGCTTCTGTCTCCAAGAAGCTGGAATGCAGCCGAGGCCTTTCTAGAGAGAAAGAGAGCTAGAGCTAAGCTAACCCTTACCTAAACACCATGCGGGAGGAGGTGTTGAGCACTCATGGAAGACAAGTATCACGAGGTGGCAGGCCTGTCTGCTTGTACAATAGCGTGCATGCAGGGAGCCAGGGTGGTGAAGGCTGGCCTTCTTCAAGGCCAACACAGTGCAGGCAGGTGTTGTCTGGGTGGGCTGAAAGCACCCGGAAGGCCGGTGAATCCTTCAAGGCCATTCTCCTGGAAAGACTTTCAAAATACCAGGCTACTGCTGAAGACCCTTTCCTACTACTCATTATGGGCTCTCACATGGAGGCCCACCTGAGGTTACCCCTTGGGGGAGTGGGTACTAGAGTTCTTTTAGGTCTGATTGCAACGTGGCTGGCTTGGGAGGGTCCAAACAGACACCTGAGCCTGATTTCAATGGATGTAAGGGCAGGTTTGCTAGTATTTTTCCTGAGGTCCTTAAGAACCGTCTCCCATGGCCAATAGGAGGAGCTGGGTTATTTTTATCTCTGGATTCCCAGAGCCTTACCTGATACCTGGCACCATGCACAGTGATGAGCACGGCTTAGCTGTGGGACAAAGGTAATGATGAAGGCAGAGAGGCCAGGATTGAGAGGAATTAGCATTAGAGTCTCTCTGTGTCAGCCTGGCCCCTTGTTTTGACCACTGCAAGGATGCTACCCAGAATGGGGCCAAGGCGAGTCAAATCCAAATGAGCACATTTGACATGAATTTTATGGGTGTAACAAACCACTTTTTGATTGATTTAATACCCACTCCACAGGATGAAACACAGACCGGAACTCTAAATCTGTTCAAGAACCCATGGCCGGGGAGCTCAGAGGTCCCGGGGGTGAACATACCACCATTGGAGATAGCATCAAACTGCCCTCTGAGCTCTTATCTTTACCTGCAGATTAGCATCCCTCTCAGACTTCATCAGAGAGTTTCTTGTGTAGTGGATGTCAGCAAAGTGTCTGTGGGATACTCAGCCACAATGGGACATCTACATCACCCCCTCCCTCAGGGTTCAAGGTCCATCAAAGAAGAGGGGCAGAAAGACTGTAAGAGTCAGAGGGTGGGGTGGGCTGCAGCGGATGGTGTCTTCTAGACACAGTGGACTCCTGTACTCACGCGCTCACAGCAGTTGTGGTTTCCTGCACAAGAGCTGAACCCCATCAAGCCAGTCCACATTCCAGCGTGGATGAGGGAGGGACTCACAGGCCCCAACTCCTGGCTGATATTGATGGTCACTGGCTTCTGAGGGAGAGAGGGTCAGTTTTCTTTAAGGGCGTGGCCCCTTGTCAGTTGACCATGCTCCAAGTGAAGGGCACAGCACACAGGGTTTATGAGTAGCACAAACAGGATTAGTGGGTTATTCAGAAACAAAAAAATAAATAGAGGGCGCAGAGTTGAGAAGGGGTGAGAGAGTTGGGGGTGGATCTGGGAAGATGTAGGGGGAGGAGTGGGGTTAAATATGATTAAAGAACATTATACGCATGTGTGAAATTCTCAAGAGTAAACAATATTAAACAAGCGACAACTAAACTGAGCACATTTGTAATGGATCAAAACAGACTATACAGAGCACCCCATTAGACATAGCCAATGTAGGGACTGGGGCTGAGGGCTAGGCCCCTCACTTCAAGGAGGACAGGGGCTCAGAAAGAAAGGAAAGGAGAAAGCATGGCCACAAAACGCCCACTGTCCCTTGCTGTTTCCTTATTTCTGCTCCTTCCTTCAATCTCTGCTTTCCTACTGTGCTGATGTGAAGGTCGTGGTCCCAGCCTTCTCCACCTCCCAAGCAAAGCAGGCTGGGGGCATGGGGAGGAGGCTGTGAGTCCTGCTACACTCAGTGGCATGCCTTAGTCTATGTTCTCATCACCCTGGAGACAGTAGATGCAAAGAGCTTTGCAGAGGGTGTCAACTAGATAAAATTAGCCCAGCATTTTTATTATTGATAGGAATTCTTCTCCCAACTCTGAAATCTGAGCTCCTATAGAATGTGATTGTGGGTGCATGGTTCTTATCATTTGTTCTTTTGTTACTATACTTGATTTAATTACAGGTTATCCCTTGATGCCTTGTGATATTTTGGTATGTGGTAGGAAGGATCCAATATGTTTACATAGCCATTACCTTACATACTTGTGTCTATGTGATGGGAGCCTTTAAGACTCTCCCGGCAAATTTTGGAATGTACATTAGTATTTAGTAGTCACCAGTCTATGCAGCTCACCATCAGAACTTAGGCCTCATGTCTAATTAAAACTTTGTGCCTTTGGCTACAGTCTCCCCTTCCCCTGTCCACTCCCTTCATCCCTACACCACCCAGCCTCTTGTAACCACCATTACAAATGGCCATCAGATATTTGAACAAATGCTCATTACCACCAGTCATCAGGGAAATGCAAATTAAATCCACAGGTGCTAACGCCTCACACCTGTGGAGATGGCTATTATTAAGCTCACAAAAGAGAGCAAGTGCTGGCAAGGATGTGGGGGGAAAAAAGCAAGCCCTTGAGTACTGTTGATGGAGGTGAAAATTAGTGCATCCATTGGGTATGGCTCAAAAAAAAAGTCTGGAACTTCTATGTGCAGCAACCCCATGTCTATGTACATATCCATGGGAATTAAAGCGGCATGTCAAAACGATACTTGCCTTCCCATGTTACATTGTTCACAATAGCCAAGATATGAAATCAAGTGGAGTGCAGTGACTGGGTGAAGAAAATGTGAGATCTGTCTGTCTGTCAATGGTCTACCCATCCATCCATGATTAAATACTATGCAGTCTTCAAAAAGAAGTAAATACTGTCAATTATGAAAACATGGATGACTCTAGATAGTGTGGTGCTAAGCGAAATAAGCCACATGGAAAGATGAATACTTCATGTTCTCACTTCTATGTGGACTACAGGACAAACGTGTGAAAACGAAGAGTGGCATCACGGTTACCATTGCCAGGTCTCTTCAGCTGCTTGCCTGATCTCATGATTACAGGCCTATTCCTGCTGCTATTACAACTGCCGTCTGCTAAATCTATAGAAATTCATGACTACTTGGCGGTTACTTCCTGTGGTTTGCTCAGATTCCTCCTGGAACATTCCTTGGGTACTCCCGAAGAGGAAGTTTGTATTACCCTAGTTGGTACTTTTCTCAATCCCGGGGGCTTGGGTGGGCTCACCTTCCTGCCATGAGTGTTTCATCGTTTGGTTTTCTTTTTAGACAAGGTCACATTATGGAGCCTTGGCTGGCCTGGAACTCACTTTGCAGTCCAGGCTGGCCTAGAATTGTTAGAGATCCAACTCTCTGTGCCTCTGAGTGCTGGGATGAAAGTGCATCCACCCCACCCCCCACCCCCGATCATCAGTGTGCTTTGTGTCTGGACGACCAAGCCTGCCTTGAGATCACACAGCCCTCTGTGCATCTGTTTCACCAGACCTGCTGGAATTTCCTCTCTGTGTAGGTGAAGAATGTGGGGAGGAAGGACCCCTACTCCCAAAATTGAGTTATGGAGGGTTCCTGGGAAATTTTGCACCATCCTTCAGGGCCGCATTGAAGCAATGCATCAGTGGAGACCAAATGATGGTTTATGATGTTTACAGAGGAAAAGCAGATGTTCCCATTAATGCCAGGGCAGGAAACAATCCCATGGCAGGTTTATTGTCAAAGCTTATCAAGAAAAGGTCAGACAGGTGACTATCCACACAGGGCCGCCGAGGCTCTGAAACCCTCACACTGCGTTTTCACAGATTCTCTTTTTTGTTGTTGTCCAACCTATTTCAGTTCTTCTATGAAATTCTCCGGGAACGCCATTGCTGTCCACTTCTCTCCCATGTCTGGTCTCAGTCATTGAGAAACTTACGATTTTAGTAGCAAAGCTTGCATCATGAATATTCAGTTTCTGTGGCTTCACCGGGGCGAGAGGGTTTTGTAGTTTAATGAGCCTGCTTTCCTGACATGTGGGATGTGGATCTGGTGGGCAGAGAGGTGCCATTTTCCTTCCCAGGTCCACAGCAGACAGAATAGATTACCACAGCAACCCTCTCCTCTGTGGCCCGCAGCTTCTCTAGTCTAGCAATTCTGGCTGCTGTGAAGGGGTCTGATAGGGTTAGTAAGGGAAGGCATCTCATTTGCTATCATCATACATGGAGGTAAGTTCTGCCATGCTGCCACGGGGACTCTGCTTGGGGCAGTTAGGTAAAAGGATCTCTTGTATGACGGAAGCAGACTTTACATGTTTTAAGAATATTGCCACAGGTTTGGCCCTGGTCTAGCTCAGAGAGAGCATAGATCCCGACTGCTGGACTGGAGAGATGGCTCCACACTGAAGAGCACTTTGCAGAGGACCTGAGTTCAGTTCCCAGCACCTACCCTGGCTCACACTACTACTACTGGTTCACAGCTACCTTTATGTCTAGCTCTGGGGAATGTGATACCCTCTTCTGGTTGCCTTGGGCACTTGCATGCATGTATACATACATGCATGCAGATATATGTATATATATACATATATATATACACACACACACACATAAATAAAAACTTTAAAAATAAATCTTAAAAACAGCTCGATTCTTCTGCTCATTAACTTTGTAGTTGGGCTAATGTTTATTGAGCAACCCTTGCTTTCTGATCTACTCTGAGGTTGACAGCTGGATTTTCATGTGGGTGTGGTTCTCATGGACTACAGGACCTTGGCTTATGATCTGACTATCCAAGTCTCTAAAGTGAGTGGAGGCTTTGAAAACACAGGACAAAACATTCTTTAGTTCACATCACATCTAATGAGGAACTGTTACATTTCAACCACCGTGCTAGGTCCTGGGATCGCACAGGTGGACAGGACATAGATGCTGCCCTCAGCTCAGGAACTGCTGAAGTGAAAATGGAAAAAATATTGTTTCTGATCATCAAGGACATAAATATCACTATAGACTCATGCCCATCAAGGTGTAGGATGCAGTTCTTCAGCAATGGGTAAGTCAGGTAATGCCCACCTTGGGAGGAGTATAGTCCAGCCCATGGTATCTACTGAGCACCTACAGGGATAGGGTGTGGGGGCAGTGACTGGTTCTGTATCAGCATGCTCTTCAGTCTGCCTTTCCTGTCCTCTCCACTCTGCACCAGACCCTACTCTCTTCTCTTCTTTTCCTGGTCTCTGAGTCAGGAGGCATATGAGGACTTTGGGGCAGAATCCAAAAGGGAAGCTGTTTTTTAGGGCTGACAGTAGGAGCCTCCTTCACTTTTACTCTCCTCTTCATGCTGGCCCTGCTCCTGACAAAGCCACAAGGAGATGCACAGAAAGACAGGACCAAGGTGAACTGACAGGTGGTTCCCATAATACATTTGTAAAATCGATTACAGTCCCATTTACAGATGAGGCCACGGAGGCTCTGAGAAGATGAGTACTTGGAGAGGCATCATGAAATCCTGTGTTGCAGGCAGGCATTGTAAAAGAATACAGGATTTTGTTTGTTTGTTTGTTTGTTTGTTTTTAAATGGGGACAGATCAAAACGTGAGAACCAGTTCTGTCTCCCTTGAACCACAGACCTTGGGCTGGTTTCTAATTTTTCTCGGATCTTCAGTTTCCTCATTGGCTAGTGGGGATAATGGCGAAGTAAATTTCATATGAATGAAGTCCAGGCTCTTTCATTTCAGGCCCCATGTTGCTGGTCTGTCATGTGCCAAATGATCTGGCCATTCCTGCCTCTCTCAGTTGTCCTGGGGACCAAGGAGAAGGATGGCTGTGCCAGCTGACTGTAAGTTCTGAAGAGCTGTTTGGAGGATCCAATATCAGTTTCTCAGTGGGTTTTGTGGTGGCTCCAGCCCTGTCCACTGCTCATGCTGGGGTGAACGGCAGCCATGCATATGTTTGTCTGGGTCTCTGATGCAGATCTTTCCCAGAGGGATAATTAGATTGATCTCTGCTGCATGCCAGGTGCCGTGCCGGACATCTCACACACCCATTTACTACTCCCTCACCCTCAGCACCCACTCTCACCCCCACTGTTAGAGAAGAAGACACACAGTTCTCAAAAGGCAAAACAGTCCTCTGAGCAAGTCAAAGGCAGCCCCAGAACTTCCACCCCAGCCTGTCTGATGAAGCCCAGGTTCCATGTATCCCACTCTATGAAACAGCCTCAAAAAATACACACCAGTATTTCTTAGCAATGTAACAAAATTCAAGTTTCGCACATAGTACGTTCCAGCATGTTCACATGTAAATCGAACTAACCATGAGTCAGTGTTCAAAACTTGCAGTGCCCACGGCTCCCAGGCATGGCAGAGGGAGGGGCTGAGACTCTTCAGTGTGGCCTCCTGCGTGCTTCTGATCCATGGTATGAGTCTTGGCTGTATCTCCCAAACTCCACTGAAGTTCCCCGGCCCTGGCTCTCCAAGGTAGAGGTCTGAGGGGGCAGGTGAGCAGCAGTTCTGTACAACTTGACATTCCTTGCTTCTGCTTTGAAACTGTCCCTCCAGTTAACTTCCTCCTCACCGCCCTTCCTGGCTTCAGCCCTGCATCAGATTGGAGAGTGTCATCTCTGACCTAGTGAGCAGCAGTGTGTCCTACAGACCCTCCCTGATTGCTCCCTTCCTCATCCATCAAGGTTCTACACACAGCAGTCAGGAGGATCTTTCTGGAAAGCTTACTGCTTTCCATGGCTTCAAATGCTTTGGTGGCTTATCATACCTCAGAATGCCAAGGTCCTGGGCTCATAACTCCTTGTGGCCTCTTCTTATCTGTGTGAATAAGCTCTGCTTCTCTTCAAATAGCCTGCATCCTTTGAATACTGATCCCTCTGCCCAAAGACCCTTGTTCTTCCGCTGAGCACTCACTTACTTCTCCTTATACTCCAGCTTGGGCATGCCTCTTTCACAGTACCCGCCCCAGCTGGCCACCTCCCTTCTCAGAATGAGAAGCTCTCTCTCTGGTTTTGACCAGCACTCCTCGCTCTCCTCTATCCCAGCACACTGTTAGTTTGCTGTCGGCCCCTTGAACATCAGAGCTCATCTGGCTGATGAAGGGACCCTCTTTCATGGCACTGTGCATTCTTCCTTATGGCTCCGATGGCCTTGTGTTTGTGGGATCACCTGGTGGATGCTGTCTCTCCACTCCAGAAGGCAAGCTCTCAATTGTCTCACTTTTGTTTATGTGCCAAGTTCCCTGGAGATGGAGACCTGCATAGAAGGACCATCTGGCAGAATTCTTCTAGACACACTGAAGGGGCGGTAGTGGGAGGAGTTAAAACATCCACCTAGTCATGACAGAGGCCAGAGCTGATTCATGCAAGGGGCTGGCTGTGGTCCCCGCATTGGATCTGAGCTACTGTTGGAGAGAAGATACGATCTGGAGGGAAGATATGATCTCTTTTTAGTAGAGTACAATGCCCAAAGAAGGAGTTTCCAGAGTGGGAACTGTCAGCTGCCACTTGTTGAGAGGATGACAGAATCAGTTCTTAAAATAGTGACCACAACCCAGCATCTATTGTGTTGCCAGTCTCAGGACATGTCCGGAGGCTTAGCAGTAACCAACAAATTCCAAATAAGGGATACCTCCATTATATTGGTCTCTCTTTGCCTGTCCCTGAAGTGTGAGACTACGCCTTTCTGTCTATCCAAGCATTCTTTACAGGGCCTGTCTTAACATACTCAGTGAAGATTTATTCACCGAATGACTAAATTAAAAAAAGTATGAATGAAAGAGATAATGCTGAAATTTGTGTTTAAGAAAAGATTAGTTTGCACACGGCTCAGCTGTTCACAGGCTGCAAAAGCAAACACACCTATCTGGTCTTGCCTGCCCAGCTTTGTGCACCATGGCGGCTGGCAGTCGGGCGGCACCTCCCCCAACAAACCTCTTTCTGTCCACTTGCCTGAATGATGTATGTGCCGGGGAGGAGGCCGCCAAGGAGGAGATCAGGCCTCTTTCCGGATCACTGTCAGATACAAAGAAGAAATGGCTGGTGCAACAGGGGTATTTAGAATGGAACGGAGCCGATTTAGAGAGAATCATAATGGCTATGACAAATATTTGAGGAGAGATCCTTGAGACAGAGAATAGCTGTATTCTGTACCACCAGGAAGAACAGATCAAGGGTTTGGGCTATACTTGGGGAACTTACTTAACAGGTAAAGTGACCAGTGATCTTTCTAGAGAGGTAGGCATGTTTAATTACTCTCTCTCTCTCTCTCTCTGTGTGTGTGTGTGTGTGTGTGTGTGTGTGTGTGTGTGTGTGTGTGTGTTTTTGTACTTATTTCTGTGTATAAGTGTATACATACTGTGACTTGAGTTGTAGGTCAGAGGACAACCATGGGCTTTGGTCCTTACCTTCTACCTTGTTTGAGGAAGCATTCCTTGTTCAGCACTAGGCTATCTGGTCCATG
Organism: Peromyscus californicus insignis; assembly: GCF_007827085.1. NCBI lineage: Eukaryota > Metazoa > Chordata > Mammalia > Rodentia > Cricetidae > Peromyscus > Peromyscus californicus. Next base: position 41,776,528 of record NW_026294551.1, on the reverse strand, counting down.
GGCTACTAGGAACTCCTTTGTATATGTCTTCCTTCTTGCTGTAGGAATGCTGGGTTACAGAAGTGTGCTACCACATAGGATTTACTGTGGGTTCTGGGGATCTGAACTTTGGTCCTCATACTTTGGTTTGAAGGACCTATAATGCTGAGGCATTCTCCCCAGCCCCACCTTGTTTTTGAAGGAAGGGTCTCTCATTGATCTGCAGCTCACCAAGCAGCTAGGCTGGGTAACCAGTGAGCACGGGGTCAAATAACCATCGACATAGCAGATATTTACATTATGGTTCATAACAGGAGAGGAACTGGATTAAAGTGTGGAAGCATTAGGAAGGTTGAGAATCACTACTGTAGACCCACACATGAATTAGGACCAGGGCTTCTCACTTCAGACAATAGGAGGTCCAAGTGTGGAAGCAGGAAGATGCCCAAACCCTGAACCTTGAGATGGGGGTAGAGTAAGATGGCACTGTAATTCAGGATGGAGAATTTGAGGTTTGGAAAACAGTCTGAACCTATGACAGTGTGAGTTTGGAGTTCCTGCCTGTATTCTTTTGATGGCTGGTGATGTGAACCTGAACAAGGACCCTGGTCTCTTGGAACCTCAGTTTTCTCATCAGTAAAATGGGAGAAGGGATGATCTCAGAGGCTTAACTGAGCCTGGACACCTGGCATATAGCCAGATAAGCCCATTATGTAGTCAAGCTTAAGCAGAGGCGGGGGCTGATGGGGAAGAAGGGATGGGACTTGAAGGCCAGCCCACATGTTGGTAACCATCGGAACTCATGTTTGCAGGATAGCTAAAGGATGAGTCACGTCTTCACGGGTCACCCTGACTTAAGTAGCAGGAATGAAAACTGACAAAGATACTTCATTGATAAAAATTCCAGCTTTCTAAGGGATAAAGGGATTCCAATCCCCTTCAAAGGGGAAAATTGCTGGTTTACAGGCTGGCCCAGTGGGTAAAGTGCTTGCCACACAACCCTGACCACTTGAGTTTGGATCCCCAGAACCCATATAAAAAATCCAGACACAGTAGCATCTATACATCTGAAATCCCAGCGTACCCCTATGGTGAGATGGGAGAGAGAGAAGAATGTCCAGGGGCTTGGGGGCCAGCTAGTCAAGTGTATGAAACAGTGAACAACAAGAGAGACCAAGGTCTCAAGCAAGATGGAAGATGAGGACCTACCGTAGAGGTTGTCCTCTGATCTCCACACGTGCATTATGACACATGTGCCTGCATGTACACCCCACAACACACACACACACACACACACACACACACACACACCCCACACACCACACACACACACACACACACACACACACACACACACACACACACACACACACACACACACACACACACACACACACACACACACACACACCACACACACACACACACACACACACACACACGCACACACACACACACGCACACACACACACACACCACACGCAGTAACTGCTGCTTTTCTCCACATCGTGTCATTCCCACCTCTCCCTGACATGCAGGGTGTTGGAGAGCTATTTATCTGTCTGTGTTACTAGGACACAGTCCTCCACTGACACACCCATTCAGCACAACTTTGTCACCTCCTCCTGGACCCTGAGCTAGTCCTGGACAGGTCTAAAGTCATTCTCAGTGAGGGGCAGGAAAGGCATTTTTCTCATTTCTCTATCTCTAGCTGCTACACCACGGGCGCCTAACTAATGTGTTCTAGAAAAAATATAACATAAAATGGGTGAGCACTGCATGGAGACGGGTACTTTGTGCCCTTGGGGCCCTGGAGAGTTGGGTGTAGGCCATTCCGTTTGGGGCAGTCTTTTCTCTCCCTGGTGGGGGACTACAGAGATTGGAGGTGGCCCTTGGGGAGTACTCATTAGCAGGCAGCATTCTCAGGGACGGCAGACGTCCCACGGTCAAGCACTAGGGTGGTTGCCACACCGAACACAGCATACATCAGACGCCTAATGGTGTGTTTGAGAACATAAGTGGTATGCACCAAATGGAAGCTGAGAAGGGAATTCGAGCCACATGCACAGCAAGGAGCAGAAAACACCAAGAGCAGCCCTGGAGACTGTGGGCCAGATACAGTCCTTCAGACACAGGGGGAAAAGCATTACTTCAGAGGCCAGGAGCTGTCCTCTTTGGAGAGCTGGGCTGGGAGCTCGGTCCTGATCACTGCTGTCTCTGCTAGGCCTGCTGGCCTGGCCCTGACCATGCCACCATGGAATGCTCTATCAGCTCTCCTAGCCAGCTTGGCAAGTCTTCCTCCTCTCCTCTCCCTCTGTCTGTTCTTTTTCTATCTCTGTCTGCTTCTGTCTCTGTGTGTGTGTGTGTGTGTGTGTGTGTGTGTGTGTGTGTGTGTGTGTGTGTGTGTGTTCGTGTACTTGTGTGTGGATGCCTTTGGGTGGATGTGCCCGTGTAAGTAGAGGCTAGAGGACAGTCTCCAGGGTTGGCCCTCAGGCTCCACCCACCTTTTCCTTCATTTTGTCCTGATACAGGGTCTCTCACCAGGCCAGAACTCACCAGGTAAGCTAGGCTGGCACTAGTCTGTCCCTCCTCAGTACTGGGATCCCAAGAGTACCTCAGCCACGCTGACTTTTTTCTTCAGGGTGAGTTCTGGGTATTGAGCTTGGGGCCTTGTGCTTGCAAATCACACACTTTACTGACTGAGCCCTCTTCCCGGATTGATGTAGGCTTTTACTCAACAAATATGTTGGCCTACCTATTAAGTGGCTCATGATTATATACCACAGAATTTATACCTACAAGTCTAGAGCCAACCCACCTGCCTTTCTGGTTCTGCCATCGACCCAGGATGGTTACTTCACCTCCCTTGCTTCAACTGTGCCTTGTGCCACCCTCTGCCTTCAAGGCTGTCATGATGCCAAACCAGATACTATGGCCCAAATATTGAGAGCAGTAGAGAGTAGAAGGTGCGTTCTCCTGTGGCACATGTGCCACCCTCAAGTATAAGGAGGAGACAGTGGGCCAGAGTTCCAAGATCCGGATGTCCAGCTGAAGAGATGCTGGGGAGCTTTAACTGGACCCAGCATAGAGCAAACGCATATACACACACGCACACAGGCACACAGAGCTACGTGTGTACAAAGGCACACACAGAGACACACACACACATACATAAACACACATGCATACATACATACATGCATACATACATACGTACATACAGACAGACAGACAACACACTTGCCACCTGCAGTGGAGCCCCACTTCCCTGTTCAGTAACCCTTCTCTGCAGAGGCAGCTCTTCTGGGGCCTGACTCAATGCAGATCTCTGGGCTCCACAGCTCTGCATTCTAATGTGTTTAAATTGTGTCTGCACGCCTGTGTGTGTGTGGCAGGAGACAGGTGTGTGCTGGTTCAGCCTCTCAGTGGCAGGGATGAGAAATCATGACCTGAATTTCAATCTGATTTGCTCATGCCCTCCCTCCCTCCTCAAAGATCTGAAGTTGTTTACTGTGCAGGGATGACTAAGAAATGGCTCCTACCTTGGGGAACTGTAGGGTCTCTTTCAAAGGAATGAACGTGTAAGCAAATGACAACGATGAACAACAGCAAAAAGAAATATATGGTCAGCAGAAGAATCAGTCACACACACACACACACACACACACACACACACACACACACACACACAATGAGACCGACAGCTGGACTGAGGGACCACAGACATCAGAAAGGGATTCACAAAGGAGCTGAGATTTTCACCGTGGCTGGCAGGAAGGAAGATTTCAGGGCCCCAGGAGCAGGGAAAGGTGGAGGACAAGGAATGCACAGAAGTGTGAGCCAATGTCTGTGGTTCTCTGGGAGGGAGTGGTGAGCACCTTCGTGGGTTGCTAGCGAGGTCATGGAGCAAGGAAGTGCTGGTAGAGACAGGAAGTGCTGGATTCATCCATACTGTGAAGACCCTGGGACTGGGCTTGGACCAAATAGTGTACAACACAGCTGTGTGTTGTTGGGTGGCAAGTGTGTTGTCTGTCTGTCTGTATGTGTGTATATGTGTATGTGTGTGTCTCTGTGTGTGTGGTTTCCTGTGGTGGGCCATACTCATGTTAGGGATGGAAAACATGGACACCGAGAGGCTAAAGGACATTCTGCCATGTGCAAGTGATTCCAGGCTTAGCCCTGCCTGCAAACAAGTAGAGGCAGCATTTAAGCTCAAATCTATGAACCCCCAATTCCACATGACCCCCAAGTGAATGAAGTGAGCAGTTCAGGGAACAGTGAGGACCTTGGGAAATATAAAAGCAGGGTGTGTCTTGTGATCGTCTTCCAAGTGAGATATTGGAGTGGCCACTTCTGACCCCTCACTGCCATCAGAAACAAAGAAGACAAGTGGAGTTAGCTGTAGAGGGGGCAGGAGGGCAGGAAGCTGTCCAGCAAGGACCAGGCAAGAGCCTAGTTGGGGTACGTGGATGGGTGGGAAGAAGGACAGAAAGAACAGATTGTCTCAGCTCATGTGGAAGAACAGAGAATTGGGGTGCAGAGACAAGCCCCAGTTTCTGTTCCTGTGCTTGATTGGCTGATGGACTCACTCATTCCTGCGTTCAGCATCCAGCCCCAGCACAGAGTATCTTGGAATTACCAAGGACATAGGCGGTGAGGGCTGTGTATTACAGATGGACACCCAGTGCTTTGCTGGGTTCTCCAAGAGACTCAGTATGGAAGATGTTCCAATCTATCCTGAGAATAAAGGCCACATCTAGAAAAGTTAAGTCATTTATGCAAGACAAAGCTGGTATTATCACCCACAGTAGTATTTCTGTGGTGCAACTCCTGCCCTGAAAAGAAACAGGGCCATTGACATCTTGGAGAGGTCCCTGGTGACGTAAGCAGAGGCCATTCTGAGGAATCACTCCGGACAGCAGGTGTAAGCTGCCATTGTCCTGGGCAAACAGAAATGTAGGGCTCACTGCACTAAAGACAAACTGTTTATATATTTGAAGGGCTTTAAAATGCTGTAAAGCATTCTACTTTCACTCATGCCTCATTTATATGCTGAAATTGGGAAATCTCCCCTATCACCTTTTAAATGTTAACTGGAATAATCTGGAAGGTAAACTTTGAAAGGAAGGGCTGTGGTGCCCCTGAAAGAAGTACTCATTCTGAGCTATCCCTGAGCTGGGCACAGGGCCAGGGAGACTTTCCTGGCCTGCAAGGCTCAGGGCAGATCTCTGAGAAGGGTACTTAGTGCATCCCCACAGAGCCAGCTGTTCTGAACGACTGAGAGGCTCACACCCAGATAGGGTCTGCAGTGGGCTCTCTCCACTTCCAGCTCATCTGGGAGAATCCCAAACCTGCATCCACTAAGTCAGGCACAGAGCAGCAGAGGAACAGGAGAAGCCCCTGGAAGTGGGTGCGAGGGTAAACTTTAAGGACTTTTGGTCACTGTGGCTAAGAGAAGAAAAGCCGCATGTCCAGAGCCATATGCTACAGCAGGGACCGTAAAGCAGGCTTCCTGTCTCCTGGGCTCATCGATGATGCGGATTCCCCTCACTGCTACTGTGAGCCTTCTCTGCTCTTCTCTGTCTATTCCAGCTATCTAGGACCAGCACCCAGGGACATTTTTCACCCTCTCATTCCTCCAGGCCTCTAGCTCTGCTGGTTCACTTGCCTGGAATGCCCTTCCAGGAGTTGCCCTCCTGACAGACTCATTCCCCTTCCAGAGACAGTGGAGGCGTCCCATCTGGGCAGCCTTGTCAGGATCACGGTGCCTTGCTGAGCCTCTCTGGGCCTGGTTCCCAGGTTAATTGCTGGCATCTATTGTACCGTGGGATTTATGTGTCTCTCTCTCCACTTGACTCCAGGCTCCCAGAGGGCAAAGATTCGCTCTTGTTCATCTCTGTACCCCAGTGCCCTGTACAAGCAATCCAACGAGCCCTCAATCATGGTTACTGTACTGAATTGAAATGTCCTTGCTGGGGGCGGGGGCGCATTATAATCAGAGAGGACCGCTGAGAAGAGGCAAAAGACAGAAGGCGGGCAAGAGGAGATGGGAATTCATGGCTGACTTCACTTCCTTGTGTCCTATGGGGCAGAGGGTGGTCCTGTCACAAGAAGGGGCTCAGAATAGGTTTGAGGGCATAGGGAGAGAGGAGAAGAGGGGCTGGCTGGTGGCCCTCGAGACTGCTCAACCCTGCATCTGCCTGTTGGAGTCAGTCTCTGGAAAAGTACCAGTGAATTAAAGCCCAATAAAAAAGTCAATTAAGTCCAAACTCGTTTACGCCTTAAGCTCCCCCAAGCCAGTGAGCCAGAATGCAAGCTGGGCCGATATTTCTCCATTTCCCTCCACGTCTACATTGGTCTCCAGCGAAGCAGCTGTGACACATTTTATTTCAACTATAAATGGGGCAGATAGACTGATAGCAAAGTAATGGCTGCCGGGGGCTCTCTGGATGGCAGCCAAGAGATTCTTGTCAGTAGGGGTGATGGCATGTTCTGACCTTGGGCTCCGGAAGGACATTGGGGGTCCATGGGGGTGCATGTGTTCCCAAATGCATGTGGGTGTGTGTGTGCATATGTCATGTGTGTGTACTGTTGTTCAGTATGTAGGTAAGTGCAATTTCAAAGATCTTCATTTGTACATTGACTTACTTTGTATTCCAGACATATGTGCTATATGCACTTTATTTGACCCTGGGGTTCTTGGAGTGAAAGAGAGAGTTTCAGCCCTTACCTTTGTGGGTTATGCAGTTCAGAGGTCTTGAAGAGAAGATAGCCATGATTTGATTGTTGTATGAATGAAAGTGTGTGTATGGATGCCTCAATTTGGGTGTGTATGCATCCCTGGATATCATTGTGCATATGTGCTTGGATAAAGTGGTGTGTGTGTGTGTGTGTGTGTGTGTGTGTGTGTGTGTGTGTGTGTGTGTTATATTGTGTAAGCTAAGTGCCCAGATGACCCACGCCCTGAAAAACTTCCTTGGAAAGCAGTTACTGAACAATGATAGCTAATGTGACTTGATATGTGAGTGGGGCAGGGGAGAAAGGGAAAAGAAGAAAGAAGCAGAGGTGTCCAGAGCACTTGGGTCAGAACCAGAGTCAGGATGCTAAAGAATACACATGGCCCTTGGGCTCTGTATCTTGCTCTTGCATGTCCTTGGAGCTGCCTGATGCCCGCTAGCAGGAGCCCTTAGGAGGCTGTGGCTGCACCATCGATGGGTGGCCCGAGAAAGCCTGGGGTGAGGTGATGTGGATTGCAGAGGGCAATGTGGAGTTTGGAGTCCTGAGATTGATGCTTGCTAGCTCTGTAATCTTGGTTAAGTGTCTTGGTCTCTCTGAATCTAAGTGACATATCCCTGATACCATCACAGGATGCCTGTGACAATCCAGGAGTTCTAAAGTGACCAGAAAAGGTGGAGTAAGTGAGGTATAGCTGATACTATAGTAATAGTTCTTGAGTTTTGAGGGACAAGCCATTTTTTCCTCACACCATCCTCCTCCTCCTCCTTTCTGACTGCCTCCATGTGTACGTCCATGCATGTGTAAGTAGAAGTCAGAGGTCAGCTTTAGATGTCTTCTTCTATTGCTTATATATATATTTTACGTATATGGATGCTTTGCATACATGTGCATACCTGGTACCTCCAAAGACCAGAAGAGGACATCAGATCCCCTGGGACTGGAGTTATAGACAATTGTGAGTTGCCACATGAGGACTTGGACTCAAACAGGGTCCTCTGAAAAAGCACTTCCTGCTCTTAATTGCTGACCTATCTTTCTAGCCCTTCCATTTCATATTTTGAGACAGGGTCTCTCTTTGTCCTGGTGTTTGCTCATTGGTTAGATTAGCAGGCCAGGGGTCCCCAGGGTCCACCTGTCTCCTCCCCACCCCAGTGCTGGGGTCACATGGCATGCTGCCATGCCTGGCTTTTAGTTGCATGCTAGGGTTGCATACTCAGGTCCTCACACTTACGCAGCAAGCCATACACTGAGCCTTCTCCCCAGCCTGCCTTGTATTTTTCAAAAGCAAGCTATGATTTTCCTCTCCTTGATTGCTTGCATAGCATTTTCCAAAGAGTCTTCCAAAAAATGCTCTTTCTCTTAGATGTTTGAGATAAAATGACCCTGTTGGCCAAATTGGTTAGGAGATGCTAACCAAAGTTTAAAAGATTTTTCTTTTTGGTTACAATTTTAAAAATTCTTTGGCAATTCCATACCCACATATGCACGGTATCTGTTTATCCCCCATTCCCATTCTGACCTTTCTGCCTTTTTTTGGTCTAACCCCAGGATTTCCCCTTCACACCTTCATGTTCTCCTTTTCTTTTTTTAAAACCCACCGAGTCCAGTTAATAGTACCTGCTGCACACAAATATAGGGCCATATAGGGCAACATCGGCAGTCTACCTGCAACCACACCTCCAAAAAAAAAATCACTTCTTTTCCCCCAGTAGTCATCAATTAGCAATGGCTTGTCAGCTATGGCTGGAGCCCATGAGTGCTCCCACCCAGGTAAAAATTTATTTCTTGCTGGGTGGTGGTGGCGCACGCCTTTACTCCCAGCACGCGTGAGGCAGAGGCAGGCGGATCTCTGTGAGTTCGAGGTCAGCTTGGGATAAAGAGTGAGTTCCAGGAAAGGTGCCAAAGCTACACAGAGAAACCCTGTCTTGAAAAACCAAAAAAAAAAAAAAAAAAAAAAAGAAAGAAAGAAAGAAAGAAAAAAAGCATTTCTTATAGACTCTGAGAAGTCCTTTAATACATTGATGTGCATTGTGTATTTGAGGATGCTGGGGGAAGAGTGTGTACCCCTTCTATCTCAGATTGGATTTACCCAGAGGCTAGGATTTATGGGCAGTGGTATGTTTAGGTGACTCAAGGAAGCCATAGGAGGTGGTAAGTGAGGCAGGGAAGGGGACCGGTTCCTACCAGTTGCTGTTCTGGATGACTGGGGCTTAGTCCTGCAGGGGACTAAACCCTCTGAGAGATATTAAAAACACATGCAGGAGCAGAGAGAGGGAAGACGTGTGTCTGATTGCTCCTGCCTACTGTGAGTGGTGGGCTGGTACCCCAGAATGCTGTAGGCAGCAGATGCTCTCACAAGTTTTCAGAAAGTGCCTGAAAACAGACGAGATGAGTGTGCCAAGGGGGCAGGGTGCTGACAGCAGCTGCCTGACTCAGTCCCCACACCTGCCAGAGCCAGAGCTTGCTTCTATGGTCCCCTCTTTTGGTAGCACTGACTAAAAGGATAAAGTGTGAAATCACTCCACGGATTAGCCTTAAGCTATTTTTCTAATTTTATCCCTTCCCACTCCCTTTTAGCCTCAAAGCCAAGGTATTTGAATTACCGCAGTGGCCTGGCAGCAGGACTAGGAGAACACAAAGGTCTCTTCCAGTTGGGATTTCTGGCCTGGAATGTAGCTCAGCTTCTGTTCAGCATGCACTAAGGCGTGAGTCTAATCCCTGGCATCACATAGCCTAGATGTGGGGAGATACTATAACACTAGCACTCATGAGGTAGAGGCCGGAGGATCAGGGGTTCAAGGTCATTCTAGGGTAAATAGCAAGTTGGGGGCCAGCTTGAGATACACCAGGCTCTCTCTCAATAAAGAAAAAACCCAACTAACCAATCAATCAAAGCCAAAACCAACTAGAATTTCTGAGGATATTTCTAACTCTCTGCCTAGAGGTATGTGCTCTGTCCTTGGAGGAGTGAGCACTGTGGCTCATTGCAGGACAGGGGCAATGACCAAGGAAGACACTTGAAAGTCCTGGCAAGTGATGTCTGGCAGAAGAGCCACAATTGTGGTTGAAAGAAGCCAAGATGGAGGCTGGTGAGTCAGAGCCAGGCTTTGAGCACACAGTACTTGAGAGAAACAAGGGGTGATGGGCCAAGGGGTCAGCAGGTGCCGAGTGGCCCTGCTCAGAGTCACTGTCCTGGGGCTTGCTAGTGTCTTGAAGGGACCACAATGTGTTATACAAAGAGAATGTCCATACCAGAGGTGCTAGAGAGCTGGTGACCATCTAACCCCAAACATTCACTTGAAATATGAGAAAAACCGGCACCTGGAGAGGAGAAGGGATTTTCTTGATGTCACCCATCAATTCAAGAGCAGAGCCCGGGTCAGCACACATGTCTCTTGTGTGTAGCCAGGATTTCCTCCACTTTAGATTCTACAGCTGAGAGGTTTCCTGCTTGCCCAGAGTTTGACCATTTCTCCATGAAGAACAAAACAGAACGTGGATTTCCCCTTGCTCTGCCGCCTTCAGTCTATGATGAAGGCCACACTCCCTCACATGGCACCTCTTCTGCCATTTCCATGTACTCCTGGGGTGTCTCTCTGCCACCTCAGGTAGTAATAACATTTTCAGTTTTTAGAAACCTCAGCAAGTTTTGCCAGGCAGTGTGAGGGATCAGGAATGCTAATGCGCTCATCTGGGGATTATGTTAATACACTGTCCTGAACTGACATTTGAAAAATTACGTATTTTAATTGGCTGCCTTTTCTGTCTGCAAGCCCAGGGTCGGATTGCATTGCATCAGGGTGGTAGAGGTTGTGTGAAACAGGCCTGATGTTGGGTTGGAAGGAATTGGCCTGGGATCAAGTCTTGGGTGCCAGCCCCCAGGTCTGTGACCTAAAGCAGGCTGCCTCCCATATTCAGGCTTTAGTTTACTGTAAAGTGAGAGGAGTGGGATTCATAAACTTCTGAGGCTTCTCTCAGCTCTAACCATGTGTGACTCTTAACTACAAGATTCTCCTTGAAGCTCTTGCCTTTTTCTATCCTTTGGGTTAGGATGTCAGAGTTTTGTTTGCTGCTGCTATGATAAAATACCCCAACAAAAGTAACTTAAAGGAGAAAAGGATTAGTTGGCTCATAGTTCTAGGTTACAGGCATCATGGGGGAGAAGTCAAGGTGGCAGGAACTCAAAGCAGTAGTCACATCACACCCATAGTCAAGAGCAGAGAGCAAGAGGTTAATGCATGCACGCTTGTGCTCAGCTTGCTTTCTCCACTCTTACAGTTTGGAATGTCCTGCCTAGGGAATGGTGCCACCCACAGTGGGTGGGTCTTTCAATCTCATTAATGTAATCAAGATAATCCTCTTCCAAACATGCCTACAGGCCAACCTAATCTAGATAGTCCCTTATGGGGACTTCTTTCCCAGCTGATTCTAGATGGTGCCAAGTTAACAATTAAAACCAACCTTTGCACTGGATTTCTAACCATGTCACCCATCCCTGGCTTTGCCCTTGGCAATGAAACACTATCTGTTCTTTACCCTCCAGAACTCTCTGCCTGTGCTCAACTCTCTCCCACCACTAGAGTGAGGGTGGAGCTAGCTGCTCAAGACATTTTCCCAGACCTCTCTTCTCTATGATGTCTACGTGGTTTTCTAGGAAAGCCTTTTTGAATCTATTCTGTCTTTGACTCTCCAGGTCATGGGTTGCTAAATGGGATCTTCTTTTTGCTCATCTAATAATTAATGATGGCTGTCCTGTATAGTATTGTTTGGGTCACAGGGTCTCCACTGTCTTTTCAGTGATGACCTTGGGCATGTCTCCACTGCCTCTTATTTGGGCCACTGGTCCTCAGTCTTGCTCCCTTCTGGCTTGTCACTTATATTGCCCCAATTCCCTTTTGTTACTTAAAGTGGCCCCCTACTGTAGGTCCCCACAGACAGACTCTGGCCTCAGTGTCCCATTTCCAAACACTTCTCCACAGGCTGTATCTCGAAGGATGCCTTCATGTCCCACACAGAGTTGAGGTTGCACACCTGAAGAAGTGTAGATGCTGAAGGCAGGGACTGCAGTGTCAGCCCTGCCCTCTCCTGCTACCAGGTCCTACGGAGGCTCCTTACCGTCTGGAGACTGCGTCTTCCTTAAAGTTGGCCAAAAAGACCTATTTACAGGGCTGTAGCAAGGATCAGATGAGTTGAGGCATGCACATGCATTTGGGAAGAACCATACATTAGAAAGATGGTTATCTTCAAACATCTTTTGGGGTCCAACTTGGGATGGTAACAAAATGCATGTCCCCAGGCCTGGCAAAGACTCTGTGATAAGGCCCAGTCACTTGGGCTCCAAGTGGATCTCTTATGTGATTCTTAGGGGCCCTCAAGTAAAAGCATTGCGGGTTTGTGTTATTGCACCCCACACCCCCATCTTGAACGATCACCTCTCCATTTAGCTTCTAAGGCCCACTGAGCAGGAGTCATTCTCTGTCCAGTTGTTTAAGCATCTCTCTCTCTCTCTCTCTCTCTCTCTCTCTCAACTCTGGGACAATTTTTGAGTATATGTAAGTCATTGTGCCATCACAGAGAAAACAAGAGCTTTGGGAACGGACTGGTAAAGTTTGAATACTCTCTGCTCCTGATTATCTTGTGACTTGTGGTAAACTGCCTCCCCTCCAAACCTTTGTTCACCTCTCTGGAATGGGAATTACAGCAATTAGCTCAGGGCTGTGGCTAGGAGTGCAGGAAATAAGCTCACATAAGTAAAGTGACTCCTACATTGTACAGGGTCAAGAAAAGCTAGTTCTCTGCACTCTGGGGTCCCAAGACCTGCTGTTGTGAAGACCTGATTTGCAGAGTCTGGCCATAGCTGAAAAACATGGTGAATCCCCAGAGCCCAGGTCCTGTCATGAGGGAAACCGACTACTCCCTGTTCAGGGCTAATGAAGTTTAACTACTTCCTCTGGGAAGCAGTTCTTATTAGGTGCATACAAGGTTGGCTTATCACGGGGCTCCCATGAGGCATAGCCACAGGGAAGAGCCAGAGCACATCAGGGTGAGGTAGTGGTAGCTTTTGCCGTGGATGGGGGTGGGGAAGCTTGAATATAGCAGCCTATGGCCTCATGCAGAGTTCTATGGTTGTACCTTTGTGGTGAGCTTGACAACAGCTTCACGTAGTAGTTTTTCATCTGCAGAGAATGATGGCGACCTGTCTCTCATGGACTGCATCTGATCCACGACAGTTACAGCTCTCATCAGATCCAGACTCCCCCTTAAGGCAAGGATGTTCCTCTGCCATCCGACTGGAGCCCTCTAGGGTTGGGTTATGGAGCCTCTTCCATTAGACTGTGGCTCACACTAGGACTCTACGTGCTCTCACCGTTAGAATAGGCGTGATGGTCAAGAGTGAGCTGAGCACCAACATTCGTCTCTTCCTGCTTCTTGACAACATATGAGATGTGACCAACTCCTTCACGTTCCTGCCACCATGGTTTCCCCATCACAATAGATGGTACTTTAGACTGTGAGACCAAAGAAACCCTTTCTTCCTTGAATTGCTTTCTCAGGCATTTTGTCACAGCAGGGAGAAGAGCAAATAAAACACTAAACTCTCTGGGGAAAGCTCTCTCTACCATCAGACATAGGATTTTCCCCCCAAGAGTGAAAGCTACCGTGGCCTTTGCCCCAGAGACTGTCTAGAATGTTTCTTTCTCTCATCTATAAGGCTCTTATTGCTGTGGGGGTTCTGCCCTTTGCTTTGTAAGCAGAAAAAAAAACCACCCTACACCAGAAGGCAACCAGCTTTCTTTTACAGGTTGGTTGTCGGCTTTTAAGTAAAGATAGTTAAAATAATTTATATCCTGCTCAGGGAGAAAACTGGAGAGGGGAAGGAGGGGTAGGTTTTCCTGGCACAAAAAAGCACCGTAAAATGTCCTGCTAAATGCTCACTCAGCGGCCTCCATTCCTTCCAGTGCAGAGCGAACACCATGATTTAAGCTGTGCTCTAGGGAAAGGTTGGGACCAGAGCTGTGCCTGCAGATCTGACCCAGACACTTTGGGTTGGAGTCGGGCCTTTCCAAAGACAAAGGACAGAGAGGCACTGGGCTCCTGGACCAGGAGAAGGGGGTCTTGACAGGGTGCTGTGGCTCCCAGCAGACATAATTCCCATTTCATGAGCTTCTACTTGTGTTCATTAATTTATATTCAGAGCTTGAGGGCAAGAGCTAGAATAGGAAGCAAGGAGCTAGGTTTTTTCCCAGCTCTGCTATTAACTAACCATGCTCCAATGAACCAATCTCACACTAAACCTTAATCCTTTCTGACCTGGGATTTTCTTAACATGGTCCACAACTATTCAGGATATTAACGGGGCCTGGAAACTTTAGATGAATGTATGTAATATAAACAAGGACATCAATTTATCACAAAATAAAAGTGTGTATGTTTATAGACTTCCATAGCATATATTTGTGGGTATAAGATTATTTGACAAGTATCTCTGTCTTTCATTGTACTGTAAATTCTGTGTGACCCCCACCTCCCCCACCAACCACCACAACCACCTCTTTAGCATGCTGTATAGGTCTTGCCTTACACCTAGAGGTAGACAGCAGTGGTTTTCCTTGCTGTGAATCATGTTGGTATCATGACTGCATTTCAACTGGATTTGGGGTTGATTCCACAGGAAAGAATCCATAACTGATACTATAAATCCACTTAAAAGCCCATGGCAAGGGACATCATAGACCATGGGAGATGGGGACTTAATTCTGTTGTTTAAATAAATTGACACAGTATTGAACTGCCTTCTAACTATATTATTTATACCCATATACAGTTAACCACTCACAGTCTTAAATCACTCTCTTTGCAGTGAATTAGGTGCTGAGAATAAGTGACATAAACAAGTTATTCATATCACCAGGGTTCAAGAAACATTGCCAAGGAGCAGACAGAAAGAATGTAAGAGCTGGAAGATAAAGAGAAGAGCTGCAGAATGTCAACTACTGGGATAATACACAGTCATGGAAATCAGTGACTGTACTGGGTCTGCACAGGTGAATCCATAACAGCCAGGCATGGGCAGAGGAGGTGCATAGGGCTCTGCTAAACTATTTCTACTGTTATATTCAAGGAAGGGCAAAGCCATGGCCTTCAGTTATATATCCACTGGTGACCCACCAGGCTCCAATGAATAGTTCCAATCCAATGTCCACACAGATGACCCTGTTTAAACTGAAGGAGTCATAAAACAGAACAAAGGTCATGGATCTGTGAAAGAGACAGGTGGTGGTGGGTTATGAGGGTGGGAGGGGATAAGAGAGGGTAGAGAGAAGACAGTAATCAGAATGCATCATACACCTGTATGAAATTATTAAAGAGCTAACTTAATTAATAAAAACGAGTCAGTGACTAAGTGAATAGCAAGGCTTCTCTTGGGAACGGAGGGACTAATGCAATAAAGTGAGGACTCCAAAAGTTGGCTGGGAACATGCTCAGATGTCTGGAACACCCATCGCATTAACTTGAAGCTCCACAGTATCTAGAGGCAAAATTTCTACCCAGAGGATTCAGTTGTTCTAAAAGAGACTCAGAAGGAGAGTTAAGAGCCAGCATGCTGAGATGAATCCACTCTTATCGGCCAGCTTCCTCTGAACGTTTATAGATCCATTCTCTACCTTCAAAGGCTAGCTGTATCCTTTCATAGAGGATTAAACTCCTGCCCCAGGAATGTGGACTATGGTAGGTCATCACATGCCCAGGCAGAAGTCATCAGAGATGCAGAGCAGGCTGTTTCTCTGGAGAGAACAGGGAGAAGGCAGATCAAGAGAGACTGGGGGTCTTTGAACAGGAGCTGCTTTTCCCCAGAACGTACAGCTCCTCCCTAGATCACATGACTCGACTTTCCAAGACTCATTTCAATGATTACAGTCCCTACTCAGGAAGAACTGACTACTTCCTTTGTGTCTCACTGGGAAAACACACTATTTTGCCATGTGTCTTAAAGTACTGACAATAGCCATTTGTGGTGCATGTAACAATGTTTTCTGGTTTGGAGACCACCTCTATGAATATCTTATAGATGGTGAACTTGGTGTTGCCAGAGCAAAGTCTTTCTCATGCTGGGTGTACACATCTCTGTCCACTGTTCTGAAGGACAGGCCTGGTGCCTTTCTGAATCCCAGAGTGCCCTGGTATTTCTTTATTTTCCACATAGAACTCAAAAAGCTCACCAAAGGCCTGGTGATGGGATGAGGGAAGAATGGAGCACAGTGAGCCTTTCCTGGAGGCGATTATTAGTTCTGTCTATTTTCTGAGCCTTCAAAGGCTCCAGCTTGCTACCTGGCGGTAGTGACTGAGGCTGCAGAGCAGAGTGGTACTTTTCATTCTTCCTGAATGCTGACCAAGTAGGTGAAATGCCAATATCTTCAAATTTAGTTATTCTGATGGACCCCATTTAAGAGCAGCTACAACCTGGAATTGGGTTATGTCAAGGTCATTTGCATTCTATGAGGCTAAGAATTAACCATTTTGAACAGTATTAATCTCATGTTAAAAGGTAGTTATTATATTCTTTAAATATGATTGAAATATCCTTTTAAAACTGCAGTTTATTGAAGTCTTGTTAGGTGCCAAAATTGCAAGAATTACTTTTGCTTTTCATATATCGTCTCTTATTCTCAAAATAATTCAGTTAGAAAAACTATGATTATCTCCATTTGGGGAGAACAGAGAAAGGTCATAACTACTGAATAACTGGTTCAAGGTCACAGAGCCAGCTAAAGGTTATCTGTAGACCATTGGTCTTCTCCATAGTGTTTTATTAGTCTACACTGACCAATCTTCTTACCAATTTCCCAGCAACAGACAAAATAGTTCCCATAGCAACAGTAGTAAAATCAGTACTAGTGTTTGGATAATATGATTTGCAAAGATCCCTTAAGTTCTAAGTTAGTATTCTGTGCCTGGGAATATATATTAAAAGAAATTAGCCTAACTGTGGAGAAAATTTATGCACAAGGCAATGTCCATCAAAGCACTTTTTAATTGAATTGAAGGCCCACTCCATGAGATGGAACCCATGTTTGACACTGCTAAAGTAACCAAGAGCTTGAGACTAGAAAAGTCATGGGCCTTATCGAAAACCTACTACTATGTTTCTACAGACACATAGTAATAAAATGGCTCCTAATGACATCCTGTTAACACTAATAGATTAGTGCCTTGCTCAAATTTCATCAGAGAAGTTTCTTCTTGCAGTAGATGGGAATTAACAGAGACCCACAATTAGACAATGTTCAGAGAGTGAGAGATTTTGGAGCACCCAGTCTTAAATGGGATGTATTTGTCAAACCCTTCCTCTCAAGGGTCGGGATCCATGTGGAAGAGGAAGTAGAAAGATTGTAGGAGCCAGAGGTGGTGTATGACTACAAAGAAATAGCGTCTTCTAGACCCAACAGGACTGGTATACATAAGAACTCACAGAGACGGTGATAGTATGCACAGGTTCAAATCAGACAAAATCCAGACACTGAGAAAGGGAAGTGAATGCAGAGTCCCATCCCTGACCAAGAAGCTATTTGCAATTGATACAGGCTGGGGAAGAAAGGATCTGTTTCCTCCAATAGAGTGCCACTGGCTGTATCAACCACACTCTAGGGAAGGCCCCATTCCCAGGAGTAGTTGACCAATGTGTGTGTGTGTGTGTGTGTGTGTGTGTGTGTGTGTGTGTGTGTGTGCGTGTGCATGTGTACACACTTTCTGTCTTGACATTTTTTCTCTTATTGATTTTCTTTCTCTTTTAGTTTGTTTTGATTTTTGTTTTTTATTGTTTTTCTTATTTTTTTACTTTAAGAGAGAGAGGACATGAAGTTGGATGGACAGGGAAGTGGGGAAGATCTGGGAGAGCTGGGAAAACAGAAAGAAATATCAAATGTATTGTATACAAAGTTTAATAAAACTTCTTTAAAAAGAATTGGGACACCAAGATTCAGAATACACACCCGTCCTTGGCTATCACGTTCCTACTTTAAATCTTTACTGTCAGATCATGTTAGTGTCCAATGGCAGCAAGATTTTTTGCCACATAAAGTATGTTATGGGGATGTTTGCTAAGAGATTTGTAAAAATCAAAAAATGCAATATAGAAATAAAAACACTATTTTTCCAGTAAAAATTTGGAAATTCATTTTGCTAATTTCAAAGTAAAATTCAGTAAAAAAAAATGCCAAGATCTTTTTTTTTCTTTAAAAAAGAAATGTCCAACAACAGTTGGATGCATCGTGTCTAATATTACAAAAGCAGCAACAAGTCATAGCCAACATCAGGAGAATGCTTTAATACTATTCAGTGGAGTGGGGAAAGCCTGTGCTGAGGTGGCTTCCACTAGATGCAAGCAGCTTTTTGTCCTCAGAAACGGCTCCCCGTTTCTAGGAACTGCCTGCATGGAACAGGAGGAGGAGGAGGAGGAGAAGGAAAAGAGGAGGAAGACAAGGAAGGAGTTTGAAAACAGTAAAAGCAAATGTGATGTCCTTCTTGCATCCCCCATGACACCCTTCAACTCTTCAGAGAGCCCAACAGCACTTGAACCCTGTGAGAGCCCCACACATTCTTCTACTAAGTCTCCCTCTCCCCCCGCTTGTTCAAGCCAGCTAGAATTTGTTTTCTGTTAAGTACAAGAGTTTTAAATTAAGCAGCAGAGCCTTACCAGTCTGGATTACAGAAAGAAACTGTGACAACATGTTGATGAACAACATGTGGATTTGAGACAGTCAACCGATGGACGACGAAGCAGCTGCCTGAAGAAGAATGGGACATGATCACAGGAGGAGGTATGCACTAACTCAGATCACAGAAGCTAGGGAGCCAAGCTTTATGGGTATCAGTGTGGGGACTAAATGTCAACTCTAGGATGTATATCAAGGCTCCTATCCTCTTTTAAAATTCACCCCTGAAAGTACTGTGGCAGAGTCACACAAACATGGGAGGGACCTCTACCATTGCCTCTTCATTCCATTAATCTGGAAGCTACCAGCTACCCAGGACTACTACAAGGGCCTGGTACAGAGAGATGCAAAGTTCACCTTTTATGGATGGTAAGCTTGAGTTTGTGTGGTCACATGTTTTACTGTTCACGGTTCTGAGGCTGTAGACTGGGTGCTTCCTGAACCACAGGGCATAAGTGTTTCCTCGTCCCTTTTCATGTATAAATTAAAATGCTCACAGGGGTAGGTGATGGGTAGAGAGAATAGTTAATGGTGTCTAGTGAGACATAAAAGAGGAATAGATTTATTCTACCTACACAGACCCTCTTCTTACGGGAGATCCAGGGCTTCCACTTATGTGTACTCTCTCAGCTTCAAGTTCACCGTCCCAATTTCTTCTCTGAGAACTGTGTAAGCCACATTGTGAAGATGCATCTTGCAGGAGACTGGCATGTTGGGATGGCCTTGGAGGAGACTGGAGACTGGACCATCATCCACCATCTTCTAGCTTCACTCTGCACCCTCCCTAGCATCTCTAGCTCCTTTGTCTCCTCCAGCACCACAGCAGAATCACCTACACTCTGCCCCTCCTCCTCTGGGTCCCTGTCTATGTTCGGAGCATCCACCTTCCTGCCTGCATCATCTTCTCAGTACCTACCCAGGAGCACCCCCAACTCCATGCTGGCGATGTCCCTTCTTCTTTTTCCTTCGCTAGTCATAGAAAGCCATGGTTACTAATCCCCTAGACCAACCATTGCTAACTCCCTTTTGCTTCTACAGTCATCCAACAAACATGTAATACACTTCTCAGATTTTGTGATCTCTGTTTATATAACCAATCTAACGCTTCTCTAATCTCAGTTTCTCCATCTCTAAAAATGGAGGCTAGTCTTTAACTCATGAAGCTGTTGGGAGGAGTCAGTGGCATGGCAGCCGAGTGACTGGCACAGAGCAATGGCTCATACGTGAAGCCATTCCCTCCCCACCAGTACTGAAATACAGATGGCCCCTGACTTTGCAATGGTGATTAACAGCGAGTAGAGATGCACTTCACATTCTGAATTTTCACCTTTTCCTGGCCTAGTAGGACACAGTGCAGTGCTCTCTTATGAAGCCGGGCAGCAGCTATCAAGTCCGAGTGCTCAGGTATGACCACGAGGGTCAACAACATGCTACAATTACCTGCATTGTCTCTGTGTGTGGCTACAGGGATTCAATGCATTGAATGGACTACCTCATGCTTTATTATAGTGTAGGCCTTGTGTTAGATGATTTCACCCAACTATAGGCTATTGGAAGTGTTCTTATATTTAAGGTAGGCTGGGCCAAGTTAGAACGCCCAATAGGTCAAGTCTATTAAATGCATCAAGCTTCTGTAATCCACACACCAATGGGAGAGTTTTCACCCTTGATTTTCTTTTTTAAAACTTATTTATCATTATTATTATTATTATTATTTGTGTGTGTGTGCGCGCGCGCGCGTGCGCCAGAGGTTGACTATAAGATGTCTTCCTCCATTACCCTCCACTTTATCTTTTGAGACAGAGTTTTTCATTGAAACCAGCACTTACAGATTAGCAAGCCTGCTTGCTCCTGATCTCTGGGGACCCTCTCGTCAGTACTCCGACCTGCACTAGCACTACACTTTTATGCTGGTGCCATGGCTTGAACTCATGTCCTCACACTTGGGCAGCAGGCACTCTGTTGACTGAGCCATTTCCCTTGCCCTCCCCCTTGATTTTCTGTTGAAAGAATGGGTCTTCAGGAATTGGGTCCCAGTGAAGCAGAAGCCATGCCCAACAGAGCCCTTTGCCCAACTGCCACTGCAGTCCGGAGGCACAGCTGGTAGACACCCACAGTAGGCGGAGGCAGAAGTGTTCAGGATGAACTGCACTGTTGAAGCAGACCTCCTCTCCCATTCTCTGTCTTAGTCACTTGAACAGATTCTAATTTTATCTCAGAAGTATTCTTCAATGGCCTCAGGCAAGTGCTGCATTTCATGACAGAAATGGGTACAGGGAACTCAACTCCAACCCTCCTTCTTGAAATCAGTGACGAATCCCTGGAAGACAGTTGGGTGAGGAAAGAGGAAAAGCTACCAACTGCATGACTAGGAGGAAGGAAGGAAGGGAGGAAAGGAGGGAGGGAGGGAGGGAAGAAAGGAAGGAGGAAAGGAGGGAGGGAGGGAGGGAGGGAAGGAGGGAGGGAGGGAGGGAAGGAAGGAGGAAAGGAGGGAAGGAGGAAGGAAGGACATCTCTGGCTGGATTCTGGGTTGGGTACTTTGAAAGCATCACCTTCATCGAATCCTTCCCACTCATTTGCCCATACTTCAGATAGGGGTAACTGGAGGAACTAGGAAGGTGGCCCTCAATTTATAGTTAAGGTGACAGAGGTGGGGTTTAAAGCTCACTGGGCTGGCTCCAGAGTTCCTTGGTGCAGGGTGACAACTAGGCTCTGAACAGGTGACATTCTGCTCACATTTCTCACAGAAGAAGACGCAGAGCTGAATAGCCGGAATGGGCTATCAGTTCAGACCTCACCGTGCAGGTGGAGCAGGAGACAATGCTGAGGATGGATCACACCTCTGGAGCTCGGAGAAGACTTTCCTGCTAACAAAAACCACATCACACCCATGTCCTGAGCACCTGTACCCCAACTTCCATCTTGTTGGACTCCAAAGAGTAGAAGAGGTCTATCCAGGAAGGAGGGAAGAATGAGGAAGCATCTGGACGGGCTTAGAAGCCTATGTGAGAAGCATAGGACGGAAGCTGCCTTCTTGGGGGCTTTGATGAATTCAGTCCTTGTTGGAGGTGGGGGAACCATCTTCCACAAACTCAGCCTGGGGCACCCTCCCGTGCTCGTGTCGACTGAGGGGTCAGATTGGGCCGTTCTGGTTTTCATCACATCTGTTTGGGCCATTCTGGTTTTCATCACATCTGTTTGGCTTTTGCCTTTTGATGTCTTTCAAAGAACTGCTCTCCCCATTCTGAAAATGCACTTGATTGTTTGGGTTCTGCATTTGAAACGAGGGCAGATAACATCTCAGTCTAGACGAGGCTACACTAACCAGAGCCTATTAAAGGAAAGCAATGGTAGACGGGAAGAATGGTCCTTTGATCATTGCCGAAAAATTGAGGAGACCCAAATGCTTTAGGAAATACAATAGAAAAAAAACCCTGGCAATTATGAGAGACAGAGAGAGAGAAAGAGGAGAGAGAGAGAGAGAGAGAGAGAGAGAGAGAGAGAGAGAGAGAGAGAGAGACAGACAGAGAGAGACAGAGAGAGAGAGAGATGTAAAAGCAGGAGAGAAGCTAGCTGAAGCAACATTTGAAGTGCCCTAGTAACTGCACATTTCAATTTGCTGGAGACAGAAACATATCTCATTGTTCTCATGCAAGTTCATCCTGTGTTTAAATCTAGAAAAGACAGGACCAGTGTGGGATCACCAAATACTTGCAGCTCCAACTTCACTAACATGTGTACACACACACCTAGTTGGTCCAAAGCTTCGAGCATCTTCAAGCAACTTTCTCTGCAAGCTTCAACTCCCTGTCTGTTTTTCACATTTAATGAGACACAGCAGGACTGTCCCAGGGAAACTGCGATGTAGCAGCACAGAGGAGGCAAAGCAATCTTTTCTGATGTTTCTACTGTAGGTTTTAATTGAGGGCGGATCTGCTAATGATTTTTCTAATGAGCAAAAATGACCTCACACTACAGTGAAATTTGGGGCTGGCGCCAACTTAGCTGGCAGGCAGAGGAAGGAAAGGGGCTAAGATTTATTGAGCATGGTATATTTATCATCGCTTTTGTTTGTTTATTGAAGACTGGGTTTCATGCATCCCGGGTGGGTATCAAACTCACTACACAGCCAGGATGACCTTGAACTTCGGATTCTCCTGCTTCCACGTCCAGAGCACTGGGGTGACAGGTGTGTGGTGCTGGAGATGGACCTAAGGCTCTATTCATCCGGACCAGCATGCCACCACCCGGCTGTATTCCTGACTTCTCACCAGCTCTCTTTCAGTGCTCATATTTGTGAGCCCGTGGACCCGAATCCTGCTCAGATTTGTGGGTTTTCCTCTCCAATTGGAGCTGCTACTTTGGGTACTGACTTTATCATAGACTGTAGGGCTTGAGGTGTCTTCTTGGAATCCCACAAATCCCAGTCCAGGGGAACTTTGGGGGTCAAGGAGATTATGGTGCTCACTAGATAAGAGGGGAGGTGAAGCCTGGTGAGGGATAGATGGGAGGAGAACAGGCTCTCCACTTAGAGCAATAAGGGCCAGCATAACTGCACTGTGCAGTAGTGAGCACACAGGTACCTAAGGGCCTTATTTGCCATGTCATTTCCTGGGCCCACAGGCTGGCAGGGAAATGATTAGACCTTACGCTTATACAGTGCATCATATTGTTCAAAGAAGCATGCACACACACAGCACACTCCTTATATTAGCCAGGGCAGTGATTATTAAACCCGCTCCATAGACAATTAAATTGAGGCTCAGACAGGAGAAACCAAGCATCCAAGGTTACACAGGGAGCAGCAAACTGGGCTAGAATCAAGGTCATTGACTTTCATAGACTTGGTTCAGTCTTGGCTTGTCATGCTCCCCATCTTATTGGAGGTGGGCTATAGGTAGACATCAGTTCCCAAGTGCACGGTGATTAAGATCCTGGGGTCCGAGGTTCAACTGCATGGGCTCAGACTCCAGTCCTACCCCTTCTCATACTGTGCCTCTTACCAAAGCTCTCTATGGCCTCACATTTCTTATTTATACATTGCACGACCCGCCGGTACCTTCTTTATTGCTTTATTGTGTGGATTAAATGGCCAAGCTTAAAAGCATTCAGATGAATGCCTCTCTCAGCTCTCAGGCAATATTAGCTAACAGCATTTTATTATAAAAAATAATAATAAGTAATAAAATAAAAAGTTGAAAGCGTTTCCCTGACATTTTAGTTTTAGACTGCTATTTTGTTCGGTAGAGAAACAGAAAATACAGAAACACCAGGAGAAAACAAAAGCTCACTATAGCCTCAGCACAGAGTGATAATCAGAATGCTTTAGTATATATGCTCCAACTATATATTTTTTTCTGAGCACATAGAGAACGATATGGAGTCAGCCCTCCACATCCATGGATTCCTTATCTACAGATTCAACCAACTGTGAATCAAAATTATTAGAAAACAATTTCACCTGTTCTGAAAACATGCAATTTTTTTGTTGTCATTCCTTAAACAGCATAGCAGAACACCTATTTACATAACATGTACTTTCCTGAGGGTGTTACAGAGACCCTGGAGACTATTTAAAGCATATGGGAGAAGATACTTAGATTCTCTGCAAACATGATATCATTTTATCATTTTACACAAGGCTCTTAAGCCCCTGCAGGAACTGATATCTTTGGCGAGGGTGGGGTGGGGTGGGGGTGGAAGGGATGGGGAGTATCTCAGAACCCATCCTTTGTAGATCTCAAGGAAGACTGGTCTTTGACGAGCTAATAACCCCACTTTTCCCAGTTAGCCTTAGAACATGACCACTTTCCTCTACCATTAGACAGTGGCTAACAACATAACCTTCACCAGCGGTTACAAAACTACACCATTCTGTAGGCGAGCCATAACTGAGGTGGTGGCTTGCAGTGGGCTGTTTACTCATCCTCAAGTGTGGACATGAGATGTATGTGCCTTGTTGTCACCCTGACACTAGTGCTGTACCGCCTACACGGTCGTCGCTCAACACACATTCAGCTCCATAGGAGCTCATGTCTTGGTAGGCACTTCCATATATCCACTGTATCAGTGTCTTTCTCCTCCAGCTCAGCAAAAACAAAACAAAACAAAAACATTATCAATTTTCTAAGTAAATTATGGGATCTGGTTGTTTTAATTACTTATTGATTTGATTAATAGAATGAAAGTTGGCGCATATTTTACTCTGTGCTGTCTTCTCCCACCTCCCTTTCTTCCACGCTCCTCTCTGTCTGCCTACCTGCTTTTGAAAGCACCATTGTTGAAGGGACAGATACCAGCTCAGTCATCCTGATCACATTTCCCTGGGTCCTTTTGCATTTCCAGATCATCCAAGAGGTGCCTAACAATGAACAGAGTGCCTGCTAATTACTGTAAGGTAATTGCTTTAATAAGTTGTATTCTCATTAATTTTGGGAAAGCTGTGACAGTTCTCAACTATTAATGAACTTCTCCCTCAAGTTGAGGGTGTCGACAGTGAACACCCAACTTCCCCGACATCTCAGCTACAGATTGCCGTTTTGTTTTCCTGTAACTCCACATACACCTTATTAAAGTTCAATTATGGCTTAGAGGAACCTTCACAGAAGGCATTAGCATCCAGGTAATTACTGAGAAGTGATGGCAATTGAAGAAAAATGAATTTTATTTCCTTTCATGACAACAGATCCCTCCCACCACCTGCCCAGCACAGGTGTGTATTTCTTTGGCACGCTGCCTTTCCTGCTGTTCAGAGAATTGATGGAGAATCACAGAACATTCCAGAATGGACAGGGATAGGATATTATATCCCATACTTCCAGGTGTATGCCCAAATCCACCAGGAAAGGCTGCTCATTATCTTTTTGGAATATGCTCAGGAGTTAAAGCGTCCCTTCTAGCCGCTGTCACTCAGTCCAGGGTTTATTGATGAGTGAGAAGGTCTTTCTTTAATCAAAGCGATGAAGTCACTCTTGCTTTCATGCACAGCAACTCCAGTGTGACCTTTGGAGGTTACTGTGGCTTTCTCATCGCTAGCATGATGGTTCTGGAGTCATGGCTGTGTTGGCCATGATTCCATGTCCAGGGTATAAGCCTATGGAGGGCTGCAGAGTGAGCCTTCTTCATGCCTGCAGGACCACAATGAGGATGGGAGAAGCCACTGGGATTTACAGTTTGCCCTTTACCGTCATCTCACCTGGAGGCTTTCCTTGAGCCATAGACTCTCATAACACAGCCTTCTTGATGCTCATGCCAGGCCCGTGTGGCAGATATTAGCATCGTCTTTGCTTTACAGAGGACAGGGCTTCAGTTCAGGGAGGCACCAGGTCATTCCAGGTGTGGGAGGCTTAGCAGGGGAAGTAGGAGGAGGCACAAAGAGCCTGCACTTTAGCCAGGAGTCGACAGGGCTCCACAAAGGTGTGGGATCCTGCAAGGCCGTGACCACTTACCCCACCGTCTAGTGACACATCTTGGAAAGGCAGTTATTACTGTCTCTCTAGAGAAGTCAGAGCTCAGGGAAGTTAAGGAACTTTCCCCAGGCCACAGAGCCTGGCAGCTATGTGGGATCCTAACAGAAACTTACCAGGTCCAAGGCTCTTTTTGGTTTGAAGGTGCAGGCACACACCTTGGCAGTGTGTTCCAAACAGCTGCAGGTAACCATGGAGGCAGAGAGGCACATTACAGAATCCCATACACACGTGGAGCTTTTGGGGGAGTGAAACTGCACTCTTTACTCAGTGCTTATCTCCTCTTGTGTAGGCTTCATTCTAAACATCTGAACTTTCTGCTAATTACTGTCACATTAATTAAAAAATAAATCCTCTTTAATTTCATAACAGGTGGTTTGTGAGTCTGGAAGAAAAGTTGAAACTTGTGCGGAATTACTGTGTGGCTTATTTGCATTTCCAATTGCTTTAGAGGACACTGGGGGCCAGTCTGCTAGTCTCCCGGCTGTCTTTCACCTCTGCTGGCTGTGCCGAGCTGTTGGCAAGGATGGTGGTGTCTTTTCTCCAAACACCACCTGTGAGGGTCCCCGCTCCAGCTGGGATCCCAGGTCTTGCAGCCAATACTCAGAGCCATAGAATCAGGTCTGAGAGACTTTACTGGGGAAGACCTGTAACCACTGAGAAGCCAGTGCTCAGCCCTAAGCCTGGCACTTACTGGTGCTCAAGAAATGCTGGCCAGTCATGCCTGTGATTAAACTAAGCCACGTCAAGTGTCAGATGGATGGGCCAGGGCTGCTGGGCTCCAAGGCAAAGATGTGTGGACTTAGCTCATAAGTGTATGTGAGAAGGCATTGTCAACTACAGATCTGAGAACTGAAGCCACTCGCCTTTCTCAATTCTGAATGATTTTGCCTCTTTGCTGTCCTTCCTCAGGTTCTCCTAACAATTACGATGTTGGTTGCTCTGACCCTTCCTGTTTCCACAAGTCTTTCTAGAAAAAAGTTAGTGAACCATTGAGTATGATTTAAAAATGACAGCACAGGGGGCTGAAGAGATGATTCAGTAGTTAAGAGCACTGGCTGCTCTTCCAGAGGACCCTGGTTTGATTCCCAGTACCCACATGGCTGCTCATAAGAGTCCAGGTCTAGGGATTCTAATGCACCCTTCTGGCCTCATTGATTACTGCATGTATGTGGTACACAAACATAAAAATAGGTCTTAACAAACAAATAAACAAACAATGCAGGTCAGTTGGCTTGTCCAGAGTCAGGAGCTTGAATGAGCTGGGTCCTTGGAGCTGGATAGTTCTTTGCTACGAGGGACTGGGCTGACCTGTGGCTCTGAAGAAATCTGGTGATGCAAATTCTCTCTCTGCCCTTTGAAGCTTGGTGTTAAGGATAAGTAAGAACCAGGTTTGTAGGAAGAAATACAAGTTGAGAATTTAGATGATCTCAAACAGCTGGCACCAACTTTACTAGCAGAGAGGTGGTGTTGCCACATCTGGCTACACTGTGATCAGGGCACAGGAGTGAGAGGCACAATGACCAGAGGAGACCGTAGATTACATACTTCTGTAGCTAAGGATAGGGAAGGGGGAAGGGAGTTCACTGGGGCAGAACGGGGAAGGTAACTGTTTTCCCGGGACAAGCTGTGTTTTGAGACTGCAAGATCTGTTGTCTCCTTTTGTAATCACCAGAGGTCTGGGGTTCAGGTCAGTTACTTTTTGTCTACTGTCCCCAAAGAGTTAGTTTCTTGGAACTTTGAGTTCCGTTTAAGGCTTTGACTTGGGGCATCAGTTAATTGGCATTGCCAAAGGGATCTATTTTCACCTGTTACTAGGCCTCCCTCTCCGAGGCCTATGAACTGCTTTGGAACCAGTTCTGCCCTGGCTCCAAATCTCAGTGCCATCCCTCATTGGCCATGTGACCCGGAAAAGCTATTCAGTTTCCCCGTACCTCATTTGTGTACTACTACCACCACGTTTTAAGGGTCCCAGGCACTCACACTTGTAGAGGGATTGGTGAAGGATGAATGCATGGCTAGCCTCCTATAAAGGTCAGGTCTTATTAATTGAGGTGTGAAGTCATCACCCACTGGTGTTCTCACATAAGAATAAATATACTGGGGGCTGGAGAGTTGGCTCAGTCGTTAGAAGCATGTGTGGCTCTTGCAGTGGACCTGGGTTCAAGACCCAGCACTCAGATGGTAGCTCACAACTGTCTGTAGCTACAGTCCCAGGGGAGCCAATGCCCTCTTCTAGCTTCAACAGCACCAGACAAGTGCACACACATACATGCAGGCGAAACACTCATACACACAAATACTAAAATAAGTCTAAATTTCTTTTTTAAAAAAAATATTGTATTGCTGGAGTTTCCTGAGACTTTAATTTGTGTTTTAGTCCAAGAGTCTGATGCCCAGTGTTAGGGTTTGGATGTAAAACTTTCTCTCGTGGGCTCATGTGTTTGAGATTTTGTATCCAGCTGGCACTGTTTTGGAATATTGTGGAACCTTTGGGATGAGGGACTGAGGTAGCAGAAGTGAGATGCTGTGAAGTCCATCTCTGTTCTGGCCCAAGCTCTTTGTTTTCTTGCCCACCAAGATGTGCCTCCTGGTGCCATGGAGGGAGCCACTCCAGCTACTAACTTGTTGGGCTACAGTGCAGTGTACCCTCTAAGCTGTGAGCCAGACAGACCTCTCTTAAGTTGATTAGGGCGGTCAGGTATTTTGTCACGATAATGAGAGAAAGAAACTAAAACAAAAACCCTAAGACCAGGCAAAGCGCACATCTGTGCGACACTTCCCGAGCACCCGAGCCTTGCTGAGACTTAGTCATGAGATGAGTGTGGTCACCAGCACAAAGTGTCCACGTCCTCTTGCGCGTTGGTGTGTTTTCTGGTTGCTACTGCTCTGAGTATGTAATTATAAATTACCTTTAGTTTAGCTTCATCATTACCAGTGTAGTTTGCTGTGGGTTGTTTACTAACAGTAATTTGGGCTTGTGATTTTTCAACGGCTGGGAGTTTGAGGCGTGCGTGCAGTTCTGTGCCGCAATGAATCATCCATTTCCCTTCTGCTAAAGCAGACCTTCACCAGTCTTCCTTGCCCACCGCTGGCCGGCAACACTTTCCTATTCTCTCTGGGTCTGTTCCCGTTGGACGCTGGGAACAGATGGGTGGGCAGGTGACAAGGGGCCCTTTTCACCCTGCCCGAGGGGCTACAGGCAAAAAGGATAAATGACACTGCACTGGTTAGTTTGGGGGTTGTTGTTTAGGGGTTCTGTTTTTGTTAACAGCACCAGCCACAGTCATCTGGGAAGACGGAACTTGGGTTGAAGAATGGCCTCCATCAGATTAACCTGTGGGCAAGTCTGTGGAGGCATTTTCTTGGTTAATGACTGATGTGAAAGGGCCCAGCCCACTGTGGGTGGTGCCAGCCTTGGGCAGGTGGTACTGTACCGGATAAGAAAGCAAAGTGAGTAAGCCATGGAGAGAAAGTCAGGAAGTGCCCTTCCTCCATGATCTCTGCTGCAGTTCCTGCCCTCATGCCCCTTCATGGTGAACTGTAAGTTGTAAGCCAAAGAAACCCTTTCGTCCCCAAGTTGCTTTGGTCATGGTCTTTATCACAGCAATATAGGACACTTTTCTAGATAAACTGTTTCTTTTTTCCCTGTTTTATAGGTAGAGAAACTGGGATCCACAGAGGTTAAAGGTCAGAGATCAGACATGCTCACTAAAATCCAATTCTCTTAATTTCTGGTTCAGGGTTGCTTCTCACTGTATTACCTACCTAGTCCAGCTCCATCCCCTCTGTTACCCACCATCTAACCATTAACACCTCCCAACCCTACCAAGGGGACACCTAAGTAGACACATAGGGTGAGTTGGAGCTAAAATCTGATGATTCGTTTCTAAAGGTAACCTCCAGCCAGGTCTAGCTGCAAACAAACCAAGAACACTAGACACACCCCTCCCCAATGCCTCCTGGCCTAGCCACTCCTCCAACCCAAACTTTGTTAAACTAGCCCCTCCCACCCTAACTAGAGGTTTAGAAAAATAGCATAGTCAAGCTTATCTGCAAGGGCATGTGTCTGATATGCGTTAAAACAAACAGGGTGTAAAATACAGGGATGAACCCATATATGGTTTCTGGTAAGAAAAAGACAAATGAAAGCGATAGACAAAAGGATAAAAGCTCGGTGACATGTGAGGTTGTTCCCTCCTGATTATAAAAAAAAAAAAACAAAAAAACAAAAACAAAAAAACCCCCCAAAAATCAAAACTACATCACTACCACCCCCCAAGTATGCAGGAAGGGTCTGTCCTCAGTTGTTGTGTGTTGCACGAATCCTAAATGGTCTTAATAATGAAAACCTGGAGCCAGATATCAGGGTGAAAGCTGAAAGATCAGAGAAGCAGAGGAAGCCACAGCCATCTCCTCTTACCTCACCAACTCCTCAGCCTGAAAGAGACAGAGTTCCTGTCTCCTCCCACCTTATATTCCTTTCTCTGTCCAGCCATATCACTTCCTGTCTCAACCTTCCTAGTACTGGGATTAAAGGTGTGTGATCCCAAGTGCTGGAATTAAAGGTGTGTGCCATCACTGCCTGACCTCTATGTTTAACCTAGTGGCTGGCTCTGTCCTCTGATCTTCAGACAATAATAATAAATTTTGTTAGAATACAAACAAACAAAATATTACCACAGTTGTGGGATATTTTGATCGCACTCTGACACTCCCGAGATTGACAATAAAGTTTACTTTGAATCAGAGGGAGGAACTAAATTAGCCATAGAGGTTTTGGAGGACTGAAGACATATAGAGAGACACAGAAAACAGTAGAGAGGGATTCAGGAAGATTCTCGGCCTTTTGAATTGATGAAGGAAAGAGGAGCACTGGGCAATTTTATGATGCTTCTCTGATCGTTCAGGTCCTTACCCTGATATTTGACTCCCGAGTTTTTAATTGATAAAGAATGATTAGATAAATGCTTCACTCTGTACCCGATCCGCATGCTTGTTGCTGCAGACTGACACCCAACTTTGTAAGATGATGTGATAAAAGGCTGTGCTTTTGCTACTCTGAGTCTCCAGTGCTCTTATTATGAAGTGAGGACCGCTGTTTCTCACCAGGTACTTAAGAGGTGGGGCTCTGGGGTCACCCTGCTTTCTAGCTGTGTGATTTGGATGACTGACTTCATTTTCTCGAGTTCCTCATCTGTAAATTGAGGCTAGAAACGTCATGCACCTCCGAGGTGTGGGAGAACTGGATAAGGCTGTCCATGCACATGCCCAGTGCCCGGCTCCATGGAATATTCTCTGAAGGGTGATGCCTGCTGCTATTCTTAGATGTCCAGAGTTGACATCTAAACACTTAGCACTTTTCAAGAAAAAGAACATTTTGAAAGAGCTTTGAGGTTTGCAAAACAATTTCCTATGATCCTCTAAACATCCCTGCATAAGGCTCATCCCCCCCAAATAGAAAAATTGAGCCACAAAAATGGGAGAGTCCGCACCCATGATATGTGGCTTTACAGATGAACATTTGACTCCCAAGACAGCCTTCAGACTCAGAATCTCTACACTCAGGTCCTCTGTATGAGAAGGTTTTCTCTCTCTCTCTCTCTCTCTCTCTCTCTCTCTCTCTCTCTCTCTCTCTCTCTCTCTCTCTCTCTCTCCTTTCCCTCTCTCCCCTCTCCCTCTCTCCCCTCCTCCTCCTCTTCCTCCTCCTCCTCCTCCTCCTCCTCCTCCTCCTCCTCCTCCTCCTCCTCCTCCTCCTCCAGGCTATGCTGCTGAGAGGGGCAAAGAGCAGCAAGCATGACACTCTGATCAGTTCCACCTTCCAGGGGAGATGGCTGGGATACAGAGGGACTGACAGGTCTTAAGCAAGGTGTTCTGTGGCCTGAACTGTCAGTGCTGCTCACGGCTGGGGAGAGACCCTCAAGCAAATGTGCTCAGATTGGACACAGCAGAAGGACAGGAAACATCTTTCTCTGAAACAGAAGCCCAGTCTGAGAGGAGCTGGGTTACTGCAGAATTAAAGGGATCCCCTAAACCTCATCACAAGCCCATCATGCCACAGCTGCCAGAGAATCGGTAATGTCTATTGCTCTAAGGGAGGTTAAGGGTCTGCTTCCAAGTAGAGGCATTGGGTTTGACTGTCTCCCGTGTGCCTAGCTTGTCTTGTAGCTACCAGGCCTCTTGTCTGTCTGTCTATGGCATAGACACGCTAACCTTTGCTTCTCCAGTCTATCTCGTTCCTACTGCAGGACATTCGCATGCATCAATCCTTTCTCTTTTGCCTGCACTTTGCATAGATCCCCCCATTCAAGTTTCAGCTCACATGTCTCTTCTGAAAGACCTTCCCCCACCCTAGCGAAAACTGTGACTCCACCCTGTGCCCCACACCCCCTGTATCTTCTTTAATGTATCTGTTGTACCCAATTGTTTTATTGATTGGCTTGCTTAATTATCTCCTTCCTTGAGGGGAGGGCTATTTCCAGTCTTTATAAGACTGTGAGCCCAAGACTTAGGACAGTGCCTGAACACAGTAGGTGCTCAATAAATATCACTTACTAACTGGAATGCAGAGCTTTCCCTCAGCAGGATCCTGAAAGGTGGAACAACCACTCCGTTTCCCCCCAAAAGATCAGGGAACACCAGGGGGCATTTCCAGTTAATAAGTCAGAGAGCCGAGATTTGAACTAGAATTTTAAAAAGTTATCTTTAGATTTATTTATTTTTATTTTATGTTTATGGGTGTTTGACTTGCATGCATGTCTATGCACCACGTGTGTGCCTGGTGCCCACAGAGACCAGAAGAGGGATCCTCTGGAACTACAGTTCCAGATGGTTGTAAGTCACGGTATAGTTGTTGGGAACCAAACCCTGGTCCTTCAGAAGAACAGCTAGTACTCTTAACCACTGAGCCATCTCTCTAGTCCTGAGCCAGGATTTTTATTTCTTAGCTGTAGCATTCAACACACCCCACCGCTTCCTTTGGGAAGGACTGGGGACCTAGAGCAGAATAGTGTAAAGACATAGCCATAGCATCACCAAGATCCTTCAGTTCCCATCAAGCCACCAGAGGAGTCCAAGCTGGCTTTCTTGCTTCTCTCCCTTCCCTTCCCCTGCTCCCTCCCCTTCCCTCCCCTTCCTCCTTTCTCCACTCTCCTCTTTTCTTCTCCCATGGAGGGTGGAACCCAACAACTTGTGAACACTAGTAGGCAAGTAATAATGCCGGTAGGCTCTCCCATCTAACTATTTCTCCATCCTCAAAGCTGGCTCTCTAGGGCTGGCCATCTAATGTGAAATGTTCATGTGGCTCACAGTCACTTTTCTCAAGGAAAGTTCTTCACGCCTTCTCTGTCACCCAGTCTTGAGGCGACTCCTGGTGAGCATGAGCACAGCCTATCATTGTTGGGCACAGATGCAATCAGCTCCCGATGGGATGGCTGCCCCGTGCGGAACAAATCCTGCGGCCAGTCCACAAAGGCTGGTTGGCTGCCTGATGAGAGTTGGGGTGAATGAGGCATGCTTAGATGATGTTTATTCCAAAGAGCAATGCCTCATAAAGCTCCTTGCCCCTGCCATCTCCCCTCCTCAGGCCCCCCCCCCCATTTCTTTCAAATGGCATCAGGTGGAAACAATTCCTCGACAGGCAAAAGCTGTAGCTGTCACCTCTACGTCCACTGTCATAGAGCTTGCCTGGTTTCATGCCCCCTCACAACTGCCTACACCCTGAACTGTGGACCGAAGCCTGGCGTGCTCTGGCTGGCTTCCTATGGAGGCGCTTGTGCCTCCAGGCTGCTGTTCCAGGTACTGGGGAATGACCTGGGCTCAGCTCTCTTTTGACCTGGGATGAACTGTTTTGTGGGTATCTAAAGACAAGTAGAAAGAGATGCTAGAAGTGAGAACTGCTTTTCCCACCTCCCAGGCAACTGCTGTCCTCTGGGCTACTTTTGTGGGTTGTTCTGCGGGACACTTGGACTATAGCTTGTATTTTTCCATCTTTCCAGCAACCATGCAATCACAGCTTCCCCTCTGTGGACCCCCGTACACCAATCATGCAATCACAGCTTTCCCTCCATGGACTCCATACACCAACCATGCAATCACAGCCTTCCTTCTGTGGACTCCATACACCAACCATGCAATCACAGCCTTCCTTCTGTGGACTCCATACACCAACCATGCAATCACAGCCTTCCTTCTGTGGACTCCATACACCAACCATGCAATCACAGCCTTCCTTCTGTGGACTCCATACACCAACCATGCAATCACAGCCTTCCTTCTATGGACTCCATACACCAACCATGCAATCACAGCCTTCCTTCTGTGGACTCCATACACCAACCATGCAATCACAGCCTTCCTTCTGTGGACTCCATACACCAACCATGCAATCACAGCCTTCCTTCTGTGGACTCCATACACCAACCATGCAATCACAGCCTTCCTTCTGTGGACTCCATACACCAACCATGCAATCACAGCCTTCCTTCCATGGACTCCATACACCAACCATCCAATCACAGCCTTCCTTCTGTGGACCCCATACACCAACCATGCAATCACAGCCTTCCTTCTGTGGACTCCATACACCAACCATGCAATCACAGCCTTCCTTCTATGGACTCCATACACCAACCATGCAATCACAGCCTTCCTTCTGTGGACTCCATACACCAACCATGCAATCACAGCCTTCCTTCTGTGGACTCCATACACCAACCATGCAATCACAGCCTTCCTTCTGTGGACTCCATACACCAACCATGCAACCACAGCTTTCCTTCTGTGGACTCCATACACCAACCATACACCAACCATCCAATCACAGCCTTCCTTCCATGGACTCCATACACCAACCATGCAATCACAGCCTTCCTTCTGTGGACTCCATACACCAACCATCCAATCACAGCCTTCCTTCCATGGACTCCATACACCAACCATGCAATCACAGCCTTCCTTCCGTGGACTCCATACACCAACCATGCAATCACAGCCTTCCTTCTGTGGACTCCATACACCAACCATGCAATCACAGCCTTCCTTCTGTGGACTCCATACACCAACCATGCAATCACAGCTTTCCTTCTGTGGACTCCATACACCAACCATGCAATCACAGCCTTCCTTCTGTGGACTCCATACACCAACCATGCAATCACAGCCTTCCTTCTGTGGACTCCATACACCAACCATGCAATCACAGCCTTCCTTCCATGGACTCCATACACCAACCATGCAATCACAGCTTTCCTTCTGTGGACTCCATACACCAACCATGCAATCACAGCCTTCCTTCTGTGGACTCCATACACCAACCATCCAATCACAGCTTTCCTTCCATGGACTCCATACACCAACCATGCAATCACAGCTTTCCCTCCATGGACTCCATACACCAACCATGCAATCACAGCCTTCCTTCTGTGGACTCCATACACCAACCATGCAATCACAGCCTTCCTTCTGTGGACTCCATACACCAACCATGCAATCACAGCCTTCCTTCTGTGGACTCCATACACCAACCATGCAATCACAGCTTTCCCTCCATGGACTCCATACACCAACCATGCAATCACAGCCTTCCTTCTGTGGACTCCATACACCAACCATGCAATCACAGCCTTCCTTCTGTGGACTCCATACACCAACCATGCAATCACAGCCTTCCTTCCATGGACTCCATACACCAACCATGCAATCACAGCCTTCCTTCTGTGGACTCCATACACCAACCATCCAATCACAGCTTTCCTTCCATGGACTCCATACACCAACCATCCAATCACAGCCTTCCTTCTATGGCCCCCCCCCCCCACATAAACTCTCATGGCTGTTTCTCTTTCCCACACTGGATTCTGACCAGCACTGTCCTTCATGTGCCCAGAGCCCTGATCCCAGAGTGCTTTGTTCTGTGGGCCAGAGGAGGTAGAGACACAAGGAGACCACTGAGGGAGCTTGGATGGAGAGGAAATGAAAGGTTGTTGGTCACTGGCAGGCTTCTGAGTGCACAGAGAGCCACCGAGAACAGGCTCTGAGATGGGGGCACTTTACGAGGCACAGATGTGGCAGTGTAGTCTTCAAGAGAGAGAGAGAGGAGAGACATGACGCTTCTCCAGAACCCACACTTGCCTCTCAAATGCCCATAAAGAGGTGACCTCACTTCTTACAGTGACTCTGATTGGCTTTTCCATCCTGATGTGAACTTCTAAAAGTCAGCTGCAGCCCCTGCCCACTCTCTGAGATCTCACGTTCCTTTCTTGTGGCTGATACTTCTTAGATGCCATATACTTGCCAGTTGCTACCAGTGATGGAAGAAGGACTGATCCAGTGATCATAACTTCAAGGCATATAAAACCAAATGATTTCCATGTCTCTTCTCCCTCATTTCACTCCACACTTATTTAACAAGCATTTATGGGGTGTCTTTCATGTCCAAGTATGACCCTAGGCACGGGAGACTTGGCATTAAATAAAGCAGATGCAAGCACATGGATCTCATATCTAATGGGGGTAGATAATCAAAGACAAAGCAAGTACAGCCTGAGATTTAACATATTGGGTGAATGTGAGGGAACGGAGACAGAGAAGTCTTCTCAGTTGCAATTTAGATAGACTAGAGGAAGGTCTCTGTGAGAAGATGGCATTCTAGAAAAGAGCTCAATGGGATGAGGCAACAATAGCCCATGCAGACATCTTTGGAGAAAATGCCAGGCAGAGATGGGAAGTGGCTTCCCTGCATCTTTGCAATAGGCAGATACTATACGTGACCTCGCTTTAAGGTCACCAAATGGGGTTTCTGAAGGGCTGAGTATTTTGCCCAAAGTCATGTAGCAAAGATCCACAGGCATGTGCATGTCCTGTCATCACACACATGATGGCACACTCGAAGCCTTTCATCTTCTCCTGACCCTGGGGCCCAGGGGAGGCCTTTGCGCTGTCTGTGGCCTGGATTCAGGTATATCCAAGTCTGTCGCTATGTCTGGTTGCCGTTCCCCTGGCTTCTTTGCATGGCCAGCCTGTGCTGTTTGCTCACAGCTGACAGAGAACTCATGGCCTTTCTGGGGTCCTGATGATGAATTGCGGGTCTCCTAGGTTTTCCCTGCAGTTGCTCTTTCCTGTCATCCCACTGAAGCTCCTGGGGGGTAACCGCAGGGGGTGATTGGATGTGACATGACTTCCTTAGCCACTGACCCAATTCTTCATGGCCCAAGTCTCAGACAGAAATGAAGGTCACTGGAGGGACAGGGGACTTACTAAGCTCTCTGTCTTCGAAACTACCTGTACACACACACACACACACACACACACACACACATACACACACACACACACACACATACACACACACACACACACACACACACACACACACACACACACACACACACTTCCCTCTCTTCTTAACTTTTGCAGGGGCTTGCTCAAGGCACAGGTACTTCCTGGCATCTGTGTCTTGGTACTGAGCCTTTGAGAATTATAACCTGCTGGGCAAGAATCCCTTGCTTCAGGAACTGCTTTAGGGACTCTTCTAAGGCATGGCCTTCAGAGGGACCTTATATAAATTTCCCAGGGATCCTGACTGGGTGCTTCCTGTGTCAGAGGTTCATCTACCAGTTCTGGTCCTCTCTGGACAGGGAGCTGAACTCTCAGTGGCACTGGCATCTAGGGAGGAAAGGGGCTACAGTCCTTCTGTGTCATGCTCAAATTGCAGAGTATTCTGGCGGTGGTCTTAGACGCAGTCTGGTTTAAAAGTCTCAACACTTACAAGGGAGAACTGAGGTCTGAGATGGCCATGGACACAATGGCTCAGCCTTGTTCAGGGACTTCTAAGCATCTGGCTGATGTAGAGGGCTCTGTGTGTGTGTGTGTGTGTGTGTGTGTGTGTGTGTGTGTGTGTGTGTGTGTGTGTGTGTGTGTGTTCTTTCTAGGTTCCTGGATTACCAAGTCAGTCTGGCCAAATACCTTCTCACCCATGTAAGAAACCCAGTGCTAGAGAGAATGGCACAGATGTCTCTGTTAGGTTCTGTTGCTACAACCTCAGCCACGTTTGGAAAGGAGGAGCAAAGACAGTAATAAGTCATAGAGGAGGGACTAGATATGTGGCTTAGTGGTAGGACATTTACCTAGTATTCATAAGATGGGTTCTATCCTACACACACACACACACACACACACACACACACACACACACACACACACACACACACCAATGACAGATTTACCTTTTCAGCTAAAGACTTAACCATTGAAGATTTCCCCCACAGGTTAGTCTTTTAAGTTGACATTCATCCATCTACCCATCTATCCAATCAGCCATTCTCTCAATAATTACTTGTTGGAGGCTAACTGAGCTATTCCAAGCACCATGTAGAAATACAGCAAGGTCTCGGACATAAAGAAAGCCATGAAGAATGTCACACTGTTGGAACAATTTCCTTGTTTCTACCATGAGTATTGTGACACCTTGAGAGATTAGGCAGCTATGACACCTGCTGGATACAACCTAGACCACAAACTGTAGGCCATAAGACCCTGAACAAAAAGCTCAAGAGCAACTGTTAAATATTGTAATTTATAGTGACCCTATATATATATATATATATATATATATAAACTTTCCTGAACTGACTCAACTGTTCAAATCTTCCATTTCTTCATCTGGAAAACTAGCATGGTAATTCCAGGATGTTCCAGGGATTAAATAAACAAACAAATGACCAGTTTTCGAGTTACCAGCATATGGCCTGACACATAATAGATGCATCCGAACTGTTACCCTCCATCTCCTTTCTGCTCTCAAGAAGCACATGGTCTGGAGGTGGGAAATACTCCACAGACACAGATGATGACCAGAGAGTTGAGAGACATGTTTCAAGGGTCAGTTCTGACCAAGCGCTGTGGGGGTCCTGAAGAGTCAGGAGTCTTGGCTCTTTCATCATTCTGGAACCCCTCTTCCCCTCCCTTAACTGTAGGGGAAAGCAGGCCACATTCCCACAGTATTTCCTGGTCTTGGAGCAATGACGGAAGGAAATGAGCTGTGGGAATCC
This sequence comes from Peromyscus californicus insignis, assembly GCF_007827085.1. Taxonomy (NCBI): domain Eukaryota; kingdom Metazoa; phylum Chordata; class Mammalia; order Rodentia; family Cricetidae; genus Peromyscus; species Peromyscus californicus. The sequence continues at coordinate 41,737,582 of NW_026294551.1, read as the reverse complement.
AACGGGTGCAGAGGCAGCAGGTGGAGCCCAGAATTTGAACAGACAGGGCACCCCTACCCACAACCCTGTCCTGGAGTAGAACAGCGACACAGAGAAGCAGGCTTTGCAGAATGCTACGGCTCATCAGAGAACATCAAATCGAGCTACAACATTAGAAATGACAGTGATTCATTTGTTTCTGCTGAAAAGCTCAAAAGAGAGGCAGAATTTTGACTTTCTCTGATGAGAAAAAGCATCACTCGGTAAACAGACTGGAAGTACAGGATCACAGACCCACAGTCTCCTATGGCTGGAAGTGATAGCAACGTCAGCCTAGTAGGCACTCTGGGGGCATTCCGTGAGCCAGTACAGTGAAGGCGCTTCCTGCAGAGGGTGTGCTCTGGCTAAGGGTGTGATCCCAAACATGTTTGAAGATGAAGGACCGGGCCAGCACGTGACAGTCTACATGTCGCATGGTACACTTGTCATCTCCACTCCTTGACCAGCCTCTACCTCAGGCATGTGTCTCCCCGTCAGTCAAGTGGACAACCGGCTGAGACCACGGTACTAGGGGCAGGAGAGGCCACTCTCAAACTCTGTGAAGTCATGCATCATATCACAGGGGAATCACTTCCATGACTCCTCAGGGTTTGCGTCTAGCTCCTTAGGATAACTGCTATCACTCCAGCTAAGATCCTTCTCATTTTTACCTGGGAGTTCGTCACATGACCCCTCTGGTTCCCAACTCTATTTTCTTTTTTTTTAGTTTTTTTTTTTGGTATATATGTGTGTGTGTATACATGTTCATATGCGTATGTGTGTGTGTGCACATGCGCATGTGCGTGCGTGCACATGTGTGCCTGTGCATGTGGAGACCAGAGGTGGATGTCCTATCCCTTCCGCAATTACTCGCCACCTTCTTTCTGGACACAGGGTCTCTCTCTAAGCCTGGAACTCACTGATTTGGCTATACTGGCTGGTCAGCAAGGCTCAGAGATCCTTCTGTCTTTGCCTCCCAGCACCGAGGTTACAGGGCCACACTGCTACACCAGGATTTATTACATGGGTAGGTACTGAGGCTCAAGCCCAGATCCCCTTGCTGTATGGCCAGCTTTTTACCAACTGAGCCACCTCCTTAACCCCGACCTCTGCTTTCTTCGTCTCTTCTGCAAATAATTCTACCCCTGATGCCAAAAGGATTTTTCCAAAAGTCACTCTGTTCACTTCTTTGATCACAAACTTCCAATATCTCCCTACCATCTACTCTAATAAGCTCCGCGTTCTGTCATTCAAGGCCTTATCCAGTGGTGGCCTGGACTGACCCTATAAGCTGTGCTCAGTGAATCTACTTCCCAGGCATGAACTTCCTTTCTTCCTTTCTTAAAAAAAATTCATTTATTCTTATTTCATGTACAAGAGTTTTTGTTTGCATGTCTGTCTGTGAAGCATGTTTGGTACTTCCGGAGGCATCAGATCCTCTGGAATTGGGGTTTACAGACAATTGTTAGATGCCGCGTAGGTGCTGGGATCTGAACCTGGATCCTCTACAAGAGCCATACGTGGTCTTAGCCACTGACTCTTCTTTCCTGCCTTCAGACACAGCCTTTACGACCCATGCCTAACCTCAAAGGCCTTTGCCTAACATGGCTTCTTCAAACTCTGCTTGGTCAAAGGCAACCTACCCTCCAGGTCCCTTCAAATACCATCTCTTCCATGACTGCTCTTACTATCAACCAGATACTAGCATTTTTGTTTGTGAAAACACAGAACATGACAGGTTGAACCTTTCCTGAGACTGATCCTATACGTGCCTCATAGAGCTTCACTTGTCCGTGAGTGCTCCACATTTCTGAGCAGGGCTGTGCACACACTTCACTTGTCCGTGAGTGCTCCACATTTCTGAGCAGGGCTGTGCACACACTTCACTTGTCCGTGAGTGCTCCACATTTCTGAGCAGGGCTGTGCACACAGCAGGAACTAAGTCAGTACTGGCTGGTGCACAGTGTGGTATTACCACTGGCTAGTCACATCCTCTGTGCCCCTTTCCACCAGCCTGACTGAACCTGTGCTGTCTGCTAGTCAAAGAGGAAGAAACCCAGAGGCTGTAGGACTGCTCATGCTGGCCAACAAGGGCAGATGTCAAAAGCTGACACTCTCTGGATGATGTTTTATCTCATTTGTGGATGTTAGCTTTGAATCTCGGGTAAGTATGTTAACATTTGAAATATCCATAGAGGTCTGGAAAATAGTAAGAGGCCACAGGGGCAACTTTTGAGGAAAGGGAGATAGAACACAGTTATATAAAAGGGTAAAAGGGAATAATGGGGCAGGAAGGGTTAAATAGGGTGGTGATGGGAAGGCAGAGTAGAGGAGGAAATGCAGGGAGGAATAACTAAAACTAAAGACTTTTTGAAAAAGTCATATGGAAACCTACTACTGTAGAAGCTTCCTTATATATATAATGTATATGTGTGTGTATATATATATATAAAAATACATATACATACACACACACACACACATATATATATATATACATACATCATACATACATACATATAAAAAGATTTTAAGTGCCAGGCGGTGGTGGCGCATGCTTTTAATCCCAGCACTTGGGGGGCAGAGGCAGGCGGATCTTTATGAGTTCAAGGCCAGCCTGTTCTACAGAGCGAGATCCAGGAAAGGCACAAAGCTACATAGAGAAACCCTGTCTTGAAAAACCAAAAACATAAAAAAGAAAAAAGATTTTCCGTGATGTTGCCTGCTAACGGAGTGACAATGCCCGCCCCCCCACTAGATACCATATGCTAACAAATAAAGATCCTAGTACCAAGAATGGGTAACCTCCCTTGGAGTTGTTGGCTACTGGGACCCCCATAGACCAACAAACATTATAGGATCTTGCCATGACTATTGTGTGACCTCCAGAATTTGATAATAAGACCCTATCGCTGAAGACATCACAACTTGAGTCATAGAATATGGAGAAATAAAGCTGGTACTGACTTGGATGATTTATCCCCATTGGCTAGCTTTCACGGTGCTGGAAGGTGCTAGGCATGCTGCTGGAGGAGAAAATTCATCATCCACCTTAGCTGTGAACTGTGTGAACTACATCAACAACCAGCTTGCCATGCCTATTGGTGCAATAGTGGCATGAGTGTCAGGGGAGTAACCAACCGCTTTCTGATTGGATTTAAAGCCCGTTCCACAAGGTGAAACCCATAACTGGTACTGTTATCAGGGCCAAGGATCTGAGACTAGACAGGTCATAGGTTCTAGGAGAGAACTTGACCCTATTATTCTGCTAAATGGGCATGCTATTAAACTAACTCCCAATAACATTATTATTATACCCATAGATTAGTGCATCTCTCAACCCCCACGAGAGTAATTTTTATTTGCAGTAGATAGAAATCAACACAGAGACCCACAACTCGTTAAGGTGAAGAGAATGAGATATCGTGGAACGATCAGACCCAAATGGGACATCTTTATTACATTCCATCTGCCAAGGTCCCAGGGATCTTTGCTGAGTAGTGGGTGGAAAGTGTGTAAGAACCGAAGGTGGTGAATGATTACAAGGAAATAATGTTTTCTGAATGTAATAGGACAGTTGCACATTTGAATTCACACTGGTTGTGACAACATACACAAGACCTGCACAAATTCCAGCCAGACAACATCTCAGTATGGAGAGGGGAGGTGGGCGCTAAGTCCCACCCCTACTTGAGAAGCTATTGGCAACTGATAACTGCTGAGAGAGGGGAAGTCAGTTCTCTTCAAGGATGTAGGTCATGATAGGTTGATCATACAACACTGGATGGCCAGAGACTCAAGAGATTATGGGGATCACAAAGAGGACTTGATGAATTAAAAATAAACAAACAAAAAAGAAACAAGGCTTGGTGGGCAGGGAAGGGGGTTGATCTGAGAGGAGTTGGGGGAAGAGCATGCATGTAATAAAAATACATTGTATGAGCTTCTCAGAGAACTAATAAAACAAAAATTACCATTCTTTGAGAATCTTAAGACAGCATCCATTCCAATGCTGTCATTCTATAGAACAGGAAATCATGGACCAGTTAAAGGAAATGGCTTGTCCAGAGTCACATAGATCCTGAGCTGAGGGCTAGAATTCTGGAGACAGCAGAGGTCTTAGACATTGCTTATCAAGTGTGCTAATTCATTCAATCATTCATTCATTTATTCATCTGTTCTGCTTCCATTCTTGAGCATCAGACACATGCCAGGTATTGCAGAAAGTCTTGAAGATTCAGAGATAAGAAAAAAGTCTCCATCCTTGAAAGACTTGCAGTTGAGCTAGCATGGACAGAGCGCCAGGAGCATCAATAGTGACTGTTGTACTGATGTACTTCATTCTGCCTTTGCCAAACTCAGGATGACCTCTCCATTGCTGCTAGGAATTCCACACCTGGGCTCAAAGGGATAGTCATTCTGGGCTATGTCTTCTCTTCTAGCTCCTTTCCTTGGTGCATGAATATTTTGGTCAAAATGATGAACTGGGGAAAGATGTTTGACTCTATGTTGAGATGTGCTGTGAAAATGTACTCAGCTAAAGCTTGCAAACCACTTAGCTCAGCACCTTCCACTTAAGGCCTTACAAAAAGTCAGCTCTTATGCTTACAAATGAGAAGGTGGGAACTCAGAAAGGTTGTGTAATACGCCCAGAATAACACAGCAAATAAGGAGAGGTAGACTTCAAACCCAAGTTTGTCTGCTTTCAGTTCTCCCCTCTTTACAAAATGCCACCTGGAGGCACACTAGGGACTCTGGTTTACCTTGTGATTTTTGTACTAAAGGGAAACTGGAGGTAGTGGGGCCCTCCTGGGTGGTTTGTGGTTTCATTTTTTCACAGCAGAGGAGTTTCTGGGAAGGATGTCTGTCCTGCCTTCTCTCACCCTCTCCCGGTCCCAGAACACATTTCTTGTCCTTGCTGCTTCCTTGGGTAACCACAGTTCTCATCCAGACCCCAGAGTAATGACATGAATAATAGTATTTTCTATAGCCCTCGGTAGACCTCTCTGTGCCCTTCTGGACCACAAAATACCCAGGACTCTTCTGGATGAGTTGTGTCCTGGCCTATAAATAAAACAGAGGAGAGAGAGCTTTCTAGAAGCTAATAAGGTGGATCCGATGGCAGGCGCTGTATTCCAGCCATGCTGGAAGCCAGCCTGGTCATTACTTGGAGAGGCAGGAGCCCCTCCAAGGGAACCAGGTACATTTAAGTCATCCACAGAGATCCATTTACCTTCCAATTCTATTCGCCTGAAAATCCTTTACAGTGCAATGCCCAGCAGGGCAATCTAAAGGGCAGAACTCTGATTCAGAAAGTTTCAGTACTCGAAAGTTTAGATCTCAGAAACCCATCAGTGATGACTTATGTTAGAAAAAGAGTCACCTCTAACATCCCTTTGGGAGGGAAATGGTTTCCCATTGTCATTTTTAAAACAGATCATTAACTATTTGACTGGGAGATGGGCAATGCAAGGTCAGAGGAAGTGGAAGGGATGAGTGGGAGAAAGCAACCAACCCCAAGTCAGAAGGAGAGGAGCCCACAGTGCTCCCTACCTTATTTCCACAGCATGTCCCTCCTCTGTCCTGTGCTCACCACTGAGATAGTCATCCAGATGTCTGAGCAGTTCTTTCCACGTGCACCAGGAAGCCCCACGTTTCCTGATTGAACATAAGGAGGGGCACCGAGGGCTGCTAGGGGCACCGAAACAGAGCATGGGCATCTGCCACAGTAAGACCTTCCAAGGCTCACCTGCGCATGCAGGTGTGCAGGCCAGTAGCTGACTTCTGTGCCGTTCCCTAGCATCCTCCACTTTTTTTTTTATTTTTTAAGGCAGGGGCTTTCACTGACTCTGGAGTCCACCATCTTGACCAACCTGGCTGGCCAGCAAACCCTCAGGATCTGCTTGTCTCCATCCTCCAGAGCGAGGTTTAGACTCATACTATTGAGTCCAGCTTTTTCCATAGGTGCTGTGGATCTGAACCCAGGTTCTTGAGCGTATCAAGCCGTCATTCTCGTCCTAGTCTCCACACTGGCTGGTGGTGGAGGATACTACTCCTCACAGTCCACTTGGCACACTCCTGAGCAGTCAGGAGGTCGTTAGGTTTGAGTCTGGCCCATGAGCCTCCATCTACTCGACTTGGGTCTACTCCATAGGCTTCCTCCACCTGTATGGCAGTCCAACACAAGCGGAGGTCAAATCTGGAACTGGCTTGGGACCCAGTGTCTACACACCCGGTGAGGCATGGGGCTCTTGAATGAGTAGTGCTTTGGTACATCGCCTCTGTAGGCTGAGGGCCCGTGGGATGGTACCAGGAATCAGAAGACCAAGTTTTGGGCATTGCTCTGTCTTTAGCTCTCTAATAGCTAATTACCTTTAGTATTTTCTCTAATCAGGGAAATCTTATCAAAACGCATGGTGTTCAGTGATCCTCTAGCTCGAACCTCTCAGCCTTCTAGTCCCACGAATCTCATAGGTTATTTAGTCCCATGCTTTAGTTGTTTTGCAAGTGCTATGGCTTAAAGGTGCTCACCCACAAAAATGCATTGGAAGTCATATCGGTTATTGTTCATGTGTCTGTGACCAAATACCTAACACAAAGCAACTTAAGGGAGGGCTCATTTTGGCTTACACTTTGAGGGAATAAGGTCCACCGTGGCGGGACAGGCATGGCAACAGATGTAGGAGGTAGCTGCTCATACTGTGTCCACATGGAGGAAGTAGAGTGCAGACAAAAAGTGAGACCAGCTTATAAACCTCAAGGTCACCCCCATGACCTTCCAGGGAGGCTCCACCTCCATGACTTTCTAAACACAGTGTCATCTGCTGGGGACACATAAGCCTATGGGATACAATTCATATTCAAATAACAATAGATGCTTAACCCCCAATGGAAAGTGTTTAAGTCACAAGGAGTCCCCCCTCATGGATAGACTGATTCTCTCAGTTTGATCTCTCTCTCTCTCTCTCTCTCTCTCTCTCTCTCTCTCTCTCTCTCTCTCTCATTTATCATTACACTTCCTCTCTCTCACCTTCCAGCTTTCCACCATGGGACGATAAACCACAAAGCCCCTTGGTTATCTTTTGGCCCTTGATCCTGGATTCTAAAACTATTAGTCAAAGAGGTCTGTGTTCATTATTACTAATTAATCCAGTTTATGGCATTCTGGTACGGTGTTTGAAAACAAATTAGGACAGGTGTTTATTACCACAGCATGACCCAGCCATGTTTGGTTGAAATAGCCCCCAAATGTCATACTGACCCTGAGGTCTTGGTCACAATAGCTGAGTCTCCCATCTGGTCATCCCCGACCTCTGCCAAACATGGAGCTTTCTCTATCAAAATGTATAACCCCGAGCAATTACGATGCTATAAATTGGAGCATTCTTTCCAATGAATAAAATTACCCTTATTTCTAATGAGTACGAGATGGCTTACATGAAGCTAAGTACTCTGGTGATTATAAAATAGCCCGCATAGAATATCAACACTTCTTCTTGCACTGCTAAAGTGGCCCATTAAATCCCTACTGATTAGGCATTTTTCTTGCAAAATTTTCTCTCTGACATTGATGTTTTTGTACAGTTTTCAATCTCAAGTCTGACGTGGTCTGAAATGTTTTTCTTCTTATCTTTTGGTTTTGTGGTGTGTGTGTGTGTGTGTGTGTGTGTGTGTGTGTGTGTGTGTGTGTATATTCTTCAGTCATTCTCCACCTAATCTCTCTCTCTCTCTCTCTCTCTCTCTCTCTCTCTCTCTCTCTCTCTGATCAGAACCCAGAGCTCACTGTCTAAGACTCGAGGACTGTGAACTCTGAGCATCTGCCTGTCTCTACTTTTCCTCTGCTAGGGTTATAAACACCTACTACCATGCCTTGCTTTTCACATGGGTGCTGGGGATCTCGACTCAGGTTCTTAACTCACTGAGCCCTCTGCCCAACACCCCCATTTCGATAGGTTTCTACTATTCACCCCATGCTGTTTTAACCGCCCAGCAGACCTCCTGCTTCAGCTTTCTGAGTGCAAAGGGCATGTGCTGCCACACATGGCTCAATGTGTCTCTTTAGGGAGCTTTCTTGACTCTTTCCCCAGGTAGCTGTTTCCAAACAGCACATCCCATGGAACCGAGTGTCTTCCAGTGTCCGAAGATCATCCTGGGTTCTTAGCACTTCAGTTTTAAAATCACTTCCTTCCACTTTACTGGTATTTAGTTGTTTTGCCCTTTTAAAGCTACAGAGAAAGGTAAGAATTCATAAATAAGGGGCAGGTAGGGCCTGTTTTCCCCCTCAGTCCAGCATGTGGAGCGCTGGGGACCTTGAGCAGGTGAAGTGATCCTTGTTGATAAGCTTCAGTTGTTAAAGAGGCCACTTCTCAGTGAGCACAGCCTTTTCCATCCATCCGCCAGCCCAGATCCTTGCTGTCTTCCATGCACCTGTATCTGTGGGGTCCCTTTGCACCTCTTCCTTCTGACCATTGTCCTTCTATCCTGCTTGTCCTCCATCTTCTCTGGACACTGCCCTTGGCTTCCTCTCAGTCCAGGTGCTCTTGGGCTTGCTTTTCCAGTGTGTCTGCCTTGCAGCCCGGAGTGGCCTTTCCAGGAGGAATCTGAGTTGTCCGTGCTCCCGTCTAACCCTTCCTCAGTGCTTTCTGGGGATGGCCTGTCTGTCACAGCTCTTTCAGGGCCCAGTCCTTCCTTCCTCTCCATTCACCTCTCTCTGCCTCTTCAACTACAATCTAGAATTCCAGGAAAGATGCCATCACTGTAGCTCCTGGTCTTTGCATGGATGGGGTTCCTTTCCCGGAGTGTGCTGTGTCTCCCCTTGTCTAGCTAACATGCATTCATCCTTCAGACCCACGTTCTTCCCTGGTAGGTAGACAGAGAGGTGGCCTCCTGTGGGCTTTCCATGCTACATCAAGACCCATCACTTGCCTGTCTTCCCTATTCAGCTGCAAGTACTTTGTGGGCAGGGAGTATATTTCCTTTTTTACCTCCAGAACTTACTACACAGAAGGCACCCAATAAAAACACTTCGAATGCCTGTGAGCAAACAAATTATCTCATTTCATTTTCATGATACTTCAGGGACATAGACAGATGAGGAAATATCCTAAATTACACAAGTGAGACACACAGCCTTGATACTTTCCATGAATGACCTAATGTTGTCCCTTCCCCTACCCCCAACTCTCTGTCTGACTGTTTCCTCTTTGGAGCTCTGAAGAATGACCGACAAGCAGGAGTGAGCATGTGCCCAGCCAGGTTCACTGCTAAGGTCCATGAAGGGTGTATGTAGCAGGCAGGTCTATATCACGTCCTGAGCCATGTGTCTGATGGGTCCAGCCCTGAAACTCACTGGCTTTCTTCATGAGTGGAATGCCCAGTAGCGTAAAATTTCTCCAGAATAATGATGGAGCTCAGCTTGGGGTAGAGGGACTCTGCAGTGGTTGCCTGAGTTGGGGTAGGGAAGAGAGGCTCCATTTTGTATAGGGATTTCCTGGGCCCCACTGCCCTTTGACCTGCCTAAAGTATCAGATGCATTACAAACCAAAGGGGATCTGGTGAGTCATGTCCACAGCCTTCCAGGTGCTCTTCCTCCTCAGACCATTTGTTAAAGCAGGATTTACAAAATGAGCAAAGGGACTAGGAAAAGAGAATGGACATCCTGAGGGACATGGCCATGGCTTTGGACAAAGGAAATAGGGAAAATGGTCCTAGACAGGAGAGCTGCCATCAGATAAAGGGACCTCCAGCTCAACAAATCAAAGTCAACCCAGGAGAGTGAGATAAAGCTGGGGCTCTGGCTTCAGTCAGGAAGAGGAAGTTGAGATTCATGATGAGCATTCTGCTTCCAGCTTGCTAAGATATGGTTGACATCTCATTGATGGACATCATGGTATGAGATAAGCAAGAAGGAAACCGTCTACTTGCATGCCTGGCTCTGAGGTGCCAGAATCTCTCCACTGCGTGGGGAGGAGGAGGCTGTTAGTCGGAGGAGTTGGTGTCTGGAAATCTGGTAGTAGTGCAGACCAAGGCAAACACCTCTGCTTATCCTTTTTCTCTCTCAATGGACATGTCTTGAGCTCAACTGTGCACCAGGCACTGTGCTAGGATGGAAGGACAGACCTCTGCAGAGCTGTCTATTCCTGGCCTTGCTGTGGTTGTGATATCCTCAATGCCAGGGACCCTCTCTCCAGAAAAACAAACCTAGGAACTCACGTTGTGTGTGCCTATGTTGGTGGGTACACACACAGAGACACACTTCATTATTACAGTCTGTATAAGTCAAGCGACTCCTGGCTTCCCCTAAAATTTGTCCATGGACCCAAGGTGGAGAATCCCTACTTTATAGTTAATAACAATTTGTTATATACTTTAAAACTGCTAAGAGCAGATTGTAAGTGTTTTACACACACACACACACACACACACACACACACACACACACACACACAGAGTATCTAAAGTAATGGTTGTGTTAATTTATCCCCCAAAGTACACATATTTCAAAACATGTACCTAATACATACACACATTTCTTTTTTAATTTGCGGCAGGAGAATTGTAGGTTCAAGACCATCTTGAATTACATGGTGAGATTGTAATAGAAACAGATTAAAAAGAGGACCCTGCACCTCCGATCGGGAGACAGACACATAATGACTGTGATAGAAAGCAGGGGGCCATGAAGTATTGGATGATGTCAGAGTCTTCAGGAGTAATGAAGCATAATAAATGGTAAGGATGGATGGTGTGTTATTCAGGAACAGATGTTGACTGAGCACCTAATATTCGTCAAGCCCTGTGCTAGATACCAGAATAGTATAGGAAAATAATACCATAGAGTTTTTACCCTTGGAGTCCTGCAGTCCAGTGGTTGGGATAGTGGTATTTGGACTGAACTCTGATGTCAGAAAGGAAGATGTGGAGTCTATCCAGGATGGCCTATGATGGGGAAGTAGAGTTGGAGTGGCTTGATGCTAGGTATCATCTCCCTAATGTTACTAGCCCAGCAGAGGAGCCACCTTTCCCATTATTGGCCAGAATTCCAAGTGCATGGAAAATGTAAACTCATGTGTGGCTACTGAAGGGTCCCCGGGCCCTCAGCTAGCCCAGTGAAGCCATTAGCAGTGTGCCCCTGTGTACAGCCTTTAACAGTAGCAAGGGTGGGGTATAGGTGTGCCTCTGCACTTGGCTGCCTCCCCTGCACATTTCCACTTGCTTTTTCCTACCTGCAAGACTTTGCTCCATTCAAATGGAAGGAACCCAGTCCCTGCCTTTCTTTCAGTTTCTTGGCACATTTACTTCCCTCTCTGATATTTTTGGCGCCTTCATTGCTGGCAGCCAGAGGACATTTTGTAAGTACCATGAAATAACCATTACATTAGGAATAAATAAATAAAAAGAGATCTAGAAAAAGAACACAGACATGTCTGGTTTTGTAAAATTACTGTCAGTCAGTGGGCATATGGGTTCCTGAAAAGTTGGGCAGAAATCACAATATTATCCTTGAAACACATCACACTCTACCTGGCAAGCCTGCCTCCATCCTTCAGAATCCCTTAGATGTCCCCTGCTTTTAGAAAGCCTTTTCTGGGCCCTCCTGCAGTGGAACGGAACTGATAGTGTGTGTGTGTGTGTGTGTGTGTGTGTGTGTGTAGGTGTGCCTGCAGATATGTGGGAGCTAGAAGTTAATTGTCTTCCTCCCTCCCTCTCCACCTTCTTCTCTTTGAGACAGAGTCTCACTGTCTAGCTCTGGCTAGCCTGGACCTCACTAGGTAGATCAGGCTAGCCTTGAACCCTGTCTTTGCCTCCCAAATGCTGGGATTATAGATGTATGTCACCGCACCCAGCTTCTACTTTATTTTCTTAGATGGAGACTCTCACTGAACCTGGAGCCCACAGATTTAGCTAGGCTGGCCAACCAGGAAGCCCCAGGAATCCTCCTGTCTCTATCTCCTCGGTTCTGCAACTACAAGCACATTCTGTTATGCCTGGCCTTTTATGTGACTGCTGGGAACCTGAACTCAGGTCCTCATGCTCACTTGATGAGTATTGACTCTGAACATGGCAGTTTGACTTCTGTGTAATGACAACTTACCACAGGCTTTGGGTGTGCTCCTATATTATCCTATCTCCCGGGAAACCACTTGTCACCCAACCACTCTGTCCAATGCTCACTGTGGCTTTTCTTTCTGACCTTGCTGGCTTAGAAATGCTTTCCTGTCTCGGTGCTCGGTGGCCCTTCTGTCTATGAGTCCTACATTCTAGTCTGTATCTTAGATAACAGTCCCTTCCTGAACACCCTTCTGTAAGAGAGTAAGCAGTCTGCACCTATCCCCAAACACAGCACCCCCTGGTGTGCATCCAGGCTTTCTGAAGAGGTACACATCTCTTTAGGAATGCATTTCATTCCAGGAGAAGAGTGGGAGCCATATATTAGTAACCAGGCCTCACCAGGAAGGGAGGAAGTATGGTCCAAATGGTCACAGAACCACTGTGGAGGCAGGAGGAACACTCTGTGTGCCTGCTCTGTTCTTCCTCATGCTGGGTGCTCAACTCCCAGTGTGCTCTGAAGTCAGTGTCTTGGTGAGCAGCGCCCGCCATAGCTTGCTGACAATGTGAGTGAAGGGAATCTCTGTCACTTGACGTCTCCATCTGTACTTTCCACCCCTATCATCATCACACCCATCCTTGAAGCCAGGAGTCAGTCAGGTCCTCTGCAGAGTTTTGGGGAGTCTGGGTGGGGAAGGGAGTGGGGAAGAGGGGCTTGTGTATTTACAGGGAAAGCTTGTATCTGAAAACTCAAGAGGTAGAGCACATCCATTATTTGGGAACTTGGCAAGTTTTTGTCAACTTGGTATAAGCTAGAGTCCCCTGGAAAGAGGGAACCTAAATTGAGGAGTCGCCTCCATCAGATTGGCCTGTTGGCATCACTGGAGCATGTCTCCTGGTTCCTGGTTTGAGTCCCAGTCTTGGCTTCCCTTGATGATGGACTGTAACCTGTAAGCCAAGCAAACCCTTTCTTCCCCAAGTTGGTTTTGGTCAGTGTTTTTATGACAGGACCAAAGGGCAGACTAGGTCAGAGACCCTCTGAGGTTTAGAACTGTGGCTTTCCCTTCTTCCTGGTGCTGGTGATGAAGCCCTGGTGTGCACTTGGCTGAAGCAGAGAGAGAGGTCCGTGGCAGGAACTGAGACCACAAGGTGATGACAGCCAGATTGGGCAGAGGCTGTTAATAATTCCGGTGCTTGATCCAAATGCGATGGGAAACGGAGAGTAAGCAGAGAAGTGAGAGGATCGTCTGGGTTTCGGAAGGATGGAAGGGTGACTACTGTCGAAAACAGAGTTGTAGGTCAAAAAAGTAGGAATAAAGGGACAGTCTGAAGGTTAACAATGGAGGTATAATCTGATGATAGCCTGAGGCAATGAGGCTGAGAGGAGACGCAGTCAGTACAGGTGGTGAAGGGAGGCGCTGGCAGGAGGGAGGCAGGCTCCGTGAGACAGAGGAGTCAGGGTTGAAGCCAAGAGCATTCCTTGGGTACCTGCCAGCCCCTCCTTGCCATCAAGTCTCTTGCTTACTTCACAGTGTTCTTATAGAGGATCAAAAGAAGGAACAAATGGAAACCGTGCGGATGCTGAAGCCCCTCTGAAAGCTGTTTGTTTCTATTATTATTATTATTGTTTCATGACCAGAAACTTTCCCAGCTCTAGCTGGCAGGAGATGCCAGGCTGGGTTGATCTACTGTCAAGAAAATCAGCGTCTCAATTAAGAGGGGATATAATTAGCTGATTATAATTTCAATTTGTTCTTTTCTGGTGCTTCCCTCTCTTCCCTGCCGGTGTCGAGTATATGTTTGAGATTCAAACAGCCTCTCTCTGTATCATAATGGACAAGACGATATCAATATAGACAGCAACAGAGGAAACAGTGGCAATTTTGAAATTATCTCCCTGAGATACCTGCCATTTTTTTCTCCTGAAGCTATTGTATTTAAATGGAGGAGTTGCAGGCTTTTCAGGCTTCACGGTGTGAATGAAGGACACAATGATAGGCTACCATTCTGAAGAGCGATAAATTCATTCTCTTCTGAACAGGGTTTGTAGCATAATCTTTATCTTGGTGACGGTTTCCTGTTGACTTTTTCTTAAAGAAGAGTGATGTCCTTATCTGATTCGTGAGTGTGCCTGTGAGGCTCATTTGATCCAACAGTTCACCACACATGCTAACACCAGGTATCTGTTCCTTCCTTCAACTCCATTTTGCAGAGGAAGGAAATAAGGCACAGGCAGGTGAAGCCAACACATTCAAGGCCACGTGGCTGATGGTCTTGGCAAGAGGCAAAGTGAAGCTAGGAGGTCCATGGACCTTGGCCTCTACAGTAAGCTCTCAGATTAACTGGCTTTCAGGAAATGGACCTTTATTTCCTTCCCTTCGCAGAACAGTTTTTTATTAACCTCAGTGAAAAGTTGGAAGCACAGAGTGGCCTTAATGAAAAAACAGTTTTATTACTTCTAAATGTTATATAAATTATCAACTAAGATATAATAGTGTGCAAACAATGAATATGAAGGGTGGTAATGAAAAAATTACAATTCATTATGAGCCTGCAGAATGCAGGCATGTATCATAAACATAAAAGACCTTTAACATTTTGATAATTAATCGCCAGACTCAGGAATTACTGATGCATGAAGAGAATGCTTAATGTGAGGGCTCTTAGTTTTAGAGAAAGGACACTGATTTTAAATGGATTTCCCTCAACTGTGGAGACCTCCAAAGATCTCAGGAGCTGAGGTTATTTCAAACTATTGACTCAATAAAGACTGTAGATGGTGTGTCTGCTTTTATATCAAACTCAGAATGAGTTGGATCCAAGTGAAAATGTGCTTATTATATCCAAGTCACTGTGTCTTCCATCAGGGACTCTCAATGGAGCACTGGGTAGAGCAGAAATCGGGTACCATTCGCATCCTAGTGTATTCTCCTGAGGCTTATCTGGGAGTTCAAGGTTTATATTGGAGATGTCTATAGATGAGTCAATTACAATCATTGGTCAGAAGTAGGAGGGAGCCTCATGGCTTCAAAGCCAAGACTGGTCAAAGACTCCTGGCTCTGTCAGCTGCTAGCTGTGCAAACCTGAGCCTATCCTTCTTTACCTTTGCATGGCTTCATTTGTCTCCTCAAAACTCAGATACTCATGTCTCCATTGTAAGGAGTTCCCACGAGTGTGAAATGTCTGTGTGGCAACTGAGGCACTGAAGGACACCAAGTAAAAGAGTGGGTGACTGCAGTAGAGGCCTCCAGCTCAAGCCTTTTACTTCTGAAGAGGAACTAATGTTTCAGGAGCTTAAAGCAACTTGCTCAAATCCACTTGCTCTCTAGTGGCCCAGATGGCATGGAAGCAGAATCAAGGTGTCCTGCTTCAAGCTCAATGCCTCATTAGCTGCCATGTTAACACTGGAGGACATCTCCTCCCACAAACCTATCGTAAAATTCCTCTCTTTGGAACACATCCATCAAGCTGCTGCCTGTGAGAGGACATGCCTGGAATGGATGAATTCCTAAAGCTGCTACCGCTGGAGACCTGGGACAGCAGGACCAGCTCCAGCCCAAGCCCCATGCATTCATTCCAAATGGAACTTTTGTCATAACACACTCACTGTCAGCTCCCAGCTATAGCAAACACCGGTCCTCTGTGTTCCTTATAATTGACTTCTGAAATGTGACTATGGAACCTGCATCTAGCCATCCAGACCTTTGACTTGTCTCAAATTGCCTGGACTGGCCCTTCTTATCCTAAAGCCCCAGCCCTCTCCAGAGGCCTCACCCTCAGTTCCCATCCTTTCCCACCCTCTGCATTCCACCTCTTTATGCTAAGCATCCGGCTCTACTGCCAGCCCCAGTGACCCTAAGCAGTGGCCTCAGGAGCCGTGGCCCTTCTGAGGTTGCTCTAGTTCAACAGTGAGGCAATCGTATTTCAAATAGAGGACACTGGCCTTCCAGAGGTTGGTACCACAGCAGGTAGTGTGCAGGGAATTAACTTACTACCTGTTTAATAGAAGCCAATGAAAGGGCCATCACCAGACTGAAGCCTTCCCTGCAGAGCTCAGGAGGAATTAACCTCTGGTGTTCCTTTCCTCCATCCTCACCCTCTGGCATAATCTCTAGAGTCTCTTATGAAATCAAAACAACAAGATATAATGCCATGACAGATGCATACGTGGACATCAGGCTGAGCTCCTGTTGTCCGTGACGCTGCCCACTGGCATACACGAAAACGGGACCCTGCAACTTTGAGAAGGCCCCTTCTTACAGCAGCCTGGTGTTTTCAGGCCTTGGGCATTGTTTGTTTGGTCCCCTATCTGCTTCTGGCCCTACTGTTCAGGGTTCAGGGGGACAATACACCCTCCACCAAGCTGGGTCCCTTACCCTCCTGGTGCCTGTTTCAGTTGGGAAGTTTCTGGCTGCACCTAACAGAAAACTCAGCTCTGTTCAGCTCACCTAATGAACAATGCTCAGTGCATACAGGAAGCCTAGAATGGTTTCCATAGAGTGGGCAACAGGCCGTGTAGGGTCTTACTCATGGCGAGAGGGGAAACACGCGAGGCAAGCCTGGGAGAGAGTTTCTGGACTGTGGTGGAGGGAAGGAGAACCAGGGCAGAGACTAGTGGTGGCCTGGAGTTGAGAGAATGACGCAAAAGCTCAACATGGCTGAAAGGTTGGAGAGAAAGAGGGGGCGGGGGGGGGGGGGAGAGAGAGAGAGAGAGAGAGAGAGAGAGAGAGAGAGAGCATGTGCTTGTGACATTTGGAGGCAATCTCTCCTTGATCGTGGGTGGGAGGCACTGGTCAGACATGTGTCTGAGGTCGTTGTGGGTGGGGACAATTCCCTGGAGATCACGGGGGCTGGAAGCCCTGTGTGTTGCTGTCTGCCACAGAGGACTAGTGTGGGGACATCTTCAGAGAGACACTGCTTCGGCTGTGGGAACAAACTTGTCAGAGGCGAGGGCTGTTGTGGAGCTACCTGGAAAACTTACAAGGTAGTCATCTCAAGCGAGTGCTGGCAAACATTTTCTATAAGAGGCTAGGTAGGGAACATTTTAGGTTTTATCACATGGTTTTCATCTCAGCTTAGTATATAGGTGTCACCATCCCAAAGGACTCACTGGCCGTATGCGAATGAATAGGTGTGGCTGGCCACAGCACTCCATTCACATTTCTTTTACAGAAACAGAAAGAGGGTGAGGTTCTGCCCTGTAGAATACTGATACTTGAAAGCAGCGAAATTGTTTCTATGTAACCTTATTGCGCACGCACGGGGAAAATCCACACAGTCCCTGGCCTCTAAAGAACAATTATTAGGCATGCAAAAGACATCAAGACCTGTGACCCAGAATGAGGAGAAAAATCAATCAGTAGAAATAGACTCAAATGTGAAATACATGATCTGATTAGCAGACAGGATTATTGAAGCAGCTCTTGCAGACTAGTTATTTAAGAAGTTAGAATAAAGCTGGGCGGTGGTGGCGCACGCCTTTAATCCCAGCACTCGGGAGGCAGAGCCAGGCGGATCTCTGTGAGTTCGAGGCCAGCTTGGTCTCCAAAGCGAGTACCAGGAAAGGCGCAAAGCTACACAGAGAAACCCTGTCTCGAAAAACCAAAAAAAAAAAAAAAAAAAAAAAAAAGAAGTTAGAATAAAGGGCCAACACGATAGAGACAGAGATAGACAAATATAAACAAACAAATAATAAATAAAAAGACTCAGGGACACATTTTAGAGATGAAAACATATCCTGGACAAGAAGTCGGGTGTAATTATCAGTGGCTTAGAAGAAAAGATGCAGTGAGAAGATCAGTAACCTTAAAGGCAGGGAGACAGAAGTTATCCAGTGAGCTGCAGGACAACATCCAGGGACCAAACAGCCATGTCAGCCGAGTCAAAGAAGAAGGGAGGTGTGCCGTGGAACAAAGACAAACATGAAAGACTCCGTAGAAATGACACCTGTCCTAAGACAGCCAAGCAACAGCTTTAAAGTGACAAAAGAAAGTAACCGTTCGCCTAGAATCCTCTACCTACTCAACAGATTTCAAAAGACAAAGGCGAAGTAAAGGCTCTTCTTTCAAACCTACAAATGGCAGAAGTCATCATCTGAAGACGGCTCCTGTATGAAATGCTAAAATAAATCCCTTAAGCAGAAAATATATTGATAGCAGATGGAAACTGGAAGTTATATTAAGAGTACATGAGCAGATAGACTTTCTTTTTCTTATTCTTCAAATCTCTATAAGCGATTATGCACAAACAACAGTGTGTGGCGGGGTTCACAGCTTAGGGAGAGGTAACGGGCATGATGATGATATTGCTGGAAGGCTAAGGGTGCAGCTTAGTGCTGGTGCCCTTTCCCTACATACACCAGGACCGGGGTTTGATACCCAGAACCACGAAAATGGATCACACATATCAATCAAAACAGTAGGATGGAGCACGATGCATAAAAATAGGCTTCTTAAAGTTTTAACATTTATACATGCATATAATTTCATATGTGCATTTAATGAGTTTTGATCAAATATATCTCCTATTCCTTCTAACTCCCTTCTCACCACTTTGCCCTCCCAACTCCATGCACTGCCCCCGTCTCTCCCTATCTCCCACTGAGTTCACTTAGTGTTGCTGGTATGTGCATGGGTATAGGAAGTGTCTTGCACTGTCTAGATATAATGCATCCCAGAATAGTTATGAAAGGAATCCAACATGTTCTTAGATGACAACATTATATCACAATGTCAAAAGACTGAACACTACTGTATACGCAAAGTTCTGTATCTATTTGAATATAATATGGTAAATTCATAAGCCCCTCATCTGGGTTTTGGGGGTGTGACTCATTGGTAGAGTGCTTGTCCAGCATGCACAGGGACCTGGGTTTGGTCCTTAACACTGCAAAACAAAACAAGTCTTCCATCCATGGTTCTAAGGACAATCGTCACAACAAGGGGAGGAGTGATACTGACATTGAGTGGGAGGAGCCAGGGTTGCTGTTAAGTATCATACGTTGCACAGGACAGTTCCCCAAAGAAAGGAAGAACTACCTAGCCACAATGCCAATAGCACCAGGACTGAAAAAGTCAGTTCTGGAGCAACTCCTAAAGACAGAAAGCAAAGAGATATCATTGAGAAACCAACAAAGAGGGGTGGGGAGATGGCTTGCTGTGTAAGGCGCTGGGTGTATGAACATGAGGATATAAACTTAATCCCTAGAACTCAGCTAAAATAAGTGGATGTTGTGGCATACATCTCGGCACTGGGGAGGCAGAGACAGAAGGCTCTTGGGACTTGTTGACCAGCCAGTCTAGCTGAATCCCAGAGCCCCAGGTTCAGTGAGAGATTCTACCTCAAAAAGGAAAGTGATGTATCGAGAAAGACATCATGCATCAAATTCTGGCCTCTGTTTGTACTTGTGCACACACTTGCATGCACATTTACACACACATACACACACACACACATACAGAAACATTCAAACACACATACACAGAGACACAGATACACACACACACACAGTGAGAGAGACAGACAGACAGATAGACACACACACACATACACACACACACACACACAAGGAGATGGAATGAAATAATGAAAAACAGTAAATTAGCTGGACCTGATAGTACACATCAGTAATTCTTGCACCTGGGCTGAGAGAACTACAAATTCAAAGCTAGTCTGGGTTAAACAGTGAAACCTTGTTTTAAAAAATAAAAACAAAACAAAATCAGTGAATAAATAAATAACTAGAACAACTAAAACAAAGCAAGAAGAGTGAGTGGATAAGAGAACAAAAGTCAAAGGGGAAAAATACATCAAATGGTGGATTTAAACCCAAACATGCCAGTAACCACATTAGATTTTTTTTAAAAAAAAACTGTCTTAACATGCAAATGAAAGGCAGAGAATGTTAGAGCAAATGACAAGAATAAGACCGAACTGTGTGCTGTCCACAAGAAGCACGACTTTAAAGACAAGGATCAGTCTTTCCTATCTTGCAAGTTGGCTGGTGGAAAAGCAGAGAAACTGGATACAAAGAAGAAAGCCAGGAAGGCTGGTGCTGGTGCAGTAGGCACAATCCGGGAGGCAACTCTAAGGTTAAGAAGCCAAAAGAGGCAACTCAACTACAGCCGAAACCCTGTCTTGGTTAGAAGAACTGACAGGTACTCCACATCTGCCATGTATTCCAGAGGGGTCCAGACAAGGGTAAGCACTCAGTGGCCAAGTCCACAGTTAAGAAGGTTCTTGTCACTCTCACAGAACCGGGTAGTGGTGACAAGTATGATTGATGGTCCTTAGGCGGTGGAGCTTTGCAAAGTGCCTAAATATTACTTTATCAAAGGCAATCCATGGAAGCT
Source organism: Peromyscus californicus insignis (assembly GCF_007827085.1). NCBI lineage: Eukaryota > Metazoa > Chordata > Mammalia > Rodentia > Cricetidae > Peromyscus > Peromyscus californicus. The sequence goes on along the minus strand of NW_026294551.1, from coordinate 41,717,165 downwards.
GCTGAGTCATGACCGACAAAACAACAAATGCCCCTCAGTCAGCGTGCGTGAAGTTTTCACACCAGCATCACCCCCAGTTCACCCTGGTCATCTTCACTGGGTGTCACAAGGGCAAGTCAGTGATCTTCTTCTTCTTCTTCTTCTTCTTCTTCTTCTTCTTCTTCTTCTTCTTCTTCTTCTTCTTCTTCTTCTTCTTCTTCTTCTTCTTCTTCGTTTTTTCGAGACAGGATTTCTCTGTGTAGTTTTAGTGCCTATCCTGGATCTCCCTCTGTAGACTAGGCTGGCCTTGAACTCACAGAGATCCACATGGCTCTGCCTCCTGAGTGCTGGGATTAAAGGCATGCACGGCCACCACCACCTGGCCAGTGGTCTTCTTGATGCTCTTGGGTAGCAACCTACTACTTGTGATGAGGCCTTTTTCACTCAGTTGTGTGTAATACACCAGACCTTTGTCATTGCTGCTTCCCTCAAAACTGATCTCAGAAACATAAAAATCCCCAGAAACCTCACTGATATTCACTTCAAGAAGCACCAGGGACCCTGGCATGGGAAGGTAAGCTCTTTCACACAGAGGAGGAGAAATCAGAGATTATGGAGCAGCCGAGGATGATCATCAGAAAGCTGTGGACTTGCAAATTTTGCCAAAGATCAAAGCTGGTCCCTTAGCTCCAGGGCTACAAGCAATCCATTTTGCTCTAACAAATGGAATTTACCTTCACAAATTGGTGTTTTAATTTCTTTCCACAAACCTAATTATACAGTGGGTACATTAAAAATAAAGTAAAATAAGACGAAGATTAAAGCCGAGGAATGGAAAAAGGTAAAGCATGCTGACTCAAACAAAATACCACCAAAAGAACGCTGTGGTAGCTCCATGAATACTTGACAGAATTTTAGAGTGAGGGGGTGTGATTAGGGACAAAGAAGTGAGTCCCTCGATGACAAAGGGATCAGTTTACCTAAAGTGCATAATGACAAGAAGGGGCGGGCACCAAAAGTAGTACTTCAAAACGCATGTAATAAAAACTTCGAGTTCCAAGAGAAGACACACATGATCCACAACTACGGTGCTGGCTGGCAACACCTCTCTCAATCATGTGTACAAAATGCAGACTAAAAATCAATAAGGACACTCAAGACTTCAGGGATATTTAATAGTGGAAGTGTTTGGTCAGCTGTTCCATAAGAAAATACCAGAAGCAGTTTACTTGAGAGAGAGAGAAGACTCTTGTTTCGGGTCATGGCTCTGGAGAGGTCAGGTGCAAGCAGTATGGTTTAGGCTCTGGTGAGGGCTCCTCTGGGCCTCATCATATTTATCAGGAGCATGTATATGTCTACATATCTGGTCTCATCCCCCATCCCCACTTTTTTTAAGTGTTGGAGATTGAAATCAGGGTTCTGCACATGCTAAACATTTGTGCTACCACTAAACTACAACTCTAGCTACAGGTTCTCATCATAAACCCCTAGGACTCATGTGTGGATTAGGTTTTTTTTTTTGGTTTGGTTGGTTTTTTTTTTTTTTTTTTAGTCAACTGGACACAAACTGAGTCACCTTGGAAGAACAAACATCAATCAAGCAATTGCCTCCATTAGATTGGCCTATGGACATGTCTCTGTTGCATATTCTCAATTAATGATTGATGTGGGAAGGCCCAGTTCACTGTGGGTTGTACCATCCCCGGACAGGTGGTCCCGGGTTCTATAAGAAAGCAGGCTGAGCAAGTCATGGGGAACAAGCCAGTAAGCAATATTTCTCCATGGTCTCAGCTTTAGATCCTGCCTTGAGCTCTTGCCCTGGCTTCCCTCCATGATGGACTCCTAAGATGTAAGCAGCTCTTTCCTCCACAGCTTGCTTTTGGTCATGGTGTTTTATAATAGCAATAAAAAGCAAACCAGAACAATTCATTTGTGGGGACTCCTTCCTAATCTAGACTTATCATTTCCCAAAGACCTCTCCTCATAACTCCACATTTGGATTAAGTTTGAATCCTCTTCATAATATTAACATAAGACTTTGAGGGTTTAGGCAGGGCAAGCCATTTTCAAACCACAGCAAAGAATGAATGTTTTCCTCAGGAGATCAAGGTCAATGCAAGGTACCTGCTCTTGCCATTGGACTCGGCATCATAGTGGAGTTCCTAGCTAGAGCATTATGACAAGATAGATAAATAAAAGGCATGTACATTGGAAAGGAAGATGTAAACTGACTTTGTTCAGGGGAAATAACCATCCACATGGACAAGCTGAAGGAATGAAAACACACTATCAGAACAAATAAATGCATGTACTAGGAGAGTAAGGGACATAATCAATATCCATAAATAATTGTTTCAATATATGAGCTACAAATAATTGAAAATTAAGTTTAAAAGTATAATTTTCAGCAATATTAAAAACATTTAAAAGTCATTAATTTTGGAAAAATATAGATAAGAGCTATACACTAAAAGTATAAAATATTACTGAGAGAAAGTAAAGATTTGCATTAATGGAGAGATGCTACATAATAGACAGCAAATCTCAATATTATTAACATATTAATTTTAACTAAGCTGATTTATAGATTAAATGAACACAAGGAAAACTCTTAGCAGGATTTTTTTTGTTGTTCTGTTTTGTTTTTGAGATGGAGGTCTCAAGTCTCATGTAGCATAGCCTCACCTCAAATTCTGAGCGTAAGAAAGGATGACCTTGAACTCCTGATCCTCCTGCCTCTGCCTCCTGAGTACTGGAATTATAGACATGTACCTGGCTCCAGCAGAACATATTTTCTTTTGCATGTGTGGTATTGTGTGTGTGTGTGTGTGTGTGTGTGTGTGTGTGTGTGTGTGTGTGTGAGAGAGAGAGAGAGAGAGAGAGAGAGAGAGAGAGAGAGAGAGAGAGAGAGAGAGATTGAGAGAGAGAAAGAGAGAGATGTCGGGTGTGTGGTGCACACGTGTGTGTTAATGCGTGTGTGTTAATGCATGTACATGCTGAGGTCAGAGGTCAATGTCAAGTGTCTTCCTCAGTCATTCTCCATCCTCATCTTTGGATTCAGGCTCTCTCACTGAACCTTAGCTGAGCTCTCGGACTCTGCTAAGCTGACTGACCAGTGAGTTCTGGGGACTCACCAGTCTCTGCTCCCCCAGCCCTGGTGTTACAGATGGTTGTGGCCAGGCCTGGTATTTACACGAGTGCTGGGGATCCAAATTCAGGCCCTTATGTTTACGTGGAAAACACTTTACTAGTCAACTACCTCCCCCAGCCACAATAGTTTTTAAAAGCAGACACTGACATGCTGAATGCTCCCACATGCTGGTGGGGATGTGAAACAGTGTGCTGCTTTGGAAAACAGTTTGCTGATTTCGTTAAGAGGTAAGTGTGTACCTTCCATCCCATTCCCAGGCATTTACTCAGAAACAATAAGAGAGATAAAGCTAAAGTCCATGCAAAGACTTATACACAGAGGCCCGGGGGAGGTGCTGTTTGTAAGAGCCCCAAACTGCAAGCAGCCCTGTGCCCATGAGCATCTTAAAAGAGATGTGGTTTTAAAAGTGGCTTGCCTCCTCTACAATAGAGAAACCATCCAGTAATAGAGAGGGGCATGCTATTATATATATAGGAGGGTACGCACAAGTCAGAACATTATTATGCCTCCTAGTTAAAGAGGTCAGGCCAAGACAAAGGGGAGCACATCCTATGACCCCAATTGTATGAAATTCTAAAATATGCAAACTAATCTGGAGGAATCCGAGCTGTGGTTTCCCTGGGGAAGAGGATGGAGCAAGCGAGGGTCCGAAAGGGAGGCCGAGGAAAAGTTTATCTTCTTGGTTTTGTGGATTGTGTGGCCTCACAGGTGTGTGTGTGTGCCTCAAGGCTCATCAGACTGCACACTCTATGTGTACAAGACTGCACGTGATCATACTTCAATGAGGCCTCACGATGTTGAAGGAAGGAAGAGTCGGGGAGAGAAGGAGGAAGGAAGAGGAGGAAGAGCCGAGGAGAAGCACCAACAGGGTAGACACTGTGACTGAGAAGTCACTCTGTTGTCAGACATGGTGCTGGCTTCTCCTGAGGCTGGCTCCCCATGGGGGGAAGCAATTTTCTCCACAAACATCACTGGCCAGAATTGTGCTGCCTGCCTTTCCTGAACCTTCCACGAGTCAGCCATTTCCCATTTCTTAGTAGATGAGGCGGTGTGGATGTCAGAGAATTAAAACCCAGGCTCACTACAAGGAGTTTACTCGAAGAAGTGATTTTTTTTTCACTACAGGTTGAATTAGAGGTTTGTTTTTTTCCTTCCTTGCCTTCTCTTTATCCTCCACCCCAGCCCTCCTCTCTCGTTTTCCTACCATGCAGTAAAGACATTTTAAAGACGGAAGCTCTACATAAATTTATGGCTTAAAAAGTGCTTAAGTATAGCAATGTTAAACGCTGGAGGAGACAGAACTAGCAGCTACCCTGATCTGTTTATTATACACCGGATATTTGTCTGGGATTGTCATACTAGATTCCATAAATATGTAAAAAATATTGTGTGTTGATTTAAAACATAAAAGGGGAAGGCTCAGCTAGCTATGAGGGATGGAGCTGTAAAGGGGGCCAAGAGGCTGGCATTCGCTTTACTGCGGCTAATGGCAACATTCATGAAGGGCTGTCTGCATGTGCTGGGGTCTGTGGGCTGCACAGGCAAGAGGGCTAGGGTGCCCTTACATCCCTTGCCTGGGGGCTGCCAGCATCCACTGACTCAGATCTAATAACGAACCAGCCAGAATTAGGGGAAAGTTGACTTTTTATTACACAGAAGACTTATACTTTATTGTCCTCTATGACATACTCTGTGACGGATCTCAAGGGGGGAACAATTGGAAAGGCGCCTCTCTGATGCTATTTCCTGTAAATGGCCAGATATCAATATTTTATGGGCTGAAAAGCTTGCCACATTTTCTTTTTTTTTTTTTTTTTTTTTTTTTTTTTTTTTTTTTTTTTTTTTTTTTTTTTTTTTTTTTTTTTTTTTTTTTTTTTTTTTTTTTATCATACAACCCACAGTTTATTTTCCAAAACAGAAAGCTGAGGACTATGTGGACTTAACTTAGCATTTCAGTGATAGGGCAAAGTAAGGATGATGGTCATAGACACAAAGAAAAGTATCTTATGTGTTTCACAACAGAAGAGAATAGAGAGTTCTCTGTCAATGAGGTATGTTTTATCTGAGCGGCTATGCATGGCTTGAGTCATGACTGTTCTGTAGCAGTTCCTCATGGTAAGCTGTGGGAAGCAGCAGGGGCCATTTTCTTGAGCACCAGCCAGAGTGGGTCTAAACTGAGGTCACTAAATTACTAGTTTCATAGACGTATTTTGTAATACAGTTTCATGTGGTGGTTCCCAAACTTATGTGATGGAGAACAATGAATTTAAGTTCTAATCCCCCCTCTGTTTACCTCTAAAGTGCTGAAGCGGTAAGACTGCACTACCACACTCAGTTACATGGTGTTAGGAAGTAAACTCAGGGCTTTATGCACAGTAGTTCAGAACCTTCCAAATTCTACAAACTGAGCTACATCTCTAGCACTCAAATTCATTAACTTTGGTAACTAATGTCCATCACCTACACTTGCGTGTTTTGGGATCAATAGCTGACAGTATGAAAAAGTAGAAGGGAGAAAACTATTAATTTATTAAAGTTTCTGGCTTTTGGAATTTTATGAATCATCAAGACAGCTCATCATGTCGTCCAGATGGCCTAAGACTAAATTTGCTGGGCATGAGATGGCATCAGGGACCCAGGGTCCTTTTCTTGTGTTGCTCATCTGATCTTTACTGACAAGTACTGAGATTTTTCCATTCAGTCAACTGCTGTGGAATGTCTTTCTATACGCTGTGAATATGTGTGGCTCCCATTGGATAATAAATAAACCTGTTTTGGCCTATGGCAAGAAAGCTTACAGCCAGGTGGGAAATCCAAGCAGAGACACAGAGAGAAAAAGGGTAGAGTTGAGAGAGATGCCAGCTGCCTCCCAAGGAGCAACAAGATGCCAGCAGACTGGTAACACCATGGCCATGTGGCTATATATACATTAATAGGAATGGGTTAATTTAAGATGAAAGACTAGCTAGCAAGAAGCTGAAGCCATAGGTCATACAGTTTGTAATTAATATAAGCCTCTGAGTGATTATTTTATAAGCAGCTGCAGGACCATGGGTGGGAGAGATTTGTCCTGACCTTGGGAAGAGGAAGGGACTGGAGAAATTTGCCACTACAGTCAACACTTATAAGTCACATGGGTTTTCTGCAATGGGGACCCAAAAGCAATTTATCTGTCCCTCAAGAAAGTAGCCATAAATTCAGTTGTAAGGCTGGTTCAGCTACAGCAAGTTTGATAGTGGTACCCCTGTTCCTGCAAGGTGAGCAAATGGGTTACAGACAGACCACTGAATAGAATAGATGAGGATGACCGAGGTTGCCACATTTTCTAATTGACATCCCAGAGAAGAAAGCAGATAACTGTTGTAAGACTAGACACTTTTGTTCTGTCCTAGAATTCCATACCGATGTTTTCTAATTGAATGGAGGAAAGTACACCATGTCCCACGTACCCATGTTTGCTTTCCCTGAATTGGCCCCTTTCCAAGGACAGCTGCTCACCACCAGTGGTCTGTGGGAGAAGCCTGCTGAGCAGCTGATGTGCCCACCCTGGGATCCAGGGCAATGTATAGCCTACTTGATAGAACTCACATACCCAAAGTCCTCCAGTGGCATCGTTTGCATGTTAATGTTCTAATTACGAAGACACTTTAGCTATTCTTTTAAAGAGGGAAAACACTAGTTAACTCTACTTAGACCCGTTGTTAATAGCTAGTAAAACTCAGAAAATAATAAAACTTTCCCCAAGATGAATCTGTAGACCCTTGACTGAGCAGTCCCTTTTTCTCAGCCCACTTAGCCCCTGGCTCACTCACTGCCTGAGAGGTGTGAGACCCCGGGTCCTGGGCCAGATTCCTTTCTTTTCCCACGCTTATCTCCAGGTCTAGTGTGCTCTTCCTCCTGACAACTAGGATCTCTGTTGGAAGGCTTTCCTCTGCCCAAAAGAATCTGCGCCTACTACGTGCTCAGCTGAAGACACTGTACAGGCACAGGTCCCCAAGAATCAGCCCTAAGCCGTGACTGACGGGCCCAGGGTGTGTAAGTGTACCAGCCTTGCAGATTAAAATGATCTTAAAAAAAATTAACTTTCCCTCATGGGTTTGTGTCTGTGATGTATTTGTGTACACATGTTTATGTGTCTGTGGACCCACATGTGCATACATGAACATGTGTGTACATTAAAGTCCGAGGCTGATGTTTTACAGTTTTCCTCTGTTGCTTCCTACCTTATTCATTGAGGCAGGGTCTCACAGCTGAACCCTGGGCTCACTGATACAGCCAGACTGACTAGGATCCTGGGATCCCTTGTGCACTAAAGACTATTGTATGGATCCCTAGTGTCCACTCACCCGCCTGCCACCGTCTCCTGTCACCACTGTGTGTCAGTCCCCATCATCTACTGATCTTGGGTGTTTCCTATACTTCCCAGTCTTTCCAGTTTCTTACTTTGTTCTATAATTGTTTTTTTTTCTTTCACTTCTCTGTACATTGAAAGCCTCCTCCTGCAAGGCTTATTGTGTATGTGTGTGTTCATGTGTGTATATACTTCTTCATGTATGTGCATGGACACATGCATGTGGAGCCCAGATATTGATTTTGAGTTTCTTTCCCAATCACTCTCCACATTATTATTATTATTATTATTATATTATTATTATAATTTTACTATTATTACTATTATTTGAGACAAGATCTTTTACTAAACAGATTTGGCTGCACTTGCTGGCCAGTGAGCCTCAGGGATGCTCCCGTCTCTGCCTCCCCAGTGCTAGGATTATAGGGATGTGCTAACCACACATGACTTTTTTTACATGGATGCTAGATATCAAACTTGGGTCTTCATGCTTGACCTGCAAATGCTTTACTAAACGATACATTTCCCCAGGTCTTCAGTGTGGTTTAGAATGTTATCCCTACTGTTAATTTTGTTGTTGTTGCTACCGCTATGAGGGAATACCTGACTGGCTTCAGTCCAGGAAGCTGGCCATGTAACTTGGGGCCTGAGGTGAGGTAGAATGCTGAGGTGATGGGAGCAGAGGAGAGCCAAGCAGTTCACCCAGAGGCAGACATAAGTGGAGGGCAGCACCAGCAGGCTTCCATTCTCTTCCCCCCTTCTGTTCCTGCTGGGTCTCCAGTTTTTTGGGTAATGCACTCAGAGCAGGACTTCTTCCCTTAATTAATTATTCCTCTCTGGAAATGTACTACAGACAGACCCAGAATCCGGCTTTACCACTCTCCTAGGCTTCAGTGAATCCCATCAGGTTGACTATCAAGCTTATGAATAGGCCATTGCTGCTCTCCACATTTACAGTCAGCCCCTCTCTTCTTGCATTTCCTCCAGAATGCTGCTCTGGTCCTGGTGTCTCCATCCACGTAACGGTGATAATCACACTTGCATTATCACTCTTGGAGTTGTTGTGATGGCCTACAGAGACAAGGTCTACAAACTGCTCTTCAACCTATTATGATGAAAGCTATATAAGAAAGACGCAGAATTCCGTGGCCTTCCCTATCTTTCTAAAACAAGGTGTTTTAATGTGCATGCGTGTGTCTGTGAGTGTGTCAGGTGTGTTCATGTGAACTTCTGTGCATGTGTGCGTGTGCATGAGTGTATGAGGAGTGTGGGAAAAGCTGGAAGACAACCTGGGGGAAATCCTCAGGAATGCTGTCCATTCCCTTGGAGTCAGGGTCTCTCATGGCCTGCAGCTTGCTGCTTGGCTAGGGTGGCTAGCAACTACACCCCAGGTATCTCTTTGTCTCTGTGATCCACCATATGTGGCATTTTCATGTCAGCTCTGGGGGTCAAACTCTGGTCCTGCGTTTGCAAGGCAAGCGCTTCGCAAATTGAGACACTACAAATCCAAGACCACTGCCAAAGGGAGTCAATACCAGGGACTTGGGGAAAGGGTCTGATGAAACCTAGCTTGTGGGCGTCTCAGAGGGGCCTCCGCCATCACCTTCCCCTCCCCCAGCCCTGCGATATACCGCTGATCATAACAGGGCTGCTGGAAAACTTTGGGGGAAAGGCACTGAGCTTAACGTTTGCCGCGTCTCAGGGAATGGTGACAGCACCCAGGCAGAAATATCTGGAGCTTGCCAGGATGTGTGAAGACAGGACTGAGAGGTAGGAGGAGGAAGATGAGTGTGGGAACAGACTAAGTCAGGCTCTGGGCTTGACAAATTATTATTCAGCTGGCTTGCCTGAATTGTGACATATTATTTATTAAAATGGAAAGAAAATGTAAAAAGCGAGATGTCAGCCCCAACCCCAACCTCTCCGAGCAGACAGCTGGCACGAAGGCACTGCAGCATAGCCTAAGCCCCACGTGACAGTGGTGTGTGTGTGTTGGGGTGTGGGGGAGAAAGCCACTGTGCCTGTTTGGAGTCCTCAGGAAAACCAAAGCTCTCCAGCTGGATGGCAGCATGATCTTGGGCATGTCCTCAATCCTTTCTGAGCCTCAGTGTTCTCGCTGTAAAGCAGGGACCATCAATTCTTAGATGGCCATTCAACTACAGTGTGGTTAGAAAAGCATCCTGGCAAAATCTTACTGCTTTATCGTGATGCGGTAGGGACTGGGTAGCTTACAATTTTCAAATCTTTCTCCAATGTAGTGAAGTATATGGCCTCTGGTCTTCAATGGTTTACAGTAAGAGGTGTGTTGCCCTTAGGGAGTTTGTAGCTAACAGAGCAGAGAGAGGTAGAACCCAATAATTAGCAGGTATTATATGGTATATAGATAGTACCCACAACGAAATCTGTAGAATGGAGTTCACTGTACAACAGGAAGTCAAGTGGCCTCCCCAAGATCTTGCAACTAGGAAGCAGGGTCTTAGATCTCATACTATTTCTGACCCTCTACTACTTCTCAAAGATGGCTTCCATTGCCTCATCGGTGTCTCTGAAGTCAACGGTCCAGAGGGCATGGGGGACAGAAGGACAACAATTAATGTATCACCTGTGCAATGTGAATGGATGTGACATTTATGTAAATATGATCACATGATGGTTGGTTCTATAGTAGGAGAAGAGGAGATATTGTTGGCAGTATTAGAAGAATACACTGTCCAGAATTCTCAGTGGTCCACCATGAACTTCCTAGAGAGATGGTATAATTCAAGTGTGGATTTCCTCGCAGTGAGGCTGTCTGTGGGTAAGGATGTCTGTTCTCTGATTAGGCATGAAAGGACTCCTGAGATAATGCTCTGACTTGTAGGGGATTCTGGGCCGTCACTAAATTCCTCTAAGCTTCTATGTCCTCTTTTGAAAGAAGGTGGTGTTTACATACACCCTGTCTTCTCTCATGAACCACATGCCTACTGTGTGTTATACCTAGTCAGTCACTTGCCCTGTGTTAAAGGACTAAGGAAGAAATGCTGGTCCAAGATCAAATGCCAGTTGTGCTGTGGGCACACAGTGGGTGCTCAGGGAAGTCTTTCTCTTTGCTGTGTTCCTTTGCCAGCCCCATTCTGCAAAGGGGTAAGACTGAGGAGCTGCACTTAGTCACAAATCCTGCACGACTTTTCTACCCAGGCTCCACTTCAACATTGACCATCTACTAACTGTAGTTGTGGAACTACAGCTCACCAAAACCTACTAGAAAAACTAGAAGGGAGGAGCTTGAAGGCTCCAGGCACAAAGTCACAACAAGGAGACAGCAACATTAATATCTCTGCTTTGATTATACACATCATATATCTGTATTATATCCATGCATTGAACAGCACCTTATCAGCATATACAAATTACATGTAAACCAAATATTTCAATATATTTAAGAAGATGGAGATACTAACTACCTAATTTGGTCATTATATACTGTATGTAGGTATCAAACAATTGTAGAGAATCTCATAAATCCACATAATTAAAAGAGTAATTCATAAAATTAAAACACAGAGCTGGGGAGATGGGTCAGTTGCCTGCTGATTAATTATGAGACCTGAGTGTGGCATCTTTACTCTTAGCACTTGAGGGTGTTTTGCAGGAACTGGAGGATCCCTGGAGTCTGCTGACTAGTCAGTCTAGCCAATGGGTGAACACTGAGTTCAGTGAGAGATGCTGTCCTCTAAAAAGATACAGTGGAGAGTGACGGTGAAAGACTCCTAACATTGGCCTCTGGCTTCCACATCATGCAAATACATGTGCTCCCACGGGCACATGTGGACACACATACACAAACATGCAGACGCATATACTACACAAAGATGCATATACACAACAAAAAGAAAATTTAAAAACCCATTTTTTTGTTGTTGTGCCCATTCAACCACAGTATGTGTCCATTGTGTTAAAAGCACTGAAAGGATGATTGTCACATACAGAAGAACGTCAGGGGAACTTACACCACAAGAGGCTCCAGCCTCCTGTGGCCACTAAGAAGGGTAATTATACACAGAGAAGCTTGCACAGTGTACCCCTGCAGCTGTCTACTGGGAACCTCCCCAAAACTCTGCATGGGTACAGCTCTGCAGAAGGTATAAACAGAACAGTAAACAACTTTTTTTTTTTTTTTTTTTTTTTTGGTAGAAGCCACGTGTCGATGTCAGAAGCAATAAAGACCATGCACAGGGACTGGGTGCCCTGGGTCATGGCAGTATGCATCTGCTTATGTCTGATTAGGACACATTACCACACTCGGTAGCAGCAGTGCCCTGTGTCCTGGACAACCCAAGTGACAAGAATGATCTGGTGGACTTGCAACAGCGAGGCGCCGTGGAAGAGGCCAGAATTCAATTCTAGCAGGTGGGAAGTGGCTGGATATAAATATTTTAAGACAACAAATATGATTCAGAAGCTAATTGGAACACACTGACACCACCCAGGGCCTCTGCAGTGTGACACACAGATGGGAGTGGGCTCGCCGCCTCTGCATCAGAGCGTACAGTAAATGGTGTGGAGGGAGCTGTCCTTCCCAGAGACACACACATCTAGGACCCCGCTAAAGAGCTGGCAGGTGGATCAGGGAGAGACAGGGTAGAGCAGGGATGGGTGCAGGAGAGTCGCTGACTTCCTAGCTTGAGAGAATCTCTTGGTGTCTGGAGCCTTCATTTTAATAGAAGCAAGTGATAGTGGGCAGTGGTTGGGTCAGATGATCTTTAAGTGGTCTAGCTTTCTCTCTCCTCGAACACTGGGGTTCCAGTGATCTATATCTACCTCCTGGGTCTCTATTTAGGACTTAGAAGATAAAATAGCTTGGGGGAGTCCAGTCTGTGGGCCCTGGATCCAGAAAGCTTGGGTTCAAACATAAACTGTGTCACTTACTGCAAAGCCGAGCAATGCCAGCCAAGACATAGACAAGAGGGGCCCTGCTCTGCATTCTGAGAAACACTGTAGAGGGTGTGTCTCTGCTCTCTTCCACCTGTACCTCTTAACAACAGGATCCATAACCCAAGTTCTGATCATAGACCATATTCCACATGATTGGGCGTGTCCACTATAGGCTTATGTCTTGAGTACCTGTTTCCCGGCTGGCGGCACAACTTTGGGAGGCTGTGGAACTTGAGGAAGTAGGGTCTACCTGGAGGAGGTGGATCCTTAGAGGCATGTCTTTGAAGGCTATGGCTGGCCCTGGTTCCTTCACTGACACACAGCTGACACACACACACACACACACACACACACACACACACACACACTAGTTGTATGCCCAATGTGAAGAGAGTATTCAGTAAAAGCTTTAGCTATTATATAACTTGTCCATCACCCAGACCTGAGACTGCATCGTGCCTGGAGACTTCTGGGTACCCCACTGAAAGGGCTTAACTTTGCCAACTGTCAGGTCACTTGGCACATGGTGACTGAACCAGGCGGCCTGACCACAACACAAATTGGCATCTTGTCACCTCCTACTGTCAGCCTCTGCCTGTGTGGCTCTCCCAGCCTGGCGGAGCCCTTTCTGTGGAGCCCTTTCCATATTCTCTTGGGAGATCTCTACCCCAGGGACACAGGGCCATCACCTGCATGGCTAAAGTCAGCAAGCAAGATACATGCACCAAGCTGTTTATAGCACAGTGGCATGGGCACACTAAGGCCTCTTTAAATGTCACTGGCTCTGCTGGGGCAAGATGTGTGGGAAGCTGACATCAATAATCCCCATCTAGAGAGTAAATAAATAAGTTCTATACAGGCCCAGGCGCCATGCTATGAAGTGTCTTGCTTGGAAACCTGGCTCTTGATAACAAGCCAGTGGGAAGGATGCTACTTTCAATTTAGCTTTGCTATCATTAAACAGCCTTCTGTGGTTCTTGATACGCTTATTTTATTTTTTCTGGCCCCACGCCAGTTAAAAGTAGGATAAATGATAACTCTGTTAACGAACACTCCGGCTAATTTTGTGGCAGAGACTGCAGGGGAGGGAGCAGGTGGGACTGTCCTCACACTGTGGACTCATAACCATTTCGGGCATCAAACATTTATTAAGGGCCAGTAATAAAAGCCCCCATGATAGTGTAATGGCTCATTCTAAATGCTTCCTGCTAATAAAATGAGCATTGATTCGAAAGGCAATATTTAAATTCCATCCACAGCATGTCAAGGAAAGGCCAAGTGTGGCTAGAGTGTGAGAAACATTTATTTAGCCAATTCACTTAACCATCCACTGCCTGGCAAATTGTGTGGCTCAGGAGGGGATGTGGTTTTTTTTTTTTTTTTTTTTTTTTTTTTGGTTTTTCGAGACAGGGTTTCTCTGTGTAGCTTTGCGCCTTTCCTGGAACTCACTTGGTAGTCCAGGTTGGCCTCGAACTCACAGAGATCCGCCTGGCTCTGCCTCCCGAGTGCTGGGATTAAAGGCGTGCGCCACCACCGCCCGGCGGGGATGTGTTTGGTAGGAAATGCTTCACTGGGGAGGTGCCTACAGACCCAGCTTCAACTCCTAGCTCCCTGCATTAGGGCTGGGTTTACACTGGGCTTGGCGTACAGCCCTCTGAGCCTGCACTGGATCCTTGACATATAGATAGTGTGGAGGTTGGCTTTAATTGTCAACTCCACCCAGTGTAGAATCATCTGGGGAGATGGTCTCAATGAGGGATGTCTCAATTGGGTTGGCTTGTGGGCATGTCTGCCCGCAGAGGATCGTCTTAATTAAGTTAACTGAGGTGGAAAGACCCACCCTTAATGTGGGCAGCACCATTTCATGGGCTGGGTCCTGAACTCTTACAGAGTGAAGAAAGCTGGCGGAGCAGAAGCAGGCGAGCGTTAGAGCGTACACTCATCTCTCTCTGCTCTCGACTGTGGCTGTGATGGGACAAGCCGCTATCTCAAGCTCCCGCTCCTGTGGCTCCTCCCACAGTGATGGACTGTAACCTAGAATTGTGAGGCGAAAGAACAATCCTTTTCTCCTAGGTCAGGGTATTCTCTCCCACCAACAGACATGAACTAGGACCACTGGTCATGCTTCTCCTGTTCAGTGGCTTGCAGGGTTAAAGTAATATGGAATCCATATGCTTTAAGCTCCCTTATTACTTCCTTTGAACTCAGAGATGGACTTGCTCCAGGTCAGTACTTGAGCAGCTTCAGGGAAGTTACTCAACAGGCTCCTGACTCTCGTCAAAGCTGTTTGACACAAGTCCCCTAAACAACCCCCAACCTTGAAATGTGTCTTGTGGCCCATTCAGTGAGTATAAAATTCACACATTTACATGTGTATAGTCTTTCAGGTACTCAGCTAAACGGTTCAAGACTGTATGCAAGATCTGGCTCCCACTGCCCTGCATCCCCCTGCCTCTTCCACAGACACTATGGTCCAGCTGCGCCCTCTGTCCTGATTTCCTCCCTTCACGCATTTCTTTCCCTCCTCTTGAAGGCTCCCATTGTCCCTTCCTGAACAATGCTCTCTATCCTTAGGGGTGGCCAAAGATCCTCTTCAGAGGGCCCTGGCCTTCCCTCTACCAGCAGTGGCCATGTCCTCCTGCAGCCCTCTCTCTCAGAGCTGAAAGCACACCTCACTTCTGTCCGTCCAGCATCCACGAGAGAGGCTGGCATGGACTCAACATGTTCCTCTGAGTGGGTTGACTCAGCTCTCACTCCTAGAGACTCTTGTCCTGTCCTAGAGACTTAAAAAGAATCTATCTGCTGAGAACTCACAAATAAACCTGGCTTGGTCCACCTCCTCAATCGGATCCTGCAGACACTCAGCTGCCTACTTGCATATATCCACTCGGATGTCCATGCCTGTCCAAAACTGGGCTCTTCACAGGCCTTCCCAAGCTGGCTCCTCCTCCGCCCTTCCCGTCTTAGCAGATGGAAACTACATCTTTCTACTTCTCAGACCGAAAGCTCTGGTGCCATCCCCCTCACTTCCCTTACCCCAAATATCTGGTGTGGTTGATTCTGTCAGCTCTGGCTTGGAGACACATTCATCGCCTCGTTTGTGCCTACATTAGTGCCTAAGGGAGATCTCCATGCCTGCTTCCACCCTTCTGATTATCCCCAGCATTGCATTCACAGCGACCCTATGACAGCATGCTCTGCTCTTCCTCTGCTCACGGCTCTCCACTGACTTTCCACCCTGTGTTTAGTACGGCCAAGTTCCCGTAGTGATAAGACCCTGTATGATCTGGTCTCTGCTGCCTGCCAAGTTCATTTCCATTGTTTGCTAGACATCCCAAGCAAGCTCTTACCTCAGGGCCTTTGCACTTACTGTTCCCTCTGCTGGGAACACTGCTTCCCTCATGCCATATGGCTGACATTGGCTCTCCCTCTGGCTCTTTCTTCTTAGAGGGACTTTCTCTGACCTTATCTGGATTCTTACCTCCCCAACAAAAACTGATCTCCCCCATTTATTTGTTTATTTGTTTATTTTAGCACTTATTGCTCATTGCCTTTCATAGTTCATGATTTATTGATCTCATTTTTCTTCCGTCTTTTCCAAGCTGTGAGGGCATGGATTTGGGAATCTCTATCTTCTGTATCTACAGCAGCATATAATACACAGTGTCCCTTAAAACAGAATGCCGAATGAATAAATGAATAGCTTCTTCAAGGAAAACATCAACACCAGTAGCTCAGCTGGAAGCAGCAGGTGGATGGCTCCAGTGGTGGGCAGTAGTCTTCTTTCACACCAGTGGTAACGGGATGCCAAGTAACTCCTCACAGGGATGGCTATGGGCTCACTCTATGGGTGAGTTTTAGAAACCGATATTGTACTGTTTGGTACTACCAAGCCGGCAGAGGCAGAGTTAGTTTTCTCTAGGGAACACTTTGAATAAGTTTTCAGAGTAAGGAAAAGAATAAGGGAGAAAGCAGCAGGTGCAGGACCCAAACATCCTACTCTGCTGAGAGACCGTCTTCCTAGGCAGCTATCCTAGGTGTGGTCAGCAGGTCAGGCTGTCCTCTGGGGCCAGACAAGACGTGGTGGCTGGTGTTTGGATTAGCATTAGGTACCAAATGTAAAGTGAAGTCTGCAGAGTTCCATCCCTCCATTGACTCAGACATGAGTTTCTGTGCAGACACTTGAGTCAGTCACCATTATACACAACCTTATACACCATTGAGTGTGTGAGTGACCACTTCCTACTATTTAGTTCAAATCTTCCATGTAGAGTTTGCTCCCTGATTAAGGGGAAAGTGACCTTCACTGGTCTCTCTTGCTCCAGGGATGGTCATGTCCTTCGGGAATAGGCAATAGATCCTGCCTTTATTTTAGTGACTTCCCTGTCCCTTAGATATACAGGATAGACCTAGAACTGAACCTCCTATTCACTAGCCATGCATACAGGCTGAGTACTCTGACTTCTGGTGAGTTCCTGACCCAGAAGGTGTGTTATTCTTTCCTCAGATATATGGAGGCAAGCAAGACTCTGACTTAATTTCCTTAGGATCCAAGATCTAAATGAGGGCAGGGTTAGCTGTCCCCTACTTCAGCCTCAGGGGAGCCACCACCTCACTCATGGCTCATATGGAGAGACCAACATTTAGGAAGTGTTAAGAATACACCTTGCCTTGAGTAGAGCTGGTACTTGGTTAATATTTGACTTGTGAGCCTTAAGTCTGTTTCTAAAGGGTGAAGGAGAGGTCTCCTTTTTCTGAGGATTAAATTTTGTTCTAAAGCCTGGCTAACATCTGTTTTTCCAACTTTGAAACCACCAAAATCCTGCAGGAGAGCTAGCCTGCTGCTCTTCTGCTCAGTCTCTACCTGTCCCTCCTGGGTTCAGCTCTGCCCATTTATGATTTTATTATCTGCAGGCTCAGCCCTGGTCCAGCTGCTCAGTCAGTAAGAGGCCAGCCTGGCAGTGTCTGCAGGAACTCTCTGTACCATCTGGGCAATGTGGCAAGCCCACCCTGGCCATCCTGGGGGTCAGAAGGGAAACTTGCCTGCTGTCAACACCTGTTGTGTCCACTGTCCACCATCCATTCATCTGTCTAGTCCCCAGTTTCTCCTCTGGGGAGTCACTTCCCTAGTATGCCCCAAGTCTTCAAGTGGTAGAGACTCTACTTGGACCCCACAACAGATTAATTTCTTGCTCACTTGGTTCAGACATAAGTACATGATCCAAGTCAGGCCAATTACAGCTCATTTTCAGTATGTGTATGTGTAGATGTGTACACAGTTGGAGATCAGGCTTTCCTTCTCATTGGATATAAAGTTGCAAGAATACCCAGTTGGGAACTTCTAGCAACCTCAGTGACAAGAGGCTGAGCCTAAGGCTGAAGGCAACACTGAAGCCAGATGGCAAGACAGGAACTTACCCAGGTGAGAGCATTCGGCCCTGGCCTGAGTCATGCCTGAACACTAATCAGTTTACTTGGACAAGCTGTGCCGCTATGTGGTCTGATCGTGTCTCTAGTTCACTTAAACAAGCATAACATGTTTTTCTCACTAGTAACCTGGAGTGTTCTAGGCACAGAGCCTTTGTGGCCAGCTCCTCACTGTGTGGAAGCCCATCCTCCTCTGATCCCTTCTCTCTAGGGCAGTGTTTCTCAACCTTCCTAATGCTGTGACCCTTTAATACAGTTCCTACCCTTTAATACAGTTCCTCCCTTTAACACAGCTGCTACTTCAAAACTGTAATTTTGCTACTGTTCTGAGTCCTAATGTATATATCTGATATGCAGGATATCTGATAAGTGACACCCCCCACCAAGGGTCATGATCCACAAGTTGAGAATTGCTGCTCTAGGATCTACAGTTTCCTTATTCTGTCCTCAGGTAGTAGTTAACAACTCACATCCCTACTGGGGAATAAGCTTGGCTCCAGGGAGCAGATAATCTGCTCCTGACATCTTAGTCCTCAAAGCCTGTCCCTGGGTGTCACCAGTATCACTTTCGAGCTTTATCATGCTGAGATCAGCTAAACCCACAAATTCCTGTGATGAGCTCCACAGAAATGCCAACAACCAGGATCCATGACTCCCCAAACATGTGGAGAACATTGGTGCTGATGGATGGAGTGGGAAGGAGTGTGTATGCAGGGTGGGGCGGGGGAAGGTTTCTACTTGTAAAAACTTGACAATGTATATTTCATTCCTATTTTGGAGATCTGCAGGCAAATTTATTTACTCAAGGTGCTAATGACCATAGCCATAAAGAGAAATGTTCTGGCTATCAGCATTTAACATTTTCCAATGTCCTTGATGATGGAACAGGTTTCTTTTGTTTTTGGCTGAGATCATAACACCCTGAACATTGGGAAATCCTTGACTAGAACCATAGCATCCTCTTGTCCTGGCCCTGTGTACACCTGGCCTCTGCCTGGATGGAGACCTGCTTCTGCTCTGGTTGTGTCTGGGCCTTTCTATCCTGGCCTTCTTTACCACCAGACCTCCTAGAGTGCCCCAGGGCTAGAGGCATGCAGCTGTGGTGTGTTGGCACACCGTTTCTCAGTGATGGTGGCAGGAGACAATTAGGTTGAACTGATAACATTCATTCTTCTTGGGGCCTCATGGACTCCATGACATCCCCGCTCTGAGACCACAGCTGGGATCAGGCTGCAAAAGAGCCTTCAGCTCAACAGTAGATGGTGACGGATGTTTCAAATCTCATGCTTAGGGGCAGCGCAGGGGATGAGTTTCTGGGAGTTAAGGCCTGTAATGAAACACACCAGGACCATAAAAAAATGCGGTATGGCCAGGGAGTAGGGACTCTGGGACCCTCAGGCTAGGTGACATGGGAGAGTTCTGATTTAATATTTTGCTCTTAGAACAGCAGCAGCACACTTCTTAGGAAACAGAAACACTTGTGAAGTTTTGCTTGCTAAATCCCTGACTCATTGTCAGAGGAGGTATACGCAGAGGCTTTAGTTCAAGGTTGAAGGAAGGGGAGTCACCGTTTGTTGACTGCTCACTGTGTGCCAGGCCCCGAGCTGTTCTGTATTGGGGATCCTTCTCAGTCTCCACACAATCCAGGGAGGTAAGTGGTATCTCCTTCGATAGGGATGAAGCCAAGACGCAGGAGCATGGGCAGCCTTTCATTGACAGGGACATTAGGATCCAGGCCAAGCTCTTCCGGCAGCTTGAACCCGCCTAGGCAGGGACTTCTCAGAGTGCAATCTCAGGCCGGGTTGGCTCTGCCCCTTAAGTCTTGTTGGGCAGGACCTTCTTTTTCCTTTCTATCCCTTAACAATCTCCAAGCTTGGGTCCAAAGCAACTCAGAGCAGATTTCCCAAGTCCTGATCTCTTTGATGGCAGAGATGGGATCTGAAGAAAAGAAATCAGCTAGATCCAGGGTGAAGTTCCAGGGTTAACTGCAAACCCCCAGCATGGAGAAGCCACCTGGAAACTGGCCCTGAAGGAGTTCTTAGGGATTAGTTTTGCCCCATTAAGGGGTTGGCTTGCCTCCAGAAAACATCAACACAGTTGTCTGCTTTTGTGCGTGTTTGTGTGGGTGTGGACCCTGTGTGCGCTGGTGCACACACATGGGTGTGGAGGTTAGAGGGCAAACTTGAGTGCCATTCCTCGGGTGCCTTCCATGTTTTGTTTGAGACAGGGTCTTCCCTTGGCTAGGACTATCACTGGGTGGGCTAGATTACCTGGCTCATAAGTTCCACATCCCCTGCCCACATCCAGAAAATGTCAAGTGTATATGGCCATTACGGTCTTGGCTTTTTATGTTGGTTGTGGAGATTTCATTAGAGAGCCATTTTATTGATTGAGACATCTCCCTTGTCTGTTTTTAGTACCCCACCCCAATCATCCCAAGAGGAGTTGATGAGAAATTGTTCGGGGAGCAAAGACATCGGAGTCCTAGTCTACCTCTGCTCCTGACCAGCAGCATGGCTCCTTTTTCTCTGAGCCTCAGTTTCCTCAGGGATGGCAGTGTTTACCCTGGGCCCTCATAGTGACAACGGATGTGGTACTCAGTTGAACTCGCCTGGAACTCACTGAGCTGTATGCCAGGCACCACGCTCCACCAGAGGAGGAGGGTGTGTCCTAGGGCATGGCACGCAGTCCCTGCTTTCAGCTAGTGAACTAGTGCAAAGAAGATGGCAGAGGCAGCCGATGGAGTGGCCTCCATCTCAAGAGCGTTCCTGGTCTTTGCTTCATTGGGAACACATGACGGCTGTCTGCAGCCGGCAGAGTAAATATTCTTAGTCTCATCTGACAGATGGAAGAAATGAAGGTCGCGGAAAGGAAGATGACTTGCTGCGTAGTAATCATGTCCCCAGTCTGTGCCTACAGTTCATCGGCACAGGGTTTACATACGTGTCATGTCATCAAATCTTAAAGGAAAAAGAAAATCCCTGTGTGGTGAGACACATTGCTAGGAGACCTCCGTGATAGCTGAGAAAGGGAAATGGGCCAGATTGCCAGTTCCTGTTGGGGAGGGACCAGACTATCTTCATTCAACACCGAACAAGGCATCAGGCAGTAAAAGTGGTTTAGATGGATGCTTTTGGCGCCCTGCCTGTGACCCCCTGAACTTAAGTACTTTAGTGCATGCTGGCCCCGCTTTCAACTGTCAACACCTCTGTTCCTCTGTCCCAGTGCTTTCTCTGACAGCAAAGGCCTTCTTTGCCCATGCACAGGAAAGTTGATGGCTCTGGAGAGCAAATCCTTGCTGAGCTTGTCCTCAAGAGAAGGTTCGGGGCCTCACCATTGCCCCATCTCGCCCTTCAGGGGAGGCAACTCTGAAATGTGTGCCCTACCTTGGTTCTCAGAGCTCCTGTGGAGTTAAATTCTAATTGTCCACACTGCCAACATGCTCAACCATGCACTTATTTTGGGTGAACTTCCTCCCCCATTTTCCTTTTCTACCTCCCCATGTATTTTCTGGGACCATCTCCCAAATAGACTATTTATCCTTTTTTTTCAGGGTCTGCCTCTAGGGAAACCAGACGACAACTGGGTTTAGTGATGGCTCATGGGATGAGTGGAAGAATGGATGACGAACAGTGTGTATCCTATCCCTGACCCCTGTCTGAGGAAGGGATTGGGAAGGGTCAGTTAGAATGAGCCTTGATGGGTTTCTTGGGGACCCAGGCAGGCTTGGGGAGGCATCTTCTTGGCTGATGTTGGTGGGAAGTGGCAGAGAAGAAAATTATACCATGAAGCTGGAACTGGTTTGCTTACTCTGGGTAAAGTTGGGGCTGGGACTCCAACCTGCCTTCCAAGAACGCAGGATGCCCTGCTCAGATCCTATCCATTGGCTGCCTGGTTTTCTTGGAATAAAATCCAACCCTTCTGAGATTCAGGGATTCCCAAACAAAAGAGTGCATCCCTCCCTTCATGGTACTTTTTTGTTTTATTTTTCTATCTCTTCCCTTCCTTTTGATTTCCTCCCTTTAAATTCCTTCCTTCCTTCCTCATTTTCTTTTAATTCTATCCAATCCCAGGGCCTCACATGTGCTAGGCAAGCGCTCTACCATTGAGCTTCATCACCAACCTTGAATCCATTTTATTTTAAAAATTAAGACAGGTTCTTACTAAAGTGCCCAGGCTGGCCTTGAACTTGCTATGAAGCCCAGGCAGACCTAGAACTTGCCATCTCCTGTGGCAACCAGGGGACACTGGGATTTCCAGGCCCATGCCACCTTGCCTCCTACAGGTGCTTTGTCCAGAATGCCCTTCCTCACAGCTCTACCTCCATCACTCTTTCTGCTTCTGTCAAGTTTCAACTTAAAAGCGACCTCCTTAGAAATCGCTCTGCTGCATATCCAACTTAGCCACTCCCCACCACAGTGTTCTAGTGTCCACCCCCCACCACAATGTTCTAGTGTCCACCCCCACCACAGTGTTCTAGTGTCCACCCCCCACCACAGTGTTCTAGTGTCCACCCCCCACCACAGTGTTCTACTTTCATCACAGAATTTGTGCCTGCGGAAGATATGCTTATTATATGCCAATTGTTATTAATTCATTTTTTGTCTAACCTGAAGGCTCAAGAACACTGTTGATCTTGTTCTCTGATTCCCTTGGAACAATGCCTGGCTTGTAGGAGAGATGCAGCGAATTTACCAACTGAACAAAAAGATACCCTCAAGAGAAGATAGTGATGGACAGTCAGGTGGAAGAATTCCGGAATGTGAAGACAATGCCTTTAGCTGCCGTTTGATCCGCTGGTGACCATTTTTAGGACCTGCTGAGAGTCTTTAAATGGACCAAATGGGTTGGTGGTGGGTTAGGGGTATGGCCTGAAGTCAGTATCTCAGTGGTGGGAGACCCAGAACCCCAGCCTCAAAGCCCACAAAAGTCATGCTCTTACCCAGCAGCCACACAGAATCTTCCAGGGTTCATGCACTCACCTGAAACAAAGCTCTCTGGTTATTCTACCCAGCACCCTACCACATCACAGGGGCACAGGCCACCGTAACTGTTTCTGTGATAGTGACACCTTTATTTAGAAATTGTCCCAGTTTTATCTTTTGTCGACGTATAAGCAAACATATATAGGTTGTTCACACAAATAATTTGTCCTTGGGGGAAAAAAATGTCACTTCAAACTAGTGTCTTGCTCTGAAGCTCTCAGGCAGGTGTGTCCAACCCATGACCTACAGGCCACATGTTGCCAAGGATAGCCATGCATGCATCCTAAAACATAGTCATAAATTTACTTTAAAAAGTAAGAAAAAATGTTTTGGTAATTCTGTTGAAAGTATGAACTCTGGAGATGACAATGTCATGTCACAACACCCAAAGGTTGGACATGCCAGTCTGGACCATGGTTTCTCTACCTAAGCACCATGGACATTTAGAGCTGGTAAGTTTCTTGTTGTAGGAGGCTGATCTGTGCTTGGAAGGGTGTTTAGCAACATGCTCAGTCTCATACCACTGCATGCCTGTAACTTCCAGGTTGTGAGAACCAACAATGTATCCTGACCTTGCAAACGAATAGCAGGAGACACAATCACCATCACTTAGGAATCCCCTTGCTGAGTTACAGGAGGGCAGACACCTCATCTGTTTTGCTGATTGCATCCTCAGAACCTGGCTTCAGTTAAGTACCACATAAATATTCATTGGATGAGTACAGGTGTGAATGAGTGAACAAATGGATAAATGTGTGGACACAACCATTGCCCCTGGACTTAGCTTCTAAATCTTCCAGCACCACAAGCCCCTTGCTTCTAGTTTTGAGACATCACATGGTCTGTGGACTCCTTGACCAGCTTTAATTTATTCCATCGACTTCCCATAAATATCCACAAGCAGGCCACAATTTCTGGCTTGGTCTATTTCCGCTTTGAGCCCAGAGTCTTCTTTCATGCTAAAGTGAAACATGGAAAATAAACAGAATATGGGAGTTCCAGCCAAGCTACTGGGGTCACACGTTCCAGGGTCCAACTCAAGATGTTTCCAAGGGGCCGCTTCCCCCTGCATCCCCCAGACATGGGTGGAGCCAGCATCCATTAGGACACATTACAGTCGTATAATGAGGCAGCCACACTCAAACCCAATCCGAACATCGGAGGCTTCTATAGACTCAGAGCCACTTGAGTTCACTCAGCCTCTGCTAATGAAAATATGAGCTGCATCTGAGCTGAGCCCGCTTCCCCACGTGGTCTGCTAAATACCTTAATATCTCTAGATTCCTTCCTGCTGTCTAAATTGTGTGCATCGTTTCTGACATTTACGAGTTATCTATGATGCCTGCAAGATTAAACCATCATGAAAGCTCTCCATCTGCACTCGGTGTTTCTACCTCCCTCTTCAAGCTGAGCTAGAATCAGACACGACAAAGCTCACCCCATCTGGGTGAAACCAGAGGCCGGCTGCAGACCTTCCAAGTCCATGACTGCGTTTCCATCTGTTTGCATGGCACAAGCTAGGGGATAGTATCTCCCTCCAGTAAGTCCTGGCTCACTGAACATCTTCTAAGGACCAACGCACTGGGGCTAGACTAAGAGGCATGAAAGGTAGACTGCCCCTCCATGGAAAGGCCTCATTTCAGAACAAAAGCTACACATAAATGCCAGGCACACATCCTAGGGACTCCCTGAAGAAATATGGGGTGTGGGTTGACACTTGTGTTTCCGAGTTGAGAAACTAAAGGACTTTGAGTCACTTGGCTACTTGGGAGAGTCACAAAGGGTCAGTGTCTACCCAAAGCCAGGATGCTTTCTACTGCAGTTTGGATCAGGAAGATAAACATTCAATGACTTAGCAGGATAGTATAAGCAGGATGAAAGAAATGCTTAATAACAGTATAAGCGACGCCCTGTGGGAAACCCAAGGAAGAGAAGATTAATTCACATGCAGGGTTTAATGAGTCCGGGTGGGAAGAACAAAGACAGTTTTGATCGGTGGAAAATAAGAAGCTTCCAGGGCTAAAGTATGGCATGCACCACAGCCTAGAAGTTTAGGACCCAGCAGAGAAGGGAGGGTATGGGAAGAGGGAGGCCGGTGAAGGTGATGTGGGTATGAGGTAAATCCAGCCTGCCAAAGCTCTGGATGGAGGGCCAGTCTCATCTGTCCCAATGTAGCACTCTGAGATGTCACAGTGGCAGCTTAAGTGTAGCTACAGAGAGAGCATTTGGATCCAGGAAGTGGACAGTCAGCACTGCCTTCCTTGTTTCTAGAAAGCTAGCTGTTAAATCCTCACAACCTACATGGAGGATCTGGGATAAGCTGCCTCCAAGGTGACCCCCAAGCTTCCAAACTGCAACGTATCCAAGCGCTCTGAGCTATCGAGGCTGATGATAGGAATTTAGAGCTGTGGTTTTAAAACGCAGAGTAGACTGGTTGCCCCTTGCTTTCTTCTACACAAACTGGAAATGTCTTGCCTAAAGAGAAGTCAGCAGCCCTTTCAATGAAGAGAAAATCAAAGCAAAGATCTGACCTGCTGCAATTTCTTACCGGGGAAACGGGAGAGGCATGCACAGCTCCTTCATCTATGACCAATATCACATTATCCCAGACTCGCTGATTCAGAATTCTCTTCCCATAGATCAGAGCTTTGCCTCTTCCATTACCAGCTAATCCAAATGGACCTGGTGCTAACTTAATTTCCAGGATAATGGAGGCCCGATCTGTTTGCACAATTGGCTCCTGCATCCTGGCAGCATTTGCTGAATCCTTAAAATCAGCGAGGCTGTAGCGGACCATACTCTCTGTCCTAGTAAGAGAGTTGGAGCATCTGCCTAGCCCTCCAGGTGGCCAGTGCTCACAGTGGACCCACTCCAGTGCTAGTGCCTGATGGGGGGATGTACTGGATCATCACCGAAGCACAAGAAGGAAGACTCTGCAATTATGTTTTATAGAATAGGAACTAAGCATCTCGGGGAGGCTAAGAAACATGCAGTTCATAACTAGTGAACCTAGGAGCTTGGATTGTCTTAATCCCAGAGACCTGGTTTAAGTGAATGAGCCCAATGTAACCCCATAGATCCTTGCAAGAGGAAAGCTGATATCACTACAGGACAGAAGGTATATGATGATGGAAGCAGAAGTTAGAGAGATGAGGCTGCACACCAAGGAAAGCTATCCCCCATCAGAAGCTAGAGGAGATAAGGAACAGATTCCACCTCTGCAGCCTCCAGAAGGGACTAGCCTTTGATGCCAGCAATACAAGACTCACTGCAAACTCCTAGACTGCAAAACTAGAGCAGAATGAATTTGTGTTGTTTGAAGCAGCTGAGTATGTGGTAATTTGTTACAGCAGCTGCAGGAAGCTCATATGCGTTCCAAAGCAAGAAGGGGTGAATGGAATCCACCAGTCCAGCCTTTATGGAAGTCAACATGAAGGTTTCTCAGAAAACTAAAACTAGGTGTCTACCACACAACCCAGTGATACCATTCCTGGGTATTTGCCTGAAGGACTCTAAGTGAATATATCACAGAGAAACTTGCACATCAGTTTTTACTACAGCACTATTCATAACAGATAAGTTATAGAAACAATAGAGGTGTCAACAACCGAGGAGTGAATAAAGAAAATGCAGCATACAGACATGGTAAAACTGTTTTTCAGCCATAAAGAACAAGAGTTGTTCTATTTGCAGGAAAATGGATGCAACTGGAGATCACCACAGTAAGTCTGATAAAGACAAACATGATATGTTTTCTCTCATTTGTAGTTCTTAGATTTTATGTCTATACATGCGATCAATCGTGTGTGTGTGTGTGTGTGTGTGTGTGTGTGTGTGTGTGTGTGTGTGTGTGTGTGTATTGTATGTGTGCTGACTAACTTTATGTCAACTTGAAACAGGCTAGAGGCATCTGAGAGGAGGGAACCCTAATTGAGAAAATGTCTCCATAAGATTAGGCTGTGTGCAAACTTATAGAGCATTTTCTAAATTGGTGGTCAATGTGGGAGGGCCCAGGTCATCCCTGGGCTGGAGGTCATAGGTTCTATAATAAAGCAGGCTGAGCAAGCCACGAGGAGCAAGCCAATAAACAGCATCCCTTCATGGCCTCTGCATCAGCTCCTGCTTCCAGGTTCCTGCCCTGCTTGAGTTCCTGCCTCAATTCCCTTCCATGATGAATGTGGAAGGGTAAGACAAACAAACTGTTTCCTCCCCAAATTGCTTTGGTCATAGTGTTTTGTCACAGCAATAGTCACCCTAACTAGGACACTAAGAAAGTAGAAGTGCAACTGTCTACAGAAACAAGGTTGACCAGCAGGAAGGGGAGGGACAAGGAAGAGGTGGTGGTTTGAATTAGAAATGCACCCCCCATAAGCTTATGTATTTAAACACTTGGTCCCCTGTTGGTGATTGGTAGTGCTACTTAGGAGTGTTATGGGACCTTTAGGGGTGCAGCCTTGCTGGAAGAGATGCATTATTGGTGTGGGCTTTGAGAGTTTATACTCTTGCACCACATCCATTTTCTATTTCTGTCATGTTTATGGTTGAAGATATGAGCTCTCTGTTTTTTTGTTCTGGTTCCTCGGCCATTATGGAGTTTCCCTCTGAAACTGTAGGCCAAAATTCATTCTTCCATAAGTTGCTGTTAAGTCATGTGTTATTGGTTGGTCTTTAGTCTTTTAGGGGGCCTGCCACCCAACTCCCCCCAAAATCACACACAGAGGCTTATTCTTAATTATAAATGTCCAGCCTTAGCTTGGCTTGTTGCTTGCCAGCTTTACATATCCCAACTATCTTTTGCCTCTGGGCTTTTCCCATTCTCTTACTTCTGTAAATTTTACTCTTACTCCATGACTTGCTGTGTAGCTGGGTGGCTGACCCCTCTTCCTTCTCTGGTTGCTTCTTTTCTCCTCCCAGATTTCTCCTTTTGTATCTTCTCTCTGCCTGCCAGCCCCACCTATCCTTTCTCCTGCCTCGCTATTGGCCGTTCAGTTCTTTATCATCAGGTGTTTTAGACAGGCACAGTAACACAGCTTCACAGAGTTAAACAAATACAACATAAGCAAAAGTAACACACCTTAAAATAATATTCTACAACAGTCACGGTGTTTTGTCACGGTGACAGGAAAGTAACTAATGTGGAAGAGGAAGGGTAGAAGGGGGTGCAGGAATACATTCAATGTACAATATATACTTGTATGGAAATTTGAAAAATCAATTAAGGATGTCAACAGGAGGAAGGAACTGGGTGTGAGTCCTTCCTCCAAGCAGGGAAGGAGTGGCAAGTGCCTTGGGTTGTCCTCAGATTGCTCTAGGCTCCCTCAAGTCCTCATTTTCTACCCCTCTTACCCTACCAACTGAATTCCATCTAAATATCACAACCCATCAATGGGATACCATTCTTCAGCCTCCACCCACTTCCTCTCCAGTAGAGGGCTAGATTGCAGCCGAGTAACAAGTGACGCCACACTGAACTGGAGTTTTGCTCTGTAGGCCATGAGCTGTGTGATTCCAGGCGATCCCTTTATTTCTCTGAACTTCAAGACTGTTCAGATCAGTCCCTGGGTTTAATTTCCATTTGCTAATGCAAATGAATTTCACACACTCAGGATAGAAAATTGAGCCTACCAAGAGAGCATCTCAAACCTCCTGGGTGCAGATTGTTTGTGCTCAGGTCTCATGTAAACAGGTGCCTGAGGATCCCTGTAGAGCCCTCAATAAACTGCAGGCTGGGAAACCATCCCACAGGGAGGGAAAGAGCCAATGCAAGGCAATGTGGGAGTATTTCTCTGGCGGCCTGGTCCAGAAGCAAGAACAGACTGGCCCTGTAAACTGAAGGTAGAGAAAGAAAATCCAACCATCACCCTACTTGGAGAGACCAGAGGCAAAACCTGGAAGTCTACACACTTGAGAGCTCTGAAGATGAGCTTGCAATCTGGAGAGGCTTGGAGGAACAGGAATGTAACTGTGACTCAGCAGCCAGACAGTCATCAGAGGTGTCAGGATGCCAACAGTTCAGGTCTTGGAGGCCAGGCCTGGCAACAGTGGTGAGATCAGGCCTATGGGTAAAGCTCAGAAGAATACCAAATGGCTTGACTGAAAGGTGGTGGCCTAGACAGTACTTCAAGTACTGTTGCTGTCCTATTTGAGAATCTAAAGTATCTTAAACATTTTGGGGGGAGAAGTGTCTTACTATGTAACAGCCCTGGTTAGCCTGAACTTATTATGTAGACCAGACTGGCCTTGAACTAACAGATCCACCTGCCCCTGCCTCCTGATTGTTGAGATCAAGGCATGTGTTACCACACCTGGCAGTCTTAAATGTTTTTAACTTTGCCTTCTTGGCCTAACAGGCAGAAAAGTGCTAAAAGCTCTCTGGAGCTGGGTGGCATTCCTCCTTTGTCCGATGGGCTAGGTGTCTTCGCTGCCAAATTTTCCGAGCCGTTTCACTTACCTAGAATGTGGGGACACTCTTTAGATGGTCTTCTAGTTTCACTTCTGTTACTATGATAAAATATCCTGACAGAAAAGCAACTCAGGAGAGAAAGGGTTTATTCGGCTTACATTTCCAGGCTACAGTCCAGGTGACTTACATGGAAGCCAAGACAGGACCAAAGCGACATAAACAGTCAAGAGCAGAGACAGAGCATACTCATAGACCCTGGATGGCTTGTTTGCTTGCCTGCTGCCAGCTAGCTTTCCCTTCCTCCATTGTGCAGCTTAGGATTTCCTGCCTATGGATTTGTGCCACCCACAATGGGCTTGCCTTCCTCCAGTCATTAACAATCAAGACAACCCTCCCAGAGATGCCTACAGGTCAACTTTATCTAGATAATTCCTCACTGAGACTCCTTCCTTGTGGTTCTAGGTCATGTCAAGTTGATAGTTAAAACTAACCAGCACAGATAGCTGGTCAGTGTCAGATTTCATGGGATTGGCTATGGTGGCAGGCAAGACTCTGGATTGCTTGTTCTCTCTCTAGCCCCTGTGACAATCCCCATACATCGAGAGACATAAGCCACCACACAGGTGAGTATGCTGGTGATAGTCTTTTGCTTCTGAGGGTGACAGAACCTATGCCGTTGTTCACTCTGGACTTGAAAACATATTATTTTCCCCTCTCCCTACCCAGCTACTGTCCTACCACATCCAAAACCAAATTTCTATGGCTTTCTCATTTGGAGTATACATAATGTGCCAAACAGCTGGGGTCTGAACAGGCAAATAACCGCTCTTCAAGCTCAGAAGCATCCATGACTCCACCTGAGGTCTCTGCCAGCAGCTCTAGGCTCCCAGCACCAAGTGAGGGTTTCAGGTTGCTACAGGCTGAGGAACTCCATCCTGTTGAGTCAACAGCCTCTTGGCATCACCCCTCGCTGTCTCCTCACCATATAGTCTTTTCTCAGGTACAGAGTACATGGAGATACTAGCCAGAGGACCGACTTCCCAGAGACCATACCCTGCTGTGCTGACCTTTAAGGGGATGCGTGCATCTTTTCCACATTCAGTTGGTTCTCCTGGGATGGGAAAGGAGTGGACATCAGAGTTCCCAAGCAGCAGGTTCCTACATGCCTATCTTCTTCTTTGATTTGATGTTGTCTGTTATGTATGGACAATGCAACCAGACACGTCTTTCAAACCTCACTGCTTATAGGGAGATCCCTGGTTTCAATGCGTGTATGGATTGTGTTGGGGCTTTGTTACAGGCGGATGGCAGCCGAGCCTGAGACTGCATTTCTAATAAGTTCCTGGATGATGGCAAGGTTGCAGATCCCTGAGGACTTAAGGGACCACTCTAAGACAAGGATGGAAGCTAGAGGGTTCTAGAAGGAAAAGTCATGGCTGAAACAGCACAGCGGCCCATGTCAGTGGCTGCGGTAGGTGGGTGATAGATGTCACCTAATCCCCAGGACAAGCCTGTAGGGCCAGGATTAGAACCAAATTTCACAGATGAAGGAACAGAAAGCTCAGGGATCAGCAACCACAGCCCCAGAGGCATATAGCTAGCAAAGGGAGGCAGGGACTGAGCTCTGGTGCCTAGCTTCTGTTCTTTCTCTACTGAGCAGCTAGCTGGGGAATCAATGAAGAGGAAGCCCTGCTCCAATCCACCAATGAGGAATCACGCCACAGAAGCCAACATATGGATAAAGAGCTGTCTCATTCTTCACTCAAAAAAATAAAACCAAAACCGTGTGAAATGACTCCTCACCAGTCAAAAGAGAAATGGATATTTTAAAGTAATGATGGCGTGCAGGGAAAGGTGGGGTGGAATAAGTATTCTCACACACTTCTGGAGAGAATAAATTGAAACTAGCGATAGGAAAACAGATGGTGGTCATGGAAGGTCTTCGAAATGTTGCTGCCCTTCCTGAGAATCTGTCCTAATGAAACCTTAAAGTGGCCAGGACTGTTCAGGAGACAGAGATGGTAGAGGTGGTAGAGAACTCCCACCGCAAAGCATTGGGGTAATGCAGTTGAGTGTCCACATCATGGGACTTTGTGCGGTCATTGAATGATATGTATATAGTTATGTTATTGGGGGCGAAGGGGGGGAAGTGGTCTGCAAAATCATCCATCCAAGAATAAAAGTGGGTACTAAAAATAACAGCAAAACCCCAAATCTTAAAGGAGATTGAAAAGAATTCAACCCACATATTTGAATTGAGTTGTAGAATAATATATAATCATTTTAAAGATGTGTTTTCCCCAAATATTTTTAATTACATGTGACTTTTATGGTGAATTTAGAACTAAAGTAATTTACTGAGGTTAAATATGTCCCTATGTCTAGGACAATCTCTGAAACCATCAGGAAGTAAAACACTGAAGACATTGGTACACACTACAGACCACCCTTTGAACGCCCAGGGGGAAGCTCGCTTTGCAGATGGCTTACAGTCTGGAAGAGGAGAGGTGCCAATTAATTCCTATCTCTGGAGCAAGCAATGGGCCCTGAGTCTGGAGTGTAGAGGAGAGGGCATAGAAGGAGAGTCTTAGGCATGAAATGTCCCCTAAGTATGAAAGAGGCTCTAGGGCGGCATGGGACAGAAAGGACCTGGATAGAATGTCTGTTAACACTTGAAGGAAACCAGTGAGAACATGCTGGGCTCAAGAAGCCACTCCATTGTCTGGCCTGGCCTAGAGAGGGTTCAGGTGAGGGTGGGAAGAGATGGGTGGGGAAATAGCCAGGATCATCCAGAACTGTAGCCATCCTGCATGGGGGGCTGATTTTGTGTAGAAGGTACCAAGGAGGCCCAGCAGGGTTTAGAGAGAATCCTGTGAAGATCCCACCTCTGGCTGTCTGGCCGCCAGTGAGGGAGTTCAGCTGTGCTTCACTGGGTGGGGTGGAAAGGAGACCGTTGGAGTAGTTGAAGTAAGGCACATGGGGGTTAGTTAGGGATGGCTAGGAATGAGTAGATGGGAGCTCAAGGCAGTAAATCAATAGTTCCATGTCTTCCAAATTAACTGGCTGCAGATGTTTAGGGAGAGGAGGGTCCTCCCGGGATTACAGCTTGGGTAACTAGTTGACTGTCTGGGATGTTTGTAACTGCTAATTTACAGGCCTGGTTGTCAGGGCAATTAAAAATGGGCCATTTTATGGAACAAAATATAATCTAGACACACCTAATCAGGCCACATAAAATGAATGTGCACTCACTGACAAAGTGTCATGTCTTCTTGAGTAGCTGTGGGCCTCTGTGTTCTGGAGGGCCTTGGTTCAGCACTAAGCCATTTCACCTGTGAGAGCAACGTGGAGGCAGCCTAGTTCAGCAGGAGGTTCATGCTTTTGAAGAGCAATAGGCACTGTTTCCTGAAAGTATTTCCCTTATAGACAGATGGAAACCCCCAAGTGGATAAGGGCCATGAAGGGTGGAGAGTGAGAGGGGTATGCAAGTGGGCTGCCTTCTGTGAAGCACCTAGGGATGTAAGGCAAGGGGCCTTTGCTCACACACAAAACCAAGGGCAGGGGAGATGGGTCAGTTGGTAAAGTGCCTGCTGTGTAAGCATGAGTTTGGATCCCTGATACCTGTGTAACGGTTGGGCACAGTGACGCATGTCCGTATTCCTGTATTGTGATGGTAGCGACAAACAGAACCTTGGAAGCCACTGGTCAACAGGCCTCGCTGAATTCATGAGCTTCAGGTCTAAGTGAGAGATACTGTCTATAAAGTGGAGAGTGATCAGGGAACACACCCAAATAGACCTCTGGCCTCTACATTCATGTGTGCCATACACTCACACATCCACACAAATAGGAACACAGACACACACACACAGACACACAGACACACATAGACACATACACACACACACACACACACACACACACACAGAAAGAGAGAGAGAGAGAGAGAGAGAGAGAGAGAGAGAGAGAGAGAGAGAGAGAGAGAATGAAAGAATCATGGTGTTATTTATTTGTGGAACACATATGCACACACACTCATTTTACAAATGAGACTCAGTATGATTCTGTAGTCAGTTTCACATCATGACGTGTGCTATGGCTCAGTCAACTGCAGCCTGAGACTTCAGCTCTTGAATGTCTGATTTTTCCTGTACATTGTACCAATCTCGTTTAAACATCCAGTGCCTGCTGCTCTCCTGGAGGACCTTATAAACCCAAGGAGGCAGCCAGCAAGCCTTGTGTTGGACAGAATCTATTCTCTAGCTCCAGACAGAGCTGGGTCTAGATCCACCTTCCTTCTCTTTCTAGGTGACCTTGAGCTCATCTTCTTTGAAGCTCGGCTTTCCTCTTTGTGAATCAAGGGCAGCAGCATCACCTTCAGGCTAGTTATGACGATTAAATAACAAGAGGCAGGTGAAACATCCAGCCCACGGTAGCCACGCATGCCTCTTTCTTCTTTCATCCACCCAGAAACTTCCAGAGCTACAAGATTCACCATTGCACTCAAGAACATGCTCACCAACAGCTTTCCCTCTGGGTCTTATAAGAGAAGACCTGGGGAGCAAGGTCCCATTTTGTCTGGTTTTGATATTGTACAGAAGCCATCTTACGGTAACCCAGCCTTGGGACAGTCTTGTAGAATATGGAGATTTCTGCAGCAAAAGCTCCTTTTAAAGACAGTTCTTCTTTGCTATATAGTGCAACTTGTGCTTTCAAATGTTTTTATTTCAAATAAATTAGCCATGCTGCTGACTCTGGCAGGGACCCAGTCTGCTCCACTGCACTGCAGTGAGGTCCCGATTGTAGTTGAGCTGAGGGTGGCTTCTTGATGCTGTGGGTGGGCACAGGTCAAGGGTGCAGAGAACTAGGCTCACATAATCGCTCCCCTACCACTCGCTCATTCTGTGACCTTGGGAGGCCCCCCACTGCTCCACTCAGCTATCCACCCTTAACCTCCATGCAGCAGAAGTACTGTCCGGTGCCTAGCATAGCAGGGCTTAACCTCTGTTGGGTAAATGGACTTTGCTTCCCTTTCACAAAAAGGTGGATAACTCCTATCTTGAAGGGTAGTAGTACAGATCCATAACAGGGGCTGGGGAGATGACTCACTTGCTGCACAAGTGTGAAGACCCAAGTTTGGATCCCCTGCACACATGTAAAAAGCTGGGTGTAGCAGTACAGCAAGCATTCCCTGTACCAAGGAGGCAGAGACAGGAAGAACCCCTGGGGCTTGCTAGACAGCTAGTCTAGCCAGGTGGTTAGAGACCCTGCTGTACAAAGGGAGGTGGGGAGTGATTAAGGGACACAGTCATGTTGATCTCTGGCCTCCACACATAGGCACACATATCTGCACACACACATAAATGTACACACACACACACACACACACACACACAAACATAAAGGTCCAGAAGAGAGTATACCATACACTGCCCCTTGCTCACACAGACGCTTACTCCGGGAGAGCTGAGGCTGCTGTTCTTATCAGTATTATTAGTCTAGCACTGCTTCTGGTGGATGTAGGGGGTGTGATTTCATCCTCTAGTTGCGTAGGGCAGTTATGCCTCACACACAGTAGGAGTTCAGTAAGTGATAAGGCTTGAAAGCCTATTTTCCTGTCGGTCTCCAGCACAGACTGTAAGCCAGATCTGTCTGCTCAGGGCATTTTTCCTTCTCCCTCCCTCCTCTCTTCAGGGGACACAGTGATAACTGGGGAGCTACTGTATTTGATGATTCAGGATCTGCTATGCATATTTCCCAACCCCACCCTTATAAGGAAGAGCTGAACCGGGCCCGGGGAATTATTTTCGGTATTTTATCCAGCTATTCTCGTCTCTAACGCTTTGCGGTGGGTGGTTAGAGCTGGTGATTTTCCTCTCTTTTGTGCAAACGAGACCAGAATAAACAGTGCAGGGTGAGTCACTTCAGACTCTTAGCACTTCAATTACTTAAAAACTCAAGGGCCCAATGAAACTCAGAATGTCACCTTTTCCAGAACAGCCATAAGCAGATGGGAAACATGCCATGTTCTGAGTAGTCCGTGGCTTCTCGGCACAGGAAATCTGCTACTAGCTAGCTGGGAGCACCCAGAGGAAAGAGGTGCAGGGGCAGCTGCCACTCCCTCCAAGGACTCCACACACATTACTTCCTGCTTTGCTTCATTTAATCTTTACTATGACCTTGTGAAGTAACACACTTAATGCCATGGAGCTAGTAATGGCCTCCATACATATTTCTTGCCTACCTAGGTGTGGGGCCACTCACTCTCCATGTCTTACATCCACACTTCAAATCCTCACAGCAATGGTGTGGCCTATCTATTGCTCTCTACTTCAGAAAGGAGGAAACGGAAGCTCAGAGAATGAGAGAGACCAGAAACAGAATGTTTGCTTTCTCTGTCCGGGGCTCCGTTTCCTATATCTGACTCCGTTATCAGGGATTGATGAATGTTCTAACATTGTCCTGTATTACACAAGAAACCAGCAAGTGATCTGAGTGTCAGGAACATTGTTACTCTGGGGTGTGTGTGTGTGTGTGTGTGTGTGTGTGTGTGTGTGTGTGTGTGAGAGAGAGAGAGAGAGAGAGAGAGAGAGAGAGAGAGAGAGAGAGAGAGATCAAGGACCAGAAACTGGTTTGACTTTTTTCTTACCCCTTGGGTCTACCTCTGGTTGATCTGGAAATAAGAAATCTGCAATAAGAGGCTTTGTGTAAAGACTGTAAGTACCAAATTCCTACCCCTGCCCAGCACTGGGGAAAAGTTGTTTACGATTCTGATTTTAAAGA
The DNA here is from genome assembly GCF_007827085.1 of Peromyscus californicus insignis. NCBI lineage: Eukaryota > Metazoa > Chordata > Mammalia > Rodentia > Cricetidae > Peromyscus > Peromyscus californicus. Next base: position 41,681,172 of record NW_026294551.1, on the reverse strand, counting down.
AGCTCAAAGAACATACATTGGCCCCTTTAACATATGATTCAGAAAAAGTGGCATGACAAACAATAAGAAATATTTATTAACTGTTTTCCTTTTTTAAAAAATAAAACGAACAAAGTTTGGACCAAGGAATTCGTTGTTGAAGATTTGAAATGTGGACAGTGTCCAGAAAGTCTTAACCTTTATAAAAGTTTGTTTTAAAGTTAGTTAGGATTTCAATTTATTTCTCTGTGGAAATAAAGTTAAAGTCCACAGGTAGGGGGTGGGGGTGGGGGTGGGGTGGTGATTGAGGGAGAACAGCCAGAAACAGATGATATGAAGTCAAAACACGGAAAAACAAGGAGGGGGCTCCAAATGGGGAGGGGGGACGGAGGGCAATACAGATGGACATGCCGAGACAAGGGGCAAATAACGCCAAGGTTGTGTGATGAAGTCTGAAGGAGTCTCTATTTTATATTTACCTAAAATTATATACAACGCTTAATACTCTCTCCTTCTCTCTCTCTCTCTCTCTGTCTTTCTCTCTTTCTCTCTCTCTCTCTGTGTGTGTGTGTGTGTGTGTGTGTGTGTGTGTGTGTGTGTGTCTTAAAGGAAGTTAAGCCACTTGGGCAGGCAATGATCCCCACAAGAGCTGTACACTAAGAAACACCCCAGTACCAGGCATGAGAAATCTCTTTTTGAATGGTTAGCCAGGGCAGTCCGAGTGATTCCCAAAACAATACAGATTACCCATTGTAGCCCTTGGTTGCCTCTCAGGGGTTGAGGGTAGTCCCTATTGCTGAAGACATCACGCACTTAGGACACAGGACTTGGATATACGGAGCTGGATCTGACCTTAAAGCCCCCTTCCCGTGGTCTAGCTTCCATGGTAGCAGAAACACTATGCAAGCTTCCAAGGGAAGGAAGCCATTAAGGAGTCTCACTCAGCTGCAGCATCTATGAACCACAACAGCCACCAGCATGGCGAGGTATCGTCAAGGCACTCACATGTTGGAGGTAACCAACAGCTGTCTAATTAGACTTAAAGCCCACTCAACAGGAGGGACATCATGCCTGGTTTCAAGCCCAGCCATCTTCCTGGGGCTAAGATCATGGACCTAAGAAAAGAATCCACTACTGCCACTTTGCTAGATCAGCATATTCCTTACTACAACCTAAATCGTATCTTAATACCCAAGGTAAGTGTAGCCATCGCCCCTCATCAAAGAAGCCCCTCTTTACAGCAAATGGAGACCATCACAGAAAACACAGTTGTACACGATGCAGAGATCACTTGGTGGGGAGCCCAGCCACAATGGATACAGCTATATCCCAGATCTTGCGTTTGTGTCTCAGGAAACATCTCAGAAGAGAGGGCAGAAAGACTGTAAGAGTCAGAATACCAGGGATTCTCAGTGAAATAGCTCTCCTAGAAATGGCTGCATGCATAAGATGAGCAATGGCAATATCAGTGAGCGTGTTCATGTGGATGGGACAAGTCCACCGAGTCCCATCCCTAGACAACTAAGGACTGCTGGGAGAGGGAAAACTAGCATCACCCAGGGATGAGCTTCCTTATTGGTTGTCCAATACAGAGTGGCCAATTCTGAGGCCATATACACACAACAAAAACAGATTCAGCAGGTTGTACTTATATAACAATAATTATAATTATCAAAGAAAAGGAGGCTATGAATTTGAGAGGGGGGACATGGGAGGGCTTGGAGGGAGGAAAGGGAAGGAGGAAAGGTGATGAAAAATAAATTTATACATGGTGGTGAGGTTCCAAGGCTAGCCCCAGAGATACTTAATATTCACCGTCACAATTAGTCTGTATTTCCCCCTTTGAAGTGGTTTATATTTCGTACTGTCACTGCCATTATTAGGGAGGTTGTATTTTGAGTTGTGTTGGGGGCCTGTCTGGAAATTGGGCTCTTCTCTGGGGTATGTACATTTTCTGTAGTGTTTTAAGGAAGAATGTGGTGACCTGAGAGTATCCTGCACAGCTTTGCTACGGTTAAAAAAGAAACATGAACACTGGGGAGATTCTCATGCAGTTAGTCATAACTTCCTAGTTTGACAGCCCCAAGCAAGAACTAAACAAAAACCAAAACACAATGAGTAGATAAAGGAAATGCACTAGAACCACGCAGCAGACTAGTATTTAGACATAAACAGCAATAAAGCCCGGCATGTGCTACAACATGGATAACCCTTGAGAACCTTATGCCAAGAGAATGAAACCAGTCACAAAAGGTCACGGACTGTCTAATTCTGTTTAAATGTCTGGAAGAGACAAGATCTACAGACAGAATGTAGACTCACGGTTGGCTGGAGCTGAGGCGTTATGGTATGGGCAGAGGCCTATTTGGGGAGAGAGTCTAAAATTCAGTTATAGTGACAGTGTTGCATCCTGTGTATGTACTACACACCTTAAATCACACATTCAGACGGGGGACCACGTGACATGCAAACTTCTATCTCCACAATCCTGTTTTTCAAAAGTAAAATTTAGCAAAGCAGTTGCTCTGGTGAATTTTCTGCTCTCCCCTGGGTCAGGCCTACCCGCTGCTCACAGCAACATGCGCGACGTTTGCCAGGGGAGTTCCAACACTCTCTATGTCTCTTATGGGAGCATCTTCTGCAAACTACCTTCCAATAAAACCAGAGTAGCTGTGTTTATTCATTCCTACACCACACTTTTCCTAACTACCTAGTCTTTACTAGATGACATCAGGAAGCCAGGTTCACACCAGGAAGCCAGGTTCTCACAGGGATGCAAATGCTGGGTTCACACCAGGAAGCCAGGTTCTCACCGGGGAGCCACAATCGCACAGGTTCTCCTGAGGAAGCCTGGCTCAGAAAAGTGCTTTGATGTAAGGAAAGCCTTAATTAGCCCCATGCTAGATCCTGCGTCTTCCTGAACTGAACCAAACACACAGTCCCATCTCCTTCCCTCCTTCCAAATGCAGGTCTTCTAAAGGCAGACTTCTTTGAAAGAGAAAAGTAAACAAACCTCTAAACAAGGGAGGTTTTCAAATAAAGTAATTAGTGTATTTTTACAAGGATTTCTAACACAGCCTCAGAGCGTGGGTTTTCCAGGTCTCTTCCTCAGAATCAGACAGGACAGGACCTGAAGACTTTAAGGTGCAAACGCCCAGAACAGAACTGTTTGAGGCAACCCCGACTGCAGCTCTCTTAGAAACAGGGAGAAGATTGTGCATGCAGAGGCCAAATCCCACCACGGGGCTCCAGGGCAGATGCTGTGCTATGACCCAGGTGGAGCCGGATGACAGATGACAGAGGCCCTAACTCTACATCATAGGCATGAAGTTTACAGGGAAGATAAGTCGAGGGCAGGGAGGATCTGGGCTTGACTGTACATCGTAGAAGAGATAGAGATAGAAACTTGTGTGCCCCGCTGTTCAATTTATTTTCGCCGACTTTACTGACAGATTTGCTTCTGGGAAAGGGCTGATCCAGTGGACCCTGTGTGGCTGGGACACATTGCCTCAGTGCGGAAAGCAGTGTCAAGCATAAGTCAGGAACACAGGGTCAGGTGTAGTGCATTTAGGTTTGGCAAAACCTATGATAAAAGCATTGGGGCTGTGTTAGAATTGGTGTCTCCCCCTCTGGCTTGCCTTAATTATTATGCACTTGCTTTCTGGGCCTTGAATTATTCATGAGGCCAATTATGAAATAGGATGCTGATTGGTAATCTCCAGCTGTGGTACCTGAGTGTGCAGGGATGCCTCATCTCTTTCCGGGAAACGCAAGGCTGGGCTAAGCAGCTTGTGGGATGCAGGGCTTTGGGGGAACAGGAGGTGGCAGAGAGGGCAGAGTAGTGAAGTCACTGGAGAAACAGGGCAATATATTCAGAGGAGGTGGAAGTGGGGTGATCAGCTTTCCAGTGGGCTAAGATACTGGGAATAAAAGAGATGAATCGTTCAAAGCAAGAGCTGGATGAACATCCAGTGAATGAATGAATGAGCGAATGAGTGAATGAATGAATCTGAAGTGTCCATGCTTGAACAGGAGGAAGGACACTGGGCTTCACTGGCTGCCTTCAGTCTCCCTGGACAGACAGAGACTCCTCTTGTTTTGTTTCCCTCAGGATCCTGTGGTGTGGGTGTTAATGTCACTGCTTCACAATGCTCGAAGCTGAGCCACCACCTCAGAGGCCTACAGTCTCTCCAGTAGTGGGAACTTCAGATAATGACCCTAACCCACACCCGCTGGCCAGGCATGAGTAGGGGGATAGATGGTGTTAATCTTATCAACTCAATGGGATCTGGAATCAACTAATAGGCCTGTCTCTGGGCAGGTCTGTAAATGCAGTTCCATGGAGGATTAACTGAGTGGGACAACCCAGCAGAGTGGGAAACACCTTCCAAAGGGTGGTCCAGATACAATGAGGCCCAAGGAAAAGAGTGTGGCCTGCCTCCTGCTACTTCCTTCTGGCGAGTGCAGCCATTACATCATTGCTGCCGCCGCCGCCATCTTCCACGACATCAGACTCCAGCTTCTTCGGCCTTTCACCATACACCGAAGACCAGTGACTCTTTGGGAAATCTTCCAGGACTTCAGTGGCAGATTGGGACTGTTGAGGCATTCGCTTTGTGGACTGAGCAGCTGTCAGATTTTAGGCCTCTCCAACTTCCAAGTGGCCATTGCAGAACTATTCAGTCCTCAGGGTATAAGCCATTCCAGTCAATCCCCTTTTATAATATGAATGCATTCTGTTAGTTTTGTGCCTCCAGGGAACTGTGCCTAATACCGGCAGCAAGACAAGGCACCAGGCGCTGTTGTTGAATTGGTAAATGAAGTATCTAGAACTTTGCTTCCCCACAGGGAGGAGGGGACTCTGTGGGGGTCCCAGGAAGGCTCAGTGACTAGAACTTCAGCCTGAGTTTAAAGGGGGATTTGGACTCCTCTAGGGCATTGATGGGTGCTTCTGGCCTCTCCACCTCCTGTATCTCTGTTGGTTCCAGCATGCAGAAGGTAGGATGTGAACACAGCAGCATTTAGGGGGGTCAACTGGACTCTCTATTAAAATGGAAAGTGCTTGTTACTTTGGGCTCAGCAAACAAACCAAACCAACCAACCAACCAACCAACCAACCAACCAACCAACCAAACAGTGTATATCCAGAACTAAGCAAGTAGTGTGGGAATGTTTACTAGACCAAAACAAAAACAACCCAGAGTGCTTCCACCTGGGTAGCTAAGCCCCACACTCCGAACATGGTTGAAGGCAGAGTATCACTTCTGGCCATGCCATTCATGGACTGTGTGATTTGATCAACTTACAACCTCTCTGAGACTTAGTATCCCCCTCTGTTAAACGGGGCTAGTAACAGCTCCTTCCTCACAGAGCTCCTTCCTCACAGAGCTCCTTCAGGGATTATTCCATCTAAGTACTTAGAACAGGGGCCCGGCATTTGGCCAAGAGTCAATAACCCGGAGTAATTAATGATAGTCCATGAATACAGTCCTTAGTAACACCCTCTCCCTTCTGCCAGTCTTCTGGCCAGGTGGGTAGCCTGCCAGTCCTGATTCCAAGGGGAAGCTGACCCCATGCAGCTGAGAGGCTGGACCTGTGCATCAGTCCTACAGCTCACAAAGTGAAGCAGTGGTAGTTAAGTGCAGCTTTCTCTGTCCCGCTGAGGCTTGGACAGGAGCCATGCTGTGGCAAGGTGGCACTGGCCGCACTCACTAGGCATAACCATGGGCAGCTAGGGGAGAAGATGTGGCTTTGCTTTCCTTGGTACGATGGGGACTGCAGGACTGCCTTAGCCCTGTCACTGAGATGATCACCCGTCAGCTTTCAGGTCTTTTCACATCAGGTATTTGCTCCCTTCCCTCATTTTCTTCTTTCATTGATCAAGAATTTACAGACATCTTGCCATATGCCAAGCAGCATCAGGAGGATCTAGGCTCAAAGAGACAAAGAAGACTCCAGTATCTTCCAAAGACCAGCAGACCAATAATTACAGGACATTTGTGAGTTCCACATGACAGGGACTCCACCTGCTTCTTCCGTCATTGATTTTCAGCTTTACAAAAGTGCCTCGTGTAGGCACTAGCATGGTGTGGTAAGGGCATACTGACAGGTAGGCAGCAGATACGTACCATAACTCAGACCATCAAGGCACAGAGGCAACACACTGAATCTGTTACAGAGGTGAGGAAGCCTTAGGAAGTGATACAGAAACAGAATTTAGGAGGATGAAGAGCAGTTGGCTGGGATGCAGTTTAAGCAGACTATAACATAGCTGCAATCTTACATTTTTAAGGCCATGGAAAATCAGTAGAAGACAGTTCTCAAGATAACGAGGGCAGAAGCAGACAGGTCAAAAAGAAATGGACAGCTCTTCTCTTCCTGGCTGCCAATCATGCTGATCATTCTCTTCATTGCCTGTTTCCTCCCAGTTATATATAACCCACTTGCTTGTTTATGTGCTGTCTGGGTCCCTGTCTACCTAGCTCATGTTTATTACCCATGAATATTCATTGGGCAAATTAATAAATGAGAGTAAAGGAAGAAGGAAGACATATGGAAGAACTTAAGGCACCCACTGACAGGGGCCTGTGAAGTCTGACAGACATAAAGATGCTCGCTGGTGATTGCAAATTCCCCAGCAGCCATCCTTAAAGTAACATGAAATTAATATATTTCAAATTCTACTTTATCATTACATCCTAAATAGTATTACTTTACCGTTGATCAATACACAGTACAATAGAATATTTTTTTTATTTCCAACTAAGCCGTTGGGAAGTGTATGTTTTTCACGTGAGGCACCTCTTGGCCTCTTTAGCCATATTTCAAGTTCTTGGCTGCCAGACATGGCCAATGGTGGCCTTGGGAAAGTTCTACTCTGAGGCCTCGCTCTGTCATCCACTGGAGACTGTCAGCAGGCCAGCCTGGGCCCAGCACTGAATGTCACCCTAGCTGGATACATGCAAGTTTCATGTCCTCCTTACGTCTACCATGGCAGACCAGTTCCTCGTCACAAGAATATGGAGACAGTCATGTACAATGGATGGAAAATAAAGATCTGGTCTGATTGGGGAGCAGGGGTGGTGGGATGCTGGAGCCCACTGAACCATCTTCAAAGCTCTTGTGGCCAGGAGAGTGCTCTGAAGAAAGGGGATGTATTATGTGCCAGCCACTTCCTGAAGAACTCTGTACACAGTGGCTCCTGAGAGGTCTACAATATTCGTGTGGCAGGTACTACTGTTGCCCCATTTTATAGGTAAAGAAAGAGAGGTAGAGATGAATGGGGTCTTGTTCCCAAGTATTCATAGCCAGTGAGAGGATAGTCCAGGGCTTGAGGCAAGGGCATTTTGCTCTGGGGGTTGTTCCTTCACTTTCTGAACTTTGGGACATGAAGGGGATATGTCATGAGCGGAGGCAGAGATCAGGCTTTGTTTGGAATAAGAAGCTGGGGAGGGGGGCAGATAGATCCCAGAGTGTTTGTCCTGTCTTTGAATAGAGTCTTGAAGAAGCAAGTGGACTTGATTGCAGAGATGGCCAGGTCATATTTCTGTCAGGGAGTCCTTGCTCACCGGTGAGGCACTCACATGTTACAAACACTGGAATAGAATCAAGAAGTCCCCTGTGTTGCCCTGGCGCCCAGCCATTATTTAAAGGGCCAGGGGTGGGGAATGAGTGTGCAATGGCACAGGCTTCCTTTTAGAGGGATGAATGCTCTGGCACTACAAGATGAGATGGCTACAGCACATTGGACTATCCTGAGGGCCACAGAACTAAACATTCATGAACAGTTAAAGTGAGTTTCACACTATGGGAATGTTGTCACAGTAACGAAGCAGGGCAGGGCAAATTCACCTTTGTTGAGGCAGGAGGAAGGAAGGGAAGCCCAGGAAAGGACCAGGTTGCAGATCTTCTCAAATCGCCATTGCTTCCCAGGGAGGGAAGCTCCTCCATATGAGCGTGTGTGCTACCTCCGTGTGACAGTGAGATTTGGTGTTCATACCATACCCAGGAGTGTGAGACATGGGCAAGGGTGTCTTACCCATGTGATATTTACCACATTTAGGAAAGTGTTCATAGGCACTATACCAACGATGGTTCAGATCTTTCCAGAAGCCTCTAATAGATGATGGCAATTGTGTATGGCACAGAGAGGTCATGGGTGAGGACTCAGCCAGGCTGTGTCACTTAAAAAAATGAGTCAGAGTCAATTATATCAGTCTTCTGCCAGTTACAATCTATAGCCACTATAGCAGATACAGTTACAATCTATATCCCTGAAGTGGCTACAGTTCTGATCTATATTTGCCTGAGTGGATGCATTTACAACCAAGCCACTGCACTGGATACAGCTTCAATCTATATGCCAGAACAGATGCAGTTAACAGTCTGTAACTACTGGAGTGGATAGTTAAGAGTCACACCAGTCCTGACACTGGACACAAGGTCCATCACCCTCTCTTTCCATTTTCATCTTTTTGGGAGAAAACGAGACACAAAGTGACATCCTCATGGCCCATGCACTGCTTTCTCATGTCTTCCAGGCACTAGAGCTCAGATTTATTGAGGCAAAACCGGAGAGACTTGTTTGGAGACTTCTGTTTGAGGTTGGAAAAGAGAAAAGTACCCAGGATGGGTTCATGGGTTGTGCAGAGGGTGAGAAGATTCCACAAGAAGGGAAGCCACTCAAGAGGGGAGCATTTGGGCTATGATAATTCCCCAGAAACTGGAAATCTAAGAACCGCAAGAAACTGCATACAGCTGGGTGGATTGGGCAAATCCACCATCTAATCATATCTATCTATCTATCTATCTATCTATCTATCTATCTATCTATCTACCTACCTACCTATCTATCTATCTATCTATCTATCATTTATCTACCTACCTACCTACCTATGCTGTACATGGATTCAAGAGCCTTGCACATGCTAAGCACATACTCTACCACTGAGGTATATCTGAGCCACTGGAAAGGATTGAGATATATCAAATAAGACGAAGGCTGTGATGGATAAGGCGACTTCAAAGAAGTGAAAGAAAGAGACAGACTACAGATAGATAGTATTCCTAGATGAGTGGGCACTCGTTCAGTCAACCTCTCATCTGTGTGTTTATTTGACAGGCCACCCTGTGCCAAGAGCTGGGGAGGGACAGAGAGCAGCAGCATGACAATGAGGTCATCCCTGCTCTCAAGGGGCTTCCAGCAAAGCCAGGGGTTGAATGTGGATGAAAACGGGTGGTAGCTTTGGGGTGCCAGAGGCTCTGGCTCCTTTTGCACAGGCTACACTGGAGAACAGAAGAGGGCGAGCATCTCTAACTGTGGGAGGAAGTCCTCAAGCAAGACTGCAAGGAGGGCCAATGCCTGCAGGAAACCTTGGACGGCAGGGGTATTGCTTGGGCAGATGGAGAGGGAGAGGCAGTGTGAAGGGCATTCCAGAAGGGAATGGGGCGGGCACAGATCTGGAGATGTGCCACAGTAGGGGTCAATTCAGGAACTGAAATATGGCCAGAGTAGAGGACATGCCACAGACAACAAATACACATCCATCTTGGACTGGCCTCACCAGCTGACCTTGGGACAAGCTGTCTTTCCAATTTTGAGATGTCTCCATCTGCACATTGAAGGCATGGAGGTAATTCTCAGGGGACTTTCTAACCCTGGCTGTTGTAGGAGGGAGTGAGTATCCTGGTATCCAAGCTCTTCAAGCAGGGGGTGGGCAGCCACTGGGAGGGATGCTAGCCTGTGATGGACTTTTGGATTAGATGACCCTGCGGGTCCTTTCCAGCCCTGAGCAGCTATTATTGTGGGAGCCTTATCAACCCCATGGGACTGTGCTAGGCTGGTCACATAGAGAATCTGCTCCTTCCATGCACCCCAGATGGAGCCTTTGCTGGTTTAATAACCCTGTGATATACAGACACAGGCTGACTATGGAATGACCCATTCCCCCATCTCAGTCTAATAGATGTTCAGAGTCCCTGCAGGGGGGCTGGTGGCTGGCAACTGGTCCCTCTCAGATGACAGTGGCCAACTGTGGGTTCTAGTTTATGCTATACCAGCTCAGTAGAGAGCCATCCCTTCCTTTGCTGGGCTTAGGAGCTTTCTGTCTGTGCTGAAAGGCAATGCCAGTGTATGGACAGCCAGGTGAAGGAGCCCTGGCCACCAGTCAAGAAGCTGTGATCATCACCAGGAACATCTTGGCCTCTCTCATTTTGTCACCATCACTTACTCTGATGACAGAATTGGAGGCTGGAGATACGAAAGCACAGAGCAGGAATGTGGGCTCAGGGGGCCAGGCCTCCAGCTTGGTTTTGTCATGTCCTCAGCTGGTTGGACTGGGAAAAGCCATATCTTCTCCCCAAGCCTCTGTTTTCCCCCCGTTGTGAAATGGGAACAATGATATCCACATGTGTCAGACAAATCAGTGGGCCTGGGGGCAGTATTGAGTGAGTCACCACACACAGAGTGGATGTTGTAGTTAAGGCTGACGTGGAATGAAAACGGGTCCAAAAGATAAGGAGATGGTTTGAGCTCTATCTCAATCAGGACTCTCAGGAAAATGCTCATTGCCTCAAGCACAAGCACAGACAAGACTTAAGTTCTGTCTGATTCACCCATTTCTTGCATAGCTGTTTGCAGGTGACCACTCTATGCTCTAAGGAGATGCCGAACCAATGAATCTGGCCTCTGGGTAACCCAGCGGGCAGTATAAACTGTTTCCTTGGACTTTAGAAATGCTCCCCCACAGTCAGTTCTGGAAGCCATGGTTACGCTGGCAAAGAATTTGGAGTCAGGAAAGCCTAGGGACCCATTCCAGCTCTGCCATTTACCTTAAGCGATCCTGCTGTCTGAGACACAATTTCCTCATCAGTCCATGGGAAGTCACGTTGCCAGCTTGATGGTGCTGGAAGAATTACTGATGCTGATGCGAAGTGCCTTAATAGGACATTACAGTGAACAACCAGAATCATCAACCCAGCCTGCCCCTTGTTCTAGACACTCCCACTCACTGCCTATGTGGGCTCAGGCAATGTACTGTCTCAAAATTAGGATGATGAAATATTTATCAAATGCCTGCCATGAACTCAGTGCTAGACACCCTGTGCCCTGGGAGACTGGAAACATCTCTCTGCTATATGAAGGGAAGATGTAGGGCCTTTGGAATGTCTTGAGACAGGGTCTCTTGTAGCCCAGGCAGACCTCAAAACAGTTTGTAGCTGAGGCTGGCCTTAAACTCTTGACCCCTCCTGCCTCCACCTCCTGGTTGTTGGGATAGCCGTGTGTGCCCCCACATCTGGAACCACCCACTTTTTGCCTTCTGAGTACATTCTGAGTATTTGTACAAGTTATCTGTTGTCTATGGCATGTCCAGCCACATAAGGGATGTGATTGGTGTTCTTCACAATCAGACCTCCAAGAAGATCAAGGGTTCAGATCCCGGCACCAAAAAGAAGATCAAGGGAGGGGGAGGGGGAGAAAAAAGAGGCTTCCCTCCTCAGCAATCAGACTAGCTAGTGTCTTCCTCTTGGAACTTCCACCTCCCAGAACTGCAAGAAGTCAGATTCTGGAGCTTAAGCCTCCCAGTCTGTGACATTTTCTCACAGTAGCTTGAGAGACTCAAACATGCCTCAAGCATCCAGAGGCAGCATCCAAATAGAATTTAGTTTGCATTTGTGTATTAAATATGCGTTCTCTTGAACTTCAGTCTACAAATGTACCTGTTGCCAGTCAATCAGCCAATGCAGACTTCCTTTTACCCAAAAAAGTGAGACATTACATTTCAATTCAAATGTACCCACTAACTGTGTATCTCCATGGAAATCCTAGACTCCCTGGGGACTGAGATGGATATGGGGGGCAGTGAGTAGGTAAAAGCTCACTTGTTTCTTTATTTCTTAGAGGCGCCTTTGTCCTTGGTGGAGGGCCTTCTTCCTCTGGAGCAGTTTATTCTTGAATGGTCCCATTGGCTGGTACCAGGAAACTCTCATTACCCTACCCCCAGAGATGGCCCCAGGAGCGGTGAGGTCTGTCCCTGTCATTTGTAAAGTGGGAGAAGGTAGTCATGGATCCAGAACAGAAAGTGAGTTTCCAGAGTTTGGCTAAGCCACATGGAAGTTGGGGATCTGGAAATGGATCTTTTTATCAACTTCTGGGCCTTTGCACCCTGGGGAAGGTGGTCATGTTCCCTAATGGTTTGGGGCCTGGTGTGAAGATAGCCGCTCTAGATGACCCTCAAGGGGACCTTCTAATACTGTAGGATCTGATGTTTAAGTTTTCATCCAAAATCCCACCTTTTTCTTTTTTCAGTGTCTCCATAGCCTGGCTGCCCAGAGGAGGGGGAAAAGAGGACACACAGAGAGAGAGAGAGAGAGAGAGAGAGAGAGAGAGAGACAGAGACAGAGACAGAGACAGACAGACAGAGACAGAGACAGACAGTCAGAGAGAGAGAGAGAGAGAGAGAGAGAGAGAGAGAGAGAGAGAGAGAAGCCTTATGGCATGACTTCTGATTGTATAAGTATTTGTTTAAAAGGAGGGGGGGTTCGTGCCCCTTCTTCTTGGGGTGAATTCAGATGGCTGGATCCATTCACTCCCGGGCAGAACTGACGGTGGTTGTTCACTTGGTTCTGTATTCGTGAGTGTATCTTCCCCTTTATTACTTTAATAAATCCCCTTAAACAGACTCACGTGAATTTCTCATGATGTGCGGGCACACGTGTGTATGGGCGAGTGTGTGAGAGTATGTGGAGAGGTCCAAAGTTGACGTTGGGTGTCCATCTTGATCACTCTCGGCTTTATTTATTGAAGCAAAGTCTCTCAATGAACCTAGAGCCCGCCACTTCCGGTCAGCCTAGCTAGCCCGCTTGCCCTGAGGATCCCCTTCTGACTTCCTACGTATGGGTTTGAGAGATGGCCGTCACACCTGCCAGGTTTCTACACGGGATCTAGTAGATTCAAACTCTACTACTTATGCTTGAGTGGCAACCTCTTAACTCATTGAGCTGTCTACCCAGCCACCACACACACACACACACACACACACACACACACACACACACACACACTTCTTTTTGATAAATCAGATTATCAAGAGACACCTTGGTCTCTATGCATCCTTGCCCAGCTTCTGGACTCGGTTTTCTTTAAGCAGGGCACCCCTGCCAAGTCCTGGACACCATCCTGTAAAAGGAAAGTAGGTCAGGGCCATGGGCGGGCAGTCTTCAGAATACATCAGTTGCAGGGAGATAAAACCTGTCACCAACAAGGCTACTGACACGTGGGCACCCATGTGACCACTCCTTGTCTGAGGCCAAAACAGAGCCCGAGCTTCTGGGGGAATGTATTTTATTACAACCACCGAAAGGCCTGGAGCGATCTTTTTCCTTTGAAGTTAGCAGCTTTTTAAAAGGAAGGTGAAGTTCGTAAAAAGCCATGGGTGTTATACAACTACACCATCCATTTTTTACGAGGTTTGGGCAGGAAGAGTCCCTCCCTGTAATTTTCTAAAAACGGGGGCCCCAGAGGTTGCCAGCTCTGGCTGGGGTTCTTCTGGCCTCTACAAAGGCCAATGACATGTTGTTATGGCTTGGCTCCTGAGCATCCTCAGTGACTTCCCGTTGGCATGGCAATTTGTGGGTGGGTTGCTGACCCTGAGCAAAGACTTCTGTGCTATGGAGTGAGTGACTTCAGAGGGGTCTTGGTCTGTGACTCACAGAGGCTTCGGTCACCCACCTCCATGGTGGGCGCATCATAGCCTTTATGTGATTTCTCTCTCTCTCTCTCTCTCTCTCTCTCTCTCTCTCTCTCTCTCTCTCTCTCTCTCTCTCTCTCTCTCTCCACTGCTATGAAACCAGTACCCCAGTCTCAATGGCTTAGTCGGCATTTAGTGTTCATGGTACGGGAAGCTGGGATAGCTAAGATTTGCTGTCTTTCTTGCTGCTCTTACAAGGTGGTGATGGGAAAGGATGCCCTGGGGGACCTCTTTTATCAGAGCACAAATCCCACTCAAGAGAGTTCCACCCTCACAACCTCACTGCCTCACTGAGGCACCCACCTCCTAATATATTATGTAGGGGGGCATGCAACAAGCAGTACCTGGGCTGTATGCACCCCAGGATAGCCATGAATGTAAACTTACTTAAAACGTTATGAGGCTATTTTTTGTTTGTTTGTTTTTGGGGTTTTTTTTTTGCAATTTTTATTTATTTATTTTTTCTAACTTTCTTGTGTGGTTCTCAAGCATAAACTTCATAGATAACAATGTCATGGTGTCCTGTCAAAAGTTCATGCCCAAAGTGGTTAGGATGTCAACACAGGAATTCTTGGAAGGGAGGGAGATAGGGGCATACTCATTCTGATCTCAGCACTGTTCTGGCCCCTGATGGCTCCTGTGGCCTCTGGCTAAGGCCACAGACAGAGCTGCCATCACTTCCTTTCTACCCTCTCCTGGTTCCTTCCGGTTCCCTCACCTGAGGACACAAGCTCTGGTCCTACTTCGTTTCTTCCATCTCACACTGCCTGCCTTGCAGTCCTCTGTCATCTGAAAGTGGGGTCACCGTGAAACCCCAGATCACAAGACCTAAGACACACATATCCCCAGAGACAGGGAGATACCATCACCCCACGTGATAACTATGCACCTAGGCAAAGCCTTCCTAGACCGGGGCACCCTCCCCTTCCTCTTGGCAAGGTACTGTGTTCATATAGGCACAGGTGAACTGCGCGGAGGCTCCATTGCCTGCATCCATCCTGGCTGGCTGGAGAGGGAGTTCCCTTTGTTGGCAGTGTTCTACGGCTGGCCAGAGCAGAGGCGGGCAGGGATGACTCATGCGTGGTGTGGGAAGTGGTTCTTTCCAGCCCTGAGAAATCCTGCTCTATTTCTACCACAAATCATTTTTAGAATGAGTCAAGACATAAGTAAATTCTATAAGTGTAGGAAGTATGGGAGGAGGGGCTTATAGGCCAGGGAAGCCCGTGGGTGACCTGAGCTCAGCTCTCACCAGCCTTCTTCCCAAGGTTTACTCTGCTGTTCCCGGTATTGAGCCCCAGCATGGATCTACAGAGGACAAGGACCCACTCGACTCGGCGAGGCTGACCTTGGTGAATGATTTTTCTTCCTTGTTGCTGAGGAGCCATGAACTCTTCCTTGAAGCCAGCTAGACAGGAAATTTACTGAAGATTGCATCAGTCTCAGAGTCCTGCCTCCATCTCATTTATTTGATATACAGACAATGAAATTTGGGGGTTTTCTGAAATGGGAATATATAGAACTTTGGAGGTGATGCTGGGGTTCATTAAGATTTCGGGGGGGATATTGGGATAAAGTGAATGTATTTTACACATGGGACTGGTGGAGGGTTTTGAGAGGTCAGAGGGCAGACTGACAGATGCAACAGGGTCCACTCAAAACCACGCCCACCTGGACCTCAGAATACACCTTATTTGGAAATGGGGTCCTTGTAAATGCGGTTAGTTAAGAGTCCCGAGATAAGCTCAGTGTTGCCTGCCTGCTGTGACTTCTCTTTGTGTAAAGTCAGGGAGATCTGAACTCCAAAAGACACCGAGAGAAGACAGGGCCATGGAGGCAAGCTGTAAGAGGCAGGAGGAGTCCTCCTGGGAACCTTCAAGGAGAGGGTTCCTACCAAAACCTGCATTTTCTGTTGCCATTGACCCACTGTGAGAGGGCATGTCTCTGTTATCCAGGCCACACATTCTGTGCAAACCTGTCGTAGCAGCCTTGGGACCCAGGCATATTTTAGTGTGGGGGCATGCAGAGTTCAGTTATGTCGAACATGGTGCTATTGGCCTGACACCTCCACAAGCAGATGTCACCATTAGAGACTCCAGAGGTTCTGGTTGGCGTCTAACACCCCTCCCCCCACCGGGGGAGTAAGCTGGGCTTGAAGAGATGCTGGATCCCTGCAAGGCTAGGCTCGAAGTTGCTAGAGTTGGAAATACACGTAGCAGGGTTTGAATGACAGAAGGCATTGATTCCTGGAATGAAGCAGACCTGATGTTGCCACTTAAATGCTTGACCTTGAGCATGTTCTTTGATGGCCCCAGGCTTCAGCTGGCCTCTGTTGTCAATGAACACAAAAGATGCTGGTGGGTATTACCAGCAGAGCTGAGGAGAATTGAAGGAGATGTACATCGGGCATACAGTGGGGATCCCATTGTTTGCCAGGAACCCATCCTCCTGGTAAGGGGGTGGGGGGACTCTCCCTGGGGTCCTGTCTCCTCCTCCCGCCACCATTGCTTCTCCCAACAGCCACCACTGGGCACCTTCCCTGTACCACGTGCTGTGTCAGAGGCTTCTCATCTGTCACCTCACTTCTCATCCTCCCCACTGGCCTGGAAGCTATTATTATCTCATTTTACAAATGAGGAAACTGGGGCAGAGAACATGGAAGTCATTAGGATTCAGACCCAGCCAGCCGATGGGATTCTGAAGTTGGAGCTACTCAGCACAATCAGAAAGGCTGTCAGGAGTTTTCATGGTCTCGGGATTTCTTTTGGTTTTTGTTCTTCCATTGGAGTGCACTGCCCCAGGGACCCGAGACCTGAGCTGGGGCCTGAAGTAGTGTGCTAGCAGGTTTGGTTACAAAGAATCCCACAGGCTACAAAGGCAGAGCTGGTGCAGGAGAGGGCTGGCAGGAGTCACACTCAAGTACTGACAGCCTTGTGAGCTCTGAGGCTGCGCTGGGATCCATCACTCACCCTGAGAGATGCTGAGGCCTTGGGGACTCTGGGAAGGCTGATGGCATGGCTCTGGGCAATGCTGAGGGTCTGACTGCGGAGATATGCGAGATATGCCTCCTCCGCTGCCTCCCTTGGGCTAGTCTTGATATTGGAGTGACAACATGCCGGCCGCGGATTCTTTGCTCAAACCCTGCCAGGTTCTCCTCATTTTGCTTGCTCTAGGTCCAGCCTGCTGTCCCTGCTGGATCTGGCTTCACGTCTTCTGTTTCTCAGGCCCACTCAGCTCTGGCCTCTTTGTCCTTTTGTAGCTGGATAGCCTAGCCCACATTGGTCTTAGCTATTTGCATCTGCTGTTCCTCTACCTGGGATATCCACAGCTCAATCCTGATCCTAATAGGTACCAAGCTCACTGATTCCCTTTATTCGAATTACTGGGCAAATCCAAGGCCTTTGCTGAATATTAGAATTAAATTTTGACCCTCAGCCCTAGCAGGAACGAGAGCTTTGCAGGGCATGGACTTCTCGTCTGTTTTGCCCACTGCTGATTATTCTGTGCCTAGAATACTGCCTGGCACACAGTATGTGTTCAATAAATATTTGCTAAATGGATGAACAATGAAAGGGATCCTGAAGATGTCTCTATATCATTGTGTGTGGTATAATACATGGGGTTTCCATAAATGTTTCCCTTACACATAGAAAAGATGATTGTAAAATTTGAATATGTTTGCTGGGGTCAGAGGACAAGGCCATAGAGCTGTGTCCAGATACTTTAAACCTGAGTAGTGAGTAACGTTTGGTACCCACTGAGTGCTGTCCCAGCTTCTTCTACAAGCTCTCCTCAGTCTCTCTAGTTTCAGACCTTTGCACGTGCTGTTCTGAAAATGTCCCTTCCCCCTAGAAGCCACACTTAGATCTCACTTCCTGGCACTCCCCTAACACAGCACTTGCCAGTGTATCTCATCTCCCAGCTTACTTGATGCTGAGCCCATGAGACTGCAGGGTAGTAGCAGGGTCTGTGGAGTGAGGAACACCTGAAGTTGTCTTAGACAGGACTAGGTAACTGCCACAGAACAACAGCTTCCTCTACTTCCCTTCCAAGTTAGAGGTCCAGGGCAGGTCAGTTTCCCACATCAGACCCAGAGCCCTGCAGCTCTTTGGACCCCAGCTAACTGGAAAGGATTCTTTGGGCCCTGCTATCACTGTGGGTGCTCTGCCTTCGAAGCCCTCCACCTGAATGGATGCCCTTTGTGGTGGCTGAATAGAGAAAGGTTTCTTGCATACAGCAAGCTGCCTTCCAGGGAGATGGGAGAGCTTTGGGTGCTGGGCAGCTGGGCAGAAAGCAAATACTGGGCTCACCTTGCAGGCTCTGCCAGGCCCTGTGCAGTTTAGACATGGAGTTCTTGGTCTGGAGGAGGGTTTGTTATTGAATCAGGCTCACTGCCTGGACTGTTTGTAGGGGCTGGAAGAGGTGACCAGAGGTTGGTAGGAACCAGAACAGAAACAGCTATAGGACCGAGAGTTGGGTATCTCTCACCTCCCACAGAGTCTTCACCTTGCTAGTTCATGCATCCTCTTCCATCCGTCAAGATGTTCTCCTAAGCACGCTCTCTGTCCCTTTCATGGCTAGCTCTCCCAAGAAAAACATCAAAAGCAGGACACTGGCATAGCAGCATCTGTGTCTTAGCTCTTCAGATAACTCTACCATTCTGAAGGGCTTCCCCCGCACTAGTCACGAGGCAGCAACACATGTGTGTGTGTGTGTGATCGCATTGACTACCCAGACAACCCTGCAAAGTGGAGACCACAGATCTCTTATTATAGCTTGAAAATAAGGAAACACAGGTCTTCAAGGGTTAAAGGGTGCATGGCTAGTCTGTAGCAGAGCTGTATTTAAATGTAGGTCTTCACCCAGATTCCTCCTGCTTCAAGCACGCTGTCTCTCAAGGGTTGTGGTTGCTTGATGGATGGGTTAACTGGTTATTGGGTGCCTAAGTAATATGATTTGCAGAATATTGGTTGTGGGACAGAAGAAAATATAGGAGAGAAACCTAATGAAGGGAATGCGTCTTTTCCTGTGTGGCTCTCTTCCCATAGTGAGAGTTTCATTCATGTAACATCCACTGTTTCTCCCACAACTCTGCTCTCTCACCATAAGGAGACACTGTCCCATGCTGCTGCTCACCACTGTGAAGTAAGTCTATGGAGTTGAGAATTGGGTGAGGGGGTTCATTTCCCACAGACATATTCCATCCATCCATTAGCCTTCATCACTCATCAAGTCAACATTCTGACTCTCCATGCTTCTGTTTTATTTTTCTAGTGGTCCCTAACCTTAGCAGGAATCAGGGCCACATTGTTAGTTGTTCCTGAAGACCCTAAAAATCCTTGGATTTAAATCCACTCCCTGTGGCCCAGGACACTTGCTCTATGGATCCACCATGTTCGTGGGCCGTGTCCACACTGGGAGCATCATCTGAGGAAGCTATGCTCCTATCCTCCTGGGCTTTACAATGGAGCTGGAGAGACTGTCAAGCCACGTGACACCTCTAGCAATTGTAAGGCAGTGTCCTGGAACACTATGATGAATTGGGCAATCACAGAGTGATCCTTTAGAATCAATATACCACTGGATAGTTGCCACACATAAATGGAAAACCCAGTCTCAAAATATTGGAGTTCAGTAACAAATACTATCCACATTAACCCTGAACTTGTACATGTTAGAGTTTATTCTTTCTTCAATGAATCAGGAAGCCTTTTCATGAGTTCAAAAAGAACCACAACTGCCTATGCTTTATAGCCCAGTGTTACGCTTGGTTTTTCCTTAGCTAATCTTAAATGCAACCCAGGACAGAAGGTGATATTATCCCCATTTCACAGATTTTAAAAATGAGGCTCACAGAATATAAGTCCTTTCTCAAGATGACTTAAGTTGGATTTACACCAGTCTGTGTAGTTGGGAAGCTAGGTCCATCCCCACACAGCTTGCTGCCTCTCAATAAACTCAAGAACGTTAAATCCTCGATAGTCACGAGAGCGGTCCTGAGTCGTATGAGAGCTCCCAATGTACAAATTCCACTTTAGCATATAATCTCCTTTATACATCTCTTTTCTAGCCGAGACTCAGCCCTTTCCGGTCCTCTTCATGTTCTTCCGACTTCCACCATGGCTAATGTTGGCTAATGCTCTTTTAAACCAGGGAAGTTTGCTCAGTTCCTGCGCATTGTGGTGCAGGGGAGGTGACAGGGAACCAGATAGCTGCACTAAGAGATGCACTCTGACGGCTAGGCTCATCTGCATGCCAGGGACTCCTTCCTTCCTCAGACAAGCCAGGCTTCCTGGAGTACAGGGCAGAGCAGAAGGGCATGGCACGTCAGGTATACCGGCCAAGTGGGCATGTTCTATCACAGAGAACACACAGGTGCACATACGTGGCACATGCACTGTATGCGTGCACACGTGCATACACCTGCATTCTGGGAAGAGATATAAAACAAGGCTATTCCCAGGAGCACCACAGCTAATGACAGTGTTTCCCAAAGCGTGGTTTAAATTGAGATTTTTCAGTTGCGCATTTGCGAATGCTTTTCTTCTCTGCGTTTCATAACGGCCGTTAGAATAAGTGTAACGAGGACACTAAATACCAGTTCCCCAGATTCTATGCCTAATTTTCCATCCACAGTAATGACATATAGTTTCCTCTGAAAACATACTGAAGCAAATAAAATGAGTCAGTTCAAAGAAAAAAAATATTTAGTAAATAACAGCACTGCAGTACTCAGTCATGGACAAGTTGGGGACACCTTGACCTTGAGAGTAGGATGTGTGCAGAAACTGGGGAGACTAAAATGGAAAAGCTTGAGGCTGGCTTCCAAGGAAGCTTAGAGCTTCAAAGAAGGGACGTCTTATGCACTGGCTGGTAGACAAAAGAGAAGGGAAAAACCCCAGCCCCGTTCCATCGTTAGTAATTATGTGCGGGACAGGCTATGTGCCACATGGAGGAATTCAATGTACAGGGAAGATTCCTCTGGGAAGAATTAAACACATCTTCTTTGAAGAGGTGAATATAAAAACAGGACCCACTGCTGCTATAATCAAACACTCTTCCAGGGCCTCTTTTTCCACTTAAAAAGGAACTTTTTAGTATGGAAATTTTCAAACAAGTAGAAGAAGAGAAAATAGCATTAAAAATTCTATCTACCTATCCCAGGTCCCCACATATCACTTTATACTTTTTTTTTTTTTTTACAAAGTGTGTGTGTGTGTGTGTGTGTGTGTGTGTGTGTGTGTGTGTGTACTCATCTATATGTGCACACATTAGGCCAGAGGGTGGGTGTCTTCCTCTATTGTTCTCTGCCTTAATTGTTAACACAAAGTCTCTCTTTCAACACAGAGCTAGCTAGCCATTTGGCTAGGCTGGCTGGCCAATGAGCTCCATGGATCTGCCAGTCGTGTTCCCCTTCTCCCTGCTACGGAGGTTGAAGACATGTGCCCCACACCTGGCTTTTACATAGATTCTGGACATCTGAACTCTAGTCCTCATGCTTCTATGGCAAGCACTGTACCCACTGAGTCATTTCCCCAGACCCCTGCCCCTGGATTATTTTTAACCCTCTAATGGAAGGACCACCTAACCAGGAGTCAGAAGAGCTGGGTTAAAGCTGGGATAAAGTGGTGTATAGCTTCAGAAAAAGTCAGACTCTAACTTCTCTGCTTGTCTCTTCTTGCGTAATAGGAAAGGGATGGATAGGGTGATCTCCCAGGAGCTGCTGTCACACCAACAGGAATGCATGCTGCATACTGCTGGGCTAAACATGGTGCTGAGTGCATCAAAGCACCTTTACATTCTCTGTGCCACCTGTCCTGTAGGGATGACCTGGGAAGGTGTGGGGACACTAGGGATTTACTCAGGGCAGGTGCTTCCGTGAGATCAGACACCGGGAGTCCTGTCCTCTCCAGGAATGAGAAACCAGAGTACTGGCTTTGCACTGTCCACATATGAAAGCAACTGTGTACAATACACACTGGAAAGGCAAGACAGGTGCCCAGCATTGACTTTGAGATGCCGATGTGGTCCACCAGAGTGGAAAAGGGGCCTCATGGGAAGCCCATGAAATCAAGATTTACACATTGGGAGGTCTTTTTTAGTCAAGTTAATGAGATCATTGTCTACATGAATAAATGTGTAAAATGCTTAGCTCTGTGCCTGGCATAACAGGCTTTAAATATGATTTTTATTATTTCTGTTTTCCAGGAATATATTTCACTAAAGGATTCAATGCACATGCACAGCGCGCACACACACACACAAACTAAGAAGGAATCACCTGTTTTGTTAGGAGAATCCATGCCCCCCAATGGCACACAGGGAGTCAGCAACTCTCATTCCCAAAGGGTAGCTTGTTCTGGCCACACTTCCCTACTCCATGACACCTTCAGCTCCACAATGGCTCTTGAATATGAGACTCTGGGCTTCCTGCACATGACTTTCAGAGTCCTACTACTCACCCTGTCTCCTTCACGATCTCAGCCTCTTTGCTCCTGTGAGGACATGGGGTGGGGGAGAAACAGGGTAATGCCTGGTGAGCAGAAAGTGAACAAGACAGGGAGTAGGTGGCTCTGAATTCCTGTCTTGATGCCGGTACTATGCAGTCTTGACTAAGACCCTCCTTGGAACACTCTGGGTCTCAGGCACATGACAAGTACATCATGTGCATCATGGGAGTGTGATATTAATTTAGTTTATCCTATGATGACAATAACATAATAATTATACTAAATAGAGTTTATAATCCTACTCATATGGCACAGTCACAGGCATCTTGAGGATTCTCAGTCAGACCCAACCTGGATTCCTGCTCTGTTCTTAGTATTCTATTGATCCTTCAAACCTTTCACCAGACTAGATGCCAGCACACATGGCATCTGTATTTGAGAGGCTCATAATCTAAAGGGAGAGATGAGGGAAAGATCAATTAAAGCAGAGTAAGAGCTATTGTGGAAAGGGAACAGGTGCTTAGGGAGTCCAGAGGAGGCTGCTAAGATCCTAACAGGCCAGGACTTCAGCTCATCATCAGTAGAACATCTGCTTCCATACTGAGCCAATATGAAGCGGTCCTTCATTCAACAACTGCTGTCGGACTTGCCGTGAGCCCCAGGCACTGGGCTGCTTATCCGGGTGGGCACATAATAGCAAACTCTGCCCTCTTGCAGTGACTGGCTGCGGGGACAGTGCCTGAATAATGGAACAAAACATGTATGTGACAAAACAGGTACAGAGCTCTCCAGGAAGAACAGAACTGAGTCTTAAGAATGGCAGGACTGCCGGACGATGGTGGTGCATGCCTTTAATCCCAGCACTCAGGAAGCAGAGCCAGGGCAGATCTCTGTGAGTTCAAGGCCAGCCTGGTCTACAGAGCGAGATCCAGGACAGGCACCAAAAACACACAGAGAAACGCTGTCTTGAAGAAAAAAAAAAAAAAAGAATGGCAGGACCAGGGTGTGTTAGCCAAAGATTTGAAGCCTTTCTAAGGAGGTGGCTGTGAAGCTGGGAGCCAAAGCTGAAGACTCTTCTGGGTGAGACATAGGAGAGTGCTGGAGGGTGAGATGGGCAAAGGTGCAAAGAAACTAGGAGGAGCTGTAGAGCCAAGATGGACTCTGGGTCATGCAAGTCTCTTAGGAAGATGGCAAGATACACACTAGCATGAAGGCAGGGGCACAAACTGATCTGATTTAATGCTTTTAATAAATGCGTTGGCTGGGCATGGTGTTGCACACCTGTAATCTAAGCACTTGGAAGGTGGAGGCAGGAGGACCACAAGTTCAAGGCCAGCCTCAGCTATACAGCTATTTGAGGTCAGCGTGGGTTACATGAGACTCTGTCTTCAACAAAACAAAGCCAAGCCATGAAAAAGCAATAATAAAAATCATCCTGAGTCCCTAGTAAAGGATAGACTGGAGAGGAAACCCCTGAATACAGAATGGTGGGTTTAGAGATGCACTATCCAGGCAAGAGGACACAGCAGTCGTGAAGGTGGAAGGAAAATCCTTGAAGGTGTAATCAGTCAACTGGCTGATGGGTAAGATGAGGAGGTGGAAAAGTGAGCAGGATGGATGAAGAGCAACTCATGATTCCTGGCTGAAGATACAGCAGAGGGAGGTACCCTAGCAAGAGATGGTGAAGACAGAGACCTGGGTACACAGGCTTCTGTGAAGTGAATAGCACATGATGTGCTAAGAACACCTAGCACACAGTAGGCTCTTGTGGATTTTGGCCTTGCCATCTCTTCATGTACTTAACGTGAGAATCAAAGTACTGGCCAGACTGACTCAAACCCAGACAACTAATGAGCAGAACAGGTTAGGGAGCAGCTGGGAGCCATGTAGAGTGTGCTGGGCTCCCTCTAATACAGAAGGATCCGAGGAGCATCTTTACATAGGTCATTCTGTTTGACTCCTACCATCACCTGGATGTAGAGCCAGAATCCCCATTTTAGAGATAGGGTGATTCAGGTTTAGCTAGGCAGAGACTTGTTAAAGACCCCAACAGTGACCTTCTGGCAGGACCCAGCCTTTCTGTTTCCCATTAAATGTTCCCAGTATAGCTAGATTATCTATCAGCCACCACTAATGCAGGCCATAGGACCAAGAAGGTTTTCCAGAACCTACAATAAAGTAAATGCATACATACATCATACATATATACATACATAAAAAATAGGACCTGGAAATATATTGGTCCCAAAATACAAAAAGAAAAAGACAGAAATAGAATGAATGTTTATTTGCATGTCTATAAAAATGTCAACTTCATGTCACACCAACTTCATTAACTGTTCCATAGAGTATTTTCATAAAAATTTCATCACAATAGAAATAAGGTATGGGTTGGAATGTCTCCACAGTAATGCTAGCTGATAGGAGCTTGGGAATCACAGTCAATGAGAGGAGGCTGAGAAACCTGTAGTCAGGCAGCTGCAAATGTGGACTTTTAAAAAAATCCTTTGCAGGATTTTACAGCAAGATGTTAGATTTCACATGGGGCAAGTTACATTTCACGTGGGTGAAGTTTTCTTTCGCAGGGCTATGTGTGTGTGTGTTTGAGAGGAGCAGGGTTGATGCCATATAATGGTCAGGGACTGAGGAGATCTTTGTGTCCAGCTCCTACCTCCACTCCTCTCTCTTTTACAAGTTTATTAGTAAAGAATATTTCTAGGGAGCAGAAACCAAGTAAATGAAGAGCAGGGGAGCAGGTACCTTCCAGAAAACCACTCACCTGTGTCTTGTGGCTTCCTGGAAGCCACAGTGACTTCTGTGGCTTCCTGGGGCAGCAGGAGTGAGCCTGCTCAGGTATGAGCAGGTACCTGGGGTGTTTAATCAGATGGAAGGTGAGTATTCCCTAATAGAAAAGGCAAGTATGTTTGAATTCCATGGCTCATGCCCATCTGCCCATCCATCCATCCATCCATCCATCCATCCATCCATCCATCCATCGTACAAATGGGCATCTATCCTGCATCATGAGTACTTCAGACAGGGCCTCTAGTCTTAGAAGATCTTGAACTTCCTATGTGGCCATCGATGATCTTGATCTTTTGATTCTCCTGCCTCCACCTCTCCAAGGTTGTGATTACAGGGATGGACCACCATACCAGTTTGTGCACTGCTGTGGATGGAACCCATGACTCTGTGCATGCTAGGTAAGTACTCTACCAACTGAGCCACATTAGAAGCCCTGACATTTGGAATACATTTGTAAACAAAAGAGACAGAGGTCCCCAACCTTCAGGGAACTGAAATCATGGGAGTTATGCACATGCAATTGGGGGAGATGAAAACACAATAAACTCAATAAATAAGAAAATGATACACTCGTGAGGCGATAGAAGGCTATTGAAAAAGCAGTAGAGATAAGTGAACAGAACTGAGATGTCAGGGAAGAAGGGTGTGGTTTACAGCTAAAACAGAATGGTCAAGGGTGGCCTTCCTGGGAAGGGGACCCCCAATTTATACCTCTACATTCAGACTGCATTGCAGCAACAGAGTAAGCTGTCTGGAAATCTTGGAGATGGGTGTTGGAAACACCAAGTGCCAAGGCCCTGGGGTAGGAGTATTCCTGAACAGCAAGTGCCTGTTCAAGGTGTATCAGGAGGACATAGTAGCCAGAACGGTCACATGAACAGGTCTGAGCAATGAGGACAAACATGAGCAGTGCTATGACGATGGCTTTTCTCTGATGGCCAAGTGTAGTGTTACATACAGTCTTGAAATAACTGACTCTGTACCCAACCGGTTGTGGAAGGAGTTGACACCCCTCCCCAACATTTCAGAACATGATCAATGAGCCATAGGCTGGGACCTCTTGAGCTGTTAGTCAGTAAGATCATTGGGAAAGGAAGGGATCAGAAAATAGGGAGAATTTTCACTGGCTAGCCAATTCTGTTGACAAGGTGAGCTCCAGGCTCATTGAGAGATCCTGTCTCATAAAGTAATGTGGAAGGCAATAGAGAGAAAAACCCATTGACCTCTGACCTCCATTTGTGCATTCATGGGCAAGTGCACCTGTGTACACATGTACATATATGTACACATACACCACAGAGATGCTCTTGTTAAAGTGAGGCAAGAACCTTAGTCCTACTGAGTTAAAGACCTTCCTTATGTCCCACCCTGCAGCCCCAGGCTCCTTCTATGGAACTTTGGACATAAAACAGATCCAAGAAACAAGTTGAAAAATTTTGGTGAAAAGCAAAAATTGCAAGTGCCTGAGTTTCGAGCTGTGTGGTTAGGTGGATTGGTGCTGATGACTATGTACATCCAGTGGTTTAATGCAGTTCTGGGTTTGGGTGTATGCTTTACCTGCTGGGAGTATATCAGTCTGCTAATGTTTTATGCCTTGTGTGTTGTTTCTCATGACAGATTTGCTGTGTGGTATATGCTGAGGAAGGGGTCAACTTAGTATTTGTAGTAAATTAAAAATGCCTTGACTGCAAGAGAGAAAGAAACAGATAGCTCTCAGGGTAAATGTTTCTAAATTTTCTTGCAGCTCATAAAAATAACCTCCAAATGATATTATTTTATTGTCATTAGTCTCTATAATTTAATGAAGCGGCTTCTGATTTACCAAGAAATTAAGGTAAATGCTTATGTTTAGAAGTTGGGGCACGAAAGAGGTTGAATTAGTAGGTGCCAGGGGACAGCTGAGAGCCTGTTTAATCCCTTGACTGACGCTGTATGGTTCAAGGACCGTTGTCCTTGTCTGACCTGTGGGAAATCAAGGCTCAGAGAAGTCAAGTGAAAAGCTCAAGACTACACAGCTCATGGGTGACAGGATTAGGAGGACTCTATCTCAGACCTCTGCACACGGCTAATGCACCTTTCACCCCATGTTGATGCTAAGGGGAACGAGGTTCTCCGATTTCAGTAACGGCCATTGAATTGTGCTAAAAGAAACTCCCTTTATTGATCCCTGAAGTATTGTTCTTGGTTGAGCTTCAGTTTTCTAATCTATATGACTAAGGCCAGTCTCCCATGGGCACTTCAAGACAAGCAAGCCAGGTACCAGGATGCCCCCACTGCAATGGTTAATCTCGGGTGTCAACTTGACACAGCTGGTGAGAGGTTTGGAAGGAAGCTTTGGTAATGGAAGAGTTGCCTCCATCAGACTGGCCTGTGGACGGGTCTGTAGGGGCATATTTCTTGACTGCTAGTCGAGGTAGGAGGGTCCAGCCCACTGTGGGTGGTGTCCTCCCTAGGCAGGTAGGCCTGGGTTATGTAAGAAGGGTAGCTGAACATGAGGCTGGGAGAAAGCCAGTAAGCAGCATTCCCCTGTGGTCTCTGCTACGGTGCCTGACCTCGCTTCCATCGGCGATGGATTACAACCTGGGATTTATCATAGCAGCAGAGAGCCACCTAGGATACTCACTGTTCACACAGGGAGACTGAGGCTTGGAGAGAGAGAGAGAGTGGCCTGACTATGCTCACACAGAGTGTGGGGAAGAACTTGGGCTTCGCTGTTCCCTTCTGCACCTTCTCCCCACGGAGAGAGTAAGAGCCACAAAGCCTGGGGCCCCCTCATTCTGCAGCTCGCTGTCCCCTCTTGAACAGAACTCATTTTGCTTTCCAACTGTACCCGGACCTTTCATCGCTGCGGCCTATTCATTTATTAGGCGGTCCATTTCCCTTCCCTTCATCATCTATTTGCTCTTGCTTTCCATTCTTTAAGAGGTGAAGGAAATGCAAATCAGCAAATGAATGTCATGCATAATACAGCCGCCCCACTACAAACAGCCTCAGAGAGCCGGCTCTGTTCTAGGACAAATTGGTCTACAAGGACCTGACACACCTCTTGCATCTCCTGTTATATTGATGAAACCTAGCCTGGAGACTAGGCTTTCTGTGTGGATGGAGAGATTTGACTCCTCTGGCCTCCCCATGTCCCTGGTGGCATTTACGTGTGTGCATGCACACACAATAAATAATGTGTAATAATTTTTTTTTTTAAAAGAACAACGGAAAAGTCTGCTCGAGTTTGGTCACCAAAGTCAAGGTTAATACTCAGATGGAGGTCTTCAGTGTCCCCAGAGCCACTGGAGAGCATTCTGCCGAGCCCTGTGACTTTGCAGAAGCCCCCGCAGGGTTCAGACAGCACTGTTTCATTTCAGGCCTCAGCTGTGGGGACTGCCTGACCTCATCTGCCCCTTCTTCGGCACTTCTGACTCAGCCTTCTAGCTGTAGTCTTATCACTTATCTTCCCAGGCCTCGCCCAGCAGCTTTGATCTGTTATGCTCCTTCCTTCATCCATGAACTTGATCATGGGCTGGGGTAGGCCTACATCTCACTCCATTCTAACGGTCCTCTCACAGACTGGATTTTCAGTGCTCTCTCAGCTATTGGATTTCCAGAGAGTTCTTTTTCTCCTCTTGTAACAGCTCTGATTTGTCTTTGTGGGTGGATCCAGACATACCTAGATTCCTCAAGGTGAAATACGAGCATGCTTATTATGCTTAAGCATCTTTTATGCTTAGCCACAACAGAAATGACAATTGCCATTAACTAACTGCATTCTGACTAAGTGTCTGTTGGTTAAGCACCATCTCAGCAAGTCCTCAATGCCCAGAGGAGACAGATAGGGCCATGTTGGAGCTGCAAAACCAAGTTTTAGAGAAAGTATACAACTTTCCAAGACCACACATCTCACAGGAGGGAGAGCTGGAGTTCATAGGCAGATGTGGGTGTTTTCAGACACCTATGCATCTGTGGTCCAACCTCTCAGCCACTAGGACAAGCCTGAGAACTGGAGTGATCAGGGGCATTGTTGACTGTGTTTCTAACCAAGTGTCAGTCATGAGAGATCACAAACACAAATGCATGTGCACACATGTCAACACACACACAGCATATGTATCACATGTATTGTCTCCCCTTGTTTGCATTTACTGGAGTTTTCTGAACTAGACCTGAGTGGAAAGTGAAAAATCACCTCCAAGTCAACATTATTAATGCTGTGTGGAAGATCATCCATTTCTGAGCTCTTAAGTTGATGGATTTTCTTGAGTCTCTTGCATGTATGAATGTAGGTGGTTACAAAAGGCAGCAGAGGTCCTGGTCTGAGCAGGATTGGTATGGGTTGCAGATATGACAAGTTTGGATGGCCCAGTGAGGATGTGACTCAGGTTGGAAGAGCCTCTGGGAACTGATGACCATCTCACTCTGGACACTGATTTTCATGAGAAGAACGTGTTGAGCTGATTTTTCTTCTGAGCCCCTTGGCTTCTCCAACTGTACAGGTGGAAGGTAGCTGGTCTCCAAGGCGATGCTGAGACCGCTGACCTGGGGATAATTAGGTGAGGAAGCCCCTCCACCCCACCTGTGGTCTGTGCAATGACACCATCTGCTGGCTTCTGATATTATGTGGGTTCCCAGGATCTTATCCAGTGATTTTTTTCTCCTTTCCTTTAAACAGGCCGTGGAAAGCAGCTGCAGATTTTTCTAATGCAAGTTTTCCAAAAATCATTTCCATCAAATTGTTAATGGTCCTATTAATAGGAGCTCCGTGGCCTGGAGGCCACGCCCATGGAGGTCACGTCCACCATCTGAGAGCCTCCCAACTGCCAAAAAGACTCAGATGACCATTCCAGAAGTGGCTCTGGGTTGCCGGGGAGATCTGAGCAGGAATTTTAGGGTATCTGCCTAAAAAGGTCAGGACGGGGGATATTGCTCTTCTGCTCTTCTATCCCTCCCACAACGGTCACCCCCCAAAATGCAATTCTCAAACGTGACTGGACCATCCTCATTTCCCTCATGGATTGAATTCTTCCATGTATTTCCTCTGTCTTCAGGCCAAACCCTCAAGTCCCTTACACTCCTCTAAGAGCTCTGTACTTCCCTTATCCCAAAACCTTGTACCCTCGAACGTCACGCAGGCTTTGTCGACCCAGGTGTCCTCTAACTTCCCGCTATTCCCTGTTCTTGCATGCCAATTTCTTCTTTTCTAACTTCCAGCCTGTCATCAGGTCTTTGCTCCAGTGCCACCTCCTCTGGGAAGCTCCCATGACCATTCCCCACCCACCCCACTTCACAGGCGTGACAAATAACATCCATTTGAGTTATCCTCAACTTCAAGTTTTACAAGAATGCTCAACATGAGTGATGCATCTCACCAGAACAATGAGTGCAAAAGTGGCAGGGTCATTGGATCAGCCCTCACTCAGATAGTCTCAGACATGTGCCAGTATGCACAGCACACAGCCAAAGGAAGCACAGCAGAACACTGGTGACTTGACCATGGGCGTGGGGGTGTGGTCCTACAGGTGACTCTTATGCCCTTCCCTTTGTTTATAGATTATCTACATTTTGCATAATAAACTGGATTACTTTAGTTAATAAGACATATAATTAATATTTGAAAAAGAAATGTTTGTGAGGAATATGGGGTGCATGGGTAAAGAAACCAGAAAGAAAGGGCTTTGTCAATGTGCTGATGGAGGGATCTATGGCATTTCAGACTGATTCAAAATGCATAAACAGGGCCTGGTATAGTGAGGCACTCCTGGATTTCCAGCATTTGGAAGGCTGAGGCCGGAGGATTGCTGAGAGTTAGAAGTCAGCTTGTACTATAGAACAAGACCATATCTCAAAAAAAAAAAAAAAAGAATGCTCACATAGATATATGCATACACATCAGGAAGACTCTATAGTTATTTTCATACTGGGTTGATGATATCAGTTGCCTTGAAGCACAGGAGGAGCTGGTGGTAATTCACTTGCTTTATTTTATATTTATATTATAAATCTTTATCCCATGAGTCTGAATCATTTGCTATCATCTTAAAGGTTTATTTGCGCGCACGCACGTGTGTGTGTGTGTGTGTGTGTGTGTGTGTGTATGTGTGTATGTGTGTGTGTGTGTGTCTGCATGCACACATGTGTGCATGGGAGTACAGTACCCACAGAGGCTAGACAAGGGCATCAGATTAGCTGCAGTTCCTGTCTCAGTTATGAGCGACAGTGAGAACAGAACTCAGGTTCTCTGCAAGCGCAGCAAGCTCTCTTAACTACTGAGCCATCCTCCAGCCCTATAATTAAAAACAAAACTATAGCACAGAAGATTTTAAATAGTCGGATCGACTATCCTATAATTAATAATATAAGATTTCAAGTAAACCACAATGTTAACCCCAAATTTGATTTTCCGGCTGCTTTATTAGAATAATTGGTTAACACTTTTAATTTGGGAAGTTTTTTAAATATAGAGAAAAGCTACATGGATGCTGTGAAGAATAGCACAAAGAACACGGATACACTTTTCACTCACAGTTACCTCTTATTAGTATTCAGCTCCACCTGATTCTGCCCAGTGATATTTAATTCATACTAGGAAAAAGGTATTTTAGGTTTATGTATCACTGTTCATATCTCCACTGGTTTCAGTGACATTTAAAAAAGTATGCCCATACTATTTCCTTTCTTTGTTTTAAAAATTATTTTTATTATAGTTATTTACTTATTCATGTGAGTGTATGGGGTGCACGCTTGTGCCACGGAGTAGGAGTGGAGGCCAAAGAACAATACGGGGGAGTTGGTATTCTCTCCTTCTAATGTGTGGGTCCCCATGACTGAACTCAGGTAAGTAGTCTTGGCACTTCACCAGTGCATAGTTTTGTTTTTTGAGACAGGGTCTCATGTAGCCTAGGCTGGCCTCAAATTCACCGTGTAGCCATGGATGACCTCTTCCTCCTAAATTCTGGGATTACAGGTGTGTGCCATCTCACTCAACAAACACACATTAATTCCTAAGCTCTAGGCATGCAGGTATACAAAAATGCCACATGGACAGGGCTATTCTTTGTAGCATTATCTGTAAAATAAAAACCTGAATATTCACAAAGAGTCTGGTCATGGGGATTGGTAAAATAAATGGCAGTAAATCCATAAAATGCCTGGTTATAGGGCAGTAA
Organism: Peromyscus californicus insignis; assembly: GCF_007827085.1. Lineage (NCBI taxonomy): Eukaryota > Metazoa > Chordata > Mammalia > Rodentia > Cricetidae > Peromyscus > Peromyscus californicus. The sequence continues at coordinate 41,649,036 of NW_026294551.1, read as the reverse complement.
AGGATAAAGAGATGAATCTGTGTGAGGTGATATGAAAATATGTCTGAGGCACATTAAATAAGAATACAGAATAAAATGTGCAGAATATGAGCTGAATGTGCAAAGGAAGACAGGTGTATGCTAGAGGGCTATGGGAAACTGCAGATGTACTTCTAACAAGAAGGTTGGGGTCTTTTTTCCCTATATACTTTTAACTGTACACATCTTTACACCATTCACGTTTAAGTATTCTGTCTTTACACTGCTCATGTTTAAGTATTATTTACATGATAATAAAACAATAAACTGATGTAATAAAATAAAATGTACTGTAGAAGTTTGACATAGCTCCATGGTAGAGTGCCTGCCCAGCAAGTGTAGGGCCCTAAGTTCTAATCCTAGCACAGAAAAAGAAGAAAAAGAAAAGAAAAAAAAAATGTAAGAGGAAGGTGCATCCCCCAGCCTCAGCCCCAACTCCAGCTCCTGAGCATCCTTTGTGGCTTTGGGACAAGAAAAGAATGGTGCCAGTCCTCAGGCTTTGCAGGTGGCATGGATGGCAGACTCCAGCTCCTCTCCCAGGCCTCTCCAGAGAAGCAGTTCTCCACACAGTGATTTGGATGCAGAGCTGGTGGACTTGGCCCAATCCAGCCGACAGGTGTACTTCCTATGATCACATCACTGAGTGCTCTAGGAAAACCACGAAGAAACTTCACATGAAAAATTCATTCACAAGGCTCTGGATTCCAGGCGAAAAAAGAAATCCAGGCTCCTGGCTTATCGAGAGACATCTGGCAAAGTAGGGCTGCCTTTGTGAGCACCGTTGTGCTCAGTAGCCAGGTGGGTGATGCGTTCAGCAGGTGTGTACCCTGCGCAGGCTCAGCCACCTGCCTCTTGCAGTTGAGAACTTTGCAGCCCTCTACTTGGATGTCATCTGAGTGCCACATGTGGGACAGTTCGAGTTGAACACACCTCTCTCTTCATTCTCTCATTCCAATAGTACTTCCCACGGGAGCCCATGCAGGCATACCCTAAGGACCTCGGCAACCATAGGATGAGGGCTGAAAACTCTGACTTTTAGTCTACAGATGAAAAGGCTGGAGCTCGCACAGGAGAGGTCACTTTACCATGATCACGCAGCAAGTGCGTCTCAGGAGTAGGATAAGAACCCAGAACACCAAACTCCTGCCTCAGTGTCATTTGCCACTCCAGGCTGTGTCCCATAGACTGGATGACAGAACAGCCACCACCTCCTGAGTAAGGTGGGCATAATAGCACTCGTAATTCAGAGGAAACAGAAACAGTACCAACGCCAGCCGCAACTCCCATGTCTCAGGATGCGTTAGAGGGCTAAGACTGGATGTATAACTTTCAATAGTGGCTTTAGTCCTTATGGTTGAGTGTTTGTCTCTTTGTTTCTTTGCTTAAGTGGATACTATAACAACAGCATCTCCATCAGAGGATTGTTTTGAAGATCAAGTGAATTAATATGGGCAAAGTGCTTAATCTATGTCTGGCACTTACTACGTGTTCATTAAATGTAAGTGCCTGTGAGTCCACTTGGCAGGAGCTACGCTAAGTGTCTTGTACACTTTATCTCAGTCAATCCTCTCAGCCAGAATGCTTTAAGAACCTTCCTTTCACACAGCCAGAGCATCCATTCCCTTGGTAACTCTTTACAGAGGTACCTGGCGCTGTCCGTGGTTCTGAGGACAGAGTATGAAACACAGGAGGCAGGCCCTGGCACCTTCGTAAGAGTGCATCCTAACTGGGTGGAGAGTGGATAGTGAGGAGTGATGCTTGCTGGGTAGAAAACTAGCACAAAGTAGGACTGAGAATGAGCACTTTCCTGGTAGGATGGTTTCAGAGGAAGTACAACCAGGCCAGAGATCTGCAGGGAGGGCAGGAGGGAGCTGGTAAGTACAAACAAGGATTACAGTCCTGGCAGAAGAAATGGGAAACGTGGAGAGTCTGAAGTAGAAGCAAGAGGGTGATAGGCTGTTCTCTGTGTCTGAGGAAACAGACGGAGCACTTTGTAGTTGGAGCTATGAGCAAGAGGGAAGGGCTTGTTCCAGGGTGAGGAGAAAGCCAAAGATCAACCATGCTATGCTTTCGGCTTGCTCAGAGATGTTCAGTAACTTTCCTGAGGTGGCTCAGCTGCTAAGTGGTAGAATCAGAGATTTGAACCCAAGATCATCTGGTTTCAAGAAATGCCCTGTTAACCAATAGCATGCAGTGGCTTGGACATGACTGACTAGTCTAAACAGTCTTGATCTAGCCAGCTGCCGCTGCTCAAACTCTCTCCTTAGAAACTGGGCACACTGCTAAGGGCTGATGAAGCAGTGTGAGTGAGTGTATGGGTGTGTGTGTGTGTGTGTGTGTGTGTGTGTGTGTGTGTGTATCTGTGTCTGTCTGCATCTGTGTGTATGTCTCAGTCTCTGTGTGTGTGTTTTGTGCATGTGTCTATGTAACTCTCTCTCTCTCTGTCTCGTGTGTGTGTGTGTGTGTGTGTGTGTGTGTGTGTGTGTGTGTGTATCTGTGTCTGTATGCATCTGTGTGTATGTCTCAGTCTCTGTGTGTGTGTTTTGTGCATGTGTCTATGTAACTCTCTCTCTGTCTCGTGTGTGTGTGTGTGTGTGTGTGTGTGTGTGTGTGTGTGTGTGTGTGTATACAGGAAGTAGAGTATAATGGAAGGGTTCCTTTCTTTCCAGACACACTCATTTCCACCTTGGCAGGTTCAGTCATCTATTCTCGGTGATAGTGAGGGATTGGGGTTTATATGACAAATGGTATTTGTTCCAAACCTGTCACTTCTTGGGGGAACCTCAGAGATGACAGTTTTAAAACTGAAGCATTTAAAAATAAAAATTTCACACTTCTAGATGCTGCATCCTCTTTGGTGGTGATCTATGGGGCCTCCGTTGCTGGAGGCATTATCTTCTTAGGGATATATGGTGCTGTTACAATTCATGCCATCCATCTGCAAAACCAGGGTCATAAAACCCATAATTTATAAGAGAATCCTGCAAATGTATGTATTATACATGTGTAGATATCATTGCCTGACATTTCACGGGCAGTAACCACTTGGTTCAGAAGTCTCAAGCCCAAAGCGGTTCCAACCACCCAATCCCCAGATGCAGAAATGGAAGACAAGATGGGGTGCATACATGGCAGCAGATTCCATGGCTGAGCAGTACATTAAGCAACCATCTCTGTCTTGTGGCCGAGGAGGACAAAGACACCAAACAGCATCATTTTAGTGGAAAGAGGAAAGAATGGCAGCCTGAAAACTTGACTATCTCTCCTGGCCAGATGACCCTCCAGCACCTAGTAGATGTTGTGCACAGAGCTGAACTAGGCTCAATCCTCCTTTTAGGTCTGTTTTCTTTTGATTTATGTGAAAATTAATCTCCTAGGAGTCCACTGTCTTAGTCAGGGTTTTTATTGCTGTGAAAAGACACCATGACCATGGTAACTCTTACGAAGAAAACATTTAATTGGGGTGGCTCGCTTACAGTTCAGAGGTTCAGTCCATTATCATCATGATGGGGAGCATGGTAGCATGCAGGCAGACATGGTGCTGGAGTAGCTGAAAGTCCTACATCTTGCAGGCAACAGGAAGTCAAACTGTCTGTCACACTGAGGGAAGCTGGAGCAAAAGAGACCTCAAAGCCTGCCCACACAGTGACACGCTTCCTCCAACAAGGCTATACCCACTCCAACAAAGCCACACCTTCTTTTTTTTTTTTAATTTATTTTAATTTATTTTGCAATACAATTCAGTTCTACATATCGGTCACGGATTCCCTTGTTCTCCCCCCTCCCGTCCCCCTCACCTTCCCCCCAACGCCCCCCCAATTCCCATCTCCTCCAGGGAAAAGCCTTCCCCACAGACTGAGGTCAACCTGGTAGACTCAGTCCAGGTAGGTCTAGTCCCCTCCTCCCAGGCCAAGCCAAACAATCCTGCATAGGCCCCAGGTTTCAAACAGCCAACTCATGCAATGAGCACAAGATCTGGTCCCACTGCCTGGATGCCTCCCAAACAGATCAAGCCAATCAACTGTCTCACCCATTCGGAGGGCCTGATCCAGTGTGGACCCCTCAGCCATTGGTTCATAGTTCATGTGTTTCCATTCATTTGGCTATTTGTCCCTGTGCTTTATCCAACCTTGGTCTCAACAATTCTCGCTCATATAAACCCTCCTCATTCTCGTTGATTGGACTCCCAGAGATCCACCCAGGGCCTAGTCATGGATCTCTGCATCCAGATCCCTCAGTAGTTGGATGAGGTTTCTAGCACAACAATTAGGGTGTTTGGCCATCCCATCACCAGAGTAGGTCAGTTCGGGCTGTCTCTCGACCATTGCCGGCAGTCTGTTGTGTGGGTATCTTTGTGGATTTCTGTGGGCCTCTCTAGCACTTTGCTTCTTCCTGTTCTCATGTGGTCTTCATTTACCATGGTCTCCTATTCCTTGTTCTCCCTCTCTGTTGTTGATCCAGCTGGGATCTCCCGCTCCCCCAAGCTCTCTTTCCCTCAACCCTCGCCTTTCATTACCCCCACTCATGTCCAGGCTGTTCATGTAGATCTCAGCATTGTTTGTAATAGCCAGAACATGGAAACAACCCAGATGCCCTTCAACTGAAGAATGGATAAACAAAATGTGGTACATATACACAATGGAATACTACTCAGCAGAAAAAAACAATGGCATCATGAGGTTTGCAGACAAATGGATGGATCTAGAAAAAATCATCCTGAGTGAGGTAACCCAGACTCAGAAAGACAAACATGGTATGTACTCACTCATAGCAGGATACTAGACATGAAACAAGGATGAATTGTCTGCTACTCACATCACCAGGGAGGCTACCCGGAAAACAGGACCCCAAGAAAGACACAGGGATCGCCCAATGACAGAGAAATGGAATGAGATCTACATGAACAGCCACACCTTCTAATAGTGCCACTCCCTGTGAGGTTATAGGGGTCAATTACATCCAAACCACCACAGCCACTGATATTGGGAGTGCACCCCAGTGTTTCTGATTTGAATTTCTAAAAAGTTTTAAACTGAGGCCAATACTATCACGTGGATCCTGCTTTGAGCCATTCATTTCCAGGTAACTTTGAGAGATCCCATGTAAAAGTTGCAGGGGAAAACTGATCTGTCACCGAACACAGAAAGACAATTGTATGTCTCTACCCGCACAACCTGGTCTTCTGGATACTGAGCCTGGATGTCCCTCCATTGGGCTGTATTATCTGACTCCTGGCTTTATCCCCAAGTATCTTCCAACTCTTGGAGCAGCTACAGCGAAGGCAGGCTACAAGGATGATGCCTAGACCCCATGGGCTGTGGTACATCAAGTCTGCAGAGCTGGTTGGAACACTTGGCAGAGGCTGCTCTGAGCATTCCACGCCCCCGTGAAGGTCAGAAGGAATCATCTAGTGAGGGAAAATGATGTGAGCCCATCACTGCCAGCACCAATACAATAGGTGGTGACCACTATGAGACTGAAGAGTTTGGGTCTGTGTTGCCTATTCTATTAGCCAGCTTACATGACTTACAGAGCTAATGCCTGGGCCGAGACAGCAAACCAGATTCCAGACATGCCTACCTCTCTCCACCCCACTGCCGCCTCTGTGCCTGCTTCCTCTGGGACATCCCCAGCCCTTCCCCAGCAGGACTTCCTCAGCCCTATCTCTCTGTAGCAGGGCCTACGCTTCTTCTGCATGCAAATGAGCCTGGGTCTACTCAAGACTGGCCTCCTGCTGCCACCAACATGATTACAAAGAGGATTTCTTGCCACTAGATTGCTCTTCCATGGGAACTGCCTCTTCCGAACCCTTTTAATCCTCCCTGACAAACATTTTGATTTCACTCCTTACTTCTTCTCTGTGCTGACTTCAGAACCTTGGTACTTGGTTTGACTATAGTCTTAGACATAAATATGCCAATATGCCTACCCTAACCGAAGGACCATAACCAAAGGACCACTTACAAGGAGTTAAAAAAAAAAAAAAAAAACACGTGTGATCCAAATAGAATCCTGGTCTCTATCACTAATTTCAGTGATACGGTCCCTGATATTACAGTCTCTAAACTAACTCTTGGTGTACCTTTCACAAGAATGATGACTGAGATTACCACATGCCCTCTGGAGTAAGATGGAACCATAAGAAAGAACTTGTCCTCTGTCTTCCCACATCTTCTAAGCCACAGCATCATTAATTCTAGCCCCCCTGTGGTTTTCTAACAGTCCCCTAGTTGCTACTTTGTGTTGGGGCTGGGTGCTTGGTCCCCATCCTCAGGGAGCTTCCAGATTAATGGGGGGAAACCTTGAGGAAATGAGCAGCAAGCTTTTCCACAAACCTCTGATGACCAGTAGTAAGTCAGTTAACTTGCTAAAAGCATCCTTGTGTCCTGCCAGAGAGTTCCCACATGAGTCAGGGTGACTCTTACATTCGGTTTACTACAATAATCCTACCAGCTACAGGGCAGGCATCAGGACCATGTCCAACCACTTTACATATGGCAACTCATATGGTAATCCAGTCCTAGGAGGTAAGTACAGCCATCCCTTCAGCATTCCCAGGGGACTGGTTGCAGAACACTCATGGACACAAACAATTGTGAGTTCTTAGGACCTTCATATAAAATGATGTAGTATTTGCGTGTAACCTCCACACATCCTCCTGCACACAGAATCATCACTCACAGTATATGTCACAGGGTAGACGCTGGAAACAGCTGTTACAGTCTTTTGCTTAGGTAATAACAAAGGGAAGAAACACCTGCACATGCAATTTTTTTCCAAATATTTTTGATTTCCCACTAGTTGAATTTGTAGATATGGACCCTACAATGGAGAAGTGCAACTGCACTAGATCATATAACCCACTAGCATTTGCATATGAAGAAACTGAGGCACAGACAAGTGACTTGCAAGGAGCAGGTTCAGGGTTTGAAGTGGGAAAGTATACCTCATTGTCTGTACTGTCCATACAGCTACTCAAGTCACCGTTGGAATGTGGGGGCTGGGGGATGCCACCATTCCAGACAGGCCCAGAGGAAGCCAGCTGGCCTGTTCAGACCCTCTGCAGAGTGCTGGTGGCCTCTTGTGGCCACTGGAGTGTGACTTTTGGGCTGGGAGATACATTTGCCAGGCTGGGGCCCTCTCAAGAGCAATATCTGGAGACAAAGAGTAATGAAAGAGAGTTGATGCATGACGAGGTTGTCAGGCTGGGGACTGAAGGTGATCCCTCAGAACAGTCAGTGCTGGTCATGGATGCTGCGGATTCTGCTGAGCCACAGAAACCTCTGGAATCCTAGTGCCTGCTTTGCAAGACCTGACTTGGAGACACCTGCTGAGCCCTGGGCACTGCGTGAATAAAACCCACCTGTTCCAGAGTATCATGAGCTCACGGCTCCTCTTACCCAGTCTCAGTCCTGGTGCCCTTTCTTCTCTTCTCTTTTTCTGCATGGGGAGAGAGGAAGAGGAGGAGGGAACGTGTGGGCAAGAGGGGAAAGGAGAGAAGTGGGGAGAAAGGGAGGCAGAGGAAAGGGAGGGGGAAAGAGAAGGAAAGATGGAAGAAAGGAGGAAAAGGAAAGGGGGAGAAGGAGGACAAACAAAGGACAGGAAAGAATAAAGGATGGGGAAAAGTGAGGGAAGGAGGAGTAAAGAGAAGAGAGGAAGGAGGGAAGGGAGGGAGGGAGGGAGGGATAGTCCGGTTCCTCTAAAGGTGATGGCAAAAACCTCCCAATCTGTGGCTCAAGGCTCCCGTAGCCTGAGCCTTAATCTGCTTCCAAGCTCACCTATGAAAATCTTCTAATGGGTTGGTTCTTCATGGAAAATATCTGTGTTTCCAGCATGAGATGGACCCTCCGCTGGACTCACGTTTAACAGCACTGAGCCCAGCCTATGGGACTGGCAGGCACTAAGCAAACAGAAGCCCAAACGACTTTCATTCCATCCATACTGCACGGAGTGCTGTGAGGAACAGCAAGAATGTGGTTCTACAGGGGAACACAGGGTTCCCGTAGGGTGAGCATGCACGTGCCAGGGCGGCGGAGGAAGCCTCCTGGGTGTGCAGAAGAGAAGGCCACCGTGAGAGCTGCGGACCGGGAGGAAGGAGGGGGAGCCACACTGTGTCCGGGGCTGGCAGGTGATGGCCAAGGATGTGAGAAGATCACGGAGACATTCACAGAGGCTGCTGCTATGTCAATGAGCCATTCTGAGGGATAGGGTGGAAGCAGTTTCTTCATTAGCTGGACTCTCTGCTCCCTGAGGGAAGGGTGGCTGTTTGGTATTCACAGGGTGTTTCCAGGCTCAGGCTGAGGGCACGGTATTTATTCATTCGTATTCTCACCCCTTGGCTATGCAGTACTACTACTCAGGTAACTCTACAGCAGCAGGTATGAATGGAGGTGTTTTCTCTTTTCGGTCTGCCACTGTCCCTCTGGTCCACACAGATAATGTGCTTCAGCGAGGAGCCTGGCTCTCGTGGTGGGCCAGGTCTCCGAGGCCCAGCTGCGACTGTAGGCTTTTTGAATAGTAACGAGTAGACACTTTCCTCTCAAGACTGTCTTTGGTGTCAATCCACCAACCGAAGCAGAGTGGCCCTGCTGCAGCCGAGCAGATAGTAGGGGCCAGAGCCCTGTCCATACACAGGCTGGGACCCGGTGCTCCGCCCAGAAGCATGGTGGGGAACCTGCCCTGGACGTCCTGTGAGAGTGCAGAGTGGGGCCTTCCCTCTCTGGTCCACGCTCCCTGGCCACTGCTTGTTCTTGCTCTACCAAGGCTCTGGTCCAGTGAAGGACTACATCAGAGACAAGTCCTGTCTCAGTAACAGTAATGTGTTTGAAGAGCAGGCTGCCACATGTCTGTGATACAGCTCTGGACTGTGAATGTGGGGTCTGCCCACTCTGGAGCCCTGGCCTTCCCTCTTCTGCTTCCAAAGGATTTGTAAAGCACCTTGAAGAATTCCTCTCCAGCTTGTCATCTTCATGGAATGGAGGGTGGGGACCGGTGATCCCCTAAGAAAGGCATTTGGGAAGGATAGGTGGAGAAGGGGATGAAGGGTAAGAGTCACGCACTAGCATGCTGCTCTGCCTCCTGCCGGCTGTGCTGCCTTGAGGAAATGATTCAGTCACTCTGTGCCCAAATTTCTGCATCTGTAAAGTCCACTCTGTAACGATACTGTGCCAGGATGCTATGAACTGAATTCACACTTGCTCTGTGCTGAGCACGGTGGCTTCACTGACTCTTCCCAGTGACTGTATGAAGCAAGCGTGGCTATGCACAGAGCAAGTGTGCATCCTTTAGACAAGGACACTCATGCCATGCAGACAGGTGGCGTAAGTCTCCCAGCCAGTGAAAGATGGAGATGACACCAAATGGAAGATGCTTCGCTGTGCTTCACTGTCACTATGACCAGGAGGAGGTGCCTTCCTTCTCTACACTTCTTGGCTCCCCCCTATGGTCCCTGAAGTCTGTTTCCCAGCACAGGACCAGACCAGGAGTCAGGAGATGGGGGATTAGGCCCCAGTGTTTCAAACCTAAAAACTTTGTGGCTTGATTGTTAACTCACGTGTCTTCTTGGGGGCCTGGGGCTCTTCCATTAGAACATTGCTAGCAGGGTGAAGCTGTCGCTAGCAGGCAATCTGGGCCCGCTTGGGCTAGAGGTTTGAATCTGCTGGGAAGGGTAACTGGTGGAAAATCAAAAGCCAGTTTTGTAGGAAAAACACTCTCAGCCCAGGTGCCAGTGCCAAGCATCAGCCTAGCTGAGAATGGGGTAGCAGCCTGTCACGTAGGGTCTGGCCCCTGGATGCCGGTCAATTTTCCTATAGAGAATAGTGGGGTGAACGTGAGGAGCTGTCTGCTAAGTGGCCTGCCGTGCATTTCTTGACCTCTCTGGATCACATGACTCCAGTCCTGCCAGACTCCCATGATTCCCAGGTGTGCCATTTCCTCTCAGAGCCCTTCTGCTCCGGCTGTGCACACTACATGCCAATGCTTTTCCTGCCTTGCTTCAAGATCCAGCGTGTGGGCTGACTCTTCTAGAAGCCTTCCTGGCTTTGTTACCGTCCGTACAGTCCCCAGTTTACCTCCACCCCTTAGGTGTGTCTCGTGAGGTGGCCACAGTCTATGCTTTTGTCTCTTCTGTACAGCAGGAACTTTGGGAGGAAGTTGCCATTCACTGTGCCCAGCCAGGCATGGGTAGAGAAGGAAGTTGGGAGAAGGAAGGATAGGTCATTCCTTTATGTATTCTATCTCTGTTTTCTGAGATAGAGTCTGACTATGTAGCTTAGGCTAGGTTGGAACTTACGATCCACCCCCTCGAGTACTGAGATTACAGGCATGTGTCACTGCTCCCGGCCACACATGAGAACTGTGTTCAGAGCCTATCGCCCCTCTGCTCAGCCACATATTGAACTTCCTGGCCCAGCTGCCTCTCCCTCACCTGGTCTGATGCCCCCTCCTCACGCTTCTGCCATGGCCACCACAGTCTTCTAACATATCCAGTTCCTCTCACCCAGAGTCCTTTGGAATGTTCTTCAAGGGAAGCTCCCGACCTTTCAGAACTTTACTCCAAAGCCAAGAGGCCCTAAACATGTCACTCAGCCAGCCATGTTTATGCTCCACTCCATTTCAGGACAATATGTAGCACAAATATGCGCGCGCGCGCGTGTGTGTGTGTGTGTGTGTGTGCGCGCGCGCGCACGCGTACATGAATGGTGTGCGTGTCTTCTCTTCTCTATAACACAAGCCCCCTAGCCCATCTTCTTTCCCACAGCCACAGCACAGGGAGGCCCAATTTAGAGCAGGCTCCAGTAAACACCAGCCTTAGTTCCCTCCATAACATGTGTGTTGTGATGAGTAAGAAAAGCCAAACTCTCAAAAAAATATCAATTAAAGACAAAGTTGACTTCTGGATTGCATTCAAATTGCAAAGCAAAGGGGACTAGAGGATTTCTATTGTCTTCTTTTCCCTGGATGGGGTTTGGTGGGGTCAGGCACTGGCCCCCTGCAGCCCCATGGTCTCAGTGGTGACCCAGGTTTGAACGCATCCTCCATCTGTACATCATGGCTTCCCCCTGAAAGCAGCTTCCCTGGCATCTGGAAGCAGATGCTAAGTGGATGAGTGCTACGATTAAACTGCCTTTTAATTATTCAATGTGATGTCAATGGCACGCACAGTTGTGACATTATAATGGACTCTGACTCCCTCGCAAATGTCGAGAAAGGCAGGGGCCCATTACCTTGTCAAAATGTTCATTCCCTGTGACTTTATTGCCAGAACACCACCTGATTCTGCAAGCAGCCCTGAACAGAGGAGTATGGTGGGAGGGCGATGGGATGGAGAGGAGCCAACTTGGAGTGATTTGGAGTGACAAAGATTTGGGTGACTCTCCAAAGACTTTGCAGAGTCCACTCTGTAACAGTCACCAACTCTCAATGGAAATAACGTGTGAGGAAGGAATCAACCAACACTGCTGGTGACGGGGCTTCCAGTGGGCACACACTTGGGCAAGGGTGCAGCAACAAGGCGGAGAACACAATGGTGTCATTCCAGGACGGTTTTCGTTCATTAACTGGACAACCACTGACTGAGGGCTTAATTTGCCAACTATGGTAGTTGGCTAGAATCTACTTAGTGAAGGAGAATACCCATCTGCCACACAACATGCATCCTCATGCGCATGCGCGCACATGCACACACACTCACACACTCACATATTCACACACACACACACTCCAAGGCAAGAAGGAGAATTTGTTTGGTTGGAAATAGTCAGAGCTGGATTCTAGGATTAGAATTGCCTGTAACTAGCGATGCAGCTTTAAATAAGTCAGCTCTCTAGTCCCAGTTGACTCAACCCTCAAGAACATTAGGCCTGAATCATTTCTAACACGTGACGAGGCAGCTGGTGACACTGTGCCACACACGCACATGGAGCCTTCATCAGCATGCATGCAGTCGTCACTGACTAACTCAACAATGTGCGAGGACAGTGGGGAATAGAAGCCAAGCTGGGAGAGGGTACTGCTTTCGAGAACATAGGGCAGAGCCCAGCCCCTGAAAGAAATGGTTCAGGACAACTTCCTCTGCAGCTGGGCTGATGACCAGGGCCACTGGAGTGTGGGGAAAGGCACAGTCAGTGTGGGTGGGTCTAGATGACTGCAAAGGCTCCTGGGAGAAGGTACAGAGTGACACACTTTGGGGAGCAGTACGAGCTCTGAGTTGGAAGGAGAGGGAGAAAGATCTGGTGAGGAGAGTAGGAAGGATGAGGGGATTATGAGGGGGGGGGAACAAGGGACAAACTAAAGCAGAGTCACAAATGCCACCTCTGGGAACTAAGGATTCATCCATTCTCTCTGTAGGGGGCGGTGACCAGGATTGGAAGTCATTAGACAGTCTCTCCTGTTGCCCAGTACTTTAATTTCTTTTGAGGGAAATTATCTGAGCTCACCGTACTGCCAGAGGACTTATGAATCAGCGAACATGTGGCCCAACTCACATTTGCTGCATTCTCTCTTCCAGGACTTGGATGCTTCATTACAGTTAGGCCTGGGTATGAAAATGCCCGGTGTTCATTCATTCCATGGATTCGGCCCTGACCTGACAGAAAGGTAATTATTGTACTTTATTTCCCTGTAGCTCATTGGTTCCTGCCTTTTATTCAGCCTGCTTTTCCAATTTTCCAACTGATTCTGTGAGCAAATTGATATTCTTCTGGTATATTCCTTTCCTTAGTTTATCAAGGATCAACTTCAAGTGTTTACAAATAACAAACCCTAGTAGATATTCAATCACATATCTATCCATAATCTACCTACCTAACCATCCATTCATCCATCCAGTAACTCATCTATTCACACATCCACCATCTACCAACTCACCCATTTACCTATCCTCATTCACTCATCCATTCATCTGTCTATGAAGTCATCCATCCAATCCATATGGTCATCCATTCATTCATCTATCTATCGATCCATGAACTTACTCATTCACTTATCTATCCAATCATCTGTTCATTATTTACTCATCATTCACCTACCCATCTATCAACTCATTAATCCCTACTTCCATTAATCAACTCACTTGCTCATCTACCCATTCACCTGTTATCCATCCAACCAGTCACCCACCAACCCATCCATCCACCCACCACTCCAACAATTCATCCATCCATCCATCCATCCATCCATCCACAAACTCATCCATCTGTCCATAAACTAATTCATCAACTCACTCATCCATTCATCTGCCCACCCATATCCATCTATTCATCCACCCACTCATCCACCCATCCTCCATCCATTATCCATCATCTACTTATCCATATACTCATTCACTTATCCATCACCAATTCCCCAGTTGATTGTTGTAAGCCTGATGGGAAACAGATGAGGATAAAGAGAACAAAGTTAAAGGGGGCTGCATAAGCCAGGAACTGGAATGAAAATAATACTTTTATAAAGGCAAGCAATTTAGTGCAAAGCATCAGAATACAGGGAGTCCAGTGGTAGATAGAGATGTCACTAACCCAGGCAGAGCTCACTGAGAAGTTATTTTGGATGGGATTTTTTTTTTTTTTTTTGGTTTTTTTTTTTTCGAGACAGGGTTTCTCTGTATAGCTTTGCGCCTTTCCTGGAACTCACTTGGTAGTCCAGGCTGGCCTCGAACTCACAGAGATTGGATGGGATTTTTAAAGAGAAAAGTTTAAAGGAAATGAAGGTATATGAAGCAGCCAGCACCACATCCAGGACTTTTACCAGAGCGAACCCCCTCATTTCCCCCAATCAGCCTCCAAAGCAGCTGTCAACAACACTACATTTTTGGATAGGGAAACTGAGGCTCAGACAGTTTAAGCAGCTTGATCTTGTTCACATCTATTAAATGGCAGAACCTAGATTCAAATTCAGATCTACCACCTCTGAATCCCTGGCTCTTTCTTCTGTATAGCAATAGGGCACTCCCACACTGACACCCCTCCCTGGACCTTAGTTCCCACTCTGCAGAGTTGAATGAGACAAGTGCATGAGCTAGTACTAGCTGTAGTGGGTATAGGTGTGACACTGTGCCTTTTTAAAAATTTCAATTACCACATACCCTGCCTCGTGTGCAGTATCCTACAAGAGTCATCCTAGCTTCTTGCTTGTCGTGGGCCCCTCCCATGTCTATAGAGCAGTTTTTATGCTGTTGACAACTTGCGAGTTTTCGGTTATGTAAATAGTATAAATCCCGACCATACTGCCTACCTGGTGTAGACATGCAGACCCTAGTTCTTGTAGGAGATCTGTGGTCCCTACCCACCAGGAGCCTGCAGCAGACTCTGGCCTCCTTGAGCTTCTAGATAAGGGTTTTCTAGTCTTCCTTTAGTAGGCAAGATGGCTCTAAATGTATCTTTTATGTCAGGACCAATCTCAAGTCTCTGGTGTTATTCACTCTCCCCCAGACCCGACATGGGTCAGTCCTTTTGCCTTGAACCTGTCTGACCTTGTTTCACAGACTCTCTGGAAGCAGCTGCATGATTGCCCCTGGTTTTAAGATCCTTCATAGTTTCTGAGGTCTAAGGATTCCTCTTTCCTCCTTCCCTGATAACTTATAAACTTAAATGTATTGAGAATATAGGGGGAAATAGTTTGCATTTGGTCTGTTTCAATGTCCTCACTGTGCCAAGTTCAACCACTTGTTAAACCTCTGGAAAGAGGAGAGGGCAAGTCTCACATCTAAGCTCATGTACTCCAGCCAGCTGCAGCATCCCAACAGACTCTGTGGTCCAGGCCAGAGGCCTTGCTCCCCACTCTTCATCTGTGGGGCTCAAAGCCTTCCCTGCAACCTAAAGAGGGAAACTTCCTGGGCTCCTTTGTTCAGCCTTCACTCTAACCAGACATGACTCCAATTTACGGCTTTTATTGTCCACACTGAGTGATTTCTTAATCAATAACCTAATTTGTTATAAAAAATCAATTGGTTAAAAATTAACGCCTTATCTTTTAATGCAGCCGACCAACCCCAAACCCCAGGTTGGTAAGTTATTTCCATTAACAGGGGTGAAAAATCTTTAGCCATACAATCATCTTTACATTTTGAAATGATGAGTTTCCATACTGATTATAGAGCTAATTATGTTACAATGAGACCATTTCTTCATCTTGGTCCCCTCTCACCTGAGTGGGGTTTCCTAGCTTCTCTCTCTGCTGTGGATGAGATCCACACTGCTCTTATCCTCTGTCTATAGTGCACAGTGGACTTCCTGAAATGCAGATCTGACCTTGCCAATCTCCTTCACCCTATTTAAAATTCCTTTCTGGGCCTCCATCACCTAACAAGGATCTCAAACCCAGGTGAGCATCTTTGTGTCAGCGAATGGGTTTCATGTGGTCCATATGGGGGCTTTCAAGATTTTAACTGGGAAAGGCTGGGGCTGTGCTTCTGTTTGTCAAGGAGTCTTACTGTCCCCATCTACCTTTCCTTTATGTCAGCTATCACAGCCGTCGTTTCCAACCTTGAGAGAAGGCTGGGTTGCCTCCGTGAAACCTGCAGTGTGTCTGAGGACGAGTCTAACCACTCAAGCCCTTTCAGGAAGAATACAAATAGCTTCTGTTTATTAAGTCCCTGCTGTGTGCCAGGCTCAGTGCTAATCACATTCGCAGACATTATCTCATACAAATCGCCCAAGAATGCCAAGCAGAGGAGGAAGCTAAGAATCGGGATGCTAGGGCATGGCCACAGGCCAAAAGCTAAGCAACAGCAGCATCAGGGCCTGGGTTCAGGCACATCTGGTTGCACCACCTCAGCTGGCAAGCTCTACACGGCAGAACCGTCTGGTTCTGATGGGTATGGTCTGCCTTTTGTTCAGTTCGCCACGCAGAGCTTGACCCATGCGGCATCCCTCTTCTCCTTCCCTTTCAGGGTCTCTGGATCTCCCTCCCACCTCCCGAGCTTCCCTTCTCATCTTCTGTTGCAGGCTCCTATACATCCTGTCCCGACTGCTGGTGAACCCAGGGCTGGGCACTCAGCCTGTTGCTCTCTGTGTGCACAGGCTTCACTTCTATGATTCTGTTCAGTCCCTATCACTAAATCCTACCATTCTAGTTATGATTCCCACCCCTATGTCTTGTCCTGACCTCCCCTGGAGCTCAAGCCCATAGGTCCAAATACATCTAGGATGCTCAGTTGTTCTTTCAAC
Source organism: Peromyscus californicus insignis (assembly GCF_007827085.1). Lineage (NCBI taxonomy): Eukaryota > Metazoa > Chordata > Mammalia > Rodentia > Cricetidae > Peromyscus > Peromyscus californicus. The sequence continues at coordinate 41,632,852 of NW_026294551.1, read as the reverse complement.
CTCAATGTGCCCCAAATGGGAAGTTCCCTGTCTCTAGATCCCTCATCTTCTAGATCTATTCTCCTGCTTTCCACCTGGGTCATATTACCAGTATCAGCCCAGTGCCCGTGCCTGGGAGTTTTCTTTGATCCTCTTTTGCTCTTATTCCAGCCCCAGCCTGTGTTTGTGCTCCCACCCCCACCCCCACCCCACTACCACCCCCCAGCCCCCCCCCCACCACCGCCATCATCGCCATCATCACCTCTATCCCATAAGCCTCACTGTATTCATCTCCCAAACTGGACCACACTCACCACCTCTACTGTTAAACTGCCATTCAAGTCTGCTGACATCTCCCATCCTTATCACTGAGTCCATACCCTAACGTGTCTTCTTGCCTCCTCCATTCATACCCATTGTTACCCCGCCTCTGAAGCAATCATGAAGTATCACTCTGTGGTGTTCCTGCACCTAAGGCCCCCCAGTGGCTCCACACTCCCTGAGAAGAACCTCCAAATTCAGCCCAGATTACAAGGCTTGCGACACTTCTTCCTACATTTACCTTTTCAGTGTCAGCTTATACTACTGTCCTCTTCCATTCTGCTCAAGGTACGTAATCCTTCCATCCATCTCTGAGATAAGACAAGTTCATTCCCAGCTTAGAGCCTTTGTGTATGTCTTCCGTCTGGGGCGCTGCTTCTGGGGCTTCTCCTGGTTGTATTCCACCATCCTTCAGGTCTTGCTCCGAAGTCAGTTACAGACCCTGACTACATAAGACAAAACATCTTGCACATATTGCTCCCATTGCTCTCTACGCTATCATCCTGTTTCATTGTCTTCACAGTCCCTACTGCCTTTTGACATTATATATCACCACCTGCCTTCACTGCCCCACTTAACTAAGCCTCTAGACCAGTGGTTCTCAATCTTCCTAAGGCTGCAACCTTTTAATACAGTCCCTTATGTTGTGATGACTCCTCCAGCCATAAAATTATTTTTATTGCTACTTCATAACTGTAATTTTATTACTGTTATGAGTCATAACGCAAGTATCTGTGATTTTTGATGGTCTTCAGCAACCCCTGTTGTGAAAGGGTCCTGACTCACAGGTTGAGAATCTCTGCTTCAGACGGTAAGTGCTAAGAGGGCAAGCCTTTCTCTCTCTGTGTTCATCCACTGGGGTCCAGGGCCCACAAGGTCTGGAATGCAGTCAGCACTTAACTAGTAATTATTGCCGAATGACTGAAACCTCTGAGGGGGAAGACTAGGGACGAAAACCGATTTTAGATAATTCCTTACTGAGTGCATTTTTTTTTTCAGTACTGCAGATTAAACCCAAGGCCTTGAGCAGCCTAGATAAACACTCTGCCAAAGAGATATATCCCCAGCTCTGGGTATCTATTTATTTGTACATAGAGAAGCATAAAGTATGAGAAAATCCTTTTCTTAGCACACAAATCCATGGTCCCTACTAGAGCTACGCTGCCGTCGTCATTACCATCACCCCCACCTCCAGGTTTATCACCCCTATCATCTTTGCCATCCCTTACCCCACGTTAATTACCAGCCCCACCACCATCCTTCTCATTATCACCATCATCCCTGTTATTCCCATCACTTTCCTCATGGGTAGTAACAACAATCTCCAACACGTTCACTGTGCTTTGTGCCCAACAGTACACTTTTCCTGCATCTATCTCTTTGGAGTTTAAGAACATCTCAGTGATGGAGGTTTGTCCATAATTTGTATCTACATTTTTACAAACGAGGGAACCAAGAATCAGTCCGGAAATCACTTGTCGGAGATCACCCAGCTTCCAGTTGAAGAAAGACATTACCTTCAACCCCTGGGAGATTACAGCATTTTCTCTGCGGCTCCATCATCTCCCTCCACGCCAGCCTCCTGTGCTGGCTAGTCAGGCAAGGCAAACAGAGCCCAGGACTCACTCCCGCTTTAACGCCCTGTTAAGAAATTGCCCTTGGGCCTGTGTTTCATGCTGGCAATGTTGAAGAGGCGCCAGCTTTAACTTCATGACTGCTTCAGGTGAGTTTAAGAGAACTTTTTTGGTTGGTTAAGGAAAAAGAAATTACAAAATTAAAAGAGTAGAAAAAAATAAATTACCAGTGACTGTTTTTTTACTGCCTTTGCTTACAAGCTGGAGTGGAGAATTAAAAAGTTATATGGCTCGGGTTTCTGTCCATGACTTATCGCAGATGAAACCTCCATATTTATAGCGTCTTCCTTTTCTGCCATCTCGAGACAATAAGCAACCCTCTGATATAGGTTGCCGCTCTCTGTCCTGGAGCCCCGCGGGCCCTGCGGACTCAGCAGAACTGTCATTGCAGAGAAGACCCGAGGACCCGGGAGACAAGGCTTGTTTACCACTCTTCTGCTTGGGGAACAAGTCCCTTATTCACCCAACCACCACCGCAAGGGTTGAGTGGCACCGCGAGGGTGACACTGGGGTCTAGTAGGGAGAAGAGACACCCTGAAAAAAGCTGAACTACTGTCGCCAAAGCTCTGTGCCAGAAGCTGCTCTTATTATGATCAGCATCCCCACTTCTCAGATGGGGAAAGGGAGGCACAGAGAGACGAGATGGCTTGCCCAAGGTCACTGACAGAGAATTGCTTTTCATGACTTCAGTCCTTGAAGAGTTTAAAGGCTAGTGAGGGAGGAGTCGGGGAAGGGAGGAAGGTAGGCTTGATGGAGTGAGGAGAAAAGACATAGCCACGCAGAACTGGGTTCCACAAAGGACTCTACCTGGTTCTCATTATCCTGAAGACCGCCCTGAAAATGGCCAACATTTCTGTCCCTTGCGCAGATAAAGAAACAGAGACACAGGAAGATGAATAAACTAGTGTCAGATCGTTTGGAAGGGGCATTGCTGGGATTTGAACTGACGTCTTTCTGGATCTCACTAACTGGGTAGCAGGTGACTTGATCATGCTGAACCTCCATCCCCTCATGCATCCTGGAAGGATTAGCTCCATGGAAATGAGGATTCTCTCACTCATGAACATCAAAGAAAACTCTGCAGCCTGCCTACTTGGAATCAAGAGGGGACCAGAGACAGGAGTTGAATTCCCTGAGCCTAGGCACTGCCTGGGAGGTGCTCTGTGCCCTAAACCAGCATGCTGGGTCTCACCCGCTTGCAAGCAGGCAGGCTGCGATGTTTTCCTTGATGTCCAAAGATGAAGACATGGGAGCCCAGGATCCCAAGGTGACTTTGCCAAGGCACAGAGGTAAAACTCACAGTACAGGAAGCAAAGCCTCTGCTTTCTGTGTTGTAGCCCTCCAGTGCTCATTAAGAATAGACCTCAGGGGGAAGGGTGAGCCTCAGGCTGATACAAATTAGCTACAACAAAATTCTAAACCTGAAAACAATGGCTGGTGGATCCCAAGGTCACTGGCTCCTTGTCCACATGGCCCCTAGAAAGTCCATCCAAGGAAGGCTGCAGAGATCAGTGGGGCCAGTGGATTCCAGCTACAACACAGACGTCTGGGTTCCAATCCAAGCCAATGTGATTACGATCTTTGGGGCTGAACTTGGGGCTTTTTTTTTTTTTAATTTCCCCCATGTGATTCTAATATATAGTCAAACTAAGAAATGCTGGTGCACCGTCTCTGTTTTCCAGGTGGGCACTGGAGGCTGAGAGAGGGGCCACAAAGGGTGCACAGCAGTAGAGTGCAACAGCTTGTCTTCTGGCCTCCATCTTGGGACTCCTCCGTTCCTTTAGCTATGCAGTTATGGTCACAGGGACAGTGGTCCTGTTGCCTAAGAGATGAACACCCCCCTCATTTCTTATCCTCAGTATCTCATAACCTGAGAGAGCCCCTAGGCACCTGGGAGGCCAAGGCTGAATCATGTCCTGCAAGACTGTCTAAGCTGGTTACATGCCTCAGAGTCAAGTGGAGAACTGAGGCAATTACCCAATGTGTTAGCAAACCTGTCCCTGAGGCACTCCTGTGAGCCAGAGTCATAAATATGAAATGGTAATTTCTCTCTGGAAGCCTGCCTCCTGCCTCCCATACCATCCCCTCCCACTCAGAAATCACCCACCACTGCCTGGTTGTCCTGTCCCAGCTGGGGCGGCAGTAACTCTGAGTTATTTAAACATCTCAGGCAAAACTTGGGTCTTGAGATCTGAATCATCATGCCTAACCTCAGCTTGCCTCTGCGGCCTACTGCCTGGCCTGAGCAGATTCTTCTAGCCTTCCGTAGATAGCAATAAAAATGCCCTGCAAGTATTAATTAATGGCTCCCAGTGGCTCCCAATGTGCACATTGTAGACTTGCATCAGCTCCAGAGAGGGCATGAGATGAGCAAAGCTGTCATAGAGATTTGACCTCCAACTGGCCTTGTGACCTTGAGTAAGTCATTGCCCTTGTCTGGACTTGTTTTTGTTTTTTTTTTTTTGGTTTTTCGAGACAAGGTTTCTCTGTGTAGCTTTGCGCCTTTCCTGGGACTCACTTGGTAGCCCAGGCTGGCCTCGAACTCACAGAGATCCGCCTGGCTCTGCCTCCCGAGTGCTGGGATTAAAGGCGTGCGCCACCACCCGCCCGGCCCTTGTCTGGACTTGTAACTCTCCTATTTCTTCATGAAAAGCCACCCAACCGTTTGCATGTACTTGGAATAAAATCTTTCATGGGGAAAGTCTAGAGTGGAACCCATAGACCTTATTCTTCCCTGCTCCGTGGAGAGTCTCACAGGGCAGCACAGGGAAGATGGGATTGTACGATTCCAGGTAGAAGGAATAGCATCTGTGAAGACTCACATGGTAGTCCATGTGAGTTTCCAGGACCCAAAGCAGTCCCCTGTGAACAAAGGCATGATGAGTGGAAGCCAGAGCCTGGAGATTTCCTGAGTGTTTGGCCTTATCTTGAAGGTGGTGGAAAACCACGTGATACCTTTAGACAAAATGGACTTTCAGACTAAAGATAAGAAAATGATTATCTGGGTCCCCTTTCCAGCACTGAACTGGAAAAGCGACTGAGGGGGACTTGTCTGTTGCTTGGCTACAGGATCCCACAGGGATGAAGAGATTGAATTGATGCCTTGGAGTGGATTCACTTTGATAATGCTTTAAAGCCCAGCACACTGCCTGGTCTATAGAATGCACTAGACAAATGTATGAATGAGTAAATGAATCTGTGAATAGTTGAAGAAACAAAAGAAAGAGCAAAAGAATAAGTGACCAAAACACCCAAGGAGGGTATGAATGAGTGAATGGGATGAATGAGTCCAAAGGCAGGGTTTGCAGGCTGCCTGTTAGCAACAGAGGCACAGGCTTCTGGCTGCCTTACCTTGGACCGGCCTGTCACAGCACTGTTCCCTGAGCACACACCGCTCAAAGACAACCACCGCTAACTGTGATCATGAAGGAGTTCCTCCTTCTATCCCCACCACCTGACATCCACACCATCAGAGAAGGAAGCAGAGTACCTGGAGGCTCATCTCTGCAGGGGACTCGGATATGTGACTCTATCGCCATTTCTCCATTCACATGGCCTCTGAAGAGCTAGTCACTTCACACCAGACAAAGACAAAGGAAGAGTTACTCTTCCCAGAGACTTCACAGCTGCTGCAGGGTGCACATCTCTAAGCAGCAGGAGCCCAGGGCTAGAGCTTCAGCCTGGTGAAGGAGCTGAGCTTCTTAGGGTGCCACTCGGCACAAGGGGGCCCTGCCTTGAATCCTGTCCAAAAGGAGTGATTCAACATGTGGCACAGAGGACAGTGGCAGGTTGAAATGCAGCCAGGGCTGTCCCAGTCAGAGGCCTTGCGTTCCCTCTTAGTCTAAGCTGACCTTTTTCCTAGCCTTGGAGATCCTTGCTATATAAAATGCAACCCATGCACTGGGCTGGTGCCCAGTCGTACAGGCAGCGCTGGAGAGCTTGTTGGGTATGCAGGACAGGATGTCAGGCCCCACTTGCTGAGCCAGAGTCCGTATTTTTGCAACATTCCTGGGTCACTCTCGGGGGACATAGAAATTCCTGACGTTTAAGGAGCTCTGCTTAGCTAACCCAGGCACCTCAGTGGGACCTCTCAGCTAAGGATTCAAGAATTCAAACCCTGACTAGGTGTCTCTTGCCCTCTGCTGGGACAAGAGACAATATCTCCCCAAGAGGTGGCACAAACGTTGACACCTGCCGCAGGGTATACATTTAGACTCCTGACAGCAAATCGATACCCACTATAGCCCAGCACTGTCCTGGCTCTGGCACTAGCTGGATAACCTTGGTCAAGTCAAGCCTTGATTTCCCCCGTCTGTGAAATGGGAATGCTACACTCTGCTTTTCTACATGGTGCAGTTATGAAAGCGAATGGAAGTGAAAGATTTGCATGCTCTCTGAGAAACATAAAGCCTGGGGAAGAGGGCTGGGGCAGCTTGCCATCCAGACCTAACCTTTACAGGAGCTGGATGAGAAAACACACCTACATGTCAAAGACCTTTGGCCTCAGGAAGACTAGCCAACTGAGGAGGAGGAGCTCACTGGCTAGGCTGCCATATTCCCAAGAAAGTACCTGACTAAGTCAGCCCTGCCCACTGAGCTGCCCCTAGAGGGAAACTGGCGATTGAATTCGTGGGGCTGCATTTTTCCCATTTGAAAGGAGAGCTGCCTGAAGACTTAAGGCTCGTCCCATTAGCATTCTAGGGGGTCAGTGTTTCCAGACTGCTGGAGTCATGTTGTTCCCACACAGTGTGTGGGTGAGGGAGGCAGCTATACTTCCAGAGGAGCCAGATGTACCCACAGCACAAAGGAGAAGGGATGGAGCTGGGGTAGCTGAATTTCCTAGTGGTGGAGGAAGGGGGCAGATGCTTCTCCCATGCTGGCTTTGGTTTGCCAGCTCCATCCCTGTGTGGCTCCCCTTCTCACCTTCCAGGTCTCAGCACAGAGGTCCCTTCCCCAGATACCAATCCTATCCTGCTCCTTGTCACCAAGAACCCCCTCTCTACCCCACTGATAATATCCCTAGCCCCGAAACTTTTCACAGTATTTAGGATTTTTTATTTGCTTGTGATGTTAATGGCCCCACTCACCCCTCAACCTATGTTTCTTTAAAATCTTCCATCCTACGAATGTTAAAAATACATCACTGGGCCTGAGCTGGGTGGCATAGATCAGTAGTCCCAGCTGCTCTGGAGGCTGAGACAGGAGAATTACAAGGTCCTGGTCTGCCTGGGCTACAAAGTAAGTTCAAGACACCCTGGTTAACTTAGTGAGACTCCTGTATCAGAATGAAATATTTGAAAACAAGTCTGGGGATATAGCTCAGTGGTAGAGCATTTGCTCAGCATGTATAAGGCCCTGGTTTCGATTACCAGCACAATAAGTAAGTACATAAATAAATGTTAGGTCCTTCCTCTATAAATTCTGATTCAGTAGCTGTGAGCTGGGGCCTGGGCTTTTGTTTTCTTTCTGTCTGTTTGATTGATTGATTGTTTTGGAGACAAGGTATCACTCTGTAGATCAGGCTGGTCTTGAACTTGAGAAGGTCCTCCTGCTTCAGCCTCCAAAGTGATGAGATTACAGGTGTGAGCCACCACACTCAGCTGGCCAGGGATTTTTAACTAAACCTTCGGTTTTTAACTAAACTCTCTGTTCTTCAGGGAGACTGGGGAAGCCTGGCTCCAGAAGCAGCGCTCTATGAGGGATGGCTGGACTCATGCCCTTGGGCTGCCAAGCCATGCCAGGCCTACATGGACTCCCAGTAACTCTGTGTAGAATGAAAAAATGAAAGACTAGCCAGGCGGGTGGTGGCGCACGCCTTTAATCCCAGCACTCGGGAGGCAGAGCCAGGCGGATCTCTGGGAGTTCAAGGCCAGCCTGGGCTACCAAGTGAGTTTCAGGAAAGGCGCAAAGCTACACAGAGAAACCCTGTCTCGAAAAACCAAAAAAAAAAAAAAAAGAAAAAAAAAAAAAGAAAAAAGAAAGACTAAGTCCACATGTATTGTGGTGCACTGACTCTCCTGTTTCAACACAGTGAGCAGACAGGGATTTGCCTATACTGCATAGCACCAAGGACCAGGCAGCTGTGGCCCTCTTTCCCAGAAAGAGGAGAGTTGATGGGGGCTGGGGAATATTGACTGCAACCAGGACCATGAAAGGAAAGGATCCCATGATGTGCCTAGACCTCTTTGCTTTTTAGCTGCTTTTTGGAGAGGCCTGGCCTGATATAACCACAGAGAAGAGGCAGTATTTTAAAAATAGTATTTTTGTTTTGTTTCATGTGTGGATGTGTTGTTAAGTTATACACTGGAGGTTAAAAAGTTTCAAGAATAGATAAGGATGCAGGTAGAGAAGCAAGCCCTCCCCTAAAGAACAAACCCTGACTCCAGGCATATGTGAGCACATCTCCAAGCTCTGCACTAAGAACAGACACGTGGGAGAGGTAGGGCACCCAGGGAAGGCAGCAGCTTGAGCAGGGGCCTGGATGTTGAGAAATTCCTTGGTAACAGCAAGTGGATCACAAGTGACTTGGCATGAACTCTTGACTATACAGGAGTAGAAGGAGGGATGGCAGCCAAGGTCACAGGGTCCATGGAGACGGTTCTAAGAGCCTTGAAATGTGATAGAGGGCCAGGAAGGAAGTAGCTAGGAGTCAATCCAAATTCACTGTTCAAATTGGTGTCTAGTGGCTGAATATGGTAGTGTGTGCCTGTAACCCCATCACCCAACCAGCAGAAAGCCAGGAGAATCAGTTTAAGACCAGCTTGAATTACATGAAGAGTCTCTCTTTAAAAAGCAAAAAACAAAACCAGACCCACAAAGCAAAACAAAATAAATAACTCTGTCTGTTAAATCCTCAGTATCATGTAACTCATTAGCCTGAGCCTTGGTTTCCTCCCCTGTAAAATGGGTGCAGCAAAATTTAATTCTCGAAATGTTGTTCTGAGGGGTAAAGAGTGTTGCTGCCTGAAGCCAGCGCATCTCCTGAAGGCTAATGCTTTGAACATTCCTCCCCTGCTGCTGCTGCTGCTGCTGCTGCTGTTTCGGGGAGGCTGTGGCACCTGTGGCTTAGCTGGGGGAAGTAGGTCACTAGGGGTGGGTCTTCGTAGAAGGATGAATCTAGACCCTGTTACCTACAGCCCTTTTGGTTTCCTATTTTGCTACAATGCGAACAGCCTTGGCCCCCTGCTTTGGCTGCCATCAAGTCAGCCATGCCTTCTCCACAATGTTGGATAGCAACTCTCTGAAACCATGAACCAACCTAAGTCTTTCCTTTCTGAATTTGTTTCACAGAAGCCTGGGGCACTCAGCCTGGTGCATGTTAGGTCTTTCTCGATCTTGCTTTCTCTCACCGTCCCACCTCCTAACATCAAATCACTTCGCCTCAGCTGACTTTGCAGAGCCCTTCAACAGTATCTTATCAATGTCACTTTTGCCAAGTTGACCCCCTCCCTCTTGGCACATAGGGACACCTGATCATTTCCACCCACTTCCTGCTTTCCTGGGCACCACAGCTCTCCTGACTGAGTGAATTCCTTGGCTGTGGTAGACAACAGGACACAGCTCTTGCCATTCTAAAGTCATGGTAAAGATTAAAGGCTGGGACGCTGTCCTCGGCCGGATCTTTAAAATGAAACTCTTTGGATGTGAAAAATGTAGTTTGGTTTCCACGCCTGGCTTAGATATTGGATGCTCATAGAATATGCAGCAACAACAACCCAAAAAAAGGCTCTCGCTCCATGTACCGTCAAAAATGTAATGTAATTATTGCGATGCTAAATATCCCCAGCTGTTCTGAGATATTTGAATCTTAAATCAAGCCTGCCTGCCTGCATCCTGCGCTTGCAGCTGGGTGTGTACCACACAAGCACAGAGCTGGGAAACTTCAGGCAGAAACTTCGGGCTCACATCTCCATCTTGCTAGGCCAGGCTTTGCCCCAGCACTTTAACAAGGGTCCCCCAAATCTGAGCTATTGGCAGTCTCGCCAAAGAGAACCACGTGCCTTGACAGGGCCATGCAATCTGGCAGGCCATAAGCATCTATCCAAATAGTCTTTCAAATCCATGTGCAGGGAGCATAAAGAGATAGTGTAAAATAAATGGCAATAAAGTGAATAAACACGCGTCTCACTCCAGAGCCTTTGAGGTGCTTCTATAAATCAAATTCTTTCCATAATTTGCTCTGTGAGACTGTGCTGAGAAGCAGAATCAAACCTCATCTACTTTCCTGGGCAGTCGGCTCAGATTTATGGATGTGAGTTCACAGTGGATGCCCGTACCATTTCAAAGTGGGAAAATAATTTTTGTTGGGAGGGGTTCCAAGAGAAGATTAAACCCTTCACTCTCAGAGATCAGAGTATCAACAACTTTCAGATCAGATATGCCATCAGAATCAGAAGGGGGTGGCCAGAATACAGATGTGGGAAGGAGAGAGTTCACACAGGGAGAATCTGACGCTTTAGGGGGAGAAAGCATGCTTGGCAGGCTGAAGCAGGCATAGGCTGAGAGTGCATCTCCTGTGCCTCTGGGACGGCTTGGTGTCCCTCTCAGATTCCCATTTGTATTTTTAGATTTACTTTATTTTTAATCATGAGTGTGTGTGTGTGTGTGTGTGTGTGTGTGTGTGTGTGTGTGTGTGTGTATGTGCACATGAGTGCAAGTACCCACACAGGCCTCAAGAAGGTGTTGGGTCCTCTGGAGCTGGAGTTACAAGAGGTCATTAGCTAATAGATGTAGGTGTTGGGAACCAGACCAAATGTGGGTCTTCTACAAGAGCTGTATGAACATTCCAGCCTTTCCCCTCTAACCAACCACCTATCTCTCTCTCTCTCTCTCTCTCTCTCTCTCTCTCTCTCTCTCTCTCTCTCTCTCTCTCGTGTGTGTGTGTGTGTGTGTGTGTGTGTGTGTGTGTGTGTGTGTGTGTGTGTGTAGGCACACATGGAAACTTGAGGTCCCATCAGGTGTCTTTCTTAATTATTTCTCCACTGTATTTTTTTTTTTAGACAGTCTCTCAGTGAGCCCGTAGCTCACTGATTGGCTAGACTGGATGACCAGCAAGCTCCAGGGATCTTCCCCAGCTAGTATTTCAGTCACTCTTCCCACATGGGGTTTTCTGTGAGTGTTGGGAATGCAAACTCAGTTCCTCGTGCTTTCGTGATAAGCACATTACCAACTGAGTCATCCCCTCAACCTCCCCGCCCCCCCGGAATTTTAATTTTGAACATGATACTAAAGGCACCAGCTTGCCCAGAGAAACGGGATGTAAAAATTGCACAAAGATTCCTAGACTTGTGACACAGTAGGAGGGAGGCTTTTCCTCCGGAGCCTTGCAGGACCTTCTTGGAAGAAGTGAGATTATCAGCTATTGAGGAGGGTGCCTACACATCTCTGTGATGCATTTAGAGACCCAAGCAGGCACGCTTTTCATATTGACACTCAACTTTTATGGCTAGTTCATAATTGACTCCCGATAAACAAATTGTAACAGATCAGGATACTATGTTTGAATTTCACAACCACCACGAATGGGGGGTGGGGGGATGATCTGGGTTTTGCAAATGAGATAAGCAGCTCCCACCAGCTACCCACTTAACACCTGGTGGAGCTGGAATTTGAACTTGAGTCTGTCTGATTCTTTCCTCCTAATCCACTTGGCCCCAATGCCTTTTCCACAGTTTCTGGAGCATAAATTCCCAAACTTGCATGGATATAAGTGTGATTGAATTATTCCCATGCTGCTCTGGAAAACAGATGTGTGTTTGTTATAAATTCTTTTGTTTTGTTTTATTTTGTTTTTAAGGAAGATCCTGCTTGGGGACTGGAGAGATGGCTCAGAGGTAAAGAGCACTAGTTGCTCTTCCAGAGGTCCTGAGTTCAATTCCCAGCAGCTACATGGTGGCTCACAACCATCTATAATGAGATCTGGTGCCATCTTCTGACATACACGCAGGCAGAACACTGTATATATAATAAATAAATAAATCTTAAAAGGGGGAGGGGAAGACCCTGTTCCTTAATTATCCAGCCTGGCTCAATCCTTTGGAGATGACCTGTGGTAGAACACATTTTATACACCTGAAGCCAGTGTGGCTGATACAAGTTTGCTTTTCTGTAACAAATTACCACAAATTGTAATCACTTCAAACACCACACGCTTATTAGCTTTTAGCATGAAGGCTGAAAGCCTGCCTTGAGTCTTCCTGGCTCCCATCAAGGTGTCCACAAGGCTGTGCTTCACCTTGAGGTCTCAGAGAGAATCTTTCTCTTTCTTGCCTTTTCCAGCATTTAGGGGCTGCTGTCATGGCCACATCCTGTCTCTAAAACCATCACTTCAGATCTCTCTCTCTGACTCTCTAGCTCTGCTTCAAGGGTTAAATCTCACATGTTGACTATCCAGTCCTTTTTTTTTTTCTGATTTCCTTCCTCCTCTCCCTTCTCTCCATCCCAATTCCTTTCCCTCCTCAGTACCGAAGCTCATAGTCAGAGTCTCGAACATGCCAGGCAAGCACTCTCTCAACAAGCTCTCAAAAATCTCTAGCCATCTTTTCCCCCATTTTATTTAGAGACACACTTTCATTTAAGTTACCCGGGCTAGCCTTAAACTTATTCTGTAGCCCAGGTAGTCCTCAAATTTATGATCCTTCTGCCTCTGCCTCCCAAATATCTGGGATTATGGGCTTACACCAAGACTGCCTTCTTTTCCTCACTTACAAGGACCTATGATCACAATGGGCTCACCCAGATAATCCAGCATCATCTCGTGTCGAACTCTTATTCCATCCAGTCTCTATTGGTAACAGTCACAGACTCAGGAGGACAGAGGGAGGAGGAGACCACAGGCAACTTCATGGGGCGGTTGCTCAGGGCATTTGGGGCTTGAATTTTATGGGGCATTTGGGGCTTGAATTTTATGGGGCCTGCATCCTGCAGTGGAGGGAAGATGGGAGTCTAGGGAGAAGTGTCTGTCAAGCTCCCCAGGGAACTCAGGGGTAGGTACAGCCGTGGAAGCAGCAGTGTTGCTTGGGGCAACCTCTTCTATACCAATGCTAGTACCTTTGCACCTCAGTTTGGTGGATGCTCTGGCTGGGCCCACAGCCCTCTATGGACCCAGGTTTGCTACAGCAGAGGCTGCAGCTGAGTTTCCTGGTAAGCCCAACATTCCTCCCTAGACCTTCCACCTCTTCTTCAGAATCAAATGCTGGTCCCCGATAGACTTTCACAGAGCCAGGGAATTGGCATGATTAAGGCTGCACTGGTGGCTTCCCCTTGACTTTCTGGGGCTCCAAGAAGTTTACAACCTTGCATCTCAAGGAGTGGATCATGAACTAGTACCGTCGGCATCATGAGGAGCTTGTGAGAAATACTTGCCAGGCCCTGTCCCTACCTATCAAATCAACACGTCTATATGGAGGCCTTGGGAATCTGGCTGTATAATAGTTAGCTCAACCTATAATGTTCCTTAGGGAAACTGACTTCAAATTTTACCTATTCTTCTATTCCCTGTGTATGATGCTGGGCAAGACATTTCCTTCTTTGGTGTCCATAAGAGAGCAATAGGTATCCTCCATCCCTACAGGAGCAAGGTGAGATGGGATGTGTGTTAGAGTCCCTCTGTAGACTGGGAAGATAAGATGCAGGCGTGTTTGGTCAAAAGGAAATGGCTATGATGTAGTGCAAAGAATGCTGACTTTGGGACTCTGAGATCAGCACTTCTTCTCTATGATCTTGGGCAAGGTACTGACTTAGCTGTACTTCAGTTTCCTTGTCTGTAATAGGGAGAAAGGGACACATCCTTGACTGGTCCATTGTCAGACTGAAATAAAACAATGAATGTAAAAGTGCCAGGGAGAGAGTAGGAACTCAATAAATGTGTGTGAGAATCTGAGGAAACAATTTAATAAGCAAATTAACAGTGTAAACAATGGTGTGGAGGGAGACTTTTGACATGCTCAGGGGAGCTAAGTGTCCCAGCCCATCCTCTGTTTGTTTTTACCAACAATTCATGTTCTAATTATGAGTGAGTCATCTATTTGTTAGAACCAGCCTGAGTAGGATCTCACTTCAGCAACATGTAGGTTTTCAAGTGATCAGTGTCCTTTAAAGAGCGAAAAGGGCCATTCAGAGCAGACAGGGACACCATGAAAACTTCCTACTCCTGCTGCTGTGTGTGGCTGCTGGAGGAGAATGGCAAGTTCATGCTGAACCCTCATTCATTAGAGCCAACTCTCCCTCTAGGGATGCAGGTCATCGAATCTGGCCCAACTCCTATGGTCCACACCAACCAGCGGTAGACGCTTCCAATGAAGACTCTGGGAACTGAGCCATCCCCTTCCAGGAAGGTTTATCCTCATCAACACCTAAGAGCTGACAGCTTTAGAACTGGGTCAATCACTGGTTAAAATCTGACTGGGCTGCATCCCAGCTGTATGACCTGTGAGTCCCCTGAGTCCCGATTTACTAATCTGAGAAATGGGTTCCACAGTGCTCATTATATTCTGATAAGGGTGAGTGTGGTTTGTGGAACAGGTGCCTGACACAGATCCCACTCCCACCCTTGGTATGGCAGAGACTTCTTTTCACAGCCAACAATGAGGATAAAGCACCTCGACTTTTGTGAATCTCTTTGCCAGAAACAGATTAGATTTATGGTCATCTTGGTAGGTCAGTGACTAGCACACAGTAAGGATTTATTGAGCCCTGGTTGATGGGATATGAGTATCTACCCAAGCAAATCAGCAAGGTCAAAGCTAGGCACGTACAGAGCAAATGGCCTGGTTATTGCTCCAGTCCTTCTCAATTGGGAAGACATCTGATTGATGCCTTCATGACCAGCCACAATGGCCCCCAAGTAGCCACTATTGGAATTAGCCTGATGTGGGTCAATTTGGATATCTGCAGACCTGGGTAGAGTTTATGTTTGATTCCCTAAACTAATTTCCCCGAAGTCAAATTACTGGTGGAGGTCTTTTCATGTTCCTTGTATAAATGTCTATTTAATGGCCGTCCTGTCTCCAGCTCTTCAATAATGTCTCTGTTTCCCCCATAATCACTGCTTCAGCTCTGCAAAGGAAAGAAATGGATGGCTGAGATGCTCCAGCCATCTGCAGCATTTGAGCCCTCTTTCCCTCCGACTACCCACTTGAACGGAGAACTCTGCTGCTCAGTCCCACTGGCCATTTGGCCCGGATCCTATTATTGCAGAAGAGAGACCTAAGGCCAAAGGAACACAGCTGGCCAGGGCCAAGTTGAGGCTGGACTGGTCATCCTACAGGATGACTCCTGTCCCCTCCCCAACGCTGCTCCCTTCCCTTCCTGCTGCAGAAAGAGCAGGGGCTCCTGCAGTCATGGCAACTTGGGTTTGACGTCGCTGGCTCTTGACTTCAAACACATTGTGCACCCTCTCAGCGTGACATTTCCTCCATTTACAAAACATGGATTATCACAAACTTTCCAGGGTTACTCTGAAGACGGCATGAGACAAGCCAGCCAGGGTCTGGCCTGTCACAGATGCCTGATGCTATCTGCCTTTGCCCTTCACTGTAAACGCTCATGCAAGTAATAAAAATGGAAACAGCTCCCACTTATTGAATGCTTGCTTGATGCCAGAAACTGGTCTAAGCACTTTACATGCAGTAGCTCATTTATTCCTCTTTCTATAAAGACAGAAGGATTTTTTTTTTCTTGACTCCCTAAAGCTATCTATCCTCACAGCCACTAGACTGCCTGGCCTAGCATCATTTCAACAGAATTTGCTGATTTCAAACAATATGTTACTGAAATCACTTCTTGTTTTCCATTGCTGGCTCACAGCAGACCGTTGGCTTGATGTGGCAAAATGTGCTAAAAAACTAAATGTTGCTTCCTTGGCTTTTAGTATGTATGAATGGTCCAAAACTGAACTAAAGGTTAACTCCTACAGAAGAGGGGATAAGATAAAATGGGAGTAGCCCCAGTGGGCTTAGAAATGAGGGTGGAAGCTAGGTATTGGGACACACGTACAGCAGCATAGCAACCAGAAATGAAACCCATCAGAATTTTGCTGCAAATTTCAACATTTTTAGTTGGGCCTCCAGGTACCAATCACACCATTGCCTTGGGACCTTTCAGCACCACCTCACCCTCAGCTACTTTGAACTTGTCCCAGGGCCCAGAAGGCACCTGTCCAATCTCCCCTTTTCCTGCTCCCTCCTGCATGCTCTTGTGTGTACACGTGCGTTTCCTTTGTCTCTTGCTCTCCCTTGGAGCGCCTACTTCATCTCCAAGATTCATCTCAAACATCACCTCCTCCAGGAAACCCTGGGAGGTCACCCATCTGGTCTAGATACTTCAGAGCCCACACTGTATGCTCCTGGCTCTAGTTCACACATCTCTGCAAGTCCCTGAAGGGTATTCACCAAGCTTTATTTAATTTGATACCGCCAATGTCTAGTAAAGACCTTGGCACAGAGTTGACGTATAATAGGTACTGGTTAATTCAATGACTAAGCTAAGAATGAGCATGCTCACCTCCCTCAGGTAAGTAGCCATGGTAAGATATGATGATTATGGTGATAATATTCAGTACCTCTTACCACCAGGTACCAGTACACGGTGCCTAGCTCTTTCTCTATTCTATATTGTAACAATGTCTCCTGAATATTAAGCATCCACTGTCACCCAGGCATACTTCAGTCACTGCCCCTACATATCTCCCTCCTAGCTCTCAGAAGAAGAATTTATTACTGGAAGCTCAAAAGCAAAGTGTCTGTCCAGGGAACACTGCTAGGAAGGGACAGACCTAACATCTAAGGCCAGGTCTGCCTGACACTCCACATACCCCCTCCCCCCACAAGCATGCTGTTTCCCAGAAAGGGCAATGGCCCCTTGTTCTTGAAGTAGAGCCTACCCTGCATTGGCCTGTCTGTTCCTCTTTTAAGCCCCCTGGGACTCTCAGACAGCTCTGCCTTGCAGCTCTGCTTCCTGCCCAGACTTCTCTCTCCACTGCCAGGAGCTACAGTGGAGCCAGAGTGTGCAGAGCTGAGGCTCAGGGCTGATGCCAGGGAAACAACACAGGCTTTCAGAATCGGGCACTGCTCTGTCTGACTACTGAGTGACGAAACCTTGCCCAGCTTTAACAAATCCAGAGCCACCAGTGAACATGCCCAGAATGGGCCTTGAGAATGAACCCACCGGACTGCCCTGGGCAATAAATTTCTCTCCCCCTCAGTGTTTGCTTTCAGACCATGGGACTAACTAGAGACAGCGGGCACATGCCCTGAATGGCCCCTGTGAAAGTTCCACCCTTCACTTGTTGCTCTGTCGTGTGACCACTTGGGAATCCTGGGTGCCTAGTAAGTGCTTAACAGCCTGCTCCTCACACCACAGGCTGCCGGCTTCCCACTGGCAATGCTAGAGGAAGTCAACCAAGACCCCAGAAGACAGAGGATCCTGCAGCTACCTCGTGAAGGTAGTCATTTCCCAAGCCTCTCCTGGGCATCAGGTTCTGTGCTGGGAGCCGGAGACAGCAGTAAAACTAGACAAGTCCTTCCCTTGTCTGAAGGAGGAGGCAAGCACAGACTTAGCAGATATGGGGACATGCATTGGGGAGTAGAGACAAATGGGTGAACCTGGTTGCTATGGTTGTTGTTATTATTATTATTACTATTATTATTTTAGTGATGCTGAGTGGGGTGGTCAGGAAAGGCTCCAAGCCAAAGCCAAAAAGAAAAATCCCCCCCCCCTCTCTCTCTCTCTCACACACACACACACACACACACACACACACACGCACGCACGCACGCACGCACACACACGCACACGCACACGCACGCATGCACGTACACACACATTTATAGGCTTGGGATCTGAGCAGTCATGTGACCCAAGAATTCCTGCCCTCAGCTTCCACAGAGCAGGCAGTTAGAGGAAAGTTTTTCTGATGGGTCTGCTCAGGGTCACGAACTCCCCTGAAGTAGCTTCTGAAAGTCTACAGGTAGAAAAACAGCCCACAGCATGCCTTGTCACAGGTCCAGAAACTCCCAGGTCAGAACCAAAAGCACAATCCACTAGGGGTCACTTTGAGTCCCTAGGGCACAAGCTTCTGGGGAGCGGAAGTAGTACTTTTCCTTTGATGGACATGGTTGGCAAATCCTGTCAGGGAGAAAGTGTATGCTCCAGTGGGAAGGACCCTGCTGTCCTCAGCTCCTTACCTCCTGCCTCACACAACTGGGGCCCATGTCTGCCATGGAGGTTCAAGTCAGGTGGTATGTCCTCAGCATGGAGAGTTAGGTTAGGCTGTATCTACCTAAACCATCTGGGGCGGCTTCCTGTTCCATTCTCCCAACTTTTAGGAGGCATGGGACTTGGGGGAGGGGTCAGGCTAGGAGACAAGAGTCTTACTCAGGTTTTTCTGATAGGAGCTAGGCCCAGGATCAGAGAGGAAGGGTTCCCATGGCCTCATGCTAAGTTAGACTTTGAACTTGCTGACTTCCAGCATGAGACTGCTCTTTGCAGCTCACTCCTCATTTTAAACATAGGAATGAAAGCCATTGCTAGCTCAGGTCTGCTGTGACATCGGAAGGGAATCCTGGCTGTCAGAAGGCAATTCTGCACGCTTTGAAAACCAAGTGTCCAATGCAGAGTTGCATTGAAGAGGCTGTGTGTCATGCATGCATCTTAGAGCTGATACTTAGATGTAACCTTGAACTCCAGTCTAGCGCTAGAGGTTGTTCCCCAGTGGTCAGCCAAGAAACAAAATCAGCTGACCACAGGAGTTGCTGCCTGAATTCTTTGGCCTCTATGGACTATGCTTGAGGTTCCAGAAGAAGCCTTGTAGAAGGGTATGCTAACAGACTTGCGGAGGAAGAGAGCCTCAGGTGGGAGACAGTCTGAAGGGCAGCTCCCCCCACCCCTCAACGGGGACCATGCTAGAGAGGGATAATTCAGAATTACTCTGATAGCAAAAATCAACAGAGTAAGACTGCAGCCAAGGGTGGCATCTCAGACGAGAAATAACCAGAATAGCCAATCAGAGACCTCGGCGGACCAGCATCAAACCAACACACCTGTTGAAACCTTGGCAACTCCGCCATTCCCGGAAAAGCTTTGTCAGCGACTAAATCGTCAGGTGAGATCATTCCGAGAGTACTGCCCATAAACTCACACCAACCTCCCCTGCACTGGTACAGAGCCCACCTGAAGGGCATTTACACAGAAAAGGCTGGATGGGCTCGCACCACGCTGGGGCCCTGGCACCAGAGCCCTTCTGAAACAGACTGCACAAGGCAGATACCTTCTGCCTGACAGCTGCCTTCTCCAGACCCACAGTGTGGGGGAAGCAGCATAGCAAATGGCTCACAAATCCCTAGCACAGCTTCTCTTGGCCCTGGCTGTTTGCACTCATGACCCACCCTCCCAACACCGTGCAAACTTTCCCACCTGCAGGGGATTCCTCCAACCAGGGAGATCCACACTAACCCCTTACAGAAGCGAGGGGTGAGGGTGAGTCCCAGCTCATACAGCGTTTCCCCAAATAAGGGTGCCGCTGCCTCAAAGGGGGCCCACAAGTTTGGTGTTTGTTTACATTCTGGGAGTTTCCTCCTGGATTTTTGTGTGGAATTCTGAAACCATAAGCTGCTTGGGATCTTAGGCTGTCTTAAGAACTCTGCGGGATTCTCCCGTTAGCCCATTTTTTGAAGGATTTTGTATTGGTTCTCCTCAAAGACAACAAGCCTCCATTTAAAAACAAAAACAAAAACAAAAACTCTATAAAGTCCAGACCGAGAGCAGTAGCTTTTAGTCCCATGAACCTCGGTTGAGGTTAGGGGGAGGGGAACCATTATTCCGAGATGGGACCATAGATAGTAGAGGGAGGAGTTTGGGAGCTGGCACCGGAAGGAACTATGCGAGGAGAACCCAAGAGTATTAAGATGACTTCCTACACAGAGCTAAGCCCAAGTGTCCCACCACCTGAAGACTCGGGGGACTCAAGAATGATTCTGCCTGGGTACTGAGGAGCGGTGACACCCAGTCAAGACGTGGTGACACTCACAGGGGCCTGGTGTCCAGACCTTAGGGGCCCAACTAAGAGCCTCAGGACTCCTGGGAAGCGCGGGGTCAGAAAGGGCGGGTTCGCGCGGAGGGCAACTCACTGAGGAGAAGTTGTGCGGGCCACAGAGCTCGCCCCGGTACTTGCAGGAGAGCAGCATGTCCTCCAACTGGTGGCCCAGGCGGTCCATGAAGGCAGCGCTGATGCCCTCGAAGTGGCGCGGCGGCAGGAAGAGGCGGAAGTCGGCCAGCTTGCGGAACCACTGGCGGCGCGGCTCGTCGCCCCGCAGCAGCTCGCTGACCAGCGGGCGCGCCGTGCGGTTGGGCAGCAGCAGCCCCAGCCAGTGGCCCGCGTAGTAGAGGTCCCCCTTGGAGAGGCGCGGGAAGCGCAGCGGGTTGTTGTTGCACACGGTGACGGCGGGGAACGGCAGCTGGCGGCTCCACTCGCGGTGCACCCGAGTGTGTGACGGGAAGCTGAGCCAGTAAAGAAGGCGGTTCGAAGACCAGGACAGCAGCAAGCCGAGGGACGTGCAGAAGGCCAGCACCCACAGCGCCCGCCGCTGGAAGGAGCCTCCCGCCGCCGTGCGCCCCGCGCACATGTGCCGCAGCCCGTGCAATTTAGTGCGACTCAGTGACGGCCGCCCCCTGCGGGCGACCCCTGGCCCCTGCAGTGCCCGATCGCCACTCCGGTCGCCCCCGGGCTGCCTGGCTGCCGCCACCGCCGCGGGCGCCGGCTGCTCGCGGGCCATACGGAAGCGTCCCGGGCCGGTGAGCGCGGTCGCGGGCAGCCGGGCTCCGCCGCTCCGACTCATTCATTCAGCCCGAGGCTGGCGACAGCGGCGGCGGCCCCGGCCGGGCGGAGCCGCCATGGGAGTCCGCAGCAGCAGTGGGAGTAGCAGCAGCCGCGCGCAGCCTGCGCCAGGGAAGCCTGCGCCCGACAGGAGCTCCGGTGGCGCGGCATGCCCGCCCGGCGTTGCCGCCGCCGCCTCCGCGGGCGCTCGCCCGGGACTGAGTGCAGCCTCGGCCCGCCGCCCCTCGCTCTGGCCTCTCCCGAGCGCCTCCCAGGCTCTGCTGGCCCCGGGGTCTTCCAGGAGGATGCGAGTCACCGGGCACTACCTCCGGAGGGGCCCCAGTGGGAGCCGCCTTTCCAATCCCTGGGCGCTGTGCCCGCCGACCTCCCCTCGTCCTGGACTTGGGGGACCCTGAGCTGAGTCCCCCCTGCACCGACTAACCCCAGTTTTTACGCTGATCCCGAGAGAGGGGCCACTGGATCACCATGCCTGATTTGGACAGTCCCTGGGACCCCACCAGTCTGGCCCGTAGCCCAGTGGAGCTGGGACATGTGAGAGAAGGCGCCAAGGAACGAGCGCCCCCAGAGGCGCTCCGCGGCTCCAGGCTCGGCGGGTGGGGTGGGTGTGTACTGGGGTGAGTGGTCGCCGAGTGGCGACTTCCTCCTTTCCTTTCCTCCAGGACCCTTCTTTCTCACGGTTGCGGGGGCTGCCTTCCACCGAGACGTCCCCAGGCTTCCCCAAGTCCAGTTCTTGAGTCCCGCGAGGTGTCTACTGTCGTCTGGGGCCCGGGGCTTCTCAGGGCGTCCTGCGGAAAACCACTCGCTGCCGGGCCCCTCCAAGGCTGCTGGTCCCAGGGAACTATCGTTTCTTCCCTCGGCACGGGCTGTCTCCAGAAAAGCCCAGTTATGCTGTTCCTTGTTTCTTCTCCTCCTTGGGCGCCGGGAGCTGGGAACTGCGGAGCCCAGGCAACACCTCCAGGGGCTAATCGGGACTCGCTGCTGATCCGAGCTCGCTGCTCCGTGGGCCGGTCTCCTCTCGAGACTCCAAGTCCACGATGGCGGTGGCAGTAACAGCGGCGGCGGCTGCGCTCCTCTATCGGTGGCCCGGCCCTCCTCGGGCCCCGGGCGAACTTGGGCAGCAGCCGCGCGACGCTGGCGCGGCTGGGCTATGAGCACCTGCTACTGCGCTCGCTGGCCCGGCGGCTCGGGGCGGGCGGGGCGGCGGCGGCCGCGGCGAGCGCTGTGCGCTCCTGGAGAGGCGGTGCTGACGCTCCCGGCTCCTCCTTGCTGCATTTTAATTCCTGGCCACTGTGGCCGCTGCACTCCGAGCGGGAAGCCTCTTGCTGGAGTTGCGGGGAGAGGGGAGAGCACAGATGTGGCCGGTCGTGCCGGCTTGTGGAAGGGATGGAAAGTAGTAAAAACATTGTGTTTATGTGCAGTCTTGTGCAAAGAAGTGAGGGACGCCAGGGCATGTGAGATGGGCTAGAGAGAGAAGGGACTGTGCAGCGTGGGCACTTGAGCAAGTGTGAGTGCAGTGTCGTGCAGGAGCTGTGTAGGATGTGAACTGTTATATGTGAACAGGCATTTGTGCCAAACTCTTGAATTCGTGAAACTGCCTGTGGGTGATGTACTGCGGCTGCTGGAATGTGTCATAAGTGGAAAAGTGCCTATGATGGGCTGTGTGTTCTGCGTATGCATATCCTTGGTGGTAGGTATGAATGAGTGTAGTTTCTGATTTGCATGTGTATGAAATTTTAGAAAGAACTATGTGCCCAGTTATTCGGAGGAGTTACAGGGCTTCTGGCAGGATGGGCTCAAGGGGGCAGCCCCTCTCCTCTGTGCCCCAAGGCACTTCTCAAGTGCCCCAGTCCCTTCTCTGGAGGTGTTCAGTAAGGCTAGAGTAGCTTTCCCTGGAGGTAGAGGGAAGGGAAGGGTGGGGAAAGGGATGGCTACCCTAGACAAGGGACTCCATTATTCTGACCCATTCTCTCTCCCAGAAGCACCCGAGCCTTTCATTAACCCCTGGACACTTTTGATGCTGCCTTTTAAATATTCTGCCTTAACTTTCTTGGGGCACTGAATGAGGTTTGTAGTTACAACTGGCCCCACTTCCTAAGTGATGTGAGAGAGGTCAGGGCTTACCCAAGGCAGCACAGCTGGGCAGTGGTTAGCTGGATATCCCATGGGGGCTTGCAGTTCTCAGCCTTGTTTCAAGAGGTCTGTTCTGGCTGGTTTTATGTGTCATTTTGACACAAGCTAGAGTCATCAAAGAGGAAGGAGCCTCAGTTGAGGAAATGCCTCCATGAGATCCAGCTGTAAGGCATTTTCTCAATTAGTGATCAATGGGGGAGGGCCCAGTCCATGGTGGTGGTGCCATCCCTGGGCTGGTTGTCCCGGGTTCTATAAGAAAGCAGGCTGAGTAAGTCATGGGGTTCAAGCCAGTAAGTAGCACTCCTCCATGGCCTCAGCATCAGCTCCTGCCTCCAGGATCCTGCCCTGCTTGAGTTCCTGTTCTGACTTCCTTTGGTGATGAATAGCAATGTGGAAGTGTAAACTGAAAAACCCTTTCCTCTCCACCTTGCTTTTTTGGTCATGGTGCTTTGTCACAGCAATAGAAACCCTAACTGAGGCAAGGCCTCTTTCAAGCCCCTGAGGTAGGGCTGGGATACTGCTCCTGTAGCTGCCTGGGCATGCAGGATCCACAGGACTTTACACAGACTTTCTAAACATCACTGTGACAGGCAACCCTCTGACTTCCCATACTATGGGATAAAAAGGGTTTCCAGACATTTCTGAGAGCAGATGCAATGCATGAAGGATCCTGAGTGTGAGAAGAAAGATACCTCAGTGAGTGAAGGATCAGAATTCTGGGACAGAAAACTAGAGGAGGGAATATTTGAGAACGGAGAGGAATTAATGACTTTTGTAGTGATTCAGCCAGATCTGTAAAATGATCAGATCTGTAAAATGATCAGATCTGTGAAATGACCAGTAGGTTTCTAAGCAGGAGGCAAATAGGGCTAGAGTGGGTTTCCTATCCCCATGGGCCGGGGGGCTTCCCTTCCATGGAGTAACTCCTTGTATCTAGGCTCTGGAGAAGAGGGTCTCTGAGCCCCTCATCTCCCACTCAGCCACACACACCATATGTATGCACACAGCATGTATGTCCACATACACAGGCACACACTATACATATACACAAGTCCTACCTGATTCAGACAACTGCACAAATATATTTGACACATAAGGAACATGCGCACAAACATGCCTGCCATACATCTTGTACATATGTACAATACACATTGTACACTGTGTGTATACATGTACACAGTATACAAATATACACAGCTCTATATGCACACAACACACACATGCTCACACTCAAGCACACAGCTATACACACCTGGAGGCCCTTTTTCTTAATTAATTAATTTATTTTAATTTTGTGTTTTGGTGGTTTGTTTTTTTTTTTTTTTTTTTTTTTTTTTTTGAGACAGAGTTTCTCTGTGCAGCCCTGACTGACTTGGAAATGACTCTGTAGACCAGGCTGGCCTCAAACTCACAGAGATCCACCTGCCTCTGCCTCTGGAGTACTGGGATAAAAGGCATAGGCCAACACCACCTAGCTCATGGAGGCCCTTTTCCTATGCAGGGGGAAGAAACTGTTGCTGCTGGGTGGTGCTGAGATTCAGTTTGGGATTTGGTTTCCGTGAAATCGTCTGTCCCTTGGTTGTTGGTTGGAAGTTCCATAGGTGCCAGTGTACCACACTCCCAACAAAAACTCCTACCTTAATACCACTGGTTTAGACCAAGGATTCCTACCTGGGAATTCTGGGACTTCTTCCAGCCAAGGTGATAGCCTAGGGGCCTGGATGCAGCTACTGTTAGAATAGCCACAAGTATGTGACATCTCCCAGCATCCTTACTTTGGAGTGGCACAACACTCTGTTTTGCCGAAAGCCATTCTGATTGGTCCTGCTGTTATGGGCTTTTCTTCCCTGGTCCTTTCCTCCTTGAGATGTGCACATGCCACTGTGGGTTGACAAGTGTCATGTTTACTCTCTTTTCCCTGTCCATTCTCCAAACAGACAGCATGTACAATGGGGACGTCCTGCTTAGGCCTTCATGGATCCTGACAAAGAAACAGAGAATGTGACTCCAAGCAAAGACTAGTGTCTCTCTTGATGACTGCATGCTCAGCATGTCTCCTAGGCTAACTGAGATGGTCCTCTCTCCTCAGTACTTTGGTCAGTCCAGCAACATTCTCCCTCCAAATTCCATTGCCTCCTAGGGGATGATTCCCTTGGTTCATTCTGTTGACTGGTCTTTCTATTGCTATGATCCCAACATACTTACACCTTGTGCTGATGTCCCAGTGATGGTTTTAATCATAGCACAGTGTCGTTGTACGTGTCTAGGTCTTTCTTGGGGACTCTGAGCCTTTTGAGGATGAGAACTACATCTCATTCATACTTATGTCCCTGCCTCTCATCTCAGTGTCCAGATACATCTATGAATCTACACCTGGCAACTGGCATCCTGTGTAATGTCACATGCAGGGGCAGGAGGGTCTTCCCAGGACTCAGTCCATATCCTGGACTGCAACCACCACCATAATTATTTTCTCTCCTAAAATAAGGCTTTGATTTTGGTTTCTATTTGTTTTTTTGAGGCATGGTTTTTCCATATAGCCCAGTCTGGCCTTGAACTTTTAATTTTCTTGCCTTGGCCCCTAAGGGTGGGGCCTACAGGTGTATGATACCATATCCAGCAGTTATGTCTCTTATGATTGTGGTGGGCTTTGAGGTTTCAAAAGTCCAAGCCAAGCCTGGTGTCTCTTCCACTCTGTGCCTATGGATCAGTATGTAGCTCTCAGTTACTGCTCCAGTGCCTGCCTGTGTGCCACCATGCTCCCTTCCACGATGATAATGGATAACTAACCCTCTGAAACTGTAAGCAGGATCCCTTGGTCATGGTTTCTCTTCATGGCAATAGAACAGTGATAAAATGAAAGTTGGTACCAGGAACTGGGATTTTGCTGTGATAGATCTGACTGTACTATTTGTTGAAAGAATATGGAAAATCTGGGGATTCTGGATGAGAAAAGTAGTTGGATGCTTTAAGTAGGGTTTAGTGGGCCATCCTAGAAAGAGCATGGAAGACAGTGCTAGGGGCCATTTGAACTGTGAGGGCCCAGCTCAAGAAGTTTCAGAGGGGAAGAATATTAGTAAGTGACTGAGAGACGGTTCTTATGATATTTTAGCAAAGAATATGGCTGCTTCTTGCCCTTGTCCTAAGAAAGTTGCTGAAGACTAAATTGAAGAGTTTTGGATTAATGGAACTGGCAGAGGAGATTTCAAGACATTGTAGTATTGACTGTGTCATGTGGTTATTAGTGGTCACTCTTATGCAGATCTATAATGAAAAGGAGCAAACTGAACAAGGAAAAATACAAAAGTACAGTTTGAGGAGAAAAGGAGCACCTGAAAATGTAACAGAGCTAAGTCCTGTCTGTGTTCAAGGAGATAAAACGTTTAAAGAAAAGTCTGATGGTAAATGGGATAAAGGGAGTGGTAACCTCAGGGCAAGATCCCACCCAACTAAGCTTCCAACTTGTGAAAAGGAATAAAAGAAAGTTTAAGCAGTGAAGAAAAACATCAACATCAGAAAGCTGATGCAAACATAATTTAAGGAAGAGGCCAAATTTCAGCCCCTTAAGCAGCAGAACTTGGTACTTCAGCCACGTAGTTCTGGCTTTAGAGTTAAGGGTACAAGAAAAGGGTTATGGAATCTCCTTCAGCAGGCATGTGTCAGAGATGTTCCTGCATGGAGGCCCAGAGAGACCATTGCATGAAACTGTGAAGGTGAAGACCCCAAGATGTTGGAGATTCTAGAGTCATGGGATCCCTGCCAAGAGCAGCTGCATACCAGGTGTAGAAACAGCTCAAGAAAGAGAAGTATGTTGTAGTCAACAAAGCTGACAGGAGTTGGAGCTTTAACAAGCCCTTTGACATCAGACATGAAGATGCAGAGTTTGGAGTTTGCCCAGCTGGTTTTTGGTCATTGCTTTGGTCCAGTATTTGCTCACTATGCTCCCTTTCCTCCCTTTTGGAGTGGTAATGTATATTCTGTGCCATTGTATGTTGGAAGTATGTGATCTGCTTTTTGATTTTTATTTTACAGGAGGTTACAGTTAAGAGATTGCCTTGAGTTTCAGAAGAGATTTTGGACTGTGGACTTTTAAACGGTGTTGAGACTGTGATAGACTATGGGGACTTTTGAAGTTAGACTGAATGCATTTTTACATTATGATATAGCTGCAAGCCTGTGGGGGCCAGGGAGTGGAATGTAGTGATTTGAATAAGAATGACTCCCATAGGCTCATATACTTGAATGCATAGTCACCAAGAAGTGGAACTCTTAGATTGGATTAGAAAGATTAGGAGGTGTGGCCTTGTTGGAGAAAGTGTGTCACTGGGGGTGAGCTTTGAGGTTTCAAAAGCCCAAGCGAGGCCCAGTGTCTCTCCCACTCTGCCTTTGGATCAGGATGTAGCTTTCAGCTACTGCTCCAGGGCCTGCCTATGTGCTGCCATGCTTCCCACCATGATGATGATTAGATTAAACCCCTGAAACTGTAAGCAAGCTCCAATTAAGGGCTTTCTCTTATAAGAGTTGCCTTGGTCATTATGTCTCTTTGCAGCAATGACTAAGACAATGATACATAGGATCAGTAACTTCTTTTGGCTTTCTCAAGCTTCACTGAAGACACTGGTGTTCCTGTTTATTTCCAAGCCCTACCAGTCAGGCATCAAATGCCAGTTAGCTCTGCTTCCTCCCTCTCGTGGGAGACCCTTCAGTTGCTTCAGGCTGGTTCTATCCTAGAGCACTGTGTGAAGCCCTTTTTGTGAAGCTCTCCTGTTCCTAGGACCTCATTCACGGAGAACCTTACAAAATAGTCAGATTTTCCTCTCATATGGGAACCCCAGTTACTCTACAGAATCAGAGTCCCTCAATGCTGAAGAGACCCTTGAATCCAGTTGCCTAAAGAAGTCCTCCAGCCAGCCTTGTCTTCTCCAGGAGGTGTCCCTGGTTCTTTCAGTTGTTTCTTGCATAGTTCTGCTGTGGTGATGGGGATCCTGAGTGCTGGTCTCCTTATGCTGAAGTCGCTAGCCTTGTGCTGTTTGAGCATACAAATCCTACACTAGATCTTGGTCTTCTCACTCCTTGAGGTATCTTGAAATCTATTGACTTTTTTACTTCTGGGGTTTTGTGGAGGATGGCAAGGCAGTCCAAGGACAATGGCTTCTTGGTGTACTGGCCTAAAACACTAAATGTGCTTTCCTTTGGAATGATACTGCAGAATTAGCTTGCTTTGCTTTTAGCATTAGAATTCATGGGCAATGGGTATAAGAGCCTTTGTGGCTCTACTGCAAACCTATATCCCTGTTCTTTTTCTTAGTATCTCCATTGTGGCTATCAGTGATTCTACCTTTCTTTTTCCCTCTCTTTCCTCCTTCTTGCCTCTTTTGCTGTTTCCAGTCTGGGCCCAAAGCCTCACATTGCTCTCTTACACTGCTTTCTTACATTGCTCTATCCTGTGTCGCGAGTGACCTTGGGAATCCTGGAGCCCTGGAGGTGCCTGTAGTGTCACAGGACCAGAGCAAATGTCCAGCAGTTGCAATGGAGTTTCTTTCACTGGTGTGAGGAGACTGAGAAAGACTTCTCTGTGGCCATAGCTCATCATCTGTATACTCATTTAACAACCCCTCCCCCCGGCCCATGGCCCGACACTGTGATTGTGGCTCCATCCTTTGAAGCTTTTATCGTATTTTGTCATCCTCACTGTGTGTGCATACCTAACCTCTTGGTGCTCTCTTCCTCACACTCCCCAGGTGATTTTTTTTTTTTATCCTATCTATCACTCATGGGGGCCTATGACTCCCAGAAGGAAGAGCACAGGATCCATGTCTGCGAAAAGGCTTTGCTGCAGTCTGCCCAGGGTCAGAAGCTACATGGCTGGAGCACTTCAGTCCTCGAAGCTGAGAACTGGAGCTGCATAGAAGACCAAGTTCTTTCCTTTTGCTTCAGTGGAAGAGGCCTAGAAAGTCGAGGGACTTTCTATAAACCGTATAGCTTGGCACTGATAAAAGCAGGACCAAATGCAGGTCTGATCCCTGTGGACACTCTCACATGACTGGTTTCTTTTTAATCCCCTTTGAAATGTTGGGGGGTATAGCTCGCTGATAGTATTTTCCTGGCATGTGTAAGGACCTGGGTTCAATCTCCAGCAAAACACACACACACACACACACACACACACACACACACACACACACACACACACTCCATTTGAAATGAGTGCTATAGCCACATAGTTCTGAAAGACAAAGGGAGCTTCTGTAGTAATAATGCCTCTCCACATCTGTAGCCACTCATGTTTCCTTCCTAAAAGAATCGATGTGGTCAGTTTCTAGTAGGTTCTATAAATATACCTACAGTCTTTGTGGGTACAGTCTTTGTGTGACCCTCACTTTTTACCTGAAAGGCTGTGTTCAGTGAACACCATTGACCAGAGTAATCGTATTTCCTGTTTTCACATCTTTTTTCCCCATTCTGAATTTTCAGTGATTTTATGGTTGCCTTTCTCTGACACCTCATTCTAACTTCCGTTACTTTCCCCAATTTCTTATTTTGCATTATTCTGCTCACCCATCCACAAAGGACAGCAGGCTCTGTGACAAGGAGCTAAGCAGAGTTGGCCGTTTTATTATCAGATATTTCCTTTAACTCTTTGCCAGGTACATTAATGGCTAAATGTACTATTACATTAATTAATTAATGGCTCTCATGTGGCTAACCTCGAACAGCGAGGCAGGTGAAGATATCTTCTCTGAAGTACATTACATGATGTGTCTGCATAGAACTTAATTTTCTAGTTATATTATCTTCTGACTAATTGTAACTCTTTCCCTCTTGCACACACACACACACACACACACACACACACACACACACACACACACACTGAGTGCCCTGAGTGTTGATTGGCAGAGAAAACTACTTGGGACTTAGAAATCTCTGTAACCAATATACAGAGTGAGTAAGAACAGAGATCCAAAGATGTCAAGGCCAAATACAATCTTAATGAGCAAGGAACCAAATTTAGAAGAGGCAGAGTATAGCAACTTGCTCCGATGATGGTGGTGATTTTGATGATGGTGATGGTGAGGCTGACACTGATCGAACACTAGCTATTACTAACTGTTACTATCATAACTCTCAGAACTATCATTATATCTCATCTGTACCGGAGGAAACTGAGGCACAGGCAAGGTAAGTAATGTGTCATCAGTGGCTGGGATAGAGCCCAAGTAGCCTGGTCTACAGTACGTGGTCTTAAATACATTGGTTGTAATTTGCTAAAAGTGATGGCGGAAGTGGAAGTGTATTGAACGTCTGAAGGATCAGGCACCATCTTTGGCACTGGAAGCACATCTGCTCAGATGATGTCTCTGCCTTAGTGGGGTCTAGGGTAAGAAAAACAGGGAAGTACTAACATGAACTACTAATCAGTAATTGTAACTGAGACTGTTCTACTAGACATGAGGACAGCTTGTTGGGAGGGTCTGGGGGAGGGCGTCTCTCTTGATTGATGTAAGAACTATCTACTGTCTACTGATGTTTTCCATTCACTTTCATTTTATCCTACCAACTCGTGGACACACTTTCAACCAGGATGAGACACAGGCAAAGGCATGACCCCATGCTGAGGGTTAAGTGAGTTGTTTTTTTAGTTTCTCCTGGTGTCTTGTTGATGTAGTTTCTGAGCAATAATTAATCTGTCTTGCTCTCCTCGTACCCATTGCCTAACACTTTATTCTATGCTTAGACTTACATACTTGAGTCTTTCTTGCAAGCTTGGTTGTGACCACCAAATTAGCAGAGAAATGGAGCCTTGCACACCTTCCTAGCCAATTTGCTCTCCCCTATACATAACAAAACTCTTGTTAAAATAGTTAAGCATAATAACCCTCTCCAGCAGTAACCACCCACTCATGATGAAAAGGCATGCAGTTAAAATAAGATTTAATGAAATATAAAACCCCAGGTACAGTTAGGTGTTTTATTCACAGCTCCTTGACTGTCTCCATATTCTTTCTAATCATGAAAATCTTGCCCTGGCTCTCACCTCTACTTTGGGGAGTACCAGCTCACCAGTCCCGAATC
Organism: Peromyscus californicus insignis; assembly: GCF_007827085.1. Taxonomy (NCBI): domain Eukaryota; kingdom Metazoa; phylum Chordata; class Mammalia; order Rodentia; family Cricetidae; genus Peromyscus; species Peromyscus californicus. The sequence goes on along the minus strand of NW_026294551.1, from coordinate 41,601,880 downwards.
TGTCTTGCCGACAGACCCTCTGCTGGGGCTCTGAGATGTAAGGCCAGGTTGATTCATCAAAAGCTTCATTCAGACTGCTTTCCCTGGTCACTGGGGCTTTCCTGTGTGTCAGCCACCAATGGTTTGTTTACTCTCCTTGATTTACAAAAGGCTTGGCCAAACCATTGCCTTGGGGTCCGCTACATCTAGTTTATTCCCTTGTCCACCCCAAGGAGAGGCCTTGAGGGAGAGATTTAGTATCTCTGTCTGCAGTGGGATAGACCAGCGTGATTATCTAAATGGAAGAATGGAAGAGGAAGGGAAGAAGGTAACGGGAGCAACCAGGTATCAACCCAGAACTGTTACATGCATCCCTAAGAGGGCCTCAAAAGTGCTCCCTCCGTGGGTATTATTATCCGTGTCAACAGAAGAAGACATAAGAGATGTTTCATTGTTCAAGTTTCATTCTCTCTATTGTTGACTTAGGCACAGCTTAGACCACACTGTCTGTAATCACCCCGGAGCCAGTGCTAGAGCAAGTACAGCGTTATGCCTCATTTTTCAGGGGAAAGAAATGAAGCCCAGAGAGGCAAGTGAGTTGCCAAGGGCCACACAGGGTGTGCCATGTAGGTGGCACAGCTTAGATTCCAACCCACTCCAGACTCAAATGTGTTGGTAATGACTAGAGAGGCAGAATTCTGGGAGCCAAGAATGAAAAGTGACAAAGTATGTGTCAGTGCAACTCAGTTCTTCAGAAACCCCTGGGGGGAGCGGGGAAGGGATGGCAGAACTGACTGAGGACAGACATGGGGCTCTGAGGCTCTGCTGTGGCTGTGGGGGGTGCTCCACTTTCAGCTCTGGAGAGGTGCCAAACAAAGCAAAGCTCAGATGGCAGCAGCCTGTTGGTTAGGAAGAGGCCTAGGGAGGACTCCCAGGGCGTGAGTGCCAAGCTGGGCTCAGTACGTCAGAGAGAGCCACACAAAATACGTTCCCTCTCAACATTCAGACGGCATTACACACCGAGAGCCACCATGTGGTCACAAAGTAGGAACTCATGTCTACAAACCATGGTCTTTCATCCTAGGCTCCTTTGTCTCTTCTCTCATATCTCCCCCACCCCTACTTTCCCTCCTTCTCCCGTCTCACCCCTGCCTATCCCTTCCCTACCTCAGGGTTGCTTTCTCCTTACACTTACTCATTCCGTGTCTCTCCACAGCCTACAGCACTAACACGCAACCGTAGACTCACAACGGTTTTCTGGAAAATCTTGGAGTGATAAAGCCAAGCTCACAGCTTGGTGAGTCACAGGAGCTATGAAAAAAGCTCCTAGCCTCTGAACTGGCAATTCCACTCTCTAGCAGTTTCTCCAAGGACACAAACCCCCAAATCACGATGGTACTATGAAGATATTCACAGGAAGGCTCTTCATAGAGAAAAAAATTAAAGTGTCCCCATGCCGAACAATAGAGGAGTCATAAGACAAATAATGGAGAGACACAATGTCACTGGGAAATCAGGCTGTTTTGTAGAGAACATGATGAAGGTGCTCATACTTTGTTTGTATCAGATATGAAAAATACAGAGTAAACATAACCAGAGAACAGAGAGCACACCCACTCTGCTCACAGCCGTACAGAAACTAACTTTGAACATGAAGGATGGTCATAAACAGGCTAGTTCATAAAGTTCTTTCAATTTGGGGTCAAACGAAATCCAAGCCCAGCAGTGTGTGTGGAGGCATGTTGCAAGAACTGTCCTTGTAAAGTGACAATACTAGTATTTTATGTCATGACCCCTCTGACCTTTCGGCCAACCTGACCATCCTCCCCAGCCAGTACTGTGGTAAAATTCAGTACCAACCAGCAGAAGTGATCACAGAAGTCATCTTGATGTGGATGATATGCTCACCCTGACCTTCGTGTGTTCTAGAATGTTCCTTCTTGGCTTGTAACTCCTGAGCCTGCTTTCATTATCAGTGTCTACCAAGACCTTCACCCGTCTCAATCCCCTTTAAAAGCAAACCTAGTGATGAGTGGTATAGTAGATACCTTGTGACCAAAGAATGATCACAATAAAATTTCACTGTTAATGCACATGTATCTGTACACACATGTGGATGTGCATACTCATGCACACACACACACACACACACAATTGAAGGCCAAGGTTAGTTGCTTTTGTGTCACTGTGACAGAATGCCTGTCAGAAGCAGCTTTGGGGAGGAAAGATTCATTTGGCTTGTGAGGGTTTCAGAGGGTTTCAGTCCATCACGCCAGGGATGCCATGGTGGGGCAGCTCAGATCTCGACAGTGAGAGAGTGTAGCTGTAAGGCTCTTCACATCACAGTGTCTAGAAAGCCAGAACCAGAGATGGGCATAACCTTCAAGGGCCTGCTTAGAGTAGCTTCCTTCTGCCTGTAGGACTCACCTCCCTAAATTTCTAGAATGGCACTATTAGCCGGGCAGGTGGGGGGGGGCAAGTGTTTAAATATGAGCCTTTGGGGGAGCATTTCAGATTCAAATCATAACATCCAACCTGGATCAAACTTTCACCAATAAAGACAAGGCGTTTGGGTGAGAATGACCTCCAAGCAGGACCTTTTCAAGGGTCCTTTCTGCTTGCTCTGTCTCTGTCACCTGTTCCCGCTCTCTTTCCAGTGACCTTACCGACTATTGATTGAAATTTTGGCTAGATCACCTGATCTAGTGCCCTGGTTGGACGTTGATCACCATAAAGGGATGCACATTTTTCAACCACAACTACACTCCACACTTCACTATGGTTTGAATGTCCTTTGGCCTACTTTTTCCAGTTTAGAGGTAGTGTGGGAAGGGAAGGAAAACTATCATTTGAGCAGTTGACATGTATGTCACAAAATCTATAATTAATAATAATAATTACGATGATAATTTAACTTAAGAGGATAGTAATGTGACAGATATGGTATTTGGATCTCTGCACATATCTTATTTAACCCCCTCAGTAACTATAATGAAACAGATGCCACTATTTCTATTATATTATGGAGAATTCCAAGACTGAGAAATATGAAGTGATTTATTACAGTCAGATTCAGGCTTGGCTGACGTCAAATCCGCCCAGCTCTTGCCTCACACAGTACAGCCTTCCAGGTACTAAAGCCTTCATATTATGGCTATGGATAAGGAAGTCTCTGCTTTTCTTGGTGCCTGCTGACTATTTATGTAACAATCCTAGTTATTTGTTTTTTGAATTTTTTTTGGGGGGGGGGAGTTTTTTCTTTAGAACCTCTGTAGGAGAGAAATGACATATATTTTGGAAAGTAAAAGATAGGCTTAAGATTCAAGAGGACCGGAGAGTCTGAGTGTGTGGCCAAACCCTGACTGAAAAAGGAAACACAAAACCACCACACACTCACACATACACACGTAAAGCACACACAAAGATAAAAGGCACTAAAAATAGATGCTGTTTCATGTTGGGTCAAACTCTATATGTTTCATAAAATCCTGAATATTTTAGCCCAAAATGATAGCAGGGACTCATAGTGAGGACCCCGAGCCTTTAGCATTCCTAATTTGTTCTGTAATATCCACATAGGCATGGAGGAGAGGATAGGTTGTATTTTAGGGTTAGCCAGTGGCCATGCTGAGAGAAGATGAAAATCTGGTGTGTGGTACTCAACAGATGAGCAAACCATTAACTCTTAGAAACGTGGGCTGCTTTGACAAGTGACGTCTCCTTGTGCAAAAGGGTTTGAGGAGCAGAGGTTTCACTCTCTCATTGGCCATTGCTTCAGCCACCATCATGGGCCAAAGTTGCCCTGCCGTCCTATTTCTGATAGCTAAGTGGTTATTCCTCGCATAGCTTAATGTTCCGAATTGGTTACGTGGCTGTCAGCTGAGCTATGCCGTGGGTGTTCAGTCATTTGACAATAGGGAGTTTCATGGTATTTAAATGTTTCTATTTCTTTTTTTTTGTTTTTTAAGCGAAAAACAATGACAGGCCAATTTTACCACATCTTTTTCCCCTGCAGGAAGAAACAATAAAGGAGAGAGAGAATTCTATTAGTGAAAACACGTCTGCCTCTCCTGTCTCCTTCAGTAACATTTTAGGGCTTTGCTCTGTAGGAGGGGTGCACCTTCAGCAGTGGGTGACAACAGAATTCTGACACGTGCAGGGTGTCAGATATCAGATCACAGTAAGTAGACTGTGTCTATTAACTTCCTGCGTGCAAACTTCCCAAGCAGAGTGGTTTTAATCTATTTATTTGTTTATTTGTTTGGACTGTTTTTCCGTCCTCAAATCTATTCATTGATGGGATTGAGAGATGTGAAGTGTCCACTCTGGCTTGTGAACTATTGGCACTGTCGCTTTTTAAATGTGGAACTGGAATTTCACCCGCGGGAAGAGATATTTTGGTAATGAATTCTAAGTCTCACTTTTCTTCAGAAATCTTCAAGCATTCCCCAGCTAAGCCCTCACCCTCACCACACTCCAGCCGTCACCCCCAGCTCTCAGTGCTAAATCCCTCCCCAGCCCACGTGTGTGCTGTGCTCCCAGGCAGTGCTCCCTGAGCCTGGGCCTGTTCTTGTAGCTCTTCTCTTTGTCTTGGTTTCTTCCCCTCCCACCCACTCAGCCCTTCTGATGATAGTCTCACTCTGCTTGAAAGCTCCCAGTGGATCCTCATGGCTTATTGCAGAACTTCGCAGCCTGTGTGTTAAGACACACAATGAAACTGGATGTGGTGGCGCACGCCTTTGACCCCAGACCTGGGGTCAGAGGCAGGCGGATCTCTGTGAGTTCGAGGCCACCCTGGTCTACAGCGTGAGTTCCAGGACAGCCAGGGCTGTTACATAGAGAAACCATGTCTGGAAAAACCAAAACCAAAACCCCACAAAACCCACTCACAATGAGTTGTGAGGAGCACAGACATTGATTGTCACAGGTTTGGGGAAGCAAGCTCAAGCTTCAGCCTTGCCCACTTGTCCCAGCCTGCTATGTACAGGGCATCTACTTTCTATCTGAAAAACAAAAAACAAAAAACAAGACGCTCTGAGCACGCCTAGTTGGGAAGACCCTTCTGCCCCCGGAGCCTCTCATGCCACTTCTCACCCTACAGGCCTCCTACCCAGCTGTGTAAGTCTCTGGCTTTCCCAGCAGAAGGCCACAGTTTTGCAATGTTATGGCATTGAACTGGTCCAGATGAGAACTTCAATCTCTCCCAGTTTGGTGAATGCCTACTTAGTATCTGAGACTCTGCTCAACAGCCTCCTGTTTAAAGCTCTCCCTTACCTCTCACCAACAGGATGAGTCACACGCTTCGCTGTTCCATCACCAGCTGGCAGGGGGAACTTGTGAAAGTTACTAGAACTCCAAGTCTTAATTTCCTCGTTTGAAAGATGGAGATAATAATACCTGCCTTGCAGGGTTAGCATAAAGATTAAATACAGTAACACATGGAAACCACTGAACACAGAGCTTTGGAATTTAGTAAGCACTTGGTTCGCATTTGTTGAGTAGTAAATGGAGGCTGTTGTGATCAACTACTCGGCTTTGCCAACGTGTTTCTCTTGTAATTGTGCCCTGGTTGGGAGCTTCCCCTTTGAGGATTCTCCTCTGCATCCCAACACAATAGACTCTACTCTTTTAGGGTCCTAGCTCCATGTAGGAAGGGACCAGCCTGTGCCCTGGTGTATCCCAAACTCCTATAATGGTCCTATGGAAGACCTTCCTGATGTTTGTTGACACTTTCCTCATGGGGCTCTTGTGGGGGTCAAGTGTGATGGTACACGTGGACTATTCTGAAAACATAAGCATTGCACAAACATCCTGTGGACCTAGCCTTGCCCTTCCCCTCACAGCTGATGCGTAGGTTGAGGTGCCTGCACATGAACCTGTGTGCATACTCCTGCTCCCTGACATAACCCTCAGGTTCTAAGGAAGTGGGAGAACCATGTAGGATGCTAGCATTTTTATTGGTTGGGTGGAGGTATCTGAGCCTGGCTTTCTAGTTGGCTTCATTATCTTCAGAAGTAGGTATCAGAGCAGGAGTCTTATATAGATTGTATTTCTAATACAAACTTAGTTCTGGATATTTTTGAACAGAGTCTAGTCATTCAAGTTCTTTATACCAGGGTGTGATCATCCTCATCAAGGAAGTCACTTAGGGAAGAACAGGTAGAGGACTGTAGTGGTATTTGCTCCGCCCATGACCTTGGTCTGTATGGCCCAAAGGAGGCTGTGCTTCCTGCTGTTGTATGTGACCTCTTATAAGGAGTTGGAGAAGGGTCACATGCCCCTTCTCCCTGCTCCTGCCTACGAGGTGGATTTGCTCTCAGTCAGATCAGAGGACGACTTCTGCTGTCTACTCTGTTTTATAATTGTGAGTGTATTTCCTCAATTTATATCTTAATAAATTCTGTTACCCATTTAATAGACTCACACGGATTGATTGTAATAGAGGACTTTGTGATAGTGGGCTTTGCCATGTGAAATTAGAGCCCCTTAGGGATCAGCTGGTCCATTATGAGTGGTCCAGTTTATAAATGAGGAAATTAAGGGCTAGAGAGAATCACAGATGTTTTTAAAAATTATTTCATTGTATTTGCTTATTTATTTGGGGGGTGGGGTGGGGAAGCACCTGTGCACACCCATGGAAGCCGGAAGAGGACACTGAGTGTCTTACTCTATCAGTCTTCACCATATTCCCTTGAGATAGAGTCTCTTGCCCAATCTAGAGTTAGGTTGACAGTCACCAAGTCCCAGTGATTGTCCTGTCTCTGCCTCCTTTCTGACAGTGTTGGCGTTACAGGCATGCATGTGGTCATATTACATGGGTTGGGGATTCAAACTCAGATCTTCGTGCTTGGATAGCAAACACTTTTAACCATTGAACCATCTCACCAGCATCTGCTCCTCAAGCAGGAATCTTTCCAAGGCCATCTGCCTCTGGGCTTCCCCCTCTCACTGACCTAAGAGGTCTATATCAGAATGCCTTCCAGCAGAGGAAGTGGAAATAACTGCAAAGATATTATTAGCTCTGTGGACTCCATTAAAGAATCCAAAGGCATGTGCTCAGTAGCTCAGGCATGAGACTAGATCTCAAGAGTGAATATTTTCTGAGCGTAAAGGAGAGCAGCCACAGTGAAGCACAGAGGGTTCAAGGCCAGGTTGGTGGGTTGTGAGCATGTGCGCACCTACGGAATGGTATGTTCAGTTTCGAGACTGTGTTTACTTTATGCTTTGTCTCACTTGTGGGAAATTTAGCTGGAGGAATAGAATTAACAGGAAGCTTTTAGAAAATTAAAGCAGGGAGTAGAATGGATTGCAACAGGTGAAAAAGAGGAAACAGCAGCAGCCTAAGCTGCTTCGGTGGTGAAGGACCTGGGCACAGCAGTGACCATGGGCAAGGAAGGGATGGAAGGGGGCGGGTCACAGGCGAAGGATGAGGGAGGAAGAGTCTACACCAAAGTCCTTAATGAAGAAGGGATAACGATTAGTTGGGTGCCAAGATGATTAAGTGAAACTCAGCTAGGTAAACAAGGCTGCCACACTCATCCCTTAAAATGCTAAAAAGACCCCAAAGACAAGGAATCTTATTTAAATAAACACTTTGCTTAAATAAGAGGGATTTTTCACCCGGGATAGAGAACTCAGCTAATTAAGGAAAATGACTCACTGGCCTTCAGCTTATTATTTAAGAAAGCTCCAAATGTGTGTGCTTTTACACTGAGATGTTTACTTAGATCTTAATAATCACAGAGGACCCCTCTAAGCTACTGCATCTACCTGTTCTCTCCTCCCCCTACACTGCTTCCCAAGCCCCATCTCTAAAGGGAAGCAGACTTTCCCTGAAGTTCAAGGCCCAGGTTCTATGGTACTGGGGTTCGTGGTACTTCCTGCTGTGTGCTTTTCATGCTCTTCTTCTGAGCGGACTCTTATCTGGACTTGAACTTGAACGTCCCTTCCTTTTGGATTCTTAATCCCCTGGGTCATCTTGTTTAAACAACTCCTGGAATCTCCAGTAGCCAGCTCAATTAGAAATCAAGCTCCAGGTCTAGGTGGCCCACCAGCTGGTACACTCATTCAGAAACTCTGTGCTGTTGAATGAATGAGTGAATAATGAATGAAGAGTGAGAAAAGGGGAAAACAAGGTAGGAGGGTAGAAGAAATCAAAGGAAAAATTTTATTTCAATAAATGAATTTAACCTAGATGACACCCCAAAAAATGGATTGAGTTGGTTTATTTCTGGAAAAGACGTACCACCTACGTATCAACTTTATGACTCACTTTCATAAAGTAGATAAAGATGATTTTTAGTAGGAAAAAGATTGAGCAGATAGCGTTATTGAACTGCATGATCCTTCCTGTGACAACTCTCCGTCTCTCTAGTGAAGCTGACATGGCTGGAACTGGACCAGGCAGGAGTCCAACACTGAAGGATCCATGAGCTAAGCTTCTCTTGATTTGGGGCTGAGAAACTGTCATCCCACTGCTACCATGGATTTAGAATCAGTTCTTTCTGTTGGACTGGACTGCCTTCTCCCATCCTCAGAGGGTCCTGATGCTGTCACATCATCTTGGGTCTTCTCTTAGTTCTTTCTTCTACCCCTACCTCATCTTTCCCTCCCCCTCCTTCCTCATTCTCTCCTCTTCACTCTCCTTTACTAACACTGAAGTTCCTGGGTGTGGGGAACCGGGAAGCCAGGGGATCCCACCTGAGCAAAGGTCAGTCCCAGTCCCTGTGTCAGAGTCACTGTGTTCAAGAAGTGACGGGCGACAGGTGCAGGCTCTCTCTGTGTCCTCAGAAAGTTTGTTCCCGTGTGCCCCTGTCAGTGGCTGAGATGTGGCCTGGTTGCTCCTCCAGGTGACCGTCAGCAACACCCCCTTGAGTGTGTGGGCATAAGAGCCACTTGTCCCGACATTATTGACATTGGCTTCTGAAACTCTTGGTTTGATGTGATGGACTGTCTACAGACACGGCTCTCTCTTGTTGCCATGAAACCCATAAAAATGAGGGTAAAGGAAGAAAAAGGGAAATTCCTTGAAAGGAAAAAAGAAGAAGACATAAGTGGATCCCAAATTGGAGTCCATACCTGAAAGGCTGCACACAAATAACTGAGCAGCAGTGATGTGTGGGGACTGATGTATCCGCTGAAGGGAGTCCTGCTAGAGAGAGGTGTGTGATTCACCCCACAGAGTCCCGGGGCACCTGTGCTCCCAAACTGAACTCACCATCTTCCCCCTCCACCTCTGTTGTCACTACCACCCCCGCCCTCAGCAGATTTCCTTCAACCTCTAGTCCCCGAATGTGCCCTCTTCACCTGTGGTACTTATCCCAAAGGGTGGCAGCATTGCGTCCACCAAAAAACCCAAAACACATCCCCCATATCCATCCCTCAATCTATGGTGCAGACTTCTGTGGTGACAGACGTCATTTCATGGGGCTGTGTATTCCTATATCTGCTCTTCACCACACCAGGTCTTACAGACCATTTCATTCCTGACAGTGACCTTAATATTGAACATGGTGTGTGGCACATGAAGGCATTAAAGATTGGGCAGAAAATCTCTCACCTCTGAAGGTATTTTGTACCTATGAATCAATCATCTCTCTTCCTTACTTCATGAAGTCAATCAAGCATGACAATGTTTTTACCAAAGTGGCTTCAAAACTAAGTAATACAATATTATTACCATAGGGTACTATACTGTCAGAGCACAGAATATTGATCGATACTCTCTATTACTGTAATACCAATGTTAGATGCTTGTCCATAGAAACTTAGGGTTGTTTTTAAAATATGTGTTTGTTTTCTTAGTGTGTGTACGTGTAGGTGTGTATGTGTGTGTGTGTGTGTGTGCAAGCATTCATGCCATGTCACATATGTAGAAATAAGAGGACAACTTTAAAGGGGTGTGTGTGTGTGTGTGTGTGTGCAAACACTCATGTCATGTCACATGTGGTAGTAACAGAACAACTTTCAAGAGTTGGCTGGTTCTCTCCTTTCACCATGTGGGTCCTGGGAATTGAACCCAGGACGTTAGACTTTTCGGCAAGCACCATTATCTAGTGAGTCACCTTGCAAACCCTACCTTGATTTTTGAGACAAAGTCTTTCATTGGACTGGAGCTTGCCAAGTAGATTAAGTTGGCTGGCCACTGAGACCCAGGAGTCTGCCTATCTCTGTTATCAGCATACATCACACCTGAGTGTTTGGTTTAGTGTTGGTTCTGGGGCTTGAACTCAGATCCTTATCTTGTGTAACAAGCACTTTAGTGACTCAAATGTCTCTTCAGTGATGTGGGATGGTCTATATGTCAAATGTGTTGCTGATTGGTCAATGAATAAATCACTGATTGGCAGTGGCCAGGCAGGAAGTATAGGCGGGACAAGGAGGAGAATAGAGCTGGGAAGTGGAAGGCTGAGTCAGAGAGACACTGCCAGCCGCCATCAGGATAAGGAAGATGTAAAGTACTGGTAAGCCACAAGCCACGTGGCAAGGTATAGATTAATAGAAATGGATTAATTTAAGCTGTAAGAACAGTTAGCAAGAAGCCTGCCACAGCCATACAGTTTGTAACCAATATAAGTCTCTGTGTTTACTTGATCGGGTTTGAGCGGCTTGGGACTGGCGGGTGAGAGAGATTTGTCCTGACTGTGGGCCAGGCAGGAAAACTCAAGCAACACTTCAGCCACCTATGACAACTCTTAATCTTTTAAAAATGTTTTATTTTAATTATGATTGTGTGTATATGATGTGCGTGGAGGGGCTTATGCACCCTACATCTGGAGATCAGAAGACACACTTTGGGGAGTCTGTTCTCTGTCTACCTTTATATGGGTTCCAGAGATTAGGCTCATCAGCCTTGTAGGGCAGTGTTTGACTTGCTTAGCCATCTCACATGCCCAGTCTGTGTGTAAGAGACCACACTGAGCTTGGAGGGGAGCAGGTGGCACTCAGAAGCTCATTTAGCCTCAGTACCAGTATCTCCGGGTTTATACCCCAACTCACCTACTAACTGCAGAAAGGTTCGTGATTCTCTCTCCAAAGCAGATCTGTAATCTACACGATAGAGACTAGACTACTCAGACTAGATACCCTCTAGGACGTGTGTTTCTCTAAGGATGCGTGCATCTGAGCTGATCATTAACCTCAAACTGGAGCAGGCACAGCCTCATCTTCAGAGACACCCTGAGCACCAGACTTGCCTCCTTAGGTGAGGGATGTGCACCAGCAAGGACAGAGGTTAGGGACTGTGGGCTGATCTGAGGGAGCAGCCTCGCTTTGATCCTCAGGCTCAGAACCTATGTAAAAAATACCTCTGAAGAAGCTGGACACTGACTGCGCCTGGGTTTGATCCTTTCCTTGTATCCTGCGCTGTTCTGTCTTTTTATGTTTTTCTAGAGGAAACAAATTACTCAAATAGAGTCCAGAGACCGTTTTCTCTTGGAACGCACACCTGCTGGTTCCAATGATGTTTGTTGTACATGAGATTGCTTGGAGCCTGGGAGGAAAACTTATCTTAGTGCTATATATATATATATAAAGGAAGGCTGTATTTTGTTCTGCTATTAGTCACCAGGTCCAATGACAGTGACTAGGGCTATCTCAGGGCATGATGGAGCCTTATTTGTAGCCTCCGGTTAGAAAGGATGACTTAAGAAAGCACAGACCTGCCGAGCAGTGGTGGCGCATGCTTTTAATCATAGCACTCGGGAGGCAGAGGCAGGTGTCTCGGTGAGTTCGAGGCCAGCTTGGTCTACAGAGTGAGTTCTGGGACAGGCTTCAAAGCTACACAGAGAAACCCTGTCTCAAAAAAAACCAAAAAGAAAGCACAGACCTACCCTGGAGCCCCCTGTGGGTTGGATCTGTGGAAGGGTGGCCCAAACCATTCAAACGCTTGCTCAGTTCTGACTCTGTCCCAGACTAAGGAGAGGAAATGGGGAGAGGTGGTGCTTCCTGTGGGACCAGATGTAGGCAGGTGGCCACTCTGACTGCTTTCTATCTTGTCTAAGCCATTCAGTTGTGCTTCTGGGTTTCTAGGTATGGATAGGCCGATTTGTAGGTGGTGAAATCGACACTTGTAGTATTGAAGTCATTTGCTTGAGATTCCACATTCAGTGTGGAATTTGAATCCACGTATTTCTAATTCCAAAAACTGTATTCTTTCTACTAGATAATGCAGTGGTCTTCAACCTTCCTAAGTGTGATTTTGCTATTGTTATGAATTGTAATGTAAATACCTGATGTGCAGGATATCTGATATGCGATCCCTATGAAAGAATCATTTGCCTCCCAAAGGGGTCGCAACCCACAAGTTGAGAACCACCGAGATAATGTCCTTAACATCTTATGTGTACCCTGACATTCTGAGCTAGCGTGTGCACACTGGCTAGTCTTCGTCACTGCCAATGTGACACAAACTGAAGTCATCTGGGAAGAAAGCCCCCACGGCCATGTCTGTGAGAGGATTTTCTTGATTGTTAAATTGATATGGGCGTGCCCAGCCCCCTGTGGGTGGTACTATCCTTAGGAAGGTGGGCCAGGGCTGTGTAAGAAAGGTAGCCACACTGGCTAAGTTACATCAGTAAGCAGTGTAACTAACTCCATGGTCTCTCCTTTGGTTCCTTCGGTAGGTTCCTGCCTTGGCTTCCCTCTATGATGGACTGTAACTTATAATTTGTAAGCCAAATAAAGTTGTTTTGGCCAGTGTTTTATCACACCAATAGAAACCTACCTAAAACAGTGTGTGGGGGGGGGCTGCCAGTGGTAATAGTCAGTCCTGGGAAATACCAGGCTGCCACATTTTCTGTGCATGCCCTTTCTCGCAGGCAGGAAGCTGTGGGTTCCTTGACTACCTGTTGCTTTGCTAGAAGTAGAACACCTCAGAATCTGGGAAATGGAGAGATAATTTCTTTTCTGTGCTTGGAGTAGCCATTAGCACCCTGAGTGGTATGGCAGGTAGCCCAGAGCTCAGAGAAAACAGGAAGGTTTTCATCTGGACGTGGACGAGACACTTTCCTGTCATCAGCTACATCTTTATCTTACTTCTTACTGTCTACTGTTGGAGAATCATCTTTCTCCTTGGTTTCAATCTCATGGATGAAGTTATGTCCCCTCACCCCAGGCCTTCTGCTAAATCTGTCTCTCAAGTTTGGTGCCTGGATAGGCACCTCCTTTCGTGTGCCCACTGATGCCCCTCAGACACTTGGACTTCAGCTGGACCAGTGATGCTCTCCTCATCTCTTCTTCCTAACAGTCTCCCTCTTAAGTTTCTTACTCCAGCAAGTGGTGTCTCCACCACCCACCAACACACCCACATCAGAATTCCTGGTATCATCTTGGACTTTTTTCTTTGCCTATCCCTCAGTACCATTGTCCCAGACTCTTGGTGTTTCTCTAGTACACCTGCTTTCTCTCACTGTCTCCATTCTCAGAGGCTTCACCAGGATTGTGTCACCTGGAATACCACTGGCCCCACCTCCACCCACACCTATCCATGCTGCTGCCAAGTTGAAACACTTCACTTATCTACTGTAGATCTATCCCTTGGGTGCCCTTGGCCTTCAGGATAAAGTGCAAGCTCCACAGTGGTCTTTCTGATTGCTGTCAAGCACATAGGACCTAGGTTTGAATACCAGCTCTGTAACTTATTACCAATGTGACCTTGACCGAGCCATGAAACCTCTCCAATTCTGCCTCCTTATCTTTAATGTGGCGCTAATAACACTGACGCTGTAGATCTCGTGAACATTGAATCAAATGAGCGTAGTAAATGCAACCTATTAAACCAGTGCCTGGTGTATAATAAACAAGCTTTGAATGGTAGCCATCCTCAAATGGCAGCACCCGAAAGTGCTAGTGCAACTTTTAATGGTGAGACACAAGAAGTCTCATGATGTCCAGATTTCTCCTTAATGGCGTTCTCATGAACTCCAAATTAGGAAGTGATTTTTTTTTATACCAAATATAGTATGCTGTTGTTTTCCCAATGCACAGTACAGACAACATATGGAACCAACATAGCAGACATCAGAGACACCCATGTCCTAAAAGTCAGCAAGATCAGGTGCACTACAACTACCCAGTCATCCTATGTGCAAGGGCAGTGTCCTGGTTTCATTTCCGTTGCTGTGATGAAACGCCCTAACCAAGGACAACTTAGTGGAGAAGGGAGTTTATTTCATCTTACTCTTCCAGATCACACTCTATCATTGTGAGGAAGTCAAGGCGGGATGTCAGCTAATCATAACACATCCACAGTCAAGGGCAGAGAGAAATGTATGCATTCACACCGGCTGGCTTGCTCAGTTTCTCCACTCTTATTCAGGACCCACTGCCTAGGGCATGGTGCTGACCACACTGGGCTGGGTCATCCCACATTAATTAAGTAAATGGAGACAATCCTCCATAGACATGTCCACAGGCCTAACCAATGTAGACATTGCTTCACTGAGAGTCTGAGTTGTGTCAAGTTGACAATTAAAGTTAACCATCACAGGCAGCAAGTGGAGAGGGTTGTCTGTTCTTGGCATGTTATAAAGATGTAACCAGATGCATAAGGTTCAGTGAGAAACTGATCAGTGAGTGTGGGTTTTCCATTATTGATAAACAAGGACTAGGGCAGAAAAGGCAACACCAAGTGGGACTAGCCCTGTCATTCTTGCTAGAGTCCTGTTCAGAGTGATCTCTGAACCACCATGGCTTCCAGGGTTTCTTATTATGAAGCATGGTAACTTTTCTGTCACCTGGTATCATAATCAACTGTGTGGTTTTATATATATATAGTCCTAAGTGTATGTTATTTCCATCACAGGACTGCGGACTTTCATTATCTACAAATATCTGTATTTTCTTTACAAAAGGCAAAGCTAAAAAGCATTCCAGTTACTAAGACGTACAGATACCTGGAGGGGAAGGTGCTACGTGACATTTGTTAAGAAATCCCTCTTTGGCAAGCTGATTGACTCTCTGTCCTCATATCTTGTGCCTTGTACTTGCCTGTTACAAATGCTGTCTGAAGTTTTCCTGTTCTTTCCTGGAGGATTCTAGGGAGAAGGAGAGAGACTCTTCCTGATCTGGACTGGAACAGCTAAGCCAGGAAGCCACAGGTGATGATGATGATGATGATGGCAGAGATAACTGTGGCCCAGAGTCCCTTGTGCGGGATGGCTGCTGGGATATGTAGTATACATGGGCAAGTTCAGGCAAGAGGAATATTGGGACAACTGTTAGGGGTGGTGACCCCTTACTTCCTGGAGTTTTTTTCCAGGAAGGCCCTTGGTAAATGCCAAGACTTTGTTTCACTAGTAATTATGCGTGGGTGAGTCTAGAGCTAGAGAGGTAGGGACTGACCTCGGGTCCCTGCACCAAGCACACCACCATGCAGGTCCTTCGTTTATTCGCTGGAGCCGTGCTAAAAGGCTACTGGGGGAATGAAGAGAGCTGGCAGAGAAAAATGCTTAGCAGCACCATTCTCTTAAAAAAGGGTTGTTTTAGTTTTATTTATGTGCACATGTCTGTTGTGTGTTCACATGCATGTAAGTACCTCAGAGGCCAGAAGAGGGCAACAGATTCCCTGGAGCTGGAGTTACAGGTGATTATGAGTCACATAGTGTGGGTGCTTGGAACCAAATGCCTGTGCTCTGTAAGAACAGCTAGTGCTCTTAACCATGGAGTCATCTCTCCAGCCCTAGCAATACTATTATTAACACAATAATGCCCATTTCCTTCTTCTTCCTTCCTTTCTTCCCTCCCCCTCCCTCCCTCCCTTCCTCCCTCCCTCCCTCCCTCCCTCCCTCCCTTCCTTTCTTCTTCTTCTTCCCTTGCACCCCAGACCAGGAAGAGAGAACTCTATGGACCCAATTCTCCTGGGACTGTCTGGAGACACAGCTCTTCTTGGCTGCGCATGTGTATTTCCAGGAACATGGCCATTCTGAGACGTAGATTCCAATGTGAGAAGCCACCATTCTGCCTCTAGCTGAAAAGGACGGAAGGAAGAAGCCCATCGCCATGCAGACGAGTCTCCAGCTCCCTCGGAAGTCTGTCCTTCTAGAGAGCCTGGGTGGGCAGGAGTTTGTTATGTAACTTGAATTTCTTGTTAGGATTTTCACATCTAGCTTTCATTACCAGGCTTCGTAAGAAAGCAGAAGAGCTCAATGTAAAAGGTTTAAATGCATTTTTTTTTTTTTTTTACAAAGATAGACAAGTCAGGGGCTCTGGCACATTCTTTACTCTGTGATTCTCAAGAACAAAGATAAATGGGAAAGAAAGATTCTATTTTTATACCTTGGAAGCACTTGCTTTAGGTCAGAAAAATAGCCAGTCAGGATGTTTAGTCCTGTCAATACAGCTTAGACCAGGCCTTTCTTTTTCTTTTTGTGCTTAAAAAAAATTAATTGGGGAGCTGAGCAGGTAGGGAGAAAGGAGGTTGCAGGAGGCATAGGAGCTTGCCTGACTATAAAGGGATCATGAATGTGGGACTCCTAAGGCAACGAAAAAAGCAAACAGGCTCCCAGATCAGAGAAAGCTCAGTCCGAACCTCGCCTCATTCCTTGCTTTCTGCAGGACTCTGAGCAAGGAGTGACAATGTTCTGAGCCTTTTGTTTTCCCATCTGTGTAATGGGGATAATACCTTATGTGTGAGAACAATTCCGTGTCATCCAGTCCCTGATGCAAAGAACAAGGCATCCAGTACTGAATGGACACAAAATGTATGCTGAAACCAACACCTGGAACACACATGGAAAATATTCAAAGGGAAAACAACACCTCCATCCAAGAGCACAGCTCAAGTAGAACCCAGAAGGCAGGAACCGAGCCTGCCCACCTTACCAGTTATACCGAGATTTGTTCAGATTAATGATGGAAAGACGAGCCAGGAAAGGATGAGAAGCATTTTGTTCTTATTAAATATATTCCCATGTCTATGCCAAGAGCTTTGAGTTAGCTTAAATCACATATATGGATAAAATAAGAAATGAACTTTTTAAAGATGCCCACAAAGGCTGGGAAGGCATGCACAAAATGACTCAAGCTAATGTTGTTGTGGAGTTCAAGGGCTGAGTTTGGAGGTCCATGGCAAACAAGCCCAGGGGGAGAGGAAGAGGTTAAATGACAGTGATCTGAGAGAACCTTCTGTTGCATTCAGGAAGGAATCCATCACAAACCACAAAGGAGTCAATGACATCGACCTAGCACCTGCCATAGAGGACCCCATAATGAAGAATGGCGTCCACTGCTGCTCTTTTACAACCACTGAAGTGTCATTTGGCCTCCACCTATTGAGTCTCCATGAAGAAACACAAAAGGCCTAGCCATCATGGTGGGCTACTTGTTTTGATATCAAAAGATGCGGACTTTCTGGGTCTGGCTCATTCCACTTAACCTAATGAACCCAGGCTCCATCCACGTCTCTGCCAATGTCAGGATTTTATTCTTTATGGTCAAATACAATTCCACTGTAGCACATTTTCTTAATTATTCATCTGTTGGTAGATATCTAGGCCAGCCTCACAACTTAATTATTGTGAAAGTTCAGCAATAAACATGGTATGTTAACTTGAAAAGTTATTAAAAAAAAAAAAGACTTGGCCTTGTACTCCACTTTTACTGCTCTCTGACGGCATGAATTTTTGACTCAACATACTCACACTGGGTTTTCTCCCTCCCTCCCCATGGTTTGAATCATGTTGTGTGCCAAAGGACATATCCACCCAGCTTGGAGCTGGTGCTGAGTAGACCATTCATAAGTTGGATCAGACTCATTCTCCTTCCATTAATAGAGTGTAGCTGCATGTGGATTTTCTAGGAGAATATATGCCAATGAGCTAATTCAGTTTTTTTTTCAGACCATCTGGTGTTTAGTTTCATATTTATTAATCTTTGGAAGGCCCCAGGGAGAGAGTTCTGGAACATAGATGTGAACGTGCCTTTCCGTGTCTTTTAACTATGTACAAAATGAACCAAGAGTCCTTGGCTGGTGGAGTGGTTTGGATGAGAAATGTCCCCTATAGGCTCATGTATTTAAATCCTTGGTCTCCAGGTGGTGACTGTTTGGGGGTGGTTACAGACCCTGTGGGAGGTAGACTCTTGTTGGAGGAAGTATGCCATTGGGGAGATGGGCTTGGAGAGTTTATAGGCTGGTCCCGCTTCCTGTTCCCTTTCTTATTCCTGAGCGTGGATGTGATCAACCTACCTCCTATTCCTGCTGCCATGCTTTTCCTGGCTGTAGACATGTCTTCCCACCACAGTGGACTCTGCCTCGCTGGAATTGTGAGTCAAGGTAAGCCCTGTCTTCTTTCAGTTGCTCTTGGCAGAGTGTCTTAGCAGAGCCAGAAGTAACTGACACAGCTGGGCACTCACAGCTCCTCTGCTCTCCTCAGCCTCTTCTGCCCAACAAGCCCTCTGAGTTCTTGGCATCTTAAGCCATTGGACTGTCCCTGCACACGGTGGGTTTGCATGGGCTTCTCCCTCTGCTTTGGAGCATCCCTTTTCCATGTCTTCATGGTCAGCTTGGCACCCAAACTCATTCCTTCGTCAAGATTATTCAAAAGGCACCTAGCCTGCTAGCGATCTCTGACTACCCAGAGTTAGTCCGGCCCTCCCTGAATATTGTAGGTGACTCTTCTTTTACAACCTGCTCCCTTTCTTTCTCTTGCTTTCAAGGTAGAGATGATACCTGGCTATCTGAGGTTTTCCTTTAGTGCCTCACTTGGCATTAGCTGGTGTCACCACTGTCTGGTAACTTCTGTCTTGAGGTCCTTGAAATTCTAACCCCTGTGCCTCCTCTGTGGTACTTAGTCCAGCTGTACCTTGAGACCTTGACATCCAGGGATATAGGGACATGGTCTAGTTCACCTTGTCATGCCCAGTGCCTGCTAACCTGCCCATAGTAGGGAAATAAAATCTTATTAAAGAATGAATTAGTGTATTGAGTGAAGAAATAACTTAAAAACTCTGAATTCATCATTACATAGCCTTCATATAAAGGGCAGACTGCTCTTAACCACTGAGTCATCTCTCCAGCCCCTCACCTACTTAAAAAAAAAAATCAAACTAAAATTTACATAAAAACATTAATCACTTTAAAGTGAACAATTCCATAGCATGTGGTGCATTTGTCCTGCTATCCAGTCCTTACCTCTATCTAGTTCTACTTTGATGTTTCTTTAACAGACCCTGGAAATAAACAATTGCTTGGTGTTTAGAATTCACATTACATTTTTTAAAAATGTGTCATTGAACACTAGACCAGATTGGAAGCCAAGAAGGAGAGCTTGGGAGGGCATGCAGTGATAGCGTGATCCAGAGGGCAAATAGGTAGTTATAAAAAAAAAAAAACTCAAGGTGGACGAGTCAAGCATGAGACAAAACTGGAATCCAAAAGGAAAACAGGAATGGGTGGGGTCAAGGAGGTCATACAAGAAAACAGGTTAATTCCTAGGGGAAGAAATGGAGAAGGAAAGAAGAAGTCACAAGACATCAGGGCTGAGTCTAAGAGAAGAGCCCAGGGAGTCAGGCCAAGGGGTCCAGCTTCCTCAGGATGCTTCTGTTGAAGATAAGAGAATGCTTGGAACTCAGGGGTTGGTGTAGTTGCAGCCACCCTGCAAGAAGAATCCTCTCCCTGCATGCAGGCTTTCCCTCCATGCACAAAGGCTCCCCAGGCAAGGCTCTGCAGGATGCAGTGCTCTCTGTTTATTCAAGAACTAGTAGTTTTTAGAATTTACAGAAACACTTAATTCAAAAGTCACACTTCCATAATAGAACTCAGACACTAATATTGCAGTATTCAAAATAGAAATGAAGAATCTCTTTCCCCTCTCCCCTGCCTCCAATTCTGCTTTCCAAGGGTAAACAGTTTGTCTAATTGTTATATGTCTACCATACATTTTGAGCACACATTTGGATGCACACAGACACTCACATGGTGGCTTCTAGAAAATCATATGTAAAAATGTTACTGTCGCCTACATTTTGTTAGGCCTTATTTTTTCCCCACTCAGTAATGTATCACAGCATCTCTTGCAATCTTAGCTTTTCTCCTGGATATTTCTCAGAGTGAATAAAGCCCATTAAAGTATTACATGGTGGGCTGACTACTAAGAAATCTTCACATTTGAAGAGAGCTCTGTTTTTCTATCCTCCTCAGTCTGTCCGCCTCGGTGAACCAGAAATTAAAGATTTATGTTACTAATTATTATTTTTTAAATAAAATTTTAAGGGCAAAGCTTTGCTAGGAATATTATACACGGTAATTGTGTTTACTGATTGTCTCCACTCCTGAACAGCAATTCACCGAATAAAACTCAAGTAATTAGAACAATAAGCCCAGGTTAATTAAAATACTGGGTAACATTTGGGTGAGAATAAAATCCACTTTGGAGATTTTCCAGATGCAAATTATTTTGTAGGCACTTAATTCTCCCAGGGAGATGTGCAGACAAGGTAAGAAGCCGGGTGCTAATCAGTGCTGGTCTGCCTTGGACCATGCTCTGCACATTCCTCTTCTCTGACTCCAACACCAGCTTTAGAGACTTGGTTTGGTCACTGGAAGAATTGACACTGCAGTCGCTGAGGCTTAATCTTGGGTCCTATTCTTGTGCTATAACTGTCCATGCCACTTGCCTTAACGGCTACAGGCCGGGTAATTAAAGCAATTAATCAAGCTCCTAAGAACTTTGGATGTTGCCTGGAGTTGTTAATTTTTTTCCTGCTCCTACTTTCCACCTACTGCAGGAGGCTTGCTTTTTTTGGAGAGCTGTGTCTCCGTACCTGGCCAATGTACAGAGCACACTGCGAATAGTCATCCCTCCTGTTGCCAGCTAGGGCTCCTGTGAGCTCTGAGAGTGGACCATAAAGGTCAACCCTCTGTGCCCATAGGTTGGGTGAACCATCCTTCTGTCATTCTTTGCATCATCGATATGCCAACCTAGTGTCTCTCCCTATCCACAGGATTGGTTCCAGAGCCTCTGTAGATAGCAAAAAATCCACAGATGCTCAATTCTCTCATGCAAATGGTGCAATGTTTCCACATAGCCTACACATCCCTTCATGCTCTGTAAGCTATTTCTACCTTGCTTACAATTCCAGAGGTGAACAAAACAACTGCTGTACTGTATTTCTTGGAGAATAATGTCAAGAAAAAGTCTGTGCTTGCTCAGTACAGAGCCAGTGTTTTTTCCAAATATTTCCAATCTGTATTTGGTTGGTTGGCTGAATCACCCATGGATGCAGGTAGCCAATTCTCTAGGTCTTTGAGCTGCATAAAGACAGTCCTGCCGGGCGGTGGTGGCGCACGCCTTTAATCCCAGCACTCGGGAGGCAGAGCCAGGCGGATCTCTGTGAGTTCGAGGCCAGCCTGGGCTACCAAGTGAGTTCCAGGAAAGGCGCAAAGCTACACAGAGAAACCCTGTCTCGAAAAACCAAAAAAAAAAAAAAAAAAAAAAAAAAGACAGTCCTATGCTTTGCACTTTGGCTTAGGAAGATAATTAAGTCTACATATAAGGAGCATCCTAAAAAAAAAAAAAAAAAAAAAAAAAGCCCCTCACCTCCCCTACTCAAAGAGTTTGTGCTTAAGCACACAATTACATCCCTGGATATTTTGGAGTGACCCCTTTTGGGAGGTACTGTGCTTGACACTGTGAGTGAGCAGGGATGACTAAGGTTTGGCTCTTGTATGCACAGGACATCACAGATGTCTTTCAGGTATGACTGTCCTTAGGGAAGATGTCAAAGGAGATGCCACATCTTCTCAGTCGAAGAGAATGTGATAGACACAGGCTGTGTCTATTTAAGTGCTTGTAGGTGGGGAAAATAGACACTTCCAGAAAATGAAACCTCAGTCTAGGCAAAGAAGCCTCTATAGCAAAGACCCCATGGTCATCTTTGTGTGCATTCCCATGTTCATCACAGACTGAGTCCTGCTGATGTGTCCTCCTCAGGGCTGAGGGGTAGGGACTTGAGCTCCCCACTGCTCTTCTTTCCTTTCGGGGCACACTCTTCTGCCCCCATGTCCTCCTGTCTTTAACAAAGCTTGTCTTTGGGAAGGGATGGAAACCTCTCCGTTTGTGTATGAAGCTGGGTTCTCGGCCACCTGCTGCCGGTTAGTTGGCCTGATTGTGGGTGAAACTGGGAGGAGGGTTGGGTACCCAGGTCCTCTTCTGCTCCCAGCTTCCTCTGGCTTTTAGGAATTGATGACAGGCGAACCTGCTGCTTCTCCATTCGGGCTACACACCACACCCACACCACACTAAGCCAACTGCCTTTCTAGAGGCGAAGCCCCAGCTCCTTCCTCCTGAGCAGCAGGTTTTGTTTCTCATTACTTTAATTAATGGAGTAAATAAATATAGCAGGGTGCCTGGCTGCTATTCTAACTTGTTTTCATTTCCTCCTTTTGCTCCAGTGCAAATTTCTGTGATTCTCTTTCAGAAGGCAAACGACCTCCAAGGCCCAGGGGGAGCCCATTTGGAAGGCATGCCAGAGAGAAACACCCTGACTTCCCATTGCTTGGAATGGTGGGGGTACCAGTGTTCTAAGCAGGAGAGGAGCCACAGCACGACTTTGTGGCTTGAATGGGGGAAAAAGATGCTAGTGGATTTTTGTTTGGTTTTGTTTTGTTTGGTGGGAGCTGATCTCCTTGGATATGACATGACATAGATCCATTAGGAATAGTCTCAGGGACAAGTCTGAGGGAAACAGAAATTTGGAGAAAGCCTATGGGAAGGATTGATATGGTTTGGCAATTACAAAGTCTAACTCTAGAGCTGGTAAGATGGATTAGTGGGTAAAAATACAGTCGGGTGACTGGAATTCGACTCCTGGAATCCATGTGTGCTCACATGCATGCAGGTACCTGCAGAGGTCAGAGGGCATCAGATCCACTGGAGCTCGATTTGCCAGCCTTTGTGAACCACCTCACCTGGAGCCTGGGAGCTGAACTTGGGTCCTCTGGAAGAGCAGCCAGAGCTCTTAACCTATGACCCTTCCAGCCCCTCTCTCTTTGTGGTAGTTCTTGGCATGTGGTTGTTGTAGATCTAGTGTGTGTGATAAGTATAGCTCAGAGTGTGTGGTCACTGTAGACCTAGTGAGTGCTTAGAATGGCCACCATGATCCTCTTATTTTGCAGAGGGACTCGCTGAGACCCAGGAAAAGCAGTGGGAGTGTTCATCGTTAGGAAGACAGCTGGAGGCAGTGAAATGTCAGAACCAAATCCAAACTGACAGGAGCTTGTTTTGCTTTTGTTATTGTTGGTTGAAAACAGATCGCCTTTCTGACTCAGTCTAAGAGTTGACTGGATTCTAGGAAAAACGTGCTTCCCAAGTGGGGACCATAGCTTAGCAGCAGAGGCCTTGCCTAGCAAGCAAGAGGCCCTGGGTTGAATCTTAGTATTGAAAAGGAGAGAAGGAAGGCAAACAGGCAGGCTGGAAGGAATTAACTTGCTTTCGCATATAGAACCCTTAAGTCGTGATGTATCTGTTCTCTGCATTATGAACATCCATCTTTCTTCCTGTTCTCTTCCTGGCAAGACTTCCCTCCTGAAGCTCAAAGCTCCTTCACCTGAAATCCTTCACTGGGGATTGAACCCAGGGACTTATGCATACGAAGTGATTGCTTTACCACCCAAGCTACATCTTCAACCCCCTTTAACTTCTTATCAGCAGGTCTGTGTCTGTCTGTCTGTGTCAACACCTAGCACAAGGCAGGTACAAAATAAATACTAGTCGGATGAACACATACACATTATTCATACAGAAAATATTTTGCATTTAATAAATGCGCCATTCATTTCTGTTATGGAGTTACAAGAACTCAGATCATAGATGAAGGAGCTATTTAAATTCTTATGCTCATTTTTACAAATACGAAGCCCAGGAAGGGAATTGACTTACTCAAGCAAGGATATATAGCATATCAGTGCCAGAATTGAAAACTGAAAACTAAGCCTCTGCAAAAACACAAGCAAAACCCTACTTACTGCTCCTGCACCATGGTTTAAAATATTTATCATTTAACTGTATTAAAAAATATATATATATACATATATATATATATATATATGTATATATATATATATTCCTATAGGAGTCCTTTGGGCACACACAAACAGGATTAATGTATCTCTCGGTGTGTTTTCTATTGTTGTAACAAAATACCTGGGGCTGGGTAATTTATAAAGAAAATAGGTTTGTTTTGGCTCACATTCTGTTCTGGAAGTCCAAGAGCAAGGAGCTACTTTTGCTTAGTTTCTGGTAGGGGCCTCATGCTGCTTCATCTCCTGGAAGAAAGTGGGAGGCAGGTGGGTTTGTTCAAAAGAGAACACATGCAGAGAGAGAAGAGACAGCTGAATCTGATGAACTTGCTCCCTAATAACCAGGTCTCTTGGTGATTAATGGGGCCCTAAAGGATATCAGAGTGAGAACTCACTCCTGTGGGGAAATATTAATCAAATCACCTCTTTTAAAACTTTTATTTATTCTGGGGCTGGAGAGATGGTTCAGCAGCTAAGAGGGCTTTGCTGTTCTTGCAGAGGACTCAAGTTTTGTTCCCAACACCCACTCAGGGCAGTTCACAATTGACTGTTACTCCAACTCCAGGAGCTCTGACGCCCTCTTCTGACTCCATGGGTACATGCACTCATGTGCGTATGTGCATTTATTTAGGTTAATAACCCTTTGAAGGCCCTGCCGCCTCTCAATATGGCTATATTGGGAATGGCTATGGTTTTGTTGAATGTCACCCAAAGACCCACGTGGTAAAAACTGGTTCACAGCCTGCTTCATTATTAGGAGCTAATAAAATCTTTAAGAGGTAAGTCTTAGAGGAAGGTCATCCAGTTATAGGGAGTGTGTCCTCAATAGACACTTCTTGATTTTCCTGTCTTTTTCATGCCCAGCAATGAGGTAAATGAGTTTCCTTTGCTGCACACACCCCACCATGCACTGTTTCTCCACAGTTCTGAAGGCAAAGACCAACTGGCCACCAACAGGAAGTTCTGAAACTGTGAGCCAAAATAAACATTTCCTTTCTGTGAACTGATGATCTCAGCTCTTCCTTACAGTAACAGAAAACTGACCTACACAGGAACCAAACTTCAGCATGGGTCTTGTTGAAGACAAACCATATTTAAATCATAAAAGTATGTGCCCAGCGTTTTATTATTATTGCTATTTTATTTCTTCCTAAAAGGAGCCCCTTTGCTTCTTTGTGGAGATAAGTTGCAGAAATAGCCCTGTCTCAGCCCTCAGGGAAAGCAAGTTACCAACACTCTCTATCAAATATTGGACAAAAATGAATTCTTTCACGGGGAAAAAGATATGTATAGAGATATCTTTATGTATTTTCTTTTTATAGCCCCTTTTATGGGCAGTGTGATGTCAGCCTAACTAGAGTGTTTACGTGTCCTGTCCTGCAGGCCATCAGCTAACCAGGCACTTCACAGCTCTGCAAGTTAAACAATAGTGGGGACAGAGGGGACAGCACTGGAACTCAGTCTACCCAAGACATCACGGTTTTTTCTGCCCAGTCTGGAAACTGGAAAGCATTCCCCCACGACCCCTGGCTCTGACTTCTCCCTCCCAGCGGTAAAACAGTCAGCCAACTGCAGCAAGAATTAGCCCTCTCTTGAGATGCTGTTGTCGAGGCGCTTGGGGGTTGGAGGAGGTGAGATGCCTTCATTTCCATCCCCAACACTCCAGCTCTCAACTTCAGATCTCGGAGATCAGAGCCTGTGGCAGGCTGAAAGTGGGGCAAAGACAGCTCTGCGCGTGGGTGAGAAATACATCTGAATCACCCCACTTTGCCTCCCAAGTGACAGTGGAAAACGCCAGTGGGAAGTAAGATCCAAATATTACCCAAATCCAGCCAAGACGACAGACCCGTCCACCAGGTCCTACTCTGGGGCTTGTGGCGAGAGTTTTCCCTAAAGTAATGGGAGAAGTTCATTTGTGATGTGTGCCAATTTGCTGCAGTAAGCCTCTCTCTATTAGGCACCTGCTGAGTGCACCGTGTTTGACCCAAGAGAATCAGAAGTCTTGACCCTTGCTCTCAATGAACTTACCAACTCATACAATGGCCTTGCTACTCATTTTCTGAGAGCCTGGGTCTCAGTCTCTCCTGGGCAACATGCTTCTCTACATTGCCAAGTACCAAGGGCAATGATGCCTGAGACGCGACACTTCCATGCAAGAATGTCACTATCCCATAGACTGATTAGGGGAGATGGATGAGAGGGTTGGGGGAGCTGCTGTGGTGAGCAGAGAAGAAGGTTAGAGCAGACTTCTCAGAGGAAGTGATTTCTTGTATAGCGTCATGACAGGAAGAGTTAGCGAGATAGCTGCATGACGTGAGAACCCTGTAATTCTGGGAGTCACAGGGACAGCTACTATAGCAGCTGCTTTACTATAAAGTAGAAGCTGGACTGATGAGTCACGAAGTTCTGGAGGATCGGAAACTCTGGCTGTCTCTTAGACTTCCTGAACAGATCCACAAACAACTATGTAATGAACAAGACAACTCCTGTGTGTGGCTGGTGGCAGGGCAAATGAGTGTTCCTGCTTTATTAAAATGGTAGCACTTTCTAGAGCCAGCGGTATGGCTACCCTTCGAGATAGCCTTCCTACTCCCAGATAGGTGCTTAGCAGACACCTGCCTCACATATGCACCACAC
Organism: Peromyscus californicus insignis; assembly: GCF_007827085.1. NCBI lineage: Eukaryota > Metazoa > Chordata > Mammalia > Rodentia > Cricetidae > Peromyscus > Peromyscus californicus. Next base: position 41,575,248 of record NW_026294551.1, on the reverse strand, counting down.
TAGGGTGGGCCCTCTTCCATCAATCATGAGTTAAGAAAATGCCTTACAGGCTTGCCCACAGCCTGATCTTAGGGAGGCATTTTCTTAATTGAGGTGCCCTCCTCTCAGATGACTTAAGCTTGTGACACGTCACGTTGACAGAAAACCAGCACACAGGGAAAGCTTCACTCTGTGCCCCATCCCTTTCCCATCCAGTGCGTAGAGTGACAGGCCGTTCTCACAAAGCTGCAGCTCTGATTTGCTCCTAACCACATTAATTCCCAGGGCCCTGCCTGCCTGCCTGCCTACCAGACTGTGGCAGGACAGAGAACATGGCAGGACCATAAATATGGAAGAGGGTTACTGTGCCTGACCTAGTGGAAGGGAGTTGTTGTGTTCAACCTAAAAGAAAGGGCATCAGCTGTGCCCTTACCTAGGGGAAGGAAGGCAAGGGGTTGCCAAATCTTCTGGAGAGATGTGGATAGAACCAGGACAACACACCTGATACCTGTACCTCCTGAGGAAGCCATCCTTTAAGATATTCTCTTGTCTCATTATTGTACATGCCCCGTGACATGTGGCCAAACCACTGAACCTATCTTCATACTCCTTTTCCCCAGGAAATCATACAAAAACTATTTCTTTCTATACCTTGGTGGCAAGAAAACTAGAGAGAGGTGAGGAGAGCCAAAGCTTCTCACCCCTGGGCTCTACCAGCTTCTTGCCCTCCTCACACTAGCTACCAGGAAACCTAGAAGAAAACCATGCTGGAAAGAGATGTGACACTGTCCGTGACAGCTGAAGATCCCAGCTTGGCCCAGAGTCAACATGGAGAGAGAAGAGGAGGAGGAGGAGGAGGAGGAGGAGGAGGAGGAGGAGAGGGAGAGAGGGAGGGGGAGGAGGAGGGGGAGGAGGGGGAGGAGGAGGAGGAGGAGGGGGAGGAGGAGGAGGAGGAGGAGGGGGAGGAGGAGAAGGAGGAGGAGAGCGAGGGAGGGAGGGAGGGAGGAGGAGGAGGAGGAGGAGGAGGAAGAGGAGGAGGGAGAATGCTGGCTGAATGCTGACTTCAGGCTCTGTACTAGAGGCTTTCCATCTGATCACTCTGACCATCATTTTGCAGCCCTGTATTGACTGTATTAATCCCTGGCCACTGGAGGTGCCAAGGCAAACAATCAAACTAGGCCCTGGCTCCATGGAGCTCACAGTGGAGTGGGAGACCAGCTATTAAATAGATGTTCACACAAAGGATTAAATAAAGGCGTCTGCGATGATGGCTTGGGAGAAAGACAGTAAGGATGTCTGAGAGCATGTCAGCAGCTGTCCTAAACTAGTTCAGGATGCTGAGGAAGCTCTGTGGGGGAGGGGGTGTGGTTTTAAATTGGAACCTGAAGGCTGAGCGGAGTTACTGGGCGAAGATCTTGGGAGAGGTCATTCCAGGCGGAGAGGGAAGAGCACACACTGAGGCCCGGAGGCAGGAAGGACACAGTGGTGAATGACTGAAGAGTGTGGAAGAAAGGTTGGAGATCAACCCAAGAGTCAGGCAGAGACACTGTCAGCACCCAGATCCCAGAGGGCCTTGTGAGTTACAGGAAGAACTTGGAAATGGATCCGAAGAGCAATGGGTAGCCGGTGAAGGACTTGGAACAGGATGATGCTGTGCTAACTGTTGTGGATTTGAACTGACTTCGACACTGAGGAGAGAGGACAAGAGCATACGTCACAAGCCAGGTGTCACATTCTCACTGCTGTAACCCATCACCCTGACAAAAGCCACTTAAAGGAGAAAGGGTTTATTTTGGCTTAGAGTTCCAGAGAGGTACAGTTTGTCATGGTGGAGAAGACACAGGAGCAGTGAGAAACGGCATGGCGGCAGGAGCTGGAGTCTGGCTGGTTCAGTTGCGTTTGTGTTAAATGAAGCAAAGAGCAAACAGGAAGTAATGCCAGGACAAAAAGCCTCAAAGCCCACCCCCAAGGATTCACTTTGTCCAAGGATGCTCTGCCTCCTAAAGCTTCCACACTTCCCAAGCAATCTGGGGACCAAGTGTTCCAACATGTGAGTCTATGGGGATATTTCACACTCTAACACTATCAAGCAAAGAGTATGGAGGGTTGGAGCAGAGGTTGTAGGGGTGATGGAGAGGAGAGAGAGAGATCTGGGAGGCAGAGTGCACAAGATCTGATGATAAAAGGAGTGTATGAGGCAAATGGACCTATCATGAGTGATGACCAGGTTGTGACGTGTGCAACTGAGGGGATGGCGATGTCAATATTGCTGAGGCCGTGCATGGCTGAGATGGAGAAAACAAAGAACAAGAGGTGTGCCCCAAAGTTGATGACTTCTGGCTTTGTACTTTACTTAGAGCCTCAGAAAAGCCTTTCTTCTGCAGATAAGAAAACAGAGATCCAGAACAGTCAAGGAACTTGGCTTAGATCACAGAGCATTTTGTTGGAATCTTGGCAGAAAGGAACTCTTCTGTTCAGAGATTTGTGTCTGTTGTGCATTACTCATGTCATAAGGGATAGGTCAATTTCAAATATGCCATCTCATTTAGTTTTCAGAAGTGAGGTTTTATGATGTAGAGTGAGCTGTTACTTTTTTTTTTTTGATATCAAGTTGTTGTGGTCCTTAGGTTGACCAGAGTCATCATGGTACACCTATCGTGAATAGAGTTGGGACTTGGGGCTGAATGGCTCGTCCATGCTTTGCCATCATCCCTTGCTGCTGAATTTTAAAACACTGGAGACAGATAAATTGCTCAGCTGGTTATCACTGGACATTTTGCCTAACCTCTCTGAACCTCAACTGCTTCACTTACAGAATAGAGGAAATGATACCCACCTCAAGGGTGGGTGGCATTCCACGAACAGCTGTCTATCGAGCTGTTAAACACGGCACTCAACCCGAAGCTGGGAGCAGGGTTCCCACTAGACGGGAGGCTGCTGCTGAGTGTGCACTTCTCAACCTGAGCATCCTACTCCCTGGAGAAAAAGCAGCAACTCCCAAAACTGGGGTAGACCTGGGAAACTGCAGACCAGCATCCCCCAAAGAGCCCTGTCATCCCTAAGAACATCCCACAGGCACTTCCAACAGTTTCCTGCCTCACCCACAGTGCTACAGCCCACCCTCGAGTCCTGGAAACTGTCTTCACCCCAATCCCAACACCACCCAGAGGAAGATCCCATTTCCTTACACCTGAAACACGACAGTGACTTTCAACCTTTCACTGGTCTCCCAAGCACTTGCCCCAGCTCGAGTACACTTCTCACTGTCTATATGACAAAGCCAAGACCTATGGTCACCAAGTCAATCATCTTAGCATCTCCTGCCATCTCTTTCAGATTTACCTTCCAATGTTGTTCACCAGGCCTTCCCGCTAGCCGAAAGGTCAACAGATCATCTCCACAGGTGTTACCACAATCCCTCTACTCTCCTGCATATCACGTAGTTCCTTTCTCATGTGCCCCTTCTTTGTAGCTGGAGTGATCCTGGTCCTGCCTGGCCCACAGTCAGGACAAATCTCTCTCACGCACCAGCCCCAAAGCCACTCAGACCTAACCAAGTAAACACACAGAGACTTATATTATCTATAAACTGTATGGCCATGGTAGGCTTCTTGCTAACTGTTCTTATATCTTAAATCAACTCATTTCTATTAATCTATAAGTTGCCACGTGGCTCATGGCTTACCGGTATCTTAACATCTGCTTCTCATCATGGCGGCTGGCAGCGTCTCTGTCTCAGCCTTCCTCCTCCCAGAATTCTCCTCTCTCCTTGTCCCACCTATATTTCCTGCCTGGCTACTGGCCAATCAGTGTTTTATTTATTAACCAATCAGAGCAACACATTTAACATACAGAACATCCCACAGCACCTTTTCCTTTCCATCAGTCTTTTAACTTATTTGTGTGTGTGTGTGTGTGTGTGTGTGTGTGTGTGTGTGTGTGTGTGTATGTGTGTATGTACACATGCCCTATGGATGCCAGGAGAGGGCATTTGATTTCTTGGAGTTGAAGTTACAGGCAGTTGGGAGCCACCTGACATGGGTGTTGGGAACCGAACCCCAGTCCTCTGGAAGAGCGGTATGTTCACTTAACCTCTGAGCCGTATCTTCAGTCCCAGAAGTGTTATGACCACAGATCTAGCAGCCATAGCATATGCCATTTTTTTTCTTTCCTCATAAAGTCAAGAATTTTCACTTAAAAGAAGTTTAGGGTTTTCTTTGTCATATTCAAGTTCTCAACATTGCTACCTTCCCCATTTGGAGTTATTATTGAGTGAAACAGAGGTCATTGGAACACACAGCACTAGGATTCTATGACAGTATGTCTGCTGACTAAGGCAGGAACAGAGCACTGGGAAAGTGGTGTATCTAGCAAGCATGCATAGTAGATTGACATCCAGGTCAGGAAGGAGCTGGGAGACATGAGATTCTCAGCATGCCACTCAGAATAGTGCACAATTAAAACTTAGGAATTATTCATTTCTGAAATTTTCCATTTACTATGTTCAGACCACAGATGACCACAGGGAGCAGAAACACAAAGTGCTATTACAGGTAAGGGAGAATAGTTGTTATAGCACAATTCAGCCCTTGTACAGTGACACCCTCACCAAGCCTCAGGAATATGAGCCCTTTCCTACAAATGTGTAGTTCACATGCTTGTAATACAGCGTGATCTTTACTGAGGGTAATTGTCTATTTTCTTGACATATCATCTACTCTACTGAGCTCTTAGAGGGCTGGATGCCAGTCCCATTTATTTTGAAGCCATAGGTGGATCTCTGTGAGTTCGAGGCCAGCCTGGGCTACAGAGTAAGTTCTAGGAAAGGCTCCAAAGCTACACGGAGAAACTCTGTCTCGAAAATAAAAATACTTATTTTGAAGCCATTTGACTTATGCTACTTTGCTACAGCAGGTTTAGAGAGTGAACGGGAACAGGAGATGAGCCAGAGTTGAAGGACAACCTCCCGAAATGGCATTTTGGCATGCTACAAAGGGCACCTGGTTGGTCTGGGCACAGTGAACCAGGAAGGTGGGAAGTCTGTTTCCAATAGCAGGCAACCGGAGGGACGCTGGCCATGGTGCTGATCAGGCAGCAGCAGTTGGTGAAGGACCAAGAGTCAAAGGAAACCACCCAGAACCCTAAGTGTAGGTCTTGTATTTTCTCCTTCCCTCCCCATTTTTTCTTCTCACCTCTATCCTCTTCTGGGATTATCAGGATGCTGTAGGCCTTGGGACCCAACCCCTACCACCTGCACTACCACCGACCGCTTCCAGTGACCAAGTTTCTATGTTGAGACACAGTGTCTCAGGAGGACACAAGACCCCCATTTTCTCTTCTACCCTTACTCTCTCTGTCTGTCTCTGTCTCTGTCTCTCTGTCTCTGTCTCTCTCTGTGTGTCTCTCTGTCTCTCTCTCTCCTCTCTCTTTTGTTTTTTCAAGACAGGATTTCTCTGTGTAGTTTTGGTGCCTGTCCTGGATCTCTTTGTGTAGGCCAGACTGGCCTCAAACTCACAGAGATTCGCCTGGCTCTGCCTCCTGAGTGGTGGGATCAAAGGCGTGTGCCACCACTGCCCGGCCCTTATTCTCTCTTGAGAGTCCCTCTCAACCACTCTTATTTTCCTGCTGGTTTTCTCTTCCTTTTCTCGTGAAGCAAAAACAATCAGGCTAAAGAGCTGAAAAGAAAACACTTGCCTTTGTTTTTCTTCAGAACAGTTGTTGTTTATGGAATTTTTAAAAATAGAAATTCAGCAAACCCTGTGATACTAACCAATGGATATGGATACATGCATATATATATATATATACATATATAGTCTCCTGGAGATGCCCTGCTAATGATAGAGATGGTGTGAATCTGAGTGTTCCCAGACACCTATCTCTTCTTGCTTGATTTTCTTTTTTTTCCTGGAGCTCTGGGAGAACTCCTCCCCCAGCTTGGGTCTTTGACTGTCCAAGAGCTTTCCTCACTGAAAAAATAAACTGCCCTAAGAGGCAGGGAGCAACCCTAGAATGTAAGAGAAGACTATCTGAATGGTGAGGTGAGGAGGGTGATGAAGGAGCTGTAAGTCTGAACCCCGATGTTTCATTTATGGGTGGAGTGATGGTGAGGGTCTCTTTGTCTCTTAGGGCCCCAGCTTCTTCTTTGGTGGAATTGGGATTCTGGGACTCACTTTATGGGGTGTTTGGGATCAGGGGTGCAGAATGGTCTAGGTGCTGGCTGAAAGCAGCCTTTAGTATGATTTGGTTATCGGCACCTCCTTGGCTGAGAGGGTCATCTACTATAAGGCTGTCATGTGAACAGGGACAGAAGCTGTAGGTGATGAGCAGGCCTAGGCAAACAGGAGCAGGACCCAGTCTCCCAGTCACAACTGCTTACATCTAGAAGCAATTACAGGAGTCACTGGGAAAAACTCGTATTTTACAAATGTGATAAATAAGGCCCAAATTTTAGGGGTGGCATGGCCAAGATAGAAAAGCTCATCACATGACCAAAGGATCCTGGTCCTCATTTCTAGCCATGTTGCCACCATCCTTTTTAGGAGTATTTGATTTTAATTAACAAACCCAGTGCAAGAGAACTTGAGTTCAAATCTTGGCTGTGTCCTTAGCTGTCCTTCAACCTGGGACAACCAGAATAATCTAATCAGGATCCTGAGGTCCCAATGTTTCCACAGTCACATTGCTGGTTATCACCCTGGCCTTGCAGGCTTATGGAGATAGAGACACTCAGCATATGGAACTGTCTAGAAGTGCAGTATGGACACAACTGAACTATCTTCCCCTCCTGGGAAGAAAATGACTCCTGGACCAGGAGGTGGAGACAGGGGGATCCCTGAGGCCTCTTGGCCAGCCACTCTCACCTAATCTGCAAGCTCTGGGTTCAGTGAGAGATCCTATCTCAAAATATAAGACAGAGAGCAAACTGATATGAAACATTGATCTCTGGCTTCTAAATACACATGCATATATACCTACCCACAGTGTTCATGCACATGTGCGCGCGCACACACACACACACACACACACACACACACACACACACACACACGAACACACACAAGCACATGCACACATTCACTCAGGTCAATACTTGGTCTCTCAAATTTCTACTGTTTCCTTATGAAGGGATGGATCAGATCATAAAGAAGTTTGTAGGAGCCTGCCTTTCCAGGGTGCTGGAAAGCGGCTCCTCTGTCTTCATACTCCTTTTTTTTGTTCAGTTGTTTTTAAGATGAAAAATGCCTTGAAGAAATTATTTGATGATGTGGATTAGGAGAAATAAGAAACTATCCACTTCTTTTGACCAGGTAATTTTCTAAGCAAACAACCTCAAATGTGGAGACGGCTTCATACCTGGGTATGATGCTTATCAGTGTCTTATTTCTACTATGAAATAATTGGACACAATCCAGACATTCTGTGGTCATGCAGCAATTACAGGGTTGAGCCCAGTATAGGGAGTCGGGGAATCACACAGTTGGTTAAAAGAATATCAGAGAGTCACCGGGCAGGGGACATTTTATATTAAAACATGAAAGGGAAAAAGATAGAATCAAAATTGCGGATGCAGTATTATAACTAGGTGAAAATACCTCAGCACAACAAAATGACAGCAAGAAAATTCGCGAAGAAGTCTAAAGCGCCACCCTTATTTTCTGGTGAGTTGATGATGTGAATGCTCTCTTTCCTTCTTGAGCTCATGCTACTTTCACAACAAAATAAGCCTTGTTCAAATAACTAATGTTAAGGACGAAAGTCGTTAAGAAGCAATTAAAAAGTTTTGCATGTTGTTAGAAACATCATTCATTCCATGACGCTCATAGACTCTTGGGGGGGCGGGTAGCCGAAGAGGATTGTGGGTAGGAAGGCTCCTCTCTGCCAGGGGCAGATTTGCATTTTACACGCTAATGCTTCCTTTCTGACAATTTGGAGAGTCCTTTCCTAGAGCCTCTGGGCTGGGGAAGCTCCTTAAACAAAAGGCGGGTTTGTGAGGAAGACCCTTCTTCATTGGTGTTGGCACAACAAACCCTTTCTTCAGCCTGGAGTTGCAAAATGCAGGCATTCAACGCCCCCAGGAAGGAGCCAGACAAGGACACTGCTCAGTTGCTCTAAGTCTAAAATTAAGTGTCTCACAAATGCAATTATGTCCCAATCTCTTTGGCACGGAGGAACCTTGTTTCAGGGTTTGAAACTAAGTTGAAACCCTACGGACTTCCAGAGCCTATAGACTCTTAAAGGGGAATTTGTTTCTTTTCCTTATCCTAAAATAAACTCAGAGGGAGGAAGCATTAGCAGAGGCACTTCATGAGAGAGGTGCTAATATACCCATTTTGTAGACGATAAAACTGAGGCTCAGAAGTGAAGATGCTAGAGGAGTGAAAGACACCGATGGGGTTCAAATGTGGGTCTTCCTGGCTCCAAAGCTGGTGCACTTCCCCTGTGTGACTCAGTTTGACCCTTTTCCTGCTTTATCTGTGGGAGCTACAGATGTGAAGTTGTCCTGGAAGACAGAATCATCCTTTGAGGCTGGGTCCCAGTTCTGACCTGTGATCAGAGCCACACAACTTGTCCCCAATAGACCCCACTGGTCAGTTTAGCTAAAGGGGATTTCCACATACAGGGGATGCTTAGCCCTCATCAGTTTAACTAAAGGGGATTTCCACATACAGGGGATGCTTAGCCCTCATCAGAAAAGCAAGGTGGCCAGTGCAGTGCGGAAGGGTTATTAGAATGCAAACAACGGCTTCTCCTCTCCAGAGGAGCAAGCACCCCAACCCAAGCTCATGGTGGCTCATGTGTCATCCTCTCTGACAACGACCCACAAAGGGTCCTGTGTATTCAGCAGGTGATGGGGGTCGCCTTCCTGGGGCAAGTGAAAGAGTAATGGGCGCTCTCGGCGGAAGATGGAAGAAGAAGGCGGGCGAGCTAGAAACACACGGGCTGTCAGTGTGATTCACGAAGTAATTACGGAATAATACAGTGTAAACTATTAGGAGATAATAATAAGTCAGGATTGACTCGTCACTTGGAGAACTTGGGGCCGACGAGCCTGCCGGTTATTTGCTAGTCCCCAAAGTCTGTAAACCAGTGTAATGTGAGCCCAATTGGCAGCTGGATTCAAAGAAGATAGGTCTATTATCCCCTTTTACATTAAACTGTGAGAACCCACTGATGGGAAAAATATAAATGCAAGCAGTTAGGCTAATATCAGTACTAACATCCAGGTAAAATGATAATTGCCAGATGCCTAAAATCTCCAGAAATGAGATGCATTCAAACCGCTAAAAGCTGAAAACAAACCCAGGGTGAAAAGACGACTGCGCCATTCTAACTGGAGGATGCAGAGTTGATGACAGTCATGGAGGCCGAGGGGGGCTGGAGTGCCTCCTGTGGGTGGGCCAACAACACAGGATCCATTCAAGCTAATTCTCAGAAAGTGGCGGTGAGGACGCCCCCACCTACCTGCCGCTGGATGGAAAAGACTGTGGCTTACATGGTCTAAGCAGTCCACGCTACTAAAGAGATCAAGTTTGGATGACAAGTTTTAAACCCCTATGATGGGCTTCAGGGTCTGGGCATTTTTCTAGTGCTCCAGGCTAGATCTTAAGATGTTGAAGAGTGGTTGGTAAATCCTTAACATCCAGGAGAGCCTAAACTTCTGAAGGACTGTGAAGGAAAAGGGAGGTCCCCCATGGCTGCCATCACAGAGGACAAGCAGGTAGCAGATTCAGGTCCAAGCAAAGGCGTTACGGGGGTTGAGATGATACTGACCTATGTGTACCAATGTGAGGATGCCCAGTCACTTACTCAGGGACACAGGGATGAGTGAGACTCAGTTCCCAAGGACCCCATAGTTTATCCTCTGGTTCCCAAGCCAGATACACAAGGCTACACAGAAATTAGAAATTTACAAAATAGAGAGATGCTCAGTCACAGAACATTCTTTGAATAAAGGTGACATTTGCATGACATCACTGTCTAGGGATGATTAACAAATTCCCAGGAAGAGAACAGAGAGTGGGTAGAGAGAGAAAGAAGCCTTAGCTACAGAGGCACACAGAGCTGGGAATCCTGGGACCTTTGATTGTGCCGGGGGTTGGGAGAGACACGAGGATCAGAAGAGATTATTGTGAGATGGTGATAAACCACGCATGCCACATACACAGAGTGAACTTGCTGTAGGAGTAGTAGGGTCAGGTGGCCTGGCCATGATCATGGGGAAAAGACCCTCAGGGTTTGAAAAGAGTTTGCAGGTAGGAAACAAGACACAAAGGAAGGACCTAGGCTGGAGGGGCCTAGGTACACAGTGGGGAAGGGGCAGAGGAAAAAGGTGAGATTCCCTTGAAAATCAGAGGTAGAAGGCTGAGCTCAGCAGTGCAAGATGGAGAAACCGTAACAATAAAGTGCCTTCTGCTGGGTCAGAGTGAGCCTGGGATTCCCATTGGCAGGTATCAAATAAGCCCCCAATAGTAGCGTCTTTCCCAAGGACTGCCCCAGAGTTCCTCTGGTTCTATTCCACCCAAACCTTAGGACTGACTAGTCTGCATGTTTTCATCTCTTCCAGTACAGGTTTACAGAGGGGAGGGAGATTATTCTCTGTACTAGCTGCTCATCACTCCATCCCATGGAGTGTGGGACAGGGTCAGATCATCATGGAGAGTCCCAGGCCTACCTCAGCCTCCCGGGACTGTCTCACACTATTACGGGGGTCATCTGGGCTCTCTGGATGGCTTTGAACATAACATGTAGCCACTGTGTCTCTAGTGGGTTACTGGTTCTGCAGAATCTTCATCTGAGGCCCGAGAGGGGTCATGTTAAGTCATATGGGAGCCTGAAGATGCTGGTCCAGACCACTGATGCTGTCTTTATCTAAGGCAGTTTTTGAGCACCATAGATTTCCTTTTAACATGGATTTTTATTTTTGAAATCATCATTGTATATATTCACTGTACATGCTACCATGCTGCATAAAACCATTTAAGAAAATATATATTGCACATTGAATCGATTCCCCCTGCTCCCTCCCTTACCATTTCTTTCCCCAGCCTCTCAGTTCCCTCTATCTCCCTAGGTAGTTTCACTTACTCCTTCACGTCTTACGTACACACACGATTTTAAGTATCTCCATAAAAATCTCAGAGCCACAAATGAGAGAAAATATATGATATTTGTCCTTCTCAGACTGGCTTAATTCACTGAATATGATCATCTCCAGTTGTTTCCAGTTTTTTTATTAATTGAGACAGAGTCTAATGTAGCCTAAACTGCCCTTAAACTTGCTATGTAGCTGAGGATGGCCTTGAACTTCTGATCCTCCTTTCTTTACCTCTTGAGTACTAGGATAACAGGTGTGCTCCAACATGGCCAATGTTATGAAGTGCTGGGGATCAAACCCAGGGCTCCGTTTAGCCCAGGCTAGCACTTTAACAACTCTGCTATATCCCCAGCCATAGTTCTGATTTCTCTTTGAAAAAAAGTATCACATTCAAATGTTCCTCATCCTGGCTACTGAAAGTTTTGTCACACTTTAAACTTTGCATCCGAGGGAGCTGCCTTTGACTAGTCCTGGAGGAGAGGACGACATGAGTGAGTGACTCCCCCTGCCAGGGAGTGTGAGAGCTCCTTAGGTCCAGGTGAGCGATCTCCCAAAGGTTGTGCTCAAGGTATAGTGGGTACCTCTCACAATGGGGACAGAGAAGCCCAGAGAAGAAATTGAACTTCCTGGTGAGCGAATGGCATTTCCCAGCGGCAAAGCCAGGTCCATTTGCTGAGACGACTGATACGGACAGGAACTCAGCAGTCAGATTTGTCACCATGCTCCAGCCCCAGAGGAGCAGGGCAGGCTCTCAATCCACACAAATGGCCTTGTCTTCAGACGGAAATATTCCTAGAGCAGAGGAGAGTGATTCATCAGGCTGCCAGGACTGAATGGAAATATCTTCCCGAGAATTTCCAGCCTCCTTTCTTCTAATCTGGGTTCCTGGCTGTGTGCTCTTGAGATGCCTTGCCTGCTCTTGGAGACCAGGATGAAAAGCGGTCCGTGGAATCTGGGGGCCTGACTCTGTTTCCAGTGCATGTGAGCACCATGGCACCTAGTGATGTAGCACAGATAGAGCTATCCAGTGTAGGAGCTCCAAGTGCAAACTCCAGCTCCATTGTTAATTAGATTAGCAATGGGGGCTCAGCTCACCGGACAGCCAGTCTAGCCTAATTGGTGAGTGCCAGGCCAATAAGAGACCTTGTCTCAAAGAAGGTGGATGATGCTCCTGAAGATGAAAGCTGAGGTTCCACCAGCCTCCACAGGCACATGCACACGCACATGCACACACACAGGCACACACACACACACACACACACACACACACACACACACACAAAAACAGATTAGAAATGCCTGCCATTTTGGGGTGCTGCCTGAGTTCTTTTATACAAACCCACTCATGGGTCCCTCGCCATGGCTCTTTGTTGTACAGGTGTGGAACCTGAGGCTCTCAGGAGTGCTATTTCTCAAAGGCATACAGCAGCTAATAGCTGGACCCAGATGCACCTTGACTGGTTTCACTCCAAAGAGCTTGCTACACAGGCTTCCTCTGAGTCATGTGACCTGGAACAGAAATCCAGAAGACCTCTGGACTTTCCTGAGCCTCATTTTGGTCACAGAGGCTAGGCATGCTCTTGGCATTCCTGTGAGTTGAGACAAATTCATGTGGTAAGACTTTCTGGGGGATCCTCTGCTCCTGGCACAAAACAGGGTGAAGGGAACAGTGATGAAATGTTCTGGAAACCTGAGATGTTCTGGAAAGGCAAAGAGAACCTTTCCTCAGGCTCTCGTGGAGTTTTTGGTGAGAAAGAAAAAGGGAGCATCCTGTGATTTGTATATGGCATATTACAGTGGAGCTCAGGGTGTAGGGGAGAGAGTATAAGCAGGAGAATCTGCGATGACTTCCCAGAAGAACTGATATCTGGGTGCAGCTGGAAGACAAGGGGGAAAGGAATTCTGGGAAGATATAACAGCATGCAAATCCCAGGAGTAAGAAGGAACAAGGCGTTATATGTGGGCGAGGTCACAGATGCATGTAGCTCAGGCATCCTCAATGGAAGGCAAAGCATGGTTCTTGGGTGAGAGGGGAAAAGATTTTAAATATTACAGTGGTGGAGAGATAGATCCAGTTGATAAAATGGTTGCCTTGCAAGCACGGGGACCTGAATTTAGTCCCTAGAACCTATGTAAGAAAGCCAGACACTGTGGAGATTGTGACCACAGTACTAGGGCAAGAGAGCAGAGAGAAAAACCAAACATATCCTGGGCTATCGCTGGCCATAGCATGCTACAGGTTTAGTGAGAGACACTGTCTCAAGAGTAAGATAGAGAGTGATGGAGGAGACCCAGTGTTAGCTCCTGGCCTGTATGTGGGCATGCATGGGGTAGTGGATCTGCACAGCACACCTGTGCATTTGTACACACACACACACACACACACACACACACACACACACACACACACACACACACACACACCATGCTAAGTAATTCATTTAGGAGCCAGTCACAAAAAGCCCAGTGTGATTCCATGATGTGAAGCATCTAGATTTACCAAATCCATAGAAACAGAACGCAAATGGCAGTGCCAGGGGCCAGAGGGAGAGCTGGTGTTTAATAGATACACAGCGTTAGTTTGGGTTGATTAAAGGGTTCTGGAAATTGGTTATGTAACATGTGAATATATTTAGCACTACTCAACTGTGCACAAAGAAATGGTCAAGATGGAAAATTTTACATTATGTTTTTTTTTCCCTTACCAAAACACTTTTGAAAATTAAAAAAAAAATAAACCCACACAAACCTTTTCTCTAGTGGGGAATAATGATAAAAAGGTTAAGGGACTGTGGGCTAGGGCACAGCATGGTAGGGTGGAGTACACCTCTGGAGGAGATGTGGTGGCAAGGCCAGGCCCTCTAAGGTCTTTGAGCTCCTGCTGATAGGCTAGAGTTCTATTCCTATGGGTTATAGTCAGCAGGAGCTTTTGGAAATGTTCTGGTTGTGTGGTGTATGTGGCCTATACAGTTCTGCTGCCTTGAAACCCCATACTAGGGTGTGGTGGCTCCTGGGTGTAATCCCAGATCTCCTGAGAGATTGATGCAGAAGAATTACTATGAGTTTGAGGTTTGAGAGCAGCCTGGGCTACATAGTAAGTAGTAGGCTAGCCTGGGCTACAGAGTATGATACTGTCTTGAAGCATCGAAGATGAACGAAACAGTCCTTGGTGATGCACAACAGAGTAGGAAAGGCTGTGTTCCAATCAAGCTTTATTCATAAAGACAAACACAGCTGTGTTTGACCCATGGACCATATTTTTGCTGACCTCTGCTGTGTCCCTGGGAAAGTTGCTTGGGGTCATTTATATTTTAAAATGCCATTTTAAACATCTGTGCAGATACTGGATTGGGGGGAGTAGTGAAGAGAAAAGGCTGACTTCAGTGTTGAGCCCTGAGAAAATTAAGGGTGTTTTCCTCCCCTCATGGCAGGACTGACCCCTCTTTCTCTGGCTCCTGACGTGGGTTAGCTGCAGGAGGAAGAGCCAGGGCCCGACTTGGTGGTGGTGACACTTGGGTGGGTATCTGGTATTTTGCTGGAGGTCATTTGTTAGCAAGGCCCTTCCTCCCCTGCCACCTCCCACTCATCTCTGCGTTTCAGAGCTTTGATTCATTAACTCCAGCTGCTAGAATTGCAGGTAACATTCAGAGTTGCATTTTAAGCAGGCAAGGATGACTGCTTTAAAAAGTGGCCCCTCTAAAAAGGTTAATATTATAAATGCATCTTAAATGCCTAATACATAACCAAATATCACAAATATGGAAATGTCAGCAACGCTAAAAATCAGAGCAAGATTAAAAAAAAAAAACAAACCACAGGTCACCTTTGCTCTCTGTGTGCTGTGCTTTATGGAGGTCTATGCTGCTAAATCAATTGCTAGAGAGACGCCTTGGATTCCCTGGAGACCAGGAGGCAATGCCTGGAAGCTAGCGTGAATCAGAAAGGGAAAGACCCCAAGAAATTGGAAATGGATCATCGTCATGGGCTGCTCTCAATCTGTCAGAGTGTTGGTTTTCTCCAGTGCATAGCAAGAATGGTAATTGTTTTTGTTTTCCCAGAGAGTTCTTAATTAACCGGGAAATCCACTGTACCTGTTGGATACTTTCTTCCCTAGCACTTAGGCTAATGAATGACATACAGGAAGCGCTCTAAAAAGACCCTTTGAATGCTGTACTCTCTAGTACTAACTAGCCTTACATCTTTTTTTCCTTCCTTTGGGTCTTGAAGTTGGCTAGCATTCCATTAGGCTAATACTAACATTTCAGGTATGACTTCTCTGAAGTGTGCTTGGGTTTTGTGGGAGGGGATGTCAAAGTGAAACTTTTCTAAGATTTGGAGGAACTAATGCCTAGACAAGTACCTAGGTTGTCAATGATGCTGTAGAGGGAGGCATTTATGATGTTTCAAGTAGACTACAGAGGAAGCTCCTGCCTCACTCTTCAGCCAGCTCTGCAGACCTGAGTGTGTGTGCTGGGATGGTGAGATGTGAGAAGAGCCTGTGCCTGAGTGAACATGACCATGTATGTGTGTTTGTCTGAACAGGTCTGGCCTAAGGTCAGATGGGGCTCATGAGGTGCCTGGGATGCATTACTGAAGAAAGAACCCACTAGTGGGCCCCATTTCGAGCTCATGATCTTGAAACCCTAGAAAGTGGGTTGTAATCCTGTGTGCCCCAGCCTCAGCCTTTGGGTAGACAGGTGTGTGAAGAAAAAGGCAAGGCTAAAAATGTATGCCAAAACAGAGAGCTGAGACCCTTGTCTTAAAAGACCTTTAAAAAGGCTGGAGAGATAGCTCAGTGGTTAGAGAATGTACTGAGTACTCAGAGGACTCAAGTTTGGTTCTCACTGTTCAACAGGAAGCTTACAACTATGTGTAGTCATGTAATTCCAGCTCCAGAGGATCTGATGCCCTCTTCTGACCTCTGGGAGCACCTTCACCCATGAGCACAAACCCACACACAAACTCACATACATGCATATACATAATTATTTAAAAATATCTCTAAAGGAACTTTCAGAACAAACATGGACTTCCTCAAGTTTGGGAAGTTCTGGGGTCTTCAAGGTCATCTAGTCTAGGGGTAATCAATTAATACTGTGTATCTGATTCCCAAGAAGGGTTTGCTAAACCTCTGGAGACTTGGGCACCATTTCCTAGACTCTATAGGTCAGGCTGGGGGGCTGGAGGCAGCACTGGGGGTTTGTATGTATAATATGTACACACTCTTCCTCTTCCCAGTTATACTGATGAGGTTTGTCCAGGACCATCCATGGAGACACTCTAGGAATGATCATGTAACCCACCATCCAAACCAAGTCACTTTGGAGAGTGACTAGCATTCTGAGCCAGTTTTGATCAATGTCACGCCCACTTGTTTACAAGTCTAGCAGTAGAGCCGAGTAATTATGACAGAGGCCTTTTGGTCTACAGAGCATAAGATATTTATTACGTGGTTCTTTGTTTAAAGAGTCTCCTGAGTCTGGTGACCCTGGTTTGTGTTATTGTTTAGAAAATATTTGTCCCTCATCTCCTCCTGCGGTGAATAGAATAGACTTCTCTGTGTCATTGATGCTGGGATTAGCTGTGACTATCACCTGGAGGGATGGGCTATTAGGGGACATAACGTGAGCTTGCACTGGGAAGCGTGAGCTCTTGTTATTCTCTTATGTCAATGAGAAAAGCATGTCTAGTCAGCCTGCCAGTTCAAGGAGAATGAGAGCCTCATGGAGCAGCAGCAGACTTGTGATTTGTGAGTTTTTTTGAGTAAAGCTAAATCAGCAGATCCCTCTTAGGTAGCCAATCCCAACCTGCCCATAGTCTTAAGAGCAAGTAGACTGGTTTTTGTTGTTGTTGTTGTTGTTATTGTTTTGTTTTTTTTTTCAAGACACGGTTTCTCTGTTTTGCTCTAGCGGTCCCGGAACTTGCTCTGTAGACCAGGCTGTCCTCAAACTCAGAGATCCGCCTGCCTCTGCCTCCCAAGTGCTGGGATTAAAGGCGTGTGCCACCACTGTCCAGCAAAATAGACTGATTGTTAATGAGCCATAGAGTTTTCAAGTTGCTTATCAATTAGTGTCACTGTGATAATTCCCTGGTATGGGATGCTATTAATAATTAGTCACATTTACAGGCATAACCTGGGTTTTATTACCTTAGCTCCAACCTAGCCATCCTCTTTCAATTGGAAGGTGGGTATTTGACCAAGCAGCTAGGTGTGCAATTGAATTGCCAAATTCTTATCTGAATGATGGGTACACAATAGAGGATGAGAAGGAGGGGTGGGGTTTAGTGGTTTCAGGGGTGGGGTTTAGTGGTTTCTGAGATAAACTGGAGAGGGTCCAAGGGAACTGGGGGGCTAAGCTGAAGGTCACTTTAGCTGATGAAGCCCCCTTCTAGATACCCCTCTTGTGATAAATGGTCTCCATCCACTGAATAAACAGCAAGACAAATGCAAGTGAAGGGAAGTAGCACCAAGAATAATCACATGGTCCTCACATATTTTGATTCCAATTCAGTGTTGCTTAGCAAAAGGAAATGTGTGGTGAATAAACAAAGATCAACCCTGCCACCATCAAGTGGCAGGTGACACTAGCAGAAGATGGCCTTAAATCTTTTGAGAGCCTCCACGATACCACTCACGCAGCACAGAAGGAGGGGAGCCCTCCCCTGAGATGCTCCATATGGACCTTTGCAAAGCAAAGGGCTTGCTGCTGCCATTATCACTCTGTGCCGGGAATTTCAAGTGCAAGTTAGCTTTCATGGGCAGATGTGAACGTGTGTATGTGTGCTGTATGTTGATGGGCACATATGTATGTTTGCTGTATTTTACAGCTATACGGCTTTGTGTGTCTCTTGCTCCCTGTATGTTTGTGTGTATGTATACAGATTTATGGGATTTTTGTTTTGTTTTGTTTGTTTTTCGAGACAAGGTTTCTCTGTAGCTTTGGAGCCTGTCCTGGAACTCACTCTGTAGACCAGGCTGGCCTTGAACTCACAGAGATCCACCTGGCTCTGCCTCCAGAGTGCTAGGTTTAAGGGCATGAGCCACCACCACCCAGCTATGGGTACTTTTTTAATGCATATGTTTCCTGATACTGTCAGGGTCCCCCTTCCTGCCTGCTTCCCTCCTGAGGGTGTGGTCATCCCTGGAGGAATGCAGTGCCAATCTTTCTCTTCACAGGCCAGGTAAGGCTACATTTTAACCATGAGTTGATCATAAATGTCTGTTCAGTGTGCTTGTGCCAGAAAGGCCACAGCTCTGTTTGGGGCCATGGAGGTGACTCTTCTTGATGTGGTTCTGTGTAATCTCTTTTGAATATTGCAGATAGCAGAACTTTTGAGCAAAGCCCTGATCTCTCTCGTAGCTCCTCTCCATCAGTTCAGGTTGAGCCTGTTTTGATGGATCACCCCAGGGTACTCTAGCACAGGGGGTTAAGAGACAGCCAGGAGGGCCATGCAGGGCAGGGCTACAGAACTGAGCTTGACCGGCTTGAGATGCTATTCAGGGGTTGTAGAAACTCATCTACTGAAGACACATGCAGAACTCCTGTACAAACAGGTCAGCCAGGGTCATTACTCAGATGTAGCTTTAAGCAACGGGTCTGGGAAGAAAAAGAGATGCTGAGACCAGCCATCTAAATCATGGCTGAATACTGTCTATGAGCACCCATGGGGCCCAAGGCTCTGGCATTTCCTATCCAAATGGTTCAGGACTATTTGGGAGGGCTTACATGCCCAAGGATAGACCAGGCAGGGAGTAAGGGTCCTCATGCAGGAAACACTCTCTAGCAGAGGCAGCGTAGCCTCCAACAGCTCAGAGCAGCTTCAGTCAGTCCCCTCTTCCTGATTCTCTCCAGTCTAATCCAGGGTTTCTTGCCTGATTCTACCAGCTTCTCCAAGAGCCTGTTCGACTTCCCTGGATGTTTAATTTCTCTCTGGACATTAGCAGTCTAGAACTGAAGCCACTCCAGCTGACATTTGTCACGGACTGCCTCCCATTATAACTGAGTGTTGCATGTATCCTGGCCTTATCTCTCCAACCAGTCTGCTGGTTCCCTGGACACAGGAGGAGCAGCTGCTGCTTAGCTTCCTTCCCATGCTGCCCATCAGAAGGTGCTCAGACCAGCTCATCTCTCTGAGATGTGGCTTCTGAGATTATAAAGCTGTCACACAGGAGAGATTCAACTCAGGCTCTGCATTCTCTGATCTCAAAATTCTGTGTGATCCTCCCTCCCATGGTCCATAGGCCCAGCCCTGCCTAATTCTGGAGTCAGTGTATCCTCACCACGAACTCTGCCTTATGTGCTCATCCAGATGTGACCCCATCTCTTCTCCATGGCCAAAGCACAGCTAGGCCCTCTGGAGGCCCCAAAGGGCCATGGGAGGCCTTCATCTGTACTTTCCTGCTTATGCCTGAGCCGGCCTTTGCCTTTCCATATATATCAAATTGTTTCTGCTCTTCAGAGCTTGGGGTACCTTACACTTCTTTAAAGACTCCCCAGGTTCTTCCATGATGTGGGTAGAAGCCCTATGGAATTTGTTCATGCCTCATAGAGCATTTAATATATCACAGGGTCAAAATTTGTTGGCATCAAGCGAGGTGTGGTGACTCATGTCTGTTAATCAAAGCATTGGAGAGGCTGGAGCAGAAGGCTCACCTGGAGTTCAAGGTCAGCCTGAATTACAGTGAATTCAGGATAGCCTGGACTACAGAGTGAGAACTTCTCCCAGATAACAACAAAGGTTTTGCTGATGTCTAATTTAGCTAGCTACATATTTTACTTCCCTACCAGATGGTCAGTTCCTCCAGAGTTGGGCCACATCTTAGTCTCCATCTCCCACACCCCGAGCCCAATATGGAGTGGGTTTTCACTGAAACACTTGAAACAGTCTCTGCACCAGTTGCTAGAGGAGGGAGGTTCTTCTGTGAAGCGGGAGATGCTGATGGGGGAGAAGAGGAGGAGCTGGTTGCATGGTCCTCCGAGACAGGAATGTCACGGCCAGGCTGTGAGAAACCTCTTGTGGTAGCACCCAGGCACATGAAGTCAGATGTTGGCAGTCACTGTGACCTGGTAGGCACCAGAAAGCCATGTGTCCCTGACATACAACCGTGGGAGGCAGATGCTAGTGGGGAACAGTCTGTGCAGCAGAATTGACTAAAAAGCCTTTATCATCACTATAAACTGAGTCATGGGTTCAGTTTCTCTGGGTCTCAGTTTCCTTGTCTATACATCCCTATCTGTTAGGTTTGGGATGAGGGGCCGATGAGATGATACTGGATCTTCCCGTGGTTTCTCCTTGCACTGAACCCTGTTTGCATAGATTAACATGTCATGAATTGGTGACTTCAAGACTGCATTTACTCATGTCTAGTTAGAAGACAGGGTTCTCTTTGGGGACAGACCTCACGTCTCATCTCTCTGTTCACCTATGTATTCCCATGTAGTGCCAATACACATTTGTTGAATAAATGAATGACCACAAATTATTAGTCTGAAGGATCCATACCATGATATATAGCAAAACTTCGTTTATTTAGGATTAAGGACAGAAGCAAACCGAAAGAACATTTTAAAAGAAAAACTTAAAGAAATTTTATAAAGTACTTCCCAAGTTAGGAACCACTGAACTCCCAACTACCAGAGTGTTCACTGCTAGAGGTTATGACCAGGGAGGCTGTCTTGTACAGATAAGGCTAATTTGTAATTAGTAAATGGCCATTTGCATTCAAATGCAGCAAGGTGCTCAGGTTGTTTTAAAAAAAAGGCTTTGTTCTCCAGAGTGGACAAAACATCAGTCCTGCAGCATTGGAGATTAGCATTTTTTATAGTAACATTCTTTCATGTTTCTCTCCACATATAGTTACTGAGTTCTTCTGGATCCCCAGGAGCTATGCTAAACCCAGCACAGATTAAGGCAAGGCCTTCTGTTCATGAACGCCTTCTGATCCAGTGAGGGGTGATGGTCAGTAAAGAAGAAAACCATGGATGGGAAGTATGGAGCAGAGATTGTCTACAGCAGGGTCGGCTCCAGACCTTGCGGCCTTGCCTATATTTGACGAAGCAGCCAGATCACAAGGACAGCGAAGCTCAGAGAGAAGGAAGAAGTGGTTCAGGGGTCCCAAGGAGGACAAGCACTACAGTCAATCCAATAGTGGATGGGGTGGGAGTGGGGGAGACAGGACTGAAGTTGGAGAAGGAAGGAGAGAATGAGTTGTGAGTATCACAACTCCTGGGTTTAGATTTTACTCTCAGCATAAAAGGATGTAAGCAGGGACATGGTGTAATCTGATACACGTCTTTAACAAATAGCTCTGGCTCTTGTGTAGGGACCAGGGATGGAAGGATGCAAGGATGGAAGCAAGAGAGCACTGGGTTAGTGACTCCAGCTTTCTCCACTGTCTAACCATCCCTGTTGCTTCTATCCTGGGTCAGGCCTCTACCCACCTGCCTCATCGTGTCCTTATAGAGCCACCATCTCTCAAATGACTCCCAACTCCTCCTGGATGTTTTTTTTTAATGCCTGGGCCTCATTTTCTCCTAAAATCCCTTCCTCACCTACCACTTCAATTACCCAGATCCACACTCACCACCCTCCATCGTATTGTTGCTGATGGCTACTTGACCTCTGAAGACTGCTCTACTCTAAGACCAACTTCTCAGCCTACCAGACCACTAAGAAAGGCTAGGGGCTTAGAATAAGGTACTCACAGCCA
This sequence comes from Peromyscus californicus insignis, assembly GCF_007827085.1. NCBI lineage: Eukaryota > Metazoa > Chordata > Mammalia > Rodentia > Cricetidae > Peromyscus > Peromyscus californicus. The sequence continues at coordinate 41,553,460 of NW_026294551.1, read as the reverse complement.
GGCTGGAAACATGGAGTCATCATTGACATTTTCCAATGTATTTCTGGAATAGAACCAACAGCCTTAATTGATCAGCTGCCTGGGGGAGAGGGCAAAGAGGCTCAAAAGAAGAAATCAAGGAGAACTCTTAGACATTTGGTTTGCCATAATAAGCAGTGGTGACACTTCCTGAAATGGGAAAGAATGGAGTAGGGGGAACAATTGGGGATTTTTGTCAGTGAAGATGTGTGTGCACATACATGCTTGTGTGTGTGTGTGTGTGTGTGTGTGTGTGTATGTGTGTGTGTGTATGTGTGTGTGTGTGTGCATCTGTATGTGTCTCTTTGCATGTGTCTATGTGTGAGCCCATGCACATGAATTAGGAACAGAGTGTTTTGGCATCAAGCGTTTTGTTCTGCCCATGCAGATTCTGAGAGCCCCGTTAGACATCCACATAGAGATGTCAAGTCAACCATCCACTGCATATTGCAACTTGAGCTCTGAGAAGTGATTAAAGCTGGAAATATAGATCTAGGGGTTATTTGCATATAGATTACCAAGGGTGAGGGACGTAGATAAAGAAGAGAAAGAGGCCCAGGCAGAGCCCCGAGGCACTTGAATATTTAGTTTCAGCAAAACTGGAGGAACCTGCAAAGAGCTGGACACAGGGCCAGTGACGTGGGAGTGGACCCTGAGCGGGAGCCATTTCCAAAGCCAAGAGAAGAGAGTGCTCTAGAGAAGAAGAATGAACAGTGTCCACTTCTGAAGAGGAGTCAGCCATGTGAGAATGGAGAGGTGACCCGCGACAGCCTTGGTAGGAGGTCTGTGCCGTGGTGGGTTGAAGGGGAAGATGAGGTGGTGCAGAAACAGGGGCCTGCAGAGGTACCTTCTGTTTGGAGGAAGTTTTGCTGTGAAAGGCATCGGGGAAAAAAATGGAGCAATGGCTGCAGAGAGAAAAGGCTGAGTGTGCAGAAGGCAGTGAGTCTGAGAACAAGCTTGTCTGTCCAAGGCAATGATTCTGGAGAGATGGAGGAACAGGAGGTGCACAGGAGGCAGAAGAGCAGCAGCAGGTTCTTTGGGCTAGAGAGATGAACGGGGTCCAGGACACACACAGAGGGGTGGCTTCTGAGATGGGCAGCAACACTCGATCCATAGAAACAACAGGAAAGGCCGAGATGGTGGCTTTCCATAAGCCGTGCAATCTCAGAGTGCCCGTCTAATTGCGTTCAGGTATGCAGGGAGGACTGTGGCTGTTGTGTATGAAAATGGAAGTATTGTGGGGGGAAGGATGTAGGAGTTTGAGTAGACAGTAGAAGGTGTGAAACAGTCATTTTGAAGAATAGGCCAGTGAACTTGCTGTGAGAGTGTGGTGGGATTGCCAGGCAACACCGAGTGCCTCTTTCAGATTCCTGGCTCTGAATTTGAAGTTAGACCCATTTGCATGTACGTGTACATTTTTTCCTCTGGCAACTCAGAGCAAGTGGCGAATCAGATCCGACTGAGCTCAGGGCTTGCCCTGTGAGTCAAGAGGAAGCAGAAGTGGCGAAGAAGTTAAGAAGTGTTTGGTAGAGAATGATTATGATGCCAGCATGTGCCATCAAAGAACGGGAGTGAGCACTGTGGCTAAGAAGTGGGGGGGTCTTCGGCTTAAACAGCTTTAGGATTGCTGGTACAGTTGTCACCAGAGTGAATGGGCTGGGAGGATGAGAAGTTGGTTTTAAAGTAGATACTTAAAGTCAAGAGTCTTCAAAAGTGAAGCAGTCATCAGCAACAATAAAGTTGGGTGGGTGACTGTGGAGCTGGGTAGCTGAAGTAGTAGGTGAGGGAGGGATTATTGGAGAAAATGAGGCCCAGGCATTGAAAAACCATCCAGGAGGAGTTGGAAGTCATTTGAGAGATGGTGACCCAGGTAGAAGCAACCGGGATGTTTAGACAGTGGAGAAAGCTGGAGTCACTAGTCTCTAAGGAGATGAGCTCTCTCTGTCTCTCTCTGTCATTGTCTCTCTCTCTCTCTCTCTCTCTCTCTCTCTCTCTGTGTGTGTGTGTGTGTGTGTGTGTGTGTGTACATGAGTGCCAAGTGCAGGTGAATACATATACTTAAGAAGTAAGGGAAATGTATAGCCTGGAAGCAGTGAATGGGAACATGGAGAAGAGCTGCCTTACATCAGCCTTGGCTTATAGGAAAATCGAAGGAACATAGCCTGTACTGAAGCCATGCCTGGGATGTCTGGAACAGGCTTTAGTTAAGGCATCAGGAGGATGGGGCACATTCAGGGAGAGTTGAAGGTGTTGGGGTGTTTTCTGCCCATATTGTCCCAGAGGGCACAATAGAAGACTGGGGGGTTTAGGAAGTTGAATGACATTAGGACACACACTGAGCAGATGGGAATGAGGTTCTGTGATGATGGGCACTGAGAGTGCTTAGGTTCTGGAGGAGACCTCCAGTGGGTAAAGTTGTGAGTGAGCTGGAATTTGGTACAGTAGTCTCTTGGGAAAAGCTGAGTTCAAGATAGGCTCTTATTTGAAGTTGACTGTGCTCAAGGAAGCAGGGCTGAAGTCATGTGTTTTGCAAGAGTGGACTAACTAGGTCTAAAGCAGGGAGCCAGACTGGGATCTCAGGTGTTGCTAGATCCCACCAGTAAGTTAAGTAATTAGCAGGCTGGGCTGGGACTGTGGAAGCCAGTCAAGGCCTCTAGATCTTCAATAGACAAACAAATACCCCAGGAGGCCTGTACAAGTGCAGATTCTGATGCCTGAGAAATTGCTTTTCCAGTGTTTCCCCAAGTGACAATCTTGTTGCTGGTCTGCACCACACTTTGAGTAACAAGAACTGGAGAGCCCATGGTAAAGGGAATACTTTGAACCACACAGAACTTAGTCACTATTTGCTCTCTCGTCATGAGAAGGAAGACAGAAGTATCTTCTCTCTCTCTATTGCTGAAGAAAACCAGAACTCTGGGCGTTATGGAAAAGCATCCCATTTAAAATATGGATAACCGAAACAGTGTCGAAGGGAGTGGAGCAAAGCAAACAGGTACAGGGGCTGAATTCCAGAAAGGCATCAGCTAATGATTTGTGATGGAGAAGAGAGGGGGGTCTTGTGGGGAAATGGGGCACTGGACAGGGAGCTAGCTATTGTGGGCTGTGGAGCTTTCTGGGCCATGCGGAACTAGAGGTTAGCATTCATCTGGCAACCTTGGAGTTCTCTCAGGACCCAGATGCTGCACCGTGAGACCGTTCACTCCCACCTCTGCTAGAGTGATGCTGTTTCTCAGGTCGGGAACAGCCCCCTACCTGTCTCCCACTGACTCTGAAAGTGAACGAGCTGGCAGAGCACGTGGGTATCCTCTTCTGCTTTTTTTGTGAAACACCATGAAATCTTGATATATTTAATTCCATTGTTCATACAGGGAATGTGTTTTCTAGAAGGAAATAAGGCCGAATTACACGCACACGGGTGGCGGCAACACAAATAGAAAATGATGACAACATGAAACGTTCTCAAGGAAACACATTCCTGGTTTTTTCCATTAGCGTTTATTCCCACTTTTGTTTTGTTTTCCATATCACCTAGAGCACTCACGAGCAGATGAGTGGTACCAGGCACCCAATGTTTAAGAACAATTTATCCATATATAAAAAATACCCCTCAATATAGGGAAAATTCTCTCCATTAAGCTAATGTGTTCTGGGAATTGGAACATCGATGGCTCTATTTTCATGGTGGAAACTGACTTCTAGTAGGCCAGTGTTTTTTAGGAAAACTGGGCTGAATTTTTTAAATATCACCCATTTCTCAAAGTCTGGGTGGATACTTCAGCATCTCTGTGGAGTCTAAATTTATAGAAGCATTTTATTGGATTTATTTGCCATTTGGCTGTTTTGAGACTGTCCTGGTTGGTGAGGTTACTGTTGGGTTTTTTTTTTTTTTTTGTCAACTTGGTGCGTGCTAGAGTTACCTGGGAAGAGGAACCACAACTGAGAGACTGTCTGCACCCAGATTGCCTGTGGGCAAGTCTGTAGGGCATTTTCTTGATTGATGATTGGTGTGGGAGGGTCCAGCTCATTGTGGGTGGTCCTGGGGCAATATGCAGGCTGAGCAAGCCATGGGGAGCAAGAAAGCAGTCAGCATCTTTCCTTGGCCCCTGCTTCAGTTCCTGCCTCCATGGTTTTATTTGCCCTGGATTTTCTCAGCCACGGCATGTGACCTGAGAGAGTTGCAAGATGAAATAAACTCTTTCCTCCCCAAGTTGCTTTTGGCCATGGTGGTGTTTCTCCCAACAATAGAAACCCTAACTAAGGTATAGGCAGAGTCTGGCTATCTGGACACAGTTGACCTTATCCCATGATCCTCTTGCCTCAGGCTCACCAGCACTGGGATTCTAGGTGTGTCTCTATGTCTGGCTTCCCCGTTGAATCTTCTTGAGTTGTTTGCCTCAAGGCTGACATGTTGTGTTCAAAACATTTAGTTAATTCCTCATAATCTGCTGTTTCAGATCAGTGTTGGGCATATCTGTCTTACTGTCCAGCCGGAAGCTTGTCCAGGCCTGGATGAAGACTTGCATTCCCAGAGAGCGAGTAAAAAGCAGCAGGTAGCATGAAGAGCAGGCAGTCCCTAACTTCTGCAACTGAGGACCTTGGCCACCGCTAATGGCCCATTGAGTCACAAACGAATGAAGAACCTGATTATATTATTACTTCTGTCTGCAAAAGCAAAACAAAACTCCCAAAACAACAACAAGGAAAGCATACATACATACATATATATATATATATATATATATATATATATATATATATATATATATATACACACACACACACACACACACACACACACACACACACACACACACACACACATACATACATACATACCATACAAGGGGACGTTTCTTCAGATCTGCTGCATCTCATTGTTCCTTGGGAAACAGGACCCTTAGAGTCTAGGGTTTGTCTCGTACAAAGTATTCCTTCTTCCCCTCCTCTCCCATCTCTGTCCTCCCTTACTCTTGAGGGGAGCCCAGAATTTCTACTCTGCTAGTTTCTGAAAGAGAGACTCTATTTGACTGAAGAAAAAAAAAAGAAATAAAAAAGGAAAGGATACGATTGCTCCTAGGTATGGTGGAGGAGAAAGTTTATTGTAGCTATGTGGGAGAGCATGGCCAGAGGCAGGGACACCTGGGGAAGTCCAGACTAGACATGACCTGACTGAGCTGGGTCTTGTGGGGAAAGGGGGAGGGGAAGGGAGAGGAGAAAGAGGAACTGGGAGCAACAGCCAGAAGGCCCAAAGGTACAACGTGGGCTGGGCGTGTAACCGAAATGGTTGGATTATACAGGGAAGAGCAGCCCAGCCCCCTGCAGTGTTCAGGTTGCAGGAGGGATATGTAAGCCAGGAGGACCCTGTAACAGGGAGGGACTGAGGGATGCAGTGAGGACCAGGAGGCCAGTGTCTGCTTTGATATATTAAATAGGCACCTCAGCCATTTGTCCCAGAGTTTGAAACCTAACACTATTTCCATTGCCCTGCGGCAAATAGTGTCGGGAAACCCCGGATTCAAATCTTGGTCCTGTTGCTCATGACCTGTGTGACTAAAGGTATTTAAAGCCTCTAAGCTTCAGTGCGTATTTCAGGCAAATGAAGAGAACACTAAGTTCTACATCACAGAGTTTGCGCCGAGGGTTCAGCTCTGTTAGTCTCGTCTTCAGTTTCTCCACTGAAGACCACTCCAGCCTTTCTCAGGCAGCCAGACGGAGCCCTTCTGCAAGCCTTAGTTCCCAGGCGGAGATGTTGCCCCACAGGTCTAATGCTTTGCCATCATCTGCTCCTATTTGTGTGGTGCCGCAGGGATGGGATGGTGCCCACTGTGTACTTTTCTCCACGGGAGCCTCTCTCAGAGGGAACCCCTGCCTCTTAGCAGTGTTCTCTCCTCTTAAACAGACTGTGCTCAGGCCTTGTACCTTCCCCCTCCTCCAGGCCGTTCCCGGTATTATGAAATGCTCCAGCGTAGAAATGCGCCCATAATGCAACATTATTTCTCAGATAACATTTTCAAGGGACATTAAAGTCTCAGGGGGCCTGGCACCCGGTATTATGACTCTGGGACATTGAAAAGCTTCATGGAGATTTCCTTTTCTTGATTCCTGCACTCGGAACAGGGAGGGAAGGGATGAAGAGCACTAACATAGGACACAGATGGAGAATGTCAGAGGTGCCGGAGTACCTGGTCCTCAATCTGCCACCTACCAGCCCGTGTGACCATCGGAGACCATGCAACCGCATGCAAGCTTGATGATGGTTCAGTTTTTTAATCTTCCCTCCTTCTGCCAGGCCCCAACTTCCTCTACCCTCCTGATGCTTTCTCTTGTGTCTCCTGTGTGGTCTTTCCCTTTGGAGTTTTGTCCTGTTCTCATCACTTCTTTCTCTACTCCCTGGTTGCTGATCCCACTTCACCATCATCCCTCAGGATGGATCCTTAGGCTTAGCCATGGCTGAAACCTTCAGCATCGTGCATTTGCATGTCCAGCGTCATCTCTACCTACACACTGTGGCTGTTTAAACAGGAATGGTCCCGGTAGACTCAAGTATTTGAATATTTGGCCCATAGGGAGTGGCACTATTAGGAGGTGTGACCTTGTTGGAGGAAGTGTGTCACTGTGGGGCAGCCTTTGAGGTCTCATATATGCTCAAGCCATGCCCAGTGAGACAGTCTCCTTCTGCTGCCTGTGGGTCAGGATGTAGAACTCTCAGCTCCTTCTCCAGCACCATGACTGCATGCTGCCATGCTTCTCTTCATGACAATAATGGACTAAACCTCTGAAACTGTGAGCCAGTCCCAATGAAATGTTTTCCTTTATAAGGGTTGCCATGGTCATGGTGCCTCTTCACAGCAATAAAACCCTAAGGCAGGCATCTTGCAGTAACTTCAAAATTCATTCACCCAGGCCTGAGCGTACAACCTCCCCTGGCAGCCGATGCTTCCTGACGTGCTATCTATCTTGGCCACCATCCCCCAACCCTCTGGAGGACTGACAGGCCAGGAAATTTGCCTAATGGAAGCATCCAGTTAGGTCCTTCTGTTGCCTCTGCCTTGGGTGGAAACTCCCTCACCTGCTGCTCCTCCAGCCTCACCCTATGCCTTTTCCCTCCCAGCTGTACCAGTTTCTCCCTGTCTCTCTCTCACTTTCCTCTCTCCACATGTTTGCCCTTCTCTCCTCTTCCTCAGGGTGTTTTTCTCCTCATCCAGGAGCACATTCAGATTCATTCTTCCTACTATCACTTTTTTCCCTTTCCAATGGAGGACCCCCCCACCCCCGCCGAGGCTGTTAGCCAAGGTCCTCAGAGCATCCTTCCCTTCAGCGGACTGCACCATTCATCCTCCCGTAATTGTGACCTGACCACACCCATCACCACTGTGGACCTCTGATCCCCCACCTCCCACCACTCTGTCTCGTGCCTATGAATCTATACTCCATGCACTCTTGCAGAACTATACTTTGGGTGCCTTAAAGGCACAGACAAATACCACTTCTTCCCTTTTGCTGTTCTGGAGGGCAGAATGAGCCCTTCTCCCTGGGAGTCCCATGTAACTTTGAGTCAGTCTACGACTCTGGACTTCATTACAGAGGTGTTTGGTCAACAGCCCACATGAAACACTTGCTCTTCTTGGACACTCTGGCCAGGTACAGGGTCCCATCAAGGCTGTACTGAGCATGTGTATCCTGCTTCCCTTCAAGCTTTCTCCCAATGACAACAGCCCATGGGTACCTTTGAATTCAATTATTCACATCCTCTCCATCTCCACTACTCCCCAGGCCACATTCTCTTTCATGTGGACCACAGTGACTGGCTTTTCACTGCTCATCTTGCCTCCATTGCAGACAATGTGAATTTTTTCTATGAAAATAGGAGCAAGCCTATTAATCAGTGATTTCTTGCTGCTCTGGAGACAGAGACTCAAACTCTCAGCAGGGTGTGTCCTACCGTGCCTGCTTCTGTAGCCTTACCCCACTACCTTCCCCATGATACTTGCTATCCTGCAGTGAACTCTAGGCTCCTTCTGCAGTAAGGCCCTCATCTGTGCTCTAGGCCCAGGCTGTTCCTCTGCTGGGACCGATTCCTTCCTCCAGCTTTCTCATGGGTCCACTGGACCTTACTCCTGGCCTCTCTCCTCCTGATTTTATCGCTCCTAAGCAACTCTGAGTCTATATTCAGCATTTACCTTCATTTGCCAGCCTTGTCAGATGGGGGACATCTGCCACTGTCCTCTCCTCTGCCTTCCTCCCCACACACGGGAAGGCACTCAGCAGCACACCTCTGTGGGGCAGATGCTGTCACACATGTGCTGCCTGTAACAGCCTGGGGAAGAGCCTGCAGGCGAGAGATGCATCCCTTCATCTTGGTTGGGTGTATTACATCATTCATCTGGGTTAGGTATGTGTGCATCATTCATGAGTTCCACCTGGCAGCAGATAAAGCCAAAAGCCTGTGGACAGACACAGGAGAAGCACAGGGCAGTTTGGGACCAACGCCTTGCTGAACGAGCACAATAAGGCAGAGCTTTGGTTTCTGTGGTTTGTTTTCCTGAGACATTGCTTGGAGCAGGATTGATGCGGGGGGGGGGGGGGGGGGGGGGGGGCTGTTACAGGATGGGGAAGGACTTTAAAGCCCTGGCCTTTTGCTTCCTGAGACATAACTGTGCATTTCTTAAATGCACAGCTCCTGGGATAGTAAATTATTTGAATGTAGGGAGCATATTTTGTCTATCTTTGGTTTCCTTTAGCAAATAGTAGAAAGTTTTGTAAATGTTTGCTGAATTGGATTGAATTTATCCCAATCATAGCCTGAGCCTTGGTAAAATTCACTTATTCATTCAAAATTTCTCAAATGCCTACTGTTCATTCATTAATTCACTCAAGTAGCATTTACTGCCTATCTGCTAATTACCGGCCGATGGAACTACAATTATGAAACAGGCAGACAGTTCCGTTTGCGGAGAGCTTCCTATGTAATTGAAAATTGGGAACCGAGGCAGAATAATCAATGCTGAGCTAGGAAAGATCAGGGGGTGAGGAGATGTCAGAGAAGGAGAAATGGATCTAGACCTGGGAAGTGATTTGCAAGAGATGCAGCCCCCTCCCTACACACACAGACACACACATACACATACATACACAAAGGCTACTGAGTGGGAGTCAACTTGGCATGGGGGACAAGCCCAGCATATTAAAAGCCAAACAAAACAAAACAAAAGAAAAAAAACAAACCCTGGAAAACAGCATGTAGAACCATCAGAGAATCACCACCACCCCTCCCCCACACCCCCACCCTGGTAGGGAAAGAAGTAGTGCCCTGGTGCAGAATATTGCTAGCCCCTGCCATTTCCCAGCCTGCTCATAGCAGTGTGGGGGCAAAGCATTTCACTAGTCTTTTCTGTTGATGCTCCAGGCCAACCCTATGAAGCTCTTGCTTTTTTTTTTTTGTTTGTTTGTTTGTTTTTTTGAATAAAATTCAAGAAAACTCAGGGACCTAAGGAATCCTGTCCAGGTCAGCAGAGGGGCCAGGTTTCAGACCCCTGGCTCAGGTTTTACCCTCCCCAGAGGCACCTCCAGATTCTGGGATGTTGACGAGGTAAGGTGTCCATACTGGCAGCACACTCCCAAGGATGTGAACACAGTCTGCTGCCCAGCTCTCTGGCTAGCCTCCATTGACATTCAGATCTGCTGTGGTAGCCCCATTAGGGAGGCAAGAGGCCTGAAAAGGCCACCTCTGCAGGCAGCACTTTGGGCCACAAAGTGTGTTAACCTCTTGTCTTCACAGTATTCAAATGAGGCCTCCAACTGTTGTGCTCAGGGCCAACACCTGGATGCATGATTTAGAAGTGCCCTGGGCCTGTAGAGCACGAAGGCCTCATTATGTAATTAGGTCTTTGGAAAATGAGCGATTATTCTTCAATATTGCAATCAGAGGGCTGGGTGCAGCTTAGGGATCTGAGTCTTCTTACAGATGCTAGCGCTGCTGTGTGAAGGCTGTCACAACAAGACTTTCCCCAGGGAGGCCCGGTCTGAGCAGGGAGGGACTGGAGCTTCTTTATCTCCCAACAACCTTGGGGGTTAGGGACAGTGCAGAGCAGTGACCTCAGACTTGAGCAAGCATCAGGCTCTCCTGGGAAATGAGAAAATCTATTGCTGGGCCCTAGCTCCAGAGGTTCCATGGGTCTTGAGAACTTGTATGTCTAGCGAGTTCCCTGGTGCTGCTGCTGTTGCTCACTGGAGGCTGCCCTTTGGGAGCCACACTCTTCAGAGTGAATTCAGACAGGGCACCCTCAGCCTCCATGAAAACTCTCCTGACCAAGGCTGAAACCCTCACTCCCCACGGGCACATCGAGTGTGCAGCTGAGGCACATGGTGTAGCGAGGGCAGGGGCAATAGATGGTGCTAGTCTTACTTACTCCCCCCCCCCCCCCGCCCCCGTCCCAATTAGGTTTAATCTTCCATAACAGAAGACTTGCCAGGTCCTTTATCTTAGCCCAGAGGCATGGCCACCTCTAATTAGGCACCCAAATCTAGATCCCTACCCTCTTCCTGAGTACCAAGCTAGACCGCGTCCACACGCTCTCCAAGTTGTCATCAGGTTCACCCAGGATCCATACAGAACCCTTTCAAGGCTGGCTCATCTATGCCCTACCGCCATGTTTCACCTCCCTCCTGTGTATGAAATGTCACTTCCAGGGTGATTTAGGAGCTCATGAGAACTTGGGAGTCTGAGTATGCCTGCGGAGAAATCATCTGTGAGCTTAACATTGACCTAGGACTTTGTGTTGTGTGACCTCACTGACATTTGTGAGTGTGTCAGCCCAACAGCACACTCATGACTGTAAGAAATTTCTTAAAATCTAAGCAAGGTTTTAAACAGCCTTTCATCAGAATCGCTTGATTCCTAAAAATGCAAATTCCTTCCCCTTACCCCCCCCCCCCCCCCCCCCCCCCCGCCCCTACTGGAAGAGTCTCTGGCAACCTTTTTTTTAGCCAGTATCCCAGGTAGCTGTTATGCTCACGGAAGCTTGACAACCATACACATTTTAGATCTGGGGTCAGTAAACTATGGGCTGCCGCCAAATGTGGCTCACCACCTGTTTCCGTACAGTCTGTGAGCAGAGCGGATTTTACATTTTTAAACGGTTAAGAAACCCAAAAAGGGCACAGTATTTTCTGACATGTGAGAAGTTTACTGGAATACAGCCATTCTTCCTCGTTCGTATTGTCTTTGGCTGCTTTTGGCTTCCCGTAAAGGAGTGGAATCATTGTGACAAGCCATATGGCCCGAAGTCTAAAATATTTTCTCACCAGCCCTTTATAGGAAAGGTAGGTGACCACGTTAGCAGGGGCGGCTGATGAATGTTGATATGTAGTTTTGTTTTCCAGACCTAGGGACAAAGAAGACCTAGAGTCTTCTTTGACATGAACCTGGGAGAGCAAATATCATATCTCCCTCCTCCTCCTCCTTCTTCTTTTTTTTTTTTTTTAGTAAATCTTCATTTGTTATATGCAAAGTGCTGGGTGTTGAGTTACAAATGAGGATGTAATAGGTGAGTTATACATAAGTTTGACAAGTATGCTTTCCCATCACAGTGGCGCTTATTATTAAATAAAAGGCTGAACATTAGTTGGTCCTTATTTACCAGACAACAATGTTACATGCTATTACACAGGGTGCTTGTAGAAGGCATCGATAGGAAGTGCTTATGCTTGGACACAAGAGCACCCACTGAAGACTCTTCATTTTATAAAACTAGAAATCAGTAAAGACTGAATTCAAAGCTGTTGCAACCAGCCAGCTAGAAGACTTCTTCTCCTTCTCCTTCTCCTTCTCCTTCTCCTTCTCCTTCTTCTTCCTCTTCCTCTTCCTCCTCCTCCTCCTCCTTCTCCTTCCCCTTCTTCTCCTTCCTCTTCCTCTTCCTATTTCTCTTCCTCTTCTTTTTCTTTGTTTTTCAAGACAGGGTTTCTCTGTGCAGCTTTGGAGCCTGTCCTGGAACTCGCTCTGTAGACCAGGCTGGCCTTGAACTCACAGAGATCCTCCTGCCTCTGCCACCTGAGTACCGGGATTAAAGGTGTGCGCCACTACCGCCCCGCTCATATTTTATTTTTTAACATGGAACAATGTAAGTCAGTTGGAGAGGAAGAAACATCCTCAAAGGACGACAGGAAGGGGAAGGACTGGAGGTCATTGGTCATTGTGCTGTGGTGCTAGAGATTGAACTCAGGGCTTAGCTGTGTTAGGCAAACGCTCTACCCCTGGGCTCTGTCTCCATCCCTTTCTGGAACCCATCTGGGTCTGGAAGAGAGATGATCTGGATATATCTCAACAGCATGACCTTGGCCATGTGGCAATCTTGATGCTCCAATGACTAGAACAAGTGAGAGCCAGAGAAGCTGGGGAGATGCTAAGGGGCTGCCCAGGGACACAGGAAACTCTAACAGGAAGTCAACAGGCATTGATTCCTGAGAGACTGAGCCTAGGTTAGTGTGTAGGTACGCTGGAAGAGGTTTCTAGGGAACACCATTACCTAGGGTTAGGTAGGAGCCAGATTTAAGGTTAAGAGGGGTCCTCTACATCAGTGTTATGAGGTTCTGAAGCAGGATTCCACCTTAGATGTCAAGAGAGCACTCATAGCTGCCTACTTTTTCTGAGATTCTAGCTCTGGAGAAGGTAGCTAAAATTCAATACCAAAATCATAGCAAGTTCAGACAAAAATGGAGGTCAAATGGGGGTATGCTCAGAGCTCGAGAATTACCTAAAATTTGATTCTCATCATGTTCCAAAACCTGCTCCCTTGAAGTCAGCTATAGACAGCCATCTAATAAAGTTCTAGCCAAAAGGATCGGAAAGAACTCATTCAAGGAACTTGTGGGGAAGTTCCTTCAAGAGGGCTGACTTAACTGAGCATTGTTGCTCTTTTTACCTTCCTGCTGCCTCCCAGAACATAGATGTGATGGGTGATGCTTGGCCTATGAAGCAACTTTGTGAGTAGAAGAGTGGGTTGGGATGACGGGACTGAGAAACAGGAGCCTGACCCTCTATTAACCATTCAAGGCTTTGGGTTTGCCTCTCTCCTCCTTTCATCTTGTTTGAGCCACTCAGTTGTGAGGTTGTCTGTTATACAAAGCTGTTCTTTGTCCATATAGACACACTTCCTCATGTAAGATCATTTCCCAGCATGCAGTGCGTGTGTCACTAATTGCAGACAAGTGAACTTCACCTAGCCTAAGCTCAGACATTCATGGGGCCATGATTATGTATTTGTTATAATATATAGTCAAGAAAACATAGTCAGTAGCTTCCAACCTGTGATTACATGGCCAAAACTCAGGTTGGCATTTCTATGTAAAAAGTAAGTCAATTTAAAATAAACGTTGGGTACATATAGGATAGCCAAATCACAGGAGTGGTGGTGATGGCAAAGGCAGAGTTGGCATGACTGGATGGCATTCAAGTGGTGCCATGGGGAATGATGGGAAACCAGACCCACCTCACCTCATCCCCAGCATGCACTGTCTAAGCAGCTTTGGTATCAATGACAACACACACAGCAGTCTCCCTGCAGAATGTCCCTTGCCTCTGCCTAGCCCACCTCTCACCTCTGAACAGCAGCAGCAACAACAATCACAACAACAACAAGTCCCTAGACCCTTTTGTGTTCCTTCAGATTTTCTAATATGCACCTTTCTTTTCAAAAGGACATGTCACTCACACACCCACTTTTAATACTTTCGTTTTGGGGGTTTTATCAAACGAAGCCTTTGGCCTCAGTCATTTTACAATCCTGCCTTGGTCTCTTCCTCACACTGGCTCGTTGGTTGGCTTCCATTTGGTGTGGTTTGAAATCAAAGGAAACTGCTCCCCATACAAGAGCTCTATGGCTGCTTGTTTCTCCTGAGCAGAAACAGATTTATCACGTGTGGCCAGATGGAGCCTTACCCAGAACTTGCCTCCTAGGGATGGGAAGAAAGAAGAATTCCCTGAGCATAACAAGCGTGGTCACTCTGGGGACTTCCCACTGCAGGTACCACCTTGATCTCAGCTTTACCACACCTCGGGAGAGGGTTCTGAGTGCTTTGACTCTGTAATCTGAGTCTCTGCCTCACAGGGAAACCTGGGACACTTGAAGTCCCCCATCGCTTGAGTTTAAGAAGGATGGTCTCTTCATTTTCTACACAACAACAATGATTGCAGAAATTGGGGAAGTGCTGGAGGACAAGGGGCTCCAGTTTTGGATGCAGGATAAGTGGAAGGTTCAAGAGCAATAGTGTCGTGCCCTGGTCTCATTCAAATGAGGAGTGGTTTTGTGGGACCTGGGTTGAGACAAGCGAGGGAGCCAAATGGGAGGTGATGGTGAAGAGAAAGAGAGGGAGAGAGGAGGAAGGAGGGAGGGAGGGAGGGGAGAGAGAGAGAGAGAGAGAGAGAGAGAGAGAGAGAGAGAGAGAGAGAGAGAGATTGAGTAAAGGGCAAACCCAAGTATCTCAACATGAATAGGCTTTTACAAAGTGGTCCTGAGGGTGAGGTGGGGTTTGGGTTTGGGTGTAATAGCCAAATTATTTAGTATACCTGTGGCCTCAGGTTAGTTCTGTTGACACCCACGGGTTGCAAATATTAACAATGAACTAGAAGACTGACTTTGAAATGGCTGGAATCTATCAGTGTAACCTCTGTCAGTGGTTGTCATCTTACTCATTATAACCCCTAGTGTCATACCTGAGCCTTGAGATAATAACAGTGGAAGTGAGGTCAGGCTAACATCTCATTTATAAGTGAAATAACTGAGGTTTGAGAGTTCTTGCCAAGGTCATGCTGATGATAAGTAATAGAATATAGCATAGATGCCCGGCTCCCAGTCTCTGAGTCAAGGGCTCTTTATATCAGCCTAGTGCCTCTGCAGTTTGTGATTGACAGGGTGAAGCACCTGGAGTCCTTGCTGGCCTCACTGAGGCAATCCCACGCCTCTCCTCCTAACTCCCACTCTTCACTTCCCATTGTGTACTTGGCATCTCCAACGGGTCTACAGGTACTTGAATCTTGGCATCTCCTTGACCTTTGCTTGCCTTTGTTACCCTCCATTTGCTACTTTAATTCTCTCATTCCCTCCTAGATGAATTTTATTGAGCAGAGATGTACAGGTTGGTGCTATTCAGCACATGTCATACCCCATGTAGCAGAACTAGGTGGGAGTGGTGGCCACGCTCACTTTCCTCCTGCATATATTGGCTGGATCCCAGCTTCTGTGGTGGACACAAGGTGAGACAAGAACTCCTAAGAGGGCCCAGCAAGGTAAGTGCCAACTGTGGTGGCTTGGATGAGCAATGTGCCCTCCAGGCTCAGGTACTGGAATGCTTAGTTCCCAGTGTGTGGTGCTGTTTGGGGAAGTGGTGCTGCCTTTGCTAGAGGAAGTGTGTCACTGAGAGCAGGCTCTTAGAGTTCATAGCCTGGCCCTGCTTCCTGTTCTGTATCTCTTCTTTGAGCTTGTGGTTGCAGATCTCATCTCTCAGCTTCCTGCTTCTGATGCCAGCCCCCACCCCTCCCGACATTATGGACTCTCCCTCCGGAATCTTTAGCCAAAATAAACTCTTTCTTCTACAAGCTGCCTTGTGCACAGTATTTTATCTCAGAAACAACAACAACAAAAATCAATGACTGCTTGAAGATTGGAATGAATGAGATGATCTAGCCCCTTCTCCCCAAAATGTACTCCAGTTCACCAAAGTTTTGTATGAAGTTCTGAGGGCTTTGAAGCCCTTGAGACCTATCTGTAAATACCCCAATCTTCCATGGTCTGTTAAGAAGTGGACATGTGGTGATGGCAGTGAAGTAATTAGACATGAACACAAGGCAAGAAGTTGAAGGACACCTGCTTGCTGCCAGTTTAAAATCAAGATGGGAAGATTGGAGTGACATCCAGGGAATTCAGCTTGGAGGAAATGCCCAGAGTACCAAATGGTTCAAGGCAGGGACTGGTGAGCAAGAGGGTCCTTTATCTCAAGAATGGAGAATCTGTATTCTTGAAATGGTCCTAGTCACACCTTCCTTGGAGTCACAGAAAGCTGGAAAGATGAAGGATGGAGGGTCCTGTCCACCTCTGTGGGGTCTCCTGCCCCTCAGGGGAGGGACTTTACTTGCTAACAGAGTAGGGCATCTTGGAACACTCAGTTTAGTAATCCCCAGAGTCGGCTCTAGCTTCTACTGAAGAAACAGATGGGAGAGGCAGGTGGGCCAGGAGGAAGTGGTTTGACAGCACCCTGAAGGTGGGATATCCAGTTTTGAAATCCCCCACCTTACACAAATAGACGTCTTAAACTGTATCTCTATGAAAATTGAAGACTGATAAGAAAAATCCTCTTCGCCTAATGGCTTTTAGACTACTTTCAGAGAGACATAGCTCCCATTTCCCCTTGATTTAAAATCAGCAGTTGCCTAATATATTGTTCCCTAAAGCATTTTTTTCCTCCAAAGAAAGAAATGTCCAGAAAATCAGCTTTTCAGTGTCCCCATAACGGCATGGAAATAAAATGAGAGTGCTAGAAACCTTTACACTTTAAAAAGACTCCATTTCCCAAACGGAGACCCTTCAAATGTCTCTACCGACTCACATACACGCCAGCAACTCAAGCAGGAGAAGCACACGGATACAGAATTGCTAGGTGCACTTTACAGCTGGAAACCATGATTTGGAGATGTTAAGTGACCTGCCCAAGGCCACACAGCAATTTCACTGCAGAACAGGTGGCTGTGAACTTAACATTGGTTTCTATAGGTGAAACCCAAGGAGAACTAATCTTTTGTGAAATCAGGGTGGCTTACGATGTCAAGATCCTCGCCTCTCCCCAGCACCCTTGTCCCTGCTATGCTGTGAGGCGGTATCTGTAGACACATCGGAATCTGAATTCCGTTCTGGCATTCTGAACTACACAGTCCCATCTCTCCACCCCCATCCCCCCCCCCAGGTTATCTAGTCTCTGCTGGTAGGTCAGTTGGGTGCTGCTCTGAAAGCTGAGTGTTGGGAAAATGAGCAAAATCCAGAGACAAGTTGTCACGGCAACAGGGGAGCCATGGCTGCTCTCAAGTGGTCTATGACTCCACAGACGTCAGAGGGTTTGCATATTTGCTGCCCATCTGGGCCCTGCCAGCTTCCCAGCATGTGCTGGGAGAATGTTAATGCCACTCCCTTCTTCCCCCTGCCCTCTCCTGAAGCAGCCACCTGGGGCTGGCACCACCTGCTGCTAGCTGTCAGCTCCCTTAGCAAATGGCCAGGAGCTGGCTGCAAAGCTGCTTTCATGGGCAGCTTTCTTGTCTCGTTAGATAGAAGACACAGCATGTCCCAGAGATGGAAGTAATCACAGGGATGTTCCTGACCCAATACTTTGGTTTGACTTGTGGGGAAACTGAGGCTGAGAGCGGGATGGTGACTTATTGAATATCACAGGGTGGTTAAAGGGCACTAAAGGCCGGAACAGGGACTCCTGATCCAGTTCTCTTTGAACCCGTTTTGTTTTTTCAGTCAAGGCAGAAAGACGAAGAGGCCTTGGATGGGCCGTTGTTTTCCCTGGGCCCGTTTTCTAGTCTGTTAAACCATGGTTTAGACTCCACGGTCTAAGACTCTCTGCAGTGTTTACAGAAATGACATCACATTCTTTATGTCTCAAAAAGGATCGGGATGGGACTTCTAAATCAAATCCTATACTCTCACTAGTTTTGGTTGGTGTCTTTACAACAGCAAGGGTTGTTTTCAGGAACCCATCAAAGGCTTGGCTGTGACGCCCCGCTGCATTATGGATTCCTAGTCACTCTGCAGCCCTCCTCACAAGTTCCTTGTCGCCATCCTAAATCCCCAGGCAAGTGTCTAGGTTTATCTTCCTAAATCCAGATGATCCTCTATCCTCTTCTTGCTCAAAACTCAGCCACAGGTATTCAGGATTGATGCCAAACCCTTCAGAGGAGGATGTTAGGCCCTTTACCCAAACAGTAGCATCCAACACCTTTCATCACCATCCCTCCCATTCTAGTTTGGTTTCTGTGGTTATGATAAACAATCTGACCAAGAGCAACTTGGGAAGGAAAGGGTTTATTTAGCTTACACTTGTAGGTCAGAGTCCACTATTGAGGGAAGTCAGAGCAGGAAATCAAGCAGAAACCTGAAGCAGAGACTGTAGAGGAATGCTGCTTGCTGGCTTGCTCACAGGCTCCTGCTCTATAACCCAGGGCCACCTGCCTGGGGAATAGTGTTGCCCACAGTGGGCTGATGCCTTGTATATCAGTTAGCAAGCAAGACAGTCCTCCATGGACATGCCCACTAACCAATGTGATCTGGGCACTACTGCAATTGGGAGTCCCTTGGCGGGTGACTCTGGACTATATTAAGTTGTCCAAGCTAACTAGGATACCTCCACTTCCATAGACATCTGTGATCACAGTGTTTCTCCAGTCTGCTTGAATGTCCCTATCTTCATACATATGAAAGACTTTTCTCTTTGTACAGCCTCTCCCTCCTTCCCACTTCCCCTAGCTTATTCCCTCGTTCTTAGTCTCCTTGGGTGCTTCCTCAACACTGAGGGAGGCCTTCCCTAGTCTCCTCCAGCCCAGCCCCTGGTCCCTGTTAGAGTTATGCCCATGCTGCATCTTCATGTTTATGGCCTACCTCTGTTGTTGGGATGCAAACTCCTCAACTTGGGTATTGTTTTCCTTTGCCTCCCACGTAGTTGAAATATGGTTGATCCCCTGGGCAGCTCAGGTTGAAACGTGGTCCCCAGTGTGACAGTGTCAAGAGGTGGTGGGACATGTAGGAGATGAGTAGGCTTTTGAGAGGGACTCATGGAGTCCTTATGGAACTGGGTGAGTTACCTCCTGTGACACAAGTTCTGTAAAGCGAGACTGCCCTGTAGCACGAATCTTAAAAGTTCTTATTAATAAAACAAACCTGGAACCAAGTATTGGGGTGAACACTAGAAGATCAGAGAGACAGAACAAGCCACAGCTAACCTCACCTGGCCAACTTCTCAGCTGATCTTGTTTCCTCAGACTGGAAGCCTCTGAGTCCTCATCCAGAATGAATCTCAGCTGAACTGCTGCTCCAAAGCCTGAAAGCTTAACCAGCCAAATGCCTAACCAGGCCAAAATGCTTCTAGTTTCTGGTCCTTATGCCTTATATACCTTTCTGCCTTCTACCATCACTCCCTGGGATTAAAGGCTCGCTTTCTGGGATTAAAGGCATGAGTCACCATGCTTGACTGTATCCTTGAACACATGGATTTCTGCCTCTGGAATGCTAGGATTAAAGGCATGTGCTACCACTGCCTATCCTAAGTATCTAGTGGCTTTTCTGTTCTCTGACCCCAGATAAGTTTATTAGGGTACACAATATTTTGAGGAACACAATACCACCAACTGCCCCTCGATGTTGACTCTCTTCTATACATCCCTGCTTGCTTTTATGTTCTTGTCATGAACTCATGCAGCACAAAGGCCTAGAAACTGAGCAGAGGCTGACGCTGAGTTTAAACTTTCCAGCTTCCAGAACGTAGGAGCTGATGAAATTGCCTCTCTTTATATAGAACCTATTCTCAGGCATTCTATTGTAGCCACAGAGATGGATTAAGACAGCTCCCAAGTATCTCCCGTGGAATCTGATGTGGAAGAGGCACCCAGGTACTATCTGTTGAATTCCTGGATAATGGACATTGACTATTGGATGTTAGTTAGAAGAGCATGATCATTATGGACCTCTAGGGAGTTGTCAAAAAATGATTCCAAGTTCAAGTCATGAGTGTGTTAATCGATGGGTTTGCCAGGCTGTCAACTCCTGTTTACAACAGAATCCCTTCCTAAGATGCTCAGTGGCCAGAGAGTCAGAAGATCCTCTGCTGAGTCTTGATTCCCGGGGAAGTCACTGTCTCTGAATTTTAGTTACAATGACAGGCTGCAGGTTAGTGATTTCTAAAAAGCCTTGCTTGTACGTTTTATTTAAAATTTAATTACAGCCGAACAGTGAGAACACAGGCATGGCAAGACTCCCCCGAGGTACCTGAAAGGACCTCCCGCTAAACCACACCCACCAAAATACTTTTTATTTGGATTGCTTTCCAGGAACTGTCTCCATAAGCCAGAACGAGTAGGCAGATGCCACAGGTCAGGCTCAGGATGGTGAGTCAAGGCAGGCTGTGGGGCAGGAGGGGTGGCTGAGGGCAGAAGCAGTAAACAGATTGGCAAGGCTGGTCTTTCAGCAGAGGCTGTCTGCTGCATCACTGACCTTCCTGTTGGTGGCATAGAGACATCAAACACCAGCCGTGGAGCCTCGCCCTTGAATGGCACTGGGAAAAGCTTACTGCCGTTCATTCTTTGAGGGGACCTCGGTGATTGCTTCACAAGCCCTCCTTTCTGCGGAGTCTATGCTAGGCTACTCCCTTGGAGGCACCATGCTCTGCCAGGCCTTGCTCCTCACCTGTGCCACAGTCACCTTATTTTTCATATCTTGCTGGTCTTCTACTCAAGACTCAAAACTCAGCTCAAGCTGTCACCTTCTCCAGGAAACCTTCTGACACCACCTCCCTTGAATCTAGATCAGTGTTGTTTTCTTTATTTTTTTTCTTTGTGTGTGTGTGTGTGTGTGTGTGTGTGTGTGTGTGTGTGTGTGTGTTTGTGCATGCATGCACACACATCCATGCTTGTGCACGTGACATTTGTAGAGGCCAGAGGTCAACTTGGAACCCACTGATTTTGCTGGTATGCCTAGCCAGTGAGCCTTGGGAATCCTCCTGTCTCTACCTCTGTGGGACTAGGAGTACAAGTGTGCACCACTCTGCCCCACTTTTCAATGCTATTTCCAGGGAGCCAACTTAGTTTTCATGATTGTACAGCAAGTACCTTCCTGGCTGAGCCATCTCCCCAATTCCCAGGGTTCTTATGTTCCCCTAGCTCTGGGTGTTCTTTCAGAACACCCACTACAATATTTCTTGATTTGATTGCTTCCCTACCAGGAACCTGGGTTGCTTGTGAGCAGGGACTCTGTGTCTTAGGTTTTGAAGTGAATAAATGAGCGACAGATTGAGAAAGGAAACATGACTTCCGGGAGGCCCAGCTATCCGGTTTCTATCAGCACTGGGCAAGAATGGAATTGGGCCGGGATGCCTTACCCTTTTCATGAACAGTAAGAAGTGTTTGCAGTGGGCACAGTCTTTGAGATGATAAACGCTGGGGGTGGCAGGTGTGTTCATTTTTAGAGTCTTCCAGCCCAAGCCTGCCCCAGGCTTATAAAACCCAGCATATGCTGTGCACACCCCATGTACTGAGTACTATGGGAATCCCTGGAATCATCAAGCTACAGGGTGCTGCCCAGGCCCTGCTGCATTAGCACCTTTGTCTGGTAACGGAATGTAAAGAGTGACCTTTTGCTGTCCCCATGTGACTCTGTGTGACTCTGTGTGCTCCTTCATGCTGGGGCTTATGCAATGTTTCAGGGAAATCTATAGGAAGCATCTTACTTGGCAAGTGTGTTGTGCAGGGAGCAGGCCAGAGGCTCAGAAGTAAGTGTGTAGGCAGGGCACAGAAAGGTACAGAGAATGAGGTGTGTAGAACACACAGCACCGGGAGCTCCCTGGAGGCGTGCTTGGAGTGAGGAAGTACATCCCTCAAAAGACCTGCCTGCCCCTCTGGCATCTCACCTCTCCCATGGGGTGCTCCTCCTTTGATCCTTCAGCAAATTTCTCTGAAGCAAAACACAAAATGCCCCAGGGGCTGAGTCGATACACATTCCTGACGGAGAGCTCTGCTGCCAGGGGCCACTGGCTTCTCTTCCTTGTCTTTGCTTCCCAGTGTGGGGATCGACTCTGCCCTCCTTCACGCCTGTCCTCAGAAGTACTACTCTTCCTTGTCTCTGGTTCAGCATAGCAAGGTCAGTGCCTACTTTTGTTTCTCTTCAGCCTTGCTGACAAGGTATCTATTTTCACAAGGATCTTTAGGAATACCCATGGGAAATAGAGGGACTGTCCCCATTGCCAACAACAGACACGCACAGAGAACACAGCTGAGGCAGAAGGGTGTCTGTTATAGCCCGGCTCCTGGAACTTGCTTCGTTTCTCTCTAACAGGACACGGCAGTGCCCACTTGATCTGTGTTTGAACAGTTTCTACTCTACTCTCAACCTCCTTTCTTTTCAGTGAGAGGACCAGGGACTGAGCCTTCATTGCATCCACCCAGACTGATGCTCTGTCATGAGGTAGCGCCGTTGAGAAGGTGTGATGCTTAGCTTTTGTCAACTTGACACAAACTAGTCACTTGGGAAGAGGGAGCCTTGCTTGGGAAGATGCCTCCATCAGATTGCCCATATGCAAGGTTGTGGGAGGGTCCGGCCCACTGTGGGTGATGCTACCCCTAGGTGGTGGTCCTGGGTGGGGGGGCCCAGCCCACTGTGGGTAATGCTACCCCTAGGTGGTGGTCCTGGGTGGGGGGCCCAGCATACTCTGGGTGATGCTACCCCTAGGTGGTGGTCCTGGGTGGTATAAAGAAGGAACCTGAGCAAACCAAGGGGAACACACCAGTAAGGAGCCTTCCCCTGTGCTTTAGCCTCAGTTTCCGCCTCTAGGTTTCCGCCTTGAGCTTCTCCCGTGACTTCTTTTCTTGTTGCATGGTAAGCTGTAAGCTGGAACAAGCCCCTTTCTCCCCATGCTGCTGTTGGTCGTGCTGTCCAGTTGCTGTTGGCCATGTTTATCACAGCAACAGAAAAACAATACAGGGGGAGAACTAGACAAGGTGCAGGGCATATCTTCGGGGATGGCTCCGTGCACAGGCCCTTTCCTCCTCTTCGTTCTCCTTCTCCTTTAAAAAACTCCCACTGTGTATGCCAGGCTGACTTTTGACTCATGGTCTACCTGCCTCAGTCTCTTGAGTACTAGGACTATAGGCATGTGCCACCATGCTCACTCACATTCTTCTTGCAGGGGAGCATGAGATGATTCCATCAAGAAATGAATCCCATGATATATTTTCTTGAACCCTGTCCTAGTTGGTTTATCACTACTATGAGGGGCATATGAGGCAGGTTAAGTTCCTAAGAAGAATAGGTTAATTTAGTTCATAGTTTAGGGGGTTCAAATCTCAAGATCAAGCGGTCTCTTGGTTTGGCCTCTGGTGAGGATGAAGGGTAATATATGGTGGAGCATATGCAGGAACGAGTGATTACAACGTGAGCCAGGAAGTGAGGAAGAGGAGGACAGGCTTGCTCCTTCTATTTTTATTCATTTTAGTGTGTGTGTGTGTGTGTGTGTGTGTGTGTGTGTGTGTATGTGTGTGTGTGTGTGTGTGTGTGTGTGTGTATGTGTGTGTGTGTGTATGTGTGTGTGTGTGTGTGTGTGTGTGTGTGTGTGTGTGTGTGTGTATGCGCGAGCACAGGTGCCTGTGCAGATCTAAGAAGAGGGTACTAGATTTCTTGGAGCTGAGTTACAGGCATTTATGAGCTGTCCAACATGGGTGCTGAGATGCAAACTTCAGTCCTTTTGATAGAACAGCTTCCACACTCTATTTCCTTGCTGCGATGAAGTGTAACCTAGAACTGTAGGTCAAGCAAGCCTTTCTCCCTTAAGTTGCTTTTGTCAGAGTATTTCTTCACAGCAACAGGAGAAGAAACTGTCACCTCCTTTTCATCCTTATCACCCCTGGACCCTCTGCCACTACAAGAGAGGGACTCAGGCTTCAGGACCTGACAACTTGGGGAGATAGACGGCATCCTTTTTGGCGGTGTTCACCTAGGCTCACACCACCCAGACCCAACTTGGGAATCTTCTTGCCCTTCAAATAGAGTGTGTGATGTCATCCAGCACACAGGTGACCTATGTATGTCTTGTGCACTCCATGCTAATGGCAAGAAAACCCATGGGAGTGAATGCAAAAAGACCCCGAGGATCTAAAATATCAGAGCAGTCAACACCACAGCCAAGGGTTTGAGATCTCAGAGAGGGTCTCTAGGATGGTGAGTTAGAACCTGAGCAGATGCCACTCACCCGGTGATGGCCGACCGTGATACAGGGAGGGCCAGTGGGAGTTAACAGCTGATTGTTTCTCTAGTATCCAAATCCACTTTGCCAGTGAGCTAGATGCGCTGGGAGTGTGATTCATGGGCTTGAATCACCGAATTGGAGAGAATCCAGAGGTAGCAACTAGACAGCGTCAAGTCCTTGCTCTGTGTGACGGCAAACAAGACGTTTTATCTCCTTGAGGTTTCTTTTTGTTGCAAATGGGAGCAACTCCAGCCTGAACTGCCCCCTCTGAGGACTGTTGTGAGGACAGAATGGCCCAGTGCACAGCAGGTCACTGTAACTGAGCACTTACCATATACCACACTGTGAGCTGGGTATTCTTCTCACATCAGGTCACTCATTCCTCATTACAGTCCTACAATGGAGGAATCCTCATCCCTTGTTACAGATGGAGACAGAGGCAGAGGACCACACAACTCACCCAAGCTCCCATAAACTACTAATTGGTACTGGGTGTCCCAGCTCAGTGTTGCCCATCACTAAAGCTGATGTTCTTGGTATGCAATCATGGTTACTGTTGTTATTGATTCCATCTTGGGAAGCATGCTCTGAACACAAGACATCTAGGGTGCTTGGGTACTGTGATGACTAAAATAGACTGCCAGTTTGACAGAGTCTAGAATTACCTCGGAGACAAACCTGTGGACATGTGTGTGAGTAAGTTTCCAGACTGGGTTAACTGGGCAGAGAAGAAGCACTGTACACGTGGAGGGTGCCACTCCACGGGTTCTATGCTGAATTAAAGGAGAAAGTGAGCTGAGCACCAACATTCATCTCTGTCTGCTTTCGGGCCACAGACAAGATGTGACTGACGGCCTCACACTCTGCTACCATGGTTTCCCCACCACGATGGACTGTAAGTCAAATTGTCAGGCATTTTGTCACCGCAATGAGCAGAGTAACTAATACGGGTACCACAGACAGACGTGGCATTTGATTCTGATCTTATTCTCTCCCTTTTGAATGAGCCACATTCCAACAGAACACATCAGATTTCTGCTGGGCTCTCTGTCTTGGGGTAGACTTGTTTACTAAGTGCAAGGTCCTTAGAAATGTGGGACCAGAGATGATGCCACCAGTGATATGGATGAGACCATTCCCAGTCCCTGCTGATGGCGTAAAGGAGGCAAAGCTTCAACTCCAGGGGATGTCACATTCAGTCCCTCCAACCTACAGAGAAAGAAAAAAAAAAAAAAAAAAAAAAAGAACCATGGTGCCTGGAGATCCAGCCCAAGCTGTCTGGACGGCAGTAAGCAGGGGGATTTCAACACATTCTCCTTCCCACAAGCCTCCACACATGCCTTTTTGGTGGAAGAAAGAATAACAAAACGGGCCACCTAGCAGCGCTGGAAAAATGAGCAGTTCGGCACACAGACATCACGCTCTGCTTCCTGACAAACAGAACTTGTAGATTCTGACTACAGAAGATCGACAGAAGGTGGAATGTAAATTCAAGCTCAAGTCCATCCTCAAGGATGACAGTCCCATCTGGTGGGGGCTGGAGAAGAGGGACCTGCTTCCTTTGCAATCAAAACCAAGGCAAATCAGGCCTGGATGTAGCATGCCTGGGGTCCTGGGTTCAATCCCCGGCACTACCAAATCAGCAACAAAGTCAAGGCAGGTCAGTCTCTTTACAGGCAGTGGTCCATGCCTAGAACCAAGATGGAGAGAAACAGGGTGGAAAGAGGGTGGGAGGGAGGGCATGTCTTCCAGTGACCTAGCAAATGCAGAACGGATTCTAGGATTGGCACTGGAAAATCCATAGCTGGGAAATAGTTGTTTTGGAAACCCCACTGGGAGATTTTCGGGAGTACAGCAGGAGGAAGCAGAGGAGGTATTGGAGCCTACATTTGGACTGATCCTCCTTTCCCCCAGTGCCGTGTGTGTGTGTGTGTGTGTGTGTGTGTGTGTGTGTGTGTGTGTGTGTGTGTGTGTGTGTCCATGGCTAGGAAGCAATCATTGCTGAAAACAAGAGCTCTCAGAGAAGGCTTGCACTTCACATATTCCTCAACAAACCAGTGACAAATACAACAATAAAAAGCTTTCTGGCCTTTTTGAGATGTGGTGGGAACCTCACTAACCCCGCCCCTCCTAAGACCTGCTTTTCATGCCTTAAGGCTTGCATTCACTCATCTGTGTGGCGTGGTCCTGTTTTCTTTCTTTGTACCTTGGGCTTCTTCACCTGTGAAATGGGTGAAGTCATGGGTTCCTCGGGGCCAGTGGGCAGAATGGAAAGATGTAACAGGCACTAAGAACTCTTGCAAACTAAATAGACTTTAGAATTTGCTTTGGGTGTGTGCATGAAGCCAGATGATGGAGGAATGCACTTTTTTTTTTTTTTTTTTCCAGCGTGCGCTTGCTCTTCATGGGAATGAGCTCCTTTGGGACTGTAATCCTCAGAGTTTGTGCGTTGGGGCTTTGGGAAGATTGCTTCCAGAGCCTCTGAAATGATTCAGAAATTGAAAAGAGAAAGTGATTGTGTGTGTTTATTTGTGTGGGCCACAGGAGCAGATGTGGGGAGGGGTGCCAAGGAGACTCTGACTAATCTAGGTGGGAGGGGGTTGTGTGAAAATGGGGCCACACCTTTGGGAGCACAGAAGCCCTAGGTGAAGGTTAACTTCAGGAGAAGTGGGGCCAGGAGGAGCACTTCTGGAGAGGACTCATCTTCTGACTCTGACCACCCTGCTTCTCTTGAAGTTGGAGCTGAAATAAGGGTGGTGGTGCAGGGGTCTGAGGCAGCTCAGAAACCTACCTGGAGAACCTACGCTTTGGAAAACTGTAGCTGGCCTGCATGCTCCCTGGGATCAGGGTTCTGGGCTGGCACTGCCAAGGAATGTAAGTGTTGAGGTGAAAGGCAGCTGGCATTGGGACAGAAGCACAGTGTGGCTTCCAGCTCTGCTGTCCTCTGCAGGAGAGTCCCTCCTCTTCTCTCCCCCTGAGTTTTTCTCTGATCTCATATCTTGTTTGGGTTAGAGCCTGGAGCCTGCTTCCATTAGTGGAGTCCCTGGGGCTCTGCTGCTCACAGGACTGGGTAGGAGTGGGGATTCAGGATCAGCAGAGGGGAAACAGCTTTGAAGCTGCAAAGGCAGAGTTGGGCACACAGCAAACAATCTGTTTCATGCTGAGAAGGAGACTTGGAAAAGAGGACATCACGTCCCTAGATTCTGGGAACAAGATTTGAAACAGGATCTGTAGGGCATGCATTAGAGATGGCCAGAAACGCTAAGGACTAATGTTTCAAATGCTAGGAAAAAAGGAGGGAGGTGGGTAGGGCCTTTCCTCTAAGCTTGAAGTTCCATGGCTCAGAGCTGAACAGGTCTAGTCCTTCTGGACATCCCCATTCATACACTTTCTTGTGTGACCCTGAGGCCTATCTCTTACTAATAGATGGATTTCCCAATCACCAGACATCTTCAGCATGCTTGATAGGGCACTAAACAATTTTACATAGAAACCTCCTTAGTTACTTTGAGCCACAGCCCTCAGGGCTGTGAAGAATTTTCTCTGTTTTACAGATGAGGAAAACTGGAACCCATAAAGCCTAGAACCTGGGAGATTTTGTCTCACTAGGCTGTTAAGAATTCAGGAGCCAAGAACCAGGAACAACAACAACAACAAACCACCTCTGTATTTTAAAACATCCCTTAGATCATTCTAAGACCAAATCATTAATTAAATATTGATTCATGTAACTGTTTATTAAGTAGATTTCCTCTGGTGTCTGCCATGTCCCAGGCACCATGGAGATCGTAGCTACAGAGCAGGGACCAGGGAAGATGATGAAAGATGTGAGTGAATACAGAGCGTGTCGGACAATGCTATGCGATCTGTTAGACAATAACGCAAGCTGAGGGGCTGAGTGTGGTATTGGGAGTGCTTGCTCTTTTGCAGGGTAGATCTGAGAAGACCCACTGATATGGTGATACCAGTGTCCTGATGTGATCCAGGATGTGAGCTGTGTGACTAAGAGAAGGGCTCTTAGGCAGGACAAGCTTTTTAAGTTGACAGACCCGGGTGGCGGTGTGTGTGTGTGTGTGTGTGTGTGTGTGTGTGTGTGTGTGTGTGTGTGTGTGTGTAGCAGGAGATGAGGTCTGGGCTGCGAGGGAGATCATAAAGAGGCTTGCATGCCTTTGTAGAGACTTTTGCTTTCACTACACACAAAGCTTCTGAACCAATAAGAGGCCGCAAGCCTGTAAATGGAATGAGATGGCTGTTTTAGGGTGCTCCTGGCTGCTGCATTACAAGTGGACTCTAGGGGGCGCAAGAGAGGAAGTAGGAGGCCAGTTAGGAGGGGTTGAAACACTCAGCTGCAAGTGATGGTAACTTGAACAGGCTGGAAGCAGGGCAGGTGGTGGTGAGAGGCCTGTGGATTCTGCAGTTGCTTTTGAGTAAAACTGTTAGTGGACGAATACAAGCTAGGGGAAGAGGAGAGGAGTGGGAGACAAATACAAGGATTCTGTTGAGCTCCGTGTTGCGTAGCAGGTTACTGATGTGGGGAAGATGGAAGGAGAAGCAGATTTGGTTGAGGGGGTCAGAATGTGGCCATACGTCTATTAGATGTCCAGATAGAGGCTGAATGTGCAGGTTGCTCTGTGGGAGTGGAGTTCAGCTGACGTCCCAGCTAAAGATGTAAACTTGGGAACTGTTAGTGCATGGGTGGTATTGAAAGCCAATATACCTGACGAGCTTCACTAAGGACAGAGGGAAGATGACGCGTATCTTTGGAGAGTCTAGTGTGGGGTCAATAGGTGAAAGGAGAGAAAGGGAAAAAATGCTTCAAGAGTACGGTGAAGAAGACATTTCAAAACGGAAGAAGCAATCACCAAAAGAAAGCAAGTGCTTTTGGTGAAGTTATTTTGGAGAGCTGAGCTATGGCATTTAACAGTATAGAGGCCATTGGTCTCTTTGGCCAGATCTGTCTTTAAAACTGTGGGGAGCTGTTGCTGAAATTTCGGAACAATGGGAAGAGGAAAATGGTGTAGCACCAAGCCTGAGAATCTTTGCTCCAAAGATGCACAGACTGTAGTGGGTAGCTATTCATTTTTTTTGTACCCCAAAATACATTGGAAATATAGTTGAACAGAAACAGTATAAATGTGGTTGTTATTAGGAGCAGAGAAATGTATACTGTTTTTCAGAGAGAAGTGTATCTCAGTACAGATGAGGGTCTGGGGGAGGGGTTGAGGTTGTTGAGTACTTTGTTTGGAGAGGGGGGCACATTATTAGAAGAGAAAGTGTGTGCACAACCTAAAGAATGTAGAGTCCCAGAATACTAAGCTAGTCCCTGTTCTCGGCTGCCTCAAAACTAGTAAAGGCCGTGGCTACCAGGTCTGCCTAAGAGACAGGGGTTGTAGCTTTAAGAGAGGCCCCTTGTGAGTCAGTGGATTTTTAGACAGACTGGACTCTGATGCATGGGGACTACTCAGATGGCTCAGAGCTGGCAACTGCTGCCTCCTTGGTGAATGATGGACTTATCTGTTAGCCCAAGTGAGTGACAGGGCTGTCCCTGTGGGGTCCTCCCTCTGCCTTACTCTTCCTCCTTCTGGTCCTACTGTGGCAGGTTCAGACTCTTACACCCCACTACATTCTAGCTCCCCAAATATGCCATTAGAGCTTTCTAGAGGGGTAGAGCAGTCAAACTGACCGAGTGCCTAACCCATTGGAGTATGAACAGGCTTTGGTGTGATGTTTAAGTGACCACTGGGAATGAACTGGCAGAAGGCAGTGGAGCTTAAAGACTAAGGCTTGGAAACCCTCCTGCCAGTAGGTTCTCTGCTTCGCTGGGGACTGGGCAACCACTCCCTCTTGGGGGCCTTCTATTTCCCATCTAAGAAATGACACTGACCTCATTTGGACTTGGGTGGGAAGAGCAGGAGAGGAGGAATGGTGGGACATATGGACTGGACTGGAATTGGGAGGCTAGGTCATTTTGTTTTTGAGACTATGATTTCTCTTGGAAACCCAGGCTGACTTAGAACTCTGTGTATAGTCCACGTTGGCCTTGAACTGGAGGGCCTCCTCTCTCAGCCTCCCAAGTGCTGGGATTACAAGTGTGTACCATTAAATCTGGCTTCTGGGCCCCATTTTCCTTTTTCCCAGGGTGGATATCATGATTAACTGATCAATAAGGATATATTATATCCAAACAGACAATAGCATATGAGGGTTATTGAACATTACATGAGATAATGTATGCAAAGCCCTGAGCCACTGTGACTCGATCAGAGCAAAGGTACCCTCATTGGTGTTATCGCTTGTGATGATGGCAATGGTCTAAGGAGGTGGCATGGTGGGACTTTGGCTAGCCATACTTGGGGTTAGCATCTTTGCATTGAGGTATGGGCTCTGTCACTTAGCCAGAGAGCAAACAAATTACTGATTCCTGCTAAGACTTGTTTTTCATCATCTGTGAAATGGAGTTGATGGTATTTTGCAACCAGTAGATTGTGAAGTCCAGTTAAGTTTAGGAAGCAGAGTACTGGCCAAGGGCTTGGAACATTCTCCATCAATGCCTTTTGTGTACTGCCAGAAATGGGAAGGCTCTTTGGTTTTCATTTAAGCACTTCATCCACAATTGAGCTCCCAGACTCCCAGATTCTGTAAGAATCTGCAACTTTTTAAGGTTTAGACATTCCCGGGGATGCTCCTACACCCCCGGGTGCCTGATAATACTTCAGACGGCACACTGTTGGCTTCCCCCTTGTTCTTCTGTTGCTCCCTTGGCATGGTCTATAAATGAAGCCAATCTGATCAGTTCTGTTCTCTTTCTAGTAGTAGTACAGGGGACCGTCACAGTGATCAATCTATATTCCACAGCTGTGATCCCCACATCAGTTCCAGCCATGTTCAGTAGAGGGCCCTGGCAGTGAGGAAGGAATTTCGTAGCTCTTAAGCTGAAGGTGGGGTCTGAAGGAGAACCATCGAGCTCATGCACTCCATGAATGTTTCCTCTTTACTGCCTAACCTTGAATCTCCTGTCTGGCCAAGAGTAGGAACTGGTTACACTTATTCTTAGCAGGGACATGGTGATGACAGTGACGTCATAAGCATTGATGAACGGCCTAGTCTACATGAGGCACTCTAAGGGTGACTGTACATGCTCCATCCTCAAGGTAGACAGTGGTGCCTTCCTCTTACTTACCAAAGGAAGCAGCAGGCTCAGATGATACCCACCTCCCAACATGGTATTGCCTGTGACTGAGACCCAGCTCTGCCCAGATGCTGGGGAAGCTACAATGTGTATGCTTTCCTCCATGATCCAAGCCAAGGCACAGGTTTTAAACCCCTTTAGTGGCAGGCACCCTGCCCTGGAAAGTGGTCATTAGCTTTGCAAAGCCATGCCCTTTTGGAGCCTTGGATGGTGCAGCCACAAGCTGGGAGGTCTGGCTCCTTTATCCCTAACTGAGAACCAGTAAATAGGTCCTTAGGAGTCCCTGCACTGCGGGAGACTAATCTGAGCCTGCAGTTTTTAAAGGTGAAGGGGTCCTCCCCAAGTGCTTCATAATTGCTACTGTTCGGCAGATTGCCAGCAATGGGTGTCCCCTTGGCCTTTGAAATATCCAGTGCCTTTTAACAGATAGATGGAGTGCCCCCAGGGGTGGCAAGCACCCCTCCTCCACCTGCAGATGACCTGTCCACCATGCACTCTCGATGCACACTTGTCTAGAATTATTTCAGTGAGGAAAAAAAATGAGCAGAGGCAGACTCTTGGAGGGTTTGAAAGAAATGGGAGAGTTGTGTACAAGATGGCAGGGTTCTGGCTAGGAGAAGACCCATGGCTTTTCCCAGCAGGGAGGGAGCTTGTAACACTTGGCAGGTAGCTGTGCTTTCTTTGTCCATGGAGAACAAACTGAAGTATTCTCACTCATCTCTTGCAGTCACAAGACTTGTTCAGACCAGATATATTAGCTCTGAAACCAAAGCCTACTGTGTTGCTTACAGAATTGTTGACAGGGACATTTTTTCACAGACCCAAAGGAGAGCTAGCTTTTTGGAGGAGGCTTAAACACGTCTGCCCCAGGGTGATGGCACCAGAAACAGGGTGGGTGGGACCCCTGCGTGGCTTAGCTGCTTTCACCTCGGCTTTTTACAGCTGGAACCAGCTGCTCTGCTTCCCTGCAGTTCCAGCCCTGCTCAGCTGCGGCTTTCTCCATGCAGGCTGCTGGGCTCCATTTCTGTTAGCATTTGATCCCCAGCTTTTGTGTCTGCTGACCCTGGAAGAAGAGGCAAAAGGTGACCTGGAGAGCTGGAAGGCTGGTGGCACAGGCCTTTAATCCCAACCCTTGCCAGGCAGAGGCAGGCGAATCTCTGTGAGTTCAAAGCCAGTCTGGTCTACAGAGTGAGTTCTAGGACAGCCAGGACTACACAAAGAAAAGACAGGGTTTCTCTGTGTAGTTTTAGTCCCTGTCCTGGACTCACAGAGATCTGTGAGGCCTCGAACTCACAGAGATCTGCCTGGCTCTGCCTCCCGAGTGCTGGGATTAAAGGGTGTTTTGTGATGCACACTTTCATTGCCACACATCAGCTCCTCAGAGCCCCTTATTTCCTTCCTGCCTGACCTTCAGTGGATCTCTTGTGCTGAATTTGCATACTGTGCTCCTGTTGTTATGGGTCCCCCTTCTGTGCCCCTCACTAGGTTCTGTCTCTGCTCTGGACTTCCTCCCAGGACTATAATTCCTGTTCCAGAACTTTCCAGAGCTGACCTCAGCCTGGGTCAGGAATCTAGGCTATGTCTAACTTTTGCCCCAAAGAAGGTGAAGAGATAGGAATTGGAAAGTGTCTGATGAAGGAGGAGTCAATGATGTTTACATTTTAGATAGCATTTGAGCTTTCCCAGAGAAGCTGTAGGGTGGCTTGGTTGGAGACATCTCTATCAGAAAGCTGGTACAAGCTGTGTTCTGATGCCACAAACTGGAATGATGGAGCCATGGGGATTCAGCCTTGGACCATGGGAATATGCCTGAGGAAACAAGAGGACTCTGCTGTGTTTCAATGCTGCTTCCCTTCAGAATTCATGTTGAAACCTAATCCTCACTGCGGTAGGTGTTGACAGGCAAATAGAAAATGATTAGGTCAGAAGGGTTCACCTCACCAATGGACACCTTAAAAAGGAAGCCTTTGTGTCGTGTAAGCACATAGCAAGAAGGTGTCATCTGGGGCCGGAGAGATGGCTCAGTAGTTAAGAGCACTTGCTCCTCTTCCAGAGGACCTGGGTTCAGTTCCTACAACCCACACAGCAGTTCACAACTATCTGCAATTCCAGTTCCAGGGGCTCTGGTACCTTCTTCTTGCCTCTGAGGGTACCAGACATACAGGTGGTTGCACATACATACGTGCAGACAAAGCATGAATCTTTAATAAAACAACAATTGTCATGTTTGAAAGAGAGCAAATTCTCACCAGACACCAAATCTTCTGGAACCTTGATATTGGGCTTCGAAGCATCCAGGACTTACTATAAATAGTGTTTTTCTGTTCTTAAGCTACTCGGTCTGAGGTGTTTTATTATACCATTCTGAATGGCTTGAGAAAGGCTTCTACTACAGATTTGCCAGGCAGATGTATGGTGCACTGCATTGGGTATTCTATACATACTACCCTTTGGTCCCCTATAGCATAAGCTTTGATCACCATCTCTGCCTTTCAGAGGACACTGGGCCTCAGAAAGGCTAAGTAACTCATGCAGATCTATCCAACTTCTCCAAGGCAAGATCTACACAATTTTCTCCGGAAGACTGCCAAGAAGTAGACACAGTACTGAGTACACAGTGGGAGCCTGAGAAGTGCTGTGGTGGGTAGGAGAGGTTATTTCTATGCCTCATGTCCTCTCATTCCCAATTCCTTCCTGTTTTCCAGATGTGCCACTGTGGTAATATTTTATTTGTGCTCTAACAAATAAAACTTACCTGGGGATCAGAGAACAGAACAGCCACTAGAGCAGACATAGAGGCCAGACAGTAGTGGCACACATGCCTTTAATCCTATCACTTGGGAGGCAGAGATCCTCTGTGAGTTCAAGGCCACACTGGAAACAGAGCCAAGGGTGGTGCCACACACCTTTAATCCCAGCACTTGAGATCTCGTGTCTTTGCTTGGGAAGGACACATGCCTTTAATCCCAGGAAGTAATGGCAGGAAGCAGAAAGGTATATAAGGTGTGAGGACCAGGAACTAGAGGCTTTTAAGCAGTACAATTGAGACCCTCAGGGGTGAGGGCTCAGAGGCTTTTAGTCTGAGGATTTGTGGAAACAGGATCTGCTGAAGAGTTGGTGAACTGTGGCTCATTCTGTTTCTCTGATCTTTCAGCTTTCACCCCAATATCTGGCTCTGGGTTTTTTTTTTAATTAATAAGACTGTTTAGCAATTCATGTTACATGCCACATCTCCGGTCCATGTTTTTTCTGCCTGTGCCGAGAGTATCTCTCCCCTTCTCTTCTCCTAGCAAACTCCCATTCTTCCTTTAAGACCGAGCTCAAATATCATGTCTTCTCTGAAAGTTTTTAAATCGCTCTGCTAGAATTAGTGTCTCCCGTACAGGACCCCACAGTAGTCTCTGCTCACCTCTCTTAGAGCAGTTATTGTATGAACTATAAAACTTGACTATGCAGCTCTATGTTTCATTAGACAGTGAACAGATTGAGGGTTCAGTCATGTTCTGCTTGCCTTTGTGACTGCAATGTCCACAGAAGAGAGGGAAAACCTGCCTCCTAACTTGTCTTCATGGAACTATTCCTTAAGGGGGCTCATTTCATTCCAGCTTGAAAATGGCATGTCCAGGCCCTACTTCCTGTGAGTAGCAGGTACTTCCTTCATTGATGATAATAAGAAGTGAGTACGAGCCGGGCGGTGGTGGCGCACGCCTTTAATCCCAGCACTTGGGAGGCAGAGCCAGGCGGATCTCTGTGAGTTCGAGGCCATCCTGGTCTCCAAAGCGAGTTCCAGGAAAGGCGCAAAGCTACACAGAGAAACCCTGTCTCGAAAAAACCAAAAAAAAAAAAACAAAAAAAAAGAAGTGAGTACGTAAGGAGCCATCATGAAGCAACAGGCAATCCCAGGCTGCAGGTCAATAGTGTATATCGGTAGTCAATTGACCTTTTGATTCATACTTTGCCCTTTTGTGAGTTTGTAATTCTTCATGTTTCACTGTCAAGATCTCCAGAGACAGAGTTGACTGGAGCAACATCTAGGGCCCCATCCCAGGCTTCTGACTCGTCCCGACAAATTTACCGTTTCTATCCATGACTCAGACAAATACAATGAACATTCACTCATCAAATTTGCAGATGACAAGACCAGCCGTAATGGTGATTTTTGTTAGATGACAGAGTCAAGATCCAAAATGAACAAAGTAAGCTGTAACAAAGGGTCATATTGTTGAACAACAATTTATTTCAGTACAGGAACTAATTATGAAGGGGTTTGGTGGGGCATGCTGACGTGGCAGGAGAGAGTGAGGCTAAGGCTGTGATGTGGAGTGCCTTGAGCCAGAAAGTTGTACGGCCACTGGATAGACACCAAGGGTGCCCTGTTGAAGGTAGAGGCTCTAGAAGTAGGAGTGTATGATCCCTCCAGACTTGTCTCTGTCACCTCCTGAAATGCAATGCTGAGTTCTGAGTTCTGAGTTCTACCCTTTAAGCATGTTTTGTCCTAAAGTGGTCTCTGTCCCAAGGACAATGACATAATATTGGAGCTCTGAAATTCAAAAAACCAGAGCAAAGTAACCCTAAAGAATAGGAGCTTCCCCAGAAGGTGGACACAGGTCCCAGAGGTCCCTGAGCTGGAACTGACCTGAACTCCCTGCCCCTAGAAGGCACCATGCAAACTTCCAAAAGGAAGAACGCAACCAACAATCCTACTCGGCTATGACACCTAGGAAACACAACTACCAGCATGGCATGATGACCCTAAGGGTACAGTAGTGGCATGCATATCTTGGTTGTAACCAACAGTTCTCTAATTGGACTTAAGACCTGCTCAACAAGAGGGGAGCAATGCCTGCTACTGGAAACCCAGTATCCACTAGGGCTAGTAATCTTGGAGAAGAACCTAAAGCTGCCACTTCACTAAACCAGCAGACTCCCTAACTACATTTTAAAATATTTGTCCTTATCCCCACAGATAAAGTGTAGCCTTCACCCATCATCAAGGAAACTTCTTTTTGCAACAAACTGGAGACCATTACAGAAAAACACAACCAATCAAAATGCATAGTTGTGAAGCCCAATCCCAACTGGTAATCTACCACAACTCCTGTGCCTAAGAATTAGGGATCATTGCAGAAAAGGGGGCAGAAAGATTGTAAAAGCCAGAGGAACAGGGGATTCTCTGAAAAGTGTCTCCTAGAAATGTCAGAAGCTACACCCATAAACTGTCACCGACATGACTACCTAAATGTGCCGAATGATGATGACACCAATAAACATACTAATGTGGCTAGGGGGACATCTCATGAGGCCTCCACCCTACACAAAGGACTACAGGACTACAGGCAATTAAGGGATGATGAGATTAAGAGAGATAGACTTCCCAAGGAAGAGCACACCAATTAGCTATCCAATATCAAATGATCAACCTTGAAAACATGTACATATAACACTATACAGACTAAACAGGTTGTGTGTGTGTGTAACAAAAAATAATTAAAAAAAGAAGTCATAAATTTGAAGAAGAGCAAGAAGGGGTATTTGGGAGGGTGTGGAGGGAGGAAAAATGATATTATATCACAATCTCAAAAAAAATTTAAAATACAAAGAATGGGAGCTTCAGAGGCTGGGGGATGTCACTCAGTTGGTAGAGGGCTTGCCTAGCATGCATAATGCCCTGCGTTCTATCCCCTGTATAGCGGCTCCTTATAAACTAGGTGTGGTGGTACACACCTGCAATCCAAGCTGTCAGTAGTAGAGGCAGGAGGATTGGAAGTTCAAGGTTACATTTGGCTACACAGGGAGTTCAGGATACATGAGACCATCCAAAAATATTGTTTAAAAGAAAGGAAGGAAGAAAGGAGGAAAAGGGGATTAAGAGAGAAGGTAACCTCCCTTTCCAAATATCCAAGATCTGTCACTTTGAAGGATGGTTTTGTAAGACTAATGGGCAGAATTAATATTAATTGGTGAAAGTGACAGCCAGACATAGCTCTGCTCTATACACGAAAGACCGTTCCAATAAGTCAGCGCTGCTCGCAGGGGGATGCGCTGCCCTGTGGTGCCGGGAGCTCCGCTTTATTTGTTCCATTTGTCAGCAGTGTTGTGCGAAAGATTACAACATTGGAGGAAGCTCTCAACTTTCAGGTGCCACCCGCTCTTGAGAGGCTACACTTCCAAATTACGAATGCTCTCCTGCTCCTTTAATAATTGAGTTTCCCCAGGGTCTACCAGCCCAGGAGGGAGGGGGCAGAGAATGGGAAGTGAACCACAAGCATGACTTATCACAAGTGTAGCCCAATGCTGTACCTGTCCTGCCAAGGACAGGTCGTTGACCTTGGGGAGAGAATGGTTCCCACAGCCCTCTCTCTCTGCTCAGGGTTGTGAAGAATCCTTTTCTATAAGGCTTCTCATTTCCGGTGTAAATAGAGCCAGGCTTCTGGGCATGCCCACACCAGTCCCAATCCCTAGTGTGTTGAGCCTCAGGCCCTCAGCTGGTTCTCTTGCTCCTTCTGATGACTGGATTGTAGGCATTTCAAAGAGGTTTTGTATTTCCAGTCCCAGAAATGCCTTCCACTTCTTATATCTTTTTCATCAAGCCCTTCTTCCATAGCAGGGTGGTGAGGGCTAGCGAGGGTCACAATGTCTGACAAGCACAGGTTCAAACTCAAATCCCACATCTATCTTTCACTGGTGTGAACGTACATAAGTCATTAACCTCTCCGAAACTCACTTTCCTTGTCTGTAAACTTGGGGTGCTAACAGTACCTCCTTCATCACTCGTAAGGATGGAGGAGGTCCCTGCAAGGGGAGAGTTGGACAGAATGGTGACACAGGGTTACTACATCCATTAGCCACTGTTATGTGCTTCCTGGCACCTGCACCCCTCCCTTCCCAGTCCCTGTGCTCTGTCCTCTAGGTTTATCCTAAGAGCTTTTGTTCTTTCCAGCACCCATACCTGAAGAAGGTATGGGTGCTGGAAAGAACAAATCTCCAAATCCACATCTCCATATCCACATCCATATCCACCATCTCTGTATCCACATCCCATCCTGCCCCGGGGCAAACCGCTCTCTCTTTCCTCCCAAACCAAGTCATTCCAATCCTGACACACTCCTCCCCTTTTTGCAGGAGGAAACTGTTCTCTCACACGCTTTGCATTCTAACAGCTTCTATGGCCAGTGCTCGCTCTGATCTGTTTAATAACATATTTTGAACTAATCCCTTGTAATAAAGGGATTTCATTACTAGCAGAGACAGCTGTGTAATGCAGTGAGTTCATTAGTTTCCCTTTGGCTGGAGTCAAAAGTTTTGCAATGCTGGAAAGTTCTGGTGAGGAAGATTGCCTGGGGAAGCTGAGAAAGGAAATTCCACGAGGATAGATATTCAAGCTACAGAAAGAGTAGGGGCTTGTGGCTAGAGAGAGGTCCCCAGGAAGAGTGCCAAGGCTTCAAGGATGGCAAGGGCTTCTACGATGGTGAGGTGCCCAGGTTAAGAGTCTGAACTCCCCTACCTGCTTGTAGAGGCAATGCCACTCTAACTTGGCCAGCTGCCACCTTCCTCACACTGTGTCTTACTTTCTGATCGGCCGTCACCCTGGTGTCTTGTTTCGATGTTCTTGTATCAGACTTGGTATAAAAGAGCGTCAGCTAAACTGAAATAAATCCACCCCCTTTCTATTTTATCTCTCTGTGTTTTCTCCTGAACACATCCTACTTCAACAGCCATTTCTAAAGTGGTAATAAAAAATGTCCATTTCCACCTCTGGCTTCTAGAGACGCATCACTGTCTCAGCTTCCTGCTTACCTTCTCCATGAGGCTGTTTGCCTCATATCCTTGTCTGCTGGCTTTATCTCCTTCCCACTCTGACCCTCTCATTATCATACCTTGTACTCTTCATGTTTCTCGTGGCAGCAAACAGAAGTCCCATCCCGCTGTGTACTCAGTTAAGAATGCAGTGGCTACCCTTCCTATCTGTCACTCCTTACTGTTCCTATCTAGCCAATGACCACATTTTGTCATTCATCTATTAAATAGTTTGACTTCATCCATTTCTCTTCACAGCCCTCGTTTACACCACAGGGCCTGGTTTCTAACTTATACCCAGCCTTATATCATTCTCTAGCCAGCAGCAAGAGTAACTCATCTGCTTCCATCACAGCCCCAGTCTGTGCCTTTCACCCTAAGACCAACCCCATCAACCTCCTCCATGTAGTCCGTGAGTCCCTAGCAAAGGTGAGCTCCTTCTGATCACGCTGGTGTGTCTTAGCATCAGTGTGTATGTGTGTGTGTGTGTGTGTGTGTGTGTGTGTGTGTGTGTGTAACTCTCAGATTTTCTGTACCATCCCTTTCTTAGCTTCTCTAACACATTATGCCACTTCATCAGCGCATTGGCCCTCCACACAGTGATGGCCAATCTTCACTGTCAGGTCGGCTGTGTTGAGAACCACTTGGTAGAGCCGCCTCTGGACATGTCTCTGAGGGTGTTTCCAGAGATTTAACTGAAGAGGGACCCCCCACTTCAATGCTGGTATTTTTAACTCATGGCTGGGGTCCTGGATTAAATATAAGAAGAAATGGAGAAAGTATGTTCCCCGGCATTTCTCTCTCTCTCCCTCCTCACTAGGAAGGTGATGTGACCAGCTTATACCCCTCACCACTGTGCCTTGCTGACATGAAGGACTGTGTTCTTTCTTAAAAAATGAATCCTTGCTCTCTTAAGTTGCTCTGGTCAGACATTTTGTCATAGACATGAGAAAATAACCAATGCACATGCCCAAGAAGACCTGAGAGGTTGGCATGTGATGGATGCTAAGCCTCCTGTCACTCCTCTGTGTAATTATCACAGCAAGGCAAAGGCACAGGTGCTTTGTATCTCATCCCATTCCAAGCAGAGACCTGGAAGACCAATGCATCTGTCAAAGGACTCACACTCTGGCTCTGACCTTGTCTTTCCAGAGTAGAGCCAAGAACTAACAGGAGTGAGTTTCAGCTCCCTTCCAATCAGACGCCCCTGCATAGGGCCCCTCTTCTACCAGGGTCCTGATGATGAACAAGGAAGGAAGCATTTGTCTTCCTATCCTGGCAATAGGCACACGCTTTGTTTCTGGCCATGTGTAGGAAGCTGAGCAATGCCCCACAAGAGAAATCAACCACTACCCACGGGCATCTGCAAGTGTTGCCACAAACTGCAAAGTCATTCCAGATGTGATTAACTGAAGGACACTGGGATAGGATTGTCATCTTGAGATAACGCAGTGGGCCCAGTGACCACAGCTGTCCCCATAAGAGGGAGGCACATACAACGATGCATCTCTAGTTAATGCTTTATTGAATACTTGGAGTTTGGTGAGGGGTAGATTCTCAGTGTTTTCACCTGAAGAAAGACAGGAGTCAGCAAGGTTAGATATTTAACAGAAGGAAATGGAACATGACTACTGAAGCACAGGTTGGATACATGTGATTTGTGACTTGGGCCATAGGGACAGAGTCCTCTTAGGATCTCCAGAGATGACAATGCAATTGTCTTGGACTTTGCGATGCCTGTACTTTGAGACAGGGAATATTCATTTTGTTTGTTTGTTTCTTTGTTTGTTTTAAGTATTTTTTGAGGCAGGGTCTTGTTACACAACCCTGACTTTCCTGGAATTCAATGTGTAGATTAGGTTGGACTTGAACTTATGACAAGCCTCCTGCCTCAGCTTCTCAAGCATTAGGAACACAGTCATGACTTACCATGCCTACCTAATAAAGAATCTATTGCTTAAAGATGCTCAGTAAGTGTGACATTGTGGCCAGGGGTGATGAGACAGGGTTTTCAACTAAGTGGAAAAGTTTCTCTTGGAGAATGGTACCCTAGCAACAAGAAGTAAATTGAGAAGGTGGACACAGCCCTCCTAGGGTTTGCGATGACTAGTTCCTTCCATCGGGTGACCTTCTAACTCCCTCTCTACTTATACATATTTATGTGGTTGACTTTCCCTTTTCTTAAGGATGGAGACTCTGTCAGCAGTTACTACTTAATCACCAGAGACTGCCCTGGCAACATTTCCAAACATATAGCATCAAGCTTTCTCCTCTGGTGATAGACTAGCACAGCAGGTTCAGGACCCTTTTAGTCAGTATATGCTAGGCTTTGCTGTGGTAATGAATAAGTCCTCACATTTAAGGAATGTAACATGGAAAAATATTAGTTATTTCCCTGTACAAAATCAGGCAAGGGAGGCTATCCTCTATGTGGTAGCTCAGCAGTTCAGGCTGCCTCTATGCTGAATTCATCCATCTCAATTCATGGCGTCGATGAACACCTCAGCATTAGGGAATAGAGTTCCTGAGGGACTCATCCCCACTCTTAACTGACAAGCAAATGTGGGGCAATGGATGCTTCTGCTTATAGCTCGTTGCAGGAACTAGCCACCTGCACCTGCAAGGCAGGCTGTGGAATCTTGAGGCTCACACTGGAAGAAGAGAATACATGTGGAGTGATTTACTAATCAATTTACTAGATTTACTAGAAGGAGGTCACCAGCATCCTGGGAATGAATTCTAGGCTC
Organism: Peromyscus californicus insignis; assembly: GCF_007827085.1. NCBI lineage: Eukaryota > Metazoa > Chordata > Mammalia > Rodentia > Cricetidae > Peromyscus > Peromyscus californicus. Next base: position 41,511,712 of record NW_026294551.1, on the reverse strand, counting down.
TGAGAGGAATGCCATCACGTGTGAAAAATTGTGGGACAGAGTTTCTATCAATATGTCAGCAGAGAAAGGCCACATGAAGAAGCTATCATGTTAGCTCCCATGAAGGAAGCTGACTAAAGAGTTAATGATGGCTCCCTCAGGACCAAGACATCTAGCCATTCATTAAATCTATCTGCAGAAGAAAGATCTGGCGAGAGGTCTTAAAAGAACATACCACAATGCCCCCAACAAAAACAGTGGGGCATGCGTATACTCTTCTTTCTCTTTGCTTCTTTTGGTTAACCCCGTTTCTTTAGAATATGCAACTCTTTTGTTCTGTGTGTATTCGTGCAGTTTGTAATCATATGTGCTGCATAACAAGTGTTCCCCAAATTCAGTGATGTAAAATGCAAGCAACTAGCAAGGGGAAAAGGATCTTTTTTGTCTGTTTGTTTTCAAGACAGGGTTTCTCTGTGTAACAGCACTGGCTGTCCTGGAAATCACTTTGTAGACCAGACTGGCCTCGAACTCACAGAGATCTGCCTGCCTCTGCCTCTTGAGTTCTGGGATTAAAGGTGTGCACCACCACCGCCTGGCTGGAAAAGGATCTTAATACAGTGTGGATGTGAAGGAATACACTGAAAACTGGTGCAGCATTAGCCGCAAACTAGTATACTGTGGAACTTGTCATGGTGGTTTCTCAATAAACTAAAGATGGAACTACCATATGACACAGCCCTAAAAATTCTGGACATAGACCCAAAGGAGGCAAAGGTCTGGATATAGACCTATGCCTTTTGTAGCACTATTTATAACATCTAACTTATGAAGTCACCCTTGGTATCTATCAATGGATGAATGGATAAGGAACTTATGGTATGCCCATACAATGGAGCATTATTCAGCCATAAAGAAGAAGGAAAGTATCATCTGTAGTAAAATGGATGGAACTGGAAAACAGGGTGTTGAGTGAAATAAACTACTCACAAGCCAAGTTGCACAGGTTTTAGGACCTTTATAAGACTGTGAGTTTTGTTTACCCCCTGACCCTTCTTATTTTAATTTACTTCCTGGGTTTTCATGAGCCTTTCTCTCCTCTCAGAAGGGAAAGTTGAAGTCAGAGGAAATAGTTACACATCCCTCTCATCTGAGGGATCTGTGGTGGTGGTGGTGGTGGTGGGGAACTGAAATGAGGAAGTCTTTTATTAGAGAAGAGAGGAACCAGACAAAGAAAGATAAAAGCATAGGAATGTGTGACTCTCATAAAAGGAAGAGGTTATTTGCAAAGTGGGGCCTAGAACTCAGGTCACCTGATTTTTCTCAAACTGATTTCAACCCTCTACTCTCTCTACCTACTTTTCATCTCCCCTCACTTGACTGTGCTGGTTAGTCCATAGAAATTATCACCTCCAAGGTCACCTAGGAATTTCTTGGTCATATATTCAGTTCTGACTTCTGACGTTCTCAGCTCCTTTCATGCTTCATGGAGCCCCAGTCCACACCACTGCCCATGCTCTTCATCTTCTTTGGGTACTCCTCTTGATCCTTCCACACGTCTCAACACTTACCCCTCTTCCCATCCCAGCTTAATTAATACCTCTCCCCCAGACTTCTCTGACCACCCAACCCACAACTCTTCTCACCCAATGTAGAGGAAACAACTTTATTATCTGAAAGATTTGGTGTAGAATGTCTACCACTGGATAGTTGTGGGTCCTTGACTGATACATTACATAAATTTTCATCCTCAGCTAAGTGGGAATAGGAAAGCCAATAACCCAGGTTTATGAAAACAATACAATGAGATCATATATTATGATGAAGGGTTAAGTGACTGGCCTTAGTTGTGCCTGTTTATGATTCAGATGTAGCCAGACACACCAAGAGAGCCATAGATAGACTTTTTATGACACTATTCCCCAAGAGAAAGAACCCACCTATAATATGACAGTCCAGATGACCAAGCTTGCTTGAGAGAATTCCAAGGTGACAGGGAGCATGTAAATGTAGCAGACAAGGCAGTCAGGCTGTGTCCTGGCTTTGAATGCCAACTCTTCTGCTTCTTAGCTGGGTAATTGCGGCCTTCACTCTTTCTGCCTTTCTTTCCTCATTTCCAGAGTAGGGATTAAATACAGAATGGCCTATTTGATAGGGTTAATGCAGAAATAAGTGAAATACCTTTAAAGGATTTAGAACATCTCTGACAGACTGTAAGCCTTCAATAAATGCTAATTATCCTGTTTTATGTCATTATTCACCCGCATAGTCGCTGTGGACCTGCCTTCATCTTTGGGAGAAGGGGCTGTGAGTAAAATTGGAAAGAGATATTTTACTAACCAGCTTCGGGAGAGCTTGGAGGGAACAGAGGGAAGCCTGCGCCACAGCATCTGTTATAAGGGTATCACCGGGGAGAATAGAGCCATAAGAAACAGCTTGAAACTGGGTCATTCTACAAAAGGGGGTAGAAGAGCAGTTTCTAGCCATGGCTATAAGCTAGAGTTGGGTAGTTTTAATGAATGCTCATGTCTGGGCCCTACCAGAACTGCTGGGTCAACCTGTGAGTATTTGAAAAAAGCCTCTCAGGTGATTTTAGTTTGCACCAAGGATTATAAAACACGAGTTACAGTGAGATGGGAATGAAGTTGGAATGTTGGAAGTGATGATTCTAGAGGGTGTATGTGATGTAAGAGGTATGAGAGTAGAGTGCAATTGAGGTGAGTGGATCCTGGACATGGCGCCAAGGGGAAGGCAAGTCAGGTACCTAGGGAGGCAAGATTTGTTGAGGGTGGGCACTTCCTCAAGTTTCACATCTTAAGCATCCAGTTGTCTCACTTTAGACCCAGTCTTGTCCTAGTGGTTTGGAAAAATGTGATGAGTACTTTTCTTGGGTGCTAGTATTAGTTGACCATGACCTATTTTGAATTAGACATATAAAAAAGGAAAGAGATTAAATTCCCAGTCTCATAGTGATCTTATCACCCATATAACCATTTATTCATTCATCTAACCATCCACCTATTTATAGATCATCCATCTATCCATCTATCCATCCATCCATCCATCCATTAGTCATTTAATTATTTTTATTCAATCAACATATATTCAGGACCTATTACATTTGGCTCTTTAAGCTCAAAATGTTTATCTGCCTCTTTGTACAGATATCAGGAGTTTTGTCAACTCATGAGGAGAAAGGCAGACCCTGTGGTCTCATTAGCTCTGGAAACAGGATGTGGGTCAGCTGGAGACTAGGCGATTTGAGGAAAGAGAAGGGACATTACTACCTGCTAGCCATGGAGACAACTGTATTGCTTATCGTCTCCAAGTGCAATTTTAAAATTGATAAAATGGGAATGTCAGGTAGTGATGCTGCTTAAATATCAAGCAAGCATATAAGGCCCAAGGAGTTGTGAAAGGGTTGGGAAGAGCATTAGAATGACCTTCAAGCTGTTGATTTTAAAATATTAGTTTCTTCCCTACTTAAAGCACAGCTTTTTGTAGCCAGAGAAATGCAAAGCTCGAGTGTGGGCTGAACGCAAGTGCCATCTAATCAGATTCCTCATTATACAAACAAAGGGGCCAGAGAGAGTCAGTGCTCTGGCCAAAGCTGTGCAACAAGTCGCTGACTCATGGAGTTGGAAGAAGCTCAGGACACTTAATCCAAGTTAACATGGAAGCATCCGGAAAGCAGATGGATCGCTAGTTTCTGTGGATAAAAAAAACCACCTCATCCATTTTTTACCATGTCTGGCTATGGCGCTGGGATGGACGGCAGATGCGAGGGTCCAACTTTCCTATTTCTTGAGCATCTATTAATAAAAAGCATCGGGCATATGCATGCATGCCGTCTCATTCCATCTTTACTAAAACCTGTGGCCTATGATCACTCTCTGTAGTTTACAGGTGGAAGAAACAGGCTTCCAGAGATGAAGTGACTTTGCCAGGGACTCATAGCAGGGATGTGGTAGTGCTGGGCTTGAGCCCAGGTCTTCAGACTTCAAAGCTCACACTCTAGGCTTAGTTTCATTGTTTAACTTGCAAAAGCTCCTGTAAAACAATATATTGATGGATCTGTCTCTATGACTGGCCCAGAATCACATGTCTAGGCTAAGATAGAAGACAGGTAGCATTGCTGGTCATAGGGACACAGTAGGCGACCCCTCCCCAACAGTGTCCCCCACATAGCTGAAAATATATCAGGTGTCTCAGTGGTTGAGGCAGGCCTTGAGAAATTCACTCAATTAATTTCTCTGTCCTCTTAAAAGCCTGCAATTCCGTTATTATAAGGTCAAGTCTTTGGTCAGTTTTTGCCTCTGGTGCTGAATAGTTAAGGGTAGAGATGAAGGCCCAGTGAGTCCTGTTAGCTCAGCACAAGTGACTTTGTTCTTTCCTCCTCCACCTGCTGGACTGAGTCATCCTTCCAGGCCTGGCACAAATGTCATTCACAGGAACTTACAACACCTTCTGAGTCATCACTCTGCGCTTGGGGCTAAGGATGCAGGGATTATTAAGGTAGCTTATCCTGCCAAGACCACACTCACTACTGCCTGGTGAGAAGCTGGTGAGAAAATATGCAATTGCTATGTTGGGTCAAAAAGGATGAAGGTGGATGCCAACCCCAGGGTGTCCAAAGGCTCTAACCCTGGAGATGATGACATATAGATTATCTGTTGCCAGTGTTCCCCTGGAATACAGTTTCTTTACCCCTAGTACTTACCAGGTACTTTGAAGGATACCTATCAAAACGTTTATCTTGGCCATCAGTGGAGGTCTGTTTCCTTGTCTGTCTTAGCCCTTTTTGTAGGAGTCTCTATGGCTAGTGTGGGTCCTGATGCCCAGCAAGTGCAAAGTGAAGGAAATAATGGGTGAGAACATGAGACAACTTAAGGTTATGTGTCAGAGAGGTGGGAGGATTGGGATACTGGAACAGCAGATGGGTGAAATGAGAAGCTGGTAGCAGCAGCAGGTCCTTCTAAAGCATGTCTGACTGGGGTTAGAGGACAAGGGACAGCTCCTGTGATCCTGGAAATGGGATGGAGCCTCCTCTCCACTTTTCTTTCTAACCCCGGAGCAGGTCAGTGCATCCAAGAAGCTCAGGGCACTCCCAGGTCCAGCTAGAGGATCCCTTACATATTCTCCAGTTTCTAGCTCTACAACATTAATTCCACTCTTCATATTGACTGAGAGCCTGCCTTCATTGTGAATAATTCACTGTACCTTATTTTTTAAACCTCTATTTAATCAGATCCCTCCTCCCTTTAAACAAATAGTGACTTATATTTGCCAAATAATGACTTCTCAATGAAGAGCACCTTAAAAAGGAATCTTACAGTGGAGCAGCACTAAGAAGACTCGGGGCTTAAAAAAAGGATATATGAAGTTAGGAGGGGAAAGTGGTGGAGGGGATGGGAAGAGTTGGAGGAGACAGAGCGGGGATTTGATTAAAATACATGATAGTCGTGTCTGAAATTCTCAAACAATAAGACAAAATAGTTGACACTTGCTCTCTACATCTAAGTGCATTTCTAACTAACAAATACAATAAACTATTACTAGCATTAGATGTGACAAAAAAGGAATCTCACAGTGGGCAGTTTTCCATGATGATAAGAACACTGCAGGAGCCGGAGAAGCCAGAGAGAGGCCTCTGTCTACTCGCTCTCCTTGGGGGTCCTGCCCTTAATCCATGTTTTGTTTGCCTTGGTTTGATCACCTTCTCATATACCATGTGAGCTACTTGTGTATCAAATGCATTATTTACTGTTTGTCATTCCCTCCCACACTACAGTGTGAGCTCCATGAGGTTTGGCTATCTCTAGCATCTAGAATGGGAGTCAGAATACAGTAGATGCTCAACGAATGCTAGTTGGATATGAATGGTTTACTGAATCCAAGCTCTGAAAGCCTCCCTGAGTAAAAGTGAGGAGGGACCTTACAAAGTTCATGGCTTGTGCCTTCCAGAAACCTATTGGAACTAAGCTGGCATGCTTTTTGTGGTGGCAGCTTTGGTTATTGCAGTCACAATGACAATTATGGTAGTGGTGATGATGGTGATTGTGGTAGGGTGATAGAGTGATGGGAATCATGGTGGTAGTGATGGTCATGGAAGTCACAATTAAGCCATAAGGAATACCTGCATCTACTGGACACCAGAGTTTTCAGAGAATTTTCAGACCCTTCTGTCTTTCATCTTCACAGTGTCCTTAGGAGTAGGTAGCAGGGACCAAGAGTACTTCTACCTTTTTCAGAGATCAGCCTAGTTGAGAGTAATGAAGTATGTTCAAGACTACACAGCCATCAAAACCAGAGCTAAGATGGCAACTCAAGCCATGTTCCTTATTATCTCTCTTTCCTCTACATTTCACAGTAAGTATTCTCTTCCCATCAGTGTCATTTCCAATGGCAAAGAAAGTCCTGCCCAGGAGTGAGCTCCCCACACTGTGTATGTGTGTGTGTGTGTGTGTGTGTGTGTGTGTGTGTGTGTGTGTGTGTGTGAATGGATGATGGTGCTGGGGCTATATCTAATGATAATATGGGTTCAATGTGGTCAGTGTTACATCCCACCCAGCCCTTATAATCTCATCTCTTTAGGGAACAGAAAAGTAGGCCCTTTGCAGAAACCTGGGACTCAACTTCATCACTTAACCAAGAAATTTGTCTTAGAAGGGAACAAACGAATCAGATCAAAGTGACAACAGAGACCTGTCTGCACAGGTGACAGCTAGAGACTACTCTGAGCTATATAGTTATTAATCTTTCTCTTGCCCATTGGAGTTGGTTTGAGTTGAGACAGTGGTTTATTTTCCTGGTCAATTCATCTCTCCTTTCCTCTTTGACTGTACAGTCACCTTGACAGTAGGTTTCTGAGGTAGACTATAGAGAAGCCATCCGAGGGATTGGAGCTAGCAGGTGGCTGGGGGTCTGTGGGTGCTGGCTGGCATGTTCTTTGCTCTAGTTATGGGGTCTTGTCAAAGGTCTTGCTTTTAGGAAGTAGTCATGCCCAGGTGGTTCACCAGAGGCTAACGTTTAAAGCATGTGAACAATATTTAGAATAGTCTTCTTGACTGGAGAAGATCAAGAAAGATCACGAGTACTTAGAGGGCAGAAGGAGGAATTTCTTCGTGTAGTTGGTGAGTTCTAGTGACCTGGCAGCTCTCCAGTCATCCTAAAATACAACTCAGAAGGGGAGATTGGTGAACCACAAGTCTCTTTCTTGGTAGAAACTGAAACATTTATTCTTTTCTTTTTTTTGTCCTGCCCCCACCCCCCGAAGCATTTATTCTGAGAGCTGGGAAGGTCCTAGCACTTCCCTAGGACTATGAAATCACGACTTAATATTTTTGAGAAGTCAATATGGTATACAGTATTTACATCACTCCCCCTCCATCTTCACTCTCTAACTCCTCCTCTGTCGTCCTCCCACTCCTTCTCAAATCCATGGCTTTCTTTTTAAAAAATATATTTAATTATGATATATGTGTGAGCATATAAATGCAACCTACTGAATCCATTTAGTGTTGCTTGTATATAAATGTTTTTAGGGCTGATCACTTGTTATTAGATAACCCACCAGGGGGCTTCATCCCTGGGAAAGACTGATTCTTCCTCTCTCAGTAGTCATTAGTTGCTTGTAGCTTTTCATCTAGGGGTGGGACCTCATGGGATTTTCCCAGTCTGTTTTGACATGTCAACTGGTGTTGTCATTGTTTAGGTCTTCTCTAGGCAGCCATGTTGTTAAGAGTTCATGGCTACAGCTTCTCAGTCATATATAGAAGACACAGTCTCACAGCAGATGTCCTTGTCCTCTGGCTCTTACAGTCTTTCTCCCCCCCTTCCCCACCATGTCCCCTGAGCCTTAGTTGTATGGGTTGTATTTATCAGTTGGGACTGGGTACCCCGTTGTCAGTTGTTTCCAGTATATTGACCTGTTATGGATTTCTGTAATGGTCTCTGCTGCAAAGAGAAGCTTCTTTGATGATGGCTGACAGCTACACCACAGACTGGACCCGGGCACAGGGTGAGTGACTGGGAAAAGGCCTGGAGGTTGGATGTGGTGCTGATTGGCTAGGGCCAGGTGTGGTGATATTTTATTTGTGCTGAAATGTGGTGATATTTTATTTGTGCTCTAATAAATAAAGCTTGCCTGGAGATCAGAGGGAAAAGTCAGCCATTATAAGTAAACAAAAGTCATGCAATGTTAGCATATGCCTTTAATCCTATCACTTGGGAGGCAGGGATCTGTCTGGATCTATGTGAGTTCAAGGCCACACTGGGAACAGAGCCAGGTGTGGTGGCACACACTTTAAATTCCAATACTGGTTAACTATGGAGGTCTGGACAGACAGACAGACAAGAAGTGACAGAGCCGGGCAGGAAGAAGAAGTGATGTAGCTGGACAGAGAGAGCAAATCAGATGACAGAACAGCAAGGCATATAGGTGTGGGTAGACAGGAAGTATCTTGCTTTTGGAAGCTGTTGAGTTGGTGAGGTGAGGCAGCATGTGGCTCTTCCTATTCCTCTGATCTTTCTCAGGTTTTCACCCCTATATCTAGCTTCATGTTTTCTACTAATAAGACCGTTTAGAAATAAGTCTACAGTTAGGTGAGCTCAAAATCAAGACTTTAAAAAGGAAGCTATCTCCATTTCTGTTCCATAGGCCTGTTATATGTATACCTCTCTCTCTCTGAAGGTACAGTCAGTGCTTACCTCCTGTCTCTCTTTACTCTTAACTATTTCAGATTCTTGCCTGCATCTTTCCAGCCTCTTTTTCTTTTATGCAGGTGTCTCTGTTTTTAATACACCTGTATCAGCTGCAATCGCAATGGGTGAATGCTGCAGCAAATGCTCTCCAAATCACAGTGGTTTAAAACAGGTCAGGGTTATTTCTTACCCATGTTGTACTCATCTAAAGCAGTTGGGGTGAAGGTTCTAATCATCCTAATCTCTCAGGGACACAAGATGACAGGGTTATGCCCTGAGTGTAGAGGCATCTGCTTATAACCTCAGCTCTGAGAAGGCAAAGAAGGATAGATCTCTGGTGCTCATTGGATAGCCAGCTTCGCCTACTTGTCAAGTTCCAGGCCAGTTGAGAGTCCATGTCTCAAAGGAGGTGGACGATGGTATAGTTGGTATAGTTGCCATCACCATCTGTGGTGGTTTAAATGAGAATGTTCCCCCATAGGCTCATATTGAATAATTGGTCCCCAGTTGGCGGAACTGCTTAGGAAGGATTAGGAGGCGTGGCCTTGTTGGAGGGGGAGGTATTACCGGGGTGAGCTTTGAGGCCTCAAAAGCCTCCCACCATTCACAGTGTGCCTCTCTGTCTCCTGCATGTGGATTAAAATGTGAGCCCTCAGCTGTTTCTCCCACCATACGTTTGCTCCACCATCAAGGGCTCTAATCCTTTGAAACTGTAAGCCTAGTTAAATTCTTTCTTTTATAAATTCCCTGCTTTGTCACAGCAATAGAACAGTAACTAAGACACCTCTCAAAACATAAAGAGGAGAAAGAAAGGGGAGTCATGTGACTGCTTCTGAAGCGCTCTCTGTCATCCATGAAAAGAGATCTCATAGCCCCGCCTCACTGGATGTGATTGAAGAAGGATTGAAATTAGAATACTGGTAACTGTTACCAATATAATCTGTTATGTACAACACCCCCCATTCCTTTCTCCCTTCCTCTGCCTCTGTATCCAAATTCCATTCCTCACCCCATTTGCACATTATTCTGCTTCCTTTTTGCCTTTGCCTCCATAGTTTTCTCCCTACTCCCACACCCCATCATCTGCTGCCCCTCAATCCCTCTATTCCCCACCCAGGCCCCGAAGGCCACATCTTTTGCCGCGCTGGATGGATAGGATTCAACCTCCAGCTTTCGATCCACAAGTTTCACTTGCTCCTAATTGAGCTTAATGATTTATGTCTTGTAATGGACACAAATGGGCAGGAATTCCAGGATCTCATTAATAATTTTAAACATGCCAGAAGTAGGATTTTTAAATCTTAAGCAAAAAATTAAATGACCATAAAATCTTTGTTCGCTTCCCGGGAGACAATCCCGTTTCAACTTGACAGCTTAATTAAAAGCTGGGCAAATTGGACACAACACTTTTAATAAACAGGACTTGGCAGGCCAGGGAAAGAGATGAAAGGGAGGTGAGAACGGAGAAAATGAAGTTCACAATGTAACAAGAGGAAATGAAGTGGGAGGTCCCTTCCTAGGGAATGACCTTTCTGGTTGCTGCACATATCTTCGAGCAACAGGAATGCCACAGAAGATTCTCAGAGACTAGGTTCTTTATTTCTTCTAAGATCATATTATGTCATACGAGGAGAAAGCTGTTACCCATGGATGTTCTGGGGGATGCCTGGGTCCATGTTTGACTGCTTCTGGACCAAGTTCCTTCCAAGTCCACTGAGAAATCTATTTGGGGGATGGTCTGGGGGCCCAGCTCTGAGGAGTTGCTACATGTAACAAGCTTTATGAGGAGACTTCAGACTTTTCTTCCATTTTACAGTCTTGCCTTACCTCTGGTGGGTGTGCATGTGCATGTGCATGTGTGTCTGTGTGTATATGTGTTTATGTGCATGTGCATATAGGGGTCGATACATGTAGAGTCCAGAGGACTCTGTTGTTCTGTTGTTCTTCAGGCATTGTCCACCTCCTTTGAGACATGGACTGTAACTAGAGTTTTCCTGCCTGGCCCACAGTCAGGATAAGTCTCTGTCACCCGCCAGTCCCACAGCCGCTCAGACCCAACCAAGTAAACACAGAGACTTATATTGCTTACAAACTGTATGGCCATGGCAGGCTTCTTGCTAACTGTTCTTATATCTTAAATTAGTCCATTTCTATAAATCTATACCTTGTCATGTGGCTCGTGGCTTACCAGTATCTTCACATGCTGCTTGTCATGGTGGCAGCTGGCAGTGTCTCCCCCCTCCTTCCTGTTCTCTCAATTCTCCTCTCTGTTAGTCCCGCCTATACTTCCTGCCTGGCCACTGGCCAATCAGTGTTTTATTTATTGACCAATCAGAGCACATACAGACCATCCCACAGCACATGGACTCTCAACTGGCCTGGAACTTGACAAGCAGGCGAAGCTGGCTAGCCAATGAGCACCAGAGATCTATCCTTCTTTGCCTTCTCAGACCTGAGGTTATAAGCAGATGCCTCTACACTCAGGGCTTTGGTTGTTGTTGCTGGGTTTGAACATGGGTACTGAGGATTGAACTCAGGTTGTCACAGGTGGGAGGCAAGCACTTTACCAGCTAAGCTATCTCCCTAGCTTTGGGTCTGCTCTTTGATTATCCCATTTGTGCTCAAATATTCCTATCTCCACTAAGGTTTAGTTTTCTTTTGGATCTGTTGCCGCTACTTGTCATAGGTAAGGAATGGTTCAGTGTGGGGCCTGGCTACAGACTCCATTGCCAGAAACCACACAGGAATCACCCAAAGTTCATGCATGGGCTAGGGCAGAGCCTGTAAAAAGTCCTTTCGTTACCATCCTCCTCGGTGGATACAGGATTCCACTTACAATGAGCTCACTTCATAGAACTTAACGATTTAGAAGAGGCAGGAAGCAGGAACCCAGACTCCTACCTCCACTCTGCCTGACTTGTCCTGTCAGCTGGAGGGGGTAGATTTCCATTCTCATTTAGGACTGGCCTATCCTCGCCCTCATCAGTTGTCTAGTTGGCTTGAGCTTATTTTGAATTCAAAGTAATTTACTTATGTATAACTGCCACATGCTGCTTTAGTTAAAGTGAAGACTGCCTGTCTTCCTGGCATAAAAAGAATTAAACGAGAAAAGAAAGAAATTAAAATGTGTTTGAAAGTATTCTGATCCTCACTGCAAAGTCTCATGGGGAGGAATTGGCTATAAGCTTCCGGATAAGTAAAAAAACGATCTCTTGGGCTTGTGGGATTTGCTGACCCTTGAACAATAACACATTCATGTGTGTGTGTCAGGGGTGGGGGTGAGGTGGGGGGTGGAATTGCTGCCCACTCTCCTTCGCCAGCCCCACCCTCACACACCCCTGCTTTCACTACAGAATCCCAGAAGTCTGAGGCAAGTGAAGTCTTTGGCACTGATCTGGGTTGTCTGTGTACAACTGAAGACGCCACACCTCAGAGAGAGGAAGCCACTTGTCCAAGCCATGCAGAAGGATTGCTGCTGGGCCTCGAGAGAGGTGACTTCCCTCGTCAGCGAATAAACATGACTTTCAGAGACATGTGGACTTATTACTGGCTATGGGTATTTCTAGCTCAGTGCGAAGCTCATTTTTTCAAGTCGCCTGCTAAGTGAAAACAAATTCTATCCTTTTCACTGACTTCCGTAAAAATAGAGATGTTCTTGCTTAAAAGACCCCAACAGCCTGGCCTGCCAAGCTTGTGGATAGAAAGGTTTAAACGATAGTGTAAATGCCAAAGTGTGTTTTTGCGTGCTGGCACGTCAGGTGGAGACTACCAGACTGCAAACACACAGGGGTGAGGCTTCTTTGGGGACGTGATGTGAAAGATCTAAGTTTAGATTGTGGTGATGGCTGCACGATTCTATGTGCTTACTAAAATGGTTCAAGTGAACGCTTGAATGAATTCTTGGGTACATAAATTATGTCTCAATAAAGCGTATTCCCTTTAGAAAGCAGAAAGAAAGACAAAACTAAGAATGAAGGTGGAGACCACGCTCTCAAGACAAGAGCAGAGGTAGATGGTGACTCCCGGCTTCCGTGAGAGTTTAGGCTTAGGCTCTTGAAGGCCCCCTCCTCCAGCCACAACAGCAAAAATGGGAGCAGATGGCACCCTTCCAATCAGTCCCACTCCAGACCTTCATCTCAGAACTGCATTCCAACCTGACAGCTCATTAGCTTCTGTCAAATGCATGTTGGATGGAGTGACATTTAGAGGGACAACATATGTGGCATGTTAGCATATGCCCCCTCGGGGCCACGGAAATCCTATTAGATCCTCAGAAAGTTGGATATTGGCACTTCATTAGCTTAGGCACCCATAGAATGTGTCTACAGCCATTATAGGCACGTTCTTTTAGCTCCACCAAAGCTAAGGAGTGACTTGGTCACATGAACTGTGTAGGTATTTCTGGTCAGATGTTGCCCTTTATATTCCCAGTGTCCTTCCCATGAGACCCAATATGGTAAGCACCCCACAGAATTAGCACCAAGATAAAATTTCTTTAAAACTTTCTCTTTTATATTTAGTGTGTGTGTTTGTGTGTGGGGGCACCTTTATACCACAGCACACCTATGGATATCAGAAAACAACTTGTGGAAGTCAGGTTTTTCCTCCTACAGTTTGGGTCCTGAGGATTGAACTCAGGACTTCAGGCTTGACCATGAGCCCCTTTATCCACTGATCCATCACAGAAGCCCAAGGAAAAGTTTATATCCTAAAATTTTAAAATGACTTATTTGCAAAGCAGTGGGAGCTACTGAACCCATCGCAGGTAGGAATGATGTCTCCCCCACCGCCCCCTCCACATCCTCTACTTCTTCCTCCTCTGACTCCACTCTTCCTGGCTTTCCCCTTTCTCTCCTCCTGTTCTTCCTCCTCTCCTAATTCTCCTCCTCTTCTTTCCTTTGTCTTTGTCTGTATTGTCAGAACAGATTGAAGAGTAGTGGTCTGGGGAGATGGCTCAGATGCCTTTCAAATATAAGGACTTGAGTTCAATACCCAGAACCCATGTTTTTTTAAAGAGCAGGCATGGTGGTACATGCTTGTAATCCCAGCAGAGGGAAGGCTGAGACAGGTAGATTCATAGGGTTTCTGATCAGCTAGCTTCAAATAAGTGGTTCATGATGCTTAAGACTAAGACTGTCCTCTGGCCTAAACACACACACACACACATACACACACACACACTCACACTCATGTGAATACGCACCTGTCCCATATTCCCCCACACAGATGAACACATACACAAACACATAAAAATAAAATGAATGAAGTTAGGGCAACAGCTCCCAGGGACAAACGTCTCTGGTGCAATAATTTCGCAGCTTTCTGGTAATTTCATCTCCCTCATATTCATCCAAGCACCCAAAACAGTGCCACGGAGGTTAAAACGATGGATGAGACATGGTGTTTACCCTCACGGAGGCAGACATAAGAATAAGTACAGACACAGTTCCATGGCAGAGGCCTTTTCCAGAGACTGTCCTTTTCCAGGTCTAGGTGAAGGAGGAGACAACGGGAACAGGAAATGGTGAACCAATATCCAGGCGAGTACAGTAGCTAGATTCCCCACCCTATTTTCTGTGCCCATGTTTTTGTCACCCTGTGGACTGGGAAGAGACTGGCCTTCCTAGGACTAAGCCAGTCTTTAGAGAGTTCATAAAAAAAAGCCATTCTTGGGAGGACATAGAAAAATGATTCACCCCAGAGCCCACACATCCTAATCTAGTGCTCAGACTTCAGGATGCAGACCGTTCTACAGCTCAGAGCCCACATGGCTGATGGTGCTTGCACTCACCGATCACAAACCACTTGACCCTCCTTGCCTGGCCTTTCCTATGGAGAACAATAGAGAATAAAAACCCCTTTCCATGTTTTCACTCAGCTTTGTATGCCCCCTGGGGCGTCCTCATGTGGCTCTGCATGGCAAGGCCCTCCATCAAGGAAACCGTGAATCTTCCATCAATGATGTTGGGCTTCATGTCACGAGTCAGTCACCTCCACAAATTATAAACCAGGAGAATAATTGATTTGGGTATGGAAAGATGGAAGGGTAGTCAGGAATTTTCCAGGTGAGCGAACACTCCAGACACAGGCCTGGCTTGGGCTCTGTTCCGTAGACTGGAAATGGGAATGTTAGACTGCTGCGTCTCATGCATACTTTCAGCTTTTTAAAGACAATCTGTGGACATTCCATTTGCAGTGCGCATTTGCATAAATTATAAGTAATGGTGTCTAGGCCAAGACTTAATCTGTACCAGACTGAAGGTTTACCAAGGTCCTGACTGCTTTTCTGTTATTCTGTCAAACACATAACAGGGAGCCAAGCTTGCTTCCTGGGGCTCCTGTTTACAGGCTCTCACACTCCTAGGACACCAGGTTTTTCCTCTATAAGACAGGAATGATGCCAGCAGTCTCTCAGGGTGTTGCTGTAAGAACTGAACAGGCAGATGTTTAAAAGCACCGATTAACAGTGGCCAGTGCATTTGGTGAGGTTGCTGTGATCACCTGCTAAGTTATTCTGTGACTCTTGCAGAATCTATAAAGATGTAGAAACTGTGTCCTGACACCTAAAGGTGACCGGTGTAATGAGAGCCAGAGAATTTGGGAGGATCAAAAGGCTGACCACTTATACACTGCATTTGACGATGAACATGATAATAATGGATGGATGTTTTGGCCTTTCTGCACTGTCAAAATGAAAGATCATAGAGAGAGAGAGAAAAAAAAAAACAAAACCGCTGAGCCATGAGCCTGGAAGACCTGCGAGTTGGGTCCATACCATGCTGGTTCCTGCTCTGCCATTTCTGAGCCATAGAAACCAGTTAATTTTACCCAGTCTTAGTTTTCTCACTTGTGTGATATGGTGAATAACACCCACGTCAGCAGGTGGGTCCAGACAGATAACAATCGCACAAGCTGACCTTTAGTAGTCACCAGCTGCGTGCTGAGGAGCGATGAAGAGTTCCACGAGGAAACCGGCTTAGAGAAAAGACAGTGACTCAGTGCCCAAGGTCACTCAGTAATAAGTGATGGGGCTAAGATTTGAACTTGGGCATTTGGATTCCAAGGCTGTTCTAATAACTGTTATTTTACACGAAAGCTCTCAGGGCTATGCTAGAGTCAGCAGGCACTCACATAATGACAACTGTTATTAACTGTGTAATATCTTTGATCCACTTGGCTAATGGTCCTCGATCATTTAAGACTCCATTCAAGTGTGATACTTTTTTCCCATCCCCCGAACCAGTCTGCTGATATTCCCATGATGCATTGCTCTGGGCAGACAGAGGCCTAATTCTCTATGAATCCTAATCTTCTGCTTTATATTGTCCTCAAGTGATGGGAAAAAAATAAAAAGGCCTACCAGATTCCAGGCACATTAATCAAATGTTAATCCAATAAAGTCAGTAATGAAACAGCCCAGCTTGAGAAACAATTTGAACTATAGGCCTTTACAGATGGGGAAAATTAGATCGAATAAATGATTTCCTCTAAGAGGATTTAATGCAAAAATGTCAAGACCTATAAGCCAAGCAAGTGTTAGGAGTCCTGGGAGCTGAAGTGACGTGAAGGCGACTTAAAGCATATGGTCTGGGACAGCTTAGGTGTTAGCACAGGCCAGGCCAGGCCATAAAGAATGCTGGCTGGCTACTCAGCCCAAGAGAAGGTCCCTAGTGGCACCTGAACGTCCACATGATGAGGCAGGCCAGTTCCAGGTCCTTCGTGTTCATGTTGGGAAGGCCAGTTGGAGCCGCTAAGATCTCAGCAGCTCAAGACGGTGACTTTCTGTCCCCTTATACTTTCAATGACATGTGTACCCAGCAACCTTTGGGACTGGAGTCTCCTGAGTTTCCTTTCTTGTTCAGATTCTGGGTGGCATTTAATATGCAGGAGGCACAAGTTGAACTTATGCTCATAAATCAGCTTGACTGAATTATGTTTGAGAGAGGGGGGAAAAAGATAGTTTAATTCAACAGCTAATCTTTGTTCCCTTTGTGATGTTTCTCTCCTGTTCCGGCTGATTTTCATAGTCTGACAAATGTCACGGTCATATGACACAGTAGGAGAGTTCCGGGTACAGGTAGACTGGCCCCACCTTACATGCTGGATTGTGGCCTTGGATGATGGGTGGTGGTGAAAGCAGAATACTTCAGTATAGTGTACCAAGAGGTTCATAATACCCTGCCATGGCCCCGGAACTGTGGGGTAGCCATCTTCAAAACATGGGGTAAATATGAACTTACAGAGTTAAGGAATTTGTAATATGATGTAGAGTAAGAAACTCTTCCCTTGATCTTTTTCCTGTTGCTGTAACGTAATCCTTGAGACTGGATAATTTTTCAAGCAAAGAGACTTATTTTGATGCATGCTTTCTGTGGCTGGAAAGTCCAAGAGCACAGTGTCTACGCGGGCCTCAGGCTGCTTCAGCTCCTGGTGGAGAAGCAGAAGGGCAAGTGGACACATGCAGAAGAGACAATAAGGTAGGGAGCTGGCAGCTTGGCTTCAGAGCATCTCGCTGTCATAGCAGCTAATCTAATTCAGTGAGAGCCGGAACTCACTCACACAAGGCATTCACCCATTCATGAGGCTCCCCCTACATGACTAAACACCTCCCATCAGCCCCCACCCCGCAACACTGCTGTTTTGAGGAAGCAACTCAGCATGAATTTTGGAAAAACTACAGCTGTTCAGTTTTTGAAAAATAACTTCATGTATATGAGATGTTTGATGGCATACAATCTTCCTCCTCTCTCTTCCCTTTTTCCACCACAGTAACAATAGCTTTGCCTTCCAGGTCTTGGGTGAAATCACTGATCAGCAAACAAGCAGGCTGGGAAAGGTTCCATAACCACAAAATGCCTACTGAATCTTGACTGTAGGGAAGTGAAGGAAACTTTCCCAACGTCCCCGGTGGGGAGGGGTGGACTAGCCTCAGAGCCCCCCCAAAACCAAACCTCAGGAACAGCCTCCAAGTTAAAAGAAAAAAAAGGTATGTATTACTTGTATTTTTTTTTTTTTTTTTGGTTTTTCGAGACAGGGTTTCTCTGTGTAGCTTTGCGCCTTTCCTGGAACTCACTTGGTAGCCCAGGCTGGCCTCGAACTCACAGAGATTCGCCTGGTTCTGCCTCCCGAGTGCTGGGATTAAAGGCGTGCGCCACCACCGCCCGGCGTATTACTTGTATTTAACTCTGGTCCAGCTGGGTAAGTTTAGAAACAGAAAATACCGAGACCGCCTTAATCTTCAGCTCAATATATTCCCCTCTGAGTCAAGAGGCAAGGGGGGTGGGGAAGTCCGGAATAGCTTTGTAAAGCATTTTTCTGACAGTCAGGTTTGAGAACTAATGTTTTGAGGAACAAGCTTATCCGGGACTCAGGATCCCTGGGTGAGCCTTCCTTCCTCCATCTACACCTCCAGTCACCAAAGGCCCCCCCAGAATGTCCCCATCAGACTGGGCTATGGTCTCAGGTCTTGTCCTTTCTCATCCCCATTCTCTTCCTCCCTTTTTGCCAATCTAGATACTCTGAATCATCAAGGTCTACCCTTAAGTCACTTGCTGGATGTCCTTCCCTTAACCCACGTCTGTACTACTGACCAGGTGAAGGTGGGTGGCAGGGCATCTCTCCCTTTGCAGGTCTTCTTGAGCTGAGGGTGGTTTTGTAAACCCAGCTGTAGCCAGCCTGGAACGCTGAGGATTAAAGAAGATGCCAGGAGGTACTTACGGGAGCCATCTCTAGCACACAAAGGGCATTCATAAAAGATTGTTGGAAGAATGAGTATGTGTGTTCGGGTGAATAAGTGAAAAAAATAAGAGTGAATGAATGAAAAATCCCTAAGTAACCAAAAAAAAAAAAAAAATAGGAGCATGATTAGCAGTTAGAATAGGTTGGGAAATGAGCTAATGAATGAATGAATGAATGAATGGACGGATGATGTATGAGTGGGCACAGTCAGGTCGACACGCTAAACTGCAAACGCACACAGGCTGCTGCTCCTGCAGGGCTGCCAACCTGGCGTGTGTGGTCTCTCTTGGCAGCCTCCCTCAGAATGTTTGTTAGAGCAGCAATTTTCTCCCCTGTTGTTTCAAATTCGGATTATATGATTGCTGCCATTTGTCCTCAAACGATTAGAAAAACTTTGAGGTGGTAAAAGAAAAAGAGCTTTTCCCATGGAGAGGTCCCCCCAACCCCCCAGGGTCAGCACAACTCAGGCCAGATTTCCAGAGCCGGCCTGTCATGACGCAATCTGGTGTTAATTAAAATGGTAATTGGAAGAGGGTTTTCGAACAACCTCCCTCACTCTGCAAGTGAGGCTCCCTGCTGGGCTGATTTTGGAGGGAGAGAAGCTGATAGGGGGAAGGGGGTCAAGGTTCTGAGTTCTTGCATACCTGGAACTAACCCAGGTACCTATCTGCAATGGTGGGGTTAGATAGCAGGTTACTGTTCTGGTATGATTTAAGTGGTTTCTAATCTAGACCCGTGAGTCCCCGGCTTTCTCGTTGGTGGAGTGGGATAATGCCATCCAGCTTATAAGGAAGCATCAACCAGGGTGAAAGAATATGAGAGTGAGAAGACGCCACCAGTTTTGATGTGTGCTACCCACCGGGGAACCTGATCCTCTCCATGTGTCTCTCCAGAGAGGCTTGCTTAGCGTGCTGGTTACTTTCTTAAGAGAGAGAGAGAGAGAGAGAGAGAGAGAGAGAGAGAGAGAGAGAGAGAAAGAGAGAAAGATTTGTTCCCTAGGTGATCCTGGATCCTGTCAAATTGATGATCTATGTTAGCCATCACAGGTTTGGAACAAACTATGGCTCCCATGGAGTCATTTGAGTTCAATCAAAAGATAAACTAATCTAGAAGTGGTCTTTGGGTGATTTAGTCTCTTGTTTGCTGTTGATTCATTCTGCCCAAGACTTGAGGGACCATTTTCCAGCCCTCCTGGGTCCCATTGTTTTCTTCCAGATTGGGATGGACGGGGTGGAAGTTCATTCGCTGACTGCAGTGTGGCTGTGTGGCAGCTCAATTCCTGTGGCATCTGTGCAACCCATGTGGTTCTTGAGATGCTGATGCTAACCAGGATGCCTCGGACTGTGATTCTGACCTGTCTTCCCATGGCTCATGGTAACTGCAGTGAGGAATCAAGAAGGGGCCACCAACTTACTGCAGCCCTTCTATGCATGAGGCAGTGTGAGGGGTCTTCTTCCACACCTGTAGCCCCCTGCTCTCATTGCCACAGTCCTTGAAGAACACATGAATCTTTGTGTGAAGTACCACAGACCTAGAGATGTGAATTACTTGCCCAAGACCACACGGAGGAAGAGACAAAGTCAGAATTAAAACCTAAGAATGGGTGAGGATGTTGTGTTGTGATTCCCATAAGATAGAGCCATTTTGCCTGGGGGCTTTTGGCTGAATGTGAGCTACATCTCTAGAGATGGGTGAGTAAGCAGAGACCAGGAGGAGGAGGAGGAGGAGGAGGAGGAGGAGGAGGAGGAGGAGAGGAGGAGGAGGAGGAGGAGGAGGATTACTTTGTCTATTTGGCCTCTGCGAGTGTGAGCCATGTGAAGAGGGAGAAAGGTTGGGGGCCCTAAGATTGGCCCGAGGCCCCAAGAGGAAAAAGGAATAGTGAATTTGCATCTTGAGGAAGGGATTGTCTATGGTTAGAGGGAAGCAAGAACTGAAGTTATGAGACGGGTGGTGGTGTAGGATATTTTGATCACACTCTGACACTCCGGAGACTGCCCAATAAAGTTATACCTTGAATCAGGGGTCGGAGCCAGTAACTAGCTGACCGGAATTGGTCATAGTGAAGCCAGCAATTTGGATAGAGAAGATGCACAGGAAGGAAAGGGTGAGGGCTAGAGTTTGAGCTCTCTTGGTTCTGGGATGAGGGAAGAGACCTGTCTCTTGTGGTGTCTCCAGCCAAAATGCAAGATCAGCTAGTTGCTACTCAGTCTCTCTGAGCTAGCAGGTTCTCACCCCAGCCTTTGACTTCTAGACTCAGAAGTCATAGAACAATAGAGACTTAATTTAAACCTACATATCACAGTGTGGCAGAGCTGGGGCCTTGGGACCAGAAGCCCCACGAGGTGGTGGCCTGAGTGGCCAGTGGGGCACTGAAGAGGCCGCTGGCAGATGATAATGAAAATACCAGTTGATTCATGTACAGCCACCAAGCCCACAGAAAAACATCAGGGTGGGGCCCGACAGGAGTCTCAGGGATAAAACTAAGACAAAGGGAAGGACTCAAGGGGCCCCCAGTCTGGTGCTCCTAGCAAAGGCTGCTGAAGGTGTACAGGTTTGTACAGCATTATCTCCAGTGAAGTACTTCTGTGTCCTTGCATGGAAGGCTTCTAGCTTCCGAGTGACTGAAAAGATGGGTGGAGATCTCCAGGGACGGGGAAGCAGGAAGTAAAAAAGAGGACTACCACGCTGTCCTATAGGGAGTGTTGCCAAGCCAGGGTCAAGAGAAGAATGACAGCCCGCAAGCAGAAAGCTTAGACTCAGGGTGAAAGAGAGTCCGGAATGTTTTCACTGGAGACTGAATGCCCCAGCAGGGAAGAAGAATCGGCAAATTCCATTCATTAAGGGTTCATTGACAGTTCTATTATAAGGACTAATCGTTTGTTGTTATTGAGATCTTTCTCCTGATTAAAACCATTAGCACCAGTGAGTAACCATCAATCCATCAACAAGCTTTCTTAAAAGCCCCCAATTTTGAGGTGCTCACAGCAGACCTATGCTCAACTGACCTTAAAACCACGTCTTCTCTGCCACCTGCTCATCTCCATTGTCTCTGGTTGAAGGCACCTCTGATCCTCTCCAGGGTGACAGCCTTCTGGCTGAGCTCTCTTATGTCATTTCATAGCCAACAAGGTCACTTTTCCCAACATCCTGTCAGGCCACCCTTGCCCTCCAGCAGAACTCTCTGGCTCTTGATCCACATCTACTCCCTTCTGCTATGGAAGGCCACAGGCAGAATAGCATTGCCTGCCCCTTCCCAACCTTCTCCTTATTAGGCCAGGCTCACTCCCCAGCACTCCCCTAGATGCTATTCTCAGTGAAGTTCCGTGTTCCACCTCACTCGGCTCAACAGCTGCCACCCCATCTCAGCTCCCTACGCTCTTCTTTCCATTGCCCCCCAAACTACCAGTGAGTTTTCTTATGTGATGCTTGGGTCTTCTCCGCACCCCAGTATCAAAGGTCTACAGAGCTGAGAACACTCCTTTTTATTCTTTCCTGGTTTTAGGATTGGGACTAGATAAAGCAATTATCTAAGGAACTCCAGGGAAGAAGCCTTTATTCTTAAGAGCCTGGGGAGAGAAATTCCTCTCCAAATCTCCTTTCTGCCCTGCCCCATTCCTGTTTGTTTCTCTAACACTCCGCCAATAAGTGAGAGGGGAGCGAGAAGAATAAGAAAGGGGACAATTTAGGTGGGTGTCTGAGGAGGACTAGAGAATCGACGAGGAAAGCTCTCATTGGCAGGGAGGAGGCTGGAGGATCTTGGTGGCAGAGAGAAGGGCATTGACATTCTGGATGCGGTGGGGGAGGACGGATTTGAAATTGGGGCTTTAAGTAGGAAAGCCTGCTGTGAAGGGGGGAGGGGGGGAGTAGAGAAAGGGGAGGAGAGGAGGCTGAGAAGTGCAGGGAGGGTCAAGGTACAGGCAGCCCTGGGAGGGTCGAGTCCAGCAGGCTTTGGCACCTGCCACCCTCATTGGAGGGGTGAGTCCACCATGGTGGGGCTTTCCCCTTTGCGGCCTCCCCTGGGGCTCATGAATGACCATGCCTGTAGACGCCAAGGCTGCTCAGCAGGCAGGCACTCCGGCATCTTCCCAGATTCTGAGAGAGAGAGAGAGAGAGAGAGAGAGAGAGAGAGAGAGAGAGAGAGAGAGAGAGAGAGAGAGACAGACAGAGACAGAGAGAGAGAGAGAGAGAGAGAGAGAGAGAGAGAGAGAGAGAGAGAGAGAGAGAGAGAGAGCGCTCTCCAGTCTGCAGTAAGGTCTGTTTGCCCTGGGAATGCGAAACACGTTTCTCTTTTAAATTTTAATTTGGTTCTGTCACTGAAATTGCATTAGGCCCCACTCTGCTCCTCAAAATGACATTTTTTAATGTTCTCAAGATATGCAGATCAAACAGGGTCCAAAGAGTCTCCTCCCCTGCTGACCCCTCTCTCCATGGCTCCCTTCTCTCCGTGACTCTCCTCTCTCCACGGTTCCTCTCCCTGTCTTCTCCTTCAATAAGTGGAATTTGCTTTCATTCTCACAGGTATGGGGACCCATACTCTGTTGTGCTGCTCTGTGTGTGTCACTGGAGATTCTACCGTGGCCACTGGGAAGCTGCCAGGCCATCCTGAGGAGACAGGCATAGAATTTACCTTTTCTATTGACTGCAAAGACTTCTCTGTGGCTTTGGGCAGATTCTTTCCTTCTGTGCAACCAGCCAAATGGCATGCACTTTGACTAGGAGACATGACAGCCTTCTAGGACTCTCATTAGAAGGAGATGAGGTTCTTCTGAGATGGGGAAAGGGAGGAGAAGAAACAAATTCCTGGGATTCGAGATCATCTCAAGTCTCCCTGGAAGCCAGCTGACTGTAGTAGCTAGTTAGTGTGGTAGGGGCCTTTGCATCCTCATTGGATTCTGGAGGAAACAGAGAAATTAAGAGAAGCAGAGAGAGAGAGAGAGAGAGAGAGACAGAGAGAGACAGAGAGAGACAGAGAGAGAAAGAGAGAGAGAGACAGAGAGACAGAAAGAGAGACACACACACAGAGACAGAGACAGAGAGACAGAGACAAAGAGAGAGAGAGAGAGAAATTTCAGAGTAAAGACTCAGGTCTCATTTGGTCTGTGTGACCCTGAGGTTCACCCGTACGTGGTATTTGAAGAGGTTCTTTCTCCTATGTCTGGGATGGAGCCTGTGTGGCCCTGGGAGGTGAGCTGCATCTGATAAGGAAGATCATTGCCATAGTGAGACTAGTTCAGTTCCCACCAATGTTCACAGCAGCAAGCAGTGGCCTGTGACACTGGCCCGGTGGTGCCTTGGTGACACACTGTCATCTGTTGCCTTTGCTGTTGGCAAAGGTCTGTTGAGCCCTGCTCTTTGGTATGACTCCTGCATGTGCTTCGAAACGTCATTCCTGGGAAGTAGCTTGCATCCTCATTTAGGAGGATGGAATGAAGGCAGAAGCCAAAGCTCATAGATTGGGAAGTCTTAACAGAAGCACAATCCATTCGTTTTCCTGTTGTCCTCCCCTCACTGAACAAATTGACGACGCTCGGACCATTCTTCAGAGCTGTCCACATTCCCTCTCAATCTTGGTTCTTTTCCGTTTGCACTCCAGGGTCCTTGTCAGTGACTAACCAGCTTCTGGCATCACCAATCTTTCTCACCCTCCCCACTGGGCCATCTTCTTTCCTCTTTGATTATTTGGTTTTCAGGTGGAAAGTCTTGTGGCTCCTGGAGGCCAGCCCCGGCCACGGTGGGGGTTGGGAAGTAATCAGGTCCAGGCGAGCGGCTGACAGCTGCAGGTACCCATGTCCTCCTGTGTGCCCCGGCTGCACTGTGCCCACACAGGCAGCTGAGGAGCGTGTCGAACAGTTGCAGAAAGATGGGAATGGCTTTTTAATAGCTGGGGGCCCCTCTCACTCATCTGTGCATGCTGAGTTTATTCTGCCATTTGTCAAATTCTGACTCTAGGAGTCTTGGGTTTGGAGAGTTCCAGTTTCAAGATTGATGATCCCAGTGAGTGACAGGTTCCCCAGTTCCTCTAAACAGTCCGTGCTGCCAATAGGAAGCCCCACAGCCTGCTCATCTCTGAACAACACGTAGTTCCACCTCTGCTGAGGTTGGAAATGAAATGTTTACTTGGGCTCTAACCAATACACCCCAGCTGCCTCCCTGCCTGTGATTGACAGCAAGTGAGTTTCAAAATCGAGCAGACAGCTTAATGGCTCAACACAGATTCCACTTTGCCAAAGGGAAGAAAAAAGAAAACCAAATTCCAGTCCAGTTTAGAGACTACTTCTTAGGTGGAAAGGGGCTCCACAATGGGGCCACAGACAGGCCCTGAACTCACATGGGTTCCAGCAGAGTGCTAAAGGAGTTGGTTGGGTATTGGGTGGACTCCAACA
Organism: Peromyscus californicus insignis; assembly: GCF_007827085.1. Taxonomy (NCBI): domain Eukaryota; kingdom Metazoa; phylum Chordata; class Mammalia; order Rodentia; family Cricetidae; genus Peromyscus; species Peromyscus californicus. Next base: position 41,486,912 of record NW_026294551.1, on the reverse strand, counting down.
CTTATTTTTGTTCGTAAGAAGGGATATCTCACAAAATCTTTACTTCTCAGAGGTGGTGAAATACTAAACTCTCTGTAGTCTGATCTCTTCAGCATTGATGCCCTACTGGAACATTCTTTTTCATATAGTTGAATACTTCTACTGACGGAAAAATCACTACTTCTCAAAGAGCTTTATTTTTTACTTGGAGTGAAGTGTTGGTTGAAACCTTTTTTTTTAATTGAGTGAATGTCTCTTCCTTGGTAGCTTTTCTCTCCTGAATCAAGATTTCCCCAAGCCACATACAGAATTCATTCCTTCTGTGCCTTAATACCTTTCAGCCAAGAAAAAAGTCATCTCACTACCCCCCCCACCAAAAAAAATGTGTTAAGACCCAGTGGTCTCTGGCATGCTAAATGCTGGGTTTGCCAAGGCAATGGGTTGGCAAGAGCAGGCTCATGTGCTTCTGCGGACATATTTTCCAGTCCCTTCTCCATGCTGCTGGCTGAGGAGGGTTTGACCCACAATGAAACATCTTCACCCCTCTGTCTCTTCCTGTATAACTTGCTCACAAGACAGGATGGTTGTTTAGACCCTGGCGTTCATTGGGACCCTGGTTTATTAGTGGACCGGGACACTGGGAGTGAAAACTTCACATCTGTCTGTTGTCTCTTCTGTAGTCTGATCACTAGGAAGAAGGGAGGCCAAGCAGGCTGGGGAGCACTGGGAAATTCAGCTATGCCCTCTGATGTGTGACTATGGCCAGGTTCTCCTTAATTCCTCCATGGAGCCATCTGATGATCAAAAGCAGCAGGTTCCACAGGAGCTAGCAGTGTGTGTGTGTGTGTATGTGTGTGTGTGTGTGTGTGTGTGTGTGTGTGTGTGTGGTGTGTGTGTGTGTGTGTGTATGGCTACGTGTCATCATGACAAGGACAATGTGGCAGTCAGTGTCCAGCTGTGGACACTGTGTAGGCTGGGCTATTTGCTTATCCAAAGGAAGAGTGATCTGCCCCACCCAACATGTACAGCAAAAATCTCACCTTCTTCGTTGCTTGCTGAATGTTTGGCAGAATGACCGTTCAAATCATGGTAGAGGCTTCTAATGCCAGGAAGGGTAGAGGAGAGCAATGGATAAAAACAAAGAAACACATAATGACTGCTGGGGAGATAAGGGCATTCAGTCCCCTGCCCTGCAGCTTTTAGAGGAAACACGCAGCAATATCTATCAACATTAAAATCACACCTACTCCTTGAGCAATTCATTTTTAAAAACCTTTTTTTTCCCACGGATATACTTGTCTATGTAGGCAAAGATGTATGTGCCAGGACCCTAACTGCAGCAATATCCAGGACAGGAAGCAACTTAGATTTCCATCAGTCTGGTTACATAAAAGATGGCCCACCGTTATGATGAACTACCACACAGCCTTGATAAAGAATGAGGTTGGTCTAGTTATATTGATGGAACGATCTTTGTGGCATATTTTAGAAAGGAAGAAAACACTGAAGAGTGTGCCTCCTTGAGAAAAGTAGAAAGGTCTGTTCGCAGCCCTGGGTGCTTGTATCTGGTGACATTATTTCTGGAAGGCTAAGCATACACAGGTAATAGCGCTGCTTGCCTTGGATTAGGAGTGATGATACCATAAAGGACAGAGAGTGGGGAGGCTTTCTTTCCTTCACATGCCATTTTTCATCATGGAAAGTCATTCCATAACCTTGTACTGCATTTCCTTCAAAATCCAGTCTCTAAAAAGTAGAGGGCACGTGCCTTCAGCACTTAGGCCAAACCCTGGGCTTCCACTGTCCACAACTACAGAACAACCACTGCTGGCATGGTACTTTGTGAGCCCCACTAGTGGAGGTCTATGGGAAGTGAGGGTTTGGGCTTTTCTGGTCCTGTTGTCTGCGCAGAGAGGGAAAGATGTGAAAGCTCTTATTCTAACAAATCGGATGAGGAAACCCTGAGTCTTGATTCAGAATGGAGACGTTCTGTGCTGATCTGTGAAGCACTGGAGCAGAATTTTGAGGCCAGAACTGAATGAATGATACATGAGATTCCAGGCAGAGAGAATAACATGAACCCAAGATGTGGAATGGGAAATGAGCAGCCATACAGTGGCACCCTAAATATGACCTAAACCTACCTACTATTCAACCCCAAATCCCTTCCTTGTTCATGGTTAAGGTATTATTTGTTTTCAGATGTCTTTGTGGGAATACAGATATTCGTCTTTGACTGAGGCATGGGAGGAAGGACTCTCAGGGTTGGGGGTGGGGATTAGGAAACCTGCTCCACATCTCCCAAGAGAAGTCTGGGTTTCTGGCAATTTTCTTTTCCCTAATGTAAAGATTTCCGCCACAGCTGACTTCAAGTTACCAACAAAAAATGGCAATGGCCAAGAGGTCAGTGTAATCCACGTTTTTGAACCAGAACGAGTTCTCCCTAGTTGCCACTGGGTGAATTAGAATCCTACAATACCCAGACTAATGGGATGTAAAAGCAAGCTCAAAGTGAACTTGAGCTACACGGGAGGAAATGAAGGTGTTTGCCCAAGGTCAGAGGAAATGGCAGAGTTGGGCATTACCTAGTAGGCCTTGGATGAGTGCCATGTTCTACTATTCCTTGTAAAGTACCGATATAAGTATAATGGGCAGAAAGAACATAGGACGTTAGTGTATGTTGATGGCCTGAAAGGTTGTAAGGGGCTTTTCAGAGACAGCAGTGGCTTTGAATGACAGGCAGGGTCTGTGTGTTGGAGGGGTAGATATGAAAGGACCTGAGCAAGAAGGGCTTAGAAGAAGGAACTCCTCGATGGCACCATTTTGTTCAGGGCTTTTCTTCCAGGAAGAGGAATATTATGTGATGACTTGTCGTATGGAAAAGAGAAGCTTCCAAATTCCAGCCACATCCTTCAAGAACTGCATGTACTCATGAAGTCAGTGTCTCTCTGCAGACATCAGGGCATGCCTCCCTAGAACAGGAAGAAGGATTAGGAGGAGATGTCTCAGCTCCCACCTGGTGCCACAGTTTCTGTGCCAGGACTGGGAATCTGATGGTTCAGGGAAGATGGTTCAGTCTCAGCAGTCACCGCAATCCAGGGAGAACTAGGTGGCATGGTGGGTTTTGTGCATTTATATCTGACTCAGAAAACACAAAGACATGAGAGCAGCACAGGACAAAAGAGAGGTTTGTTTCTGTGAGTTTCCAGTAGGGCAAGGGAAAGGAAGATGGATTAAGAAAGAGCAGAACAGAGAATCCTTTTTATTATGTCATACATTAAAAATATGTGACAGCCCATGCTGAGAGATCTTCAGTGGGGAGCCATTGTCTTCAGGGCAAGTCCAAGTTCCTTGTATCATTACAGAGATTGCCATTGCTTGCCTTTGCCTACCTCTCCAATCTCTTCCCTTGGGCCCCCTAACCCTTACCCTGTGACCTGAGAGATGCTCCAGGCTGGATGCTGCTTGCTAACCCTCTGCAGGGTTGGAGCTCTGGACTTTGCACAGGCCTCTACCTGGAATGCTTTTGCATCGGTATCTGTGGGCCAATTTCTACCCATCTGTAACTAGAGTTTTCCTGCCGGGCCCACAGTCAGGACAAATGTCTGTCACCCACCAGTCCTACAGCCGTTCAGACCCAACCAAGTAAACACAGAGACTTATATTGTTTACGAACTGTATGGCCATGGCAGGCTTCTTGCTAACTGTTCTTATAGCTTAAATTAATCCATTTCTATAATCTATACCTTGCCACATGGCTCGTGGCTTCCCGGCATCTTCACATGCTGCTTGTCATGGCACGGCTGGCAGTGACTCCTTCCGCCTTCCTGTCCTTTCGTTTCTCCTCTCTGTTAGTCCCGCCTATACTTCCTGCCTAGCCACTGGCCAATCAGTGTTTTATTTATTGACCAATCAGAGTAATTTGACATGTAGACCATCCCACAGCACCCATCCTTCAAAAACCCTGCTCCAGTCTTTCAACATCCTTCTTAAGCTCTTGTTACATGGAAAACCTCCCCTGACCGGCTTCTGGCTAGAGGTGGTCACTTCCTTCTGTTGGCAGTTGCTTCTGAATAATGCCTTTGCACTGACACCTGGGCAACTTCCTGACATGTTCTATTGTGATCCTCTCCTTTCTCATTTTCCCATGACCCCCTCAAGGGTAGAAAACCTTTGCCTTGCTCCTGAGGAGGAGAAAGAAAGATTGAACTGGTGATAGATCCTCAAGTTCTGGTGAAGTAAGAAGGCTTGGGGTAGGCTATGGGGAAGCTCCACCTGAAAGAGAGAGTGGATTTGCCAATCCAGGGCAAAGATTCTGCAGAAAACCCAACTGGAAGTGTTAATTTGCCATGTCCCCCAGTTTATTTTCAGTTGGGCCTCTAAGGGTCACTTAACAAAGCTCCAAGGAGCAAGAGAGTGTCAATTATATTGTTAGGACCCTGTCCTAGGAGGCTAGGTGTGTTGGAATAGTCATTCCAACTCCCTGAAAAGGATGGTCTTTCCTAGGCTCCAACATGTACACAGACATCTGCTAAGGGATAGAGTGGGTGTTACAGCACACCACTCAGATCCCCATCAGCATGAAGAACTCACACAAGTACACCTCTCTTTGCCTCCTTCAGGTGCTGATTTCCAGAGCAAGCCCTAACCAACTGCCTACATGCCAAATTCCATTCCAGACTCTGCATACAATTGCTGTTAAGAGCCTCTGAGATTAGCAGACTGCACAGAGTCAACATGCCTGATGGATGATCATAGGGACCTGTCCCAGGGATAGGTACCAAGACTTCTAGTAGGGAGGCAGTGTCAGAAGGGTCATCATGAGAGCCACAGGAGGACTGGAAGCAATGTAAGTCATTAGAGTGGTCTATAGCCATGCCATGGTCATCTAGGATGATGGTGGTAACAGTGGAAAGTGAGTGGGAATAGGCCACAAAGGGTATTCACTAGCACAAATTCTTCCTACTGGAGCCTCAGCTCCATAACAGACATGTAGAAATGGTGATTCTATAACCACCCCATTAGAAAATTTGACTCAATTGGTCTGAGGTAAGTCCTAGGTCTTGTTAGTATGTTTCAGATATTCCCTAAAGGTATCTGATGTACAAATAAGACCAGAAATATTGCCATGGTAGAAAAATGATCATCTCTGAAATCAAACAGAATTGTGTATGAATAGCATCCCTGTTATGATTGGAAAACTTAGGGTATAGTTCATTCCCCTAAGCTTCCATTACACACCTGTAAAATCATGTAAATAATGCATATTTCATACAAGTGTCAGAGAGGTGCCAGGCTAATGGTAATAACAATGCAGCTGAAAACAGCCTTCCACCCATGGAGCTCTGATTAGAATAATTGTTAGAACCCTTTGTAGTCACATGTAGCCCTCCCTCCCCAAGTCGTAGCATCCTGTGTTAGACTTACCCTCTTTGTGAGTGAATCCTTTCTTCTTACACTGGCTGCAGTCACCCAAAGCTTAGCCAAGTTTGGCAGCAGTAGCTAAGTGGAAACTAATGACTCTCTCCGGGTCGACCAGATAGCTGAATGTGGCCAGTCAGGATCCCATTCCTCCTGCTACATCCAGAACAACACAAATAGCAGCTGTGGCATCCAAGATGACCTTGCCAGGGTGTGAGAAATTGTTGTGCGAGGAACAAGCTAGGTGTGGGGGTGCTCATTCACAGGGGGTGGCAACAAAGCTCAGGATGTTTAAGTGACTTCCTTAGCTTCATATTAGGTACCACAGGGCTTGGAACAAATCTTTTCTCCTCTCTCAGGGTAAGTTTTTTTGTTTTTGTTTTTTTTTTAATCTGAGTAGCTCATTTGTATAAACAATAATTTTATTTATTTTGATGTTGATGGTTCTAGACTCAGATCCCCCTCCCTGTCCCAGAAAATGCCTTAGGTTGCTGACATAATGTCTACCTTCTTCCCTAGAGATTCCAGCACTATGGGTCATGATGCAGAATCACTCTGTTAGTGCTGGGGGCCAGAATCCATCCTGCTGGTAACCACCCTGACTTTCCTCCCCACCCCAACCCCTCTGGGTCTAAGTTTCCTCATTTCTCCTCCTGCCATCTAGAACTTGAAATAGCCTCCAGCACACTATGTGGCTGCCAGAAGTTGTAATTAAATAATGTCCAGCTGTCAGAAAGGCTGTTATAAATGGTCTTTTTGTCTGCACCACTGTCTGGGAAGCCAGGAAGGGGAGAAAGTAGAGGGTTATAAATGTGAAGAACAGGAGTTCAGTGGGGAGTTTGGGGACAGCTTTTAGGGACCACAAAACCCCTAGAGGTATCCCCTAAACAAGGGAGTAACTGTTCCATGGCCTACTGGATCTCAGCCCTGCCTCCTTGATGAGATTTGCACACAAGATAACCCAAGAAGGATTTAGGAAGTGTGAATCTTATCCTGGAGCTGACTATCCTGGGCTGCAATTAGCATTCTCTTTTACAGACCAGGGAAGAGAAAATGGTACTGTGTGTGCTCCAATTGACTTTCATTATTTTCTTCTCTGTCCTTCTTTACGAATATACACTTTGAATCTCGATTACATTTGAGAATTTCCTCCAAATGAGGAATATGGAGAGGAAATGTTCATTTATTGAGCGTGCATTAAGCATTAGATAATTTATGTGCATGGCTCCATTTATTTTTTTACAGCATACCCAGAAGAAGATTATTATAAAATTCAATATTGTAAATAAGAATAATGTGAGTCTTTGAGATTAAACAGCTTTTCCAAGTCACATAGCCTGTAATTAAAAGGTTTGGGATTAGGATTTCATATGCCCAGTGAATTGGGGACTAGTCAAGGCCAAGGGTTCTGTCCTCACACACACACACACACACACACACACCCTTCCCCATTCCCCCACTCCCCACAACATCCTGGAGCCTGCCACCTCCAGCTGTGTGGAGCTCCTGGCCCAGGGCCCAGGGGCAGGGAAGGCTTGTAAAGGGCTGTCATTGAACTGGTTTCATTTCTTTCTGACACTCCTATCGCCAAAGCAGCAGGAACTCAGGTCATAGAACAAACAAATGGTTTGGGGGCTTATTAAATAATTATCGTAGTCCTCATCACCTTTGTGGACAGGCTCCCTGGCAGTGTCCTCCAAGGCCAGCTGGGAACTCATAGGACAGTTGTGAGAGACATGAATACTTACAGTAAGAAGGCCCGAGAAGGAAAATGCGTAGTTACCGAGAAAGAACTCGCCTATTATAAGGCAAGCTCCAACCTTTGCTTTCTGCTAGGGGGACAATTCCTTGAGCTCCATCCAACCTTGGCTGGTTTTAACTTGATTGGTCCAGAAACCTGGCAGCCAGCATTAGAGAGGTGGGTTCATACCTTCACATGCTGGGCTTCAAAGGACAGGATGGAGACTAGGCAAGAGGGTTCTACTACCATCATCATCATCATTATTATTATCATTATTTATGTGTACGAATGTTTTGCCTGAATTTATGTTTGTGCACTACAAGTGAGCCTGGTGTCAGAGGCCAGAAGAGGGTATTGTATCCCCAGAAACTAGAGTTATAGATGGCTGTTAGCTGCCATGTGGGTGCTGGCACTTGAACTCACATCCTCTAGAAGAGCAGCCAGTGCTCTTAACTCCCACGACTCCAGCCCTCCCTCACTTTTTGAGATAGGGTCTCAAGTAGCCCATGCTGGCCTCAAATGCTGTATGTAGCTAAGGATGGCCCTGAAGTCCTGGTCCTCCTTCCTTCATCTCCCAAGTGCAGGCCTCTACCACCACACACATCTTAGAACAAGGATTCTGCATGCAATATATGTGTCATCCGAGTCCAGGTAGGAATCTTGCTATGTGCACGGATGACCTTGAGTACATCTTTAAATGGTCCTGGGCTTTGGTTTTCTATTTACAAGTGTTCATATGACAAACACCTTGTGAGCATCTACTGTGTGTCACCTCCTCTGTTGGGTGCCAGGTGTAGGCAAGAAGCATAGCTTACAACGTATGCTGTGCCCTTAGGGAGCTTCCAGTCTACTGAAAGTAAATATCCCACAATAAAGCTCACGATTACACTTCACAATAAATGCTGTGAGAAAAAGAACAGGGCCCTATGGGAGGAGCTTTTATAGCGGGAAGCGAGGACATACTTCTTTGGAGACTTTTTTTTTTTCTTCAGTTGATACTTGAAGGGTAAATATACATTGTCTGAGACAAGGCTTGTGCAGAGGTCCCACGGAGGGGATAGATGGATGGTTTAGGAGCTGAAAATAAGCACATGTGGCCAGAGCGCGTTGAAACAGGAGAAGTAGTAGCATGAGGCAGGGGTGGAAGACAGAAGAAGAGTCCTCCGCGCCGAGCACATTTGGAAGATTTAAAGCTTTCTCCCATGAGAATCGGGAGGACATTGCTTAGTTTAAACAGTGGTGGGATTAGATTCACATGCTGAAAATAAGATAATAAGAAACAGAAAAAAAAAAAGAAAAAACAATGACAAAACCACACACGCACAAAAATAACCACCTACGGGCCTCTCTATGCAGGGGCTTCAACAAGACTTGAATAACTATTTTTCTGTCACAGAATGGATCCCATGGGAATAATCTGCTAGCAGAACAAAGAATAATGTAAAAGAGTCCTCGTTACAGTCAGGAAGGTCCAAGCCACTCTGGCTGTTGTGTGAGGAGAATAAACACTAGTAAGTCTTGCCTGCTTCAAAATCAAATGAGAAAGTGGTCTGCAGGTGCTTTGTCGGTGGCGAGGCATGCATACTCAGGCGTCTGAAAGCCTCCATTCTTCCCCACCCCACCCTTTCCCATCAGCACCTAAAATTCTCAGGAGCTTAAAGCTTTACAGAGACAGCTCAGTGAGTAAAGGTGTTAGCCTCGTGGTCTGAGTGTGGTCCCTGGGACCCACATCATGGAAGAAGAGAACAATGCCAATGCCTGCTAGTTGTCCTTTGACCTCCGTATGTGAATATGTACATACACACACACACACACACACACACACACACACACACACACACACACACACACGTAAACATTTTTAAAGAGAATATCCTAGAAAGGTTTACATTTAAGGGGATCATCCCCAGAGGGACCAGCAACTTTGATTTATTCTCAACCTTTGGGGCATTTTAGAGACTCTTGGTATGGTAGTCATCTTCAAGAATGGCCCCAAAGAGCTCAGTCTGCTACATCTAAGCCTTTGTTTGAGTCACTTCTCACACTGAATATGACTATCCTGTGTAGTCATGATAATACTATGGACATGATGGAGAGAACTTCCATGACCAGTCATCAAAGCCATCATAGCTTCTGTTCCTCTCTCTTTCTTGGATCACCTTCTCTCTAGCAAGTTGGCTGCCATATTGCAAGGGTGCTCAAGCAAACCTATGAGTAGGTTCATGTGGCCAGGGTTTGCATTCCAACAGCCACATGAAACAACCGTTCTGGAAGATTTTCCAGCCTTCAGCTGATACTTTATCTGTAATCTCCCAAGACATCTTGAGCATGGAGTACACAGCAACACCACTCCTCTATCCACAGAAACTGAGGCAGTGTGTTTATTGTTTGAAGTCATTAAACTCATCAGGAACTTGACATACAGCATTCGGTAACTGAAGCTTCTTGGGAGCTCTAAAAACAATACTGTTGCTTAAGTCCTGTCACCAAAGATTCTGATTAAGTTGGAGTAAGTTTGAGTGCTGATATGTTGAAAATTTCTAAATGACACTAATGCACAACCAAGATTAGGAACTACTGGACTAGAAAAGAAAAGATTCAAAGTTACTTGAAAAGAACCTGCTTACTACAACACAAGTCGAGATTAGCACACATTGCCTCAATTTCCAGGACTAGAGCTCAGATTCTATCTAGAGAGACACCTAAAGTCCAAGGATCAGAACCCAGGGTCACAGTGAACCAAGACTTAGTTCCCTGTCCTCAGCCTCTCACTGAGATTCCCACACTCCCCTGAGGACATCACCTACAGAAGGAAGCCCATTGGCCTTAGCTGAGGGGAAGGCATCAGACCCAGGCTGAGGAGGATTGCATCCCTACACCATATCTTTGACCTTGGAGTTACAGGTTACGTAGGATGTCACCTCTCCACGGATAGATGGCCTTTCTCTGTTCTCCCACCCGCCATTATATTTTCTGTTCAGACCACATTCCTGTCTCTGAAAGTTCTCTTGAAAACTTATGAGTAATGATGACATCTGACTGTGAAAACCTTCGTCTGACCTCGAATGATCATGACTAATAGGACGATGCTCCCATCTCTCGACAGTAACTCAGGAGGTCTGGCTAGCTCTTCCTGTTCCCCTGTGTTGTTGCCCCTAAGATGTCTGCAATAAAAAAATTAAATTGATTAGAGAGGGAGTCCTAGAAGATGATGGATGCTGATAAGACAGTCACCCAGACTCTCTCAATACTGACCCTCCTGTAGCTAGACAGCATTAACATTCATCTGTGTGGTGTCTGTGATTACAGATGCAGTTAGAGGCATTGTGTGAGCAACATGCTAGGTATAGGAGAAGCAGAACTCAGTAAGACTCCTTATTCTTTAAGAGACTTTAACTTACCATAGATGAGTAAGAAAAGAGAAAGGGTGATGTGTTCTTGGCTTAGAGACCCCTGGGACTAGATGAGAGGCACCTTGCTCAGTCCTACAGTCTCTTGGAGGAGATGAGATCTGAAGTGCTTTGTTGTCTAGGCAAAGAAGGAGAGCCCTTGCTAACACAGGAGAGACAACTGGGTATAGTGTACAGAGATAGGAGATGGGGAGTTTGGGAGGATTGTAAGCAACTTCCTGTGTATCTAAATATTTTTTCCCAGGAATGATGGTTTAAGGGATAGCCTAACGGTATCTACTGAGTGACATTTGTTTTTAAGTTGAACATGAGGCTTTGCACAAAAGGGATGGGCAAAACTCACTATCTGCAAAGTGTATCCATTATCTAATCCTGTTTAATATCTGGACCATATGCTTCCTTTGTTCAATGGTAGCTAACACTTCACTTTATGGTCTAATCTACTATTTGAACAGACCTCATTCCCAGAACCAGGGCTTTGATTTCCTGTCTCTTCATCTTAAACCTGTCTCCTGGTTGGTGTTGTCCTCTTGTCTCCTACCTAGCTCAGATTAAAACTGACTGCCATGCATTCAACTCCTCTGAATCTCATATTGGCCTCACCCAGTATCTTCTCTTATGGGCTGGATCCACAGTCATCCTTATGACTTCAAGTGTGTTATGAGGCCAAGAGCTACATGGAAGAAGATTGGGATTCCAGGAGGCAAATCTAGAAACCCAGAAAAATCTAGAAATCTTGGAAAATCTGGAAAAACCAGGAGTTGAACACCTGGGATGCAGAAGATGGAATGAAAATGGGGAGAAATAGCCCAAACCTTTCAGTAAGTAAGTGTGTCAGGGGATCCTGGGTAGTTCCTACTTGGCACTGATCCCCTAAAAGAAGTAATAAGTAGATGACTTCAGTCAGGGCTGGGAAGGTGGTACAAATTAATCAAGTGGCCAGGGAAACAACAGAGGGGCCAGGACCATAGCAATCCAAAGAGCTTGTAGCCCACCCCTCAGGGGAATTCTGTCTCTTAGCTCTAGCTGATGATTGATAGGTGGGTGGGCATGTGGGTCCAATGAACCAGACATTTGGAATGTCTCCATGATCATATAATAGCCAGGATTTAAATGGAGAATATCAGGAAATTCAAATAAAAATAACTGTTATATAAAGAAAAGGCAACAAGCTTTTTGAATTTCACCAGTTATTTACTTAAACATAGACAGGTCCACTAGCGACTAAGGATTCCAAACCCAGAGACACTCAACAAACTAGTTTCTGAGGGGTCTCCCTGAATCCTAACACATAGCAAGGCTGATAGGACCAACTGATCCCAAACATCAGACCTGTGCGGTTTCCATGTCCCTGTGGGTGAAAGAAGTATGAAGGAGTGAGAGAGGTCTTCACTGAGTTTCAGACAAAATGGCTAACAAGGGGTCCACAGACCCTTCCTGGGAAGACAAAAGTCAACACTAGGGAGGGCTTCTCGCATCACTAGTGAAGTCACAGCAGCTGCCAGACACATGAAGCCTGCCACACCCCGTGAGGGCTCTCAACTGACTAGACAGGCAGTTTCCAATCCAGTGTCCAGATCTGATGAGAAACTGCTGGGTGTGTATTAAGTGAGCAGCAATACAGGGGTAACGGAATCAGAAAAGTGAGAAAGTCTCTGAGGGTAACTTTCCTGGTTGCTGTGACAAAATGCCTGAGTGAAGCAATGTAAGTAAGAAAAGATCATTTCGGCTCACGGTTGCAGAGGATTACAGTCCACCAAGAAAGTGCATGCCAAGGATTTTACCGAGAAAAACTATTGGTATTTTTTTTTTCAGAGAAAGGCTCTTTTTCTGTCCCAAGTCTGCCCTCAATTTGTGATCCTTCTGCCTCCGCCTCTTGTCAGCTAGCATTACAGGTGTGAGCCACATCACCAGACTGAGAAATGTGTTCTTAGGAGCACTTATTGACAGAGTCCCTGAAGAACAAGGAGTAAAGAACAGTGAATGAGTAAAACAGTCAAGGAGGCAGTAGTGAAGGGCTAGTGGTGAGTCCCCATGCATAGCCTTCTAAAACTCAGGCAAAATGCCGGTGAGATGGTAAGAAGTGTACAGTGTACACTGGCTGGGCAGTCTGAAGATATAGATACAGGGGCCTTGTGGACAGTTGCATTTTTTTCTAATCATTTCAAGAAACAACCTAGTTGTTTCTCTGAGGCTGTGAAGTGAGTACTAGGAGCTCCCTCAAATGATTACTCATAGGGATTACCCAGTCCAACCTTATCGTCTCTAGAATGCTTGAGAAACCAGAATGCACAGCTGCAAGGAAAGAGATCCAGATGTGATGTAATAGGCAAAGAGCAATGGGGGCAGGGCACAAAGTGAGGTTGGGAGGGAAAGCAAGTGGTAGAGGCGGATGCGGGTTGAGGGTGGGGGTGGGGTTGGGGGTGGTTCAGACCCCATGGTCCTGAGTCCGCACTGGAGGCAGTGATGTCTAGACAGTGCCTGGATTTTCTAGACCTGCCACTTTAACAGCCCAGAAACAAAGACTAATCAGATAGTAACAAAGTCCAGCACACCGACTGTGGCTTTGGAATGTCTCACCAGGAGGAGTCAGGGCTTCTTAAGATGCGACTCACATCAGGTCATGATGATAACAATTTAAATGTATAAGACAAGCCCGGGTCACTTGTAGCATTGAATGGCACAGAGGTTATGACAGGCCATCAGAATTACAGTAAGGGCTGCAAGTGCCAACAGTAAGGCCACCTCGTTGGCCATAAATGAGTGCATTTGAGCTTTCAAAAGCAGTTAAAATGGATTAAAAATGTATCTCATGCATTTCAATATATGAATTTGTAATATTTTTATACATAAATATATCTTTTTTCAAATGTAAATTTCTATCATTTTTAATGATGTGTATGTGTGTGGGTATATACCTGGGAGTGCAGATGCTCACAGAGGCCAGAAGTATTAGAACTCCCTAGAGCTGGAGTGACAGGTGGTTATGAACTGCCTGATGTGGGTGCTGAGAATGGAACTTGTGTCCTCTGAAAGAACAGCCTATGCTCTTAACTGCTGAGCCCTCTCTCTAACCCATACATATACATATACATATATATATATATATATACATACATATATTATTCATATGGTGCAGATATTTTTATAATTATATGTACATTATTTATGTTTATATTTTATTAATCTATACTTATAAAACATATGACTACATATTTTATAAATGCATTTATATTGGCCAGCTTGGGGAAGATGATAGGGAGGCAGTCATCATCTTGAAATCTAGAAAAGAAAGTGGATAGGGGAAATGTCTCTTTATAGGAGCATCGCAACTTCTGAAAAGGACAAATAAATGATCAATTTAGGAAATCAGTATTTACATCATCCATCAAGTTACTTATTAAGGTAGTCAGCATCCATGCTTGCCCTCATTGTACAGATGTGAGACTTGTGGCCTCCTGATGTACCATTTGTGCTCTGGCCAAAGGGGCCAGCGTGGGTCTATCTGACCTCTGGACCCAGCTCCTGCAACCTACAGGAAGAATGAGATAATGTGGGGAATGAGCTATATGGGCCTCTATGTGAAAGGGTGGTGAGACCCAGACAGGGAAGGAAGATTCTTAACCAGAGAAATCCTAAAGGAAAAAGAGACAAGTAACCTGCAATACCTTCAATGGCACATCAACACTTTCAAATGGTCAAGATGAAACAATGACCCCTAGGAACCTATACTTAAGTCTAAACCAAAGAAACACAAGCACCTTCCACCATAAATATCAGAACAGGGTTGTTTTGCAGAGCAAGAGGAGGCTGTGGTTGGACAGGGGAAAGGACTTCTTGGGTCAATGGTAAAGTTCGATTTCTTGAGTTGGGTGGTTACATGACTATTTTTCTTCAGTGTTTTTTCCAGCTATTCATTGGTTTTATGTGGCTTACTATATTTATTTTAAAATAGAAAGCTCCTATTTTTAACACACATGCAGAGCACATCTGCCAGACCACTTGGCCGTGAGGACTTAAAGGTTTCAATTCTGTCTTTCAGGACTGGGTTTGGGATCCATCAGGGACTCCAAAACTGTATGATTCCTTCAGCCTGTGGACTTCCAGAGAGATTATCCCGAGAACAGGCTGGGGTCATAAGGGTAAACTACCGGCTTTTATTAGGCAGTCAAGAATGAGCTGGGCAATAAAATGTGACTTGGTCCAGAGTGGAGGGCTCCCTGCATTTGACATTTCTGCCTTATTCAAACCAGAAGCCTTCTGGGGGTCACACAGAGTCTCACAAAATGTCAGACAAATGTATATTTATAATAGTGTCTCCACATTTTAGGCAAATTCTTCTCTAACTATACCCAATAAATCTCCGAGTAATTGCAGTATTTCTATCACACACATACACACATACACACACACACACACACACACACACACACACACACACACACACACACGATTATTCATTTTCAAGAAAAGCTCAGCTTCAAGGCTTCTTTAAATAGCAGTTAGCAGGGTACGGTGAATGTCTATTTACTGAACTGTAATTGCTTCCTGGGTGGAGGGAGTGTGAGCTGTCCAGTGATTACCGCCACTACTCTGAAAACAAGGCAGTCATACACAAAGAAAGCCCTGGTTGGGAGGGTCACGGTGTGCCGAATAAAGTAAAGAGCTGAGCAATATCAATCATTTCCTTCGTCCCCTGCACAGCTCCCAGCTTTTCTTGTTCATAAACTTGAATCTCAACACAACAAGTGACAGATCAGTTCCTTCAGAACTTCTGGATCGTTTCCTTTGGCCCATCTGACCACCCAGGTGTGATGGTTAATGCTAACTAATTTAATTGGATTGAGAAGCACCTAGGGGATTGGTAAGGAACACCTCTCCTAAGAGGATTAACTAAGGAGAAATCACTTACCCTAAATGTAAGTGATTGGCAGTGGCATTCCCTAGGCTGGAGGAGGGGGGGCAGTTCCTGCAGACATTCTCTCTCTGAGCACCATAAGCTGAGCAACTCTGCTCTCTCCCATCCCCCTCCCATCATTTTCTGCCTTTTAGTGGCTCAGAAACAATGAAAACGCCCGAGTAAGGACTGAAGCCTTGGAAACTGTGAACCAAAATACTTCCTTTTTCCTTTAAATTCTTTCTAGCTGGTATTTGATTGTAATGATAAAAAAATCTGCACAGTGCACCTTGTATTTATTTATTCAAATTAATCATAAAAGCCTCTTTCATTATTTGTGGCTCCTTACCAACTGAATTTGCTTCTTTTGTTTCCTCCGAGGCACGAATGTTGGTGAGCAGAGACTGTCTTTCACTGTAACATCTGAGAAGGCCAGTCATTCATTTCCCCAGATTTCTTTCAGGCAAGTGACCTATGACCTGGGCCCAACCATCAGAGACACCCACTCTAGACACTGCAGAGAAACCATGGCGACGGGGATTCCCTGTGGTGGGAGTGGAGAGAGCAACACCGTCCTGTTTCTGGGGACAGATGCAGCACTGATGGGAAAAGGAAGAAGTCTGTTTTTCCAGGTTCCGCGACGACGGCAGAAGCAGGGCTATCCTGTACTTCGTTGGAGGAGGCTGTGCTGTGAAGTCTGCACTTCTGCTTGTCCAGGGTGAACCCTGCGGTCTTCTTGACTTCTCTTTAACCACCCATTCTCGTTCACAAACATCAGCTTCGATCATCTGGGGTGCTCTCTGTCTCTCTGTCTCTGTCACTGTCTCTGTCTCTGTCTCTCTCTCTCCTCTCTCTCTCTCTCTCTCTCTCTCTCTCTCTCTCTCTCTCTCTCTCTCTCTCGTATGTGTCTCTGCGTATGTGTGTCTGCAAGTGACTTTTAATTTAGAAACCTTACTGATGACAGAAGCTGAGACAATGCTAAGGCAAGCCACATGGAACCAAAGGGCGTAGACTTCAAGAAGACTGCTAATTGATTCTTTCAAGATAAAGAGATGGATGTGTAGATGGACACACACACACACACACACACACACACACACACACACACACATATCTATATATACACAAGTGTGTATGTATATTTTATATGTGTATATAGGGCATATAGAAAAGGACTTGTGAGGAGGAGACTACGTGGGGAGAAAAGGATGGAAAAAGAAGAAAAACTGTAGAGTGGAAGGAACATGGCGGAAGGGCCATTAAAAATCCCAGGAGCACCTAGAAACACCCTGGGAGTGGAGCACCCAGTGAGCCCTGCCAGATGGGTTTACCTTCCCTGGTCCTCACCCCTTCAGCCCTACAACGTCTAGAGTAAGTGGGTGTTTGGGGGGCCTGGTGAAATCAAGAAGCTACTGAGCCTCACTTGTGGTCATATGAAGTCAATGAAGACCCAGGGAGAAATGCAGAGAACTATAGTCTTTGGGGCACTTTCGCACATCTGGGAGGCACTCTGAAGAATGCTGAATGGAATCCACACAGCAGCGATACCTCGGCTGGCCTCAGGACTCTTGAGGACAGCTGGTGGTAAGGACAAGGCAGAGAGTGATAGACTCTAGAGATGGGAGCTTAGATGAGGGTCAAAAGTCAGAAGAGAAGACAAGGGTAGATGACCCACAGGGAAAGCCATCAGGGGCAGGAGAGCTACACCGGGGCAGGCTTTCATCTTCATTTTTAAGCCAATATTTTGAAGTGTAATTTACATGCTATGGAATTCACCCCCTGTAAGCACCAACCATGTTCACAGAGTACAACTGTTATCACTATCCAGCTCCAGGACATTCCCTTAGTCTCAGGAGCCCTCCAAACCATTTTTATTCGATCTGCCTTCCCATCCCCAGCCTCAGCTAAGTGCTTATCCACTTGCTGTCTCTATAATTCACATTCTCTGGAAATGGCACGCTAATGGAAACACACAATATGTAGTATTTGGTTCTGGTTCCTTTTATTAAGTGTGATGTTTACGTCTTTCTTCCAGGATGTAGCATGTACTAGTAATGGACTGTTTGGTTTTTAATGCTGGATAGTATGTGTGTGTGTATGGTGTGCTGTTTGCATGTGTGTACACTTGCACACACCTGAGTATGCTCATGGATGCTAGTGGTTGATGTTGGGTTCTCCCTTTCTGTCATTCACCACCTTATTACCTTCAGACAGGGTATCTCACTTAATCTGGGGCTTGTCATTTCCTGGCTAAACTAGCTGGCCAGGAAGCCCTAGTAATCTTGTCTCTGCCAAGATTGTGAGTTATAGGTGCATGCAATCATCATGTCTGATTTAAACAAAACAAAACAACAACAACAAAAAACCTTGAGTTTTAGCGATCTGAACTTAAGTTTTCCTGAGTGTGCAGCTAGCACTTTATCCCCCGAGTGTCCTCCCCAGCCTGGGGTAGTATTTCATTGCCCATATATGCGGCATTTTATTTTTCTATTGGCTAGTTAATGGGAACTTGGACTGCTCCTCCAGTTTGACTGTTATGAATAATTCTGCAATAAACGTTTGCATACAAGCCTTTGTGTGGACATAAGTTCGCATCTCCCTTGGCAAGAAACCTGGGAATTGCTAGGTCACATGGTAACTCTATGTTTAATTTTCTGCAGCTGCACCAAGCTGTGTTCTAAAGTGACTGCTCTCCTACATCCCCACTAGCAGCCAATGGGAATTCTAGTTTCTTTGTATTCTTACCAAATAACCTTGGCCTTCCTGAAGACAACTGTCTTCATGGGTGCATATTGACAATTCACTGTGGTTTCAAAATAAATTTAGCTAATAAGATGAAGTGTATTTTCATGTAACTGTTAACTATTTGTGTTTCTTTTTTTTAACTTTGCTGAAACATCTATTCTTTTTTTTTTCTTTTTGAGATAATATTTCTTTGTGTAGCCTTGACTGTCCTGGAACTTGCTCTGTAGACCAGGCTGGCCTTGAACTCACAGAGATCTGCTTGCTTCTGCCTCTTGAGTGCTGGGATTAAAGGTATGTACCACCACTGCCCAGACTATTCTATTATTTTACCCACTTCAAAAAGTAAGTCATTTATTTTCTGATAATTGATCTAAAGTTCTTCATGTACTTTGAATTCAAAGTCCTTTGTATTACTAGTTAATACTGATACTCCTTAGAATGTTTATATTTCAAATATTCTTCCTAGTCTATAGTTGTTCTGTTCTTTTCCTTTCTCCTCTTCCTTCTCTCATTTCTCACTTCCTTTTTCTCTCCTACTCCTTTTCCTTAAGACAGAGTCTCTCACAGCTATATAAACTCACCACCCTCCTGCCCCAATCTCTGAAAGGTTCATGGGATTGTAGGCATTCATTAACACCTGGCCTCCTTTTTGTCTTATTTGTGGTACATTTTGAAGAACATTAAAAAAAACCAACCAACCAACCAAACAAACAAACAAAACTTAGGTAAAGAAATCCTTAACTAGCACAAAGTCAGAATGGTTTTCTGCTATAAACAAAATGTAGACTTACAGTAAGTTTTGAAAGTCAATAGTTTAAATCCTTCATCTCTGTATTTATTTTATCAAATTAGTTTTGAGTAGTTTAGATCTTTTGAATGCATGTTTTACAACCAGCTTCCAATTTCCTCAGTTTTAGGTGTTCCGCTCTTGCATGGGGTCTGTGATCCATCCTGAGGTAACTTTGATGAGTGGCCATGACATGTCTGTGACATACAACCTCAAATACGATGTCTTAGCCTTTTCTTTCCTTGCATTGTAGGCTCTGTCACTGAGCTGTAGCCCCAGACCTTATGTTTTGAGAAAACACAGAAATAGGAAGGTCCCTCTCACTTTCCCTCTCCCCTGCTCGCCGGAAGCGGGCTATACAATCTAACTAAACTTATCCTTGCTCCAGAAGAGCCCTGCTAATACCCAGAGGAAAGGAGCACCTTAGCTCTGAAGACATGGGGACACAGAATGTGAACAGTTAGACACTGCTAAGTCACCCCAGTTTGTTGTCATCAACCAGACCTGTAGGGCAGTCCTAGTTCCACATGACTGTACGCACTTTACTGAACCGAAGCGTGAAGGTACATGGGTTGCCCTGTTTCCTTGTTATTGATTTCCTTTAGAAGACTTTCGTGTCACATAAAATTCATAGTAAGCAGATCTGTATGCTTTCTCTTATCAATCTATCATAGATGCCTCAGCCATGAATCTAAAAGCAGATGAGAAAAACCCTTCCTTTCAGTCTCTAAGGTATATTTATATCCGGTGGTCCCAGCACCATTTGTTAAACAAATCACATTCACCCACACTAAGGTGACTTGGTGCCTTTTTCCAAACTAATTGATGGGGCTGGGAGTGTTGCTCAGGAGCAGAGTGCTTGCTTAGCGTGTGCACGCCCTGGGCTTGATCTCCAGCACAGAAAAAGACAGTTCATTGGCTACAAAAGAAGGGGTTAGGTTTTGAATCCTCAGCTCTGTCCACTGAGCCATTCCTCTTCTGTCAGGACTACACTTCCTCGATTTCTGTACTTACAGTAAGTTGGCAAATGCAACAGCTTGAATCCTCCAACTTTGTATTTATTTTATCAAATTAGTTTTGACTATTTTAGAACCCTTAACGCATTAAAATCATCTCCCAAGTTTCTTCAAAAGTCTGATGTGATTTTCACTGGGATTGAATTGAATCTCTAGATCCATTTGGAGAGAACATCGAATCCTCTCCTCCCACCCAGGAACACCAACTGTCCTTTCATTGATTTAGATGCTGTTTCATGGATTTCATTTTATTTTATAGCTCTCGGTGGTCAGGTTTGCACTTCTTCTGTTAAATTTATTCTTAGGGTTTCTTCTCTTGAAAAAAGGATTATTTTATGTGTGGGCATTTATGAACGTGTTGCCCACAGAGACCAGAACAAGGAACCAATTCCCTGGAACTGGCAGTACAGACTGTCATGAGGCACTCTCTGGGTGCTGGGAAGCAAACCTGGTTCCCCTTGCAGAGGAACCAGTGCTCTGAATGGCTGTTAATTTTAAAACTTTCCCCATGAATGGTATAGATTGTTTTGCTTTATATTTTATGTTATGGTACACTGTATGACTTAATCTGTCCAGCATTCCTAGTACAGATCCCACTTCCTTAAGAGGTAGAATTCTTCACCTACTGATGAATTCAGCTTGCTAGCATTTCAACAAATTTTACAGCTTAATTATTAAGTATGGTGGACCTTAGTTTTCCTTTCTTGTGATGTCTTAATTTTTGATTTTGGAATATTATTGATCTCAACAAATGTATGGATATGTTCACTTTTACTTTCTTTTTTTTTTTTTTTTTGGTTTTTCGAGACAGGGTTTCTCTGTGTAGCTTTGTGCCTTTCTTGGATCTCGCTCTGTAGACCCAGGCTGGCTTCGAACTCACAAAGATCCTCCTGCTTCTGCCTTCCAAGTGCTGGGATTAAAGGCATGCGCCACTACCGCCCAGCTTTTTTTTTTTTTTTTTTTTTTTTTGTTATTTCTTGTTTATCTGAAAATAATATCAGTTTAGAATTCATCAGTGAAACAATATGGGCCCAAGCTGTGTGTGAGTGTGTGTGTGTGCATGCCTATATGTTTTTTAATTATTGGTTCAATTTCTTTCCATGGCAAAGAGAGGCCCAGTGAGCTTTTCCATTCCTTTTTGTATCAACGTTGGGAATCTGTGTCTATGAGCCCACATTTAACCTGGGAATTGTCACCCTACAGTGCAATGACTTATGCTTCTGCTCATTTTCTTAAAAACAACCTGGTTTTTGCATCATCTTATCTTCCTAAGCCCCTCCCCCTTTCCCTCCAGCCTATGGGTCATCCACAGCCCAGGCAGAGTGCTCACACACTCTGTGGTGGTTTTCAGGTCTGCATTGGATGATACCTTCCAGTGGGCCTCTGTTCTCCCTTCCTGAAGAGCCTTCTGGTCCAGGAGAGATGTGTAAAGAGCTTACCGAGCTCTCTAGATAATCTCTCATTATCCAGGCTAGCCTGGTTAAGTTTCTGGCAGGTTCTTGGTCTGTGGTCTTCCATATTCACTGCCAGGCATGAGTTTTAGCTCTCACCTCTGACCATATCAGGTTCCCACTGGCTGTGAAGGTTGTGACTGACAAGAATGCCCTGACTCTGGCTGTTCCAAACTGAAGATCAGAGGTCTCGCACAAATAAACTAATCTCAATTTGTTGCTTACCTTTGGCCAATTTTCAGAGCCATAAAATGATTGCTTTTGACAGTTTTGTCTAGTTTGAGAGTATTATTTTTGCAGAGAAGTTTTATTAACACTAGCCAGAAGTTGCCTCAATCTTTTTTTTTTTTAAAGTGCTACGCATGTGACCTGTCAGGAAATTGTCTCCATGCCTGAACGATGGCACTGAGCATTTGAAAGAGTCAGGACTTGACATGAGGCCAGGGTGGTGTGTGTTTGGGGCAATGGGGAAATGGAGGGTTGCTGGGAGACCAAGAAGTGATAAAGAGGCAGAGCAGGAAGGGACACAAAGATACCCCAGGGCCAAATGCATGATCTACTAGAAAAGAAAAATCATCACAGGTCTATTTTACGTCTCCTAATGTTACCATCCTAACGTCCACTGTCTCCATGAATATGTCCCGGGCTTTCTTCTGGTTTGGAGTGGACAGGATGCTAGGGGAGCATAGTGATGGGACAAACTGGAGAATGGGATGGGAATGCTTTGACCACGTCACAGGGAAGGTAATGTGTCAACAATCACACAGTACCAGGCAACTGGAGTGACCTGCAGTGCCACTCCCATCCCCCTTGGCCAGAAAGCAGCCTTCCCACTCACCCAGCTGGCCCTTCGTTCAGCTGTAAGGTTTGCTGAAAGATGTTATCCTAAGCTTTTAATTGAGAACTGGAAATCTGCAGCCTGCTGGCTATCTCCATGCCAGCTTGTCATTTATTTTCTGCTTATGGTTGCGTTGGTGTTCAGCCACACCCATTTGCCCACAAATTCCTGGCTGCCTTCATGCTTCAAGGACGGAGTTGAGTAGTTGTGAAAAAGACCACATGGCTTTCAAAGTGTAAAAGATTACTATCTAGTCCTTTACAAAAGGAGTTTCTAAACTTCAGTTTTAAGTTAAAACTCTTACTGCAAACTCATGTGATAGAGACTCACATTTAAAGTAAGAACGTACGACGAGGCCAGGGAGATGGCTTCAGTCGCTCACGTGTGTGATGCAGCACCGACCCAAAACTTGAGTGACCTGTGCTTGGAATCCCAGCACTTGGGGTGCAGAGACAGGAGGATCACTGTAGCTCGTTCGCTAGCCAGCCCAGCTGAATACTCTTGTCCCAGATCCTACTGAGGGGCTCTGTCTCAAAAAGAACCAGGTAGCCAACTCCTGAGGAACAGTATTCAAGGTTGACAGGTTGACCTCAAGCCTGCCTGCACGTGTATACACATACACACACAAGTGTGTGTGTGTGTGTGTGTGTGTGTGTGTGTGTGTATGAGCTCAAAATTGGGCTCATTACCTACCGTCAGTGGCACAGGACCAAGTCCCTTCTGGACACAGGTCCTCTGTAAAATGACAACTGGATGGCACATTCCGCCAGGCAGGGTTGTTGGTCCAAGTGAACTTTGGTATTTGAGATGATGTGAGAAGCGATGCAGCAGCACACAAACACTGCTCCTGTGGATGCTTGCAGAGTCCTCGCTCTGACCTCCTGAACCACCTGCTTGGTTCTGGTCTGTGGACCGGAACCTGTGGACCTCTTCTGTGACTGAGTCTGTGATGCACCTTCTTCTTGTTTGTTTGTTTTGGTTTTGTCTGGTTTTAGTACTTCTCCTGGCCAGCAAAGGGGATGAGAAGGCCATTTCTATCATGGAGCAGAGGAAGACAGTTCCACAGATTCTAAGACAATGTGCTCCCTGTGTAAGGAGGCCTGTTAGGGTGTGAGAACCAGTGTCGTCCTCAAGAACATACTGGTGCAGACCATCATGTGAGCCCCGGACCTATGAATTACTTTGTTTCCCTTCAAGAATCCAGCTCCACACCAAACCCATTACTACAGCAGCAGGGGCAGTGCAGCAGTTGACAAGAAACTGAAATTTGGGCCAGAGATCATCAATAACTTTAATGTTGCACTTCTGTGCATCTTGGGATTCCCAGCCTCTGTGGCTGATTTCTTGTGTATGGCTTTTTGGGGGGGGGAGGGTATGTGCTCATGTGTGTGTGTTTCTGGTGTGTGTGTGTGTGTGTGTGTGTGTGTGTGTGTGTGTGTGTGTGTGTGGGTGATGCGGGAGCCGATACAGGATTTAGCCTGGAACTCACCAAGCAGCCTAAACTGACTAGTGCTCTTAGGACCTGCCTGTCTCTGCCTCCCCAGTGCTGGGATTACAAGCATCCCACCATGCCTAGCTTTTCATATGGGTGCTAGGGACTGAAATCAATCCTTATGTTTGCCTAGCAAGCACTTTACCAACTGAGCCATCTCCTTGTCCCCACGTGGCTAATTTCCAACCATGAAACCTCAGGCTTTAGAGAAAGCTCTGGACCCTGAAGACTGGAATTATCTATGCAAATTCTCCATTGTACTGCTGAGGGGATCTGCAACCTTCCAGTAACCTATCTCCGTGAGGGAGCTTAGGGCCCAGCTGGAGGGCAGGAGGCCACATCTCCTCCCTGACCTTACTGTCTGCAGCTGTATCACCTACACCTTGAGCTGTCACCTCTGCCCTGGTGAGTGTGGGAGCCATGTACTAGTGATGGCGTATAATTGCCCACAGTTGATTGCAGAGAGTGGGGACTCCTGAGTACATGATGAGAATGGACTCAGAAAGCATAAGGCTAAATGCATCTGAAGAGAAGCAGAGTCAGAGGCCGTCCCCTTGTGGCTAATGTGTCCCGGAGGGAGGGAGCACCCTAGGCACACCATTGCCCAAGAATAGGAGTCAAGGGGCCTGTTGGAGGGGGCGCACTCAGCCGAGTAAGGATTTGTTGAAGTACAACTGGAAATGAGGGAGTCAGAAGATGAGCTGGAGGCAGGAGGGAAGGGTCAGATGTCATCATTAGATGGGTGAGGCAGAAAGGAGAGAAAATCCACAGGACGCACCGTGAACAGGGAAGGCTGGACCTTTCAGAGGCAGGACTGGATCTCTGGATGCCATTAACGCCTTTCTTTGCAGCTGAAAAATACCAGAAACCTGCTATACCTCGTTTTAAGAGGGGAAAATGAAGGAAGTTGAGAGATCGGTTATTGAAAGCATAATTGAGATATTTTGGAAAATTGAAAGCCTGAGATTCCTGCCAAGTGTAAACTAGAATTGGGAGTTGTGTTATTGTGGGGAGGCCAGGCTCTGTCCTCTGGGGCTCTTGCTTCCCGCTTCTCTTTGGGTTTGGTTTATGTTTATGCGTCCCCACCAGGGACACTTTTGGTTAATGAGGCCGCGGAAAGAAAGGGTTCTGGTAATTCCGGAGTTCCCACATCTTCTGCTCTAGTTTGTTCTCTATCGCTGTGATAACATCATGACAAAGAGAAACTGTCTAGTTAGTTTGCTATTGCTACAAAGAGACACCACGACCAAGGCAATTCACGAAAGAAGGCAAACTAATTGGAGGTTTGCTTTACCGTTGCCGGGGGTGAGTCGGTGATCATCACGGCAGGCAGGGAGCACAGTGGCAACCCGGCAGACATGTGGCTGGAGGATTATTGGAGAGCTGAGCTTACATCTTATTAGCACATTGGAGGCAGAGAGAGAGGGGGAGGAGAGAGAGAGAGAGAGAGAGAGAGAGAGAGAGAGAGAGAGAGAGAGAGAGAGAGAGACTGTGCCTGTAATGGGCTTTTGAAACCTCAAGGCTCACCTCCCAGCCCCCTCCCCCAGCAACACACCTCCTTTCCAACAAGGCCACACCTCCTAATCTTTCCCCAGACAGTCCCACTAAGGACTAAGCATTCAAATATATGAACCCATTCTTATTCAAACCACCACGACAACTCCAGGAGGAAAGGTTTTATTGGTTTACACATCTCAATCACAGTCTACCATCCAGGGAAGTCAGGGCAAGAACCCAAGGCAGGAGCCTGGAGGCAGGAACTGAAGCAGAGACCATGGAAGGACATAGCTTACTGGCTTGTTCCTCATGGATAGCTCAGCCTGCTTTGTTATGCACCCCGGGGACCACCTGAGCCGTGGTGGTGCCCTCCCATATCCATCATTAATCATGAAAATGTCCCCACAGGCTTGTCTACAGGCCAGTCGGATGGAGACATTTTGTCAGTTGAGATTCCCTTTCCCCTGATGACCCTAGCTTGTGTCAAGTTGGCAAAAAAACTAAGAAGCACAATCCTCTGTCTCCCTGGGAAGGATTCCCTTTCTCAACCCTACAATGCCTTGGAAGGACTCTAATTGGCCTGTTCTGATCAGATGACCATTGGTTTGATCACACAGAAGAGAGACCGAGTCTCCACGGTAAAAAGAGATGCTGAGTAAGTAACAGTTCCTAGAAGATAGCTCTCCAGAGAAGAAAAGAATCAGAGCAATGCCTTCCAGGGACACCAGGTGTCCCGAGGGGTGGTCTTTCTGTCTGGTCTTTCTTCCCAGCCTTCTCAAGAGCACTCCATAGAAGCAGCCCAGCTTTCAGAGGATGCAGTGAGGAGGGTTTCCTAGGAGAATGGAGAGTTCTAGAGATAGTGGGACTGTGTCTAGCCCGAGGGCACAAGGGTCACTGCGGCCTCACTGCACTCATGGCCCATCCACTGGTCATTCTCCTAGGAGTATGTGTTTGAAGATGGAATATTGAGCCCCCATAGGAGTGACGTAGCATTGTAAGGCCCTTGCTCTTGAAGAACAACTGTGGGCAAGTGCTTCCAGCTACCAGCATTGTCCTCTGCCACCCACCGCCCCCATAAAGCCACTACCCCAGTCCAGGTAATCCCTTCCCGTTGTCAACTGCTGTAATTGCTTTCTAACTCTGTCCGCCCCTATCCTCTCATTAATCCATTTTCTCATGTAGAATGCCTAGAACCAGAGCTTTTAAAACACCCTGCATTATATCAGTTCCTGGAAGTCCTAGGGAGCCTTTCTCAATGGCTTGGTAGTTTCTGTCCCTGTCCCCTTTCATCCCACATAGTCAAGCGTTCCGCCCGAGCAGCACTCCACATAGCCCCTTTGTCCTGATCCTAACATTCATAGAGTAATCTGTGTACAGATTCATGGACTTTCTTCCCTCCTGAGTTCACAATGGTGAGGCCACTGATGATTTCTGTTACCTCTCGATCCCTCAGGACCTGTTCCAGCTCAGTTGCCTAGTAGGTACCAGGTTAGATGAGTGAATTAGCACATCACCTCCAAGGAGCAGGTGTTAATCTGCTGAGAGATGGAAATTTCAAATCCTGTCGTGTTGAGAGTCCAGTGTCCCTCAGACTCATTCCAGTTGGTGGTGCTGTTTGGGGAGGTGTGGTACCTATGAGAGTCGGGGCTTAGTTGAAGGAAACAGGACACTCACTGGTGGGGACTTCTTGAGCTCTGAGTTCCTCCCTTGGCTTCCCTTACATCGGACTATAACCTGTAAGCCAGATAAACTTTCAGGCCCAAGTTGGTTTTGGTAGTGTTTTATCACAGCAACAGAAAACAAACAATAATAGAATTAGGATTTATATGCTAGTGTCCCTTATGAATGATGTTTTCTTTGAAGAACAAGTGTGTGTGTTCGTGTGTGTGTGTGTGTGTGTGTATGCATGTATGCATATGTGTGTGTACATTTGAGTGTGTGTATGTGTGCATACATGTGAGTGTATGTGTGTCTGTATACATGTGTGTGTTTGTTTGTGTGTGTTTGTATGCGTGTACAATTCAGGCTTTTTGTTAGTGAATCTGCTCTTAATCAGACAGCTTACCACTGTGCTTTCCAGTCTAAGTCTCCAAGGCCTTAACTGACAAGGCCTTAATACTTCTGCGCATGAGCAGTGATTCCTCTTGGGTGAAAGTCATTGGCACAGCTTTTGAACAGCCCCCCTCTGGCTTGCTGACCTATGCCTCCTGGTTTTGCCTCCTTTCCCTGCTGGAGACCAGTCTTCTCTTCTACTACTTCATTCTCAGAGTGTGAGGTTGAGGGTGAGAGGGGCCTTAGATTATGCTTGGAGTAAAGGCAAGTCTGTGTCTTTGGATGTGGAGAGGTGAAAGGGGTTGCTGCTTCTTTGCTGCAAAGCAGTGTTCAGTAGATCAAAAGGCTGTTACTGTTTAAACCTAGGCATGGTGATCAGTGCTTGTAATGCTGGTACTTGGGAGGCTGTGGCAGGAGGATGGAGTGTTCAAAGCCTGCTTGAGCTACATCGTGAGTCAGGCAGTCTAGTCTACATAGCAAGACCCTGCTCCCCATCCTCCCCCAAAAAAGCTAAGAATAGAATGAAAAGGCTGATTTGACCTTCAGAGTCCGTGATCTTACTCTTCTACAATGTCTCATGCTCTGAAGGGTTTTCTGAGGGAGAGAGATGGAGTTCAGGGTCAGGAGGCCCTTAGGCTAAGCATGCTTTTGTAAAAGAGGTGGGAAGCTCATGCAGCATCCAGAGCAGTAGGTTTCTCAGAGGAATGGCAGGCACCGTGGAGACCGAACAACTGAATGCTGCAGTTTCTGGGCTGGGAGATAGTTTAGCAGGTAAAGGAGATTTGCCCGAAAACTGATGATCTGAGTTCCCACCCTAGAATCAGCATGGTAGGAGAGAACCAACTGCTGAAGGTTGACCTCTGACCTCCACATGGACACCGTGACCTATGGTTTCCACATACACACACAGATAAATAAACAAGTAAATAATAAATAAAAAAATAATAAATTTATTTGTTTGAATATAGTCTATGAGGCAATCATACGGTATGTGTGCTTTTTTTAAAAAAACAATTTTGTTGAGGTATAAGTGATGATTTATAATAAATCACACATATTTAAAGTGTCATTCAAGTCAGGAGGTGGCGGAGCATGCCTTTAATCCCAGCACTTGGGAGTCAGAGGCAGGCGGATCTCTGTGAGTTTGAGGCCAGCCTGGTCTACAGAGCAAGTTCCAGGACAGGCTCCAAAACTACAGAGAAACCCTGTCTCAAAACAACAACAACAAAACAAACAAACAAAAACAAAATTGCAAATTCAATGTGTTTGGAGCTGTGGATGTCCCATGAGGCCATCACCACAATCAAAACAGTGTCCATCATCCCTTTAGGTTGCTTTTGTCCTTCACTCTTTTGCAATTCATCTCTCTCTGTCACTGCCTTAGTCTGCAGTTTTCAGAACTGTGAATGAGCAAGGCCAGGAGTCGTGCAGCATGCACTTTCCTTGGTCTGGTTCTTTCACGTGGGTAATTATTTTGAGATCCATCTACATTGTCACCTGTTTCCATAGCTCGATCTTGAGTTTCTTTTTTTTCTTCTTCTCCAATGGATGCAGCATGCTTTGTTTATTCATTCACCCACTGATGACACTTGAACTGTTTCTAATTGTTGACTGTTAGAAACAAATCTACCCGGTGCATTTGCAAACAAGTGCTAAATGTGCCGAAATACAAGGTCTAAAGCATTTCTTCTTTGGGCGACATTCTTTTAGTTGTCCCCAGTCTTGGTCTGTAAAGCTAAGCACAAACATCTAGTCTTTAACGGCGGCTTTGTAAGAAAGAAGAGGACAAGAAGGGGTAATGTGGCTTAGCCCACCCATGTTTACTGTTCTTTGGGCAACCAGCAGCATAGTGACCAATATGCTGTTTTCACAGAATCCTAAATGGCCCAGAGAAGCAAGAAGGGCTGACTGAGAACAACTTCAAGACAAAGGCTCCTTTTGCTCAGAAATTCTGAGCAAGATTCTGGTGGGGCAGGCTGCAGTTTGGGATGCACGTGACAGACATCAGCTCCATTGTAGACCCCAGTGATTCTAAATTCCCACCTATGTTTTCTCAGTTGATTTGCTAGTAAGTTCTAAATGCTGTCTTGATCCTTAGGGTTTGGAGAAAGACATTAGTCTGTTACTATTTAAAAATCTAGGTTAAACATTAACATAATAATTATATCAATCCTTTCCTGAATCTATACCAAAATGTTTTAGACTGTGTAGTTTATAAACATTAAAAATGAGACCATCTGTCCTCATTTTATTTCTGTTGCTGTGATAAAATACCCTTACAAAAAGTAATTTAGGGAGTAGGGGCTTATTTTAGCTTACAATTCCAGGTTATAGTCCATCACTGAGGGAAAGTCACATTGGCAGGAACTTGAGACAGCTGGCCCTATCCCATCCACAGACAGGAAGAGAGAGAAATGAATGCCTGCTTCTTACTCAGATCCTTTCTCTGCTCTTATATCCTCTGGTATCCCTGCCTAAGTCATGGTGCTGCCCACAGTGGACTGGGTCTTCCCACATCAATTAACACGTAATCAAGGAAATCCCCCATAGACACGCTCAGGGCCAACCTGATCCAGACAATCCCTTATTGAGACTCTCTTCTCAGGTCATTTTAGATTGTATCAAATTGGGGATTAAAACTAACCATTACACCATTATAGGATATTTACAGTTTTAGAACTCAGTTCTGTTGCGGTATAACTGCTTTGAAGGTGGGAATCCCAAGATCAAGACTACCAGCCAATCCTAAGTCTGGTGAGCTTTGCTCCTTGGCTCACCTGTGCCTGCAATCTCCCATGGCTAAAAAGCAGATAGGCAGACGGGGCTATGGCACTCCCTTCTGCCTCTTTCATAAAAGCATTAATCCTATTAATGAGTGTAGAGTGCTCCAGACGTCTCACTTTCCCAGGTCCTTGTCTCATTCTTCTATCTAATTGGCTATAAATTTCAGAGAGAAATGTCCCTTTAAACAACAGCAACACTATATACAGATCTTACTTGAGTCTGAGATGTCCCAGGCTGACTTTGCGACTCAGGAGTCCTCCCTAGTGAGAGCATGTTTGTTGTTATTTCTCTTATAAGACAAGCCACTACCTCTTCTTTCAAATGGGCTATCAGCACCCCTGTAAGC
Organism: Peromyscus californicus insignis; assembly: GCF_007827085.1. Taxonomy (NCBI): domain Eukaryota; kingdom Metazoa; phylum Chordata; class Mammalia; order Rodentia; family Cricetidae; genus Peromyscus; species Peromyscus californicus. The sequence continues at coordinate 41,456,456 of NW_026294551.1, read as the reverse complement.
AGCCTCTTTACCCATTGCTGAGTTATGCCCGTGAGTTTCCTTCATCTACAGGCCCAGGAACACAAGCCAGTGGGGTTCCGTCTACATCTCCCAATCATCTGGATCTCTGGGAATAGCTGAGTGACTATACACGGGACTCTGTAGAAAGATCAGCTCCCGTACAATTCTTAATCACAGACTGTCAGAATTAGAAGGGGCTTTAGAGCCTATGTTTACCGACTGTGCCATTTTTAAAAGGAGTCAGTGGCAGCTCAGAGAAGTGAGGTGCCCCACCTCAAGCCCCAGAGCCTGTCGGAGGTGGAGTTGGATGAGGAAGAATTGAACAAGGACCTTGGCCCCTCAGGCTCCCTCCCATCCATGTCTCTTCCTGATTCCTACTCCCCCCAACCCTCGGCTCTCATTTAGTTTTTCTGCACTTAATATGTTTTCCTGAATTGATTTTTCTCCTCTGCCTCATCCATTACTTTCAAGGTTATTTTGGGTGCTCTTCTCTGTCTCTTTCACTTTGCAGACTGATTTCCCAAGCTTTGCTGAGGTTGGCGGCATTTTCTACCTCACGGTCTTCGGCTTCGTTAGTGTTTTTATTTCCTAAGGTCTGTAAAACTAGCCAGCCTCTAAGGCCCCTTAGCCACACTTCCTCCTCAGGCCCCAGGTCCCAAGATGCTGCTGTTTCCCATTATGCACTACCCTAAGCTGCTTCTGTGTATTCCCAGATAGAAAAAGCTGCTCTTCATGATAACCCTCAGAGCACATCCTTCCAAGATAATTCAGCACTGCACCAGCCACCCGTGGTGGTTATGGATACATCTTCCTGATGGCGTTTATTTTCTCCCCTGGGGTTTCATTGTGTGGAGATATGACTATTTTGGAATGGCTCCTTTTTTTTTCCTCTCAATTATGTGGCTAGTGGGTCATCTGCCTGGGGTATGGCAGGTGATTGGAAATGTAGTAAGTGGGACTGGTGAGTTGGAACAGAGCTAGAAAACTAGCTGTGCCGAGCATTACCGGGGCTCCTTGGTTCTAATGTCCCAGACATTAGAGATGACTTCAGACAAGGCCAGAAAGTCTAGCTCTGGCCTTGAATGACTGCCATAGGCAAACCTGAGCTGCCTCAGCAATAATGTGGGGATACTATTTAACAACTTCCAGATCTCAAAGAATGACTAAGTATAAAGTCTTTCAGAACCCTGTAGGCATAGCTAACCCTCTCCCCTAGAGTTAAAAGAGGACACACTCAAATCCTGAACTCTGGTACAAAGTGAGCTCCCATCCAAGTTCACAGATCTCCTGCAACTCTGTCTTCTTGTCCGTAAGAAAGGAAGAATGAACGCCTACTTGATGACAATCTATGAGAGTTACATATAAAGTATGTTAACTGTTCACCACTGGGCGGGGCACTATGTAAGTGCTCAACAGATGCGGGTGATTTCAGTACTTTTAGAGATTTGGTTTTATTTTTAATATATGTTTGTATGTGTGTGTCTATGTGTGTCTATGTGCACATGAGTGCAGGTACCTTCAGAGGCCAACAGATGCCCTGGAGCTGAAGTTCCAGGCAGTTGTGAGCTGCCCATTGTGTGTTCTGGGAACTGAGCCCTGGTCCTTTTCAAATGAGCTTAACCGTGGATCTATCTTTCTAGCTCTTAGTGTTGACTGTCTTAAAGTCTTTCATAATGTTACTCTCATTTCCTTTGAAAATTTACCCCCCGCCCCCCAAGGCATGTGCACACCCTAAGGATTCTATGAACTTGGAGCTTATAAACTTAAGTATTTATTAAATACCTTTATATAGGAAGTATCTTTATTAATGCATTCGTATTTACCAATGTGTATTCTGCAGTTAAAAATACTCAGCTTTATGGAAGCCAAAGCTTAATTGGTTGGCTAACGTCTAGGCAAATGGTTTTAAAACAATTTATCACCAGAACCCAAATAATAAAAGATTTCCAGTAGGCAGTTGCTTGAACAATCCAATTCTATACTCATTTATTAATCACTTCTTAAAGGCTAGGCATAAAGATGAATGAGGCCAAGTCCCTGCCCTCTTGGAAGTCACAACTGAAAAGTCATTGTTGTCAATATGGTGATGGTGGGGATGAAAGTGCTGTATTCAGTGGCGGTGGCATCATAGCTAAGATGCCCACTTCTATCCCCTTGTTCTTTAAAACGATGAGTAAGGGATTAACATTACTTCTCACTAAAATGTAACACTGTCTAAGGTTTGTGTGCATCATCTTACTTAATTCTTGAAGGAACCCTTGGAGATCAGGACTGTACTTCTTTTGTGAATGAAGAAAAGGAAGATAAGAACATTGAGAATTTTTTTTTTCAGGGACATACAACAAAGTCTCAGTATCTAGCCCAGGCTGGCCTAGAATTCATAGCATCCTGTCTCATTCTCTCAAGTGCTGAGATTGCTGGTGTACAGCATCATATCTGGTGAGAGGCAAATTCTTAAATCATATCTGGTGTTAAAGACCTTGTATATGACCACCCCACAGATTGCCCTTCATTTTCTACTCACCATGAAGGTAAATGTCAGACAAAGGATCAAGCCATGGGGGAAGGGAGGGCTCATCTTGATACAGAATTTGGTGATTGTTGACATCTTTACTTCTAAGGCATCTTTAGGCTTGTGGGTTTTTTTTTATTATTAATTGTCATTTTATGCGTATGGACATTTTGTCTGCATGTTATCTCTGTGTACCACATGCATGTCTGATGTCTGTGTTGTCCAGAAGCAGGCAACCTTTCCCTGGGAACTGGAGCTTTAGATGGTGGAAAGCCGCCATGTGGGTGCTGGGACTCAAACCCAGACCCTCTGGAAGAACAGACACTGCTCTTAATCTTTGAGCCATCTCTTCATCCTTTGTGGCTCAGCTTTAAAAGATAGGTAGGGGATTAACATCAGGCAATGGAGAGGGGTGAGGTCCAGCTAGAAAGAGCAGCTTGGAGATTACAAAGAGGCCGGAATGTTCCAGATATACTGTAGAACAGGAGACTGGTGGTGTGGGGGAGAGGTTCTTGGTGATGGCCTCAGAGTTGAGAGGTGAGTTAGTAGGGGTCTTCCCAGTTTGAGCTTCTATTGCAGCATGGGGGCATGAAGGCTGTGTGGCACTAGTTGTACCTCATCAGTTTAAGAAAGGCAGTATAGGTTTAATAGGATAAAAGGGCATGTTTTCCACCTTGACTTGTGGAGCCCTGGAAGCTATGTTTGGCCAGGAACTAGGCCAGGAACCTTATTGACAGGTCACAAACTGGGCTCTGCAGCTGGATCCATGTCTATCTTTGCTGTGAGACTTCAGCAACGCTAGTTAACTACTCTGAGCCTCAGTTTCCCTCCACACGTGGAGTTGTCAGGAATCTCAGATAGGGACCTGGGGAGATGAGTTCAATCAGGAAAGCGCTAGAGTTTGACCCCCAAATCGCACATGAAAAAGCCAGGTGTGTTGGTGCACACTTGTAATCTCTGTGCTGGGAAGCAGAGAAGGGTGGATTCCCGGGATTCACTAGAAGCCAACTTAGCCTATTTGGGGGAGTTCCAGGCTGATGAGAGACCCTGCCTCAAAATAATATTGAGGAATCTGGAATAGTTTAGTGTGTTTCAGCATTTAGAGCAATGTCTGGCACCCACCAAGCTCCAGTAAACAGTGAGCTATTGGTCATGATTCAATTACAGATTGGCTATAGAATTTTCCTATCTGAGCCTCCAGATCCATGAATGGAGTGTTGAACAAAAGCCGTGACCCCTCCCAGGAGATGCTGCTTTTGCAAATAGCTTCTTTGGTAGGGATTTTTAAGAAATAACACGTTTCCTTCCCTGAAAAGGTAAGCAATTAGACTAAATTGTGGGTGCTTGGTGGTTCTGCCCAAGGGTACCTTTTGGAGCCAATGACACTGTCTCAATTGGGTTGGCCCCATCCCTGGACAGCTTACATGCTGCCAGTACAGATAATTGGCTTTTAAAAAACTGGTCAACTTAAATAGCCCTTCAAGTGTAGTGTCCACATTGTCTTGGCTTTTGGTCTGTGTGGGATTTTTTTTTTTCAGCATCCCTGGGCCTGCCCTCACTCAAGCATTTTGATCATTCTATGGCTTTGCAGTACTAAGTCTGCTGCCTGTTTGGCTGTCTGAGCAGGTGGACAGCTAGCAACTCATTGCCTGCTACCTTTCCACGCCTCAGCTACTCCGTGCTCAGTCACTATCTGCTGTGTTGGTCAGGCGGGCGTTGAGTTCCCCTGTGCTTTGTCTGAGGCCCACGTCACCACCAAGAAGCCACCTCCCATGAGACACAAGCTGGATCAGTGTGTCTAATCCATCCGATGGATATTTAGCTCATTAAACAGCAATAGATTCACACAGAAAAATGAAACTGCGCCCATCATTAGAGCTAAATATGTTTCCTTTCTTTGTCTTAGCTTTATCTTCGAAAGGGAATGTGAACAGCTCTGCATAATGAGAGGCTCATCGTGGGAAAGGGGGCAAGAAACTGGAAGCAGCGAGGCAAAGAGAGATAAAAAGAGAATGGCTCCAGCAATATCCCTCCTTGCAGGAAGTGAGCCCCGCTGAATCCATATTTCTACATAATTAGCTGTTTGGTGGAGGCTCCAATGTCTCTTCATCAGCACAGGAAGAGTGTCACGGAAATGGCGGTGCTCCTGGAAGGAGATCTCTGTGTCTGCCAGTGTCAGAGGCCACTGGCCACCAGCTGGGTCCCTCCAGATGATGTCCTCTGCCCCTTCAGCTTAAGCTGAGGCTACCATGAGATCTGATTGCTGGGAAATGACTTTGTTTGGTGAATGGCTCTCTTCTTTAGAGAGATAAAGATGATAGGTAACACCAAGCTCATGTAGCCATCGATTGATTGTTAGGTCTTTAAGACCCAACCAATCTTCTGGGCTCTGTAACAGGGTTAAACTAAATCTCAGACTGGGCTGGCGACATGGCGCAGTGGATAAAGATGTCGCGCAATAGCTCGGAGTTTGGATCCTCAGAACTCCCTTCAAAGTCAGGCCAACGTAGCCATATTTTGTAATCCCAGCCCTCAGCAGGCACAGATGGGGAATCTCTAGGACAAGCTGCCTGGCTAGATGGACCGGAATCAGCAGGCCCCAGATTCAGTGAGAGGTCCTGTCTCAATAAAGTGGTGAGTTAGAGAGGCAGGCATCCAAAGTCAACTTTGGACCTCTTCACATATGCATGCGTACCTGCATATGAATGCACACATGTGTGAACGTGCACATACACACATGTAAAGCACAATAAACATGCAATACTTACATATGAGTGTTTGAGAGTGTAGTAATTAGTGAACCATAGCCTTCCTTTCCTCGCCAACCACACCTCTGTTTCCTTCCTTATTGTGTCCTCAGTGCTCACATTTGATTCAAGGGCCCACCTCTTCCTAGAAGCAGTCCTGGGTATTAGCCAGTCTTAACTCGGTGGGTGAGCAGGGCTGGTTCGATCCCCCCAGTGTGTCCTATCACTGGGTATGTGAGATGATTTGGGCAAAGGATATATGAGGTGTCCATTCGGGTTGGGGGTGGCGGACTATTTAGGAAGGGGTCATGGTGGAAGAGAAGCCCTCTTCCTTGTTTAGGATGATGTGCTGTGAGGCGATAAGGTTGGAGCTGCCGATGATGTCCTTCCTCTTGGAATTACTGTGAGGAGGGATGGTATTGACATGCCAAGGAGATCAGAAAGCAAGGAGGGCTCAGGCCCGGGCCCTGTCTTGACTGCTTTTCTCATTCCCTTGGCAAAATACCTGGTGCAAACGACAGGAGGAGGAAGGAGGATTCATTCTGGTCATAGAGTCCAGTCAGCTGTGACGGGGAGCTGTGGTATGGGAGCACTGCCCAGCTGAGCACATTACATCGATACAGGAAATGGGGGGGGGGGAGAGAAAAGAGGAGGAGGAAGAGAGAAAGGGAGGGAGGGAGGGAGGGAGAGAGAGAAGCTGGTGCTTAACTTGGTTCCCTTTCTTCTCTTGTATTAAATCTGGAACCCCAGCCCACAGGGTGGAGCGTCTCATGCTCACAATGGGCCCTCCTTCCTCAGTTAAATCTTTCTGAAAACACTCTCACAGATGCACCCACAGAACAGGTTTCCATGGTGATTCTAAATCCCACCAAGATGACAATGATGATCAACCCCCTCAGGTCCTGATAACAGCCCCACTCTCTGAGAAAAGACACAGGTGAACAGAGCCCCTTCTGGATTTTCCAGTGACATAGGCAAAGTCAGTTGTTTCCCTCTAAGTTGCAAAGAGCCATTTTGGAATAGATAATCCTATCAGCCACAGAACTGGGAAAGCCAAGGCCAAGTGGCCATTTCGTCTGCTCTCAGTGAACTCTGTTTCTTCCTGCTCCAAAATTATAGATTCTGTGAGAACCAATGTTTACTGAGGAAGTGTGCCAGGCATTCACTTAATGTCGCTTGTTGAGTCCTTCACATGACCCAGTGAAATGCACATTGTCCTTTAGTCCATTTGAACATGGGGAAACAGAGGCACACAGAGGTAATCCTCCCAAGGTCAGAGAACAGTAATTGGCTGAGCTGTGGCTTAATCTCACAGCAGGTTTCTCATGTCTCCTACAGTTCCTGTGTCCTATCACGGCAATTTCCAGAAACAAAGCCCGTGACTGTTCCCACAGGGAACTATCAACCATCTAGCAAATTCCACTGCCTAGAGCATTCTCCGCTTTTCTCAATTCTGTCGCCTAATAGTCAGTTGCGTTCTTAAATCATCTCGGATCCTCCCCTAAGTCTGGCACTTTGGTGTCTGTAACACATCTCCATAGCACTATATTAAGTTGTAACCAACCACGTCCACCTGCTGTTCAGCACCTGCTGTTCCAGAATAGTCCCAAATGCAAGGTTCACAGCCAGAGGACGTGCTCAGTGGTTATATTAGACTGCGTTGGGCTAGGGACTAGACTCCCTGGAAACGAACACTTCATGTTCCCACAGGTCTTGGTACAAATCCCCAAGTCTTGTCAGTCTACAGCATGCTATTTGGTCTAGCTCTAGGGTCGGGAATGGAGTTAGCACATATTTTCTACAGATTTTTTTCCTACCCATTCCAAGTCCATCCTCCAGGCACAATTTTAGCCATGGAAATCACCGTTCTCCCAACTCCCCAGTCCAATGCTCACAGTCCGTTTTTCCATACTTTGATATACCCAGTGTGCTCCCCTTTGGTGCCATCCATGCTCTCCTTGCTCTCATCTGCCACTTCATATGACAACGAGGAAAGGATCTGAGATGGGCTCTGTCTGGCACACGAGGGGTCACTCAGAGAGAAATGTAAAGAGGCACAAGTTGGCAAGCAGTGGACAACTGTCCATCACATCAAAGTTCTGAGTGATGTGTAACACCTCGGTTTTCCAAATACTCACGGCCTGTGGAAACTATTGTTCAACATGCAGGAAAGGCATGCCCTTATGTACACAGAGCCAGCACATATGCCAGCCACCCTCTCCATGCTTTCTCTGTCAACCAGACAGTGTCTTCCTTATATGAATAAACACACACACGTGACTATACTTTAGAGGGGTTACTTTCCCAAGCCACACAAGGAAACTTTCAGATACCCAACTGTGGAGTGATGTACTGATCCAGCCACTTGGCCATTCATCCTATAAGACTTTCTTTTTTTTTTTTTTTTGGTTTTTCGAGACAGGGTTTCTCTGTGTAGCTTTGCGCCTTTCCTGGAACTCACTTGGTAGCCCAGGCTGGCCTCGAACTCACAGAGATCCGCCTGGCTCTGCCTCCCGAGTGCTGGGATTAAAGGCGTGCGCCACCACCGCCCGGCCTATAAGACTTTCTTAAGGACCTGGTTGAGCCACTCTATCTGGCATTGAGGACCCAAAGATGAAAGATACATGTTTCGTGCCCTCAGAGTTCATCCCTTTAGTGGAAGAGAGACAAATAAATAGACTATTTCTGTGTGTTCAGGTAAGCTTAACAGAGTTAATCACGAGTATCATAAGAACACAGAAGAGGCCATGCTTAGAAGCCAGAAAAGGTTTCTTAAGCAAAGGTGACTCCAGGGACCAACTGCTGGCAATCACAGTGGCAGATCCTCCTAATCACTTCCTATTATCTGTATTCTCTTTCTTCCCTCTGGTAATGAAGTCAACCAGGTTTTAGCTATGCACACTGACCAAAGACTCACCCTCCCCTCCACCTGGGTGTAGCCAGGGAACTAAATTCTAGTTAAAGTAGAATATGAATAGAAGAGATGTGCACAGTGTAATGACATCCTTGACGAATGTGTCTTGCTCTCTACCCGCCTTTCCCCACACTTCCTGGGTTTGGGATGCAGATAAGACAGAGGTGTCCTAGCTCAGGTAGTGTGGATCACAGCCAACATATTCCCGTTAGCTTTTTGCCAACTTGCCACAAGTTAGGGTCATCCAGGAAGAGGGACTCTCAACTGAGAGAATGCCTCCATCACATTGGCCTATAGTCAAGTCTGTGGGGCAAATTTTTGATTAATGCCCAGTACATTGTGTGCACTGTGCGCGGTACTGCCCCTGTGCAGGGGGTCCTGGGTTGTATAAAAAAGCAAGCTGAACAATTAGAGGGAGCAAGATAGTAAACAGTGTTTCTCCAGGGCCTCAGTTCCTGCATCCAGGTTCCTGTCTTGAGTTCTTGTCCTGACTTTGCTTCATGATAGACTGTAACGTGCAAGCTGAAACAAAGCCTTTCCTCTCCAAGCTGCTCTTTGGCCACAGTGTTTATCACAATAATAAACAAACCAGGACACAGGAGTTGACAGGGTTGTGAGACAGAGGGAAGAACTGGGATGCTTGGGTGATGCTGTGGGGCAGAACTGCCCACCTGCCCCTCACTACCACAGTCATATGCAGATGTCCTTTGCCTGTGTCTTTACAACATCACTGACTACTTCCAGGCCCACCTCTCGTGAGAGAGACTTTTCCTGGGGAGAACACACACACACACACACACACACAGAGTAATGATTGCACCAGTGTCAAATTTGGTGAACCAGTGAGTTATCAACAGGAGTATGGGTGAGGGGGTGTTTATAAGGAGCAGGGACAACCCAAGAGCAGCCATATCCAGAAAGCCCACCCCAGCATGGGAACAGGTCCTGAAACTACAACCCTGGTGCTCTCTAGGAAGGCAGCTCCACAGTCCAAACATCTTTCTGCAGGTTGGCTGCTCTGAGTCCCTACCCTCAGTTATTGTTTACTCCCTTTAGTACTGTTGGTAAGGACCCTCAAGAACCCTCCAAGTTTGTATTCTTCCTGCACATGTGACCTGTTTACCCTTTGTATGCCACCTCAGGCTGTGAGTCTTATGTGTCAGTTTGGAGGGAACATCCCACACACCTGTACAAGAAAATATGGTCTCTTAGTATTTGGTGGTCATCTTTGGACTCCAGTGAGAGCTCTGAGGTGCAGGGAGCACTCCCGTTGTGTGTAAATTCCTGATGGCTGCTTGGACATGGGGTGATTTTAAGATGGTCCAGATGACAGAAAGGGTTGCTGTCTTCAGCCTCTGACTCGAGTCACACACGCCTCGGCACACCTCCTCCAACCCTCTTGTTGGGTCTGCTGCTGTTCTTTCAATGTTTTATGTCATGCCACTTTCAAGATGTCTTCCTAGGTTGATTTCTGCAGCCATCTCAAGGCTGTGTTCTACTGAGTCCTTTTGTGCTGAAACCCAAGATTCGGGGTCCTTCCTAACGGAGTCTTCAGTCAGTTCATCTCCACGACCATGTCCTTGGGCCCACTCTGTGTTGTCACTGCCCACCCTCTTGCTTCACGATCGACTCATCCACTCCTGCTCCTGGTCTCACTCACTGACCTATTGCCTTTGCCCCCCAGGAGCTTTGGGGCCAGCTGTAGAGGCAGAGCTGTGCACCTGCCAGAATGCATCATGAGCTTCCTTTCCTCTGCGGCTGTATCATCTTCAGCGGCTTCTTCCAAGTCACATGACCAAGGCTAGATCCAAAACTCCCATTATCAGAGGAAAAATGCCAAGGACAAAGCAAAATCTTCCCTCCTCTCTGATATTTCTCATGTCTGTCGGCCAGAGAACGACGAGGAGGAGGCAGTCAGCTTTCTTACCCCAGAATATACGTCGGCAAGGTAACAGGGCAAGGTAACAACACCATGGGAGTCTTTATTCCATCAAACCTGCTCTGGCCTTTATGAAACCAAAAGAAAAAGGAAAAAAGAAAACCTGCGGGGTCCTTTGGTGATCCTCTGTAGGACAGATTTGCAGGCAGTTCCTTTCCTATGACCCTTGTCCATAAGCCTGGATGTCCTGGAACTGTAACCCCGTCATCTAGGTGATGTCCAGCCCTGGTTCACACCTTTGTGATCCTCTTGTCCACATTGTACTGTCACAGCTTGAGAATGAGTCTCTCCTGGAAGGTGAGTTACTATCCTCATAGGCTTGGTACATAGGAAGAGCTTTAGGGGAGTTTGTAAGGTGCATGCATCAGCTGAAATCATGGTTGACCCACCTACCCATCACAGACCCTTCTGAGAGGCGTGTGACTACCACATCCCCAAACACTGCAGATCTGAATCTGGGCACCTGTGGCCTTGGGTTCCACACCTCTGGGTGCTACTATAGAGCACTTGCAGCCCATTGTCCCATCACTTGCTGCTGCCGATTCTCAGGCCCCATTGTCCTAACTTGGGAGCTTGCTTTCCACCCAGAAAAACAAGGCTTCCGTCTGCGTAGTCTTTGGACTGTGAGAGGTCCCTTGGCTCTGCTTTCTCAGTGGCTTCTGGTATTTTCTATGAGAGATACTGTTTCCAGCTGTAATACAGGAAGCTTTTCACCAGCCCTGAGACTTGGATTTTATGAAGCAGTTGAACCTAATTGGAGGCAGGGCTTGCTTATTACTGATGTGCGGTGAGGATCGCAGAAAGGGGAATTTCTGTTCAAAGACACTCAGGCTGGGTTCCAGACTGAAAGACAGCTAGATGGCTCTGCGCATGCTAGGCCTTTTCTCCTCTCCCTCCCTCCTTCTCTCTCCTCTCTCCTTCCCTCCCTCCTTCTCTCTCTCCCTTATCTCTCTCTCTCTCTCTCTCTCTCTCTCTCTCTCTCTCTCTCTCTCTCTCTCTCTCTTTTCTCCCTCTCTTCTCCCCTTCCTTCCTTTGTTAAATGTTTTTAAATCATTAGCAGGCAAGTGCCTGGGAATGAACTCCCCACCTGGCTGACTACTTGGAACGAGACCTTCGGACATCCAGCTTTTCATCCCTTTCGCATTTGGAGAAAGCTCTAGAAGAACCTTGTATCCACTGATTGCCCTGACTCAGGACTTTTCACAATTCGCACAATTCACAAGTCCCAACAAGGCAATTTTACCCCTGCTTTGGAAGAAACTTCTCCCTTTAAATGTTTTGTTTGCTTTCAAGTCCATTTGAATTCAAAGATACAATGCAATTCCATTAAAATAAGGTCCTGGGCTTAGGGACACCAGGATAAAAGGCAGGAAATTGCCCAATTCTTTATGCCAAGCTTGGAGCTTGGAGCTTCTTCGGGAGGTGACAGTTCCTGGATAAGTGGGGGAGTGGGCTGTGGAGAAAACATGTGGGCCACAGTCCACACTGGTGTGCAGCCTCCTGGCTGTTTTCCTGAGGGGCCCCAGGCTTGTCTAGAGCCACAATACAGCAGTCAGCTTCCAGTGCTTTCCCTAAACACTGAATTTTCTAACTGTTCAACAGGAAGATGGTCCCTTAGCCGCAAGGGCACATTCTCAAGTCTCTTCAGGGAAGGTAATGGAATGAAGAAATAAAGGATCTGCCAGAGTGGGCTTTGAAGATAAATCAATTTATAAATTCCAGAGTTGGAAAGATCTTCCCCCATTCCCTTGAAATATGGTTGTTCTGAGACCCAGAGAGGGAATGAAATGAACACAAGGCACACAGAAAATGTCTGGTTCCTGCTTCCCCTCTTTATCCCCAACTTATGTAGGATGGGCAAATGGTTCTACCCCAGAATATTCTTGACTGCTGTTAGATTCAAGGGTTAAAGACTGGAGGGGCAGACCTGGGAATGTGCCCCAGCTTAAGAAAATATCTAATAAAGTCACAAAAACTATAGTCAGGTTTAATGTAAGATCTTGAAGATCAAGACACTGGGATTCTGAAATGGGAGACTTCTATCAGCCATGGACTCATGGATTGTGTTCGGGAACTGGATCGTCTGGATCGTATTTTTTAAAGGATGTTAAAAATAGAATAAAATCTGAGAAAGTCACCAATGTAGCAAGACAAAGATTAGACAACATGAAATTTACTTTCCCAGATGTTGTTAAAGGTGAGATCATGATTATCTTTAAGTGGATTTAATGTCTCCAGAGGGTGGGCAAATGGGAGGTCTGGACAGGTCTCCCCAATAAACGCACTTCCTTTGACACTTATGAAGTGGCTATTCCCTCTTCCTTCTCAGGACTGCTGTCTCAAAGGTACCAGTCAAGCCTTTTTAGGGATAAAAATACTGTCCAGAGGGAGACAGAAGAAATCAATACCTGCTCCGTCCCTTCCCAGTCAGGTCAGATGTGTTTCCACAGTGACGGCTGAATGAACAAAGCCACAACCCACACACAGGTGCAGCGGGGGATGGAGGTGGTGGTCGGCATGTCAGAGACACAGTCCCCCTGCCCCCCCACCGCCCCGTTCCCCAACCACTTTGCACTTCAGATTGCAAAACACAGTAACAACTCATTTTCCCCCAGAATGAGGATCCAAGGTGGATTAATCTTCCAGGTGAAACAAAAGAAGCTCCTTTATGTACAAAACACTTTGTCTTTGTTCTGATTTTCAAACCCATCAACTATATGGTATATTTTTACAACACGATTTATTAAAAGAATCATTGTCTTGCTGCTTCAGAACAATTACAAAATATAGTTATTCTATGCTGAGTATTTATAACCATAATGTTAACTATCCTACATATTATCTGTTTTAATCCTCACAACTATTTTGTAAAATGAAATTTATATATGGATATATATGTATACATATATTACATATTAAGGGAGGATTTTTAAATGGGCAACACTTTTCGTATGGGTATGGGCATGGGCTCATGTTCATATGGGTACAGGCATGTATGCAGGTGCATGTACTCATGGTTGTGCATGCATGAGGTGGCCAGAAGAAAACTTTGGGCATCATTTCTTAGGAACTATCCAACTTGAGTTTTGAGAGAGGGTCACTCATTGTTCTGGAGCTCCCTGAAAAGGCTCAGGCGCCTGGCCAGCAAGTCTCAGGGATCCACCTATCCCATCTTCCCTAGCTGCCCCAATTTTTTGCCAGGACTCTGGGGACCTAACTCAGATCCATGTGGTGGCAAGGCAGAGTACCTTACTGACAGAGCCATTTGCCCTGGCCCAAACTTGAATTCACTTTTTTCTTGGTTTTATTTTTGAGAAAGAGTCTCACTATGTGAGACTCCAGGTGGCTTGGAATTTGCAAGCCCCCATCTTAGCTTCTGAATGTAGGGAGGACGAGTGTACAGAGCTGACTTCCTATTCTTTTCTGATTGCAAATCTTCAAGTGTCTCTTGACCTTTTGGAGAGTGACTAACAGCAGATGGGGGAACCTGCTAGAAATGTGGGCTCTGAAAACTGGACAATGGTGTGCTGGGCTGGCAAATGACAGGATAAAAGAAGGAAGCCAGGATATTTCAGGAAAAGACCCTATACTCCAACAGTAAACCTCAGTGTCCAAGTGGGTGTGAAAAGTTAGCAGAGTATCTCTTGGCATTGTTAGGACGGGAATGCCTGATCATTGGCCAGAGACTAGTAGAACGGCCTTTATTTAAAACGGTGACAGCAGAGACCCTGCAAATACTCAGTGTTTTAGAAGCAGACTCCAGATGGACTGACCTGCAGTGTAAGCAAGAGAGGCTAACCCCAGTGACACAGACTGGTAGAGACAGAGTGAGCTGGGGGTCCACACCAGGTGAACTGTGATTCAAAGAAGGGGGCCAGACCAAGCATAGGGCAGGCCCATTTGGACCTGGGGCAGTTGGCAGGGAGACTCCTTTAGTCCTTTAGCTCTGAGGCTCCTTAGCTCCCTTGTACCTAGAAATAAGTGGTCATGTGGTTCATCCCATGTCCACCTTCTGAGCTCCCATTGACCCCGAGGGCATCAAGAAGAGAAACACAGGGGACAGGCAGGAATTGCAGCCGAAAACACATGTCATCCTTGATTATCTTGTCTGAAGGCATCAGAGGAATCAGAAGACACAGGGGCATTGTCTGCAAATGGCATGGTATGGAGTCATGGTTGTGAACTCCAGAGGTTAACTGAATCCTATACTCCTACTTGCTGAGGCTCATACTCTCCCTGGAGACAGCGTGATGAGAGTTCTAGCTGACATTCAGGGCTTGGTGAAGGATCTGATGTGATGCTTTATTTAAAAGCATACAAAGAAGCTCACATTTCATCCCCAGGGCGGAAAACTGAGCAGTTACACATGGTTTGTTTAAGAATGGAGAGTCTGAACTTCTCAATATTTTTAGTGTAGCAGCTCAAGAAGATAATGGGTAGCTGCAATGGGCCAGGCACCATGCTAAGTACTCTAGGGAAACAAAGAGGACTAAAAGCTTGGGCTTGGGGGGCTGGAGCAGGTAGGAGAGACTCAAAAGTGTGGTAAGTTTTAATGCAAAGCACATGGTCGTGGAGCGGCCACGGGGGCCAAGAGCCAGGAATGACTCTTCTAGAAGGGAAAGGCCAGGAAGGGACTCCCAGGGCAGCTGGTGTCTGAGCTGGGTGGTGTAAGGTTATAACTGAGAATAACAGCAGATTCTGGTCAGGGACCTGTCAACTGTGGGTTTGCATCTGAAACCAACAGATACAGCTCTAGAAGACTGAGTCCAAATGATAGCCCATTTGGCTGAAGCACCAAAGGGATGAGGGATGCTTGGGTGATTTGCTGATCATCAGATCTTCAAGAGACCTGGCAAAGTCTGCACAGTGACCCCCATCCTTTGGTTTATTCTGTTGAGCAGCGGTCCTGAAGAATCAGCGTGCTAAAACCTCTCCAAACTTTAGTCAAGGCTCTGTTGAAATGCAGATTCTTGGGGGAGGCGTGAGGTTCTGTTTCTAACACATCCCCAGGAGAATGCTGATGCTGTGGCCACACTCCTAGTAATAGCGCTAAACTGAACATCACCTCACACTTTGGTTCCTACTGGGATCGTGGGAATGTAGCCTTAAGAGGTATCTTTAATTAGAAAATGCTTTTGAGGCTGGGGAGATGGGAAAATGGCTTTGAGGTTGGAGAGATAGCTGTTGGCAAAGTGCTTGCCTTTCAAGCATGGGGACTTGAGTTTGATCTGCAGAACCCAAACTTAAAAAAAATAAAAGAAGAAGAAGCTGGCTGTGGTGGGGCACACATGCAGTCTTGGCAAGGTAGAGACAGGAGGTGCCATGGGGCTCCTTAGCCAGCTAGCCTAGGCCCAGGTCCCAATGAGAGGCCCTGTTTTAAAAGCAGATAGCTAACTGTTTGGGAACTCCAAATAGTGTTAACCTCTGTCATCCACATATGTGTGCACACACATGCATGCGTACTCACACACACGGACCCCACAAACATGCATGTGCACACAGAAAAAAAACCATTTTTGAAAACAAGTTAAGAGTGCTATTCTGAACCATGAGGAACTCATATATACCCAATTGCCTTGAAGCTACTTGCCTCTCCAAGTAAAAGAAAGACTCCCAGGAGAGTGTCATAGAGCCCACCATGGCCACTGTACTTGTCTTCACCTGACTTTAAGTCTACACTGGTACCTGTGTCTTAGTTATGTTCCAGTTTCCACATCTGGTCTATGAGTTCCCCTCAATCTGAGCATCCTGTCCCTCACTCAGAGATCTTTTTTTTTTGTTTGGTTTGGTTTTGTTTTTCTTTTTTCTTTTTCTTTTCTTTTCTTCTTTGTGACAGGGTTTCTCTGTGTAGCTCTGGCTGGCCTCAAACTCACTTTGTAGACCAGGCTGGCCTTGAACTCACAGAGATCTCCCTGTCTCTGTCTCCTGAGTGCTGAGATTAAAGGCATACACCACCACTGCCTGGCACTGGCCCAGAGATTTTAAAGAAAGATATATATATATTTTTTAAATCATTTTGTCTTGTTCCTCGGAGCCCAACTTCCAGGCAGTTTCCTTAACGCTCAGCAGAGAGGCGACATGGCCACCCCAGACCCGTAAGCCCAGACTGTGCTTTGTATGGCTTCTCTTCAGTACTCACTCTGGAAAGATTTGTGCAGTGACTCTGGGTCACATTTGTCCTTTGACTGCTCCTGATAACCTTCATTTCTGAAGAACACATCGCCGGCAGGGGCAATTTGTGAGTGGTTAGTATGAGGTAACCCTGAGAAGCACCCCTCCTTCCATTTTTTGGTTTGGAGAAATTGCTCAGATGGGATAGTTGGGCTGGCTGACCCATCATGAGATTGGGCCATTTGAACACCTTACCTCTTGACAGAGGACATCCGCATTTCAGGACCTCAGCTTTAGGCCTTGTATTCCAGGTTCTCAGAATTCCATGTCTCCTGCCTCACTCCTCTCCCTTCGACCTTCTCACCAGGTTGCTTTTTCAGAAGCAACGTTCATGTGCATCTCAATGAAAAGGCAGACTTAAAAAAATTTTTTTTTCTCATTTTTTCCCCTCCAAATCAGGTCTTTTGTGCTAAGAAAAGCCTTGGATGAGATGCTGCAAATGAAGTGATAAATTGGATTTGATCCTCTATCCTCAGACTGCTCCTGGGCCACTGGAGGAGGATGCACAAACACATTGCACGAAGCCATACCACCCTCTGCTTGGAGAGAGTTGCCTTCATCCGATTGGCCTGTGAACATGTCTGTGGGACATTTTCTTGAGTAATGACGGGTGTTGAAGGTTCCAGAGGGAGTGCCGCCCATAGGCGGGTAGTCCTGGGTTGTAGAAGAAAGACAGCTGAGCAAGCCATGAAAAATAAAAGCTAGTGCACAGCCTTCTCCTATGGCCTGTGCTTCAGTTCCTGCCCGGACTTCCCTTAATCATACCCCAGAAGGTGGAACAGACACTTTCCTCCCCAGTTACTTGCGGTCAGTGTTTTATCACAGCAACAGAGAAGCGAAGTAGGACAAGCACTGAGCCACCTCTCCAGCCCCCGCCAGGAAGATTTGACAGTACTAATTCTATGACCACAGAACCCCATCGGACACTTTCCATATGCCAAACACTTAGTGAAATAACGTTTACACATTGACGAATAAAGTCCTCACAACAGGCCTATGAAGTGAGAGTATTTCCCTATTTTTTGGGGAAACCGGGGCTTCGATTAAGTTACTTTCACATGGCCTTAAATCCCTTTTTCAAGAATTTAAACCAGTCATTTTTCATGGATATGAATTGTTCCACACCCTACTGGGTACCTTAAGTAAGTAATCTTTCTACTTTTTAAAGTGACCCTTCACAATAGGTATTACAGCATCATTTCGCAGAGGAAAGGGCACACCTCAAGATATAAATTTTGTACATTATGTCGTCATCACGTGAGAAGCTGGGCATAGACACCATCTTTATCTGATTGCCTAAATCCCTCTTCTTTAGACCTTCACAGAATCTTGCTTGTAAAACTGGATCTTTGAATATCTCAGCACAGAGAGCTCACCGTGACCCCTTGAAGTCTCCCCTACACCCAGGGATGGGATTCTTTTGCTTAGAGCAGAAGGTGCTTACTCAGAGAAGAGAGACAGACAAGGTAACATGGGATAGGTATACAGAGGCTTGGGAGGAGATGGAATCTCCAGGCTGTATTGGCACCTGACAAGACATTCTGTAAGATGGGGAGTTGGAGAGCAAAGCTCAAATGAACTCTCGGAGACTGGAGCAGCAATCAGAGGCCCTGCATGAGTGCACCAGATCCTCTGCACACATACTATAGCTTTCAGTTAGTACTATTAGGAGACTCCTGAGTGTATAAATGAGTGGGTCTCTGATTCCTGTGCCTTCTCTTGGGGCTATTTTATTTTACTGTGGGTTTGTTTTGTCCAACTTTAATATGATGGTTTTCATTTTATCTTACTATATTTTATTTTATTTATTTATTTTTTCTTATTAAGAAATTTCCTATTCACTTTACATACCAATCACAGATTCCCCCCTCCTTCCCTCTTCCCACCCCCAGCCTTCCCCCCCAACCTACCCCCCATCTCCACATTTTCCAAGTCAAGTTCTCCCATAGGGAGTCAGCAGAGCCTGGCACACTCAGCTGAGGCAGGTCCAAGCCCCTCCCCCCTGCACCAAGGCTGTGCAAGGTGTCACACCCTAGGCACTGGGCTCCAAAAAGCCCACCCATGCACCAGGGACAGATCCTAATCCCCCTGCCTGCCCCCCCCCCCCAAACAGTTCAAGCTAAACAACTGTCTCCTGTATCCAGAGGGCATAGTCCAGTACCATGGGGGCTCCACAGCTATTAATCCACAGTTCATGGGTTTCCACTAGTGTGACTGGTCATCTCTGCACGTTTTCTCATCATGATCTTGACGTCCCCTGTCCATAGAATTCCTCCTCTTTCTCATTGATTGGATTCCCGGAGCTCAGCCTGGTGCCCTGCCGTGGATCTCTGCATCTGCTTCCATCAGTCACTGGATGAAGACTCCATGATGACAGTTAGGGTGTTCACTAGTCCGGTCACCAGAGTAGATTAGTCTAGGCACCCTCTCGACCATTGTCAGTAGTCCAAGTTGGGGTCATCCTTGTGGATTCCTGAGAACTTCCCCAGCACCCTGCCTTTTCCTGTTCCCATGATGTCTTCATTTATCATGGTATCTCTTTCCTTGCTCTCTCACTCTGTCCCTGTTCCAGCTTGATCCTCCCATTTCCTTATGTTCTCATCCCCCATTCTTTGCCCTCCATTACCCCCCTCCCCACTCCCAGTTTGCTCATGTAGATCTCATCTATTTCTCCTTTGCTGGCCTATCTATGTGTCCCTCTTAGGGTCCTCCTTGTTAGCTACCTTCTCTGGAGCTGTGGGTTGTAGTCTGGTTATCCTTTGCCTTACATCCACTAGTATCCACTTATGAGTGAGTACATACCATGTTTGTCCTTCTGAGTCTGGGTTACCTCACTCAGGATGATATTTTATTTTGTTTGGGTGTTATCTCTGAGAAACCTGTTCTTTTATGAGAGACAGAAAGGGAGTGGATCTGGATGGGAGAGGAGGTAGGGATGAAAGGGTATGAGTAGAGGGAAAAGAAACTGTATTCAGGTTATATTGTAGAAGAAAAGAATCTATGTTTATTAAAGAGGGTATGGGGGAAATTGATCTGGGAGTTTGGAATCTAGAATTCTGACTCCTAACCCTGACATCTAATCATGGTTTAACAGCTATATAACACTGGCCTCTCTTAGAAAACTTTTCTGAGCTCAGTTTTCTCAACGATGAAATGGGAATGTTAAGCACTTCCCTAAAGAGTCAGACCATGAAGATGACATGGGCCAGGTGGGAGCTCAGTGGTTGGCTATGGCCATGCAATAATCAGTAAGTACCTTCACGCTGCCTGTTCACTCTGGCTCCTGCTGGCTTTCATTGGGCCATGGAGAAAAAGAAGCCAATTTCTGGAGCAGGAAAAATGTGATTCCAGCAGGGAAACCCTGGGGCACGGGCTGGTGTGGGAGACTGTGGCATAATATCCATCTGCTTGATTCTTTCTCAGGCCAGAATGCTGGCTTCAGGAGCTTCCACCCAAGCACTAAATCCACCTAATCAGTTTGAAAGGCGCCAGGTGAATAAACACCGCCTCAGCTCAGCCGTATAAAATAACACTGGTGACGTGTATGATTGAGATGTCAGATACAGAATGAATGGAGACCGGAACCCAGGTACCCCACCATGACCATAACCCAGACAAGGTACTCCCTGAGCCTAGACCATCAACAGTTGCAGCCGACAGGAACAAACGCCAGCAGGGGCCTCTAGATACTTAGTGAAAAACGCACAGGTTGAGATGAGAAATAGTTCAGATCTACCCGTATCAATAAGACACGAAATAAACACCAGCCTGCTATGTGGGTTAAGTTGTAGAGCTTCCTGAGACCTCCGGTTCCCACCTATATGATGAGCACTTTATATGGTTTGAGATTTAACACAAAGAAGTAAATAAGCGTCCTGCTCCTGTTTTTGCCAAGCATCTAATGTTCTAGAAGAACGGAGTCTTTCCTCCCAGCATAGATTTCCTTTCTCTGGGTTTTCTCCCAGGACCACCTTTTGCTCTTCTCCAAAAGCTCAAGACCCATATACGCCCCAGTCACAGACTCAAGAAGGTACCCATTCTTCTTCCTTTCACTGATCCCACTTTTTAATCTCATTAATTAAGTTTTAGTCACCCCTGGATGGACTCTGGCCTTAGGCAACTACTGGGATTCAAAAATCAGACCTTTGCCCTGTCCTGGGCCTGGTCGGGAGGTGGAAGGAGACAGTTACATTGTATCAGTCTGGGTCCCAACAAGTATCTATCTGATGGATGCTTGCGGTGTTTCAAGGTGGCTTTTTCTACAGAGATTGGCTAAAAAGAAATGGGTAGGGCTGAGCCAGCAACAGCAGTGCTATCATTATCCCCCAGGGTAAAGAGGAGGACAGATCCAAGAATCCAGCAACGGGTTGTACACAGCAAGGCACTTGGAGAAAAGTGGCCATCTTCTGTCAAGGGTCGTAGCTCACATGGAGGGATCCTGACTTTGTGACTCTCTTGGATGATCCTTGCTTGCTGACCTGTTAATTTTGTCTACAGGGTCCAGCCACGACAGAAGAAAGGTGGGGTGTGGAGGGTGGATCTGCAGAGCCAGGATTCCAGCAAGCACATGTACAGCTAATTTTAATAATGTGTGACTCTAGCATGGTTAATGAATAGAGAGCCACAGAGCCTAGGTGAGGAGACGTCATTCCTACCAATCCTTCCATCCTACACCACTCTGCTCCTTTCCCATTCTCAGACGTGCCACTGACCTCCCTGCCTCTAGAGGACTCTAGCTCTCCAATCCTTCCTGTCCTTTACTGCCAATTCTCACATGTGTCCTTTCCTGGAGACTCACCACACTTCTGAGCTATGAACCCACCAATTTTCACCTGAGATGTTCTTCCCCACTCCTCTCTGTTTGGATAATACTCAGCTCATCTTAAAAAGTAATGAGCCGCTTGAACATTAAGAAAGGCACAGGGAATAGAGGCAGACTCCCACGTACTCACAGTTGTATTTGAAAAGTATTGAGATTTTATTTAGTTATTTATTTATTTGTAGCATTTACTTCAGATCTAAAAAAAAAAAAAAAAGAGGTACTGCAGATACAATAGGGACATCTGGTCTACTTCTTCCTTTCTTTATAACACTATTCTGGAGTTAATGAGTGTTCGCCCCTGTGTGTTTTCACGCTTTTGCCCAATAGCTTTACTTTAAAAATGTACATAATTACCATTAGACTAGATATCCATTTTTTTTTTGCTTGCTTTTTTGCACTCTGCATTTATCGGGGTATTTTGCTCTTTTGTCTTTTCTGGTTGCACACAGTCTTGGAAAATCTTATGGGCTTCTTTGTAATCATGGGGGTCAAGGAATGATGTGTGGCCGACTTTAACATCAGAAGACTAGCTTTCCTAAGATCAAATGCTACCACAACTACTGAGGCTCACTGCAACTCCGTACCTTCCCTGGGTAAGAGCACTTGATGGCTCATATCCCTATAATTCTATTGGTGTGGAGGCAACCTGATTAAGAGCAGGAGGTGGAGCCGGCTGCTGCTGCTCCAGCCTTTGTACCTTCACTTTAGAGGCTCCTTAGTATCTTTCTTCTGTGAATGCTTAGCCTTGAATGATCTCCAGTGGTGTCCATAAACACTACCAATTCTGTGTGTGTGTGTGTGTGTGTGTGTGTGTGAGAGAGAGAGAGAGAGAGAGAGAGAGAGAGAGAGAGAAACACATACACAAAGAGACAGAGACAGAGACAGAGACATACAGACACAGGGAGAGAGAGAACATGTGTGGGTGTATGTGTGTGTGTGTGTGTGTGTGTGTGTGTGTGTGTGTGTGTGTGTGTGTGTGCTTATGGATAGAGGCCAAAATATATCAGATATTCTGCATTATCTCTGCTTTATGCCTTTGAAATAGGATCTCTCACTGATCTTGGAGCTATGCTGATGGTCTACAAGCCTCAGCAGATCTTTCTGTCTCTGCCTCCTCTTGGCCCCTGTTGTTTGTTTTTGCTCTTTTGGGGGGCCCAAAAGCTTTTTACATGGGTGTTTGTATTTAAATGCAGGCCTTCATTCTTGCACAGATGGCATTCTTACTGAGACATCTCTCTTGCCCCAACACTACCAATTTCCTTACAGTTTTGAGCCATTTCCTGTATCTACCATCATCAGAATATTTATTAACTGTCCAGAGTTATTTAGATGCTCCCTCTCAAAAAGAAGAAAGATGGAAGTCTCCAGAGTGTGGGGGATTATTATTTTAAGGTGTGTTACTTTTGTCTATGTTGCATTTATTCAACTCTGTGAAGCTGTGTTGCTATGCCTGTCTAAAACACCTGATGATCTAATAAAGAGCTGAATAGTCAATAGTGAGGCAGGAGAGAGAAATAGGTGGGGTTGGCAGACAGAGAGGATAAATAGAAGGAGAAATCTGAAAAAAGAAGTAATAGACAGAGAAGGAGGACATCAGGGGCCAGCCACCCAGCTACACAGCAAGCCATGGAGTAAGAAATAATGAAAGGTATACAGAAACAGAGAAAGTAAAAGCCCAAAGGCAAAAGCTAGATGGGATAATTTTTTTTTTTCCGTTTTTCGAGACAGGGTTTCTCTGTGTAGCTTTGCGCCTTTCCTGGGACTCGCTTGGTAGCCCAGGCTGGCCTCGAACTCACAGAGATCCACCTGGCTCTGCCTCCCGAGTGCTGGGATTAAAGGCGTGCGCCACCACCGCCCGGCCTTAGATGGGATAATTTAAGTAAAGCTGGCTAGCAACAAGCCAAGCTAAGGCCAGACATTTATAATTAAGAAAAAAACCTCCATGTGTGCCTTACTTGGAAGGTGGGTGGTGGACCTCCCAAAAAAGCAAAAACAAACAGCAACACCAGAGAGTGTTATTTGGACTTTGTTCACTAAATAAAGAGATACATGGATCCCTCAACAAACATCATCCAATCCTAGAATAACTTTGAATTCAGAGTCTACACCAGACATGCTTTCTTCATGGCCCAGAATACTCTGCTTGTTCTACACTAACCATTTTTTAAGGACCTGACCAGAGGGTCTAAGATATACCAGATGATGGCTCCTATTGCCAGCTTCAGAAGTCTAGAGAGGACACCATCATCACAATTATAATCAACATAATGTTTCTGAGCCCTGCCTGTGCTAACATGCCTAGGTATTTTAGTTAGTTAAATAACTAACACTTATTTTAGTTGCTAAATCTTTTCTGTTTCTGTTTTAGTCGTATTAGGAGAGGCCTTGCTGTGTGGCCCAAGCTTGTCTTGAACTCCTGAACTCAGCGATCTTCCTGTCTCAGCTTCCTGAGTAGTTGGAGTTATAGGAATCCAGCACCACACCAAGCTTCTGGTTGCTAAATCTTATTCCACTGCCTGAGGATACCAAACTTACTTATCCCATTCCCCTGCAATCATTTAAAGTGCTCAGGCTTCTGCTCTTGTCAACAGGGCTCTAATAAAAAGCCCTTGAGCTCAAATAAAACACCCGTAAAATCGTGTGTGTGTATATGTGGACTCTTACATCGCAAAATGCCGCTTCAGCCAGTGATAAACCACATATAGGACGTTGGTCCCATAAGATAATAATGAAACGGAAAAATTTCTATTGCCTAGTGACATTGCAGCCATTGTAACATCATTATGTGTCCGTTTTTGACAAAAAGTTTAAAATATAACAACCAAAAGAAAAAGAGAGCAGAGGGGAACCTCTGGGAGCAAGAGGGAAAAGCGCGTCTGCGCCGTGTGTGTCGTCAGCGAAATGGTCCAGGAGCGGAGGCTCGGAAAATGAAAACTTGGGCGCTAAGAACTGTTACCGGAAGCTGAATCCATTTATCATGGAAGAAAGAGAAAGAATCTGAATCCATGCAGGGCCACTCAAGTGCGGTGTTTACAAAGTCCACAGTAGTGTGTCCCCACAAGGTCCCCGGAGCCTTTGTGTTCTTTTACAAGCCGCTCAGTGACTAACTCAGGCAACGTCCAGGCCTGGAAACTCCGCTCATGGGAAATGTCCTCGACGGCACACCTTTCAGTTTTTACCTTTCCTACCAGATGATTTTTTTCTGTGGCTTTGATAAGTTGAGGTACGGTTAGAGGCACAAATACTCGCCATTGTGTCTCAGGTGCCTGTGGCCCTAGGCACGGTCACCTACTTTGTAGCCTAGGGTCTCTGGGCCTGATCCCACAGGCTAGATGTGGAGCAGGCCATGCCATCTGGGTCTGTGTAAATGTCACACAATGACAAATACCCAATGACACATCTCTCTGGATAGATCCCTGTTGGAGCACGATGCATAACTGTACAGAGCATCGCTGGGTCACGTGGTATGTGCTGTGTATTTATGTACATAAACTATTGCCAAATTGCCTTCTAAACCAATGTGTCCATTCACACTCCTCCCAGTCACATCTGAGTGTCTCTTTTGAAACTTCATCTTTCAAAAATTTTCAGCTCTCCAAATTTCAGAGCGGTGCAAATGTGTTGGGAGACTGTGGTATGGCAGAAACAGCCTGGAACGGAGAGGAGGTTTAGCCTCTGTGGCTCCGGCGCTCTACCCACACCTCGATCCAGGATTCATACGGACACGCTCCCCCTGCCCTGGACCCCAGTGTCCTTATGCTTAAATTGTAGGCATGGAGCTAAAATATCTCTTCCAACTTTGACCTTCTGCAGCCTGGATATGAAGAAGTGGTGGTATCTGTGGCCACACCATCTTCAACCTTCCCAATCTTATCTAAAAAGTGGCGGACGCAGGAAAAGAAGGAACTTCATTCATTCATTCATTCATTCATTCATTCATTCATAGATCCTTCATTCTTCCTGTCATGCCTTCACTGCCCACTAGATGCCAGGTGCACAGATGACCATGTGCCTGTCCTCAAGCCTCTCTCACCTGGATTGGAGAGGCAGATCAGTACATGAGGCAGCCCAGGCAGCCCAAGTGGGATGTGGCCAGGAAGCGTTTCCGGTAGAAGCTACACTTTGTCCTGGAGACGCGAACAGGGAGCCAGAAAAAGCAGAAGGAAGCTCGCTACAGAGAAAGGCCCAGAGGGGAGCCGTGGCACAGGGCATCTGAAGATGTGTGAAGCGAGTCAAGACAGATGTTGTCTTCATGTGTGCCAGGCAGACCTGGTACTGGCATGGAGAGCCAGGCAGAGGCCAGACTCCCTAGCACTTGGTGATTTCAAGTCTTGGAGCTTTTCCTCACTAATGAGCGTCTTTCACCAGATGTCCGTGGACCCAGGGGGACAAGGCGGCTTATTAGGAAACGAAAGCAGAAATTCAAGAATGTCAATGCCAACTTGCCAAGCCAGTCAGCATCTCTTTCTTTGGCAGATGAATGAAGAAGGGCTATCTTCAAAGGAGAGGAGCTTTGGCCTGGGGTCCATGGACATGGGACATAAATTTTCCCATTCCAGGACTCCAAGAAATATACAGAGAACTCATCTGGGCACTGGCTGAATGGCAGGTATGAACTCATTGACCCCTTCCGGTAGTTCATAACCTTTCTAATGCTATGACCCTTTAATTCAATTCCTCATGTTGTGGTGAACCTCACCATAAAATTATTTTTGTTGCTACTTCATAACTCTAATTTTGCTACGCTATGAATTGTAATGTAGGGGTTGGGGATTTAGCTCAGTGGTAGAGCGCTTGCCTAGCAAGTGCAAGGCCCTGGGTTGATCCTCAGCTCCGGAAAAAAAATTATAATGTAAACATCTGATATGTGACCCCTGCTGAGAACCACCGCTAGACCCACTGCTATTCACATTTTCCTGTGGGACCCAGAGGCCCATGGGACTTAAAGTCATTTGGATCTGGAATTACCGGTAGTTGTAAGCCTTCTGATACAGGTACTGGGAGTCACACTTGGTATTCTACAGGAAGAGAATGCACACTTAACCATCGAGTTATCTCTCTGGTCTCCCAGGTTCAGGTTTTATCCCTCGTCTCACTTGGGTAGAGCATCACCCTTAGGCTAGCATTCTTGGCCTCCAACAGTAACGCCAAGGCCTTAGCCACCTCTGAAGCTGAAGGTGTTGACACAAATCATTCCTGCTTTGACCCCCACCAGGCAACCAGTGGCAACAGCCGGAAAGCCCCCCAGGGAGTCAGAGTCGCCTCTCTATCCTGCGGTTTCTACCCCCACTTCAGGGGAGGAAGTGCAACCTGCTGACAAGGTCAGCTGTTTCTAAGGCTAGATTGACTCCAGATCTTTCTGTGGAAATCATTTTACATGAGGCCAGAGAATCCCAGAGTAAGACCCAAGGGTCCTTGGGGTACTTAAAAGCCTGACCGCTTTGATTTCTCGTAGGAAAACAGGTCCCGAGAGCCGACAAGGGTGGTCTGAGCTCACAGTCACCTGACAAGTTGGTGATGGTAGTGATGGGTGCTCGGAGTAAGAGTCTTGTGTCCATCTGTGTTCCTGGCAACACCAGCCCACTCAGCATGTGGCTCTGGCAGGCCTTGCCCTTCTCCCCCATTCCCTCTGCCTTGCTAAAAACCACTAGATTACATTGCTAAAGCTAGCCACCAAGGTCCTTCTATCCTCCACTTCCTCCTCCTGAGGCCGACTACCAAGGTCTAGCTATCAAAGTATTGAAGTCCAGCAATCCGAAGCCCCCTTCGGCTCACCTCATTAGCATGCCCAATTAAAATTAGATACTCCATCCTAACATGGGTTTTCCCCTGTACCTTTATAAACCGCCGTTTTCCTATGTGCCATGTCTGCCCCCTCTATCCAGAGGCAGTCCTTTGTCCTCTGGGACAAATACCCAGCTCCCTTTCTCTTGCCCCCTTCCCCTTCTCCCTTGTCCCCTCTCTCCAATGTTTGCCTCTTAATCCCTGCCCTCTGTCCCTCTGGGGCAAATAAATCTCCTCTGTGCTGAGAACATGGCCTTGGGGGTCCTTTCAGTCCCTAACTGTCTTTGTTAAATAGAGTTTTTCTGAAAGTCACTCCCAAACACCAGCAAAGCGTTGTTTTTTTTTTTTTTTTTTTTTCTAGAAATAACATTGTTTTCCAGGTAGAGTTTTTACTTTTTATTAGACACTCCCACAGGTAAACAACACCTCTCTTTGGGATCAATGGACATCTTTGCTCCCTCCAGTCGGCTGCACTCATGAAGGATGGCGATGCCCATATTTCTCTCTCTCTCTCTCTCAATTTTTCTTTATTCTTACTTCATACAATACATTCTGATCTCAGCCTCCCCTCCTTTCCTTCCGTACTGTACCCTCCC
The DNA here is from genome assembly GCF_007827085.1 of Peromyscus californicus insignis. Taxonomy (NCBI): domain Eukaryota; kingdom Metazoa; phylum Chordata; class Mammalia; order Rodentia; family Cricetidae; genus Peromyscus; species Peromyscus californicus. Next base: position 41,428,971 of record NW_026294551.1, on the reverse strand, counting down.
CCACCACCTCCTCTCTCCTCCAGATCCACCGCTCCTCCCTTTTCCTAGAAAGAACATTTTAAGTTCAGCTCTCATTTCCGAGGAGATGGGATGCCTTCAGGGAGGTATGGCCTTAGACTCAGTTCAGTTTTCATTTCAACCTAACATTGTTAAGAAGTGTGTGGATAGGCTCACAGCGACTGACTAGATTTTAAGACCATATTTTGAGCTTTTTTTTTATGTTTGCTAAGGGGAAGAGAACACAAGAGACACAAAGAAGTCTACCATGACGAGATTTGGCTTTATTTAGAAGCATGTTCTGGATTTGGTTTTCTGGTCCTGAGGGCTCTTGTCTCTGCCTGACCTTGTTTGGACTTGATTAGAAAGCTACTGTTTGGCCGAAAGTAGAAATTGTTCAGCTACGTTTATCTGCTGTGACGTCAGACTGCAGGAACACTCGGCTAGGTGTTCCTCTGCATCAGGGTCCTCTGAGGTTCTGCTTAGGGACCAAACACTTTTTATGTTCACAGATACCGTGTGGTTGGAGCCCTTTGGCCTAGGCCATCCTCCCTGGGACCATGATCCATCAGATCCTCTCAAAAGCAGGGTCTTCTCTCCTGACCTTGATGCTCACAGTGCCCTGTGCTCCAGCTCCTCAGTCCACCCTCGCTCCGCTTTGTAGGCCTCCCTTCCAGGCTTTAAAATGGTGAACAGTTAGTTCCTGGCCAACCTCACTACAGGATGCCGTTTGCTTTCCCATGTTTAGTAATGGAGACAAGCTCTCTCAGTGTCCCTGTTTTTCACAGAGGGTATCTCGCTTTCATGCTCCAGACATCTCAGGGCTCGAAAGTTGGCCCATATCCTCCTCACTCTCTGAGCTACTTCCAGACCATGAACTCATCCATGCTGAAGATCAATGTCTGTCTTTGGAGGTACCTCTCATTTTCCTAAGTCATTTTAAAGCTGTTCCATAAATACCAGATGCTGTTTTCATGTCGGGCACTTGACCGGGAGCTAAGAGTGAGAGTAACAGAATGCTGTGGTTCCTACCCTGTGAGTTTTGTGACTAGTGGGAAACACAAATAGCCATGGGGGCGGGTAATGCTGTGACAGTAACAGGGAGGTGGTTCAGATGGGGTGTGGCTGTCTTCTCTGTAGAGGTGACAGTTGCCATGGGGACTTGAAGGATGGAAGGAGCCACATGTGAAAAGAGGGTGGCATGGAGTCAACTAGAGGGACAGATGTGAAGACCGGAGGAAGGCATCCATATGAACCTGGAACTGAAGAAAGCCTGGGAGATGGTGGAACACCTAAGCCAGGAAGTAGATGTTGGCATAAGAGAGGGAGGCTGGGTGCTGGCTACATCTTCTTGGAAAAGAGAGCTGGACGCTTCCTGAGGGTAAGAGGAAGGACTGACCACCGACCCACTTCCTCCTGCCTTCCTTTCCTTCCCTCCCCTTTGTCTTTCTTCCTTTCTCTTCGATTGTCCTTCCCCCTTCTTTCTTTCCTTCTATTCTTCCTGTAAGAACCACCTGGATGTGGGAGAAGTGAATTTAGTTGTCTGATTCAGACTGACTCTCCATCTCCAACCCAGCCGTCTTCCTGAAGGTCTCTAGGAGACATCAAGTCCAACCCCTCACCCCAGGCTCATCACAGCCTCTGCTCTCAAGACCACATTTTGGATTTGTCTACTACTGCAAAAAGCTCCGCCTCAACATCCGACACCCACGGCCCCTTCTCTCCTGGGATGCACTTCCTTTCCTGCTGGTCCCTCTCTGCTTGTCTCAGTTGCTTTTCTAGTGCTGTGATAAAAACCATGACCACGGCAATTTATGGAAGAATGGGTTTGGTTGGGATTACAGTTCCCGAGGGTTGGAGTCTACGATGGTGGAGTGATGGCGTGGTGACAGGCAGCTGGAGCAGCAGCTGAGAGCTCACAACTTGACCCACAAGCAGAAGGCAGAGAGAAAGAGAGAGAGAGAGAGAGAGAGAGAGAGAGAGAGAGAGAGAGAGAGAGAGAGAAAGGTGCCCCCAGTAACACACCTCCTCCAACAATTCTACACCCTATAATCCTTCCCAAACAGTGCCACTGATAGGGACTAAGTATTTAAACGTATGAGTCGTCTACGGGGACCATTCTCATTCAAACCACCACACTGCTTCTCCTTCCGACTTCGCTCTCTGACCTCTTCCAGACCCTTGGTTGTTGATCCCTGTCATATATATATTTTTTTTCTCCCCTCTATTAGCCTTGACTTCGCTAGCCCATCCCATTAGCCCCCAGCCCTTCCTAACTCATGTCCTCATCTGTCTTGGGTCAGTCTGTTCTGCAGAATTCCATCTTTGCCTGAGCAGAGTCCTTTCTATCCTCCCCTGCAGTTACTGAGAACATGAAAGGGGCGACCTCCTGAATTCTAACGCCTAAGAAGACTCAGATGGTGCCTGTTGGGAGCCACCCTCAGCCATCTCTTTTTCTCATGCTTTCTTATTCTTCATGGTGGTTTATTTGAAATCTTTGTAATCCTCCTCTGAATGTCCTCCCTTCCTGTCTTCCCACTTGTATCTCAAAGGATGACCTCATTTCCCACTACTCAGTGAAAATAAACCACCAGACAGATGCTCACTCCATGGCCTGGCCCGGCATCTGCAAATTCACCTGTGTGTGTGTGTCCTCTCCCTCTTTCTCGTTGTCGACCTGTGTTCGGAATTCTAACACCGGCTCCCCTCTCTGTGAGAAGGCTGCTCCATTGATTATCCATTCACAAGAAGGGAGTCCACAAATCTCTGTCCTCGGCTGACTTTCCAGTTCCTAAAACAGTATTGAGTGCATTACAGGTGTACGAGAATTATCCACTGAATGACTTTTCCCTTCTCCGCCTTCCACCTCTGCCTCTCTATTGATTGACTACAGCAGCTCTTGAACTCGCCCAAGGTTTCCATCACATAAAACAAGAACGAGATCACAATAGAAACCACTTGACCCAGTGCCCTCCTCCTCTGTTGCATCTCCTTTATCCTGAAATCACAGGAAGGGGTTTCCTTAGTCCTGTCAGCACCCCATATGCAGCATGTACCCCTCTATCTCAGTCACTTGCTCCCCCCTTCCAGGGAATCACACACTCTCTCACTTTTGCCAGACAGAGCCCATGCGTCTGTATGTTTCTGAACACCTGTTTTCTCAGGGCTTGGCCCTGTGGCCTCTCCTTTGAAAACTCCACTCTTGACTCACATGGCCACACTGCCTCTCGGCTGTCCTGGCTCCTCTACACCTCTGCTGTCTGGCTCCTGCCTCCAATCCACTCTATGCTTGACTCAACCAGATCTCTTAAATGCAAACTGGATCATGTCACCCTTTGAGTTCCTCTGCAGTGGCTCCATTGTCCTCTGATTGACAACTAAAGACTTTCCATGTGGCTATGGAGACAGCCTGCCGTGCTGTCCAGAATGAGTTCTTTGGCCTCATCTCCTACATCATGCTACTCGCTGAAAGGTATGCTCCACTTTCTTACTGCCAGACCTGTGTTATCGACTCCCAACATCTCATGTGGTTTGGGGACCACAACCCTAACTCAACTCTACACTCTCCACCTCTTCTGTCGTCCCAGGCTTGATCTCATGTTGGGCTAGTTTGTGTCAATATCTCACCCGTTTGACAGGTCTTCTAGCAGGCAAATGGAATTCTTGCTCACCCTTCCCTCTGATCATCTCAGTGACCTTGAGGCAAGACTATCCACAGTTAGTTCCATTTCACAGACAAGGGATCTGAGGGCTGGAATTTCAGGGACTTGCCCAGTTATACCGAGAGAGACTACTGAGCCTAGGGCTTGAATCCAAGGATGTCCTTGCTCTACCCCCTGTTCCCACACTTCCTCACCACATCACTCTCCACCTGTGGAGCAAAACCCAGTTTTCTACCACCCAACTGTGGATGGTCCCCAGTTCCAAGACCCACAGCTCTGAGGGAGCGCTGCTTGGCCACCTCCCCATGACACACCTGTTGTGAATGTGTCTGGTGAACATCTCGAGTAAACAGACAGTGGGAATACACTCCAGCGACATCACCTCTTTCTTTAGGATGACGTGTTTTCCTTTCTTTGACTCCACTTCTACCGAGAACGGTGGGTCATCTGCCAACATGACTAAAAATAAGTGACTTGGAAGGACAGAGATGAATGAAGAGGGAGAGTGCAGAGAGACAGCAGAGGGGCAGGAGCAGGTGGGCTGAAGAAAGACCTGTCAGGGAAGAAAAACTGCTGCTGAGTGGGGCCTCCTGCATCCCCATACCACAGAGACCTGCCCAGCCTGCCGCTGCCTCCAGTACAATCTACTTCCTTCTGTCCCTTCTTAATAAGGCTGGTGTCACCTGCCCTGGCGTGGTGTGAACCTCAGCATGGGCTCCATCAAGCCAACCATCTGTTTAAAATCCATTTTTCACTGCCTTTTGATTGCAGTTTTGCTCATGTCCTGTCCTGATGGGTCCCCTGGTGCAGCCACACATCTGGGCTGCTCCAAAGGAGCTGCGAGACCTGAAGGTGGTCTATGACAGTGGGCTCTGTCCTCGGAAAGATTACAAAGCATGGCTGACTTTGCAAAGAAGAGCAGAACAGTCTCCACCGACTCAGTGAGTGCAGCCCAAGCAAGGTGGGGCTTCTGCCCACCAGCTGCTCTTCCTAGCTAGGAGAGCTCACACAAGTTCCTAGACCTGGGCTTCTTGCCTCATCTGCATAAGGCTGTGATTGTAGGATTTTATGATCCTGGAGGCAGGAGGTAGGCTAGATAGTTGGCTCATTCCCCATTTCAAGGTTCTAAGTCAGTCACACGCTGTGGTTTGGTGACAATTCATGCTTCATTTAGAACCTGTAAATTAGAAGATGCCATGAAATAGGCGGGTGTGGTCGGCTACATAACAGTCCCCAAGATGTTCACATCCTAACCTCCTCAACCTGCTCATATCCTTTATAGGACATGGAGGATGTTGATAGTGTGAACCGAAGGCTCTTGTAACACAGTGGAAGTCCTTGTAAGAGGGAGCATGAGGTCATAGAGAGGAAGCAGATAAGATGAGGAAGGAAGAGACAAGAAACCTAAATGGTATGGAACCAGAAACCAAGGAATCTGGCCATCTGGTAGAATCCAATAATTAAAGGTCAATAAAGGGAAGGAATTGCATTCCCTCCTCATGGTGCCAGGAAGAACCAGCCCTGCCACCATCTTGACATTAGCTTAATGAACCTGATTTCCAGTCCCTGACCATCAGAGCTATAAGAGGATGAATCTGTGTTGTTGTAAGCCATTAAGTTTACGGTAACTTTTTACAGCCCCAATAAGAAACTAATATAGCAAGACCGATTTTATCCATAAGCAAAAGGAGTAATAGATTATGTAGCCCAATTCAAGGCGTGCGGAAAGGCTGTCCTCTCCAAAAGCCACATTCTGGGAGATGTCCCTGTTAGAGACACTCCTTTGGACCAGACTGGTGAAGTCCTCACAGAAATGCCTCAGACACTGCATCTGCACTGGCCCATAGAAATGTCGTGCAGCCACACAAATCATTTTAGATTTTTCTAGTAGCCACACTAAAAAGACTAGAAGTATGTGAAATCAATGCTAATGTAATGCATTTTGTTCAGTTCCGTACATCTAAAATATCAGCACTAGAACTACTTATCATTATAAAAAATTTACTGAGATACTTTACAATTTGTTCTTGGACCAAGTCTTTGAGCTTAAGTATATGTTACATTTATATGATATCTCTGCTCAGACAAGTCACACAAGGCTGAGCTCTGATGATCTTAAAGGTTAAGACTGTCAGCCCCTAAGCGTGTGTTACTGCATCCAACCCTAACTGGCTTTGAGTGGACAAAGGGCCTCAGGAAGATCCCGACACAGGAAACGAATGGGTGACATTCCTCATGGTGGTTAATCCTCCCTGTCAGTTCAGCTGGATTTAGAGTCACCGTGAAAGCATACGTCTGCATGCATCTGTTGACAGTGTTTCCAGAAAGATTTACTACCCCGAATCTGGGCAGCACCACGCTCAGTGCTGAAAGCCCAGACGGATAAAAAACAGAGAGCAAGCTACACACCGGAATCGGCTCTCTTTGCTTCCTGACTCTGGATACAACGTGAATGGTGACTGCAAGTTCTGGCAACCACAACAGGGGCCATTTTCGCCACCGTGGCTCCCTCACGACTATGGATTAGACTGTCAGCCAGAATGTGCCTTTCCTCCCTGGTGGTGTTTTTGTGAGCTATGTTGTCATAGCAATGAGAAAGGAAACCAATACCCCTGGGGATGGTCACTTCAGGTCAAAGTGATTCCTATCAGGAAGCAGGACTGGAATCCAAGAGCGCCACCTCCATGTTAAGGATGAGAGAGAGGAGGGGCACATTGGCCAAGGGCTCTGGGCTTACTGTGCGGTAACTTTATATCCCCTGAGTAATGCATATGATTAGTATGCTTCATATTATTCAATATTCTCCCAGTACCTAAACATAAATGGCATCAAACCAATAAATCATGACACATTTGCATACGTCCTTCCTTTGGGGCATGCATCTTTCTTAGGAGTCGATCCTCGGAGTTTCTCTGAGGTGGGGCCCAGTCTCTCCACAGCTGCCTTTCAAAGGTCCTTACTTCAAGGAATTTGTTTCTGATGCTTTCTGGACAACAAATGAGAAGCAATGGAACTCGAGACCATTTTGAATTTTAGATAAAATATTCAATGTGAAATGCCTGGCCCAGAGTGGAGCTTTGAGGGGCCACTTGTGTTGACTCATAGCTGATATATGGTTGAGGTCTGGCCTTAAAGGTCAAGCTTCAGAGGCTTGCTCTGTCCAGTAGGCTATATCCAGGGGTACCCTGGTTTGTCCTCCCCTGTTTTTTTTTTTTTTTTTGGTTTTTCGAGACAGGGTTTCTCTGTGTAGCTTTGCGCCTCTCCTGGAACTCACTTGGTAGCCCAGGCTGGCCTCGAACTCACAGAGATCCGCCTGGCTCTGCCTCCCGAGTGCTGGGATTAAAGGCGTGCGCCACCACCGCCCGGCCCTCCCCTGTTTTTTAATAGCTCCCTTTGAGATTGAAACACTCCATTCTGCAGGGAAGCTCCTTAAACAGGAAGCTAAACAACTCAGAACAGCTCCAGGAAGTCCCTGAAACTGATCAGACTCACCGGTTCTCTTTCTCCCACAGTAAACAAGACAAGAGGCTGAGAGTTACCCTCAGACAAGCCAAGCTGGAAAGAAGACTCCTAGAGGAGCAAAGCCGCCAAGACTCTGGGACCAGAGCAGCTATCTGGAAGAAATGGAAACCAGCCAAGCTGCCAGGAAGAGGTTTAGACCAGAGTCACCTGGAAAGGACGCTCTCCAACCCGTTGAGCTGCCTGCAGGTTATGCACTGTGCTCCGGGTTCCCAACTCTGTGAGCTCTCACCCATGTTAGGGTGGACTTTGGTGGTGCAGCTGTCTTTTGAGTCCTTTCTGCTCCTGTAAGTAACCCCTCATCCATATTCCTGTGAGTAACCCTAATAAAACTCATGGTTCAAGTTGGTCTTCGGTGGCATATATACTTCGGTCCATTGTAGGCCTGACTGGGGTGAGTAGATGTATATTGTGTCTCTCCAGGAATTTTTGTCACACAATGCCACCTTCCTGCCCTTTTGCTGCCACCCTGCCATAGGATGGCTCACAGTCTCACCTGCCATCCCAGAGTCTTGGCTCTTGACTTTCTTGCCTCTCTTGACTTGCTGTAGCTAGCTAGCTCCCTCTGACTATGACTCACCACGTGTCTAGGCTTCCCCAAATCTCTCATCATCTCTGTTTCTCACCTTGATCCAGAAATCCCCAGATAGAATACAGGCAGTAAGACAGTATGTGGCCAGTGCTCACACCTGCCAGGCAGAGTACGACTGGCTTTGGTGGTATGACCCATGTTTTGGCTATTTTCATGATCTCCATCTTAACAAAATGACGGCTGGGTACAAGAGAATTAAGTAACCTGTGCAAGGCCACACAGCCATGGTGGGAGAGGTAGTTTTGGCTCTGGGCAGTCTGACACTGGAGTTCATGACCTTCTAGCATGGAGCTGCCTCTCCTCATGGCATTTCCTAGAACCTGGTCAATGCCCAGCGTGTGGTTTCAGTTCTATGGGAGATAGAAAAAGAAAGAAAGGAGCAAGTCATTTTTATGGCTTTGACTCCAAAGGTCAGTATTCTCCAACATTTTGTTGAAGAGGCTTCATCAGCCTCTGCTGGGAATTCATCTGAAGTGGTTCTCAACCTTCCTAATGCTGCTACCATTTAATACAGTTCCTCATGTTGTGGTGACCCCAATCATAAAATTATTTTTGTTGCTACTTTGTCACTGTAGCTTTGTTACTGTTGTGAATCATAATGTAAATATCTGATGTGTTACCCCCACAGGGGTCTCGACTCACAGGTTGAGAGCCCTTCTCTAAGATGACAGTTTATATCTCATTTGAATCCAGTCTTGTAGAAAGGTCCCAATATATGGCACAGGGGCTCATGAGACCCAGATAGCCTGAAGGGCTCCATGGCTGACCTGGGGACTTGGACAACAACTTCTGTGTGCTGAGCAGTGATCATGGAGCAGAGCAGGCTACCCGCATCTCTCCTATTCCCTTCTCAGAGGGTCCATTTCCCACAGTCCGGCCCTGTCAGCTCTCTGAGGTGAGAAGGAGGTCCAGCGCAGAGCAGTGCTGGGATGTGCTGATCTTACTCCCAGGGCGGGTAAGGGTAGACACAAGGCCATCCTAGTCCCAGCCCAGGCCGAGGCAGTGAAGTGACACTTGCAAGGTTCCTGCAGAAAGGTTATTTTTCAGAACCCATCCCTCACTAATGAAAGAGGTTCTTTTCTTCTTCCTGGGAGAATTTACGATTCCCTAAGGCTTCTTTCAAAAGCCCCCTCCCAACAAGGACTCCAGGCAAAGCAGAATTAATTTTGACCTGGGGCCCAGAAGAAACCTGTAGTGGTTTGTTTTTGCTGATTAGGTCAAGTTCAAGGCCCCCTCCTGGTCATTCCAAGTTCTCCAGTAATCACTTCTCCATCACCATCGCCTGATGTACCTCAGCAAGGTGACCAGACAGGAGCCAGGAGGGACCTGCAACTGATACTGATTAACCAGGGCTCAGAGTGGTTTAGCAATCTGTTCAGGGTTACACTGGCTTAGGAGTCAGAGGGCCGACCTCCAATCATGGCTTTTCCACTCAGGAGCCTTGATACAAGTGGTTCACTTGATACAAGTGATTCTTTGGCCTCCTGGTGTGTAACTCAAGGAGAAACAGAGCAGTTCCTAACCAGTTGTGGGGAGGAGGCAGGGCTGAGTGAAAGTTAGGGTTCAGTTTCCAAAGTGAGAGCCAGAGCTACCGTAAAGACTCAGTCACCCACCGTGTCTGCCTCTTCCGGTACTGTGTTGCTCTCCCGCCTCACCCCGTGGAGACTGGTGTCGTGGTGCACCTGAGCCCAGCACACCTTTCCTCATCCCCTCCCCTAATCTCCAGGAGCTCATTTCATCTCTTTCAGTTTACTCATGCCATCAAAACATCTTGCAAAGCCCAATGTAAATATCTTTTTATTATTGTTCGCAGCCGGGCCACCTCTATCAACTTTAATAAGAGATTCTTCTCTTTCCAAGTGCAAAAACGTATTTCCTTTTCATGTGGTTTGTTTGCAAACCTTCACTCGTGTTGTTTGGAATACTTGTACTCCTTGGATACATAGAGAGGATTTTTATTTTATTTCTCACTGTAGCAAAAACCACACACAATATAAATCTGACCATCTTAAGTCGTTTTTGGTGGGGAGTGTTTGGTAGAAGACTCTGCTGTGAAGAATTCTTCCAGAACTCTACCATATCCTAAAACTCATCTCTACCTCACTCTGAGCTCAGGCCAGCCCCACCTACCCACAGTAAGAAAGAGTCCTGGGCACCCAGCCCTCCTCAAATGGAATGCTCTGTGCCCTACACCCTTGCATTTCTCAGTCCTGATGACAGTCTGTTCCCAGGATCGTGTGACTTGGGAGCTGTTTTTCTGATATGGAGTCTCCTCAGATTTGAGGTTGCTCCCTAAGGCGCTTCATGGTGATCAGCCTAGGTAACTTCTTCACGTGAAATGACCCAGATGCCTTGTCACAGCCCCAAGCTCCACCTGATTAAATGGTTTCCTCGACTATTATGCCCTCAGCTGTCTGCCAGCAGAGATCCTACTCTTCCTGTCTCAGAGAGGAGAACCCATGTTACCTCTAATGGACTGATAGTTCCGAGACGGGAGGCTTGGAGAAGCCTGTCTTAGCTGACTGTGCCTGACCTATGGGCATGAGCATTTGGTAAGACTCATTCTCTGACCTCTGTTCCTGCCCCCGTCCAACGGACAGTCACCACTACCAAGGGTGTCTACTTGATTTGTAAATAAAACTTCATTGGAATACATGCATGCCCATTCATTTATATCCAGGCTGTGACTACTTCACACTGAGAGATTGTATAGCTTGACTTGTAAAGACCAAACTACAATTATCTAGCCTTTTGTAGGAAAACAGAAAAACAAAAAACTTCTAGCCCTTGATTAAAAGCCTTGACAGAGTGTTCCTATGCCATTAAATAGTTTTCCTGGTTATAATAATTAATGGCTATACAACACTCTACAGGGTGGCCTGTGATTTCTAACTCGGCGTTTCTCACCAGACAGACTCATTTGCTGCCCTGAAAAATCTATAAGGAAGATTTCTGAGCTGAAGTATTTTCTTAGGGAAAATTCCCATGTGGAGTCTTGAGTCAAATCATCTTGTAAGTTCCTCCAGAGAAGGCCACGACTCTGTTCGTGTTGAGATTTCTTACTCAGGTCCTGTTTTAGGAACTGACTCTTAGTTGACTGACATCTGTAGTCTTGAGGAAACTGCTCCAGAGGCCCTTCCTGCTGAGTTCTCTGGAGGCTCTTTTTCACCCCTGGTGTAGCCGCTTGGTCTCTCCTTCATTTCCCATCCACTCCACCAGCTCTCCTCTGCCCCCATTCATTCCTCCAGTCCTCCTCTGCCCCCGTCCATTCCCCCAGTCCTCCTCTGCCCCCGTCCATTCCTCCAGTCCTCCTCTGCCCCCGTCCATTCCCCCAGTCCTCCTCTGCACCCATCCAGTCCTCCAGTCCTCCTCTGCACCCATCCAGTCCCCCAGTCCTCCTCTGCCCCCATCCATTCCCCCAGTCCTCCTCTGCCCCCATTCATTCCTCCAGTCCTCCTCTGCCCCCGTCCATTCCCCCAGTCCTCCTCTGCCCCCGTCCATTCCTCCAGTCCTCCTCTGCCCCCGTCCATTCCCCCAGTCCTCCTCTGCCCCCGTCCATTCCTCCAGTCCTCCTCTGCCTCCGTCCATTCCTCCAGTCCTCCTCTGCCCCCGTCCATTCCCCCAGTCCTCCTCTGCACCCATCCAGTCCTCCAGTCCTCCTCTGCCTCCATCCATTCCTTCAGTCCTCCTCTCCATCCCCCCATCCATTCCTCCAGTCCTCCTCTGCCCCCGTCCATTCCTCCAGTCCTCCTCTGCCTCCGTCCATTCCTCCAGTCCTCCTCTGCCTCCGTCCATTCCCCCAGTCCTCCTCTGCACCCATCCAGTCCTCCAGTCCTCCTCTGCCTCCATCCATTCCTTCAGTCCTCCTCTCCATCCCCCCATCCATTCCTCCAGTCCTCCTCTGCACCCCATCCATTCCTCCAGTCCTCCTCTGTCCCCATCCATTCCTCCAGCCCTCCTCTGCCCCATCCATTCCTCTAGTCCTCCTTTGTCCCCATCCATTCCTCTAGTCCTCCTCTGCCCCCATCCATTCCTCCAGTCCTCCTCTGCCCCCGTCCATTCCTTCAGTCCTCCTCTGTACCCATCCATTCCTCCAGTCCTCCTCTGCCCCCATCCATTCCTTCAGTCCTCCTCTGTACCCATCCATTCCTCCAGTCTTCCTGTGCCAACTCTACTCTGCACTGTGGTCTAAGCCCTGTTCCCCATGTGCCTCTCATTTGCAACTCCTACACCCTCAGAAGCATCAGGCATCTAGAATAGATCTCTCAGTGAACAATAAAAGGGGTTCAGGCTGGAACAACCACACAGATAATGGGTGACAGAACAATCCTTTTCAGGATTCCTTCCCTGGGCATCCAGGCCTGAGGGCCACTTGTCAAAAGAATATACACATCCCTGCCTCAGGCCCCACCATTACCCCTGCCTGCGATCCATTTCCATCCATTCTGCATCCTCTGACTCTTTAGAAAGTCTCTACATATTGGCTTCTGATTTACTGCATGCATAGACTATTTCTATGGGAAAGCAGCTAATAAAAAAGGAAAAACTCTAAAAATGGATTTTTGCTGAACACTGCTTCCCAATGAGTTTCTTTAATTGTGGCATTAGGAACATAGGCAATTACTTTCATTGACGTAGTTATTTGGACCCTGGAAGAAGCCAAATTATTTGAAGAGTCCAGGCTCCAGAAGCTTGGAATGCTGGTCCAAAGGTCTCATTGTCCCCACTGATTGAAGGACGGTTATCTGGGAAGTTAGACCAGAAAGTAGAATCGGGAGGGTTTCTGCCCAATACTCCACACCCTGTGTCTCTGCCCCAAGTCTCTGCCCCAGTCTCTGCTCTCCTAAGGGGGCACGTGAACCGGAGTGTAGACATTTGTTCATTTGAAACGCTTCCCTTAGGAGGCACTTATATCTCAGAGTTCTTAATCTTCTGGTGGCTCTAATTTTGTCTTCCAGAAAAGGCTGAGCCAATTTCATCTGCATTTTTGTAGCAGCTTTTTGGATACTTAAGGATAAAGATCCTGCCTCCCTGTAATCTCTTCCTCGAAGTTCAGATATTTCCAATTATTTCAGCCAATTTGCATGTGTCATTAGTCTTAGGTGTCTTGACTAAAGAGAGCTTTCCTGGGCTAAAGAGAGTGTGCAGTTCTGGGTTTGAATCCCCAGAACCCCTGAAGAGAATGTTGTGACAGTATGAGGTTGGAACTCCAATGCTCCTAAGGAGAGACAATGGCCGGGGTTTGGGGAGGGAAGATGAAATAATCCCTGGATAGTTGTAGGGCAGCTAGCCTAGTGTACACAGCATCCAACAAGGTTGTCCTCTGACCTCTACACACATGGACATGTACACACACACACACACACACACACACACACACACACACACACACACACACACACGAACACCCTCCTCCCCCATGAAAGGGCTTTCTAGAAGTGGCGGTACTGACAGTAGATGGCAGTTAGAAGTCAGCACTGAGCAGCACTCTCTGAGAGCCTTACACAGTGAACTTGGTTTGTCTTCACGGCCGTTTCACGAAGGAATGCTACTCCTGCTCCATTTGACAGGCAAGAAAACCGAGCACAGAGCAAGGGAGTTCAACCAGGACTTGAGTGAGTACAGGCACAGCTGCTTCCTGGCTGTAATGGAGGCATCATGGAGTTTTAGCAATTTCCTCATCTATGACCTGGGAATGAGGAGTCCTGTGCCACAGAGATGTGAGGATCCTGAGAAGAAGACTGTGTGAAGCCTGCAGAAGGCTTCCTTCAGTCCTTTCTGGAGAAGGATGTTGTGTGTGTGTGTGTGTGGGGGGGGGGGATGGGTGTTAGGCCTAAGACTTGGGTTGCTTTTAATAGAGGTGCTGGTGAGGTAGACATGGGCCTATTCCTTAGGAGTCTCTCTTCACTACTGTGGCCCACACACATATGGGATGATGAATTGCCCTGGCTCATTGGCTCTCTTTCCGGAAGGGTTGATTGGTTTGTAGAACGGAGCCGAGCTGCCTAGCTACCTGTTGGATGGATGCCCTTGGCCTGTGTGGAAGTGAGTCACAGTGGCAGGGGTTCCGAGTCACAGGCGGCTTAGGCGTTGTTTAAATGTCAGCGCTATAATTGACACAGTTTTCTAGAGGAGTAGGTACAGGGACACAAACCAGGGCTAATTTAGTAGACGTTGCTTTCCTGAAACAAACACTTCAGAGGCATGAGTACACAGGAAAGCGTTTGGGAGATATGTAGCCACTGAGCATAGGAAAGAAAAGGGAATCTGGTTTCTCCCAGCCTAGGGTGCTTGCCCGGAGCTGGGCTTAATACCCACTGCTTTATCCTCGCCCGTGAGCTGTACACACTCAAAGGACAAAGGGTAGTGGAGCCTTCTGTGAACAACTTGTCTTTATCATGCATCTAAAAACAATGGCTCTGTGATGGTGTTTACTCTCAAGTATTTTATTTTGAAATAACACTGTTATAAGGAATGAGAGAGAAAATGAGAAAAAGAGAGAAAGATGGGGGGGCATCTTTCATCTAGTTCCCACTATTGGATTCCCCCACCTTGTATAATTACAGCAAAATCTCCCAACAACAGAACAGACTTGATTGCTGGTCCTTAAAACTATCGTGTGGCCATGTGGGTGTATGGTTCTGTATAAATGTATGTATGGTGTAGGAGAACACGGGTTCGTGTACATTTGTTTGTGTTGGTGTAGACAGGTGCATGCCTTGGTGAATGTGTGGGGGTCAGAGGACAACCTCAGGTCTTCACCACCTCCCTTTGTGTGGGACAGGCGCTCTTTCACTCTTCACAAGCTAGCTTCCCAGAGATTTCCCCTCTCTGCTTCCCAGCTCACTGTAGGAATGAATGCTGGGATTGCAGACATACTCTGCTGCACCTACCTTTTACATGGGTTCTGGGGATTGGAACTCAAATCCTTGGGCTGGCGTTGTGTGTTGCAAACACTTTGCCCCACCTGCTGGTCCCTTTCAGTCCCTTGCAGAGTCCTCCGTTTTTCCTTTCTTTGGTAGTGCTGTCTTTTCTCTCTCTCTCTCTCTTATGTTCTTTAGCTCAGCTTTCTCTCACCAGCTCCCTTCATTTCTCATTTCTCCACCCTTCCTTCTCCCTGGTTCCTCCTCTCTTCTTTTCTATTTAGAAAGCCTTTTAGAGGTCAGCACAGCATGGTTTCAAATTCACAATCCTCCTGCCTCAGCCTCCCAAATTGCCGAAATCACAGTGTGTACCACCTTACCACCATGGCTGGCCATTTTCCCCCTTCTCTTACCATCCGTTCCTTGAGCTTAACTGGAATCAGTGCTCCAATAAAGCTTTCCTTCAGGTCTCTGTCTGGAAAGCTGCATCTGCCTTGTTAGGAGCCTGCCACCCTCCCCTAAGATGGCATTGTTCCTCATCCTCTACCACTTCCAGAACAGCTGTATTTGGTACCTATAGAGGCCAGTGGGGCCAGTGGCTCCAGACTCCATTCACCCATCAGGTTAGTGTACTTAGCTTGGCTCTGGCCGAATCACTCCCCACTGCAGGGAGTATCAGAGTCCACACAGGCGAGGCTCTCCTGTGGCCTGCCAGTTCCCATTTGTTCTTGTGGTTTGGAAAACTGAGAGTTTAGAGAGAACAAACAAACAAACAGCTTAGATCCCATGGGCAGGCTCGAACACAGAGCTGGGGGCAGGAGCTAGCTCTCTGATTCCTCCCCCAAGCACTTGTCACTCACTAGACACCTGCTCCTTTCCCTAGCTTGCCCTGGATAGCAGAGACCAAGCTCACGGCCTTAGAGCCCCGAGAAATGGCAGCGCTGGCCTCTGAGCACTTGCCCTGTCTGGGATCAGTAGGAAGGCCTTGGCCCTGTCCTCATGCTTAATTTTCCTTTGATCCCTGGAGACGCAGTAACTTCTGATGGGGAACTGTAAATCACTGACTGCTTCATCATGTTCGGCATGTTGTCATGGAGACGGAGAGCCATGTTGGGAGTTGTGCCGATGATCACGCAAGCTTACAGACTCTGGCAACTTGTGTGTGTGTGTGTGTGTGTGTGTGTGTGTGTGTGTGTGTGTGTGTGTGTGTTCTTTCTCTATTTTAAAAGGAGTATTACAAGACTTTCTTACAAAGATATTGGGATGGGTCAATGAAATGATGTGTATTGGGCTTTCCTCAGGACCAAGGTCACAGCAAGTGAATAAAGGATAGTTAATGCCACCCAGCAAATCCTGGGGCTGGGTGACATCCGACAACTGGTGTGTACACTGCTGATATCTGGGAGGCTGCTGGGTTGGAACAACAGGTCACATCAAGTTAGAAGCAACGTGTGAGGGTCTTAAAGATGCCTGGGCAGGACTGTCCCCAGACTTAGACCTATGAGAATACAATGGATCAGATGACCCATCCTGCCCCGTGTTCAGGATTCTGCACCCAGTTTTCTTTGGTTAGACCTCTTCATCCTTAACTCACATTAGCTCCGCAGTCCAGGCATGGAGACAGACAAAGATGATGTGCTGTACCTAGGTCACCCATCATCTACAGTCTCTGCGCCTGGTACAGGACTTGATCTGCTGCATCCCTAGGCTCACTCTGTCTTCTCACCCTCTCAAGAGTGATAACTGTGTGGTCCCCAAGACTGCCTGGGCATCAGAGCCACCTGGAAAGGAACACTGAATTAAACACTTCTGGAGTGTGGCTCTGGTCTGTATATATGTTGGGTAAGGAAGGACAACATTGATGAAGAGACCCATCTACTTTGAGTTGTCCAAGCACAAAAAATCTGCACCTGAAAGTGGATATTCCTTGGGTTTTGTGCACGTGTGCCTAGCTTAGCTCTCCCTCATTCTGGGATCCTTGCCAAAGACTCTCATGGACACTAGATAACCCCAGGCTGCTGCCCCTCTTAGTCTGGGACTGAAAGATGCTTAGCATGCACATCCCAGGTGCAGGTTCTGGACAGAGGAGCCATGTCCTGTTGCCATTGGTAACCTGTACCATTATTTCTATTTTGGAGAAGAAAGCAAGAAACAATAAAACCCCAAATCTAGGGTCTTTTCTCTTCAACTTTGTTTTTACCAGTCCCTCAACCAAATCTACCCTTCATCCCAGGCTTATAACTGTCTGGGACTTTACATTGATCAGAGACCATGACAACCCAGCCCCCTTCAGTTCCTTCAGTACATGTGCACAGAGCATTCACAGGCTCCATGGCTAGTGATGACACATCTGGTCCCTGAACTCATGTGTATAATGGTATGTTGGGAGCCAACATGGAGTCCAAGAATCTATTCCTGTAAAGGCTATGGTGATACCCAGAGATCCAAGTGAGGTATTGGATTATCCCACAGCATTATTGACCAGTCTTAGGGACCAGAGGACAAAGTTACACCCAAGAGAGTAATAGAGACTGAGTAGAGTACTCAGGTTGAGTGAGCTGGACTGCTTGGGTTGGACAGGGCATTCAGGACAGGAAGAGGATATTTAGGAAGTTAAACTCAGTGGTTGAGGACAAAGAATGGGAGAGAGAGAGAGAGAGAGAGAGAGAGAGAGAGAGAGAGAGAGAGAGAGAGAGAATATGAATGAATGAGAATGAACAGTACCAGAGTAGATCCAGGATCTAGGGTAGGTCATATGAGTATCCTGGTCTCTTCCATCAGGCATGGTTTCTGCAAGCCTTGGCTGGGGAGTGAACCCATCTAATTGACTATGCAAGGAAACCCCTGGTAGCATTATGGAGATCCAACCAAAGGGAAAGATGGCAAGATAGAAAACTGCGGGTGGAGCTTAGGAAAGAAAAGAGGTTGGTTTAGACTACATTGTGTTGAATACTCAAGCGTCCATTTCTGCAGAGTAAGTCAAGCTGTGGGACATGCTTGTGCCTTGTACTTCTGGAATCAGAGCTCCACTCATACCACAGTTCACCCCACTTAGTAAACTAGGTAAACTTAGTAAATGTGACGGCAGGAAGCATGATGTAGGAGGGTACCATCCATAACTAATGTTACAGACCAGAGACTTAACAATCAGCAGTGTCCAATCACCCTCTGAAAATTCAAATGAGCTCACCTTCCTAATGGCTTCTAGCCTATGGGTTTAGGATATGGAACAGGGGAAGCTGAGGGTGTAGTTACAGTGGGTTTTAAAAATGTTTCTTCTAGGAGCCTATAGACTTTGTGAGAGGGACCCTTATATGTCCATACATCACTGCATCTCCAGAACTCGGCACCTGCCTGCCCTATATAAACACCTCATAAATACATGTTGAATGAGTAGATGACTAAATGAATCACCTCCCCCAGCCTTCCCTAAAGCACTGCCCTCCTCTGATTCTTGGTGAAGAATCAAGAAGGCCCTCACCCCCATGGACCGCAGATGGGCACTAAGAGGAAGAGCCCAAAGGGCTGCTTTCAACCAGCTGTCCCCTTTATCTTATTCCATGTAGAGGTCACCTTGGGGCATATAAATAGCAAGCAATTTTCTAGATGAAACTTGTGTTTCTCATTTTATAAGAATAGGAGGTCAGAAGAAGGGCCCTGAGGGGCAGTTTGAAGGGCCTCAAAGGACAGGCCTAGTAAACAATCAGTGCAAACAGACTCTCCCAGATTCATTAATGCCCTGAAGTAGCCAGAGCTCTCAGGAAGCCTGGCTGTTCTCTGAAACACTCTCTGCTTCTCTTCTGAGAAACCCGTCTGGATTCGGGGCTGGAAGGAAAGAAAAGAGGGCAGAAAGTGTCCACTTTGCATGGCCTATGAGCCACCTCTGAAACCACAGTCTACACAGCCTCCAGGAAGAGCCTTGCAAGAGATCCTTCGTTCCATTTTGTAGATAAAGGGTTGGACACTCAGGGCATTAAGTTGCTTGCCCTAAGCCTCATAGCAAGTTACAGAAAACCACAACAAGACCAGACATAGACTCCTTTCCTCCACAGGAGCCTCCCCGTCTCTGAACCCCAGAGTCAAGATAAGCTAGCCTGCTGAATAAGGGGTGACAGAGTGGGATTTTGTGGCCAAGGACTGGTGCATAAGGACAGTTGTACAGACCAGGGGGCTTGACATCAAGAAAGGGAAAAAGTGTCCCTTAGATTCCAAAGTGTCTTGGTGTTTGGGAGAACTACATCACCCCAGAGGAAACAGAGACATGGAGACTAAGTAATACACTTGGAGTCCTTTATGTCCTGGGTCGGTGATCATCCCCCTCTGTTGAGCTCCTGCGATCTGGGGTTCCTGTCCTGGGGAACAGGTGCTCTACAGGAAACCACATGGTTTGAGTCTGAAATAGCTTGAGCACCGGGCTGTGAGGTCCCTCAAAGAGCTGTATATCTAACAGTTCAGAATAAGACACAGAGAGGCACCACATGGAGTGTGTGATGCAACATGACAGCATCAAATACTTGAGGCCATTAACTTTACAAAGAGGGAAGGCTCTGTCTTAGTTTGGGAGCCTTGGTCTGTGGTCAGTTGGCTGTGTTGCTTTGGGACCGGTGGAAGGCTGCACATTATGGCAGAAGCAGCTGACAGATGATGCTGCTCACTGTGAATGAGAGTCCCCTCTTGGGGTATGCCCCAGTGACCCTTCCAGACCTCATTGCTTACAGGTTTCCACTGTCTTCCTGTAGCACCAAACTGGAGACTGTGGGAGTTCTTAACACTCAGCCTTTGAGGGAGGCTCCAGACTATAGCACAGACTCCAAACTCCTGGTGCATGCTTTGGTACCTTGTCCAAAGTTCCTCCCATGTAAACCTCACCCCAAGGCCATGGCACACCCTCTGCCTTTTCTTTCTTCTGTAACAGTACACGGGCTCCTTTTCTAGGCAGTTAAAGTGACACCGTGAACAAACAAATTCACTCCAAGTTAGAGACAGTCTTTATTTAATTTGTGACAGGAAGAGTTTTGACTTGAGTTGTTTAATTTTTCAGAAGAAGAAAAGAGAAAGGGGTTTCTTTGAAGAAGCTCGAGGTGACATGCAGAAACATAGAAGAGGCATGAGGCTCACAGCAGCACTGGAGTCCTGAGAACATACCCTCCTGAGAGGTACAGTAATTGCCTCATTTGATCTCAGACTGATGTGACATGGTGACATGTTAGGCCCCCCCCCCCCCCAGCTACTAACCCTGAGTGTCACACCCTCAGAGTCCTAATTAAGAATCTAGGACTCGTTCAAAAAGTCTCAAAGAAGAATTTTGATTGGCCCCCCTCTAAAACATTGCAGTGGCCCATAAGTAGCTTCACCTTCTTTCCGAGGTCAGAGACCTGGCCGAAAGAATCATGGCTCATTGGTTAAAGTACTTCCTGCTCTTCCCAGTGGACCCAAGCTGAGTTCTCAGCACCCACATCAGGCGGTTCCCAATAGCCTGTGACTCCAGATCCAGGGGGATCTGATGCCTCTGGCCTTGAAAGGTACCTGCACTGATGCACACATACACACATTAAAAAACAAGAGAAGTAAGTCCTTTAAAAATACTCAGAAAAAGACTTCCATGGCCAAATAAAGGTGTGTAACTTTGAACTAACCGATTAGTAGTTTTACAAGGACAGTAGAGTGTTGGAGGCGGTGGGTCCTTTCTAGGAGGTGGGAAAAAGATGGGTAATGTTTCTAGAACATATCCAGTGATAAAATACCTTTATCACAGAGCACCCAAAGGACTAGTCTTCCCTGAAATATAATTTAAGAAACATTCTAGTTCTTAGTGGTAAGGGACATGTTTTCTTCATATTTCTTTTCTTCCCTGTGTCTAGGAGACCTCACACCCAGGAGGCAGTCGAAGGAATCCTAGTAGCTCCCTGTAGAAGGAGGCAGTAGGCATGCTGGGCTAGTCCATTGGTCCAGGTTGCTGTGTATAAATGCTAAGAGCTCCGCTCTCGCCTCTCTGCTCCCTCTGATGTTCTCACAGTGGCTTTAATTTAGTTGTTTCAGAGTCTTTGGTACCTCAGAAGCCACATGGCTCCTTTGGTAATCCAGTTTTCTGCATGGAAGAAGCCCACAGGTCTGAATTCCAACTCTGATCCCTGTGTGAACCACCGGTGGCATCCGAATCCCCAGCGCAATTCCTGAAACTTATAATCCCAGTGGGGCTCATCTGGTTCGAGCTACCAGCCACTCAGTGCCTAAGCAATCAGGGTGCTGTTAATGGCATATGATGCTGACTAATCAAAAACAATTCTCTACACCTAGAAAGTATCCCCAAAGCTTTCAAAGCTGCCCCTTCGAAGCTCATTGTCCCGAGTCTTGCTAACACGATGCTGTTCTCCATCTATGGCATTTTTTGCTGTCCCAGTTCCAGAATGCAGAGACATCAGAAAACACAGAGAAACGAATTAGAAAGTATCAGTGCCAGAGGGTAGCTTCAGGGACCATCTTTCCTGGCTCCTACCTTGCTTTGATTTCTTTTTTACACACAAAGAAGCTGACACAGAAAAAGAAAGTGATTTGCCTGAAGCCACACAGCAAATAAATAGCAGCATGGACACTGGTCTAGGGAAGAGCTAGATAAGTGTGTTCTAAAAGATACTTCTGACAGGCTTCGGTCTTTGGGGATGGGCAAGACTGTGTGGGAGACGAGGTTCTCAGTATTGCTCATAGGGGAGCACACTGTGGATGAGCAAATCGAGGCTCTGAAGAGTCCTGCAGTCAACAATGCCATTGCATCCTGTTCCCACCATTGCCCTTGAAGTTCATCCGTCTGGGAAATGTCACCTCTCTTTCTGTAAAAGGCCGTCCTGAAGATTGAGCTCCTCAGAAGCCATCGCTGAAGGGGCAGACTCTGGGTTCACTTACACAGCTGTGGCACTGGGGAGTGGAGAGAGGCAGGACAGGAAGTGGAGGAACCTCTGAGTGAATGACAAGGAGGTCAATGCTGCAGAAGCCTGGGCACGAGGATGTGTGCAGAAACCACATCCCTGAAATCTTCCTTCATCATGGTTTCATCTCTCTGCAGACTGATGAGTGTTGTGTGGGAAGACAGATAGGGTGTCTTTAGAGCAGAGGCTGACCCTGGAGATGAGGTGGGTGGATGGTTCTATATTGCTACAACTTCAAGGGACAGGAAGGTGACATTTTATACACAGATGCCCTACAGAAGCCGGGTAGAGGATACAGGGCTTAATCTGAGCAATGGGAGAACAAGTGGAGTTCATCCTAGAGAGGCAGATGGGGCAGTGAGGAGGTGACATGGACATTCCAGGCAGCCTGCTGATCTGGGTAGGTGTAGGTCCAGGGGAGCTGTCCACTGACCTTGCCCTCCATGGTACTTGTATATGTCACATAGCAACCGAGGGGCCAGGAAAGCTGCTTGCATGTGGAGCACAGCTGGCTTGCCAGCTCCGGGTAGAAGGTAAGGACAGTTACCCAGCCCCCCAGGCTTCCAGCAGACTCTAGCTACAAATTCCCAAGCGCTCAGGGATCCCAGTTGTAATCCTAGCCACATCCCTGAAATGAAGTTATTTTAGGGTCTGGATGTTCTCATCTTGTAGAATAGGCTTTGTAATGTATTTCCTCCTGAGACTTCTGTCTGAGTAGAGCAACCCCTTGGTTGGCTTCTTGCCTGCTGGGGTTCCGGGTTCTACACATCACTCTTCCTTGTTATTTCATAAATCTAAAGTGAGTCTCTCACCTTAGAACTGTAAAAGTGGAAAATTACAATACTGCTGTGCACTTCCTTTATGACCCTAGGAAGGTTCGCTCAAGAGATGTAGCTTTCCCGGGGAAGCTCTGCCAATAAAGTCGAAAGAGTCGGCTGGAGCCGGAGTCTTGCAAGTCATAGGGCCTTCCTGGGCCTCAGCTTCCCGTGGGTAAGCTCATAAAGTAATCGGAAGAACCAAGAAAGACCGTGGGCACAGAAACGATCATAAAAGGGCCAGGGCTGAGAAAATGGTGGTAGTGATGATAATAAAATTGAAATTTAAAATTGTGATGAGAACTGGGGTCATTACAAGCAAGACTGGGCTCTATTTCTGACCCGGGACAGCAGCGGAAGCTGCTGGCAATCAGAGCGGCAGAGCCCACCTCTGGTAGAGGAGTCAGCCTATCCTGGCTCCTTCTTCAGCAGTGGACGGGTAGATAAAAGATGATCCAAGATCCAGGGCTATCCAGGGAGATTGCCCAAGAAATTGGCTCACTTCCCTGAGGCAACGAGAGCAGTTCTCTGGCTAGCAGGTGCCTGGTGTGTGGTCTCCTTATCATGGGCACTCAGAGTTTCTGGCCTATGGGTCCTTGTCACCATCACTACAGCTGTCCCAGCCACTGCCTGCCACGGCCTCCTCCTCCTCCCCCTCTCCTCTTCCTTTTTTCTCCTCCTATTCCCATTCCTTATACTCCTCTCTCCTCCTCTTCTGCTTTCTCCTCCCCTCCCCCTCATTTTCTTACTCTCCCATCACAGTGAGCACGGAGCAGTTGGGTAAGAACAAAAGTAACCAGGACACATTTTGGAAGTGGCACCTGCCTGACCTCGGCTCTAGTCCTTGCTTAGCCACTGACACACACTGCACCTTTGAGGAAGCCACAACCTTTCCTGAGCCCAAGTTCCTTCATCTGTTGATCCCTAAAGACAAGATCTGCTCCATATTCCAAGACGAAGATACACGCTGGGGAGGGAATTCACAGCAGACCCGCTAAGGTGATCTCTGAGCTCTCAGAGATATAAAGATGGCATTACAGGAAGGTCAGCCACAGCCCTATGACCTCATCCCTTCCCATCTCCTCATCACCCGGAAAGGGGTAGCTAAGGAATCTCTGATGGAACTAGGGAGGGCACGTTGTTCTTTCCAGAGGAAGACCTTCAGCCTTGGGGTAATCCTGAAGTGGTGGGAGACCAGAAAAGAGTGGCGGGCGCTTGTGTTAGCTCAGCACTGGGTTCTGCCAGCCATCGCTGAATTCCTCGATAAGCTTTTAGAATGGCTTTTCCATAACCATCACCCCTCTCTGCCCTCCAGAGTATACTTGCCTGGTAGTACCCATATATTTTAGCTGGGATGTAAGCAGTCCTAACCAAATGCCAGGTGGCTACTTTTCTCTACCTGGACACCGCTGTGGATTCAGCCTTGAACTTGGTTAGTGCTGTTTTGAATCCAGCCCTTGCCTCGTGCTCCTAGTGGCAGCTGGGCTCCTGTCCAGCTCCTCTGCCACTCCCCCTAGATGTTTCCTTATCATTACTGCAAATCAACTCTCCTCATCCTGTCCCTGTGATTGATTTCTGGGCTCACTGTGCAGAACTTGACATTTATCTCTGCTAAATTTCATCTTGTTGGTTCAGGTCCATTGTTCCTAGCTGTCAAGAGAGCTGGAATCTACCATATTAGCCTTCTTCACCAGCTTTGTGTGGGGACTTGGGGGCGGAGGGTGGAGTTGGTTATGTCAGAGCTGGGGTGGGTGTTTCCCGCTGCATGGTTAGGTTTAGTGTGGGGACGGTGGGATATAGAAGAAGGGTCTGGCCCAGGGCTGTTAATACAGGATATTTAACAGATAAACCGGAGACACGTTGGGGAGTCAGTTTGATATGGTAGGAGCATGCCCTCATGGTCCCAGATAGGTGCAATACCAGAATGGCTGAGATGTCAGTGGGTTCAAGCACTGAGACTGTGTCCCAGACAGAGGCTGAGAAGACAAAGCTAGTGGCCAGTGCTCAGAAGGAGGAGTGCAGTCGAGGTCTAGGGGAGTGCTAACAAAGATTCCTCCCTCCTCCCTCTGTCTCACCAATAAGCAGCCAAGACATTCCAGTTCCACCAACCATCTTACAATGAACTTTTCCATAACCTCTGCATTTTTTCCCTCCAACTTAAGCATTACAGTTTATTGCATCTGTGGAAAGCTGACCAATCCCCTTGCACACTTAATCTAGCTCCATATAATGCCCAGAACTGTTCACACTTTCCAGTCTGGCCAGATCACTTCCTACTTAACCCTTTTATGCCTTTCATCGTTGTTCATACACATTATAAATCCCTCTGTGTATTGCAAAGATAGTCCCAGTGATCTCATTCCCACTTCCCCATGGGATGCAGCTCAAGCTCCATCTATGCAAACCATTCAGCCTTTCACATTCTGATGTCTCAGCAGGTCAGATGTAAACTCTTGTTACTTTGGATGGCCTGGCCTGGGGTTAAAAAGAAAAAGAACTCTTGTAAAGCAATGTCCAGACCCAGAGATGCTCCAGTCTTGGAGCGAATAGCTGTGGCAGCCCCTGGTTCATTATCTTGCATTTGGCTTTTAGACTGAATATTTGTCTACCTCTTCACTAGACTCCAAACATTTTTAGAAAATGGATTTTTTGTTTATCTTTGCATGAAATAAGTGCTAAACATGTTCTTGATGAAATGGAAATGAACTTGAGGATTTCCAGTCAAGTGAGTCCAAGTTTAGACAAGAATCTCAGGTCTAGGGATATAGGGTAGAGAAGGATGAACAAAGAACTAAGTCAGTAGTATGTGTACGAGTGTGTGTGTGTGTGTGTGTGTGTGTGTGTGTGTGTGTGTGTGTGTGTGTAGAATGAGAGAGAGACAGAGACAGAGAGACAGACTGACAGATAGACAGACAAACAGACACAGAGAGAAACAGAGAGAGACAGAGAGACAGAGACAAAGACCAAGACAGACAGATAGACAGAACTGCTCCTGTAGCCTGTCCCAGACATCAGTCAATACATATAAATTCTCTTGCTTATGTGCATATGTGTGCATGTACAAAACCTAGATTTGAGCATTATTGAAAGAATCAGGCTTTGGGGCCAATTTACCATGATTTGTCTCTGCCATTTGGTAGTCAGTTACATACTCATTGATTTCTCCAGCCCTCAGTTTTCTTATGTATAAAATGGGGACACTGATCTTCATCTTTGGGATAATGTAGATACAGAAAAACAGTAAACAGCATGCACTTGGTAATGGTGACTATTTGCCGAGGGAATGCATGCTCAGTGCACCAGCTGAGCAGAACATGGGCTTTTTTGGAGGAAGTTCCATTGTCATCAAAGAATTTTAGAGGCTGGGGAGATAGCTCAGTGGTTAAGGATGTTTATTGTTCTTGCAGAGGGCCCAAGTTCAGTCTCCAGTACATCATGTAGCTAACAGCCACTCCTTACTACAGCTCCAGAGGAATCCAGTGCCCTGTGCTGGCCTCTGTAAATAGTACACTCACGTGCATAAACACTTAGACACAAACACATGCATAAAAAATAAAAATAAAATATTAAAAAAAAGAGTTTTAGTAAGTTAAAGTTGAAGACTCCTTTTAGGGGCCAGACCACTGAGCATATGTCTCGCCAACCTCACTGGAACTAAGAGTCCAAACCCTTGACTTTTCCCCAGGAGGCTAGAGTTTCCCTTCTGCAATCTACTCCATCTCTGTCCTTATACTAGTCCCTAAAACTGGCTGCCTCATGACAGGTGGGTCGTATTTCCATTTAGCTTCCATTCGCTGCTTTGTCAATGTTTGCACCCCAATGCAAGAGAGGCACCACAGGTCCTGTGCTGAGATAGAGGAGGGCAGAGCATCCTTCTCAACAACATTTAACAAGTCATCGTTCTGGTGCTTTACGTGCCAGGATTTTTGTTTGTTTGTTTTTACTTTTGTTTTTGAACATTCTGGCACTTTACATTCTCTTCTCTCAGGTTTCCATCTCTAAGATGGATGCTTACCTATTTCTAACTGAGTCTCCGATCCTTTCTATTTGGAGTCTTCTTGTTCCTGGGCTAGGGGGGTCAACAAACATTTCCATCAGAAACACAGGTAGTAAATACTTTAGGCTCTGGAACATGATGGGTTCTACCAGATAGTACATATTTATTTTTCTTCCTTTTGTAGCTTTTGAAAATGTAAAGACCATTTTTCAGTCAGAGATTATACAAAAGCTGGCCATGGTCCAGACAGGTCCCTAAATGAGAAAAATATCCCCTGATGGCCATTCTCAACACCATTTACTGAAAGGATGCACTCAGAAATGGACCGCTCCTCACTATCCTCCCTAGTTTTCCCCCTTCTCCTCCTCCGTTACCCCTCTTTCCACCCCTGCCTTCCTCCATCCCCTCTTCCTCCCTATTCATCCTTCCCTTCCCTGCTCTTTCTTCAGGTCCTTCCCTCCCTTGCTTCCCCCTTTCCTCTCTTTCTCCTTCATTTGCAGAGCATGTTTATGTCTTGTGTGCTGGTCCCGAGATGGAAAGACGAGCAAAGAGCGAGCCCTGTCTCTCAAGGGTCTGAGATGATCAGGATGTAATGGTGGATGACAAAGTATGCTAACACAGTTGTGACCTGCTTGCCGATGATGTTGGGCAGGAATGCAGTGTGACAAGCATCTCCAGGACAGACAGCAGGCAACCAGACACCGGAAGTCTGTAGAAATGAGCAAGGAAGGCTCACCTACCCTTGGGGTGAGCCTGGGAGGTAGGCTGAGAACTGGACCTCAAGCAAAACTTTACATAGGCACGATGGCCAAGCAGGAGAGACATCCAAGTAATGGGGCAAGGCAAGAAGGGCTCCCGAGGAGAAGTTACATGGTGTCCAAAACCCTTCCTAGTGGGTGGGGGGAGTGAGGGGACATAGGAACACAGCCTCTCTCTATTGATCTCTTTGCTCTCTCTCTAGTAGGTAAGTCTTTGGACACGTTTTTTAAGCTCTTCTTTCTAATTGGTCACATTAGCAGTAGGAACGTTGGGAGGAACCCACTAGACGATGAATGTCTGGTGCTGGGCTCAGTGCCTGGCACAGAGAAAGAGCTCCATAAAAGTCAGCTGATTCCATCAAGAGAGAAGGGAAAGCTTGCACAGGAGGGTGGCCACGGTGGCTGGTGCTGTGTCATGCTGTCCTCCAGCTGACTGATTTTGGGCTTTAACTTGTCCACCCTGAGAACCTTGTAAATATTTTAAATGAGGGCATCAGGTTTCATTTGTCTTAGGTTGGAGTCCTCCTTCTGGCCATGGACTCTGGTAGTGTCTTTTGGGTGGGTTCTGTGATGCCCACGGCACAGATGAGTAAAGGATGCCTAGAGAATAGGAACAACCTCTTCCCCAAGGTCAACAGGTTCATAAGCAGCAGGACCCACACCTCTCTTTCCACCCTTTTGCTAAGTCACCCCCAGACAGACAGCAGCATGCCAACCTAGCCCCAGCTCCAATTAGCAGACAAATCAGAACTGGCTGGCAGGCTCTGTGCCTGCTGCAGACATGTTTATCATTCATCAGAGAGGATAAGGGCTGTGCCAGGCTGGTGAGTCAGCCCCCCATGGAGAGAAGAGTTAAGGTGATGCGGCCTGGGGGCCTGGTTTTGGGGACTGTGTAATGAGGATTGTCCGATGGTTGGATGTGCTTAGGGATAGAATATTTCAGCAATTCACCAAAAGCTGAATATAGTCCTCACCCTGGGAGCTCTTCAAGTGCTTCAAGAACCAGGGAGGGCCAGGCTGGCCCGGGAGTGGAGGCCTGGGATCTGCCGCAGTCATGCCATTGTGTAAGCTAAATGCATATCTTGTTTTATTAAGGGGAATGCATATCTTGTTTTGCTTCTTAGGTTTCCTGTTCCTTCGGTATAAAATGAAGAGTCTGGGGAAGTTTAACTAAATGGCAGGTATTCATATAGTGAGGCTATGGGAAAGTTCAGGTCCTTTCTCTTCAAATGGGCATCTAGGGGGTGGTAGAATTACTGAGCAATAAAGAGAGCAATAGCTAAGGAGTCGTGGTCTGGACTGCCCCAGACTTTCTGTGTCCTTAGGTTTTCAGCTGTGTCTCTGAACTGAGTTTTTTCACCCATATGGCAGGTGGGTGGGGCTACAGCAGAGATCCCTTACTGATGACCCATGGATGAAAATTGACTGGAAGAGATTTATTTGTTTTCTGGAAAGATTTATTTTTCTTTTGCTTTTTTAATATTATTATTATTATTATTATTATTATTATTATTATTATTTGTGTGTGTGTGTGTGTGTGTGTGTGTGTGTGTGTGTGTGTGTGCACGCAAATGTCACAGAGGGCCACAGAGGTCAGAAGAAAGTATCAGATCCCATGGAGCTAGAGTTACAGGTGATTATGAGCCGCCCAATGTGGGTGCTGGGAACCGAACTCAGACCTTTCACAAGAGCAGCAAGCACTCTTAAGCACTGAGACATCTCTGTAGTTCTCCAGCTTTATTTTTCTAATTCATTTCTACCTCTTTTTAAAAGAGCAAACTCGAGAGATTTCACATACAGCTCTGGATCCTCAAACATTCTTGAGAAAGGAGTAAGCTTTGTGATCCCGAGTGCCCATCCACCTAGAATTACATGCTGGAACCTGGCAGCTCCTACTTTTGTTGGATAGATGGGCAGCCAGGGTCATGCTGCCAGTCACACAGCACACTCAAATCATCCATACCATCTGCTCTTGGGAGCATCTGGGGCTGTAACCCCTATAGAAGACCTTCTTAACAACACATCATCTGTCCCTGTATATCAACATGTTACTCTATTTGCCTCAGCCTATCCTAGAGGTCATACACTTCACCATGGGCCCAGAATCAATGGAGCCATGAACTATGAACTTCAACATCTGAACACATGGCCAAGATAAGTCTGTATTCCCTTAAATTGTCTTGCTCTGGATTCTGTCTCAACAACAAAGATCTGACTAGCCCAGAAAGGTACATTATAATACTCTAGGCCGGGCCCAAGTTCCAAGCTGCCTGGGGGCTGCCTTCACTTTCTGAGTTTGTCCTTCAAACCTGCCATCACCTTTTATATCAGCCTTCTATGATTCAGCCCACTGGGACAGTTCTAATCACTCAGTGACATCCTGGGAGGGTAACTGCCATAAATGGAGCCCAGATGACAGCTGTCAATGCCAGCAGGTAGCCTCAGCTTCTAATGCGCAGGGAAGCGACTTGGAGACAATCATGGTGAACTTGGTTTCAGAACTGGATGCCTCGTGGTCCAGTCTAACACTCTGAATGCAACTAAACGGTCTTCTCAGTCAGTTCTGCAAAGGCATGGAGTGCATCATACAGACACGGGTGTTTAGCTAGACTTGAGAACAGGAGTGTGGAGGTGCACAGAAGTGAAGGTGCTGGGACTGAGGGGCTGCTGCAGGAAATCGAAAAACTAGTAAGAATTAATGTAGAGGACTTACGTTGTTTTCTGTTGCATTAATTTTAGCTTTCATTTTCACTAAAATCACATCTCCTGTGATGCTGCCAATTTAGTTTACAGTTCTTTATCTAGTTTCTTCAGCTGAGTACTTAGTGCAATTATTTCCAACTTTTTCCTCAAAATAATAAAAGCGCTGAAGGCTATCAAATGTCCTCTGAGTACAGCATTAGCTGTTCCCTCAGGGTCTCACCTGTGGCCTTCTCCTTTCAGCTGTTTCCCAGGCAATATGTGAACTCTGCTAATATTTCTTTGAATGAGCATTGTTTAGGAAAGCCTTTCCTAATTCCAAAGGAGTTAAGGTCTAATTTTTTTCTTGTTTCTAATATGAAATGGCTATCAATATTGCTGCCTGGAGACAGAATGAGGAAGTTCCAAGGGGAAGAAGAGCATTTAAACAACAACTTCTGGAACCTGGGAAATGGCTGCATGGGTAAATCGTTTGACTTGCAAGCACAAGGACCTGAGTTCAATCCTCAAGACCCACATAAAAAGCAGGGCGTAGTGATACATGCTTGTAATCCCATGCCAGGAAGGTGGGAACAAGAAGGTCCCTGGAGCTTACTAGTCAGTCTACACTAATCAGCGAGACCCAGGCACTAGCAATTGCCTTGTGTCTAAGGAAAAGGGAGCACAGAAAACACAAAAAGTGGATGGTGATTGAGACCACAACTGAGGATAACCTTTGGCTTACCTACTGACTGTACAAATGTGAGCATGCACACATTCAGACACAATAAGTAAAGTAAAATAAAGACATTTATCTGACACCAGCTAAGTTGGGTGTCTTAATTCTCTGCTTGCTATGACCTGGATCCCTTGCTTATGAGAATGTCCAAAACCAACACTCTTCCCTTCAGGGATGGAGATGGGGCCAGGGATGACCTATGCTCCTGCCAGCTCCATTTTCAGGAGATGCCTTAGGTCCCAGCACAAGTGTAGGGAGGGAACCAACCCTGATATCAAATAAGGAGAGCAAGTAAACAAGTATCCACTGTGACAGACAAGCTGCTGAGTGTTTGATATACTGAGCCCCATGTGCCCCTTGGACAGATGTTACTCCCATTGGGAGAAGTGGCTCTGGATACCAGCTGTAAGCAATTTCCCTGTGTCACACAGCAGGGAACTAGACACAAATACAGTTGTCACTGGCCTCTGAGCTCTTGCCTTCAGCTACAAACTCTTGTCAACTTTGACCCCAACCTCCATCATTTCTTGCAAAGGATTTTCAGATAAAGGAACTTGGGCCTGAGTCCCAGTGGACTTTGCTGTGCATGTCTCAGCCATGGCCAAGTCAAAATGGATTGAAAATCAATGGAGAACCTCCATCCACCTGCCCTGTCTTCCCATGTCTCTCAATTCTCCATCTCCCTCACTCCTCATCCCAGCCACTGGGTTCATGACTGGGCAATCTGAGAAGTATGAGAAGACTTGGAGGCAGCGGCAGAGAAAGGGTTCCAGAAGGAATATACTGCTTTTAGACGGGGTTGACAAGACAAAGGGATTCTTAAGTGCAGAGCATTTCTGAGTCACCCCCTTGGATGTTTGTACTGCCCTATTGATCTTCCCAGGGCATTTCCCTAATGGCCAAGAATTATGGGCTTTTCTTTTGGACCAGGACCCTGTAGCATTGTAATAGGTCAGTGAAGGAGTTTTATAACTATGCTGCCGGGAACTGGGATTTTAAAGCCAAGAAAGGTCGCATGGTCTTTGAAAGGCTACCACACTTTTCCCTCACCTCCTGGTCTCTGACCTGCAGCTTTCCAGGCTCTCTGGGTCATGGACTCCGAGTCCCCAGGCTCTGTGCCTATGTAGCTATAGGGGAACAGCTCACCCCAGTAGAGTCTCACCATCAGTGCCTCTGGAACAGATCCTCATGCCTTTCCTGAATACTTTCTTGCTTCTTTGCCACCTGAATGGCAACCCCCAACACCACAGCCTTGGGGGTCCTGCTTTCTTTGCTACTGTGTTCATGGCTGTGTGCCCAGCCATGAATGAATTAAGGAATTTTGGCTGCCCAGTTAGCATTTTGTTGTAGAAGTGGGGCAAACAGGACTGAGAAATGACCACATAGCTGCTTCCACAGCTTTGGAATGGGGACAGGGTGGGAGAGAAGGGGATTTCTCGACCTCAGTCTCTTCAGACCCCCAGGAAAAATGCATGTGCCTAAATCCAACCTGGGGTAGTTCAGTCATTCTGTGGAAGCTACAAGGTTGTCTTGGAGGCCCCAGAAGGAGCCCCTAAGTCAACCAAGATGCTCATGGCCTGGTTTGCTAGGCACAGGCCAGCAATCAAACATATTCCATGGCCTGAGGTTATCTAAGAGGCCTGTCAGTTTAATAAGCTCTATCCAGCTCTGTTTTCTCATCTACAAAATGCAGTTAACAATGTCATGTGCTTTTGCAGGAATA
This sequence comes from Peromyscus californicus insignis, assembly GCF_007827085.1. Taxonomy (NCBI): domain Eukaryota; kingdom Metazoa; phylum Chordata; class Mammalia; order Rodentia; family Cricetidae; genus Peromyscus; species Peromyscus californicus. The sequence goes on along the minus strand of NW_026294551.1, from coordinate 41,396,704 downwards.
ACTGGAGATGCGGAATGTGGCAAGGTAGTCGTGTCTAGTACCAGAGAGCTTCTCACTCCTGTCTTCTCCCACTCACGGTCAACTACGCCTCTCCTTTTTCAGGCTTTGTCTGATCTTCAGTGCCTGCTCTGAGAGGCCACCGGTCCTCACCGGCAGAACTTGCCCACTCATCTCTCCAAGGACAATCCTGAGGCTACCGGTCCTCACCTGCAGACCTTGCCTTCCTATCCGTTTCTCCAAGGATGATCCTGAGGCTGAAACAGTCTGGACTCCACTCTTGATCTTACTTGACTATCTTGTATTACCCTCTGCCCTTGCTATCTATAATGCATTACAAAATCCTTGCAGGGTCCAGCCGAGGCTTAGAGCTGTGCTGGGAGGGGCTCTCCCTTCCTCCCCTTCTACCCATCACTTACAGCTTTGCATTACTCAACTGGGAACAGCCAGCGTTATTAAGCACAATGCGTGTGTGTGTGTGCGTGCGTGCGTGCGTGTGTGTGTGTGTGTGTGTGTGTGTGTGTGTGTGTGTTGCTGTCTTTGTTTCTCCCATTAAATAGTTGTGATTATCAAGCTGACTGCCCATTACAATTTCCTGAAAGAGTTTTAAAGATGCTAATATCCAGGCCATCCCTCAAAACTCTGATTTCGTTGGTCGAGAGTGGACCCCACACATTGGGACTGTTAAACAGCACCTCCAGGTAAGTCTAACCTGTGGCTGGTGCTGGGAATGACTGACTAAATTAGTCGTGGACTGGTGCATCAGGGGCACAGCTTTATTTTCATCTCCTCCAGCGCTTAGAACTGCATGCCCACACACCAATCAGAGGTCGCCACACTTGGCCCCCTTCCCAGCCTTCTCTAGGTGCCGAGCGTCCTTGTCCTCTTATTAAACTCGGTTTGATTTCCTGTTGCTCGGCTCTCTAGCCAGACAATGGGCTGCCCTGAGGCCGGGTCCAGACTTTCCTCTTCAGATCCTCTGACAAAGGCTTTTCACATCAGCGTTCACCAGGCCAGTAGATCTGAGGACGTAGATCACCTCCCTTCTTTTCAGCTTCTCTGCTTAAATGAAGCCCCTCCTGCCTTCTAGACAGCTTTGCCTGCTTCTGGGCACTGTCCTTACACCCTCCCCTCCTGTGGATTAGTCATCGCTGCTGCGCCATCAATCACCCCGCAACTTAGCAGCTTGAAACAATAAACATCTATTACTGCACAGGTTCAGCAGGTCGGCAACCCGAGGAGCTCAGCTCAGTGATTCAAGCTCGGGTCTCTCATGAGGTTGCAGCCAAGATGTCCACGAGGGCTGTGGGTTTTGCAGCCTTAGGCGAGGGCGGGATAATCTACTTCTGAGGGGTCAAGCCCCAAAGCAAGGGCACAGCCACCCAGCCTGCGGCCACCATCTTGCTAAATATACAACATCTCTTTCTCTGTGGGTCCTAGAGCTCAACCTGTGCAACGTGGGTGAGAGCCCGGGAAGGAAGAGTCACGGGAGTCTTGCCCCAGGCTGGAGGCTGGCCTTGGATCCAGGGAGGACGCTCTGGTCCCCAGCTAAGCCCCTTTTGACTTACTGATGCTAGGCTCAGAGTGAGAAGTGGATTTCATTCTGGCTTCCTTTGGATGCTTTGAGAAGGGCTGATGGAATCACGCCCCAGCTAGCCGTCCTTAATCATGCTTGAGTTCTCGGTGGAAATTTACAAGCGGACACCTTGGAGCTAACCAGAGCCTTCTTCAGGCACCTCTAGAGCGTGAACTTGATTTTACGGCTGTGCATGTGAGGTCCGTGGGAGTGGGGAATGAGAGGTGGGGGGACGCTGGTTTGTGCTGGCTCTGAAAGGGAAGATGCTGATTGGTGGAGGCTCAACCCCTGCCTCTTCCCCTGCGTCTCAACACAGGGGAGACGGGCAATCCAATCCTGCTGCTAACACGAGGTGACTGTCCAAAGGAGGCAGAGAGATGGGGGTGGGGGTGGGGGCGCAGTGGCCATCGAACCCTGTTAGATACGGAGAGTGCTTTCATGTGTGTGTCTGGGTAAGTGAACATGGGACCGTGTGTGCTATAGTGTGCACACATATAGCATATATGGGGTGGTCAGAGGACAACCTCAGGTGTTGGTCCTGACATTCTATCTTGTTTGAGACAAGGTCTCTTTTTTTTTCCTGCCTGCACCTGGCTGGCTTCTAAGAATTCTCCTATCTCTGTCTTCCATCTCCCCATAGGGACACTGGGGGTGCAGAAGCTCACACAACATATCCAGCTTTTATGTGGGTTCTAGGGATTTGAACTCAGGTCCTTGCACTTGTGCAGCAAGTACTTTTGCCCACAAAGCTATCTCCCCAGCCCTTACTGCTATTCTTAAATGCTTTTGCACACATACCTAACATGATCCCTACAGTGGCCTTGTAAAATAATAACTTTTTAATCATTAGATTTTCCAATGGAAGTAGCCAACGCACGGAGAAGCAAAGTATTTTGGCTAAGGTCACATAGTTCGTGACTTGAACTAATTAGCAGCGAGACGCAGGGGCCTTGCTCTTGACTCCTCTGTTCGAAGGGTGCTCATGGCTGTGAAGCGGGGAGTGTTGGAAGGCCCCTGCTTATTCCTTTTCTCTTTTTTTTTTTTTTTACTGAGCACCCTTTTAAGCACAGTTGGGGGACTCCTGAACCTGTCGAGTGTATTGCTTTATGTTCTGACACTTGACCTGTGGTTGCCTTTCTCAGCATGGGCTCTGTGGTCACCCCATGAACCATCTGGGAAGCTTTGGGAAAGCTTAGCTCTCCAGCAGGTCCAGCATCTGGGCGGAGCCTGAAATCTGAGCACAGGAGGGCTCAGTCTGTTAGTGTAGAGGAAAGAGGAACTCCAGCATCAGTACCGTGAGTGTTCAGTGGCTCAAGCACAGCTGGAAAGATCTGGATTAGCTATTTTCTTGAGGGAAGATGCAAATCTGATTGTGTCTGGGGGTTTCTAGCCCATCTGTCAAATTTGACCTCACCTCAGTCCCACTGACCCAGGTCGTGGTGACCCAGAGTGGAGCAAGACTCCACATGCCCAAGAGCAGAGCCTGGTCCTTGGTCATTGTGACATTCTGGACCATAATTAATCAGCACATCTGGGAAGACACCAGGTGACCACAGAACAGTTTCATGCTTTGCAGAGAAAACAATTTTCATTACTGTTCAGCACAGCCCGGAAACCAGACAAACAAATGGAGTAAACATTCTCATGTTAATTATTGTCATTCCTTGAGGTTGTCACCACCCAGGGGCTGATTAGGAACCTGGCTACAAAGTGCATCTTTACACCAGAAACTGTGGATTATGTGGCTTTCCCCTCAGCCTCAGACTATTCTGATTAAGGGGAAGGTCATTAATAAATTCATCGTGGCCATGGGGGAATTGTGTCATGTTTATGAGTTAGAGCCCTTCTATTGGAAAGAAACACAGCCCTAACAGGACTAGAATATGGAACAGCAAGGGCAGGGATGGAAAGGTATTGCAATCAGCTTGCATTCAGCTGGAGTCCTGACCAGAAGGATATTCTGTGACTGTAAATACACTATACTGTAGAATTTCCTCTGAATGTGACTCCTGTCCCATGGTTACCTGGGCAGGCTTGTCTGTTAGCATGCACCACTGTGTCTGGCTTGCAAGAAGTCCAGCCACCTTCCGGGAGAAACAGTTTTGAAAATTGCCACTAGAGGGAAGCAGTGAGTGCATTTCCCAGCTGATTCCTCTCCCCAATGAGCAGGCTCCGGGATCTAAAACATAAATTCTTATTTGCTTCAAGATGTCCATGTGTCCCAGGGCCCCATCTGCTTTCTTGCTTTGGAATTCTGAGAGAGCAGGGGGTTCTGTCTTTTAGAAGTTACACCCAGAGAGGAATTACAAAGGGTATTTAGGGGTTTACTTTCAGAGGGCTGGACCCCAGCTACACGTTTTTTGTTTCACCCTTTGGGGCATATGAGTGCTGGAATGCTGGCAGCTTTGAGGAGCAGAATCATCATCTTGAAGTAGAAGAGTCATGACAGGGTGCTGGTGCTGGTGCTGGTGCTGGCACACTGGCTTTTGACAGCCTGGAGTCCAGCTAGCCATGATAATTTCATATAAGCAGTTGGCACTTACTATGTTTAACGTGAGGAAGGGGCTCCCAGGCAAGTATTGTTCATATGAGAAACTGGGTTTGACAACCTCCACACAGTTTTATGGCTCTGTGATAGCCTGAGTCTGGGGACATTGGCCTGGCTGAGTTATGCAAAACTTTGATTCCTGGGCGGGAAATAGAGTAAAGGCTCTGGGACCTGGGCTCTGGGCCCCCTTGTTCTGGCTCACTAAGAACTCTTCTAAAGGCCTTATAGTCATAAAGGTCATAGTTGCCCTGCATGGAGAGGCAGGAGGGAAGAAAGGCCCCGGATAATGAGTTCCATTTCTTGAAGCAACACTTGTTGACAAGGAGTACCCTGAGGGTATTCCCCAGAGACACAGGAAAAGCAGTATCCATGGTTACTGCAAGGACTAGATAGCTCCGTTTGCTTGTGGCTAAGGATCTCCACCATCTTTGAGGTGAAAGAGCTACATGTCTAGAGAGTTAGCCTGTCCCAGTGGACAAGCACAGGGTTCTGGGAGGAGGTGGGCAATGAAAGGCCACAGAGATGGGTAGACTGACAGAACTTGGATTATAATACAGCTGAAGAGAGCTGAAGAGAATTGGGCCTTGAGTGGAGAGGGACCATTTCCTGTTTCCCCACCAACTCCAAGTGCTGTAACCTACCACTGTATTGCCATTTCGTTCTAATTGGAACCTGCCATCCCAGAGGGAGGCAGTCTTCTCTGTTTCTCTGGAAATAAAGTTCACAAGTCTGAAAATGCTCCTGCAAGATCCACAAGGCCTCTCCCCAGGGTTCCACGTGCAATGGCAGCTCTGGGGAACACTGATCACTGAGCTACCTTCAGGACTTGACAGCGGCTCCAGGGATCATGAGTCGTCACCACGCTGAGATGGTTTTATAGTGACACCCTTGTAAGCAAATCCTTGCCTATGTCCCTGTGAGTCACCCAGTCAACTCATTGGTTCATTAAGCTGGACTTGAATGGAATTGTTTGCAAAGTCTTCATCAACAGATCTACGGGAACAGTCCATCTATGGTAGATGCTCATCCCAAGGACCAGTCATGTGACATGGAATCATCCACTGAGAATCATGGCCAAGATCCCAAGCACTGGCAGCTGCTCTCCAGGGCCAATAGTCCTGGACCTGCCCAGGACAAAAGCTAAAGAAGCTTCTGCCTCCCCCAGCCCACATGAGAGATCACAGGGAAGAGTCACACCCAGCAGCAGGGAGGTGATCTGTAAGAAGACAGCAGGAAGTACCAGGGTGCTCTGTCTTCTGGGCCCATGTCTTCTCTTTGTGTATCCTTTCTGTTTTTTTTTTTTTTTAAAAATGGAGTTTTGAAGGCAGCTCTGGGGGCAAATGCCAGCCAGCCCTGGACTGGCTGCTGCTGCTGTTTCAAGCTTCTCTGAGATGTTGTTTCCTTACTCGTGAAGTGATTGTGATGGACCTTCTGTGGTAGGCTGTTTGGAGGGCTGAAGCTACAAGTGTATGCTAGACCTCTGGCAGGTGCCTCTTCCTAAGCAAAAGCACAAGCAGGGGGTTACTGTAAGCAATCTCAGAGCCACTCAGCCCCTCTGTGTGAAGCCAGCCAAATGGGTGTCTGCTCACAGTCTTCCAAGGACAGGACTCTCCCTTGGCCTGCAGTGGGTGGCAGCATTCTTAGTCTCCAGGCTCTGGATGGCTCAGAGTGAAGAAAACCCCATGGTGATGACAAATTTTGTATCTACAAATCCCTCCCCACCATTGAGGATCCCAGGACTTGTCAACCCCTTCTTGATCCAAGTGTTCAGACGAGCCCTGAGCCCCGAGTCACCTTCTTCGTTTTGTTTTTCGAAACAGGGTTTCTCTGTGTTGTCCTGGCTGTCCTGGAACCCATTCTGTAGACCAGGCTGGTCATGAGGTTCTCCTGCCTCCAGCGTGCTGGGATTAAAGGCATAGGCTGTTGTTACACTGGCTCACCTGAGCCTTCTTGTCTCCACCAGTCAAATCCTCCCATGGATCCTCCTCAGCCTTTGCCACTTGGAACTCACACTTCTCTCCTTCTGCACTAGTTTTGCATGTCCCCAGCCAATGCCGACCTCTGCAGCTAATGTCCCTGTGGGCTCAGATACATCAGGCTTGACTCAGGCTTCCTAGTGCCCCCCCCCCCTAGGCTCAGCCTTGGAGCTTCTGGCCACTGTGACTTGTTCCTTCCTCCAGCGACTCTACTCTCTCTTGAGAATGCATTGAGGCACAGTTGTTGGGTTCCTCATGGAGACCCGTGTGACACGGTGACTCCTCCTGTGACTCCTCTCAGCATAACTTCAGGGTGAGTGTTATTAGCCCTGTCTCCAAAAAAAAAAAAAAAAAAAAAGCCTATGACGCCCCAGAGAGATTTCACGACTTGCCCAAGGTCACGTGCCAGCACACTGTGAACTCGGGGTGGACATCTGGTCTGCTTGATTGGAGATGACAGAATGAGTTCTCTCCACATGGACACGATGGAACTGAGAATTTTTGCAGCACAAGATCAGTGGCATTTTACCATATTGCCTATGTGTGTTCAGGGGAACGTGAAAAGGAGCTAGCAGGCACGTGCCTGAGAGAGGGAGCTCGGAGCGAAACGTGTGTTATGCATCTCAGAGCATCATGCAACCGCTCTAAAGGCTAAGAGAAGAACACCTCTCTGAATGGGACTCCTTAGGGAGGCTCAAAGATGGAAGACAGGCTTTGGGGTTCTCATGCCTCATGCTATGGCTGGTGGAGTCCTTGCTGCTGGGAGAAGGTAGACTCCCTGACACTGCTCCACCATGCTCTGGAAGCCTCCTCAGCTTCTATGACTGCAGCTGTGTGTAGAATCCAGCTCTAGAATGAAAAGAAACGATGTTTTGCTGAAGCCTGTGCTGTCAAGGACAGAGCATCCATACTGGCAGGGTCTTTACTGGTCCTGGTGTGCTTCAAGCTCAGGATCTGGAGTTCTGAATCTTCCTTCCTCTCACACCCCCTCCATCTTCTGCTCCCTCCATACTGCCTTGTGGCCACTGAGATTCAGTGTCACAGTCTTTAGGGAACCAATGGAGCAGCTCACACACACAGGCCAGTTCTCCAATTGTCCTCTTATTGTTTATACCCACTAATGATTTTTCATTTCATTCACACTTTATTGATCTATCATTCATTATGTATGATGGTTAATGATGACCCATGACTCCTATCCATCCTTCGGAGCCCGACTGCCATCTCTGCCCCCTTCCTGGAAGCTTTCCCAGCTCTTGCCAGCCTCCAGCTGCCTTCTGCCTCTGAGCCCTTGAAACGCTTACCGCCCATCTTCAATAGTGTTGTCTATCCCCAGTGCGTATCTCAGTGTTTGGGTCAAAGCTTTCTACACTTTACAGATGATACAAATTCCAGGCCCTCACGTGTCCCAGAAGATTTTGATTCTGTGAGCCATCTGATGGATGACCTGCTTAAGACATTTATCCCCGACTAAGTAGTGAGCCCTAAGAGCGTGGGACAAGTTCAAGTGACAGTGGCTGCTCTGGCCAGTGATGTTAGTGGTCGATGGAGGGAGGGGAAACAACCTGGCCTGAATTGACTGAGGGCTCAGGTTTCTCAGTTTTATTCCTTTGTCCTTGCAGGGAAGCAGGGTTTGAAACCCCCATAGCTCAGGTACTGGGGACATGGGCGAGTTAATGCTCAGGAGTCACATCTCCCTTGCTTTGCACTCGGTCTCCCTCTGCCCTGTGCCTCTAAAGAGAAGATAGTTCTCAACACTCCACTCCCAGCTCCTAGTTCAGGCCGCCCAGTGATGAGGCCTGACAGGTCCAGACTCTCCCAGCTCTCCTTCCACTGATTTCTCCGGCACCAAGTAGGCACCAATGTAAACAGGGGCTGGACTGCCCTCTAGTCAGGGCCAAGTCTGCCCTGCCCCGATAGGAACAGTGACTAAGATGCTATTGGAGCTGCTCTGGGTGTGCTCTGAGCCCCCAGATGGCCCCGGGGTCCATAAAATGGCAATCCTGGTGTCTGTGATCAGTCAGCTGTCTTTCTCACTGTAAAAACTCAGATTCTCTGTGGATTTCTGTGGACCTCTCTAGCACTTTGCTTCTTCCTATTCTCATGTGGTCTCCATTTATCATGGTCTCCTATTCCTTGTTCTCCCTCTCTGTTCTTGATCCAGCTGGGATCTCCCGCTCCCCTAAGCTCTCTTTCTCCCCGACCCTTGCCCTCCATTACCCCCATTCACGTCCAGGTTGTTCATGTAGATCTCATCCATTTCTCTGTCATTGGGCGATACCTGTTTGGAACCTGGGGCTTATGCAGGGACACTTGGCTCAGCCTGGGAGGAGGGGACTAGACCTGCCTGGACTGAGTCTACCAGGTTGAACTCAATCCCCAGGGGAGTCTTTGCCCTGGAGGAGATGAGAATGGGGGGTGGGCTGGGGGAAAGGCGGGGGGGTGGGGGGGTGGGAGGGGGGAGGACAAGGGAATCCGTGGCTGATATGTAAAATTAAATTAAATTATAAAAAAAAAAAACCACCTCAGATTCTCCACTGCAGATCTGAGACGATCTCCACAGATCAGGCCTGCCATCCACACCAGGGGCTTTTCCTAGAGCCCTCATTTGTGGAGCTCATGCACAGTGGGGACAAATGATCTGCTCTCCAGCTAGAAGGCTGTCACTCACCCTTGTTGGGGTGATGCTGTGTTGGCTGAGGCAAATGCTAACTGGGACCCACATTATTTCCTGTGTGGAAGGGCTGAGCAACCCTGAACCCTCCTTTCCTTTAGGGTATGATTCAGAGGCTGTAGATGGGAACCTCACTAGGGGAGGGAGAAGAGTCAAGCTTTGCAGTCGGTATTGCACCAGGAAGGAGGCGCTGGACATTGGGTTGGCTGTCTAGGCTGCAGAATCAAGGAGAGAGAGAGGCTCACTTGAGTCTTGGAGGATGGCCAGAACTGGGGGCTCTAATCCCTCCAAGGACGATGGAATTAATGAAGACTTTTGGTTTCTAACTGGACAGTCACAAGTAGCTAGGACCAAAGTAACTCTTATTCAGATTCAACTCTGTATTGGTTTGTCAACTAGAAACCCAGTGGGCCCTAGGATGAGATTCAAGTTGCAGCAGCAGAAGAGAGCACTCTGTGTGTGAAAGGCGACCAGACATGGGGCGTTGTTCCCTGAGATTTTATCAGGTCTTGTTCAAGGGTACTGCACCTGTGTGCCTGTGCCTCCTATTTGCATTCGCCAGAGTTGATTTACGTGCTCATTTTATGCACATTTACATATGCATCAAATGGAGCGAATCAGCAATGAGGGTATAGGAGGCTCCAGAGGCTCTTGTCCATCTCCAGCTCTTTGGCTCCCACCGACCAGAAGGGATGGTTTATGAGTCTCAGAGGCACTTCTAGTGTGGGTGTTTCTGCCCAGAAAGGAGCAAGGATAACGGGCATTCATGGATGTTCCATATGCTCCAGGTACTGACGGCCCTCTATACCTGGGTACTATCAAAGGGGACAGGGAGTCTTGCACCTCCCTGGAAGAAGAAGGTGAGACAAGCAATTAGGTGAGAATGTGGAAGGGCCAATGAACACTCTGTTGAGTCACCACTGGACAGCAGCAGAGGTAATGAAGCTCCTTTACTTGTTGACTGTGTTTATGAGTGTGCGCACATGCGTGTGTATCTGCACGCATGCTGACTTCTCCCCACCATCCCAAGACAGAAGAAGCAGGAAGCAGCCATGGGGCTTGATGTACTGTTTCTCTTTTAAATCAAGACAAACCCTGGGCTATCACCTGGGCTTCCCATGAGAAAAGCAAAGCCGATCCATTTAATTAACACCCCACCAGCCCCCTGGAATCCTTCTGGGGCCAGAGTGTCAGCAGCCCTGATAGCATCTGGGTCTCTCTAACACACACCTTTGGGCAATTCATTTTCTATATTTATAAATAAGTCAATAAAAAAGATGTTCGACATAATTTCCCCAGAGGATGGAAGGGAGAAGAAGCCTGGATGGGAGACTCTTATTATCTGCTGTTTTCTTGTCTCCAATGACAGATAATGGCAAGCCAGTGAAAAGGATTGGCCAGGGAGAGGAAAAACCTTGGGTGGAGACAGTCTTCAAAACATGCCATTATGTACCTGACTCAAAGAAGAAGAAAAAGGGAGCAAAGGAAAAAGCCCTCAGACTCATGTCCGGCTGGCTAGCTGGTATCCCTCTTGACTATCAGAAGTCACTGTGTGAATTGCTCCCTTCAGCTTCCCAACTGATCTTCAGAGAGCTGATTAATTGGTCCGATTCTTGTGGCTGGTCCTCAAGGTCTTAATTAAGAAAGGCACTGCCACCTTGTGAGTTCCCTGGGAATCAATAACCCTGAGGAAGTCTTCACCTGCCTCTTAGGGGATGGTGAGGCCAAGGCGGCAGAGGCAGGGACAGAATCAATGGGACTAAAATGTTGGAACAGCAGGGAAACTCAGCAACCCAGGGACCACCAAGGGTGAAGAATCATGAAGAGAGGCCACGGGCAAAGGATTTAGTCTTCAGGGCTGAATCCAACAGTGGAGATGGGGTGAGGAGAGCTTGGGGCACATCTTGAAATTGGGCTCAACTTTCAAGTTTCAGTTTAAAGAAGACTGAACAAAGCATGGCAGTTGTTTTCAACCCTAGCATCCCATGGGAGTTATGGGGGTGGGGAGGTTTAAGATGAAGCGATGCTCAGAGCTGGGGATGTAGTTCAGTGGTGGAGCACTTGTCTGGCATGCAGGAAGTCATAGGTTTGAAACCCCAGCACCAAGGCAGAGGGAACTTGCACCCCCAGGCCAACCAAATTAGAGTCTCCAAGGAACAAGGACGGAATGAAGTTTTCTCAAAGCTCCTATGGGTACCTAGGGCTGCTGCTCAAGGACGGGATGGAACCTCAGGCATGATCCACAGAGCAGCAGTAGCACCCAGTAGATTGTTAGAAACACAGGACCTCAGCCAGCCTCTGCCTAGAGCTATGGAAAGAGAATGGCCAAGATGACCAACCCCTTCGCACACATTAGTCTGAGACTCGGTGCTGCACACACCAGGTTGTTCTGGCTGTTCTGACTTCAGAATTGAGGCAAATAGCTCTTGGCTGTGTGTATCCATACATTCCCTCAGAGTGGTTTCAACTAACTACAACTTTTGAGAGAAAATACTTGGGGAAAAAATCGCATCTATACCATGGACAGGCTTTCCCCCATCAGTATTCCCTGAGCAACACAGAATATCATCTTCTTACACTGCATTTACATTGTATTAGACATCGCAAGCAATCTATAGATGGTTTAAAATAAACAAGAAAATGCGGTTTTGTGCAAATGCAGCATTGTTTTATACAAGGGACATGAGCGTCCTTGGATTTTGGTGTCTGTGTGGAGATTCCACACAAACAGTAAGGAACAACGGTATTTAACTTCTAACTCATTTATTTGGCTGTGTGTGCACATATGTGCATATATGTGAGAGCATGTGTACATGTATGCAAGTCCCTGTGGGTGCCAAAGGTCAACCTCGGGTGTCATTCTTCATGTACCATGCACATTGTTTTTTGAGACAGGGTCTCTCACTGGTCTGGAACTTACCAAGTAGACTAGGCTGCCTAACTACCTGTCTCTGCTTCCCCAGAACTGGGGTTACAAACATGAGCCTCCATGCCCAGCTTTTAAACATGGATTCTGGGTATTGAAACTCAGGTCCCAGGCTTATACAGCAAACATTTTACCATTTTTGCTGTCTTCCCAACTCTTAGGTATTCATTTTCAAGACCAGTTATCATTGCGCAGGCTTGGCTAAAACTCACTATGTAGCTGGTGCTGGGCCTTGCCATCCTTATACCTCACCCTCCCAAATGCTGGGATTACAGACAGGTGCCACTCTGCTGGTTTGTTCTTGGCTTCCTCAAGGTCAGTCTTACCCCATGCCAAGGGGGAGTAGGGTGCCTATCAGAGAAGCCAAGCACCCAGTAGTTTTTCAGGGGAAGCTGGTTCTTTTCCTTCTCAGTGAAGATGAAATCAGATCCATCAAAGAAGCGCTTGAGTCTAAGTCAGTAACATTGGTGAGCGGTCACGTCCTGCCTTCACCTCCTGCCTCTGCTCAGTGGCTCTTCCAGCTCAGGATACTGTCTTTTTTATCTGTCTGCCCCCCTGCTAGGTCCTTGTTGAGTTCACTTCCTGAACCAAGTACAAAACCAGACCAGGAAATCTGTATAAAGTAACTGTGGATGACACAAAGGAGTCCCTATATGGTGAACACAGAGGCTGGGAGGTCACACATCTAGGGCTTCTGGGTCCCTGGCTATTATTTCTTGGCTCTGGAGAAATTCCATCCACTGTGAAGGAGGAGGCATGGCTCCTTTCAGTGTCTGTGAGTTGAAAGCAGCTAACATATCACAGAATATTCCAGTGTTCTATTAATTTCCACACGTAAAGCTAAATGCTTTGTAGAGACCTAATTAGGCTGTGAGCATCTAGAAAGATAAAAACCAACCTTGATATTGTTTCTAGACTTTCTTCTTAGCATCTTTCTTTCTTAGCATCTTCTGATTAGGGTAATAAAAGGGTCAGCACCCTTCTGTTGTCAGGCCCTGGGGTAGGGGAGCGGGAGGCTGGGCAGATGGCAGCGATGCTCTCTTAATTTGTGGGTCACTGCGAAGCTGCCCATAGACAGGGCCAGCCCTTTTAATGAGATCTCTTTATTGGTGAGAACATGGGTGAGTGTAAGGGTCACCTTCAACAGGAGTAGGTGCTCAGTGGGGGCACTAGGGCTCCCAGGCCTGTATTTCTGCTCTGATTTACTAGCGGGGGAGGAAGAGTGAGGAAGAGGGAGAGGGAGAAGGTGAAAAACTAAACATTGAGTAAGAGCTCGTGGTTCTCATTGGGTCGACAGAGGTGAACCAGTTTCCTCAAGGTACCAGGATTTACCTCGCAGGGAGCCAGGGCCTCTCAGGGTTTTGCCAGAAGTCAGCTTTTCCTATTGATGGACACAGTCACTCACTCGGTAGATTTTCCAAATCCCTACTGTTTATTGAATCTACAAAACAGTATTTCATTTAACTGGATAAGAATTTTCCTAATTTTCTGATGTTTGTATTTGCAGGTCTGGGGTGGCACTTGGGGCCTTGCTTGTACTATACATGTATGTGCTCTACCACTGAGCTACCTCAAACCCCGAACTCTATGAGTTCTGACTTCCCATTTGTACCTTTAAACAGAAGCCCGAACATGTTGAATAATTCAGCCCCAAATCACACAGCAAGAATCATGACTGTTGGTGTCTGGCCTTGCTCTATGAAAGGTGTTTGTAGCCTGGCATCCTGGTCCTTTGAGACAGACATTCCACACCTACCTGGGACACCGATGGGGTGGTAGGACATTTGGGATCATCAAGTACCACTGAGAAGGGAGAGGTGTTGTTTCAGGTGGTACTGGAGTACATTAACTAGGCAGGGGAGCAAGTGACCGGGATCCTTCAAATCTGAGATGCCCTTTTCTGTGCCATCACAACATCGAGAGGAGAACAAGTGCCCTGGAAGAAAACACCCTGGGAATTCAAGGCACGTACCACCTGGAACTCCCCCTGCTTCTTAAGAGACGTTTGACCTTGCAGAAGCCTCAGCTCTTACCATCTGGGCTCTTACCATCTGATGGCTGAGAACTGGCTTGGCCAGATGCCCTGACATATAGGGTTATTGTGTCCCTGTTCCTGGAGTCACTCATCAAAGTTGTTGTGCAAATCACAGGGAAGCCAGTGGTAAGACTTTCCCTTTGCATGAAGGGCAGCTTGTGCACATATACACACTCCCTCTAGCCTGGCCATGGTGCCTGAAGGCTTGTCCCACTGCTATCGAAGGTGGTCCCTCCTTCCTCTAGCCTCTGATGTCACCCAACTCCATCTTCTTTTCCTTCAACCTGAAGTTCTGATAAGCCCCCTTGAGTCTCCAGCAATCAAAGTGTGGATACCTTTTCCTGACTGTCCACAGATGGGAAGGAGCAGAAGGTATTTGTCCCCTCCTCACAGGCCCTCCATTTTCCAGGTGACAGAGAAGGTCACATGGTGGGAGAGATACAGCAATGAACAGGATGTTCAGTAGAGGCATGTGTAGATGCGGGTACATGATCAGATAGGACACGTTCAGGTATTTTTCTCATCAGCTGCTGTTGTTTCTCTCCACCCTCTTCTTGCTAAGGGAGAAATGGGTCTTTACCTATTGCTGGCTGCAGTGAAGGCAGCCCCAGACAACACACAGCCTGTCCTCCAGCCCAGGGGATGAGATGGAATCCACTGAGCAGGAACCTCCACATTCTCCAAGTTAATACATGATGCCCAACTAGCCTGTCCCATAAAACCAAATGAAACTCATTTACTCTTCTATATATTTTAGGTTCTTTCCATGTAGTCTAGAATGGTCTGAAACTCATTAGGGCACTTTGAGAGCTTATAGTTTGTTTTTTTTTAACTTTGCATAATGCCACACAATGCCTTGGCAGTGGAGCTTGGCCTTCTCGCTTGCCTGTTTTAGAACCTAGTCTTGATATGTAGCCCAGGCTGATATCGAATTCATGATCCTCCCACCTTAACTTCTACAGTGCCGGGATTATAGGTTATGTGTCACCATATGCAATAATAATAATAATAATACATTTTAAGGGTTTTTCTATTTTTCTCTCCTTCCCTCCTTTGTTTCTTCCTGTGTGTATTTAATTTTTGTGGTACCAGGAATTGAACCCACAGCACCGTGAATGCTAGGCCAACACTTTGCCGTTGAGCCACACCCCCAGCTTCTATACAGAACATTTATTTCATGCATCTACTATATGTCACCGCTGCTCTCTGCCCTGAGTGTTGCAGCAAAAATATGACCCAGACACTCGCTGCATGGGGGAATTTATAACCTTCTACCAGAAGATATTAAACTAATAATGACACAATAATTACTGAATCAAATTGTGGGAGGTGCTGTGTGGGCTGGCTCCTGGCCTGCCCTCCTCTCCTGGAATGGGGCAGAAGTGAGTCAGCTACGAATCCAGCGGAGGATCTTGGAAGTGAAATGTGGCCCCAGATCTTCTCCTTACTCTCTGGCTCTGTGATCTGAGCAAGTGAATGAGAAGAGAGAAGGGAAAGAAGATGCTTTTCTAAAAAATAACAAATCAAACAAAATAGGGGCATGGAACTCTCGGGTGTGAGGGGAATGGCTGGGGAAGGCACGCTGCCAGCTCCGTCTTGTCCGTGTCTCTGAAGTTGGTCCCCTTGACCTTCACTACCTTCCCCCTAGATTGATGTGGCAAGGTCTGCCTCCAGCTTTGTCTTCATCCACCTCCATTGAGGTCGGTAGAGAACTGTTCTGCCTAGATCACTTTGTGTCTTGATTTTTGCTGTTTGCAACCCTGTCAGGAACAACCACCAAAAAATGTAGTCCAAAGATTGCCCGATGTCCTTGAGAAGCAATATCACCATCAGCTTAGAGATGCTATGCCCTTGAGCTTGACATTTCATGCTCTTCCTGATCTGATTCCATCAGCGCATCCTTCCTCTGTCCTCCCCCTCCCATCTGTCATGTAGCCATGACCAAGTCTTCCTGACAGAGCTCAGCTTTTCTCCTTGACCTTAGCCCTGCTCCTCTCCCTGCTTGGAATGTCCTTCCTCCTGCTCTCAAGCAAAAGTCCACCTATGCCACCATATTCCCACCAAAAGCCTCCTTCAAGGAGTTTCTCAGATCTCTGGATTTCATCGTTCCTTACTGCCAAATAAAGAAAAAAGCCGTCCCATGATTTGCATTGCATCAATTGTGAAATGTGGCTGATGCCTTCTTCAAGGGAGGCAGACGGAAGGGCAGAGACACAATGTGTCTTGCTGGAATCCCACAGCCAGATGGGGAAGGAGCTGAGCCTAAAACCTGGCACACAGAACCCCCAGTTTAATACACTAGGCAACCTCTTATGATGAGGTACTTTCTCACCCCATGGGAAAGTCAGCTTCTGTTGTCATTAGGTCACAAAACTTATATCCACTTCAGTATTATTCTCTGTGGAATCAAGAGACTAGGCAGACACTCCCTAAGGGGCCATTCCATGCTTCTCTGTATCACAAAAACCAATGCTTTTAGTTTTTCTTGAGAAAAGATAATCATTCAAATACAAAGTATTCTCATTATGACTCCCCATCCATCCCACGGTGAGGCTTGAAACACATGCTGTCAAAATTGAACCCAAAGCATGACTCCCTAGAAGGTTAACATAATGATTTGCCTCTCATCCTAGCTGCACGGTACATCATGCCTTCAGATTACTCCCCAGCATCATTCTTCAAATTCAAACATGAACCAGAAGCGACAAATGATTCTTGTAATGTGCTCTTTGACACAAATCATTTCTGATTGCTCCAGACCCTGGACAACCTTGAGTATGCAGCCTCAAGACGAGAGGGAGAAGTCTTAGAAAATGAACAGCTTCGACTTCTTGCTGACGAGAGCCCTTGCATGTGTGCTGATTGCCAAACAGATCTGCTTTTCAATGAGGCAGATCTTTAGGGGATTGGATGGGTGTGCATCTCATCTCAGAACAACCCGAGCGGGCTTCAGAGTGTTTGAAGATGCTGGCAAGGCAACAGACACTCCCATGTGGCAAGCTCACAGATGAGACACCTCTACACAGGGCAACTAACTCATCCTCCAGTAAGCGCTCATTGTTATCTCTCTGTGACAAAGGGGAAGTGGGGGGCCTTGGAGAATTCCTTTGGCTTTGCCCAAAGATCTTACTACGGTCTAGATCTAGAAGGAAGGTCCCTTGGCTCCAAAGCCAGTGCTGAGAAGTGAAGGGCCTCTTCAAGGCATAAAGATATTTCAAAGTGCTTTTTGAGATCAGACCTCATCCTCCGTAGATAGTAGACAAAAGCCCAGAGTTGAGAAATGGAGCAAAATGTTGATAGAAAATAGGCTTGTCTGGAAAATGATGGGTGTTGGGATGGGAATCAAAACACTACCTGGTTCAAGTGTGTTAAACATGGTAGACACCAAGCCAAGTGCTTTCGAAACATCCTTCCCTTCCGTTCTGTTCCGTTCCATTCATTCCCCTCCTCCCCTCCCCTCCCTCCCCTTCCTTCCTTCTTTCTTCCCCTTCTCTTCCCTTCCCTCCCCTCCCTCTCCTTCCTTTCCTTCTCTTTCTCCCCTTCCCTTCCCTTCCCTTCCCTTCCCTCCCCTCCCTCTCCTTTCCTTCCTTCTCTTTCTCCCTTTCCTTTCCCCTCCCTCTCCTTCCCTTCCATCTCTTTCTTCCCCTTCCCTTCCCTTCCCTTCTTTTCCTTTCCTAATCCCTTGGAGAATAGGAACACCAAGAAGTATTAATATCACTCCCATTTTGTGTAGAGGGAACTGAGACTCTGTAAACCACGTGCCCAAGGCATAGCCAGTGTCCTAGACTAAGGCAGAGATGAATGACTGTCTAGCAAGAATTGACATTTCTCTTTAAATTCTGCTGAGAAACAGACTGCTGATTTCAGATCTCCCTGCACCAGTGTGGCCATACTGACCAGTCCTTAACAACAGATATGGTGAGAATAAAAATGTCACTCCAGTAGAAATGACTGAAGCTAGTACACCTTCCTGTCTCTGTCTCTGCCCTCCTGGCAGTAGGTATCCATCCCTGCACTGACTTCAGAAGCCATGTGATGACAGAGCACCTATCGGTCTGGAGCCCTGCATGACTGTGTGGATCAGAGTATGCAATGGCTAATCGTGACGGTCATCTTGATGAGCTTTAGAATCACTGAGTGGACATGCCTCTGGGTGTGTCTGTGATGGCTTTTCCAAAGGTTTAACTGAAGAGGTGGGCACCACTCTGTGGTCTGAGGTCCTGGGATGGAGGGGAAGGAGAAAGGGTATGAAGTGCAAGCACTCATCTCTCAGTTTCTCGATTGTGGACATAATATGTCACTCCTGTCACTGTGCCTTCCCTGCCAGGATGAACTATAGCCTCGAACTGTGAGCCCAAATGGGCTCTTCCTTTTGAAGTTGCTTTTTGGGGGTATTTTGTCACAATGATAAGAACTATCAATACAGAGTTGTACCTCTTTTCTAGCTGCCTCACACATCATCAGTGACAATTTTTGATAGACATCAACTCAAGTTGGATAAAGTCATTGAGACCTTGGGACTTGTTTGTTACAGCAGCTAGCATTTCCCTGACTAACAAAAAAGACAATGACTTCTTTCAGATGTGCATGTTCTTGGCTGCTATGCTATGGAGTGGCTCTAGGATTGTTTAGATTTGTGCAGATTTTAGAAATTCTTCTCCAGACTCCCAAACTCAGGCCAACAAACAAACAAAAACAAACAAACAACAAAATCAAGCACACAAAAATACGCTCCCCTAAACAAACAAAAAAACCAAACCAAAAAACTAAAACAAACAAAAAGAAACCAAAAACCTCCCCTGTTAAGTCTTGGAAGTGGCTTGGCCCACTCCCCATAATTCTGAACTCCATCCAGAACTGGCTAACTTCTTCAGTCTTCCCATCACAGTAAATGGCATTAGCTTGAACTTGATGGCTGATGGCTTGGCAGTCTTTCCAGATTTCATCCTTTCTTGGCTCCTCACATCCTAACTTTCAACACCTGTAGGGTGTAGCCTAAAACTAAATCCAGCATGTGTTGGAATTGACTCATACCAATCATTAACAACCTTCTGCAAATTGTTGGGAATACTGCAAACCAGTTGATTTCATGGTGAGAGCCTGAGGCAGCCTGTGGAAAGGGTATTTATACCATAGAAGTTAGCACATTCTAACAAGCCAGGAGCCATACATTCCCATATAGCGGGTGTTATAAGCCTGACACACCCACTTAATACACTCCATATCCCACCTCTGCCACCGCTTCTCCTACCACCCACATCCCAGTCAAAGCCACAGACACCTCACCCTGTTTGCCAATAATACAATGGTCTCTTGGCAAGTGTTTGTTCCTTCTCTGCTCTTGCCTAGTTAATGTCCCACAGAGTAATCACTGTGATTTTTTTTAAAAATGTGAGACCATGTCATTCACTCACCCCAACCTCTGCAGGGCTTCCCCTTGTCCTTAGCATACAATTAAAATGTCCTTCTGTAGTTCACATAATGTGAGATCACCACTCCCTTTCTGACTTGACTACCGTACCACCTCACCTGCTCTTCTGCATCTTTGGTGGCGGTCCTGTTTTCTGCTCTGTACAGTGGGCTTGTTCTGTCTTCGGGGCTCCTGTGTTGCCAGATCCCTCCATTCAGGGTGCTCATCCCTTCCACCTTCATGTAGTTCTCTGTTTCATACCATCTCTAGCTCTGATTATGTTTCCCCTCTCCACAGAGACCCTCCTCAAGCTCTCTGACAGGACCACCAACCCTGACTCCTTCCTGAAGTTACATCACGCATTTGTTTGCTGGTTTGCAAGTGGTGCCTGCCAGTTTGGTTAGACTAAACCTACAGAGAGAGACCACATTTCTTGGCTTACTGTTCTTTCTGTGTACAGACCAGCACCTCACACCCCCAGCGGATGCCCAACACACATCTGATAAGTAGACAAACACATACATAATCCCCAGTCTGATATTCCTCAAGGTAGCCAAATTGGGCAGCACGTGCTAGGTCACAATATGAACTGATGTTCCAGGTACTGGCAAGCCAGCTGGACAGTAGAAGGGCTGACCACGCCCAAGGAATGAAGAGGGAAACAGAGGACAGAACACAAACATTCCAGAAAGTTCTAAGGAGTTGATGGGAAGAAAAATGAAAAATTGATCTCAAATGAATATCCAATAATGGAGGGCTGAAACAAGAGGATCCTGGGAGTTCAACAGGAGCAGACTAAGACTTGCCTGAGGTCCCTTTGTTAGGCTATTGGAGAAAGGGAGCAAGCCAGTCCCTATCCACATCTTGCCAGCTACATGACTTTGGGTAAGTTACTTAACATCTCTGAACCTACGTATTCTTTTTCTGGGATGAGGATTAATGATATCCTCCTATGGCTGGTGTAAGCGTCAAAGGGATAGATGTACCAAAGCCTCCAGCACAATGCATGCGTGCAGCAAATGTTGAATAAATGCTGTGCAACTACCAATTTCCATGCCCTTCCAGCCTCGCTGCCTGTAAATGATCACTTCTTTTATTGTTCTACATCCTTTGGTTGGATTTCAGAATGAGAAACTGCAGGTATTGAATCTAAAGGTTGTTAGTGATGAAAATCACGGGTGTCTAGGTCTCACTGCATGACCCAGTGGGCAGAGCTGGGTTGGATAATGAGAGGAGGCCAGGAGGCATGCAAACCTCTCTGCAGATGTGGTCTTCAAAAGAAACTAAGATTGCCCTCATTAGCCATGTGTCCAAAATGGGATCCCCAATTAGCTAGTTACTCAGAACACTTTTGGGGGTGGGGTGGGGAAGGACTTACAGAAAAAAGGAGAAAAGCAAGATGGAAAGAGATGGGGTGACTTATTAAGGTACCGCAGCCTGTACCTTGATAAGAACCCAGTTCCTGTGCTCACAGGCTTGCACTGCCTCTATTCATCTTCTACTGTCTAATGTCCTGTGCAGCTATCTGCTCCTTTCCTAAAGGGGCCATCAGCTGCCTCACAGTACAACATCCTCACTCCTTTGTCTAGCTATACAGAGGTTGCCCAACCAAGACTTGTTGGATGGGATCATATTCTGGGGCAGAAGTTTTATAGGAGAAAGATCCGTGTTCTCTTAGAAGAGGAGTGGGCATGGAGGGGGATACTTAGAGGTGTGGGTAGATTTATGAATAGAATTGGGGAATTCATGTTTAATCATTAATACTTATTAGGAAAAATAATGGCTAACTTTTGTGTGTGTGTGTGTGTGTGTGTGTGTGTGTGTGTGTGTGTGTGTGTATAGGTGTGTGTACACACTGTATGCATGTGTGTAGAGATCAGAGGTCAGTGTTGGATGTCTCCCACAATTGCTCTCTATTTTCTTCTTTATTTCTATTTACTTATTTATTTTTTATTTTTGTTTTCTTTTGTTTTGTTTTGAGACATGGTTTCTCTGTGTAGCCCTAGCTATCCTGGAACTAGCTGTGTAGACCAGGCTGGCTTCGAACTCACAGAGATCACTGGCCTCTGCTTCCTGAGTGCTGGGAATAAAGGCATGCACCACCACCGCCCGGCTCCACTTTATTTCTTGAGATAGAGTTGCTGGTTGAATCTGGAGCTCTTTGACTTGGCCAGCCCTGGATCCTTCGCTCTCCACCTCCCCAGTGCTGGGACTGCAGGTGTGTGCTGCCAGGCCCAGCTCCCTGTAGGTGTTCCGGCTCCAAACTCAGGTCCTCCTGCTTGCACGGTGAGCATTTACTGACTGAACCATCTTGCCACCCCAGAAACGATGCTCTTATTTTTTTAATCTATGAAGTACCTTTTGGCTTTCCAAGCACATCCAGACCCTTTTTGTCACTCACCCCCCCCCCCCCCACAGCCACCAAACCAGGCTATGAGTGGACACAGAAGAGACTATTGTCCCCGCTTACAGATGGAGAGACTGAGGCCCTCAGAGAAAGGGTAACTTCTGCTGCCTCTGATGAGCCTTTCAGGAGGATCTGAGAGGAGATGACTGTTGGTCACTATCACACGTGTATACTTCAGTCACTTGGCAATGCAGTCTGAGATACCAGGAAAAAAAAAAAAGGTTAATTTCTGATGAGCAGACTCCTGCTCAGACCCAGCAGGTGCCTTGCATTTTAATGGGCCCTCGTTGCTCACTGCTTGCAAAGAGGTCAAGTTTCAAAGTGGACAGCCAGATGGAGAGTCCTTCTGGACTTTCCCTGGGGCCAGGCGAGGCAGCTCCTACCCATTAGCTCCCGATTCTCTCCCCTTAGCTTGGTTCCAGTGCCTTCCATGCTAACAGCTCACTTCTCCTGAGCCCCATTTGGGGGCTCTTAGGCTGGCCTCCAAAGTGGAGGCTGGCGAGGCTAAGAGCAGTAGCTGGACAGCTCCAAGAGAAAACTCTTCTCCATTTACCAAACCAAACAAACAAATGAAAAAAACCCCACAGAGAAGACAAGATGGTAGCACATGCTTGCCATCCCAGTGCTGGGGCGACGGAGGCAGGAGGATTAGCTTTACTAATATAGACACTTTGAGTCTAGCCTGGCCTACATAAGACTGTCTCAAAACAAACAAGCAAGAAAAACACAGAGACTCTGAAGACGTAATGCCTGGCAAAAATGTCACAGTGCCAGAGCACCATGTATCCAACATGCACAGTACAGACAATAAGGCTAGAAACCCAGCCCTTGTGCCTGGGGCTTCATGGCCTTCCAGGCATATTGACCATTGCCCTGCTGCTTGATTCTCACAGGAAGCTGGCACAAACCTGGGCTAGCAGATCTGTCTTCTGGGTCCTAATGGTGCCAAGGTCCAGGCCTGCCTTGGATCTCATGGACCCAGCCAAGGAGACAGACATGTTGCATGGAATTACACAACACAACGCGGCACTCATGAAGTGCCACAAGAAAGGGACTTTCCCTGGGCAGATAAAATGGAGGCTCAGGTGGAGCCAGCCCAGGGAAGGTGTGACTAGAGATGCAGGTCAAGAACTGAAAGAGCTCAGCACTTACTTAGAATAATTTACAGAATGCCACAGACTGATTGCTGCCTGTCACAGCTGTCATGGTCTCGGTGGCCAGAGTCTCAGTCAAGGCATTGGCCAGGCTCCTTTTATGCCCCTGGCTCCTTCTGGTATCCCCAAGTGTTCCTTGCCAGTGTCATTCTCCTCTGTCTTCACATCACTGTCCTGCACAGACTCTCCTTGTTCAGAAGCTTGCCTTCTATGAGGACATTCGTCACAGCAGGTGAAGATCTGCTCTAGTGACCTCATCTTAATTTGATCAGCTGCCAAGACCCTAGTCCCCAGCAAGGTCCCTTTCACAGGAGCAGGTACTGGGGTCTCGGTGTCTTTTTGGAGGACATAATTCAACTTAGAACATCCCTGTTTAAGAATTGAAGGTGGATCAGACATTGAAAGGGATGGCTGCTATGCTGGGACCTATGCAGAGAAGGTTCTCAACCTATGGGAAAGCCTTGACGTTTATTAAAGGGTTGAGGAGAACATGTTCATGGCCCTCACCATGAAGACTCTCTTTTAAGTTCTCAGGGACTCAGTTTCCCAAAGGTATATTCCTGGGGTGAGGCTGTGGGGAGGTGGGTTCCTTCTGTATGGTGCATCCACCGAGGCCAGGAACCAGGTCTTATCACTCCCTTCCATCTCCAGCACAGGCCATGCTGAAGACATGTTTATCATCAGATCACACTGAGTTCAGTGACTGAAGGAGCTGGGCACAGAGCTGCCTCTTCACTTTGGCTATTCATACGTTTCCTGCCATTGTTGCAGTACACACAATCCCTTTTGCATGTCTTTATGCACAGGCTTGACTTCTCGGAAGAAATGTTTATTTCATCCTCTTTAAGCCTGAATCCTTCATTGTGCTCCCTCCTGTATTTTACACTTGGCTTACGAAATAGAACTGACTGTGGGGTTTGTTGCTTTTTATTGGGGGGAATAATTGACAAGTAATTGTGCATACTTCATGTGGCAGTAGTTGCATTGGTTTTGCTATCTACAAGTTGACAAGTTTAACACTTGAAATGAGGTCTCTGCAACTTCAACCTTGTTAGAAGTTGAAAAGTTTAATGGTCTGCGTCTAGAATTTAAGATTTGCCCAAGTGAAGTCTCTCTCGCTCCTTCTCTCTCATTTACATTTTCTTCATATGAGTTTGTTCTAGGAGGGGCTTTTGTATCCTTGTTTATGTACGTGGGTGTGTGCATGCACATGTATGTGTACACATGCACACATGTGTGGAGGCAGAGATCAAGGTCAGATGTCTTCTATCACTTTCCACCTTCCTTTTTGAGACGGGCTCCCACTAACCCTTGAGTCCAATGGTTCAGCTGGACTGACTGGCCAGTGAGCCCGGGATCCAGCTGTCTGCTCCTTTCCTCTGCCTGCTCTGAGGTTACAGATGCACACCATTGAGCCCAGATTTTATGTGGGTACTGAGATCCTAACTCAGGTCCTCATGTTTAAGTGACAAGCATTTTTGTCAACTGAGTCATCTCGCCAGCCTCTGTCTCCAGTTCGGAGACTTCTTAAAGAGGGAATGATTGACGTGATTGAAGTGGCTGGCCAGTTGACATGTTAGAGCATGCAGATTGCTATATTGTCATCTCTGGCTGCAAACAGAGGCCAGACATACAGAGCTGACCACTCATTTTACGGATGTGTGAAGACACAGGAGCTTGCCCAAGGCCAGGAAGCAAGATGCTCCTAGAAACTCAGGTCATTGCTGCAAAACTCAAGGTCATCCTCAGGAAGCTGAGGGCAGTGGCATACTGACCTCTTCTATCTCAGAGATTTGGAGAGTTCTGTCTTCCAAAAAAAAAATAAAAGCAAGAGGTGAACAGCCCTGTCAGGGTTGCTCAGAACTTTTCTTCAGAGAGGAGTGAGCACTGCATGCAGAACCCAGTCCTCTAGCCATTCACCTGCTCCCAGGGCCTCTAATACAAGCTTGCCATCTCAAAGCAACCCTGAGCTCAGTGTATCCACAGCACCCCATCTCCAGCTAGCAGCCTCCATAGACCCTGACTTCCCTAACTTGGATTCCCAGGACCTTTATGCAGTCTGCCTTATGATTAAGATTATCACCAAGCCTTCAAGAGTTCGAATCCAGTCTCTGCTACTTATTGGCTATGATCTCCAACAGCCCCCTTCATCCCTCTAAGCCTACTTTCTCATCTGTTTCCTGGGAATTACCAAAGCATCTACCTCAGAGGACTCTTCATAAAGACTAAGTGAGACCAATTCCTATAAAACACCTAACTATTCCCCGAGGTGCGCTAAGCCCTCCATTTATTTTTGCCCTGCGTCTAGATTTAAAAATGAGTGGGAAGCCAATGTTGCCTCAAATCAATATTCCATCTATGTGCCAGGGACTGTATCCAGCCTCCCAGGCATCTCAGGGACCCTGCTCACCCAGCCTTCCCTCCCCTTCCAGAAAGCTTCTGTGAGAGGGCTCATGTGAACAGCAGAGGCAAGGCTGGATGCACAGACTGAAAGTGGCTCAGGCTGCATCTCCCTGGAGCCTCTTTTCAACATTGCTTTGATCAGAATGATGGTTTCAGCCACAAACAATTGATTGGTCTATTCAATTCTGTCATCCCAACAACTGATTAGTTCCTCGGTAATGAAAGGTCCTGCAGTCCCTGGAATTATGCGGGCAACCATAATTGAGTGTTTATTTCTTGTCCATCTCTCTGAGTACTTTGCATACATTTCTTTGCTTGGTTCTCTCAACCAAGTCTTATTTTGTGAACTTGTTATCTCCATCCATGTTTGAGGACCTCAGGATCTAGTTAAAGAGGTGAAGGCAAGTACCACGGCACATAACTACTAGGGGGAAGAGCAGGGATTTGAACCCAGGCCTGTTTTAATATTGCAGCGACATCTTTAAAAATCAGCATTACTAAGGTATAATTTACTTAGAGTAATTTGTGTGTGTGTGTGTGTGTGTGTGTGTGTGTGTGTGTGTGTGTGTGTGTAGTATGTGTGTGCATGTTTGTATGCGGAGGTGCCTGCACATGTAGAAGCCAGAGGCCAGCTTCAGGCATCTCTTCAATGGCTCTCCATCTTATTTTTTGTGGCATGATCTCTTAGTTATCACAGAGCTTTCTGATTTGACTAGACAAGCTGGTCAGAGGGCCATGGGGATCTTCCTATCTCTGCTGAGAATACAGGAACTGTTTTACATGGGTCTTGGGACTTGAACTAAGGTTCTGATACTTATGTGGCAAGTGATTTACATGGTAAGACACCCCCCAGCCCCCCAGTTTATGCTGTTTAACTGCATAGCTCAATGAGTTTCGACAAATGTCCATAGATGTGTAGCAGCCAGACACTCAAGCTGTAGAACTTGTTAATCATATCTCAGACCCTTTGGGTCAGTCTTTCTCCCAGATGCTACCCCAGCCCTGGGGGGTTCTGTTCCTATAGCTTCACCCCGTATGCTGTGACCCCTTAATACCCTCATGTTGTGGTGGCCACCAACCATGAAATTATTTCGTTGCCACTTCATAACTGCAACTCTGCTACTGTTAGGAGTTGTACTGTAAACATCTGGTATGTGACCCCTGTGGGGGTCTCAGCCCACAGGTTGAGAACCGCTGTCTTAGAGAATGCCGTATAGACAGAGTCTCGTCATATTTAGTTCACTTATCAGGATGCCCAAGGCTCATCTGCATTGTCACCTGTGTCCTTTGTCAGTGCTTACCCATTGCTGAGCGGCACCCTGCGTGACTGACTGTACCACACTCGGTGTCCCCTCCCACATGTTAATAGTGAACATTATAGTGGTTCCAGACTGTGGCTATTAGGAAGACGGCAGCTGCAAATATTTATGGACAGGTCTTTGCACAGGATGGGTTTCACCTCTCTTGGGTGAATGCATATCCATGACTGAGAATTTCCGAGTCTTGGGCTAGGAGTATGTTTATCATCATTAAGAACCCATGCCGGGCGGTGGTGGCGCACGCCTTTAATCCCAGCACTCGGGAGGCAGAGCCAGGCGGATCTCTGTGAGTTCGAGGCCAGCCTGGGCTACCAAGTGAGTCCCAGGAAAGGCGCAAAGCTACACAGAGAAACCCTGTCTCGAAAAAAAAAAAAAAAAAAGAACCCAACAAATCCATTTATAAAACATTCTGCATCTTTTAAAATTCTTATCAGCATTGCATGATTTTTTTGTTGTTGTTTTGGTTACATTTAAAAATGTTAGGCCTGACATCTACCTTATGCTGAGCTGCTTTGAGAGGGGAGGGGGAGGATAATGAACACCATGCATCGTTGAATCTGAGATGCCATCGATTTTAAGATGTACCACTTACTTTATATGCCATTAAGGAAGAAAATAGTCTGGCAAACAGTGACCCTCTGCCTTCCTATCACTTAGAATAAAAACATTCAATTCATGTTAAAATGCTCTGTGCATCATTTCTGTATACACACAAGATGAGAAAACAGAAATGGTAAGGGTACACTTAGAACAGATCCACCTTAGAGTCCCCAGCTTCTCTTGTGGGTTCCAAGTATTCAGGGTACCTGTTTGCTCCACACACCATCTCTCTGTTTGCCAGCAACCTGTTGAGGCAGCAGTGTGTATGTGCATGTGCGTATGAGTGTGAGTGTGCATTTGTGTGTGTGTGTGTGTGTGTGTGTGTAAAATAGAGGACAGCCCCAGGAGTTCTTCAGGTACTATCCACCTTCTTTGAGACAGAGTCTCTCCTTGCTTTGGTACATGTCCTGTAAACTAGATTGGCCGGCCAATGAGTCCTAGCAGTCTGCCTGTCTTTACTTCCCCAGGACTGGGATTATAAGCACAAGCCACCACATCTCTCTTTATTTTAAACCTGGGTCTAGCTGCTCAAACTCAGTCTCCATGTTTGCACAGCAAGGTATTTACTGACTGAACCACCCCATCAGCTTGAGGCCCTGTTTTTATAAGCATGTTCTGTTACTGTCTCCAGGATTTTCTTTCAAGCAAACCTCAAGGCTGGGGACTTCCTTGGTTCACCTCGCTCATGTTTCTCTCTCTCTACTCAGCTAGAGCATGCATGTCGGAAATTAAGGAGCTTCTGTTCAAATTCAAGAAAGAGTGTGTCTTGCCAATTGACATTTGAAGCCTTAAAGGTAGCCCTGCTCAGCAGAAAAATCAGTCACACCCACCTCTGTGACTTTAAAATGGGTCATTTGTCTTGTTTTGGGATGGCCACAGCTCCAGCCTTTAGTAGATGTTGGTTGTATATGTAAGGAATGCGCATAACTGAGGCCTGAACAACAACAGTGAGGCACCAGGTCCACACATGTGCACACAGGACTCAGAGTCTCATGACCATGATTGAAAGAGATCATCACTTTTAGGGACAACCTGATGTGGGGCTATTACAACGCGAAAGGATCCTACCTCTTAGAATGAACTGCAGCACATTGCCCCCAAATATGCTGGTTTCTACTGTGCTCTGTTTTTTTTTTTTTTTTCCTCATATCCCCAATTCACTGACACAGCCCATAAATGCATTCACTTGGTCTTGGACACCTCCTTCTTCCACAGCCATCTCCAGTCACAATGCTTCTTCCTTTCTTAGGCATTTCTATCACTCCCATTCAACACCCCATTCTCTCTCTCAGAAGCAATTGCAAATATCTTTTCACTTATCTCTTGCCTTCTGGATATTTCCTCTTTAGTCAGTCCTATTCATTACCCTCAGAGTAATCTTTCGACTCCACAAATCTCTACCTGTCATTCTCCTCCTCAAGCCTTCCTCTTGCATCCCCATTACTAGAAGAATAAAGTGCACATCCCTTAGCCTGGCATCTAATTTCTCTGTCTTCTGGGTCCCGTCTATCATCCCACTGTCATTGTCCACCATTCCCCATTCAGGAGCATCCAACCGCTCATGTTCTCCAAGGGGACTCTGGGTATACACACACCCCTTGGGGATTTCCTAGTCTGGGAATTTGCTTGTGTGTTCAGAAGTCTTTGTCGTTGGTCCTGCTGTTAGTGCTCATTCTGGATAGATAGAAGGTGCATTTGTGAGCAGAGTTTTCTCTTCTTTCCAAATAGCTTGTGTGTGTGTGTGTGTGTGTGTGTGTGTGTGTGTGTGTGTGTGTGTATGTATGTATGTATATGTATATCCCACACACATACACATACACTTACATGGCTACATATATCTTTTTTCTTAATTAACATTCCCACTGTGGTATTTTCTTTGTGCTCACTGAGCACCTTCCTTTTTTGTGCTTTCTCAATGCCTGCTTGTACTTTTGGCCATGCTGTCTTCTGCTGTGAAGTGGAGATCAGAGGGCAACCCAGGCCTGTTTCAAAGTCTAGAGAGCTAACTGTTCCACGATGGAACTAACCTAGGCCTATTTTGGTAATTAACGTGAACTGCCCAATTTCATGTCAGCATTTTAGAGGTACATGGACATGATGAGGCAGACCCAGAACTCGAGAATCCTAAGGTAAACAGTGGCGCTGTCACTTCTCAACACAGTGGCATTGGGTACATAACACAATGTCTCTGATTTGTGTTTCTTTAAAAGACATTGTAATTAAAAAAAAAATATTCCACGCCCCCATCTCCTTCCAGATCTATCTCTCCTTCCATACACAACAAATATTGTGTCCTTTTCCCCCTTCAGGCTAATTGGTGCTGCCCAAATATTCTTGGATGTGTGGTTTCCCACCGGGGCAGGGTGGACTTATGAGGGGCTATACTCTTAGAAAAGATTGTCCCTTTCTCTTCCACCAGGTAACAGTTGCCAGTGACTCCAGGGATGGGGTAGGATTTCACGCCCAACTCCCATCTCCACAGAGGGATTCGTTCAGCTGCCTTGGGCTGCACAGTCTTGTGCATGCTGTCCATTTCCTATGTGCGGCTGCTCCACTGTGTCCAGCAGACACTGTTCTCCTGTGGCCCTCCACCATTGTGGCTCTAATACTCTTTTTGCTGCCTCATCTGCAGTGATACCCGAGCCTTGGAAAGAGGGGTGATTTGTGTTTCTTTTTGTTATTGTTGTTGTTTTTGAGACAGGGTTTCTCTGTGTAGTTTTGGTGCCTGTCCTGGATCTTGCTCTGTAGTCCAGGCTGGCCTCGAACTCACAGAGATCCGCCCGGCTCTGCCTCCCGAGTGCTGGGATTAAAGGCGTGCACCACCCCCGCCCGGCTCTGATTTGTGTTTCTTAAATGCCCCAAACCAACGTAAACTGCCGGATCCCTGGCAGAATGTCTTCTTAAAGAGAAGGCTTCTGAGGAAACTGCTATTGGCTTTTCCCAGTTCCTCTCACTATCTATGTACGTGTAGCTGTGAAGCAGCTGGTCAGCACACGACTCCTTCCCAGCTGTTCTCAAAGCTGACCAAGGACAAGGGACTTGCTCTCAGCACAGCAATGCCGGGGATAGATGTGATGGGTGTCTCACTAGAGCTAGGTTTCTTCATCTGCAAAGGCCTCTCCAAGCATGCTTTCTTTCCTTGCTGACTGGAGGCAGATGACAACAGGCCCTTGGCTGGGGGTTCTCCTGAGCATGTATCACAACCCCCAAGAAAGCTTGTTTTAAACACATTTGTTGGGCCCTGCCCCCAGTGTTTCTAATCCCGTGGGCCTAGAGAGGGACCCAAGCATGCATGTTTCTAACAAGTTCCAGGATGACTTCAGCTCTGCTGGTGTGGGGACCACCGTTTAGGAAGAAAATCCTGTCCTAAGAGATGGCAGACAGCAAGTCAATCAATCATATAAAGCACAAACCTCATCCTCATGGGGCTGGGGTTGAGGCTTCTGCTCAAAGCTGTGCTTTCTGCTGATCTGAACCTGGCTTTGGAATCCCTCATGCTTTTCCAGTACATGATCACTGGACCACACTACTCACAGATGGAGAGTCATCATTGCCTCCAAACTTCCTTCTTCCCTACCATTCACCTTAGAGAGTCATTCCATCCTGCAGCAACCTGGAGCCTCTTTCTGGCTGAAGCAGCTCATCCCCCTTGCTTGATTCCTCATTCTTGGTTGCTGCCATGGACAGCTTCTGCCCATGTCCTGTCTGAGAACCCTACGCTCCTTGCGTGAGAGAATGGGATGCTAGTTCTGACTTGTCTCAAATCCTTAGTCTTCAACTGCACCCTGCCCCCAGGCCTAAAACCAAAGCCACAGTGTAGGGGCAAGAAGAGGTTAAGACAAGTTTCAAAATGTCACTGACAGCTGAAAAGAGTTGCATATGTCTCTGGGCTGTATCACCAATCACAGGCAGGCATAAGACACAGGTCAGTTACTCCCAGCAAAGTTCCCGAGGCCCTATCTTGTCAGAATGTGGTATCTCAGACATAACAGGGACAATTGTGTGATAATTATATGTAAGAGATGTCCGGGAAGCACCGGGGGATCGCTGGTTCAATAAGCATCTGAAAGCTCAAAGCGGGATCCATGCCATTAACTCAAATTACATGAGCAATAAGTCCGCCATGGCTGTCCTGCTCTCAGCCACATCAAGGAAAAGAGGCCCTTTCATTGGATTATTAAGAGGATTTAATTAGCATGGAATATTTCACAGGCAGACAACCTATGACAGAATAATTAAAATATAGTTTGTTGAAATTCACATTAATTGGTTACTAATTATCATGTTTCTTTCTCCTTTAAGGGCTAAAGATGTGCTCAGGGGAACATTGTTCTACACCACAGTATATCTCTGAGTGTTCGGCGAGGTATTTAATTAGAAGTGAGGATTGAACTCTTCACTTTGCAAGTCTAGAAAGCTGGACTGGAAGCCAGAAGGAGCAAGTGAGGGAAGTCACTCTATACAAGGTTTGCAGTGAAAGGGAGAGGACAGTGGGTGGACTGCACTGGGTGTACAGTGAAAGGGAGAGGGCATGGGTGGACTGCACTGGGTATACAGTAAAAGGGAGAGGGCAGTGGGTGGACTGCACTGGGTATACAGTAAAAGGGAGAGGGCAGTGGGTGGACTGCACTGGGTATACAGTAAAAGGGAGAGGGCAGTGGGTGGACTGCACTGGGTATACAGTAAAAGGGAGAGGGCAGTGGGTGGACTGCACTGGGTATACAGTAAAAGGGAGAGGGCAGTGGGTGGACTGCACTGGGTATACAGTACAAGGGAGAGGGCAGTGGGTGGACTGCACTGGGTATACAGTAAAAGGGAGAGGGCAGTGGGTGGACTGCACTGGGTATACAGTAAAAGGGAGAGGGCAGTGGGTAGACTGCACTGGGTATGCAGTGAAAGGGAGAGGGCATGGGCAGACTGCACTGGGTATGCAGTGAAAGGGAGAGGGCATGGGCGGACTGCACTGGGTATGCAGTGAAAGGGAGAGGGCAGTGGGTGGACTGCACTGGGTATACAGTGAAAGGGAGAGGGCATGGGCGGACTGCACTGGGTATACAGTGAAAGGGAGAGGGCAGTGGGTGGACTGTACTGGGTATACAGTGAAAGGGAGAGGGCATGGGCGGACTGCACTGTGTGTGCAATGAAAACGAGAAGGCAGTGGGTGGACTGCACTGGGTATACAGTGAAAGGGAGAGGGCAATGGGTGGACTGCACTGGGTATACAGTGAAAGGGAGAGGGCAATGGGTGGACTGCACTGGGTGTACAGTGAAAGGGAGAGGGCATGGGCGGACTGCACTGGGTATACAGTGAAAGGGAGAGGGCAGTGGGTGGACTGCACTGGGTATACAGTGAAAGGGAGAGGGCATGGGCGGACTGCACTGTGTGTGCAATGAAAACGAGAAGGCAGTGGGTGGACTGCACTGGGTATACAGTGAAAGGGAGAGGGCAATGGGTGGACTGCACTGGGTATACAGTGAAAGGGAGAGGGCAATGGGTGGACTGCACTGGGTGTACAGTGAAAGGGAGAGGGCATGGGCGGACTGCACTGGGTATACAGTGAAAGGGAGAGGGCAGTGGGTGGACTGCACTGGGTGTACAGTGAAAGGGAGAGGGCAGTGGGTGGACTGCACTGGGTATACAGTGAAAGGGAGAGGGCAGTGGGTGGACTGCACTGGGTATACAGTGAAAGGGAGAGGGCATGGGTGGACTGCACTGGGTGTACAGTGAAAGGGAGAGGGCAGATGAAGGTGTGGGTGGGAGACGGTGAGTGGAACTGGGAGTCTGTGTGCTGTGTGATGCTCCATCCTCTCTTGCTTTGCTCTTAACGCACCCCATCTCTTCTGTGTAAAGCTTCTTACATCTGCCCTTGTCATTCTCTAAATGCCACATCTCCACTATTTGGATATTCATGATCTGGATCTGCACCCTGGACTAGCTTTCTGAGGTTTTCTTCTTTGCTTACTCTGTTGCAGCCATGTGCTGGGCCCTTCTGCAGTACAAATCAAGTGTGTAGCCACCTCAGTATCTTTGCACATCTTATCTCTTCCACCTGGAATCCTTCCCTTGAATTTCCATATGGGATTTATCCTTCACATCTCAGCCCAGAGGATTCTCAAATCCCCTGCCTGACCACCCAATCTGGTGTTGCACTCTTATTCTCCATTAAATTACAGTATTTTCTTTCAGTTTCAGATGCAGCATGATGGAATTCTCTCCGGATCTTATTTGTTTACTTCACAGTATATGCCATGAGAATTAGAGCTCTATCTATGTCCTTGATCCTACAGCCCCGGCTCCTAGAACAGTGCCTGGTGTCAGAAGCATTTGCAAACATTTGCTGTCTCAATGGATGAAAATGAGATGGGAATAAGATCCCTGAGGATCTTGCAGCTCTAGTGCTTAAGAACTTTCTGATCTAGCAGAGACTCAAGAGATACCGGGGGGCGGGGCTGCAGAAGAGCAAGCCTGGCCTCTTTGTGGGTTCTCCCTGCTTGTACTCAGCAGAGGCTCAGTCACACCACTCTTTTGGGAAGAGTTTGTGGACTGGAGTCTACCCAGGCCCACAGTTCCCACAATTCCAGAGCCTTCCTGCAGATACATGGGGTTCCTCCAGGGCTCACCTCTTTAAGGACTGCTCTACTTGCCTGAACCTTTACCATCTGCTCCATCAACCTGCATCACAGGGTTTTTAGCAAGATCAAGACCCTCCCCTGACTTTGCAAAGCTGGGATCAAGGCTAAGAGGCATGTCTGATGGGTTTTGAGTGAGGGCTCCAGTGTTCGAAGAGTCTAGCAACTTGGTACTGTGACAGCATTTTCCTGAGTTCTGAGTCTACTATTTTATGCTCCTCCCATAGGGACCCCTAGGAAATGTCACTGATGGTGATGACAGAGCAGGTTCTAACTCTGCTTTCCCAAAGGAATTGGGCATTCTCCCCCACCATGCTTCTGCCTCTCCCCTGTATTGCCTCTGCTCACTGTTTCCTTCTGTGTCCCAGGGACTTGCATACATCATCTCCCTGCCCTATGTGAACCACCTTCCTCTCCTGGGAACCACCTTCCTCTCCTGAGCCAACAGCTAGTTGCACCCCAGCATTGGGCTGGATACATCCTTGAGCTGTTACTAGCTTTCTGTCTTGATGCAATACCTTATTCCAGCAGAGCAGAAATTCAAATTCTAGAGATGTTAGAAAGGGCTGATAAATCAGGCCCTCGTCAGGGTGTGGTACAGCCCAGAAGAGCTCTGCAGTCACCTGGGGCCAGAACTCCATCTCATTATGTGCATCCTTTGTCTCCATGTGTCTGTTACAGAAGGGGTAGTTTATGGAGGACTCTGATATCCTAGAAGGATAGAGGACCACTGCCCTGAAGTAAACGTGTACTGTATAATTACCTGCCCAGATTTTCAGCCCCATCAAATGCCACAGTCAGCACTGAGGTTGCTGCTGGGACCTGTGGGGTTGCAAGTGACAGGCAAAGGATATCATGGGCAGAAGAGACAAGATGCATGACACTGAGCATGGTGGGTACCTCAGTGACATCCAGTAACCATCACAGCCAACATACACAGTAGGATAGTTATTCACACTCTGAGACAAGCAACAATTGCTATAAAGCTTGATGATGTGTTAGCTAAACAGCAGAGTTCCTGAGCCAGACAGCCTGGATTTGGTGCAGGTTTTATGCTCTGTGTTTCTTGTCTAGAAAAGGGATAAATGCATCTCTCATAATCTGGTAGGACTGAAATAGAGCAAGGGCCATGAGCCCAACTGGAGGACACAAAAATTGCCGGAGTTCCATAGACAAACAAGGCTATCCTGGAGAAGGGATTGCAGACAATAGAATAGTGATGCTAACGGTAAGGAAGGGGACACATTTCAGTTAGCAAACAGCCTGCGTGAAGCCTCTGTACCTCTCACAAACAGACTAGCCTATGAGCTACAGTAAAGCAAGAGAATTAAAGGACAGATGAAGTACATTGCATGCAAATATAGTCTAGGTTGTAAATTAAAGTAAAACAAGAGTTCAAAGACAGCTTTAAGCCTATGTGAGTTTAATTCAAAGCTAAGGAATTTGGATTTCATTTTGCGCAGGAAGATTGCTTTCAATTGTTTTCTAGGTGATAATAACTATATTTATCTTACATTCAGTGAAGAAAACTTGAATGCCAAGAAAGTGAAAAAAATTGCACACAAAAATAATTGCAGTTAACATTTGGGTAGGTGCTGTATTACAGGTGTGTGCCTTGGTTTAACTTCGTAAGTTACTATCTAAGGAAAGTCTTTGAACAGGAGAATATGATCAAACGTGCATTCCAGGAAGATCCTGGGGCAGCTGCTGGGAGGAGGGCGGGTGGAAAGATAGCCAAAGGTTCTGCTGAGGTTGGGAGGCCCTCAGCACCAGCTGAGTTATGGAGAAGGGACACACTCTTCAGGGACAGAACTCCTGCAAGAGGAAAAACTACCACCTTTGTTAAGTTAACCCTGACGTTAGCTGTGCAATCAATTACCTATCAATGTCTGCTAAGATTCTCTTCTCCAGTCCCCAGGACCACTTCCTAATCATATAGCTCCAGCATGATCCCTCACCTGGGGAATGATCGGATTGTGGGACTCCTCCTCCTGACACCCCCCTCCTCCCCTTAGAGACTTCGGTGTCTCTTGCGGGCTATTGATCTGAAAAGTAAGAGCCAATGTCTCCCTCACTTTAGCCAGGGACAGACAGTCATTGCTCTCCTTTCCCCCACCCACTCCTATCACCAGCATCCAGTACTGCCCAACTGTGCCCAGAAAATGAAGGTTATCACGGAAGAGCCTGGGGCTGGTCTGAGGGATGAGATGTGCTGCTGTCGATTGAGGAAGATTGAGAGACCAGATAATTGAGGACCTTAGAACAAGACTCCGCAGACTGTTGGGATTGCCTCACAGCATGGACCGTACTAAAATCCCATCCTCCACTGCTTCCCAGCTGCCTCCATGGCCTGCTTCAAGTGCTATTTTATAAGCAGTGTTTTCAGAGAGTTAACAAACCTAGAGGGGCCCTGAAAAAGAAAGGGCCTTTACTGAATAGCTTTTCACTTACCAGAAGAAATGAGAGATGGTTTTCCCCGTAACCCAGTTTCCAAAGCCTGTTATTACAGAGTATTGGGAAGATTTGCCACCTGCCGGGCTGGGGTAGAGGACTTGCCTGCTGGAAAGGGGAGCTTAGGATGGACCAGGAGGTTGCTGAGGATAGGGAAGCCATCCAAATGATGAACACTATCTCCCCTTGGTAACACAAAGAGTCTCTCACTAACTCCCAATTCTCCACTGATTTTCTTTCCTAAAAGCATGACCTGGAAAAGAACACACTGTTCCAGTGGCAACTCGGGCTTTGTGCACTAGGGCGTGTGTCTCAGTCCAAGCCTGTTCTTACTTACTTGACCTGTGGTTTCCCATGTTGGAAGAAGAAGGGTAAGTCCTTCCCCAGGAAGCTGCTGCAGTGGGAATTCACCAGTGTGAAGTATCGAGTCTGTTTAGGCTCACCATAGCCTCTCTTTGTCCATCCTCAGTCCCTTCAGTAGTCTTCAGGAGAAGACCCACCAGTGGGAGATAACTCATGCATTTTTCGTCAGGTAAATCTTTAGGGCGGTGAATTGTCAAAGGTTACCAAGTGAGTTCTTGGCAAAGCAAAAGCTGGGGAGCTGCTGACATCTCAAGCTGGGGTATTCTGTTAGTAAGAGGGCATGACCCTTGACTGCCGGGCTAGACCCCCTCCCCCTCAGGATGCCCTAGAGCTGGGACAGGGGGTCTCCTCTCCCTTCCCAGCATTGCATCTTCAGCCTTCGGACAATGTCTCCATAAGGGCTCTGGGCAGTAGGAACATTCAAACCACTTGTCTGGGGAACTTGAGAGTGTTCAAGAGAAAGGGATTGTGGGATGTCTGGCAACTCCAAGGTGGAATTAGGCACTTCCAGGGGAGGATAACATATGACTCAAATATTAAGGGTCATCCCTAAAGGACAGTGGTACTGCTGCTCAGAGGGTCGTGAAGCTGGCACCTAAGCTGGTGGTGGCTGAATGAGCAACTGAGGGCACTAAAATAATAAAGCATAGTAGAAGTGATAGCTAAGCATATAGAAGGGAGAGAGCTAAGTCAGTACGATGCTTGCTCCACAAATGTGAGGACCTAAGTTTGATCCCTCCAACCAATGTGAAAAATCTAGACATCATGGCACATGCTTGTAATCACAGCACTGGGGGAACAGAGATCCCTGTAGCTTACCGGGAAGCCAGATTCACCTACTTAGGACGCATCAGGCCAGTGAGAGATCCTGTCTCAAAAAAACAAGTCATTGTTGACTTCCAGCCTCCACGTGCATCTTCACAGAATGCACACTCACAAAAACATGTGTGCAAACATGTGTACGCACACACACACATACACTAATAAATCAATATAGAGTTTTAATAATTATTATAAAAACCGTAAAAGTCTCATTGGTTATTAGGATAACTATCACAATATTAATCAACTCCTCAAGTCTCAGAGCCTTGGGATGTCCCAAGACAGCAGATGTCGCAGTTCAAAGTGGAATTGACCTACCATGCAAGCCTTACAGAGGTCGTTAGGAAACATTGTTCATGGCAATTAACTTATCTTTATTTTATGTGCATTTGTGCTTTGCCTGCATGTATGTCTGTGAAGTTGTTGGATTCCCTAGAACTGGAGTCACAAACGGTTGTGAGCTGCCATTTGGGTGCTGGGAATTGAACCTGGGTCCTCTGGAAGAGCAGCCAGTGCTCTTAACCACTGAGCCATCTCTCCAGCCCCAGGAGATGGATTATTATTGACAGCCTTCCTTTTATGGTGATGGAGAAACTCTGGCTAAGAGGTAAAATGCTTATTCCTCTCTCTCTCATATGTACTTGTAAAGGTTAGAAAGTGAGTGAAAAAACTGTAGAGCAGGAGGACCCAAGAAAGAAGCCTCCCTGGTCTGTAAGGGGCAGCTGGGAGCCATCTTTTTGTCTACAATAGGGATCTCTTTCTAGGTACAATTTGAATAGCTAGAAGGCCAGGAAGTGCCTTCTAGAAATGGGCAGAATGGCACAGGTGGCCATGGAGACTCAGTGAGATAAGGCTTAAGGAAAGATGTCCTAAAGTGCAGGCTGGTGATTTCAATCACATTGGAGAGTTTTCTAGAACTGCCAAGTGACTTTAGTGGGATCAGGGCTATTTAGTTGAGTTGGATATAGTGTGAGTCTATGTAAAGGTGACACTGGGTCTCCATCTGAAGGGGTTTGAGATTGAAGGGTGGGGAAACAGCAATGGAATTCAATAGGTCAAATGGTACCTGGGACTCTCCCCAAGTTCAGAGGATTCTATTCACTTTTAGGTCTATTCTTAAGTAGATGGACAGGGTTGTAAGGTGAGATCTTGTTCTCCAGTTTGAAAGTAGTATACATTCTGATAAAATAAAAGGAATCTATATCATTATGTTGACAACTATGCCAAATTTACTATGAAGAATGGTACTATTTCTTAGGAAGGGGAATGTTTGTTTGGAAAAGACCATTTGGTATTGTTTGGGCTGTTCTTTATCAAGTAGCCCCACTTTCATGGGCTATTCCAAACAAATACTCCCCTTCTTAAGAGACTCCAGGGATGGTCACAGGACTGCCTGGGACATGCGTCCCAGGGAAATGTCCTTTGAGGGGCAGGTGAAATTTTTCTTTGTAGTCTGGGTGGAGAGGGAATAAAGAGGGGAAATGAGGCAATGTGGGGGGATAGAAAGCCAAGGTTATGTGATGTAACTACTCAGACTCTCGGCATAGTTACAAACCTCGAGAAAACATTGGTCCAAACAGCACCGTCAGGCCTGGGCTTGTGCTGGGGCTAGCATGGGGCAGCAGTCAGACCTCAGGTGTGTGCATCATCAAG
This sequence comes from Peromyscus californicus insignis, assembly GCF_007827085.1. Taxonomy (NCBI): domain Eukaryota; kingdom Metazoa; phylum Chordata; class Mammalia; order Rodentia; family Cricetidae; genus Peromyscus; species Peromyscus californicus. The sequence goes on along the minus strand of NW_026294551.1, from coordinate 41,357,760 downwards.
AGAGACAGGAATCCCAGAAGCTTGTCAGCTGTCAAGAGTCTGTGGAGATAATGAGGAGGAGTCTGGGCTCCCACTGACCTTTCTAGGGGAAGCTTGTAGGACTCTTAGATTTCAAGTATGTCATGAAGGCCGGCAAGAAGAGGTCTGTGATCAGAGAACCAAAACACCTATTCACCTATTTGAAGGATGATTGATGCCTATGTCTTGTGTGAGAGACAGCCCTGGCTTACCAGGCCTCCCACTGGGGAGCAGATAAGTCCAATAACAAAGAGCAAAGGCCACATCCTGGTGACCAGAGGTTAAAGGGTACATCCTTGTGCTACAACCCTTAAAGCATCAACCTCCCTCAGAGTTACAGAGGCTGTGGGGAGAGAGGACCACAAGAAAGAACAAGTTTCAGCAAGGGATGCTGGCACAAGCCTGTGGTTTCAACTACTCAGGAAACTGAGGCAGGATGATTCAAGGCTGATCTTGATTATACAGTGATGTCAAGGCCAGCTTGGGAGACTGTCTCAAAATAGGAATAAAAAAGGGCTAGTGATAAAGCCTGGTGGTAGAGTAGGTCTGTGATACCCATAGACCCTGGGTTGTTTGATATTCAATACCACTAGGGTGGGGTAGCTTAAGCAAGTTTTGCCATGAGCTGAAGTTCTTCAGGAAGCCAAGGGCACTGCCAGGGTGCCTCAGAGTTGCGTCTCCATTCACACAGGTCTGAATCTGACAGCCAGTGAGAAGGAGGGAGGGTTGGGATGATGCTGAAGTAAATCTCTTTCCTGTCTTTTGGCTGAATGGTACCTAGATGCCAACAGGCCTCTCATTATTACGTAAAGTTTAAATATGCTTAAGAACAGGAAACCAAGCAGAGCCCTCTTCTGGCAGCTTCAGAAAAATTTCAGTCTTTGGTGAAGCAGCATTGACTAAACCTTGTCAACCCAGAACTCAGTGGCCACACCAAACACACAGATTTGGCAGAGCCAAGGCACAGGACTAGGAGGTTTTCGTTACTGACTTGGAGGAAAGACTTTTGATGCGTCTGTGTTTGCATGCAGCAAGATAGTAAACATTTTAGGTTTGTGGGGAACATGATTTTAGTAGCAAGTACCCGGCTGCACTAGTGAAAATGTAGGATTACATTTTCTTTGTAATCAACATTGGTGACTGGACCAAGTGCTGGAGTTTGCTGTCCTCTACTCTAGGACATGATCCTCCTCTCTCTGTCTCTCTCTCTCTCTCCTCTCTCTGTCTCTGTCTCTGTCTCTCTGTCTCTCTCTCTCTCTTTTGAGACAGGGTTTCTCTGTGTAGTTTTGGTGCCTGACCTGAATCTCACTCTATAGACCAGGCTGGCCTCGAACTCCCAGAGATCCGCCTGGCTCTGCCTCCCCAATGCTGGGATTAAAGGCGTGTGCCACCTTAAGGCATGACCTTTTTTGATGTTTTAACAGCATGCCAGGTTGTTAGCAAGGTCTATAATACTCTGAGTGCATCAGAACTCCGGCAACCTCTGTCTACTTCCCACCTCAAAATAATCCCAGCTGGCAAACTGTGTGCACTCTTGTCCTGTGAGCGCCACTCATCCCTCCTGCCACACGGATATCTGGAGACTTCGTCGTCATAGATCCCTCCTCTAAGACAGCCTCCCCACAGATTCGACTTACTTTTGGAATTTTCCAAATCAGATTGCTGTTGCTTTGGGTCCATGGGAGAGCTTGGTTGTATTTGGGCTCTCTCTCTTCAGAGTATGGTTAGGAAATGGTCCCTGGATGGATAACAACAACACAGGAGACCTTACTTCATGAAATGTTCTCTTTCTCTCTCTCTCTCTCTCTCTCTCTCTCTCTCTCTCTCTCTCTCTCTCTCTCTCTCTCTCTCTCTCTGACTCTCTCTGTGTGTCTCTCTGTCTTTCTGTTGCTCCGTCTCTCTGTCTCTCTCTCTCCTGATCTTACTGATCTTATGCCAGCCATCACCCTGCCATTAAGCACTTTGCTTATGTTTCTGCAATGTTTTGATTTTTTTTCTGTAACAGGTGGCTAATGTCATGCCAGTCTCTCCAATATTTGATCAGGAGCAGAAATCTCCACAGTTCTACCTTCCTCTCTGGTCTCTTCTTGGCAGCCAGAATGCTCTCCATCTGATCATTGGATCATACCCACTGCCCTGCTAAAGTGATTTAGTGGGTTCCCACTGCTTTTAAGACAACACTTAAGAGGCATTATCTGGTTTTGTCCATTAGTGAGTTCCTAACATACAGTGTGGTGCCTGACCTCAGATAGGTATGGAAGAAATATTCCTAGGTAAATAAATGAATGAGGAATGACAGGTTTGACAAAGCCAACAACATAAGCAGAGGCAAGGAAACAAGACCACACAGGGAAGAGTGAATTATTCAAGACGATTTCACCTCAGGATGCTCACTGCAAATGATTTAAAGGCTTCCCTGCTCGAAATACCACAGTTAAAATCATAGCACTAACTTACCTTGTTTTTTCCCAATTACCAAAGATCTTAGACCATTTGCTTACCATGAAGCTCTTAAGATAGATGGAGCTGTCTGGGCAGGGTAGAGAAAGCTTTCTCGGACCCAGGTTAGCTGTGCTCCAGACAGACAAATGGACATGTGTACAGGGAGAAGAGTCATCAATTTGCTAAAAATAACACTTTAACCAGTTTGTCACAGAAGCCCTGCAAGAAAACAGATCCATAGCAGGCATGTCATCCACGAGATGTTGATGTCCACCAGGATCAGAGAGTGGAACGTCACCTTGGAGACCAAGCTAGCTCCCAGCCAGCAGAGGAAATGACTAAGGAGACCGTTACTCTGGAATCACAGAAGGACCCGAAGCACTCATGAGTTGATTAAATAAACTTGCCAGGAAATTTCCAATAAAGAAAATTAGCATCTGTTGTATTTGAGTCAGTGAAAACAGGATTTTTTTTTTGGGGGGGGGGGAATCTATTGAAGACTTTGTGACAATCTGTTTCAAAAATGTTCAAAGGATGGGGGAGAAGTCTCCGTAGATAAAGTGCTCATTGTGCAAGCAGGAGGACCTGGATTCCACCCCCAGAACACAAGTCAAAATTGGAACACTAGCGTACACCTGTTCCCCAGTCCTGGGAGGTGGGAACAGGGGGAGCCTTGGGACTTGCTCACTAGCCAGTCCAGCCAACTTGAGGAGCTCCAGGTTCAGTGGGAGAGAGTGTCTCAAAAAAAAAAATACAAATACATGTAAGACAGAAATGATTGAGAAAGTCTCGTGACCTTGACCTCTCTGCACAGGTGTGTGTTCGCGTACACATGCACATCCCTCCATCCCCCTACAGTGTTCTGAGGGAAGAATGTCATGAGGCTCTTCCAGAAAGAACCAGACGAGGTAAGGGGGGGAAAGTCACATGACGTTGACCTCGCTGCACACACACACACACACACACACACACACACACACACACACACACACACACATACCCAACCTCCCCATCACCCATAGTGCTCTGAGGAAAGGATGTCATGAGACCCTTCTAGAAAGAACTAATGAGGTAAGAGCTCTCCAGCAAGTACTTTCATCTGTGCTCTGGCAAATATGCTAAAGGTGAATGAACAAATGGATGGAATGAGGAGGTTGGAAGTAGACAAAGCCACACCATAAGTTGGGTTCGATTATTCTTATCTTAGAATTGAGGAAACTGAGGCTCCTAAGCTAAACATCTGTCTAGAGTCCCACGAGGAATACATAGTAGAATTTCAGTGATACACACAGTCCTTCCCAAACACCTCAGTGCACCCCTGGTGTGGTGCTCTATATACATGAGGTGCACATATCTGAGAATTCTACAGTGTCAGAGGTCAGGCCTGTAGGCTTCCTGGGTCATATGACATTCAACACCTTCCTACTGACTAGCAGAAGGGTCATACTGATCCTTGAAGTGGCAACACTGGCCTTACCCATGACTGTTAGGGTTGTTTTTATGTCTCCACCTGTGAATACTGTCATTACAGTTCATGTGTTTGTGCATATATGTCATGGTCAATAGACCAATTCTGTCTTTACCCTGGATTACTAAGCCTATACCTATCATATCCATTCATGTGTGCCCGGCTTTACCTACTTAAGTTTTAAAGATCAGTTAAAGAGAGGCTTTGATCTGACACTGAATCTCTAGCTTTAAAAGATGCTTTTTTTTATGCTGCGTTCCTTTCTGTACAGTGCACCATTTATGAAATCTACTCTCACCTGTGGCACTTCTCATTTGCTGAGGGTCCTCAGCAAGATAAAAAATTTGCTGTGAGGATCCATGGCAGAAATGGAAGCGTAAACAGAAACAGAATGCCCAGGACTCTCCCACTGCCTGCCTCATCTGGCCGGCTGCAGTCTGCAGGACCCTGTGCCTTCACTTATTGGACATGCCAGTGTAGTTATTCGTGAAGACACAGGGGACTTGAATTGAAATGCACACTGCTGTGAGTCTGGATGTCTGTGTGAAGAAGAAAGCAGGCAGGAACCTGGAGAAAACATGTGCAAATGTAGCAGAGTACAGAAAGCCCAGTGGGGACATCTGGTTTCCTAGCAATCAATGACCAATGTCCCTTTGGAGCTCTTCCCAGAAGTACAAAACATTTTAAAAATAGCTGCATGCCTTAGTTCAGTTATTGACATTGCTCTACCCAAGGCTGTGTGTATAAGTATCCCTCTGGTGAGATCTTAAAATATTAGATGGGTTTTGGAGAGTCGTAGTCCTGGGACTCATCTGAGGAATGTGCTCTTCACTCACCAACTCATCACATTCTCTTTGGTTGTTGTTGTTTATTTGTTTGTTTGTTTGTTTGAGAGTTTACCTATAGATCAGTGCCAGCCTCAATCCTTGTCACTGAAGTATCTTTCTTCAGGATGTGACAATTAACACAGAGACTCCCACACAACTAGTCAAAGTGCAGAGCAAAAGAGACTGTGTGCTCAGCCCCAAACTCTCCCCCAAAGACTCGGATATCATCCCAGAGGAAAGGATAGAAAGATCCTTCTCCAAAATTTCTTTCAGAGTTTTCTTTGAGAAAGTTCCTGTAATCTATTTGTACCAAATGCCCTTCCCATTCCCCTCCCTTGCACTTCTAAACTTGATCTATTCTCTTTGTTTTGTGTGTGTGGAGGGTAGGGGTGGGGGTGGGGGGTAGGGTCAAAATCTCATGCAATGCAGGATGGCTTTTAACTCTCTGTGCAGCTTTGGTTAACCTTAGACTTCTGATCTTCCTGCCTCAATATCCCAACTGGCTGGGTCTATAAGCATGCACTGTGAATATTTTTTATAGTATTAGAGATGGAGCCCAAGGCTTCATGTATTCCAGGCAAGCACTCTATTGACTGAACTATATCTCCAGCCTTTTGATGCGCTCTTCTAAGTAGTCTTTGCTTTTTTGTCTTTAGTCAACATTTCTGGGGGCATATTCTACCCTTCCTACAGATCTGGGATGCCTTGATTTTATCTGGTTTATCTATGACACTTTCTGGTGTGCGACATAGACCTAGATGGTGCTGGAAGCTGAGCCAAGCTTATTAATTGATTGAACAAGAGCAGCAGAGATTCTCCATGTTCCTGCCCAGGCCCTCTGGATAGTGATGCTAAGTGTCATTGCTATATTCTTGTAGGGAATGAAACTCTTGTCCTGGAGGGCCACCTCCAGGAAACACAAGCCACACTCTCGTGTCTGAGGGGGTCTTGTCTGAGAGGTCACTCCTGGCACCAACCCTTGTGCAAGAGCAGCTTCTCAGACTGACCTGGCATCTTTGTGGCTTGAGGGATGCCTGTGGGGATAGGAACTGTTGGAGAATATTATTTTAAGGTGTGTTACTTTTGTTTATGTTACATTTGTTTAACTCTGTGAATCCGTGTTACTGTGCCTGTCTAAAACACCTGATGGTCTAACAAAGAACTGAATGGCCAATATCGAGGCAGGAAAAAGGATAGGCGGGGCCAGCAAGAGAGAATATAAATAGAAGAATAAATATGGGAGGAGAAAAGAAGCAACCAGAGAAGAAGGAGGGCTCCAGGGGCCAGCCACCCAGCTACACAGCAAGCCACAGATTAAGAGTAAGATTGACAGAAGTAAGAGAACAGGAAAAGCCCAAAGGTGAAAGATAGATGGGATAATTTAAAGTTAAGGAAAGCTGGCCAGAAACAAGCCAAGCTAAGGCCAGACATTCATAATTAAGAAAAAGCCTCCATGAGTGATTTATTTGGGAGCTGGGTGGTGGGTCCCCCAAAAGAGTAAAAAAACAAACAAGCTTTGGTCTCTAGGGGCTTGAATTTTACCAGGTACCAACTGGTACAAGTGGAGCAGAAGCCAGGAGGGACAAAGGTCTAAGTGGGAGCTCCCTCTCATGGCCTGTAGCTTTTCCACTAAGGCCTGGGGAAGAACTGAGTTTGGATGCCCTCTCTTTGTTCATTCTCTGTGCGGCCTTTATACAGAGTCAACTCCCATGTAGCAGCCAGTGCCAGATGCCTCACAGGGAAATCATAGGATGCACTGGTCTGGGCTAGGGGGCTCCAGGAAGAGCTATTACAATAAGGTTGCCTACAGGATTGGTACTTCTGGATCCAGGCAGAACAACCATTGCCAGGCCAGCTGATGTTTTCACCTGGGATGCTTCCCTCCAAAGGTTGACTGTTAAGATAACAAGATTTCTCTGCTTCCCAGAATCGGGCCTTCTGAGAAGTTGGCCGAGAGCGGTGGTTCCATTAACACGGGTGAAGAAAGAAAATGACATTTCCTCAGCTTGTGTCCTCAACTAGCACTTAATGTATCTGTCTACTGCAGCCCATCCTGGAGCCTGCTGATGTAGACAGGTTTCTCCCTTGTGCTGGTGGATGAAACCAAAGCTTAGAGAGAATTAGCTGCTCTGCATGGAGGCTGGGTCCCTACCTGCAGCCTCAGTTCCCAGCCACGGAACCCATGAGGGGCCAAATTTGCTGCTTTTATGTTGTGATAAAACACATAACCAAAAGTGCCTTGGCAAAGAAAGAGTTTATTTGGGCTTATGGTTCCTGAGGGATAAGAGTCCATCACAGCAGGATGCTAAGAGATCACATCTCAACCACATGCATGAAGCAGAGAGAGCAAACTGAAAATAGGGGGAAGCTATATAACCTCAGAGTCTCCCCCAGCAACACACTTCCTCCCACAAGCCTGTACTACCCAAACCTCCTCAAAGAGTCATCAACTGGAGAACAACCATTCAAATACCTCAGCCTATAGGGAACATTTCTCATTTAAACCATGACAGAGAACAGGCTGGAAACATCTCAGAGACACTCTCCCAGCCCCACCACTTTGAGTATGGAAACACCAAGGACCAGGAGTACGATAGAAGAAGAAAGGCCCTAGTTCATCACGGTCTTAGTTTGCTATTACTGTGGTAAAGACCACGAAAAAAGGCAAACCAGGGAGAGCTATACTTTCCAATCACAGTCCATCATGAGGGGAGCCAAGGCAGGAACTCAAGCAGGGGGCAGGAACTGATGCAGAGGGTTGCTTACTGTCTTGCTCCCCATGGTTTATTCAGCTTGCTTTCTTACAGCACCTAGGACCACCAGCCCAGGGGCCCACACTGCCCCTAGTGAACCAGGCCCTCCTCTATCAATTAACAACCAAGAAAATGCCCCACAGACTTTCCTACAGTCAGTTCAATGGAGGCATTTTATCAATGGAGGTTCCCCTTCCCGTTTGACCGTAACTGTCCAGGATACCCATGTATGTTTTCTATATTGAATAAGAAGCTGAGTTAGGCCTGTCTATACCACCTGCCTCTTTGGAAGCTTGTACGGGGACTTTCCCATGGTCTCTGCTGGTAACACTAAGAGCTGGGGATAGGAAGAGCTGGGTTGATTGGTAACACAGGGACTGGTTGATTGGATGAAAGCCAGGTAGAGTTAAGGAGATAGACAGAGCACAGGACTCTAGCTCCTGATCCCTGGACAATGGTCTTAGTTCTTGGATGCTCTGACCAGCAGGAACCCAGAGCTTTGTTCTACTGTCCCCTTTTAGAGGGCCAAGTCTCATGAATGACAGCTGACATGGAGCCCTAACTCCAGAGCTGCACTTTCCTTCAAGAGATTAGCAGATAAAGTCACAGTTGGAGATATGAGCCTGATGCTGGAACCTCTCGGTCCCTGCAGAAGGTCATGACTTACCTGGGGGAAGGCTGCACCAGCCTCTCTCTGAAGTCAGCCAGAGCGCATGCGCCTCTGCCACACTGAACTGAGTGGAATCTGATAAAGGCACACTGCCCTGAGACATGCAGGCAGCTGCCGCATCGCTGTCTGTCTCTATCTCATTTTGAAGTCTGCACTTCTGTCTCCGAGTCAGCTATCCAATTAAGCAAGATTTCTGAAGAACGTGGCAGAATTGGGAAACAAATGTCCAAGTTAGGGAAGCCTGCCCTGCCTCATTAGTCCACCTGGTAGGGCACCGTGGTACAGGTGGAAGCTGGCTGCCCCAGCTGCGCCGGGAGAGGGATTTAATGGTGCAGAGACTCAATCCTAGAGATTAGGCTATCGGGTAGCAGCATAGCACAGACCCCAAGTCGGTATAGAGCCACACAAAGTGTAGAAGAACTCCTGCTTTCGCCTCCTGAGTTAATTAATTGTGTTGTGCAGTGTCTTTTGGCAAATAGGAAGATCCAAGAGCTGCTAAGGACATTTATGCCCATGGGGACAGTGTCAAAGGGCACTGGCTGTCATTTGCACCTTGAGATGCAATCAAACTATCCTGAGCCTTTATCCCGACTGTGTGCCAGAATCTCTCTCTAGATTAATATTAATATCTTTGCTCCTCTGGAGGAGCCAGGATGCTCCTTGAGCTGAGAATCTCTTCCACTCAATTTTCTTTGTTTATGTTTTGAGACAATAAGTGACAGTAGAGATTCAAAGTCCTGTTATGCAGAAGCAACTCGAGATTTTTGAGAGGACCTCACAGCTAACCATGGCTGAGCTGAGATTTGGAAACAGAAATTTTGCCTCCATTTCCACATACTTTTTCTGATCCTTTTGTACTGCATCTTTCTTTGTGTCTTGATCGGAGCTATTTTCTGAAATGGTCCTCGGGGTGCCGTGGACTCTGTGGGTCTGTTTGTCCAGCATCACACATCCTTATTTTTCTCTCTGAGTAAACTTGGAGCTGTATGGTACACCTATAATCCCATCACTCAGGAGGCTGAGGCAGGGAGAGTGAAAATGGAGGGAAGTCTGGAGTACACAGCTAGTTCAAGGTCAGTTTGAGCCACACAGTGAGCTCCTGTCTCAAAATGCCAAGGACTGGGGAAGTAGTTAAGTTGTAGAGTGCTTGGTTGGTGTGCCTGAGGCCCTCTGATATCCAGCACCACAGGAAGAAAAGAGAGAAGCCAGAGCTGATGAGAGATCTGGTTTCTGTTTTAGGGGAAGAGGACCCTCAAACGTAGATAGATCTAAGACTTATCCCAGCTCCTCAAAAGCAGGAAGATTCATGTGACCCAATGAGAGGGGAGCTAGGAATCTTCTAGACAACACCTTTCTTCAGAGAGACTCTCAAGAGGAGAGCTCTTCTTCCTTCCTTAGATGTCTTCCTGTCTCTGATGCACAGGACTGCTCCAGACATCTTGGTACCAACCTGGATGGAGCTAGCACTGATGGTTCCTACTTCCTGAGAGGGAACGGAAGAGAACCTGGGCCAGGATGGACTGTGACATCTGACTGTTACTCCATGGGCCAACCTCATCCTGGACTTCTGGAGTGTGAGCATAAGTGTGTCCTTCCTGTGTGAGTGACTTGCTGTGGGGCTTTTTCCTCTGTGGCTTGGAGCATCCAAGACCACCAGGATCATGCTGCGGGTACATAAAGAACTCCCTCCCTCAGATCTCAGTGTCTTGTGCCTCTGTCTGCCATCAAACCTTCCACCTATCGTCAGGAAGATTGTACAAAAAGAGGGGCTTGGTGTGGAGAATCTGTGGGGGCTTTGCCCCACCTAGGACACAACTTTGCCCCACAAACTGAGCCACCATGATGGACCATATGTCCTCAGACTGAGAGTAAATGTTTGGAAGAAAGGAGATGACCAGCTGCTTTGTTTTAAATTTTAGTGTTCTTGAGGTGGTCATATAGATAGTCTGGGCTTAGTGGCCCTGGACATAGACAATTCTTTTGTCTCTGTTATGATTAATGTGAAGTGTCTCTCCAGGGCTCATACATTGACATATTTGTTTCCCAGATGGTGTTGCTGTTTCAGGATGCTGTAGGACCTTTCAGAGGCAGGACCTGGTTGTTGATAGGCTACCTAGAAGACATTGAGAGTTGTAACCCACCTCTGGTCTAAGTCTCTCTGCTCCCTAATCCACCAATAGGTAAGCAAGCCACAAATTTCCACTGCCACAAACTGAGCCACCATGATGGACCATATGTCCTCAGACTGAGAGTTAAAATAAGTCCCTCCCCCTTAAATTATCTCTGCCAGATACTTGGTCATAGCAATGCCAAAAGGTTCACTACCAAAGCCTCCTTTAAAGGAATCACTCTTCCCATAGTCCATTCTGGGAGCTTCTTTCTTATCATCCTGTTGCTGAATAAACCAGGCAAAAACACAGCCCCAGAGAGAGACATCTGTGTGGCCAGCTGTCTGTAAAGTATGGCCATTTTTAACAGGTAAAAGATGAATTGGCAAAAAAAAAAAAAAATTCCCCCCTGAGGAATCTGAACTAAGGATGCAGAACAGTTATTGTCAGCCAGCTGAGGGCGAGACATAAACAGACCGAGAATGGATGCAGCATGCTTGGCAGGCTGGGCCATAGGCTACATTACAGCTGAGAAGAAGGGAAGATTTGTGAACCTTCCAGAGCCACCCTAAAACCTTCAGCCCTCAGCTCAGTGACCTCTGGCACCAGGATCCCATTTGTCCCTCCAGTGTGAGATGAATTCTCCTTGCAGCTGGATCCTCACTTCCTCACCAGACCAACCCCTCGTGATCTGCCCACTCCTGCTCTCCCTGCCTTCCTCTAACTGACTCACCTCCTAACCCCTAACATGCCATCTTCCTTCATTTCCCCCTGCCGTAGTTTCCATTATACCTTCTGCTTGGGATGTCCTAGAGCTTCATCTACTCAGTGAGCTCACATCTGCATCCCAGCATGGACCCCAGCAGCTCCACGATGCTTGCAGCTATGCATGCTTCTTCTTCTTCTGATGTTTCTGTATTCATTTTAAAAGTAGACTTATGCCTACAATATTACTGGGAAAACAATTCAGGATAAGGATAAAATGGTTGTGGTGGCAGCGGTGGCTAACTCCATGTCGTTTAGGAAGTTGTCTCTAGGCAGAGATATTAATGTGCTGTAGAGTGGCTTTGTAAAGGTCTGGGAGGAGAATGTGTCTGGTGGAATAGCAAAGCCAAAGCCCTGTGGTGGGGGCAAGTGAGACAGAAAAGAAAGGACATGAGGCTGCGGTGCAATGATGTGACCCAAGGGGTGGTCAGACAATGGCTATAGAAATGGCAAGGGGTAAGATGAGATGGAGTCCAACAGGCTCGGTGAGCCACTGCAAGGAAGTTGGGTTTGTTCTAAGAGCAAAAGAAAGCAGGATGGGAGCATCTTCAAAAAGGTCAAGCTGGCTATTGTGTGTAGGAAGACAAGAGAGCAAAGAACGTTCTAACCAGAGGAATCTCTGCTAGGGGATGGAGTACGGCAAACTTGGGCATCTCTAGGACTTGTTGACAGACTAGCCATGAGAAAGAGGAGGAAGAGGAGGAGGAGGAGGAGGAGGAGGAGGAGGAGGAGGAGGAGGAGGAAGAGGAAGAGGAAAAGAGTCAGCACTTGGATCCTGAGCAATTTAGCAAACGGAGTCATCATTTACTAAGACAAAGAGAAGTAGAGCAGTAAGTGTCCTTGGGGATAGCATACGTCAATCATACGCAAGGCTGCCACAGATGTCAGTCTCCTTGAGAAGAGGGTCCAGTGCATTTTTTCACCTGTCTCCTTTCTATTTACCAAGAGATCATGAATAGAGGATACCTAGTCTATCAGTGATAAATGATTTGAAGTTGATTACTCCTGAACAACGTAATGAAACCTGGACATCTCTCCTTTTGTTACTCACTTAGTTGTCACCAGGCCATTCTGTTTTCATTTTTGATGACTCTTAAAGTGTTTATGCCCATTGCCTCTGGTCACAGGTCAATTTGCCCTCCCTGTTGCTCATCTCCTCTATCATCCCTTCTACTATTAAACCCAGATGGGTACCAGGGAAGCCCTGAGCTGAGCACTCATTGTGGTAGGTGTTTCATTCACATGCCTTAGTCTAGGGTGATGCTATAGTCTGATCCCACAGGGTTATAGCAAATAGGCTAATCAATCACCACTCAGCTACCAAGCCCCCTTGATAATAAACCCTCACCTTTTCCTTGCACTTGTAGCTTACAAAGCACTTTTTGATAATCTCATATTGGACTTGCACAGCCAACCTCTGAATTGATGTGGCAGGCCTCTGGATAGTAAGTGCCCTTCTCAGCTTCCATAACTTGCAATCAAGGGTCTTAACTAAGACTCCTCCTTTGCCTAAAGTGTCCTTGTTGCTGTCATAGACTTGGAAAACTCCAACTGAATCTTCTACAATCATCTTTTATGAAAGCAGACCATCCCTGACCCTTAGACAGAGTTAATCACTCATCTTCTTACCCCTATGTTACCTAAGCCTGGGTGGATGTGCTGCCTTCTAAGGCTATACATAGCTATAAAATATATGTTATACATGTAATCATCTGCCTGCATGACAGATAATATTTTCCCTGAAGGGAATCTTAGAATCCCAGTACGTGATTGATTTATTCCCAAATACACAGTTAGCAATCAATGATTGAAGGGCCATATGGCTTTTTTTTTTTTGAGCTTGAGGTCATATGGTGGGGAACTGCATATTTTGCTAAGGAATGTGGATCTCAGCCTGTAGGCATAAATGAGCCAATAGGAGTTTGATTTATAGCATAAAAGGCAGATGGCAGGCTCATTTCATAAAATTTATTTCCATGAAAACTGATGGGGTTTGATTTATTTCTTCCCTTGAAGGTCACGATGTGGACTATTCAACTCACCCAGTCTTTATAACAAGAACTTCCATAGAATGGGATAGGATACTGGGGAGACTGTCAGTTATATACAGCAGAGAACTATGGGGAATTTCAGTTCAGTTCAACAAACTTTCATTGTGTATCTGCTGTGAGCCTGGCACTGTGCTCAATGTGTGACAATAAGTCAAAAGAGTTGACAAAGTCTTCTTTGAAAAAAACCTAGAGATGGGCCTGTGAGATGTGTGGGAGTGGAATGTGTCTTGCAGCCTTCATCATGTGGTACTATGATTGGCTTCCAGGAATGTGCAAATGTCTGTGATTTCCTGGGAGAGTTGTATCCTGAGTTGTGATCAGGAATCTCCTTCACTTTCAGAATGTAGTCTCTGTACCATTACATAAGCATTCAGGTAAGCTTGAAATCCCGGGCTAATGGGCTGAGCCCACAGAGAGTGGGCCAGGGGGCAGGAGCAATGATGGATGGAACTGTCAGAGATGTTCACCAGCAGACTTAATGGACATCCTCGGAGCTTCTTTCTGTCATGTATTCATCCATCCATGTGTCTGCCTATGGATGCATCCATTCATCCATTTGTTAATTCACTCACTTTATCTTTAAGGCATACATCTGTGTGTCTTCATTGCTACATATACATCCATCTATCCATCCATCCATCCATCCATCCATCCATCCATCCATCACCGTCACCCATAGGTACATACATTCATTCTTCCATATCTTCGTATTTAATTTTAATTTTTTGGTGTATGAGTATGCATGCATGGCTAGAGGTCAATGCCAGGTGTCTACCTTTATGCTTGCCCTTATTTTTTAAGACACAGTTTCTCTCTAAACCTGGAGCTCACTGATTGGCTAAATTGCTGGCAGTGAATCCCTGGTATCTTCCCATCTCTGTCTCTCAACATTGCATTCTTTTTATGTGATTGCTGGGGTCTGAACTCAGTTACTCAAGCTTACACAGCAAACACTTTATCCACTGAGCCATCTCCTCAGCCCATACCTCTCCATTTAAATCACACATCTTTTTCTCAAATCCCTTGATTTTGACTCTTGAGTGCCACAGGCTAACAGCAAATTTGCTTGTCTTAAACTTCATGATTAACTTTTATTTCTGGGCCAGCCGTTTGAGCACCCCCTTAGCCAAATGGATGCCCCCTATCTCCCTGGCAAGCTAGATTTTGCCTTTCTCTTCCTTTCCAACTCTCTTCCATTCTTAAGCATCTTCCCTCCCACTCCTGTCTACTTCTTGCCTGGCACAATCTAACTCTTCATTCACTGTGGCCTTTCAACTCCCACGTGACTACTTTCCCTTTTACTCTTGCCCTAGCTGCTTAGTTTGAATGGATGATTTACCCTTTCTCTGAACTCTTAGCCTCTCATGTCCTATTACCCTTGACTTATACGCTCATGTATTGAGCTTTCTATTGATACATTTTTCTGTCCACAAGCATTTTTCATTTTCATCAGTCTTGCTAAAGAGTCTTTCTTCAAATTCTGTCCTGCTTAGCCTAAAACCCTCCCAGGATCAGAGAGAGGAGTCAGAAGAGAATCCTGTCCCTTCATATTTGTGCTTGGAACTCTGTGCATGAGTCCTGGCACCTGTGGGGCTCTGGGCTTCCATCCACAGACCTCCCAGTACACGTAGGCACAGTGTAGGTGGGCCCGCCTAAAAGCCTCACTGATTTTGATTCTGTGCCACTCTTCTAAGCCCCAGCTGTACAGCAGAACCCCTCTATTGACAATTCTGATGGGAATTTTCTATGAACTGGCTGGTCTCATTTAAGCAGGCTGTATCTCTGTGTGTCAGAATACTGGTAACCTGTTGTTGCCCAGTCACTTCAAAGATCATTACATCATACAGTTTTATGGGTTAACCTGAGGCTCTGTTGCTGGTTTCTAGGTTCATTCAAGTGACTGCCATCAGAGTTGAGGGGTCCTAAGTGGCTTCACTCATATGCCTGTGGTTTTATCTAGGGTGGCTAGGATGGACTGGCTTCTCTCTATACATGACCTCTAGACCTCAAGGAGGTTAGGCTGGGCTTCCTCAGGGTGTAGCCATTTCAGGGTTCTACGAGTGTGAACATAAAGGTGCCAGAGGCCGGTCTCTCAAAGCCTCAGCTGAGGAGCACGTCCCATATCTGTTCCACAAGGTCAAAGTTAGTCATGATGTCAGCCTGGATTCAAGGGATGGAGAAGATGATTTCAGCTTTTACTGGAAGGACCTTGAAACCGCTGGAGCCAAAATTGCAATCTAACCACCTCTCTATTCCCACCACAGGAAGACTGATCTTCCCTGGGGGATTACACACTCCAGATTAGCCTAACTTCATACATTTGAAGACAATACTAGGCATCCTGAGCTCTAACCTCAAAACTATATCCTATGTGCCTCACAGACTGTAAAGCCTACTCCATGAGGGCAACAGCCATGTCAGGTCCCCAGCCAGTCTCTCCGCAGACTCCTACTGCATATTTGTGGTTATGTTTAGAATCTTCCTCTTGTGACTTATTCTACTTCCCTGTCCATTGTGTCTTCCACCACCACCATGTTCCACAAGCTGATTTTGTATTGTCCACTAACAAGTCAGCAACACCCAGAGGCATGAGGTAGGCCTTCGGAAAAGATTTTGAATGGATAAAAATCTTCCTAAAGACTATGATCAGACCTCAAGATCATGTATAGTCTCTTTTCAGTCTCCTTCTGATAGATGGGGCTCATGAGCATCCTGTATCTGAGGATAATCCCTACATCTACCACATAGTGTGAGAAGCATGAAGGTGGCAGAGAACCTCTTTGTGCCCATTTGGTGATTGTTTCTAAGGCTGTTTCTTGTGTGTCCTGATAGGGTTCTTATCCCCAGGAATGTATAATTTCTTTGGCAAGAGAAAGCTTGAACATCTGGAAAGACATCATGAAATCTGGAAAGAGAAGAGGACGTTGTCTAGTTCAATCAAATTTCTTAGAATAAATTCACTCAAGCCATTTCTATGTTTGCTGGATGGACCTTTTTTAAAAAAAAAAAAAAAAAAAAGAGTAAAACCTGCCTCCTCATGGGGAACTTTCATTGAGAGATTTCCAGGAACTTCCCTGCTTCTGTTCAGATGGACAGAGGTGGTGCTTCTGGTTACAGGTGGCACTGGGGTCTTGCTTCTGGTTATGAGAGACACTGGAGTGGTGTTTCTGGTTAGGGGAGGCACTGGTGTGGTGTTACTGGTTACATGAGGCATCGTGTGGTAGAGATTTCTGTTTTTTCTCTGGCAGGGAAGAGCCTTGCTCAGCTCCTTCTCTGGGGCCAGATGTTCAGTGCTCCATATCACCCTAGCCTCCTGGCCACACTGAACAATGTGTTCAGCTCATGGGCTAAGCCTAGCTCCATAAATGTGAGCAGAACTTGGCTGGAGGCTCCTTGCTTCTTCTCCCAAAACACAGCCTCCAAAGCAGGACCACTTGCCTCTCTTGGCTGGGTGCCTAGAAGGCTTCCGAGAAGACCTTCACAATCAACTTAATAGACAGACCCAAGCTTTATGAACAAACATATATCCACCTGGGTGTACAGGCCTCTGTGGGTCCTGCCTGCACATCCCAGGCCTGCTGCCAGGATCCCAGAAAATTAACAGTGAAGTCTACAGCAATTTCTTCAGCAATGTGTTCCATTCCAGACCATATTAGAGCAGCAACTTATCTGCCTCAGGAGTATTAGGCACACCCAGCCACACCCATTAGTTTCCACCTTGAGAGAAGTAGGTAAGTGCCCTTAACACATCCCCTACATCTGGTTTTAATGAAATGGGTTCCTGAATTGAATGAGGGTTATGAACTTCTGTCTCCAGATCCATGTGATGGCCTCAGGCTCTGAGCAGCACTCAGAATCTGAGTTTTCTGTAGATCAAATCTAATACCAGCTTCTGAGCTCACCAGACTCAAAGCTGAGCCTGGGTGAGGGAACAGAACAGATAGTGGCCGAGCTGTCCAGGCGCTGTCCATGGTACCAGCCCAGGGGCTTCCTTACTCTGTGGTTTGGTCTGGCTGGAAGCACACAACTGCTGCTGTCTTTGGAAAGAACCATACATCCTACCTTTCTCTGCCTTCAGCTACCCACATTACCTGTGCCTCCTGATGAGTCCAGTCCACCTATCACCCCCAGGCTTTTCACAAGCATGTGCCTATCAGATCTAGAAGATGGCTATGGATGGTCCAAGTCGGTGTAAGTGTACATGCTACCTACAGGATTTATTGTAACTTTCTCTCTCTTCAACATCAAAATTTTGATGTGTTACCCTATTGACACTTGATGCTTATTTAATTGTTGAGCCCTCTTCTCCCCTTTGGATGGACTTTTAGGTGGTTTCTAAGCATCCTAACTAGAATCCAGCCTTTGATTTTCTTGCTTGTGTCTCTCTCTGCAGCCAAAGAGGACTCTTCCAGGTAAGAATTGCTCCTTTTGGCTATATGCAGCTTTGGTTAAATTGAATATCACTAAATTGACATTCAAAGGAATTGCACCTGCTAGCAAAAGTTCCCACTGCTTTACCACCCAACCCGCACAGCACATTCAGACTTAGAAATCCCTGTTCATTTGATGGTAGGAAACAATGCCTTTTCTTGCTTTAATTTGCATAACCTCTGATGGCCAGTGAGGTGGGGCATCATATTTCATCTTCATGGATGGTTTCAGCTTTTACTTCCTTATCTCATCTTTCCCCATCTTTTGTCCATTTTTCTATTGAATTATTGATCTCTTTCTTATTGATTTATAGCAGGGCTCTGAAGTGAAGCACTATTGATACTTTGAACTAGAGACCTCATGGGGGGCACTGTCCCATGATTTCAGAACCTCTCTCTACTCACGAGATGCCAACAGCAAATCCTCCAGCCTCTGGCTGTGTGTGCCAAGCTAAAAATATGTTTCCAGGA
The DNA here is from genome assembly GCF_007827085.1 of Peromyscus californicus insignis. Taxonomy (NCBI): domain Eukaryota; kingdom Metazoa; phylum Chordata; class Mammalia; order Rodentia; family Cricetidae; genus Peromyscus; species Peromyscus californicus. Next base: position 41,339,757 of record NW_026294551.1, on the reverse strand, counting down.
ATTGCCAAATGACCCCTGGTAGAAAAGTCATTCATTCACTGTCCTGCTCAGGTGTGACTCTCCTCCCCCACCCCATCAGAATCTTTCAGTGTAGATTAGATACTCATGATCCTCCTCCCCCAGCCTCCCAAATGCTGGAATTGCAGGTGTGCCCTCCCATGCTGGGCATGTCTCTACATATCTTTATAAAGATATCCCTGGGTGACCAATAGCTGTGTTCTCCTGGGTCTTGGTTCCTTGGATAGAAGAAGAAAAGAGTTTGTTGTGTCTAAAGTGACACTTTAGTTGCTCTCTCTCTCTTTGCTCCAGGTCACTTGACAGATGAGGAGAGCTGCTGGTTATTTGGCCAAGGGCATTCAGAAATAGGCAGTGGATGCATGTTATGCAATCAGGTCTGCCTGGCTGCCTCAGGAAAGCAGAAAGAATGTAGCACTGGGGGTCGGGTCTGACCCCAGCTCTCCCCGTAACTGGCTATATGACAAGGCCTTGCTCTTCAAGCAGTCTGCTTCTCAGATGAGGACAAAGAGGCTGGACACACTCCCTTACATCTTCTAGTCAATTCTACCAACAGAGCCAAGTGTTTGACTCTGCCACTACCAAGTGAGTAATTGATCTCTGGCTCTCTCTTGCCTCGTTTTTCATGAGCCCTGTTTGGTTTCAGGTTCAAGGGTCACAGTGCTCCCCAGAGGAGGGGCAGAAGCTTTTCTATATCAGAGACAGTGTGGTGGGCATCTGGAGGAGAGAGATGGGTGAGCAGGAGGCCCAGGAGCAGGATGGGTCACCACAGACTGGATTTAAATGTGAGTATCCTACTCCAGGGGCTTATGAAAGGTTTAAATAAGGTAATCCATGGAAAGTACTCCACACACATGGAAAACTCTATAGAATATCGTTATAAGGTCAAATAGAATAATCAGTTTGGATTAGGAGCACCATGAAATGTAGACTATGAAGTAAAGAGAGACTGTTTTGCCACCTTCAGGAGACAAGTACCCGGGAAGAGTTTTGTAGGAAGCAACCCCTCTTAGGAGAAATAGAAAGGCAGGTGTTCTGTGGTTTGCTTTTAGTTTGCAGGACATTGTGTTTCATGCAATGGCCTAGCTCACCTATGCCTGGCTTCCCTCCCAAGCAAATTGCACATCCTTGCCTTCATCTGTGGGCAGCCCTTGGTTACTGGGCAATGCTATCTGAAAAATCTCTGCAAATATAGATTCTGGCTATATGCTTTCCAGAATCAAGGTCTGAATGGAGCTGTAAGCCTGTGCCTGCCTCTCACTTTCGGGTAGGTAGTGTGTTGCAGAGCTGCTATGGACTCGGTGGACTTCCTGGGAGGGGAGAAGAATGTGAGTGAGCAGAGCCTCTTCAAAGAGGAGGGCAGAGAGCCAAGGGGCTCTTTAAACATGCATGCTGAGGGATCTGGAGCCACCATGGCTGATGGCTCTGCACACTCAGAGTGGGGCAGCCTGCCGAGCATGCCAGCAATTAGCCATTAACACATGGAAACAAACAGCAATTTGGAAACAGAGCCCATCATTTATTTATAGTGATCCAGTGCAAGGATTTTAAAACAACAACTGGACATAATTCCCCACGAAAACCAAAGCACTGGAGTAGCTGCACACTCCTCTCCTACCTTCACACATTCACCTCACCTCCCTTGCCTCCTCCAGGAAGCCCACCTAGACTAGACCACTTTGCCTGAGCCCTGTATCCCTCAGCATCCAGGCTCTTGTTCGGTCTCAGACTGTGGCACATGAAGGACAATGACAGGATCCCGTCTTCTCTTTCCTGACACGTGCCTCGGGCATGTTATTGGCAAATGGAAAGAGTGGAGGCTTCAGAGCAGCGGTTCTCAACCTTCCTGATGCTGCAACCCTTTAATGCAGTTCCTCATGTTGTGGTGACCCCCAGCCATAAAATAGTTTTGTTGCTACTTCATGACTGTAATTTTGCTGCTGTTATGAGTTGTAATGTAAATATCTGATATGCAAGCCCCAAAGGGGTCATGACCCACAGGTTGAGAACCCCTGCTTCAGAGGGACCCCCAGTTCCAACTTTGACTCTAACACTTCAGGGTCATGTGGTCTCAGGCTAGGCTTGAAACCCAGTCACTAGCTGTGGAGAACCACGTGGGACCACAGGAGGTTGCACACTGCAGGCGCTGCTCTCCCTCTTGAATGAAGTATGAATTATTTCCCATTCTTTATTTACTACTACAGAAAAAAAAGCAGAATAGCCTCACCTCTGCTTTGCAGAGGTCACAAAGACACACTGCCAATGCTGCTCCACCTCTCACAAGCTAGGCGACTTTGAGTAACTTCCTTGGGCTTGTGGTATCTTGATATCTCCAACTAGGAAATGGGAGTGAGGATGGTGGAGGGTGGTAGGCTGCTCAGTGAACATCCAGTGAGAATAGAAATGAGGTTGGGCTCCTGGTACTGGTAGTATATGGTGGGCCAGGGTGTCCCCTATACTCCCTGTCCAGGAACATTGTCCCTGGGGCATGGAAAGAAAAGGCAGGTGCTGTGTCTTCAGTAAAACAGAACTGAGCAAGGATCACACCACATCTAACATGGCATCCTGGGGAAGACACAGTTACCCTCCATAGACCCGGGACAGTGACAGAAATCACTGGCAGAGTGCTGTGGAGGATAAGAGTGGACACAGGCACACATAGCATGTGCTCCTTAAACACTGTTTGATCATGGTTCCATGACCTCTGAGTTGGCCTTGAGCCTCTTCATCTACCCTTTCCTTATTGCCTTTTCTTCCATACCCACCCTGGCCAGGGTGACCATGTCAGAAGGTAGGGCTGCAGACAGTGACAGTTAGCATGCTGGCCATTTGCCACATGCTGCTGAGTGCTGTGTGTTCTGCACAATCCCCTAGGACATCTCCTGTGGGTGCTGATGAGGTGGGAACCCACACTATGTTTGAGTTAGGAGCCTGAGTCTTCTAGAATGGGCCATGAACACTATTTGGCTCAAGGTCCGAGGACAGATTCAGGGTCACTACATTCCCCCAAAGGAGCCAGGAGCTTTTCTTGGTCAGAGACAGTATGGCTCCTTCTGGGAGAGATCTGGAGAAAAGAAGTGAGGTGATGAGCAGAAGGCCCAGGAGCAAAGACTGTGCTTTTCCAGTGTGGGACAGTGTCTCCTACTGGGTGGTCTGGCTGCCTTGTTACTGAATTGACATCCCAGGGAGCTGCCCTAGATTCAGTATTGCTTTAATCTGTGGGTAACCTGGGTGCCTCAAGAGAACCCACAGTGAAGGCCCAGTCTCTTATCCTGTCCCTATATCAGTATTTATGGTCCTGTCCAGGAATTCTGACCTCCAGACTAAGAGAAGCCCCCATAGGAGATATCACCCAGCTCAGGCCCTGTTCCACCTTCTCCTTGACAACCCCTCCTACTACCAACCCCAGGGGTTACCTGCCATGTGTACCTGCTGCTGGGCTCTGTCTCTGGGCAGGATCCTGCCAGGATTGCTCTCCATTTGCATGCGGCCTGAGTTCTCTGTGCCAGTTTGAATTCTGTAAAGTGAGCTGCCATGTTTACCATCCTACTTTGCAGCCCTAGAGTTGGGGCTGGCATTGTATGAGATTCTCAATGAGTATGGGATGAATGCTTAAAAGGGGGGGTCCCCCTACAACTCTGGCAAAAAGTTCCCTGTTCTTGGTGTTTGTCCCCATAACTGTGCCATTTGGATGTCGGCATACCCTGAAAGAAATCTGAGTCCCTGTGTCCTGTAACCATCTCCAAGGTGGTCCCAGGACCAGATTAGGATGCTGTAGCTGAAGATGGCTTGCCTGGGAGTGTGCTATATTCCCTGAAAAGTGAGCCTTTGTGATGTAACTAAAGGTTTTAATCCATTGGCCTTAAAATGTGGAGATAGCCCAGATTATCACATGGTATGCTCTGAGTGATCTCAGATGGCTATAAAGGCAGAGAGGAAGACTGTGGCTGAAGGTATAGATTCAAAGCTCAAAAGCATTAAAGATAGACAAGCCATGAGCCAAGAGATGTGGGCTGCCTAGAGAAGCTGCCTGGATGAGCCCAAAAGGGCTTCTGATCAAGATGTAGGGGATTGAAATTGAGGACCTGAAAGTAAATTTCTTTTCCAGCTCTCCATGGTGGAGCCAAGGTTTCCTGATACCTTGACCTCAGCATGAGAGACTCAAATGTCTCCTTCTACAAAGGTCTGCTGTGGGATGGTCTGTATGTCAAATGTGTTGCTGATTGGTCAATGAATAAATCACTGATTGGCCAGTGGCCAGGCAGGAAGTATAGGCAGGACTAACAGAGAGGAGAATTGAGAGAACAGGAAGCTGGGTGAGGGAGACACTGCCAGCCGCCACCATGACAAGTCACATGTGAAGATGCCAGTAAGCCACGAGCCATGTGGCAAGGTATAGATTTATGGAAATGGATTAATTTAAGCTGTAAGAACAGTTAGCAAGAAGCCTGCCACGGCCATACAGTTTGTAACCAATATAAGTCTCTGTGTTTACTTGGTTGGGTCTGAGCGGCTGTGAGACTGGCAGGTGACAAAGATTTGTCCTGACTGTGGGCAAGGCAGGAAAACTCTAGCTACAAAGGTCTGTGGATTTTAGACTGGCTGAGAATTCACTATACAGCCCAGGTTAGATTCTAACTTATAGATCTCCAATATGAGCCTTAAAAGTGCTGGGATTACAAGTGTATACCACCATCCCTTGCTCACCTTGGGAGATTGTCAGCCAAGAGGCTGGCCAAGGCTGCTTGGATTCTGACCTAACAAACTGTGCCAGTGCCTGTAAATGTAAAAACAGTCACAAAAACTACTATGGTTTGTAAAATAGAATGTCAGCATTCAGAGAAAGAGAGCTAATAGATTCTGAGTGTAGAAACTGCTCTCGGGGATTCAAAAATCTAATATGTAATAGATGCCCAATAAACACTTATAAGTGAATGAACCAATAAATGCATTTTAAAGTCACAAGGAAACAACCCAGAGTCCGTTTATAAATGAGTGACTTTACAGGGAGTTTCAGTTGCCAAGACATGCAGCTGAGAGGCAAGATAGCCTTCAAAGTGAGGGCTTAAGTAAGTGGTAGGTAGAGCCCAAAGTTAGGCTAGATGTGAGATCTCAGGCAAGCGGCTTAGAAGTCTGTTCCTTGGTTTTCCCATCTGCAACATGAGTATGCTGTCTAATTGTTGTTGACTGGATACAAACTAGAGTCACTTAGAAAGAGGGGACCTCCACTGAAGAATTGTCTCTACTGGGTTGGTCTGTGAGTTTGTCTGTGAGGGAGGGGTTTCTTGATGGTTAACTGGTATGGAAGGGCCCACCCCACTGGGCAGGTGGCACCAGGTCACTTCCTGTTCCTGGGTGGCCATCCTGGGTTGTAGAAGAAAGCAAACCAAGTAAGACAGGGGAGTTTGCCAGTGAGCAGCATTCCATCATGGTCTCTGCTTTGTTTCCTGCCCCCGGGTTCCTGCTGGAGTTTCCTGCCCTGGATTCCCTCAGTGATGGACTATAAGCCAAAGAACTCATTCCTCCCTAAGTTGCTTTTGGTCTTGGTGCTTATCACAGCAACAGAAAGAAAACTAAGGCATTGAAGATAATGACAGTAGCCACTTCATGAGGTTGTCATGAAACTTAGGGGAGGGGATGGGCACCAAGCTTTAAGAAGAGTGACTTGCCTGAGGTCAGCATTCAAAACATGCATACTAATATTTCACAGATAGAATCCAAGGGTTTTTCTTGTCAACCGTGCTTCTTCAACAGTGTTCCTGACCAGTCTCCCTGCTCATACCCTCATTCCAAGTTTTGCTTTTCTCTTCCATAGAATAAAGAGATATGGGGCTGGAGCAATGGCTTAGCAGCTAAAAGCATGTGTTGTTCTTGTAGAGGTCCCCGATTCAGTTCCCAGCATCCACATGGTGGCTCACAACTTTCTATACTTCCAGTTCCAGGGAATCTTCTGCCCTCTCCTGACCTCCTTGGGCACCAGGCATGCATATGGCACACATACATACACACAAGCAAAATGCTGCAGCACATAAAGTAAATATTTTTTAAATAAAGGGATGCACTTTAGGAATAGTTTCTAATTTTCAGGCTGTGCCTTGCTGAACAGCAGCCAGCTCTATTATTTTAATGGAAACAAATCCCCATAGCTGTCTCTACAGCTAGATTTTCAAAGTGGAATTCACGAGCAAATAGCATTAACAATGCTGGGAATGGAGATGGGGCCCGGCTGGCTCTCACCTGTCACCCAGGTAGAAAGCATATAGGGACAACAGTGGCTTCCACAAAGGCTGGCTGTGGAGCTGCATCCCGCCAGAAGCTTGGCCTAAGACAAAGCTGCTTTTCTGATGTTCCCATTGATTAGCTGAGCTGGGGAGAAGTGCAGCTTCATTTTACTGTTGCTGTTGTTATCTGGCCTCACAGTGCCTCGTTCCACAAACTCATAAAGCAGAACTGCATACAGTCTATTCTTAATTGTGCAGGGACAGATGATCTGTGCCACAAATGGTCCCTGGCTCACGGAGTATTCATGGTTTGGCCCTCACCCTGCCCAAATCCATGTTGGTATGACTGGTCCTGTTTCTTACTGTTGACTTAGAAGGTATTATGTGACAACTGTTTCTCCATGATGTTTCTCCACTTGCCTCCCTACCCACAAAAGTTCCTTTAGAGGGTTCTCTGCTGTCTGTAGGTCAAACTGAGTTTGAGTTTATGTCCCTGTGTCAGGAGAGTAAGATGAGAGCTATGTCAAGATTAACACATGAGAGAAGCCAATTGGCAGAGGCCTGGAAACCCTTCTGTAACTGGGCTCCATATACCAGATCATGCTCAAGGAAAGCCTGAGAGACACAAAATCAGGAGAGATGGGTGCTACAAAATGATTTACAAAAGGTCATGAGTCTCCTGGCCCAGTGATTTTGAGCACACACCTTTTCCAGCTCACTAGCCCACTCCATTGTACCAAGCATCTTTTTCTTTCTTAATAAACTATTTAACATTTCTGGAAACTTCCATGAGTGCCCTCAAAAGTCAGATCTGTGTCTATTATATCCTAACCAGGGAGTTGGCTCATCATAGCCAAGTCTATATTCTGAGAGTCCTGATTCACATTCTCAAGAAGTATTTCCTGTGGAGGCCAGTATTTTGCATCAGAGCCCATGAACAATGGCTATAGTAGAATCTACAGGAAAGAGAACTCATTTAGGATGTCTTAGAATACATCTGGGGTTTTGGGAACTCTTCCACACTGCACATACTGATGTCCCTAGGTAATCACACAGGTAGCTTGAAAAGCCTTGCACAAATATTGCTCAGTGGGCAGGCCTTGTCTTATCCCTGCTGTGGGCCACAGAAATATGAAGCAGGAATTCAGCGGACTAGCAAAAGCTGATACCTGGAAGAAGCAGGGATCTTTCCAGAGGAAAAAGCCAAGCCTCAAGGAGTCTTGGTGATATTAGTGTTTAAATATATATTAGCTGGTTCCTACAATGATTTTCTTGTGTGCTATGATCGCTTTCCCAATTAATTCTTCTAAGAACTTCTAACAGTGTATTTTTATCTGAGTTACCTCTCAAACATCCAAAGACAAAGGGCAGACAGAAATAGCATTCCAGACCACCTGCTGGCCTCCTGAATTAAGGTAAATATCCATATGGCGGACAAGGTGGACGTTAGGTACAAACCTTTGCTTCTTGTGCAAATTAAATTAAACTTAACCCTTTCTTCCATAGCCCAGATAATATCTCTAGACCTCCCCTTTTAACATTTTAACTGAGAACAAAAGATCTTTCATATACTAGATGCATCAAGCTATGATTCAGACTTCCTAGCTACGGAGCAGATTCACTCTACCCGAGCAGAAAGCGGCAGGGCAGAGCATGGCTGATGGTAGGTATAGGGACTGACTACAAGAGGAGAGGAAGGAACGAAGATGGGGATACGAATGAAGACAAAGATGAGAACGAGATGGAAAGAACTTAGATAGAACTATGAGAGGACAAGAGGAGAAGAGACAGAGAGGAGCTAAGTATGAAAACAGAATTGAAGCTGTGTAGATAGAATTTTGTATCAGAAGAATAAAGTGAATGGACTAAAGAGTTTTGTGTAACTAGATTCATTTGTTATCCCTCAGACTGGTAACTCATGCCACTCATAGTGTCTTCCCCAGGACTCTGGAAGAAATCTCCTTAGGGCAGGCACCTGAGGGGCTTTCAATATATCCCCAACACGGGGCGTGAAGAATAAGAGAAGGATAATGAGGACTGTGGGCTGAGGCTATATGTACCATGAAGCATGGCCTAGGCTCCTGAAGCAGAGGGTGGGCTCAGATAAGATCTTACTTGGGTTTAGCCCAGCCAGAGCCATGAACACTTTGATTATTCCCTTTCCTATGCCCTGGCCATGAACTGTTATAGAGGTATGGGAATCAGTTGCCATAAAACCAATTTATTTTTCCATTTATTTGATTAATTGAAATTGCTAATACCGTGATCTCTGGGTCATAAACACTGGGTAATAAAACCCTCTCTCTATCTGTCCAGTACTTTAGTGTCTGCTAGGTACTTGCACATCCATTATCTGATGTGACCCTTAGAAAGAGCCCCAAGAAGCAGGTCAGGGATGGGATTGTATACCTAAATTTACAGAGAGGGAGTTGAGTGTTGTCAAAGGTTATAGATTGTACCAAGAAGAGCTTCAATAGGAAGCTGGTTCTTATGTTCCAAGTCCGATTCTCTTGTGGGAAGAACTAAGGGCTAAAGAGATTTCCAGGAAGTAGAACTTTTAGTTTCAAGACTGGGGTAATTCCAGGTAAACTGGGAAGGTTCACTTCCCCTACCTTTAGAACTCCAGACTGGGTCCTGTGGAAGTGCCTTGTCTCCTCCTACCCTAGGAGCTCCAAGGGAGGAAGGACCTGGCACAGGTGCAGTGTATGTTGTATCTAGACCTGTCTGTTAGGTTGACAGCTGACACAAAGCCAACAGAATCCTGTGATCATCAGGGATTGGCAAGTTCTTGGTCTTGGCATGGTCTTGGCATAGGGGTAGTTGTGGACAGATAGGAGGTAGACCTTGCAGAAACAAAGTGGCCCCTCTGGCCTTGGTAGCTATGGAGGCAGCATGGGCCCACATTGTGTTATAGAGTTTCTTTTATTATGGTGACAAATACATGAGAGGACAACTTAAACAGAGGAAGTGTTTATTTGGCTCATGGTTTCATAGGTGTCTGGTCATGATTGGTGGGCTCCATCACTATAGGCCTGAAGGGAGAGTGTATTATAGCAGAGCTGCTTGCCCCAGGTAGATAAGCAGACAGAGACAGGAAGTGGTGTTTTTCAAAGGTATACCTCTAATGACCTACTTCCTCCGACTATGCCCCACCTTCCACCACCTTGCAATGATGCGGTCAGGCCATAAGTTCATCAATCCACTGATTAATCCACTGATGAAGGCAGAGCCGTCATGATCCAGTCAATTTTCAGTGATTGGCTCTGTCAGCTGAGGACCACGATTCCAACACATGAACCTTTCGGGGGGGGGATACTTTTTTTTTCCCAAAACATATTTATAAAGATGTGACAGGGCATAAGAGCATGTTGTGGGCTGATGGCTGAAGATGGAGAAAGGAGGGGGACAAGGTCAGAGAAAGTGGCTGGAGCATGGGGCAAATAAGAGCGTTCAGATGGAAAGGAGTTTTGTATCTGTCAGAGATGTCATGGACACTTCTGACTCCGCTTTGAGTCTCCCTCCAGCCCAGAGGCCCAGAACCCTTCCCTACCACCTAGCCACCTTCACTCTGACACGGAAAGCAGATAATTGAATCAAAATGGCCAGAGCCTGAGCTGAGGTTTGACTCATTCTGTTAATGAGTCAATGCACATTCTGTCTGAGATGGAAGGAAGAGCCAGGCAGGTCACCACTGACTGGTTTTCATTGGTGTACCCTTGGCCTCATTGGGGCCTTGATCCATATCAGCATGTCTGGCCCTAGGACCTTAGCTGGCCTCCCCGGTCTCTTTAGTTCTTGGCTCTACTTGCCTTGTTCATTAGTATTTTGGCTTTACCATTGTGAAAGGGACCACATCTAAATGGGAAATCATTCAGTTAAACTGAGACCAAACCAAAGCAATGAGTAGGACATTGTGAAGACCAGCTACACTTTCCCCTCCCCACCCAAATACTGTTTCACCTGAAAGGCATATAGGGACAGTGGCAGTCCTGCTAGGGGTAGGGTCACCACATGGATGGCCCCGAAGGCCCAAAGCTGGTTAAATATGGGAAGCTGTGTAATGCTAAAGGAAATGTGACTAAGACAAGAGAAATTGGTGAACACATGGGGCTTTCAGTCTCCTCTTTTGTAATACAACCAGGAAGGATGTAATCACCTGCATTTTTTTCCTCTTCTGCCCTCTGGTCTTGATCTTTTATCTGATTTATATGTTCTTTAGTCTTGCTTTATTTAATTCACATCCTCCTATTTTGTTACATACATTTCATAAGGACTGCCTCAAGTCCTCTGTGGAACAAACTGAGGGAAATACATTCAATCCAAGCATCCCCCCACTTCCTCACTCCAACCATTAATATTGTTGTCGGTGCCAGGTAAGATTGAGTAGTAAGGGATCAGGATGGCCGAGTGGTAAGTGCATGCCTTTCCAACTCCTTACCTCTGCTTGCCTGCCAACAGGGTTCCACAGCCCCCTAACTAGACAGTGGAAGCAAAGGTACCAGACAAAAAATGGAGAGAACCCACCCTAGCTCTTGGATCAGAGAGAGCAGCCAGGCAACCTGTCTCCGGACCATATTGGATTGCAGCTTTTTTTTACTAACTCCAAAGGGAAGCCAGCTTACCCTGCTTTGGTCTTCTTCCTTGATCTTCTGGTTCCCAGGATTCCCTCCCTGTCTGTACCTTCCATTGCCAAGGAAACAGTTGGGACGATAACATGGCTGAACCATGGCCCTTGTAAGGACAGAATTGGTCATTGCAGTGGTTCCTTCCTCCTTGGAGCCTTGATTAGTAAGGATAACCTTGTCATGTGTCGTGAGGCCTCTGCTTAATTCCTTAATTCCCTCCACAGTCCATGAAAGCGCCAGATTGTTGATTTTAATGCATACATCATTAATGCCCCCACTTTCCTCTGTAGAACCCTGCATGATGCCTGGCATAAAATTTGGGCTCCACTATCATATGTGACCAGCCCCCTGGTCTGCGTTTCTCTCCCTTGCTCAAGAGGGATTCCTGCCCTGGTGTCTCTGTCCTCTCCATTCCTATTGCTTGATGCTAGTGTTCCTGTTTCTTTAAGCGACAGTGTCCTTATCCCTTAGGCTCCAATGACATTTTGCTAGCAATGCTTTCTCTCACTAACACAATCACACGGCCTTTCTTTTCCCACTGCTCCAGGCAGGCTCAGAGGCCTCTGTCTCATCAGCCCGCCTCCACCCAGCATCTATTACAATCTGTAATTATCTCCTTTATTTATTCATTTGTATATTCATGCCTCCCTGAGCAGCATCTAAGCTTCAGAGGGCAGATCTGCTCTGTTTTGACCTCTGCTTTACCTCTCACCTAGACCATGGCTTCCATAGAGGAAATTCTCCATAAAAAGTGGGAGAAATGGATACATTATGATTTGAACCAGACTTTAGGAAATTGTGGCCCATGGACCCAAATGGCTTGCTGCTCTTGGTGTAGATAACTCTTCACGTGCATGCTGTCTGTGGAGGGCTTTCGGGCTACAACAGCAACAGATCACAGAGCTCATGGAGCTGAGACATTCACTGTCTCATTTCTCACAGAAAAAGCTTGTTGACCTTTGGTTTAAGCCACAAATCACAAAGATGTCTTAATCCATATGGATGGAAACAAGGAGGTCAGTTCAGCCACTGAGTGTGTCCTCAAGGACTCAAGACCCCAGGCCCCCTATAGCAAGTGATATCCTTGCAAATCAGAGTTCTGAGGAAGAAGGAGCTTAACTGAGAGAGGACAAACCCTGGCTTTCTTCTTACTCAGGAAGAAAATCTTCTCCCACAAGATACCGGATAGGCCCCTCTTATATTTATTGATGGAAGTGTTAGACCAATCATTGACGGGGGAGGACCCTGTAGATGAGTACGGTGGGGGGTGGGCAATACTGGACGAATTATATCTAGAACAGAGAAGAAGGGTTGTTTGCCAATGGATATGAATGAAACACAGCCTGTTTCTTCCCACTTGAGACAACCCTTAAGGACTCAGACATGCCCACACCCACTCTCTTCTTGGTAGACTTGAGAACATATGGGTATATCATTTTTTTCCTCTTCTGGATTTCAGATGATTGTTTCTCTAATCCTTTATACTCCAATGTTTCCTTCCCAACTTAGACCACAGAACATAAGTTCAAGTAAGCACACCCCATCTGAACTTAGTACATTAGCTCCTGACTTATATTTTCCTACAAGGTCACCCTGGGCTCATGATGAAGATTTGAGGGACATTGGCACTAACTGTAAAATGCCCCGAGTTCCCACTTTTTGATCAGCTTTCAGGCTCACTCCACCGGATGAAGCCCATACCTGACACTGCTAAAGTGGCCAAGAACCTGAGACTAGATGGGTCATGGGCCTAAGGGAAAACCTATTACTATGGTTCTGATAAAGGAGTATAGCAATAAAATGGCCCCTAATGATATCTTCAGCTACAGCATCCTCATCTGGTCCTAGGACCACTTTGGAGATGGTTACAGAACACAGGGACTCAGATTTATTTCAGGGTATGCCGACATCCAAATAGCACAGTTGTGGGGACAAAGACCAAGAACAGGGAATTTTTGTCAGGGTTGTAGGGGGACCCCCCCCTTTCAAATATTCATCCCATACTCATTGAGAATCTCACACAATGCCAGCCCCAACTCTAGGGCTGCAAAGTAGGATGGTAAACATGGCAGCTCACTTTACAGAATTCAAACTGGCACAGAGAACTCAAGCTATATGCAAAAGGAGAGCAATCCTGGCAGGATCCTGCCCAGAGACAGAGCCCAGCAGCAGGTACACATGGCAGGTAACCCCTGGGGTTGGTAGTAGGAGGGGTTGTCAAGGAGAAGGTGGAACAGGGCCTGGGCAGGGTTGATGGCTCCTATGGGGACTCCTCTTCCTCTTAGTCTGGAGGTCAGAATTCCTGGACAGGACCATGAGGACTGATACAGAGACAGGATAGGAGACTGGGCCTTTACTGTGGGTTAAAGTCAGCCATGGAAGTTGCAAGATAGTCTTAAGCCCTGCTCCTCAAGGTTACATAAGCAGTACATATAATTCTGCAAAGGAAAGACTCTTGAGTGAAAGAGCCTACAAGTTGGGCAGGGAGCACATGGATGCAAACTTTGAGAAGCATAATCCATTCTGGAGTGGGCTTTTTGGTGATGGGAGCTGCCTTTGAGTCTCCCATGCTGTAAGCAGCCCCAATACACTCAATGTTTTGCCAAGCTAGATGTGGGTGCAACCATTTCTTTCGTCTATCCTCAGTTCCCTACCTGGGTGAATAGATATTAGTTCACATCTTCCCTGGAGAAGAACTATATAACAGAGACCCCTAAGGCTGCTCCATCTCCTTTATCTTAGTGGCATTTTGACCAATCAAGTATTAGCTTTTACCCTTGCTGGTACAATGCTCTAGATATCCCCAATGATTAGTCTGACTGTGCGCCACACACAGTCTGGAACAGAGGAACTCTGTTCCACCCAGCCTTCCTTTCTGAGTCTGGCACTCAGACCTGGGAATTTGAGGTTCTGTAGTTCACAATTGTGCCTGTATCCTAGGAATTGCTCTCTGAAGCCCCAAAAGGAATCAGTTCATCAGGTAATGCTGCAGAGGTTATAGGTATAGGGGTAGAAAGGCCTAGTCTCTTTGTTTCCAAGTGGGACAAATTCTGCGGTGCTCTTTATGCATACTCAAATTCCCAGAATCAAGCTAAGACCAGACCCTAGCTTTGTTAAGCATCTCATCAAGCTGTATCCCACTTCCCCCATGTCCTTCCATGGTTTGTCTCAGAGCAGACCCTGCAGAAGCCACTCACATGAGAGTCTCCATCTCAAGGGTCACTCCAGGTCACTATCCCACTGCAACCCTACACCTGAAGAAAAATCAAGATCGAGGATAATGTGAGCAAATGTGCAAAGTTTTTACTGCCTCACTCCAGCAGTCAGTAGACAGCCACCTTACATCCTTACTGAGCCCTGCATGAGTGTTAGGCAGTGAGTGCCCTGAGCACGAAGGACCCATAAGACCAAGGAGATCTTGACCACATGAAACTTTCATCCCAGTGGCAGTGGGCACATATATGATTTGACTGGGAATGTGAGACCTCCAGCCATGGGCAGGAGTAAGGGGAGGAGGGAGAATGGAAAGAAAAAGGATTGCAAAGAATCTTTGAGAGACAAGTCAACTAAGCAGTCAAAGGCCTTCCACTGCCTGAGTTGAAAAAGAAAGCAGAGAGGGCAATGTGAGGTTTTTCATCTTTTTATTGTGCCTACCTGTCCCTGAGAGGGTCTTCCAAATTGAATCCAGTCTCCTCTTTCCATTCTATTCTTCCTCATAGACAAGAGAAGACATTGTGTATTGAGAGATTCATGCAAGAGCCTCCAAAGATTCACAATCCCCTTCCGCCCAAATTGCAGGGCACATCTGTTTTGATTTGCAAAGTGAACCATACCTTTTATAAGAGTCCAGAAGGCATCTCTCTATGAACCACAAGTCAAGCATGGCTGCTTAGATTGCATGCTCCGTATATGCAAAAATCTTGAGAGGTGGATGGAGAGACGCTTTTCGATAATATCTAAACATCCACTACAGATGCAGCAATTGTGTGTGCACGCACAGCTGTGATGTCAGTGAACAGCTGGCTGATAAATGAATTTTCCTCTTTTCGATGACTTTGGATCATGCGAGGATTGCATTCGAGAGAGAGCTGGATGCCTGCTCACCGCTGGACACTTGATTGTATCTCTGTTTCCTGGGTAGCATGAATGTGTTTTTCTAAGTTATCTCTAAGGGCCAGGTCATCATGAGTTTTCTGTGATCTTTGTAAAGGACCTCAGAAACTGGCACTTGAGGAAGTGTTGAGGATGCCACAGAATTCACTGGCTAAGAGGTAGGGCACCCCCAGAACTGGCAAGCTGGGCTGGTAGTTCAGCTTTGACCTCTGAATCAGAGTGAAATGGTGACAGCGAACACGGTGCCTTCCAACTCGGTTGCTTTGAGGAGCGGAAGACTGGCAAGTGACAGGCCACATTCAGACACTTGATAAGAACTGGCTCCTGTCTAATCTGCATATAGGGCTGGAAATCACATGGGAAAAGGTCAACACAGCAAGGCAGAATGAATCCAGGAACTTTTGGATTCTAAGCTCTCTCCGTGGGCCTCGTCACTGCTGGGTCCATCAGCAATCTCCATTCTTCTCAGAACTGCCTGCCTCCTCAGTCACTTCATGGCTTCGTCCACAATGGCCTCAGAAAGCACTATTCCTGGGTGTTCTCATGCCCCAGATTGAGATTTCCAGGTCTGTCTAGGAGCTGTAGACACCTGCTATTTTCATTTTTGTTTTTCCCCCCTGAGCTGGGGGTTGGATCTAGAACTTCCCACATGTTAGACAAGCATCCCATTACCCAGATGTGCCCCTAGCCTGACACTTGTTATTTTCGGTTCTCATTATGGCTTCCACCCAGTCATGACAATACCCCGTTCCTGGGCATTGTCCCATTGGGACATCCCGCTTCACCTTGGATGCCAGGCATCTTGCTGAATCTTAGGTGCCTTTGCCTACATGGTTTGTAGGATCTGTTCCCTGTGCCTCTGGATTCCAAGCTGAAGTTTGCCATCCGTGTGTGTACAGGGCTGGCTCTCTACCACATTCAGACAGAGGACACTCTAATATGCTCACATTCTAATGGTCCTCACCACTCTGTTTACTAGCCAGTCTGCTCTCACTTCACACCAGCTCCTACAACACACGAGTGGCTTTGCAAATGGGTGAGTCAAGGGGAAGCCTGAAGTGAGAGAAACTCAGAGATGGCCAGCATCATCTGTATTGAGTTAAAACACAATTTAAGGCTCCATGACCAACCATTCTCTTCTGCTGAGCACCCTGCCATTCACCGAGTTCGTTGGGTTTGGTATTCACCCCACTTGTTTCCACAACAACCTTGTAAGGCTGACTTCATCCTGTCTACATGATTAAGAAGATCGTGTGGTGGTATTGTGTTCCCCCAAATATTGTGCACTCTAATAAACTTATCTGGGGTCAGAGAACAGAACAGCCACAATATTAAACATAGAGGTTAGACAGTGGTAGCACACGCCTTTAATCTTAGCATTGCAGAGGTGCCTGGATCTCTCTGAGTTCAAGGCCACACTGGAAACAGCCAAGCATGGTCACTCACACCTTTAATCCCAGGAAGTAATGGCAGGAGGCAGAAAGGTATTTAAGGCATGAGGACCAGGAACTACAGCTGGTTAAGCTTTTAGGCTTTTGAACAGCACAGTTCAGCTGAGAGGCATCCAATCTGAGGAAACAGGATCAGCTGAGGAATTGACAAGGTGAGGTAGCTGTGGCTTGTTCTGCTTCTCTGATCTTCCAGTAGTCACCCCAATACCAGGCTCTGGGTTTGTTTTTATTAATAAGACTCTTTAAAATTCGTGCTACAAGATCGGGTCTAGAGAAATGAATCACCTTGCCCCAGAGGCCACACCATTCTTTTGAAAAGGTAAGATTGAAAACCAGTGAGATAACTCAGAGGGGCAAGGCATCTGCCACCAAGTCGGATGACTTCAGTTTAATCCAAGAAATCCACGTGGTGGCAGGAGAGAATCAACTCCTGCAAGTTGTTCTTTGACCTACACACTCCCACCCACCCCCGCACGCACAAATAAATAAACAAAATATGATAAAAAAATAAAATCAAACGGTGACTAAAAACCAGGTCTTTCTGACCTGCAGTCGATTCTTTTCTAGCTATGCCACAGTGGGACATCAGAGGTCATGGGGTCCAGAAAAAATGCAAAGAGGTCTGCTAGACTTAGGACCCAGGAGATGAGGGCTGAGGATGGGAACCCAGGCTGCTATTTCCAGACACAGTGCAGGGTCAGAGGTCACAGGGAAGGTCTGGCTTTCTATGCCTTTTCAGTAGCATGCAGCTACCCAGGAGAAGTCTCTCAGTCTCTGTTTCTCTGTCTCTCTGTCTCTCTCTCTCTCTTTCTCTCTCTCTCTCTCTGTCTCTCTCTCCTTTCCTTTCCTTCCACAACTGCCAGGAGGTGAAATGTCCCAGAGAGGAGACTAACCTCTGAAACTAACCAACCCAATCGAGGTTAAAAATAATAATAATAAAGTCTTTATTTTCCGAGAGAGAGACAGTGGGCAGGTTCCTTAGCATCCTCAAGCCTCCATTTCTTTACCTGTAAAACAAACCAGAATAAGCTCACCCGCCTGCCTTGCAGGGTAGCTGTAAAAATTAAATTAAGTAAGACTGTATGGTTATCAGTAATGCTTGAGGAGTGATGGCCCATGAAGAGGACAATGTGGCCATACAAGCCCGAGGGGCTCCTGTGGGGGCCCAGGTCTGGCCTGAGTTGTGCCCCATCTTCTCTGACCTCGACTGATGTCCTGGGCCCCCTTCTGCTGCAAACGAAGCTGTTGCCTCCCCCACCCCTCCCTGACATTTCTGCCTTCCCTCTGGCTGCAGACTCTGTAAGGCTCCCTGCTCAGCCATTGCCTAGCCAAGCTGGGCCAATTAAGCCGCATTCCTCTAATTGTTTTGGTGGCTCTTCTCTGAACTCCCTCCAACTTGTCTACAAATAGGTTCTAAATTTAGACCCAAGCTCCAAATCTTGGAGCTCTGAGTTTCTCCCCCACTCCAGCCAGCCAGGAGTCTGTTTGAGTGGTTGTGTTTTTAAGTTAGGGGGTGGGTGCCTCCTCATCCCTCTCCCCTCTTCCCCTAATCATCAACACGGAGGCATGAAATGACTCGGTGACATGATTTATTTTGTTTGCAGAGTATGGGTCCGGATTCGGTTCGGAAAGAGTTTTTTCTTACTTAAATTTTCAGGGAATCAATGGTGGAGGATTAAAGCATGTGCTCGGGTAGGGGGGGGGTGCAGGGTTCGTTTACATACACAGATGCCTTTTAGCTTCTGGAAACTGAACAGAGACAGCAGTAATTCTGGAATAACATAGGAGGGAGGTAAGCAGGTGGGGACGTGAATATAGAGATCTGCCTTCTCTTTTATGCTCCACCTTGCCCCCCCAATACCTGCCCTTCCTGCCTAATGTGTATTCATTCGGCCATGAGCCTCCATCACACACATATCTTCATCAGACAATTAGTATAGACTCCTAGACCTCAGGCGGTGGATGTTAAAGGGCTATGCAGTGGCTCTCCTCCCGGTTTCTTTTTCTTCCTCCCTCCTCCATTTCATCCCTTTTTCCTCCTTTTCTCTTCTTCCTCCACCGTGTCCATGTGGAACACATAGATGTGAGTCATCTTTTGTGTGAACAGAGGGGATTAATACTCTTAGGAGTCTTCGTAGCCATAGACCATCCTGATGGAGTGCACAATTTTCTCTAGGGCCAGCCCATTTGATAGGCAAGGAAATAGAGTTCACGGGAGCATAAGCACAGTCTATATAAACTCAGAGAAGAGCTCCCGAAAGGATCAGAACTTCTAGCCTTATTCTTGGACACCGCTGGAATTCTACAGCTGGCCACAGATGAGATCATTCTGGCTGCACTGGAACTTGAAAGACCAGATAGACACAGCCAGAGGTTCAATGACAAGATCGGCAAGCACAGACTCTACTCCTTCCCATCTACCCAGCAAATGCTCATGGTCCCCAGGAAGCAAACCTCTGCAGACATGCCCCTTTGTTGTCAGCATGGTCCCCAAGGACATCTCACAAGTCTTTGAAGGATGCTCATGGGGTCAATGGGGGGCAGGGAGGCATGGTGGCTGGCTTAAAGAGATACCTCTATAGGTGGCTAAAAAGCTTTTGTCCTTTACTGCAAGCTCTAGGACTCTTTCTCCTAACGCCCTGAGGCACATTGGCTCCGACAGTTCAACCTGTCAACAGGTATTTGGGACTAACAATAACCCGAGGACCTGGGATGATTCTGGTCCCCTGAACAGAGCACATGTCCCTGCTCTGTGAAATGGTCCCTCCCTTCTGCAGACATGACTTTGTCTTCTCCATAAGAACCAGGTGAGATAATGAGTATAAGCGAATTTAACTAACTAGAAAGTTTTATGCAAATACAAACAACATCTTTGCTGTCATGGTTCTAGTAATCATGGGGTAAGTCTGGTCCTGCTCCTGGCTGGAATCAGAATCAGAAGATGCAGCTGTGTTGTTTCATGCCTCACTGTGTGGGTGAGAAAACCTAGGTGCAGAGAGAAGAGGAGGAAAGTGCCCCAGAAGACTCACAGAGGATAACAGGAAGGAACCCTTCCGGAGCCCCGCCTCCTGGCTCGCCTCTGTGTAATTCTGTCCCCTCACTGTACCTACTGATTGTCATTTTTGCTTTCTTTGATTTATCTTTTCTCCTCAAAAACTCAAAATGTGTGAAATGCTTTCCAAACCCTCCTTCTCCACAGCTTTTCCTCTCTTCAGGTGTGTTTATCCTCTGCCCTACTTGGCTCAAGATTCTACGATACAGCTTCAAACATCCTAATGCATGAAGCCATCCTGAGGGGTTAAGGTGGAGAAACTATGGTGATCCATGGTCTGTTGTCCACCAGGACCACTTTTATTTCGACAGATGCTGTCACAAGCTACAAGAAAAGAGAAATGACTATTAGTGGAATTTCGCCTTCTGTGTCTGGCCATATGGGGTTTAATCCTGATTGCATATTGATCTGAGTGGTTGCTATGGTGGGGTCGTATCTTGATGAGCATTCTTACAGTCTCACTCAGGATCCCGCCCCTGTTCGTCCCTGTCCTGCTCTCACCGTCTGTGACCACGACCGACAGGAGGGCTTGCCTGTTGCCTCCAGTTCTCTGAATTGAGGATTCAGCTCGGGATTCATTCTGTGTCTTCAGCAGCCAGACCTTGGAGGTTCTCAACAGAAGGGTGACATTTCTTTAAGGTGTGTCTCTCAGGCAAGGACAATGTGTGAATATGCAATGGGCTAGTGACCCAAGAGGATTCCAAGGGAAATGACCCAGGAACATGAAGCAAACATGGTTTCCCACATGGCATTCACCCCTGTTTTCTTTTTTGCTTTGCAGATGGCTCACAGACTTCACACCTCTTACCTCTTCCAGCATGCCTAGACTGCTACAGGTCCTGAAATCTCAGTATTGGATGAATGCCAATGCTGGGCTATGGGAGATCTTGGGGCCTCCAGGATAAGGAAGGAGAAAATGTCAGAATTTGGAGAACTCAATGTCAGTGATTTTGAGAATTATCCAGTCTGATCCCTCCCCAGTACTTCGTCTGGAAGGCTGAGACATACCTAGTAGGACACAAAGAGAAGGGATATTTCTAGGGAAACCATTTGCAATTTGCTTAAAATCCACCATGAGCTGTGGCTGTGTACACATGTGTGTGAGTGCCTATGCACACACGCTTGTGTGTGTATGTGTGTGTATAACTTACAGGCACAAACATTAGAGCTGATAGACCCACAATGATCACTCAACTTCCTTGTTTTGCTTCACAGAGATGGAAACAAGTCCAACAGCATCCTTATCTTTATAATGGGATCCTTGACATCTGTCCTGTTTACTGTGGGGAATGGGCAGTATGACAATGAGTAAACCCACCTTTGAGATATTTAAAATATTTGAAAACATGAGCAAAAACTCATTGTGAGTGGAATTAAGTCCATAACTAGGGGAAACTGTACTTTCAAGGGACAGGTCTGCTCGGGATATAGGGAACAAAATGGTAACAAGGCATGAAAGGAGGGTCCCTTTTCCAGGCTCCCCTGGAATCATTATCATTCATCACCGTGCCCCCCTCAAGGATGCACGGTCCACGGCTAGCTGGGAATAACACAGAAGAGACTAATGAGGGGCACTGAGGAGAGGCGGGGTGATCTCAGAGTAGGGTGCTTCTGCCTTGTTCTCAGAATTCTCCAGACTGATGGGGTCACTGTGGCTCAGCAAGCTGCAAGATCCAGAGTTCACAGCTCTGACCATACGCACCCACATCTCTGGATGACAGCCAGTAGGTGGAGAGTAGATGAGGGAACCAAAGACGTTTGTCTGAGGCCACACAGCAGGATGGTGAGGGCAGGATGGAACCTGGGCCAGTGTGGCCACCAGGTCACATACTTAACTCTTCCCATAGTCACAGACAAGTCACAAGGAGAAGAAATCGGTGTCTCATCCCTGGGAGGCCCACAGCCCATGCAGAAAGCTTGCCCATGCTCTGGATGGAATTGGTTCTTTAATGGCTTCCTCTCTCTTCCTCCATCTTCCTCTCTCTTCCAGAAAAGACAGCTCAGACTCCCCTCCACCCCCATTTCCTGCTCTCTTACCCAGATGCTAAAGCCAGGATCTCCCTGCCATTCTTGTGTCTTCTTCTTCTCTCCCAGCAGGGTCCCCTTTTTGAACTCTGACCAGGACTCAGCATCCTCACCTTGTCCCAGCCTTGACATGCCTCTCTGGCACTTCTGTATCCTCCTCTCCCCCCACTTCCTGCCACCCGAGCTCTGCGTGGGGATCTCAGACACACAATTCACAGCCTTCCGAGGGAGTTGTCCCAGAGGCACTCGGAACCCAAGACCCTCTGAACCTCACCTCCTGCCCAGCCATCTCTGTGTGTCACCTCTTCCCACTTGTCATGGCTCGCCATGTGGTATCTTCTGCGTCCATGCCTTTGCAAATCCTGGTCCCTCTACCTGGGCATGGGATCCCTTTGACCTTCTGCAGTCACCCTAGCAGTAAGGGCTCAAGAAACACCTATTGAATGCTGCTTACCTAGTTACTGCCTTATCCGCCCCGCCTCCACAATGCTGTTGCCTCCCCCCTACCCTTAAATCCTTGAAGTGTACAGAGAGGAAGGCCAGAGTCTTAGTTTTGCAGAGTGGGATACTGAGAACATAGAGTGTGAGCACAAGGTACAGAAATCCAATGCCAGTCTTCCTCCTGCCTCTGCATTTCCCCACTTCTCAATGTCCCCCTCCCCCACGTGCCCTGCTGCTCTCTGCCCTCACAGCAGGAATGAAGTTACACTTGGCACCAGTCTCTCTGGCTGGTTGTCATGACAACAGGGGCACCATATATCCACAGGGGGGCCCAGTGGGTGTACACCTGGAGTCAGGAAGGTGGCAGCATGTGAACAGTGGGTGGTGGTGGAGATAGGGTGGGCACTGTTTGAGGTTTCCCATGAATCTAAGAGCAGAAGGAGAGCTGCCAGCCACTCCCTTCTCCCCCTTCCCAGGCTGACGAGCCTGACCCTGTGTCCAGGGCACTTCTGATGGAGCAGGGCATAGAAGGTGTCGGATCCTAACACAAAGGCAGAATCAGGTGCGGGTGAGTCTACACGGCGGCCATCCAGCGGTGGGAGAGACACCCTCTGGAGTGTCATCACAGGCGCTAGTGCATCTGCCCCAGATCTGGCTGATTTGGTCAGATGAGGGGTCAAATGAGGAGAAACAGGAAGAGAAAAGAGAGAAAAAAATAAATATAGAGAAAGGGGAGCAGATGAGGAACCAGGCATACGTCTAAACCCAGATGTGGACCCTAGTTCTCCACTGGGGTTGTGTCCCATAAGAAGAATCTGGAATTGGATTCTAGATTCTCCCCTTGCTCTTTCCACATGGGTTACACACTAAAGTACAAAGCTAACTGCTCTAAACGATGAACTCCTAAACCTCAGTCATTTAACCCAGTAGAAGTTACTGCCCCATATTACATGAGCTCCATCTGGCATTATTAAAGGTGGAAAAGGGGCTAGAAGATGGCTCAGGAATCCAGGCCAGTAACGGATCTGCCAGCAGCAGCAGCAGACTGCGGCGAGGAAGAGTGAGGGCCACAAGGGACAGTTTTTGTAGCCAGATCTGAAAGTGGCTTAAAGCTCTCTGCCAGAATTCCATCACATGACCCTACCTGGTTGCAGGAGCTTCTAGGAAATGTAATACTATAGCCAGGAAGAGGAAGCCAGTTGGATGACTAGCCTCCAGGAGGGGACCCAGGCCCTGCAGGCTGCAGGCAGTGTCTGAGAAAGTGGACCGAAGACAGATATGCCCACAGCTACACAGGGAAGCCCGTGGTAAATCAGGCAGAGCCAGGCCTGCGATGGTCTGACGCCAAAACCTTGAGTTGTTTGTATCGTGGAGTTTTCTCCCATGGGAGCTTTCTGTAGAGAAGAGAGGCTAGGACTTGTCCCCACTCAGGCTCAGTCCCCATCTGGTAGCCCTCCTTTGAGAGACAGTAGAAAGTGGGAGATGGTGCCTACCTAGCTGAAGGAAGTGAGTTACTGAAAGACATGCCTTGCCCCACCCACCTCACCTGTTGTCTCTTTTCTTCTCTACTCTTCTCTCCCCTCCCCTTCTCTCCTGCCTCTCCCTCCATCTTCCTCCTTCTCTCCACTTCTTGTCATCCCTTCTCTCGTCTCTCCCCTCCCGACCCTTCTTCTCCCTCCCTTCCCCCCTCCTTCCTCTCTTTCCCTCTCTTCCTTTGCGGCCTTGAGATAATCAGCTCTGCCCTATCACACCGCTGCATGTGTCTGCCTCCTTGCAGGGCCAGAGCCAACAGAACCAACGGACTATGTATAGAAAAGCCTCCAAAGCCACGAGTGCAAACCTGTCCTCCTTTATCTGTTCCTCTCGAGTATTTACCACAGTGACGGTAACTCTGAGTAAAAAGGAGGGCCAGCAGGGGTAGGTAGGGAAAAGGAGAAGCAGACACGGAAAGCAGGACATGACCATGCCTGTCCTCAGCCTGGCGGTGGGATCCTTGCCTAGCTCCTTAGGAGCCACAGCAGCCTTATCCTCTTCTTGTTGCTCTTTAGCTCTTCAAAGCAGACCATCTTAGTGTCCTCTCTGGGCCTTATAGAGCAGCCAGGTCAGTGTGTGAAACAACGATGTTGGGATGTAATACATACGATGTCATTCCAGAATCCAGGAACCTTCAGACCGGAAACCAAGCCATCAGCCTAAAGGATGGAGTGATTTAGGGTCCTCAGGTAAATAGATTCATGGGGGGGGGGGGAAATGCAGACAAAGTAGTCTGACAGATTCAGGAGGGTGGGTACCAAACAGCCTGCTGGAGTGAGAAGCTGAAAGTGCTTCAGGATGACATGAGGTCCCCACGCAGCCCACCTGGTGCCTTTATCAAAGTCCTACCCAAGGCCTTTGGAGGCAGGCTTTTCAGAGGGAGCTTCAGTGTGAAAAAGTTCTCCCCAAATCCTGTTCATGCCATAGGGGTGATAAGGAGGCTTAAAGGGGGAATAATGATTTTTCCCAAACCAGGAACTTGATAGAAGTAGAGCCCAGCCTAGAACTCTTATCTCATAATCTTGGGGAGTGATTATTCTTGACACACACACACACACACACACACACACACACACACACACACACACAGAGTCCTGAAAACCCAAATGGATTCAGAACCCCCAGCAGAAGAAACCCAGCACCGATATCTGGAGACTGACTTGGCAGCATGTTCTCATAATTGATCTTCTGGCTTATACAGACCTAATTCATATTTATCATCTCACCCCGGGCAATTGTTACCTTCTGTGTCTGTTGGTATGGATGTGTGAGCCCTAGTTACAGTCTGCATGTGAAGAAGTACATCTCTGCCAAGGAGACAGCCCAGGAGAGACTGCTCTCTACATCCCTGAGAACGCTGACACTTGTTGAGAAACCCCTTCCGGAGGTCTGCCTCCAGAATAGAGAAAGGGCGGAAGTGAAGGTTCCTGGTCTGACTTCTAGAAAATTGGAATTGCAGAGAACTTTTAAAAACAGCAGCTTTTATTGCGTTCGGGGTGTTCAGCAACTAACGGACAGCAAGGCAGCAATACAAGCTTAATGAGAAGAACATTGGGGACTGCTTTAATGAGCTGAGGAGGGGTTCCCACATAATGAACATGCTTTGTGCAGTCACGCTGGTATTATTCCACACTGGAAACTAATGTTTATAACTGACCATAATAATTCAGAGATGGATGACCACAATGTAGATTACTGTTTTCCATAAGGGACTCTGGACTTACACTTAATGATACTCAAGTAACAAAGACCAGGCCAACACTAACACTAATCATGAAACTCCTCCATTCCCCAACAGGCCTAGGACCCAGTGTTCCCTGTCTCAGGTCCTTCATCCTGCCCACACTGCTTCCCCAGCAGCCTTGAGATGTGACTACACTCACCTCTCCAACCTTTCCCAGGATGCTCTGCTCCCTCTATACGCTTCTGAACTCAGCTGTCCACTCCCCTGTGAGTATGTGGCCAGCAGGAAGGTATTACACTAACAGCCATGAGACTGTCATTGATTTCCGGCTCCTGGGCTCTGCCGTAATCCATATTTTTATTAAACTTTTTTGTGTATGTGTGCAAGAAGGAACATTTAGGGAAAACCATGAAAGACGGTCAGGCACTGTTATTAGTCTTCTTGACTCCCACCAATGAGCTGTTCCAGGGCAGAAATATTTGCTATCAGGCAGGGGACCCAAGGGCCAGATTGGGAGCGGGAGCTGATTTGGCCGGCAGAAGGAAGAATAAAGGCCGGCTCTCGAGTCGCTCCAGGAGGACAATGGGAGCAGTAGTTTCCAATTTATTTCACTTCTATTGAACACGTTGGAATCCAGCTCCCACATCTGGCAAGTTGGTTCCATCCTTCTCTTCGAATTGCTGAGGTTTAGGGCCAGGGGTGGGGGCATTGAGAGAGCACACCAACACTCTATAATCTTATACAGGTCCTTCCAGACAGGTGACATTTGGTTAGATGCTGCAATGCAGAGGGAAATCTGCCCAGCAACAGACAGGTGAATCCGCTCTCCCTTAAAGATGTCCCTCAGCCCCTAACTTGAAACAGCTTCTGCGTTTGTGCTTCGTACAGAGGCATGAAACAGTCCTCACTGCTTCTCTTAGCTATGAAGGTTTCAGGCAAGAGTAGTTGTCTGAGGTTCCCATAATCCCCAGTAGAAAACATGATGCCAGGTACAGGTTAGACACTTGGAATGTGTGTGCATCAATGAATGAATGAGTGAGTCAATGCACAAGCAAATACATGTTTTCATTGCACTAAACTAACAAGTTCTAACCCATATGCTGAGACAGAAGGTAAGCGAGCTACACCTGGGATGGGTGTCACTGAGTGAAGGAAGCGCTCCAGGGAGGGACTGGAGGTTCTGAGGGTCTCCTTATCTCACACACACCTGTCCGGTCCCCCATTGCCTTCACAGTGCCTCCAAGGCTTGTCCCGAGGGTCTGGACGTCCATCCCCCACTCCACAGTATCCTGGGTGGCACAGAGCAGCAAAGATGCCCCAGGAGAGCAGCAGAGTTCTTTCATGGGTGAGTAAGGAGGCAGGCACGTTCTGAACCCTGCTGGTCCTTAGCTGTACTTTGGCCCAGCGGGGGAGAGCTGAGCATCCCACAGAAAAGCCAGATTCTTCTAGCAGGGAGAGTGTTAATTAAGATCACAGGACCATCGACCACAGAGCAGCCCAAGCCTGTTTTTAGGCAGCAGAGCCACAGAACCAAGTGACAAGGTGGAAACAAAGATGCAGCGGGTGAGGAAGAATTTGTAATGTTGTTTGGCTGCTTTCTGCCCAAGTGCACCCTGGGAGGCTGAATACATCAGGAGGAAGCAGAACCTTTGTGGGCTCAAGGCAGGAACGGAAAGAATAATGGGAGCCATCACTGAAGTGGGCTCAGAGCTGGCTTCTTATCCTGCCACCAGCCTCCCGTCTGTCCTCCCCACATTCCCTGCACCGACAGCTAAGCCAGGTCTCTTCATACCACAATCCCAGTAAAGTGCTCTGCAAGGGACCCAGAGCACACCTGAGGAGAGCTACCTGCGTGCTTGTTTGTTTTTCCATTTGTTTATTTCTTTTGATTTTTTCTGCCCCACCACCCCAAGCAGGCCAAGGCTCATATCATTGTTCCATATTTAGGGTAGGATTCAGACAGGTCAGGTGGGGTCCCTCTCTCAACTCAGCTGCTCACGGTATAAATCTGAATTTGAAGTTGAATCTTCTTCTTCCCCAGATTTACTCATAGGGTAAATCTGGATCTGAATCTGAGTCTCCTTCCCAGTGTAGTGCTCCTCCCAGGGAGCCCTAAGGTCTGGGTTCAACAAGAAGTTCTAGGAATATTGGAAGAGACTTTCGTATTTTGAATATTTTTTACCCACAAATCCTAGATATGTCC
The DNA here is from genome assembly GCF_007827085.1 of Peromyscus californicus insignis. Classification (NCBI taxonomy): domain Eukaryota; kingdom Metazoa; phylum Chordata; class Mammalia; order Rodentia; family Cricetidae; genus Peromyscus; species Peromyscus californicus. The sequence continues at coordinate 41,312,394 of NW_026294551.1, read as the reverse complement.
AAGTCAAGGTCTGTGGATTGTAAGTGGGTGAACTCAGTCCAGTTGTATGACTTCCCTGAGTCTCCATGTACGATTTGTGGAACAGAACTGTCTTCTCAACAGGATTGGTGGCACCTGGCAGGGGAAAGGGGGCTCTGAGATCCAGCACCAATGCTGACCCAATGCAAGGGGGGTCCTAGGACTCTGCCTATGTTCTTGGATCACACCCTGCCCGGGAACCAACCAATATATTTTTGTCCTAAGATCCCCTACTCTGAAAGGGAGACTTCTGTGTTCTTCTTGCCTCCTGGAGTTGGGCAGGTATACACAGGTCACAGGGACCCTCACTGGTGTTATAAACTTACATTCCCTACATGACAGTCCTGCATGTGCTCACCCAGAGGCCCAGCTGTTTCCACCTAATTCCAGTTCCTTCCATGTCTATTGGTTATTGGGAACAACCCAAAGACCAAGAATATATCATTCCTTTAGTCCGCCCCAGCAATCCTGCGAAAGCAGCAGATGTCTGAAATTCAACTGCCACGGTGAGGAAGGAGGTCATGGGTAAAGAGGTGCAGAGAGTGGGGTCTATTGGACAGACCCTTCCCAGATCTGATCACACCACAGAGAGGGGCACAGCTCTCTCAGCCTTTCTCCAGCTCCTTAGATACCCTTTCGGCTCGCCCACCACCACCTGCCTGCTGAACTACCACTGTGGGATACTAAAGCTCTCCCCTCTGCTTCCCTCCAGTCCATTTTACTCACAGCTGCCAAATTTATCTTTTTACAAGGTAAAACTGGATCATGTCAATCCTCAGCTTAAGAGGCATCCAGCAGCTCCCTGGCTTCCCAACACACACTTGGGATAAACTATAAATCCCTGCTCTTCTGGCTCCTGCTGCCCTTCTAATCTCCCGAGCTCCCCTGCTGTCCCCTGTCCTCTGGGCCCCAGTCACTCACTCTGGCTTCCTTCCATCCTTAAGCTCTCCCAGGGACAAAGTCCTTCCTCACATTGCACGCCCTCCCACCTAAGAGTCTTTTCACCCCTGACTCCCCCCCCCCCCCCCCCCCCCCCGCTTTGGTTCTTGACTACTCATCCTTCAAGCATCAGGTTTAGATGTCCCCTCCCCCCAGATCTTCCTGTACCCCCAATTCTAAACCAGACTTCATGGAAATCCCCTTCTGTGGAATTATTGTTTTCATTCCCTGACTTTATCATCGCTGGCGATCACAGATCACTCATATTTTGCTTTAGGCCTGCTGCTGCTCATCCTACAGCCCCAGAGAAGCCCACTCTCTGCAGGGTGGGTGACTATAAAGGAGAAGCAGAGTAAAAGGGGAGGGAAGGGAATATGTAGAAGGGAGCAGAGAGAAAGAAACACAAGGGGGAGATGGGAAGGGCAGAGAGGCAGTGGAGGGAAAGAAGACTCAGAGGGCTCAGAGCTCCTAAGGATCAGAGTTTTCCTGCCTGACCAGGCATCCTCCGCCTCCTCTCACTGAACTCCACTTGATCACTGGTGCCCCCACCTGGTAGACGGAATTGGTGCACTCGCTGAAGCCTATGTCTAGGCTTCCACACATCTTGGTGTGTACCTGAGATGGAGCGAAGGCCAGTGTTTGTCCCCTTCCCTACTTTACTTCATATCCTTGGCTTCTTCCCCTAGTGGTCTGGGGTTCTTGGTGAGGACAACAGGCAGAGAGAGCAAACAGCGGGATTGGAGGGCACCTCATTCAAAGGTCACCCAGAAATTCAGCACAGAGAGGCTCCCTTTCTCCCAGGCTTCCAGGGACTGTGGTTTCTTATGGAAATGATACCTGGAGATGTGTAGTAATGGAGAAGGGTCTCACACAATGCCTGATCCTGGACTGCAGCTAACTTGGGGCATGAGAGAAAGTGGCTGAGTCCATTGCTTTTCCTTCTGGTAGCTTCAGCCATTCCAAGTAGCCCTTGCACCTCTCCAATGCCTCCTTCCTTTCCTCTCTCTCTCTCTCTCTCTCTCTCTCTCTCTCTCTCTCTCTCTCTCTCTCTCTCTCTCTCTCTCCCCTGAACAGAGCACTACCATTGCTCAGCTTTGGACCTGCTCAGACCTGGATGGTGGCTGTTTAGTTGAGTCAAAGTATTGGCTTGATCTCCTGAAGCTTGGGCTCTGGTCAATGTTCCGTTACCTTGACCATGGATAGCCCTTTCCCTTTCTGAACTCTAGACTGCATGGGTGGTTTTCAGAGGTTCCTGGACCAGACTTTGTGTGTCTCAAACTTCCTTTTTAATGGGGCTGATAAATTCTCATTACCAGGTGAATGCGTAGCCGAATGAGCAGCCAGAGGAAAGGCAACTACAGAAATAGAAGACGAGTCCTCAAGGAACTCTACAGGGAGGGGTCTAGCAGAAAAGGTTCAGACCTCAACAAGTGCCTTTAAAAGACTAAGGACATGACCTCTGACACTGGAAGCTTTTCATCCAGAGACAGGAAGGGCCAAGGTACATCATTGCTTAAAGCAAGTCTGTGAAGCAGAAGGGAAGCCATCCCAGCAAAGTGTCAAAAGCACACTTCCTCACAGAAGGACATCTGCCCAAAACAGCGGGACCCAGAAGACAGGCCATTTTCATAGGAGAGACCGTCCACTAGAATGAGATATAAAAGGGGGAGGCCTTGATGCTGGGGAGCCTGACCCCAGGGAGGTCGAGGCACAATGTATGCACCTGTGTCTTCACTTTCAGTTGGGAGGTGGGTAAAAATAAAAATAAATACATAATGTATTTGAAAATAGAAGTTTACAAAATGTGGATGTCGTGAAGGCATTTTATGTACCTGTACAATGTGTCTGTTTTTAACTGTTATTATTCCAAGAGTCAAAAAGGTTTTAAAATTTAACATTTGTAAAGTGAAAGGAGTTGTAGTAAATGCATTGGTGAAGTTCCAGTGTGCAAGACTTATGAAGTCTACAGGAGTTCTCTCAGCAATGTCCTACCAGACACATCCAACCTGAAGCCCCACACGAAACCAGAAACTTTAAACACTACGAGTCTCCAGCCCACAGTGAAGAGACAGTGGCCATCTGAAACATCATTCCTTGTGGCATGTCACAGAGCTTTGAGAGGTCAAGTCAAGTTGTACAAGAGCAGGCTAATCAGCTCAAGGAGTGACCACTAGCATTTTATTATTCTAAGAAAGTCACATGGCCAAGGCCAACTCATTGGAGGGAAAAGTTTATTCTCTTGGACTCTAGTTGAAAGTAGGACACAGTCACAAAGAGTACATTGGTCATGGCGTCACTGACTAATAGAACCATGAGAAGACTGCAAACGCACACACACACACACACACACACACACACACACACACACACAGGGGGGGTGTTTACTAATGGAGGAGTCCCAGTTTGAATCCAAACCCCAGAGCTCCAGGAGAGCTGATGATTCATCTCTAGACTGATCCAGATCTGAGGGAAGGGAAGACTGATGTCCCCACCTGAAGACAATCAGTTGGAGAGAAAGAAGTCTTCATTGCTCAGCTTTTCTCCTACCCCAGCCTTCTGCAAATGAGATGAGGCCTAGGCATAGCAAGGAGGCAGTTGCTTTACTTAGCCTACTTATTCAAATGTAATCTAATCCAGACCTTGACCCTAGAGAAACACCCAGATAATATTTCATCGAATATCTGTGTATTGGGTGACCCTTCAAGTTGACACACAAAAGCCACCACCATACAGGGCTTGTCTGTGCTGTTCTAGTCAAAGAATGGGGAGACGACACAAACTGTGGGTGTGTGCATTGCAAGGTCTTTTGAGACGACATGCTGGGGATCATAGCCAGGCACCTCGAGACAGCTCAGCCAACGTTTCCACATTTCCTTTCATGCAAGACAACATTGAACACAAGAAGGCAGACCACAGGAGGGTTCAGCCTCAATCCTGGGTCACTCTATCGAGGAGGGAAGCACAATCAAATGATATTATGTCAAGATCAAGAAAGGAATGTCTGTACTACCCAGCCACCAAGCTTTGCGACCTAGTCATTGTCACAACACATACGGATGAATGCACTGGCATGTTGGCTCCCCGGATAAGTTCATCATCTCTTCAGCTCCTAATTTGAACTCATTTAACTGATTCACAGTCACCCAGGTGAAGGGGACCAACTGGGAGGGCACCATGAAGAGGACCCAGAGAAGCAAGTACAGATAGGAAGTGTGCCTGGCTTCAGAGAGGGAAAGTGGACACCAGCGAGCCTTGAGGAACAACATTGGTATTTTTAGAAACTAAGATGTTAGTAGTTGCGGTGTGTGTGAAAGAACGTGTTGTGTTAGTTTAGAGAGGCAAAAAAGCAACAATAAAGAACTGGACTACAATTTCCTAGATAACCCCAGCTTTTGCTTCCAAAATAACAGTAATATGTAATAGAAGTCGAACAAAATAGACACAAGATGAAAATAAAATTCTCTCTCCTCACTCCTCCAGTCCCTCTGCTCAGAGCTGGCTCTTTAAAATGGTGTGGGAATGGTTCCTTGTATTTTCTTTTGGTGGGGGGAGAGTATATTTACTCTCAGATGTGTCTCTCCATGCAGAGCCTTCCACTTGAAGATTCTGTTATAGATTTGGCTTCTTTTCAATTCACACAACAACCTCCAGATCTTCCCAGGCCAGTTTTCGTATCTCTCTCGACTGCTTAATGTCTTCAGAGCATCCCACCCATATGGCAGCTCCATAATTTATTTAGCGTGGCCCCATTGAAGGACACTTTGCCCAAGATTGTGTTTATTTTTTTCCATTATGACAAATGTTGTAATGGCTGTCCCGAAGAGCTGCATGCTTACATTTAGCAGGCAGGTTCCTAGCTACGAGATCATTAGGCTTAATGGAGTGTCTGTAGTCCATGTTGATAAATATCGCCAACTTGTCCTCACACCCTCCTCCAGCACTGAAGGAGAATGCCCTGAACCCTCACCTACCCTGGGTTTTATTATTTCATTTAGCCAGTTTTTGCAGTTGAAAAATGGCATACAATTCCTTTCAGGGCGAGTTCTTTAAAAGTGAGAATCCCGATCATTGTCCACTAAAAATCTGTTTCTGGGATGATTTTGCCAACAGGCTGTGAAATAAATGAGACAGAAAACAGTGTGGTGTGCCAGGGTTTCATCAGCTGTCTAGTTTAGCCTTAGTCCAGCATTCCTGAACTTCTGCCCTAAATTCCTTACACAACTCCTAGGCCACCTTTCCCTATGTTCTTAAACCAAGCCAACCTCAGTAAAGCTGAGTCTATGAACTCCTTGTTCACGGAGCAGTTCAACCAAAGGCCGATGTTTGCTTGCTACAAATGCCATAGGAATGGACTCCCATGATACGAGAGCGCATGGCATCCTCTCTGACATTTATTTCTTCTGAAAAAAGTCAATCTACCATATTTCCTAAACTAAACCAAAACAAATGCTCCTGAAATGAATTTGAAAAATACAGAGAAACATAAGGAAGGAAGTGCAAAATGTAGGCAATTCTCTCCCATGACGTTCAGATGCTGGAGCCTAGATTCCAATCCCTTTACACCCCCCCACCATGTACACCCCCCCACCATGTACACACACACACACACACACACACACACACACACACACACACACACACACGGACAGAGATTGTGACAATTTACACTTGCACCTGCAGTATATACAAATTCTTATCTTCCTGTTCCTTCCCTACACCTGGGTGTCATCATTTTTTAAAAAATCTATTAAGCTCTCCCCACCCTGCCCAAGAAAATATGACTCTATAAACATTTTGGAGAGAAAAATTCATTCCAGGAGACAAATGGCAAATTGTGAACCTTGAGTTAAAACCAGGCAAGGGTACTTCCATGATAAATCTTAAGAAATGGGGAAGCTTTGGAGTTTTAGCTTCAGAGGGATCCACAATCCTGTATGGGGTTTCCTCCGCTAAAAAGCTGAAGCCTCTTGATTCTGTCATGGGAAAGAGCACAAACACCCCCAGTTTTACCCACTTCCCAGGAACCTGGGTGAAAGGGAGACATGAGGATGGCAAAAAGAAAGCAGAGTTAGGCCAGTTAGCAGAAACAGGCGCTTCTCCTGAAAAATCAACTGAAGAACTCCCGTAAGCCTTTATCTTTAGATGCTTAGGAACAGAAGATAAAGCCTCTAAAATAAGCATGGTGTAATCTCAATACTTGGGGCACCGATGCAGGAGGATTGTAAGCTTCAGGCCAGCCTGGGTTGCATACCAAGACATTCTCTCACAAAATATTTAAAAATAAACTAGTCAATTAAATAAAATAAGATGGCATGAAGCCAAGCTGCGACCAGTTTATCTTGCTGAACTAATGCAGCTGGAACTTGCCACTCCCTGGGAAAGTGATTCTGGGAGGCCCCATCCTCCGACTGGCAGGGGTCTAATGAGGAAAAGGTTTAGAGTTACAGAGTCTGTTTTTTAAACTCCTTCCAGCTCTGACATTCCACCAGTCTGCACCACCTGAGTTTACAAAAGAGATTAGTAATGTGCACCACAACACATTTTAAACTGTGGCCTTTGACCAGTACATGTAATTGGAGGAACTCCTCAAAGTGACAAAATGCATTAGCAGGTCTTGGCCCCATGGAGACTCTGTTACCAGCCACTGTCATAGTGACTGCAGCAGCATTCACTGCAGCCCAGGAGTCTGTGCTCTGTAGACATCCTAGTCACCCAGTTTCTTGTATCAACCCAGTATGCTCTGGGTTGGAGAGAGACGGCCTTCTCCTTCTTCCAAATGAGAATGGATTCAGGGTAGCAGTAGCAGGTACAAGCCAAATACTAAACAGAAAGGCTGCTACTTGGAAGGACCTTGGTCTCAATATAGGCTTGTTTCTTAGCGTGGGTGCTGCTGCCAGAGCCCCTCCGGTTTGGTTCTGACTCTATTGTGATTTGAGTCTATAACTTGCATTTCCTGTATCTCAGTTTCCTTCTCTGTGGAATGGGAATGATAACAGCAGTACCTAGCTCACACTGTTGCCATGGAGATGAGATGAGTTGATCCTTGTGAAGAGGTGTCTGGACTGTAGCAAGTTTATGTAAACATTTGGAGAATGAATAAATTAGCACCTTTGAGCGATTGGTGTGGTTTGGTGGGAACAAAACAGGTGTAGGAGTCCACTCTAGCTCTGACCCACCTTAATGACCTACCCAAAGGCCAGCAGAATAATCTCTGAGCAATGGATCACTTATCAGTCAATTACAACATGATCTTACTGGCAGTTTTATGGAGTAAAGGACTTGGTGCAACAGAACCCATTGTGATTGTAAACTTTACTTGGTCATGTCCTCTATGGCTTACCTTGCTGGGGTCCCTATCTTACAGATGAGAAAATTGAGGTCCAAAGAAATAGAGTGTCTTGTCTAAGGACACTTCACTGGACAGGCAATGTGGGCACACTAGTTTTCCAGTCCCATCCCTAACTTTAGATTCTGTAGAATGAGAACTTGCAGAAGTGGGTACCCTGGCAGTGGGGAGAAGGAACTGCAGAATCCTGCTAGGTCTCATGCATGAAGCATCTTTGTGCTTTGGGGAGCAGACTTCCCTGGAGCACATGTTCCTGACCTTCACTTCAAGACTGTGGGTCTATACCCTAATGGTTAGGGACTAACCTTTCAAAGGGCACAGAATGGAGTTGACACTTTTTGTCCTGGGTTTCCATTTGGAGAGGTGAAGGCCACACCACTTTTTTAATGCCTTCTCTCTTTGTTCTTTCTATTAGAGTTGAGGGATTCTGAGGTCAGCAGATTAAAGGGCAATGTTGAAATTATCAAGAATGTGAGGGAAGCGAGGAAGGAAATCCCAGGGAAGGTGCTAAGGTGGGATGGAGGGAAATGCCCTATTTGCTCAGTGTGGATTATGTACTAGGCACTGTGAAGGGTCTTTTGTAATATGCTTCTAATTCCCATTAGGTTGATCATAGCATTCAATACACAGGTGCAGAGACTGGGGTGCAGAGAAATTGTCTTATTTCCATTTCCTGTTACTAGGATCAAAAACTCTGAAAAAAGGCAAACTAGAAAAGAGAGGGCTTATTTTTTTAGCTTATGATTCCAGGTTATAATTCTCATCACGAGGAAGTCAAGGCAGAAGGAACAGGAAGCAGCTAGTCACATGCAGCCACAGTCCAGGACAGAGAGCAATAGATGGATTAATAAATGCAGGAGCCAACACACTGGGAGATGTTTCTTCCCATGGTCCTTAGTGGGACATCCACCCTCTTCTGTGTATCAAACTTTCCAATTTTGGTTTGGCTGGTACCTGCTACTGCTACTCCAAATCCTTCATCATTTTGAAGAAGGTCAGATCTCTCCAACCTAGGAGTCATTGTCCTATGTGTAGGGCATGCCTCACTTTCTTCTTTTTGTTCAGTCCAGGGCCCAGACTATGAAATGTTGCTGGCCACATTCAGAGTGGGTCTTCCCACCTCAATGAACCTAAATAAGAAAATCCCTCACAGTCATGTCTGCAGGCCAGCTTAATCTAGACAGTTCCTCATTGAGACACTGTGTTAAGTTGACAAAAATAACTATTACAAGGAGTTTGTCCTGGATCACTGAGGCTGTGCTAGTCTCCTCTGGAGAAAGACAGAGATGAAGTCTCCTTGGTTCTTTGTGCAAGTGTGTGATGATTAATCTTCATTGTCCCCATGACAGGATTTAAAAGAGCCTAAGAGCCTCTGGGCATGTCTGTGAAGGCATCTGCAGAGAGACTTAAGAAGGGAAGACTCACCTTGAAGATGGACAGCACTTGTCCATGCCCTGGAGTCCCAGCCCAAACATCTGCAATTCATCCTTCTTTGCGACTTGACTACAGACACACTGAGGAGCTGTCTCCTGCTCCCACCACCACAGTTAGAGCCTCTCATTATCCCAGCTTCCCTGTGTTATGGTGAGATGTAGCATTTGAAACTCTGAACCCAAACGAACTCTCCCTTCCTCCTGCTCTTGTCAGGTACGTCGTCACAGCAATAAGAAAACTGATGCAAATCATTGACCCAGGGAGTGAGGTTGTTGCTGTGATTACCCTATCGCTGTGGTTTGTAGGCCTTTGGAACTGGTCTGAAAGAAGAATGTGGATGTTTGTGGCTGTGGGGTAAGAGAATATCTAGAATACAACATGCAGGGCTCAAAGGGCCGTTCTGTTTCTACTCTGGCAGAGAATCTGACTGCATTCTACTCATAGCCTGAACACCTGAGTGAGGTCGAATGCAAAAGAAATAATGGATTAAGTTGTTTGGTGATGTAAATTTCATAACCTCCAGGCTGTGACATGGTTGCTACTTACTGCTTTTGGCTGTCTCTCTAGTGAGAGAGCAGACAGATGTGAACGCTAGAGTTTGGCAAGGAAATAGAGTGACCATGTTAAAGTGGCAGACGAGGCAGGTGCAGGGGAGCAGTTACACGATCAGTGCAACTAAGGAGAAAACGCTCATTTTGCAGAGGCCACAGGATAGGTACCTTGAGGGCTAGGATCCCTGCCCCCAAGAGCTCCAGTTTGTAAGAATTTAAGTCCATTTAAAAGAAGAGTGAAATGAAAATGGCATGGAAGGGGTTGAGTTTTCAAAACCAACCTCCTGGTGAAGTATTTTCTCAAGTTTAGTGCCAAGGTGCAAAGAGGCCACTGCAACATGTCAACATCTCAAGCTGGCAGTGGAGCTTGGTGGCAGCATCTGCATGGTGCTGGTCTTAGAGACATATGAAATGCAAGACTTATAGGGCCATGGAAGCTTGAACCAAGCTTCCAGCAAAACACTAAAGTCAGGCAAGAAGTGTCAGGGCTGGATTCCTTGCAAGAAGTCACTGAGGGGCCACCCTGTAAAGCTGTGGATGTAAGCCTTGATTCTTACAAGGCCTCACAAAAGATTGCCTTGAGTCTCAAAAGAGACTTTGGGCTTTTGAACAAAGTTAGAACTGTAAGATTTGTGAGACTTTTACAGATGAACTAAGTGTATTTTGTTTTATGAGAAGTCCATGAGGTTTGGGGATCAGGAGTAGAATGTTATGATTTTAAAATTATGAGCTTCGGTGACATGTTGACAAGGGGTAGACTTACGGTAGTTAATCTTGATTATTAACTTAATGGGATTTAGATTAACCTAGAAGAAACACCTCTAGGCATGTCTGTGAGGGCATTTACAGAGAGCTTAATTGAGAAGGGAAGACCTACCTTGAATGTAAATGGTACTCTCTCATGAGCTGGGGTCTCAAACTGAATAAAAAGGAGACCATGACCTGAGCATCAGCATTCACTTCTCTGTTTCTTGACTGTGTTTGAAATGTGACCATCGGCCCCATGATTCAACTACAGTGTTGTCACCACCACACCATGACTTAAATATGTCCTCTCAAACTCTGAGCCAAAGTATGCCTTTCCTTTCCTAAGTTTCTTTTGTCACAGCAATGAAAAAGCCAACTAAGACAAGGGGTAACTGGACAGAGGCGGCTAACTCTATTATAACCTATCTGGATGTTTGAAAGTGACTTGTGCCAGGGACTTCAAGGCTAGTGAACAACATGGGGAGGATAGAGACATGGAGAAGGATCTGAAGACTGAACTACAAGTCAAGTATGTTAGAACATGTCAGCCTACTGCTGCTAAGCACTGGGGACTCTTATTGGGGCCCTTTTGAGACTCATTATGTACAAAACACTATTCTAACCCTTTCCATCTGATCTGAAACTGCTATTGAGAATTTGAACTATCTGACTGAGAAGTCATGTGACTTTAGACAAACCTTTTATCTTCCTGGGCATTGGTCTCCTTGTCTACAAAAATACATAGGTTCTCTACACTGCATTATCGTCTAAGGCTATTGAGAAGAGGATGAGGAGGAAGAAGAGAAGGAACAGAAGGGGAAGGAAAGAAAAATGCATGTAACATTTGCATAATATGTCTATGGCCATCCCACCCTGAATGTGCCTGATCCCTTCTGATCCAGCAGTCTGTAGACTATAGAGAGCAGGAACAAGGAAAATAATGATCGCAAAAATGATGAAGAGTAAGCAGTCATTGTTAAAAAACGTCTCTATCCAGACACAGCTGTCAGATTTTGAGTAGGAGAAAACACCACGGAGAACAAGTTGTACATTAGTGAGCATGTGCTCTGTGCCAAGTGACACTGTGATGAGGACTCCCGACAGCTCTGTAATACACAGCCTCCTGCGGCTGCAGCCCTGCCTGGGCTCCTCTCTGGAGTTAGCTCAGAGCTCTACTCAGCCTCTTCGCTCTTCACCAGCTCATCTGTCTTAGGGTGGCATGACTCTTTCTCTGGTCTTTATTTCTCATAGATTTCCCATTGAGGGGGGTGGATTCTTCCTGGCCGCCTCACGAGGTCTCTATTAGGGCAGGCAACCAATGTGTTAGCAGGGAGGTAGAGGTGAAGGCAGAGCAGGCAAATCCTTATCTTACTAATAGCCAAGCTGATGATAAACATTCAGTCTTTTCATCTCCGCTGTGATCTGGCTACTCACTGGACATTGCTTATTACAATTCAGTATCATGCCTGTTTTCCTACAAGTGACTCCCCAAACTCAGGAGTCAAAAGCCTGGAAACTGTTTTTCCAAGATTCCTTTCCCAGGAGGAGCCAGAGAGATTATGCCAGGAATGGGCACCTGGGCATCTCTGAGATGGAATTGTGGGCATCTCTGTTGTCTAGTAGTGGTGTATGCGCACAGGGTCAGGTGGGGTTTTTGTAGGAATTCATGACCACCCTCCTGAGACACTGAATATGTACTACTAAAACATAGCAATGCCTACTTGACCTCTTCTCTCAACTGTTTGCTGTGTGATGCTCAGGTTTCCTATGTTACACTCTTTCCTGCTTGAGTCACCCACAGTGGCTTCTGTGTCCTGTCAGCAAACACATCAAACGTTCCCTATAAAGCTGGAGGAGGAAACACCCTGGGGTTAGTATTTAAATCATGCTGGGGAAAACTTTGAGTTTGTCACCCAGAAAAGAGGACAGAAAAGATTTATTTTGATTACTTCTCCAGATCCTTGGGAGGGTAAAGGACACCAAAGCACATTCTAACCCATTCAGATTTCCACAGGAAGCTGGGAAGTGCTATTTTTATCTTCTTTACAGAGTTTCATTTGGAGAGAATGTATCCTCATGTTCCCCACAAGAGACACTAGCAATTGCCTTGTCAGCCCAACAGCTGGCTCTAGATAAACCAGTAAGTCCCTCATCCCTGGGAATTCATGTCACCGCCCTACCCAGATCCTACCGCTGCTTCTGCCTGGTGGGCAGCAATTTATGAGTGGTTCTTGGTTCTTGTTCTCCACCAAACTCTCTATCACATGGGTCTGTTTCATTAGTGGAGAGTACAGTACAGTATGAGTCCAGCTAGAATGATGTAGAAGGGCCATGGCCGGGAGCATCAGGTGCTTAGAAGTGAAGATAGTCTTGTTGGAAGCAGCACCTTTGTGGATTAGCTGCAGGTGATGTGTAGGTACGATATGTATGTTTACAGTGTGTACACATGTTCATGTGTGTCAGTATGGGTACACAGTAAACAACCTTAGGTACTATTCACTTTTCACTTCCTTTGAGACAAGATCTCTTTTTGGTTGTCACAGTATACACCAGATAGTTGGCCTATGAGCTTCCATGGACTCTACTACCTCCCATCCTGCCATACAAACATTGGGCTTATAGACACACACACCACCATCCCTGCCTTTATATGGGCTCCGGAGATTTGAACTTAGATCCTTACAGTTGCAGGATGAATGCTTTACCCACTGAGCCATCTTTCCAGACAATAGTTATCTCCTTTACATCCGTATATCCGAATGCTGCCACAAGTGCTGTGAAAATTGTGAGCCTTGATTTCCTCATCCTCCATGACCTTCAACTGACTCTGCAGTCAAGTCTGGACATGTAATGTGTAGACAATGCAATGGCCTTTCCAGGCCTGGCATGGCTGCTCTTTCCACACACTTGCTTCTACTTCATAAGCTCACCCTTGCCAATCATTTATCAATAAGCTTCATCTGTGCTGAACTGTTTGTGTTTTCTCAAAGACACAGACTCTGTCACGAACTTGGCCTTCGTATGTGCTGTCCCTGTGGCATAGATATTGTTCCCTAATATCTGTTTTGAGGACCACTACCCATCCTTCAAGCCCCATCTCCCAAATGTGAGTTTTACTTTGAGCCTTCCTCCTCCTCCATGACCTCACCCCATCTTGCTTCCCTCCTTCTACTTTGGTTGGTTACTCGCTGTCTCCATATCTGTCACATACTAGACAGCAAGTTTTGGGAGTGACAAGAGTAGCCAGAGTGGCTGAAGTGGTACATCGTCACACATTCATCACCTCTGTATGGCTGGGTCCTAACACCGTGAGTAGAGAAATGTGGGCATGGCAGGGGAGTGGGAGGGGATGGCCATGAGCAAGAACTGGAGATGAAGAGAGAAGGAGGGAGATTCATATGAAAGAAAACCCCCTTTCTGAGAGAGGCAGAGAGAGCAATGAAATGGGATGTGAGGGAAATGATTATTCACTAGGAAATCAGAAATAATCGAGAAATGACATGTTTATGTTGAAAAATTTCCCAAAGATCTTGAGCATCTCTCACCACTGTAGAAATTAGAATGAATTAAAAGCAGAACAAGGTTGAGCATGATAGACTGTTTGTATCTGCTGGTTATTAGCACAGAGTTGTCCTCACTGACATATTGTCAACCCAGCTAATTTAGACCAAACTTCCTGTTGTAGATAAAGCATTCATTGAATTAATTTTCAGCATCAATAAGACAGCTACTAGGCCTACTTGTTTACAGATTACTTATTGTTTATCTCAACTATCCATGGGTAAGTCTGTTTTAAATATTGTAGCTAATGTGTCTTGGAATGTGAGTGGGTAGGTATGCATTAGAATCTCTGGTTTCGGTTATTTGGGGTACATATTCAAAAGTGGAGTTGCTGAATTCTATGGTAGTTCTGTGTCTTATTTTTGAGGACGTAGTGCACCATTTTTTCATAGTGGCCACACCATCATCATTTTACATCCTCACCAGCAAAGCATAAGGGTTCCAACTTCTCTATAACTTCACCAACACTTGGCATTTGTTTTTTGTTGTTTGTTTGTTTTAGTAATGGTCGTTCTGATAAGAAGGAGGTGTTGCTTGCATGCCTAGGAGACTGGTGTCCATTTTGTCATGAGCTGTGGGCCCTTTGCTAGTTATTTTTGGAGCATAGTCTACTCAAGTCCTTCGCTCATTTTTAAATGGAGTTTCTTTATTATCGTTGTTTTGTAGGAGTTTTAAAATATATTGTGATATTTATTTCTTATCAGATACATGAGTAGCAAATACTCTCATCCATTCTGTTTGTTACCTCCCCACTTTCTAGATGCTCAATGAACAAGATTGATGATGAAATCATGGCAAAGCCATCTATTCCACACTCCTCAGTGAGCTCTAACACAAGCTTTGCATCATGGGGAACCAGTGATAAGTGACACTGTGTGCCTGGCCCTCTCCCCTTACATGACTGTGGTCTTTGCTAGTGCTGGGTCCTCTGAGACTAACTCTTGAGCAAAGTGGCTGGCCCTCTTCCACTTGTCTGGGTTAGACCCTGGCCACACTGTCAGGTAAAACAATGACACACAACCAGTATGGCAGGACAGCAGCCAAAATGATTCAAAATGATCGAGATTATTGGAAATGCAGCTTTCTAGCCTCAAGACTTAAGCGTGAACCCCACACTCATCTCTAGGTACAGTTTAACTGCGTCCCAAGATGTTTTCGTAAAATTAAAGAAAAACTTTCTTCTTTTATCTATTTATTTTGTGTGTGTATGGGATGTGTGAGGTGGTGGGGGGGTGTGCCACAGTACCTGTGTTCGGCTTCCTGTTCCAGGCAGCTGACCATCGTGGGAATTCCCCTGTCTCTGCTTTTCATCTACCACAGGTATGCTGGGATTACAAGCATACACTATTGTGCCTGGCTTTTCTTTTTTTTTAATATAGTTTTTTTGGGATTCAATCTCAGGTCCTCAGACTTGCAAAGTATGAATATCTCCCACTGAGCCATCTCCCACAGCTGATGTATCTTGGAATATTAATGAGTGTATAAGGCCATCGGGGTTAGTAGGACACTTAGAATTAAGGAGACAGAGCAGAGCCATATCCCCCTACGACTTGGGGGTGATGTTTATGATCACACCATGTTCAGGGCCAAACTTGACTCCATTTCACCAAGAAGAAAGAGAGACATCTAAGTATTTCTTTGGTGATATCTCACTGAATGCTGAAATGCAATATATAACCCAACAGATGCCTTTCTCTATCACAGTAAAAAGTCACTGAACTCTAGTACAATTGACAACATGGTGTGGCAAACTCTAAAAAGCAGAAAAAACTGACTGAACAAAATACGTAGCACAAGAAGCTTGTCACATACTATAATGAAAATACAGGTCAGGCAAACTCCTTATAAACATAGCCATTTTTAACATTCAGTTTCAATTATAATTTCAACAACGGGGGGTTTCACCTTAATAGTATTTTCAATCATTTTAACTTGTACTTGGTGATCATTTTAATACAAATTGAATTTCAAAATATGAAAAACCACTTTTCTTTTTTTTTTTTTTTTTTGGTTTTTGGAGACAGGGTTTCTCTGTGTAGCTTTGCGCCTTTCCTGGAACTCACTTGGTAGCCCAGGCTGGCCTCGAACTCACAGAGATCCGCCTGGCTCTGCCTCCCGAGTGCTGGGATTAAAGGCGTGCGCCACCACCGCCCGGCGAAAAACCACTTTTCTTAAACTCTAAAAAAATGATGTATTTGAAAAGTTATAGTCTCAATAACATATTACTTCTTTAATTAAAAAAAACTACATTTTAAGTGTAAAACGTGTAAGTGTGACCTCTGCTGCACTGGTTGTGTTGATGTAATTAAGAAGGACTTGGAAATAAGGTTGGGGAGAGACACCCGTGAATTCACTGCGTCATTCCCAGGTGAGTGGTGGCCCTGAGAGGAGGAGGCCACGCTAAACTAGAGGCTGTGAGGGCCTCAGTGTGCTGATACTTAGGAAAATGAGTGCTCGGGCTGGAAAGACGGCTCAGTGGTTAAGAGCACTTGCTGATCTTCCAGAGGACCCAAATTCCATTCCCAGAACCCATAGTGGGTGGGTGGCTCATATGCCCTCTTCTGGCCTCTGCAGGTACCTGATGCATGCACACACACACACACACACACACACACACACTCACCCCTAATTTTTAAAAATTAAATCAACAAGATAAAAATGAAAATTCAAGAATATACTCATTCATTAGGAGGCTTTGCAACATCTCACTGCTTCTGATGTCACATGAAGGCCTAAAACGAGAGCCACACTCACAGCAGACTTTGTGTTTCTGTCGTTTAAAATTAATTTGATGACATTTTTCCATTTTAACACAGGGTTACATATAGCCCAGGCTGGCTGTAAACTTGTTCTGTAGCTGAGGATGCCTTTGGATTTCTGATATCCCCACTTCCACCTCCTGAGTACTGGGATCCCAGGTGTGCACCAACACGTTCAGTTTATGTGGTTCAAGAGATGAACCCAGGACTTTGTGTAATGGTAGGCAAGCACTCTGCCCATGGGACATCGCCGGCCCTCATTTGTTGACTTCCTATGGTAAGTGGCTATGACAAGCATGCTACCTAGCAGACATTTCCTGAAGGAAAGAATACACACTTAGTTTGCTCCTTTACGTTAAAAGTGACACGTTAACAACACACAAGAGCAAATGTGTCTCAAAGCCACACCGCGGAGATGGCATTTGGGAAAATCAGATGCTTGGGAATGTTGCTAATATCAGGCAATTTTATTGCCCCAATTTGGTTTCCCCTGCAAAGTTTTCATACCTGGACATTCAAAGAACATGTATTGAATGTTTTTTATATGTTTTTAAATTCTGAATGGGAAGTTTCCATGAGATTCTGTGAAGCCACTCTTTAAGACTAAATACACAATGTCTTAACTGTAGTGTCTGAGAAAGACTACACAGGCCTGAGACATTGGCTGGAGTCTGAATACAATTGGATCTAAGCAGAGAATATGGAAGAATCATCCACCATGTCTTTGTGTGCACACCCTCTACTACGGAGCTCAGCAGCCTTCCTGGCTCCTCTACACACAGCCAACCCCGGTCTGCAGAAGCAGGTGTTAAATTTCAGCAATATTTTTTGAGTTGAACACCATGTAATGGACAGCTCTGTGTAATGTCACAATTTGTGTGTCAAGAAACCCGTTGGCCTATAATAACCATGGGGGTTTGCTATTGCTTTGTGTAACATTTTGTTTTATTTTATTGTATGTTTTTGAAGCTGGTGGACTCTCCAGTGGACTCCAGCAGCAGTCTATGAGGAATGACACCAATCTTTACTTTAGAGACTCCCCATAACATTAGCAACCTGGCTACTGGGGGAGGGGCAGAGCAATCAATGTTCACATTTCTCAGAAAAATAATTCCGGCATTTAAAGACTGTGGTTTCAGCTGCAGGTGTCTCATTTTGTATTAGGTAGAAAGGCAGGGTTATGATAGAAGACATGAGTTTGAACAGAGTCAGAGCAGGGAGCTCAGGTACGCTACAGGTAACACCTCTGAAATTGTGTCTTCAATCAATTTTCACATTTTTGTTCATCCTGTAAGTCAAGTCCATGGCCATTCCAGGAGCTCTGTGATCCTGTGTGACCTCCCCTGCCCTGTATCCTGGTCCTTCCAGCCTCTCCTCTCTACCCTCACCAGGGAACCACACTGGCTGTGCTGTTTGCTTGGTACACTCACTCACCTGCCTTGGTCTTTACACTCACTTTCCTCTCTTTCAGAAATGCTTAGTCCCTCCCAAAGCCAGTTCCTTCTCACTGAGAGTTGAGATCAAATGCTGCCTATTAAGGGAGCTCCCTCAGACCCTCCCACAATGGGACAGTGCTCCATCACCAGCCATTCTACCACACCATATGTATAGGTGTGTATGTGTGTATATATGTGTATATGTATGTATATATGTGTATATGGAGAGGGGGAGAACAGCCTTAGAATGCTCATAATTTTACTATATGTAATAGTGGTATGACCTATAGATGACAGAATGCAAAGGCTATGAGAATCTAGACCTTGTCCATATAATCTCCCACTCTAGTCCCAATGCCTGCAATGGCACCCGCTACACAACTGCTGAGTAAATACTTCCTAGATGCGTAAACAAGGAGACAGCTGAAAATGCCTAGGGCAGAGTCCTCTTTGCAGAATAGAATGGGAGTTGTGAAGAGCAGCAGAGGTGTGAGACCTACTGTGCAGGAATCAGGCAACAGTGTGAGACAAACCTTCCACAAGTGTGTGCTGGCTGGTGATGATGGATGTGTCATCCTTTTCACAACCCTTCAAGGGAGGTGGGTTTGAGTCCACAGATCAGATGGGGAAGCAGAAACCTATCTGGCTACCCCAGCTGACATCTGCCCTGCAGAGCTAAGTAAGACCTGGCAAAGCCATACGCTGGGGCCAGTGGGTCAGAGCCCTTGAGTCCCTTTCCTGCAGTCTCTGAACAGCACAGGCATACAGGTCCTGGAAGGCTCTGCTACTGAACTGCTGGGGTTCAAACTTTTAATTGTTTTCTACTAATCTTCTACTAATTAGATCTTCTACTAAAAGATTTCTTCTAAATCTTTTAGATTTATCTTCTAAATCTTCTACTAAAAAATCTTTTAATTAGCTGTGTGGCTTTGAAAGAGAAATTTAATCTGCTTAATTGGGGGTGATAATAGTACTTACCTCGGGGTTATTGCAAGCATTAAATGAGATGATACACATTAAGCACCTAAAACAGAGCATGGACTGCCAAGTATCTCAATAAATGTTGGCTGTCAGCAGCAAGCTCACTACTAGCATTGCCTTAAATCCTATTACTTCAAAAGCATTGCTCTTCTCCCTCTTCCTCCCTCCTTCCCATTCATCCTTCCTTCTTTCTTCCCTTCCTCCTTCTCTCGTGTATGTGCTTCTTATGGTCCTACTAGGTGCTTGACATTGACTAGGGATCAGAGATTCAAGGACAATCAGAAGATTACTTTCACTGAAGGTGGCTTGTGTGTGTCAGGGGAGCCTGGAGGACAGAGTGTCTACCCTTGCTTGAAAGCTTACTGACACTCAGTCACCATCTAAGCTGGGCCTTGAAGAACAGAATGGAATTCTTCACATGGGTCACCAAGGGCAAAGAAAAGCCTAGAGAACCTTCTGTCAAGACTAGGTTTGGGGACTGTGTCAGCAATGGAACAAATCAACTAATTACTGGTTAAAGAAAAAAAAAACCAAATGTTTGTGTGCATGCATGCACATACATATGCATGAGAGAGAGAGAGAGAGAGAGAGAGAGAGAGAGAGAGAGAGACAGACAGACAGACAGACAGACAGACAGAAGAAAGAGGGCGAAGCTGGGAGCACTGTACAAAATGTGGCTGTGCTGAAGCTTTCAACCATTATCATATCCAGCCATACAAAATCAACAGCTTTTCAAGGGAGAGAACATGGCTTTGACTGCTGGATCATCTGGAATCAGAATGATGACTACATGACTACATCATGTGACTTTGGGTGTGTTTCTTTGACTCTGATAGTTAAGCTCCTTACAGGTTTAATACTATGAAAGAGGGAGGTGAAGAAAGGATGATAATGGGACAGCAAATTCGAGAGTAGGACATCGATGAGCCTGATAAAATGCCAGATTGGAACCCATTTTATATGTTATCTAAAATATTAGTGAAAACATATCAAAGAATCTTACACAGGAGAGAAGGGACAATTCTTGTTTCACAGGGTTGTCTCTTAAGAACTAAATTAAACCACGTGTATAAAGTTACTTAGTGAGGAACTGGCATATGCAAATGTTGAACAAATGTTTCCTTTCTCCTTTCCAGAGTCTGGTTCCACTCACTGAGCATGCTGTGAACCTGAGCCACATCGCCACAAGACCATCATTGTTCTCACCATTAGCAAAATTCCAGAGGACATGGTGCTTAACTTGGGCAGTGGTTTCCATGAGAATCAAGGTTTTCCCTCCCCAAACTGGGAGTGGAGAGATACTGGAGCCTCCAGGGCTCCTAATCACCACTGGTGTTACATATTTTTGAAACTAGGATGCTAATTTGGTGCTGAGGGATAGATTCTTGGCAAGCCTAGGTGGTTTGGTTTCAGCCCTCAGCCTCACAAGAAGTGGGGAGCTAGGCGCTGTCCCAATTTCTGCCTCAGAATCTCAGTAAGCCTGGAGATTATAATTCTGGCAAGAGATCATCCAAAAGATGAGTCCAGATGTCAGATATCAACCCCTGTGCTTATCTAGATGCCTCAATGATCTCTTAAGACTGTAAAGTCAAGTGACAACCCTGGCTGAACAGCTACGAAAGGCCCTAATTGGCCTGGATCTGTCCGTGGTGCTGATTTTTTCTTTAACCAGAAAGTCCCTTTGCCCACTTCTCGGAATGCACTGGTCTCTTTGTGTTTCTTTCCCACTCTCTATATGAAGCCATTTGCATACCATCTCCTAGCTGAATTTCATTTATTTCCACCACCTCATATTCTAGTCCAGCTGGAGAAACTGAGGTTTGCCATCCAAGAGGGGTTTTCCAAGCTTTACGAAGCACTTGGCTGAGGCTGAAATCGGAGGCTCCATTCCCCCCCCTCTCCCATCTGCTGCCCTTCTCCGCCTTCTCCCTCTGGCGTCAGACATGGAGCTTCTGCTTGCCTTGCCTGCCTTTCTGATGTATTCTGCAGGCCCAGAACCACTTAGAAATAATTATTTTAAAAACAAACAAACTCTTCCCTCTGTGATCTTTACTCTTTTCACATCCACACGGAGCAGTGGCTATTTTTATTCACCCTAGCTCCTGGCAGGTCTCTTTGGAAAGTCACCATGACATTTCATGAGGCCTGGCCTGGCATTCATCTAAAATATTTTTTCAAAAACATCCTGCTCTGGAGAAATGTCAGCATTTATGGTGCATCCACAGGGATGTTTCAGTGGTAGGAAAGAGCCACTTAAGTTCTAGGTTGACAAGGAGTAGGTTCGTAGGCAGGTGTACCTGAAAGCAGCAAAGCATTCTGGGATATGCCAGGGAGTATTGTACTGAATACCCAGGTCTGCATGAAGTCCCATGGGGAACACTTGGAGTCTGGATTGAGGATGGATCTTCTGAATGAACAAAAGTCAGTGGGTCCTCAGACCAAGGCAGAGAAGGTGTCTGGGGCAGCGAAGCCCAACTGGTTTTAAACTTCAACAGTGTTTTCTCTTTGTCTCTGTATGAGTCTGGTAGGAATTCTGGGCCAAGTGTGCACAGCACTTTTCCATGCTGATAAATAAGAAACATTGGAGGAGAAGCCTCTGGTGACAGCCCTGGATTTACTAAGTTATCCAATGTTTACAGCTCATGCCACCCCTCCAGGCTTCCATTTTCATACCCATAGAATGAAGTGGGACATTTTATTCTGGGTAGTCCCTTTGCAGTTATATAGCCCTCATGATATAAGAATAAACCCTGAATACTATGCTTTATCATAGAGACAATAATTTAGAATCTAAGCTAAGGGGGATCATTCCATCTATCTACCCATCTATCCATTCCTCAATCTATTCATACCACTATTGACTCAATACAAAACTTATCTTCAAAGAGCATGTCATGGAAAAGCATGTAGCCAGCCTTTAGCATGACTTCTAGTGAGACCTGTCTATGGGCACTCGGCCCTACTTCAGTCCCCTTGGTCTAAAAGGGAACCTAATTCCCTGATATAAAGACATTCAGCAGCTTGTGGAGAGCTACACATGAAGAGAAACCTAGGTCATCACCTAACCACAAATGAAAACCTGAGGTCTTCCAACCCTGATATGAGGTTAGATGTATATCTTTCATGCTCGGTTGCTTTCAAGTAACAAATTCCCTAGCTGCTAGACTAGCTGCCTGACTATAACATGAAGAAACACCTTGAGATTGAGTCTTCCACCTAGGCAATGCCCACAAAAACCACAGCCTAACAAATATTTGTTCTTCCTGAACATGCATCCTCACATATGTGCACCTACACATGTACACATTGCATACACACATGCACACAAGCCCACACATACACAAACAAAATGAATTGCCCATTTAAGTTTCTAATTTTTGGAATAATTTAATAATGCAGGAAGGAATAGCTGATACAGGTTGGAAGTTAAAGCCTAAGTGTATGAAACCATCACACAGATGTTCTGGTTTAGATCATCCCTAAATATCAGAGATGCAGTTTCGATTCCTTGCCTTCACAGCAGCCACTCAATAAATGTTTCTCAAATAAACATACTGTAGACAGGAGCCCGAGGCATGACTGTGCTTTGGGTAGAAGAACCAAATTCTAGCTCTCTCCTGCTGTTGCTCATTCAACCAATGGAAAGCTTCCTCCCACCAGGAAGAATTAGTGGGTGGGTGGTAGTGGTGGAGCACAGGTCAGGGGGTCGACAGATGAGGAACCTTTTGTTGACCCCTGATCCTGGGAGGTAAGTCTCTGACCAGTGCTTCCTAAGCACTGGTGAGTTCAGTGTTTTCCAACAGACAAAAACACAAGCCAATTAGCTGTCTGCTGCCGGCAGCTGGTTTACTCAACGTGGCTTGCGTTTTTTTAAACCTCATATTTTTCATGGATTTGATTTGGCTCCACTGGGAAGCAGAGATAAGCTGTTCTGCCTTGGCTGCTGAGCCGGCTCTAATGGCTCACATCGGCTGAGCTCTCAGCACCCAATGAACTCTCAGGCTGATTCTTTGGGTTGAGTGTGGGTGGAGGCTTCCTGTGCTATGGGCAGCCTTCACAGGAGACTCGAGCAAACTTGGTGGGGTTAGAAGGAGGAAAAGAATGACCTGGGTTGAAGAAGGTGGTCTTGGATGCCCAGGGGTCTCCCAGCTCTACAGACCTAGTTTGAGTCAACTTCCCTCTCCTAGTATTTGTCCCTACAATTTGCCCGTAGAGTGAGATTCCTATCCATCTGGCTTTTTGTGCTTGTAGCCCTGGCTGGTAATGATGATTACCACTTCTGTTAACATCCAGCCTGTTCCTGCACACTGTCAACACCTCTTCTTGGACTTAATCCCTGTTGAAGCCCTCTGAGATTGAGCCAACTTTACCTCCATTTAATAGAAGGGACACACTTATCAACAGCAGCTTTCAGCTTCCAGCAGGGGCCAGGCTGGGTCTGAACTCAAGTTGGCCTAATATCAAATCCCACACTGCTGACACTGCCCAGGCCTGGCACAGTGCCTTCTCCATGTAAAGCATGTCAGTGTCTAAAGGCGTCCATTCTGCCACCATTAAGTGAGTGTGACCTAACCTCCCAGAAGCCACATCAGCCCTCCTCCACATATTCCCAGAGAACCTCGATAGGGCACGTGTCCTTGACAGACACCGGGCTGAAGTGCTAATGTTGCCTGCTATTTCCGATCCTCCCAGGACTTTAGCCCTCCTGGCCTACCTGGCTCTCATCTCATAAACCAGCCGCCAACGTTAGAGGATAATCCAGCCCCTTGTCCTGGGTTCCTCCCTGGTCTCTGGCAACTTTTCTTCTACCTTTCCATTTGGTTAAGATCTGGAATCTCCCCAGATCTGCTGTTCTTTGAGGATGATTACGCTGACAATTAGAAGACTGGAGCCGACTTTTCATTCTTTTGGGAGAGATTTTAGTGGCTACATCGTCGATACACACCTCTTCCAGTCGGAAGAAGCTGGGGAAATCACAGCACTGCTCTGCGTTCATAAAATATCTGTAAAAATAACTAGGAAGTGGGGCTTAACCAAGAAACACATGCAGGCTTGCACTAACATGGGTAGTAGCTGTAGAATAAGGAGGCAGCTACCTCTTGACTTCATAACTCCGCAGGAGTTAGATGGGGCAAGAGAAACTCCGTTCTTTTAGAATTTGGAAGACTAAAGAATGCCATGAGGCAGTTACTACAGCCAAGACCCAGTGGTGCTTTCTTGAACTTAATCTAGGATCAGTTCACTGTGAAAGCAATGGGAGTATTCTCAGCAGCCTCAAGTCAAGGTGCCAGTACAGCAGAGTCAGCATTTACCAAGAGACCTTCGCCATCAAGAGCATGGGGAAGAAGGTATGAGTCCATGGTAAGGCTGGAGGGTTCAGAGTGATTCCACCCATGGGAACCCCAGAGGAGGTGTGTCTCTCACAGACAATATCAACAGGACTAGCAAAGTGAGAACGGTGCTGGGTCAAGAGATGCATGCGGTTAAAGTGCAGTTGCTTTGTTGAGCCTTCTGTGGAGCCAGTCTCTCTAGGTCTCCTGGCCCCATACTTCCCATGCTCCCCATCTCCTTCATATCCACCCTTCACACAAGTGCTTGTTGGACCTTCCACAACTGACCTGTGACCTTTCTGCTCTGTGTCATGAGTCTCTTGGTGGCTGATTGTCATCTGTGGGGCTTTGAAATCTCACTCCTAATAATAGCTGTGGCTTCTTCACTCATCAATTTCTACCTTGACTGCTCCATCCTCCAAATGTCAGGCTGTGCCATGTCATAAGATCCTGGCTCACACTGCTCACTCCGCCCACACTACATGTCTTCTCTGCAGGGACTGCATCAGCATTCATAACAAGATGTGTGTGCTGCCTTCAGAAAGCCTCTTCTGACCCTGTTGTCATTATCCCTGGAGAAAGGAGAAAAGGCCCCCCTCACTTGCATGGGCTTACAGACCTATTTAACTTGACTGTGACTGCATTGATGCCCCCCTCAGGACCAGGCTGCTCAAGTCTCTATGACATACTACAATACTACAGCACTATGGCCAAGGACTTGGGCTCTGGGTTCCAAATCAGACCCCTCACACTTTGTGATATAAGCCCTTAGATGCCATTTTCCCCTCTGGGCCAGCTTCTTCATCTGTCATATGTGAATAATAACAGCACCCCCCTAGGGTAACTGAAGGAATCAAGTGTGAACATTCAGGCAGCCGGCAGTCTGTCATCTGATCCGTGGTGGATGAACTGCTGGTTGTTTTTTTTATTGTTGTCACTATTATCCTGACCAGGGCCATCATCATTAGGGTTCACACTGCCCTAGTGCCTAATAGGTGTGACACATGACAAGTATTAAACTGGGGACTGATGTGGAAGGTTCTATGTCACTGAAAGGCTATGCTCACTCTTTGAACCCTTGTCTTTGTATAATAAATGCTGTTGTTTGTTGAATGAATGTGATGGTTAAGCTCTATTGCCCCCTTGGCTGGATTTGGAATCACCATGAAGATCTGTAAGTCACACTTTTGTCTGGTGCATGGACCGTGAAAGTAACGGGCTGATTCCAACTGGCATAGTATCAAAGGCAGATCCTGGGTGACTGGGGCCTAGGAAGGTCAGAGGTCGTGAGGAAGGACTAGTTAGAAAGCAATCATGACAACATCACCTCACTTCCAGTCCCTGCCAAAGGCTTTGGTGCCCATGTTCAGGGTCACAGAAGCCTGTTTCTGTGGAAGGCAAATGTTTGCTTCCCTAAGGCCTTTTAAGTCATGTGTTCACCTTGGGTTATCATGCCATATCTGCTAATTAGCATAAAGTAATAAGGCAAGCAAAAAGAAGGCATCCACCCCAGTGCACCCTCAGGCTTGTGCACAAGGTCTGTGCCACCTCTGCGGCACTTCCCACTATTCATGCGTAGTACCTTCTTAGTCAGCTGGGCCTGGCCTACAGACACCCAAAACTCTGTACATTTTACCTATTTTGTGTAT
Organism: Peromyscus californicus insignis; assembly: GCF_007827085.1. NCBI lineage: Eukaryota > Metazoa > Chordata > Mammalia > Rodentia > Cricetidae > Peromyscus > Peromyscus californicus. The sequence continues at coordinate 41,286,643 of NW_026294551.1, read as the reverse complement.
GTGGTGTGTGTGTGTGTGTGTGTGTGTGTGTGTGTGTGTGTGTGTGTGTGTGTATGAGTGTGTATGTGTGTGTGGACTTCGATGTCAGGTGTCTCAATCATTCCACCTTGTTATTTGAGACAAGGTTTCTCACTAACCCTAGAACTCACCAATTGGACTAGGATAGCTAGATAGAGAACTCCGGGGATCTGCCTGTCTCTACCTCTCCATCACTGGGATTACAGCTTTACATTGCTATGCTTTAAAAAAAATAGATGTCAGGGACCTAAACTCAGGCCATAATGCTTGCCTGGCAAGCATTCCAACAGCTGAACCTCTCCCTGGCTCTTTTGTAATACCTAAACCCATCTCCCATGCAAAACCAGAGTTGGGGACTTCCAGATGGGCTTCCTGTCTTGCTTTCTTTTATTTTATTTTTTGAGACAGAGTTCCTAGCTGTCCTGGAACTTGCTTTGTAAACCAGGCTGGCCTCGAACTGACAGAGACAGAGATCCACCAGCCTCTGTCTCCCAAGAGCTGAGATTAAAGGCATGTGCCACCACTGCCAGGCCCTGTCCTGGTTTCTATGTTGCATCTGTGTCTAGGGATCCCATCTCCACCCTGGCTCATTGGCAGCTCCCTCTAAGTATTTCCCAGAGCTACTGGGTGTCCCAAACCCTGCAACAAGCTCCCATGAGTGAAACAGCCACATGCTTAGGTTTCAGAAATGAGCACCCATTCCTAGAATTCTTGTTCCCAGGTCCCACACACCTGTCCCAATTTCTAGTTCCCCTGCATGCTGAAGTGTTGTAGGCTGGCATCAAATATCTGGCCTTCCAGTCTCCAGGGAGTGTGTTTCTGCCTGCTGGATATACTCCACCCTTTGAGTCTAAGGAGTGTATAAACCCATCCCTCGTAGACTCACTTGCCCAACTGCAAGAGACACAGTCATTCCTAGCATTATCTCAAAGCTTACCGGAGCTTTTACATAGGCTATTAACAATAATCATTATCTTATTCTTTCAAAGCAAGCAGTTCCTTCTTTCCTGCTTTGTATTAGACTGTGGTGCTGATGTTGGATATTCAGAGTGCCATAAGTGGATCCTCAATATACCACAAAGGCCCATGTGATGGGAGCCTGGTTTCCAGGTCATAACACTGGTGGGGCAGGGGGTCATGGAACTTATAGGAACTGGACCCTAGTAGAAGGAAGTAAGTTCACTGGAGGTGTACCTTTAAATGAAGTTGTAGGATTCCAATCTCTTTCCTCTGCTTCCTCTCCCTCTTTGTTTCTTGACCAAACTGAGGTGAGCAGATTGCTCTACCATGGTCTCTCTGTCATGCTATGCTGTCTCTCCACTGGGGCCAACTGATGATGGAGTAGAACCTCAGAAAATATGATCCCCAAATCCGTGGTGCGTTGGGAAACAATACACAGAGAAAACCTTTTAGCATTTTTTTGTCCTGTTGGAATTTCAGTTTAGTAGGATGATAACAGATAATAAACTAGCAGACAAGGAAATACAGAAATATTCTTTGGCAAGCAGTGGTTATTTTGGACGGAGAATAATGTAGAATCTCAAATATTCCAAGTCACACACTTCTGTTATTTAGATATTTTACAAGCATGCAGTAACCCGGAAAAGAAATAAATACTATAAACAAATAAAAGAATATTTGTCAACCAAGTCTAGCTTTCCATTTCCAACTTAATGTTCCTAAATCAAACAGCTGACTGTCTGGTGACACCATTTATAGAGATGACAGTGACTATACTGCATTTAGACTGAACTATACACAATGTTTGTATTTGTAGTCAATAAAAAAACAGTAGGGATGTGCCTAAGATTTACTGTTACGGCTCATGTACTAGGCTAATTGCTAGAAATGCATTATTTAAGGGCTGGATAGATGACTCCGTGGTTAAGTGCACTTGCTGCTTTGCTAGGGGACTTGGGTTTCTGTCATAGCACCCCCTCTTAGGCAACTCAGAACCACCTGTTACTCCAGCTCCAGGGGATTCAACACTCTTAACTGGCACCTGAGTGTGCCTATATGCATACACACACACACACACACACACACACACACACACACACACACACACGCCAAAGCGAAATCTTAAGAAAAAGTATTTTTCATTTAACACTAGGCATTTTTATCTTTGTTTTCAGAAACTGGAGTTTAAGTGAAACAGCTTACTTGACTGCTGTCCTCCAGCTGCGGGCAGAGTAGCTAGGGCGGTTGCCAGGCCACTCTGCTTTTCCACTGGCTGGGACCCACCCAGAACCAGTTCCCGCATGAAGCGCTTTAGGGTGCCAGAGCAGCAGGAACAAAATCCTAAAGTGGGAGGCACCATGTCATCTCCTGCTCTGCAGCTGAATTGTTGGAGTGTGTATTTTTAAACCCTACTGGATATGCTGAGACTCCTTAAGAAAGACAGTTAAATAAACAGAGTGACGAGGAGACAGGTGAACTTATTTTTAGTGTGTCTCTGTGTAGAGAAGACTCCACAGGCACACAAGAATTTGCCCTGCGTGTTAATGGGAGCAGAGTCCACACATCCCCAACCCTCCTTCTTGGCCGATCCCCCTCAGAAAGGAACCTCATCGCCATGATTTCAGTGGAAGAGTCACAAAAGGAAATGCCAAGGCACACACAGGATGTTCACTGCCACCAGAGAACTTAGAAAAACATGGAAACATCATTTACCAAGGGGCTGGATGGTGGCTTGGAGCCCACCCATGCCAATAGCCACCCAAAACTATGGCAACGACGGGTGATGTTTCATATGAATTGGCAGGGAATGAGGCCCATGAATGTTGTCTGAAGAAGCAAGCAAGTTTCAGGACAACAGTGTATTATCACAATTTTGTAAGAGCTGACAATGAATGCATATGTGTGAATGAATGCAAAATCAATGTGTGCATCTATGAATACTAATAGAGACCCCAAATGCTACTGCCAGCAAAGAAACCATGTCCAGGACACGATGACAAAGAGGGTAACAGGGAAGAGGAAAGATGGTTCAGCAGGCAAGTGTGCTCACTACATAAGCATGAATCTGGATCCCGTCACCCACACAACACTTGGGATGTGATCTCAGATACACCTGTCACTCAAGTGACTTGGGGTGGAGAGACAGGAGGATTGCTGGGACTTAGTGGTTGCCAGCCAGCCTCAAAGGAACAGATGAGGAGTAACAGAGGACATTTCAATGCCTTCCTCTGGTCTCTGTGCCCACACAAGCACACTAACACACACATGTACATACATCACACATATACACCATGTTCACACATGCATACACACACACATTAAGAAGCTCATGTTTGTGGTATTTGTATTTGTTCATGTCTTATTTTGTTTCTTTTTTTTTTTTTTTTTTTTTTTTTTTTTTTTTTTTTTTTTGGTTTTTCAAGACAGGGTTTCTCTGTGTAGCTTTGCGCTTTTCCTGGAACTCACTTGGTAGCCCAGGCTGGCCTCGAACTCACAGAGATCCGCCTGCCTCTGCCTCCCGAGTGCTGGGATTAAAGGCGTGCGCCACCACCGCCCAGCTTATTTTGTTTCTTATTTGTAGTTTACTTTTTTTTTTTTAGGAGAGAGAAGCTCCCACTGTGTGTCATAGGGTGGCTTTGTGCTCATGACCTACATCAGTCTTTTGAGTCTTGGGACACAGACACGCTTTGTGCATCTCTCAATGTTCTAGGGGTTGTAAGGTACACTTAGTTTGAAATTTAAGAAGCGTCATTAAGATGAAACACTATAATCCCATCTTGTTGCTCCCCTCTCCTGAGTCAGCACAGGGTGCCTGAGGGGATGAGGACAGCCTCTAACTCCTTGTCTATCCTGCCATGTGCCAGCCCATCTGTCCTCACACCTCAGTAGCAAGCCCTCCCTTTGTCCAGTAGAGAACGATCCCGAGATGGCAAACAGGTGGGACGCTTGGACGATGCCTGGCTCTCTTCCCCCATTGATTTCTTTCTCGGAGCCATGATTTGTGAGGAACATCCTCTGAGCTCCTCTCTGTGGATGTGAAGGTGTTAACTGTGGGATCCTCACTTGTTCACTCTGTTCCTTAACCTGCCTGGAGGTGCACATACACAAAGCACTCAGCCACGCCCTCAGCATACATACATCCAGCACCCACGTGCACACAGTATTCACACATCATTCTCAGATACAGGGGTGCAAATGCACACACGGGCATGACGACACAAGAGATGAGCAAGGCAAACAGACAACAGTTCAAACCTTGAGCTTAAAGGCAAAAGGCACAGGCTAAGAACACAGGGACATGTCCCTACACATAGGGTCACAACTCAGTTTTTCAAATTTGGCTCTATCTAGCCTTTTCAGCAATCTGACTGCAGAACCCCCTGAGCATGTGAAGCTCCCCCATGAACTAAAGGCTCCTAGGAAGAAGACACATTTCTTAGCCATAGTTTCCCTTTCAGGGTCCTTTCCCAGAATCCCATAGTCCTGGTACCTTTTTGGCCTTTTCAAACTTGCCCTAAGCAAAGACGCCGATGCCAGTCTTGTGCTTGTGGTTTTCGGTCAGAAGTTTTCCTCACCACTATTCCTGAGAGGATGACTTATCTATCACTCCCTGGGAAATTCTCCAAGAGGACGGGCCCTGAACAGCTGCTTTCCTGAAAGGGAAAAGGCTGTTAACAGTGTAGCACAGGGAATACCATGGCATTCAGGTTTCTTCCAGAAGGGGGCTTCACTGCCAGCTCAAATCCTAATCAAAAAGTGACTTTTCTCACCAAAAGGTGGAAGAAAATGGCCACCTTGCCCCACTGAGGGTAGACAGAGCCCTCAGACTAGACAGCCTCTAAACAACGAAGTTCTCCCTCAGTTAACAAATAGAACCAGCAGTCAGCCTTTGGCAGGGCTTATTGGAGGGAATAAAAGGCTTCAGAAAAAAAAAAATCAATGGATAATGATTATCCTTAAAGTGCCCTTCGAGCAATTGCATTAGCGGAGACGAAGAACAGCCTGCACATTGTAACAAGGGTACTGATACACGGAAGTGACCATAACAGGGACAGTGATTGCTCATCTCCCTTTCTGCCCCTTGGTGGGAGGAAGATGGTTGCTCACTGGATCAAGATTCCAGCTTGTGTCTGGTGGAGAATTCAGTTAAAAGGTGCTGTGGAGGGAATGCTGAAGTTGCCAAGGTTTTGATCTACATAATAAAGATGTGAGGGAGAAGAAAGGCCCAGGCAAAGAGCCTGAGGTGCAGAGAGGAAAGAGTGGGAGAGGGAGAGAGAGAGACAGGGAGGGGTGGAAAGGGGAAGGGAGGGAGGGAGATGGGGAGAGGGAGAGCCAGAGAAGGGGGGGATGGGAAAAGAGTGGGAAAGAGAGGGATGGGGAAAATGAAGGGGAGAAGGAGAGGGAGGAACAGAGGGGGAGAGAAAGAAGTAGAAAGAGGGGGAGGGAGGCTGTTGCGGAGGGTAGGGGAGTTATGAGAGGGTGATGTCTTACAAGAGATCATTTGGAAGAGGGACCTGGATTTTAAAGATACGTTCTTTGAGTTGGAAATGTACACCCACCTTTTGCAAGTCATCATCAGGAAACTGAGCCCGCCTAATTAGCGTTTGATTGCCAGACTGTGTTCCTTTGTAACTAAAAGTCACAGAGCCCCCTTATGATCTACCTGGATCATGTAACCAGTCCCACACAGAGAGTTGTTGGCCACAGGCAGCTGTACTGAACCCTCACAGGCAGGCAAGGGCAACAGGGCTCAGTGAAGCTCAGCTTGCCAGGGGCTGTCAGAAAATTAAGGCATCCACTGAGAAGGCCAGGCCTCTGTGGGACTGTAGATGACCTGGGACGTGCAAGAGAACTAGCCAAGCCCAGAAGACAGCTCAGAGCCCATGGGCACAGCAGCTGTACTTTTAAGAATTCTTAACTTCAGTAGTCTTTCGGGCCCTACTGAGTGGCATTCAAAGTATGTAGTATAAACTCATAACTGTTTTAATTATATCCTAAGAGGCATGCTCTTCCCATATCAGAGGATTAGATCGGTCATTCCAGCAGATCCACGCAGTGCAGCTGAGACTGAGCCCTGCTCCTTCACTGCCCCGGAGACTCAGCCTTTGGGTACTGAGAACAGATAACTATGTGGAGGCAGACCATCCTGTGACATGGTTTGTTGCCCTCCAGGCTGGCTGCACATCACACTTAAGCTTGAGTCCCTATTGCAGAAAAAGGCCAAGAAGAGTCCCTAGTTAAAAGAACGGCAGACAGCTTAGACTCCTGTAAACATGGAGTCTTAAGATTATGTAATACTCTGGCCCAGTGCTGAAACTGTGTCTGATAGGGCCAGGCTGCCTATTTCCTCTACAGGGAAGGATAATCCTGGCTCTTGCCTCTCTCCATGGAGGCAGCTTTTCCCTCAGGCCCTGGAGAGTAGCTTTTTCCATCCTCACAGAATCTCCTGACCTGAAGCCCCACTTGACATCCAGTTTTCCGAGGTTTCTATTCTTCAGCCCAGCACCCAGCCATGATCAAGACTCAGAGGAAAAGCTGAGCAGACGGAAAACACAAAACAGCGAGAGACGACTAACTCTGTCCAACAGCACATCAGCATGCAGCGCAATGTCTTAGTGCCGTGCTCAGCACACACGCGCGCGCGCGAGCACACACACACACACACAGAAGGATATACAGGCACACACACACACACACACACACAGAAGGATATACAGAGACACACACACGGATATACAGACACACACAGAAGGATATACAGACACACACACACAGATATACAGACACACACACACACACAAGGATATACAGAGACACACACATGGATATACAGACACACACACACATACACAGAAGGATATACAGAGAGAGACACACACAGATACACACACGGATACACACACACACACACACACACGGATATACAGACACACATGCACACACACAGATATACAGACACACACACACGCGCGCGCACACACACACGGATATACAGACACACACGGATATACAGACACACACGGATATACAGACACACATGGATATACAGACACACACATGCACACACACACACACACGGATATACAGACACACACGCGTGTGCGCGCACACACACGGATATACAGACACACACGCGTGTGCGCGCACACACACACGGATATACAGACACACACGCATGTGCGCACACACACACGGATATACAGACACACACGTGTGCACACACACACACACACACACACACACCTCTGAACTGTGCTGTTCCCTGCTTGTGTTTTCACGCACATCAGTACCGACCAGGGCCTCAGGGACTACACAGATGAGGCCAGGGAAACGGGCTCACTCAGGCTCCACAGCAGGTTATGGCTGACTCAGGGTTGGAGCCAGCTCTCCAGGCTCCTTGTCTTCTGCTCTTCCTCCCTGGACCCTTCATGGATACCTAGAATAGTGCAGGGTATTCCTTACTTTGTCACCCCAGAAACCCTTCATGGGCTGGCAAGATGGGTAAAGGTGATTGAGGTCAAGCCTGAAGACCTGACTTCCATCCTGGGAACCTACACAGTGGATGGAAAGAACTGACTCCTGTAAGTTGTCCTCTGACCTCTGTACATGTCACATGTGTGTACACTTACATGTGCACATGCCCCTACTAAATAAATGAATGTAAAAAAAAATTTTAAGTAGCCCCTCTCTTTGTAATTAAACAGAATCTGTCTGAGAGAAAGGGAGACTGAGGCACACTGGTAAAGTTGATGATACTTCACTTCTCCCTGCTTGCACTTTTGGAGCAGAACAGTGAAGGACTCTTGGTTACAGGGTAGTTCAAAGTCAAGATAAACACCTTTAGCACCATAACATGATCCATACAAAGGCAATGATGAGAGAGGATAAACATGCCTTTGGTCTGTAAAATGGGCATATTAGCAGGCTCTCACACAGCACTGTGGGGGGGCATTTACTGAAATATAAGACTATACATATTTTATCAGAGGGCTGATACTCTTAGCTATGGCATTATTAGAGGGCATGGCATCATCAGGTAAGGCAAACAGACTTTGATTGGCACCGAGAGCACAAGACACACCTGTGGTCCACACACCGATTCAACTGGAAGATGGTAATGCTGCACCGTAGGTTTTTAAAGGCACCAAGAAGGACCCCATCAGTTAGGGCTGCTCACCTGGTCTCCACACAGGCAAACTTGAGACTCGATACCAAGCTCCTCCATGCAGCTGGCTGAGCATGCAAAGCATGCTGAACATGCCAAGCCATGGACAGGTGTATCTTAGGATCTGACATCTATCCCAGCTTGCAGCAAGGAGCTCTAAGCACCAGACTATGTGGCCAAGGAAAAGCAGAGGTGGGAAAACAAGGTCAGAGCTAGCTGAGTCATTTCTGAAGTCAATTGTTCTCTGACACACACTGTGACCTCTGGTAGCCTTAGCACAATGCCTGACCTTCATGGCTGCCTATGAATATCTGTTGAACAGAATGGATCAATAAAGGATGCAGACCAAGGTCAAATCAGAACCCAAAGCTCAAAAATCATTATCGTCTCACTTCCCATCATCAAACCTTCCGGCAGAAGTCAGAATTTTCTTCACAGTGCCCTGGACTGACCTTTAGTTCTTCTCTGCGGTCCCCAGCTCTTAGCCTGTGAGTATCGCCCAGGGACTAAGAATTCCTATTTGATTACCTCCCAACACCTCAATTAATTTGCATGATGCTGTCTGGCCAGGACCTTATCTCGGTCTAATGTGAACCTGAGAAGGACCACCTCTGGGTCACATCATTGAAATGCCAAGTACCTTCATTAATGCTTGGCTCTGGTACAAGTAAGAGACCTGTGAACTCTTTGGAGCATGGCTGTGAAGGGGCTGGGTCACAGGGCACCAGGCAGCCCTAGCTGAGCCAGGGCTGTCTGTGGCTGAGCACACTGATTGGATAGCAAGGCTGGACATTGTTGGCAGCTCCAACTACTGTATGACACCCATCACCATCCCATTACAAAAGATGGAAATACTCAAATTCTACTGGATGTGAGCCGCAGTAGGGGATGCGCTTTCCAGGGTGATCCTGTGTGCTCTGCATTCAATATAATCCATCATTCTAGGACACACTTTATTTCACATTTTACTATCACTGGAATTTGAGTGTGTCTTGGAATTTGAGTGTGTCTTGGGAACTAAAATGTCACGCAATCAACAGGCAGGGCTTTTTGTTCTTTCTAAGTGGTACCCACACAGTTCAGTTTCTTCCAATGTTGTCGCGGCTACCATCCAGCCAGCTTCACCACCCTCTCTGTGTCTCAATCTACTTACATCATATTGTCGCAGGAACACAGGAAGTCCACTAGCACAGCCTGATTCAAGAATTTCCAGGGAGAGAGTGGACCTGAGATTTGCAAATATTGAGCTATCATGCCAGGAGTGGAAAGGTTTATAAGGAGGAGTGTAGAAAAGAGAACATACTGAGACTTTACATCAGTCACACTGGAGTTTCTAATCTACCTACCTCCCTTACTGATTAACCATGAAGAGATAGGTGAATTATTTAAACAACCAAATGTCTCAGTTTTCTCACCTATGAAACACTGAGCAGCACTTTTCCCCTTCAGAGCAACTGGAAACACAAAACTTAGAAAGTAGGAAGTGTTGCCCCAGGGCCTGCATGTAATAGGTCGACAAAAATGAACAGTAACCATGTCAATGGCAGTGTTGATGGTACTTGAGAAAAAAAAGTCACGAAAGTAGCAAACACATCTTGTACCCCTGTGACATCAGCTAGCATAAAGACATGATTATCAACTACAGTGCATCCTATTTTATTCAATTAACTGTGCATTTCTTTACCACTACCATTAACACTAATTTTCCATGATGAGAGCCACATATAATCCTCCCGCTGATGGGTGCCCCATTACCAAGATACCCTCGTGGGCATCTTTTGCTTCAGTAAATATCCGCATAGTCTAGGTATTGCAGCTGGCTGGCTCCATCAAGGCTTTCTAATACAGCCATACTCACCCCGGTTTTGTGAGTTAAGTCGTGTGTCCAATGGATTTCCCTGCTCTCTCACTGTAGCGATGCATTCTTCCAACATCATGTTCTCTCATTGATTATTTCGGCTTACTGAACTATTTGAACTTGATCGGCCCTACATCATCTTTCTTCTTTTCATTCTCTCTCACTGTTCCCTGGTCGTAGGGCTTTCTGTCAATCCTCACTGGCCTAGATGCTTGCCCCACATCAGCATCTGTTTGATCTCATGCCCATTAGCATTTCCTCCCCAGTTTCTTGAGGTTATTTCCCACGATCCAGCCATTAAATGTTCCTTAAAACTTTTAAACCTTGGAGAGGAGAATGAACTGCTCACAGATGCAGGCCAGGTTTTGAAGACATAAATGAACCCTTGGGGATGAGTTCCACCATGTGGACTATTTCAGTGCTCTCTATTAGGTTCAAAATAGGGGAGGCATATTGACTATGATATGCTGAAGAAATCAGAAGTTTCATTTCAAACCCATTAACTAAGTAAATGCTTGGAGATTTGAATGATTTTAATAAACAGGTGCTTCTCGCCTGTCACCTGGTATTGTCAACATTTGTAAGCTAACACCCTTAGCTTCCTTGTGAATTCTGGGTACATAAGTGGTCACTGAATTAATTGAATGTATGAGACATTTTTTACGTGGACTTATGGGAAAGTAGGTAGGTGGGAGAAAGAGCAGTAGAGAAAATAGGAAGGAGAGAAAGAAAAAGAAATAAATAGGGATGGTGGATAAAGCAATTCAAATCAGACAATTAGGTTCTTCGTTGTTATTATTTAGGCTTATTTTTAAAGTTGGCGTGTGAAACACTGATATGATCTATCACTGGTGTTATAGACATTTTCTGTCACCGTCTCCTAATTACTCAGAGGCAGAGGGAACGTTCCCATGTGACTGAGGAGGCCATGGAAAGTCTGGGAGCTGAAGTATCTGCATCTAATTTTATACTGTGAACCAGTGGCAGATCTCGAACTCAAGCCCTGAGCTCCTAAATCAGTGCTCTTTCTTATCCTCCATGTTACCAGAAGTGACAAGGGGACATGCTGGAAGCAGCATATTACTGCTCTCCTCATTCCTTCTGTTCAAGATCTTGGCTCTATTTCAGATTTAGAGTGTTGTAGACGAGGGTAAGGAGACGAACCAGCAATCCCACATTGGGGATACTGAGACAGACTTAGGAATTGAAGGCCAGCCTGGACAGCAAAACCCTCTGCCAAACAAACAAACAAACAAACAAACAAACAAACAAACCATAAAAGATAGAACCATCTACAGCAGTGGTTCTCAACCTGTGGGTCATGACTCCTTTGGGAGTTGATTGATCCTTTCTCAGGGGTCGCACATTGAATATCTTGCATGTCAGATATTTACATTACAATTCACAACAGCAGCAAAATTACAGTTATGAAGTAGCAATGAAAATAATTTTATGGTTGGGGGGGCTCACCACACCACGAGGAACTATATTAAAGGGTTGCAGCATTAGGAAGATTGAGAACCATTGCTCTAAAGGATCAGTCCTTGGCCCAAGATGTTTTATCTATCTCAGAAAATAACACCCAAACACGATGGGGGACGGAGACCTAGCTCAGGTGATAGAGCACTTGTCCTGTGTGTATGAAGCCCTGGGTTTGATCTGCAGAACCAGCCCCACCTCACTCCCACCCCCCACCAACACATCCACAGTCTCAGATTTCTACAGTAGGAGGAACAAACTGGAAATAGACTCCTTTCTGGTTTTCCTGACCAGCTCCTTTTGAGTCCCAAGTCTTCTCCTTAATAGTGGGGACCCGGAGCTAAGAACTTACACTGTCTTTGTGTCTCAATATAATTTATGCCCCTTACCTAGGTATTTGACACCTGACCCTTGACCTTCACAAACAAAGGATCAATTCCTGATGTCTTCTGGTAAATTCAGTTCCCAAGTGCTGTTTGCTGGCCATCTTGTCTGTGACCATTCTCTGTTGGACCTTGGATAAGCTGTCAGAATGCAGCACAGGATTTGCACAGATAGACCAGCCTCACTCAAACAACCAGGTGAGAACATGGTATGTGTAGCACAAGCCAGCCTTCTTTACCAGGTAATTAAAATTCTCATAGCCCATCTATAAGGTTGTTGGTATTATTTCCAATTTACATATGGGAAAACTAAGGCTTAAACAGGTTTAGCAAACTTATCAGTGTGGAATATCTAATGAGTGATCGGGCAGGAATTCAAATCCGGTTTTGCCTGAGGGAAGAGCCTGCAGTGTGTGGGCACACCCCACCCACCACGTACCCAAGCAAGGAGCCCCTCACACTTGTCAGTAAGCGCTTCAGTGCTTTGTTTTCAGACCCCAACACACCAAAAGCTTGGACCCAAGCTTCTAAGGCAAGGCGTCTTCTGACTCAGTTCTTTTGTGTATGAACTCACATCCCCCAGCAGCATGAACAATTTTAGCAGTGACAGGCACAGGGCTCTCTCACGCCTGATAGGGATCGGAAACAGAGAGAAGATAAGAGGTGTGTGCATTCCAGATTATGGGTAAAAGGCTTGGCTGAGGAAAAGATTCCATTGTCCTGAGAAATGACCTTATGCCAGGAAATGAGGAAATGCGACTCGCTGGCTGGCTGGCTGGAGAGATGCTAAAATAATAATGCAGGCGAAGGGGGGAAGGAGGCAAAGGGGAGAGGAGGGAGCAGCTATGGCCTCAGCCTTCCTTCTGCACCCAGGTGGTATGAGAGGAAGGAGCTGAGCCATTGCAGTGAGCCCGAGGACTGCAGAAACAGAGGCAGTAGTGGCACAAGAGGACGAGGGATTAGGAGTTAGCCCCATGCTGCATCTGTGTTTCACATGGAGCAGGTTTTTATAGACCTTGAGCTTTGAAGGGTGGATTCCAGAAACAGAAATAACAAAAGCACAGTGCTTGCACAAAGAGGTTCTACTGAAAAACCAGATTCCTTGCTGAACGGGATAGGGCTATTGGTGAGGGGCAGCCCCTGCAATAATAGCTTCTGGATGCATAGGCAAAAGGCTAAGAGAGAAAAGCTACATGTCCTTTGCCCTTGGAGTGTGTATACTCTGCAACCTACTGCACGATGGTAAGGAGGAGGAGAGCAAAGCCACAGCAGCTGGTTAGGGACAGCTGGTAGCCAATGGAGCAGAGGGTAGGGCTGGCCGAGAGAAGTCTTGACTAAGAAAAGGGTCCCTATAGATGTATTTTGAGTCTTGGAAGATAACAGAGGCGTGACCTGTGTGGAAGAAGGGCATCATTCCCGGTGGGGAACTCTGTCATAGTCCAGTGCCATTGTTTTGGCCAGGCAGCATGGCTACTTTGATTGGCATGCAAAGAGGTGAAAAAGCACCCTGAGAAATACCTGCGTGCACCTCATGGCCTCTGTTTCCTGGTCTATGAACTGGAGAAACAATCCCTGCCCGGCAGATGTTGGGAGGAGTCAAAGGCCTGGTGTGTGTCAAGGGGCCAGCCAGCTGCTTGTTATTAAATAAATGCTCTGTAGATGGTCAGTTCCTCTATACTTATTACAATCAGAAGGTCATGGGCCCCAGGGGCTTGTATTAGTTGCTTTTATAATCTCTGTGATCAAACACCTGACAAAAACCACAACTTAACAGCAGCAGCGTTTATTTTTGCTTATAGCTGAAGAAGGAAAGAATACATTGACTCACCTCCTCTGGCAAGATTTCTTCTCTGGAAGGTTCCACAACCTTCCCAAACAGCACTACCAGCTGAGGAGCAAGTATTTAGACACTAGATCCTGTGGGGCACATTTCACATTCAAGCCACAATAGGGCCTCTCTCATTCAGACTCGGACACTGGAAGGGACCTTAGGCAGCTTTGCCTCGGTTGGTAGACTGGAACCAAGCCCTGTTTGATCCCTCATACTGAAAAACAAACAAACAAAACAAAACAACAACAAAAAAAACCAGGTATGGTGGCTTATGCCTGTAATCTTAATACCCAGGAGGTGGAGGCAGGGGAATCCAAAGTTCAAAGTTATTATCTCCAAGTTCAAAACCAACCTAGGCTACATGGGATCCTATATCAAAATAATAATGATCATAATAATAAACCTAAGAGAGGCCAGTTATGATAGTCCATGCATGCAATCCCAGCACTCAGGAACATGGGTCAAAAGAATAGAGAGTTATAGGCTAGCCTGGGCTATATAGTGAAAAACCTTTTTCAAAACACACAAGTAAAGCAAAACAAAAAAGCTGGAAATTGTAGCCTATCTCAAAAATAATATTATGCCCCCCTCTACTTGTCCAAAAAGTTAGGCAGGGGACTCCCCTGGGCATTCTGAAGAGTTCCAACTTCTCTTCCTTCCCCCATGATTTTCAGTATCGGGTTACCCATCTCCTGAAGATGAGGGGCAGATCAGAAGGGACAGGAGTGTTGGGGTACACATTCTGACAGCCTCTGCCCCACCGCATGTCTGGATGCCACACGTGCATGTGTGTGTTTGTGATTCTGTGTATAAATGTGTAACTTTCTCTGTAATTGCAATGCCCAGAAAAGGGCAGGGGAGGGGCCGAATTAAAGCCAAAGATAATTGTCATTGATCGATCTACTTAATGGTCTGAAAACGCCCAATTAGAGCAGTGTGCAGGGCTGGCTGCTGAGCTACAGGGCTGCATGGTGTTCTGCTTCAATCAAGGTGCCCCGTGGATGGCCACAGTTAGCTTCATGGAAAGACCCTTTGGGATTTGACCTCTACTGTTCATGCCCTGCCTCCCAGGGTGTGGGAGCCTGGATTCCACACAGCAGGGGAGGGCACAGTGAGATGGCACCACCACTACCCCATTCTGTAGTAGCCAGTGAGGACACTCACCATTATGAATCACAGGGCATTGCATTTAGTAATATTCATTCTTTCCTTTATAAATATGAGCTGAAGGTAGGCTGTTATCAGGATGAATCTCATCAAGAAATGCCCAAGAGAGAGACTCCATCTAGTGGTGGCCACCTTTAGCCAAAGAGACTTGCCTTCCAGCTCTCCCAAGTCTGTGACAATAGGAGGTCCACTGAGTCTCTGAGCAGAGAGAGAGAGAGTACCAAAATAAGACCTAATGAGCTGAGATCCTTTCCACATCGTAATCTGGCCAGAGCCACCACAATGTGATACCCCACCTGGACTTTTAAGAGATGAAGCCTTAGCCAGCTGTTCGCTGTAGAAACCATCACCTACATATTGGAGCCCTCTCTCTGGGAAATATTCAGTAACTATCTATGAAATAAGTGAGTAAGGAGCCACCAGGAGACAGCTTGAGCTGCCCATCTGCAAAAGTCTTCTACAAGCCCCCTTTCCAAATTAGGAAACTGGTTTCCAAAGACAGGCTAACAGAACCAACGCGAGTATCCCTCACATGGGGCAATCTGCAGAGCTCAACCCCATGGAGCCTGCTTGTGTGGAATACGACAGGAGCTGAACACAGAGGCTGAAATGCCTGGGCCTCGGCAGACCTATGTAAAACGAGATGCTCAGTTTTCCTTATAAATGCAATCTTGATCCATTTGCAGACCAGTGGCCTGTGTAAACTATTCAAGGTATGTGTGCACTTTCAGGAGATGTGTTTGAAGGAATTTCATCTTTGAACACCATGAAGCTGTACTGTTAAAAAAAAAATCCGAGAACCAATTCATGATACAAAAAAAAAAAAAAATCTCAGGAAAGTAGAAATGAAGAGGTGCTTCCTCCACTTGATAAAAAGCATTGTACAAAACCACCACATACTTAGCGGTGAATGATTGGGTGCTTTCGAAGGCCTGGAAGCAGAGATAGACCCTTCCTTCACTTTTGTGCAAAAACAGAGCTGTAAGCTCTTGCCAGCACAACAGGCAAGAAAGGGAAATGAGAGACGGAAATCCTAGAAGAAGAACTGAATTGACCCCTGTTTGAAATGGTGTGATTGCCACCTGTAAAGTCAAGAACAACCTTAGGGGACTGGGAAGTGGGTTCAGCAATACTTCAGCACACAAAACACAATTTTGTTTCTATACATGAGTGTATTAGCCAAGCTTGGTGGTGGTGTAACAAAATACCCAAGAGAACAACTTCAAGGAGGGATGGTTCATTTGGGCTCATGGGTTAGAGGTTTCAGCTCATGGTCACTGTGATGGGCTTGACACACTGTAGATTCACCTGGGAAGGTGGCGTTGATGATTACCTAGATTAGATTGACCTGTGAGCAAGCCCATGATGGATTTTCTTAATTGGGTTAAGGTGGGAAGACCCACCTTGAACATAAGCAGCATTGTTTTAGGGGCTGGGCCCTGGAGTGAATCAAAAGGAGGAGCTGAGCACAGAGATGCACGCATTAATTCATGACTTTCTACTCTGAACAGTGATGCCTCAAATGTCTCCCACTTTAACCTCACACTGGTGACTGTAGCCTAGAACTATAGGCCAAATACACCCCTTCTTCTTTAAGCCACTTTTTATTTTTTTTAAAAAATCACAGCAACAAGAAGCAAAACAAGGATGGTCACTTGTCTCTGTCCCAGGCCTGGAGTTATGCAGCTCGCCATGACACCAAGGGACACCTGGCAAAGCTCACTCACCTTAGAGTCTGGGAAACCAGGAGGAAGGCAGTTCCAGGCTCTCGCCTTTGACACTTTTCTGTCTAGGCTCTCAGATCAGAGGATGATGCTACTCTCCTTCAGGGTGGGTCTTCCTCCCTTAATTAATCTTTTCTGGAAACATCCTCTCAGCCATACCCAGAGATGTGCTTTCTGAGCCTCGTAGGTGCCTCACAGCCCAATCAAGATGACAGGATAATCAATCAATACAACTGGCACTAAAAGAACGGCCCAATGAAATGAAAGCAAAATACCATTTATGGTTGCTAAGAACTGAAATGTTTATGGTCGAAATATGCACAGAATTTGCACGTCTTAAACTACGTATGTTTACGAAATGAAGCAAATATCTTAATAAATGGAGATCCTCCACCATGTTCACTGATTGATGGAGTCAACATATCAGCTCTTTACTCTAATTAATTTCCAGACTTAATGCAATTCCTAGTAAAATCCAAGAAAGATTTTTGTAGATAAAGATAGATTATTCTGAAATAGATAAGGTAACCAATACAGTTTGAACAGTTTTGAAATAGAGAATTCCTAAGTGGTAGGAATTGGCCTATGTGACTAACTGGTAGAGGGCAGGGTTGTGGGTGTCACTATTAAAAAGACACCAGGGTCCTTGCAGTGTTGGTGATCTGTGTGCTGCCTGAGGGGATGCTGGAGTCTCAGTCATGGTATGATTTTGGTGAAGACATTAATAAGAGGAAATGTGATGTACAGGATTTGTCTTTTTTTTTACAGCTTTATATAAATCTGAAAGTGCCTCAAAATAAAAAAAAACCTAAAACTCTAGATCTAATAAAAATTTTTGTATAGAACTTTGAGCATGCGCATACACACACACACACACACACACACACACACACACACACACACACACACACACGCAAGTGCACACAGAGTGGGTGACATTTGAGTAAAGTCTATAATCTAGTTAATTGTATTGGTTTAGTTAAGTGCTTTGTGCCGATGTCAGTTTCCTGCTTTTGATAATGTACTACGTTATGTAAAATGCTGAGAAAAGCTGAGTGATAAGTATATGGAACTACTTTGTTAATTTTTGCAACTTCTTGTGAGTCTATAATTATTTTGAAATTAGAAAAAAAAAGTTTTTTAAGTACTAAGAACAGAAAGGAAAGCATTTATTATCAGGCTGAATGTGAAAAGTCCCACCCTGACAGTTCCCTGAAGGCAGGCCGCATAACTTCCAGAAGGTGTACTCTGTGTATAGACCTCAGGGTGGAGGGGGTTGGGGGGGGTAGAGTGGTATTGTAACCTCGGGGGACTTCCAGCTCAGATCTCATAGATGTAGTGGGGGAAGGGGCAAGCATCCAGTTTTCCCTTTTCTCTAGAGCCCCAAACCGGTGCACAATGAAGCCAGTTTTCCAGGAGCCCCAGTCTCCTGGAGGGTAAGATGTGAGTATAAACCACATGCTTGAGTTATAGTCCTGTCCCTATTTGGACCCGTTCACTGGGTTCGGCTCCTTACAAACGGCTTCTTCATGCCGGCCATTAGAGAAATGAAAGGGATATTAACAAAGGAGTAGGGCAGAGGAGATAGCCTCCTCTCTCCTGCACACACTGGAATGTGGTATTGTGAGGCACGTGGGGACACATCATCCTGGCAGGGTGTGGCAGGAATCCCAGAACAGTGTGCACACACACGTGTGCAAGACTGATTAACTTGGCCCATAATAGAAGGGCCTCATCTGCTTGCCCATCTGTGAAATGGGGAGGCTGCCAACGTTCCTGTTACCCTAGGTCCAATTGGCTCCCGGCGGAAACTGGAATATGGGATACTGGATCTAGTATTTAGGTCCTAAGACAACAGGAGCAGAATGTAGGGATGTGAAGGGAGACAGAGGCTGCTCTCAGGGCATAATGCAAGGGGAGAGAGAGGGAAGGGCTGTGTGATCCTGCTGGAATGTGTCTGGAAACTTCAAGTTCCTGTACAGATACATCTATCACAGTCAGCACACTGAGTGGTAGTCATAGCATGGTGGGATGTCACACTCCTGGCTGCCCCTCGGCTAGTTCCTATCCTTCCCTCTAGCTTACAATGGAGTAAACCGGTTCAGGAAGGCTCCATGTGTGGTATGCCATCATGTATTTGTGGTAGAGTCCATCCCAGAACCCCAGATCCAGACCTCATACTGTCAATCACAACTTGAAAGTTTCCTGGTGACACATTTGGAGGGAGCTGGAGCCAGTCACCTGTCAGCTCTGTGGCTAACTCAAGGCGTGATGCTGGTGCCTAGTGAACTTCCCTCCTGCCTCAGGGAAGCTGCCCCCTTGGCAGCCAGAGGAAACAGAGTGACGACATAAATTCTCCCATGCATGTCTCCAGTGATGCCGGTGACTAGGAAATGTGATCTAGAGAACCAAAGACCAAGTGCTAGGAGCTGGAACACACCTGGATGGATAATGCTGGCAGCAGACAGAAGCTGGTTATCAAGAGGCAGGGTACAGGAGCCTTGTGGTGTGGCTCAGTGGGAAGGCACTGACCCAGTGTGCGTGAAGACCTAGGTTTCAATCCTAGCACTACCAACACCAAATCTCGAAAAGTAGGGACTAAATCCCAACTCTGCCAGTTCCTAGCCAGATGCCCTCGGCAAGTGTTTGCCCTCTTTGTCTTGGCTGTATTTCTGGGGTGGGCAAAAGGAAATAACACCGTTGGTCCCAGCGGGCTCAACAAGGATAGAGTAATGAATGGTCTTAGACTACAAAAGACTTCAGATGTTAAGGTTTATTTAGTGAATGGGACCCTTGCTATTGTTACTAGAGAGCAGGAAGCCAGAGAATTGGATGGGATGGAACATTTTCTAACCTTCTTCCCTGCTGTGGGTCAGCAGAGATTTGGCTTTCTAAATCCTATGCTCTGCCCCAGCACCAGCTAGGCAGTGGTGACCTCCTAAGAATGTGTTTAGAATAGCCTCGTCCTACCCCACCTCGCCCTGGGCCCTCTCCTCCCTCCTTTCCTCTTCATGACATTTGCCATCATTTGGGTTTTGAAATTATCACATAAAATAATGCATAGCACCCGAAAAACATAAGGAGATTGGCACATGTGATTTCCTCCAGTCGAGGGAATAATGTCTCCATGGGATTCCAGAAACTTCAGTCTCCTGAAATGGGTATTTTGGCCCCAGCTGTACAGAAGAAAAGTCAGGCCAGTTACGCCTGTGCCTTGCCACCCTGCTGCAGGCCTGCCTGGGAGCTCTTGTCTCAGGGATTTGGTTTCGTTCTTCCATTAGCTTCTAAGTTTAAGAAAGCCACAGATTGCTTTGGCCAGCTTCCCAGTGTTTCGGTTAGGAGCGATTTGCTTAATTTTGGAGCTTGTGATGTGGAAGGAGGCACATAGAATCTGGAACTGGCCAGCTAAGGTCAGGATTCAGCTCCCCCACTTACTATCCGGAATCCCCATCACTATTTAAAAATGAAGTGGAATTCCAGATGTATTCTGCTATCCACAGGGAAATCTGTGGATATAATTCTGTATGTTTCTTTAAAAATATCTAGAAGGCAAAATTATACTCCTTTACAGATGAGGAAATTAGGATATAAAGGAGTCCAGGAAGGCGCTCAGTTGGTAAGCACAGGGTCCCTTGTTTGAACCCTAGTACCCAGGTGAAAAAACCTGTCATGATGTCTCACTTGTAATCAGTTCCTGGGGAGATAGAGACAGGAGAATCTGTAAGGCTCACTGGTAAGCAGGCTAGCCTAATGGATGAGCCCCAGGTCTCTGTGACAGACCCTGTTTCAAAACCAGGATGGACTGGGGCTAGAAAAATGCCTTGGCTATTAAAAGGCTTGCACTGCTCTTGCAGAAGATCTGAGTTCAGTTTCTAGCACCCACTTCAGGTGACTCACAACCACCCATAACTCCAGCTCCAGTGGATCTGATGCCCTCTTCTGGCCTCCATGGGCACTCACACTAACAAGACATATACCACCCCACCCACCTCCACAAACATATATATATACATAATTTAAAATAACTTTATAAAAAGTTAGGTAGATGGCCCCTGAGGAACAGCATCTGATCTCCACACACATACATAAAAAACACATGTACACTTACATATAATAAAGAGATAAAATAAATAAACAGTAAAAGAATCTTATGCCAGTCAGAAAGATAGTCATGAAGAAAACAAATCAGAAGAAATACCAGTCCAGCAACTACAAGAGACAGTATGGAAGTTTTTCAAAACACTAAAAATAGATCTACCATATGAGCCAGCTAGACCCCTCCTATTTTTATCCAAAGGACTGTAAGCCAACATGCCACAGAGATACTTGTGCATCTGCATGTGGCTACATTATGGAACCAACTTAGGTGTCCAAAAGCAGAGGAAGAACAAAGCTATGCGCTCTGTTAAAAAGCATTAAATACCCTGGCAGATAATCGTATTAGGTGAATTGAGCCAGCGTCAGAAAGACACATTTTGTTTTCTCATTTGTAGTTCCTAAGTGATACATAAAACTGTGTATGTATAAATGACAGGAAGACAGAAGCCAAACTGTCTAATGGGAAAGGGAGAGTAACAAGATTGGGGAGGAACGGGGGACAGTAGGGTCATGAGGGAGAAGATGCTCAACATACAGCATATTCTTGTATGAAAACTCTAAAAAGAAATACTTTAAAAAAAATAGTAAAAGGGCTGGCCTGGACCTGAGTTCAACCCCTGGGATCCACATGATGGGAGGAAAGAAACAAGTCCGATATCCACATAAGTGCTGTCACACACACACACACACACACACACACACACACACACACACACACACACACACACAGAGAGAGAGAGAGAGAGAGAGAGAGAGAGAGAGAGAGGATGATATGCACACACACACACACACACACACACACACAAAATGCAATTATTTTAAAGATAAAAAGTTGGACTGGGGCCAGGTGGGGACAGAACAGGAGGATCAGGTCAGGGAGGGGGAGGAGGAGTAGTGTTGAAGGAGGAAATTTGGGGAAAGACGGCTGGCATTGAGGGGCATTTGAGGGGTGAGATGGAAACCTAGTGCAGTGGAAATTTCCTAAAATATATAAAGGCGATCCCAATGAGGTCTCCTAATAATGGGGGATATGGACTCCCAACTGTCCATCTCTTGTCACCAAACGAGGCTTTCAGTAGTGGGACTGGGTTGCATCAATTGAGCTGTTGGCCAAGGGGGTCCCATGGAAATCCTCAAACAACCCAGGTTGCTGCTAAGACAATGGGTTGCTCTCTGCAAACTGATGGCCTTATTGCTGAGGACAACACCCACACAACTCACCGAACAGGGAGAAGTCGAGCTGGTGCCTACATGGAATCTTCACCCCTATGTTCTAGTGTCTTTGGCATGAGAAGATACTCTGCAGGTTACCAAAGGAGAAACATAAACACCAATCCATCCACAGACTGGATACTTTGATATCCAATAGTGTCCACCCTGGAAGATATACTAGAGTAATGGTGGAACAGAACTCCTGAGAGTAGCCAAGCAATGTCTGGTTTGACTTACGGCCCACTCTGTGGGACAGAACCCATACATGACACTGCTTGGGTGACCAAGAACCAGAGACTAGATAGCCCAGAGACCTAAGGTAAAACCAAGTACTACTGGGTCTAAAAGAAAAAAAGTGTCAATAAAATTCATAATGATATTCTGCTATCCACATAGATCAGTGCCTTATCCAGACAGTACAGAGAAACTTCATCCTGCAGCAGACGAAAACAGATGCAGAGGCTCGCAGCCAGACACTACACACAGAGAGAGTCCTTGGAACACACAGCTGTAAATGGGATGTCTCCATCAAATCCTTCCCTTCAGAGCTCAGGGAACCCTGCAGAAGAGGAGGTAGAAGGAGTATAAGAGCCAGAGGAGAAGGGAGACACCAGGAGAACAAGGCTCCCTGAGTCAACTAAGCAAGGCTCATATGAACTCACAGACTGAAGCAGCAAATACAGGGCTTACCTGTGTCTGTACCAGGTCCAATGCATATATACTATAGCTGTTAGCTTAATGCTCTTCTGAGACTCCTGAGTGCAAGAACAAGTGGGTCTCTGATTCTTCTGCCTGCTCTTGGGACTCTTTTCCTTGCATTGGGTTGCCTTATCCAGCCTCAGTGTGATGGGTTTTGCTTTCTTATTATGTTTTATTTTGTCATGTTTGGTTGTTTTCTCTTAGAAGCCTGTTCTTTTCTAATGAGAGACAGAAATGGAGTCGATCTGGAGGGAGGGGGAGTTGAGGAGGAACTGGGAGGAGTAGAGGGAGGGGAAACTGTAACAGGATATTTTGTATGAGAAAAGAATCTATTTTCAACACAAGAAAAAAATAATAAAGAGTTGGGACTGACCTCAGGTGCAGGAAAATGCAGCTGTGTTATTCTATTATACTCCAATTCCCTTTGAGCCCTGTTTCTCTTTCTTATCTACAAAATGGATATTAATTCATGTCTTACAGTCTCCTGTAAGGCTGAAGCAAGGACTTGCCTGGGAAGGGCAGGGCACTGGACCCTTGCGGAGTCTCTTTCCCTCCTCCCATGCCTGAGCTCATCAGGAACATGGGGGCTCAGCACACCCCGACTTCTGGCTGAGGCACATGGGTCAAGAGCAGACAGAGAATTTGAATAAGCAGAAATGAAGCTGGACTTGTTTCCTTTTTACAGAATTCAGAGCCGCCCTTCCTCTCTCTTAAGGGCCCCTGTGTTAAGGAAAAGATGAGCAGGGGGCGGTGGAGCTCTTGGCATGGCTTCCTGGCTCTGAGCCTCCATCAGACCTGGAAGAAATAAAATCCAGTCCTGGGAGGACAGACACACCATCCCTCTTCCTAGAAGTCGTCAAAGTCTCCATGGTCCAGCAGTGTCATGTCAGAACTAGGAGACAGGACATGGAGACACAGGTTGGAAAAAAAAAAAAAAAAAAAAAGAAAGAAATGTTTCTTTGTTTTACATATAGTTGCATTTATTATCATCTTAAATCTTTCCATTATCACATCAATTCTATACACTAATTGGTTCCATTATGACACTTTCATACAGGTGTGTGATATATGTTAGGCTCACTCCCCATTACTTTCGCTCTGTTTCTCCCCCAAAATTATTTGTGGAAATCAAAGAAGCTATGGGAAGTATCTTAATTAGCTCCTCTCCTCTCTCAATCATTCCAAGCCAACCTCCCTCTTTCTCTCTCTCTCTCTCTCACACACACACACACACACACACACACACAGACACACACACACACACACACAGACACAGACACACACACATACACACACATACACACACACACACACACACACACACACACCGCTGAAACCATTTATAGCTCTTTTGCATCACCTGGTAGCTCTATATTGGCTCCACCCCCACCACAGCACTGAGCAAAGCAGCAGATAGACCTGGGACGGGAGCCCTTCAGCCTTACAAACCCCTCTTGGCCTACCCACAAGATTAGAATAAATCTTTGTGTCTTGGAGCATCGCAGTATGGGCTAGGTGTATGCCAGGAACCTGGCACAATGCCTGGCACGTGACCATCACTTGCTACGACTCCTCCAACTCCCCAGTGTCTCCGACTCCACAGAACTGTCTGGATTCTTGCTCCCACTTAGACTTAAGCCTGCATAGTCAGGGATGTATCTGACCCCTGGCTCCTTCTAGCAGTCACTGCAATCAACCCATGCTGACCTCTTCCTCACTCTGTTTCTGTGAACTGGAATTGCAGTCTTGAATTTGCCCTTAGGCTACGTGTTTCTGCTTGTCTGCCTAGGGTTGACAACTCCATCTGAACACCCTTGAAGAGACACCCAGCTTTCCAAAACTCCGCCGCACAGCTCTTCCACGAAGCTGTATCCCTTGTCTGCCCTGACTGGTACATCCTGTCCTGACTTGAGTGTGGTCTGTAGGGTCTCATGTCTTCTTTTGGTGTGATGACTGCTAGGATGGTTGAGCCTGTTCTCCTGCTAAATAAAACAGATCAAGAATTTACAGTCATGCAGCGAACCAGGTGTAAAGTGGCCAGTCCTTACCCAGAAAACAAAATATGAGTGAGTTCTCTAAATACAGAATGAAAGGAGAGCAAGCATCTCAAGCTGGCTGGGAATGAAGACCTGGGGCTCTGTTTCCAAGCCCGGTGGTACTTTGAAGGTGTGGAAGAGAGACTTATTAGTGCTGTTTTTTTGTCGGGTGTCTTTAGAAGTGGAACAACAGAGATGGAAGTGCAAGGGCCCTTGGGATGTTTGTAACATTCTCCCAAGCAATTCCAGCCACTGGATTCTTCTCTGGAAAATGAATCGGAAAAAGGGAGGAGAAAGCAGGCAAAGAAACCTTGTGCACAGAGATGCTCATAATATAACAAATATAAGGATAAAGAAATATCAAAAACCGGAAATGCCTTAAATCTTAACCATGGGACAGTGAGTAAAGAACAAATCATCTCTGAAACGGGATCAGATGGACCTCCCCCTCCTCCCCCTCCTCCCCCTCCTCCCCCTCTTCCTGCTCTCCTTCTCCTCCTCCTTCTCTTCCTCCTCTTCCACTTCTTTTTTGAGGTTATATGGACCATTTATTATCCAGCCAATCATAGTAGGCTTCATTCTTTCAATAAATTCTTGTCTGCCTTCTGAATTTGTTTATTTTTTGTTTTTATATCCTAACCAAAGTTTCCCATCCCTCCTTTCCCCTCAGTTCCTCCCCACCACCTCCTCTCTATCCACACCCACCATCCTGTTTCTCTTCAGATATGGGCAGGCCTCCCATGGATATCAGCCAGCCATGATATATCAAGTTGCAGTGAGACTGAGCATCTCCTCTTCTATGAAGGCTAGATGAGGCAATCCAGT
Source organism: Peromyscus californicus insignis (assembly GCF_007827085.1). Classification (NCBI taxonomy): domain Eukaryota; kingdom Metazoa; phylum Chordata; class Mammalia; order Rodentia; family Cricetidae; genus Peromyscus; species Peromyscus californicus. The sequence goes on along the minus strand of NW_026294551.1, from coordinate 41,261,188 downwards.
AGAAAGAATGGGTTCCAAAAGCAGGCAACAGAGACAGCCCCTGTTCCCACTGTTAGGAGTCTCACAAGAAGACCAAGTTACACAACTGTAACATATATACAAAGGGCCTAGGTCAGTCCCATACTGGCTCCCTGGTTATCGGTTCAGTCTCTGTGAGCCCCTATGAGCCCAGTTGGTTCTGCGGGTTTTCTTGAGGTGCCCTTGACAACACTGGGTCCTATAGTCTTTCCTCCCCCTCTTCCGCAGGATTCCCTGAGCACCATCTAATGTTTTGGCTGTGGGTCTCTGCATCTGCTCCCATCAGTTGCTGGATGAAGCTGCTCTAATGACAGCTGGGCTAGGCACCAATCTAGGAGTATACCAGAATATCATTAGGAACCATTTCATTGACTTTTTTTTTTTTTTTTGCCAGTTCTGTTTGGTTCTATCCTAGGTGTCTGGGGTATCCCACCTCTGGGTCCTGGCCCTCAGGGGTGAGCTCATTCTCAGGGTATTGGCATCTCTGGGATGAGCTAGAAACCTAGTGCAATGGAAATTCCCAGGAATCCATGAGGGTGATCCTAGCTAAGACTCCTAGAAATAGGGGATATGGAGCCTGAATTGCCCATTTCCTGTAACCAGGTAAGACTTCCAGTGGGACTGGGACACCAACCCAGCCACAAACCCTTTGACCTACAATTTGTCCTCCCTACAAGATGCGCTGGGGTAAAGATGGCCCAGAAATTGTGGGAGTAGCCAAGTAATGACTGGCCCCTCTCAGGACATCTGGTTTCTACAAGTGACACAAAAGCTGTGTCTGTCCCTGGAGAAAGGATCAAGGCTTAGTCCTCACATAGCCTCTTGCCTTCCCATGATTTCTATATCCTTGTCCCAAAGACCATAGATGGTCTAATGCCATCCTACTCTCATTTCTGAAGCCACAGTCCAAGCCCGTCCCCAGGGTCTTTGCAGGCAAAGCCTAGACATGCCAGCATTCTTCCAAACCTGCCTGATTTTCTCTAATCTAAAACTTCATATGTTGCTCTCTGCCTGCCATATGTTCCCTTCCCCTTCTTTGGGTCTCACGTCGACTTCTCTCCTTCCAGGAAGGCTTCATCAAGTCTCCATGCCTGGGTTCCTGTTGTTTCCCTTATTTTTATAGCAGCCCAGATTCCCTCACTATGGATCTCATCACACCTTGTAATTATCTTTCTACTTGTCCTTCTAACACGTCTGTTCTGCATGGAGCCAAAGGCCACAGCCAGGGCCTCTGGCCAGTAACTCTGTGTGTTTATGAAATTCAGAGGGTGTGGAGACACAGGAGTGGAGTGGGATGCTGTTAATGAGGGTCACGGAAATGGAGCTGTATATTTCAGTTGATAGAGGGCTTGCTTGACATCCATGAAGCCTTGGGTTCAATCTCCAGCACTGCGTACATTGGAGGTTGTAGTACAGACCTGGAATCCCAGAATTTGGGAGGTAGAGTCAGGAGGACCAGAAGTTTGAGATTGTCTGTGGCTACACAGAGTACTCTAGGCCAGTTTGGGAAACATGGCGTGGGGGAGGGGTAAGTAGTCTTGATGGGTCGTGCAAATGTGAGCTTGGACCCAAAAGTAAGATGATCTGGCAAGAATGAGGACAAGTTAGGAAGGGGGACATCTCAGATGAAAGTCTGAGACAGAGGGTGGCCCTCTAGTGTCCTTGAGCTTTCTGTGAGCTGTGTCAGCCTCTGAATGGGTTTCCTCATATGGTCTGACATTCATGTAACAGTACTAATGCCCCCTCACACAGCAGGTCTGTCCCTGGAGAAAGCCATTCCTCCTATGAACCACTCACTCAGGGAAGCTCTCCAGAGCACACACACCTGGGCTGTGAGAAAAGACAGACCATCCCACCCAGGGATGCTTTGGCCAGGCCGCAGTCACCCCATCTTCCTGGCAGGCTGGCCAACTGTTCCCACCGAGGCTAACTCCACTGCAATGATGGCATTCCTCTTCCTGAACAGTGGCCACCAGGCAGCTAGACTGTGCCAGCTCCTCAGATCTATGAAGTCACACACTCAAAGTAAGATAAGTGATCAAATGCAGCAGGAGGCAAGGCAGTATTAGGGGTCCCATGCCAGCCCAAGCCAACCTCTTCCTCTGCTTCAGTCTTGTGACGGGAATGAATAATCACCCCAATTACAGAGTAACCTGAAGGAGGCAAAACCACTTAACTAAATGAGGTGCTTGGGGAGCACGAGGAGGGAGCAGTCTGCAAAGATTTTGGCAGAAGGTTCTGGGCCAGCTCCCTGGAAAGCTTATATTAAAACAAGTAACATGGTTATCAGAACTCCTGCGTTGGTGGCCTCAGGTACCTTCGGCAGTTTCTGAAAAAACAAACAAACAAAAAGTCTGCATGTCTGCTTCGTAATTGTCATCTCCAGGATGTTTAGAAAAGTGAATGCGAAATTAAACTTAGTCGGGATCCAACAGCGATCTAATAAAGGGCACGATTAGAATATGGGAGGGGCATGGAGCTAATCAGAGCCCCAGGGGAGTTGGAGGGGCTTGGCTGTTTCCTTTAACAACTCCTCCGGGATATAATTAGCTCAGACAGTTTGGGCCTGTTCTTTGTTTACTGCAAGGAGCCAATCCAGAAACACAAAAGCGTGGCAGCTGTGGTGGCCCAGCAAGGGGCTGATGGTCTGTCGGAGCCCCACAGGAACTTACTAGGGCATCTCACAAGTGATGCTTGAAGCCCAGGTTTCCACCTGCCCTCCACCCAATTGGCTTCCCTTTGGAAGTAACGTAAGACCATGCATCCAGGTCTGGTTTGAGCCAGAGAGAGGCAAAGAACCCCACCCTCTCCAACAGGCCGCCGGAGACGCTTGAGCAGTCCAGGAGGCAAAGGAGAATAGCCCACATTTCTCTGTCAGAGGGGAAAGTTCCCACAGCTTTCCTTCACACAGTCCCGTGGGTTGTGGGGAAGCCTGGCAGGCATCACACTGCTCTCTGTACACCACACAAAGCAGTTTGCTCATTCAGTCTTTCTAATGACCTTGCAAAGTAAACCCCATGTCCCCATTCTATGAGGGAGGGAACTCAGGCTTCCAGAGCAAGGCATAAGCTTCCCACTTATACCTAGCAGGCGAGTTATATGTAGCAGGCTATGGATTCAAACTGGACTTGTCTGATTCTAGAAGCCTCGCTCCTTGGCCTGCCCAAGGCTGCCTCCTACCCAAGAACAGACATTTCTCAGCCTCAATATTAGTTTCTCAGAGTGAGCTTTGTAAACACTTTCCCTGCAGATCCCGAAGCATTTGCTCCCAGTGACTAGCAGGATCTGGCGATGTCATGGTGTTTTCCAACCTCCTTTCTTCTCTGCAGGAAGCGAATGCTTGTCAAGGTGGGTTTGCAGAGTCTTCTTGTTGGATGGTAAGTGTGAGGATGCATTAGTTAACTGCAGGGTGTGAGAACATTTGTATTTCATGTCCGGAGTCTTTCCCGTGCCACAGGCTTCGTGAGAGAGCCCTGCATGAGCTGGGTGTAAGTACCATGTGGCAGGGAAACTCCGGTAACTGGATACTGCCGCAAGGGGCTGAAGACACGAACTGTAACATTCAAACATGGGGAAGACTGGCCAGTGGGTGGCCGGCTGGGGTGTTTAGAACTGGGGTTGCTGTCAATAGATCCCTGCCCTTGCGGGTAGACCTCACGGCCCTCTCATTATTAATCTCATCAAATCTCCACGTGCACTGGTCCTCAGAGTCCCAGGGGCCCCACCCCCTGACAGCTGCTTCTGTGGGTCCTCCTGGAACTGGCCAGGCTTTCTTACCTAGCCTCTCTTCAGATGGCTCAATCTCTCTTCACCCCAGTATAGCTTCTCAGCCTTCTTTGTAACGAAACCAGTAAGAGTCGCCTGTGTCTGAGAGTGCCAACGTTGTCTATGTACTGGCCACACTGGCTTCCGTGTGGATGATTCAGTGTTTCCTCAGACTCCAGAGCTCTTATAGATGCTATCTCCTGTAATGAGAGCCCTGGCCTCTCTGCTATTCCTCTGTGAATCTACGCCGTTTGTACCTCAGCTCAACTGGCATTCTCCAGGAAGAGTTCCCTGATCTCCCGGAGTCAAAGTTTCCCCTCTGTGCTCTCTCTGCAGCCCTAGTTCCTGCCCTCGGCCATCACCATAGCAAGCATCATGATTGACACTCACAGGCATTGCGTAATCCTTTGGTTTCCATGGCCCACTCTGCCATTTGTCAGTTTGCAAAGCAGGATAGATGAGCTGACTCACTGAATGCAGAGACGACATTACAAACCATGCTGACATTTATTTTGACCTAGAAATGTGAAATTAAGCCACATTCATACTTTCTGTACACTTTGACACCAATGCCACCACTCTGCCCACTGCCAGGCAGTTACGTGTCATATATGGGTGGTGCGCATCTGGGGAGGAGCCATGCAGTTGACAGAGCAGAACTCCCCTGTTCTGCAGCTCGCACATATATTGTGATGGATTCAGTTTATGTGTGTCCAGAGTTTCAGAACATATTATGAATCTTTAACTAGGCCAACACTTAATAGAATAATCAAGTGGCCTCAGATTTTCCTGCAGAAATACCATGGGCTGAACATGCAACTAACAATACAAGGGCCATAGTTCCCCTGTAGTCTCAGCATCACCCAGATCTCTGTGCTAAAAACAACCCTGCTCTAATCAGGTTGGGAAAGAAAATTAAAAAAAAAAAAATCAGCCAAAAAGCTGACAGTTGCTGCACTGGCAAGTTGTGAAGTGTAAGTACACGGTCTCTGTGAGAATGTCCTAGTCATACACAGTTTCAGCTCATGTCATGTGTTTCATCCGTCACTCTCCACCACTCCAGAGATCTCCCCAGACACCTCGTGTTAAATGAGTGGAACAGAGCGGCAACTCTCTGCCATGTGGAAAGATCAGACTCGGAAGGAGTGGCGACGCAGCCGAGCACGCGTGTGCTTGTTGCCAGAGAAACGAAGCCCACAGCAGCAGACACAAAAAGTAGCCCCTCAGAAGCATTGACGCAGGCGTGACATGCATGTGTATGTCTAGATGTTGTGTCTAAAATTCCAGGGTTTTTGACCTTTTTTTTTTTTTTCACTTTCCAGAAATGATTGCAAAAATGCTCCACAATTGCAACTCTTAAATAAATGTGTAGATGATAGAGATATGCTCAAAATAATATGCTGACGATGGGGTATCTGGTGGGAGTCTTAGAGACCAGAGCCCATTTGCAAAGCCACAGAAAGCAAACGTAATAACTCTTGCCTCATTCTGCGACAAGGAGAGAGTGCCCCACTGAGCACGAATTGCATGCCTATGTTAGGCCTGGCATTTTTACTGGAGGTTGTTGGAAAGACTGGGTCCATCTGGCTAACAAATTAACAGTCTTAAGAAAAAAGAAAAAAGCAAGGCTCAGCTCCAAAGTCATTGCAGCTGCCAACACCCTTGACACAAGCATTGCTGGGTTTGAGTGTGTTCCTAGCCTCTCTCTTTACACTCCACGTCAAGACAGCTTATCCTAGTAGATTTTCTAGACAGCTTCAGTGTGCTCTAAACAGGAGGGATTCTGGCGGACGGATCTTTCTCCATACAATTACACAACGCATGGAGGAGGTGGGATTAAATAGTCAAAGAGCTTGAAGGGCGAAGAAGGGAGCTGGGGGAGTACCTCCCTGTGGCTTTGAACTCGACAGAGCTTGCTACAAACTTAACCTCTAGCCAAGTGACTTGGAGACATGACTTTCGACACCTGCGTTTCTTCCCAGGGGTCACCTAAATAACGTGCAACTTGCTGTGTTGTTACAATGATTGTATTGTTATTGATCTCAGTATCAGTGACTACTGGATGCTCCCACGAACCTCATGTTATCAATCCACCCACCCTAGGCAGCACAGTGAGTTGGTCTCTGCCTTAGTTTCTTTTCCCATTGCTGTTATAAAATATCCTGACAAAAGCAACTTAGAAGAGAGAGGAACTTCTGCCTCAGGGGTCAAGGGTACAGTCCACCATGTTAGGTCAATCAAGGAAGGCAACAGGAGCTTGAAGCACCTGGTCACACTGTGTCCACAGTCAAGACACAGAGAGTAAAGAATGAATGCAGCTACTGAGTTCTCATTCTCTACTTAGTTAATGTAGGATCATAGCAAGGCCATGATGCCATCCACAGTAGGAGAGTTGCTAGCTCAGTGAACAAAATCAAGACAATCCCCCACAGACATGCCGAGAAGCCCATCTCCCAGGAGATTCTAAATTGTCAAATGGACAATGAAAACTAACCATTATAATTTGGTAACCCCATCTCCATCAGCTTCCTCATTGAGAGAGACCTGAACTTCAATTATATATATATATATATATATATATATATATATATATATATATATATATATATATCTGGCTACACGTCAGCCATACAGAATCATTTGCAATTTTTACCACATGGGCTCCTTGGAGGGCATCATCCAGGTGAGTGCAGTTTCTAGTTCTATTCTGCACCTACCCTACAGGGATGCTGTGAGGGTTAGATGAGTTAATACCTGCACAGTGTTTAGAATACGGTCTAATATATATATATATATATCAAGGTCAGCACCCACCTTTGCATGGTAGCCACCTAGCCAGACACTAGGTGATGACCTCATGCTCCTTTAGAATCAGGCATCTGAATCTATCATGGAACCTCTCAACTGCCCAGCCTCGTCTCCCTATTTGGCTACACGTCAGCCATACAGAACCATTTGCAATTTTTACCACATGGGCACCTTGGAGGGCATCATCCAGGTGAGTGCAGTTTCTAGTTCTATTCTGCACCTACCCTACAGGGATGCTGTGAGGGTTAGATGAGTTAATACCTGCACAGTGTTTAGAATACGGTCTAATATACAGTAAATGCTCATTACTGTCTGCTGAGTAATGAGCCCCTGTGCTCCACACAGTATTCCACGTAGTACGACTCTCCCAGCCTGTCCAAGATGCCTCCAGCCTAACAGGGGGCATCTCAGCCACACTGGCTTTCCTTCTTGAACTAGTGCTCTCTGGGCAGCCTTCTGCACCTCATCTGATGACGGACACAGATCCAGGGAGAGGAAGCCTATGCCAGAGGCCCAAAATAGGCCCAGCATCCTCATCTCTGACGACACACTTCTGCACCAGACTTTGGAGGTTTAGATCAGCCACTTTGGCCCTTGGTTTTTGTCCTGCATTATCCCTGGGGGATAAATTTCATAAACTTGGAAAGTTGTGGGCATACAATGCCAACCCTAAAGTTCCACAGCTCCCGAGATGGCCCTGGACACCTTGTATTGTGTCATTGGAACAGAGCAGCGTTTTTCTGCAATGTGGAAAAATGGGACTTGAAAGGGGTAACAGCAGAACTCACATGTGCTGGTTGCAACAGAAACAAAGCCCAAGAAAGCAGAAAACACATCCCCAAAGTATGCACTCAAAAGTGTTGGTATAGCTATGAGAGGTATGTATCTAGATAAATGATAGATAGAAAGACAGATAGATGATAGGTGACATATAGATACATACATTGATAGAGACATAGATAGATGAATGGATGTGAGGCAGAAAGAAGGCTAGATAGAAAGAATAGATACATAGATAATGATAGACAACAGATGATAGATGAAAGAGAGATGATTGATAGGTTATCAATCATAAATGATAAATATCAAGAAAGAGATACATAGATAGAAAATAGACATAGGTAAATAGTACATACTAGAGATACTAGATGATTGATAATGATAGATCAATGATTAGATAGATAGATAGATAGATAGATAGATAGATAGATAGATAGATTATAGATGGTAGATAATAGCTAGACAGGAAGACAGGCATGAAAAGTCTTTCATTTCCTTCATCCACCACAGCAGAAGCATCACCATCCTCCATCACAACCATTTTTATAACCTGCTCCACATTATAGCCAGTCTCAGTCAGCACTGCTGGTGGGCAGATCAAGGATAAGCCCGTTGGAGGTGGCAGAGACATTCTTTGTAGCTTCATCAGAACAGCTTGTATTAGACTCTCTGACCTCAAACACAGAGAAGTACATGCATGAATATGTAAACTTATGCCGTTTAAAAGATGTTCAGCTGGGGACAGCAGGGGGTGGTGATGGGAACATTGAAGAAGAGAACAGCATAAATTGGCAAGATTTTAATTTGTGTTCAGTTTTTATTGCTGTTTTACATTTCGCCCCTCCTGTTTGCTTGTGTTTGGTTTTGCTTCTTTGCCTGCTTGCCTGCTTTGATAACGTAGCATTGTTAGATGTCCCTAAGACAAACAGAAACACAAGAAAGCGGAAAGTTGGGGGTAGGGGTGGCAGAGGGAGATGCCAAGGTAAGCTCTCTTGGAGGCACTTTCCCCTAAAGCATGGAGGGTTTCAATCCATTCCATGAGAACTGGGGACCCACGTAGTACTAAACAGAAGAAAGGGGGGCTGAATATTGGACACCCCACCTTGGCACAGATCCAAACATGGCCAAAGTAAAGACAGCCTTAGGCATGGCACATTAGCCTTGATCAGCATGGGCTGAACATCAAAGGCCTGCACAAATGTCCTGGACTCCCAAGATGCTAATGACTGCCACGCCCATTTTCCCACCAGATACTGATCCCTGAATTGCCTACCCACTGTGCTGTCAAGGACTGGATGAGGCACTGTCAACAGAGAAGAAAGTTAAGCCTGTACCAGTTACACGGGGAAGAATTCTAAATCCTTAGGGCCAAGAACCTTGGACTCTAGGGACCTGGGGAACTTTAACTGGGTTCAATGGGGTAATTCCTATAGGCTGGGCCTAGCAACAGGACTCAGCATATGAAAATCATGCCTGAGTTCCTTCCCTGGAACCCACAAGCAAGTGGAAGAAAAGGCCGACCGCACAACATTCTCTTTTAGCTTGCAATGTGCTCAACCCCATACATGCATCATCCATACATATACACAATAATAAATCAGGTGCTTTTTGAATTAAGAGAAAATAAAAAAAGGAACCAGCCTTTTTAAATGAGGAGGAAAGCGAGAGTCACAGCAGCTTTAGCATGTGCTGAGCTGTTTTTAATGGTGAGGAAGGCTTCCTGGAACATGGGAACTTGCTGAAGTCCACCCCACCCTGAGCTCTGCCCCTGCTTCTTCCCTCGATTGGGCAGTGAACCACTTGCAGCCATTTTTGGAGCACTGTGCTAGTGCCCTGGCTTGCTCCTTGAGACCCACGAATCGATCTTTCTGAAGCGCAATCTTGAGCACTCTTCTCTGGATCCTAAAACCCTTCCCTGGCACCCATCCATCACCTCCGTGGAGTTTGAGTCTAGGCTTTAGGGTGGAGAGCCCTAGGGAAACTCGTGCTTCTGCCCTAGACTATCACCATCCTTGCTTTTGTGTTGGATGTTGTTACAGAGTGGACCACAAATGGACCACCAAGTGTGATTTAAAAATAAACCATGAGACCTGTGGAAAATATCAGCCCTGAAAACAAAACAAAACAAAACAAAACCTATGTCTTCAGGTGTTGTCCATCATGTCTATTTTCTGCTGCTGTGATAAATCATCCAGACAAACAGCAGCTCACAGAAGAAGGGCCTTGCATGGCTGACAGTTTTAGAGTCCTAAGAGTCCACCGTGCGGGGAAAGGCACAGTAATAGCAGGAGCAGAAGCCGGCTGGTGATGTTGTCATCCATACACAGGAGGCGGAGAGAACAGGAAATGGGGTGAGGCTATAAACCCTCAAAGCCCACACGCAATGATACACTTCCTTCAGCAAGGCTTCAATTTCAACTCCACAAACAGCTCTACCCACTAGAGACCACATGTTCAAATACACACACCCATGGAGGACATTTCTCATCCAAACAGCACATCCATAGAGTCCTCAGATTCCCTTTCCCCTTACCTCTGTTTCTATAAGATGGAGAAGCCGAAGAGCCCTGGGCACTGAGCATCATCCTTCACCTCTGCCTCTTACCCATCTCTACAACTCCATCATCAGTTACTCCATGGATATCTTGTTCTCTAGAACACAAGCTCAGGAGCTTATTGCTCTGGATGGATGTCATGTTTGTTCACGTCCCAAGCCTTCCTTGACATCCTTTCTTCAGCTAACATGGCATCATGCTATGCCAACTGCTTCCACACACGTGTATATATACACAAAACATACACACATGTATATGCATACCTACATGAGCATGCATACATACACACATATGCACACTACCAAACACTCATTATCCTATGGGAAACAGAAAGACAACAACTATAGTAATAAAGACCAACACTGCATGTCAGTCATGCTCTCACGAGCTCTACACAGCATCCATGATCATGCACCTACTGGATGGTGGTCATGCCATACTAGCACTAAATTGAAGGAAGAAGTCCCATGAGACTGGCAGCCAGAATAGGCTCTGATGTGTGGGGAAGGAGATGGGTGTAGAGAGATTACTTAGTGTCAGGTCCTATGTCATTGAGACTCAAGGATTCTGGGTCTCTTAGCTTGTAAGAGCATCTGGGAGGCTGGCAGGGGCAACACTTTGGGGAAAGTACAACTTCTAAGTGTTGTAGCCCCTATCCCCTGAGCTCAGCAGCCATTGTCTTTATTAGAGCAGCTATGATGGGCTGAGAGACTCAAGATCGGGTGTGTTCACTGCTTCTGTTGCCTCAGAGAGGGCTGTGAGGAGGTCTCTCACCTGAGGATGTAGCTGCTCCCTCCCGCACCTCCCAGACCAGACGGTGGTATTTAATTCCGTCCTAATTACAAGTGACTTTTTGTAGTCTTAGAGGTGCTAGAATACGAAGACTTTGGAAGGCTAACTGAAGGAGACTCCACCTATGCAGCTATGGAGGGACGCTGTTATCCATGCTGGGGTAAGACTTTCTGGTGACGTGGCTACTTTGGAGTCACCTATGGGTCTTTAAGTAGCTCCTCACCATGTCCTGTGGTTCCCCAAACTGGACTTCAGTGGAGTCCTTCTTTGGTTTGGTGGTGTCCTATAAGGAGGGGGTAGATCTCTCTCTCTTCCTCTCTGTCTCTCTGTCTCTGTCTGTCTGTCTGTCTGTCTGTCTCTCTCTCTCTCTCTCTCTCTCTCACACACACACACACACACACACACACACACACACACACACACACCACACAGAGAGAGAGAGAAAGAGAAAGGGAGTACTCCAAACACCAAATCAAATTATCCTGCTAGGGTTGAGTTCTGGATGAGGTCCAGATCCGGAGCCCCGGGCTGTACAACCTTTCTTTTCCTTTGGAACATGATGACGGAACCTCCTATTCTTTCGTTCCCATTCTTTAAAGCTAATGAAAGAGAAGTCAGGCTGGGGACCTTGAACTTTATTTATCGACTAATTCCAGCCTCTTTCTGTGATCATTACCTCGGTGGCTCCCCACTTTAAATCAATTGATATTGCACTCGCGTTGCGAATCGGAGCCACTTCAGCTCACTTTTCTCCCCTCCTATTCATCTGAGGGGTTGAAAAGCTAAGAAACAAAAAAATCTCAGAAAAAAAAAAGTATCTGGAATTCATTTCTTCACCAACGCAGAACAAACCTCTTGGTTCTTAATGCTGGGCAGTCATTTTTCATATACCTTGTCCCAGAGGGCCAGTTCCACACACTCCATTAATGCCGCCTGCCAATGGGGATCATTGTGGACAGACAGCTTTTCCCATCCAGGCAACTGTTTGCATCAAAAAGCAGCCAACCAGCGGGAAGGAAAGGGCATGTTTCTGCTCTGTCACTGCTCTTACAAAAGGTTCCTCCTCTTCTGCTCTCTTCCCCGTCCCTCGCCTCCTAGGCCCACCCCCTATTCTATATGAGGGCAGAATTCAAAACCGCGTTTCACTTACGTGGCTGCTATTTTGCTTTCCACTTCCACCTTTAAAAAAGAAAAAGAGTCCCCACTTGAAAAACTTGTGACTGCTATCTGTCCCTGGGACCCTTTGCAAGGCTTCCCCGGAAGCCTGTTCTTTTGATGAGGACATTTTTCTCAGCCTGCTGTAGCTGAAGGATAGTCATGCTCAGAGTTCTTAGGCGCTGGCAGAGGTGGAGGTGGCCTTCGTGTTTCGATTCTTGCTGATTCTCCCAGTGTATAAGTACCCCAAGGGACAGCTTTTCTACTCAGGCTCACCCATTCCATCCTGCTAACATCATAATAGAAACTGTTACATCTTATCATGCAAGTTTTCAGGTTTTCTTTAACGGACCCAAGAATTCCAACTAGCAGCATTTAAGACTCCAGAAGCCCCTCTTTCAGCGTGGAGATGAGCTATCTGCAGAAACTCCTGGAATGCCCAGAGATCTCTGTGATCAAATTCTTTAGCAACCCTGGATATTTCTTTTTTTTTTTTTCTTTTTTTTTTTTTTTGGTTTTTCGAGACAGGGTTTCCCTGTGTAGCTTTGTGCCTTTCCTGGAACTCACTTGGTAGTCCAGGCTGGCCTCGAACTCATAGAGATCTGCCTGGCTCTGCCTCCCGAGTGCTGGGATTAAAGGCGTGTGCCACCACCGCCCGGCGCAACCCTGGATCTTTGTTGTCCCATCTATAGAATAGAAATAGTATCAAAAAATTACTTGCTTTGCGGCGGGGTAGATGGCTCAGTGGGTAAAGTGCTTGCCGCACAGATGTGGGAACCTGAGACTTCCAGTCCTCACATGAAAGTCAGGCTTGGCAGGACTTGTCTACAAACCCAGGGCTTTGGGAGATGGGGAGAGAAAGAGCTCTGTAGCTCATCGGCCGTCTAGCCTAGAAGAGTTGGTGAGTTCCAGGTTCAGTGAAAGCCCCGCCTCAAAACCAAAAACAACAACAACAGCAAAGTGGAGAGCAACTGAGGAAAACACTCACATCAGTCTCTGACCTTCAGATGCAAATGTGTGTGTGCTCGCGCACAACCACACCCACCTCCCCCACCCCACCCCCACACGCACACCATTGAAAAAAACAATAAAATACAGTATGAAACACACTTAACACCACATCTAGCATGTTGTGAACTCTGTGAATACTGGCTGATGGTAGTCACAATGACAATGATATAAAATGTCAAGTTTGGCACTGGGGACACGGAAGAGTAGATTTGGGAGAAATCATGGCCATCTCCCAGCACCTGGTGAGGGCCTTGCAGGATCTGACAGTCTTAGGTTCAGATGCAGCAGGAAAGGTTGGAGGAAAGAAAGGCTATCGAGATGGTACAGTGACTGGCGAGAGACGCGAGGAAGAGTAGACAGGACAAGAGGGCACATCTAAGAGGAACCCAAGCCCCAGGGCAAAGGACTGGGCCTTTTCTGTAGGTAAGAAAGACCCATAACTGGCAGAAGTAGATTCCTTCCAACGATCCCAGTGTCTATACAGTGGACTGTCTTGCTGAGCAAAGATACCTACATGTAATCACATAATATGACGTTTGAAAGGCATCCACAGAACTAGTTGATGCAACTTCTTTAACAAAGATGAGGAAACTGTGGCCCATAGCAGATGAGTGATGTTCAGACAAAGGCTCTGGTAGCATATGGAGAGATGGAGATCATCCCTATACTGATGGTGGAGGCATACCTCACTGGGGAGATGGAGTGCATCCCTGCAATGGTGATGGAGGCATATGTCACTGGGGAGATGGAGAGCATCCCTGTACTAATGGTGGAGGCATATGTCACTGGGGAGATGGAGAGCATCCCTGCAAAGGTGATGGAGGCATATGTCACTGGGGAGATGGAGAGCATCCCTGCAAAGGTGATGGAGGCATATGTCACTGGGGAGATGGAGTGCATCCCTGTAATGGTGATGGAGGCATATGTCACTGGGGAGATGGAGAGCATCCCTGCAAAGGTGATGGAGGCATATGTCACTGGGGAGATGGAGAGCATCCCTGCACTAATGGGGGAGGCATATGTCACTGGGGAGATGGAGAGCATCCCTGCACTAATGGGGGAGGCATATGTCACTGGGGAGATGGAGAGCATCCCTGCACTAATGGGGGAGGCATACGTCACTGGGGAGATGGAAAGCATCCCTGCACTGGTGGTGGAAGATCTGCACGATATGAACATCTTGTTTTAAGAGTTCTACACTCTTCTCTCAGTTCTCTGCCCTCACAGAGTAGCCAAACCTCTTTGGGAAGGCAGAAGAGGCCTGGTAGTCCTCAACTTCTGGACATTATGTCCTATGTGTTATTTCAGTGCCCAACCAAGCAGTTCCCAAATCTAGCCAACTATCAGTGCCAGTTATAAAGCTGTGTGAGGTTCACAGGAGAACATACTCGGTCCTCAGAGCTACAGACCCTGTAAGTTGGGGTCAGGCTTCACAGCGGCATGCTCACCAAGAACTTTCGAGGTTCTACGCTCTAAGAAAGTTCCTTGCATTCTCCCACATGGCTCCCTTTGGTTCCCCACAGGACACTGCAGTCACATTGTAATGCTCGTCTTGTGTCACCTTTGAAAAGCCCCCCACACACACACACACACACAAACTCCTCAGCCTCATACCTGGGACAATGTCTCTTTTAGAAAAGGCACTAAATAAACATTTGGTGAGTAAAGACGATCAAAGAAATGAATGAAATAGCGTGAGAGCCAATGAATAACAGGAATGCTACTAGCTATTATTTTTAGTGTTTGCTCAGTTCCACAAAGGGCTAAGCATTTCTTATGTGTGTGTTGTTTAAATCTTGTATCCCTACGAGGCAAATACAATTTTCTCCATTTTATGGAAATAGGAGAAATAAACTCAGAGAGATTAAGTGACTTGTCCAAGTCAAACAACTTGTAAGTTATAAAATAAATTAGTTTTTTCTTTTCTTTTCTTTTAATGGGGTGAATGAATGGATTCATGACACCAGTCCTGAGGTCCACAGAGCTAAGTCATGACAAGCCCAGAAAAAAACGCAATATTGCTCTCCTCTGCCCTCTGCTGGCCTTATGTAGTGTAGCAGGAAGAGCACAGAAGTAAATCTGGCTTCCTGGCAGAGATCTCAGGGACTGATGATAGGTGACTCACCCCTCTGAGCCTCTGTGTCTTCGTTTTTTAAGATGGGAGCAACAATCCCATTCCAGATAACTACTCGGGGACTTGGAGGAACCTGAATCAAAACAGTGAATGTGAATGTGGTTTTGCCTTAGTTGAGCTACCTGTTTATACAAATATAAACTTCTGCCTTCTGATGTGGTAACTAATGACTTCCCTCTTGTGAAGTGCTTAGGCCAGTACCAGGCACACAGCAAGCTGCCGTTCAATATCGTCAGTGTCGTGAGCTCCCTGTAGCTCCTCAGCCACGATCACCCTAGTTCTCCATTTGCTATTCCATTTGCTCTTAGGATCCAACCATCCCCTCCTCTGAGTGCTGTGTTAGAGGCATGGGCAGCCATGCTTGGCTTTTTCCTTGGGTGCTTAAAGCTTCCTTCTTGCAAAACTTCACTCTTACCCACTGGGCCACCTCCCCAGACCTAGGCATAGATTTCTTGACCTTCCCTGGACTGGGCACTGAGGTTCTGGATGTGGCTGTCAACAGTCACAGACTATACTCTCAGAAAACCTTTATCTTGTAGGACAGATGCCCGTGACAAAAAGGGAAGGGGGCGGGGCTTGGAAAGAGAAGCTTCAGGGTTCCGGATAAAGAGCCCTGAGGAGTTGATGAGAGGAGGGACTCCTACATAAGATGGTGAGACCCAGGAAGGCTTCCTGGGAAGATGTTTGTGATGAACCTCGAGAACAGGAAAGAGTAATCCAGGGAACCACCTTTGGGTTAGGAGGATCATTGTGTGCAAAGGCGTGAGACAGGGAGGGGCTGGATGTATTTGCCAGCCCCTCCTTAGGAATCAATGGCAGAGGCTATTGGGAGGTCAGGTGAGAGCCTGCCTGTAACCAGTCCTATCTTCCTCCTTCCCCACTCAGCCTTTGGTTGTGGTGTCTGCCTGCCTGTCCTTTCCTCTGACATCCATACATCAGGAGAAAGTGCCCCCTTTCCTAGGAGGAACACTCAACTGGCCTATAATCACCCACTCCCCCTATTAATAACTGTTTGAGGGTCAAGTTCCCCAAGCCCAGCCTGTGTCCATTTGGCCTGTAATTCTTTGCTGTGGGGGATGGAATGGCAGACTCTTTAGCTGCATTCCTGGCTTGTTCCCACCAGATGCTAGTGGTAGCCCATTAAAATATAACAACCAAAGAACTGTGCAGGCATTTCCAAGTAGCCCCAAGAGGACAAAATCACCATCAACATAAACTGGGAAATGCTAGTTTCAGGTCACTTCATTCTGGCCCCTCAAAGATATTCCCATCACTTTCAAGTGATTTCCCCGAGGTGCTAAAAGCAGTGAAGGAGACCCCTGCGGGGATGGGATGCTGGCCTGTGTCTCAGCCTCAAGCTGTTCCTGCACTGTTCCTAAGAGGCAGCCTCTTCCTTCCCTCTTCAATGCGTGACTCTCATCATCCTGCCTAGCTCAGCTCAAGTGTTTCCTCCTACAGAGATCATCTATGGTCACTTCTGCATACTGTCCCAATGTCCTGCGCACGTGCTAACAGCTCCATTCACCACAAGGACTAGAACGCTTAATCCACGACTCTCTGTCCCGAGTTGGACCTTAAGAGCCTTGAGGGTAGAGGACATGACATGACTCGGGCTGATATCCCTAGTGTCAGCCCAGTGGCCGGAACCCAGTGGAGCCTCAGCAAGTGATTCAGACCTAGTTAATGCTGTGGCCTTCCCTTTCTCACTTGTGCGAGGTGGATCTTGTACAAGGTGACTTCTGTGCGGCACTAGGACCCCAAGTGAGAAACCAGCTCTACAGACAGCAACTTCAGTGACGTCTTTTATAAGCAAGCCTCCACAAGCAGGACGGTGGAAGAGAACGAGCTCTGTTGTCCATTTCCCATTCTCCCCACACTTGAGAGAGACCTGCAAATGGCCTCTAGGAACTCCATTAAAAATAGATCAATTAAAAAAACAATAACAGTAGAAGAATTTTCATTTTTTAGCCCTAATAGTTCGAAAAAGTTAATCTGGCGCATTTGCTCCTGGCTTAATGCCAGGGCCAAATTAGATTTATGAATTTAGCATGATTGCGAGTTAACAGATAATTCCATGTTCTGCAGAACCAGTGCAAGCCTTTAATGTTTAATCAAGGAGTGGAATTAGGAGTTAAGTATGCCTTCCTGCTGATACGGAAAAAAAAAAGAACCCATAAAATAAGAAATACCCCTAAGTCTTCCAATCACAGCCAACTTCCAGCCTTCTTAGCCTGCCAAGATTGTTCAAAGCCGCTTTAACTTTGGGAAATGGCACTTCCCGGCACCAGGGGGTGGAGGCCTCATCTCAGCACGGGCAAAGGACACCTTATGTATAGTTATCACCCTCATTCCATAGCCTGGAAGAAACTACTTGAGGAGGAAGGATTTATTTTGGTTCATTGTTTCAGGCCACATTAGTCCATTTTGGTAGAGGATGCATGGTTGCTGGCAGCTCAGTCTGTCGGCGCAGGAGCCTGAGGAACAGCTTAGTCACTTAGGACTCAAAGTGGCTGCTGTGAGGACAGAGCCCACCCCGAGCAATCCCGTTCTTGCCACCCTAGGTCACAGTCCTAAGGGTCCACAACCTCCCCAAAACCAGTACCACTCTCTGGGGACCAAGGGTTCAAATAGTGGGAGGGAACATGTAAGCCTGGGACGGACATTTCACATTCAAACCGTAGCCCTTTGTAAGGCTGTGGAAAAACACTTCAACATCTGCTGTTGTCTCCACCCATGGTGAGACCCACCACAGGCGAAACACATAGACACATAGAATAAATGCATCTTGAAAAAATACATTGAAGACGGTACTAGGAAAGAGCTTACAGGACTCACTCCTCTCTTCTGGAAGTTTCTTGGCTTGAGGCAGTATAACTCTACTCCCTACAGGGTGGCCTCCCAATGTTGTATCCATGCCCAAATTCCCATCTATAAGGACCTAGTCATGTTGGGGCCCACTTAGTCTCCCAGGACTTCAGTTTCACTAATTACATGTACAATGACCTAGAGTTATCAAGTAAGATCACAAGACAGCTAGGACCTCAGCAGGTGAATTTAGTGGGGGAGGAGGGATGCAAATCAACCTCCAGCAGTCAGCTCCATGCTTGGGCTCTTCAGATGACAACATATGGCACCGTTCTTAGTTCACCCAGCCAGCCAGCTCACATTGAGGACTTTTCTGCTAGTTATCCTCCATACTCACATTTTGACTTCCTAGGATCTGCTATAAAAACACTCTAGACTCGTGTCTAGAGCACATTGTATGGCTTGGGGTCCTCAAAAGCCAAATTCTTCCCTCCAAAGCAGGAATGTCACTAAACTGTGAATGTGCTGAGCAGCCTGCCCTGCGCGCTCGGAGCCTGGCTCGTCTCCTTACCCCAGTTTGTCTGGAAGCTCCCCTTCCTGTGATTCACTTCTCAGGTCAATGGGCACATGGTTTACATTGTGTTCAGAGGGCTGAGCAGCTAGAAGCCTCAGTTCGTCCTCACAGAACATCCTGAGATGTTGATACCCGAAGCTAACATGAATATAATAAATGTAAAAGTGTCTCCAAGTTGATCGTTATCTTCCCTAGATTCTAGGTTTGATAGGAAGTATCGGGCCCTGGTGGTTTACAGAAGAAAAAAAGATCTTAAAATTTAGGAAATTATATTCATAGTTTTTTTAAATTTTTTAAAATTTCTATGATCAGATTCCAGAGAAGGAAGAAATTGTTCCAAGTGGTGAAGACCAAGAACCATGTGGGAATACCAAGATGTTCTGTTCTGCGCTGGAAAAACACAGGGCTGTGTGCAGGTCCAGGCAGAAGACGGGACAGGGTTGTCACAGCCCAGGATAAAGGAGCAGCCCATGATCACCTGACTCCAAGGCAACATCCTCAGGTATAAAAGTCTACAGACTACAAGACCTTGGCCTTATCCTCCCGTCCTGTTTTGCCCAGGGGGCTCAGTCCTCCAAAGAGAGGCAAGGTAGACATACACGTGGAAGTGAGCCTTCCTCTTTCCTCAGACTTCCCTATAGTGGAAGATGGTATTCAATATTTTTCAACTTGGTCAGGCCCAGAAATTCATCCTTCACTCCTGGTTTGGTCCTGAGGGAGCTGACTATTGACTCTGATTCCCACCCTCACCAGGCAGGAAGATGAACAGCCTCCCCGAGCCCACTCTCCACTTTCTACCCCTCCATCCATCACCACCCTGTGTGTGTGGCCCTCAGCAGACACGCTGGCTTCCCTCTTGGCTCTGTCAGCAAACTCCACTGCCTTCCTACTGCATGTTCCAGGAGGCCTTCCGCCCTGCTCCTGCTCCAGCTCTCCATTACCCTGACAGCTCACCCTTGATAAGGGAGAACTGTGGATCACGTCCTGATCATGGGGTTCACTGGCTGTAAAATGCAAATCCAGACTCCCAAAGGCTTTCTTGTCTCTTGGAAAACAAAAAGCAGGTTTAACCAGGCTGATGGGGCTGCCTAGAGTCCTCCTGAGAGGAGGGAGGCTGGCGGCTTGATGACATTCTCACTGCAAGAGAGTGCTAACTCCTGAGCCATCCTGGATGGCTAACTCCCAGGCTCCTGGATGGTAGTTTTCTGGTGGTGTAGCTCCATTTATCAGGTGGATAGACAGAGGCCCAGGGAGAACATTCAAGTAAGTCTCAACAACTGCCAAAGAGTCACTGCATCTGGTATGATATCCAACTCTGAGCTCTGATGAGCTGCAAAAGGTCAGGTCAATAGGTGGTCCTGTGGGAGTGCTTACTCTCAACTGAATGGCTGCTGCTCATGGTCAGGGTCAGGGGGCTTGGTTCTCCAGGAGCCCTGAGAGCTCCTGTGGGAGGCTGGGTCAAAGCTGTTTTCCCACTGGACAACTCTGCTCCTTTGACTCCTGTATTAGAAGGAGGCTGCTAGAATTGGCTCCACTGGGACTGGGCAGGGCAGGCCTGGGCAGGGCTGGGCAGAGCTGGGCAGCGCTGGACAGGGCTGGGCTGGCCTAGGCTTGTCTGGGCAGGGCTGGGCAGGGCTGGGCTGGGCTGGGCAGGGCTGGTCTGGGCTGGTCTGGTCTGGTCTGGTCTGGGCAGGGCTTGGCTGGGCTGGGCTGGGCTGGACTGGACTGGACTGGGCTGGACTGGGCTTGGCATAGGTGTTCTGAGGACTTGTGGCTGTAGCAGAGGATCCTGGGACTGCTAAGTGCACAGCATAAGCCGAAGAGTCATCAAGGACAGGGGTCAGGACAGGCAGCAGAAAGACGACAGAAGGACACACTGTCCTTGCTAAGAACCCTTTGCTGTTGTTTAACTCAACTGGCACAGCATCGACCTGCCTTGTGAATGTCTGTGCTCAGACCCACCGACTAAAGCTGCTCTCTGCCTTAATCAGGTGCCTCCCCTTGTGATGAATGGCAGTGAATGGCTAGACCCACGGTTGCCGCCAAGGATGCTGGAAATAAGCGATGGTTGTGGGCTAAGCCCGAAAGAAGAAATCTACGCCACCACATCTAGGGCTCAGGAAGCTTGGCAGAAGGCGTGTGATATGCACAAGAGCCAAAGATGGGATGAAGGGCTGTGGAATGTCACGCTTTAGATTTGGCATAGCCATTGCCGTCAGTAACTTACAACTGTGGTTACCTGCCTTCCGTTCACAGAAGATCAGCTCTGTCAACGATCAGCCATGGATGGAGTAGGGGCTCAAGGATCCCCACTCCCTGCTGGTGAGCTGTTGATATATTCTTGGAGAGGGACTCATCAATTTCCCCCAGTTGTCTCGCCCCTGCTGAGCCCACGAGGCTCTACTGAATAGCTCCAAACCCACAGTCATACAGACTTCCCTGGTTTAATTAAGTCAACCACAAAACAAAATGAATATAGACCTAAATGAGTAAGGTTGTCTCAAATGAACTAGGGATCATAACAAATCACAAGATATCCAGAACAGCACAGAGCCTAGAATTCTATAGGTGCTGAACCTGAGGCTGAAAGGGAGTGAGCCTTGGTTTACCGTGACAAGTGAGGATGCGGCGATTGTCTAAACTTTAGCTATTCACAATGTCCTGTAGGTCCACCTCAGACCACACTGTTGACAGCCCACCTGTATACTCTCCCCATCCCCACTCCCACTCAGCTTGTTGGTAGGGCATCTGACCTCCAAAGACCCTTGAGGAGAAGCAGGGCTCTGCACATTCTTTATAGGAAGCCTCATGTTTTAGGAAGAAGGCTGCTGTGGTCTCGGGGTCAGCACACCTGGCCAGCAACAGATATCAAGGTAGCCTCCCATCCATTCCTTCCTGCCCCGCTCTCCAGTATGTCTATGAGAGTTGTTCTTCCTTGATGTCCCTCCAGAAAACTAGGAAGCACATCCAAGGTAGACAGTCCCTGGCCGCAGAGCCAGAGCACCTCATATCAAAGTGGATGAGGTGATCTGGGAGTGTGGGACTGTAGCGATGTCAGTGGAGTTGAGTCAGGAAAAGACAAGGGTTGGGCAAAGAAACCCCAAAGCAGTCTAGCTGAGATCATGACTGACTTATGGGTGACATGCACAGGTTTTGAGGTCACCCAGACCTGTTTATGGATTGATTCTCCTACTGAATGTGTGTCTTTGGATGAACTGGTCCAGCCCACTGATCCTTAGTTTTCTCATCTACAGCAAGGTCAAGAGAATTGATTTCTGCATAGGGTTGGGAATGCTGACTAGAATAACACTGGGAACATCTAACGTGCATTATACCCAAAGACAGAAAGTAGGTACATGATGTGAGCTTTTTCTCCACCTTCCCCGGACTCATCATCTACTAGCAGAGAAAGGTCAGTGCTGGTGAGGTGTGACAGATTCAGAATTGACATCTGGAAGGACAAGTTCAGATGGGCACCGGCTTGTCCCCTAAGAAAGAGGGAAAAAAAGGGACCAAAAGGAAGAGAAGAGATGGGAATAACAATCCACTCAGGATGCTGCTTTTCATGTACTGGAACAGTCAACCAGCAGATAGTCCTGCTGTTTCAGCCTTGTCCCTCAGAAGGTCTGGCCCTCCCTCTCCCTGCCCCCGTGGTGAGAACCGAAGACAGTTCACAATCTTCCTCCCCAAGCCCACTCAGCTCTCTTTCTACCAGGCTCTTCTTCCCTTTCAACTTGGCTCTGGCAGGCAGATGCCAAAGGAAGGCTCCAGGTCATTTATGAGCCATCTCCTCTGCAGCTGAACAATAACAGAATAATTATCTGCTGGTGTCATTTGCTGCATTTGGTGGCAGGTCCTGTGCCCAGGGATAGTCACAGCTCCAGCCTCTCTAATGACCCGGAGAGCAGAGAAAGGATGCTATTATTCTGTTTATTGAGAATTAAAATAAATCTGGTCAGAGGAGACGCCATCCACTATTTGTCTCTTCCCAAAAGCAATTATGTGTAATTCTGCCGCTTCAGGAAAGCGAGTCACTAGTAGTTGAGGGCCCAAAGCATTACCTGTAACAGGAGAAAGCCCAGAAGAGATTAAGCAGAACATTTTTCTCGGGACTACATCTACCTCACCTCCTCTCATTTTGAGTTCAATTTACAGCCTACGCAGCCCTTCGTAGGTGGAAAGAGAGGGGAGTGCGTGTGTTTGGGGAGGCATGGGGGTTAATTGGAAAATTCTGCAAACCACCATTAGCAAAGGGGAGGCAGTTTGCCGGCCTTTGAGCTTTGGTGTTTCTATCTCTGGCCTGAAATGCGTTTGGGCTCCAGAGAGTTATCGTTGGTTTTGTATATTTGTGTGTGTGTGTGTGTGTGTGTGTGTGTGTGTGTGTGTGTGTGTGTGTGTGTGTGAGAATTAAAGACTTTTAGGTAATGGACAGCTGTTCCCAAGTGGCTTGCAGAGATCCTATGATGCATCAGGATCCTATGCCAAGAATGTTGTAGGACAGCTTCACTCCTCATAGTAAAATCACCAAATTGCAAATCATTTTCCTTTAAAAAAAATAGACAAAAAGTAAAGAAAATTCTCTTAATATTGTATCTACTCACCAAGGGTGTACTTAATTTAGTGACAGAGAAGAGGTTGGCTTCAGAGCCAGGGTTTGGAAATGCCGTGGAACTCACAGCCGCAGCCCCACTCTGCGCTCTGGCAGTACAGAGCTATTACTGCCGTGAGGTTGTTTACAGTGACTCAAATGTCAGCAGAACGTTTGCGGATCAGTTTGCTTTGAATGGATGAGTTGCTTTCTTGATCGCTCTGCCCAATAAAGGTTACTGTGTGTAAATCTGAGGACTCTCATGTGACTGTTTTTGGCATACTCCCACCGTTTGATATGAGAATCACCTGACCAAATTTCTTTGGGGGCTACCACCCCCAGTTCCTAAACAGGGAATCCAAGATTCTAAAAGTTCCTTTGAGGGACCTAGACTGTGTCCAAGGTGGCTGCAGGAAGCACGTGAGAGGCAATGAGAAGGGCAGCAACCTGCCTAATGGAGTTCACCATGCTGTGATTGTTAGCACGTGAGCTGCACAGCTGTTCCAATCTGCACAGAGATCATTTGAAGCCATGGGGCTGAGACATTACTCTGCCCTTGTGCATCATGAAGATGAGCTTGACAGGTCATGCAAGCAACAGACTGTGGCTTCTCTTTGGTACCCAAGAAGACCTGTTGCCAGTACACAAACCCAAATAAATGGAACATCTCCATTTTTTTTTAAACTGTGTTTCCTTTAGATTACCGAATGTAGTGACAGAACATTCGGCAGTATCCCCAGCCTTTACCCACTAGGTTCCAGTAGACTCCCCCCGCCTTGACAATCAAATCTGTCTCAGTGACAAGCATACAGTGATGCATAATCCTCTTTCCTCTGTCCTTCCAGACATTTAATTTTCACTTGTGGTCTGAAAGTGGCCAATCTGTACAAATATTTCTCATGCTTTCCTACCTAAATAATAAGTTGGGACGGTGGCCTGATGAAAAGTCATGAAACATCCAACCCTCTGCACCCAATAAATGTTACCTGATTGTGGGGGGAGAGGGGTGCAGACAAAATCAAACTAAAGTCTTAGATGACATTTTGTTCTGGATTAGCCTAATAAGCCCCCAAACCAATGACCTTGTCTTCATAAAAGACCCAACAGCATATAGAGAAGTCAATGTGGTTGGATTGGAGGGAGGCAACCAGAAGTCAAGAGGCCAAATAGCACCAACATCCACAGCAGCTGGACAAAGGAGGGGGAGACACTCATGCTGGTCCTCCAGAGTGACAAAAGCCCTACTCAGACCTGGCTTGGAGATGTCCAGACTCAAGAACTCAGTAAAAAATAATTCCCACTGTCTTTAAGCCACCCGGGCTTTCCATTTTGCCATGGCAGTTAACACGCTCTGTGCGTATAGGTAGATATATCTTCTCTATGAGCACATAGTAATATAAATGGTTCTGCTTGTTGTTTTTTAACTTACAATTTTATTCTAGAATTCCTTTCATATGCACACTATTGCATATAAGCATGGCTAGATGCAAAGCCATCATAAAATGGAGTAACTTAAAATACAGATAGTAATTCATATATACATAGATCTCCAATTGGTCAGGGTTCAGGGGGGCTGCATACCCTGTTCCCCACAGAACCTGCTGAGGCTGGAGGGCCAAAGCTGCTTCACCACTAACACATCAGCTGCCTCAACAGGGATAGCAAGGGTGCATGGGGGATATTGGCATCTCTCGCTCTCCTCTTGGTTTCTCCATGTGGAAGCTAAGATTTCTTGGCTTCTCCATATGGTAGCTAAGGTTTCCTCATATCATGGTGGCTGGGCTGTACACCATGTTTCATGGTAGCAAGTCTCAATGTGAAGTCTTTTACAAAGCCCCTACTTCAGCTATGCTTTCATTTACCATAACTGGGCAATGCCCAAGTTCAAAAACAGAGTGGGTGTAAGTCTTGGTTGGCATGGTTCGTTAGGAGCTGTCAAAGTAAAAGTCTACCACAAGCATACGAAGAGTTGCTTTCTTTTCCCGTGAATTCCCTGCGGGCACATAAGCCAAACACAGTTACTGCCTCATTCTCTTTAATAGCTGAATAGTGTTTCATTATCTGGAGGGATAATACTTTCCTTAATTGATCATATAATAGTATTTACATTGTTTCCAAATTTTGTCATTAAAAACAATACAATAAGTGCTAGGAAATTGACACACACCTGTAGTCCCAGCATTTATAAAGCTGAGGAAGAAGAATCATAAATTTGATACCATCTTGGGCATTGAATTAGATAGAATCTGCCTTGAAATAAAAAGCCAATGCTGTGGGAAATATTTTCTGCTTGTCTCATTTTGTGGGTCAGTGAGGATATCAGCAGACTGAGCATCTGGCTGTAGGGCTGCTACCAACACAACTTGTGCTTTTGATGGACGTTGACTGACTAATTGCCCTCCTTAGAACTGATATCAGATCCCATCTGCAATGAGTGAAAGTAATTGTTTCTGCACAGTCCCAGAGTTGCCGGCATCCAACACTTTTATCTTTGTGAGTGTGATAGGTGGAACATGGGGTTTCTTTTGGTTTTATTTATATCTCCCTTATGAATAAATGCACACATGGTTACCCATTTTTACAAATAAATATTTTTTTCATGAACTGTGATGCTGTCCTTTGGCCATTTATTGGGAGATGGTTAGGATTTTTTCTTATTGTTTTTGAAGAACTGCTTATATATAAAATTATTTAGCCCTTTGTCCATCTTACAAATGGAAGCTGTACTTTTCCAGTTCGAAATGTGACTCTATGGTATGTTATGATTTGGAATAAGTGTCTCTTGAAGTGGTCCTGTGCCTGGCTCCCACCCGTGCCTGGCTCCCATTCATGCCTGGTTCCCACCCATGCCTTGGCTCCCACCACAGTGCTCAGAGGCAGGGCTTTGGGAAGTGGTTAGATCATGAATGTTCTAATCTACCAAAATGGTTTAATCTATCAATGGAATCACAGTCTGATGACTCGATTGGGAGGTGACAGGAACCAGGAAGTGGAGCCTTCTTGGAGGAAATAAGTCCCTGAAGGAACGCCCTTGACGGACCTATGGGTCTCCTGTCCCCAGCTTCTTCTCTGCTCTGTCTCACTCTGCTCCCCAGCCTGCCATGAAGTACGCAAATGCCCCTCATCACCCATACCCCACCATGAGATGTTTGCTTCACTTCAGGCCAAAGCAATGGAGTTAGCTGAGTATGGACTGACGCTCTGGAATAAAGAGTCAAAACAAAGGCTTTCTCCCTTGAATGACTTCCTCAGGCATTTTGTCACAGGATCAAGAAAATGGTCAGTTTTGACCCCCACCCCCAAAACTGCATTTTTATAGCATATAACTGATCTCATCTCCCCAGGTCTTGCCAGCCTTAGAAAGGCTCTCCACAGGAAAAGACCAAGAATTTGTGCATGCAAACACGTTTATGAGAATATGTATATGTATATGTATGTATGTATATATATACATATATGTAAATCCACCCCATGTTTTAGTTCCTTACCTATTTGTTTCTTAATTAAATTCTTTAGAGCACTCATCTGAGGGTCAGTTGTGAAGTAAGGACCCAACTTGACTCTTTACCAGCTAGCTCCTCGCTCCACCTCAGTGGTCTTTATTTCTTTATCCAATCTTTACCCATCCGTTTATGATGCTGTCTCTTTCATAGGCTAAATTCCTTTAGGGTTTGACTTCTGGACTTGTTATTTTGTCACACTGATTTTTAAAAATGTCTCAACAAGCTGGCCAAGGTTGCTCTTGCCTATAATCCCAGGATTTGGGAGGCTGAGAAAGAAGGATTATGAGTTTGAAGCCAGATTGGGCTACAAAGCAAGGTCAAGGTCATCCTAGGAGATCTGGCAAAGATCTTGTCTGAAAAAGAAAAAAAAAATCAACATTCTTGTCTCCAAATCTGCTATGCCACATAGTTTTGCAAGCCTTCTTGTTGATTTGCTCTGGCAGTGTTCTACATTTGTGGGTTCAGTTCAGGAGAACCTTCTCGATCTTTGAATTTTCTCTCTGTCCCATCTTGTCCTGGGTCTGATCTTGATGAGTTAAATTAACTTGTCAGCTTCTGACTCTCTTGACCTCACTCCTCTGGTGGGAGCATTCTGACTGCAAGTTGGCCTTGGGCGGTGTGATGGAGCAAGGCTAAACCAGAGCTGATGTGTCTTTAGGTCAGCCTGGAAGCATGAGAGTGGAATTCCACCAATGTAGTCAGGGACACATCAGAACTGGCTCAGGGATGCCAGAAAAATCTCTGTAGTCAGTGTCGGGTGTGAAAAGTTCAAAAGGATGTTGGTGTCCGGGAAGGCAAAGAGAAGAGGGGCCGACAGAGGGAAATCAACACAGCAGGTGCCTGGAGCCCTGGCTTAGCATCTAGAGCCAGATTTGAGGACTATGAAGAGTCAGAAGAGCCAAAGGCAGCTTGACAGAAGTCAGGGGTCTGGAACTCTCTCTCGGTGAAAGAATGGGTTCTTGATTGATAACTATTTTTTTTTTTCTTGAGACAGAGTCAAATGTATCCCAGGCTGTCTTCAAAACTGCTCAGTAGTTGAGGATGACCTTGAACTCCTGATCTTCCTGCCTCTGCCTTGAAAGTTCTGGGATTCCAGGTGTACACTACCAGATTTTAAAAATGTCTTTTGAGAGATAGCACAGCATCAGGAAGGGCTGGGGTTAGGGTGTGTACCTGGATTCTGGTTGCAGCACTGTGAGCCTCTTATAGTGAGTCAGTGAGTCTGTTCCTTGGTCTCTCCCTACAGAAAGCTGCACTACAGCATCCCCGAGACTTTTCCCAGTGTGCTGTGTGATGGCTCTCTGATTCTTTTCCAGGCTGTGAAGCTGACCATGTGAAGTTTCAGTCAAGGCCAAGGTTTTAACTTCAATAAGGTCTCAGGTTCCAGATTTCACAGCAGCACTGAGGCAGATTGTCCTTCGGGGTAAGATATTCATTAGAAGACTTATTAATGACACAGAAAGACAAGGTGGTAAGGACCCTGAGTTCAGGCCCCTGGGGCAGAGTGCAGGGCCTCTTACAGGTCTCAGGGAGGAGGGAGAGGTCCTGTACCCTGTAGTTGATGAGTAGCTCATAGCAAGGGCTTGCAGTCAGAGCACTTCTGGATCTCAGGAAGGTGAGGAAGGGACAGTGGTTTGGCCCCTTAGTTAGTATATGCCTATCATTATGGGATGTGCCGTGTGCAGTCCTTAATAAACTTCCTATGGGAAAAAGAGGAGTACAGCTTCCCAGGCAGACACCCAGTAGGGTATCTTTTGTTTCTTTTAGAGCAGCTATGAGGGGAGAGAGAGAAAGGGACTGCTGCAGGTGAGCCCCTAGCCCTCAGTAGCCCCTAGCCCAAACCTAAATACTTCATCCTGGAGTCTGGGAAATTTGAACCCCCTGTATTAACTTGTGCCCTATCTGGAGTCAGCGAGAGAGCCCAGAAGATAAAGACACGTGCTGCCAAGTGCCCAGCCCGATAATGACCCGAGTTCAATCCCAGGAACCTAGGTGAAGGTGGAGAACCACTGTCTACAATTTGTCTTCTGGCCTCTACACGTGCATGAACTAAAGCACAGACATGCACAGGCACATGAACATTCACACACATGCACATACACATGCCCATACATACTGAAACACACCCGCCCCCCCCCAAAAAAAAACAAACAAGCAAATAAAGTTTAAAAAAAATGTCCTATCTGATGGCTCCTCATTGTCAACAGATCAGAGCCCTGATGTAGCCTGGAAGGAGAACAAGGGCCTGGTCTAGCCTGACATTCCTTTCCACCACACCCCAAGGGGCAGCAGTTTGTGGTCCAGCCACGCTGAATGGCTCCTATTTTTCTGTGTCAGTACTTGGGCCTCTGTGTTTTCATTCCCATCGTTCCCACCACCCGGACGGCTCTTCCTTGTCCTCCAGACAAATCCAAACCACCCTTCCACACCAACCTCTGCCTTCAGCTTTTCCTTGAGTCCTATTCTGGCTGACTTTCTGGTGTTAGAAGAAGAAGGAACCCCCTCAAGATAACTCAACCAAGAGAAGTTCATGATAAAGTCTCAATGGATGATGCCACGGACAACCAGAGAAACAGCCGATGATGCGTCACACTGGGGCAGAGGAGGACTATTGGCTCGGATGCAGGGTGGGGGTGGATGCTAATTTTGTGTTGCTCAAGGGCATTGGGCTCCCTTTATTTCTGATCTCCTCTGGTCCACACTGTGCCCTTCTCTTTTCTTCTGTTCCTCATCATACTCTCCGGGATAAGTGGCTGCCCCTGCCTATATAATCATCCAGCTCCAAAGCCCCCATTAACTGATACTTCATTTTGTTGGCATTCTTAGGAGAAGGAATATGGTTCCTTCTGAATAAGAGACCTGAGTCACAGGTATCAGGTAGCTTCAGGTTTAGCAAGCAGTTCTTGAGTCAAGAGTTTTCTTGGAAGGGAAAGAACGAGACAAGCAACCATTTGGAGTGAGGCAGTTGCTCAGGGCCAAGGGCTGTTTCTTTGGAAAGGAACGTGTATGTGGAGGAGTATCCCACATGATGTCTACTGTGAAGGGAATAATCCCACTAGGCATGATGGAAATGCCTATAATCCCAGCACTTTCAATTTCAAGGCCAGCCTGGGCTACATAATGAGAAGGTCTCAAAAAAAAAAAAAAAAAAAAAAAAAAAAAAAGGAGAAGGAGAGGAGAGGGAGAGGAGGAGGGGAACAAGGCAGGGGTGAGGGGGAGGAGTGGGAGGAGGAGGAGGAAGAAGAGGAGGAGGAAGAGAGTGATTCTTTTTCTTATAGTATCTTTTTACTTCGTACTCTAATTCCATGTGTGACACACAGTTTATATGTATTGACCCAGTGCATGATGGGATGCTGTGTGCACCCCCCCCCCCATCTTGTCCCAATGACCTCCCTTGTCAAGCTTGTGTGCTCTACCAATCGGCCTTTTTCAGCCTCCCTCCTGTTTGGAGCCCGATGCTAACTAGTGTCTTCCACCCTTAGGCATATGGGAAAGGACCTCGTCAGCCTTTAAATGTCGATGCCAACCTGCTAAGAAGAATGTGAATAAGTGCGCGTCTTTGCTGTGGTCCTGACTGCTGCCTCTGATGGGACCTCCAGGGCTGTTGTGACAGCAGCGGGCAGCACAGATGGTATCTCAGATACGGCTCCACCCCCAGAAGGCCCCTCTGTGCCAGCCTATCACCCAAACTAGGATCTGCTGAAAATACCATGTATAGTGTTTCAAAACAACAATGACCCAGTGACCCAGAAAAATGAAAATGTAACCTAGAAATGCTGTCTCCAGGTGCATACACTAGAGACACTCTTGAACATTCTTAGCATGTAAAAGACATCCACTGCCACACTGACTGGGAGACAGCTGGAAGGGAAATAAATCCTTGTACATTCACAGGATAGAGTAAAATGAATGGACCAGAACCATATATCAACAGGGACAGAGCTCCACAGAATAGCACATACATATAAATGTCCCTTCCCTTCCCATCATATATTAATATGGACAGGTCTCCATTGAAAGAATATCATGAACATGGTGTTAGCATTCAAGTGAAAATTTCAAATCATGAAGAGTGGGTTAATATATCTTTAAGGATTTATGTGTATATGTAGTAAAATTATAAATGCCATACATAGGAAAAGATGAATTTTATCTTATGATCCAAATGGTTTTGGCAGCTAGGACATGTGGGACTGGAATGGGGGCTGTAAACCTTTACCTTTATCTGTAAGTAAATTTATACAGGTGTAATGTATGCTTGTGTGGGGGGTGGGTGTGTGTGTATGTGTGTGTGCATGCATCTGTGTGCATGTGCACACACACATATGTGTAAGATACAGAAAACAAAACAAAGGACACTATTCATCTGCTTAATCATTCAGTGAAAATGCCACTTTTGGGAAGCCCCAGGAAACAGCCAGCTTGCCAGGTTCCTGAGCATTCATCTTACAAAGAACTAATGCTTCTTAAAAACTCATTCAAGTCATGCAAGGCATGGTGGTGCATGCTTGAAATACAGCACAGCATGGTGGCGGGGGTGGGAGGGGGGAGTAGGGGGAAGGGAGGAGGCAGGAAGGTCAGTCAGGGCTCTCTGAGATCCTGTTTCATAAAACCAACCCCTCTCCCCTGAAGAAACATGCTGAAGTCTTTAATCATTGCGTGACTTTTTAAAGAGTCAGACTTCAAAGTAATATCGTCATAAATTTCTTTAAAATAAAAAAAATCACTAAAATGCTTAGACTGGATGCCTGTGTTCCCTGTGTATTGACTGCCACACACCCCACAGCCTCCTGGCCCTTGCCTGCCCCTGGAGTTGCATCCTTACTTTTCAGTGGTGTTTGATTGCTCTTTCCAGGTTTCTAGAACTAGACAGAAACTTCTGACTCTGAGAAAGGAATATTTAACTCATGGCAACCACATCTCAGCCCCTTCATCCTGGCTTCCAATATCATTTTATTTCAGTTTGTTTAAATCAAGTCAACGTTTACATCAGCAAAGCTGTATGAACACAGAGCACTACTAACCATAGAAATTCACTGGAATTTATTTCTTTCCTCATATAATTCAACTTTCTTAGATTAATAGCTGCCCTTTTTAAGTGTTTAGTTTTCTTACAGAAATCTGATGTTAGCCAAATATTTATTCAACTTTCTTAAATCCTTTTTTTTTTTTTTTTTTTTTTTTTTTTTTACCTTTGAGACAACAAGTAGCTCAGGATGACTTCAAACTCACTAAGCAGCTGGGGACTTCTGATCCTCCTGCCTCCACTTTCCAAGTGCTAGGATTAGTCTTGTGCAGCCATGCCCAGCTTGTGTCCACTCTTAGAATGATGACTTACTTATTGCCCACTGCCTAACCATGGCCGTAATCATAGCAGGGTTGAATTGAGGACCTTGCTGCTGAGCCTCTCTGTGTTATGCAGGTGAAGAACATCACCCACTTCACATCCTTGACTTTTGTTCACTTTTCTAAGTTTATCTCCACAGCCCTACTGTGTTTATTGAGTGCATGCCATTCTCTCTTCTTGGATCAGCGCCAACACTTGGTGTTTTCTAAGAAAGATTACGTGGGAAGGATTTGAGTCCTTGCAAATCCAAAAGACTCCACGCCCCTTGTGCACGTGCTCAGTGGTATATTTTGTTATAGAATCTGGATGGATGGATGGATGGATAGATGGATGGATGGGTGGATGGACCATGACAGACAGATAGATAGATAATAGATAGATGGATTGACAGACAGACCAGTAGATAACAGATGGATGGATAGACAGATTGGTTGATTGATTTTGTGCTTTGGCCTGGGTAATTTTGAGAGTCCTTTTCTCTCATAAAAGTGAAGACATGGATGTTTCGGTTTCTAATATGGTTAGTGAGAAGTTTGTACATCTGCTTGTGTATTGTGCCTCCTCCTTGCTCCTCTGGAATCTAAAAGGATAGTTCTCTGTTCTGAAATGTTATTAGGTCACATCCTGGTTGGTCCCTTTGCCTTCCTTTTCCTGAGCATCTGTGGGCCTTCTCACTCTGAGAGAGAGCGGGGGAGAGGGAGAGGGAGAGGGAGAGGGAGAGGGAGAGGGAGAGGGAGAGGGAGAGGGAGAGGGAGAGAGAGAGAGAGAGAGAGAGAGAGAGAGAGAGAGAGAGAGAGAGAGAGAGAGAGAGAGAGATGTCCTTAAGTGTGGAGTGTTTCCTTTGATTAGTTCTTTCGGTCTAATCTTTGCTTCTGGAGCTCCTATCACGTTATGGCCCCTAAGTTGTTCCTGTGACCTTCATACCCCTCTCTCTTTCCATCTCTGTGCACTGGAGTTCTTTGGGAGACTGCTCTGGGTCTTCACCTTTCCGTTGGCTCTGACTCTAACCTGCATGGGTGCTTGCTTGTTCTCCATGCCTTTACTGTGTTATTCCTCTGAAAGAACACTTCCAGTGTGTTTTGTTCCTATTCCTGCATTCCTTTCATCTCCTCCATCCCTCTTCATGTCCTTCCTCCTGGGTTTCTTTGGCTACGTGCCTAGTTTCTGTCTCTTGCATGAAGATTCTGTGAAAATGTCTTGTAACCTTATATTTAAGGGGCCCATGAAATTTGGATTGCAGAATAAACCCTGAAAAGGGGAGAGAACTCAAAGACTGCTGATATGGCCTCCACTAGCTAACATGGCCGTGCAAGTTTAAGTAACTTTGAAGGGAATTAAAATTTCCGTTCTTCAGTCATGCTAACCACTCCAAGTAGGTTCAGGTGGACACCCCATCATCACAGAATGCTCCATTGGACCACCCCAGCCAAGATAACAAAGCAAGGTACTCTCACAGGCTGTCTTGACATATTGTAATCTCACGATCAGCTTCCCAAGCTCTGCGGGCCACACAGCTGATCAACAACAAAGAGTAGACGCTTAGTTCACGTGTTATTTGTTGAAATGGGGGGTTGTGGGAGAATACTGTGCTAGGTGATCAATCATTGTTCACTCTTTGCAGATCAATGGCCTGTTCTCTCTCCAAAGTCCTGAAGCTTCAAGCCCCTGCTACTAGTCTTTATTCATCAATTATACCCTCTTAAGTCAATTAAAGCAAATACTAGATGACAGACAGAATGCCACTTCCCCCATTAAGTACCCACTGCAGACATCACTAATTGATTACAAAACTTGCAAGGCCTTGAAACAATGTTAGCCTAGCACTGGAGCAAACAGATGTTCACCCTGAGACAACACTGGCACAAGAGACACCATCGTCACCTTCCCTCTGCCCTGAGGACCACTGAAAGATGACCAGGGAGTTACAGTAAGGGGGCGAAAAAAGCAACTTCTCCATATTGATGTGGAGATACCATGAGAAGGACTCTGACCTTAGGAGGACTTTGCAGCATGAGTCTTAAGGGTACTTAAGACTTATTTTGCATGTGCCACACACTGTAGATAAGATAGATATAGTAAGTGTTCAGTTAAGACTTGTAGAATGAGATTTATTGATCAGTGCTTAATTAATCCATGTTTAGATGTGATTAAATGGAGAAAATATTTTACTAATCAAAAAATTCAAAGGACTTAGTCACCTGTTTTCAGAGTGTGCGCGTACACACTCTCACACACACACACACACACACACACACACACACTTCAATTTAATTATTTTCATCGGGTGTATAATTCAGTTGTTATATATAACAACTATAATGTAGATATAGTTGTTATTACATAGGTAATCGTTGTCATCACTTAATCCCTGTAATGTAATGATTGTCAGTTGCCAAACTTGCTACCTTTCCATCCTGTTTCTACGTCTTACTGTCTGTCTGCGAAGCTGCTGTGCATAAGCACCCTCGTCCTGCACAGTACAGAGAATAGCAGCATTCATCCCCTGGTGTGGCTCGGAGGATAAACTGAATTCCTGCCTGAGGGATGCTTAGAACACTGCCCAGCATGCAGGAATCAATCAAATATCATTTCCTGCCTTCACTTTTTATATCAAAGTGGAAACTGAGGCTCAAGACAGCCAGTTCTGTCCTCTCTCTTCCCACCAGTTAGTGTCCCTGTCATAGTTAGAAAGGAAGAGTGACAGTAGAGCAGAGAAGCTCTGTGACAAGAGATTGGGTTTCTACAGTAAAATCACCGCATCAGGATGGAGGCTGGTTAGTTCTTGCCAGCCTGCTGCCTGGGGTGTGGATGTGGTTTCAACACTCAACAGACAAGTTGTCCTCTGGGAATGTGGAGGGGGTGAGAAGATGAGGCCGGATGCAGATCTGTAGCTTGGAAGAAAGGAAGGCAAGGCAGGGACCACCTCTTCATGTCCTGGCAGCAAGAGAAGATGGCCATTTGGATTCATCTTGGTGCTCAGGTGGGTGGCGAGGAAGCCACATGCCCCCTCCCTCCTGCTCCAAGTGAGTCTCGCATCAGTTACCATTGAGCATAGCTGGGAACGAGCACTGTCTTCCTGCTGGGAGACTGGACGACTTCCTGTGCTACTGGCAGAAGAACTGGAACTTCCCAAAGGAGTCTGTCCTCAAGCCAAAGGCGTAGGTGTGTGACTAATGGCGAAGGAGCAGTTGGTGTCCCTGCCAGTGGAGTAGCCCTAACATCACCTCCAACCACAAGCTCTGAGCCTACAAAATCTGTTGTTTTCTTGTGAGAAATCCACGAGAAAAGATGACTAATTCTCTCCAGCAGGTGCACAAATGGAACCCCAGAGAAAGGAAGCAATCCATTCAACACCATGAGGTTCCTCCTCAGCAGGGTCCCCTTGCTCCCAACCACACATAGAGGGTGAGAGATCTGTTCATCAGTCTCTCATGTCTTCCTTCCTCACTACCAACCATCATGGGAAAACAGTCTGAGTGAGGTTCAAGAAAAGGCACCGGAGTTAAAGAAGCAGCCAAGGGGGGACCAGGGTGACTTTGGAGGCCTTTTAGTGTGGAATTTGGTGGATGTTCTAGGGAAGCCAATCAACTAAATGGAAGTTTCTCAGTCATGTGTCCATAGGAAGGCCTCTCATCCGGGCCCTCCCTTTCTCCTTGTACGCAGTGGTGGAAGCTCAGCCCTCTCCTGAGTTCAGCAACACGGACATCAGACTCCTGCAAGAGAACTGCAGACCGCAACACAGATGCAGACGAGGTGGGTGTGGGGTACAGGGGTTCAGACTTAACCTCAAGACAAAGCCGGATATGAACGAACACAAGTTTAGCATGCACACATTGTTTCCAGATTTCAATGCGTGTGTGTGTGTGTGTGTGTGTGTGTGTGTGTGTGTGTGTGTGTGTAAGAGATTTTTTTTAAGTCGGTGCCATGAACTTACAGGATTAGAGGAGAATATCTATAACGTATCACAAGGCTTTCATTTTCGGTAAAGTGGCAGATTGCATAGTCACTCTCCCAAGGGAAAGAGGACATTGCCATTCACGATAAAATATGTGTATTTTTTCAATGCAGACCTCCACTAGTGAGAAAAGACAAGCCCTGGAAGTTGAGGTAACTATGACCCCATACTTGCCCTGAAACCAGAAGAGTTTTGCCCAAGTAGTTTGAAGTCCTTCATAGTTCACTGGACATACACCGTGACTCCTCAAGCTCACACTAGGCAGAGAACTCAGAAGGAGACCCTGGGCTGAAACGAGACTCTCATCAAATGGGTAGATGAGAAACAGTTCTTCCTGCCAACTCAGGGAAAAGGCAACTGTGACTGTCTTCCTGTCGGCCCTGGGGACTGGACAGGGTGGGGTGGGGTGTGTTTCTAACTTTGACCTTGACGTCACCTAGATTTGGTATTTACATTTACTGAATCTTTTTAGAGATGAGACATCAAACAACCCCTGGATGGCATCCCTAGCTCTTAAAGCTAAACTCAATTGGACTCTGTATAAATGGACACAGCCTCAAGCAGGCTGCACAGCACTCCTATAAATGGACACAGCCTCAAGCCGGCTGCACAGCACTCTTCCTATGAGGTTCTGCCCAAGATGGGCTGCAACAAAAACCACAAGAGGAAGCAAGAGAGTGTCACCAGCAGCACGGGACTCCCCTGTGCTTCCGATAACAAGATAACCAGATGGAGAAATAAGTACGCGAAGAACAGATAAAGGCAACGTAGAAAAGGGTAAGATGCCAGTTAGTAAACTATTAGCATATTAACATATGGTAAGCCATTAATGGATGTTAGCTATTGCTTGTGTTAGCATTCGGGTATGCTCTAATAAGCTCAAAGATGAAGGGAGAGGAAATCTGTGTTATAGCCCCCCGTATGGTCACCTCCCATCTGTGGGCACAGCCCTTGACAGACTGAGGAGCAGGAGATGAGCAGTCTGGGGGATGGAGGTGATAAAATGACAGCTTATCCTTCCACCCTGACTTCCCTGCTCAAGTGACTTTGTAGAAACTGATGTCCATAACAGATTCCGACTCCAGCTTTCCACAGCTCGGAGGAAGAGTAGATCATTTTGTAGGAAATTTCTAAGGCTTGCGGCAAAATTAATAGCCCCACAATGATAATTCTTGAAAGTAGTTGTCAAAGAGAGATAGACATAAAGTGCCTGATGTCACTGTGTGAAGCTATCATTTTAATGTACAGTTCCCACAGAGGTCAGTGGGCTATGACTTGGACATTATGTTTGATGTAATTATGTGACAGGATGGAAAAGAAACTGAAGAGGCTGGGGTGCAGCTGCAGAGTCTGGAGAATTGGAGAAGGGAGCATGGCTGAGGGTGGACTGGGGCTAAGGACTTGCCTGTTGGGGTAGAATGAACAGCAGTCCATCTCCCATCTCACTGTAACTAAGTTCTCTGTAGAGTATCTGAGTGGCCATGCCTTGACCATGCTGGATATAGTCACACCTGACTACAATCAGTCAACAAAGAAATAACTAAGGATAGCTAGTAAGGAAACGCTTTTCTTCCCTAGCATGCAAATGAAAAAAGAACATTATCTTCTGCTACGGTGCTCAGCTTAGTTTCTGCCTAAAAAAGTTCAGGTCAGTATCTATATCCTAAGCAACAGGCTAAACTCTGAAGGGTGTTGACTCTGGAATCTAGCTTGGTTTGGAAATAGTTTAATGTCAGATGGGCTTGAGCATCTTGATGAAGCATAGACTCCCTCCGAACAAGAGTCAGCCATTGGCATTCCGTGTTGATATATGCCTCGCAGCACAGCCTCAGATAATGCATGTTAATCAACCCGATCATTAGAGACTGTCAGAGTGAGATAGTGGCAAGTCACTTCATCAGTTAGCAAGCCTTTGGATTAAGATGGCAATCAAGCTTTCCCCGTCAATGTCCCCTCACTGAGAGTCATTGTGCCTGCCTCTTCATATTTATCTGCATCGGAAGGTATATGGGTTTCACTGTCACCAATCCAGACTGTGGCCAGCTCTGCAGATGGTAGGAGCTATTGGAGTTGAACTCAGCTGTGCCAGCTGGGCAGGGTGCTTCTCTTGGCATGGAAACTGGCTCATTCTGGAAGACAGCAGCTCCTGGGTGTCATGCCACTCAAAATGTGACATCATGGAGACTGTTTGGGTTTAGGGGTGAGTTTATATCTTATCCCAAAAAACAACACTAGCTTTGGTATCTGGGTCAACCACTTCAGTTTTCTCATGTGTGAAATGGGCATCCCCATCTGTCATCTGCCAGGGAGATCAACACTTGGCACACAGTAGGTACTCAATAAGAGTGAGCCTCTTTTGCTTCTCTGGGCAACAGATAACATGGATTTAACCACAAAACATGTATAGAATGAAGGATCCAAGCCAGGAGAAACTTCTTTGTGAAAGGACAGGATGAAGATTGTTGATTCATCCCAAAGGACAATTCACTGATATTTAAAATCTGGGTGTCCTAGCCAACTCTAAACTTTCCATCATTGAACTCTAGGTAGAGTTATGGCCGACACACTAGAACACTTAAACTCATGATCCAAATGGCCAAAGACCCTGTCCTGCTGGAAGGATTGGGGAGATTCCTGTAAGCAAGGAGGCTACATGGCAGTCCATGGACATCAGAACTTCAATGAGATTGGTTATTTTAGTAGAACATTTCCTGGCGACTGTGGTCTGTTCTCTGAAGACATCACAGACACATTCACTCATTTACTCAGTGGCTGGGTTTAGCTGCTCTGCAAGAAACCTAGGAGTCAGTCTTTTATTCACTCAACAAGCATTTACTGAGTGCACTCTGTATGTCAGACAAGGCACCAGGGCTTGAAGGTAAAAGGGCAAGATTCCTGCTTTTGTGGGGCTGAGAGACTAGACAAGCAATTCTAGCTTATACTTAGCTGTTAGGTCCCTGATTCATTCAGAAGCAGGATTTAAAACAACGGACTTTACAGTTCAAATTTCTGTTTTTTTCTTGGGTCCTGGGCTCTATTCTCCAAGCTTCCTGGGTACCATAACTTCCTAAATTTCACAGAAGTATGGGACAGAGATTCATAGAGAAATGAACAGTGTAGTGTGTCCCAGGCACTGGTCACCAAGAACCCCAAGTTCATGTCCTGATTCTGCTATCTTCACCCCTCTGGGCCTCATGGGACTCTCTAGGATACACCATGTCAGACCCATGGCTCTTAAAGGCCTCTCTGGACTTGAATGTTTTAATCTGTGGTTAGACGGTCCCAGAAAAATTGAAAACAGAAAGTAGATAGACTGCAATTTCAAAGCAAATGGCCCTCTAGATTGGGTGGAAAGCCACTCTTCTGGGTTTTAAAACCCCACGTCTCTCTCCAGGCTGAGCTCTTGGCTTTGGTAGGCACGTGTTTGCGCCACACATATGTCTTCCAGGGAACAACACGGAGGCTAGTGTCACGTAACTGGAGACTTGCCTTGGGTTTGTATTTAAAATGAAAGGCATAGAACTTCAAATGTGGATCAGCCAAAACATGAAATACTTCTTACTGCCTCTTTTTTTCCCTCAAAAATTAACATTCTACATGAGTAACATATGTTCATTATTCCAGAATGCTACAGACATGCATCATGCTGAATTGAAGGCCTTCTGTAATTTCCCATTGATAATTATAGTAAAAATGAATTCTACTCACCCCACTCCATTAGTTAACTTTTTATTTATAGATAAACAAAACATATTTTAAATGTCTATGACTAAGGAACAGTCCCTAAAGCTATAGCCACACCTCTGGCATCTATGTACATTGCCTTATTTGGGAAAAAGGGTCTTTATAGATGTGATTAAATTAAAGATCTTAAATAAGAGATTACACTGGATTTTTCCCTGGGCTGGGATTGTAATTATGTGTATCCTTCTAAGGTGAAGCCGGAAAGAGACCTTACACAGAAGAAAAGTCCATGTGAAGATGGAGCATGGGGGACATGAAAACACGGGACCCAAAGACATAGCCACAAGCTAAGCAATGCCAGCAGCTCAGAAGGGAACAAATTCTCCCCTAGAGCTTCTGGGTGAAGCGGGGTCCTGCTAACACCTTCGCTCCATCCTGTGACACCCACTTGAGAATTCTAAAGACAGGTAGGGAGTGGAGGAGAACACATGTGCACTGTTTGAAGCAATCAAGTTTGTGGTAGTTCCTGGCAAGAGACACAGAAAACGAATACAATGCCGAACGGCTAAAACAAGAAACAGCGCTCCTCACTGCTGTCCACCCACACCTCCAGTTTTGCTCCCTGGAGGCAAACGATCTAAATTGTGGAGGAGTTTCTTCAAAAAATTGTCTTCATAATTCTGTTTAGTGTACACATGTTTATTTTACTTGCTTTCTGAACAGGACATTTTGTTTCAGAAGAGGAATTAAGGGGCTAGAGAGCTCAGTGGTTCCCAGCACCCTCATGGCAACTCGCAGGCATCTGTAACTCCATTTCCAAGGGATCCGACACTCCCTTCTGACCTCCGTGGACACTGCATGCATGTGGTGAACAAAAAAGCATGCAGGTAAACAGCCATACACAAAATGAACTGAACACACACACACACACACACACACACACACACACACACACACACACGGATTTTAAATTCTCATACTTCCTAAGTACATGCTTATATTTATCTATATACATATAAACATCATGCCTGTAACTTCCAAAATAATTATATGAAGTTTTTGGTTATGCCTATAGTCATAATTTGCATTACTAATTACAATAATACAAATTGCATTCCACAGTGTTCTGTGCAATATATTGTGTTTCAATTTTCCCCTTCTTGGACAACCTTTTTCCTGGAGTTGATAATCACCTTGAGGTTTTTTGTTGTTTTGTTTTTCAAGACAGGGTTTCTCTGTGTAGCTCTGGCCATCCTAGAACTCTCTCTGTAGATCAGACTGGCCTCAAATGCAGAGATTCACCTGCCTCTGCCTCCTGAGTGCTGGGATTAAAGGTGTGGGCTACCATACCCAGCTCACCTGGAATTTTTATTTGTCCTTTGTATACATATCACCACAACCACAAGCCAAACTCATTTCCAGAAGTGTACCGATCTATCTCAGTGCATTCAAGCACAGGGGATTATGAGGCAACCCAAGAACTCCAGCTTTCTTCACCTTAGAAACATTCCATAACCTCCCCAGCTTTTGGTCCAGTTGTTCCAGTAAGAGTAAGTTGCTTTAGGCGCTGGGGTTGTAGCCCAATGGCAAAGGGCTTTCTTAACATGCACAAAGCTCTGGGTTCAATCTCTAGCACCCCAGAGGCACAAATGCTCATGCACAGACACATGCGTACACACATATGCACACACGGAGGTGGGGTAGTCAGTTACTTTTTAGATCTGTGAAATATATATGTATATATATATATATATATATATATATATATATATATATATATATCCATCCCTTGGCTTTGTCTCTTTATCTGCATTACAGCATCTCTTAAATGAAGGTTCAATACCCAGGTCATCTCTGAAGAAACATGGTGTGGAATTATTTTTTATTTACTACCTTTGTCTTAGTGATGCATAGAAATTTAAGCACAGCTCTTCCCTCTCCAGATTTTTTTTTTTTTTTTTTTTCGAGACAGGGTTTCTCTGTGTAGCTTTGCGCCTTTCCTGGAACTCACTTGGTAGCCCAGGCTGGCCTTGAACTCACAGAGATCCGCCTGGCTCTGCCTCCCGAGTGCTGGGATTAAAGGCGTGCGCCACCACCGCCCGGCTGCGCCACCACCGCCCGGCCCCTCTCCAGATTTTAAAGGCATTTCCCTAATGTCCTCTGGCTCCTGATACTGATGTTGATAACTTCAGTGCCTTTATGATTTCTAGGTGTGTGTGTGTGTGATCTTATATTTCTCTCTGGCAGTTTTTGATATTTTTCTTTTTAAATCATTACTGTGAAATTTCATAATAATGTTATTATGCTGGGCATAAATAGACCCTTTAAATATGAAAATCTATACTGTTCAGTTTTAGAAATTTTTTTCTGACTGGTGTTTAGACAAGGTTCTCAGCTGTGGACTAGACCTTTTACTGCTTGAAGTAGTTTACTAATTTATCCTCTTTTCCCTCTTCTTTCCATTCTCGTCATTGTGTTCACCATCTTTAAACATATTTTAGATGTATTTACTTTATGCATATGAATGTTTTGCCTGTGTGTATGATTTTGTACCATAGGCATGTCTGGTGCCTGGGGAGGTCAGGAGAAGGTGTTGGACCCTCTGGAACTGGAGCTATAGACAAGTGTGAGCATCCACGTGGATGCTGGGAAACAAACCCAGGTCCTCTGCAAGAGCAACAAGTACTCTTAACTGCTGAGCCAATTGTCCAGTCCCTGTATTTCACTGTGCCCCTCCCTCTCTCTCTCTCTCTCTCTCTCTCTCTCTCTCTCTCTGTGTAGAACTTTTTAATTTGACTCATTTGCAAGGAAAATTTTGTTCTAAAAACAAAACAATGTAATTCTTGTTACATGGATTCAATGCTTGTTTTTTCCCCCTTATATCTGAGCATATAAACTGATTGGCTTTCCCTCATAGTTTTCCCCCCTCTCCTCTATGTATTATCTTTGCTTTCTGCAGGTTCCTGCATTCTGTCTTTCAGTTAGTGGCATCACTCAGGTGTTTCAGTGCAGCATCTTTCGGTGTTCAGCAGCAAGGCATTACAGAGAGGATGGGCAGCCTCGTGAACACGCTCTGTGCTGTGTTTGTCCCTTGCTATACTCCCAGCAAGCCAGGTTGCTAAGGGAAGTTCACCTGTTCGGTGCGGTAAGGTTTTTCTCTCTTGTGGGTCAGTGTG
Organism: Peromyscus californicus insignis; assembly: GCF_007827085.1. NCBI lineage: Eukaryota > Metazoa > Chordata > Mammalia > Rodentia > Cricetidae > Peromyscus > Peromyscus californicus. Next base: position 41,218,538 of record NW_026294551.1, on the reverse strand, counting down.
TCTGCCCTCCGGCCTCCTGTCAAAAGACCAGAGACTTTCCGTTCCCTCCTTGCCAGTTGCTGGTACAGTAATCTGCACCTCCCACTCTTCCCAAGCTGTGCGTTGTGTTCTTGCATTCTGAATTTCCTCGGTACAGCTTCTCCAAAGAGCAAACCTCCCGTCTCTCACTTGGGATGGAAACTTGCTGGTTTCGGCTAGAGTGGAACTATAGGGGGTCTAATTGCCTCTTTTACAGAGTCCCAACCAATCAGGCATTGCTTAGCTCCAATTATACTTCCATTTGGAATGGCATTTTACGGCCTCAAGTTCCAGAGTGTTTACAGAGTTCCGGGATGGAAATCGGATGGCTCCTTGTTTATCCACCCAGCACCTTATGGGCATTTTATTTCAGTTTTCTCTGATATGAAAGTTAAATTTTACTTTATCCATCTGTTTTTTAGCTTCCAAAGTTCTCTTGATAGCTCTTCATTTAATCCTTTCCTGGTTTTTGTCATGAGTTCCATCTTTGTTAAAGATGTCTTTATACTGTTAGTGGGGTTGTGGATTAGAACAGAAGGGGGCATCTGATCCTTGCTGCTCTTATTTTATGAGAACCTGACTGTTGCCACCTTCTATTTTTCTTGCTCTGAAGCCAGCATCTACTTGTCTGCACTTGTGACCCCAAAACTTCTTTCCAGGTGCAGTTTGTGACTGACGTCTCTGTTGCTTGTTGGATGTAGAACAGACAAAAGTCTACCTAGACAAGCTCCAATGCCCCGGACCCCGCCACTCTTTCCCTTTTCCTCTGCTCATCCACAATCTCCCTGGCTCTTTTAGTCTAAGAGCCTCCTCTACCCCGTGATCTAAGGTCCTATGTAGCGATCTTTCAGCCCCCTCCAGCTTGCCTTCTGACTCCAGCAGACATGTGTTTCCATCTATTTCCTTGTACTTTCCTAACTGTATGACTAATGTCCCCTTTTTTGGCCTTCTGTCTAGTGTCTCTCAGCTTTTGAAAAGAGAAAAAGGGGCCAACTTCTCCATGTGAAGCGGAAGCCCAGCCATGGATAAAATAAAAACAACGTATTTAAAACTGTGTAAAAGTTAAACCTTGCATCATCTGGCTCTTCTTGGTATCATCTTCAAAACATTTGACTTAATCTGCAACTCTTCCAGACTCTAGTCTTCATGGCCTGTAATTCAGCTGTCTTTCGCTTATTTCCAGTCATCCCATGATGTCTTGAGTGGGAAAATGTGTTCTCTGCCACTTTTGCAGGAGGCTAAATAATAGTCCCTCAGAGCTGCATGCATCTGAATCCCCAGAAACAGTGAGTCTATCACTTTATATGACAAAGGAGGTTTTGAAGACAAGGTTAAGTCAATCATCTTAAGTCAAAAATGCAGAGGAGGTCCAGGGTTAGTTAAGTAGAACCTGGTAATTCCAAAGGGACCTGTCAAAGGGAGTCAGGGCATCAGGGTCAACAGCAGGAAATGGAATCACAGACACAAATGTTGGAATGATATGAAGAAAGGACCACGAGCCAGTGAATGCAGCAAGTTAAAACATCAGCCTTCCAGAGGCCCCAGGAGGAGCCAGCCCCATCAAGGTCTGGGTAGCAGTTCTCAGGGCTTAGTTTGGATCCCTTTTCTCCAGAAGTGCAAGAAAATAAACGTGTGCTATCGTGAGCCACTGCATCATTTGGTACAGCAGCCATACAACACTGGTACCACTCTGTGTGACTTTGGTTCTGCCTGCCCTCCCAAGGTATTCCTACCTACATTTCTAGCCATCCAGCCTCCATCGTACTCAGCAAATGGAAAGGTGTACAGTGAAGGGAGGGGGACCCAGCACCAGTTGTATCACTCCCGTTGTGTAAGGCAGCCACTGGGTCTCCTCCACCATGCTAGTGAAGGTATGTGGGCATGAGAGGTGAACGTGCCCAGGGAGATCAGAAGGGAAGTCTACAGGGCATCAGGAGTCATAGTCATTAAAAAATACTGAGGTCTGCCCCCTTCCCCAGAGTTCCTCCTTATATGTCCGGTTGGCTTCAGGTTTCCTTTGAAATCCACCGGGTTGGAGCCACTTCTAGAGGGGAGGAATTTCTCTGCACTATCCCAGTCCCAGGATCAGAACTGAGAACCCATTCAAGTCCTAGGTGATCACAAAACACATGTTTTTAAATTTCCCTACAGCTCTGTAACCTAAGTGTTATTTCCCCCTCTATTTCATGGATAAAGAAATTGGCTCAGAAAGATGTTTCATGTCTACCTAGTAAGTGGTAGACCTGGGACCCGAACTCAAATCAGTGTTCTATGTAAAGCCTGTTTCCTCCTCTCCCTTTCTCTTTCCTTTTCCTTTTTATTTTTTAAATAAGGCAGGGATTTGCTCTATAGTCCAGTCTTGTCTGAAATTCCCCATGTAGGCCAGGCTGGACTTGAAGTCTTTATCCTCTTGCCTCAATCTCCTTCCTGAGTACTGGAATTAGAGGTGTGTGCCACTATACTAGGCCACATCACAACGTGTCTCTATCATTTCTTGGGACCAATATAATGGGTGCATTTTTATTCTTTCTTCCCTTCCTTCTCTCTTTAATTTGTTGTTTGTTATTGCAAGATAACCTCCCTATGTAGTCTAGACCAATCTTGATCTTGGAATTCTCCACACACTGACTCTCAGGTTGGCCTGGCTAGTTTTATGTCAGCTTGACACAAGCTAAAGTCATTGAACAGAAGGGAAATTCAAATGAAAATGCCTCCATAAAATCTGGCTGTAGACAGGCCTCTAGGGCATTTTCTTAATCAGTAATTGATGGGGAAAGGCCCAGCTCATTGTAGGTGGTCCTGGATTCTATAAAAAAGCTGGCTAAGAAAGCCATGAGGAGCAAACCAGTAAGCAGCACTCCACCGTGGCCTCTGTACCAGCTCCTGCCTTCAGGTTCCCATTTGAGTTCCTGCCTGGGCTTCTCTCAATGGACTGTGATTCAGGATATGTGAGCCAAATAAACCCTTTCCTCCCCAAGTTGCCTTTGGTCATGCTGTTATGTTATCACAACCATAGAAATCCTAAGTAAGACACACGTGCTGGGATTATGGTTGTGTACTTCCATGTTTGGCCAAGTTCCACATCCGAAAATTATTGCTTCTGCTCCTCCAACCTCAGCAATATCTTTTAAAAACACTGATTTTATTTTCATGTATGCATGTGTTTGGTTTGTGTTGTGTGGGCAAGAGTGTGCCTTCAGAGGCCAGAAGGTGGTGTCAGATCCCTTGGAGATGGTTGTGAGCCTCCTGACATGGTATGGGGAACTGAAACCAGTTGTCTGGAAGAACAGGAAGCACACCAAAGCACTCCAAATGTCTTCAGCCCCAACCTCAGCAATAACTGAGATTGTCACCATCACCACTCCAGCCAATTACCTGCCTCATCTGCTCCTGCTTTGGAGTGGACTGAATGTTGGTGTCCCTTCCAGTGTTTATATCAGGGAACTTTGGGAGGCAAGTAGGTCATGAAAGCAGAGTCTTTTGAGAGGGATGTTGACAAGGTCTTTATGGCATAGGCTAGCCTCTTACTATGTAGCCAACGATGACCTTTGACCCTCGATTTCCCTGTCTCCAGTTCTCAAGTGCTGGGATTACATGTCTGTGCCATCCTGCCCAGCTCAGGTAGGTCTTCTTGGAAAAAAAGAAAACTGTAAAAAGTCAGACACCTTTCACTCTGTCTCCATGTGAAGACTCAGTGAAAGTCAGCAATCAGCATCTTGAGTGTACTAGTCAGGGCTTTCTAGATGACTGGCATTTATAGAATATAAATTCTGAAATCCCTGTGCAGGTTATGGTGGGTGGGTGCATACCTGGGTTATGTCACCAATCAGGTTTCTAATCTGGAGAGGTGACAGGACACTTCCCAGAGTAAGCCAAGCCTACGTTTGGAAAGATAGGAAGGAGTGAGCCTTGTGAATGCTCATTTGTTTCTAATTTATTTCTAGACCTTCTCATATTGAGTATTGATTAATGAATGCTCAAGAAGTCTTTAAAGGTCACATGTGAAGCCAGTCTCTTGAATTTAGAAGTATAGAAGCTGAGACTAAAGGAACATTATGGGACATCAATTGTATGGGTGAGAACACTTGAGAAAAAGCATACTTGAGTACATTTGGTTCTTCTGACAAAAGTTACTGTAGCTTGAGACTTTTTCCCACTTCACCAAGCACCCCTCCCAGTTGGTTGAAGCATTCAGGCCCTGGGAAATAAATCAAATGATGCTATTTGAATTTCTTAAAGGTAATCTCTTCAACCAGCTCAATGTCAGTTTGAACTGTGGTGCTCTGTAGAGCTTGCATAAGAATTTGTAGGCAATGGGCACATGTCCAGCTTAAGAACTGAGAGGGGGGGGCTGGAGAGATGGCTCAGAGGTTAAGAGCACTGACTGCTCTTCCAGGGGTCCTGAGTTCAATTCCCAGCAACCACATGGTGGATCACAACCATCTATAATGAGATCTGGTGCCCTCTTCTGACCTGCAGTCATACATGTTGTATACTAAATAAATAAATCTTTAAAAAAAAAAAAAAAAAAAAAAAAAAAAAGAACTGAGAGGGGCTTCACAAAGGGCTGATTACCAGAAGGCTGATCCTGGGATCACCCTGAAAGGCTGCTGTGTGAGTTTCCTAGGCCTGCCATAGCATAGACCGAGTGGCTTAAAACAGCAGAACTCAGCCGGGCGGTGGTGGCGCACGCCTTTAATCCCAGCACTCAGGAGGCAGAGGCAGGCGGATCTCTGTGAGTTCGAGGCCAGCCTGGTCTACAAAGCGAGTTCCAGGAAAGGCGCAAAGCTACACAGAGAAACCCTGTCTCGAAAAACCAAAAAAAAAAAAAAAACCAGCAGAACTCCATCCTCTCTAACACTTAAAGGCTATATGACCTCACCAAATCAGAGACCCAACTGGTGATGCAATCCAGGCATGCACCCACCCACCATAACCCTCATAGGGATTTCTGGCTTCCATATCTGCTTCTTCCTGTATCCAGTCAGCTCCTCAAGACACTATGAGACTGGCTTAAGTCTTATTCTTCTTTGCACTTTGAAATTAAAGTTTGAGCAGGGCCAGGCTTCCTGCAGGCTCCTTCTATTTATTTGTCAAGTATCTAGAGATGACCAGCAGCCTCAACATTCTTCGTCTGTAGCTTCCAAAGTCCAATGTTTTCTCCATTGACACAGGAGTTCTCCAAGTACTTCTGTCCATACAGTCTCTCTCTCTGCATCTATGTCAAACTTTCCCTCCTGTTACAAGGACGTCAGTAACAGAAACTTAGGACCCTCTAATGCAGTATGCTGCTCCTTTGCTGATTATACTGCAGATTGTTTCTAAATAAGACCATTGTCCTGGGTTTCAGGTAGAATGTGTGGGGGAGGCAGGCAGTCTCATTCAATCCGGTAGAAGCACCTCCTACAAGGACCAGTTCTGCCCCTTCTTTTCCCTAGCTATGACTTCTCTCCATTGTCCTTTTTGGGGTAGCTCATTGTCCTTCAGCCCTAGTATAACACCAGAATGGTTGGGTTACCCATAGCATAGTGCTGGAGCCTCAGAGTTGATCAGCCCAGCTGTAAGGCTGACTGAACTTAAGGCTGATCCAGGGAATTTTAGGAGCAAATTAGTTCACATACACACACACACACACACCATAATCCTTTGGGAACTAGACAACATTTCTCCTACAAATAAAACACAGAAGAATTTGGTGACAAAGGTAAAGATGCAAAAAAACAAATTGATCTTTTTATCTCGAAGTCAATGAATTCCAATCCCCTTTTTCCTGAACCTGTGACACAAAGGACTGCCTTGCTCACACTGTGCTTCTCATGGGATGTCTGTGTCTTCTTAGTGGGGAGAAGAGGCAAGTGCAGAAGTATGTAAAATCTTCTTATGAGGTGATTTGTTATTTGAACGTAATTACTTTATCTTGTTTTATTTATTTATGTTTTTGTGTATGGTATATATGCAAACACACACAGAGGCCAGAGTCAACATGAGGGACCACACTCTATCGCTCTCCACCCTGTTTCTTGAGAGGGAGGTCTTTCACTGAGCCTGAAGCTCATTGGTTCAATTGGACTAGCTGGCCAGTGAGTTCCAGAGATGCCTGTGTCACCCCCACCCGCAGTGCTAGGATGCAGGGGTATGCCACCACTCGCGGGGGTCCAAACTCAGGTTCTTACATAGCAAGCACATCACACTGAGCCATTTCTCCAGCCCCCTTCAATGTCACATTAGATCCTTCACTCCTTTAGCATCCTGTGGGACCTCACTGCATCCTTTCAATGGTCCTTCTCCCACCCTTTCAGTAACCAGTTCTAATGGACATCACCGCCATGCAATCAAAATAACTATGTCTCTAATGAGAGCACATCCCCAAGGGGCAACAGCAGGTCAAGTCAGGGTGCAAAAGCATGGTGACAGCAGCCAGAGTCGGAATGAAATGTGGAGGGCCTCAAGCTCCCCATGCCCACCTCAGCTGTATAGCTTCTCTGGAGCCCCAGGTCCGATGTCTCATGTTCCCACTACCTGTCACAGCCAAGCGTGCATCTCTATCTCTACAGCCATCATTCTGGACCAGCCTAAGTAGCTTTAGACTGTAGCCACAGCTTTCTATGTGCTTTTCCCCCCATGTCCCTGTTTTCAATCCATTCACTAAACTTCAACCCATCCCCCACCCTGGAGATCTGGAGGATCTTTCAAAGCAGATCTAACTATGCCCCTTCTTTCCCTAAAACCTTCAATGGTGTCTCATTCCTTTAAGATAAAGACTCTGCTTTCTAAGGGCTTACAAAGTCTTGCACAGGGAGCCTTGATTAACTCCCTTGTTCAATTATTTGTCCCTAAACTTAGAACATACTCTTCACTTTTGCCCCACTATAAAGCCTAGCTCCTAAAGGTGGCTTCTGGAATGGCATCTCTTGCCCCCAACGCACACACTCAGAGTTGTCCTCTGTCTTTCTTTTGTGTTCAGAGCAATCTGTCTGCGGTTCTTTCTAGGACTATGAAGGGGAAGATGGATGCCTTGCTTTGAATTGCTAACCTAACTATATACTTCAATAGAACAGCTACTCAGTGCCGAGGAACTTGACTTTCACAGCATTAATGGACTGAAAATAGTTCTAGGGTGTGAAGGAATGAGTGCTTACAAAAGATGCTGGGGTGAAAACTTTTCTAAAGAAGCTCTGCGGCTCACCTTTAAATTCCTCTCAACTTGAAAACCTCTGCCAGCCATTTCCCGTGAATCATTTGGACAGATGCACTAATAATGATCATTTAGAGTGAGACTCTGGTGTCAGCGCCTCATTCACACTTCAAAAAAAAGTGTATTCAGAAGCGCACAAAAGGGGTGTAATTACCATTTCAGAAGAATATGTTAATTTGATGCAATGCATTACTGCTCTGACAGCTTCCAGCCCTTGCACCAACTGGTTGTATTAAAAAAAAAAAAAAAAAAAAAAAAAAAAAAGCACATTGCAGGAAGGAAAAATATACTTTTCTTCCCGCTCAAAATATAAGGAATAAGCTAAAGCAAGTGCATCCTGCTGCTGGGGACTGGACCAGGAGGGGAAAGCTGTGAGCACAGCGTGCTGACCAATGGAGCAGCTGCTTTGACTTCTTTTCTAACACAGATGCCCCTGAGTCTGACTGGGAGGCTGCCTCAGTTTACAGAGATTACCAAAAGCCAAATCAAAGCAGAAGTGGTGAAACAGGCTTCCACTTGGGGCTCTCTACTCCAGGAAGGTCCAACTAACCTGTCCAGGCTGGAGCTGGGTACAGGGATTGGGTTCCTGAAGCTGCTAAGACCACTTCCTCCATGATCTCTCTATACAGCTTCCCCCCACCCTGGCTGGCCTCCAGGGACCCAAGGGTCCTCTCTAAGCTGAGAGGACATGAGGTTTACCTAAGCTGTGGATGATTCCTTTCTAGGCCCCTGTAATTGGCTTTGAATTGATTTAACACAATACCTGAAACTTGCTTGGTCATAGGCAGGGGTGGGGAGGGGTTTGTGCTTCTCATTCACAATTGTGGAGGTTGGAAGTCCAAGGGGAAGTGGCATAATCAGCTTCTGGGGAGGGCCCTCCTGGCCAGAACCCCACATGGTGGACAGTCCTGTGGAGTCATTGTACACAAGGAAGAGAGATCCCAAGGCAAGACAGGAAGCCAGAGGAGCCGGTCATCAGCCTTGACAAAAACTCTTATGGTTTGAATGTGTCCCCAAAGGCCATGTGCCAAAGGTTTGGTTGTCAGATGATAGCATTACTGGGATGTAGGAAGACCCCTAGGAAGAAAGTCACTGGGGGGACTGCCTTTGTAGCACTCCATTTCTAAAAGGGGTCTAAAAGCGATGGACCAGGAGCCCATGGGCCTGAAGCCTCGGAAAAGGTGAGACAAAATAAATCCTTACCCATCTTAGTTGTTTTTCCCAGGAATTCTTTTCAGTGACAGAAAGTGATTAACACTTTCTTACGAGAATGAACCAGCTCCCCCAAGAGAGCACTGTGTCAATTTCTCCAGAGACTGATATCTTCGATGTCACTTCCCATTAGTCTCCACCTCTTATAGATTCAGCCACCCTTCACATTGGCACCCTGGGGAGTAGATTTTCGACGCATGAACCCTGCAGGCCATACTCACCCTTAGCAGCCAGCCATTTTCCTGCTTCAGGGAGACACTGTAGAAATGAGATAGGATAACCAAGATAAAATGCTTAGCTTAGTAAAAATGCTTAACAAATGGTGCTTCTTCCGGTTATTATCTTATTATCCTATATTATAATCTCATTATCCTATATTATCATCTCATTATCCTAGGGAGTAAGCTGATTACAAGTAATTATCAAAAGGAATGATAAAGTGACCTAAGCTGTAAGAAACCACCTAGAGGCACCGGAGATGTGCTTCTACGGTCTCGGAGTGGGGGTTGGGGGGGCATCTATTTATGGAGAGGACATTCAGCTTACAGTGTTTCCCAAGCTCCTAGGTGGGGGATAGAGGTACTCAGAAGATGTATGCCATTCCCCTCAGCTCCCTGGTGCCAGGGTGGTCCAGAAGTGTGAGAAGATGCTCTTGCAGTCACATCCCCAACCCAATGGTTCTAGGGTGGATCCCAGTCTACTTCCCGGAAGGAGCTGAGATGGAGGATGAAGGTGGCTTAGAAGAAATCAAGTGGAGATGTCCCTATACTCCTATATAACAGAATTCTATACTAGCTCCCACCTTCTCACCATGATCTTTCAGAAAGAAAGGGCAAAGAGCCCTGGAACTCGTGTCTGCTGGTGTGTGTGTGTGTGGGGGGGGTATCAAGAGATGAGGCGAGGGGAGTAAAGGAGAATGGAGTCTGCTTAGAAAATGCAGCACCCGGGGCTCAGTTCCCTTCCTCTCTTGCATGTAGAGAAGTCTGCTGTTACAATATACAAAGGAGTCAGAGGGTGTGCCGAGTGGCAAGAGAGACCAGCTGGAGCCAGGAGCAGGGATGCTCACAGTATCTATTACTAAGGTCTGGGTCACCAGGAAAAACCTAGAAGGAGATTTTTTATTCAGTGATGGTACAAGGCCAAGCATGTCAGGAGTCACCCTGGTAGACACCTTGTTGATCAAAAAGGCCAGAGCTCAGTCTACCTAGAAGCTCCAGGGGTGAGCTCCACTAATGAACTAACTCCTGGTGAGCCTTTCTGGGAGGGGCTCTGCGGTGCCGAGTGGACTGGAAACCAGACCCTGATATTCTGATATGGTGGAAGGGACCCATATAGAGTGATAGATCAGTCCTTCTGGCTTCAGTGTACAAACTGAAGTATTAGGAACACAGGACGTCATTTTCCAGGGGGAAGTGGACATGGCAAAGGGCAGAGCAGATGAACCAGAAAGTCTTCAGTGACCAGGGTCCCAAGGGACAGTCTGATAAGCCAGGTCCCAAAAAATGCTAAGGGAGGAATTACATTGAGAGGCGGTCCCCCGTTGACTGGTGAGCTAGCCATCCCAGCCAAGCAGCTGTACAGAGCTCTTTTCTGCATGCTGTGAGGAGTGCCCTTTCTTATGATGTCGGCTTTACATCTGCCAGGAACTTGTCACAACATGCTGATTTGGTTAGGACCAGACATTTCACCGCCACCTGCTTGAAAACTGTCATAACAAATGTGCATGTTTACAGTGTCGGCAGTGGGAGAGGTGGCCTTGTGCCAGGGCAGAGGCACCTGGCAAATGCTCTGAAACCACCTTTAGTAGGGGGCTTTAGCAGTCCTGGGTCAAGTATGGCAAGAAGATGGGCTTCCCATATAAGTCCAAGGCTTGGAGGGGGCTGGCTGGGTTCCGGCTCTATTGCTCTTTGTAGCCTAATCCATAGACTGGTCCCTTCAAAGGAGCTCTGCCACATAGCCAACAGGCATATGCACCATTCAATTAAGCCAAGAGAGACATTTAAAGAGAGAATAGTTGCTTGGACTTGTTTGCAGTATTCGGTAAAAAATCTGGAGAGAGAAAATAGGGGCTCCAGGAGTAGAATTAATAAAGCATGAGGAGGCGCGGAGTTCTCTTTGATGCCAACAAACATGTTTACTAAAGCAACAATCAATTTCTATGGCTCTCTGTAGCTTCCAAATCCTTTAATATCTGCTACGGTGTTTCATTCATAGAATATACTTCTCTGGGAAAGAGAGTGGGTGTGATCCTTATTTTTCAAGTGAGGGAATTATGAGGCAGTTCCAGGTGGCCAATGTTGTGTGTTTAGAGGGCCATAAACATGAGCTCAATGACCTCAATGAAGTTTCAAGTTTTAGTAATATAAGCCACAGGGCGTAGGTAAGCACCGAAGAACAGCCTTTTGACTGAAAACAGAGCAAAGAAACCCAAATGAATGGACAAAGCTGAAAAAAAAAAAATCATTGCTTTGGTGAAATGACCCAGTCAGTTAGGTTGACCTCACCGAGGACAACTTGGGGTGCAGCGGGATGTCAGTAAACATCCAGTGCAGCCCCCCATCAGAATGGTGCCTGGAGTAAGCTGGAATGAAGTGTAGAGAAAGGAGGTCACAGGGAAGCACATGGACTGGGCCCTATCTGTCATTATGCAGTACAAAGAACACAATGCCTTAGAGCAAGGTTTGAGCTGGTCAACGGGAGAATATGGACCCCTCTATTCCATCTCCCTGGGTCATAACTGACCCAACTGTTAAATGGGGCAAATGCTGTCTACTTTAGTAATTCATGTGAAACACAACATGTATTGTCCTGGAAAATATTGAAAATGCAATAAAGCGAGCCTGGTGGCTGCCTGGGTCCTGACAACTCAGTCATTGGCATTATACAGCTCAACCACTTCTCAACAGAAGACACTGTGTGTCCCATAGTGCTACCTGGGGTTCAGGAGCAGAGAAGCATAGAGAACTAACTGTCCAATGGCTATGCACCTGGCCTTATTCTTTAGTTGTCATTTCCTGAATTCATTCATTCATTCTCTCACTCATCCACTGAACCATTGGGGTATTGGAATTCACTCATAGTCCCACTTACTGTGATAGAGATTACTGATGCTCAAAGGGATTTCCAGCTCTTCTCTCTTTCCAGGCACATTCCTTTTGAAGTTGGGCTTCACTGGTTGCTTTGCTTTGGACAATGAAATATGAATAAAGGTGCTGAATGTGACTGCTGGACAAAAGAATTTAAGGGTCTCTGCTTAATTCCCCATACTCTCTTCCTTTGTCATAGCAGACCTCAGAGTCTGTGTCTGTGATCTAGTATGACAGGTGAAGGCTCCTCTGTCGATGAGGTCCTTGAGTAACAGCAATGAACACAACTTCTTGGTAGGTAGCCCACAGGAGAGAAAGAAGCCCTTGATATTTTGAAAACTGATATATTTGTGTGTGTGTGAGGGGGGTCTATTTGTTACTGTACCATATTCACATTTACCTGACTAATAACATCCACCCTATTTTTCATTTATTTAGTATGTTTTAAAAAGTACTTCAGAAAATATGGCACTTTTTAGGGGCTCAATGTAGTAGAATATTATTTTAAGGTGTGTTACTTTTGTTTATGTTGCATTTGTTTAGCTCTGTGAAGCTGTGATACTTTGTCTAAAATGCCTGATGATCTAATAAAGAACTGAATGGCCAATAGCAAGGCAGGAGAAAGGATAGGCGTGGCTGGCAGGCAGAGAGAATATATAGAAGGAGAAATCTGGGAGGAGAAAGAAGGAACCAGAGTAGTAGTAGTAGGATATCAGGGGTCAGCCACCCAGCCACACAGCAAGCCACAGAACAAGAGTAAGATTTACAGAAGTAAGAGAATGTGAAAAGCCCAGAGGCAAAAGATAGACAGAATAATTTAAGTTAAGGAAAGCTGGCAAGAAACAAGCCAAGGCCAGGCATTCATAATTAAGTATAAGCCTGTGTGTGATTTATTTGGGAGCTGGGTAGCAGCCCCCCTGAAAGAGCAAAAACCAAGAACAATAGCTCAGAGACAATAAGGAACTAAACGGACTTAGTTTATGTTCTCACAGAGATAAAAAAATCAAGTGGGAGGTGGGATACAGACAAATTTATAGACACGTATCTCAGTTAACACATGTTCAAAGGAAAAAATAAAGCCAGTTGAGAGGCTTGGGGAAGACACTCTGTATGCAGTAAGAGAAGCAGGTCCCTTTGAGAAGATGACAGCGGCACAGATATGGATGAAGTAAAAGAGCCAACTGTCCAGCTACCGGATGATCTCCCACAGAGCCAAGAGTGAACACGAAGGGTAGAGGTCAACATAAGGCTGCATGCCGCAGGTGTGGCCTGCACGCCGCAGGTGTGGCCTGCACACCAGCATGGCTGGGTCCGAGCAGAGAGCAAGAAGATAAAAGATGAGGTCAGAGCCAGATCTCTGTAAGTTCAAGGCCAGCCTGGTCTACAGAGCGAGATCCAGGACAGCCAGAGCTACACAGAGAGACCCTGTCTCAAAGAAACAAAAAACAAACAAACAAACAAACAAACAAACAAACAAAAAGAAAAAGAAAGAAAGAAAGAAAGATGAGGTCACAATCAAAGGTCATGGCTGAGAAGAGAATAAAGCAAGAGCCTCATGGAAGCCACGGGCACATATCTAGAATATAGAACTTCTTCTACGAGTCAGTAAGACAAGGACATCCAATTTCCAAAAACAGGCAAAAGATTTGAATGGGCAATTTGCAGAAACAGGTATTTAAATTACCAATAAACTCAATACAATTTTCAGATCCCACTATTCCTCAGGAAAATGAGATTTCAAACCCAAGTAAGGCAACACTGTACATTCCAAGAATAACTCAAAAGCCTGAAAAATGCCCAGATGTTTAGGAGAACACGAAGTAAACACACTCTCACCTTTTGTAGGACTGAAAACGCACACAAGCACACTCTGTGTTGATCCCAATAAAAGCCAACACTCTGTCAACCAGACACTCCATTCCTAGCCACATGCCCGAGAGGGGAATGCACATAGCCCAGAGCTGCACACAGCAGGACTGCCCACCAACAGGAAGCACAGAAACCAACTGTGCTTTCTTTTCACAAGGAAAACCTCACAGCAACATGAGGGACTGGGCATTGACAGAAGGAGGCAACCCCCGCCCCACTCCCCTCTCCCATACACACACACTCTCCAAATTATGTGGCATGATGTTTACCTCAGATAAACCACTGTTCTCCGTCGTTCCGATCTGTGCATTCACTGAGTAAATTGTGAGTCCATTGTGAAAAGGGGAAGAGGAGGGAGAGGCAGGGGTGAAGGAAGGGCTGGGGTTGGGAGTGAGAGTTTGTTAAATTAGAGAGGGGAACTTGGGCTTTTGTCCTAAAAAGGATGGGGAGTCTTTGGGACGTTCTTAGGGCAGGAGTGAGTGTGTTGAGACTGAACTCAGGGAAGGACAGTTCTGTCTGCCTGTGGACAGTGGTAGAATCCAAGTGGGCCGGGTATAAGCAGCATGTCTGGAGGAGCTTAAGGTGGCCTCCTCTAGGAGGTGAAAGAGCAGAGGTCAGATCTTGGGTGAACTGCTGCAACCCCAGAAGGCAGGATTGATGGGGGAGGGGGTGTCTAGAAGAAGAGGCCAAACCAAAGACACACGCTTTGGTGGAAGGTAGGTGCCAATTTCCAGGATGGGAAGGAACAAAGGAGGGCTAGCCTGGGAATGAGGGGACCAAGAATTTAATTTTAAATATAATTTTGAGGTACCTATTAACCCACTAATGAAATATCAAACTATTGACTAATTGAATTTGGATTAATAAGTGGCAAATATCCCATAATCCCAACACACACATACACACACACACACACACACACACACACACACACACACACACACCACATACATATACACCACACACACTACACATACCATATATACTCACATATACACATGCATAGCCCCTCTCTCTCTCTCTCTCTCTCTCTCTCTCATTGGCTTAAACAAGAGATGGCCCTCTGCCCTTCATTTGATTCTTTAAAGGAACACATGTTTCCTTTCTTACATTTTGAACTTCAATTGACACAACAGTTCTGTATTTATGGGCAAAACATAGCATTCCAACACACACACATACAGCATGCAATGATCAGAATAGGGAAATTGGCACGTCATTTCCTCTGACATTCATCACTTCTGCATGTTGGGAAACATTCAAACTCCTCCCTACCCACTATTTTGAAATATACAGTAATTGTTGTCAACTAACAATCCTGGGCTGATGTTCTGCACTACAGAACATTAGACGGTCTCCTCCTCCCTGCTGCATCGCATGAAAAAGCAAATTTTACGGGTTCCTTTAATCGTGTTTCACCTGCCGTCCTGCACCCAGAATCATTGGATTAAGCACGCATGCTGCTAGCCTGGAAAATAGCCAGATTTGAAAGGCAGATTGGCTTGCTCGGCTTTTATCGGCACCCTTTCTGGATCTTCTCGGTGCCCGGGTGTCACCTGGGCTGTCACAATGTGGGCCACCGTCCTGCAGGCCCTCGCTAACATCCCTGTGGTAATGCTGTACCGTCACCGTGGAACCGGGTGCCCGGCCAGGCCTGCGGTACTGGCTCTGTCAGAACAGATAGCCTCTGCGCCCTGTGTTGAATAAACTCGTCGTTAGGGGGCCTCCGCGGATATGCGCAGGAAGGGGAAAATGTCATTTTGGTAAAGGCCTCAATTAAAGAGAAGAAAAGGCTTAGTGACAACATTAAATATTCCAGTTTCAGGCCATTAGGAGCTGTCAAACCAGGCAGTAGAGTCAGCGGGGGCCTGATTTTCCACACCGGCTTTGCCACTTGCAAGCTGCTGTGATCTTTCAGGTGTCGATTGTTATTTCTGAGCGCTTGTTTCTGCACTGGTCAGTTGACCTGGGAAGAGCCTAGGACTGTGGTCAAGATCGAAGGAAATGTGGATGGATCTTTCCAGGATTCTGGGTTATAGCAAACATCCCGAAAATCCTTCTTTGAGTCTTCTCCTACCACAGTGCACGGGAATATGATCGCGTCCTGTCGATATCAAGAAATCATCTTTGCTCTTCGATTTTTACTATTACTTAGCTTGGGACCAGGGCAACACAGCCGGGGTTGTCTGCTGAGGCACACCGGCCACTGCAGCCCAAGCTTCTGCTCTGGTTCTGCACTGACCCTGGGCAGCCACATGAGGGCAGTACGTCACCAGGTTGCAACTTCATATCCAGGAACTGGCTCAGGGAATGGCCAAGGTCTGTTCCATGGGATCCTTAAACTGGGACACCCAGTGATGCCAGAGGGCTGTGAAGTCCTGACTAAGACGCCTCTTCCGGGGGTCCTTTATGTGGTCCCTTCCAGGCTGAAAGCAAACTGACCCTGTAATTCATCGTATTTACATTATGTCTCAAACCCAGGACAAAGGGCTAACTGAGGTGCCTGTTAACTATCAAAGCAGATGTTCCTTCACCAGACACTCAGCATCGCCAATATCTGTTACAGAAACATCCTGGCTGGCATACGTGGATCCCTACCTTAAACTCTCCAGCCCAGGGACTGGGTTTGGGCACCTTCCCCCAGCTTCATTTCCCTATATAACCCCACCATATTGGCTATGCCACTCTCTTAGCTTCCTGGTTCACTCCTGGCCTCTTGTCCCCTGGGTCCTCTTGCTCTGTCTCCTCTCCCCCTCTTCACATGGCCACTTCTGTCTGACGGTCCAGTTCACTCTGGACTCTCCCGGATGCCTCTACCTGTGCTCTCCCTTCTAGCTATAATAAAAACCTCAACCCCTTAGAAGCAGTCATGTCCTCCTTTTATTTCTTTTTTTCTCTCCCCCTAGTCAATCTGTAGGAGGGAGAGGCTATGTTCCAGACATTATCATTTGCAATTTTGTGCTTTTTAGGAACCCAGAACCACCAGATGAGAAACTGGCCAAGCCTTCTAGAGAGATACCTTGAGAAGGTTGTGTTGAAACTGAGCCAGGCAGGAGCTAGGGGAGGAGGAAGTGGAAGAGAGAGGAGAGAGCAGAGGGGCAGAGAGAAGAGAAGTGGGGAAGGGGAGACTCGGCTGCCCAGAATCCCAGTTGCCTTGCAGTCGCAGCTGCCAGAGAGACCCAAGCAAACCCAGCTGAAGAACTGCCCAGCTGAGCCCAGTCAACTCAAGACTAGGAGAGAGTGTGACCAGGTGGCCATTTTACTGCCACGGTAAGATGGTAAATAGGTACAAGAGGCTTGCATTTTAATTGCCAGGGTCATTCTCTGCAGTCTTGAAGGGGCAAGCAGAAACCCCTCAGTTGAAAAGCCCTCAGATAATTTAACCTGAAATTCAGGTCCACCAGTTTGTTTGGGGAGCCCTGGGCCAAACTTAAGCCAAGACACTCCTGTTTCATCATGATTAAATGAGAGAAATCCATTTGGGAACTCATTTGTTAATTGTCAAAATTATTAGGGAAGGTGGGACTTCCTCATGAGCCCACTGCAGATGATCTCAGGGCAGGAAGGAGGCCCAGGGACATCTGGACTGTGAGCATCTTCCAGTACTCACACAGTTTTTGGCAGAATAAGTAAATAATATTATATACCGCGCTTGCCTGCTTGCTACTAATTGAAAAATTGCTCTGATTCATAAATGCAAATTTATTTAAGAGAATCATCAACTCTCCTAGGAGCTTTTTGTCATTGTGTATTCTCTCAAACAGTGAACACCAGCAGGAACTCCACAGGCAAGTCTATAAGGAATTTCACACTCATAAACAGGCCTGGACTCAAAAACAGTTGAAACCCTTCATGCAATCGAACTCTATTTTATTAATGAAGAAATCTGCAGAGGGGATAGGAGGGGACTCACAGGTGGTTGCTGAATTTCCCAAAGAATTTAGATTCGAATTTCTCAGCCTTGAAGATGAAATGCAGAATCTCACAGCTGTATGCAGGGACCTCCAGGACACACAATATGCCTTTAAGGTCTGTTTATAAGCCAGTAACTATGAGCTGAAACGGCCATAAATGGTTTGTCTTGGGGTTTTGTGTGTTTATTGTTTTTCCTTACAAAGTACAAGATGCCCTCAGGCTCACTGTGTCTAGAGGATGACCTTGAACTCCTGACTATCCTGCCACCCCCTCCAGAGTGCTAAGATCACAAGCAAGCATTACCACACTGGTCTTGTGGGGTGCTGGAGATGAAACCCAGAGTTTCCAGGATGCTGGGGAAGCACTCACTAAGATGTACTACATCTGCAGCCCAATTTGTTTTGTTGGTTTTAAAATGCTGGATGTCTAGGGACTTTTAGCTTAGGTTTTCTCCATTCTAAGGCTTCCTTCTTCAAGATAAAGCACGTGTCAGGATTCTGTAGGTCTGCCAACCCCAGTCCCTATTTGCCCAGTCATTAGCAAATATTTATGGAGCATGAAGGAGTTTGGAAAAATGCTACTCCCAAATGTGACGCAGTGGTGTGCTGGTGACTTTGAGCTGAGGGCATTTGGGGAGCCTCCGGGTGCTCTTAGAACTCCTTCTGCCTTCTGCAGAACTCAGTTGTTAGGAATCTGTTCACTAGGACTCTTATCAACCAGAGACTGGAGGTTAATGCTAGCCACAGATAGATCTGTTCCCCAGAGGGCAATTGGAAGACTTAGAACCTTCTATCTGCACAACAAACAGCCTTCACACATCAGATATTTCCTCCCTACACCTCTCATAACTTGTATTGACACTACCTTCTCTCCAGAAGCCCAGACCCTCCCTCATTCCTTTCCACAGCTCAGAACCCTACATACATGACCTACCACATACTGCATACACCCTCAGGACCTTTCTTCACATCTCACATTTTGTGGGACCACCATGCTTGCACACATCATTGAGAGGTTTGTTTTCCTCCTGTTAATTTGTACCATGTCAACTTAATGCGTTTCACAGTCAAAGAACTAAAATAAAAGAGTCATGTTCACTCCTGGGCTGGCATCTACTCAGGCATCTTTTTGTTGGCAGTCTTTGTGGGCCTACAGGCTAGTTAGAGAGAAGGTAAATGTCTTAGTTAGGGTTTCTATTGATGCTACAAAACACCGTGACCAAGAAGCAAGTTGGGGTGGAAAGGGTTTATTTGGCTTACACTTCAGCTTTGCTGTTCATCACTGAAGGAAGTCAGGACAGGAACTCAAAACAGAGCAGGAAACTGGAGGCAGGAGCTGATTGATGCCGAAGCCATGGACGGGTGCTGCTTACTGGCTTGCTCAGCCTGCTTTCTCATAGAACCCAGGACCACCAGCCCAGGGATGCCACCACCCACCATGGGCTGGGCTCTTCCCATTGATTGAGAAAATACCTTACAGCTGGATCTCATGGAGGCATTTCCTCAACTGAAGCTCCTTCCTCTCTGATGACAACCTTGTGTCAAGTGGACACACAAAACCAACGAGTACAACTGACCCCTTCGTCAACTTGACACACAAACACATCACTATTAAACTACAACCCTTTCTTATTCGTTCCCAAGATCTCACATTAAAATCATATTTTTAAAAGTTTCTCAGTCTTCAAATTCAAATTTCAGTAACTTTAAAATACCCAATCTGTTTTAACAGTTCAAGCCTTTCATCTTTGGACTCTTTTAAAAATCCAAATTAAATACCTTCAAGAGGGAAGAACCAGGGCACTGTCAAAGTCTGGACCAAGCAAAATAAAACTAACAGTATATATAACCCAATAACCAATATCTTGGATTCACTCCCCATCTTCTGGGCTCCTCCAAAGGGCTTGGGTCCCTTCTCCAGCTCTGCCCCCTGCAGTATACATACCTTGTCTTCTGGGCTCAGGCAGGCTCCACTGCTGCTGCTGTTCTTGGTGGTCATCCCATGGTACTGGCATCACCAAAATGCCGGGGTCTTCTGCTGCAACTGGGCTGCATTTTCACCAATCGCCACCTCACCTAGGCTCTCTTCATAGTGCCAAACCTCAACTTCGTTGCATGACCCCTTCAGTCCTGGGCCTTCAAATGTTACCAAGGCTGTACCTTCACCAATGGCCTCTCCTGCTAAACCTCAGCTGCTCTCCATGGCCTTCATGCCTTCAAAACCATACCACGTGGGTGATGTTTGCACATTACCAAGTCCTGCTGCCAACACGAGGTACAGCAACCATGGTCACCTCTCAGAAAACTCTTCCTAGAAGATTTCACCAGTGATGCTGGTCTCTTCTTAACCACTGCTAATTTCTTAGCCCCAGCTGACCAGCACCAACTGTCCCAGTAATGTAAAGGTTTCGCTTTAGCAGTTCTGGTATCTTGTTAATCAGAGCTGATTCTTCGGCCTCAGCTAACCAGAAACACAGGATCTTAATTCCAAATAACAAATGGCCCTGATAGAGTCTTTCGGCTTCCCTCTGAAACGTCACAAGCCGGGCCTCCATCCTCTGCACTGCTCTCAACATTTTCATCTTCCAAGTTCCCACAAAACATCCCCCTGAGCTCTCAACACTCAATGGCTTTTCAAGCCCAAAGTTCCAAAGTCCTTCCACAATCCTCCCCAAATCATGGTCGGGTCTGTCACAGCAATATCCCACTACACTGGTACCAATTTATCTTAGGGGTTTCTGTTGCTGCTACGAAAAACACTGTGACCAACAAGCAAGGTGGGGAGGTTTGTTTGGCTTACCCTTCAGCATTGCTGTATACCACTGAAGGAAGTCAGGACAGGGACTCAAAGCAGGGCAGGATCCTGGAGGCAGGGGCTGTTTTCAGCCTGTTTTCTTATAGAACCCAGGATCACCAGCCCAGGGATGGCACCGCCCACCATGGGCTGGACTCTCCCCTACTGATCACTGATTGAGAAAATGCCTTACAGCTGGATCTCATGGAGGCATTTCCTCAACTGAGGCTCCTTCCTCTCTGATGACTGTACCTGGTATCAAGTTGACACATAAAACCAGCCAGTACAGAAAATAAAGAGAAAGTTAGGATGTCATAAGTGATGTGCTGAGGCCGAGGTTGAACGGGGCACGGTGTGGGTGCACATGTGCTCGGTCTGGGTGCTCCTAGGTCCCCGATGCCTAGTCAGCCATCCAGCCCCTTCTTCTGCGGGTTTTGCTGCTGCTGGTTTACAGCCACAGCACTCAGAGAAACACTGCTAGGCTCCTGGCACTGTCCCTTAACTTGATGACGCAACTCAAAGTCCATGGGGAGCATGTGCCCAACATCAGTGATTGACCTCCCCCCAGGTGGGGTAGCACCTGCAGTGTAACTGACACCCCAGAAGTCTCTGCTGGACCTGGCTGAGACTAAGACTTCACTCTGCTTTGGGCTCACCCCCTTCCTCGGCCTTCTCCTTTAAGGGTGGGCCCCTGTGACCCTGTTTCACAGCAGAGGAAAAGCACACTGTGTGAGCATTGCCCTCCCCCTCAGGTAACGTGCTGTTGGGACATCCTTTCTCCCTCACAGTTATTTATCTGCCTGACCTTTCCTTGGAGACCTTATCACAGAACGAAATTGGTTTCCCCTCTGGGTGTACTATGATTTAAACTCAGGACCACAGACAGTGATGGGGTCTGTCTGCAGAGTGTGGTATGTCTGGCTGTTAAGGAGAGTCCAGCGTGCAGGGGCGTATCTGTAAAGGGAGTGAGAGGCATGAGTGATGGCTGTGGAGATGTGAGTTAGGGGGGGAAGGCATCCTGGCAGCTGGTCCTCCTGAGGTGGGAAGACGCCGAGGCAACAGTCAGGGAGAGCTCTGTGCAGGAGGATGTGGGGGTCTGCAAAGCAGCTCGAGGCCTCTGATCATAGAGGCATCGGGATTTCTGAAGGTGACTCCCAAAATGGCATTTCCACTAGTGGGGTGCAAATCCGCATCCCAGAGCCCTGATTCTTTGCAGTGCCCCCCCCAATACCGACAGTGTAATTGAACTACACTTCATTTGCCTAACTCTAGAAAGTTACAAACAGGAAGATGACACTGTGTTCAGTGAGGTTCTAGGCCTTTCTACGTGGCTTCTTGTGAAAGGTTCATGTATACAAGAAGGAAGTGTAGATCCTGGAAGGGGAGTCCTGCCTTTGCTTTCTGACCAATGCAATCTGACCTTTGCTGTGAGATGAGACAAGGAAACCTCCCTTATAGGGATGTGGGAGTGGGGGTGGGGTTTCAAAGAGCTTGCAAGTCAAGAAGTCAAGTCAGCTCCAGGAAGAATGCTCTCGGGAAGGAATCTCACAAGAGACTTGACGCTTCTGTGGTATTGGACCAGTGTTACAGGAAAGCAAACTGAGTCTCCAAGGGGTTAAGAAAGCTGACCCAAATTATATGGCTGGCTCTGTTCTAGAAACATCATCTCATGCCTTCTGTGTTCCTGCTGGCAGAAGACAGTGCTGGTTGTCAACAAAGCCTGTGAGCTTTCACACATCATTGCCTCACTCTAGTAATAAACCAAGATATTCCTTTTTAATTATTTGATTATATTAAGGGACATTCAGTGCTTTCGGGTCATTAACAAAGATTTAAATACAGACCCAGGAGGGAGAGAGTCTATGAGTTCAAAAGAAAGGCTTCTAATTAGTGCCTGTATAGTTTACCTGTGAATAGAAGACTTCTAAAAACCCTGTTTAAAAAAAAAATCCTCTTGCCTTGTTTGATAGGCTAAATATTTCATTTGAAACTGCGTCTGTTCTATTAATTTGCTTAATAGACTTCTGACTTTGATTTCCAGAAGAGACAAGGCTCCAGGGACCTCAGATCTCAAATTCTTGCTATGACAGTGAGGTCTCGTTAACGAGGACTAATTGTTGGAGGATGAGGCTGAGTGACTGAGAAGTCAGAAGCGAAATCCTGCCGTACCACTCTGTCATGTTGAAGCCTCCCATAATTCAAACCGGCTCACGGAACTCATCCATCCATCTCTGCATACAGCAGACCCCGGCTTTCAGGAATAGATGTGCACGATCTAAAATTATCTTATTAACTGCTTGAGTGTAAATGAATGATTTAAAAATGCTGGAGGGGACTGGAAGAAAGGAGTCCTTCTAGGTGTTGAGAACACTGGTCCCTCAATCTCTCTTACCTTGTTCATTTGTTTCACAAATACTTTGTGGAGCTGCTGCAAGGGAGATTTTCCGTGGGCTTGTCCTGAGCTCTGGGGGGTTTGCACCCCATCTCTCCTGGTTCATCGTTACCCTTTCTCCTTTGCCAGTCCTGATCCTGTCTCTGTACAGCACTCTTTTTCTGTATGGTTATTGGAGAGAGGGTGAACTCAAAACTTAAGAAATGGTGACCAAATATTAAAGCCGACAAACATGCCCAACTCTGCCCATCTCCTGTTTCCTTTCGGGGTGTGTGTGTGGGGGGGTGATGTGCTTTCTTAGCCATGAAAGGGACACAGCTCTTATGTGAACAAGGTTTCTCCATGGTACCCATGGCAACAATCCCAGGATCTGGGTCTGTGTCACTTATCCAAACATACTGGTTCATGTCTGGCTCCCCTCTTCCTGTGCTTATTCAATGCCCACCCCAAGGGGGTGAGAGACGAGACCCTCACTCTGCAACAACGAATTCAGGAGACTAGGAAAAGCAAAATAGTTTTTATTTTTTGATCTGAAGGAAACAGATGGCAATCTAGCAAGTATGGCTGGTGTCCTGATCTGTCACAAAACAGCGGTTTTTAAAGTCCCTGATCATTAAACATTCCTGTCCTCTTCCTCAATACACTGGTATTCCAGAGGGTTACAATCTTCACATTTATCTGGCATAGCCGGGACCCCAAACACCCCATCTGATTGGTTCAGGACACAGAGGTTATGTAGTATATATTCTGGGGCATGAAATTTCCTCCTTTTTGGATCCTGAGCTCAGTCACACAGCAGACTGCCTGTAATTTTTCAGCCCTAGGATGATCTGAGAGCCTAGATAAGCAGGTACCAGCAGCTCGCCAGAAAAGAGAGGGCCCCAGTGCCTGCTGTTTGTCTGTGGTTCTCTGGTGATTCCTAAACCGATTTCATACTGAAAATGGAACATAATGGCTTATTTCTGGCAACGAGACGCTTAACTATGACATGAAAGCAAGTTGACAAGGTGAATGAGTGGGTGAGGGTCTGAGCAGGTGAATTCAGAGATGAAGAAAATAGTCACTGGTTTCTATTACCTTAATCATGGTTGATGTTCTAGACATGAGAAAATGTCTAGCAGAGGGCTGGAAACATACCTCAGTCAGGACAGTGCCTGCTTATAAATATGATGACCTGGGTTCAACTCCCAGGACCCATGTAACAAAATGTCGGGTGTTGTGGTGTCTACTTTCAATCTCAGTGCTGGGAGACAGGGTGCCCCTGAGATTCATTGGCCAGCCAGCCTATTCTACTTGAGGAGTTCCAGTGAGAGTCCCTGTCTCAAATAAGGTGGACTTATTTTCAGTATGTGACCGGAGCTCAGGGAATGGTGCCACCCACGGTGAGTAGGTCTTCCCACCTCAATTAACCTAACCAAGATCTCTCTGAGACTTGCCCAAGGCTAACCTAACTCAGATAGCAATCTCTCACAGGTGGACCCAGAGGCTTGTCTTCCGAGTGATTCTAGATCCTGTCAAGGCGACAAAAGTAATCGTGGCAGACACTGTCCTCATTAGGGTTAATATTGTCGTGATTAAAAACCACGGAAAGCAAGTGGGGGAGGGAAGGCTTTACTTGGCTTACACTTCAGCATTATACTCCCTCACTGAAGGGAGTCAGGGCAGGAACTCAATTGGGGCTGGAGCTTGGAGGCAGGAGCTGATGCAGAGGCCACGGAGGGGTGCTGCCTACTGGCTCGCTCAGCCTGCTTTCTCAGGACCACGAGTCCTAGGATGGCACCACCCACAATGGGCTGAACCCTCTCCCATCAGTCTCTAATTAAGAAAATGCCCACAGCCAGCTATATGTATGGAGGTATTTTTCTCAATTGAAGTTCTCTCCTTTCATGACTCTAGCTGTGTTATACTTACATAAAACTGGCTAGCACAGATACCAAAGGGTAAATGAATTCTCTGGCTTCCCAAGCTGTGTGGCTGTATCCTTCCAGGGAGATCCACCACAACCACAGACCCTTCCCTCAGAGCCTATAACTTGTTCGCATGGGACAAAACATGGAGGCCTTTCTCCATCAGTACACAGGGAAGCATCTCCCACCAGAATGGAAACTCAGGAGGGTAGGGGTCTGGCGGGCATTATTTCTTCAGCACCTAGAAGAGCGACAGATACAGAACTGGGCTCCAGAACCAGTTGAACACCCTGAATGATTCCTTGGTTTTTGGAAGCCACTGAATGCAGCAGCTACAATGTATTTAACTGTGCCTTTCCCTGCTTTTAATTTGTTTCCACGGGCTTCTAACCAATGCCGCAGTGAGCAGCTGTGCACACAAGCCACCTAATAGGTGCTACTCCCTGGGCAATGTCTGTCCTAAAAGGAAAAGACCCTTAGAAGTGTCTGGGGGGGAGGGGTCCTTTGACAGCCTTAGAGAAACAAAGTACCTTTATGAGTCATGGTTCTTTCTCTTCTCTCTCTCTCTCTCTCTCTCTCTCTCTCTCTCTCTCTCTCTCTCTCTCTCTCTCTCTCTGAGCATATATCCTGCAGTTGACTCTTTCACCTTTCATGCCTGCTTCTTAAGTTTTCATACTCACTGTTATGTTCTGGGAAGCCCTGGCCCAGTACAGTTAGGACATCTGAGCACCCTGTTGATGTCCCCAAGAGCAAGGACACCATAAAGCAGACATCCCCAATACAAATGTTTTGCTGTTTGAGTTCACCTTCCCTGTACTATTATTATACCTGGTTCGTCTCTCCAAGCCTCTGATAACTTACCAGCAAGATGAAGATCGCAACCTTCCCCCTGTCCATTGCTAAGGGCCTGCCATGTTTTCTCACCTTTCTGCCCTCACACACCCAGCTGAGTTTCTGGGGCTCCTCCCTCTGCCCTGGTAATTGGTTAAATTTCAATCTGATTGAACACAACTATCTTCCTCTTTCCTTGAACCTGAGAAAGGAATGCAGCCAGAGAAATGACATCACCTTGATAATGGTCCCACTCTGAACCATGACCAGAAACACCCCGTGCCCCCAGCACTGCCTCACAGGGCTATCATACTTCCCAGCTCAGTGCACTCTCTACGATGACTGTTTACACTCTTTCCTCTGCCCTTCACTAAGCCTCCAGGATGGGGCCCTTTTTCAGTTTTGCTTGGGGATGTTGAATCTGATTTTACTGAGAACATGGAAGCCATCAGAAGAGGCATCTGCTGTCCTTTGTTCTCCATGTGAGGCAAGGCTGTATCCTTTGGTGGTTTGGGCCTCCTGCTGCATAGATGGAATGGTCTGAGCTCCCATCTTGAAGCCAGTCCTTCTCTGTGTAGTCTGGCTTTCACGTCCTCAACACTGTAATATTGTTGCCTCTGCAGTGACATCTGTCTCCCTGTATTATTCCTATGACTGCCTGGGGTCCCTTTCCCTCAGTCCTGGATTGCAGCCATACTTGTATCTATGTGCTGACTCAACTCATCTCCCTTCCTCCCAGCCCCAACACTTGGCTCACTGCTAAGACTAAATTGTGTCCTCCTTGGAATCCATATGGAAGCCCTCACTCCTGATGGGACTGTGTTTGCATGTGGAGTCTTTAAGGGGGTAATTAAGTGTCCCGGTAAAAAGAAGAAGAGACCTCAGACCCTCTACCCCTCCACCCCTGTGTGTGTGTGTGTGTGTGTGTGTGTACACATAGAAAGGGCCACATGAGGACACAGCAAAGCACCTTGATCCTAGATCTCCAACCCCCTGGACTGTGAGGGAACACATCACTGTTTAACCCATGCATGCTGGTGTGGAGTTACAGCAGCCAAGCTAACAAGGACTGTCTCTACCTGCCTGCACCTCCGACTTTATTGCTGTTCCTTAACGCTTCTGAGATGGCACCTCTTTGGCGCCACCTGCTGTTCCATTGCGAAGGCTGCTGTTCAAGGGGTTCCTTCATGGTCCTGGGCTCTCTGCAGTGGTCATTCAGACCCCAATTCCTCTATCAGTTCATCTGACCATCATATCTAAAGTAGTGTCTCCCACCCTTCACCATTCAGCTATGTCTTAGTTCCCCTCCTTGGCTTGCTTCTGCCTGACATTGTATGGCTCTTCTCTCTCCCTCGCCAGATAAGAGCAGCCCTGAGAAGGAATTTGTCCTCTGCTCTAGTCTTCCTACTGGAACAGAGCCTGGCAGATGCTGAGAGAGCCTTTCCTTAGTAGATAGATGGATAGTGCCCAGGGTGAATGATTTTTGTCCTATGCAGGCCCCTCAGTAAAGACACAGTGTTATTCCTGAGTGCTCCTTGGGGATACCACCACGGGACCTGTCAAAGCTGAAGTCAGAGGTAGTGTTTTCCTTTAAGGGGAGTCAAGGAAAGACACTAGTTAGGTGTAGGAAAGAGAGAAAGAGCCTTAGCTTGGGACTCATGATGAAGAGAAGACAGTGGGAAGTGTCACAGGCCCTCAAGCAAAGACCCCGTGGATCATAGAAGGTAGTGACCACAAGGACCTCCCGTGGCATATGGCAGTGTTCACAACTAGTCCACGAAGTCCTCAGCAATGACACCACCTTGACTGGATTGTTTTGACCCACTGTGGGCCCTTTCTGTTGACTTGGAGGGTCTCCCTCCTCTGTATTGATCTCTGCTCTTTCATCTGACCCTGGAGTCCTAATCCTGTTCCCAAACACTGCAGTTTATGAGCCTTCCTTTCTCAGGAAACATCGCCAATCTTTGTTTGTCTTCACAACTCAATGTCTGTTCCTAAGGTTTCCTTTAAAATGAATGAGTGAGTGAGGGAGTGCATGAATGAATGATCTCAAGACTCTAACAGTCATAGCGAGCCTCCAGCCTCTGCTGCGTCAGTACCTTTACCGTTAAGTGTGTTGTCCAGAGCATCTCTTGGAATTCTTGTATCCCAGTCCCAGATATAAGCAAAGGAATGAAGGCAGGACAATAGTGTTAGATAAATGTTTGCTGGCTGTTAAGAGTCGACGAAATTTCACTCTCAATGGGTATGCTGGACGGGGGTTGCGAGAAGGCTACTGAGGGAATTTATTTTTCCTCCCATATTGAGAGAAGAGATTATGAAGTCGAAAATCATCCTGCTATCGCAGAGGGAAGTGGGGTCTTAGTTGGGTCATCCCAATGCCTGAGGCAGCGATAAAACCCAGCCTGTTATAATTCCCTCCCTGTGAAATTATTAAAATTCCACATTTTATCACGCAGACATTTGGGAAGAAAATGCATTTTCTATTGCTACTGACCTTTATGTCCCTATTCTAAACTCAGTCAGCCCCATCCACTGCCATGTGCTCAGCCGCCCTAGCTGAGACAGCTCCAGCCTCTCCCATCCCTTGCCAGTCTCAGGAGACAGTGTACCCCTTGGGCATCTGTTTCCTTTGAAGCAAGTGACCTTAGTTGACTCCACAGGTAGCTGGTATCCTGTGATGATTCACTGTTTAGTTTCTCACAGCTTTTATTTTAAGTTTGTTATTTTAGTTTATGTTTAGTTTATGTTATGTGTATGGTGTGTCATGCCTGCATGTTTATGTAACATGTGTGTGCCTGGCACCCTCGGAAGTCAGAAGAGGGCATATGATCCCCTGAAAGACGTTACAGGTTGTTGTGAACCGCCACGTGAGAGCTGGGAATCAAACCCAGTTTCTCTTAACCATGGAGCCACCTTTCAATCGTAGTTTTTGTTTTTTTCTTTTGTTTTATTACAAAGAAATGCCAGCTTGTTGTTAAGAAGTAAAATAATAGAGAACTCTATCAAGAAAACTGTAGTTGTGTTCCTTGCTTTTCCTGCCAATTGGCCTTTCCTTACCAAGATGGTTAGAAAAGAGCCCTCTCCACCTTCCTGGTGCTGATGGAAACACATGTGATTGTGACAGATGGCTGAAGGCCAGAATGGACTAGACTACACATTTGTCAAATCACGAAGACATCCATCCCAAATAACTTACAAGTTGATATCTGTGGCTACTGACCAAAAGCTTTTATTGAGGCACAGGCAAGCATGTGGGTTAATGAGTTAGACACATGAAGTGTGCCGTCCTTTTAAAGCTGTGACGTTATGTTTGGGCACCTCTCAGTGAATTCATCTGCTCCTCCATTGATAAATGTTGAAATCACGCCAGTTGCTCTTGTTCTTTTGGCAACATAAAAAGAGCTACCAGCTCCTCCCAGACCGTCACTGTATCCATTCAGGTTTCATGTGAGGGAGAGTTCGAACACTGGACAGCCACCTGTGTCCATTCAGGCTTCGTGTGAGGGACAGTGCCAACAGCAGACAGTCACCTGTGTCCATTCAGGCTTTGTGTGAGGGACAGTGCCAACAGCAGGTTGTTGACGAAGAGACTTGCTTATTTGACATTTTGCTCAGTCCTATCAGACTACTTTCTCAAGGTACAGCTTTCATCACTGAGGACCGGATGGGCTCTCAGTTTGCTATATTTTTTTTAAACTTTCTTTTTATTTTTTCTTTGTGTCTTTCACATCGTGCCTCCTGATCCCACCCATCTCCTTGTGGGTCCACCCACCTCCTGAATAAAACAAAATAAAATTTAAGAGAAAGAAAGAAAACAATGGAGAGAAAGGGAAATTCTCATCATGGGAGCTGCAGTGTGACACAGTGAGTCACGACATAAACCCCTTTATCCACCCATTTTTACATGCAGGCGTTCATCACGATCATTGGTTTGGTTCAAGGCCCCCTGGTCTCTGATACACTGGGCCCTCCCTCACAGGACTATTCCTGGACATCCTGTTGCAGCCTTGTATCATGGAGATCCTGCAGCCCTGGGTCTACAGGACCGACCTCCCACCTCCCTGCCACCCATGCTTCAACAGACCACAGATGAAGTGGGTGTTGGGGTGGGCCAACACATAACCCTGGCTGTGGACTTGGGTAGTTGCAGGGCCTGTCTTCACCACCAGGGGGAGTTCTCTAACATTGCCCTGGCTAGTGCATCCCTTGCATCACGAGCAAGGGGTGGGGCCAGTTCTCCTGCTATCATGTCTTTGGGGTCTGTTCTCCCACACCTACACCTTCAGGGCCAGCTCCACTGTGCTGTCCAGGCAAGGTGTAGGGACCACTCTCCTGAGTGCTGCAGCTGATGAAGAGCAGGGACAGCTCTCTTGCTCATATGACCTCAGGGCCAGCTCCTCCACCTGCCTCAGGTATTGATGGGTGGTGGAAGGGGGAGGGGGAGGGCAACTCTCCCCACCCATGCTGTCACAAGACAGATGAGTAATGGGAACAGCTCTCCCATGTTCACAACTTTGGGCTGGCTCACCCATACCTTTGCCAACAGGTTTGGCTCTAGTGTGCTGCCCAGGTGAGGGGCAGGGCCTGTTCTCCTGAGTGTTGCAGCTGGTGGGAGGCTGGTCGATTTGCTCTTTTTAACCTTGGACCACAAACCACATTGCGACTCCCTAAATGTATGAGCCTGCGCTAACGTTCTTTGTAGAATTGCCTGAACTCTACTGAACAACACACATCTTGGGGGTAGCTTGGCTCTCTTGCTCGTGTTTGACTAGATTAGAGAAAACTTCAGAACTTTGAATCCAAGTTTAAGTCTCAGTTTAGCCCATCCTTAATTGTAAGATGTGGCAGGTTGCAGGTTCCCTTGGCTTCTTTGATCCTCGGCTTTCTCAGCTAAAACAGCGATACTGAGTGCCATGCTCACTGGGTAGTGAGGATTAGAGTGTCAAGTGAGCAGAAGACAAAGTCTTCTCAAGAGAGCGTAGATATCTTTCCTTGTTTCATGGAGTCCTAACTGCCTAGAGAAAAAGCATCCACTCCACATAGATCTGAAGAAAGATGGTTTGCTTAGAAAATACACAAAAGCCCCAGTTACAATGAAAAGTAATGTCTGTGTGGGGGTTTACACACTTTTCAAACTGTAGGCCAACTGGATATGGCACATGACCCATCTCACCAACTATTCCAGCTTTTCAGAGCCTGGGTAGCTGGGAGAACTCAATGGAAAATTGAGATAAAACAAATACAGAACCTTGACTCAAACTATTGGTAAGTTTAGTAGCCCAATGCTTCAGGCGATTCCATCTCCAGAAAAGCCAGTGTCTAAAAAACATGATTCCTTTTGAGCCTGTTTGAAAGGAAAGGCCTGTATTTTGTGGACCAGGTAGACCTTCTCAGACCACTGGCTGCATGAGGACTTTGCATCTCAGAATCTGACTAAAGGAACTTCTGTATCCTTCCTGGTACCCAGAGCCCCTGCCTGGTCCACTGAGCCTTGGACAGATGATGGAAAACTCACCAGCTCTACAGGCCTTTCCTACTTTGGGTTACCTAAATCATTATACAGCTTTCCCATTGGTGCTTTACTGCAGCAAGCCACAAGAATATATTATAGTGATTCAGCCATACATAATAAGCTATTCCTTGATTGACCAAGGAGTCCTTCAAGAGGGAAGCCATTTGGCAAGGAATATTTGGTGTTATTCAGCTTTTAATATATATCAGCTGTCTTCTGCTATGAAATTCTTGTGCACTCACATACTACTAGACCACATGACAAACAGAATAAGCTTCTCAGACCTACTGCTGATCTACTAGGTAACACCCCTACAGAGCCTAGGAGACAGGTGGCCTGTAGATGCCTAGCTTTGTTTCTTGTGCAAATGAAGCTCAGACCATCCCTTTCCTTCAGGCCTAGTAGCATTGCAGAGCGATTGACCCAGGACAATAGGGCTTTTTGCATAACCAGGTGCAGTAAAGACTGGAGCAGAATTCCTTATCAGAGCAGAGTTGAGTGACTGGAGGGGAGGGGAGAAGGCAGAGTTTTGTAGGGTGTGGCTCAGGTTGAAGAGAGAGGAGCAAGGAAAAGTTTCTGAAGACTGTAGGTGGATTTGAACCAGGTCTGGAGAGGAGAAGAGGGAGGAAAGATGGAGGATGAAGGAACAGGGGACAAAGATGAGATTGAAAGCATAAGGGCTTAGTTATTACTAGGGCAATGATGGGACAGAAAAAGAAGGGACAGAGAGGAACTGACTGTGAGGATGGAGCTGAAGCTGTATAGATAGAATTTTGTTTGAGAGAAATAAAGTATATGGACAAAAGAGCATGGTACATATAGATTCCTTTCCCTCAGATAACCCCACGCTGGATGTAGCATCTTCCCCAGTACCCTGGGAAGGATTTTCTCAGGTCAGGCCCCTGAGAAAATCTGTACTTTATAATACATGCTGTTAGTCCTCATATTCCCAGGAATGCCTTATATTTCCATATTCTTCCGGAAGCCCTTACCCACATCTGCCTTTGGGGTTTCAAGAACCTAATTTGTCCACTAATACTGAAGTGCCTGAGATAGAAATACCCCCACCTGGTATAATTGGGAGGTGGAATATTTTACAACAGTTCTGAGGACTTCCCTGGAGTGGTATGTTTTAACCACACACAGTAGCTGGCTTAATGTCTCCCAGTGAAGTAGCTCTTGTGGCTCCCCTCTGGTCCTCCTGTCTTTCCCTGTTGCTGTGATGAGATACCCTGACAAAAGCAACGTGAAGGAGAAGGAGTTCATTCCGGCTCACAGCTCCAGGATGCTGTCCATCGAGGTGGAGATGTCAATGCAGTGGCAGCTTGAAGCCGCTGCTCATCACATCACATCCACACTCAGGAAGCAGAGGAGGATGAGTGCAAGGACACTGGTACCCTGCTCGATTTCTGTGTTTGTCAAATCCCTGATCTCCTTTCCAGGGGATGGGCCTGTCCCCAGTTAACAGGGGTCTTCCCACATCGATTAACATAACCAAAATACCCCACCGTCATGACCACTGCCCTGGAGATTCTAGATTCTGTCAAATTGACAACACTAAGCATCACTCTCCTTTCCCCATATCTCCTCACCTCTAAAATGAAACAGTTTTATATTTCAGACCCGGTCCTAGCTGGGGAGGTGCAGGAGGACCCAACAATGACAAAGACTGACTCTTTTCTGTGATCTACTCTGAGTCTCCAGGTGACAACTTTCAGGTGGCTGAAAACAGTTCCCAAATGTTCTTTTCTGCTGGGCTAGTGGTTCTACTGCCTTAACCGGTTGCTCACATGCCAGGCTCAGAGATGTCCTGAAATGTTACTTGAGTTGGGAAGGCAAAGTCTAAAGGCATTTGTTACAGATTTAGGCCATCCGTGTTCCTCCAAAGCTCAAGTGTTAAAGCTGTACCACACCCCTCACCCACCCCCCTTCCTGGCTGCTATGAGGTGAGCTGCTTTGTTCTACCACAGCCTCCCTGCCAGGAAGCTCTTGCTTTGGCCCAGGCCCAGATAGGACGAAGCCAGTCAACCATGGACTAAAAACAGGGGTCAAAATAAGTTCTTCCTCCTGTAAGTTATTCTCTCTGATGTTTGGTGACAGCAATGGAAAGCTGACTAACAGAATTCTTCAGCCACCATGACCCTCTTGCCCTGGTTGGTTCATGTCTAAGGCTGGAATAAGAGTTCCTAGCAGAAGCTGGAGGGTTCGCAGATGTACTACACTGTGGTGTTGAGTTCAAAGAGAACAAAGCTTTGAAGATGAAATGCTGTATTACCAGGAAGAACCAGTAGGGGGCAGAAAGGGTAGACAGAGTTCAAAATCAAAGGCAAAGGTTAGTCAAAGTTGACATGACAGATGAAGAAATAGACCAGAATGTGTGTTGGGGAAAGTCCAGTCTCTTCGTTTATGATTCTGTATGTGTTTGTCCTCAGTGTGACCCTCTGGTTAAGCTAAGGGAGGGAATCAGAGTCCCAATCATCAACAAATTTGAGTGTGTTGCCTGAGGCTAAGGACATTAGGATTCATGTATGGGCACTGTCAGACATGTTTCCCATCCTTGGCTACTCCAGCTATGAACTTGGACATGATAGAGAACAAAATACATGAGCTTAACATGCTTTGGCAAGAAGAATATTACCTCCCAGCATGTCTACACACCATTCATAGTGAACAGTGGCTCAGTGGGTATGGAAGGGTGACGACTCAGTAAGCGTGCAGTGAATCCATATCTTCTAAGCCAAGGCCAGAGCTTCCATGTAGATCTCTCTGATGAAGGTCAAGCCTATGCTGGACTCCTCTGCTCAAGAGCTCACAGTTTGTGTCACTGAGATAGACAGCACATAGGCTGCCAGAATGACCCATCAATCTAGAAGAAGGAATGAGACATGTATGCCACAAACACATCAATGGGACGGAAAAGAGAAAGACAGTAGAGAGAGGTAGTCTGATAACTTCCCTCAGAGCCAGAAGTGGAAAAAGAGATAGGGGTCCAAGGTAGCCACTAAATTCAAGTTAAGCTTCCAAGAATGGACTAGAACAGTCGTCCTCAACCTGTGGGTCATGACCCCTTTGGGGGCGTCCCATATCATATATCCTGCATATAAGATATTTACATTATAATTCATAACACTAGCAAAATAACAGTTATGAAGTAGCAATGAAAATAATTTTATGGTTGGGGTCACCACAACATGAGGAGCTGTATTAAAGGGTCATGGCATTAGGAAGGCGGTTGTGGAATATTAGTTTAAGATGTGTCACATTCATTTATGCTGTGGAGTATCTGTTTAATATGCAAAGATGTGTTGCATTCTTTTATGTTGCGTTTGTTTAGTTCTGTGAAGCTGTGTTACTTTGCCTGCCTAAAACACCTGATTGGTCTAAAAAAGAACTGAATGGCCAATAGCCAGGCAGGAGAGGAATAGGTGGGGCTGCCAGGCAGAGAGAATAAATAAGAGAGAGAAGAGCAAGAAAAGGAGGAGAGAAGGATGCCAAGGGCCAGCCACCCAGACACACAGACAGCCACAGAGTAAGAAGTAAAGAGAGGTATATAGAATAGAGAAAGGTAAAAGCCCAGAGGCAAAAGGTAGATGGGATAATTAAAGTTAGAAAAGCTGGGTAGAAACAAGCCAAGCTAAGGCCAGGCATTCATAAGTAAGAATACGTCTCCATGTACTTATTTGGGAGCTGGGTGGCAGGCCCTCAAAGAGCTAAAATTAAAAAAATAAAAAAGCCAACCACAGAAGGTTAAAAAAACCACTGGACTAGAATAAGATACTAGGAGATAGGAGAGCCAAGTATGTTTGAGGCAGCAGGAACAAATGGATTTGAGGCTGACTCCTGGCAACAGTGAGGGATGGCAGCAAGGCAGAAGTAAGATGGGGAGCAGCCTGAGAATGTCTCTCCTCCTCCTTCAAGGCAGGCTGGGGTTGAGACAGATGTGCTGTCGCATATGGCATCACTCCAACAATATCATTCCAGGAGCATCAAGTGCGTTCCTCTGTGATTCAGAGACTATGGCTCAGCCCTGCGATGGAGTGCAAGGGGTGGTTCTGGGACCAGATGGGCCTGGCTGTATTTGAAAATGAATCCTCTTCTTTACCTCTCAGCTTCTATGAACACTAACTACCTGCTTTTACCACTTCAGTGGTGTTTGCAAGGAGGAAGGAGATACACACCTTGTCTGAATTAAGGTACTGCAAGCGTTCCCATAGACTTTCCCTCCAGGCACAGCCATCCAGCCCTGTTATACCACTTTTGGAAAAGGTGCTCACATTTGCTCAGAGAGATATAACACAGAGCTTTCTAAGGGGCCAGTAGACAGGCCAAGGTCATGCAGGAGAGGCCAGTGATTGCTTGATGTTTCTAAATGCTGTTTCCTCCTTCCCTTGACCATGCCAAAAAGGCCTAGTAGACCAAAAAGCATGTTTCTTGGAATATGGGCATCTGCTTCGATTTCCAGTTCCTTCTCCTAATGGCTGCACATCACAGACGGCCTTTGGGGACTGTGCTCCTCATCTATGAAGTGGGGACATCAAAATCCGTTGTGCCTGTCACACAGGGCTGATAGGAAGATCCAACTGGACAACAGAGGTGAAAGCCAGTGGGTGATAATGTAGTTCACGTGTGTTTGGACCTCTTTCTGACTGGGCTTCAGAATTTGGTGTAATGAAGATTCAAAACTCACACCCTGGAGATTTGTGAAGGGACATAAAGATAAGTCAGAACTGGGGCTAGGCGATGGAGAAGTCCCTGGGAGCCTGGGAAGGCGATGAGCAGCAGTTCTGGTCTCTGCATAGAGCCAGAGCTGTCCATCTTGGCTTCTAAACTGTTTACATTTGCCTCTGATAGCACTGATGGTAACAGACAATGTGATTTTCTCCTGTTCTGCTCAGATGCCACAAGCTCAGCCCTGGAGGCAGGCTGCTGCACTGATCCTTGCTGATCTCCAGACAGCCCCAAGGGTCCAGGCTCCTTGCCTGGCCAGTGTTAAAAGAGGGATATGTGGACTGATGGATGGAACTGAGCTGAACTAAGAACCCCTAGGTAGATGGCTGATGATAGGATGTGGTGGCAGGCCAGAGCTTGTGAAGTGAAAGAGAGCATCAGTATTGTCATATTCACCATGGAGATGGGACAATTGGTCAAAAGACTGGGCCTGATTGGACACTGAGGCTATCCGGGTGCTTGCCCGTCAGCCCCGGTTTGAGCATGGGCAGATAAGGTATGGAAGCAGACCAGGGTGCATCAGGAAAGCGAGAAAGGACCTTGAGCTGTCTACTACAGTAGCATCAGCTCACTCTCTGTCTCTTCTGACACCCCTGCCGTGAGAGGACACTCACGGCTCTGCTCTGTACCATGGCTGCCCAGGCTTCCTCCATCATAGTCTGTCCTCATTACACAGAATGTCATTACTTTCTTCCTTTTTCTTTCAATGTTGGGGATTGAGCCTAGGACCTTTCATATGCTAAGCAAGTGTTCTACCACTGAGCTACTATCCAGCTCCTCATAAACTCCTTTTAAGTGGGTTGACTTCTATCCTCAGAGGATAGTTGAAGTAGAATGATTTATCTCTGCCCCCCACTAGATGAACATACACTAGACCATGGCTCTCTCCCTGTAGTCTTGCTGACATTTTGAGCTTCTACAGAAGGGATGGAGTGACAGAGTATGCTTCAGTTAGTATATTCTACAATAAGGCTGCCCAGAATGAATTTAAGTAAAAGTTTCATGGGTGTATGAATGAGTGTAAATAGAACAGGGAGAGAAACATTCCCAATGCAGGTTAAAATTTCATATGGCTTTAATTTTTTCTTTCTTTTCATTCTTTTTTTTTTTTGAGATAGAGTCTTTCTTACTCTATTCTAGAATTACCTTAAACTTGTAGCAATCCTCCTGCCTTTGCCTCCCTAGGTGGGACTACAGTCATGTACTTTCATCTCCAGCCAAGGTTTTACACAGAACACTCATTAGAGGTAAGATCCATGAAATGGGCATAATGGCCCCAAACATAGCAGTCCCCTACACAAAGGGGTCTGTCTGGTGGCCACTATAGGGTGTTGCTGTTGATATTTTGGCTCTTTTGAGGGGCCTGCCATCCAGATACCAAATAAATCATACATAAGTATTATTACTTATGAGTGCCTGGCCCTAACTTGGCTTCTTTCTAGCCAGCTTTACTTAACTTATTCCATCTACCTTTTGCCTCTGGGTTTTTCCCATTCTCTTACTTCTGTAAATCTTACTCTTACTCTGTGACTTCCTGTGCAGCTGGATGGCTGGCTCCTGGAGTCCTCCTCCTTCTCTGGCTGCTAGCTCTTCAATCCTCTCCTCCCCGATTTCTCCTTCTATATATCCTCTCTGCCTGCCAGCCCCACCTATCCTATCTCCTGCCTTGCTATTGGCCAGTTCTCTATCAGATCATCAGGTGTTTTAGTCAGGCACAGTAACACAGCTTCACAGAGTTAAACAGATTCAACGTAAACAAAGTAACACACCTTAAAATAATATTCTACTACAATTGGGTAAACCTGGCAACCCTTGTCCCACGTCTCTGGGTTAAGGAGTAATGCACAGAAAGATAAGAAGCTTAACAGGGAGGTAAAGAAACGTTAAAAGAAGGATCTGATCAGATACTGCCATCTTAGGATGACAGCTCCAGCCTTAGAGCCTCAACACTCAGGTTTAACCTGGCAGGAAGATCCCAGCCAAGCCTCCAACCACACAACATGACCAAAACAAGACCTGGATATTAAAGAGCAGAAGCAGCACCCAGAGTTGCTACAATATATTCCTCGAAGCACCCAACTTTAACGTAAAGTTATACGATGTGGGAAGAGACAAGAATGTATGAACCATACACAGGGTGGCAGTGAAGGGAGGGGAGACAGGAACAGGAAACAAACAAAACTACCTGTGAGGAGGATGTCAACATTAGCCTATAGGAGACTATCTAGAGTAGGCAATATATATTCAAAAATATATGTGCATTAATCCTTAACCCAGAGATGTGAGACAAGGGTGGCCGAGTTTACCCCGCAGTGACCAGTGGCCACCAGACAGACCCCTTTGTGTAGAGGACTGCTGTGTTCAGAGCCATTATTTCATGGATCCTACCTCTAATGAGTGTTCTGTGTGAAACCTGGAGATGACGGTCCATGACTGTAGTCCCACCTAGGAAGGCAAAGGCAGGAGGATTGCCACAAGTTTAAGGTAAGCCTGGGATAAAGAGTAAGAAAGACCCTACCTCAAAAAAGAAAAGAAAGGAAGGAAGGAAGGACTGAAGGAAATGAGGGGGGAAGGGAGGAAAGAAAGAAGAAAAAAGTAAAAGCCATATGAAATTTTAATCTGTGCTGGGGATGTTTCTCACCCTGTTCCATACACACACACACACACACACACACATTCAAAAATGTAGAAATGATAAAAAAAGAACAGCCAAGTGAAAATTCTGGATCTGACAACAAAATCAACCAAAATAAAAAATTATTAGCCAAGCTCCATAGTAGACTGGAGTGGCAGAAGAAATAATCAGGGAGTTTCAGGGAATTTGGGAATAAATTGAGATACCAGGAACCAGATAAGATAGGAAACTCAACACAGCCTCGGGTTAACTGGAGAGCACTTGGAAGTATGCCAATGTATGCTTAATAGACACAGGAGGAGAAAAATACTATGAGACACCACTGTTGAAAACATCCTGCATTTGCTGAAAAACCATTAACATATGCACCCAAGAACCCCAGGAAACTCCACAAAGATAAATGTAAAGATAGCCACACCTAGACACAGCAGACACAAATGATTAGCACTAAAGACAGAAAGAAAATCCTGAAAAGAAGCAAGGTAAAACTGTTTCATCTCATAGGAGGAAAGATCAATGGAATAATGGAATGACAGAGGTCAGGTAGTGGATTGTGCTTTCAAAATACAGAAAGGAAAGGATCAAGCCAAACCATTCAACCAAGAATTTCATTTCCAGGAAAACAGTCCTTTAAAAATGAAAGTCAAGGGGATGGAGAGGCGGCCCAGTGCAATGAGCACTGACTACTTATAGAGGGCCCAGGTTTGGTTCCCAGCACTGACCTGCTCCCAACCACCTGTAACTCTGGTTCCAGAGGATCCAATACTCTCTTCTGGCCACTGTGGGTGCCAGGCTTGCAAGTGGTACACAGATAGGCACGATGACAAAACATTTATAAACACGAAATAAAAATAGATAAATATTTTTAAATGAAAGAAAAAATAAGGGCACTTCTAGACAAATAACACCAGACAATTAATTGTCAGAACAAGGTTTTCAAAAATCACTATCCAGACATGGAGGCACTTGCCTGTAATTCAGAGAAACTGAGGCTGAAGAATTATGAATTCAAAACAGCCTGAGTTACACAGTAAGACCCTGAATACACACAGACACACACACATACACAGAGTCTGTGTATACATGTATATGTATATATAACCTATGTGTTTTCTGTGTGTGTATATATATATATACTATAAATATACATTTATACATATAGTATACATATTCACATAATATTAATGGGAATGTTTCATGTTAGAAGCAAACTTAGATGAAAGTCCAAATCTACAAGAAATAGAAACAAGAACCAAAGATAACTGATGCAAATGCAACTATATAGTTACAAAATAATGCATAAATGTATGTCTCATCTCTTAACTAATTTAAAAACTTGTAGGAAACAGTATGTATAGAGTTGTGTTGAGTCTGTAGAATAGATACTCAAAGTTTGGCACTAGCACACTCAGGAGGTTGGTGGGAGGGACGTTGTACTAGAGTAGAGAGAGGATGTGAGTTGGTAACCTGAAGCCAGAGGAACATGAAGGGAACCAGAAATGACGAATAAGAAGGTAGAGGTAACAAGTGATCTAAAAATACTTTGCTCTTTTCTCTCCTCGGCTTTTAAAGTAGCTATAAAATTACATCAAGTGGTAATTATTACAGTAGACTGCTGGGTTTGTAATATACTTAAACGTAATGACAATAACAACATAAAAGGGGCTGAAGAGGAAATAGAGCCCTCTGTGAGCATTAAGTCTGCATTTCACGAAAGTGATGTCTGAGTAAATCTGAAAGACTAATATGAATATGACAAGCCCTAGAGCAGTCACTAAGAGAGTAAGTCAGAAACTGGAGTGAAAGAAATCATAGCAATAAAATGTTACACTAAATAGTTTCACTTAGTGCAAAAAGGAGAGATGAAAGAACAAAAAAAAACC
Organism: Peromyscus californicus insignis; assembly: GCF_007827085.1. Taxonomy (NCBI): domain Eukaryota; kingdom Metazoa; phylum Chordata; class Mammalia; order Rodentia; family Cricetidae; genus Peromyscus; species Peromyscus californicus. The sequence continues at coordinate 41,178,559 of NW_026294551.1, read as the reverse complement.
CACAGACAAATAGAAAAATGGCAGATGTAAAGCTAATGTCATGAATAATAACATTAAATGTAAATGTTTTAGAAAATCTAATCAGAAGGCAGAGATTGTCAGACTAAATAAAAGAAGCCATCTGTATGCTGTTTACCAGAGACACATTTTAGTCTTAAACATGCAAATATGGAGAAAGCAAAAGAGTGGCAAAAAATCTATTATGCAAACAGCAGACATAAGAAAATGGAGTGGCTATACAAATATCACACAAAATAGAATTTAAAACAAAAGCTGTTGTCATTGCAAAGTATTTTATGTTGATAAATGGTCACTCTAGCAGACAGTTACAACAGTTATGAAGATATATGTACCTAACAACAGAGCCCTGAAAGTTATGAAGCAAAATCTGACCAAACTGAAAAAAGAAATAGACAGTAAGAGTTGGAGACTTCAATACCACGCTACAAACACTGTGTAGGACTCAACTGTAGATTAATAAGGAAATAGAAAACTTGAAAAAAAAATCTGTGCATAAATTAGACTGCCCAAAAGTGGCAGAATAGATTATTTGAAGTCTTTTATTATGGAATATTCTCTATGATGAACTGTCTGATGAACCATGAGACAAGCCTGAAGAAATTATGAAACAATTGAAATTATGTAAAATGTGCCACTGATTACCATGAGGGGAATTAGAAATAAACAAAACGAATGTTGGGAAAGCTGCAGTGTGTAGAAAGTAAACCACACACTCATGATGAGCCCATGGTGGAGACCAAATGCAACCACACAGAGAATGAGGAAGGATACCATGAGAAGAGTGAGGACAAACAGTATTCCATCTGATAACAGTGTACTTCTCTGTGAAATGGGCAAAATCACCCATTTTGGTGTCTCCTGGGGTCCTCGTGAAGGTGACATGAATCTACAGAGGTGAATGTGCTTTCTTAGTTGTCTTGCTAGGACGCGGCTCTCTCATAGGACCCCAGGACACCAACCCCAGCTCCTTCTAGCCCCACAGTCACACACCACCCCCTCTCTCCTGCACTGGAACTGAACCTGTGGGTCCTTGTCCACATTCACTTTATGCCTCTGTGTCTGGCTGGAGTGAGATGCTTGCTGCTCTCATTTCCCACAAATGCTGTTGGGGCTGTCCCCGCTTCCCTCGGATTCTCCTATTCACATTTTTCCCCCTCTGTGAACCACAGAATGTGATATTCAAAAGGGCCATACCTGTGCCAATTCCTCACTTCAAAATGAAAGGCTGTGGTGTCCAGCCTCCTTCTCTGCTGCTTCCCTCAAGCTTGCCCGGGGCCTTTCCCATTCACACAGCCTCCTCCTGGACTACAGCTCAGAGAGCTGGACCTACCTGGTCCTCTCCCTGGAGTCCAGACACAGTATGATTTCTCTCAGCCCACACCCTAGATAGCAACAACCCCCTTCCCTCAGCAATGGCTGCAAAGACCTCAGCACATTGTTCTAGGGTCCCCAGTACCAGCTTCTGTCAGGTAGGCCTAACCTCAACCTTGCCCTCAGACATCTTCCCCACAACCATCAAGTCACTTTTAATAAAAGAAGCCAGCCAGTCTCGTTGAGTGCTTTATATAAGCCAAGCTTTGTGAGCTCTTACATGAGCTATCTTAAACAGAAGGAACTGATGTTATTCTTATTCTAGGGGTCAGAAAGAGGAGGAGCAGGAAGCCTAAGTGACCCCCGGAGCACACACACCTAGAAGGCGTGGAGACAGTCTCAGCTAACGGTGGAGTCTGACCTTCTGACTGCTAGGATCTGTGGGTAGTTCCTTCTGCCCCCTGCCTTGCCAGTATTCTCTCTTTGGGGCTCCTGCTGTCTGCAGCCTCCTTCCTGAAGCTTCCCTCAGGCTCACCCTGGCTTTCTCCCACTCACGTGGCCACCTGCTGGACCAGAGCTCAGAAGAGCTGGCCCTACCCTGGGGTCCTTTCCCTCTCCTGTCCCTGTATCCTGGCCAGCTCCTGGAAACCCTTGGCTTGGGCGGAGTCTGTGTAAGAGGGATGCCGTAGCGCTGCTTCTCAGGACTGTATGGAGGATGAGTTTGGGGGGTGTGGGGAGGAGTTGAGTATTGTAAACAAGGCTTTCTGACAATAAGAGGGAGCTGGAAACATGGACCCCCAAATCACAAAACTTAGCCCTTCCCAGTCTAGAAGCTGAGACACTGGGCTAGACTTGGGCCTCCCCTCAGGGCCAAGAGCCTCCTGCTCTCTGAGCTGCCTTCAGGCTCCGGGACTCCAGATGGTAAACATGGGCTTTATTATGTCCCTGTCTTCCTTTGCGGGCCTCTTAAATGATTAGTGTAATCGTCTGTACACAACAGACTTTTAATTAATATTTGTGGGATGCATAAATGCATGAGCGTCCGAGGAGCTCCAACGGAAGGAACTGAAGGAGCCCCATGTGACAGCAGTCCCCAGAGTCTACCTCACCCTATCTTGCAAGGGAGCTAGCCAGGTAGTGGGGTGATACTCAGGGAGGGGGGCTCCAAAAGCTAAGGGGAGCATTTAGATGCCAAGGTGAGGAGGGAGCCGCTGGCTCTGGGGGTGCGGTGTCCTTCCTCTGCCTCCTGGGTCGGGGAGCATATGGAGAAACATTTCCTGCTGTGATCTGAGAGAGACCTGGAGGTGGGTCTCCCCTAGAAATCTATAGCTATATGAGAAGGGGTTAATTCTTCCTCTTGGGGTCTTCCTCCCATGCTCGTGGCTCTGTCTTGCCCCCCCTCTTCCAGTGAGGTAGGGCAATATAAGTCAGAGGAAAGTCAACCCCAAGACCTAGCAACAACAACAAAAGTCCAAATTCCTGCACTATTCCAGACGGGCCCTCAGGTTGTGCAAACCCCTTCCAGCAAGCAAGCAAAACAGTCTAACAACAATTAGAATGCAAACCCCAACAGAGGATTCCTCCAGAGATTTCTTCAGTGCATGGTCATGAAGGAAAAGATGGTCCTAATGTGGCCTTTGGGACGTCACAAACCACTTAGGGGCTGATGTATACAGACTACATCTCATGCATATAATTGTAACAGGGAGGATCATGAAATGACACAGTTCAAGAGATGTCAATCACCTATGTCAGTTAAAAGAAGCTCCACCCTTTCAGAGAATGCCCCCCACCCCTCCTGTAATTGAAAGCTCTTGGACCTGAAAACAAGTGGGTTCTGAGCCCCGTGCTTGCTGGAGCTTGCTCCTGCCTCTTGGAGTGTACTCATTCATTTTTGTTAGGTCTCAAACCCAGGACAAATGGCTGAGGTTCCTATTTAACATATCAAAGTGGGCTCTGGTTCTCCCTGCGTCCCTCGGCCCAATCTGTGCACTTGCCACGGCTTCTGTGTCTTCCTCTATTCTTTGCTCGAGGACAGCATGTCACAGAAGATCCCTGAGGTCTGTTTACCCCAGAGCCCATTCCCGTCTATTCACCCTCTCTTGTGAGGGACCCAGACAGGGCTCTTCCTTTCTCAAGGTGTACTGTCAACTCTCCCAGCCCCCCTCCCCCAACCCCTCCGTCTTACTTAGTCCCACTCCTCCACTGAGAGTGGAAACGACACTCATTCATTCCACGGAGCACAGAAAGGTGTGGTGAGGAGTGGAGGAGGGGCTCCTAAGATGTGGAAGGAGGGGTGTCTTCACTACCACAGCCTCCCTGCTCCTCTGCCTACTGGGGGGCTAACAGAAGCACCTGTTGCAGGAGTAGGGTACTTAACCTCAGGACCTAGCAATGAAAGAAAGCCATCTCTTACACTGCCCCGGACAGGCCTTTGGACTGCCCATCCCTTGGACTGCACGAACTCCAACACTGGGACAGTGCTCAGGGCTCCTGTCATTCCTCATCCATGTAGCTCCTTCCCACATCTCTGCGCTGACCCTGGGTGGACACGGGGTCTCCAGGACACCTCTGGTTACTTTAGGGAGGAGAGGATGCCAGATCCCATTGCAGTGCCCAATTGCTGTAAGGGTTAGAAAGAAGTTTGTCCCCTCCCAAACTCCTGTTGAGACTTGGTGGCTATTGCTTCCTTGTCAGGAGGTGGGGCCTCAAGAGGTGATCAGGTCATTAAGAGAGAATGATGGGGAGAGGGAGGAGGGAATTCCCCATCTCTCCAGACAGGACCATTTACCCAGAACATGCCGTCAGGAAGTAAGCCTCCCCCCCACCTCCCCCGCCCCCCCCCCCGTCTCCCCCACCCCACCCAGTAGTGGCATTCACGTCCTTCTTTTCCCCCTGCCACTTTAAAGGAAGTGGTATGAAAGCCAGCTCCCCTAGTTGCTACCACACCCACAGGCATCCAGCACCTTGGACCAAATGAACCTCCTTCCTTGTAAATTACCCTAAGTATTCTCAGATATGGGCTGACATACATCCTCTGCTCGCTCCATCTGTATATCTCATTGTTTTTGTGCTGGGACCTATTCTCTGCTCTGAGCCAGTGTGGGCTGAAGAAAGAGGTCCATCGGCAGCTGGATGCAGGATTTGGGGGACCAGTTCTGCGCTCCCGGAAGCCCTACAGCAAGCAGTGAGCCTCTGGAACTCTGGAAGCCCCAACCACCAGCTGCATTTACATACTCCACACAGCTCGGGATCAGCTTTGGGCACTAGCCCATCTAATTTTAGCAGTTCCTGCCCAGTGTTTCTCAAATTCCCTCACGAACCTCTTCTGGACCAGACGCCGCAGACCTAAAGAACGGGATTGGGGAAGGTGGGTCTTCAAGTGCCTGAGGGGAAACTGAGGCTCAGGAGAGTTAGGCAAGGCGTGATGGATGTAGTAGAGACAAGGAACACAGAGATTCTGTCCACTCGGCAGGGGACTCAACCCTCCCCTCCTTCCTGGACTCCGATTCCTCGTCTTTGGAGGTACAGATGGCCAGGGTGGGACAGAGGTGATTCTTCAGGTGTGGCAGCATGGTGGAAACACAAATGCTCTCCACAGTTTGTAAAATAAGTAGCACGAAGTCAACAGCCCAGCAGCCTGGAGTGAGGTGGCTTTTAGGAACCTCTGACCCTATATGTCTTCATGCCTAGGGCTCTACAGTTTATGACACCACCACCCAGAACCTGTGACCCTAACCCAACTTTGATTGCATCTTTCTCCCCTTGACTCCAGATCACTGGGTCATCAGGCGCTGCCTCAGATCGGTCCAGACCCCTCTGTTATTTCTGAGTATTGAGGAGAAACTTGTGACAGGTTCTTCTCTCCACCTCCACCCAGTCCCAAGCTTCAGGCAGCTTGGGGTGTGTGTGTGGGGGGACGGGGACGGATGAGAGGTGTTTCATCTTCCTAATAAAATCCATCCATCCATCATCCCAAAGGAGCAGATTGGTGATGTCCCAGGCCTAGACTGGGGAAATAAAGTAATAATGTTATCAGTCTTCACAGAGCTATTTAAATACAGACTGGGTTGCTGGGGAGATGAAAGGGGGGCCCTTTTGTTATGAAAATGAAGGGAGCGGGGAGGGTTACTGCTTGTGTTTTGATATGTTAATAAGCTTGGAAGCCACCCAGGGTGGGGGACTGCTGGGGAGGCTGAGTCGCCCGGCATATTTATTTGTGCAGTTTAATTTAACAGCTAGGCTACAACGGAGCTGCAATCGGGATTGTGTAAAGATAATTACAGCCCCATTATTAATCAGATGCCTGCAGGAGATGGCTTGCTAGCTTGCCGTTCCCCGGGTTGCATACAGATCGGCAGCCAGCATGACACAACGCCTTTGTGGTCTCATTCTGCCATCTAGTGGCAATTTCACGAATTGCCCAGGGAAGATTTGAAGTTCTTTTTTTTTTTTTTTCAAACAATGGAACCACATTCTAGAAGCAAAAGCAATTGCTGTGGCTTCTGAAAAGATAAGATACGAAAAGGTTTTTGGAATAGCATCCCCACTTTGCCATTTTTAGTGACTCTGAGCTTGAAGTCTGAGAAAATAACACAGTTTTTGATTGGATTTTTTTTTTTTAATTTTGAATCCGAGTCTCCTAAAAGTTCATGAGCTGTGTATATACACATGCTCTTTCCTGTCCTTTTCTCTTTCATCTTTTCTTTTTTTCAACTCTTTGTGTGGTGTTTTAGTTTAATTTTTCTCTGTCTCTTGGATTAAATTCCTGCTTTTTGATTTTTTTTTCCCTGCGTAGAATGACTTAGAGGGGCTATAAATCAGAAACAATGACACCCATCCAAGCATGGTTGCACATGCAGCTATCCCAGAACATAGGTAAGAGGACCTGGGGTTCGAGGCCGGCTTGATCTACCCACTAGAAACATGACACCTGCTGAGGGAGGCGGTGAGCATGAACTGACTACAGAGCGGGCATGGACATCCTGAGCCTCCTGAGAGGGAGACTGGATATTCATGGAATGCTGAACCTCACACCTCTTCCCCACTTAGAATGGGAAGCCAGGGACGGGGCAGACACACAGTAGGTGGATATCTTTTGTTCTTGTTAGCATGGTCCTCTCAACATTCCTCATCTGCCTACTAAAACACAAAACAAGGAAGTGGGTACAGAAAGGAGGAGGGGAGAGATGAACAGTCCTGCCATCTAGTCAGGCTTAAGACAGTCAGGATCAAGACAGTCCCATGGACAGATGACAGACTGGCTCAGGCCGTCACTTGATGTTCAGTCCCATAGAGGCTGCAGACCAGTTGAGGCCTCCCTGAGAGATGACCCTCTCAATAGAACAGGTACTGTAATTAAGACTGAGGGACGGTTTCATTTCCCCCACGCTCCTATCTCTCAAAGGAAATGAAAGCGAATCCAGTTCATAACCTGCACTGGATCTGTCTTCTTCAATATTCTACTTTGCACTCTCCAAACTTCCCTTAGCTAACAAATAAGAACGTGGGTGGGGGTAGTTAAGAGAATGAAAAACCCAAGCCACAGACCAGGGGGATATGTGCTTACCCAGGGCCTGTATCCAGAAACTTATAAAGAACTCTTCAAACGGCTTCTGGTGAATGATCCAATTTAAAAATGGCTAGATAGTGAGAAGGGCTTGCCAAAGAAGGAACACACACATGGAAGGCTCCTGAAGGCTGTGTAGAGTGATGGAGTCTTCCTTCCCATCACTGAGTAATAATCATATCCTCAAACTGTACAGGCACAAGTCAGCAAATGACAAGATGTCCCTCCTCACACACAATGAGAGAGCTCAGATTAAAATAAGACGTCACCATGTACCTACCAAAATACCCATAGCCCAAACAGACAGTATCTGGTTCCAGAAGGACCAGAAAACATGCTCACTACCAATGACCGTGAAAGGGTCCAGCCACAGAAGACGAATGGACGATTTCATATTAAATCAGACACACTCTTACCGTACAGAACAACCAGCATTTTCTCAGGCATGTCCAACGGGCCAAGCACCGTGAGTGAGCCCCACAAAAAACATCCTGCACTCCAAATCTTGTGAGAGCTTTGTTTCCTACAATGTGTTGCTTGATTGCAGGGGTCAGGTAATGTGGTAAATGACAATGTGGTAAATGACAATGTCTATCCTGTCACAGCGTTAAAACCAAACAGGCCTGTGGCCATGAGCATCCCCGAATGCATTGAAAATGTATGTCCACACATACAAAAACTTGCATACATCTTTACAACAGTGGTGTTCTTTATTCACTCCAAACTACAGCCTTCCAGGGGACCCCGAGGACCTACAGCTGGCCATCGGACTGCCAGTGACTCTCCAGAGCCCATTGTTTGGCCATTGATGACCTATCTGATGCCAACCTGGCTCTCCCCTGGGGTGACTGTGGATCTTCCTAAACACTGGCCCTTCATGGGTGTGTCCCATACTAAGACTGTGAGAGCAGCTCATCCATGCCCTTTATAACCAGAAAGTGGCAGAGCCCATGCCTTTAGAGTTAGCACTCCAGGAAAAAGTTCCCCAGTGCATGGTCCTTCCTTGGAGGGACCTATGTCACACACCAGAGTTCAACACCTGCTTTGGGAAGCCACAGCCACTTTATTTTTCCTCACTGACTTGGAGCTTGCTAAGTAGGCTAGGCTTGGCTGGACAGTGAGTCCCAGGGACTAACTCACCTCTGTCTCTCCGGAGTTGAGGTTACACACAATAACTACCGCACTGGACTTTTAAAAATCTGGGGTCTGGAATTGAACTGCAGGTTTCCTGCTTATAAAGCAAGCACTTTACCAACTCAGCTACGGCGCTGTCTTTCTTCTCACTTTCTTTTGTTTTTCTTTTTTTTTATAGAAAATATTTATCTTTATTAATGTATACGTCTGTGTGTGGGGTATGTGTGTGCTTGTGTGTGTGCGCTCCCACATGCACATGAGCATGGGTCTGCGTGTGTGTGTGTGTGTGTGTGTGTGTGTGTGTGTGTGTGTGTGTGGGCTCATGGAGGCCAGAAGAGGGCATTGGATATCCTAGGACAGAATTGGAGTTGCAGGTGGCTTTGTGCCATCTAATGTGGGTGCTAGGAACCAAGCTTGGGTCTTCTATGAGATCTGTACCTGCTCTTAACCACGAAGCCATCTCTCCAGCCTCCCCCACCGACACCCCTTCTTTCCCTTCTTGGAGACAGGGAACGCAGCTCTGACTGGTCTGAAATTTGCTGTATAGACCAGAATGTCCTCAAACTCACAGGGGTTGACCTGCCTCTGCCTTCATAGTGCTGGGAATGAAAAAATGTGGCCCACACCTTGCTCTTCTTCCCTTAACAGTATTCTCAAGAAGTCTGGGAGCTTTCTCAGCTTCCATAGTTCCTACTGGTTAGGGCAGAAGATATCCTCCCAAGCCTGGATGTGGGCTCCTGAATCTTACAAGGCCCAAGTACAGGAAGATGAGCACTGCCACCCACCCGCGTGGGGAGCTCCCACCTGGAGCTGGCAGGTGAAGGGGGCACACGTTGTCTGTGGCTTCCAAAAGCAGTTGTCAAGCTCTTGCGTCTGACATAGATTCCACTTAGGCCCACGAGCCTGGGGACTTTCCCCTGGGGTGCTAACAGAAGAGGCATGGGCTCAGCCAGTGTCTAGCTATAAAGGGCCTCGATGAGCTAGCTGCTCTCACAATCTTAGGGTGGGACGCACTCATCACATGAGGGTGTTTGGCAAGGCTCACAGACGACTGTCAAGCAGGGAAGAGACAGGTTGACATCAATAGGCTGTGACCAAACAAAGGACTCTGGAGTCACTGTTTGCCCATGGTCAGGGCTTGATGGCTAGCTGGAGACCCTGCCCCTCAGTCTTACCAGCTTGTTGGAAAGTTGCATCTTGTTTATTGACCGCGTATGTTGAGATCACTCTGACAGGAAGAGATTGGGGTACGGTTTTCATTGACAAGGGGAGGGGGCAGTGATGGAAAACAGATCTGCCTGCTGAATGTACTGACCATCACATACCTATGTAACAATATTGAAGCAGGTATTCCCAAACACCTTGTTCAGCTCCTTCTTCAATCTGCTCACCATCCATACCATGCCAGGAGAGCAGCCTGGCCCATCACAGGGTCCCCCTGTGTCCTTCTGGTACATCTGCCTTGACCTTCAAGGCTCAGCTCCTGGACCACTACACTACCTCTGGGATGACCAGACTCCTCCCTTGTACGGAGCAATGCTTCCCCTGCACGGGACAATGCTTCCCCTGCATGGGGCAATACTTCCCCTGCACGAGAGCAATGGTTTCCCCACACCGCTCTGTGTTCTGCATTTTTATATAGTACATACAAGAGGTGGTATTTCTCCAGTGTGTGTCTGCCCCCTTTTCTACAAACTCCTGGGAAATCAAGACTAGTTTTTCTTTTTCGTTTGCTCTAACCATGCGTGGCAGATCTCATGCAGTGAAGGGTGCTGCTCCACTCAGGCATGGCTCTCCAGTGACATCCACTTGGACACATCCACCGTCTCTAAAAGCCAGGTTCTGGGTATCGCACACCTCCAAGGTCCGCCACTAGGGAAGGAGGCTGGTACTGGCTTCTAGCGCTTGGATCTCGGAAGCTGCTGTGCAATCCTCACTGAGATCTGACCTCATCTGTGCTCAAGAGAAGCCCACGCAAGAAGGGAGGAGTGATACTCTGGCAGGTTCTTCTTGCTGTGGCGGGGCTTCGCTAACAGGACAGAAGGAAGATGCTTTCTCCCTTGGGATTTCTCTCCGGTGCCTCCTGTAGCTTGCGGCACATGAGACAGAAGCATGACTCCTTGACTGGACATTGGTCCTGCTTTGTTTTCTGTTCCTCCTCATATGGTGCTGGAACTGAGAGACGGAGTTTCCCGGCTACTTCTTATTTCTGTTAAAGCCCACATAGGAGTTGGGTCCCCAGCAAGTACAACTCTGAGGTCCCTTGCATGGGACCCTACGTCCTCAGAGGGTCCCACAGTTAATACACCAAGCGCAAATGTACAGAAACACTCCTCTGTGCCCTGGCCTCGAGATGAGCAGTTCAGCCTTGCACAGAACAAACCTGGCAAACTGAAAGAGCTGTTGTGACGAACACTGCAGGAACCTGCCTTTGGAGCCCATGTCTTCTTGCCTGTGTCCCAGCAAACCTACCCGGTGGTGCTGGATTCCTGGCTGTGCCTAGCGTGCGGTGGTGGTCATGGGGTATGAACCGCGGAAGGGGCTTAGAAAGTCAAAATGGACTTAATTAGCTTATTAAATCCTTGGCGTTGATGCCACAGGGGCAAAAAATTGATTCTTGAAAAACAAAAGGTCCCAGATCCTGCTTCCTCGGTTACTAAGCAAGGGTCTGGTGGAGCTCCTGACCGAGGGTAGTGGTCACAAAAATCACAAACACTGCCCCTAGAGGCGGGAGGTCAGATTGCAATAACAAATAGTTTTTTTTCTGGTGTGTGTGTGTGTGTGTGTGTGTGTGTGTGTGTGTGTGTGTGTGTGTATCTATATGTGCATGTACATATGTATGTATAATGTGTGTGAAATATGACAGTTGCTTTTTTCTTTTTTTCTTATGTATGTATGTATGTATGTATGTATGTATGTATGTATGTATGTATGTATTTACTTATTTATTTATTTATTTATTTATTTATTTATTTATTTATTTTTTCAGAGCTGACTACCGAACCCAGGGCCTTGCGCTTGCTAAGCAAACTCTCTAGCACTGAGCTAAATCCCCACCCCAGCCCCCCCCTTTTTTTTTTGTTTTTTTGAGACCATGTAGTTTTGGTGCCTATCCTGGATCTCGCTCTGTAGACCAGGCTGGCCTTGAACTTACAGAGATCCACCTGGCTCTGCCTCCCAAGTTCTGGGATTAAAGGCGTGTGCCACCACCACCCATATGACAGTTCTTAATGCCAGCACGAGAACCTACTTTTTTTTTTTTTGAGACAGAGTTTCTCTGAGAACCTATCTTTTTAAAATTTATTTATTTATTTGTTCATTTATTTATTTGTTCGTCTACTTATTTGTTCATCTATTTATTTATTATTTATTCATTCATTTATATATTTATTTTACATGCCGGCAGCACTTTCCCCTCCCTCCTCTCCTCCCAGTCCCTTCCCCACCCCTCCCCTTGTTCCCACATCCCAATCCACTCCTCCTCTATTTCTTTTTAGGAAAGGGCAGGTCTCCCATGAGTATCCACAAAATATCGCATATCACATTGCAGTCAGACTAAGCACCTCCCCATGTATTAAGGCTGGGCAAAGCGATGCAGTATGGGGACTAGGGTCCCAAAAGCCAGTAAAAGTCGGAGACAGCCCCTAAGGAACCTGTATTTCTTTGGGAGCTACTGAAAAGCTTGTTCGTTTGTTCTTTTTTAATTTGTTTGTTTTTTTTTTCTTTTTAATGAATCCCACACATTTATTATTTTCCGAGGAATAATTAGTTCACACAGCTCTGTTGCAGCACTGTAGTATTTCTGTCAAACTCACGGTCCTTTTCTGAACCTGAGACTTTTATACTTCTTCTATTGACAGCCGCGGATCCAGCTGTCTCTACAGAGCCGTTTGTCCAAATTGGGATGAATTTTTAAAACGTAATCACTCAAGAAAAGCTGGCTAATTGGACACGACTTTCAGCTAAACACACACTATACAAAATATTCACTCTATTACAACACAATTAGTGATTTTGCCGGTATGAAAACAAAGGGTAAAAATACGTCTACGAAATAAACACAGAATGCCTGTAAGTAGCATATGCTGGTATTTCAGACTCATCTGAACATCACTCGGTTGCCAACGGAATGCCCAACACAAGTGGTAAGACTTGAGTCCAACCATCTTTGATGTTTTGCTGACATTTAGTCATATAAAAAGTACAGCCAGAATATATATAAAGTGAAATGTATGTGTGTATCTATGCATAAAATGTATTTAAATGTATACACATATCACATATTTATATGTAAACAAGATTTTTACATATAAAGCAAGGTACATATATGTGATATATACACATGCTTGTATATATATATAATTTTGCTTTATGTACACATTATGTGCATAATGAGGGTACATTCTGTTATGTGCCCATGCATGTGTGTGCATGTTTGTGTGTGTGCAGGTGCACTCATATGTGTATGCATATGCGTGTAATGTCAGAGAATGACCTCCAGTGTTTTTGGATTGGAAGTTCTGCAATGGTGGGTCCAAATAAACCTTTTATGTTTATAAGTCTGTTTTCTAAGATGTTTTCTTACAATGATGGAAAGCTGATTAACACAAAGTTCAATAAAAAAGTATCCCTAAATGTAGGGATATGATGACCATGTCATGATTGTCACTATTTTGCAGCTGTTTCAGGGAGTAGTGATGAATGTTGTTTCCTCAGACCAGCATTTTGGAGACTCAGTTTACACACATTCTTAGGATGTCCTTACTGAGTGGACACATGGCTTCCCTGACCACAGCTCTATTACTCTATTATAATTAAGCCTCCAGTTTAAGCCCTGCCCTTTGCCCCAGCCCTCCCCCTGAATAAAGTGGAGAAAGTGAAACCTATCTAGGAAAGTGAACTTGACCTAAGTGTCACAGTTAAAGTCAGAGCAGGGGTCAGGTCTGACCCAGATTACAGGACTCTTTCTCCATCAGTACTGACTTCAATTAATCCTGAGGAGACCTAGGGATCTGAGTTTCCTGACTAATTTCTTGGAGGTCAGAGGCCATGGATCTCATTAATTATTACTTCACAGGGGCTTAACATCATGCCAGATGTAGAGTATGTGTTCAATAAAGATCTATAAAGTGGACAAGTAAGGGATGGATGGAGGAAGAATTCTTACAGCTCTAGGCTCTTGATATGGCCACTGTATTCATTTAGCTCAGGGATTCACAGGCCAGGTTGGTTTCCCATGGGATATCAACTTCCATCTGTGGCCTTTAGCATTTAGGCCTTGCAGACAAGTCCAGCAACATGTTCCATGTCACAAAAATCGTCTCTTTTAATGTGTACAAGGGCACGTGTGTGTGTGTGTGTGTGTGTGTGTGTGTGTGTGTGTGTGTGTATCAGTTCTGTTCCTCTAGACAACCCAGACTAATCGAGGTATTTTGCTTGCATGTTGGTTTGGGCAACACATGTGTGCCATGTCTGTGGAGGCCAAAAGAAGGCATTGGATCCCCTAGAACTGGAGTTACAGATGGTTGTTAGCCACCATGTGGGTGCTGGGGATCATATCCATGGCCTCTGGAAGAGCAGTCAGTACTCTTTACCACTGAGCATGCCTCCAGTTCCTAGCTTTGTTTTTGACATGGGTTCTGAGCAACCAAATGAGGCCCTCACACTTGCAAGCAGCGTTATCTTCCAAACCTCCCATTCTTTAGAATGTAACTGAACCTACGTGACCTGCATTGGCCAAAATATGTGAGTGGAGCTGAGGTGGGTCAACTCTAGGCAAATGTTTTCAGTCAGTGAGGGCATGCTAGAATTTCTCTTCCTTTCCACACAGCTATGGAACATGGTGTGATGAGTAGCTGTTCTTTCATGCTGGGTCCCAGAGTGAGTGTGCACAGGCGAGAGCAGACTCCTCAGCCTACCTGGGGGAGATGTAGCTACAGTCCTTGAGACTTTGTGGTCACTGGGCATTGCAGGCAGCACAGTCTGCCTTGTTGTGAGGGAGGCTCCTGTACCTCTTCTGCCCCCTCCCTCCTATTGTATGAAACTGCTGTTAACTTTCTTTCTGTAAAAAAAAAAAAAAATACTTATTTTATTTACACATGCGGGCATGACTGTCTGTCTGTGCACGTGTGTGTGTGTGTGTATGTGTGTGTATATGTGTGTGTGTGTGTGTGTGTGTGTGTGTGTGTGTGTGTGTACACCTTTGGATGCCAGAAGAAAATGTTGGCTCCCTTGGAGCTGGAGTAGGCATTTTTGAGCTGCTTAATATGGGTGATAGGACATGAACTCGGGTCCTCATGACTGGACAATACAGTCATGTGTAAGACTGACCATGAGCTATCTCTCCAGCCTCTGCTCATCTTCTTGTGCTGGGAAACTTCTGCTGCATCAGACCTACCCTAGGGGACTCTTCTCCCCTTTCTGGTCTTTGCTACTTAAAGGCCGCCCTCATTTTTTTTTTTTTTATCCTCTCTCAGGTCTGTCTGGCCAACTGACTTTATCAACCCCTTATGAAGTGTGTGGAACAGCTGGCCTCTCCTGAGCCTCCCCAGTTTACACTGCCCCCATTTCTCTCCCTTGCTCCTCCTCTGCTTCCTCAGCACCTTTTGATGTTCACCTGTAAAACTGCTCATCTATCAAACCATTGTTAGCCAGGAACGGGGTCAGTGACCCTGCCTGCTTCCCCAGGTATCCCTTCTCTCTGGAGAAGAAAGAGCCATGGACAGAAATAACCATGATAGTGACAGAGTGGGACTTGATAGGGTGGGAGCTTGGAACAGCTTTTGTTTTGTTTTTGGTTTTGTTTGTTTTTTTATCCTCTCTCAGGTCTGTCTGGCCAACTGACTTTATCAACCTCTTTTGCCCACACAAAGATGATATCTCAGGCAGGTTCTTCAATTTCCTGTCACTTTCAGGAAATGAAAAGTCCATTGCTTGCTGCAAGTATCAAAATAGTGGGAAGTCTGCCATGGCTTGCCCACTCCCCTGTAATTCTTAAAATTCAATGTCAGGCTTCTCCCCGGTGCCCCTGGAAGCCCGTGACAGGATGTGGCAAGGGGCCTAGGACCTTACTTTCTCCACCTCCCCTTATTCTTCTTGATCCCTCTGGGAAGGCAGCAAAGGCTTTGGGGACAGATGGGGACATGGACACCCCCTGCACTGGTGTTTCCTGGCTTGGCTTTGGAGTCAGATGGGATATTCCAAGACAGGATTTT